>NC_073257.2:5010000-10010000 GCF_029289425.2 Pan paniscus | reverse complement strand
TAGATGTTTCCATATTTTTAAAAATATCCATGTAGATATTTCCATGTTTATACAGATAGCGGTGTAGACATTTCCATGTTTATAGAGATAGCGGTGTATATATTTCCATACCGATACAGACAGCGGTGTAGATATTTCCATGTTTATACAGATAGCAGTGTAGATGTTTCCATGTTTATACAGATAGCGGTGTAGATATATCCATGTTTATACAGATCGTGGTGTAGATATTTCCATGTTTATACAGATAGCCGTGTAGATATTTCCATGTTTACAGAGATAGAAATGTAGATACTTCCATATTTGCACAGATAGCTGTGTAGATATTTCCATGATTACACAGATAGCGGTGGAGATATTACCATGTTTATAGAGATGGCGGTGTAGATATTTCCAAGTTTATGTAGATAGCGGTGTGGATATTTCCATGTTTATACAGATAGCGGTGTAGATATTTGCATGTTTACACAGATAGCGATGTAGTTATTTCCATGTTTATTGAGATAGCGGTGTAGATATCTACATGTTTATAGAGATGGCTGTGAGGATATTTCCATGTTTATACAGATGGCAGTGTAGATATCTCCACGTTTGTAATGATAGTGGCTTAGGAATTTCCATTTTTATACAGATGACTGTGTAGGCATTTCCATGTATACAGATAGCTGTGTAGATATTTCATTCTTTATACAGAAAGCGGTGTAGGTATTTCCATGTTTATAGACATAGCAGTGTAGATATTTCCATGTTTATACAGATGGCGGTGGAGATAATTCCATGTTTATACAGATGGCAGTGTAGATATTTCCATGTTTATACAGATATCAGTGTAGATATTTCCATGTTTATGCAGATAGCGGTATAGGTATTTCCATGTTTATAGAGATAGCATTGTAGATATTTCCATGTTTATACAGATGGCTGCGTAGATATTTCCATGTGTATACAGATGGAAGTGTAGATATTTCCATGTTTATACAGATGGAGGTGTAGATATTTCCAGGTTTATACAGATAGCGTTGTGGCTATTTCCATGTTTATAGGGAAATCGGTGCAGATATTTCCATGTTTATAGAGATGGCTGTGCGGATATTTCCATGTTTATACATATGGCAGTGTAGATATTTCCACGTTTATACAGATAGTGGTTTAGGTACTTCCATGTTTACACAGGTGACTGTGTAAGTATTTCCATGTATATACAGATAGCGGTGTAGGTATTTCCATGTTTATACAGATAGCGGTGTAGGTATTTCCATGTTTATAGAGATAGCGGTGTAGATATTTCCATGTTTATACAGATGGCGGTGGAGAAAATTCCATGTTTATACAGATGGCAGTGTAGATATTTCCATGTTTATACAGATAGCAGGGTTGATATTTCCATGTTCATACAGATAGCGGTGTAGGTATTTCCAGGTTTATAGAGATAGTAGTGTAGATATTTCCATGTTTATACAGTTGGCTGTGTAGGTATTTCCATGTGTATACAGATGGCAGTGTGGATATTTCCATGTTTATACAGATGGAGGTGTAGATATTTCCATGTTTATGCACATGACTGTTTAGATATTTCCACATTTTTACAAATGGCGGTGTAGTTATTTCCATGTTTCTAGAGATGGCTGTGTAGATATTTCCATGTTTATACAGATGGCAGTGTAGATATTTCCATGTTCATACAGATAGTGGTGTGGGTATTTCCATGCTATACAGATGACTGTGTAGGTATTTCCATGTTTATACAGATGGTGGTGTAGATATTTCCATATTTATAGAAATATCCATGTAGATATTTCCATGTTTATACAGATAGCGACGTAGACATTTCCAAGTTTATAGAGATAGCGATGTATATATTTCTATATTTATACACATAGCGGTGTAGATATTTCCATGTATATACAGATAGCGGTGTAGATGTTTCCATGTTAATACAGATAGCGGTGTAGATATTTCCATGTTTACAGAGATAGAGGTGTAGATATTTCCATATTTGCACAGATAGCTGTGTAGATATTTCCATGGTTATACAGATAGTGTTGGAATTATTACCATTTTTATAGAGATGGAGGTGTAGATATTTCCAAGTTTATGTTGATAGCGGTGTAGATATTTCCATGTTTATACAGATAGCGGTGTATATATTAGCATGTTTACTCAGATAGCGATGTAGTTATTTCCATGTTTATTGAGATAGCGGTGTAGATATTTACATGTTTATAGAGATGGCTGTGAGGATATTTCCATGTTTATACAGATGGCAGTGTAGATATTTCCACGTTTGTACAGATAGTGGTTTAGGTATTTCCATGTTTATACAGATGTTTGTGTAGGTATTTCCATGTACATTCAGATAGCGGTGTAGATATTTCATTGTTTTTACAGACAGGGGTGTAGGTATTTCCATGTTTATTGAGATAGCAGTGTAGATATTTCCATGGTTATACAGATGGCGGTGGAGACAATTCCATGTTTATACAGATGGCAGTGTAGATATTTCCATGTTTATACTGATAGCAGTGTAGATATTTCCATGTTTATTCAGATAGCGGTGTAGGTATTTCCATGTTTATAGAGATAGCAGTGTAGATATTTCCATGTTGATACAGATGGCTGTGTAGAAATTTCCATGTGTATACAGATGGCAGTGTAGATATTTCCATGTTTATACAGATGGAGGTGTAGATATTTCCATGTTTATACAGATATCGGTGTGGCTATTTCCATATTTATAGAGATAGTGTTGTAGGTATTTCCATGTTTAGACAGATGGCTGTGTAGGTATTTCCATGTGTATACAGATATCGGTGTGGCTATTTCCATGTTTATAGAGATAGCAGTGTAGATATTTCCATGTTTATACAGATGGCTGTGTAGATATTTCCATGTGTATACAGACGGAAGTGCAGATATTTCCATGTTTATTCAGATGGAGGTGTAGATATTTCCATGTTTATGCACATGACTCTTTAGATATTTCCATATTTTTACAAATGGTGGTGTAGCTATTTCCATGTTCATAGAGATGGCTGTGTAGATATTTCCATGTTTATACAGATGGCAGTGTAGATATTTCCATGTTTATGCAGATAGTGTTGTGGCTATTTCCATGTTTATACAGATGACTGTGTAGGTATTTCCATGTTTATACAGATGGCGATGTAGATATTTCCATATTTTAAAAAATATCCATGTAGATATTTCCATGTTTATACAGATAGCGGTGTAGATATTTCCATGTTTACAGAGATAGAGGTGTAGATATTTCCATATTTGCACAGATAGCTGTGTAGATATTTCCATGATTATACAGATAGCGGTGGAGTTATTGCCATGTTTATACAGATGGCGGTGTAGATATTTCCAAGTTTATGTAGATAGTGGTGTAGATATTTCCATGTTTATACAGATAGCGGTGTATATATTAGCATGTTTACACAGATAGCGATGAAGTTATTTCCATGTTTATTGAGATATCGGTGCAGATATTTACATGTTTATAGAGATGGCTGTGAGTATATATCCATGTTTATACAGATGGCAATGTAGATATTTCCACATTTGTATAGATAGTGGTTTAGATATTTCCATGTTTATTCAGATGACTGTGTAGGTATTTCCATGTATATACAGATAGTGGCGTAGGTATTTCATTGTTTTTACAGACAGCGGTGAAGGTATTTCCATGTTTATAGAGATAGCATTGTAGATATTTCCATGTTTATACAGATGGCGGTGGAGATAATTCCATGTTTATACAGATGGCAGTGTAGATATTTCCATGTTTATACAGATGGAGGTGTAGATATTTCCATGTTTATACAGATATCGGTGTGGCTATTTCCATGTTTATAGAGATAGCGGTGTAGATATTTCCATGTTTATAGAGATGGCTATGTGGATATTTCCATGTTTATACAGATGGCAGTGTAGATATTCCCACGTTCATACAGATAGTGGTTAAGGTATTTCCATGTTTATACAGATGACTGTGTAGGCATTTCCAGGTATATACAGATAGTGGTGTAGGTATTTCCATGTTTATACAGATAGCGGTGTAGGTATTTCCATGTTTATAGAGATAGCAGTGTAGATATTTCCATGTTTATACAGATGGCGGAGGAGATAATTCCATGTATATACAGATGGCAGTGTAGATATTTCCATGTTTATACAGATAGCAGTGTAGATATTTCCATGTTTATACAGATAGTGGTGTAGTTATTTCCATGTTTATAGAGATAGCAGTGTAGATATTTCCATGTTTATACAGATGGCTGTGTAGATATTTCCATGTTTATACAGATGGCAGTGCAGATATTTCCATGTTTATTCAGATGGAGGTGTAGATATTTCCATGTTAATGCACATGACTCCTTAGGTATTTCCATATTTTTACAAATGGCTTTGTAGCTATTTCCAAGTTTATAGAGATGGCGTTGTAGATATTTCCATGTTTATACAGATGGCAGTGTAGATATTTCCATGTTTATACAGATAGTGGTGTGGCTATTTCCATGTTTATACAGATGACTGTGTAGTTATTTCCACTTTTATACAGATGGCGATGTAGATATTTCCATATTTTATAAAATATCCATGTAGATATTTCCATGTTTATACAGATAGCGGTGTAGACTTTTCCATGTTTATAGAATTAGCGGTGTATATATTTCCATACTTATACAGATAGCGGTGTAGATATTTCCATGTTTATACAGATAGCAGTGTAGATGTTTCCATGTTTATACAGATAGCGGTGTAGATATATCCATGTTTATACAGATCGTGGTGTAGATATTTCCATGTTTATACAGATAGCTTTGTAGATATTTCCATGTTTATACAGATGGCTGTGAAGATATTTCCATGTGTATACACATGGCAGTGTAGATATTTCCATGTTTATACTCTCGGAGGTGTAGGTGTTTCCATGTTTATGCAGATGACTGTGTAAATATTTCCACGTTTTCACAGATGGCGGTTTAGATATTTCCATGTTTATATTGGTGGCGGTGTGGATATTTCCATGATTATACAGATGGCTGTGTAGATATTTCCATGATTATACTGATTGCGGTGGAGATATGTCCCTATTTATACAGATGGCGGTGTAGATATTTCTATGTTTATACAGGTATTGGTGAAGGTATTTCCATGTTTATACAGCTCGCGGTGTAGATAATTCCATGTTTATACAAATGGCAGTGTAGATATTTCCAAATTTATACAGATAGTGGTGTAGATATTTCCATGTTTATACAGATGCAGTGTAGATATCTCTATGTTTATACAGATAGTGGTGAATATATTTCCATGTTTATACAGATGACTGTGTGGGTATTTCCATGTTTATACAGATGGCGCTATAGATATTTACATGTTTATAGAGATAGCCATGTAGTTATTTCCTTGTTTATACAGATTGCGGTAAAACATTTCCATGTTTATAGAGATAGCGGTGTAGATATTTCCATGTTTATACAGGTAGCTGTGTAGATATTTGCATGTTTACACAGATAGCGGTGTAGATATTTCCACATTTGCACAGATTGCGGTGTAGATATTTGCATCTTTACAAAGATTGCGGAGTAGATATTTCCATCGTTGCACAGATTGTGCTGTAGATATTTCAATCTTTACACAGATAGTGGTGTAGATATTTCCATGTTTACACAGACAGCGGTGTAGATATTTCCATGTTTACACAGATAGCGTTGTATATATTTGCATGTTTATACAGATAGTGGTGTATATATTTCCATGTTTATACAGATATCGGTGTAGATATTACCAAGTTTACACAGATAGTGGTGTAGATATTTCCTTATTTGCACAGATTGCGGTGTAGATATTTCAATCTTTACACAGATAACGGTGTAGATATTTCCATCGTTGCACAGATTGTGCTGTAGATATTTCATTCTTTACACTGATAGTGGTGTAGATATTTCCATGTTTACACAGATAGCGTTGTATATATTTGCATGTTTATACAGATAGTGGTGTATATATTTCCATGTTTATACAGGTAGCGGTGTGTATATTTCCATGTTTATACAGATATCGGTGTAGATACATCCACGTTTATACAGATAGCGGTGTAGTTATTTCCATGTTTATACAGATAGCGGTGGAGATATTTCCATGTTTATACAGATAGCGGTGTAGATATTTCCATGTTTATACACATGGCGGTGTAGATATTTCCATGTTTATACAGATAGCTGTGTAGATATTTCCAAGTTTATACAGATAGCGGTGTAGATATTTAAGTGTTTTTACAGATACCAGTGTAGGTATTTCCAAGTTTATACATATAGTGATGCAGATATTTCCAATGTTTTTACAGATAGCTGTGTAGATATTTCCATGTGCATACAGATATCAGTGTAGACATTTCCATGTTTATAGAGATGGTGGTGTAGATATTTCCAGGCTTATACAGATGACTCTGTTGATATTCCCATGTTTATACAGTTGGCGGTGTAGATATTTACATGTTTATTGAGATAGCGGTGTAGATATTTCCACATTTATACAGATAGCGTTGTAGGTATTTCCATGTTTATTCAGATGGCGGTGTAGATATTTCCATGTTTATAGAGATGGCTGTGAGGATATTTCCACGTTTGTGCATATGGCAGTGTAGATATTTCCACATTTATACAGATAGTGGTTTGGATATTTCCATGTTTATACAGATGACTGTGTATGTATTTCCATGTATATTCAGATATCTGTGTAGATATTTCCATGTTTATACAGATAGCGGTGTAGTTATTTCCAAGATTATAGAGATAGCAGTGTAGATATTTCCATGTTTATACAGATGGCGGTGGAGAAAACTCCATGTTTATACATATGGCAGTGTAGATATTTCCATGTTTATACAGATGGCAGTGTAGATATTTCCATGTTTATACAAACAGCGGAGTAGGTATTTCCATGTTTATAGAGATAGCAGGGTAGCTATTTCCATGTTTATACAGATGGCTGTGTAGATATTTCCATGTGTATACAGATGGCAGTGAATATATTTCCATGTTTATTCAGATGGAGGTGTAGATATTTCCATGTTTATGAACATGACTGTTTAGATATTTCCATATTTTTACAAATGGCGGTGTAGCTATTTCCATGTTTATAGAGATGGCTGTGTAGATATTTCCATGTTTATACAGATGGCATTGTAGATATTTCCATGTTTATACAGATAGTGGTGTGGCTATTTCCACGTTTATACAGATGACTGTGTAGGCATTTCCATGTTTATACAGATGGCGGTGTAGATGTTTCCATATTTTTAAAAATATCCATGTAGATATTTCCATGTTTATACAGATAGCGGTGTAGACATTTCCATGTTTATAGAGATAGCGGTGTATATATTTCCATACCGATACAGACAGCGGTGTAGATATTTCCATGTTTATACAGATAGCAGTGTAGATGTTTCCATGTTTATACAGATAGCGGTGTAGATATATCCATGTTTATACAGATCGTGGTGTAGATATTTCCATGTTTATACAGATAGCCGTGTAGATATTTCCATGTTTACAGAGATAGAAATGTAGATACTTCCATATTTGCACAGATAGCTGTGTAGATATTTCCATGATTACACAGATAGCGGTGGAGATATTACCATGTTTATAGAGATGGCGGTGTAGATATTTCCAAGTTTATGTAGATAGCGGTGTGGATATTTCCATGTTTATACAGATAGCGGTGTAGATATTTGCATGTTTACACAGATAGCGATGTAGTTATTTCCATGTTTATTGAGATAGCGGTGTAGATATCTACATGTTTATAGAGATGGCTGTGAGGATATTTCCATGTTTATACAGATGGCAGTGTAGATATCTCCACGTTTGTAATGATAGTGGCTTAGGAATTTCCATTTTTATACAGATGACTGTGTAGGCATTTCCATGTATACAGATAGCTGTGTAGATATTTCATTCTTTATACAGAAAGCGGTGTAGGTATTTCCATGTTTATAGACATAGCAGTGTAGATATTTCCATGTTTATACAGATGGCGGTGGAGATAATTCCATGTTTATACAGATGGCAGTGTAGATATTTCCATGTTTATACAGATATCAGTGTAGATATTTCCATGTTTATGCAGATAGCGGTATAGGTATTTCCATGTTTATAGAGATAGCATTGTAGATATTTCCATGTTTATACAGATGGCTGCGTAGATATTTCCATGTGTATACAGATGGAAGTGTAGATATTTCCATGTTTATACAGATGGAGGTGTAGATATTTCCAGGTTTATACAGATAGCGTTGTGGCTATTTCCATGTTTATAGGGAAATCGGTGCAGATATTTCCATGTTTATAGAGATGGCTGTGCGGATATTTCCATGTTTATACATATGGCAGTGTAGATATTTCCACGTTTATACAGATAGTGGTTTAGGTACTTCCATGTTTACACAGGTGACTGTGTAAGTATTTCCATGTATATACAGATAGCGGTGTAGGTATTTCCATGTTTATACAGATAGCGGTGTAGGTATTTCCATGTTTATAGAGATAGCGGTGTAGATATTTCCATGTTTATACAGATGGCGGTGGAGAAAATTCCATGTTTATACAGATGGCAGTGTAGATATTTCCATGTTTATACAGATAGCAGGGTTGATATTTCCATGTTCATACAGATAGCGGTGTAGGTATTTCCAGGTTTATAGAGATAGTAGTGTAGATATTTCCATGTTTATACAGTTGGCTGTGTAGGTATTTCCATGTGTATACAGATGGCAGTGTGGATATTTCCATGTTTATACAGATGGAGGTGTAGATATTTCCATGTTTATGCACATGACTGTTTAGATATTTCCACATTTTTACAAATGGCGGTGTAGTTATTTCCATGTTTCTAGAGATGGCTGTGTAGATATTTCCATGTTTATACAGATGGCAGTGTAGATATTTCCATGTTCATACAGATAGTGGTGTGGGTATTTCCATGCTATACAGATGACTGTGTAGGTATTTCCATGTTTATACAGATGGTGGTGTAGATATTTCCATATTTATAGAAATATCCATGTAGATATTTCCATGTTTATACAGATAGCGACGTAGACATTTCCAAGTTTATAGAGATAGCGATGTATATATTTCTATATTTATACACATAGCGGTGTAGATATTTCCATGTATATACAGATAGCGGTGTAGATGTTTCCATGTTAATACAGATAGCGGTGTAGATATTTCCATGTTTACAGAGATAGAGGTGTAGATATTTCCATATTTGCACAGATAGCTGTGTAGATATTTCCATGGTTATACAGATAGTGTTGGAATTATTACCATTTTTATAGAGATGGAGGTGTAGATATTTCCAAGTTTATGTTGATAGCGGTGTAGATATTTCCATGTTTATACAGATAGCGGTGTATATATTAGCATGTTTACTCAGATAGCGATGTAGTTATTTCCATGTTTATTGAGATAGCGGTGTAGATATTTACATGTTTATAGAGATGGCTGTGAGGATATTTCCATGTTTATACAGATGGCAGTGTAGATATTTCCACGTTTGTACAGATAGTGGTTTAGGTATTTCCATGTTTATACAGATGTTTGTGTAGGTATTTCCATGTACATTCAGATAGCGGTGTAGATATTTCATTGTTTTTACAGACAGGGGTGTAGGTATTTCCATGTTTATTGAGATAGCAGTGTAGATATTTCCATGGTTATACAGATGGCGGTGGAGACAATTCCATGTTTATACAGATGGCAGTGTAGATATTTCCATGTTTATACTGATAGCAGTGTAGATATTTCCATGTTTATTCAGATAGCGGTGTAGGTATTTCCATGTTTATAGAGATAGCAGTGTAGATATTTCCATGTTGATACAGATGGCTGTGTAGAAATTTCCATGTGTATACAGATGGCAGTGTAGATATTTCCATGTTTATACAGATGGAGGTGTAGATATTTCCATGTTTATACAGATATCGGTGTGGCTATTTCCATATTTATAGAGATAGTGTTGTAGGTATTTCCATGTTTAGACAGATGGCTGTGTAGGTATTTCCATGTGTATACAGATATCGGTGTGGCTATTTCCATGTTTATAGAGATAGCAGTGTAGATATTTCCATGTTTATACAGATGGCTGTGTAGATATTTCCATGTGTATACAGACGGAAGTGCAGATATTTCCATGTTTATTCAGATGGAGGTGTAGATATTTCCATGTTTATGCACATGACTCTTTAGATATTTCCATATTTTTACAAATGGTGGTGTAGCTATTTCCATGTTCATAGAGATGGCTGTGTAGATATTTCCATGTTTATACAGATGGCAGTGTAGATATTTCCATGTTTATGCAGATAGTGTTGTGGCTATTTCCATGTTTATACAGATGACTGTGTAGGTATTTCCATGTTTATACAGATGGCGATGTAGATATTTCCATATTTTAAAAAATATCCATGTAGATATTTCCATGTTTATACAGATAGCGGTGTAGATATTTCCATGTTTACAGAGATAGAGGTGTAGATATTTCCATATTTGCACAGATAGCTGTGTAGATATTTCCATGATTATACAGATAGCGGTGGAGTTATTGCCATGTTTATACAGATGGCGGTGTAGATATTTCCAAGTTTATGTAGATAGTGGTGTAGATATTTCCATGTTTATACAGATAGCGGTGTATATATTAGCATGTTTACACAGATAGCGATGAAGTTATTTCCATGTTTATTGAGATATCGGTGCAGATATTTACATGTTTATAGAGATGGCTGTGAGTATATATCCATGTTTATACAGATGGCAATGTAGATATTTCCACATTTGTATAGATAGTGGTTTAGATATTTCCATGTTTATTCAGATGACTGTGTAGGTATTTCCATGTATATACAGATAGTGGCGTAGGTATTTCATTGTTTTTACAGACAGCGGTGAAGGTATTTCCATGTTTATAGAGATAGCATTGTAGATATTTCCATGTTTATACAGATGGCGGTGGAGATAATTCCATGTTTATACAGATGGCAGTGTAGATATTTCCATGTTTATACAGATGGAGGTGTAGATATTTCCATGTTTATACAGATATCGGTGTGGCTATTTCCATGTTTATAGAGATAGCGGTGTAGATATTTCCATGTTTATAGAGATGGCTATGTGGATATTTCCATGTTTATACAGATGGCAGTGTAGATATTCCCACGTTCATACAGATAGTGGTTAAGGTATTTCCATGTTTATACAGATGACTGTGTAGGCATTTCCAGGTATATACAGATAGTGGTGTAGGTATTTCCATGTTTATACAGATAGCGGTGTAGGTATTTCCATGTTTATAGAGATAGCAGTGTAGATATTTCCATGTTTATACAGATGGCGGAGGAGATAATTCCATGTATATACAGATGGCAGTGTAGATATTTCCATGTTTATACAGATAGCAGTGTAGATATTTCCATGTTTATACAGATAGTGGTGTAGTTATTTCCATGTTTATAGAGATAGCAGTGTAGATATTTCCATGTTTATACAGATGGCTGTGTAGATATTTCCATGTTTATACAGATGGCAGTGCAGATATTTCCATGTTTATTCAGATGGAGGTGTAGATATTTCCATGTTAATGCACATGACTCCTTAGGTATTTCCATATTTTTACAAATGGCTTTGTAGCTATTTCCAAGTTTATAGAGATGGCGTTGTAGATATTTCCATGTTTATACAGATGGCAGTGTAGATATTTCCATGTTTATACAGATAGTGGTGTGGCTATTTCCATGTTTATACAGATGACTGTGTAGTTATTTCCACTTTTATACAGATGGCGATGTAGATATTTCCATATTTTATAAAATATCCATGTAGATATTTCCATGTTTATACAGATAGCGGTGTAGACTTTTCCATGTTTATAGAATTAGCGGTGTATATATTTCCATACTTATACAGATAGCGGTGTAGATATTTCCATGTTTATACAGATAGCAGTGTAGATGTTTCCATGTTTATACAGATAGCGGTGTAGATATATCCATGTTTATACAGATCGTGGTGTAGATATTTCCATGTTTATACAGATAGCTTTGTAGATATTTCCATGTTTATACAGATGGCTGTGAAGATATTTCCATGTGTATACACATGGCAGTGTAGATATTTCCATGTTTATACTCTCGGAGGTGTAGGTGTTTCCATGTTTATGCAGATGACTGTGTAAATATTTCCACGTTTTCACAGATGGCGGTTTAGATATTTCCATGTTTATATTGGTGGCGGTGTGGATATTTCCATGATTATACAGATGGCTGTGTAGATATTTCCATGATTATACTGATTGCGGTGGAGATATGTCCCTATTTATACAGATGGCGGTGTAGATATTTCTATGTTTATACAGGTATTGGTGAAGGTATTTCCATGTTTATACAGCTCGCGGTGTAGATAATTCCATGTTTATACAAATGGCAGTGTAGATATTTCCAAATTTATACAGATAGTGGTGTAGATATTTCCATGTTTATACAGATGCAGTGTAGATATCTCTATGTTTATACAGATAGTGGTGAATATATTTCCATGTTTATACAGATGACTGTGTGGGTATTTCCATGTTTATACAGATGGCGCTATAGATATTTACATGTTTATAGAGATAGCCATGTAGTTATTTCCTTGTTTATACAGATTGCGGTAAAACATTTCCATGTTTATAGAGATAGCGGTGTAGATATTTCCATGTTTATACAGGTAGCTGTGTAGATATTTGCATGTTTACACAGATAGCGGTGTAGATATTTCCACATTTGCACAGATTGCGGTGTAGATATTTGCATCTTTACAAAGATTGCGGAGTAGATATTTCCATCGTTGCACAGATTGTGCTGTAGATATTTCAATCTTTACACAGATAGTGGTGTAGATATTTCCATGTTTACACAGACAGCGGTGTAGATATTTCCATGTTTACACAGATAGCGTTGTATATATTTGCATGTTTATACAGATAGTGGTGTATATATTTCCATGTTTATACAGATATCGGTGTAGATATTACCAAGTTTACACAGATAGTGGTGTAGATATTTCCTTATTTGCACAGATTGCGGTGTAGATATTTCAATCTTTACACAGATAACGGTGTAGATATTTCCATCGTTGCACAGATTGTGCTGTAGATATTTCATTCTTTACACTGATAGTGGTGTAGATATTTCCATGTTTACACAGATAGCGTTGTATATATTTGCATGTTTATACAGATAGTGGTGTATATATTTCCATGTTTATACAGGTAGCGGTGTGTATATTTCCATGTTTATACAGATATCGGTGTAGATACATCCACGTTTATACAGATAGCGGTGTAGTTATTTCCATGTTTATACAGATAGCGGTGGAGATATTTCCATGTTTATACAGATAGCGGTGTAGATATTTCCATGTTTATACACATGGCGGTGTAGATATTTCCATGTTTATACAGATAGCTGTGTAGATATTTCCAAGTTTATACAGATAGCGGTGTAGATATTTAAGTGTTTTTACAGATACCAGTGTAGGTATTTCCAAGTTTATACATATAGTGATGCAGATATTTCCAATGTTTTTACAGATAGCTGTGTAGATATTTCCATGTGCATACAGATATCAGTGTAGACATTTCCATGTTTATAGAGATGGTGGTGTAGATATTTCCAGGCTTATACAGATGACTCTGTTGATATTCCCATGTTTATACAGTTGGCGGTGTAGATATTTACATGTTTATTGAGATAGCGGTGTAGATATTTCCACATTTATACAGATAGCGTTGTAGGTATTTCCATGTTTATTCAGATGGCGGTGTAGATATTTCCATGTTTATAGAGATGGCTGTGAGGATATTTCCACGTTTGTGCATATGGCAGTGTAGATATTTCCACATTTATACAGATAGTGGTTTGGATATTTCCATGTTTATACAGATGACTGTGTATGTATTTCCATGTATATTCAGATATCTGTGTAGATATTTCCATGTTTATACAGATAGCGGTGTAGTTATTTCCAAGATTATAGAGATAGCAGTGTAGATATTTCCATGTTTATACAGATGGCGGTGGAGAAAACTCCATGTTTATACATATGGCAGTGTAGATATTTCCATGTTTATACAGATGGCAGTGTAGATATTTCCATGTTTATACAAACAGCGGAGTAGGTATTTCCATGTTTATAGAGATAGCAGGGTAGCTATTTCCATGTTTATACAGATGGCTGTGTAGATATTTCCATGTGTATACAGATGGCAGTGAATATATTTCCATGTTTATTCAGATGGAGGTGTAGATATTTCCATGTTTATGAACATGACTGTTTAGATATTTCCATATTTTTACAAATGGCGGTGTAGCTATTTCCATGTTTATAGAGATGGCTGTGTAGATATTTCCATGTTTATACAGATGGCATTGTAGATATTTCCATGTTTATACAGATAGTGGTGTGGCTATTTCCACGTTTATACAGATGACTGTGTAGGCATTTCCATGTTTATACAGATGGCGGTGTAGATGTTTCCATATTTTTAAAAATATCCATGTAGATATTTCCATGTTTATACAGATAGCGGTGTAGACATTTCCATGTTTATAGAGATAGCGGTGTATATATTTCCATACCGATACAGACAGCGGTGTAGATATTTCCATGTTTATACAGATAGCAGTGTAGATGTTTCCATGTTTATACAGATAGCGGTGTAGATATATCCATGTTTATACAGATCGTGGTGTAGATATTTCCATGTTTATACAGATAGCCGTGTAGATATTTCCATGTTTACAGAGATAGAAATGTAGATACTTCCATATTTGCACAGATAGCTGTGTAGATATTTCCATGATTACACAGATAGCGGTGGAGATATTACCATGTTTATAGAGATGGCGGTGTAGATATTTCCAAGTTTATGTAGATAGCGGTGTGGATATTTCCATGTTTATACAGATAGCGGTGTAGATATTTGCATGTTTACACAGATAGCGATGTAGTTATTTCCATGTTTATTGAGATAGCGGTGTAGATATCTACATGTTTATAGAGATGGCTGTGAGGATATTTCCATGTTTATACAGATGGCAGTGTAGATATCTCCACGTTTGTAATGATAGTGGCTTAGGAATTTCCATTTTTATACAGATGACTGTGTAGGCATTTCCATGTATACAGATAGCTGTGTAGATATTTCATTCTTTATACAGAAAGCGGTGTAGGTATTTCCATGTTTATAGACATAGCAGTGTAGATATTTCCATGTTTATACAGATGGCGGTGGAGATAATTCCATGTTTATACAGATGGCAGTGTAGATATTTCCATGTTTATACAGATATCAGTGTAGATATTTCCATGTTTATGCAGATAGCGGTATAGGTATTTCCATGTTTATAGAGATAGCATTGTAGATATTTCCATGTTTATACAGATGGCTGCGTAGATATTTCCATGTGTATACAGATGGAAGTGTAGATATTTCCATGTTTATACAGATGGAGGTGTAGATATTTCCAGGTTTATACAGATAGCGTTGTGGCTATTTCCATGTTTATAGGGAAATCGGTGCAGATATTTCCATGTTTATAGAGATGGCTGTGCGGATATTTCCATGTTTATACATATGGCAGTGTAGATATTTCCACGTTTATACAGATAGTGGTTTAGGTACTTCCATGTTTACACAGGTGACTGTGTAAGTATTTCCATGTATATACAGATAGCGGTGTAGGTATTTCCATGTTTATACAGATAGCGGTGTAGGTATTTCCATGTTTATAGAGATAGCGGTGTAGATATTTCCATGTTTATACAGATGGCGGTGGAGAAAATTCCATGTTTATACAGATGGCAGTGTAGATATTTCCATGTTTATACAGATAGCAGGGTTGATATTTCCATGTTCATACAGATAGCGGTGTAGGTATTTCCAGGTTTATAGAGATAGTAGTGTAGATATTTCCATGTTTATACAGTTGGCTGTGTAGGTATTTCCATGTGTATACAGATGGCAGTGTGGATATTTCCATGTTTATACAGATGGAGGTGTAGATATTTCCATGTTTATGCACATGACTGTTTAGATATTTCCACATTTTTACAAATGGCGGTGTAGTTATTTCCATGTTTCTAGAGATGGCTGTGTAGATATTTCCATGTTTATACAGATGGCAGTGTAGATATTTCCATGTTCATACAGATAGTGGTGTGGGTATTTCCATGCTATACAGATGACTGTGTAGGTATTTCCATGTTTATACAGATGGTGGTGTAGATATTTCCATATTTATAGAAATATCCATGTAGATATTTCCATGTTTATACAGATAGCGACGTAGACATTTCCAAGTTTATAGAGATAGCGATGTATATATTTCTATATTTATACACATAGCGGTGTAGATATTTCCATGTATATACAGATAGCGGTGTAGATGTTTCCATGTTAATACAGATAGCGGTGTAGATATTTCCATGTTTACAGAGATAGAGGTGTAGATATTTCCATATTTGCACAGATAGCTGTGTAGATATTTCCATGGTTATACAGATAGTGTTGGAATTATTACCATTTTTATAGAGATGGAGGTGTAGATATTTCCAAGTTTATGTTGATAGCGGTGTAGATATTTCCATGTTTATACAGATAGCGGTGTATATATTAGCATGTTTACTCAGATAGCGATGTAGTTATTTCCATGTTTATTGAGATAGCGGTGTAGATATTTACATGTTTATAGAGATGGCTGTGAGGATATTTCCATGTTTATACAGATGGCAGTGTAGATATTTCCACGTTTGTACAGATAGTGGTTTAGGTATTTCCATGTTTATACAGATGTTTGTGTAGGTATTTCCATGTACATTCAGATAGCGGTGTAGATATTTCATTGTTTTTACAGACAGGGGTGTAGGTATTTCCATGTTTATTGAGATAGCAGTGTAGATATTTCCATGGTTATACAGATGGCGGTGGAGACAATTCCATGTTTATACAGATGGCAGTGTAGATATTTCCATGTTTATACTGATAGCAGTGTAGATATTTCCATGTTTATTCAGATAGCGGTGTAGGTATTTCCATGTTTATAGAGATAGCAGTGTAGATATTTCCATGTTGATACAGATGGCTGTGTAGAAATTTCCATGTGTATACAGATGGCAGTGTAGATATTTCCATGTTTATACAGATGGAGGTGTAGATATTTCCATGTTTATACAGATATCGGTGTGGCTATTTCCATATTTATAGAGATAGTGTTGTAGGTATTTCCATGTTTAGACAGATGGCTGTGTAGGTATTTCCATGTGTATACAGATATCGGTGTGGCTATTTCCATGTTTATAGAGATAGCAGTGTAGATATTTCCATGTTTATACAGATGGCTGTGTAGATATTTCCATGTGTATACAGACGGAAGTGCAGATATTTCCATGTTTATTCAGATGGAGGTGTAGATATTTCCATGTTTATGCACATGACTCTTTAGATATTTCCATATTTTTACAAATGGTGGTGTAGCTATTTCCATGTTCATAGAGATGGCTGTGTAGATATTTCCATGTTTATACAGATGGCAGTGTAGATATTTCCATGTTTATGCAGATAGTGTTGTGGCTATTTCCATGTTTATACAGATGACTGTGTAGGTATTTCCATGTTTATACAGATGGCGATGTAGATATTTCCATATTTTAAAAAATATCCATGTAGATATTTCCATGTTTATACAGATAGCGGTGTAGATATTTCCATGTTTACAGAGATAGAGGTGTAGATATTTCCATATTTGCACAGATAGCTGTGTAGATATTTCCATGATTATACAGATAGCGGTGGAGTTATTGCCATGTTTATACAGATGGCGGTGTAGATATTTCCAAGTTTATGTAGATAGTGGTGTAGATATTTCCATGTTTATACAGATAGCGGTGTATATATTAGCATGTTTACACAGATAGCGATGAAGTTATTTCCATGTTTATTGAGATATCGGTGCAGATATTTACATGTTTATAGAGATGGCTGTGAGTATATATCCATGTTTATACAGATGGCAATGTAGATATTTCCACATTTGTATAGATAGTGGTTTAGATATTTCCATGTTTATTCAGATGACTGTGTAGGTATTTCCATGTATATACAGATAGTGGCGTAGGTATTTCATTGTTTTTACAGACAGCGGTGAAGGTATTTCCATGTTTATAGAGATAGCATTGTAGATATTTCCATGTTTATACAGATGGCGGTGGAGATAATTCCATGTTTATACAGATGGCAGTGTAGATATTTCCATGTTTATACAGATGGAGGTGTAGATATTTCCATGTTTATACAGATATCGGTGTGGCTATTTCCATGTTTATAGAGATAGCGGTGTAGATATTTCCATGTTTATAGAGATGGCTATGTGGATATTTCCATGTTTATACAGATGGCAGTGTAGATATTCCCACGTTCATACAGATAGTGGTTAAGGTATTTCCATGTTTATACAGATGACTGTGTAGGCATTTCCAGGTATATACAGATAGTGGTGTAGGTATTTCCATGTTTATACAGATAGCGGTGTAGGTATTTCCATGTTTATAGAGATAGCAGTGTAGATATTTCCATGTTTATACAGATGGCGGAGGAGATAATTCCATGTATATACAGATGGCAGTGTAGATATTTCCATGTTTATACAGATAGCAGTGTAGATATTTCCATGTTTATACAGATAGTGGTGTAGTTATTTCCATGTTTATAGAGATAGCAGTGTAGATATTTCCATGTTTATACAGATGGCTGTGTAGATATTTCCATGTTTATACAGATGGCAGTGCAGATATTTCCATGTTTATTCAGATGGAGGTGTAGATATTTCCATGTTAATGCACATGACTCCTTAGGTATTTCCATATTTTTACAAATGGCTTTGTAGCTATTTCCAAGTTTATAGAGATGGCGTTGTAGATATTTCCATGTTTATACAGATGGCAGTGTAGATATTTCCATGTTTATACAGATAGTGGTGTGGCTATTTCCATGTTTATACAGATGACTGTGTAGTTATTTCCACTTTTATACAGATGGCGATGTAGATATTTCCATATTTTATAAAATATCCATGTAGATATTTCCATGTTTATACAGATAGCGGTGTAGACTTTTCCATGTTTATAGAATTAGCGGTGTATATATTTCCATACTTATACAGATAGCGGTGTAGATATTTCCATGTTTATACAGATAGCAGTGTAGATGTTTCCATGTTTATACAGATAGCGGTGTAGATATATCCATGTTTATACAGATCGTGGTGTAGATATTTCCATGTTTATACAGATAGCTTTGTAGATATTTCCATGTTTATACAGATGGCTGTGAAGATATTTCCATGTGTATACACATGGCAGTGTAGATATTTCCATGTTTATACTCTCGGAGGTGTAGGTGTTTCCATGTTTATGCAGATGACTGTGTAAATATTTCCACGTTTTCACAGATGGCGGTTTAGATATTTCCATGTTTATATTGGTGGCGGTGTGGATATTTCCATGATTATACAGATGGCTGTGTAGATATTTCCATGATTATACTGATTGCGGTGGAGATATGTCCCTATTTATACAGATGGCGGTGTAGATATTTCTATGTTTATACAGGTATTGGTGAAGGTATTTCCATGTTTATACAGCTCGCGGTGTAGATAATTCCATGTTTATACAAATGGCAGTGTAGATATTTCCAAATTTATACAGATAGTGGTGTAGATATTTCCATGTTTATACAGATGCAGTGTAGATATCTCTATGTTTATACAGATAGTGGTGAATATATTTCCATGTTTATACAGATGACTGTGTGGGTATTTCCATGTTTATACAGATGGCGCTATAGATATTTACATGTTTATAGAGATAGCCATGTAGTTATTTCCTTGTTTATACAGATTGCGGTAAAACATTTCCATGTTTATAGAGATAGCGGTGTAGATATTTCCATGTTTATACAGGTAGCTGTGTAGATATTTGCATGTTTACACAGATAGCGGTGTAGATATTTCCACATTTGCACAGATTGCGGTGTAGATATTTGCATCTTTACAAAGATTGCGGAGTAGATATTTCCATCGTTGCACAGATTGTGCTGTAGATATTTCAATCTTTACACAGATAGTGGTGTAGATATTTCCATGTTTACACAGACAGCGGTGTAGATATTTCCATGTTTACACAGATAGCGTTGTATATATTTGCATGTTTATACAGATAGTGGTGTATATATTTCCATGTTTATACAGATATCGGTGTAGATATTACCAAGTTTACACAGATAGTGGTGTAGATATTTCCTTATTTGCACAGATTGCGGTGTAGATATTTCAATCTTTACACAGATAACGGTGTAGATATTTCCATCGTTGCACAGATTGTGCTGTAGATATTTCATTCTTTACACTGATAGTGGTGTAGATATTTCCATGTTTACACAGATAGCGTTGTATATATTTGCATGTTTATACAGATAGTGGTGTATATATTTCCATGTTTATACAGGTAGCGGTGTGTATATTTCCATGTTTATACAGATATCGGTGTAGATACATCCACGTTTATACAGATAGCGGTGTAGTTATTTCCATGTTTATACAGATAGCGGTGGAGATATTTCCATGTTTATACAGATAGCGGTGTAGATATTTCCATGTTTATACACATGGCGGTGTAGATATTTCCATGTTTATACAGATAGCTGTGTAGATATTTCCAAGTTTATACAGATAGCGGTGTAGATATTTAAGTGTTTTTACAGATACCAGTGTAGGTATTTCCAAGTTTATACATATAGTGATGCAGATATTTCCAATGTTTTTACAGATAGCTGTGTAGATATTTCCATGTGCATACAGATATCAGTGTAGACATTTCCATGTTTATAGAGATGGTGGTGTAGATATTTCCAGGCTTATACAGATGACTCTGTTGATATTCCCATGTTTATACAGTTGGCGGTGTAGATATTTACATGTTTATTGAGATAGCGGTGTAGATATTTCCACATTTATACAGATAGCGTTGTAGGTATTTCCATGTTTATTCAGATGGCGGTGTAGGTATACCCATGATTATACAGATTGCGGTGTAGATGTTTCCGTGTTTATACAGACAGCGGTGTAGATATTTCCATTTTTACACAGATGGTGGATTAGATAGTTCCATGTTTATGGAGATGGCGTTGCAGACAGTTCCGTGATTATGCAGATGGCGGTGTAGATATTTCATGTTTATAGATATAGCGGTGTAGATATTTCCATGTTTACACATATAGCTCTGTAGATATTTCCGTGTTTACACAGATAGCGTTGTGGATATTTCCATCTTTATACAGATAGCGGTGGAGATATTTCCATGTTTATACTGATATCGGTGTAGATATTCCCATGTTTATATAGATAAGGGTGTAGATATTTCCACATTTATACTGATAGCGGTGTAGATATTTCCATGGTTCTTCAGATGGCAGTGTAGATATTTCCCTGTTTATACATATGGCGGTGTAGATATTTCCATGTTTGTGGAGATAGCGGTGTAGATATTTCCATCTTTTCAAAGAGAGCGGAGTAGGTATTTCCATGTTTACACAGATAGCTGTGTAGATATTTCCATGTTTACACAGATAATTTCGTAGATATTTCCATGTTTATACAGACAGCGGTGTAGATATTTCCATGTGTAAAAATATAGCGGTGTAGATATTTCCATGTTTACAGAGATAGCTGTGGAGATATTTCCATGTTTATACAGATAGCGATGTAGATACTTCCATGTTTATAGAGATGGTGGTTTAATTATTTCCATGTTCATAGAGATAGCGGTGTAGATATTTCCATGATTATACATATAGCGGTGTAGATATTTCCATGTTTATACAGATAGCGGTGTAGATATTTCGATGTTTATACAGCTCGCGGAGTAGATATTTCCATCTTTATACAGATGACAGTGTAGATATTTCCATGTTTATACAGATAGCGGTGTACGTATTTCCATGTTTATAGAGACAGCGTTGCAGACAATTCCATGTTTATGCAGATGGCGGTGTAGATATTTCATGTTTATAGAGATAGCGGTGTAGGTATTTCCATGTTTATACAGAAGGCTGTGTAGATATTTCCATGTGTATAGAGATGGCAGTCTACATATTTCCACGTTTATAGAGATGGTGGTGTAGATATTTCCATATTTATACAGAGGACTGTGTAGATATTTCCATGTTTAAACAGATGGTGGTGTAGTTATTTCCATGTTTATAGAGATAGCGGTGTAGATATTTCCGTGTTTGTACAGATAGCGGTGTAGATATTAAAATGTTTATAGAGATAGCGGTGTAGATATTTCCATATTTATACAGATAACGGTGTAGGGATTTCCATGTTTATATAGATGACGGTGTAGATATTTCGATGTTTATCGAGATGGCGGTGTAGATATTTCCATGTTTATACCGATGGCGGTGTAGATATTTACAAGTTTATACAGATAGCTGTGCAGATATTTCCATGTTTACACAGATAGCGGTGTAGATATTTCCATTTTTACACAGATGTTGGTGTAGATATTTATATGTTTATGAAGATGGCGGTGTAGATATTTTCATGTTTATAGAGATGGCGGTGTAGATATGTCCATATTTATAGAGATTGCGGTGTAGATATTTCAATGTTTATACAGGTAGAGGAGTAGCTATTTCCTTGTGTAGAGAGATAGCGGTGCAGATGTTTCCATATTTATACTGATGAACGAGTAGATATTTCCATGTGTATACAGATGGCAGGGTAGATACTTCCATGTTTATAGAGATGGTGGTGTAGATATTTCCATGTTTATACAGATTGCGTTGTAGATATTTCCCTGTTGATACAGAAGACAGTGTAGATATTTCCATGTTTATACAGGTGGCGGTGTAGGTACTTCCATGTTTATGCAGATGGCGGTGTAGATATTTCCATGTTTATAGAGATGGCGGTGTAGATATTTCTATGTTTATAGAGATAGCGGTGTAGATATTTCCATGTTTATAGAGATGGTGGTGTAGTTATTTCCATGTTCATAGAGATAGCGGTGTAGATATTTCCATGTTCATAGAGATAGCGGTGTAGATATTTCCATGTTTATACAGATAGCGGTGTAGATATTTCCATGTTTATACAGCTCGCGGTGTAGATATTTCCATCTTTATACAGAAGACAGTGTAGATATTTCCATGTTTATACAGATAGCAGTGTATGTATTTCCATGTTTATAGAGACGGCGTTGCAGACAGTTCCATGTTTATGCAGATGGCGGTGTAGATATTTCATGTTTATAGAGATAGCAGTGTAGATATTTCCATGTGTATACAGATGACTGTGTAGATATTTCCATGTTTAGAGAGATGGTGGTGAAGAAATTTCCATGTTTATACAGAGGACTGTGTAGATATTTCCATGTTTATAAAGCTGGTGGAATAGATATTTCCATGTTTATAGAGATAGCAGGGTAGATATTTCCATGTTTGTACAGATAGCGGTGTAGATATTTCCATGTTTATAGAGAGAGCGGTGTAGGTTTTTCCATATTTATGCTGATAGAGGTGCAGATATTTAAATGTTTATACAGATGGTGGTGTAGATATTTCCATGTTTATAGAGATGGCAGTGTAGATATTTCCATGTTTATGCAGATAGCGGTGTAGATATTTCCATGTTTATACAGATAGCTGTGTAGATATTTCCATGTTTACACAGATAGCCGTTTAGATATTTCCATTTTTACACAGATGATGGTGTAGATAGTTCCATGTTTATGGAGATGGCGGTGTAGATATTTTCATGTTTATAGAGATTGCCGTGTAGATATTTCCATATTTATAGAGATAGCGGTGTCGTTATTTCAATGTTTATACAGGTAAAGTTGTAGGTATTTCCAGGTGTATAGAGATAGCAGGGCAGTTGTTTCCATATTTATATTGATGGCTGTGTTGTTATTTCCATATGTATACAGATGGCAGGGTAGATACTTCCATGTTTATAGAGATGGTGGTGTAGATATTTCCATGTTTATACAGATGACTGTGTAGATATTTCCATGTTTATACAGATGGCGGTGTAGACATTTCCATGTTTCTAGAGATAGCGGTGTAGATATTTTCATGTTTATAGAGATAACGGTGCAGCTATTTCCATGTTTATAGAGATAGCGATGTAGATATTTCCATCTTTGCACAGATTGTGGTATATATATTTCCATCTTTAGACGGATAGCGGTGTAGATATTTCCATGTTTACACATATATCTGTGTAGATATTTCCATGTTTACACAGATAACATTGAAGATATTTCCATCTTTATACATACAGTGGTGTATATGTTTCCATGTTTATACAGACTGCGGTGTGGCTATCTCGATGTGCATACAGATAGAGGTGTAGATATTTCCATGTTTATATAGATGGCTTTGTAGATATTTCCATGTTTATATAGATGGCAGTGTAGGTATTTCCATGTTTATACAGATGGTGGTGTAGATACTTCCATGTTTATACAGATGACTCTGTAGTTATTTCAATGTTTATATAGAAGGCTGTTTAGGTATTTCCATGTTTATATAGATAGCCGTGTAGATATCTCCATATTTATACAGATAGCGGTGTAGACATTTCCATGTTTATAGAGATAGCGGTGTAGATATTTCCATATTTATACAGATAGCGGTGTAGTTATTTCCATATTTGTACAGATAGCTGCGTAGATGTTTCCATGTTTATTCAGATGGTGGTGTAGATATTTCCATGATTATACAGATAACGTTGTGTCTATTTCCATGTTTATACAGATTGCGGTGTAGATATTTCCATGTTTATGGAGACAGCGGTGTAGATATTTCCATATTTATACAGAGAACACTGCAGATATTTCCATGTTTATAGGAATAGCGATGTAGATATTTCCATCTTTGCACACATTGCGGTGCATATATTTCCATGTTTGCACAGATTGCGGTGCATATATTTCCATCTTTACACAGGTAGCGGTGTAGATATTTCCAAGTTTACACAGATTGCTGTGTAGATATTTCCATGTTTACAGAGATAGCATTGTAGATATTTCCATCTTTATACAGATTGCGGTGTAGTTATTTCCATGTTGATACAGATAGTGGTGTAGATATTTCCATGTTTATACAGGTAGCAGTGTAGAAATTCCCATGTTTATACAGATCGCTTTGTAGACATTTCCATCTTTCTACAGATGTCAGTGTAGATATTTCCAAGTTTATACTAATGGCAGTGTAGATATTTCCATGTTTATACAGATGTGTGTGTAGATATTTCCATGTATATGCAGATGACGGTGTAGATATTTCCTTGTTTATAGGGATGGCGGTGTAGTTATTTCTATGTTTATAGAGATAGCGGTGTAATTATTTCCATGCTTATAGAGATGGTGGTGTAAGTATTTTCATGTTTATAGATTTAGCGGTGTAGATATTTCCATGTTTATACAGATAACGGTGATGGTATTTCCATGTTTATAGAGATAGCGGTGTAGATATTTCCATGTTTACGCAGATAGCATTGTAGACATTTCCATCTTTATACAGATAGCGGTGTAGATATTTCCGTGTTTATTCAGAAATTGGTGTAGATATTTCCATGTTTATACAGGTAGCAGTGTAGAAATTCCCATGTTTATACAGATCGCTTTGTAGACATTTCCATCTTTCTACAGAAGTCAGTGAAGATATTTCCAAGTTTATACAGATGGCAGTGTAGATATTTCCATGTTTATACAGATGTGTGAGTAGATATTTCCATGTATATGCAGATGGCGGTGTAGATATTTCCTTGTTTATAGGGATGGCGGTGTAGTTATTTCTATGCTTATAGAGATAGCAGTGTAAATATTTCCATGCTTATAGAGATGGTGGTGTAAGTATTTTCATGTTTATAGATTTAGCAGTGTAGATATTTCCATGTTTATACAGATAGTGGTGTAGATATTTCCATGTTTATACAGATGGCGGTGTAGATACATTCAAGTTTCTGAAGATGGCGGGGTAGATATTTTCATGTTTATAGAGATGGAGGTGTAGATATTTCCATGTATATAGTGATAGCTGTGTAGATATTTTCATGTTTATAGAGAAAGCGGTGTAGGTATTTCCATGTTTATAGAGATAGCGATGTACATATTTCCATATTTATACAGATAGCGGTGCAGGTATTTCCATGTTTATACATATTGCGGTGTAGATATTTTCATGTTTCTACAGATGGCGGTGTAGATATTTCCTTGTTTATACAGACAGCGGTGTAGATATTTCCATGTTTATACAGGTAGCGGTGTAGATATTTCCAAGTTTACAGAGATAGCGGTGTAGTTATTTCCATCTTTGCACAGAATGCCATGTAGATATTTCCATGTTTACGCAGATAGCTTTGTAGATATTTCCAAGTTTACACAGATAGCTGTGTAGATATTTCCATGTTTACACACATACCGTGGTAGATATTTCCATGTTTATACTGATTGCGGTTTAGCTATGTCCATGATTATACAGATAGCGGTGTAGATATTTTCATGTTTATACAGATAGCGGTGGAGATATTTCCTTGTTTATAGAGACTGCGGAATAGATTTTTCCATGTTTATACAGATAGCGGTGTAGATATTTCCATGTTTACAGAGATAGCTGTGTAGATATTTCCATCTTTGCACAGATTGCTGTGTAGATATTTCCATTTTTACACAGATACCTGTGTAGATATTTCCAAGTTTACACAGATAGCTTTGTAGATATTTCCATGTTTACGCAGATAGCATTGTATATATTTCCATGTTTATACAGATAGCGGTGTAGATATTTCCTTGTTTATATAGAAAGCGGTGTAGATATTTCCATGTTTATACAGATAACGGTGTAGATATTTCCATGTTTATAGAGATAACGGTGTAGATATTTCCATGTTTATACAGATGGCTGTGTAGATATTTCCATGTTTGTACAGATGGCAGTGTAGATATTTCCATGTTTATACAGATGGCGCTGAAGATATTTCCATGTTTATACAGATGGCACTGTAGATATTTCCATGTTTATACAGAGAGCTGTGTAGATATTTCCATGTTTACAGAGACGGCGGTGTAGATATTTCCATCTTTGCACAGATTGCGGTGTAGGTATTGCCAAATTTAAACAGATTGCGGTGTAGATATTTCCAAGTTTACACAGATAGCTGTGTAGATATTTCCATGTTTACAGAGATAGCATTGTAGATATTTCCATGTTTATACAGATTGCGTTGTAGTTATTTCCATGTTGATACAGATAGTGGTGTAGATATTTCCATGTTTATACAGGTAGCGGTGTAGAAATTCCCATGTTTATACAGATCGATTTGTAGACATTTCCATCCTTCTACAGATATCAGTGTACATATTTCCAACTTTATACAGATGGCAGAGTAGATATTTCCATGTTTATACAGATGTGTGTGTAGATATTTCCATGTATATGCAGATGGCGGTGTAGATATTTCCTTGTTTATAGGGAAGGCGGTGTAGTTATTTCAATGTTTTTAGAGATAGCGGTGTAAATATTTCCATGCTTATAGAGATGGTGGTGTAAGTATTTTCATGTTTATAGATTTAGCGTTGTAGATATTTACTTGTTTACACAGATATCATTGTATATATTTCCATGTTTATACAGATAGCGGTGTAGATATTTCCATGTTTATTCAGAAAGTGGTGTAGATATTTCCATGTTTATACAGGTAGAAGTGTAGAAATTCCCATGTTTATACAGATCGCTTTGTAGGCATTTCCATCTTTCTACAGATGTCAGTGAAGATATTTCCATGCTTATACAGATAGCGGTGTAGATATTTACATGTCTATAGAGGTAGCAGTGTAGGTATTTCCATATTTATAGAGGTTGCGGTGTAGATATTTGCATCTTTATACAGATGGCGGTGTTGATATTTTCATGTATGCACATGACTCTTTAGATATTTCCATATTTTTACAAATGGCGGTGTAGCTATTTCCATGTATATAGAGATGGCTGTGTAGATATTTCCATGTTTATACAGATGGCAGTGTAGATATTTCCATGTTTATACTGATAGTGGTGTGACTATTTCCATGTTTATACAGATGACTGCGTAGGTATTTCCATGTTTATTGAGATAGCGGTGTAGATATTTACATGTTTAAAGAGATGGCTGTGAGGATATTTCCATGTTTATACAGATGGCAGTGTAGATATCCCCACGTTTGTAATGATAGTGGTTTAGGAATTTCCATTTTTATACAGATGACTGTGTTTGTATTTCCATGTATATACAGATAGCGGTGTAGATATTTCATTGCTTTTACAAACAGCGGTGTATGTATTTCCATGTTTATAGAGATAGCAGTGTAGATATTTCCAAGTTTATACAGATGGCTGTGGAGATAATTCCATGTTTATACAGATGGCAGTGTACATATTGCCATGTTTATACAGATAACAGTGTAGATATTTCCATGTTTATACAGATAGCGGTGTAGGTATTTCCATGTTTATAGAGATAGCGGTGTAGATATTTCCATGTTTATACAGATGGCAGTGTAGATATTTCCATGTACAGATGGAGGTGTAGATATTTCCATGTTTATACAGATAGTGGTGTGGCTATTTGCATGTTTATAGAGATAGCGTTGGAGATATTTCCATGTTTATAGAGACAGCTGTGAGGATATTTCCATGTTTGTACAGATGGCAGTGTACATATTTCCACGTTTATACAGATAGTGGTTTAGGTATTTCCATGTTTATACTGATGACTGTGTATGTATTTCCATGTATATTCATATAGCTGTGTAGATATTTCCATGTTTATACACATAGAGTTGTAGGTATTTCCATGTTTATAGAGATAGCAGTGTAGATATTTCAATGTTTATACAGATGGCGTTGGAGAAAATTCCATGTTTATACAGATGGCAGTGTAGATATTTCCATGTTTATACAGATGGCAGTGTAGATATTTCCATGTTTATACATACAGCGGAGTAGGTATTTCCATGTTTATAGAGATAGCAGTGTAGATATTTCCATGTTTATACAGATGGCTGTGTAGATATTTCCATGTGTATACAGATGGCAGTGCAGATATTTCCATGTTTATTCAGATGGAGGTGTAGATATTTCCATGTTTATGCACATGACTGTTTAGATATTTCCATATTTTTACAAATGGCGGTGTAGCTATTTCCATGTTTATAGAGATGGCTGTGTAGATATTTCCATGTTTATACAGATGGCAGTGTAGATATTTCCATGTTTATACAGATAGTGGTGTGGCTATTTCCATGTTTATACAGATGACTGTGTAGGTATTTCCATGTTTATACAGATGGCGGTGTAGATATTTCAATATTTTTAAAAATATCCATGTAGATATTTCCATGTTTATACAGATAGCGGTGTAGACATTTCCATGTTTATAGAGATAGCGGTGTATATAATTCCATACCTATACAGAGAGCGGTGTAGATATTTCCATGTTTATACAGATAGCAGTATAGATATATCCATGTTTATACAGATCGTGGTGTAGATATTTCCATGTTTATACAGATAGCGGTGTAGATATTTCCATGTTTTCAGAGATAGAGATGTAGTTATTTCCATATTTGCACAGATAACTGTGTAGATATTTCCATGATTATACAGATAGCGGTGGAGATATTACCATATTTATAGAGATGGCGGTGTAGTATTTCCAAGTTTTTGTAGATAGTGGTGTGGATATTTCCATGTTTATACAGATAGCGGTGTAGATATTTGCATGTTTACACAGATAGCGATGTAGTTATTTCCATGTTTATAGAGATAGCGGTGTAGATATTTCCATGTTTATAGAGATGGCTGTGAGGATATTTCCATGTTTATACAGATGGCAGTGTATATATTTCCACGTTTATACAGATAGTGGTTTAAGAATTTCCAAGTTTATACAGATGACTGTGTAGGTATTTCCATGTATATACAGATAGCTGTGTAGATATTTCATTGTTTATACACACAGCGGTGTAGGTATTTCCATGTTTATAGACATAGCAGTGTAGATATCTCCATGTTTATACAGATGGCGGTGGAGATAATTCCATGTTTATACAGATGGCAGTGTAGATATTTCCATGTTTATGCAGATAGCGGTGTAGGTATTTCCATGTTTATAGAGATAGCAGTGTAGATATTTCCATGTTTATACAGATGGCTGCGTAGATATTTCCATGTGTATACAGATGGCAGTGTAGATATTTCCATGTTTATACAGATGGAGGTGTAGGTATTTCCAGGTTTATGCAGATAGCGTTGTGGCTATTTCCATGTTTATAGAGAAAGCGGTGCAGATATTTCCATGTTTATAGAGATGGCTGTGAGGATATTTCCATGTTTATACATATGGCTGTGTAGATATTTCCACGTTTATACAGATAGTGGTTTAGGTACTTCCATGTTTACACAGGTGACTGTGTAGTTATTTCCATGTATATACAGATAGCGGTGTAGGTATTTGCATGTTTATACAGATACCGGTGTAGGTATTTCCATGTTTATAGAGATAGCAGTGTAGATATTTCCATGTTTATACAGATGGCGGTGGAGAAAATTCCATGTTTATACAGATGGCAGTGCAGATATTTCCAAGTTTATACAGATAGCAGTGTAGATATTTCCATGTTTATACAGATAGCGGTGTAGGTATTTCCATGCTTATAGAGATAGTAGTGTAGATATTTCCATGTTTATACAGATGGCTGTGTAGTTATTTCCATGTGTATACAGATGGCAGTGTAGATATTTCCATGTTTATACAGATGGAGGTGTAGATATTTCAATGTTTATGCACATGGCTGTTTAGATATTTCCATATTTTTACAAATGTCGGTGTAGTTATTTCCATGTTTCTAGAGATGGCTGTGTAGATATTTCCATGTTTATACAGATGGCAGTGTAGATATTTTCATGTTTATACAGATAGTGGTGTGGATATTTCCATGTTTATACAGATGACTGTGTAGGCATTTCCATGTTTATACAGATGGCGGTGTAGATATTTAAATATTTATTGAAATATCCATGTAGATATTTCCATGTTTATACAGATAGCGGTGTAGACATTTCCATGTTTATAGAGATAGCGGTGTATATATTTCTAAATTTATACACATAGCAGTGTAGATATTTCCATGTATATACAGATAGCGGTGTAGATGTTTCCATGTTTATACAGATAACGGTGTAGATATATCCATGTTTATACAGATCGTGGTGTAGATATTTCCATGTTTATACAGATAGCGGTGTAGATATTTCCATGTTTTCAGAGATAGAGTTGTAGTTATTTCCATATTTGCACAGATAGGTGTGTAGATATTTCCATGATTATACAGATAGCGGTGGAGGTATTACCATGTTTATACAGATGGCGGTGTAGATATTTCCAAGTTTATGTAGATAGCAGTGTAGATATTGCCATGTTTATACAGATAGCGGTGAAGATATTTGCATGTTTACACAGATAGCGATGTAGTTATTTCCATGTTTATTGAGATAGCAGAGCAGATATTTACATGTTCATAGAGATGGCTGTGAGGATATTTCCATGTTTATGCAGATGGCAGTGTAGATATTTCCACGTTTGTACGGATAGTGGTTTAGTTATTTCCATGTTTATACAGATGACTGTGTAGGTATTTCCATGTATATACAGATAGTGGTGTAGATATTTCATTGTTTTTTGAGACAGCGGTGTAGGTATTTCCATGTTTATAGAGATAGCACTGTAGATATTTCCAAGTTTATACAGATGGCGGTGGAGATAATTCCCTGTTTATACAGATGGCAGTGTACATATTTCCATGTTTATACAGATAGCAGTGTAGATATTTCCATGTTTATACAGATAGCTGTGTAGGTATTTCCATGTTTATAGAGATAGCAGTGTAGATATTTCCATGTTTATACAGATGGCTGTGTAGATATTTCCATGTGTATACAGATGGCAGTGTAGATATTTCCATGTTTATACAGATGGAGGTGTAGATATTTCCATGTTTATACAGATAGCGGTGTGGCTATTTCCATGTTTATACAGATAGCGGTGTAGATATTTCCATGTTTATAGAGATGGCTGTGAGGATATTTCCACGTTTGTGCATATGGCAGTGTAGATATTTCCACGTTTATACAGATAGTGGTTTGGATATTTCCATGTTTATACAGATGACTGTGTATGTATTTCCATGTATATTCAGATATCTGTGTAGATATTTCCATGTTTATACAGATAGCGGTGTAGTTATTTCCAAGATTATAGAGATAGCAGTGTAGATATTTCCATGTTTATACAGATGGCGGTGGAGAAAACTCCATGTTTATACATATGGCAGTGTAGATATTTCCATGTTTATACAGATGGCAGTGTAGATATTTCCATGTTTATACAAACAGCGGAGTAGGTATTTCCATGTTTATAGAGATAGCAGGGTAGCTATTTCCATGTTTATACAGATGGCTGTGTAGATATTTCCATGTGTATACAGATGGCAGTGAATATATTTCCATGTTTATTCAGATGGAGGTGTAGATATTTCCATGTTTATGAACATGACTGTTTAGATATTTCCATATTTTTACAAATGGCGGTGTAGCTATTTCCATGTTTATAGAGATGGCTGTGTAGATATTTCCATGTTTATACAGATGGCATTGTAGATATTTCCATGTTTATACAGATAGTGGTGTGGCTATTTCCACGTTTATACAGATGACTGTGTAGGCATTTCCATGTTTATACAGATGGCGGTGTAGATGTTTCCATATTTTTAAAAATATCCATGTAGATATTTCCATGTTTATACAGATAGCGGTGTAGACATTTCCATGTTTATAGAGATAGCGGTGTATATATTTCCATACCTATACAGACAGCGGTGTAGATATTTCCATGTTTATACAGATAGCAGTGTAGATGTTTCCATGTTTATACAGATAGCGGTGTAGATATATCCATGTTTATACAGATCGTGGTGTAGATATTTCCATGTTTATACAGATAGCCGTGTAGATATTTCCATGTTTACAGAGATAGAAATGTAGATACTTCCATATTTGCACAGATAGCTGTGTAGATATTTCCATGTTTACACAGATAGCGGTGGAGATATTACCATGTTTATAGAGATGGCGGTGTAGATATTTCCAAGTTTATGTAGATAGCGGTGTGGATATTTCCATGTTTATACAGATAGCGGTGTAGATATTTGCATGTTTACACAGATAGCGATGTAGTTATTTCCATGTTTATTGAGATAGCGGTGTAGATATCTACATGTTTATAGAGATGGCTGTGAGGATATTTCCATGTTTATACAGATGGCAGTGTAGATATCTCCACGTTTGTAATGATAGTGGCTTAGGAATTTCCATTTTTATACAGATGACTGTGTAGGCATTTCCATGTATACAGATAGCTGTGTAGATATTTCATTCTTTATACAGAAAGCGGTGTAGGTATTTCCATGTTTATAGACATAGCAGTGTAGATATTTCCATGTTTATACAGATGGCAGTGGAGATAATTCCATGTTTATACAGATGGCAGTGTAGATATTTCCATGTTTATACAGATATCAGTGTAGATATTTCCATGTTTATGCAGATAGCGGTATAGGTATTTCCATGTTTATAGAGATAGCATTGTAGATATTTCCATGTTTATACAGATGGCTGCGTAGATATTTCCATGTGTATACAGATGGAAGTGTAGATATTTCCATGTTTATACAGATGGAGGTGTAGATATTTCCAGGTTTATACAGATAGCGTTGTGGCTATTTCCATGTTTATAGGGAAATCGGTGCAGATATTTCCATGTTTATAGAGATGGCTGTGCGGATATTTCCATGTTTATACATATGGCAGTGTAGATATTTCCACGTTTATACAGATAGTGGTTTAGTTACTTCCATGTTTACACAGGTGACTGTGTAAGTATTTCCATGTATATACAGATAGCGGTGTAGGTATTTCCATGTTTATACAGATAGCGGTGTAGGTATTTCCATGTTTATAGAGATAGCAGTGTAGATATTTCCATGTTTATACAGATGGCGGTGGAGAAAATTCCATGTTTATACAGATGGCAGTGTAGATATTTCCATGTTTATACAGATAGCAGGGTTGATATTTCCATGTTCATACAGATAGCGGTGTAGGTATTTCCAGGTTTATAGAGATAGTAGTGTAGATATTTCCATGTTTATACAGTTGGCTGTGTAGCTATTTCCATGTGTATACAGATGGCAGTGTGGATATTTCCATGTTTATACAGATGGAGGTGTAGATATTTCCATGTTTATGCACATGACTGTTTAGATATTTCCATATTTTTACAAATGGCGGTGTAGTTATTTCCATGTTTCTAGAGATGGCTGTGTAGATATTTCCATGTTTATACAGATGGCAGTGTAGATATTTCCATGTTTATACAGATAGTGGTGTGGGTATTTCCATGCTATACAGATGACTGTGTAGGTATTTCCATGTTTATACAGATGGTGGTGTAGATATTTCCATATTTATAGAAATATCCATGTAGATATTTCCATGTTTATACAGATAGCGACGTAGACATTTCCAAGTTTATAGAGATAGCGATGTATATATTTCTATATTTATACACATAGCGGTGTAGATATTTCCATGTATATACAGATAGCGGTGTAGATGTTTCCATGTTAATACAGATAGCGGTGTAGATATTTCCATGTTTACAGAGATAGAGGTGTAGATATTTCCATATTTGCACAGATAGCTGTGTAGATATTTCCATGGTTATACAGATAGTGTTGGAATTATTACCATTTTTATAGAGATGGAGGTGTAGATATTTCCAAGTTTATGTTGATAGCGGTGTAGATATTTCCATGTTTATACAGATAGCGGTGTATATATTAGCATGTTTACTCAGATAGCGATGTAGTTATTTCCATGTTTATTGAGATAGCGGTGTAGATATTTACATGTTTATAGAGATGGCTGTGAGGATATTTCCATGTTTATACAGATGGCAGTGTAGATATTTCCACGTTTGTACAGATAGTGGTTTAGGTATTTCCATGTTTATACAGATGTTTGTGTAGGTATTTCCATGTATATTCAGATAGCGGTGTAGATATTTCATTGTTTTTACAGACAGCGGTGTAGGTATTTCCATGTTTATTGAGATAGCAGTGTAGATATTTCCATGGTTATACAGATGGCGGTGGAGACAATTCCATGTTTATACAGATGGCAGTGTAGATATTTCCATGTTTATACTGATAGCAGTGTAGTTATTTCCATGTTTATTCAGATAGCGGTGTAGGTATTTCCATGTTTATAGAGATAGCAGTGTAGATATTTCCATGTTGATACAGATGGCTGTGTAGAAATTTCCATGTGTATACAGATGGCAGTGTAGATATTTCCATGTTTATACAGATGGAGGTGTAGATATTTCCATATTTATACAGATATCGGTGTGGCTATTTCCATATTTATAGAGATAGTGTTGTAGGTATTTCCATGTTTAGACAGATGGCTGTGTAGGTATTTCCATGTGTATACAGATATCGGTGTGGCTATTTCCATGTTTATAGAGATAGCAGTGTAGATATTTCCATGTTTATACAGATGGCTGTGTAGATATTTCCATGTGTATACAGACGGAAGTGCAGATATTTCCATGTTTATTCAGATGGAGGTGTAGATATTTCCATGTTTATGCACATGACTCTTTAGATATTTCCATATTTTTACAAATGGTGGTGTAGCTATTTCCATGTTCATAGAGATGGCTGTGTAGATATTTCCATGTTTATACAGATGGCAGTGTAGATATTTCCATGTTTATGCAGATAGTGTTGTGGCTATTTCCATGTTTATACAGATGACTGTGTAGGTATTTCCATGTTTATACAGATGGCGATGTAGATATTTCCATATTTTAAAAAATATCCATGTAGATATTTCCATGTTTATACAGATAGCGGTGTAGATATTTCCATGTTTACAGAGATAGAGGTGTAGATATTTCCATATTTGCACAGATAGCTGTGTAGATATTTCCATGATTATACAGATAGCGGTGGAGTTATTGCCATGTTTATACAGATGGCGGTGTAGATATTTCCAAGTTTATGTAGATAGTGGTGTAGATATTTCCATGTTTATACAGATAGCGGTGTATATATTAGCATGTTTACACAGATAGCGATGAAGTTATTTCCATGTTTATTGAGATATCGGTGCAGATATTTACATGTTTATAGAGATGGCTGTGAGTATATATCCATGTTTATACAGATGGCAGTGTAGATATTTCCACATTTGTATAGATAGTGGTTTAGATATTTCCATGTTTATTCAGATGACTGTGTAGGTATTTCCATGTATATACAGATAGTGGCGTAGGTATTTCATTGTTTTTACAGACAGCGGTGAAGGTATTTCCATGTTTATAGAGATAGCATTGTAGATATTTCCATGTTTATACAGATGGCGGTGGAGATAATTCCATGTTTATACAGATGGCAGTGTAGATATTTCCATGTTTATACAGATGGAGGTGTAGATATTTCCATGTTTATACAGATATCGGTGTGGCTATTTCCATGTTTATAGAGATAGCGGTGTAGATATTTCCATGTTTATAGAGATGGCTATGTGGATATTTCCATGTTTATACAGATGGCAGTGTAGATATTCCCACGTTCATACAGATAGTGGTTAAGGTATTTCCATGTTTTTACAGATGACTGTGTAGGCATTTCCAGGTATATACAGATAGTGGTGTAGGTATTTCCATGTTTATACAGATAGCGGTGTAGGTATTTCCATGTTTATAGAGATAGCAGTGTAGATATTTCCATGTTTATACAGATGGCGGAGGAGATAATTCCATGTATATACAGATGGCACTGTAGATATTTCCATGTTTATACAGATAGCAGTGTAGATATTTCCATGTTTATACAGATAGTGGTGTAGTTATTTCCATGTTTATAGAGATAGCAGTGTAGATATTTCCATGTTTATACAGATGGCTGTGTAGATATTTCCATGTTTATACAGATGGCAGTGCAGATATTTCCATGTTTATTCAGATGGAGGTGTAGATATTTCCATGTTAATGCACATGACTCCTTAGGTATTTCCATATTTTTACAAATGGCTTTGTAGCTATTTCCAAGTTTATAGAGATGGCGTTGTAGATATTTCCATGTTTATACAGATGGCAGTGTAGATATTTCCATGTTTATACAGATAGTGGTGTGGCTATTTCCATGTTTATACAGATGACTGTGTAGTTATTTCCACTTTTATACAGATGGCGATGTAGATATTTCCATATTTTATAAAATATCCATGTAGATATTTCCATGTTTATACAGATAGCGGTGTAGACTTTTCCATGTTTATAGAATTAGCGGTGTATATATTTCCATACTTATACAGATAGCGGTGTAGATATTTCCATGTTTATACAGATAGCAGTGTAGATGTTTCCATGTTTATACAGATAGCGGTGTAGATATATCCATGTTTATACAGATCGTGGTGTAGATATTTCCATGTTTATACAGATAGCGGTGTAGATATTTCCATGTTTACAGAGATAGAGGTGTAGATATTTCCATATTTTCACAGATAGCTGTGTAGATATTTCCATGATTATACAGAAAGCGGTGGAGATATTACCATGTTTATAGAGATGGCGGTGTAGATATTTCCAAGTTTATGTAGATAGCGGTGTAGATAATTACTTGTTTATACAGATAGCGGTGTAGATATTTGCATGTTTACACAGATAGCGATGTAGTTATTTCCATGTTTATAGAGATAGCGGTGTAGATATTTCCATGTTTATAGAGATGGCTGTGAGGATATTTCCATATTTATACAGATGGCAGTGTATATATTTCCACGTTTATACAGATAGTGGTTTAGGTATTTCCATGTTTATACAGATGACTGTGTAGGTATTTCCATGTATATACAGATAGCTGTGTAGATATTTCATTGTTTATACAGACAGCGGTGTAGGTATTTCCATGTTTATAGACATAGCAATGTAGATATTTCCATGTTTATACAGATGGCGGTGGAGATAATTCCATGTTTATACAGATGGCAGTGTAGATATTTCCATGTTTATACAGATAGCAGTGTAGATATTTCCATGTTTATGCAGATAGCGGTTTAGGTATTTCCATGTTTATAGAGATAGCAGTGTAGATATTTCCATGTTTATACAGATGGCAGTGTAGATATTTCCATGTTTATACAGATGGAGGTGTAGATGTTTCCATGTTTATACAGATAGCGGTTTGGCTATTTCCATGTTTATAGAGATAGCGGTGCATATATTTTCATGTTTATAGAGTTGGCTGTGAGGATATTTCCATGTTTATACAGATGGCAGTGTAGATATTTCCACCTTTATGCAGATAGTGGTTTAGGTATTTCCATGTTTATACAGATGACTGTGTAGGTATTTCCATGTATATACGGATAGCGGTGTAGTTATTTCCAAGTTTATTGAGATAGTGGTTTAGGTATTTCCTTGTTTATACAGATGACTGTGTATGTATTTCCATGTGAATTCAGATAGCTGTGTAGATATTTTCATGTTTATACAGATAGCGGTGTAGGTATTTCCATGTTTATAGAGATAGAAGTGTAGATATTTCCATGTGTATACAGATAGCAGTGTAGATATTTCCATGTTTATGCAGATAGCGGTGTAGGTATTTCCATGTTTATAGAGACAGCAGTGTAGATATTTCCATGTATATACAGATGGCTGTGTAGATATTTCCATGTGTATACAGATGGCAATGTAGATATTTCCTTGTTTATACAGATGGAGATGTAGATATTTCCATGTTTATACAGAAAGCGGTGTGGATATTTCCATGTTTATAGAGATAGCGGTGCAGATATTTCCATGTTTATAGAGATGGCTGTGAGGATATTTCCATGTTTATAAAGATGGCAGTGTATATATTTCCACGTTTATACAGATAGTGGTTTAGGTATTTCCATGTTTATACAGATGACTGTGTAGGTATTTCCATGTATATACAGATTGCGGTGTAGGTATTTCCATGTTTATACAGATAGCGGTGTAGGTATTTCCATGTTTATAGAGATAGCAGTGTAGATATTTCCATGTTTATACAGATGGCGGTGGAGATAATTCCATGTTTATACAGATAGCAGTGTAGATATTTCTATGTTTATACAGATAGCGGTGTAGGTATTTCCATGTTTATAGAGATAGTAGTGTAGATATTTCCATGTTTATACAGATGGCTTTGTAGGTATTTCCATGTGTATACAGATGGCAGTGTAGATATTTCAAAGTTTATACAGATGGAGGTGTAGATATTTCCATGTTTATGCACATGACTGTTTAGATATTTCCATATTTTTACAAATGGCGGTGTAGTTATTTCCATGTTTCTAGAGCTGGCTGTGTAGATATTTCCATGTTTATACAGATGGCAGTGTAGATATTTCCATGTTTATACAGATAGTGGTGTGGGTATTTCCATGTTTATACAGATGACTGTGTAGGTATTTCCATGTTTATATAGATGGCGGTGTAGATATTTCCATATTGATAGAAATATCCATGTAGATATTTCCATGTTTATACAGATAGCGGTGTAGACATTTCCATGTTTATAGAGATAGCGGTGTATATAATTCTATATTTATACACATAGCGGTGTAGATATTTCCATGTATATACAGATAGCGGTGTAGGTGTTTCCATGTTTATACAGATAGCGGTGTAGATTTATCCATGTTTATACAGATCGTGGTGTAGATATTTCCATGTTTATACAGATAGCGATGTAGATATTTCCATGTTTTCAGAGACAGAGGTGTAGATATTTCCATATTTGCACAGATAGCTGTGTAGAAATTTCCATGATTATACAGATAGCGGTGGAGGTATTACCATTTTTATAGAGATGGCAGTGTAGATATTTCCAAGTTTATGTAGATAGCGGTGTAGATATTTCCATGTTTTTACAGATAGCAGTGTAGATATTTGCATGTTTACACAGATAGCAATGTAGTTATTTCCATGTTTATTGAGATAGCGGTGTAGATATTTACATGTTTATAGAGATGGCTATGAGGATATTTCCATGTTTATACAGATGGCAGTGTAGATATTTCCACGTTCATACAGATAGTGGTTTAGGTATTTCCATGTTTATACAGATGACTGTGTAGGCATTTCCAGGTATATACAGATAGTGGTGTAGGTATTTCCATGTTTATACAGATAGCGGTGTAGGTATTTCCATGTTTATAGAGATAGCAGTGTAGATATTTCCATGTTTATACAGATGGCGGAGGATATAATTCCATGTATATACAGATGGCAGTGTAGATATTTCCATGTTTATACAGATAGCAGTGTAGATATTTCCATGTTTATACAGATAGTGGTGTAGTTATTTCCATGTTTATAGAGATAGCAGTGTAGATATTTCCATGTTTATACAGATGGCTGTGTAGATATTTCCATGTGTATACAGATGGCAGTGCAGATATTTCCATGTTTATTCAGATGGAGTTGTAGATATTTCCATGTTTATGCACATGACTCCTTAGATATTTCCATATTTTTACAAATGGCTTTGTAGCTATTTCCATGTTTATAGAGATGGCGTTGTAGATATTTCCATGTTTATACAGACGGCAGTGTAGATATTTCCATGTTTATACACATAGTGGTGTGGCTATTTCCATGTTTATACAGATGACTGTGTAGTATTTCCACTTTTATACAGATGGCGATGTAGATATTTCCATATTTTATAAAATATCCATGTAGATATTTCCATGTTTATACAGATAGCGGTGTAGACATTTCCATGTTTATAGAATTAGCGGTGTATATATTTCCATACTTATACAGATAGCGGTGTAGATATTTCCATGTTCATACAGATAGCAGTGTAGATTTTCCATGTTTATACAGATACCGGTGTAGATATTTCCATGTTTATAGAGATAGCAGTGTAGATATTTCCATGTTTATACAGATGGCGGAGGAGATAATTCCATGTATATACAGATGGCAGTGTAGATATTTCCATGTTTATACAGATAGCAGTGTAGATATTTCCATGTTTATACAGATAGCGGTGTAGATATTTCCATGTTTACAGAAATAGAGGTGTAGATATTTCCATATTTTCACAGATAGCTGTGTAGATATTTCCATGATTATACAGAAATCGGTGGAGATATTACCATGTTTATAGAGATGGCGGTGTAGATATTTCCAAGTTTATGTAGATAGCGGTGTAGATAATTCCTTGTTTATACAGATAGCGGTGTAGATATTTGCATGTTTACACAGATAGCGATGTAGTTATTTCCATGTTTATAGAGATAGCGGTGTAGATATTTCCATGTTTATAGAGATGGCTGTGAGGATATTTCCATATTTATACAGATGGCAGTGTATATATTTCCAAGTTTATACAGATAGTGGTTTATGTATTTCCATGTTTATACAGATGACTGTGTAGGTATTTCCATGTATATACAGATAGCTGTGTAGATATTTCATTGTTTATACAGACAGCGGTGTAGGTATTTCCATGTTTATAGACATAGCAATGTAGATATTTCCATGTTTATACAGATGGCGGTGGAGATAATTCCATGTTTATACAGATGGCAGTGTAGATATTTCCATGTTTATACAGATAGCAGTGTAGATATTTCCATGTTTATGCAGATAGCGGTTTAGGTATTTCCATGTTTATAGAGATAGCAGTGTAGATGTTTCCATGTTTATACAGATGGCTGTGTAGATATTTCCATGTGTATGCAGATGGCAGTGTAGATATTTCCATGTTTATACAGATGGAGGTGTAGATATTTCCATGTTTATACAGATAGCGGTTTGGCTATTTCCATGTTTATAGAGATAGCGGTGCATATATTTTCATGTTTATAGAGATGGCTGTGAGGATATTTCCATGTTTATACAGATGGCAGTGTAGATATTTCCACCTTTATGCAGATAGTGGTTTAGGTATTTCCATGTATATACAGATGACTGTGTAGGTATTTCCATGTATATACGGATAGCGGTGTAGTTATTTCCAAGTTTATTGAGATAGTGGTTTAGGTATTTCCTTGTTTATACAGATGACTGCGTATGTATTTCCATGTGAATTCACATAGCTGTGTAGATATTTTCATGTTTATACAGATAGCGGTGTAGGTATTTCCATGTTTATAGAGATAGAAGTGTAGATATTTCCATGTGTATACAGATAGCAGTGTAGGTATTTCCATGTTTATGCAGATAGCGGTGTAGGTATTTCCATGTTTATAGAGACAGCAGTGTAGATATTTCCATGTATATACAGATGGCTGTGTAGATATTTCCATGTGTATACAGATGGCAGTGTAGATATTTCTTTGTTTATACAGATGGAGATGTAGATATTTCCATGTTTATACAGAAAGCGGTGTGGCTATTTCCATGTTTATAGAGAAAGCGGTGCAGATATTTCCATGTTTATAGAGATGGCTGTGAGGATATTTCCATGTTTATAAAGATGGCAGTGTATATATTTCCACGTTTATACAGATAGTGGTTTAGGTATTTCCATGTTTATACAGTTAACTGTGTAGGTATTTCCATGTATATACAGATTGCGGTGTAGGTATTTCCATGTTTATACAGATAGCGGTGTAGGTATTTCCATGTTTATAGAGATAGCAGTGTAGATATTTCCATGTTTATGCAGATGGCGGTGGAGATAATTCCATGTTTAAACAGATAGCAGTGTAGATATTTCTATGTTTATACAGATAGCGGTGTAGGTATTTCCATGTTTATAGAGATAGTAGTGTAGATATTTCCATGTTTATACAGATGGCTTTGTAGGTATTTCCATGTGTATACAGATGGCAGTGTAGATATTTCAATGTTTATACAGATGGAGGTGTAGATACTTCCATGTTTATGCACATGACTGTTTAGATATTTCCATATTTTTACAAATGGCGGTGTAGTTATTTCCATGTTTCTAGAGATGGCTGTGTAGATATTTCCATGTTAATACAGATGGCAGTGTAGATATTTCCATGTTTATACAGATAGTGGTGTGGATATTTCCATGTTTATACAGATGACTGTGTAGGTATTTCCATGTTTATACAGATGGCGGTGTAGATATTTCCATATTGATAGAAATATCCATGTAGGTATTTCCATGTTTATACAGATAGCGGTGTAGACATTTCCATGTTTATAGAGATAGCGGTGTATATATTTCTATATTTATACACATAGCGGTGTAGATATTTCCATGTATATACAGATAGCGGTGTAGGTGTTTTCATGTTTATACAGATAGCGGTGTAGATATATCCATGTTTATACAGATCGTGGTGTAGATATTTCCATGTTTATACAGATAGCGATGTAGATGTTTCCAAGTTTTCAGAGACAGAGGTGTAGATATTTCCATATTTGCACAGATAGCTGTGTAGAAATTTCCATGATTATACAGATAGCGGTGGAGGTATTACCATTTTTATAGAGATGGCAGTGTAGATATTTCCAAGTTTATGTAGATAGCGGTGTAGATATTTCCATGTTTTTACAGATAGCGGTGTAGATATTTGCATGTTTACACAGATAGCAATGTTGTTATTTCCATGTTTATTGAGATAGCGGTGTAGATATTTACATGTTTATAGAGATGGTTGTGAGGATATTTCCATGTTTATACAGATGGCAGTGTAGATATTTCCACGTTTGTACAGATAGTGGTTTAGGTATTTCCATGTTTATACAGATCACTGTGTAGGTATTTCCATGTATATACAGATAGCGGTGTAGATATTTCATTGTTTTTACAGACAGCGGTGTAGATATTTCCATGTATATACAGATAGCGGTGTAGATATTTCATTGTTTTTACAGACAGCGGTGTAGTTATTTCCATGTTTATAGAGATAGCAGTGTAGATATTTCCAAGTTTATACAGATGGCGGTGGAGATAATTCCATGTTTATACAGATGGCAGTGTACATATTTCCATGTTTATACAGATGGCAGTGTACATATTTCCATGTTTATACAGATAGCAGTGTAGATATTTCCATGTTTATACAGATAGCGGTGTAGGTATTTCCATGTGTATACAGATGGCAGTGTAGATATTTCCATGTTTATACAGATAGCAGTGTAGATATTTCCATGTTTATGCAGATAGCGGTGTAGGTATTTCCATGTTTATAGAGATAGCAGTGTAGATATTTCCATGTTTATACAGATGGCTGTGTGGATATTTCCATGTGTATACAGATGGCAATGTAGATATTTCCATGTTTATACAAATGGAGGTGTAGATATTTCCATGTTTATACAGATAGCGGTGTGGCTATTTCCATGTTTATAGAGATAGCGGTGCAGATATTTCCATGTTTATAGAGATGGCTGTGAGGATACTTCCATGTTTATACATATGGCAGTGTAGATATTTCCACGTTTATACAGATAGTGGTTTAGGTATTTCCATGTTTATACAGATGACTGTGTGGGTATTTCCATGTATATACAGATAGCAGTGTAGGTATTTCCATATTTATACAGATAGCGGTGTAGGTATTTCCTTTTTATAGAGATAGCAGTGTAGATATATCCATGTTTATATAGATAGCGGTGTAGGTATTTCCATGTTTATAGAGATAGTAGTGTAGATATTTCCATGTTTATACAGATGGCTTTGTAGGTATTTCCATGTGTATACAGATGGCAGTGTAGATATTTCAATGTTTATACAGATGGAGGTGTAGATATTTCCATGTTTATGCACATGACTGTTTAGATATTTCCATATTTTTACAAATGGCGGTGTAGTTATTTCCATGTTTCTTGAGATGGCTGTGTAGATACTTCCATGTTTATACAGATGGCAGTGTAGATATTTCCATGTTTATACAGATAGTGGTGTGGATATTTCTATGTTTATACAGATGACTGTGTAGTTATTTCCATGTTTATACAGATGGCGGTGTAGATATTTCCATATTGATAGAAATATCCATGTAGATGTTTCCATGTTTATACAGATAGCGGTGTAGACATTTCCATGTTTATAGAGATAGCGGTGTATATATTTCTATATTTATACACATAGCGGTGTAGATATTGCCATATATATTCAGATAGCGGTGTAGGTGTTTCCATGTTTATACAGATAGCGGTGTAGATATATCCATGTTTATACAGATCGTGGTGTATATATTTCCATGTTTATACAGATAGCGATGTAGATATTTCCATGTTTTCAGAGACAGAGTTGTAGATATTTCCATATTTGCACAGATAGCTGTGTAGAAATTTCCATGATTATACAGATAGCGGTGGAGGTATTACCATTTTTATAGATTTGGCGGTGTAGATATTTCCAAGTTTATGTAGATAGCGGTGTAGATATTTCCATGTTTATACAGATAGCGGTGTAGATATTTGCATGTTTACACAGATAGCAATGTAGTTATTTAAATGTTTATTGAGATAGCGGTGTAGATATTTACATGTTTATAGAGATGGCTGTGAGGATATTTCCATGTTTATACAGATGGCAGTGTAGATATTTCCACGTTTGTACAGATAGTGGTTTAGGTATTTCCATGTTTATACAGATCACTGTGTATTTATTTCCATGTATACACAGATAGCGGTGTAGATATTTCATTGTTTTTACAGACAGCGGTGTAGGTATTTCCATGTTTATAGAGATAGCAGTGTAGATATTTCCAAGTTTATACAGATGGCGGTGGAGATAATTCCATGTTTATACAGATGGCAGTGTACATATTTCCATGTTTATACAGATAGCACTGTAGATATTTCCATGTTTATACAGATAGCGGTGTAGGTATTTCCATGTGTATACAGATGGCAGTGTAGATATTTCCATGTTTATACAGATAGCAGTGTAGATATTTCCATGTTTATGCAGATAGCGGTGTAGTTATATCCATGTTTATAGAGATAGCAGTGTAGATATTTCCATGTTTATACAGATGGCTGTGTGTATATTTCCATGTGTATACAGATGGCAGTGTAGATATTTCCACGTTTATACAGATGGAGGTGTAGATATTTCCATGTTTATACAGATAGCGGTGTGGCTATTTCCATGTTTATAGAGATAGCGGTGCAGATATTTCCATGTTTATGGAGATGGCTGTGAGGATATTTCCATGTTTATAGAGATGGCAGTGTAGATATTTCCACGTTTATACAGATAGTGGTTTAGGTATTTCCATGTTTATACAGATGACTGTGTGGGTATTTCCATGTATATACAGATAGCGGTGTAGATATTTCCATGTTTATGCCGATAGCGGAGTAGATGTTTCCATGTTTATACAGATAGCGGTGTAGATATTTCCATGTTTACAGAGATAGCGGTGTAGGTATTTCCATGTTTATAGTGATAACAGTGTAGATATTTCCATGTTTATACAGATCGTGGTGTAGATATTTCCATGTTTATACAGATAGCGGTGTGGCTCTTTCTATGTTTATACAGAAGGCAGTGCAGATATTTCCATGTTTATACATATGGCGGTGTAGATATTTCCATGTTTATGCTAATGGCGGTGTAGATATTTCCATGTTTATACAGATAGCGTTGTAGATACTTAAATGTTTATAGATATTGCAGTGTAGATATTTCTATGTTTATACAGATGGCAGTGTAGATATTTCCATGTGTATACAGATTGCAGTGTAGATATTTCCATGGTTATAGAGATGGAGGTGTAGATATTTCCATGTTTATGCACATGACTGTTTAGATATTTCCATATTTTTACAGATGGCGGTGTAGTTATTTCCATGTTTATAGAGATGGCTGTGAAGGTATTTACATGTTTATTCAGATCGTGGTGTAGATATTTCCATGTTTATAAAGATAGCGGTGTAGATATTTGCATGTTTATACAGATAGTGGTGGAGATATTTCCATGTTTATAGAGATAGCGGTGTAGATATTTCCATGTTTATACAGATAACGGTGTAGATATTTCCATGTTAATAGAGATAGCGGTGTAGATATTTCCATAGTTATACAGATAGCGGGGTGGCAATTTCCATGTTTATACAGATGGCAGTGTAGATATTTCCATGTTTATACAAATTGCGGTGTAGATATTTCCATGTTTATAAAAATAGGTGTGTAGATATTTCCAAGTTTATAGAGATAGCGGTGGAGATATTTCCGGGTTTATAGAGATAGCGGTGGAAATATTTCCATGTTTATACAGATAACGATGTAGATATTTCCATGTTTATACAGATGGCGGTGTAGATATTTCAATGTTTATAAAGATAGCGGTGTAGATATTTCCATGTTTATAGAGATAGCGGTGGAGATATTTCCATGTTTATAGAGATAGCGGTGGACATATTTCCATGTTTATACAGATAGCCATGTAGATATTTCCATGTTTATAGAGATAACGGTGTAGATATTTCCTCATTTATACAGATAGCGGTGTAGGTATTTCCACGTTTATACAGATGGCAGTGTAGATATTTCCATGTTTATACAGATAGTGGTGTAGATATTTCCATGTTTATACAGATGACTGTGTTGGTATTTCCATGTATATACAGATGGCGCTGTAGATATTTCCATGTTTATAGAGATAGCCTTGTAGATATTTCCATGTTTATACAGATAGCGGTGTAGACATTTCCATGTTTATAGAGATAGCGGTGTGGATATATCCTAGTTTATAGAGATAGCGGTGTAGATAATTCCAAATTTATGCAGGTAGCCGTGTAGATATTTCCATGTTTATACAGATGACTGTGTAGATATTTCCAAGTTTTTACAGATGGCGGTGTGGATATTTCCATATTTATACAGATAGCGGGGTGGCTATTTCCATGTTTATACATATAGCGGTGTAGATATTTCCAAGTTTATAGAGATGGCTTTGAGAATATTTCCATGTTGATATAGATAGCAGTGTAGATATTTCCATGTACAGATGGAGGTGTAGATATTTCCATGTTTATACAGATAGCGGTGTGGCTATTTGCATGTTTATAGAGATAGCAGTGGAGGTATTTCCATGTTTATAGAGACAGCTGTGAGGAGGTTTCCATGTTTGTACAGATGGCAGTGTACATATTTCCAAGTTTATACAGATAGTGGTTTAGGTATTTCCATGTTTATACAGATGACTGTGTATGTATTTCCATGTATATTCAGATAGCTGTGTAGATATTTCCATGTTTATACACATAGCGTTGTAGATATTTTCATGTTTATACAGATAGCGGTGTAGTTATTTCCATGTTTATTCAGATGGCGGCGGAAATAATTCCATGTTTGTACGGATGGCGGTGGAGATGTTTCCAAGTATATACAGATGACGGTGTAGATATTTCCATGTTTATACAGATAGCGGTGTAGATATTTCCATGTTTATACAGATGGCTGTGTAGATATTTCCATGTGTATACAGATGGCATTGTAGATATTTCCATGTGTATACAGATAGCGGTGTAGATATTTCCATGTTTATACAGATAGCAGTGTAGGTAATTCCATGTTTATAGAGATAGCGTTGTAGATATTTCCATGTTTATACAGTTAGCAGTGTAGATATTTCCATGCTTATACTGATAGCGGTGTAGACCTTTCCAACTTTACACAGATATCGGTGTAGATATTTCCATCTTTGCACAGATTGTGGTGTAGATATTTCCATCTTTAAACAGATAGCGGTGTAGATATTTTCAGGTTTACACAGATAGTGGTGTAGATATTTCTATGTTTACAAAGTTAGTGGTGTAGATATTTCCATGTTTTTACAAATGACTGTGTAGGTATTTCCAGGTTTATACAGATGGCTGTGTAGATATTTCCATGTGTATAGAGATGGCAGTGTAGATATTTCCATGTTTATACAGATGGGGGTGTAGATATGTCCATGTTTATGCAGTTGACTGTGTAGATATTTCCATGTTTTTACAGATGGCGGTGTGGATATTCCATGTTTATACCGATAGCGGTGTGGCTATTTCCATGTTTATATAGATCGCGGTGGAGATATTTCCATCTTTCTACAGATGGCAGTGTACATATTTCCATGTCTCTACAGACTGCGGTGTGGATATTTCCATATTTATACAGATGGCAGATAGAGGTGTAGATATTTGTGTATTCATTCAGACGGCAGTGTATATATTTCCTTGTTTATACAGATAGCGGGGTGGCTATTTCCATGTTTATACAGATAACGATGAAGATATTTCCATGTTTATACAGATAACGATGCAGATATTTCCTTGTTTATACAGATAGCGGTGTTGATATTTCAATGTTTATACAGATAGCGGTGTGGACATTTCCATGTTTATACAGATAGCATTGTAGATATTTCCATGTTTATACAGATAGTGGTGTAGATATTACCATGTTAATAGAGATAGCGGTGTAGATATTTCCATGTTTATAGAGATATCGGTGGAGATATTTCCATGTTTATACAGATAACGATGTAGATATTTCCATGTTTATAGCGTTAGTGGTGTGGTTATGTCCATGTTTATACAGATAGCGGTGTAAATATTTCCATGTTTATACAGATAGCGGTGTAGATATTTCCATGTTTATTCAGATAGCGGTGTAGATATTTCCATGTTTATACAGACAGCGGTGTAGATATTTCCTTGTTGATACAGATAGCGGTGGAGATATTTCCAAGTTTATACCGATAGCGGTGGACATACTTTCATGTTTATAGAGATGGCGGTGTAGATATTTCCAACTTCATACAGATAGCGGTGTAGTTATTTCCATGTTTATACATATAGCGGTGTAGATATTTCATGTTTATACAGATAGTGGTGTAGGTATTTCAATGTTTATAGAGATAGCTGTGTAGATGTTTCCATGTTTACACAGATGGCTGCGTAGATATTTCCTTGTGCATACAGATGGCAGTGTAGATATTTCCATGTTTAAACAGATGGAGGTGTAGATATTTCCATGTTTATACAGATGACTGTGTAGATATTTCCATGTTTATACAGATGACTGTGTAGATATTTCCATGTTTTTTACAGATTGCGGTGTAAATATTTCCATGTTATACAGATAGTGGTGTGGCAATTTCCATGTTTATACAGATAGCTATGTTGATATTTCCATGTTGATAGAGATGACTGTGCAGATATTTCCATGTTTATACAGATCACAGTGTAGATATTTCCATGTTTATAGAGATAGTGGTGTAGATATTCCCATGTTTATAAAGGTGGCTGTGTAGTTATTTCCATGTTTATACAGATGGCGGTGTAGATATTTCATGTTTATAGAGATAGCCATGTAGATATTTCCATGTTTATACTGATAGCAGTGTAGACATTTCCATGTTTATAGAGATTGCGGTGTAGATATTTCCATATTTATACATATAGCAATGTAGATATTTCCATATTTATACAGATATTGGTGTAGTTTTTTCCATGTTTATACAAATGTCTTTGTACATATTTCCGTGTTTATACAGATGGCGGTGTAGATATTTCCATATTTATAGAGATAGCGGTGTAGATATTTCCATGTTTATACAGATGGCAGTGTAGATATTTCCATGTTTATACACATAGCGGTGTAGATATTTTCATGTTTATACAGATAGCGGTGGAGATATTTCCATGTTTTTACAGATAGTGGTTTAGATATTTCCATGTTTATACAGATGACGATGTAGATATTTCCAAGTTTATGCAGATAGCGGTGTAGATATTTCCGTGTTTATACAGATAGCGGTGGAGATATTTCCATGTTTATACAGATAGTGTTGGAGGTATTTCCATGTTTACAAAGATTGCGGTTTAGATATTTCCAAGTTTAAGCAGATAGCGGTGTAGATATTTCCATGTTTATAGAGATAGCGGTATAGTTTTTTCCATGTTTATACAGATAGTGGTGTAGTTATTTCCATGTTTATAGAGATAGCAGTGTAGATATTTCCATATTTATACAGATAGCGGTGTAGATAATTCCATGTTTATTCAGATGGCGGTGTATATATTTCCAGGTTTATACACATAGCGGTTTGGCTGTTTCCACGTTTTTACTGACGGCAGTGTAGATATTTCCATGTTTATACAGATAGAGTTGTAGATATTTCCATGTTTATAAAGATAGTGGTGTAGATATTTCCATGTTCATTGAGATAGCGGTGGAGAGATTTCCATGTTTATAAAGATAGCAGTGTAGATATTTCCATGTTTACAGAGATAGCGGTGGAGATGTTTCCATGTTTATAGAGATAGCGGTCGAGATATTTCCATGTTTATACAGATAACGATGTAGATATTTCCATGTTTATACAGATAGCGGTGTAGATATTTCCATGTTTATAGAGATGGCTGTGTGGATATCTCCATGTTTATGGAGATGGCAGTGTAGATATTTGCATGTTTATACAGATAGTGGTGTAGGTATTTCCATGTTTATACAGATGACTGTGTAGGTATTTCCAAGTTTATAGAGATGGCGTGTAGATATTTCCATGTTTATAGAGATAGCCATGTAGATATTTCCATGTTTAAACAGACAGCGGTGTAGACATTTCTATGTTTATAGAGATTGCAGTGTAGGTATTTCCATATTTATACAGATGGCGGTGTAGGTATTTCCATGTTTATAGAGATAGCAATGTACATATTTCCATGTTTATACAGATAGCGCTGTAGACATTTCCATGTTTATAGAGATAGCGGTGTAGGTGTTTCCATATTTCTACAGATATCCATGTAGATACTTCCATGTTCATTCAGATGCCAGTGTAGGTATTTCCATGTTTATACAGAGAGCTGTGTAGATATTTCCAACTTTACACCTATGGCGATGTAGATATTTCCATCTTTGCACAGATTGCGGTGTAGATATTTCCATCTTCACACAGATAGCGGTGTAGTTATTTCCATGTTTACACAGATAGTGGTGTAGATATTTCCATGTTTACACAGATAGTGGTGAAGATATTTCCATGTTTTTACAGATGACTGTGTAGGTATTTCCATGTTTATACAGATGGCAGTGTAGATACTTCTATGTTTATACAGTTGGCGGTGCAGATATTTCCATGTTTATACAGATGGCCGTGTAGATATTTCCATGTTTATACTGATGGCGTTGAAGATATTTCCATGCTTATGCAGATGGCGGTGTAGATATTTAAATGTTTTTAGAGATGGCGGTGTAGATAACTCTAAGTTTATAGAGACAGCAGTGTAGATATTTCCATGTTTATAAAGATGACGGTGTAGCTATTCCCATGTTTATAGAGATAGCGATGTAGATATTTCCATGTTTATAGAGATGGCTGTGTAGATATTTCTAGGTGTATACAGATGGCAGTGTAGATATTTCTATGTGTATACAGATGGCAGTGTAGATATTTCCATGTTTATACAGATGGAGTAGCTGATATTTCCATGTTTATACAGATGACTCTGTAGATATTTCCATTTTTTACAGATGGCGGTTTAGATATGTCCAGGTGTATACAGATAGCGGTTTGGCTATTTCCATGTTCATACAGAAAGCGGTGTAGATATTTCCATGTTTATACAAATAGTGGTGTAGATATTTCCAAGTTTATACGGATGACTGTGTAGATAATTCCATGTTTATACAGATGGCCTTGTAGATATTTCCCTGTTTATAGAGATAGCCATCTAGATATTTCCATGTTTACACAGATTGTGGTGCAGGTATTTCCATGTTTAAAGGGATAGCGAAGTAGATATTTCCATCTTTGCACAGATTGCGGTGTTGATATTTCCAGCTTTACACAGATAGCGGTGAAGATATTTCCATGTTAATACAGGTAGCGGTGTAGAAATTTCCATGTTTATATAGATCGCGGTGGAGATATTTCCATCTTTCTACAGATGGCAGTGTACATATTTCCATGTCTCTACAGACTGCGGTGTGGATATTTCCATATTTATACAGATGGCGGTGTAGATATTTGCATGTTTATGCAGATGGCTTTGTAGATATTTCCACGTTTATAGATATGGCGGCCTAGATATTTCTATGTTTATACAGATAGCGGTGTAGATATTTCCATGTTTATAGAAATGGCGGTGTATTTCCATGTTTGTAGAAATAGCGGTGTAGATATTTCCATATTTATACAGATAGCGGTGTAGATATTTTTATATTTATTCAGATGGCAGTGTAGATATTTCCATGTTTATACAGATAGCGGGGTGGCTATTTCCATGTTTATACAGATGGCAGTGTAGATATTTCCATGTTTATAGAGATAGCGGTGGAGGTATTTCCACGTTTATGGAGATGGCGGTGTAGATATTTCTATGTTTATAGAGATAGCGGTGTGGATATTTCCATGTTTATAGTAATGGCGGTGTAAGTATTTCCATGTTTATAGAGATAGCGGTGTAGATATTTCCATCTTTATACAGATAGCGGTGTAGATATTTCCATGTTTATACAGATGGCGGTGTAGATATTTCCATGTTCATAGAGATAGCGATGGAGATATTTCCATGTTTATACAGATAGCGGTGGGGATATTTCCATGTTTATACAGATGGCATTGTAGATATTTCCATATATATACAGATGACGGTGCAGATATTTCCATGTTTATGCAGATGGCGGTGTAGAAATTTCCATGTTTATATAGGTGGCGGTGTACATATTTCTATGTTTATAGAGGTAGTGGTGTAGATATTTCCATGTTTATAGAGATGGCGGTGTAAGTATTTCCATGTTTATAGAGATAGCAGTGTAGATATTTCCATATTTATACAGATAGCGGTGTAGATATTTCCATGTTTATTCAGATAGCGGTGTTTGCATTTCCATGTTTATACAGATAGCGGTGTTGATATTTCCATGTTTATAAAGCTCGCGCTGTAGATATTTCCATCTTTATACAGATGGCAGTGTAGATATTTCCATGTTTATACACATAACGGTGGACATATTTCCATGTTCATAGAGATGGCGGTGTAGATAGTTCCATGTTTATGGAGATGGAAGTGTAGATATTTTCAGGTTTATAGAGATGGCGGTATAGATATTTCCATGTCTATTGAGATAGCGGTGTAGATATTTCCATGTTTTACAGAACGCTGTGTAGATATTTCCATGTGTATACAGATGGCCGTTTAGATATTCCCATGTTTATACAGATGGTGATGTAGATATTTCCATGTTTATACAGATGTCTGTGTAGGTATTTCCATGTATATACAGATGGCGGTGAAGTTATTTCCATGTTTATACAGATAGCTGTGTAGACATTTCCGTGTTTATAGAGATAGTGGTGTAGGTATTTCCATGTTTATACAGAGAGCGGTGTAGATATTTCCGTGCTTACAGAGATTGAGGTGTAGATATTTCCATATTTGGACAGATTGCGTTGCAGATATTTCCATCTTCACACAGATAGCGGTGTACATATTTGCATGTTTACACAGACAGCTGTGTAGATATTTCCATGTTAACACAGATAGTGTTGTAGATTTTTCCATGTTCATACAGATTGCGGTGAAGGTATTTCCATGTTGATACAGATAGCGGTGTAGATATTTCCATGTTTACACAGTCAACGGTGTAGATATTTCCATGTTTATACAGATGGCGGTGTAGATATTTCCATGTTCATAGAGATAGCAATGGAGATATTTCCATGTTTATACAGGTAGCGGTGGGGATATTTCCATGTTTATACAGATGGCGTTGTAGATATTTCCATATATATACAGATGACGGTGCAGATATTTCCATGTTTATGCAGATGGCGGTGTAGATATTTCCATGTTTATAGAGGTGGCGGTGTACATATTTCTATGTTTATAGAGATAGTGGTATAGATATTTCCATGTTTATAGAGATGGCGGTGTAAGTATTTCCATGTTTATAGAGATAGCAGTGTAGATATTTCCATATTTATACAGATAGCGGTGTAGATATTTCCATGTTTATTCAGATAGCGGTGTTTGCATTTCCATGTTTATACAGATAGCGGTGTTATTTCCATGTTTATAAACATGGCGTAGATATTTCCAAGTTTATACAGATAGCAGTGTAGATATTTCCATGTTTATACATATGGCGCTTTAGATATTTGCATGTTTATAATGATAGCGGTGTAGGTATTTCCATGTTTAGAGAGATAGCGGTGTAGATATTTCCATGTTTATACAGATAATGTTGTAGATATTTCCATGTTTATACAGATGACTGTGTAGGAACTTCCATGTTTCTACAGATGGCAGTGAAGATATTTCTATGTTTATACTGATGGCAGTGCAGATATTTTCATGTTTATATAGATGTCGGTGTACATATTTGCATGTTTATGCAGATGGCGGTGCAGATATTTCCATGTTTATAAAGATGGCGGTGTAGATATTTCTATGTTTATAGAGATAGAGGTGTAGATTTTTCCATATTTGGACAGATTGCGGTGTAAATATTTCCATCTTCACACAGATAGCGGTGTACATATTTGCATGTTTACACAGAGAGCTGTGTAGGTATTTCCATGTTAACACAGATAGTGTTGTAGATTTTTCCATGTTTATACAGATTGTGGTGTAGTAATTTCCATGTTTATAAAGATAGCGGTGTAGATATTTCCAGGTTTATACAGATAGCGGTGGAAATATTTCCAAGTTTACACAGACAGCGGTTTAGATATTTCCATGTTTATACAGATAGCGGTATAGATATTTCCATGTTTATACAGATAGCGGTGGAGATATTTCCATGTTAATACGGATAGCGGTGGAGATATTTCCATGTGTATACACATGGCGGTGTAGATATTTCCAAGTTTAAGCAGATAGCAGTGTAGATATTTCCATGTTTATACAGATGGCGGTTTAGATATGTGCATGTTTATAAAGATAGCGGTGTAGGTATTTCCATGTTTATAGAGATTGCGGTGTAGATATTTCCATATTTATACAGATAGAGGTGTAGATATTTGTGTATTTATTCAGACGGCAGTGTAGATATTTCCATGTTTATACAGATAGCGGGGTGGCTATTTCCATGTTTATACAGATAACGATGTAGATATTTCCATGTTTATACAGATAACGATGCAGATATTTCCTTGTTTATACAGATAGCGGTGTTGATATTTCAATGTTTATACAGATAGCGGTGTGGACATTTCCATGTTTATACAGATAGCATTGTAGATATTTCCATGTTTATACAGATAGTGGTGTAGATATTACCATGTTAATAGAGATAGCGGTGTAGATATTTCCATGTTTATAGAGATATCGGTGGAGATATTTCCATGTTTATACAGATAACGATGTAGATATTTCCATGTTTATAGCGTTAGTGGTGTGGTTATGTCCATGTTTATACAGATAGCGGTGTAAATATTTCCATGTTTATACAGATAGCGGTGTAGATATTTCCATGTTTATTCAGATAGCGGTGTAGATATTTCCATGTTTATACAGACAGCGGTGTAGATATTTCCGTGTTGATACAGATAGCGGTGGAGATATTTCCAAGTTTATACCGATAGCGGTGGACATACTTTCATGTTTATAGAGATGGCGTTGTAGATATTTCCAACTTCATACAGATAGCGGTGTAGATATTTCCATGTTTATACATATAGCGGTGTAGATATTTCATGTTTATACAGATAGTGGTGTAGGTATTTCAATGTTTATAGAGATAGCTGTGTAGATGTTTCCATGTTTACACAGATGGCTGCGTAGATATTTCCTTGTGCATACAGATGGCAGTGTAGATATTTCCATGTTTATACAGATGGAGGTGTAGATATTTCCATGTTTATACAGATGACTGTGTAGATATTTCCATTTTTTTACAGATGGCGGTGTAAATATTTCCATGTTATACAGATAGTGGTGTGGCAATTTCCATGTTTATACAGATAGCTATGTTGATATTTCCATGTTGATAGAGATGGCTGTGCAGATATTTCCATGTTTATACAGATCACAGTGTAGATATTTCCATGTTTATAGAGATAGTGGTGTAGATATTCCCATGTTTATAAAGATGGCTGTGTAGTTATTTCCATGTTTATACAGATGGCGGTGTAGATATTTCATGTTTATAGAGATAGCCATGTAGATATTTCCATGTTTATACTGATAGCAGTGTAGACATTTCCATGTTTATAGAGATTGCGGTGTAGATATTTCCATATTTATACATATAGCAATGTAGATATTTCCATATTTATACAGATAGCGGTGTAGTTTTTTCCATGTTTATACAAATGTCTTTGTACATATTTCCGTGTTTATACAGATGGCGGTGTAGATATTTCCATATTTATAGAGATAGCGGTGTAGATATTTCCATGTTTATACAGATGGCAGTGTAGATATTTCCATGTTTATACACATAGCGGTGTAGATATTTTCATGTTTATACAGATAGCGGTGGAGATATATCCATGTTTTTACAGATAGTGGTTTAGATATTTCCATGTTTATACAGATGACGATGTAGATATTTCCAAGTTTATGCAGATAGCGGTGTAGATATTTCCATGTTTATACAGATAGCGGTGGAGATATTTCCATGTTTATACAGATAGTGTTGGAGGTATTTCCATGTTTACAAAGATTGCGGTTTAGATATTTCCAAGTTTAAGCAGATGGCGGTGTAGATATTTCCATGTTTATAGAGATAGCGGTATAGTTTTATCCATGTTTATGCAGATAGTGGTGTAGTTATTTCCATGTTTATAGAGATAGCAGTGTAGATATTTCCATATTTATACAGATAGCGGTGTAGATAATTCCATGTTTATTCAGATGGCGGTGTATATATTTCCAGGTTTATACACATAGCGGTTTGGCTGTTTCCACGTTTTTACTGACGGCAGTGTAGATATTTCCATGTTTATACAGATAGAGTTGTAGATATTTCCATGTTTATAAAGATAGTGGTGTAGATATTTCCATGTTCATTGAGATAGCGGTGGAGAGATTTCCATGTTTATAAAGATAGCAGTGTAGATATTTCCATGTTTACAGAGATAGCGGTGGAGATGTTTCCATGTTTATAGAGATAGCGGTCGAGATATTTCCATGTTTATACAGATAACGATGTAGATATTTCCATGTTTATACAGATAACGATGTAGATATTTCCATGTTTATACAGATAGCGGTGTAGATATTTGCATGTTTATAGAGATGGCTGTGTGGATATCTCCATGTTTATGGAGATGGCAGTGTAGATATTTCCATGTTTATACAGATAGTGGTGTAGGTATTTCCATGTTTATACAGATGACTGTGTAGGTATTTCCAAGTTTATAGAGATGGCGGTGTAGATATTTCCATGTTTATAGAGATAGCCATGTAGTTATTTCCATGTTTAAACAGACAGCGGTGTAGACATTTCTATGTTTATAGAGATAGCAGTGTAGGTATTTCCATATTTATACAGATGGCGGTGTAGGTATTTCCATGTTTATAGAGATAGGAATGTACATATTTCCATGTTTATACAGATAGCGCTGTAGACATTTCCATGTTTATAGAGATAGCGGTGTAGGTGTTTCCATATTTCTACAGATATCCATGTAGATATTTCCATGTTCATTCAGATGCCAGTGTAGGTATTTCCATGTTTATACAGAGAGCTGTGTAGATATTTCCAACTTTACACCTATGGCGATGTAGACATTTCCATCTTTGCACAGATTGCGGTGTAGATATTTCCATCTTCACACAGATAGCGGTGTAGTTATTTCCATGTTTACACAGATAGTGGTGTAGATATTTCCATGTTTACACAGATAGTGGTGAAGATATTTCCATGTTTTTACAGATGACTGTGTAGGTATTTCCATGTTTATACAGATGGCAGTGTAGATATTTCTATGTTTATACAGTTGGCGGTGCAGATATTTCCATGTTTATACAGATGGCAGTGTAGATATTTCCATGTTTATACACATAACGGTGGACATATTTCCATGTTCATAGAGATGGCGGTGTAGATAGTTCCATGTTTATGGAGATGGAAGTGTAGATATTTTCAGGTTTATAGAGATGGCGGTATAGATATTTCCATGTCTATTGAGATAGCGGTGTAGATATTTCCATGTTTTACAGAACGCTGTGTAGATATTTCCATGTGTATACAGATGGCCGTTTAGATATTCCCATGTTTATACAGATGGTGATGTAGATATTTCCATGTTTATACAGATGTCTGTGTAGGTATTTCCATGTATATACAGATGGCGGTGAAGTTATTTCCATGTTTATACAGATAGCTGTGTAGACATTTCCGTGTTTATAGAGATAGTGGTGTAGGTATTTCCATGTTTATACAGAGAGCGGTGTAGATATTTCCGTGCTTACAGAGATTGAGGTGTAGATATTTCCATATTTGGACAGATTGCGTTGCAGATATTTCCATCTTCACACAGATAGCGGTGTACATATTTGCATGTTTACACAGACAGCTGTGTAGATATTTCCATGTTAACACAGATAGTGTTGTAGATTTTTCCATGTTCATACAGATTGCGGTGAAGGTATTTCCATGTTGATACAGATAGCGGTGTAGATATTTCCATGTTTACACAGTCAACGGTGTAGATATTTCCATGTTTATACAGATGGCGGTGTAGATATTTCCATGTTCATAGAGATAGCAATGGAGATATTTCCATGTTTATACAGGTAGCGGTGGGGATATTTCCATGTTTATACAGATGGCGTTGTAGATATTTCCATATATATACAGATGACGGTGCAGATATTTCCATGTTTATGCAGATGGCGGTGTAGATATTTCCATGTTTATAGAGGTGGCGGTGTACATATTTCTATGTTTATAGAGATAGTGGTATAGATATTTCCATGTTTATAGAGATGGCGGTGTAAGTATTTCCATGTTTATAGAGATAGCAGTGTAGATATTTCCATATTTATACAGATAGCGGTGTAGATATTTCCATGTTTATTCAGATAGCGGTGTTTGCATTTCCATGTTTATACAGATAGCGGTGTTATTTCCATGTTTATAAACATGGCGTAGATATTTCCAAGTTTATACAGATAGCAGTGTAGATATTTCCATGTTTATACATATGGCGCTTTAGATATTTGCATGTTTATAATGATAGCGGTGTAGGTATTTCCATGTTTAGAGAGATAGCGGTGTAGATATTTCCATGTTTATACAGATAATGTTGTAGATATTTCCATGTTTATACAGATGACTGTGTAGGAACTTCCATGTTTCTACAGATGGCAGTGAAGATATTTCTATGTTTATACTGATGGCAGTGCAGATATTTTCATGTTTGTATAGATGTCGGTGTACATATTTGCATGTTTATGCAGATGGCGGTGCAGATATTTCCATGTTTATAAAGATGGCGGTGTAGATATTTCTATGTTTATAGAGATAGAGGTGTAGATATTTCCATATTTGGACAGATTGTGGTGTAAATATTTCCATCTTCACACAGATAGCGGTGTACATATTTGCATGTTTACACAGAGAGCTGTGTAGGTATTTCCATGTTAACACAGATAGTGTTGTAGATTTTTCCATGTTTATACAGATTGTGGTGTAGTAATTTCCATGTTTATAAAGATAGCGGTGTAGATATTTCCAGGTTTATACAGATAGGGGTGGAAATATTTCCAAGTTTACACAGACAGCGGTTTAGATATTTCCATGTTTATACAGATAGCGGTATAGATATTTCCATGTTTATACAGATAGCGGTGGAGATATTTCCATGTTAATATGGATAGCGGTGGAGATATTTCCATGTGTATACACATGGCGGTGTCATATTTCCAAGTTTAAGCAGATAGCAGTGTAGATATTTCCATGTTTATACAGATGGCGGTTTAGATATGTGCATGTTTATAAAGATAGCGGTGTAGGTATTTCCATGTTTATAGAGATTGCGGTGTAGATATTTCCATATTTATACAGATAGAGGTGTAGATATTTGTGTATTTATTCAGACGGCAGTGTAGATATTTCCATGTTTATACAGATAGCGGGGTGGCTATTTCCATGTTTATACAGATAACGATGTAGATATTTCCATGTTTATACAGATAACGATGCAGATATTTCCTTGTTTATACAGATAGCGGTGTTGATATTTCAATGTTTATACAGATAGCGGTGTGGACATTTCCATGTTTATACAGATAGCATTGTAGATATTTCCATGTTTATACAGATAGTGGTGTAGATATTACCATGTTAATAGAGATAGCGGTGTAGATATTTCCATGTTTATAGAGATATCGGTGGAGATATTTCCATGTTTATACAGATAACGATGTAGATATTTCCATGTTTATAGCGTTAGTGGTGTGGTTATGTCCATGTTTATACAGATAGCGGTGTAAATATTTCCATGTTTATACAGATAGCGGTGTAGATATTTCCATGTTTATTCAGATAGCGGTGTAGATATTTCCATGTTTATACAGACAGCGGTGTAGATATTTCCATGTTGATACAGATAGCGGTGGAGATATTTCCAAGTTTATACCGATAGCGGTGGACATACTTTCATGTTTATAGAGATGGCGGTGTAGATATTTCCAACTTCATACAGATAGCGGTGTAGATATTTCCATGTTTATACATATAGCGGTGTAGATATTTCATGTTTATACAGATAGTGGTGTAGGTATTTCAATGTTTATAGAGATAGCTGTGTAGATGTTTCCATGTTTACACAGATGGCTGCGTAGATATTTCCTTGTGCATACAGATGGCAGTGTAGATATTTCCATGTTTAAACAGATGGAGGTGTAGATATTTCCATGTTTATACAGATGACTGTGTAGATATTTCCATGTTTTTTACAGATGGCGGTGTAAATATTTCCATGTTATACAGATAGTGGTGTGGCAATTTCCATGTTTATACAGATAGCTATGTTGATATTTCCATGTTGATAGAGATGGCTGTGCAGATATTTCCATGTTTATACAGATCACAGTGTAGATATTTCCATGTTTATAGAGATAGTGGTGTAGATATTCCCATGTTTATAAAGATGGCTGTGTAGTTATTTCCATGTTTATACAGATGGCGGTGTAGATATTTCATGTTTATAGAGATAGCCATGTAGATATTTCCATGTTTATACTGATAGCAGTGTAGACATTTCCATGTTTATAGAGATTGCGGTGTAGATATTTCCATATTTATACATATAGCAATGTAGATATTTCCATATTTATACAGATAGCGGTGTAGTTTTTTCCATGTTTATACAAATGTCTTTGTACATATTTCCGTGTTTATACAGATGGCGGTGTAGATATTTCCATATTTATAGAGATAGCGGTGTAGATATTTCCATGCTTATACAGATTGATGTGTAGATATTTCCATTTTTATTGAGATAGCGGTGTAGATATCTCCATGTTTATACATATAGCGGTGTAGATATTTCCATGTTTATACAGATAGTGGTGTAGATATTTCCATCTTTATACAGGTAGCAGTGTAAATATTTCCATGTTTATACAGATAGCGGTGTACATATTTCCATGTTTTTACAGATAGCGGTTTAGATATTTCCATGTTTATACATGTGACGGTGGAGATATTTCCATGTTTATACAGATGGCGGTGTAGATATTTCCAAGTTTATACAGATTGCGGTGTAGATATTTCCATGTTTATACAGATAGCGGTGTAGATATTTCCAAGTTTAAGCAGATAGCGCTGTAGGTATTTCCATGTTTATAGAGATAGCAGTGTAGATATTTCCATGTTTATACAGATGGCAGTGTAGATATTTCCATTTTCATGCAGATGGTGGTTTAGATATTTAAATGTTTATACAGAAGGCAGTGTAGATATTTCTGTTTATAGAGATAACGGTGTTGATATTTCCACGTTTATAAAGATGGCGGTGTAGGTGTTTCCATGTTTATAGAGATAGCGGTGTAGATATTTCCATGTTTATACAGATAGCGGTGTAGATATTTCCATGTTTATAGAGATAGTGGTGTGGTTATGTCCATGTTTATACAGATAGCGGTGTACATATTTCCATGTTTATACAGCTCGCGTTGTAGATTTTTCCAAGTTTACACAGATAGCGGTGTAGATAGTTCCATCTTTGAACAGATTGCTGTGTAGATATTTCCATATTTACACAGATAGTTGTGTAGATTTTTCCATGTTTACACAGATAGCGGTGTAGATATTTCCATATTTACACAGATAGTGTTGTAGATATTTCCACGTTTTTACAGATGGCTGTGTAGTTATTTCCATGTTTATGCAGATGGCAGTTTAGATATTTCTATGTTTATAGAGATGGTGGTGCAGATATTGCCATGTTTATACAGATGGCGGTGTAGATATTTCCATGTTTATGCACATGGCGGTGTAGATATTTCCGTGTTTATAAAGATGGCAGTGTAGATATTTCTATGTTTATAGAGTTAGTGGTGTGGTTATGTACATGTTTATACAGATAGCGGTGTAGATATTTCCATGATTATACAGATAGCGGCATAGATATTTCCAAGTTTATAGAGATTGCGGTGGAGATATTGCCATGTTTATACATATAGCGATGTAGATATTTCCATGTTTATACAGATAGCGGTGTAGATATTTCCATGTTTATACAGATAGCGGTGTAGATATTTCCATGATAATGCAGATAGCGGTGTAGATATTTCCATGTTGATACAGATAGCGGTGGAGGTATTTCCCAGTTTATACAGATAGCGGTGGACATACTTTCATGTATATTGAGATGGCGATGTAGATATTTCCAAGTTTATACAGATAGCGGTGTACATATTTCCATGTTTATACAGATAGCGGTGTAGATATTTCCATGTTTATACAGATAGCGGTGTAGGTATTTCCATGTTTAAAGAGACAGCGGTGTAGATTTTTCCATGTTTATATGGAAGGCTGCGTATATATTCCCTTACGTACACAGATGGCAGTGTAGATATTTCCATGTTTAAACAGATGGAGTTATAGTTATTTCCGTGTTTATACAGATGACTGTGTAGATATTTCCATGTTTTTAACAGATGGCGGTGTAAATATTTCCTTGTTATACAGATAGTGGTGTGGCTATTTTCATGGTTATACAGATAGCGATGTATATATTTCCATGTTTATAGAGATGGCTGTGAAGATATTTCCATGTTTATACAGATTGCAGTGTATATATTTCCATGTTTATACAGATAGTGGTGTAGATATTCCCATGTTTATAAAGATGGCTGTGTAGGTGTTTTCATGTTTATACAGATGGCGGTGTAGACATTTCATGTTTATAGAGGTAGCCATGTAGATATTTCCATGTTTATAATGATAGCAGTGCTGACATTTCCATGTTTATGGATATACTGGTGTAGATATATCCATATTTATACAGATAGCTATGTAGATATTTCCATGTTTATATATATAGCAGTGTAGTTATTTCCATGTTTATACAGATGACTGTGTACATATTTCCATGTTTATACAGATGGCTGTGTAGATATTTCCATGTTTATAGAGATATCGGTGTAGATATTTCCATGCTTATACAGATAGCTGTGTAGATATTTCCATGTTTATAGAGATGGCGGTATAGATATCTCCATGTTTACACACATAGCGGTGTAGATATTTCCTTGTTTATACAGATAGCTTTGTAGATATTTCCAAGTTTATACAGATAGCGGTTTAGATATTTCCATATTTATACAGATGGCGGTGGAGATATTTCCATGTTTACACAGATGGCGGTGTAGATATTTCCCAGATAATACAGATTACGGTGTAGATATTTCCATGTTTACACAGATAGCGGTGTAGGTATTTCCATGTTTATAGAGACAGCAGTGTAGATATTTCCATGTGTATACAGATGGCTGTGTAGTTATTTCCATGTCTATAGAGATGGCAGTGTAGATATTTCCATGATTATACAGACGGAGGTGTAGATATTTCCATGTTTATGCACATGACTGTTTAGATATTTCCATATTTTTACAGACGGTGGTGTAGATATTTCCATTTTTATAGAGATGGCTGTGTAGATATTTCCATGTTTACACAGATGGCGGTGTAGATATTTCCATATTTATACAGATAGTGTTTTGGATATTTCCATGTTTATACAGATGACTGTGTAGTTATTTCCATGTTTATACAGATAGCGGTGAAGACATCTCCATGTTTACAGAGATAGTGGTATATATATTTCCATATTTATACAGATAGCGGTGCAGATATTTCCATGTTTATACAGATAGCGGAGTAGATGTTTCCATGTTTACACAGATAGCGGTGTAGTAATATCCATGTTTATACAGTTCGTGGTGTAGATATTTCCATGTTTATAGAGATAGCGGTGTAGATATTTCCATGTTTACAGAGATAGAGTTGTAGATATTTCCGTATTTGCACAGATAGGTGTGTAGATATTTCCATGATTATACAGATAGCGTTGGAGATATTTCCATGTTTATAGAGATAGCGTTGTAGATATTTGCATGTTTACACAGATAGTGATGTAGTTATTTCCATGTTTATAGAGATAGCGGTGTAGATATTTCCATGTTTATACAGATAGCGGTGTAGATATTTCCATGTTTTTACAGATAGCGGTGTAGGTATTTCCATGTTTATAGAGATAGCGGTGTAGATGTTTCCATGTTTATACAGATGGCTGAATAGATATTTCCTTGTTTATAAAGATGGCAGTGTAGAAATTTCCATGTTTAAACAGATGGAGGTGTAGATATTTCCATCTTTATACAGATGACTCTGTAGATATTTCCATGTTTTTTACAGATGGCTGTGTAAATATTTCCATGTTATACAGATTGTGGTGTAGCTATTTCCATGGTTATAGAGATGGCGGTGTAGATATTTCCATGTTTATAGAGACGGCTGTGAGTATATTTCCATGTTTATACAGATGGCAGTGTAGATATTTCCACGTTTATACAGATAGTGGTTTAGGTATTTCCATGTTTATACAGATGACTGTGTACGTATTTCCATGTATATTCAGATAGTGGTGTGGATATTTATACACATGTTTATACAGATGACTGTGAAGGTATTTCCATGTTTATACAGATGTCGGTGTAGATATTTCCATATTTATAGAAATATCCATGTAGATATTTCCATGTTTATAAAGATAGCGGTGAAGACATTTCCATGTTAATTGAGATAGCGGTGTATATATTTCCATATTTATACACATAGCGGTGTAGATATTTCCATTTTTATACAGAAAGTGGTGTAGATATTTCCATGTTTATCCAGATAGCGGTGTAGACATATCCATGTTTATACAGATCGTGGTGTAGATATTTCCATGTTTATACAGATAGCGTCGTAGATATTTCCATGTTTACACAGATAGTGGTGAAGATATTTCCATGTTTTTACAGATGACTGTGTAGGTATTTCCATGTTTATACAGATGGCAGTGTAGATATTTCTATGTTTATACAGTTGGCGGTGCAGATATTTCCATGTTTATACAGATGGCAGTGTAGATATTTCCATGTTTATACACATAACGGTGGACATATTTCCATGTTCATAGAGATGGCGGTGTAGATAGTTCCATGTTTATGGAGATGGAAGTGTAGATATTTTCAGGTTTATAGAGATGGCGGTATAGATATTTCCATGTCTATTGAGATAGCGGTGTAGATATTTCCATGTTTTACAGAACGCTGTGTAGATATTTCCATGTGTATACAGATGGCCGTTTAGATATTCCCATGTTTATACAGATGGTGATGTAGATATTTCCATGTTTATACAGATGTCTGTGTAGGTATTTCCATGTATATACAGATGGCGGTGAAGTTATTTCCATGTTTATACAGATAGCTGTGTAGACATTTCCGTGTTTATAGAGATAGTGGTGTAGGTATTTCCATGTTTATACAGAGAGCGGTGTAGATATTTCCGTGCTTACAGAGATTGAGGTGTAGATATTTCCATATTTGGACAGATTGCGTTGCAGATATTTCCATCTTCACAAAGATAGCGGTGTACATATTTGCATGTTTACACAGACAGCTGTGTAGATATTTCCATGTTAACACAGATAGTGTTGTAGATTTTTCCATGTTCATACAGATTGCGGTGAAGGTATTTCCATGTTGATACAGATAGCGGTGTAGATATTTCCATGTTTACACAGTCAACGGTGTAGATATTTCCATGTTTATACAGATGGCGGTGTAGATATTTCCATGTTCATAGAGATAGCAATGGAGATATTTCCATGTTTATACAGGTAGCGGTGGGGATATTTCCATGTTTATACAGATGGCGTTGTAGATATTTCCATATATATACAGATGACGGTGCAGATATTTCCATGTTTATGCAGATGGCGGTGTAGATATTTCCATGTTTATAGAGGTGGCGGTGTACATATTTCTATGTTTATAGAGATAGTGGTATAGATATTTCCATGTTTATAGAGATGGCGGTGTAAGTATTTCCATGTTTATAGAGATAGCAGTGTAGATATTTCCATATTTATACAGATAGCGGTGTAGATATTTCCATGTTTATTCAGATAGCGGTGTTTGCATTTCCATGTTTATACAGATAGCGGTGTTATTTCCATGTTTATAAACATGGCGTAGATATTTCCAAGTTTATACAGATAGCAGTGTAGATATTTCCATGTTTATACATATGGCGCTTTAGATATTTGCATGTTTATAATGATAGCGGTGTAGGTATTTCCATGTTTAGAGAGATAGCGGTGTAGATATTTCCATGTTTATACAGATAATGTTGTAGATATTTCCATGTTTATACAGATGACTGTGTAGGAACTTCCATGTTTCTACAGATGGCAGTGAAGATATTTCTATGTTTATACTGATGGCAGTGCAGATATTTTCATGTTTGTATAGATGTCGGTGTACATATTTGCATGTTTATGCAGATGGCGGTGCAGATATTTCCATGTTTATAAAGATGGCGGTGTAGATATTTCTATGTTTATAGAGATAGAGGTGTAGATATTTCCATATTTGGACAGATTGTGGTGTAAATATTTCCATCTTCACACAGATAGCGGTGTACATATTTGCATGTTTACACAGAGAGCTGTGTAGGTATTTCCATGTTAACACAGATAGTGTTGTAGATTTTTCCATGTTTATACAGATTGTGGTGTAGTAATTTCCATGTTTATAAAGATAGCGGTGTAGATATTTCCAGGTTTATACAGATAGCGGTGGAAATATTTCCAAGTTTACACAGACAGCGGTTTAGATATTTCCATGTTTATACAGATAGCGGTATAGATATTTCCATGTTTATACAGATAGCGGTGGAGATATTTCCATGTTAATATGGATAGCGGTGGAGATATTTCCATGTGTATACACATGGCGGTGTCATATTTCCAAGTTTAAGCAGATAGCAGTGTAGATATTTCCATGTTTATACAGATGGCGGTTTAGATATGTGCATGTTTATAAAGATAGCGGTGTAGGTATTTCCATGTTTATAGAGATTGCGGTGTAGATATTTCCATATTTATACAGATAGAGGTGTAGATATTTGTGTATTTATTCAGACGGCAGTGTAGATATTTCCATGTTTATACAGATAGCAGGGTGGCTATTTCCATGTTTATACAGATAACGATGTAGATATTTCCATGTTTATACAGATAACGATGCAGATATTTCCTTGTTTATACAGATAGCGGTGTTGATATTTCAATGTTTATACAGATAGCGGTGTGGACATTTCCATGTTTATACAGATAGCATTGTAGATATTTCCATGTTTATACAGATAGTGGTGTAGATATTACCATGTTAATAGAGATAGCGGTGTAGATATTTCCATGTTTATAGAGATATCGGTGGAGATATTTCCATGTTTATACAGATAACGATGTAGATATTTCCATGTTTATAGCGTTAGTGGTGTGGTTATGTCCATGTTTATACAGATAGCGGTGTAAATATTTCCATGTTTATACAGATAGCGGTGTAGATATTTCAATGTTTATTCAGATAGCGGTGTAGATATTTCCATGTTTATACAGACAGCGGTGTAGATATTTCCATGTTGATACAGATAGCGGTGGAGATATTTCCAAGTTTATACCGATAGCGGTGGACATACTTTCATGTTTATAGAGATGGCGGTGTAGATATTTCCAACTTCATACAGATAGCGGTGTAGATATTTCCATGTTTATACATATAGCGGTGTAGATATTTCATGTTTATACAGATAGTGGTGTAGGTATTTCAATGTTTATAGAGATAGCTGTGTAGATGTTTCCATGTTTACACAGATGGCTGCGTAGATATTTCCTTGTGCATACAGATGGCAGTGTAGATATTTCCATGTTTAAACAGATGGAGGTGTAGATATTTCCATGTTTATAGAGATGACTGTGTAGATATTTCCATGTTTTTTACAGATGGCGGTGTAAATATTTCCATGTTATACAGATAGTGGTGTGGCAATTTCCATGTTTATACAGATAGCTATGTTGATATTTCCATGTTGATAGAGATGGCTGTGCAGATATTTCCATGTTTATACAGATCACAGTGTAGATATTTCCATGTTTATAGAGATAGTGGTGTAGATATTCCCATGTTTATAAAGATGGCTGTGTAGTTATTTCCATGTTTATACAGATGGCGGTGTAGATATTTCATGTTTATAGAGATAGCCATGTAGATATTTCCATGTTTGTACTGATAGCAGTGTAGACATTTCCATGTTTATAGAGATTGCGGTGTAGATATTTCCATATTTATACATATAGCAATGTAGATATTTCCATATTTATACAGATAGCGGTGTAGTTTTTTCCATGTTTATACAAATGTCTTTGTACATATTTCCGTGTTTATACAGATGGCGGTGTAGATATTTCCATATTCATAGAGATAGCGGTGTAGATATTTCCATGTTTATACAGATGGCAGTGTAGATATTTCCATGTTTATACACATAGCGGTGTAGATATTTTCATGTTTATACAGATAGCGGTGGAGATATTTCCATGTTTTTACAGATAGTGGTTTAGATATTTCCATGTTTATACAGATGGCAGTGTAGATATTTCCAAGTTTATGCAGATAGCGGTGTAGATATTTCCATGTTTATACAGATAGCGGTGGAGATATTTCCATGTTTATACAGATAGTGTTGGAGGTATTTCCATGTTTACAAAGATTGCGGTTTAGATATTTCCAAGTTTAAGCAGATAGCGGTGTAGATATTTCCATGTTTATAGAGATAGCGGTATAGTTTTTTCCATGTTTATGCAGATAGTGGTGTAGTTATTTCCATGTTTATAGAGATAGCAGTGTAGATATTTCCATATTTATACAGATAGCGGTGTAGATAATTCCATGTTTATTCAGATGGCGGTGTATATATTTCCAGGTTTATACACATAGCGGTTTGGCTGTTTCCACGTTTTTACTGACGGCAGTGTAGATATTTCCATGTTTATACAGATAGAGTTGTAGATATTTTCATGTTTATAAAGATAGTGGTGTAGATATTTCCATGTTCATTGAGATAGCGGTGGAGAGATTTCCATGTTTATAAAGATAGCAGTGTAGATATTTCCATGTTTACAGAGATAGCGGTGGAGATGTTTCCATGTTTATAGAGATAGCGGTCGAGATATTTCCATGTTTATACAGATAACGATGTAGATATTTCCATGTTTATACAGATAGCGGTGTAGATATTTGCATGTTTATAGAGATGGCTGTGTGGATATCTCCATGTTTATGGAGATGGCAGTGTAGATATTTCCATGTTTATACAGATAGTGGTGTAGGTATTTCCATGTTTATACAGATGACTGTGTAGGTATTTCCAAGTTTATAGAGATGGCGGTGTAGATATTTCCATGTTTATAGAGATAGCCATGTAGTTATTTCCATGTTTAAACAGACAGCGGTGTAGACATTTCTATGTTTATAGAGATAGCAGTGTAGGTATTTCCATATTTATACAGATGGCGGTGTAGGTATTTCCATGTTTATAGAGATAGCAATGTACATATTTCCATGTTTATACAGATAGCGCTGTAGACATTTCCATGTTTATAGAGATAGCGGTGTAGGTGTTTCCATATTTCTACAGATATCCATGTAGATACTTCCATGTTCATTCAGATGCCAGTGTAGGTATTTCCATGTTTATACAGAGAGCTGTGTAGATATTTCCAACTTTACACCTATGGCGATGTAGACATTTCCATCTTTGCACAGATTGCGGTGTAGATATTTCCATCTTCACACAGATAGCGGTGTAGTTATTTCCATGTTTACACAGATAGTGGTGTAGATATTTCCATGTTTACACAGATAGTGGTGAAGATATTTACCATGTTTTTACAGATGACTGTGTAGGTATTTCCATGTTTTTACAGATGGCAGTGTAGATATTTCTATGTTTATACAGTTGGCGGTGCAGATATTTCCATGTTTATACAGATGGCAGTGTAGATATTTCCATGTTTATACACATAACGGTGGACATATTTCCATGTTCATAGAGATGGCGGTGTAGATAGTTCCATGTTTATGGAGATGGAAGTGTAGATATTTTCAGGTTTATAGAGATGGCGGTATAGATATTTCCATGTCTATTGAGATAGCGGTGTAGATATTTCCATGTTTTACAGAACGCTGTGTAGATATTTCCATGTGTATACAGATGGCCGTTTAGATATTCCCATGTTTATACAGATGGTGATGTAGATATTTCCATGTTTATACAGATGTCTGTGTAGGTATTTCCATGTATATACAGATGGCGGTGAAGTTATTTCCATGTTTATACAGATAGCTGTGTAGACATTTCCGTGTTTATAGAGATAGTGGTGTAGGTATTTCCATGTTTATACAGAGAGCGGTGTAGATATTTCCGTGCTTACAGAGATTGAGGTGTAGATATTTCCATATTTGGACAGATTGCGTTGCAGATATTTCCATCTTCACAAAGATAGCGGTGTACATATTTGCATGTTTACACAGACAGCTGTGTAGATATTTCCATGTTAACACAGATAGTGTTGTAGATTTTTCCATGTTCATACAGATTGCGGTGAAGGTATTTCCATGTTGATACAGATAGCGGTGTAGATATTTCCATGTTTACACAGTCAACGGTGTAGATATTTCCATGTTTATACAGATGGCGGTGTAGATATTTCCATGTTCATAGAGATAGCAATGGAGATATTTCCATGTTTATACAGGTAGCGGTGGGGATATTTCCATGTTTATACAGATGGCGTTGTAGATATTTCCATATATATACAGATGACGGTGCAGATATTTCCATGTTTATGCAGATGGCGGTGTAGATATTTCCATGTTTATAGAGGTGGCGGTGTACATATTTCTATGTTTATAGAGATAGTGGTATAGATATTTCCATGTTTATAGAGATGGCGGTGTAAGTATTTCCATGTTTATAGAGATAGCAGTGTAGATATTTCCATATTTATACAGATAGCGGTGTAGATATTTCCATGTTTATTCAGATAGCGGTGTTTGCATTTCCATGTTTATACAGATAGCGGTGTTATTTCCATGTTTATAAACATGGCGTAGATATTTCCAAGTTTATACAGATAGCAGTGTAGATATTTCCATGTTTATACATATGGCGCTTTAGATATTTGCATGTTTATAATGATAGCGGTGTAGGTATTTCCATGTTTAGAGAGATAGCGGTGTAGATATTTCCATGTTTATACAGATAATGTTGTAGATATTTCCATGTTTATACAGATGACTGTGTAGGAACTTCCATGTTTCTACAGATGGCAGTGAAGATATTTCTATGCTTATACTGATGGCAGTGCAGATATTTTCATGTTTATATAGATGTCGGTGTACATATTTGCATGTTTATGCAGATGGCGGTGCAGATATTTCCATGTTTATAAAGATGGCGGTGTAGATATTTCTATGTTTATAGAGATAGAGGTGTAGATATTTCCATATTTGGACAGATTGCGGTGTAAATATTTCCATCTTCACACAGATAGCGGTGTACATATTTGCATGTTTACACAGAGAGCTGTGTAGGTATTTCCATGTTAACACAGATAGTGTTGTAGATTTTTCCATGTTTATACAGATTGTGGTGTAGTAATTTCCATGTTTATAAAGATAGCGGTGTAGATATTTCCAGGTTTATACAGATAGCGGTGGAAATATTTCCAAGTTTACACAGACAGCGGTTTAGATATTTCCATGTTTATACAGATAGCGGTATAGATATTTCCATGTTTATACAGATAGCGGTGGAGATATTTCCATGTTAATACGGATAGCGGTGGAGATATTTCCATGTGTATACACATGGCGGTGTAGATATTTCCAAGTTTAAGCAGATAGCAGTGTAGATATTTCCATGTTTATACAGATGGCGGTTTAGATATGTGCATGTTTATAAAGATAGCGGTGTAGGTATTTCCATGTTTATAGAGATTGCGGTGTAGATATTTCCATATTTATACAGATAGAGGTGTAGATATTTGTGTATTTATTCAGACGGCAGTGTAGATATTTCCATGTTTATACAGATAGCGGGGTGGCTATTTCCATGTTTATACAGATAACGATGTAGATATTTCCATGTTTATACAGATAACGATGCAGATATTTCCTTGTTTATACAGATAGCGGTGTTGATATTTCAATGTTTATACAGATAGCGGTGTGGACATTTCCATGTTTATACAGATAGCATTGTAGATATTTCCATGTTTATACAGATAGTGGTGTAGATATTACCATGTTAATAGAGATAGCGGTGTAGATATTTCCATGTTTATAGAGATATCGGTGGAGATATTTCCATGTTTATACAGATAACGATGTAGATATTTCCATGTTTATAGCGTTAGTGGTGTGGTTATGTCCATGTTTATACAGATAGCGGTGTAAATATTTCCATGTTTATACAGATAGCGGTGTAGATATTTCCATGTTTATTCAGATAGCGGTGTAGATATTTCCATGTTTATACAGACAGCGGTGTAGATATTTCCATGTTGATACAGATAGCGGTGGAGATATTTCCAAGTTTATACCGATAGCGGTGGACATACTTTCATGTTTATAGAGATGGCGGTGTAGATATTTCCAACTTCATACAGATAGCGGTGTAGATATTTCCATGTTTATACATATAGCGGTGTAGATATTTCATGTTTATACAGATAGTGGTGTAGGTATTTCAATGTTTATAGAGATAGCTGTGTAGATGTTTCCATGTTTACACAGATGGCTGCGTAGATATTTCCTTGTGCATACAGATGGCAGTGTAGATATTTCCATGTTTAAACAGATGGAGGTGTAGATATTTCCATGTTTATACAGATGACTGTGTAGATATTTCCATGTTTTTTACAGATGGCGGTGTAAATATTTCCATGTTATACAGATAGTGGTGTGGCAATTTCCATGTTTATACAGATAGCTATGTTGATATTTCCATGTTGATAGAGATGGCTGTGCAGATATTTCCATGTTTATACAGATCACAGTGTAGATATTTCCATGTTTATGGAGATAGTGGTGTAGATATTCCCATGTTTATAAAGGTGGCTGTGTAGTTATTTCCATGTTTATACAGATGGCGGTGTAGATATTTCATGTTTATAGAGATAGCCATGTAGATATTTCCATGTTTATACTGATAGCAGTGTAGACATTTCCATGTTTATAGAGATTGCGGTGTAGATATTTCCATATTTATACATATAGCAATGTAGATATTTCCATATTTATACAGATAGCGGTGTAGTTTTTTCCATGTTTATACAAATGTCTTTGTACATATTTCCGTGTTTATACAGATGGCGGTGTAGATATTTCCATATTCATAGAGATAGCGGTGTAGATATTTCCATGTTTATACAGATGGCAGTGTAGATATTTCCATGTTTATACACATAGCGGTGTAGATATTTTCATGTTTATACAGATAGCGGTGGAGATATTTCCATGTTTTTACAGATAGTGGTTTAGATATTTCCATGTTTATACAGATGGCAGTGTAGATATTTCCAAGTTTATGCAGATAGCGGTGTAGATATTTCCATGTTTATACAGATAGCGGTGGAGATATTTCCATGTTTATACAGATAGTGTTGGAGGTATTTCCATGTTTACAAAGATTGCGGTTTAGATATTTCCAAGTTTAAGCAGATAGCGGTGTAGATATTTCCATGTTTATAGAGATAGCGGTATAGTTTTTTCCATGTTTATGCAGATAGTGGTGTAGTTATTTCCATGTTTATAGAGATAGCAGTGTAGATATTTCCATATTTATACAGATAGCGGTGTAGATAATTCCATGTTTATTCAGATGGCGGTGTATATATTTCCAGGTTTATACACATAGCGGTTTGGCTGTTTCCACGTTTTTACTGACGGCAGTGTAGATATTTCCATGTTTATACAGATAGAGTTGTAGATATTTCCATGTTTATAAAGATAGTGGTGTAGATATTTCCATGTTCATTGAGATAGCGGTGGAGAGATTTCCATGTTTATAAAGATAGCAGTGTAGATATTTCCATGTTTACAGAGATAGCGGTGGAGATGTTTCCATGTTTATAGAGATAGCGGTCGAGATATTTCCATGTTTATACAGATAACGATGTAGATATTTCCATGTTTATACAGATAGCGGTGTAGATATTTGCATGTTTATAGAGATGGCTGTGTGGATATCTCCATGTTTATGGAGATGGCAGTGTAGATATTTCCATGTTTATACAGATAGTGGTGTAGGTATTTCCATGTTTATACAGATGACTGTGTAGGTATTTCCAAGTTTATAGAGATGGCGGTGTAGATATTTCCATGTTTATAGAGATAGCCATGTAGTTATTTCCATGTTTAAACAGACAGCGGTGTAGACATTTCTATGTTTATAGAGATAGCAGTGTAGGTATTTCCATATTTATACAGATGGCGGTGTAGGTATTTCCATGTTTATAGAGATAGCAATGTACATATTTCCATGTTTATACAGATAGCGCTGTAGACATTTCCATGTTTATAGAGATAGCGGTGTAGGTGTTTCCATATTTCTACAGATATCCATGTAGATATTTCCATGTTCATTCAGATGCCAGTGTAGGTATTTCCATGTTTATACAGAGAGCTGTGTAGATATTTCCAACTTTACACCTATGGCGATGTAGTCATTTCCATCTTTGCACAGATTGCGGTGTAGATATTTCCATCTTCACACAGATAGCGGTGTAGTTATTTCCATGTTTACACAGATAGTGGTGTAGATATTTCCATGTTTACACAGATAGTGGTGAAGATATTTCCATGTTTTTACAGATGACTGTGTAGGTATTTCCATGTTTATACAGATGGCAGTGTAGATATTTCTATGTTTATACAGTTGGCGGTGCAGATATTTCCATGTTTATACAGATGGCAGTGTAGATATTTCCATGTTTATACACATAACGGTGGACATATTTCCATGTTCATAGAGATGGCGGTGTAGATAGTTCCATGTTTATGGAGATGGAAGTGTAGATATTTTCAGGTTTTTAGAGATGGCGGTATAGATATTTCCATGTCTATTGAGATAGCGGTGTAGATATTTCCATGTTTTACAGAACGCTGTGTAGATATTTCCATGTGTATACAGATGGCCGTTTAGATATTCCCATGTTTATACAGATGGTGATGTAGATATTTCCATGTTTATACAGATGTCTGTGTAGGTATTTCCATGTATATACAGATGGCGGTGAAGTTATTTCCATGTTTATACAGATAGCTGTGTAGACATTTCCGTGTTTATAGAGATAGTGGTGTAGGTATTTCCATGTTTATACAGAGAGCGGTGTAGATATTTCCGTGCTTACAGAGATAGAGGTGTAGATATTTCCATATTTGGACAGATTGCGTTGCAGATATTTCCATCTTCACACAGATAGCGGTGTACATATTTGCATGTTTACACAGACAGCTGTGTAGATATTTCCATGTTAACACAGATAGTGTTGTAGATTTTTCCATGTTCATACAGATTGCGGTGAAGGTATTTCCATGTTGATACAGATAGCGGTGTAGATATTTCCATGTTTACACAGTCAACGGTGTAGATATTTCCATGTTTATACAGATGGCGGTGTAGATATTTCCATGTTCATAGAGATAGCAATGGAGATATTTCCATGTTTATACAGGTAGCGGTGGGGATATTTCCATGTTTATACAGATGACGTTGTAGATATTTCCATATATATACAGATGACGGTGCAGATATTTCCATGTTTATGCAGATGGCGGTGTAGATATTTCCATGTTTATAGAGGTGGCGGTGTACATATTTCTATGTTTATAGAGATAGTGGTATAGATATTTCCATGTTTATAGAGATGGCGGTGTAAGTATTTCCATGTTTATAGAGATAGCAGTGTAGATATTTCCATATTTATACAGATAGCGGTGTAGATATTTCCATGTTTATTCAGATAGCGGTGTTTGCATTTCCATGTTTATACAGATAGCGGTGTTATTTCCATGTTTATAAACATGGCGTAGATATTTCCAAGTTTATACAGATAGCAGTGTAGATATTTCCATGTTTATACATATGGCGCTTTAGATATTTGCATGTTTATAATGATAGCGGTGTAGGTATTTCCATGTTTAGAGAGATAGCGGTGTAGATATTTCCATGTTTATACAGATAATGTTGTAGATATTTCCATGTTTATACAGATGACTGTGTAGGAACTTCCATGTTTCTACAGATGGCAGTGAAGATATTTCTATGTTTATACTGATGGCAGTGCAGATATTTTCATGTTTATATAGATGTCGGTGTACATATTTGCATGTTTATGCAGATGGCGGTGCAGATATTTCCATGTTTATAAAGATGGCGGTGTAGATATTTCTATGTTTATAGAGATAGAGGTGTAGATACTTCCATATTTGGACAGATTGCGGTGTAAATATTTCCATCTTCACACAGATAGCGGTGTACATATTTGCATGTTTACACAGAGAGCTGTGTAGGTATTTCCATGTTAACACAGATAGTGTTGTAGATTTTTCCATGTTTATACAGATTGTGGTGTAGTAATTTCCATGTTTATAAAGATAGCGGTGTAGATATTTCCAGGTTTATACAGATAGCGGTGGAAATATTTCCAAGTTTACACAGACAGCGGTTTAGATATTTCCATGTTTATACAGATAGCGGTATAGATATTTCCATGTTTATACAGATAGCGGTGGAGATATTTCCATGTTAATACAGATAGCGGTGGAGATATTTCCATGTGTATACACATGGCGGTGTAGATATTTCCAAGTTTAAGCAGATAGCAGTGTAGATATTTCCATGTTTATACAGATGGCGGTTTAGATATGTGCATGTTTATAAAGATAGCGGTGTAGGTATTTCCATGTTTATAGAGATTGCGGTGTAGATATTTCCATATTTATACAGATAGAGGTGTAGATATTTGTGTATTTATTCAGACGGCAGTGTAGATATTTCCATGTTTATACAGATAGCGGGGTGGCTATTTCCATGTTTATACAGATAACGATGTAGATATTTCCATGTTTATACAGATAACGATGCAGATATTTCCTTGTTTATACAGATAGCGGTGTTGATATTTCAATGTTTATACAGATAGCGGTGTGGACATTTCCATGTTTATACAGATAGCATTGTAGATATTTCCATGTTTATACAGATAGTGGTGTAGATATTACCATGTTAATAGAGATAGCGGTGTAGATATTTCCATGTTTATAGAGATATCGGTGGAGATATTTCCATGTTTATACAGATAATGATGTAGATATTTCCATGTTTATAGCGTTAGTGGTGTGGTTATGTCCATGTTTATACAGATAGCGGTGTAAATATTTCCATGTTTATACAGATAGCGGTGTAGATATTTCCATGTTTATTCAGATAGCGGTGTAGATATTTCCATGTTTATACAGACAGCGGTGTAGATATTTCCATGTTGATACAGATAGCGGTGGAGATATTTCCAAGTTTATACCGATAGCGGTGGACATACTTTCATGTTTATAGAGATGGCGGTGTAGATATTTCCAACTTCATACAGATAGCGGTGTAGATATTTCCATGTTTATACATATAGCGGTGTAGATATTTCATGTTTATACAGATAGTGGTGTAGGTATTTCAATGTTTATAGAGATAGCTGTGTAGATGTTTCCATGTTTACACAGATGGCTGCGTAGATATTTCCTTGTGCATACAGATGGCAGTGTAGATATTTCCATGTTTAAACAGATGGAGGTGTAGATATTTCCATGTTTATACAGATGACTGTGTAGATATTTCCATGTTTTTTACAGATGGCGGTGTAAATATTTCCATGTTATACAGATAGTGGTGTGGCAATTTCCATGTTTATACAGATAGCTATGTTGATATTTCCATGTTGATAGAGATGGCTGTGCAGATATTTCCATGTTTATACAGATCACAGTGTAGATATTTCCATGTTTATAGAGATAGTGGTGTAGATATTCCCATGTTTATAAAGATGGCTGTGTAGTTATTTCCATGTTTATACAGATGGCGGTGTAGATATTTCATGTTTATAGAGATAGCCATGTAGATATTTCCATGTTTATACTGATAGCAGTGTAGACATTTCCATGTTTATAGAGATTGCGGTGTAGATATTTCCATATTTATACATATAGCAATGTAGATATTTCCATATTTATACAGATAGCGGTGTAGTTTTTTCCATGTTTATACAAATGTCTTTGTACATATTTCCGTGTTTATACAGATGGCGGTGTAGATATTTCCATATTTATAGAGATAGCGGTGTAGATATTTCCATGCTTATACAGATTGATGTGTAGATATTTCCATTTTTATTGAGATAGCGGTGTAGATATCTCCATGTTTATACATATAGCGGTGTAGATATTTCCATGTTTATACAGATAGTGGTGTAGATATTTCCATCTTTATACAGGTAGCAGTGTAAATATTTCCATGTTTATACAGATAGCGGTGTACATATTTCCATGTTTTTACAGATAGCGGTTTAGATATTTCCATGTTTATACATGTGACGGTGGAGATATTTCCATGTTTATACAGATGGCGGTGTAGATATTTCCAAGTTTATACAGATTGCGGTGTAGATATTTCCATGTTTATACAGATAGCGGTGTAGATATTTCCAAGTTTAAGCAGATAGCGCTGTAGGTATTTCCATGTTTATAGAGATAGCAGTGTAGATATTTCCATGTTTATACAGATGGCAGTGTAGATATTTCCATTTTCATGCAGATGGTGGTTTAGATATTTAAATGTTTATACAGAAGGCAGTGTAGATATTTCTGTTTATAGAGATAGCGGTGTTGATATTTCCACGTTTATAAAGATGGCGGTGTAGGTGTTTCCATGTTTATAGAGATAGCGGTGTAGATATTTCCATGTTTATACAGATAGCGGTGTAGATATTTCCATGTTTATAGAGATAGTGGTGTGGTTATGTCCATGTTTATACAGATAGCGGTGTACATATTTCCATGTTTATACAGCTCGCGTTGTAGATTTTTCCAAGTTTACACAGATAGCGGTGTAGATAGTTCCATCTTTGAACAGATTGCTGTGTAGATATTTCCATATTTACACAGATAGTTGTGTAGATTTTTCCATGTTTACACAGATAGCGGTGTAGATATTTCCATATTTACACAGATAGTGTTGTAGATATTTCCACGTTTTTACAGATGGCTGTGTAGTTATTTCCATGTTTATGCAGATGGCAGTTTAGATATTTCTATGTTTATAGAGATGGTGGTGCAGATATTGCCATGTTTATACAGATGGCGGTGTAGATATTTCCATGTTTATGCACATGGCGGTGTAGATATTTCCGTGTTTATAAAGATGGCAGTGTAGATATTTCTATGTTTATAGAGTTAGTGGTGTGGTTATGTACATGTTTATACAGATAGCGGTGTAGATATTTCCATGTTTATACAGATAGCGGCATAGATATTTCCAAGTTTATAGAGATTGCGGTGGAGATATTGCCATGTTTATACATATAGCGATGTAGATATTTCCATGTTTATACAGATAGCGGTGTAGATATTTCCATGTTTATACAGATAGCGGTGTAGATATTTCCATGATAATGCAGATAGCGGTGTAGATATTTCCATGTTGATACAGATAGCGGTGGAGTTATTTCCCAGTTTATACAGATAGCGGTGGACATACTTTCATGTATATAGAGATGGCGATGTAGATATTTCCAAGTTTATACAGATAGCGGTGTACATATTTCCATGTTTATACAGATAGCGGTGTAGATATTTCCATGTTTATACAGATAGCGGTGTAGGTATTTCCATGTTTAAAGAGACAGCGGTGTAGATTTTTCCATGTTTATATGGATGGCTGCGTATATATTCCCTTACGTACACAGATGGCAGTGTAGATATTTCCATGTTTAAACAGATGGAGTTATAGTTATTTCCGTGTTTATACAGATGACTGTGTAGATATTTCCATGTTTTTAACAGATGGCGGTGTAAATATTTCCTTGTTATACAGATAGTGGTGTGGCTATTTTCATGGTTATACAGATAGCGATGTATATATTTCCATGTTTATAGAGATGGCTGTGAAGATATTTCCATGTTTATACAGATTGCAGTGTATATATTTCCATGTTTATACAGATAGTGGTGAAGATATTCCCATGTTTATAAAGATGGCTGTGTAGGTGTTTTCATGTTTATACAGATGGCGGTGTAGACATTTCATGTTTATAGAGGTAGCCATGTAGATATTTCCATGTTTATACTGATAGCAGTGCTGACATTTCCATGTTTATGGATATACTGGTGTAGATATATCCATATTTATACAGATAGCTATGTAGATATTTCCATGTTTATATATATAGCAGTGTAGTTATTTCCATGTTTATACAGATGACTGTGTACATATTTCCATGTTTATACAGATGGCTGTGTAGATATTTCCATGTTTATAGAGATATCGGTGTAGATATTTCCATGCTTATACAGATAGCTGTGTAGATATTTCCATGTTTATAGAGATGGCGGTATAGATATCTCCATGTTTACACACATAGCGGTGTAGATATTTCCTTGTTTATACAGATAGCTTTGTAGATATTTCCAAGTTTATACAGATAGCGGTTTAGATATTTCCATATTTATACAGATGGCGGTGGAGATATTTCCATGTTTACACAGATGGCGGTGTAGATATTTCCCAGATAATACAGATTACGGTGTAGATATTTCCATGTTTACACAGATAGCGGTGTAGGTATTTCCATGTTTATAGAGACAGCAGTGTAGATATTTCCATGTGTATACAGATGGCTGTGTAGTTATTTCCATGTCTATAGAGATGGCAGTGTAGATATTTCCATGATTATACAGACGGAGGTGTAGATATTTCCATGTTTATGCACATGACTGTTTAGATATTTCCATATTTTTACAGACGGTGGTGTAGATATTTCCATTTTTATAGAGATGGCTGTGTAGATATTTCCATGTTTACACAGATGGCGGTGTAGATATTTCCATATTTATACAGATAGTGTTTTGGATATTTCCATGTTTATACAGATGACTGTGTAGTTATTTCCATGTTTATACAGATAGCGGTGAAGACATCTCCATGTTTACAGAGATAGTGGTATATATATTTCCATATTTATACAGATAGCGGTGCAGATATTTCCATGTTTATACAGATAGCGGAGTAGATGTTTCCATGTTTACACAGATAGCGGTGTAGTAATATCCATGTTTATACAGTTCGTGGTGTAGATATTTCCATGTTTATAGAGATAGCGGTGTAGATATTTCCATGTTTACAGAGATAGAGTTGTAGATATTTCCGTATTTGCACAGATAGGTGTGTAGATATTTCCATGATTATACAGATAGCGTTGGAGATATTTCCATGTTTATAGAGATAGCGTTGTAGATATTTGCATGTTTACACAGATAGTGATGTAGTTATTTCCATGTTTATAGAGATAGCGGTGTAGATATTTCCATGTTTATACAGATAGCGGTGTAGATATTTCCATGTTTTTACAGATAGCGGTGTAGGTATTTCCATGTTTATAGAGATAGCGGTGTAGATGTTTCCATGTTTATACAGATGGCTGAATAGATATTTCCTTGTTTATAAAGATGGCAGTGTAGAAATTTCCATGTTTAAACAGATGGAGGTGTAGATATTTCCATCTTTATACAGATGACTCTGTAGATATTTCCATGTTTTTTACAGATGGCTGTGTAAATATTTCCATGTTATACAGATTGTGGTGTAGCTATTTCCATGGTTATAGAGATGGCGGTGTAGATATTTCCATGTTTATAGAGATGGCTGTGAGTATATTTCCATGTTTATACAGATGGCAGTGTAGATATTTCCACGTTTATACAGATAGTGGTTTAGGTATTTCCATGTTTATACAGATGACTGTGTACGTATTTCCATGTATATTCAGATAGTGGTGTGGATATTTATACACATGTTTATACAGATGACTGTGAAGGTATTTCCATGTTTATACAGATGTCGGTGTAGATATTTCCATATTTATAGAAATATCCATGTAGATATTTCCATGTTTATAAAGATAGCGGTGAAGACATTTCCATGTTAATTGAGATAGCGGTGTATATATTTCCATATTTATACACATAGCGGTGTAGATATTTCCATTTTTATACAGAAAGTGGTGTAGATATTTCCATGTTTATCCAGATAGCGGTGTAGACATATCCATGTTTATACAGATCGTGGTGTAGATATTTCCATGTTTATACAGATAGCGTCGTAGATATTTCCATGTTTACAGAGATAGAGGTGTAGCTATTTCCATATTTGCACAGATAGCTGTGTAGATATTTCAATGATTATACAGATAGTGGTGGAGATATTACCATGTTTATAGAGATGGCGGGGTAGGTATTTCCAAGTTTATGTAGATAGTGGTGTATATATTTGCATGTTTATACAGGTAGTGAGGTAGATATTTGCATGTTTACACAGATAGCGATGTAGTTATTTCCAAGTTTATAGAGATAGCGGTGTAAATATTTCCATGTTTATAGAGATGGCTGTGAGGATATTTCCATGTTTATACAGATGGCAGTGTAGATATTTCCACGTTTATACAGATAGAGGTTTAGGTATTTCCATGTTTATACAGATGACTGTGTAGGTATTTCCATGTATATACAGATAGTGGTGTAGATATTTCCATGTTTATACAGATAGTGGTGTAGGTATTTCCATGTTTATAGAGATAGCAGTATAGATATCTCCATGTTTATACAGATGGCGTTGGAGATAATTCCAAGTTTATACAGAGGGCAGTGTAGGTATTTCCATGTTTATACAGATAGCATTGTAGATATTTCAATGTTTATACAGATAGCGGTGTAGGTATTTCCATGTTTATAGAGATAGCAGTGTAGATATTTCCATGTTTTTACAGATGGCTGTGTAGATATTTCCATCTGTATGCAGATGGCAGTGTAGATATTTCCATGTTTATACAGATAGCGGTGTGGCTATTTCCAACTTTATAGAGATAGCGGTGTAGATATTCCCATGTTTATAGAGATGGCTGTGAGGATATTTCCATGTTTATACAGATGGCAGTGTAGATATTTCCACGTTTATACAGATAGTGGTGTAGTTATTTCCATGTTTATGCAGATGACTGTGTTGGTATTTCCATGTATATACAGATAGCGGTGTAGATATTTCCATGTTTATACAGATAGCGGTGTAGGTATTTCCATGTTTATAGAGATAGCGGTGTAGATATTTCCATGTTTATAGTGTTAGCGGTGTAGATATTCCATGTTTATTCAGATGGCGGTGTAGATATTTCCATGTTTATACAGATAGCGGTGTAGATATTTCCATGTTTATATAGATAGCGGTGAAGACATTTCCAACTTTACATAGATAGCGGTGTAGATATTTCCATCTTTGCACAGATTGCGGTGTAGATATTTCCATTTTTACACAGATAGCGGTGTAGATATTTCCATGTTTACACAGATAGTGGTGTAGATATTTCCATGTTTTTACAGATGACTGTGTAGGTACTTCCATGATTATACAGATGGCAGTGTAGATACTTCTATGTTTATACAGATGGCGGTGCAGATATTTCCATGTTTATACAGATAGCGGTGTAGGTATTTCCATGTTTATAGAGATAGCAGTGTAGATATTTCCAAGTGTATTCAGATGGCTGTGTAGTTATTTCCATGTGTATAGAGATGGTAGTGTAGATATTTCCATGATTATACAGACGGAGGTGTAGATATTTCCATGTTTATGCACATGACTGTTTAGATATTTCCATATTTTTACAGACGGTGGTGTAGATATTTCCATGTTTATAGAGATGGCTGTGTAGACATTTCCATGTTTACACAGATGGCGGTTTAGCTATGTCCAGGTGTATACTGATAGCGGTGTGGCTATTTCCATGTTTATACAGATAGCGGTGTAGATATTTCCATGTTTATTCAAATAGTAGTGTAGATATTTCCAGGTTTATACAGATGACTGTATAGATATTTCCATGTTTATACAGATGGCCTTGTAGATATTTCCCTGTTTATAGAGATAGCCATCTAGATATTTCCATCTTTATACAGATAGCGGTGAAGGTAATTCCATGTTTATAGAGATAGCGGTGTAGATATTTCCATGTTTATGCAGTTAGCATTGTAGATATTTCCATGTTTATACTGATAGTGGTGTAGATAATTCCAACTTTACACAGATATCAGTGTAGATATTTGCATTTTTGCACAGATTGTGTTGTAGATATTTCCATCTTTACACAGATAGCGGTGTAGATATTTCCAGGTTTACATAGATAGCGGTGTAGATGTTTCCATGTTTACAAAGATATTGGTGTAGTTATTTCCATGTTTTTACAAATGACTGTGTAGGTATTTCCATGTTTATACAGATGGCAGTGTAGATATTTCTATGTTTATACAGATGACGGTGCAGATATTTCCATGTTTATACAGATGGCGGGGTGGATATTTCCATGTTTATGCAGATGGCGGTTAGGTATTTCCATGTTTATAGAGATGGCGGTGTACATATTTCTATGTTTACAGAGATAGCGGTGTAGATATTTCCATGTTTATACTGATAGCGGTGTAGATATTTCCATGTTTATAGAGATACTGTTGTGGTTATGTCCATGTTTATACAGATAGCGGTGCAGATACTTCCATGTTTATACAGCTCGCGGTGTAGATATTGCCAGCTTTATACAGATGGCAGTGTAGCTATTTCCATGTTTATGCCAATAGCTTTGTAGATATTTCCATGTTTATACAGATGGCTGTGTAGATATTTCCATGTGAATACAGACGACTGTGTAGGTATTTCCATGTTTAAACAGATGGCAGTGTAGATATTTCCATTTATATAGAGAGAGACATGTAGATATTTCCATGTTTATACATATAGTGGTGTAGTTATTTCCATGTTTATATAGATAGCGATGAAGATATTTCCATGTTTACACAGATAGCGGTGGATATATTTCCATTTTCATAGAGATGGCGGTGTAGTTATTTCCACGTTTATACAGATAGCGGTGTAGATATTTTCATGTTTATACAGATAGTGATGTAGATATTTCCATGTTTATACAGATAGCCGTGTAGATATTTCCATGTTGATACAGATCGTGGTGTAGATATTTCCATATTTATACAGATACCGCTGTATATATTTCCATGTTTATACAGGTAGCGGTGTACATATTTCCATGTTTATAGAGATATCGGTGTAGAATTTTGAATGTTTTTACAGATGGCGGTGAAAATATTTCTATGTTTATACAGGTGGCGGTGTAGATATTTCCATGTTTATACTGATGGTGGTGTAGTTATTTCCATATTTATGCAGATGTCAGTGTAGATATTTCCATGTTTATAGAGATGGCGGTGTAGATATTTCCATGTTTATATGGATAGCAGTGTTATATTTCCATGTTTATACAGGTAGCGGTGTAGATATTTCCAGATTTATACAGATCGCGGTGTGGATATATCCAACTTTTTACAGATGGCGGTGTAGATATTTCTATGTTTATACAGATGGCGGTGTAGATATTTCCATGTTTATACAGATGGTGGTGTAGACATTTCCATGTTTATGCAGATGGCGGTGTAGGTATTTCCATGTTTATAGACATGCTGGTGTAGATATTTCTATATTTATAGAGATAGCGGTGTAGATGATTCCATGTTTATAGAGGTCGCGGTGTAGGTATTTCCATGTTTATGGAGACAGCGGTGTAGGTATTTCCATGTTTATACAGATAGCGGTGAGGCTATTTCAATATTTATACAGATATCGATGTAGATATTTCCATGTTTATACAGATAGCGGTGTAGATATTTCCATGTTTATACAGATAGCGGTGGAGATATTTCCATGTTTATAAAGATTGCGGAGGAGATATTTCCATATTTATACAGATGGCGGTGAAGATATTTCCATGTTTATACAGATATCGTTGTGGCTGTTTCCATGTTTATACAGTCGGCAGTGTAGATATTTCCAGGTTTATACAGATAGTGGTGTAGATATTTCCATGTTTATAGAGATAGCAGTGTAGTTATTTACATGTTTATACAGACTGCTGTGTAGATATTTCCATGTGTATACAGATGGCAGCGTAGATATTTCCATGTTTATACAGATTGAGGTGTAGATACTTCATTGTTTCTACAGATGACTGTGTAGATATTTCCATGTTTTTACACATGGCGTTGTAGATATTTCCATGTTTATACAGATAGCGGTGTGGCTATTTCCATGTTTATACAGATAGCAATGTACTTATTTCCATGTCTATAGAGATGGCTGTGTAGATATTTCCATGTTTATACTGATAGCGGTGTAGTTATTTCCAAGTTTATAGAGATAGCAGTGTAGATATTTCCAGATTTATACAGATAGCGGTGTAGATAATTCCATGTTTATTCAGATGGTGGTGTAGATATTTCCAGGTTTATACACATAGCAGTGTGGCTGTTTCCATGTGTATACAGATGGCAGTGTATATATTTCCATGTTTATTCAGATAGTGGTGTAGATAATTCCTTGTTCATGAAGATAGCGGTGTAGATATTTCCATGTTTATAGAGATTGCGGTGGAGGTATTTCCATGATTATAGAGATAGCGGTCGAGATGTTTCCATGTTTATACAGGTAACGATGTAGATATTTCCATGTTTATGAGATATCGGTGTAGATATTTCCATGTTTACAGAGATGGCGGTGTAGATATTTCCATGTTTATGCAGATGGCAGTGTAGATATTTCCATTTTTATACAGATATTGGTGTGGCTATTTCCATGTTTATACAGATGACTGTGTATATATTTTCATGTTTATAGAGATGGCGGTGTAGATATATCCATGTTTATAGAGATAGCCATGTAGATATTTCCAAGTTTAAACAGACAGCGGTGTAGACATTTCTATGTTTATAGAGATAGCAGTGTATGTATTTCCATATTTATACAGATGGCGGTGTAGATATTTCCATGTTTATATAGATAGCCATGTAGATATTTCCATGTTTATACAGATTGCGGTGAAGACTTTTCCATGTTTGTAGAGATAGCGGTGTATGTATTTCCAAATTTATACAGATAGCCCTGTAGATATTTCCATATTCATTAAGATGCCGGTGTAGATATTTCCATGTTTATACAGATAACGTTGTGGCTATTTCCATGTTTATACAGATGGCAGTGTAGGTATTTCCATGTTAATACAGATAGCGATGTAGATATTTCCATGTTTATACAGATAGCCGAGCAGATATTTCCATGTTTATACATATAAAGTTGTAGATATTTCCATGTTTATACAGATAGCCGAGCAGATATTTCCATGTTTATACATATAACGTTGTAGATATTTTCATGTTAATACAGATAGCGGTGAAGGTATTTCCATGTTTATACATATAGCGGTGGAGATATTTCCATGTTTATACAGATAGCGGTGGAGATATGTCCTTGTTTATTCAGTTGGCGGTGTTGATATTTCCATGTTTACCCAGATCGTGGTGTAGATATTTCCATGTTTATACAGATAGCGGTGTAGATATTTCCATGTTTATACATATAGAGGTGGAAATATTTCCATCTTTATACAGATAGTGGTGGAGATATTTCCATGTTTATACAGATGACTGTGTCTATATTTGCATGTTTATACAGATGGCGGTGTAGATATTTCCAAGTTTATAGAGAAAACACTGTAGATATTTCCATGTTTTTACAGATAGCGGTGTGGATATTTTCATGTTTATAGAGATAGCGGTGTAGAAATTTCCATGTTTATACAGATAGTGGTGTAGATATTTCCATATTTACACTGAGAGTGGTGTAGATATTTCCATCTTTGCACACATTGCGGTGTAGATATTTCCGTCTTTACACAGATAGCGGTGTAGATATTTCCAAGTTTACACATATATCTGTGTAGATATTTCCACGTTTACACAGATAGTGTTGTATATATTTCCATGTATATACATATAGCGGTGCAGATATTTCCATGTTTATACAGATAGCAGTGGAGACATTTCCAGGTTTATACAGATAGCGGTGAAGATATTTCCATGTTTATGCAGATAGCAGTGTTGATATTTCCATGTTTATAGAGATGGCGGTGTAGATATTTCCATGTTTATACAGATAGCGATGTAGATATTTCCATGTTTATAGAGATAGCGGTGTATATATTTCCATGTTTATACAGATACCGGTGTTGGTATTTCCATGTTTATACAGATAGCGGTGTAGATATTTCCATTTTTATACAGCTCGCGGTATAGATATTTCCATGTTTATACTCATAGCGGTGTAGATATTTCCATGTTTATACAGATGGCGGTGTAGATATTTCCATGTTTATAGAGATAACATTGTAGATATTTCTATGTTTGTAGAGATAGCGGTGTAGATTTTTAGAAGTTTATAGAGATGGCGCTGTATGTATTTACATGTTTATAGACATAGCGGTGTAGATATTTCCATGTTCATACAGATGACAGTGTAGATAATTCCATGTCTATGGAGATGGCAGTTTATATATTTTCATGTTTATATAGATGGCGGTGTAGATATTGCCATGTTTTTAGAGATAGTTGCGTAAATATTTTCATGTTTATACAGATTGCTGTGTAGATATTTCCATGTGTATACAGATGTCTTTGTAGATATTTCCATGTTTATACAGATGGCGCTGTAGATATTTCCATGTTTTTACAGAGAGCGGTGTACATATTTCCATGTTTATACAGATAGCGGTGAAGTTATTTCCATGTTTATAGAGACACCGGTGTAGATATTTCCATATTTATGCAGAGAGCGGTGTAGATATTTCAAAGTTTACTGATGGCGGTGTAGATATTTCCATGTTTATACAGATGCCGGTGTAGATACTTCCATGGTTTTGCAGATAGCGTTGTAGATATTTCCATTTTTATACAAATAACGTTGTAGATATTTCCATGTTTGTAGAGATAGCGGTGTAGATATTTCCTTGTTTATACAGATGGTGGGGTAGATGTTTCTACATTTATACAGATAACTGTGTAGATATTTCCATGTTTATACTGAGAGCGGTGGAGATATTCCCATGTTTATATAAATAGCGGTGTAGATATTTCCATGTTTATACAGATAGTTTTGTAGATATTTCCATGTTTATACAGATAGGGGTGGATATATTTCCTTGTTTATACAGATCGTGGTGTAGGTATTTCCATGATCATACTGACAGCTGTGTAGATATTTCCATGTTTATACAGGTAGCGGTGTAGATATTTCCATGTTTTTACAGATCCTGGTGTAGCTATTTCCATCTTTCCACAGATGGCATTGTTGATATTTCCATGTTTATACAGATGGCGCTGTAGATATTTCCATGTTGATACAGATCGCGGTGGAGATATTTCCATCTTTAAACAGATGGCCGTGTAGATATTTCCATGCTTACATAGATAGTGGTGTAGATATTTCCATTTTTACACAGATGGTGGTGTTGATACTTTCATGTTTATGGAGATGGCTGTGCAGATATTTTCATGCTTATATAGATGGTGGTGTAGATATTTCCACGTTTACAGAGATGGCGGTGTAGATATTTCCATGTTTATAGAGATAGCAGTGTAAGTATTTCCATGTGTATAGAGATGGCGGTGTACATATATCCATTTTTATACAGATTGCTGTGTAGATATTTCCATGTTTGTACAGATGGCAGTGTAGATATTTCCATGTTTATAGGGACGCTGGTGTAGATATTTCCATGTTTATACAGATGACTGTGTAGGTATTTCCATGTTTATAGAGATGGCAGTGTAGATATTTCCATGTTTATAGATATAGCGATGTAGATATTTCCATGTTTATACAGATGACTGTGTCGTTATTTCCATGTTTATAGAGATGGCGGTGTAGTTATTTCCATGTCTATTCAGATGGCAGTGTAGATATTTCCACGTTTATTCAGATGGCGGTATAGATATATCCATGTTTATACTGATAGCGTTGCGGATATATCCATGTTTATACAGATAGCGGTGTACATATTATCATGTTTATAGAGAAGGCTGTGTAGATATTTCCATGTTTATACACTTGGCAGAGTAGCTATTTCCATGTTTCTACACACAGTGGTGTAGATATTTCCATATATATACAGACGGCGGTGTTGATATTTCCATGTTTATTCAGATGCGGCTGTAGGTATTTCCACGTTTATTCAGATGGCGGTGTAGATATTTCCATGTTTATACAGATAGCAGTCTGGCTATATCCACGTTTATACAGATATCGGTGTAGATATTTCCATGTTTATAGTGATGGCTGTGTAGATATTTCCATGTTTATACACTTGGCAGTGTAGCTCTTTCCATGTTTCTACAGATAGTGGTATAGGTATTTCCATGTTTATACAGATGACTGTGTAGTTATTTCCATGTTTATACAGATGGCGGTGTAGGTATTTCCATGTTTATAGAGATTGCCATTTAGATATTTCCATGTTTATACAGATAGCGGTGTAGATATTTCCATGTTCATACAGATAGCCGTGTAGATATTTCCATATTTATACAGATAGCGCTGTAGAAATTTCCATGTTTATACGGATAGCTGTGTAGATATTTCCATGTTTATAGAGATGGGGGTGTAGACATTTCCATATTTATACAGATAGCGGTGTAGATATTAGCATCTTTGCACAGATTGTGGTGTCGACATTTCCATGTGTATTCAGATAGCGGTGTAGATATTTCCATGTTTACACAGATATCTCTGTAGATATTTCCATGTTTACACAGATAGCGTTGTAGATATTTCCAGGTTTATACAGATTGCGGTGTAGATATTTCCATGTTTATACACATAGCAGTGCAGATATTTGCAAGTATATACAGATAGCGGTGTAGGTATTTTCATGTTTATATAGATGGCGGTGTAGATATTTCCATGTTTATACAGAGATCGGTGTAGATATTTCCATGTTTATACAGATATCGGTTTAGATATTTCCATGTTTATACAGATAGCTTTGGAAATATCTCCATGTTTATAGAGATCGTGGTGTAGGTATATCCATGTTTATACAGATAGCGGTGTAGTTATTTCCACGTTTATAAAGTTAGCGGTGTAGATATTTCCATGTTAATACAGATCGTGTTGTAGGTATTTCCATCTTTCCACAGAAGCAGTGTAGATGTTTCCATGTTTATACAGATGGCGCCGTAGATATTTCCATGTTTATAGAGATAGCGTTGTAGATATTTCCATGTTCATGCAGATGGCGGTGAAGATATATCCATGTTTATAGAGTTGGCGGTGTAGATTTTCCATGTTTATACACATGGTGGTGCAGATATTTCCATGTTTATGCAGGTGGCGGTGTAGATAATTTCATGTTTATAGAGATTGCTTGTAGATATTTCCATGTCTATAGAGATAGCGGTGAAGTTATTTCCTTGTTTATACAAATGGCGGTGTAGATATTTCCATGTTTATACAGAGAGCGGTGTAGATATCTCCAAGTATATACAGATAGCGGTGTAGCTATTTCCATGTTTATACAGATAGCTGTGTAGATATTTCCATGTTTATACAGATAGCAGTGTAGATATTTCCATGGTCCTGCAGATGGTGGTGAAGATATTTCCAGGTTTATACAAATGGCGGTGTAGATAGTTAAATGTTTATGGAGATGGCAGTGTATATATTTTCATGTTTATAGAGATGGCGGTGTAGATATTTCCAAGTTTTTAGAGATAGCGGTGTGGATATTTCCATGTGTACACAACTAAAGTTGTAGATATTTCCATGTTTATAGAGATAGTGCTTTATATAATTCCATGTTTACATGGATAGCGTTGTAGATATTTCCATGTTTATAGAGATAGCGGTGTAGATATTTCCATGTTTATACTGATAGTGGTGTAGATATTTCCATGTTTATACACACATTGGAGTAAATTTTTCCATGTTTATACAGATAGAGGTGTAGATATTTGCATGTTTATACATATAGCGATGTAGAGATTTCCTTGTTTATACAGATAGCGGTGTAGATATTTCCATGTTTGCACAAATGGCAATGTAGGTCGTTCCATGTTTATGGAGATGGCGGTGTATTTTCTGTTTCTGGAGATGGCGGTGTAGATATTTAAATTTTTATAGAGATAGCGGTGTAGATATTTCCATGTTTATAGAGATAGCGGTGTAGGTATTTCCATATTTATTGTGATAGCGGTGTAGATATTTCCAAATTTATTCAGATAGCGGTGTAGATATTTCCATGTTCATATGGATTTCGGTGTTGATATTTCCATGTTTATAGGGATAACGCTGTAGTTATTTCCATGTTTATACAGATAGCGTTGTAGGTATTTCCATGTTCATGCAGAGAGCGGTGTTGATATTTCATTGTTTATAGAGATGGCTGTGTAGATATTTCCATGTTTATAAAGATGGCAGTGTAGATATTTCCATGTTTATACAGATGGAGTTGTAGACATTTCCATGTTTATGAAGATGACTGTGTAGTTATTTCCATGTTTATACAGATGTCGGTGTAGATATTTTCATGTTTATACAGATAGTGGGGTAGATTTTTCCATGTTTGTAGAAATGGCGGTGTAGCTATTTCCTTGTTTATACAGATGGCTATGTAGATATATCCATATGTATGCAGATGGCAGTGTAGATATTTCCATGTTTATAGATATGGTGGTGTAGTTATTTCCATGTATATACAGATGACTGTGTAGGTATTTGCATGTTTATTCAGATGGCAGTGAATTTATTTCCGTGTTTATAGAGATAACGGTGTAGATATTTCAATATTTATACAGATAGCGGTGTAGATATTTCCATGTTTATACAGATTGTGGTGTAGATATTTCCTTCTTTATACCGATAGCGGTGTAGATATTTCCATGTTTATGCAGATGGCGGTGTAGATACTTCCATGTTTATGCAGATGGCGGTGTAGGTATTTGAGTTTATAGAATAGCGGTGTAGATATTTCCATGTTTATAGAGATAGCATTGTAGATATTTCCATGTTCATAGAGATCGCGGAGTAGGTATTTCCATGTTTATACTGATAGAGGTGTTGACATTTCCATGTTTATAGGGAGAGCAGTGTAGATATTTCCATGTTTATATGGATAGCGTTGTAGGTATTTCCATGTTTATACAAATAGCGGTGCAGATATTTCTATGTTTATAAGGATGGCTGTGTAGATATTTCCAAGTTTATGCAGATGGCAGTGTGGATATTTCCATGTTTATACAGATGACTGTGTAGGTATTTCCGTGTTTATACATATGGTGTTGTAGATATTTCCATGTTTATAGAGATAGTGGTGTAGGTATTTCCATGTTTATACAGATAGCAGTGTAGATATTTCCATGATTATAGATATGGCGCTGTAGGTATTTCCATGTTTATAGAGATAGTGGTGTAGATATTTCCATGTTTATACAGATGGCGGTGTAGGTATTTCCTTGTTTCTACAGATAGCGGTGTAGATATTTCCATGTTTGTAGGGATAGCGCTGCAGATAATTCCATGTTTACAGAGATAGCGGTGAAGATATTTCCATCTTTGCACAGATTGCGGTGTAGATATTTCCATCTATTCACTGAGAGCTGTGTACATATTTCCAAGTTTACAAATATAGCTGTGTAGTTATTTCCATGTTTACACAGATAGAGTTGCAGAAATTTCCATGTATATACAGATAACGGTGTAGATATTTCCATGTTCATAAAGACAGTGGTGTAGATATTTCCATCTTTATTCAGATAGCGGTGGAGATAGCTCCATGTTTATGCAGATAGCGATGTAGATATTTCCATGTTTATACAGACAGCGGTGTAGATATTTCCATGTTTATGGAGATAGCGTTGTAGATATTTCCATGCTTATAAAGATGGCTGTGTAGATATTTCCATGTGTATACGGATGGCAGTGTAAATATTTCCATGTTTATAAAGATAGTGGTGTAGATATTTGCATGTTTATGCAGATGGCGGTGTAGATTTTTCCATGTTAATAGAGATAGCGCTGTAGATATTTCCATGATTATTAGAAATAGTTTTATAGATATTTCCATGTTTATACAGATAGCGGTGTGCATATTTCCATGTTTATACAGATGGCGGTGTAGATATTTCCATGTTTATACAGATGGCGGTGTAGATTTTTCCATGTTTATACAGATGGAGGTGTAGATATTTCCATGTTTATACTGATACCGGAGTACATATTTCCATGTTTACAGAAATAACGGTGTAGATATTTCCATCCTTCCACAGATTGCGGTGTAGGTATTGCCATCTTTACACAGATAGCGGTGTAGATATTTCCAAGTTTACAAAGATAGCGGTGTAGATATTTCCATGTTTTCACAGATAGCGTTGTAGGTATTTCCATGATTATACAGATGGCGGAGTAGATATGTCCATGATGGTACAGGTAGCGTTGTAGATATTTCCAGGTTCATAGAGATAGCGGTGGAGATATTTCCATATTTATACGGTTTGCGGTGTTGCTATTTCAATGTTTATACAGATAGTGCTGTAGGTATTCCCATGTTTATATGGATAGCGGTGTTGATATTTCCATGTTTATGGAGATGGCTGTGTAGATATTTCAAATTTATACAGATGGCATTGTAGATATTTTCATGTTTATACAGAAGGTGGGGTAGATATTTTCATGTTTATACAGATGACTGTGTATGCATTTCCATGTTTATACAGATGTCAGTGTAGATGTTTACAATATTTATAGAGATAGCGAAGTATATATTTCCATGTTTATACAGATTGCGGTGTAGATATTTCCATGTTTATACACATAGCTGTGGAGGTATTTCCATGTATATACAGACCGTGGTGTAGATATTTCCATGTTTATACAGATTGCGGTGTAGATATTTCCCTGTTTATACAGATAGCGGTGTAGATATTTCCATGATCATAGAGATAGCGGTGGAGATATTTCCATCTTTGTAGAGATAGCGGTGTAGATATTTTCATGTTGCTACAGATGTGGGTGTAGATATTTCCATTTTTATAGAGATAGCAAAGAAGTTATTTCCATGTATATAGAGATAGCGCTGTAGATATTTCCATGTTTATAGAGATAGGGGTGAAGATATGTCCTCGTTTATACAGATAGCGGTGTAGATATTTCCATGTTTATAGAGATAGCGCTGTAGATATTTCCATGTTTATAAAGATAGCGTTGTAGATACTTCCTTGTTTATACAGATATCGGTGTAGATATTTCCATGTTTATACAGATAGCAGTGTAGATATTTCCACGTTTAAACTGGTAGCGGTGTAGATGTTTCCATGTATATACAGATCGTGGTGTAGATATTTCCATCTTTCCACAGATGGCAGTGTAGATATGTCCATGTTTATGCAGATGGTGCTGTAGATATTTCCATGTTTATACAGATAGCGTAGTAGATATTTCCTTATTCATACAGATGGTGGTGAAGATATTTCCATGTTTATAGAGATGGCGGTGTAGATATTTCTATGTTTATAGTGATAGCGGTGTAGATATTTCCATGTGTATAGAGATGGCGGTGTAGTTATTTCCATGTTTACAGAGATAGTGTTGTAGATATTTCCATGTTTAAACAGATCGCGGTGTAGATATTTCCATGTTTATACAGATATCGGTGTTGGTATTTCCATGTTTATACTGCTCGCGGTGTAGATGTATCCATCTTTATACAGATGGCAGTGTAGATATTTCCATGTTAATACAGATAGCTGTGTAGATATTTCCATGTTTATACAGAAGGCGGTGTAGTTAGTTCCATGTTTATGGAGATGGCGGTGTAGATATTTTCATGTTTATAGAGATGGCGGTGTAGCTAATTCCATGTTTATACAGATGGAGGTGTAGGCATTTGCATGTTTATACAGATGGCAGTGTAGATATTTCCATGTTTACGCAGATGGCGGTGTAGATATTTCCATGTTTATAGAGATAGCGTTGTAGATGTTTCTATGTTTATAGAGATAGTGTTGTAGATATTTCCATGTTTATAGAGACAGCGGTGTAGATAGTTCCATGTTTATACAGCTCGCAATGTAGATGTTTCCATCTTTTTTCAGAGGGCAGCGCAGATATTTCCATGTTTGTACAGATAGCGGTGTAGATATTTCCATGTTTATACAGATGACGGTGTTGATAGTTCCATGTTTATGGAGATTGCAGTGTAGATATTTTGATGTTTATATAGATGGCGGTGTAGATATTTACATGTTTATAGAGATAGCGGTGTAGATGTTTCCATGTTTATACAGATGGATGTGTAGATACTTCCATGTGCATACAGATGACTGTGTAGATATTTCCCTGTTTATACAGATGGCTGTGTAGATATTTCCATGTTTATACAGATAGCGGAGTAGATATTTCCATGCTTATACAGATAGTGGTGTAAATATTTCCATGTTTATATAGCTCGTGGTGTAGATACTTCCATGTTTATACAGATGGCGATGTAGATATTTCCATGTTTATACAGATAGCGGTATAGATATTTTCATGTTTATACTGATAGCGGTGTAGATATTTCCATGTTTATACAGGTAGCGGTGCAGATATTTCCATGTTTATACAGATCGTGTTGAAGATATTTCCATCTTTCCACAGATGGCAGCGTACATATTTCCACGTTTACACAGATAGTAGTGTAGATGTTTCCAAGTTTACACAGATAGTGGTGTAGATATTTCCATGTTTATACAGATATCGGTGTAGATATTTCCATGCTTATAAATATAGCATTGTAGATATTTCCATGTTTGTACAGATAGCGGTGTAGATATTTCCATGTTTATACAGATAGCGGTGTAGTTATTTCCATATTTATACAGATAGCGGTGTTGATATTTCCATGTTTATAGGGATAGCGGTGTAGATTTTTCCATGTTTACACAGATAGCAGTGTAGGTATATCCATGTTTGTACAGATAGCGGTGTAGATATTTTCATGTTTATACAGGCGGCTGTGTAGTTATATCCATGTTCATACAGATGGCTGTTTATAAATTTCCATGTTTATACAGATAGTGGTGTAGATATTTCCACGTTTATACATACGGCTATGTAGATATTTCCATCTTTATACAGATGGCACTGTAGGTATTTCCATGTATATACAGATAGCGGCGTAGGTATTTCCATTTTTACACATATAGCGGTGTAGACATTTCTATGTTAATACAAATGTCGTTGTAGTTATTTCCATGTTTACACAGATAGCGGTGTTCATACTTTCATGTTTATACAGATGGCTGTGTAGATATATCCATGTTTATACAGATGGCAGTGTAGTTATTTCCAAGTTTATATTGATGTTCGTGTAGAGGTTTCCATGTTTATACAGATGACTGTGTAGTTATTTACATGTTTATACAGTTGGCTGTGTAGATATTTCCATGTTTATACAGATGGCGGTGTAGATATTTCCATGTTTATAGAGATAGCCGTGTAGATATTTCCATGTCTATACAGATGACGGTGTAGTTATTTCCATGTTTATACAGATATCGGTGTAGATATTTCCGTGTTTATACAGATGGCAGTGTAGATATTTTCATCTTTATACAGATGGCGGTGTAGATATTTCCATATTTATACAGATGGTGGGGTAGATATTTCCAGGATTATAGAGATGGTAGTGTAGATATTTCCATGTTGATACAGATAGCGATGTAGACATTTCCATGATTACACATATAGCGGTTTAAATATTTCCATGTTTATACAGATGGCGGTGTAGATATTTCCATGTTTATAGAGATGGCGGTGTAGATATTTCCATGTTTATGCAGATGGCGGTGTAGATATTTCCATGTTTACAGAGATAGCGGTTTAGGTATTTCCATGTTTATACATATAGCGGTGTAGATATTTCCATGTTTACACTGATAGCATAGAAGATATTTCCATGTTTATACAGATAGCGGTACAGATATTTCCATGTTTATATAGATACCGGAGTAGATATTTTCATCTTTACACTGATAGCGGTGTAGATATTTCCATATTTATACAGATAGCTGTGTAGATATTTCCGTGTTTATACAAATAGCGGTGTAGTTATTTCCATGTTTATACAGATAGCTGTGTTGATATTTCCATGTTTATAGGGATAGTGGTGTAGGTAATTCCATGTTTATACAGATAACGGTGTAGTTATTTCCAAGTTTATACAGATAGCGGTGTAGATATTTCCATGTTTATACAGATGGCAGTGTAGGTATTTCCATGTTTATACAGATGGCGGTGTAGATATTTCCATGTTTATAGAGATGGCGGTGTATATGATTCCCTGTTTATGCCGATAACGGTGTAGATATTTCCATGTGTATACAGATATCGGTTTAGATATTTCCATGTTTACACAGATAGTGGTGTATATATTTCCATCTTTTCACAGATTGTGGTGTAGATATTTCCATCTTTACACATATAGCTGTGTAGATATTTCCATGTTTACACAGATAGCTCTGTAGTTATTTCCAAGTTTGCACAGATAGCGTTGTAGATATTTCCATCTTTATACAGATAGCGGTGTAGATATTTCCATTTTTACACAAATGGTTGTGCAGATAGTTCCATGTTTGGGGAGGCAGCGGTGTATATGTTTTCAAGTTTATAGAGATGGCGGTGTAGTTATTTCCATATTTATAGAGATAGCGTTGTAGACATTTCCATGTCTACACAGGTAGAAGTCTACGTATTTCCATCTGAATAGAGATAGCGGTGCAGTTGTTTCCATATTTATACTGATGGCTGTGTAGATATTTCCATGTGTATGCAGATGACAGTGTAGATATTTCCATGTTTATAGGGATTGTGGTGTAGATATTTTCACGTTTATACAGATGATCTTGTAGGTATTTCCATTTTGTACATATGGTGGTGTAGATATCTCCGTGTTTATAGAGATGGCGGTGCAGTTATTTCCATGTTTATAGTTTGCGGTGTAGATATTTCCATATTCACACAGATAGCGGTGTAGATATTTCCATGTTTACCCAGAGAGCTGTGTAGATATTTGCATGTTTATACTAATAGCGTTGTAGATATTTCCGTCTTTATACAGATAGCGGTGAAGATATTTCCATGTTTATACAGATAACGGTGTAGATGTTTCCATGTTTATACAGATTGCGGTGGAGATGTATCCATGTTTATACAGATAGCGGTGTAGATAATTCCATGTTTATAGAGATAGCGGTGTCGATATTTCCATATTTATACAGAGAGCGGTGTGGTTATTTCCATGTTTAAACAGAAGGCAGCGTAGATATTTCCATGTTTATACAGATAGAGGTGTAGATATTTCCATGTTTCTACAGATAGCTGTGTAGATATTTCCAGATTTGTAGATATAGCGGTGTAGATATTTCCATGTTTATGCAGATGGTGGTGTAGGTCTTTCCATATTTATACAGATAGCAGAGGAGATATTTCCATGTTTATACAGATAGCGATGTAGATATTTCCATGTTTATACAGATGTCTGTGTAGATATCTCTATGTGTATACAGATGGCAATATAGATATTTCTATGTTCATAGAGATGGTGGTGTAGATATTTCCATGTTTATTCAGATGACTGTGTAGATATTTGCATGTTTATACAGATGGTGGTGAAGAAATTTCCATGTTTATACAGACAGCGGTGGAGATATTTCCACGTTTATACAGATGGCGATGCAGATATTTCCAAGTTTATACAGATAGCGGTGTAGATATTTCCTTGTTTATAGAGATTGCGGTGTAGATACTTCCATGTGTATACCGATGGCATTGTAGATATCCCCATGTTTATACAGATGGAGGTGTAGCTATTTCCATGTTTACACAGATAGCTCTGTAGATATTTCCAAGTTTACACAGATAGCATTGTAGATATTTCCATCTTTATACAGATAGCGGTGTAGATATTTCCATATTTATACAGATAGCGGTGTAGATATTTCCATTTTTAAACAGATGGTGGTGCAGATAGTTCCATGTGTATGGAGACAATGGTGTAGATATTTCCATGTTTATACAGATGGCGGTGTAGGTATTTACATGTTTGTAGAGATTGCGGTGAAGATATTTCCTTGTTAATACTTATGACGCTGTACATATTTCCATGTTTATAGAGAAAGCCGTGTAGATATATCCATCATTATACATATAGCGGTGTAGTGATTTCCATGTTTAAACAGATAGGGTTGGAGATATGTCCATGTTTACCCAGATACTGGTGTAGATATTTCCATGTTTACATAGTTAGCGGTGTAGATATTTCCAGCTTTACACATATAGCAGTGTAGATATTTCCAAGTTTATACATATACCGGTGTAGATATTTCCATGTTTACACAGATAGTGTTGTAGATATTTCCATGTTTATACAGATAGCGGTATAGATATTTCCATGTTTATATAGATACCGGTGTAGATATTTCCATCTTTACACAGATAGCGGTGTAGATATTTCCATGTTTATACAGATAGCGGTGTAGATATTTCCATGTTTATACAGATAGCGGTGTAGTTATTTCCATGTTTATAAAGATAGCGGTGTAGATATTTCCATGTTTAGAGAGATGGTGGTGTAGATATTTCCATGTTTATACAGATGGCTGTGTAGATACTTCCATGTTTATACAAATGGCGGTGCAGTTATTGCCTTGTATATACAGATGGCGGTGTAGATATTTACATGTTTTTAGAGATGGCGGTGAAGATATTTCCATATTTAATGAGATGTCGGTGTAGATATTTCCATGTTTATGGAGATGGTAGTGTAGATATTTCTATGTTTATACTGATAGCGGGTTAGATATTTCCATGTTTACACGGATAGCGATGTAGATATTTCCATGTTTATAAAGATTGCGGTGTCGATATTTCCATGTTTATAAAGATAGCGGTGTAGTTATTTCCATGTTTATACAAATGTCAGAGTAGATATTTCCATTTTTATGGAGATTGCGGTGTAGATATTTCCATGTTTATACAGATATCGATGTCGATATTTCCATGTTTATACAGATGGCACTGTAGTTATTTCCATCTTTATACAGATGGCGGTGAACATATTTCCATGTTTTTACAGAAGGCAGTGTGGATATTTCCATGTTTATACTGATGACGGTATAGATATTTCTATGTTTATACAGATGGCGTTGTAGACATTTCCATGTTTATATAGATGGCGGTGTTGATAGTTCCATATTTATACAGATAGCGGTGTGGATATTTCCATGATTACACAGATAGCGGTGATCATTTTTCCATGTTTATAGGGATAGCGGTGTAGATATTTGCCTGTTTATACAGATAGCTGTGTAGATACATTCATGATTATACAGATGGCTGTGTGTATATATCCAGGTTTATATAGATGGCAGTGTAGTTATTTCCATGTTTATATAGATGTTTGTGTAGAGATTTCTATGTTTATACAGATGACTGTGTAGATATTTCCATGTCTGTACAGATGGCAGTGTAGATATTTCCATGTACACAGACTGCGGTGTAGATATTTCCATGTTTATACAGATGGCGGTGTGGATATTTCCTTGTTTATACATATGGCGCTGTAGATATTTCCATGTTTATAGAGAAAGCGGTGTAGGTATTTCCATGTTTATACATATAGCAGTGTACATATTTCCATGTTTACACAGATAGCGGTGTAGTTATTTCCATGTTTATACAGGTCATGATGTTGATATTTCCATGTGTGTACGAATAGTGGTGTACGTATTTCCATGTTTATACAGATGGCAGTGTAGATATTTCCGTATTTATACAGATGGTGGTGTTGATATTTCCATGTTTATACAGATGACTGTGTAGATATTTCCGTGTGTATACTGATGGCAGTGTTGATATTTCCATCTTAATACAGATGGCGTTGTAGTTATTTCCATGTTTATACAGATGGCACTGTGGATATTTCCATGTTTATACAGATGGTGGTTTATGTATTTCCATGTTTATGTAGATAGCGGTGTAGATATTTCTATGTTTACACTAATATCGGTGTAGATATTTCCATGTTTATACAGATGGCGGTGCAGATTATTTCGTCTTTATACAGCCGGCATTGTAGATATTCCATGTTTACACAGATAGCGATATAGATATTTCTATGTTTTTAGAGATAGCGGTGCAGATATTTCCATGATTATACAGATAGCAGTGTAGATATTTGCATGTTTATACTGATTGTGGTGTAGATAATTCCATCTTTACACAGACTGCAGTGTAGATATTTCCATGTTTATACAGATGGCGGTGTAGATATTTCCATGTTTATACAGATAGCGGTGTATATATTTCCATGTTTACACAGATAGCGGTGTAGATATTTCCATCTTTTCACAGATTGCGTTGTAAATATTTCCATGTTTATTCAGATAGCGGTGTAGGTATTTCCATGTTTATACAGATGGCAGTGTAGATATTTCCATCTTTAAAACAGATGGCGGTGTAGATATTTCCATGTTTATACAGATGGCGGCGTAGATATTTTCAGGTTTATAGAGATGGCAATGTAGACATTTCCATGTTTATACAGATAGCGATGTAGATATTTCCATGATAACACAGATCGCGTTGTAGATTTTTCCATGTTTATTGAAATGGCGGTGTAGATATTTCCGTGTTTATACTGATAGCGGTGTAGTTATTTCCATGTTTATAAAGATAGCGGTGTTGATATTTCCATGTTTATAGGGATAGCGGTGTAGATATTATGTGTAGATATTTCCATGTTTTTAGAGATAGCAGCGTAGATATTTACATGTTTACACAGATAGCGTTGTAGATACGTCCATGTTTACACAGATAGTGGTGTAGATATTTCCATGTTTACATAGTTAGCAGTGTAGATATTTCCAGCTTTACACAGATAGTGGTGTAGATACTTCCAAGTTCATATAGATAGCGGTGAAGATATTTTTATGTTTATTCAGATAGCGGTGTACATATTTACATGTTTATACTGGTCATGGTGTAGAAATTTCCATGTTTATGCGGATAAAGGTGTACGTATTTCCATGTTTATACAGATGTCAGTGTAGATATTTCCATATTTATGCAGATGGTGGTGTAGGTATTTCCATGTTTATAGAGATGACTTTGTAGATATTTCCGTGTTTATACTCATTGCAGTGTTGGTATTTCCAAGGTAATACAGATGGCGGTGTAGATTTTTCCATGTTTATACAGATGGCGTTGTATGTATTTCCATGTTTATTCAGATGGCGGTGTAGATATTTGCATATTTACCCAGATAGCGTTGAAGATATTTCCATGTTTATACAGACGGCCTTGAAGATATTTCTATGTTTATACAGATAGCGGTGTAGGTATTTCCATTTTTGCACTGGTAGCGCTGTAATTATTTCCATGTTTATACACATGGCCGTGTTGATAATTCCATCTTTATACAGATGGCATTGTAGATATTTCCATGTTTATACCGATAGCGATATAGGAATTTGCATGTTTATACAAATGGCGGTGTAGATAATTCCATCTTCATTCAGATAGCGGTGTAGATAATTCCATGTTTATACAGATGGCGGTGTAGATATTTCCATGTTTATAAAGAGGGCGGTGTAGATATTTCCATGTTTATAGAGATGGAAGTGTAGTTATTTCTATGTTTATACAGCGGGAGGTGTAGATATTTAAATGTTTATACAGATAGTGATATAGATATTTCCACGTTCATACAGATGACGGTGTATATATTTCCATTTTTATAAAGATTTCGGTGTAGATATTTCAATGTTTATACAGGTGGCGTTGTAGATATTTCCATGTTTCTACAGATGGCAGTGTAGGTATTTCCATGTTTATAGAGATGGCGGTGTTGATATTTCCATGTTTATACAGATTGCGGTGTAGAGATTTCCATGATTACACAGATAGCGGTGTAGATATTTCCATGTTTATACAGGTAGCGTTGTAGATATTTCCATGTTTATACAGATAGCGGTGTAGTTATTTTTATGTTTATACAGATAGCGGAGTTGATTTTTCCATGTTTATAGGGATAGCGGTGTAGATTTTTCCATGTTTATACTGATAGCGGTGTAGATATTTCCATGTTTATATACATAGTGGTGTACTTATTTCCATGTTTATAGAGATAGCGGTGTAGATATTTCCAGGTTTATACAAATGGCTGTGTAGATATCTCCATGTGTATACAGATGGCAGGGTAGATATTTCCATGTTTACACAGATGGAGGTGTAGATACTTCCATGTTTATACAAATGACTGTGTAGATACTTCCATGTTTTTACAGATGGCGGTGTAGATATTTCCATGTTTATACAGATAGCGGGGTAGACATTTACATGTTTATAGAGATAGCGGTGTAGATATTTCATTTTTATACAGATAGTGTTGTAGAAGTTTCCATGTTTTTACTGATAGCTGTGTAGATATTTCCTTGTTTATTGAGATGGCTGTGTAGATATTTCCATGTATATAGAGATAGTTATGTAGATATTTCCATGTTTATACAGATGGAGGTGTAGATACTTCCATGTTTACATAGAAGACGATGTAGTTATTTCCATGTTTTTACAGATGGCGGTGTAGATATTTCCATGTTTATACCGATAGCGGTGTGGCTATTTCCATGTTTATACAGATAGCAATGTAGATATTGCCATGTTTATTGAGATGGCTGTGTGTATATTTCCATGTTTTTACAGATGGCTGTGTAGATATTTCCATGTTAATAGAGATACCCATGTAGATATTTCCATGTTTATACAGATAGCAGTGTAGACATTTCCAAGTTCATAGAGATAGCGGAGTAGATATTTCCAAATTTATACAGATAGCGTTGAAGGTATTTTCATGTTTATACAGATGGCGGTGTAGATAATTCCATGTTTATTCAGATAGCGCTGTAGTTATTTCCATGTTTGTACAGATGTTGGTGTGTACATTTCCATGTTTATACAGATGGCGGTGGAGATATTTCCAAGTTCATACAGATGGAGGTGTAGATATTTCCATATTTATACAGGTAGCCGTGTAGATATTTCCATGTTTATTCAGATGGCGGTGTATATACTTCCATGTTTATACAGATAGCGGTGTGGCTATTTCCTTCTTTATACAGATAGCAGTGTAGATATTTCCATGTTTATGCAGATAGCGTTGTAGATATTTCCATGTTTATACAGATAGTGGTGTAGTTATTTCCGTGTTTATAAAGAAAGCGGTGGAGATATTTCCATGTTTATACAGATAGCGGTTTAGTTATTTCCATTTTTATACACATAGCGGTGAAGTTATTTCCATGTTCATAGAGATAGCGTTGTAGATATTTCAAGGTTTATACAGATGGATGTGTAGATATTTCCATGTGTATGTAGATGGCAGTGTAGATATTTCCATTTTTATACAGATGGAGGTGTAGATACTTCCATGTTTATACAGATGACTGTGCAGGTATTTCCATGTTTTTACAGATGGCGGTGCAGATATTTCCATGTTTATACAGATAGCGGTGGAGATATTTCCAAGTTTATACAGATAGCGGAGGAGATATTTCCATGTTTATACAGATAGCGGTGGATATATTTCTATGTTTATAGAGATGGCGGTGTAGATATTTCCAAGTTTATACACATAGTATTGTAGATATTTCCATGTTTATGCAGATAGCGGTGTAGATATTTCCATGTTTCTACAGATAGCGGTGTAGATATTTCCATGTTTATAGAGGTAGCGGTGTAGATATTTCCAGGTTTATACAGATGGCAGTGTAGATATTTCCATGTTTATAGAGACGGAGGTGTAGATACTTCCATGTTTATACAGATGAGTGTGTAGATATTTCCATGTTTTTATAAATGGCGGTGTAGATATTTCCATATTTATAAAGATAGCGGTGTGGCTATTTCCATGTTTTTACAGATAGCGATGTAGATATTTCCAGGTTTATAGAGATGGCTGTGTAGATATTTCCATGTATACACAGATGGCAGTGTAGATATTTCCATGTTTATACAGATAGTGGTGTAGATATTTCCATCTTTATACAGATGACTTTGTAGGTATTTCCATGTTTATACAGCTGGCGGTGTAGATATTTCCATGTATATCGAGATAGCCATGTAGATAATTCCATGTTTATACAGATAGCACTGTAGACATTTCCTTGTTTATAGAGATGGCGGTGTAGATATTTCCATATGTATACAGATAGCGGTGTAGATATTTAAAAGTTTATACAGATAGCGATGTAGATATTTCCATGTTTATACAGATAGCGGTGTAGATATTTCCATGTTTATACTGATAGCGGTAGAGATATTTCCACGTTTATACAGATAGTGGTGTAGATATTTCCTTGTTTATAGAGAAAGCGGTGTAGATATTTCCAAGTTTATACAGATAGCAGTGTAGATATTTCCATCTTTATACAGATAGCGGTGTAGTTATTTCCATGTTTATAGAGATAGCGGTGTGGATATTTCCAGGTTTATACAGATGGCTCTGTAGATATTTCCATGTGTATACAGATGGCAGTGTAGTTATTTCCATGTTTATACAGAAGGAGGTGTAGATACTTCCATGTTTATACAGATGACTGTGTAGATATTTCCATGTTTTACAGATGGCGGTGTAGATATTTCCATGTTTATACAGATAGCGGTGTGGCTATTTCCATATTTATAAAGATAGCGATGTATTTTTTTCCAGGCTTATAGAGATGGCTGTGTAGGTATTTCCATGTTTATACAGATGGCAGTGTAGTTATTTCCATGTTTATACAGTTAGTGGTGTAGAAATTTCCATGTTTATAGAGACGAATGTGTAGGTATTTTCATGTTTAAACAGATGGCGGTGTGGATATTTCCAAGTATGTAGAGATAGCCAAGTAGTTATTTCCATCTTTATACAGATAGCGGTGTAGACATTTCCATGCTTATAGAAAGGGCGGTGTAGATATTTCCATATGTATACAGATAGCGGTGTAGATATTTCCAAGATTATACAGATAGCGGTGTAGATATTTCCATGTTTATACAGAGAGCGATGTAGAAATTTCCATGTTTATATAGATAGCGGTGGAAATATTTCCATGTATATAGAGATAGCGGTGGATATATTTCCATGTTTATAGAGATGGCAGTGTAAATATTTCCACGTTTATACAGAGAGGGGTGTAGATATTTCCATGTTTATACAGATAGTGGTTTAGATATTTCCATGTTTATACAGATAGCGGTGTAGGTATTTCCAGGTTCATAGAAATAGCGTTGTAGATATTTCCAGGATTATACAGATGGCTGTGTAGATATTTCCATGTGTATACAGATGGCAGTGTAGCTATTTCCATGTTTATACAGATGGAGGTGTTTATAATTCCATGTTTATACAGATGGAGGTGTTGATACTTCTATGTTTATACAGATGAATGTGTAGATATTTCCATGTTTTTATAGATGGCGGTGTAGATATTTCCATGTTTATATAGATAGCGGTGTGGTTATTTCCATGTTTATACAGATAGCGATGTAGATATTTCCATGTTAATAGAGATGGCTGTGTAGATATTTCCATGTTTATACAGATGGCAGTGTAGATATTTCCATGTTTATACAGAAGGAGGTGTAGATACTTCCATGTTTATACAGAAAACTGTGTAGATATTTCCATGTTTTACAGATGGCGGTGTAGATATTTCCATGTTTATACAGATAGCGGTGTAGCTATTTCCATGTTCATAAAGATAGCGATGTAGTTTTCTCCAGGCTTATAGAGATGGCTGTGTAGGTATTTCCATGTTTATACAGATGGCAGTGTAGATATTTCCATGTTTATACAGTTAGTGGTGTAGATATTTCCAAGTTTATAGAGACGAATGTGTAGGTATTTTCATGTTTAAACAGATGGCGGTGTGGATATTTCCAAGTATGTAGAGACAGCCAAGTAGTTATTTCCATGTTTATACAGATAGCGGTGTAGACATTTCCATGTTTATAGAAATGGCGGTATAGATATTTCCATATGTATACAGATAGCGGTGTAGATATTTCCAAGATTAGACAGATAGCGGTGTAGATATTTCCATGTTTATACAGATAGCGATGTAGATATTTCCATGTTTATATAGATAGCGGTGGAAATATTTCCATGTATATAGAGATAGCGATGTAGATATTTCCATGTTTATATAGATAGCGGTGGAAATATTTCCATGTATATAGAGATAGCGGTGGATATATTTCCATGTTTATAGAGATGGCAGTGTAAATATTTCCACCTTTATACACATAGCGGTGTAGATATTTCCATGTTTATACAGATAGTGGTGTAGATATTTCCATGTTTATACAGATAGCGGTGTAGGTATTTCCAGGATCATAGAGATAGCGTTGTAGATATTTCCAGGATTATATAGATGGCTGTGTAGATATTTCCATGTGTATACAAATGGCAGTGTAGCTATTTCCATGTTTATACAGATGGAGGTGTTTATAATTCCATGTTTATACAGATGGAGGTGTTGATACTTCCATGTTTATACAGATGAATGTGTAGATATTTCCATGTTTTTACAGTTGGCGGTGTAGATATTTCCATGTTTATATAGATAGCGGTGTGGTTATTTCCATGTTTATACAGATAGCGATGTAGATATTTCCATGTTAATAGAGATGGCTGTGTAGATATTTCCATGTTTATACAGTTGGCAGTGTAGATATTTCCATGTTTATACAGATAGTGGTGTAGATATTTCCATGTTTATACAGAAGACTGTGAAGGTATTCCCATGTTTATACAGATGGCGTTGTAGATATTTCCATGTTTATAGAGATACCCTTGTAGATATTTCCATGTTTATACATATAGCGGTGTAGACATTTCCATGTTTATAGAGATAGCGGGGTAGATATTTCCATATTTATACAGATAGTGTTGTAGATATTTCCATGTTTATACAGACAGCGGTGTTGATATTTCCTTGTTTATACAGATAGCGGTTTAGTTATTTCCATGTTTATGCAGATGGTGGTGTATATATTTCCATGTTTATGCAGATAGCAGTTGAGATATTTCCATGTTTATACAGTTGGCGGTGTAGATATTTCCATGTTTTTAGAGATAGCTGTGTAGTTATTTCCATGTTTATGGAGTTAGCGGTGTAGATATTTCCATATTTATACAGATAGCCGTGTAGTTATTTCCATGTTTATTCAGATGGCAGTGTAGATATTTCGACGTTCATGCAGATAGCAATGTAGTTATTTCCATGTTTATACAGATAGCGGTGTAGATATTTCCATGTTAATACAGATAGCGGTGGAGATATTTCCAAGTTCATACAGATAGCGGAGGAGATATTTCCATGGTTATACAGATAGCGGTGGATATATTTCTATGTTACTAGAGATGGCAGTGTAGATATTTCCAAGTTTATACACATAGCTGTGAAGATATTTCCATGTTTATACAGATAGCGGTGTAGATATTTCCATGTTTATACAGATAGCGGTGTAGTTATTTCCATGTTTATAGAGATAGCATTGTAGATACTTCCAGGTTTATACAGATGGCTGTGTAGATATATCCATGTTTATAGAGATGGCAGTGTAGATATTTCCATTTTTATAGAGATGGAGGTGTAGATACTTCCATGTTTATACAGATGACTTTGTAGATATTTCCATGTTTTTATAAATGGCGGTGTAGATATTTCCATATTTATAAAGATAGCGGTGTGGCTATTTCCATGTTTTTACAGATAGTGATGTAGATATTTCCAGATTTACAGAGATGGCTGTGTAGGTATTTCCGTGTATACACAGATGGCAGTGTAGATATTTCCATGTTTATACAGATAGTGGTGTAGATCTTTCCATGTTTATACAGATGACTGTGTAGGTATTTCCATGTTTATACAGATGGCGGTGAAGATATCTCCATGTATATCGAGATAGCCGTGTAGATAATTCCATGTTTATACAGATAGCGCTGTAGACATTTCCATGTTTGTACAGATGGCGGTGTAGATATTTCCATATGTATACAGATAGCGGTGTATATATTTCCAAGTTTATACAGAAAGCGATGTAGGTATTTCCATGTTTATACAGATAGCGGTGTCTATATTTCCATGTTTATACAGATAGCAGTGCAGGTATTTCCATGTTCATAGAGATAGCGTTGTTGATATTTCCAGATTTATACAGATGGCTGTGTTGATATTTCCATGTGTATATACATGGCAGTGTAGACATTTCCATGTTTATACAGATGGAGTTGTAGATACTTCCATGTCATACAGATTACTGTGTAGGTATTTCCATGATTTTACAGACGGCTGTGTAGATATTTCCATGTTTATACAGATAGCAGTGTTGAAATTTCCATGTTTAAAAAGAAAGCGGTGGAGATATGTCCATGTTCATACAGATATCGGTGTCGTTATTTCCATGTTTATAGAGATAGCGGTGTAGATATTTCCAGGTTTACTCAGATGGCTGTGTAGATATTTCCATGTTTATACAGATAGCGGTGTAGATATTTCCATGTTGATACAGATAGCGGTGGAGATATTTCCACGTTTATACAGATAGTGGTGTAGATATTTCCATCTTTATACAGATAGCGGTGTGGATATTTCCAAGTTTATACTGATAGCGGTGTAGATATTTCCATGTTTATACAGATAGCAGTGTAGATATTTCCATGTTTATACAGATAGCGTTGGACATATTTCCATGTATGTAGAGATAGCGGTGGATATAATTCCATGTTTATTGAGATGGCGGTGTAGATATTTCCACGTTTATACAGGTGGCAGTGTAGATATTTCAATGTTTATACAGATGGAGGTGTTGATATTTCCATGTTTATATAGATGGAGGTGTTGATACTTCCATGTTTATACTGATGAAGGTGTAGATATTTCCATGTTTTTACAGATGGCGGTGTAGATATTTCCATGTTTATACAGATAGCGGTGTAGATATTTCCATGTTTATACAGATGACTGTGTAGGTATTCCCATGTTTATATAGATGGCGGTGTAGATATTTCCATGTTTATAGAGATACCCATGTAGATATTTCCATGTTTATACAGATAGTGGTATAGACATTTCCATGTCTATAGACATAGCAGTGTAGATATTTCCATATTTAAACAGATAGTGTTGTAGATATTTTCATGTTTATACAGATAGCGGTGTGGCTATTTCCATGTTTATTCAGATGTCGATGTAGTTATTTCCATGTTTACCGAGATGGCTGTGCGGATATTTCCATGTTTATACAGATCACGGTGTAGATATTTCCATGTTTATACAGATAGTTGTGCAGATACTTCCATGTTTATTCAGATGACTGTGTATGTATTTCTATGTTTAGACAGATGGCGGTGTACATATTACCAAGTTTATACAGATATCGTTGTAGATATTTACATGTTTATACAGAGAGCGGTGTAGATATTTCCGTGTTTATACAGATAGCGGTGTAGGTATTTCCGTGCTTATGGAGATAGCAGTGTAGATATTTCCATGTTTATACAGATGGCTGTGTTGATATTTCCATGTATGTACAGATGGCAGTGTAGATATTTCCATGTTTATAAAGATGGAGGTGTAGATATTTCCATTTTTCTCCAGATGACTGCGTAGATATTTCCATGTTTTTACAGATGGCGGTGAAGATATTTCCATGTTTATACAGATAGTGGTGGAGGTATTTCCATGTTTATACAGATAGCGGTGTAGATATTTCCCAGTTTATGCAGATAGCGGTGTAGATATTTCCATGTTTATGGAGATAGCAGTGTAGATATTTCCATGTTTACACAGAGAGCGGTGTAGTTATTTCCATGTTTATAGAGATAACGGTGCAGATAATTCCATATTTATACAGATTGCAGTGGAGGTATTTCCATGTTTATAAAGTTAGCGGTGGAGATATTCCCATGTTTATAAAGATAGCGGTGGAGATATTTCAATGTTTATGCAGATAGCGCTGGAGATATTTCCATGTTTATACTGATAGCGATGTAAATGTTTCCATGTTTATACAGATAGAGGTGTAGATATTTCCATGTTTATACAGATAGCGGTGTAGATATTTCCATGATTATACAGATAGCGGTGTAGTTATTTCTATGTTTATACAGATTGCGCTGGAGATATTTCCATCTTTAAGCAGATAGACTTGTAGAAAATTCCATGTTTATAGAGATAGCGGTGAAGATAAATCCATGTTTATAGAGAGAGCGGTGGAGTTATTTCCATGTTTGTACATATAGCGATTTAGATATTTCCATGTTCATGCAGATAGCAGTTGAGATATTTCCAAATTTATGCAGATAGCGAGGTAGATATTTCCATGTTTATACAGATAGTGGTGTGGCTGTTCCATGTTTATACAGATGACAGTGTAGATATTTCCATGTTTATACAGATAGCGGTGGAGATATTGCCATGTTTATAGAGATAGCCGTCTAGATATTTCCATGTTTATAAAGATAACGATGTACATATTTCCATGTTTATACAGATAGCGGTGTAGATATTTCCCTCTTTACTGAGATGGCTGTGTAGATATTTCCATGTTTATGCAGATGGCACTGTAGATATTTCCATGTTTATACAGATAGTGGTGTTGGTATTTCCATGTTTATACTGATGATTGTGTAGCTATTTCCATGTTTATAGAGATGGCGGTGTAGATATTTCCATGTTTATAGAGATAGCCATGAAGATATTTCCAGGTTTAAAAAGATAGCGGTGTAGACATTTCCATGTTTATAGAGATAGCGGTGTAGATATTTCCATGTTCATACACGTTGCGGTGTAGTTGTTTCAATGTTTATGGAGACCACTGTGTATTTATTTCCATGTTTATACAGATGGCGGTGTAGATATTTCCATGTTTACAGAGATAGCGGAGAAGATATTTCCATGTTTCTACATATAGCTTGGTAGTTATATCCATGTTTATAGAGATAGCGGTGTAGATATTTCCATATTTACAGATAGCCGTGTAGATATTTCCATGTTTATTCAGATGGCGCTGTAGATATTTCCATGTTTATACAGATAGCGATGTGGCTATTTCCATGTTTATAGAGATAGCGATGTAGATATTTCCATGTTTATACAGATGGCTGTGTCGATATTTCCATGTTTATACTGATGGCAGTGTAGATATTTCCATCTTCATACACATAGAGGTGTAGATATTTCCATGTTTATACAGATGACTGTGTAGGTATTTCCATGTTCATACAGATTGCAGTGCAGATATTTCCATGTTTACACAGATAGCGGTGTAGATATTTCCATGTTTATATAGATGGCGGTGTTGATATTTCCATGTTTATACAGATGGCCATGTAGATATTGCCATGTTCATACAGATGGTGGTGTAGATATTTCCATGTTTATGCAGATGATGGTGTAGATATTTCCATGCTTATAGAAATGGCGGTGCAGATATTTCCGTGTTTATAGAGATAGCGGTGTAGACATTATCATGTTTATACAGATCATGGTGTAGATATTTCCATATTTATACTGATAGCATTGTAGGTAATTCCATGTTTATTCAGATAGCGGTGTACATATTTCCATGTTTATACAGATCACGGCGTAGATATTTCCATCTTTCCACAAATGGCAGTGTAGATATTTCCATGTATATACAGATGGCGGTGTAGATATTTCAATGTTTATATAGATGGCGGTGTAGATATTTCCTTGTTTATGTAGATGGCAGTGTAGATATTTCCATGTTTATAGAGATCGCGATGTATATATTTCCATGTTTATTGAAATAGCGGTGTAGGTATTTCCATGTTTATACCGTTAGCGGTGTAGATGTTTCCATGTTTACACAGATGGAGGTGTTGATATTTCCATTTTATACAGGTGGCCGTGTAGATATTTCCATGTTTATACAGATGGCGGAGTAGATATTTCCATGTTTATGCAGATGGCGCTGTAGATATTAAAATGTTTAAAGAGATGGCGTTGTAGATATTTCCATGTTTATAAAGATAGCGGTGTTGATATTTCCATGTTTATACAGATCGCGATGTAAATATTTCCATCTTTCTACAGATGGCATTGTAGATATTTCCATGTTTATATATATGGCGGTGTAGATATTTCCATGTTCATTTAGATGGCGGTGTAGGTATTTCAATGTTTATAGAGATGGTGGTGTATATATTTCCATGTTTATAGAGATAGCCGTGTAGAAATTTCCATCTTTATACAGATACCGGTGTAGGTATTTCCAAGTTTATAGAAATAGCAGTGTAGTTATTTCCATGTTTGTACAGATAGCGGTGTAGATATTTCCATGTTTAAAAAATCGTGGTGTAGATATTTCCATCTTTAAACAGATGGCAATGTAGATATTCCCATGTTTATACAGATGGCGGTGTAGATATTTCGACGTTTATACAGATGGCAGTGTAGATGTTTCCATGTTTATGCAGATGGCGGTGTAGGTATTTGCAAGTTTATAGAGAATGCGGTGTAGATATTTCCATGTTTATAGAGATAGCGGTGTAGATATTTCCATGTTTATAGAGATGGCAGTGTAGGTATTTCCATGTTTATAGTCACAGCGGTGTAGATATTTCCATGTTTATACAGACAGTGGGGTAGATATTTCCATGTTTATACAGATACCGGTGATGATATTTCCATGTTTACAGGGATAGTGGTGTAGGTATTTCCATGTTTATTGTGATAGCGTTTTAGTTTTTTCCATGTTTATACACATAGCGTTGTACATGTTTCCATGTTTGTACAGATGGCTATGTAGACATTTCCATGTTTATACGGATAGCGGTGTTGGTATTTCCATCTTTATACTGATAGTGATGTAGATATTTCCTTGTTTATACAGCTCGCTGTGTAGATATTGCGATCTTTAAAAAGACGGCAGTGTAGATATTTCTATGTTTATACAGATGGCGGTGTAGATATTTCCATGTTTACGGAGATGGCGGTGTATATATTTCCATGTTTATATTGATAGCGGTGTAGATATTTCCATATTTCGACAGATCGCGGTGTAGATATTTCCATCTTTCTACAGATGTCGGTGTAGGTATTTCCATGTTTATAGAGATAGCGGTTGAGTTATTTCCATGTTTATACAGATAGCAATGTAGATATTTCCATGTTGATACAGTTTGCGGTGAAGATATTTCCATGTTTATACAGTTAGCGGTGAAGATATTTCCCTGTTTATACAGGTATCGGTGTAGATATTTCCATGTTTATAGAGATCGCGGTGTAGATGTTTACATCTTTCTACAGATGGCAGTGTATATACTTCCATATATATAGAGATAGCGGTTGAGATATTTCCATGTTTATAGAGATAGTGGTGTAATTATTTCTCAGTTTATACAGATCGCGGTGCAGATATTTCCATGTTTATACAGACAGCGGTGTAGATATTTCCATGTTTATATAGATGACGGAGTTGATATTTCCATGTTTATACAGACGGCCATGTAGATATTTCCATGTTCATACCGATGGTGGTGTAGATTTTTCCATGTTTATGCAGATGGCGGTGTAGATATTTCCATGTTTATAGAGATAGCGGAGTAGATATTTCCATGTTTATGCAGCTCATGGTGTAAATATTTCCATGTTTATACAGATAGCATCGTAGATAATTACATGTTTATACAGATAGCGGTGTAGATATTTCCATATTTATACAGATCATGGTGTAGATATTTCCACCTTTCTACAGATGGCAGTGTAGATATTTCCATGTTTATATAGATGCCGGAGTATATATTTCCATGTTTATAGAGATAGCGTTGTAGATATTTCCATGTTTATACAGATAGCGGTGTAGATATTTCCATGTTTATACAGATAACGGTGTCGGTATTTTCATGTTTATAGAGATAGCGATGTAGATATTTACATGTATATACAGTTCACGGTGTAGATATTTCCATGTTTATACAGTTAGCGGTGTATACATTTCCATGTTTACACACATAGCGTTGTAGATAATTCCATGTTTATACAGATAGCGGTGTAGATATTTCCATGTTTATACATATCGTGTTGTAGATATTTCCATCTATCTACAGATGGCAGTGGGGATATTTCCATGTTTATACAGAAGGCGGTGTTGGAATTTCCATGTTTATATAGATGGCTTTGTAGATATTTCCATGTGTATACAGACCGCTGTGTAGATATTTCCATGTTTATACAGATTGTGGTGTAGATATTTCCGTGTTTATACATAAGACTGTGTAGATAGTTCTATGTTTTTACAGATGGCGGTGTAGATATTTCCATGTTTATAGATATAACGGTGTACATATTTCCATGTTTATACAGATAGCGGTGTAGATATTTTCATGTTTATACAGCACGCAGTGTAGATATATCCATCTTTATACAGATGCCACTGTAGATATTCCCATGTTTATACAGATGGTGGTGTAGATACTTCCATGTTTTTGCAGATGGCGGTGTAGATATTTCCATGTTTATACAGATGGCGGTGTGGATATTTCTATGTTTATTCAGATGGCAGTTTAGATATTTTCAAGTTTATGCAGATGGCGGTGTAGATAATTGCAAGTTGATAGACAATGAGGTGTAGATATTTCCATGTTTACACAGACAGCGGTGTAGATATTTACATGTTTATACAGATAGCGGTGTTGATATTTCCATGTTTAAATGGATAGTGGTGTAGATATTTCCATGTTTATTGAGATAGCGGTTTAATTATTTCCATGTTTATACAGATAGCGGTGTAGATATTTCCATGTTTGTACAGATGGCTATGTAGTGATTTCCATGTTTATAGAGATAGCAGTGTTGGTATTTCCGTGTTAATACAGATAGCGGTGTAGATATTTCCATGTTTATACAGATCACAGTTTATATATTTCCATCTTTCTACAGATGGCAGTGTAGATATTTCCGTATATATAGAGATAACGACTGAGATATTTCCATTTTTATGGAGATGGCGGTGTATATATTTCCATGTTTATAGAGATAGCGGTATAGATATTTCCATGTTTATACAGATAGCGGTGTTGATATTTCCATGTTTATACAGATAGCGGTGTAGACATTTCCATGTTTATACAGCTCACAATCTAGATATTTACATATTCTTATAGATGGCAGTGTAGATATTTCCATGTATATTCCAATGGCGGTGTAAATATTTCCATGTTTATACAGATGGCGGCGTGGATAGTTTCATGTTTATGGCGATGGCAGTGAAGTTATTTTCATGTTTATAGAGATGGCGATGTAGATATTTCCATGTTTATAGAGATAGCGGTGTAGATATTTGGATGTTTATACAGTTGGCTTTGTAGATATTTCCATGTGTATACAGATCGCTGTGTAGATATTTCCATGTTTATACAGATGGTTGTGTAGATATCTCCATGTTTATACATAAGACTGTGTAGATATTTCCATGTTTTTACAGATGGCGGTGTAGATATTTCCATGTTTATAGATATAGCGGTGTAGATATTTCCATGTTTATACAGATAGCTTCGTATATATTTTCATGTTTATAGAGATAGCATTGTAAATATTGCCATATTTATAGAGAATGCGGTGTAGATATTTCCATGTTTATGCAGATAGCGGTATAGATATTTCCATGTTTATACAGATAATGGTGTAGATATTTCCACTTTTATACAGATCATTGTGTAGATATTTCCATGTTTATACAGATAGCGTTGTAGATATTTCCATGTTTTTACTGGTAGCGGTGTAGATATTTCCATGTTTACAGATCGCGATGTAGATATTTCCATTTTTCTACAGATGGCAGTGTAGATATTTCCATGTTTATATATATGGCAGTGTAGATATTTACATGTTTATATAGATGGCGGTGTAGATATTTCCTTGTTTATGGAGATGGCGGTGTAGATATTTCCATGTTTATAGAGATGGCGGTGTAAATATTTCCGTGTTTACAGAGATAGTCGTGCAGATATTTCCATGTTTATGCAGATACCGGTGAAGTTATTTCCAAGTTTATAGAAATAGCGGTGTAGATAATTCCATGTTTATACAGATAACGGTGTAGATATTTCCATGTTTATACAGATAGTGGTGTTTGCATTTCCATGTTTATACAGATAGCGGTGTAGATATTTCCATGTTTACACAGCTCGTGGTGTAGGTATTTCCATCTTTATACAGATGGCAGTATAGATATTCCCATGTTTATACATATGGCGGTGTAGATATTTCCATGTTTATACAGATGGCGGTGTAGATATTTCCATGTTTATACATATGGCGGTGTGGATATTTCCATGTTTATGCAGATGGCAATTTAGATATTTCCATGTTTATGCAGATAGTGGTGTAGATATTTGCAAGTTTATAGAGAATGCGGTGTAGATATTTCCATACTTCTACATACAGTGGTGTAGATGTTTCCATGTTTATATAGATAGCGGTGTTGATATTTCCATGTTAAATTGGATAGTGGTGTAGGTGTTTCCATGTAGCGGTGTTGATATTTCCATGTTTAATTGGATAGTGGTGTAGATATTTCCATGTTTATAGAGATGGCGGTGTGGATATTTCTATGTTTATGCAGATGGCAGTTTAGATATTTCCATGTTTATGCAGACGGTGTTGTAGATATTTGCAAGTTTATAGAGAATGCGGTGTAGATATTTCCATGTTTATACAGATAGCGGTGTTGATATTTCCATGTTTAATGGGATAGTGGAGTAGATATTTCCATGTTTATTGAGATAGCAGTTTAGTTATTTCCATGTTTATACAGATAGCGGTGTAGTTATGTCCATGTTTGTACAGATGGCTATGTAGTTATTTCCATGTTTATACAGATACCAGTGTTGCTAACTCCGTCTTTATACAGATAGCGGTGTAGATATTTCCATGTTTATACAGCTCGCGGTGTAGATATTTCCATCTTCATAGAGACGGCAGTGTAGATGTTTCCATGTTTATACAGATGGTGGTGTAGATATTTCCATGTTTATAGAGATGGAAGGGTATATTTTTCCATGTTTATTCAGATAGCGGTGTAGATAATTCTATGTTTATGCAGGTAGCGGTGTAGATATTTCGATCTTTCTACATATCGCGGTGTAGATATTTAAATTTTTCTACAAATGGCAGTGTAGATATTTCCATGTTTATAGAGATAGCGTTTGAGATATTTCCATGTGTATACAGATGGTAGTGTAGGTATTTCCATGTTTATACAGATGACTGTGTAGATATTTACATATTTTTACAGATGGCGGTGTAGATATTTCCATGTTTATAGAGATAGCGGTGTAGACATTTCCATGTTTATACAGATCGTGGTGTAGATATTTCCATGTTTATACAGATAGCGGTGTAGATATTTCCATGTTAATACAGATAACGGGGTAGATATTTCCATGTTTACAGATATAGCGGTGAGGATATTTCCATGTTTATTCAGCTCCCGGTGTGGACATTTCCATCTTTATACAGATGGCGGTGTAGATATTTCCATGTTTATAGAGATAACACTGTAGATATTTCCATGTTTATGCAGATAGCGGTGAAGATATTTCCATGTTTATAGAGATTGCGGTGTAACTAATTGCATATTTACAGATATCGCTGTAGATATTTCCATGTTTATACAGAAGGCAGCGTAGATATTTCCATGTTTCTACAGATGGCTGTGTAGGTATTTCCATGTTTATATAGATAGCGGTGTGGATATTTCCATGTTTATACAGATAGCGGTGTAGATATTTCCATGTTTATACAAATATTGGTGTAGATATTTCCATGTTTATGCAATTGACTCTGTAGGTATTTCCATGTTTATACAGATGGCAGTGTAGATATTTCCATGTTTATAGAGATAGCCAAGTAGATATTTCCATGTTTATACAGCTAGCGGTGTAGATATTTCCATGTTTATACAGATAGCGGTTTAGATATTTCCATGTTTGTACAGATTGAGGTGTAGGTATTTCCATGTTTATGGAGTTAGCGGTGTAGTTATTTCCATGTTTATATAGACGGCTGGGTAGATATTTCCATGTGTATTCAGATGGCGGTGTAGATATTTCCATGTATATACACATGGAGATGTAGATATTTCCATGTTTATACAGATGACTGTGTAGATATTTCCATGTTTTTACAGATGGCGGTGTAGATATTTCATGTTTATACAGATAGCGGTGTGGCTATTTCCATGTTTATACAGATAGCTGTGTAGATATTTCCATGTTTATAGAGATGGCTGTGTTGATATTTCCATCTTTATACAGATGGCTATGTAGATATTTCCATGTTTATACAGATAGTGGTGTTGATTTTCCATGTTCATACAGATGACTGTGTAGCTATTTCCATGTTTATACAGATGGCGGTGTAGATATTTCCATGTTTATAGAGATAGCCATGTAGATATTTCCATGTTTATACAGATAGCAGTGCAGATATTTCCATGTTTATACAGATAGCGGTGTAGATATTTCCATGTTTACATGGATTGCGGTGTAGGTATTTCCATGTTTATAGAGATAGCGGTGTAGATATTTCCATGCTTATACAGATTGCGGTGTAGCTATTTCCATGTGTATATAGACGGGAGTGTAGATATTTCCATGTTCATACAGGTAGAGGTGTAGATATTTCCATGTTTATGCAGATCTCGGTGTGATATTTCCATCTTTCTACTGATCACAGTGTTGATGTTTCTATGTTTATAGAGTTGGCGGTGAAGATATTTCCCTGTTTATACAGATGGCGGTGTAGTTATTTCCTTGTTTATGCTGATGGCATTGTAGATATTTCCATGTTTATAGAGATGGCGTTTTAGATATTTCTATGTTTATAGAGATAGCGGTGTAGATAATTCCATGTTTATACACATAGCGGTGTAGGTATTTCCATGTTTATACAGCTAGAGGTGTAGATATTTCCATATTTATACAGATAGCGGTGTAGATATTTCCATGTTTGTACAGATTGCGGTGTAGGTATTTCCATGTTTATGGAGATAGCGGTGTAGATATTTCCATGTTTAGACAGATGGCTGTGTAGATATTTCCATGTGTATACAGATGGCGGTGTAGATATTTCCTTGTATATACATATGGAGATGGAGATATTTCCATGTTTATACAGATGACTGTGTAGATATTTCCATGTTTTTACAGATGGCAGTGTAGATATTTCCATGTTTATACAGATAGCAGTGTGGCTATTTCCATGTTTATACAGATAGCTGTGTAGATATTTCCATGTTTATAGAGATGGCTGTGTAGATATTTCCATGTATATACAGATGGCTGTGTAGATATTTCCATGTTTATACAGATGGCAGTGTAGATATTTCCATGTTTATACAGATAGTGGTGTGGATTTTTCCATGTTCATACAGTTGACTGTGTAGGTATTTCCATGTTTATACAGATGGCGGTGTAGATATTTCCATGTTTACAGAGATAGCCATGTAGATATTTCCATGTTTATATAGATAGCAGTGCAGATATTTCCATGTTTATACAGATAGCGGTGTAGATATTTCTGTGTTTACAGAGATAGCAGTGTAGATATATCCATATTTGCGCATATTGCGGTGTAGATATTTCCATCTTTACACAGATAGTGGTGGACATATTTCCATGTTTACACTGGTAGCTGTGAAGATATTCCCATGTTTACACAGATAGTGTTGTAGATATTTCCACGTTTATACAGGTAGCGGTGTAGATATTTACATGTTTACAAAGATAGCGGTGTAGATATTTCCATGTTTATAGAGATAGCGCTGGGGATATTTCCATGTTTATACAGATAGCGACGTAGATATTTCCATGTTTATATAGATAGCGGTATAGATATTTCCATGTTTACACAGATTGCCGTGGAGATAATTCCATGTTTACACAGATAGCGGTGAAGATATTTCAATGTTTATACAGATCGTGGTGGAGATATTTCCACGTTTATACAGATAACAGTGGGGTATTTCCATGTTTATACAGATGGCGGTGTAGATATTTCCAAGTTTATAAAGTTAGCGGTGTAGATATTTCCATGTTTATACACATAGCGGTGTAGATATTTCCATGTTTATACAGATTGCGGTGCAGGTATTTCCATGTTTATAGAGATAGCGGTGTAGACATTTTAATGTTTATACAGATGGCTGTGTATATATTTCCATGTGTATACAAATGGCAGTGTAGATATTTCCATGTTTGTACAGATGACTGTGTAGATATTTTCAAGTTTTTACATATGGCGGTGTAGATATTTCCATGTTTATACAGATAGCGGTGTCGCTATTTCTATGTTTATACAGACAGCAGTGTAGATATTTCAATGTTTATAGAGACAGCTGTGTAGATATTTCCAAGTTTGTACAGATAGAGGTGTAGATATTTCCATGTTTATACAGATGACTGGGTAGGTATTTCCATGTTTATACAGATGGCGGCGTAGATATTTCCATGTTTAAAGAGATAGCCATGTAGATATTTCCATGTTTATAAAGATAGCGGTGTAGGCATTTTCATGTTTATAGAGATAGCGTTGTAGTTATCTCAATATTTATAGAGATAGCGTTGTAGTTATCTCAATATTTATAGAGATAGCGATGTAGATATTTCCATGTTCATGCAGATAGTTGTGTAGATATTTCCATGTTTATACAGATAGCGGTGTAGACATTTCCATGTTTATACAGATCGTGGTGTAGATATTTCCATGTTTATACAGATAGCGGTGTAGATATTTCCATGTTAATACAGATAACGGGGTAGATATTTCCATGTTTACAGAGATAGCGGTGAGGATATTTCCATGTTTATTCAGCTCCCGGTGTAGACATTTCCATCTTTATACAGATGGCAGTGTAGATATTTCGATGTTTATACTGATAGTGGTGTAGATATTTTCATGTTTATAGAGATGGTTTTGTACATATTTCCATGTTTATACACATTGCGGTGAAGATATTTCCATGTTTATAGAGATGGCGGTGTAGGTATATCCATGTTTATAGAGATAGCGGTGAAGATACTTCCACGTTTCTACAGATGGCTTTGTAGATATTTCCATGTGTATATTGATGGCAGTGTAGATATTTCCATGTTTTTAAATATGGTGGTGTAGATATTTCCATGTTTATACAGATAACTGTGTAGATATTTGCATGTTTATACAGATGGCTGTGTAGATATTTCCATGTTTATAGAGATAACACTGTAGATATTTCCATGTTTATACAAATACTGGTGTAGATATTTCCATGTTTATGCAATTGACTGTGTAGGTATTTCCATGTTTATACAGATGGCAGTGTAGATATTTCCATGTTTATAGAGATAGCCAAGTAGATATTTCCATGTTTATACAGCTAGCGGTGTAGATATTTCCATGTTTATACAGATAGCGGTGTAGATATTTCCATGTTTGTACAGATTGAGGTGTAGGTATATCCATGTTTATGGAGATAGCGGTGTAGTTATTTCCATGTTTATACAGACGGCTGGGTAGATATTTCCATGTGTATACAGATGGCGGTGTAGATATTTCCATGTATATACACATGGAGATGAAGATGTTTCCATGTTTATACAGATGACTGTGTAGATATTTCCATGTTTTTACAGATGGCGGTGTAGATATTTCCATGTTTATACAGATAGCGGTGTGGATATTTCCATGTTTATACAGATAGCTGTGTAGGTATTTCCATGTTTATAGAGATGGCTGTGTTGATATTTCCATGTTTATACAGATGGCTATGTAGATATTTCCATGTTTACACAGATAGTGGTGTTGATTTTTCCATGTTCATACAGATGACTGTGTAGCTATTTCCATGTTTATACAGATGGCGGTGTAGATATTTCCATGTGTATAGAGATAGCCATGTAGATATTTCCATGTTTATACAGATAGCAGTGCAGATATTTCCATGTTTATACAGATAGCGGTGTAGATATTTCCATGTTTATACGGATTTCGGTGTAGGTATTTCCATGTTTATAGAGATAGCGGTGTAGATATTTCCATGCTTATAGAGATTGCGGTGTAGATATTTCCATGTGTATATAGACGGGAGTGTAGATATTTCCATGTTCATACAGGTAGAGGTGTAGATATTTCCATGTTTATGCAGATCTCGGTGTGATATTTCCATCTTTCTACGGATCACAGTGTTGATGTTTCTATGTTTATAGAGTTGGCGGTGAAGATATTTCCCTGTTTATACAGATGGCGGTGCAGTTATTTCCTTGTTTATGCTGATGGCATTGTAGATATTTCCATGTTTATAGAGATGGCGTTTTAGATATTTCTATGTTTATAGAGATAGCGGTGTAGATAATTCCATGTTTATACACAAAGCGGTGTAGGTATTTCCATGTTTATACAGCTAGCGGTGTAGATATTTCCATGTTTATACAGATAGCGGTGTAGATATTTCCATGTTTGTACAGATTGCGGTGTAGATATTTCCATGTTTATACAGATAGCAGTGTGGCTATTTCCATGTTTATACAGATAGCTGTGTAGACATTTCCATGTTTATACAGATAGTGGTGTGGATTTTTCCATGTTCATACAGATGTCTGTGTAGGTATTTCCATGTTTATACAGATGGCGGTGTAGATATTTCCATGTTTATAGAGATAGCCACGTAGATATTTCCATGTTTATACAGATAGCAGTGCAGGTATTTCCATGTTTATACAGATAGCGGTGTAGATATTTCTATGTTTACAGAGATATCAGTGTAGATATTTCCATATTTGCGCATATTGCGGTGTAGATATTTCCATCTTTACACAGATAGTGGTGGACATATTTCCATGTTTACACTGGTAGCTGTGAAGATATTCCCATGTTTACACAGATAGTGTTGTAGATATTTCCACGTTTATACAGGTAGCGGTGTAGATATTTCCATGTTTACAAAGATAGCGGTGTAGATATTTCCATGTTTATAGAGATAGCGCTGAGGATATTTCCATGTTTATACAGATAGCGATGTAGATATTTCCATGTTTATACAGATAGCGGTATAGATATTTCCATGTTTACACAGATAGCCGTGGAGATAATTCCAAGTTTACACAGATAGCGGTGAAGATATTTCAATGTTTATACAGATCGTGGTGGAGATATTTCCACGTTTATACAGATAACAGTGGGGATATTTCCATGTTTATACAGATGGCGGTGTAGATATTTCCAAGTTTATAAAGTTAGCGGTGTAGATATTTCCATGTTTATACACATAGCGGTGTAGATATTTCCATGTTTATACAGATTGCGGTGCAGGTATTTCCATGTTTATAGAGATAGCGTTGTAGACATTTTAATGTTTATACAGATGGCTCTGTATATATTTCCATGTGTATACAAATGGCAGTGTAGATATTTCGATGTTTATACAGATGACTGTGTAGATATTTTCAAGTTTTTACACATGGCGGTGTAGATATTTCCATGTTTATACAGATAGCGGTGTCGCTATTTCTATGTTTATACAGACAGCAGTGTAGATATTTCCATGTTTATAGAGATAGCTGTGTAGATATTTCCAAGTTTGTACAGATAGAGTTGTAGATATTTCCATGTTTATACAGATGACTGGGTAGGTATTTCCATGTTTATACAGATGGCTGTGTAGATATTTCCATGTTTATACAGATGACTGTGCTGATATTTCCATGTTTTTACAGATGGCGGTATAGATATTCCATGTTATACAGATAGCGGTGTGGCTATTTCCATGTTTATACAGATAGCGACGTAGATATTTCCATTTTTCTAGAGATGGCTGTGTAGATATTTCCACGTTTATACAGATGGCAGTGTAGAAATTTCCATGTTTATAGAGATGGCTGTGTAGATATTTCCATGTTTATACAGATGGCATTGTAGATATATCCATGTTTATATAGATAGTGGTGTAGATATTTCCATGTTTATACAGATGACTCTATAGGTATTTCCATGTTTATACAGATTGCGGTGTAGATATTTCCATGTTTATAGAGATAGACATGTAGTTATGTCCATGTTTATACAGATAGCGCTGTAGCCATTCCCATGTTTATGGAGATAGCGATGTAGATATTTCCATGTTTATAGAGATGGCTGTGTAGATATTTCCATGTTTATAGAGATGGCAGTGTAGGTATTTCCATGTTTATACAGATAGTGGTGAAGATATTTCCATGTTTTTACAGATGACTTTGTAGGTATTTCCATGTTTATACAGATGGCGGTGTATATATTTCCATGTTTATACAGATAGCGGTGTAGATATTTCCATGTTAATACAGATAACGGGGTAGATATTTCCATGTTTACAGATATAGCGGTGAGGATATTTCCATGTTTATTCAGCTCCCGGTGTGGACATTTCCATCTTTATACAGATGGCGGTGTAGATATTTCCATGTTTATAGAGATAACACTGTAGATATTTCCATGTTTATGCAGATAGCGGTGAAGATATTTCCATGTTTATAGAGATTGCGGTGTAACTAATTGCATATTTACAGATATCGCTGTAGATATTTCCATGTTTATACAGAAGGCAGCGTAGATATTTCCATGTTTCTACAGATGGCTGTGTAGGTATTTCCATGTTTATATAGATAGCGGTGTGGATATTTCCATGTTTATACAGATAGCGGTGTAGATATTTCCATGTTTATACAAATATTGGTGTAGATATTTCCATGTTTATGCAATTGACTCTGTAGGTATTTCCATGTTTATACAGATGGCAGTGTAGATATTTCCATGTTTATAGAGATAGCCAAGTAGATATTTCCATGTTTATACAGCTAGCGGTGTAGATATTTCCATGTTTATACAGATAGCAGTTTAGATATTTCCATGTTTGTACAGATTGAGGTGTAGGTATTTCCATGTTTATGGAGTTAGCGGTGTAGTTATTTCCATGTTTATATAGACGGCTGGGTAGATATTTCCATGTGTATTCAGATGGCGGTGTAGATATTTCCATGTATATACACATGGAGATGAAGATATTTCCATGTTTATACAGATGACTGTGTAGATATTTCCATGTTTTTACAGATGGCGGTGTAGATATTTCATGTTTATACAGATAGCGGTGTGGCTATTTCCATGTTTATACAGATAGCTGTGTAGATATTTCCATGTTTATAGAGATGGCTGTGTTGATATTTCCATCTTTATACAGATGGCTATGTAGATATTTCCATGTTTATACAGATAGTGGTGTTGATTTTCCATGTTCATACAGATGACTGTGTAGCTATTTCCATGTTTATACAGATGGCGGTGTAGATATTTCCATGTTTATAGAGATAGCCATGTAGATATTTCCATGTTTATACAGATAGCAGTGCAGATATTTCCATGTTTATACAGATAGCGGTGTAGATATTTCCATGTTTACATGGATTGCGGTGTAGGTATTTCCATGTTTATAGAGATAGCGGTGTAGATATTTCCATGCTTATACAGATTGCGGTGTAGCTATTTCCATGTGTATATAGACGGGAGTGTAGATATTTCCATGTTCATACAGGTAGAGGTGTAGATATTTCCATGTTTATGCAGATCTCGGTGTGATATTTCCATCTTTCTACTGATCACAGTGTTGATGTTTCTATGTTTATAGAGTTGGCGGTGAAGATATTTCCCTGTTTATACAGATGGCGGTGTAGTTATTTCCTTGTTTATGCTGATGGCATTGTAGATATTTCCATGTTTCTAGAGATGGCGTTTTAGATATTTCTATGTTTATAGAGATAGCGGTGTAGATAATTCCATGTTTATACACATAGCGGTGTAGGTATTTCCATGTTTATACAGCTAGAGGTGTAGATATTTCCATATTTATACAGATAGCGGTGTAGATATTTCCATGTTTGTACAGATTGCGGTGTAGGTATTTCCATGTTTATGGAGATAGCGGTGTAGATATTTCCATGTTTAGACAGATGGCTGTGTAGATATTTCCATGTGTATACAGATGGCGGTGTAGATATTTCCTTGTATATACATATGGAGATGGAGATATTTCCATGTTTATACAGATGACTGTGTAGATATTTCCATGTTTTTACAGATGGCAGTGTAGATATTTCCATGTTTATACAGATAGCAGTGTGGCTATTTCCATGTTTATACAGATAGCTGTGTAGATATTTCCATGTTTATAGAGATGGCTGTGTAGATATTTCCATGTATATACAGATGGCTGTGTAGATATTTCCATGTTTATACAGATGGCAGTGTAAATATTTCCATGTTTATACAGATAGTGGTGTGGATTTTTCCATGTTCATACAGTTGACTGTGTAGGTATTTCCATGTTTATACAGATGGCGGTGTAGATATTTCCATGTTTACAGAGATAGCCATGTAGATATTTCCATGTTTATATAGATAGCAGTGCAGATATTTCCATGTTTATACAGATAGCGGTGTAGATATTTCTATGTTTACAGAGATAGCAGTGTAGATATATCCATATTTGCGCATATTGCGGTGTAGATATTTCCATCTTTACACAGATAGTGGTGGACATATTTCCATGTTTACACTGGTAGCTGTGAAGATATTCCCATGTTTACACAGATAGTGTTGTAGATATTTCCACGTTTATACAGGTAGCGGTGTAGATATTTACATGTTTACAAAGATAGCGGTGTAGATATTTCCATGTTTATAGAGATAGCGCTGGGGATATTTCCATGTTTATACAGATAGCGACGTAGATATTTCCATGTTTATATAGATAGCGGTATAGATATTTCCATGTTTACACAGATTGCCGTGGAGATAATTCCATGTTTACACAGATAGCGGTGAAGATATTTCAATGTTTATACAGATCGTGGTGGAGATATTTCCACGTTTATACAGATAACAGTGGGGATATTTCCATGTTTATACAGATGGCGGTGTGGATATTTCCAAGTTTATAAAGTTAGCAGTGTAGATATTTCCATGTTTATACACATAGCGGTGTAGATATTTCCATGTTTATACAGATTGCGGTGCAGGTATTTCCATGTTTATAGAGATAGCGGTGTAGACATTTTAATGTTTATACAGATGGCTGTGTATATATTTCCATGTGTATACAAATGGCAGTGTAGATATTTCCATGTTTGTACAGATGACTGTGTAGATATTTTCAAGTTTTTACATATGGCGGTGTAGATATTTCCATGTTTATACAGATAGCGGTGTCGCTATTTCTATGTTTATACAGACAGCAGTGTAGATATTTCAATGTTTATAGAGACAGCTGTGTAGATATTTCCAAGTTTGTACAGATAGAGGTGTAGATATTTCCATGTTTATACAGATGACTGGGTAGGTATTTCCATGTTTATACAGATGGCGGCGTAGATATTTCCATGTTTAAAGAGATAGCCATGTAGATATTTCCATGTTTATAAAGATAGCGGTGTAGGCATTTTCATGTTTATAGAGATAGCGTTGTAGTTATCTCAATATTTATAGAGATAGCGTTGTAGTTATCTCAATATTTATAGAGATAGCGATGTAGATATTTCCATGTTCATGCAGATAGTTGTGTAGATATTTCCATGTTTATACAGATAGCGGTGTAGACATTTCCATGTTTATACAGATCGTGGTGTAGATATTTCCATGTTTACACAGATAGCGGTGTAGATATTTCCATGTTAATACAGATAACGGGGTAGATATTTCCATGTTTACAGAGATAGCGGTGAGGATATTTCCATGTTTATTCAGCTCCCGGTGTAGACATTTCCATCTTTATACAGATGGCAGTGTAGATATTTCGATGTTTATACTGATAGTGGTGTAGATATTTTCATGTTTATAGAGATGGTTTTGTACATATTTCCATGTTTATACACATTGCGGTGAGGATATTTCCATGTTTATAGAGATGGCGGTGTAGGTATATCCATGTTTATAGAGATAGCGGTGAAGATACTTCCACGTTTCTACAGATGGCTTTGTAGATATTTCCATGTGTATATTGATGGCAGTGTAGATATTTCCATGTTTTTAAATATGGTGGTGTAGATATTTCCATGTTTATACAGATAACTGTGTAGATATTTGCATGTTTATACAGATGGCTGTGTAGATATTTCCATGTTTATAGAGATAACACTGTAGATATTTCCATGTTTATACAAATACTGGTGTAGATATTTCCATGTTTATGCAATTGACTGTGTAGGTATTTCCATGTTTATACAGATGGCAGTGTAGATATTTCCATGTTTATAGAGATAGCCAAGTAGATATTTCCATGTTTATACAGCTAGCGGTGTAGATATTTCCATGTTTATACAGATAGCGGTGTAGATATTTCCATGTTTGTACAGATTGAGGTGTAGGTATATCCATGTTTATGGAGATAGCGGTGTAGTTATTTCCATGTTTATACAGACGGCTGGGTAGATATTTCCATGTGTATACAGATGGCGGTGTAGATATTTCCATGTATATACACATGGAGATGAAGATGTTTCCATGTTTATACAGATGACTGTGTAGATATTTCCATGTTTTTACAGATGGCGGTGTAGATATTTCCATGTTTATACAGATAGCGGTGTGGATATTTCCATGTTTATACAGATAGCTGTGTAGGTATTTCCATGTTTATAGAGATGGCTGTGTTGATATTTCCATGTTTATACAGATGGCTATGTAGATATTTCCATGTTTACACAGATAGTGGTGTTGATTTTTCCATGTTCATACAGATGACTGTGTAGCTATTTCCATGTTTATACAGATGGCGGTGTAGATATTTCCATGTGTATAGAGATAGCCATGTAGATATTTCCATGTTTATACAGATAGCAGTGCAGATATTTCCATGTTTATACAGATAGCGGTGTAGATATTTCCATGTTTATACGGATTTCGGTGTAGGTATTTCCATGTTTATAGAGATAGCGGTGTAGATATTTCCATGCTTATAGAGATTGCGGTGTAGATATTTCCATGTGTATATAGACGGGAGTGTAGATATTTCCATGTTCATACAGGTAGAGGTGTAGATATTTCCATGTTTATGCAGATCTCGGTGTGATATTTCCATCTTTCTACGGATCACAGTGTTGATGTTTCTATGTTTATAGAGTTGGCGGTGAAGATATTTCCCTGTTTATACAGATGGCGGTGCAGTTATTTCCTTGTTTATGCTGATGGCATTGTAGATATTTCCATGTTTATAGAGATGGCGTTTTAGATATTTCTATGTTTATAGAGATAGCGGTGTAGATAATTCCATGTTTATACACAAAGCGGTGTAGGTATTTCCATGTTTATACAGCTAGCGGTGTAGATATTTCCATGTTTATACAGATAGCGGTGTAGATATTTCCATGTTTGTACAGATTGCGGTGTAGATATTTCCATGTTTATACAGATAGCAGTGTGGCTATTTCCATGTTTATACAGATAGCTGTGTAGACATTTCCATGTTTATACAGATAGTGGTGTGGATTTTTCCATGTTCATACAGATGTCTGTGTAGGTATTTCCATGTTTATACAGATGGCGGTGTACATATTTCCATGTTTATAGAGATAGCCACGTAGATATTTCCATGTTTATACAGATAGCAGTGCAGGTATTTCCATGTTTATACAGATAGCGGTGTAGATATTTCTATGTTTACAGAGATATCAGTGTAGATATTTCCATATTTGCGCATATTGCGGTGTAGATATTTCCATCTTTACACAGATAGTGGTGGACATATTTCCATGTTTACACTGGTAGCTGTGAAGATATTCCCATGTTTACACAGATAGTGTTGTAGATATTTCCACGTTTATACAGGTAGCGGTGTAGATATTTCCATGTTTACAAAGATAGCGGTGTAGATATTTCCATGTTTATAGAGATAGCGCTGAGGATATTTCCATGTTTATACAGATAGCGATGTAGATATTTCCATGTTTATACAGATAGCGGTATAGATATTTCCATGTTTACACAGATAGCCGTGGAGATAATTCCAAGTTTACACAGATAGCGGTGAAGATATTTCAATGTTTATACAGATCGTGGTGGAGATATTTCCACGTTTATACAGATAACAGTGGGGATATTTCCATGTTTATACAGATGGCGGTGTAGATATTTCCAAGTTTATAAAGTTAGCGGTGTAGATATTTCCATGTTTATACACATAGCGGTGTAGATATTTCCATGTTTATACAGATTGCGGTGCAGGTATTTCCATGTTTATAGAGATAGCGTTGTAGACATTTTAATGTTTATACAGATGGCTCTGTATATATTTCCATGTGTATACAAATGGCAGTGTAGATATTTCGATGTTTATACAGATGACTGTGTAGATATTTTCAAGTTTTTACACATGGCGGTGTAGATATTTCCATGTTTATACAGATAGCGGTGTCGCTATTTCTATGTTTATACAGACAGCAGTGTAGATATTTCCATGTTTATAGAGATAGCTGTGTAGATATTTCCAAGTTTGTACAGATAGAGTTGTAGATATTTCCATGTTTATACAGATGACTGGGTAGGTATTTCCATGTTTATACAGATGGCTGTGTAGATATTTCCATGTTTATACAGATGACTGTGCTGATATTTCCATGTTTTTACAGATGGCGGTATAGATATTCCATGTTATACAGATAGCGGTGTGGCTATTTCCATGTTTATACAGATAGCGATGTAGATATTTCCATTTTTCTAGAGATGGCTGTGTAGATATTTCCACGTTTATACAGATGGCAGTGTAGAAATTTCCATGTTTATAGAGATGGCTGTGTAGATATTTCCATGTTTATACAGATGGCATTGTAGATATATCCATGTTTATATAGATAGTGGTGTAGATATTTCCATGTTTATACAGATGACTCTATAGGTATTTCCATGTTTATACAGATTGCGGTGTAGATATTTCCATGTTTATAGAGATAGACATGTAGTTATGTCCATGTTTATACAGATAGCGCTGTAGCCATTCCCATGTTTATGGAGATAGCGATGTAGATATTTCCATGTTTATAGAGATGGCTGTGTAGATATTTCCATGTTTATAGAGATGGCAGTGTAGATATTTCCATGTTTATACAGATAGTGGTGAAGATATTTCCATGTTTTTACAGATGACTTTGTAGGTATTTCCATGTTTATACAGATGGCGGTGTATATATTTCCATGTTTACAGAGATAGCGGTGTAGGTATTTCCATGTTTATACAGATAGCGGTGTGGCTATTTCCATGTTTATACAGATAGCGATGTATTTATTTCTAGGTTTATAGAGATGGCTCTGTAGATATTTCCATGTTTATAGAGATAGTGGTGTAGATATTTCCAGGTTTATACAGATGACTGTGTAGATATTTCCATGTGTATACAGATGGCAGTGTAAATATTTCCATGTTTATAGAGATGGAGGTGTTGGTACTTCCATGTTTATACAGCTGACTGTGTAGATATTTCCATGTTTTTACAGATGGCAGTGTAGATATTTCCATGTTTATATAGATAGTGGTGTGGCTATTTCCATATTTATACAGATAGCGATGTAGATATTTCCATGTTTATAGAGATGGCTGTGTAGATATTTCCATGTTTATACAGATGGCAGTGTAGATATTTCCATGTTTATATAGATAGTGGTGTAGATATTTCCATGTTTATACAGATGACTGTGTAGGAATTTCCATGATTATACAGATGGCGGTGTTGATATTTCCATGTTTATACACATAGCGGTGTAGATATTTCCATGTTTATACAGAGAGCGGTGTAGTTACTTCTATGTTTATTCAGATGACTGTGTATATATTTCCATGATTATGCAGAAGGTGATGTAGATATTTCCATGTTTATAGAGATAGCGGTGTAGATGTTTCCATGTTTATACAGATGGCTGTGTAGATATTTCCATGTTTACTGAGATGGCGGTGTAGTTATTTCCATGTTTATACAGATAGAGGTGTGGCTATTTCCATGTTTATACAGATGGCAGTGTAGATATTTCCATGTTTCTACAGATAGCGATGTAGATATTTGCATGTTTATACAGATAGTGGTGTAGATGTTTCGATGTTTATACAGATAACTGTGTAGGTATTTCCATGTTTACACAGATGGCGGAGTAGATATTTCCATGTTTATAGAGATAGCCATGTAGATATTTCCATGTTTATAAAGATAGCGGTGTAGGCATTTCCATGTTTTAGAGAAAGCGTTTTAGGTATTTCAATATTTATAGAGATAGTAGAGTAGATATTTCCAAGTTTATACAGAGAGCGGTGTAGATATTTCCATGTATATACAGATAGCATTGTTGACATTTCCATGTTTATACAGATCGTGGTATAGCTATTTCCATGTTAATACAGATAGCAGTGTAGATATTTCCACGTTTATACACCTTGCGGTGTAGTCATTTCCAATTTTATACAGATGGCAGTGTAGATATTTTCATGTTTATACAGATAGCGGTGTAGATATTTCCATGTTTACACAGACGGCGCTGTAGATAGTTCCAAGTTTATAGAGATTGCGGTGTAGATATTTCCATGTGTATAGAGATAGCGGTGCAGATGTTTTCATGTTTATACCGATGGCTGTCTAGATATTTCCATGTGTATACAGATTTCAGTGTAGATATATCCATGTTTATTGAGATGTTGGTATAGATATTTCCATGTACATACAAATGAATGTGTAGATATTTCCATGTTTATACAGATGGCGGTGTAGATATTTCCGTGTTTATAGAGATAGCGGTGTACATATTTCCATGTTAATACAGCTTGCAATTCAGTTATTTCCATGTTTATACAGATAGCGTTGTAGATATTTCCATCTTTGCACAGATTGCGGTGTTGATATTTCCATCTTTACACAGATAGTGGTGTAGATATTTCCATCTTTACACAGAAAGCTGTGTAGATATTTCCATGTTTACACAGATAGCGTTCTGGATATTTCCATGTTTATAGAGATAGCCTTGTAGATGTTTCCATGTTTATACAGATAGCGGTGGAGATATTTCCATGTTTATACATATAGCGGTGTAGATATTTCCATGTTAATACAGATAGCGGTGTAGATATTTGCAAGTTTATACACATAGCGGTGAATATATTTCCATGTTTATACAGATAGCGGTGGTGATATTTCCATGTTTACACAGATAGCGGTGGTGATATTTCCATGTTTAGAAAGATGGCGGTGTAGATATTCCCATGTTTATATAGATAGCGTTGTTGTTATTTCCAGGTTTATAGAGAGAGCGGTTTAGATATTTCCATATTTACAGATAGCCGTGTAGATATTTCCAAGTTTATTCAGATTGCAGTGTCGATATTTCCATGTTTATAGAGATACCCATGTAGTTATTTCCATGTTTATACAGATAGCGGTCTAGACATTTCCATGTTTATAGAGATACTGGTGTAGATTTTTCCATATTTCCACAGATAACGGTGTAGATATTTCCATGTTTATACAGATAGCGGTTTAGATATTTCCAGGTTTATACTGATAACGGTGTACATATTTCCGTGTTTATACAGATAGCGGTGTATATATTTCCAGGTTTATGCAGATAGCGGTGTAGTTATTTCCATGTTTATACAGATGGTGGTGTATATATTTACATGTTTATACAGATGGCGGTGTAGATATTTCCATGCTTGTAGAGATAGCTGTGTAGATATTTCCATGTTTATACAGATAGCGGTGTAGATATTTCCATATGTACACAGATAGCCATGAAGATATTTCCATGTTTATTGAGATGGCGGTGTAGATATTTCCATGTTTATGCAGATAGCGGTGAGGCTATTTCCATGTTTTTACAGATGGCAGTGTAGATATTTCCATGTTTGTGCAGATGGAGGTATAGATACTTCCATGTTTATACAGATGACTCTGCTGATATTTCCATGTTTTTACAGATGGCGGTATAGGTATTCCATGTTATACAGATAGCGGTGTGGCTATTTCCATGTTTATACAGATAGCGATGTAGATATTTCCATTTTTCTAGAGATGGCTGTGTAGATATTTCCACGTTTATACAGATGGCAGTGTAGAAATTTCCATGTTTATAGAGATGGCTGTGTAGATATTTCCATGTTTATACAGATGGCATTGTAGATATTTCCATGTTTATATAGATAGTGATGTAGATATTTCCATGTTTATACAGATGACTGTGTAGGTATTTCCATGTTTATACAGATTGCGGTGTAGATATTTCCATGTTTATAGAGATAGACATGTAGTTATGTCCATGTTTATACAGATAGCGGTGTAGCCATTCCCATGTTTATGGAGATAGCGATGTAGATATTTCCATGTTTATAGAGATGGCTGTGTAGATATTTCCATGTTTATACAGATGGCAGTGTAGATATTTCCATGTTTATACAGATAGTGGTGAAGATATTTCCATGTTTTTACCGATGACTTTGTAGGTATTTCCATGTTTATACAGATGGCGGTGTAGATATTTCCATGTTTACAGAGATAGCGGTGTAGGTATTTCCATGTTTATACAGATATCGGTGTAGATATTTCCATGTTTATACAGAGAGCGGTGTAAGTATTTCCATATATATAGAGATAGCGGTGTAGATATTTCCTGGTTTATACAGATGGCTGTGTAGGTAATTCCATGTGTATACACATGGCAGTGTAGATGTTCCCATGTTTATACAGATGGAGGTGTATATATTTCCATGTTTCTACAGATGACTATGCAGATATTTCCATGTTTTCACAGATGACGGTGTAGGTATTTCCATGTTTATACAGATAGCGGTGTGGCTATTTCCATGTTTATACAGATAGCGATGTATTTATTTCTAGGTTTATAGAGATGGCTCTGTAGATATTTCCATGTTTATAGAGATAGTGGTGTAGATATTTCCAGGTTTATACAGATGACTGTGTAGATATTTCCATGTGTATACAGATGGCAGTGTAAATATTTCCATGTTTATACAGATGGAGGTGTTGGTACTTCCATGTTTGTACAGATGACTGTGTAGATATTTCCATGTTTTTACAGATGGCAGTGTAGATATTTCCATGTTTATATAGATAGTGGTGTGGCTATTTCCATATTTATTCAGATAGCGATGTAGATATTTCCATGTTTATAGAGATGGCTGTGTAGATATTTCCATGTTTATACAGATGGCATTGTAGAAATTTCCATGTTTATTGAGATGGCTGTGTAGATATTTCCATGTTTATACAGATGGCAGTGTAGATATTTCCATGTTTATATAGATAGTGGTGTAGATATTTCCATGTTTATACAGATGACTGTGTAGGTATTTCCATGATTATACAGATGGCGGCATTGATATTTAAATGTTTATACACATAGAGGTGTAGATATTTCCATGTTTATACAGAGAGCGGTGTAGTTACTTCCATGTTTATTCAGATGACTGTGTATATATTTCCATGTTTATACAGAAGGTGATGTAGATATTTCCATGTTTATAGAGATAGCGGTGTAGATGTTTCCATGTTTATACAGATGGCTGTGTAGATATTTCCATGTTTATTGAGATGGCGGTGTATTTATTTCCAAGTTTATACAGACAGAGGTGTGGCTATTTCCATGTTTATACAGATGGCAGTGTAGATATTTCCATGTTTCTACAGATAGCGATGTAGATATTTCCATGTTTATACAGATAGCGGTGTAGACATTTCCATGTTTATAGAAATGGCGGTGTAGACACTTCCATATGTATACAGATAGCGTTGTAGATATTTACGAGCTTATACAGAAAGCAGTGTAGATATTTCCATGTTTATACAGATAGCGGTGTAGACATTTCCATGTTTATACAGATTGTGGTGGAGGTATTTCCAAGTTTATACAGATAGCGGTGTAGATATTTCCATGTTTACACAGAAAGCGTTGTAGATATTTGCATGTTTATACAGATAGCATTGTAGATATTTCCATGTTTATACAGATAGCGGTGTAAGGATTTCCACTGTCATAGAGACAGCGGTGTAGATATTTCTGGGTTTATACAGTTGTCTGTGTAGATATTTCCATGTGTATACAGATGGTAGTGCAGATATTTCCATGTTTATACATTTGGAGGTGTAGATACTTCCATGTTTCTACAGATGACTATGTAGATATTTCCATGTTTTTACAGAAGCGGGGTAGATATTTCCATGTTTTACAGATAGCGGTGTGGCTATTTCCATGTTTATACAGATAGCGGTGTAGATATTTCCAGGATTAGAGAGATGGCTGTGTAGATAATTCCATGTTTATACTGATGCCAGTGTGGATATTTCCATGTTTATACAGATAGTGGTGTAGATATTTCCATGTTTATAGAGATAGCGGTGTAGATATTTCCATGTTTATAGAGAAAGCGGTGTAGATATTTCCATATTTATACAGATAGCCGTGTACGTATTTCCATGTTTATTCAGATGGGGATGTAGATATTTCCATGTTTATACAGATAGCGGTGTGGCTATTTCAATGTTTATACAGATGGCATTGTAGATATTTCCATGTTTACACAGATAGCGATGTAGATATTTCCATGTTTATACAGATAGCGGTGTACTTATATTCATGTTTATACAGATAGCGTTGTAGATATTTCCATGTTTATAGAGATCGCTGTGTAGATATTTCCATGTTTATACACATAGCGGTGAAGCTATTTCCATGTTTATACAGATAGCGGTTGATATATTTCCATGTTTATACCTATGGCGGTGTAGGGATTTCCAAGTTCACACAGATGGCGGTGTAGATATTTCTATGTTTATACAGATGGCAGTGTAGATATTTCCATGTTTATACAGATAGCGGTGTAAGTATTTCCATATATATTGAGATAGCGGTGTAGATATTTCCAGGTTTATACAGATGGCTGTGTAGGTATTTCCATGTGTATACACATGGCAGTGTAGAAGTTTCCATGTTTATACAGATGGAGGTGTAGATATTTCCATGTTTATACAGATGACTTTGTAGATATTTCCATGTTTTCACAGATGACGGTGTAAGAATTTCCATGTTTATACAGACAGCGTTGTGGCTATTTCCATGTTTATACAGATAGCGATGTAGTTACTTCTAGGTTTATAGAGTTGGCTGTGTAGATACTTCCATTTTTATAGAGATAGTGGTGTAGATATTCCCAGGTTTATACAGATGGATGCGTAGATATTTCCATGTGTATACAGATGGCAGTGTAGACATTTCCATGTTTATACAGATGGAGGTGAAGTTACTACCATGTTTATACAGATGACAGTGTAGATATTTCCATGTTTTTACAGATGGCGGTGTAGATATTTCCATGTTTATACTGATAGCGGTGTGGATAATTCCATATTTATACAGATAGCGATGTAGATATTTCCATGTTTATAGAGATGGCTGTGTAGATAATTCCATGTTTATACAGATGGCATTGTAGAAATTTCCATCTTTATAGAGATGGCTGTGTAGATATTTCCATGTTTATACAGATGGCAGTGTAGATATTTCCGTTTTTTACAGATAGCGGTGTAGATATTTCCATGTTTATACAGATAGCGGTGTAGTTATTTCCATGTTTATACAGATGACTGTGTATATATTTGCATGTTTATACAGATGGCGGTGTAGATATTTCCATGTTTATAGAGATAGCGGTGTAGATATTTCCATGTTTATGCAGAGAGCTGTGTAGATATTTCCATGTTTACAGAGATAGCTGTGAAGGTATTTCCATATTTATACAGATAGCAGTGTAGATATTTCCATGTTTATTCAGATGGCGGTAAAGATATTTCCATGTTTGTACAGAGAGCAGTGTGGCTATTTCCATGTTTTTACAGATGGCGGTGTAGATATTTCCATGTTTATACAGATGGCAGTGTAGAAATTTCCATGTTTATAGATATAGCTGTTTAGATAATTCCATGTTTATACAGATGGCAGTGTGGATATTTCCATGTTTATATAGATAGTGGTGTAGATATTTCCATGTTTATACAGATGACTTTGTAGGTGTTTCCATGTTTATACAGATCGCAGTGTAGATATTTCCATGTTTATAGAGATAGCCATGTAGATATTTCCAGGTTTATACAGATAGCGTTGAAGACATTTCCATGTTTATAGAGATAGCGATGTAGATATTTCCATGTTTATAGATATGGCTGTGTAGATATTTCCATATTTATAAAGATGGCAGTGTAGATATTTCCATGTTTATACAGATACTGGTGTAGATATTTCCATGTTTTTACCGATGACTTTGTAGGTATTTCCATGTTCATACAGATGGTGGTGTAGGTATTTCCATGTTTATAGAGATATCCATGTTGATATTTCCATGTTTATATTGATGGCAGTGTAGATATCTCCATGTTTATAGAGTTAGCGGTTTAGGTATTTCCATATTTTTACAGATAGTAGTGTAGATATTTCCATGTTTATACATATAGCGGTGTAGATATTTCCATGTTTATACAGATAGTGGTGAAGTTATTTCCATGTTTATACAGATGACTGTGTATATATTTCCATGTTTATAGAGATAGCGATGTAGATATTTCCATGATTATACAGAGAGCAGCGTAGATATTTACATGTTTAAAGAGAAAGTGGTGTAGATATTTCCATATTTATACATATAGTCGTGTAGATATTTCCATGTTTATTCAGATGGCGGTGTAAATATTTCCATGTTTGTAGAGATAGCGGTGTGGCTATTTCCATGTTTTTACAGATGGCGGTGTAGATATTTCCATGTTTATAGAGATAGCGGTGGAGATATTTCCATGTGGTATATATAGCGATGTATATATTTCCATGTTCATAAAGATAGCGGTGGAGATATTTCCATGTTTATACAGATAGTGGTGGAGATATTTCCATGTTTATGCAGATAGCGTTGGAGATATTTCCATGTTAATAGAGTCGGCTTTTTACATATTTCCATATTTATACTGATAGCCGTGTACATATTTCGATGTTTATTCAGATGGTGGTGTAGGTATTTCCATGTTTATACAGATAGCGATGTAGATATTTCCATGTATGTCGAGATAGCGGTGTAGATATTTCCATGTTTATACAGATAGCGATGTAGATATTTCCACGTATGTCGAGATAGCGGTGTAGGTATTTCCATGTTTATACAGAAGGCTGTGTGGATATTTCCATGTGTATACAGATGGCAGTGTAGATATTTCCATGTTTACACAGATGGAGGTGTAGGTATTTCCATGTTTATACAGATGACTGTGTAGATATTTCCATGTTTTTACAGATGGTGTTTTAGATATTTCCATGTATATACAGAAAGCGTTTGGGCTATTTCCATGTTTATACAGATGGCAGTGTAGTTATTTCCATGTTAATACAGATATCGTTGTAGATATTTCCATGTTTATACAGATACCGTTGTATATATTTCCAAGTTTATAGAGATAGTGGTGTAGATATTTCCATGTTTATACAGATGGCGATGTAGGTATTTCCATGTTTATACAGATAGCGGTGTAGGTATTTCCATGTTTATAGAGAAAGAGGTGTAGATATTTCCATCTTTAATCAGATTGCTCTGTAGATATTTCCATGTGTATACAGATGGCAGTGTAGATATTTCCATGTTTATACAGATGGAGGTGTGGATACTTCCATGTTTCTACAGATGACTGTGTAGATATTTCCATGTTTTTACACATGGCGGTGTAGATATTTCCATGTTTGTACAGACAGCGGTGTGGATATTTCCATGTTTATACAGATAGCTGTGTAGATATTTCCATGTTTATAGAGACAGCGGTGGAGATATTTCTATGTTTATAGAGATAGCGGTGGAGATATTTCCATGTTTATAGAGATAAAGATGTAGATATTTCCATGTTTATACAGATAGTGGTGTAGATATTTCCATAATTATATAGATAGCGGTGTAGATATTTCCATGTTAATACTGATAGCGTTGGAGTTTTTTCCATGCTTTTACAGATAGCGGTGGAGATATTTCCATGTTTACACTGATAGCGTTGGAGATATTTCCATGTTTATAGAGATGATGGTGTAGATATTTCCAACTTTACACAGATAGCGGTGTAGATATTTCCATGTTTATACAGATAGCGTGTAGTTATTTCCATGTTTATAGAGATAGCGGTGTAGATATGTCCAGGTTTATATAGATGGCTGTGTAGTTATTTCCATGTGTATACAGATGGCAGTGTAGATATTTTCATGTTTGTACAGATGGATGTGTAGATAATTCCATGTTTATACAGATAGCGGTGTGGATATTTCCATGTACTTACAGATAGCGGTGTAGATATTTCCAGGTTTATAGACATGGCTGTGTAGATATTTCCATGAATACACAGATGGCATTGTAGTTATTTCCATGTTTATACAGAAAGAGGTGTAGATATTTACATGTTTATACAACGACTGTGTAGGTATTTCCATGTTTATACTAATGGCGGTGTAGATATTTCCATGTATATCGAGATAGCCATGTTGATATTTCCATGTTTATACAGATAGCGGTGTAGACATTTCCATGTTTATAGAGATGGCGGTGTAGACATTTCCATATGTATACAGATAGCGGTGTAGATATTTCCAAGTTTACACAGATAGCTATGTAGATATTTCCATGTTTACACAGATAGCGGTGTAGATATTTCCATGTTTATACAGATAACGGTGGAGATATTTCCATGTTTATACAGATAGCGGTGGATATATTTCCATGTTTATAGAGATGGCGGTGCAGATATTTCTACGTTTATACAGATAGTGGTGTAGATATTTCCATGTTTATACATATAGCGGTGTAGATATTTCCATCTTTATACAGATAGCGGTGTAGGTATTTCCATGCTCATACAGATAGCGTTGTAGATATTTCCAGGTTTTTACAGACGGCTGTGTAGATATTTCCATGTTTATACAGATGGCGGTGTACATATTTCCATGTTTTTACAGATAGTGATGTAGATATTTCCATGTTTGTACAGATGACTGTGTAGTTGTTTCCATGTTTATAAAGATACAGGTGTAGATATTTCCATCTTTATGGAGATAGCGGTCGAGATATTTCCATGTTTATACAGATATGGATGTAGATATTTCCATGTTTATGCACAGAGCGGTTTAGATATTTCCATGTTTATACAGATAGCGGAGGAGATATTTCCATGTTTATACAGATAGCGGTGTAGATATTTACATGTTTATACAGAAAGCGGTGCCGGAATTTCCATGTTTATACTGATTGCGGTGGGGATATTTCCATGTTTATACTGATAGCGGTGAAGATAATTCCAGGTTTTTAGAGACAGTGGTTGAGATATTTCCATGTTTCTACAGATAGCGATGTAGATATTTCCATGTTCATACAGATAGCAATGGAGATATTTCCATGTTTTTACAGATAGCGGTGGAGATATATCTATGTTTATACAGATAGCGGTGGAGATATTTCCATGTTTATAGAGATGGCGGTGTAGATATTTCCATATTTATACAGATAGCTCTGTAGACATTTCGATGTTTATTCAGATGGTGGTGTAGCTATTTCCATGTTTATACAGATAGCGGAGTGGCTACTTCCATGTTTATACAGATGGCAGTGTAGATATTTCGATGTTTATAAAGATAGCGATGTAGATATTTCCATATTTATAGAGATAGCGGTGTAGATATTCCAATGTTTATACAGATGACTGTGTGAATATTTCCATGTGTATACAGATGGCATTGTAGATATTTCCATGTTTACACAGATGGAAGTGTAGGTATTTCCATGTTTATACAGATGACTGTGTAGATATTTCCATGTTTTTACAGATGGCGGTGAAGATATTTCCATGTTTATACAGATAGCGGTGGGGCTATTTCCATGTTTATACAGATAGCGATGTAAATATTTCCATGTTTATAGAGATGGCTGCCTAGGTATTTCCATGTTTATACAGATGGCAGTGTAGAAATTGCCATGTTTATACAGATAGCGGTGCAGATATTTCCATGTTTATACTGATAGCGTTGCAGATATTTCCATGTTTATACAGATAGCGGTGAAGATATTTCCATGTTTATACAGATAGCGGTGCAGATATTTCCACATTTATGAAGGTAGCGGTGTAGATATTTCCATGTTTATAAAGATAGCGGTGTAGTTATGTCCATGTTTATAGAGATAGCGGTGGAGATATTTCCATGTTTATACAGATAACAATGTAGATATTTCCATGTTTATACAGATAGCGGTGTAGATTTTTCCATGTTTATACAGATTGCAGTAGAGATATTTCCATGTTTATACAGATAGCGGTGGAGATATTTCCAGGTTTATACAGGTAGCATTGGAGACATTTCCATGTTTATAGAGATGGCGGTGTAGATATTTCCATGTGTATACTGATGGCAGTGTACGTATTTCCATGTTTATACAGATGTAGGTGTAGATAGTTCCATGTTTCTATAGATGACTGTGTAGGTATTTCCTTGTTTTTACAGATGGCGGTGTAGGTATTTCCATGTTTATACAGATAGTGGTGAGGCTATTTCCATGTTTGTACAGATAGCGATGTAGATATTTCCATTTTTATAGAGATGGCTCTGTAGATATTTCCATGTTTATACAGATAGCGGTGTAGACATTTCCATATTTATAGAGATAGCTGGTTAGATATTTCCATATTTATACTGATAGCGGTGAAGATATTTCCAAGTTTATAAAGATAGCGGTGTAGATATTTCCATGTTTATACAGATAGCGGTGTAGTTATTTCCATGTTTATACAGATGACTGTGTATATATTTCCATGTTTATACAGATGACGGTGGAGATATTTCCATGTTTATAGAGATTGCAGTGTAGATATTTCCATGTTTATACATAGGGCTGTGTAGATATTTCCATGATTATAGAGATAGCGGTGTAGATATTTCCATATTTGTACAGATGTCCATGTAGATATTTTTATATTTATTCAGATGTTGGTGTATATATTTCCATGTTTATACAGATAGCGGTGAGGCTACTTCCATGTTTATACAGATGTCAGTGTAGATATTTCCATGTTTATACAGATAGCGATGTAGATATTTCCATGTTTATACAGATAGCGTTGTAGATATTTCCATGTTTATACAGCTGGCTGTGTAGATATTTCCATGTGTATACAGATGGCAGTGTAGATATTTCCATGTTTATACAGATAGCGATGTACATATTTCCATGTTTATACAGATAGCGGTGTAGATATTTCCATGTTGATACAGATGGCTGTGTAGATATTTCCATGTGTATACAGATGGCAGTGTAGATATTTCCATGTTTATACAAATGGAGGAGTAGATATTTCCACGTTTACACAAATGACTGTGTAGATATTTCCATGTTTTTCAGATGGCGGTGTAAATATTTCCATGTTTATGCAGATAGCGTTGCGGCTATTTCCATGTTTATACAGATAGCGGTGTAGATATTTCCATGTTTATAGAGATGGCTGTGTAGATATTTCCAAGTTTATACAGATAGCGGTGTAGATATTTCCATGTTTATACAGATAGCTTTGTAGATATTTCCATGTGTATACAGATAGCGGTGTAGGTTTTTCCATGTTTATAGAGATAGCGGTGTACATATTTCGATGTTAATACAGATGGCTCTGTTGATATTTCCATGTTTCTAGAGATGACTGTGTAGATATTTCCGTGTTTTACAGATGGCGTTGAAGATATTTCCATGTTTATACAGATACCGGAGTGGCTATTTCCATGTTTATACAGATAGCGATGAAGACATTTCCATGTTTACACAGATAGCAGAGGAGATATTTCCATGTTTATACAGGTAGCAGTGTAGTTATTTCCATGTTTAGAGAGATAGCTGTGTAGATATTTCCAAATTTATACAGATAGCGGTGTAGATATTTCCATGTTAATAAAGATAGCGGTGTAGATATTTCCATGTTTATACAGTTGGCGGTGGAGATATTTCCATGTTTATAGAGATGGCGGTGGAGATTTTTCCATGTTTATACAGATAAAGATGTAGATATTTCCATGTTTATACAGATATTGGTATAGATATTTCCATGTTTATACAGACAGTAGTGTAGATATTTCCATGTTTATACAGATAGCGGTGTATGTATTTCCATGTTTATACAAATTGCGTTGGAGATATTTCCATGTTTGTACAGATAGCGATGTAGATATTTCCATGTTCATGGAGATAGCGGTGTAGATATTTCCATGTTTATACAGATAGCGTTGAAGATATTTCCTTATTTATACAGATAGCGGTGTAGATATTTTGATGTTTATTCAGATGGTGGTGTAGATATTTCCATGTTTATACAGATAGCGGTGTGGCTACTTCCATGTTTATACAGATGGCAGTGTAGGTATTTCCATGTTTATAAAGATAGCGATGTAGATATTTACATGTTTATACAGATAGCGGTGTAGATATTTCCAGGTTTATAGAGATGGCTGTGTAGATATTAACATGTTTATACAGATCGCGGTGTAGATATATCCATGTTTATAGAGATAGTGGTGTAGATATTTAGATGTTTATGCAGATGACTCTGTAGGTATTTCTATGTTTATACAGATGGTGGTGTAGATATTTCCAAGTTTATACAGATAGCGGTGTAGATTTCCATGTTTATACAGATTGTGGTGTAGGTATTTCCATGTGTATAGAGATGGCAGTGTAGACATTTCCATGTTTGTACAGATGGAGGTGTAGATATTTCCATGTTTCTACAGATGACTCTGTAGATATTTTCATGTTTTTACAGATGGCGGTGAAGATATTTCCATGTTTATACAGATAGCGGTGTTGCTATTTCCATGTTTATACAGATAGCTATGAAGATATTTCCATGTTTATATAGATAGCGGTGGAGATATTTCCATGTTTATACAGATGGCGGTGTAGATATTTCCAAGTTTATGCAGATAGCAGTGTAGATATTTCCATGTTTATAGAGATAGAAGTGTAGATATTTCCATATTTATACATATAGCCGTGTAGATATTTCCATGTTTATTCTGATTGCGGTGTAGATATTTCCATGTTTATAGGGATAGCGGTGTAGATATTTCCCTGTTTATACAGAGATCTGCGTAGATATCTCCATGTGTATAGAGATAGCAGTGTAGATATTTCCATATTTATACAGATAGCCGTGCAGATATTTCCATGTTTATTCAGATTGCGGTGTAGTTATTTCCATGTTTCTACAGATGACTGTGTAGATATTTTCAGGTTTTTACAGATGTCTGTGGAGATTTTTCCATGTTTATACAGTTAGCGTTGTGGATATTTCCAAGTTTATACAGATAACGATGAAGATATTTCCATGTTTATTCAGATGACTGTGTATATATTTCCATGTTTATACAGATGGCGATGTAGATATTTCCATGTTTATAGAAATAGCTGTGTAGATGTTTCCATGTTTATACAGATGGCTGTGTAGATATTTCCATGTTTATTGAGATGGCAGTGTAGTAATTTCCATGTTTACAGATAGCGGTGTGGCTATTTCCATGTTTACAGAGATGGTAGTGTAGATATTTCCATGTTTCTACAGATAGCGATGTAGATATTTCCATGTTTATACAGATAGCGGTGAAGACATTTCCATGTTTATAGAGATGACGGTGTAGATATTTCCAAATGTATACAGATAGCGGTGTAGATATTTACGAGCTTATACAGATAGCAGTGTAGATATTTCCATGTTTATACAGATAGCGGTGTAGACATTTCCATGTTTATACAGACAGCGGTGGAGATATTTCCATGTTTATACAGATAGCGGTGGATATATTTCCATGTTTATAGAGACGGCGGTGGAGATATTTCCAACTTTATACAGATAGCGGTGTAGATATTTCCATGTTTATACAGATAGCGGTGTAGGTATTTCCATGTTTATACAGATAGCGGTGTAGATATTTCCATGTTTATACAGATAGCGGTGAAGTTATTTCCATGTTTATACAGATGACTGTGTATATATTTCCATGTTTATACAGATGGCCGTGTAGATATTTCCATGTTTATAGAGATAGCGGTGTAGATATTTCCATGTTTATACAGAGATCTGCGTAGATATTTCCATGTTTATAGAGATAACAGTGTAGGTATTTCCATATTTACACATATAGCCGTGTAGATATTTCCAAGTTTATACAGATGGCGGTGTAGATATTTCCATGTTTATATAGATAGTGGTGTAGATACTTCCATATTTAAACAGATAGCGGTGTAGATATTTCCATCTTTGCACAGATTGCGGTGTAGAAATTTCCAACTTTACACAGATAGCGGTGTAGATATTTCCATGTTTATGGAGATAGTAGTGTAGATATTTCCACATTTATACGGATAGCGGTGTAGATATTTCAATGTTTATACACATGGCGATGTAGATATTTCCAGGTTTATACAGATGGCGGTGTAGATATTTCCATGTTTATACAGATGGCGCTGTAGATATCTCCATGTTTATACAGATGGCGATGTAGATATTTCTATGTTTATACAGATGGTGGTGAAGTTATTTCCATGTTTATACAGCTCGCTGTGTAGATATTTAGATCTTTATTCAGATGGCAGTGTAGATATTTACATATTTACACTTGTCATTGTAGGTATTTCCATGTTTATGGAGATAGCCGTGTAGATATTTTCATGTTTATAGAGATGGCGTTGTAGATATTTCCATGTTTATAGAGTTAGTGGTGTAGATATTTCCACCTTTATAGAGAGAGCGGTGTAGGTATTTCCATGTTTGTAGAGATAGCAGTGTAGTTATTTCCATGCTGATACAGATGGCTGTGTAGATATTTGCAGCTGTATACAGATGGCAATGTAGGTATTTCCATGTTTATAGAGATGGCTGTGAGGATAATTCCATGTTTATACAGATGGCAGTGTAGATATTTCCACGTTTATACAGATAGTGGTGTAGATATTTCCATGTTTATACAGATGTCTGTGTAGGTATTTCCATGTATTTACAGATGGCGGTGTAGATATTTCCATGTTTATAGAGATAGCCATGTAGATATTTCCATGTTTATACAGATAACGGTGTAGTCATTTCCATGTTTATAGAGATAGCAGTGTAGATATTTCCTAGTTTATAGAGATAGCGGTGTAGATATTTCCATATTTATAGAGTTAGTCGTGTAGTTACTTCCATGTTTATTCAGATGGTGGTGTAGATATTTCCATGTATATGCAGATAGCGGTGTGGCTATTTCCATGTTTATACAGATGGCAGTGTAGATATTTCCATATTATTACAGATAGCGGTGTAGATATTTACATGTTTATATGGATTGCGGTGTAGGTATTTCCATGTTTATACAGATAGCAGAGTAGATATTTCCATGTTTATACAGAGAGCGGTGTAGATATTTACAAGTTTATACTGATAGCGGTGTAGATATTTCCATGTTTATACAGATAGCGGTTTAGATATATTTATGTTTATACAGATCGTGGTGTAGATATTTCCATGTTTATATAGATAGCGGTGTAGATATTTCCATGTTTACAGAGATAGCGGTGTAGATATTTCCATATTTGCACAGATTGCGGTGAAGTTATTTCCATCTTTACTCAGACAGCGGTGTAGATATTTCCATGTTTACACAGATAGCGGTGTAGATATTTCCATGTTTACACAGATAGTGGTGTAGATATTTCCATGTTTTTACACACGACTGTGTAGGTATTTCCATGTTTATACAGATGGCAGTGTAGATATTTCCAAGTTTATACAGATGGCGGTGTAGATATTTCCATGTTTATGCAGATGATGGTGTAGATATTTCCATGTTTATAGCGATGGCGGTGTAGATATTTCTAGTTTATAGAGATAGCGGTGTAGATATTTCCATGTTTACAGAGATAGTCGTGTGGTTAGGTCCATGTTTATACAGATAGCGGTGTAGATATTTCCATGTTTATACAGATAGTGGTGTAGTTATTTCCATGTTTAAACAGAAAGCGGTGTACGTATTTCCATGTTTATAGAGATAGCGGTGTAGATATTTCCATATTTATACAGATAGCGGTGTAGATATTTCCATGTATATAGAGATGGCTGTGTAGATATTTGCATGTTTATACAGATGGAGGTGTAGATATTTCCATGTTCATACAGATGACTGTGTAGATATTTCCATGTTTTTTACAGATGGCGGTGTATATATTTCCATGTTATACACATAGCGGTGTGGCTATTTCCAAGTTTATACAGATAGCGATGTAGATATTTCCATGTTTATAGAGATGGCTGTGCAGATATTTCCATGTTTATACCGATCTCAGTGTAGATATTTCCACGTTTATACCGATGGTGGTGTAGTTATTTCCATGTTTATACAGATGACTGCATAGGTATTTCCATGTTTATACAGATGGTGGTGTAGATATTTCCATGTTTATAGAGGTAGCCATGTAGATATTTCCATGTTTATACAGATAGCGGTGTAGACATTTCCATGATTTAGAGACAGCGGTGTAGATATTTCCATATTTATACAGATAGCGGTGTAGACATTTCCATGCTTATACAGAGAGCGGTGTAGATATTTCCAAGTTTATACAGACACCGGTGTAGTTACTTCCCTGTATATACAGATGACTGTCTACATATTTCCATGCTTATACAGATGGCGGTATAGATATTTCCATGTTTATACAGATAGCGGTTGAGGTATTTCCTTGTTTATACAGATAGTGGTATAAATATTTCCATGTTTATACAGATAGTGGTGTAGATATTTCCATGTTTACAGAGATAGCGGTGTAGATATTTCCATCTTTACACAGATAGCAGTGTAGATATTTCCAAGTTTACATTGATAGCTGTGTAGATATTTCCATGTTTACACACATAGCGTTGTAGATATTTCCATGTTTATACAGATAGCTGTGTAGATATTTCCATGTTTATACAGATAGCGATGTAGATATTTCCATGTTTATACAGATAGCGGTTGAGGTATTTCCTTGTTTATATAGATAGTGGTATAAATATTTCCATGTTTATACACATAGCGATGTTGGTATTTCCACGTTTATACAGATAGCTGTGTAGATATTTCCATGTTTATACAGTTAGCGGTGTAGATATTTCCATGTTTATACAGATGGCGGTGTAGATAGTTCCATGTTTATGGAGGTGGCGGTGTAAATATGTTCATGTTTATGGAGATGGTGTTTTAGATATTTCCATGTTTATAGAGATTGCGGTGTAGATATTTCCGTGTTTATAGAAATAGCGGTGTAGGTATTTCCAAGTTTAAAGAGATAGCGTGGTAGATACTTCCATGTTTATACAGATGGCTGTGTAGATATTTCTATGTGTATACAGATGGCAGTGTAGATATTTCCATGTTTATAGAGATGGTGGTGTAGATATTTCCATGCTTATACAAATGACTGTGTAGATATTTCCATGTTTATACATATGGCAGTGTAGATATTTCCATGTTTATATAGATGGCGCTGTAGATATTTCCATGTTTATACAGATATCTGTGTGGATATTTCCATGTTTACACAATAGCGGTGTAGATATTTCCATGTTTACAGATATAGCGGTGTCGTTATTTCCATCTTTGCACAGATTGTGGTGTAGATATTTCCATCTTTACACAGATAGCGGTGTAGATATTTCCAAGTTTACATTGATAGCTTTGTAGATATTTCCATGTTTATACAGATAGCAGTGTAGATATTTCCATGTTTATACTGATAGCGATGTAGATATTTCCATGTTTATACAGATAGCGGTTGAGGTATTTCCTTGTTTAGACAGATAGTGGTATAAATATTTCCATGTTTATACACATAGCGATGTTGGTATTTCCATGTTTATACTGATAGCTGTGTAGATATTTCCATGTTTATACAGATAGCGGTGTTGTTATTTCCATGTTTATAGGGATAGTGGTGTAGATGCTTCCATGTTTATACAGATAGCGGTGTAGGTATTTCCATTTTTATACAGTTAGCGGTGTAGATATTTCCATGTTCACAGAGATGGCTGTGTAGATATTTCCATGTTTATGCAGATGGCAGTGTAGGTACTTCCATGTTTATACAGATGGCAGTGAAGATATTTCATTGTTTATACAGATGTTGGTGTAGATATTTTCATGTTTATAGAGATATCGGTGTAGACATTTCCATGTTTATACAGATAGCGGTGTAGACATTTCCATCTGTATAGAGATAGCGGTGTAGATATTTCCATATTTATACAGATAGCGATGTAGATATTGCATGTTTACACAGATAGCGGTGTAGATATTTCCATGCTTATGCAGATATCGGTGTAGATATTTCCATGTTTATAGAGATGGCGACGTAGGTATTTCCATGTTTATAGAGATAGTGGTGTAGATATTTCCATGATTATGCAGACACCGGTGTAGATATTTCCATGTTTATACAGATACCGGTGTTGGTATTTCCATGTTTATACAGATAGCAGTTTAGATATTTCCATGTTTATACAGATGGCAGTGTAGATGTTTCCATGTTTATATAGAAAGCGGTTAAGATATTTCCAAGTTTATACAGATGGCGGTGTAGTTAGATCCATGATTATGTAGATGGCGTTGTAGATATTTTCATGTTTATAGAGATGGCGGTGTAGATATTTCCATGTTTATAGAGATTGCGTTGTAGATATTTCCATGTTTCTAGAGATAGCTTTGTAGGTACTTCCATGTTTATAGAGATAGCAGTGTAGATATTTCCATGTTTATAAAGATGGCTGTGTAGATATTTGCATGTGTATACAGACGTCAGTGTAGATATTTCCATGTTTATAGAGTTGGTGGTGTAGATATTTCCATGTTTATAGAGATAGTGGTGTAGATATTTCCATGTTAATACAGATATTGTTTTAGATATTTCCAAGTTTATACAAAACCCGTTGTAGGTATTTCCATGTTTATACACATGGCGGTTTAGTTATTTAAATGTTTATAGAGATAGCGGTGTAGATATTTCCGTGTTTATACAGATTGCGGTGTAGATATTTCAATGTTAACAGAGAAAGCAATGTAGATATTTCCATCTTTGCACAGATTGCAGTGTAGATATTTCCATCTTTACACAGATAGCGGTGTATTTACTTCCAAGTTTACACAGATAGCTGTGTAGATATTTACGTGTTTACACAGAGAGCGTTGCAGATATTTCCATGTTTATACTGATAGCGGTGTAGATATTTCCATGTTTATACAGATAGCGGTGTAGATATTTCATTGTTTATACAGATAGCGGTGGAGATATTTCCATCTTTATGCAGATAGCGATGTAGACATTTCCATGTTTATACAGATAGCGGTGTAGATATTTCCGTGTTTATAGAGATAACGGTATAGATATTTCCATGTTTATACAGATGGCTGTGTAGATATTTCCATGTCTGTATAGATGGTGGTGTAGATATTACCATGTTTATGCAGATCGCGGTGTTGGTATTTCCATGTTTACACAGATCGTGGTGAAGATATTTCCATGTTTATACAGATCGCGGTGAAGATATTTCCATGTTTATACAGATCGCGGTGTAGATATTTCCATGTTTATAGAGATTGCGTTGCAGATATTTCCATGTTTATACAGATAGCGGTGTAGATATTTCCTTGTTTACACAGATAGCGGTGTAGATATTTCCATGTTAATAGAGATAGCTGTGTAGGTATTTCCATGTTTATAGCCATAGCGGTGTAGATATTTCCATGTTTATATAGATGGCGTTGTAGATATTTCCATGTTTATACCGAGAGCGGTGTTGGTATTTCCACGTTTATACAGATAGCGATGTAGATTTTTCCAAGTTTATACAGCTCGCGGTGCAGATAATTATATCTTTATACAAATGGCATTGTAGATATTTCCTTATTCACACAGATGGCGGTGTAGATGTTTCCATGTTTATACAGATGGCGGAGTAGTTAGTTCCATGTTTTTGGAGATGGCAGTGTAGATATAATCATGTTTATAGAGATGGCGGTGTAGACATTTCCATGTTTATAGAGATAGCACTGTAGATATTTACATGTTTATACAGATGGCTGTGTAGATATTTCCATGTGTATACAGATGGCATTGTAGATATTTCCATGTTTATACAGATGACTGTATAGTTATTTCCATGTTTTTACAGATGGCAGTGCAGATATTTCTATGTTTATAGAGATGGCGCTGTAGATATTTCCATGTTTATACAGATAACGGTGGAGATATTTCCATGTTTATACAGAGAGCAGTGGAGATATTTCCATGTTTATACAGATCACGGTGTAGATATTTCCATGTTTATACAGATCGCGGTGTAGATATTTCCATGTTTATACACATCATGGTGTAGATATTTCCATGTTTACCAGATTGAGGTGTTGATATAACCATGTTTGTAGGGATAGCGGTGAAAATATTTCCACATTTATACAGATAGCGGTGTAGTTAGTAGCATGTTTATACAGATAGCGGTGTAGATATTTCCATGTATAAACAGATGTCTGTGTATATATTTCCATGTTTAAACAGATGGCGGTGTAGATATTTCCTTGTTTATACAAATAGCGGTGTAGTTATTTTCATTTTTATACAGATAGCGGTGTAGATATTTCCATGTATATAAAGATGGCTGTGTAGATATTTCCACGTTTATACAGACGGCTGTGTAGATATTTCCATGTTTATACAGATGACTTTGTAGGTATTTCCATGTTTATACAGATGGCGGTGTAGGTATTTCCATGTTTATAGGGATAGCTGTGTAGATATTTCCATGTTTATACAGACAGCATTGGAGATATTTCCATGTTTATACACATAGCGGTGTACATATTTCCATGTTTATAGAGACAGCGGTGTAGGTATTTCCATGTTTATACAGATAGCGGTGCAGATATTTGCATGTTTATACAGATGCCTATGCAGATATTTCCATATTTATACAGAGGGCTGTGTAGATATTTCCATGTTTATACAGATGGCAGTGTAGATATTTCCATGTTCCTACACATGACTGTGTAGGTATTTCCAGGTTTATACAGATGGCTTTCTAGATATTTCCATGTTTATAGAGATAGCGGTGTAGAGATTTCCATGTTTATACAGATAGCGGTGTAGATATTTCCATGTTTATACAGACCGCGGTGTAGATATTTCCATGTTTACACAGATAGCGGTGCAGTTATTTCCATGTTTGTACAGATGGCGGTGTTGACAATTCGATCTATACACAGATGACCGTGTAGATATTTCCATGTTTATACAGATGGCCGCACAGATATTTCTATGGATATGTAGATGGAGGTGTAGATATTTCAGTGTTTATACAGACAGTGGTGTAGTTATTTCCATGTTTATATAGATAGCGGTGTAGGTATTTCCATGAATATACACATGGCTGTGTAGTTATTTCCATGTTTATACACATGGCGGTGTAGATATTTCCATGTTTATACAGATAACTTTGTAAGTATTTCCATGTTTATACAGATGGCGGTGTAGATATTTCGATGTTTATAGAGATAGCAGTGGAGATATTTCCAAGTTTATACAGATAGTGGTGTAGATATTTCCATGTTTATACTGATCCCGGTGTAGATATTTCCATGTTTATAGACATGGCGGTGTAGATATTTCCGTGTTCATAGAGATAGCGGTGTTGGTTTTTCCATGTTTATAGAGATTGCTGTGTGGATATTTCCAGGTTTATACAGTTAGGGGTGTAGATATTTCCATGTTTATACAGATCACGGTGTAGATATTTCCATGTTTATACAGATCGTGGTGTAGATACTTCCATGTTTATACAGATCGTGGTGTAGATATTTCCAGGTTTATAGAGATCGCGGTGTTGATATTACCATGTTTATTACAATAGCGGTGCAAATATTTCCACATTTATACAGATAGCGGTGTAGTTATTAGCATGTTTATACAGATAGCGGTGTAGACTTTTCCATGTATAAACAGATGTCTGTGTATATATTTCCATGTTTAAACAGATGGCGGTGTAGATATTTCCTTGTTTATACAAGTAGCGGTGTAGATATTTCCATGTTTATACACATAGCGGTGTAGATATTTCCATGTATATACAGATGGCTGTGTAGATATTTCCATGTTTATACAGATGGCTGTGTAGGTATTTCCATGTTTATACAGATGACTTTGTAGGTATTTCCGTGTTTATGCAGGTGGCGGTGTAGATGTTTCCATGTTTATAGAGATAGCTGTGTAGATATTTCCATGTTTACACAGATAGCGGTCTAGATATTTCCATGTTTATACAGATCGCAGTGTAGTTATTTCCATGTCTATACAGATCGCGGTGTAGATATTTCCATGTTTATACAGATAGCTGTGTTGATATTTCCATGTTTATACAGATGGCGGTGTAGATATTTCCATGTTTATAGAGATGGCGGTGTAGATATTTCCACGTTTATAGAGATAGCGGTGTAGATATATCCATGTTCATAGAGATAGCAGTTAGGATATTTCCATTTTTATACAGATAGCAGTGTAGATATTTCCACTTTTATAGAGATAGCGGTTTAGATATTTCATATTTACACAGATAGCGGTGTAGATATTTCCATGTTTATACAGATTGCGGTGTAGATATTTCCACGTTTGTAGACATAGCGATGTAGATATTTCCACGTCTATACAGATAGCGGTGTAGGTATTTCCACATTAATACAGATAACGGTGTAGATATTTCCAGGTTTATAGAGACAGCGGTGTAGATATTTCCATGTTTCTGCAGATAGCGGTGTAGATATTTCCATGTTTATACAGACAGCTGTGTAGTTATTTCCATGTTTATACAGATAGCGGTGTAGATATTTCCATGTTTATACAGTCAGAGGTGTAGATATTTCCATGTTTAAACAGATAGCCCTGTATATATTTCCATGTTTATACAGACAGCGGTGTAGATATTTCCATGTTTTACAGATAGTGGTGTAGATATTTCCATGTTTATAGAGATAGCGGTGTAGATATTTCCATGTTTATAGAGATAGCTTTGTAAATATTTCCATGTTTATACAGATAGCGGTGTAGATATTTCCAGGTTCATAGGGTTAGCGGTGTAGATGTTCCCACGTTTATAGAGATAGCGGTGTAGATATTTCCATGTTTTTAGAGATAGCGGTGTATATATTTCCACGTTTATAGAGATAGCGGTGTAGATATTTCCATGTTTCTAGAGACAGCGGTGTAGATATTTCCATGTTCATAGAGATAGCCGTGTAGATATTTCCATGTTTATAGAGACAGTGATGTAGATATTTGCATGTTTATACAGATAGCATTGTAGATATTTCCATGTTTATAGAGACAGTGGTGTAGATATTTCCAAGTTTATACAGATGGCGGTGTAGATATTTCCATGTTTATACAGATGGCAGTGAAGGTATTTCCATGTTTATACAGATATTGGTGTAGATATTTCCATGTTTATACAGATGGCGGTGTAGATACATCCATGTTTCTGAACATGGCGGTGTAGATATTTTCATGTTTGTAGAGATGGCGGTGTAGATATTTCCATGTTTATAGAGATTGCGATGTAGATATTTCCATGTTTATACAGATATCTGTGTAGATATTTCCATGTTTATGCAGATAGCGGTGTAGATATTTCCATGTTCATAGAGATGTCGGTATAGTTATTTCTAAGTTTATAGAGATAGCAGTGTAAATATTTCCATGTTTATAGATATCGTGGTGTAAGTATTTTCATGTTTATAGAGATAGCGGTTTAGATATTTCCATGCTTATACAGATAACGGTCTTGGTATTTCCATGTTTATAGAGATAGCGGTGTAGATATTTCCATGTTTATAGAGCTCGCGGTGTAGATATTTCCATCTTTATACAGATGGCAGTGTAGATATTTCCATGTTTATACAGATAACGGTGTTGATATTTACATGTCTATAGAGGTAGCGGTGTAGGTATTTCCATATTTATACAGATGGCGGTATACATATTTCCATCTTTATACAGATGGCCGGGTAGATATTTCCATGTTTATACACATGGCAGTGAAGATATTTCCATGTTTATACAGATGGCGGTGCAGATTCATCCATGTTTCTGAAGATGGCGGTTTAGATATTTTCATGTTTATAAAGATAGCGGTGTAGATATTTCCCTGTATATAGAGACTGCAGTGTAGATATTTCCATGTTTATAGAGAAAGCGGTGTAGGTATTTCCAAGTTTATAGAGATAGCGGTGAAGATATTTCCAGTTTTATACCGATTGCGGTGTAGAAATTTCCAAGTTTATACACATAGCAGTGCAGATATTTCCACGTTTATACACATACCGGTGTAGATATTTCCACGTCTATACAGATAGCGGTGTAGGTATTTCCACATTAATACAGATAACGGTGTAGATATTTCCAGGTTAATAGAGACAGCGGTGTTGATATTTCCATGTTTCTACAGATAGCGGTGTAGATATTTCCATGTTTATAGAGACAGCTGTGTAGTTATTTCCATGTTTATACAGATAGCGGTGTAGATATTTCCATGTTTATACAGTCAGAGGTGTAGATATTTCCATGTTTAAACAGATAGCCCTGTATATATTTCCATGTTTATACAGACAGCGGTGTAGATATTTCCATGTTTTACAGATAGTGGTGTAGATATTTCCATGTTTATAGAGATAGCGGTGTAGATATTTCCATGTTTATAGAGATAGCTTTGTAAATATTTCCATGTTTATACAGATAGCGGTGTAGATATTTCCAGGTTCATAGGGTTAGCGGTGTAGATGTTCCCACGTTTATAGAGATAGCGGTGTAGATATTTCCATGTTTTTAGAGATAGCGGTGTATATATTTCCACGTTTATAGAGATAGCGGTGTAGATATTTCCATGTTTCTAGAGACAGCGGTGTAGATATTTCCATGTTCATAGAGATAGCCGTGTAGATATTTCCATGTTTATAGAGACAGTGATGTAGATATTTGCATGTTTATACAGATAGCATTGTAGATATTTCCATGTTTATAGAGACAGTGGTGTAGATATTTCCAAGTTTATACAGATGGCGGTGTAGATATTTCCATGTTTATACAGATGGCAGTGAAGGTATTTCCATGTTTATACAGATATTGGTGTAGATATTTCCATGTTTATACAGATGGCGGTGTAGATACATCCATGTTTCTGAACATGGCGGTGTAGATATTTTCATGTTTGTAGAGATGGCGGTGTAGATATTTCCATGTTTATAGAGATTGCGATGTAGATATTTCCATGTTTATACAGATATCTGTGTAGATATTTCCATGTTTATGCAGATAGCGGTGTAGATATTTCCATGTTCATAGAGATGTCGGTATAGTTATTTCTAAGTTTATAGAGATAGCAGTGTAAATATTTCCATGTTTATAGATATCGTGGTGTAAGTATTTTCATGTTTATAGAGATAGCGGTTTAGATATTTCCATGCTTATACAGATAACGGTCTTGGTATTTCCATGTTTATAGAGATAGCGGTGTAGATATTTCCATGTTTATAGAGCTCGCGGTGTAGATATTTCCATCTTTATACAGATGGCAGTGTAGATATTTCCATGTTTATACAGATAACGGTGTTGATATTTACATGTCTATAGAGGTAGCGGTGTAGGTATTTCCATATTTATACAGATGGCGGTATACATATTTCCATCTTTATACAGATGGCCGGGTAGATATTTCCATGTTTATACACATGGCAGTGAAGATATTTCCATGTTTATACAGATGGCGGTGCAGATTCATCCATGTTTCTGAAGATGGCGGTTTAGATATTTTCATGTTTATAAAGATAGCGGTGTAGATATTTCCCTGTATATAGAGACTGCAGTGTAGATATTTCCATGTTTATAGAGAAAGCGGTGTAGGTATTTCCAAGTTTATAGAGATAGCGGTGAAGATATTTCCAGTTTTATACCGATTGCGGTGTAGAAATTTCCAAGTTTATACACATAGCAGTGCAGATATTTCCACGTTTATACACATACCGGTGTAGATATTTCCACGTCTATACAGATAGCGGTGTAGGTATTTCCACATTAATACAGATAACGGTGTAGATATTTCCAGGTTAATAGAGACAGCGGTGTTGATATTTCCATGTTTCTACAGATAGCGGTGTAGATATTTCCATGTTTATAGAGACAGCTGTGTAGTTATTTCCATGTTTATACAGATAGCGGTGTAGATATTTCCATGTTTATACAGTCAGTGGTGTAGATATTTCCATGTTTAAACAGATAGCCGTGTATATATTTCCATGTTTGTACAGACAGCGGTGTAGATATTTCCATGTTTTACAGATAGTGGTGTAGATATTTCCATGTTTATAGAGATAGCGGTGTAGATATTTCCATGTTTATAGAGATAGCTTTGTAAATATTTCCATGTTTATACAGATAGCGGTGTAAGTATTTCCATGTTTATAGAGATAGCGGTGTAGATATTTCCATGTTTATACAGATAGCGGTGTAGATATTTCCACATTTATACTTATAGCGGTGTAGATATTTCCAGGTTTATAGAGTTAGCGGTGTAGATGTTCCCACGTTTATAGAGATAGCGGTGTAGATATTTCCATGTTTTTAGAGATAGTGGTGTATATATTTCCATGTTTATAGAGATAGCGGTGTAGATATTTCCATGATTCTAGAGACAGCGGTGTAGATATTGCCATGTTCATAGTGATAGCGGTGTAGATATTTCCATGTTTATAGAGACAGTGATGTAGATATTTGCGTGTTTATAGAGATAGCATTGTAGATATTTCCATGTTTATAGAGACAGTGGTGTAGATATTTCCATGTTTATACAGATAGAGGTGTAGATATTTCCATGTTTACAGAGACAGCAGTGTAGATATTTCCATGTTTATACAGATAGCGGTGTAGGTATTTCCATGTTTATAGAGATAGCGGTGTAGATATTTCCATGTTTATAGAGATAGTGGTGTAGATATTTTCATGTTTATAGAGACGGCATTGTAAATAGTTCCATGTTTATACAGATAGCGTTGTAAATGTTTACACATTTACAGAGATAGCGGTGTAGATATTTCCACGTTTACAGAGATTTTATGAAAAGTTATTTTATGAAGACCAAACAAGTCATTGGGGTACCTACCTTATGTCATTTTTTACATTGAGAGTGTGAAAAATACCCCTACCCTAACCAAAACCCTGACAAATAGAACCAGGGAAGGCCATGCAATAAAGGATTCTTGGGCTTGTATGCCTGATAACAAAAACTTATCACAGAAGACTGCAAAAAACACAATCTTGCACAAAGCCCATTGCAACTTTGCACACAACCATGCTTTTGAAGGATATTTGCCCAACAACTGCCTGTCCAACCTGTGCCTGGCATCACCTTTGTTATTGATCTTTGTAGCCAAGGACAGTCATTTCCAAATGATCATATAATCTTCCTCATTTTTTCTTTTGTCTTCCTTTACCTCCGTGAATATGCATATAGTTTACTCTGGCTTGCCTGTTTCTATTGCAAGGCTCTGTTTCCAAACGAATATCTTTTTCTTGTGGAGAGCCTCTCTCTGTTTGTTATTTAGGTTGATAAGAGAAATGTGAACATTTGAGAGCTCAGGTAAAAGGCCTTAGTCTACAGTGAAACTTTTTTGCACCCTTAGATGCTTACTTCCCCTACAACTTGCAGGTGGGCCTTGAAAAGTTCTTGGAATAAGTTTGAGCTTTGGTCTTCTCTGATTCATTTAGCATAGATTCTCAAAATGTGGTCCCTGGACCCACAGCATCAGCATCACCTGGAGATTGTTAGAAATGCAAATCATCGGGCCTCATTCCAGACCCTCAGCTGGAAACTCTAGGGGCATGGCCAGACCCTCTGTAGCTGAACAAGCCATCCAGGTGGTTTTGATGCAGCTAAAGTTTTGGAACAACTAATGTAGCCCCATTTGGAAAACTTGCCTCTACAGGCCTCCCTAGCTGGTAAGCTGCTAGCATTTTTTGTTTGTTTGTTTCTTTGTTTTGATACAGGGTCTTGCTCTGTTGACCAGACCGTGACCTCCTGGGTTCAAGCGAGGACTCAGCCTCCTGAGTAGCCGGGACTACAGGTATGTGCCACCACCATGCCCAACTACTTTTTGTATTTTTTTTTTTTTTGTAGGGATGGGGTTTTAGCCCAGGCTAGTCTCAAACTCCTGGACTCAAGCAATCTGCCCACTTTGGCCTCACGAAGTGCTGGGATTATAGGCATGGGCCACCACTCCTGGCCCAAAGTTCATATTTTAACTACTAACCTAAATTATTTTAAAAACAAAATTCTCCTTGGACTCAAACCAGGTCAGAGTGACATGATCATGTGCCTGTTTTGTGCAGGGTGAAGTGAGATTATTATCTAGGAAACAGCTGAAATGTCCTGAGGGTGACAAAGAGGAGCTGTGTTTTCAGCCAAATATCAGAACCAGGGCCACTGCCTGCCGCTGAACCCCAGCGGGGACCCCTACTTTGTGTTTATCTGTGCTGGCTACGCTTGCCCACCTGGGTGGGAACCCCGAGAATGACTCCAGACTTTTCCAGGGACTGCATGCCAGGGTATTTTTACAATTTATGTGTAGACTTTGTTCGGGTGGAAAAGTTATTTTATGAAGACGAAACAAGCAATTGGGGTACCTACCTTATGGCATTTTTTACATTGAGAGTGTTAAAAATACCCCTCCCCTAACCAAAACCCTGACAAATAGAGCCCGGGAAGGCCATGCAATAAAGGATTCTTGGGCTTGTATGCCTGATAACAAAAACTTATCACAGAAGACTGCAAAAAACACAATCTTGCACAAAGCCCATTGCAACTTTGCACACAACAATGCTTCTGAAGGATATTTGCCCAACAACTGCCTGTCCAACCTGTGCCTGGCATCACCTTTGTTATTGATCTTTGTAGCCAAGGATAATCATTTCCAAATGATCATATAATCTTCCTCATTTTTTCTTTTGTCTTCCTTTACCTCCGTGAATATGCATATAGTTTACTCTGGCTTGCCTGTTTCTATTGCAAGGCTCTGTTTCCAAACGAATATCTTTTTCTTGTGGAGAGCCTCTCTCTGTTTGTTATTTAGGTTGATAAGAGAAATGTGAACATTTGAGAGCTCAGGTAAAAGGCCTTAGTCTACAGTGAAACTTTTTTGCACCCTTAGATGCTTACTTCCACTACAACTTGCAGGTGGGCCTTGAAAATTCTTGGAATAAGTTTGAGCTTTGGTCTTCTCCGATTCATTTAGCATAGATTCTCAAAATGTGGTCCCTGGACCCACAGCATCAGCATCACCTGGAGATTGTTAGAAATGCAAATCATCGGGCCTCATTCCAGACCCTCAGCTGGAAACTCTAGGGGCATGGCCAGACCCTCTGTAGCTGAACAAGCCATCCAGGTGGTTTTGATGCAGCTAAAATTCTGGAACAACTAATGTAGCCCCATTTGGAAAACTTGGCTCTACAGGCCTCCCTAGCTGGTAAGCTGCTAGCATTTTTTGTTTGTTTGTTTCTTTGTTTTGATACAGGGTCTTGCTCTGTTGACCAGACCGTGACCTCCTGGGTTCAAGCGAGGACTCAGCCTCCTGAGTAGCCGGGACTACAGGTATGTGCCACCACCATGCCCAACTACTTTTTGTATTTTTTTTTTGTAGGGATGGGGTTTTAGCCCTGGCTAATCTCAAACTCCTGGACTCAAGCAATCTGCCCAATTTGACCTCACGAAGTGCTGGGATTATAGGCATGAGCCACTGTGCCCGGCCCTGCCAGCTTTGTATAAGCTGAGGAGTTTTTAAAAATACCTAGACTCAGGGCAAACCCCAGACACTTAAGTCAGATTCTCTGGGAGGTGAAGCCCAGGCACTGGTATTTTTAAAGTCTCTACAGATGGTTCTAATGTGCTGCTAAGTTAGAGAACCGCTGATCTAGACCAGGCCTTTTCAAACTTAATGTGCACGTGAATTACCTGGACCTTGTTAAAATGAAGATTCAGTCTGCATAGGCCTGGGGTGGAGCCTGAGCTTCTGCATTTTTAACAAGTCTCTAGAGGATGCTGCTGCATCTGGGCTGCTAACTACACTTGGAGATAGGAGGTTCTGGAGAGCAGAGGAAAGAGCATGAACCATTACCTAGGGGCTGGTAGTCCTGACTTCTGAGCCAAGGTTTGCCTTTATGTGGCTGGCAACTTGCTTGGACTCCTACCTCAATTCTTTGGGCCCAAGGTTTGTCCTGCCTCAGAAGGATGTCAACAAAATTGAGTGAGTAATGCAGAATTGTTTCTTAAAGTGTGTGCAGATGCTCCATGAATTTAGAGAGTATGTGGATGCACATTAGTAAATTTTAATAGTTGTGACCATCTTGTTATGAGTACTTAGAACAAGTAATAATGGCTTTTGATGTATAGTAGTAAGAAAGCTTCCTTTTAAAAGGCGTGTATTTAAGTTTCAAAAGTGGGTCTATTTAAAAATATATGAAATAAATAATAGTAGAGGTAATTGACAGATCAAAATTAGGAAGGCAGGATGAGAATGACTCAAGTTTGGGAAATGCTGAGAAAGCAGATGCCCAAGGGCTATGAAAACTTAAAAAAATAGGTAGCACTTGATTTTGATTGGCTGAATGAGATGATGTGTTTGATTATTTATGGGGTTGGCATTTGGCAACATGCACTGGGTGGCTGGGATCACTGTTTATTAAAAAATATTTGAGTCTCCACTTTGCACTAGATACTCTTTTAGTCTCTTGGAAAAGGGATTGGGGGGCAGGCAGGATAAAAACAAATCATTTATGCCCACAAGAAAATTGCAGGAAGATAAAAGTCATGAAATAAACTCTATGCTTCTAATTTAATATTTTTTATAGATTATGAGAAAAAAGTTTTGCTCACTATCAGCTAGGAAAGCTGTCTTAGCACAACCATTCATTCTTGCACAAATCAAAATCAAGACGAGCCAGATTTAATTTAATATTTTTTCACAGATTATGAGAAAAAAGTTCTAATTTAATTTTTTTATAGATTATGAGAAAAAAGTTTCGCTCTCTATCAGCTAGGAAAGCTGTCTTAGCACAACCATTCATTCTTGCACAAATCAAAATCAAGATGAGCCAGAAGGCTCCATTCTGACAGCTTCTAATGGAGAAGCTACATTTACTGGACATGGGGAAAGTTGCTGGGCTCTAAGGACTGTGCATTTCTTGAACTAGATAAATGGTCTTGGTGTAGCATAATACCAAAACTTCTTGTCGCAGCCCGTAAGGACAGAACTCAATCAGCCTGAAAAGGAAGTCAGTGACTCCGACTCAACACAGGAATGTTCTGTGATTCCTAAAGAAGGATGTAGGAGTGTGGCACAATTCAACCACAGTCTGTGGCCCTGTGCCTCTGCCTTGACATGAGTGGGATTTCCCAGCTGGTCATTTTCTTCTTATCTAAGACATTGGGAACAAATTACTTGACCTCCTCTGGGCTTCAGTACTCCCACTCATCAAATTAGAGGACTGGCAGTCGCTAGGCTCTCTTTAGGCATCATATTTTAGTTTCTGTGATTTTAAATTTGAGAAGGGGTGTCTAAGGGAGAATACATAGGGGAGGGGGAAAGGCTTATTAAAAGTGTAGTTAGACACTGAATGTTTAAGAATTGCATTTTGTAATAATACCTTTACCTAATCAGGACTGACAATCTTACCTGATGACAGAACATGGAGGAATGGCTGCATTCAAAAATAAAAATGAAATAAAACAAGACCTTATTTGAACTTAGCAATAATGCTGATTCCTCTTTTTGATTTGAGGAGGTTATAGCTGTTGTAAATGCTTGAATTGGGTCTGCCCAGGCAAAACGGAGTCAAGAGTCCATGTCGGATGAATTTTAACAATGTAGACAATAGAAAGGGTTGCTTAAACTGCCCCTCTTTTACCAAAACACATTTACAAATGAAAGAACAACGCTTCCATTTTTTAAAAACATTTTTTGAGATGAAGTCTTCCTTTGTCACCCAGAGTGGAGTGCAGTGGTGCGATCTTGGCTCACTGCAAACTTTGCCTCCCGGGTTCAAGTGATTCTCCTGCCTCATCCTCCCGAGTAGCTGGGACTACAGGCGCCCACCACCATTCCTAGCTAATTTTTGTATTTTTAGTAGAGACAGGGTTTCACCATGTTGGCCAGGCTGGTCTCAAACTCCTGACCCCAGGTGATCCGCCGACCTCGGCCTCTGAAAGTGCTGGGATTACAGGCGTGAGCCAACACGCGTGGCCAAAAAATTTCCATTTTTAATTGCAGGGTCTGGGGAATTAAAATGCATCCGTAATTTCTTGCATCTCTCCGCTCGGGCTTGCATGAATGCAGAGGGATGGGGAGGACTTCTTGAGGCAAGCATCCCCCTCTTGTCGCCTGCCATCTAGAGAGAGAGGGCTGTGATTTATCTCACTTTAATCAGGAAGGACCCGATGTGTGGATGGAGAGGTCTGACGGCTTTGTTGCTCCATGTGGGAAAGAAGCGGACAGAGTGAATTTGTGTATGATCCCTAAGGAGAAAGCGTCTTTGTGCTCTATTTCTTTTTGACCTGGAGCCCCTGAAAGCAAGCTAGTTACAAGTTGAAATAGGCCGTTTCTAAAGTGTGATTTTGTTTGTGTATGAGCCTTGATTACAAAGGGGAAAAAACCCGCTTAATTTACATACACCACATGTAGTGCAGGATCCCCTGGGCTGTCTTTTCAGTTATCAGGGAACTTTGATGAAAGTTGCTTCTCTCATCTAGGAGTCATTTCATATTGTTTAGCAGAGCCTGGTATTAACATTTCCTTCCAACTGTTTACTGGAATCTGTGTGTTCCCTTCAAGTGATGCATTCTAGGTGCACAGGCTTCCTGCCACTGTCATCCTAATCTTTCCGTGCAGACAGGAGCAGAGGGGAGAGCGCTGAGCCAGGCCCCAGCTTGCTTTTCTTTCCTGACACAGCCCGGCTCCACTGCACTTCTCAGCTCTTGCTCTAGGTGGTGCTGTTTGACCATTTTCTTCATGTGACCCTCCACTCGGTAATATAAATTCATTCGGAGGATGACCTGATATCAAAAAAAATTCCTTTTGATTAGTAGAATCAACTTGTTTCTTCACACGATACTCTTCCCACTGAGACACATGGAGACAATTCTGACTCCAGGTTTGCAACCTTGAGATTTCTCTCAGATGCAATAAAAAAAACAAAAAAGCATTTTGAGTGGCACAGTGATGCCTAGTGCATGATGATGTTTGTCTGCTCAAACATTAAAGGGAAACTTGTGGGTTTGAGGATGCCCAGCAGCACGACAGCTGCCAATGTAAATGAGCCGTATAGAGAGAGAGGGGGCGGGAGGGCACTACAAACTTCAGAATATGAGCTGATCGTTTATAAGTTAAAAAAAAAAAAAAAAAAAAAACAAGTCAAAAGGGAGCCCAGGATGGTGCAAGAAAGAGGAGAAAGGAAGATTTTCCTTGCAGCTAATCAGGAGAGTTCATAAGGGCTGATTATATGAGTGGAAGCCTTAAGTTCTTTTTTTAAAAAAAATGTGAAAATTTGCATGTATGTATGTATGTATGTATGTATGTATGTATGTATAGCTTCGTGTATTACCATTATTATTGCAATCAGCAAATGGATTTACTTCCTTTATCTCATGGGCTCCTTCCCACTCACTTCTGGCAGCACATTTTCCTTTCTCCTTCATCCCAGAACACCAAAGAACAGATGCGCTTCCTAACCCTGGCTCCAGGGGACTTTATACAATGTAAACAGTGCACCTCTAACATGGTTCACCGCTTAGAGAACGTGTGTCCCATTTTAAAACTGTGACTCCTTTATATATTGCAGTGCTTATTTTAATAAGAGACATTGGACTTGTGACTTATTTTTCATGGAGGAGTGAGCTTAATGGTTGAAAGTAATCGATAAACTTGTTTTTCCTCTGATGCCATCAGCCAAGATCCTATGGCAATAGTAAGAGGATGACACTGGGCTGGCACCCCCTCCATAACATATTTGGACCATGTTTTCCCCCCAGAATGCACATGCAATAGCTTTGGTTTGGTAAGAGAGAGATGGTGTACTTGGTTTCCTTCTGTCACACTTTTGGTGAAATGAATTAGACTTTTAAATCAGGAAATTCAGCGAGATGAGTTAGATTTTTACACAAGAGCAGTGGAGGACTTCCAGCTGGTTGGGGGAATGATACGGAAATATCTTGCTAAATCAGGGTCTGGTGGAATGCTGCTCCCCTGGCAGGCTCCTCTTCACAGGGAGCAATCTGTGGGTTGCTTATAGAACAGAGCGAGCAGGAGGCATAGCATGGTCTTGCTCAGGTGTTCAAACATCTGAACCCGGTGTTCAGATGTTTGTCATTAGGAACTGGGTGTGGGCTTTTTCAAGTTAAACTGAAGCAGCAGTTCTATTAGGAAGAGCCTCCCAGATCAGCATCTTCTGTTTCTGGATACTCTCCCTTTGAAAAGCCAGATTTCAGCAAAAAGCTTTGCTAATGGTGAAATTGCACAACTGAAACCCTATGGGAGCAATGGGAAAGATGGAGAAAGAGGTGGTTATATCATGTACTTCAACAGTTTATTTAGAGGCTGTTGACGTTAGAATAACAAGCCAAGACAAACAAAAATACTCATTTTGGATGAAAATATTGTCTTTTCATGTTATTATAGATAGCTGAGTCCTAAGACTTCTACAGAAACACATTTTCCTAATGAGTGGCTGATTTTTCTGGTTGTGCAAGTAATATCCAAATTATTGTACAAATTTTTGGCTCAGGAGCAAACATTGTATTGCATATTGAGCTAATCACTTGCCCTTTCTAAGGTAAGCCCTTACCTCTGCTTTCCCTTCATCTTGCCATTTCTGTTTGTTGGGTACAGGTTTCCTGTTGGTTCTTTCTGTTGGCTCTGATGTAACATGAATGAAGTTCTTAACATCCTTTCAGACATAAACACACCTTAGCTCATTTTTTCTGAGTTCATATAGAGGTTTTCTTGCCCCTGAGACTTTCGTGTCAGACAGCTGGATGTTGCTGTGTTCAAGGCTCTATATGTTGATTTTGTATCCTACAACTTTACTGATATCACCTATCAGTTCAGTTCTAACAGTTTTCAAATTTTATTTATTTGTTTTTGTTTTTTAAATATTGCATGTTTCATTTTAGAGTCAGGAGCGTAGATGTACAGGTTTCTTAAACAGGTATATTGCATGGTGCTGAGGTTTGGGCTTCTAATGATCCCACCACCCAAGCAGTGAGCATAGTAATCGATACGTAGTTTTTCAACCCTTGCTCCCACCATCCTTCCCTCCCACCTTTGGAGTCCCCCAGTGTCTATTGTTCCCTTCTTTGTGTTGAGTTCTAACCTTTTTTTAGTGAGTCAATCTTGGTAGGTTTTATGTGCCTGGGAATTTATCCATTTCTTCTAGATGATCCAGTTAGTTAGTGTGTAATTATACCTAGCAGTTTCTTAGGATCCTTTGTATTTCTGTGATATTGGCTACGATGTTTCATCTTTCATTTCTGATTTTATGCTCTATTGAAAACATGAGGCATAGCAGGTAGGGGGCACTGGTCAGGACTTGGGGTATAAACTGGCAGATGTTAAGGTGGGTGATTCTGGTTAACTCAGAAACTCCGAAGTCCCGTGTGGAAGAATTAACTGCCTGTACTCACCTAGTAATGTATATCCTTGGTCAAAAAAGATCCAGCTGAGAATGTTGGATGAAGGGACCAAATCAATATTCATCATTATATTGAAAACAAGTCAGATTGGCTGTGGTCTTTTGACAGCAGGTCAGTGGCTAAGTCTATTTGAACAAAGTTAGGGCAGGTTCAAGGGAGAATCCTGAGATCGGTATTCTTTGTTCCATACAAACTTGCCTTTCAGTTTCTTCTCCCCATGCCTCCAGGATGTCCCTGCACAGCTCGTAGGGCCCCCTCCTTCAGTACCTTGCCTTACGAAGGGGAGAAAATGAGTTTTCCAATGTTAGCATATATTTAGCCTTCCAAAATTTTCTATTTCTATTTTAGGGGAGCTCTAGGAAAACAGCAGATTACTCTAAATCCCCAGGTAAAAATCTGAAATGGTGGAATTTCATTTGACCAGGAGACATATTTTGGGGCAAGTGGGCTTTTCACAATCACTTGGACATGAAGGCATCTGCTTCTTCTATGCCTAAAATAGTCCTTCAATTTAGTAGTTTAATTCCTCTTCCACTTTTTCAAATTTCAAGACAATACATGTAGTGACTGAACAATTTGGATCCAAGTTTCACTATTTAACTGCCAGTGTGACCTTGGGCGAGTCACTTAATCTTTTCAAGGTTCAATTTCATCATGTAAAGTAGAAGTACAAACAATCCCTGACTTAGAATATTTTGACTTATGATTTTTCAACTTTAAGATAGTTTGAAAGCAATACACATTCAGCAGAAGCTGTACTTTGAGTACTCATACAACCATTCTGTTTTCCACTTTCAGTACAGTATTCATCATATTACATGAGATATTCAAAGCCCACTTTATTATAAAATGGGCTTTCTGTTAGATGATTTTGCCTAACTGTAGGTTAATGTGAGTGTTAAAGGTAGGCCGAGCTAAGCTATGATGTTTAGTAGGTTAAGTGTATTAAATGCATTTTCAGCTTACAATATTTTCATAAGTTTATTGGAATATAACCCTATTGTAAATTGAGGGGTATTTGTAATAATGATATCTCTTCAAGGAGACTTTGTGAGCCTCTCATAGGAAAATGCATACACAGATGCATATAAATATATAATCTTTCTTTTCCATACATATGATATTCTTTAAGGATATTCAAAAATCTGGAAACAGTTGCCTCCAGGGAGATAAATGGTAGTGGGTTGGGAAACTTTTAACTGTATACGCTTTTGTACCTTTTGCATTTTGAATCAGATGTATGTATAATCTACATAAAATATTAAGATTAAAACATCACCGAATAACTTATCAGGAGTTTGGTGAACATAAGGGAAGGCCACCTATGGTGGCTGTATTTTATTCAGTGTTGGTCACTGTTGGGCACTTCATAGAGCTTATTTCATTTCATCCTCACAAGCGCCGTAGGAGGAAGGGGCCCCAGAGGGATTCATGGTTAGAATAGCAGAGTAGGAACATTTGGCAGCTATATTCTGTGTAGGTGATAACTTTAAAGATATTTTTGTTATAAAATGTTTCAAACATACAAAAAATATAGAGAAGCAGTTTTCTATAGTTATTAAATATTCTTAATGGGTAGTCACAGAAATTATCATCCAAAGTGGGATATTCTTGAGAGAAAAAGGAGGTTCTATTTATAATTATGGTGGGATAACAAACTTAAGATGAACAGCTCTGGACAAACTGGGTTGTATGGTCCCTGGAAAACAAGGATTACTGTAAATGTGAGTCCCGCCTTGTGCTTCTCTCTGTCCCACCAAGAAAATATGATCTTGATACAGATGTTCATTGTGTCAAGGCAACCATGGCAAGCATGATCTAGATACACTGTTAAAGTTTTATGCTGATCCTACCTAGGTATGTCTCAGGAACTTTCCAGAGTTTCCTTTGAGTGCTTCTAAATTTTGCATAAATGGTATGTTGTCCCTTGTCTCTTTTTAAAACCAATAAGCCATTTTCCCTTCTTTTCCTGGAAAATTAAAGGAACAAAGACCAGGAAATAACAACGTATTAGCTAAGGTTCTGTTGATTGAAAGCAACAGAACCTAATTCTGGCTAGCTTAAACCATGCTAGGATTTAATGAAGAATACTGCAGAATCTTAGATATCTTATGACTGGGAAAGAGGAGGTACAGGCAGTTCCTGGGATGTCAGCAACAGGTAGCTGTCAATTAACTGCCCCCACACCACCCACTGCTGCCGTCATCAATATAGCACACCACGATGGCTCCCAGCCTCTGTACGTCTGGGTTCCAGTGTTCAAATTCTAGAGACAGCAAGAGAAATCCCATTGAGTCAGGGATCCTTCCCTGGGTCACACTCCCTGCATATGGTCAGAAATGCAGGATTATGTACTAAAGACACAGCTAAAGAGGACCCACTTCACTGTTTTGGGACCATTTGCAGGGGAGGCAAAATTATGAGCTACTCACTTAAAGAGGTGATAACCATAAGTTTGCAGGAAAAAAAAAATTGGAGAAGAGAAGGATAACACTATCCTACGGTTTCTTCTGAAAATGGACTAAGGGAACAGCATTTCCATTTGGAAATTCTCTCCTGGCATTACAATATTTATGGATTCTGAATTCTGAGAAAAATCAGTTGAGAAATTAGGAAAATGGGAAGGAACATTCTAATTTTCCTGTGAAAATTACAGCTTAATAGTCAGTATAGAGAACTTACTGGCTTGAAGAAATGCACTGACTTCAAGTCAAGCAAGATGAGGAAGCACTGACATGTGGAGATGAAAGTTAAGGTGAACAGGACAGGAGCAGTAAAGGGGCCTCAGTCAGACTTTCTTGTATCTGTTGCTGTGTTACAAGTGTGTGTTCATGGCCTTGTCCACTGCTAACAGTGAACCATTTCTGCAAATAAATATTAATGTGTTCATAGGCATAGTATATGTTTTACAAATCCTATGAGAGGTTTTCTAAGAAATGCCAAGTTTTAGAAACAAAATATGCCCTTAAATCGGCAATTTTGACAGTTGCTTCTTTCTAGTGCTATTCATCTTGCCAGGAGATCAGAATGTTATGTTATTTAAATGGTATTGGAGGGGATGATTGATGCCTTGTTTAACAATGTCATGTAAACAACGATTAAAGCATTAAGTATTTGTGGTGTTACCTTTCAATCTTTAAAGGACTTTTCTTTAGCATTTATTTTGTGATAATATTCATTTCTTTTTAATGTTTTCTCTATTAATGCTATTGGATTTTATAATCTTGTTACAATATGTTGGCTCCTAATAATAAGAAATCATCATTTGTTTTCATATCTTTTAAAAACAGAAGACTACTAAAACTTTTCATATAATCCTGTTACAGAAAAAAACGACTATTTGCTTGTTATTATAGTCACTTATTATTTTTCAAAACTTGTAAGTGAAGTGTTATGAAAATCATATGAATTTGGGAATTCCCAAGCATTCTCAGAAATTCTATTTCCTTGTTCCCAAATCCCTATGATTAATATCTGCCAGGAGTCGGAAAACAGTGAAAGGAAGTAACATCCTATGTTGGATACCTGGTAGGGTTAGTGAAGAAACGTTATTGCTGAGCTCTGTGTTACGCTCACGAATGATGCCATTGAGGAAGTCACGCTTGTTGAAAAGAACGCAGATACACAAAGAGTTTTGCTGCTGTCTGTTGGATAAGAACCCCCTGGTCGATTTCAGCTCCTACTGCAAGTTACAAAAATCAATCCAATGATAAATGAAAAGTGCCCAGTGTGCTGGGAAATAACTTAATTTTTGGCTTCAGAGGAAATTTTAGAAACAGTGCCAAGTGAAACGTAAAAACAAACTACGAAGACGTTCATGAATTTCCCTCTGAAGCTGACAGCCGTATTTTAGCAGATGGAACTCCTACTATTAGCCCAACTCTTGGGTTGAAACAGTGTGTCCAGGAAACCCTATGTTAAAATGCAATGTGTTGGGGATATTGTTCCTCTATTTGCTTGAGTTAATTTTCAAATTAGTGTACTCTTGCTTAGCTGTGCTCTGAGGGAATGAACAAAAGATTGGTAAACTCTGATGGAGAACACTGGTCAGGCAGGGCACATAGAATCCCTGGGGATGGTGGTTCCTGGCAAATGGGGGAGGAGGACCTGAGCCAGGCTTGGGCTGGGCTGGAGGAACATGAAGATGGGATCTACTCACAACCCCCAAAACTGAGGGGTCCTGGTAACACATTATTTTACCCTCTACATTGAAATGTTAAAATATTTATATAGAGATTAGAAATATTTATATAGAGATTATTGGGAATCCCCTCCTAAAGCCCAAACATAAAAACTACCAAAAAAAGAAATTCCGTGTAGGCTAAGATTGCAAATGACTGATGGAATGTAATTTAAATTAAACATGGAAAATATATTTCCTCTTTAATAAAGATCTAAATTCTATTCTTTTTAGGAGCCTTCAGAAATGAAATTCAACTATTAAAAAAAGTATAGAGAAGCCTTTAGAAAAGAAACTTTTCTTTTGCTGTATTATATATTAAAGAATTTTGATGAGAATAGTTCTAAAGTGTTTAATACTCGATTCCACTGATGTTTCTAGGTATTGTGGGGAACACCTAGAAATTAAATCTTCATCTTGGCAGATCAGAGGCCTATTATTTTTAGGTAAAACAATTAAAATCTGCTTTTAATAAATCACAAATTTTGCAAGTTAGCCATTAATAATAAGTGCTTTTCAAAGTTTGGCCCAATACATGAAAAAGCCAGAAAAACATACCTGCATTAATTTTGCCCATCACCTTCTTATTCTGGCCTCAGGAGATTTATTAACAGCATTCAATATTTTAGGTAGGCTGGATGTGATGGCTCATGCATGTAATCCCAGCACTTTGGGAGGCTGAGGTGGGAGGATGGCTTGAGACCAGGAGTTCAAGACCAGCCTGGTCAACCTAGTGAGCCCCTCGGTCTCTCTGAAAAGAAAAAAAAATTAGGTATCCTGTGGCTACCTCCAAAAACAAACTCCAGAGGAACTGAATTTTTTTTTTTTATTTCATGTGTTGGGATAATGGCTTCTTTTGCAGTTACTTACGAAGAATTGAAGGGTCAGTTAAAATATTTTTTCATCCTTAATAACATGAATTCTCTAATTTGTGTGTGATATAATGCTAGATATTGTGCCAAAAGTGTTACATAGACATAATCCATGCCCATTTTCAAAGATAATACTAATATAGAGAATAAGAATCATTATTATTGTAGTAATTATTATTTTAGTAATAGTAGTAATAATCAAAACAATTACATCAAACACTTATTAAACCCTTATTATGTGATAGGTAGTGTGTAAGCAATTTCCACATATTAGCTCCTTAAATGTGATCACTAACCCCATGAGGTAGGTAGCATTATGTCCATTTTATAGATGCAGAAACTGAGCTTTGAAGAGGGAAACAACTTGCCCAAGGCCATGCAGGCAGTCATTGATAAGGGTGGGGAGCGAGAAGTTGAAGTCTGAGATGTAACTTCACAGACACGAGTACACAAACACGTACAAGATACTCGTATGACATGTGGGGTTGCTTGAAATATGTAATTGACTTTCCCCAGCACAAGAAAGTGTTTGGACAGATTTCAAAGGGATCTAACACTTCCTCAGAGGACTGCCCTACGACATTTTTCCGTGTGCTTTTCTGCCTCTTGTTCTATACTTTTGGCATTTCTTCTGCTCTTAGAGGCAATGAGTCAACAGCATATTTTTAGCACCTCCTGTGTGCATAGAAGTGGCCCCTGACTCAATGTGAGTGTATAACTACCATGGGCCAAATCAGTGTGCTTTCCTGTTAGCCAGGGGATTATAGAAGGACACGCTCCCCTGATTCCAACAGAACTTGCTGCCACTCTGATGTCTTCATTGTAAGGCCTCAAAATGAATGTTCAAGAAATTCATGTTAAAGGCACGTGTCATATGTGTAACTTGTAAACATTTGTGTACTTGTCTCTGTGTCCTTACACCTCAGGCTTCAACTCTTGTTTTTACCTTTATCAATGACTACCTGTGTGCTGTGTGGCTTCGGACCAATTGCTCACCCCCTCTAAAGCTCAGTTTCTGCATCTGTAAAATGGATATAATGCCATATATACATAGATATAGATATACATACACCAATATATATACACACATATATATGTGTGTATACATATATACACACATATATATGTGTGTATATACATACATATATATGTGTGTATATACATATATATATAATATACAAACTGAAATATATAGTTATATAAATATTTCAGTTTAAGTTTCAAAAATCACTGGAGGGTATTTTTATAATACCCTTCAGCAATTTTACCTGCTGCCTTTGCACATTCTGGTGAATTTCTAAATGGAAGTCTGATAGAGATTAATCTTTTAATGCATCATAAATAAAAAAGAAAATCACAGAATGATGTAGCTGGAGAGGACCCTGGGGATCTAGTGTTTCATGAAAGATTAATGTCCTTGATCTGCTTGTAAGTGTTTTGGAAAAATCTTCCATGGTCAAATAAAACTTGGCAATGTTGGATTAAAGTTAAATAGGTTTTTTTTTTCCTGCAGAACTTCATAGTCTTTAATATGCTAATATGTTTTGTGAATCTACAAGGAATGAAGTGTTTCAATGCTTATTTTACCCAGATTCTCATTTTGGGACAGGCTGGTCAAGCTGAGTCAGATAGTATATTCTCTAGATGGAGATGATGGCTGATTCCTTTTTGAGAGCAAGAGAGTCCCCAGGGGAAGCAAGGGTATATCAGTTGCTCCATTTCATGCCAAGGATCCTCAGTCTTTAGAGGCTCAGAGAAGGCTGAAAGGCTACTCTAGGCTATCAGGGCTACCATTCATTGTGACCCATGCTACAGAGAAGCTTTGAGCTCAGTGCAAAGGAGTGACCAGCCCTTGAGAATCAGGAAAATTTATTTATTCCTGACCTAGTCCACTGAGGACATACAAGGAATGGGGCAGGGGAGTGTCACCAGCTATGGTTACAAGCTAGTCTGATTCTCTTTCCTTAAGAAAACTGTTCCCTGTGAGTTTAGATTGGGAAGCACAAGGTTAAAAAAAATTTAGGCCAGGGGTGGTGGCCACTGTACTCCAGCCTGGGTGACAGAGTGAGAATCTGTCTTAAAAAAAAAAAAAAAGTTAAGTGATGTCTTCTGTTGAGGACCTCTCAGAACTTTTAATATGAAAGTGTGCATTGTGAAGAATGGGAGTAGAGTGTACAGGAGTTTTAAAAGCTACTTGGTCATGAAACTCTTGCTTTGTGCAGGATTCGAGGGGCACTAACATTCTGAGGAAAATATTTTTGGCAACATTGATCTAATCCAAACTTCTCATTTTACCAGCAAACAACTGTGGGGCCCTCTAAGTTTCCTTTCTCCATCATTGTGACAAATTCATTGGAATTAATTCAATTAAACCTGGGGTCAGCTTTGAAGAGATTTATTTAGCAGGTAAATCTGTTTTGTACATTTTGAGGGAGTTCTGAGTTTCCATAGTCAAAAACCACAGATCAATTTAACCAACCTTTATGGAATATCACCTATGGCCCAAAGACACTTTAGCTACAGTGATGGTCTACAAAAATATAAACTGTAATTCTTGCAATACAGGAGATTAGTAATAATGGTAAATATAATGATGATGACACCATGAATAGCTAACATTTATTGAATGCCTTTCTATTAGTCAGGCACTTTACTAAGTATTTTAATCCTCCCAACAATTTATGAGGTAGGGATTATAATAATTCCCATCTTATAGTGAGGACACTGAGGTTAGGAAATTATCCTAGCCTAAATGTTAAGTATAAGCATGAATAGAAAGGTGTTATTAGCTTATAAGACATTCCTTTATGAGTGATACAAAGTCCTATGTAAATTCAGAGAAAAGAAAAGTGGTTTTACAAATCCTTGATCAGTGAGTGTGAAGCATGTGGTGGCCCGGTTACTGTTTGGTTGCCCATCTGTCCTCCCTCTGGGATCAGCACCCCCTTACTTTGGAAGAATTGTTTTCCTTTTCACTGTAAGGTTCTTTCTGGCTATGCGATGGGGCACATTGCCTCAAACTAGCCCTGTTCCAGTCTTTGAGAACCTTGAAATTGGAACCAAGGGAAGAGGATTGCCTCTTGAATGGTAATTCTCTAAAATCTAGTCTGAGGTGCTGGTGCCTAATCCCTGGGTCTGTGGAAGGAGCTGGGCTGTGAGAGGGGAGAATGATGTTGATGTCAAGAGAGAGGCAGGTGCTAGGAGCAGAGAAATGGAGGCCTGGAGGGTTTCTGGGCTTCTCTGAGGCTTAGGGTTTGGATCATTGTCTTCGTTACTGGAACAAAGGATTTACCATACCTGCTCTTCTGGGAATGAAACTGTCCTGCTTTGCAAAATAAAGTGTCATTAGAAAGAGATCTTAAAAACCCCACACCTTAGACAGGTGCACAGATCCGTAGAAGTGTTAAAGTTCTGTCTGTTGGATGCTAAGCCAAGACTCTTAAGTATGTTCTAAAGAGAAACTGGTGTGTGTAGGCTGTGCACTCCCAGGGAGATAAAAAGTTAGGAACTTTATGGGTTGGGCTTGGTGGCTCCCACCTGTAATCCCAGCACTGTGGGAGGCTAAAGTGGGCAGATTGATTGAGCTGAGGAGTTCGAGACCAGCCTAGGCAACATGGTGAAACCCCATGTCTACAAAAACTACAAAAATTAGCTGGGCGTGGTGGCATGTACCTGTAGGCGGGAGGATCGCTTGAGCCCAAGAGGGAGAGGGTGCAGTGAGCCATGATTGTGCCACTGCACTCCGCCTGGGTGACAGGAACTTTATGGGGAATGGGATCTTGGAGACTGAGTAGAGACTAGAGGAAAAAAAAAAAAAAACTACCTCCCCAACTGGCCACACTATTCTTTTAAAAAATGTTAATTGACAAATTAAAATTGTATGTATTTACGGAGGTATAATGTGATGTTATGATATATGTATACATTGTGGAATAATTAAATCCAGAGAATTAATAGATTCATCACCTCAAAACCTATCTTTTTTGTGGTGAGAACATTTGAAATTTATTGACTTAGCAATTTTGAAATACACAATACTTCATTGTAAACTACAGTCACCATGCTGTGCTGTAGATCTCAACAAAATGTATTCTTCCTGTCTCAACTAAAACATTGTACTCTTTGACAACATTTCCCCATTCCTCTCACCCCCTCCAAAAACACCCATTCTTTATGTTGAAGAGAATGGCTAAAAAGTCCCAGCAGGTTTCAACTGACAGCTTCAGTGGTTGTCCCATCACACTTCAATGTTATTAATAGAAAGGGGAGGGGCAATACATAATTTGGACAGGCGGAAAGTACCACTGTAACCATTTTCCTGACTTCACAGAAAAAGTCCTCTTGTTTTCATCTGTAAAATGGGAACTGCGTGAATACCATTCTTCTTTTCTTCAGCCTCCAAAGAAAAAACAGATGCAGAGCCTTTTATCAATTGCAAAACAGTATACAATGTGTGTTATTACTCACAGTTGTCTTACTGTGACCAAACACTTTATGAGCCTGTGGCAAGTCAGCCTTACTCTGAGGAAGTGGACAATATTTGGGGAAGGAGAAGCAGCAGGATCTTTCAGGACAGTAGCCTTGGTGGGTCCAAAAATTCCTTGAGCGAAATGGGAGACAAAACTTTCTTCCTGCTTTGGGGTTTATCCTGTTAGTCTTTTCTCTCTTCACTCCTATTTTCTATGGAGAATTTCCTGGTTTTGGAGTTTGGGTGCGTTTTATGGAGAGGAGGCAGAACATCTTTAGCTCCAGCAGAATGAAAGGATACATGCAAAGGAACCTAGCACAGTATGTGGTACCCAGTTCCCCTTTAACTTGGCTTTATTCATTCACTCCTGGTAGGGCATTAATAAGGGATTTAGCCCCCTCCTATTGAAAACGATTAATTCAGGGAAGAGTTCAGGCAGTGTGGACAGATACAGTGTAGGCCAAGCCTGTTTCTAAGGCAGGAGCTGGGTAGAGAGGGTGAGAAGGGCGAGAAGAATAGGGAAATATGTGTCGTCTGTGTTGCTGCTGTTGCAACCACCAAAACAAACAAACAAGTGAAAAAAAAAAAAAAGAAGAATTCTCCATACCGGAAAGTGTGCTGTTTTGGAGGAGGCTGGGGAAAGTGTGGATGGCTCGAGTGGGTCCTGTTGGATTGAAGTCTGACAGTGGTGATTCCCTTCAACAAATGGTCGGGGTGGGAGGGTACACACACACATGCACACACACACACACCCCACACGCAGCACCAAGCCTCCGATTTCAGCGCTGGCAGGAGATAACCATTCTTAGCTCGCCTTTCCAGGGTTATTTTTGGCTGAGGCTGTTCGCTGATGGCAAAAGGTTTCAGCCCCCTCCCAAATCCCTCCCCATGCTTGTTCTAAAGAGAAACTGGTGCATGTAGGCTGCGCACTCCCAGGGAGACAGGGAGACGGGCCTGGCGCCGGAGAGGAACCCGGACTCTGCCGAAAGTCTCGCCGCCCGCCGGCTGTTTTCTGGCGGAGGGTGTGCCCCGGAGGGCGGCGATCGCGCGTGAAGGCTGGGGCCAGGCGCGGGTGCAGGCGTCACCGGGGTCGGGCTAGCAGGCCCTGGAATCAGGCTTTTGGGACACCCCAAAAGTGAGTCCAACTTGGGGAGAAACTGAGGACACCTCGGGCGGTCTGGCAGCGGAGAAGGTGGGCGGGAGAAAACTTTACAGGAAGGCAGAAGCAATCTCCGCCGAGGGAGTCAGCGAGCGGCCGCGTGGAGAGGAGGGGCGGGCGGTCCCCACGCGGGCGGGCGCAGGGCGCAGGGTGCCAACCTGCCGGAGAGGGGGCCCGGGCGCGAGGCGGAGTCCCGGCACGCGGCCAGGCTGGTGGAGGCCCACGGCAGGCTGCAGATTCCCTCCGGCCCCGGGAGCCACAGCAGGACCGGCCAGGAGGCACCACGGAGGGGAGCCCCATCCCGGTGCTGACAGTGCCCACCGTGTCCTACGAGGACTCGCGGCGGGCCGGCGGCGGGGTTCTGCGGCGACCTACCGGCCTCTTCGAGGGCCAGTGCAACTACCTGCCCAAATTCATCCAGAGCGTGCTATCGTCCATTGACCAGCGCGACCGTCGGGGCTGCACCACGGTGGTGGGCAGCGACGGCAGGTACTTAAGCAGGACGGCCATCAAGATCGTGGGGCAGATGGCCGCGGCCAACGGGGTGAGTGTCCAGATGCCCCTCGCTTCCCGCCGCGCTGCCGCCATGCCCTCTCCTAGCCCTTGTCCACCTGCTGCCTCCAGGCCCAGCTGGGAGGCCCCTGCCCGGCCCAGGCTTTGCTTCCTCACTCCCGCGTCCTCACCCTCCAGCGCCCCACTCCCACCGTGCTTGCAGCCTCCCCGGCGCACCCCGGACACTGGGTTCTATTAGTACCCACCGCCCCCAAAAGCCTTGAGGGGTGTCTGTCGTTCCTGGAGCCACTCCGGGCGCCCTGGACTCTTCTCCGACTCTGCACACATCCCGCACCTGCTCATTTTTCTTTCGGACATTCTCTTACCCGGCCCTGTAGATTCCAAGGCAGCTCCCAGTTTTCCATATTGTTCCCAATGCGTTCACTGCCCACAGTCCCCACACAAACTTCTTTCCCAGGCTCACAACATAGTCCCTCTGCCCCGTGCCCTTTTTGCAATAATCTGCCAGTCCCCTAAGTCTTAGCTCTGCCTATTTAACAGTAGTGGTGTCTCAGAACACACACACACACACACACACACACACGATCCCTGACATATTTGGCAAGAGTAGGCCCTGAAGGTTTTTAATATTTTGGTTTTTTAACCCAGTGGAATTACTGAATGATTTATTTAATTAGGGTAGGGATGGAGTGGATCCATTTGTTTGATGCTAAACAGCCTGAGCTCGCAGTTCCCAGGGGGCATATCTCTAAATGGTCTGAAATGAGATTTGCAGTGGTTTTCTTAATGCAATTCCCAACTTCTCTCCAAATGCCTTTTGACATTTGACAACATTTCATGCCTCTTCCCCTTTCGCTTTTCATCCTTGTTTTCTCTCCCTTCTCCCACGACCTCGGTAGTCTTCTGCAATCCAGATTCTCAGACTTCGGGTTTTTCTCCCTCTGCCCCTTTCCTCTCTGTCCTATAACTAGAAGCACCTTTTGGCATAGACCCGTATCCCAGTTTCCTCTTTCCCAGGTCCAGCAGCATCTCAAGGACATCTACAAGAGGGATACCTAACTTCAGGGGTCTCTGAATGATATGTGGGAAACATCGTCTAAAAAAGTAATTTTATCCTTATTCATGCAACCAGACCCACACTCATAGAACTTTTCTTTAAGGGGAGTGTCTTGCAGATGTATAAATGAGTGTTAACATCTTTAAAAGGGAAACTGCACAATTCCCTGGCATTTGAATTCCCTCCTTCCTTCCCAACCCTCTCCTTTTCATTTTCTCATGTATTATTAAAAACATTTTTAAAGGATCTCCATGCTTCATATTTATCTACTATAATTCCTCCTTCTCGGTGTTGCAGGGATGGGGAAAGAGGATTTTTTAAAAAACACAATAAAAAGCAATTGGGAGAAACAGGGCCAATGGTGTTGGGGTGGGTAGTGGAATTGTGATTTTTGACTCCAGTAGACAATGATGCTGGATATATGGGGTTTGATTTCTCTCTGGCTCCTCACTTGAGATTGATGAAGTTTGGCTAGAATCAGGGAGTTGAAGAGAGGTTGACAAATGGTCTTTCACTCTTCTCTGACAGGCTGTTCCTGTGGAGTGATGGAGAATAATGAGCCTTGGGAGAGCTATGGGAGCTCTCATACTCCTTCCCGAGCCAATTTTTTAGGGAGTGAGAGAAACATGGCCTGTCCAATACTTGTTGTGGGTCAAGATATTTTTGAAGCTACGGTTGTTGATTTGCATGGGAAAATTATTATGTCTTATTATTTCTTGTCCCACTTTACCATAAGGGCTCCTCAGCTTCTTACTTCAATGGGTCTTCCATGACACACACACTTTATTAACTCTAAGAGTGGAATTTATTTTAACAGATAATTAGCATAGGTCAATATATGCTGAAAATAGAGTCAAATTAAACCTACTAGCTGTTATAAAGGACAGATGACAAAATCCACATAGAAGCATCGATTCTTAAATAATCTGAAAGTACTACTTCTAAGAGGGGCGGGCATGGGTGAAGGGAATGGTGGACATGTTTCAGAATTTCAAATGCCAACTTTAACCAATCGTTTCCTCATTTTGTTCACCTTCTTGGGGGCTTATGCTAAAGTGAAGTGAATAGCCATAAGGCTGGCTTCAGGAGAAAGGTGGTCTAAAAGAACTGGATAATTATAAGCAAAATTGGTCTCGAATGATTGAAAATTGATGAGAATGTGCTTGTCTCCTGATTTGGCATCCTGAGTTAGACTCAGGAATACTGAACATGGATCCCAAAGGCTTTGGTCTTTTTTGATATCCTATTGGATAATCATAAGCAGGCTAGAAAAATAGGAAACTAGAATTTATTCTCTTTGAACTGACAAATCTGGCCAGTGGGCTGCATTCTCTATATCTGAAAAATCTTGGTTTTGATTGAAAAATTAATTTTACAAAGCAATTTTCTTTTTTTTCAATTAAATTTCATTTTTTTTGACACAGGGTCTCACTTTGTTGCCCAGGCTGGAGTGCAATGGTACAGTCTTGGCTCACTGTAGCCTTGACCTCCCCAGATTCAGGTGATCTTCCCACCTCAGCCTCCTGAGTAGCTGGGGCTATAGGTGCACGCCACTATGCACAGCTGATTTTTGTGTTTTTACTACTCATAGGGTTTCTCTGTTGCCCAGTCTAGTCTCAAACTCCTGATCTCAAGAGATCTGCCTGCCTTGGCCTCCTAAAGTGTCATGAACCACCATGCCCAGCCTACAAAGCAATGTTCTAGGAAAAACTACAGTTACTCTTTGATTATGTAATTGCTGGAGAAGAAAAGCATGGCATTTCTAAAATGATGAACTATATTACTTATATTTTAATATCTCATAAAGTTTGAAATAGACATTTCAAACATAAACATGTATAAAAATTTTTATAAATTATAAAATCAAAAACATTTTACAATTATTTTATTATAAAATTATTATAGAATCAAAAACATTATAAATTTAAACAACTTTTTTAAAAATTTATTTTGGGATTTCCCATGGAGTGATGGAGAATAATGAGCCTTGGGAGAGCTATGGCAGCTCTCATACTCCTTCCTGGGCCAACTTTTTTAGGAAATGGGAGAAATATACCCTGTTCAATGTTTATTGTGGGTCAGGATATTTTTGAAGCTATAGTTGTTGATTTGCTTCAAACTTTAAAAAAATTATTATAAAATTATGGGATGTAAAAAAATTTATTATAAAACTTTGAAATTTTCAAACTTTCAGAAAAGCAGAGAGATGAGATTAATGGCACTCACAGGCAAGCATAGAACATAGATTGTAAACATTTTGCTATATTTGTGTCATGACTATTTTTTGCTTGTGTTTGAAAGTATATTAAAGAAAATGATATTTTACCCCTAAATTCTTTAGTACAGATTTCTAAAAAAAAAAGAACATTTTCCTGTATAGTTACAAAATCATCTTTTCAAACAAAATAAAAAATGGCTTTTTTATATCATTTATTACCCAGTCCACATTCAGATTTCCTCAATTATTATGAAATGTCCTTTTATTTTTTGAGACAAAGTCTTGCTCTTTCACACAGCCTGAAGTGCAGTGAAACAATCATAGCTCATTGCAGCCTCAAACTCCTGGGCTCAAGTGATCTTCCTGCCTCAGCTTCCTGAGTAGCTAGGACTAGAGGTGCACACCACCATGCCCAGCTAATTTATTGTTTTTGTAGAGATGGAGGTCTTACTACGTTGCCCAGGCTGGTCTCAAACACCTGGCCTCAAGTGATCCTTCCAGCTTGGTCTCCCTGAAATATCTTTTGTGGCTGGTTTGTTCAAATTAGTTTCTTCTAATCAAGGGATACACATTGCATTTGATTATTTAGCTCAAGACTTTTTTAACCTGGAAAATACCCATACTCTTTGTTTATGTATTTATTTAGTGAAATTGACTTGTTGAAAAACTAGTCAGTTGTCCTGTAGAATATTTCCCCTTCTGGAATTTTCTGGTTGCTTTTTATGGTGTCATTTAACTTTTCACTCTGTTTTTTCCTGGTTAACTGGAAGTTAGTTCTAAAGGCTTTTAGGCCTGCTATAACAAAATACCAAAAACTGGATGACTTATAAAGAACAGAAATTTATTTCTCACAGTCCTAGAGGCTAGCAAGTTTAAAATCAAGGAGCATGTGGTTTTGATATCTGGTTAGGACCAACTTTCTGGTTCATAGATTGGCCTTCTTGCTGGGCCCTCACATAGTGGGAGAGACTAGCTAGGTCTCTGGGGCCTCTTTTATAAGGGCACTAATTCCAATCATGAAGCCTCTGTCCTTATGATCTAATGACCCCCTAAAGGCCCCACCTTTTAATACCAGCACCTTTGGGGTTAGGATGTCAACATATTAATTTTGGGAAGACATACACGTTCAGCCCATTGCAAGGTTTAGTTAGATTCAGGTTCAACTTCTTTTTTTAAAGACTATTTCATAGGCAATAATGTGTATTCACATCCCATCATTAGTGATGGTGAGATGATCGCAAGGTTAGGGTGATCACTGCCTATCTCCTCTGCTATATTCCCCCTTGGGTCAAGCCAGTAGTCTGCGACGTGAACTTTGTACCATGTGTATATTCAGTTATATTCTGTATCAATAGTTACTTGATTGTTTTAGCATTTATTAATGATCCTTGCTTGAGTTGATTATTTCATTAGGGGTTTCAAAATGGTGAATTTCTAATTCTCTAATTCTATCTACATGTTTTAGCTGGCATTTTTCTATAAGCAGACCATTTTCTTCACCACTGGGTTATTTGGCTACCCTGAAACATAGTTCCTTCCGGGAAGGCAGAACACATGTTTATTTCTGTCTTTTAAAAATTACTGGTGTTTGGAGTGAAGATTAGGTGAGCTAACTACCTCCACAGGTGACAAATGAATTTTGTTTTGTCTCACTTTTGCTTTTTTGAATATCACTGTGGCTGCTTGGATTTTTATATTTAATTTGAATGGATTAGGGAATAAATGAGAAGATAGGTTTTATCTGTTTCTGTAGTTTTTATGTGGCTGTGTGAACTTACTTTTAAAAATTCCCAGAAATATTTTAATTCCCCTTTAAAGATATAAACTATGTCATACTATAAAGCAAAAGAAAAACCAATCATGTGAAGAGTAAATAGTATCGTTTAAACGAATTGTGGTTAAGCTTAGTTTGTAACTAATTAGTTTTTTATTTTCTTTCTACTTTTATCTGCTTCAGAGCCTCTTCAGTGGTTTAGATCTTCTACGTGTCAAATTATTCTAATCTCTTAAAAAGTTTAAGAGCTAAAATACAACACAATGACTACAGGAATGCCCTTGTCCTTTTCTGGATAGGTACACCTAAGGCAACTTCTTTTTCTCTTCTTTGTTCTCTTCTTCTTTCTTATTCTTAAATCATCTTCAATATTGGACAGATGACAGCACTATGCCTGCCTCAAGATGTTTCTGACTTTTTCTTTTTCTTTTTTTTTTTTTTTTGAGATGGAGTCTTGCTCTGTCACCCAGGCTAGAGTGCAGTGGCACAATCTTGGCTCACTACAACTTCTGTCTCCTGGGTTCCAGTGATTCTCCCAACTCAGCCTCCTGAGTAGCTGGGGTTACAGGCATGCACCACCACGCCTAGCTAATTTTTTGTATTTTTACCAGAGACGGGGTTTCACCATGTCGGCCAGGCTGGTCTTGAACTCCTGACCTCAAGGGATCTGCCTGCCTTGGCCTCCCAAAGTGCTGGGATTACACGTGTGAGCCACTGCACCCGGCCATTTCTGAGTTTTTCTAAAGTCTTCTTTCTCTGGAGATGACATTATATAATAGCACTGTTCAATAGAAGTTTCTTTGATGATGGAACTGTTCTATAATCTGCATTGTCCCAGCCACTAGCCATATGTGACTACTGTAACACTTGAAATGTGGCTAGAGCAACTGAAGAACTGAATTTTGCATTTTACTGAATTTTAATTAATTAAAATAGAAATGCAAATAACCATAAGTGGTTAGTAGCTGCCATACTGGACAGCAAAGATCTATAATTCAGCATTTAAAATCGATTTTGTTTTGTTTTCAAAAATGGAGTCAGACTGTTACAACCCAAAAGAACTGTAGGTTAAATTAAGGTAAATCCCCAAATACTACATACACATTTGGGAAATCCAAACCAGATTTTTTTCATGTGATAACCACACCCTCTTTTGAGTTTAGCCTTGGAGGTAATGGAGTATGGCAGAGAAAACCCTGTATCAGCAGCTGGAAGACTCACCTTCTTTTCCTAGCTCTGCCATATATTGACCAAAAGAGTCAAAGTCCATTCAGATGGTTGAGGGGCCTTGGAATTTTGTTTTTGGTTTTCACATACAAGTTGGAGGGCAGATGCGTTAGCCTCTTGAAATACCCAGAAACCACTTGTTTCCTCATCTAAAAATCAGGTATGACAGGATCATTTAATTATCCTGGAAATCAGATGAAGCACTGCATATGAAAGCACTTTGTAACATCGATAGCACTGGGAAATGTAAAGACCTTTTACTGAAATATAAAGGTGTATGGTCAACTGAATATATCTCAGATAGTTAGGATTTGACTGTATATATTGAATATAACCTGTAGTGGGCCCCTTGGTAAACAGCTTACAGTTTTGTTGCAAGTTTTAGCCAAGAGAAAATTTATTTGTTGACTAGTCATGCCCTTCATTGGCCACATGATGAGCAGCCAAGATATTAACACACAGTGCACCTTGCAGAATTCAAGAATGTCTCAGTGTCTTGTGAACTAGGAAGCTGAAATGCAGTGGTATGCAGAAGGCTGGCTCAGTAGGAGCCTTGGGAGTGTCCTCCAGATAGATGTTTGTGCAGGTTGTGTTTGATTCCAGTTGGCCATGAAAAGCTGGTTGCTCTAAAGAATGAGAATATACTTGGTTTTGCATTTACTAGAACTATCTGGGGAACAAATCTTGGGGTGGAAGAAAGAAGGGAGGGAGGGAAAGCTGTGCTTCAATACCTAGGGCTTCTTTCCTGGAATGGATCTGAGAATCTGGGATTGGGTGGCTAATAGCTCATCTCTAGAAGGGAGAAAGAACTGGGTGGTGATGGCTTTGTATTTTCTATTGGAGTTCACTAGAGAATAGGTGAATGGAATGGGCTGCTATGATCCAGACATTAGGGAGGACAGGTTTGTGATACATTAGAAAACTTGAATGAGCCCTTCTATGATTCTCTCTTCCCTCTTTCTGCTTCCCGTTCTTAATCACCATCCGCAGGTTGTGGAATTAGCAAATCTATTATGTGAGCAATAGCAAACTTACAGGAGCCCTTGGCTCCATCTATCTCCCTGTTTGTGTCAGTTCCTTCTGGATGCTTTTAGTCTGTGGTCTTCATTCACTCTTTTTATGGGGAAGTAAAAGGAGTGGGACAGATTATGAGAACAGCTGGGTCCTCCCAGTTGCTGGGGTGGTTATTTTAAGCTTTGTTTAATGTGTCCAGAGACCCAGATGGCATTTTTAACTAAGCTGCTTTATTAAATCTTGTGATAAAGCATAGTGATGTTTATTGAAAAGGCAGACACGCATCAGCAACATTATGCGTGAAACTTGCTCTAAGAATTTTCTATAAAACATCTGTTCTCTTTGAGCCTTTTGTGAACTCTGGAAGTTTGCTAGTTTCTATACAGACTTGAGGACAAGAAGTTGGAACCCACTTTTGGAGATGTCCAAGCATAGGTATTGGAATCATTAATCCTAACCCTCTCAGTTTTAAGGCCCCGGATACCCTTCTGTTAGACAACAGTAACATGAGCAAGCACTGTAATAACCTTTAAACAAGATTATTTGGAAATAATGGACAAGAAAAATTAGTATAAATTGTTTGGGGATTTTAAAATTAAAGATAAAAAGCTAGGGCTTCAATGACCTGTGCCAGCCTATAGCCTTAAGAGTCAATTTGCAAACACTCAAGATTTGGCCAATATGCCTCTACTACTTCTACTTAACACAGTCAAAGGGAAATTTTTAGAGTCTTTCATCTGATTTGACTCTCTTAGTTACGAATAAGAGGATATCTAGAATATATATGTGACTTGTTAAAATGAAAATCCACCTTCTCTGAGTCTTCAAATATCTTTCATATCTTACATTTTTTAGTCACATCAACTTTTGAAGTCATGTCCGTAGTTGTATGAAAAGAAAAATTTCAGGAACATTCAATCTCAAAAGTTCTTTTTCTTAGTCTGAAGTCGTAGAAGCATTTGACTTTTACTTTCTCTTTTTAAGTTTGTACTAGTAGGTATTTTGTATAAATCTAATATTTAATTATTGCCTTTGTATTCTTTTTCTCTAGTAAACATCCTGGTTTTTAGCTATCAATATGTAGTTTTACATTTAGGGATTTCTAATGGAAAGAGAAAGGAATCTGAAATCAGAGGACGAGAGTTTATTCTACTTGACCAAACACATACACAATACTGGAAGGAGAGTTTTACAACAAATATTTAATATCTATGACATGTAAAACGTTTTTTGAAATCAAGAAAATTCAAACAATTCAATACAAATATCATCAATAATAACACATGAACAGGTGGCCAACCTTATTAATAACCAGAGAAATATGAATTAAAACAATCCATCAACTTGTAAAAAAGATGAAATTACCCAGAGTTGGTGTAGGTGATGGAAAATTGTCATGTTTGTATACTGTTCATAGAAGTTAAATTGACATAACTTTTTGGTCAGGCAATTTGGAAGTATATATCTAAATTAATAGAGTAGTTTTCTAATAACCTGGGAATCTCTTAATCTAAGAATCTTTACTGTAGATTTTTCTAGAACAAATGTACAAACATCTGTGTACAAGGGTACTCACTGCAGCATTTTGCTAAGGAAAAACTCAGAAAAAATTTATATGTTCAACAGTGAACAGGTACATAATTTATGACACAACTGCACAATATACACCACTAAAATAAAGGATATAAATTTATATGTAGTATGAAAAAGATGTGAATGATAGCTTGTTGGTAAAAAACAGCAATGACTGGAATATTGTGTGTAACGTAATCCTGCTTTTCTGTATATAATGTAGGCATAGAAAATAGGATTGAAAGGACATACTCTAGTCAACAGTGTATATAGCTTGGGTGGAGGGGGTGTATAATGGGGAAGGAGAGTCCCTTTTCCTATCTATTCCATATCCATCTCTGGATTTAAAAGATCATACATGCATATGCATTACCTTCAAAATTAAAATGATAAAGACAAAAGGAGAAGCTTTGGATTTGAATCATGATACTACTGTTTGCAACTTCTATGACCGTGGGGAAGTCGCCTAGCATCCTGGGGTTTATTTCCTCATTTATAAAAATAGGGAAAGTAATAATACTTGTCTACATATCTTCTAGGGTTGTTGGTAGGATTGAATGTGATAATGGGTTACAGCGTTATGAATTATTTATTCATATAACACAATTATTATAAAAATATTTTGCTCTGATTAAAATAAAAGAAGGACGAGATCGTGTGTGTTTTTCAGTCCCAGTAGCTTTACTAACCAGAAAGCGCCTGCTGATGTGGTGATCACAGTTGCTTTGGTGCAGCTTCCTCTTGACTTTTGGCAATTCTCCACGCTGCTAGCTAAGGCTGAGGTGGCGACTGTGGAAGGTGTGATCTCCTCCCCCTCCCAGCACACATTTGTGTGCATACTCACACTCATGCACACACAAACACACACATGCACACTCTATCACAGTACATGAGGTGGCAGCAGCTGCTCCGGCATAGACTTTCACACAACATAAAGGGCTTTTTTGGTGTGGTCTTTGCATTATTTCCTGTTAAGCATGAGCTGAGTCAGTGCCATGCTTTTCCATCTGAAACCTTTCTGAGGCTCAGGCTGAGTTAAGAGCAAACCCTCTCCCCTCCATGCCCACCCCATGGCCCTCTACTGAAGCCAGATCATAATCTGCTCATTTCATGAGGATTTTCAAACCGAATGGACTGGGCCATGTGAGAGATCACTGAAAGGAACAGACCAAGCAGAGGCTAAGAGACTCCACGCTAATCTGCTGAGTCATCTGAAAATGCACAGCTGTGGCAGCTCACGGTGCTTTAAAGTACTTTGGCAGGATGTTTGTTCAGGGGGCCTGTTCCTGCAGCCCTGCTGAATGTTTGGTTAGGAGGCATAATCATTTTTTGGACAGGATCTCCCAAATGTAAGGTGATAGATGCTAATGTGGAATATAATACAGAAGATACAGCTTGGATGTCATAAATAACAATAAATTGTTTAATCTTGCTGAGTTGTAAATCTATGATTGCCAGAGGTCTTTAGTTCACTGGAACATAGTATGGGGGCAGGGGCACTTAGCAAATAGGCAGTTATTATTTTCCAACCAGACAGAAACTGGTCTGATGAAATTTATCTAAAAAGGCATACGCATGTATTTTAATTAATTGTGACAATTACTCAGAGAAAACACATGGCCCTAAAGAGGCTGAGGGTTTTTTTGTTCTAAATATAAATGTATATGTATATTCACCTATATTCTACCTATGTATAAGTAAGAGAATGAGTTTTTGTTTGGGGATATATATTTATACGTATCTATACAGAGAGATATACACATACTTAATTTCTGTGTACCTATTAAGGTGCGGTGACAGATGGAAAGTATTTTTAAGCATTTAGATAGCTTATTCTATAGCATATGTGTGCATATAGCCCACCCATAAAGCTTTGTCTCTTTTCTGGATATATTTAACAAGAGGCTAGAACAGAGTCCAAAATGTCAGAAATGTTTGAACATTCCATAGAAATGAAGGAGGTGTTTCCAAATGACCTATGTTTCTATGGCAATAAATAGAACTTGTGCTGCGTTGGATGGGTCAGGAGTAAGGAATATAAACAGTGTAAGTATGGCTATTCCAGGCAGAAATCTACCTTGTAAGAATAGCTTTGTGCAGTGAGCTCGACAACATTGATCAGTTACCAGTCCGGTTCAGTACAACATTGATAAGGTAGCAAGACGGTTCGGCAGAGCCAGTCGGAGACACAGATGGGGACAATCAAAGAAGATGCAGGTCAGGACAAGGATGCAGATATGTACCTGTCACTACCATGGACTTCAGCAGCTTCTTACTGAGCAGGTTTATGATCAAAGAAGAAAGACATCATTGATATGTAAGCATGTTACAATTAATTTGCTGTTTAGTTACTAGCAAACTACATCCAGTTTTTAGTTTTTAGGTTTTTTTTTCTTTTTTCTTTTTTGAAACAGGTTCTTGTTCTGTCATCCAGGTTGGAGTGCAGTCGTTATCCAAGCTCACTGCAGCCTTAAAATCCTGGGCTCCATAGATCCTCCCACCTCAGACTCCCAAGAAGCTGGGACTACAGGTGCACACGACCATGGCCAGCTAATATTTCTATTTTTTTTGTAGAGATGAGGTCTTGCTGTATTGCCCAGGCTGCTCTTGAGCTCCTGGCAGTGTAGATATTTCCCTGTTTATACAGATGATGGTGTAGATATTTCCATGTTTATACAGATGAGTGTGTAGATATTTCCATGTTTTTAAAGATGGCGGTGTAGATATTTCCATGTTTATAGAGATAGCAGTGTAGATATTTCCATGTTTGTACAGATGCAGTGTTGATGTTTCCATCTATGCACAGATTGCCGTGTAGGTATTTCCATGTGTATACAGATGGCATTGTAGATATTTCCATGTTTACACAGATGGTGGTGTAGATATTTCCATGTTTATACAGATGACTGTATAGGTATTTCCATGTTTTTACACATGGCACTGTAGATATTTCCATGTTTATAGAGATAGCGGTGTAGATATTTCCATGTTTATACAGATAGCGGTTTAGCTATTTCCATGTTTATACAGACCGCGGTGTAGATATATCCATGTTTATACACACAGCGGTGCAGATATTTCCATGTTTGTACAGATGGCGGTGTTGATATTTCCATCTATACACTGATGACCGTGTAGATATTTCCATGTTTATACAGATGGCGGTGCAGATATTTCCATGGATATGTAGAAGGCGGTGTAGATATTTCCATGTTTATACAGATAACGGTGTAGTTTTTTCCATGTTTATATAGATAGCGGTGTAGATATTTCCATGTATATACACAAGGCTGTGTAGTTATTTCCATGTTTATACAGATGGCAGTGTAGATATTTCCATGTTTATACCGATAACTTTGTAAGTATTTCCATGTTTATACAGATGGCGGTGTAGATATTTCGATGTTTATAGAGATAGTGGTAGAGATATTTCCATGTTTATAGAGATAACAGTGTAGATATTTCCACGTTTATACTGATCGCAGTGTAGATTTTTCCATGTTTATAGAGATAGCGGTGTGGATATTTCCATGTTTATACAGATAGGGGTGTAGATATTTCTATGTTTATAGAGATGGCGGTGTAGATATTTCCATGTTTATACAGAAGACTTGTAGGTATTTCCATGTTTATACAGATAGCGGTGAAGATATTTCCATGTTTACACAGATCGCGGTGTAGATATTTCCATGTTCATGCAGATCGCGGTGTAGATATTTCCATGTTTATACAGATAGAGGTGTAGATATTTCCATGTTTTTACAGATATTGTTGTAGATATTTCCATGTTTACATATATTGCGGTGTAGGTATTTCCATCTTTCTACAGATGGCATTGTAGATATTTCCATGTTTATACAGATGGCGGTGTAGATATTTCCATGTTTATATAGATGGTGGTGTAAATATTACCAAGTTTATACAGATAGCTTTGTAGATATTTCCATGTTTATACGGATCGTGGTGAAGATATTTCCATGTTTATAAAGATCGCGGTGCAGATATTTCCATGTTTATACAGATCGCGGTGTAGATATTTCCATGTTTATACAGATAGCGGTGTAGATATTTCCATGTTTATACAGATAGCGGTGTAGATATTTCCATGTTTATACAGATGGTGGTGTAGATATTTCCATGTTTATAGAGATAGCGGTGTAGATATTTCCATATTTATACATATAGCGGTGTAGATATTCCATGTTTATAGTGATAGCGGTGTAGGAATTTCCATGTTTATAGTGATAGCGGTGTAGATATTTCCATGTTTATATGGATAGCGGTGTAGATATTTCCTTGTTTATATGGATAGCGGTGTTGATATTTTCATGTTTATACAGATAGCGGTGTAGGTATTTCCATGCTAATACAGATAGCGGTGTAGATATTTCCATGTTTATACAGATGGTTGTGTAGATATTTCCATGTTTATACAGATGGCAGTGTAGATATTTCCATGTTTATGCAGATGGTGGTGTTGATATTTCCGTGTTTACAGAGATAGCGGTGTAGATATTTCCATCTTTGCACAGATTGCGGTGTAGGTATTTCCATCTTTACACAGATAGTGGTGTAGATATTTCCGAGTTTACAAAGATAGCTGTGTAGATATTTCCATGTTTACACAGATGGCGTTGTAGATATTTCCATGTATACACAGATAGCGTTGTAGATATTTCCATGTTTATACAGATAGCGGTGTAGGTATTTCCATGTTTATACAGATAGCGGTGTAGATATTTCCATGTTTATAGAGATAGCAATGTACATATTTCCATGTTTGTACAGATGGCGGTGATGATGTCTCCATCTATACACAGATTGCCGTGTAGGTATTTCCATGTGTAAACAGATGGCATTGTAGATATTTCCATGTTTATACAGATAGTGGTGTAGATATTTCCATGTTTACACAGATGACTGTATAGGTATTTCCATGTTTATACAGATGGCGTTGTACATATTTCCATGTTTATAGAGATAGCGGTGTAGATATTTCCATATTTATAGAGATAACGGTGCAGAAATTTCCATGTTTATACAGATATCAGTGTAAATATATCCATGTTTATACAGATCACAATGTAGATATTTCCATGTTTATAGAGATAGCGTTGTAGATATTTCCATGTTTATAGAGATAGCGGTGCAGATATTTCCATGTTTATACATTTATCGGTGTATATATTTCCATGTTTATACAGATCGTGGTGTAGATATTTCCATGTTTATACAGATACCGGTGTAGATATTTCCATGTTTATACAGAGCGCAGTGTTGATATTTCCATGTTTATAGAGAGAGCAGTGTAGATATTTCCATGTTTGTACAGATGGGGTGCTGATGTTTCCATCTATACACAGATTGCCGTGTAGGTATTTCCATGTGTATACAGATGGCATTGTAGATATTTCCATGTTTATACAGATGGTGGTGTAGATATTTCCATGTTTATACAGATGACTGTATAGGTATTTCCATGTTTTTACACATGGCATTGTAGATATTTCCATGTTTATAGGGATAGCGGTGTAGATATTTCCATGTTTATACAGATAGCGGTATAGCTATTTCCATGTTTATACAGACCGCGGTGTAGATATATCCATGTTTATACACATAGCGGTGCAGATATTTCCATGTTTGTACAGATGGCGGTGTTGATATTTCCTTCTATACACTGATGACCGTGTAGATATTTCCATGTTTATACAGATGGCGGCGCAGATATTTCCATGGAGATGTAGAAGGCGGTGAAGATATTTCCATGTTTATACAGATAACGGTGTAGTTTTTTCCATGTTTATATAGATAGCGGTGTAGATATTTCCATGAATATACACAAGGCTCTGTAGATATTTCCATGTTTATACAGATGACAGTGTAGATATTTCCATGTTTATACCGATAACTTTGTAAGTATTTCCATGTTTATACTGATGGCGTTGTAGATATTTCGATGTTTATAGAGATAGTGGTAGAGATATTTCCATGTTTATAGAGATAACAGTGTAGATATTTCCACGTTTATACTGATTGCAGTGTAGTTTTTTCCATGTTTATAGAGATAGCGGTGTGGATATTTCCATGTTTATACAGATAGGGGTGTAGATATTTCTATGTTTATAGAGATGGCGGTGTAGATATTTCCATGTTTATACAGATCACCTTGTACATATTTCCTTGTTTATACAAATAGCGGTGTAGTTATTTCCATGTTTATACAGATAGCGGTGTAGATATTTCCTTGTTTATAAAATAACACTCTAGATATGTCCATGTTTATACAGATCACGGTGTAGATATTTCCTTGTTTATACAAATAGCAGCGTAGTTATTTCCATGTTTATACAGATAGCGTTGTAGATATTAACATGTATATACAGATGGCGTTGTAGATATTTCCATGTTTATACAGATAGCGTTGTAGATATTTCCATGTATATACAGATAGCGGTGTAGGTATTTCCATGTTTTTACACATAGCGGTGAAGATATTTCCATGTTTATAGAGATAGCAATGTACATATTTCCATGTTTGTACAGATTGCGGTGATGATGTCTCCATCTATACACAGATTGCCGTGTAGGTATTTCCATGTGTAAACAGATGGCATTGTAGATATTTCCATGTTTATACAGATAGTGGTGTAGATATTTCCATGTTTACACAGAGGACTGTATATTTATTTCCATGTTTATGCAGATGGCGTTGTACATATTTCCATGTTTATAGAGATAGCGGTGTAGATATTTCCATATTTATACAGATAACGGTGCAGTAATTTCCATGTTTATACAGATATCGGTGTAAATATATCCATGTTTATACAGATCACAAAGTAGATATTTCCATGTTTATAGAGATAGCGTTGTAGATATTTCCATGTTTATAGAGATAGCGGTGCAGATATTTCCATGTTTATACATTTATCGGTGTATATATTTCCATGTTTATACAGATCGTGGTGTAGATATTTCCATGTTTATACAGATACCGGTGTAGGTATTTCCATGTTTATACAGAGCGCAGTGTTGATATTTCCATGTTTATAGAGAGAGCAGTGTAGATATTTCCATGTTTGTACAGATGGGGTGCTGATGTTTCCATCTATACACAGATTGCCGTGTAGGTATTTCCATGTGTATACAGATGGCATTGTAGATATTTCCATGTTTATACAGATGGTGGTGTAGATATTTCCATGTTTATACAGATGACTGTATAGGTATTTCCATGTTTTTACACATGGCATTGTAGATATTTCCACGTTTATAGAGATAGCGGTGTAGATATTTCCATGTTTATACAGATAGCGGTATTGCTATTTCCATGTTTATACAGACCGCGTTGTAGATATATCCATGTTTATACACATAGCGGTGCAGATATTTCCATGTTTGTACAGATGGCGGTGTTGATATTTCCATCTATACACTGATGACCGTGTAGATATTTCCATGTTTATACAGATTGCGGCGCAGATATTTCCATGGATATGTAGAAGGCGGTGTAGATATTTCCATGTTTATACAGATAACGGTGTAGATTTTTCCATGTTTATATAGATAGCGGTGTAGATATTTCCATGTATATACACAAGGCTGTGTAGATATTTCCATGTTTATACGGATGACAGTGTAGATATTTCCATGTTTATACCGATAACTTTGTAAGTATTTCCATGTTTATACAGATGGCGTTGTAGATATTTCGATGTTTATAGAGATAGTGGTAGAGATATTTCCATGTTTATAGAGATAACAGTGTAGATATTTCCACGTTTATACTGATTGCAGTGTAGATTTTTCCATGTTTATAGAGATAGCGGTGTGGATATTTCCATGTTTATACAGATAGGGGTGTAGATATTTCTATGTTTATAGAGATGGCGGTGTAGATATTTCCATGTTTATACAGATCACCTTGTAGATATTTCCTTGTTTATACAAATAGCGGTGTAGTTATTTCCATGTTTATACAGATAGCGGTGTTGATATTTCCTTGTTTATACAAATAACACTCTAGATATGTCCATATTTATACAGATCACGGTGTAGATATTTCCTTGTTTATACAAATAGCAGTGTAGTTATTTCCATGTTTATACAGATAGCAGTGTAGATATTAACATGTATATACAGATGGCTGTGTAGATATTTCCATGTTTATACAGATGGCTGTGTAGATATTTCCATGTTTATACAGAAGTCTTGTGGGTATTTCCATGTTTATACAGATAGCGTTGAAGATATTTCCATGTTTACACAGATCGCGGTGTAGATATTTCCATGTTTATGCAGATCGCGGTGTAGATATTTCCATGTTTATACAGATAGCGGTGTAGATATTTCCATGTTTTCACAGATATTGTTGTAGATATTTCCATGTTTACACATATTGTGGTGTAGCTATCTCCATCTTTCTACAGATGGCATTGTAGATATTTCCATGTTTATACAGATGGCGGTGTAGATATTTCCATGTTTATATAGATGGTGGTGTAGATATTACCATGTTTATACAGATAGCTTTGTAGATATTTCCATGTTTATACGGGTCGTGGTGAAGATACTTCCATGTTTATACAGATCGCGGTGTAGATATTTCCATGTTTATACAGATCGCGTTGTAGATATTTCCATGTTTATACAGATAGCGGTGTAGATATTTCCATGTTTATACAGATAGCGGTGTAGATATTTCCATGTTTATACAGAGGGCTGTGTAGATATTTCCATGTGTGTACTGATGGCAGTGTAGATATTTCCATGTTTATAGAGATGGCGCTGTAGATATTTCCAAGTTCATACAGATGGCAGTGTAGATATTTCGATGTTTATACAGATAGCGGTTTAGATATTTCCATGTTTACAGAGATAGCGGTGTAGATATTTCCATCTTTGCACAGATTGCGGTGTAATTATTGCCAAATTTACACAGATAGCGGTGTAGATATTTAAAAGTTTACACAGATAGCTGTGTAGATATTTCCATGTTTACAGAGATAGCATTGTAGATGTTTCCATGTTTATACAGATTGCGGTGTAGTTATTTCCATGTTGATACAGATAGCGGTGTAGATATTTCCATGTTTATACAGGTAGCGGTGTAGAAATTCCCATGTTAACACAGATCGCTTTGTAGACATTTCCACCTTTCTACAGATGTCAGTGTAGATATTTCCAAGTTTATACAGATGGCAGTGTAGATATTTCCATGTTTATACAGATGTCTGTTTAGATATTTCCATGTTTATGCAGATGGCGGTGTAGATATTTCCATGTTTATAGGGTTGGCGGTGTAGTTATTTCTATGTTTATAGAGATAGCGGTGTAAATATTTCCATGCTTATAGAGATGGTCGTGTAAGTATTTTCATGTTTATAGAGATAGCTGTGTAGATATTTCCATGTTTATACAGATAGCGGTGTAGATATTTCCATGTTTACACAGATCGCGGTGTAGTTATTTCCATGTTTATGCAGATCGCGGTGTAGATATTTCCATGTTTATACAGATAGCGGTGTAGATATTTCCATGTTTTTACAGATATTGTTGTAGATATTTCCATGTTTACACATATTGCGTTGTAGGTATTTCCATCTTTCTACAGATGGCATTGTAGATATTTCAATGTTTATACAGATGGCGGTGTAGATATTTCCATGTTTATATAGATGGTGGTGAATATATTACCATGTTTATACTGATATCTTTGTAGATATTTCCATGTTTATACGGATCGTGGTGAAGATATTTCCATGTTTATACAGATCGCGGTGTAGATATTTCCATGTTTATACAGATCGCGGTGTAGATATTTCCATGTTTATACAGATAGCGGTGTAGATATTTCCATGTTTATACAGATAGCGGTGTAGATATTTCCATGTTTACAGATGGCGGTGAAGATATTTCCATGTTTATAGAGATGTTGGTGTAGATATTTACATGTTCATTGTGATAACGGTGTAGATATATCCATGTTCATAGAGATAGCAGTGAGGATATTTCCATGTTTGTACAGATAGCAGTGTAGATATTTCCATTTTTATAGAGATAGCTGTTTTGATATTTCATATTTATACAGATAGCGGTGTAGATATTTCCATGTTTATACAGTTAGCGGTGTAGATATTTCCACGTTTAAGCAGATGGCGGTGTAGATATTACCATCTTTCTACAAATGGCAGTGTAGATATTTCCATGTTTATAAAGATGGTGGTGTAGATATTTCCATGTTTATATAGATGGCAATGTAGATATTTTCTTGTTTATGTAGATGGCGTTGTAGATATCTCCATGTTTAAAGAGATGGCGGTGTACATATTTCCCTCTTTATAGAGACAGCGGTGTAGGTATTTCCATGTTTATACAGATAGCGGTGCAGATATTTCCATGTTTATACGGATTCCTATGCAGATATTTCCATATTTATACAGAGGGCTGTGTAGATATTTCTATGTTAATACAGATGGCAGTATAGATATTTCCATGTTCCTACACATGACTTTGTAGGCATTTCCATGTTTATACAGATGGCTTTGTAGATATTTCCATGTTTATAGAGATAGCGGTGCAGATATTTCCATGTTTATACACATAGCGGTGTATATATTTCCATGTTTATACAGATCGTGGTGTAGATATTTCCATGTTTATACAGATACCGGTGTAGATATTTCCATGTTTATACTGAGCGCAGTGTAGATATTTCCATGTTTATAGAGATAGCAGTGTAGATATTTCCATGTTTGTACAGATGGCAGTGTTGATGTTTCCATCTATACACAGATTGCGTTGTAGATATTTCCATGTGTATACAGATGGCATTGTAGATATTTCCATGTTTATACAGATAGTGGTGTAGATATTTCCATGTTTACACAGATGACTGTATAGGTATTTCCATGTTTATACAGATGGCGGTATAGATATTTCCATGTTTATAGAGATAGCGGTGTAGATATTTCCATATTTATACTGATAACGGTGTAGAAATTTCCATGTTTATACAGATAGCGGTGTAAATATTTCCATGTTTATACAGATCACGGTGTAGGTATTTCCATGTTTATAGAGATAGCGGTGTATATATTTCCATGTTGATACAGATAGCGGTGTAGATATTTCCATGTTCATACAGACCGCGGTGTAGATATTTCCAGGTTTATACAGATAGCGGTGCAGATATTTCCATGTTTGTACAGATGGCGGTGTTGATAACTCCATCTATAAGCAGATGACCCTGTAGATATTTCCATGTTTATACAGATGGCAGTGTAAATATTTCCATGTTTATACCGATAACTTTGTAAGTATTTCCATGTTTATACAGATGGCGGTGTAGATATTTCGATGTTCATAGAGATAGCAGTGGAAATATTTCCATGTTTATAGAGATGGCGGTGTAGATATTTGCACGTTTATACTGATCGCGGTGTAGATTTTTCCATGTTTATAGAGATAGCAGTGTGGATATTTCCATGTTTATACAGATAGGGGTGTAGATATTTCCTTGTTTATACAAATATCACTGTAGATATTTCCATGTTTATACTGATCACGGTGTAGATATTTCCTTGTTTATACAAATAGCCGTGTAGTTATTTCCATGTTTATACAGATAGCGGTGTAGATATTTCCATGTATATACAGATGGCTGTGTAGATATTTCCATGTTTATACAGATGGCTGTGTAGATATTTCCATGTTTATACTGATGACTTGTAGGTATTTCCATGTTTATACAGATGGCGGTGAAGTTATTTCCAAGTTTATAGAGATAGCTGTGTAGATATTTCCATGTTTATACAGATCGCGGTATAGATATTTCCATGTTTATATAGATCGCGGTATAGATATTTCCATGTTTATGCAGATCGCGGTGTAGCTATTTCCATGTTTATACAGATAGCGCTGTAGATACTTCCATGTTTTTACAGATATTGTTGTAGATATTTCCATGTTTACACAGATTGCGGTGTAGGTATTTCCATCTTTCTACAGATGGCATTGTAGATATTTCCATGTTTATACAGATGGCGTTGTAGATATTTCCATGTTTATATAGATGGTGGTGTAGATATTACCATGTTTATACAGATAGCTTTGTAGATATTTCCATGTTTATACAGATCGTGGTGAAGATATTTCCATGTTTATACAGAGCGCGGTGTAGATATTTCCATGTTTATAGAGATAGCCGTGTAGATATTTCCATGTTTGTACAGATGGCGGTGTTGATGTTTCCATCTATACACAGATTGCCGTGTAGGTACTTCCATGTGTATACCGATGGCAGTGTAGATATTTCCATGTTTATACAGATGGCTGTGTAGATATTTCCATGTTTATAGAGATAGCGGTGTAGATATTTCCATCTTTATACAGATAGTGGTGTAGATATCTCCATGTTTATACAGATGGCGATGTAGATAGTTCCATGTTTATGGAGATGGCGGTGTAGATATTTTCATGTTTATATAGATGGCGGTGTAGATATTTCCATGTTTGTAGAGATTGTGGTGTTGATATTTCCATGTTTATAGAGATAACGCTGTAGGTATATCCTTGTTTATACAGATAGTTGGGTAGACACATCCATGTTTATACAGATGGCTGTGTAGATATTTCCATGTGTATACAGATGACTCTGTAGATATTTGTAAGTTTACACAAATGGCGGTGCAGATATTTCCATATTTATACAGATAGCGGTGTAGATTTTCCATGTTTATAGAGATAACGGTGTAGATATATCCATGTTTATAAAGATGGCGATGTAGTTATTTCCATGTTTATGCAGATAGTGGGGTAGATATTTCCATGTTTAAAGAGATAGCGGTGTAGATATTTCCATCTTTGCACAGATTGCGGTGTAGATATTTCCGTCTTTACACAGATAGCGGTGTAGATATTTTCATATTTATACAGATCGTGGTGTAGATATTTCCATCTTTCCACAGATGGCAGTTTAGATATTTCCATGTTTATACAGATGACAGTGTAGATATTTCCATGTATATACAGATAGCGGTGTAGATATTTCCATGTTCATGCAGATGGCAGTGTAGATATTTCCATGTTTATAGAGATGGCGGTGTAGATATTTCTATGTTCATAGAGATAGCGGTGTAGATATTTCTATGTGTATAGAGATGGCGGTGTCGGTATTTCCATGTTTATAGAGATAGTTATGTAGATATTTCCATGATTATACAGTTGGCGGTGTAGGTATTTCCATGTTTATACAGATAGTGGTGTTGGTATATCCATATTTATACAACTAGCATTGTAGGTATTTACATGTTTATACAGCTCGCAGTGTAGATATTTCCATCTTTATAGAGATGGCAGTGTACATATTTCCATGTTTATACTGACGGCGAAGTAGATATTTCCATGTTTACACACATAGCATGATAGATATTTCCATGTTTATACAGATTGCGGTGTAGATATGTCCATGATTATACAGATAGCGGTGTAGATATTTTAATGTTTATACAGATAGCAGTGGAGATATTTCCATGTTTATAGAGACTGTGGTATGGATATTTCCATGTTTCTAAAGATAGCGGTGTAGATATTTCCATGTTTACGGAGATAGCGGTGTAGATATTTCCATCTTTGCACAGATTGCTGTGTAGATATTTCCATTTTTACACAGATAGCTGGGTAGATATTTCCAAGTTTACACAGATAGCTGTGTAGAGATTTCCAAGTTTACACAGATAGCATTGTATATATTTCCATGTTTATACTGATAGCGGTGTAGATATTTCCATGTTTATACAGATAGCGGTGTAGATATTTCCATGTTTATAGAGATAGCGGTGTAGATATTTCCATGTTTATACAGATGGCTGTGTAGATATTTCCATGTGTGTACTGATGGCAGTGTAGGTATTTCCATGTTTATACAGATGGCGCTGTAGATATTTCCATGTTTATACAGATGGCAGTGTAGATATTTCCATGTTTATACAGATAGCGGTTTAGATATTTCCATGTTTACAGAGATAGCAGTGTAGATATTTCCATCTTTGCACAGATTGCGGTGTAATTATTGCCAAATTTACACAGATAGCGGTGTAGATATTTCCATGTTTACAGAGATAGCATTGTAGATGTTTCCATGTTTATACAGATTGCGGTGAAGTTATTTCCATGTTGATACAGATAGCGGTGTAGATATATCCATTTTTATACAGGAAGCGGTGTAGAAATTCCCATGTTAATACAGATCGCTTTGTAGACATTTCCATCTTTCTACAGATGTCAGTGTAGATATTTCCAAGTTTATACAGATGGCAGTGTAGATATTTCCATGTTTATACAGATGTCTGTGTAGATATTTCCATGTTTATGCAGATGGCGGTGTAGATATTTCCATGTTTATAGGGTTGGCGGTGTAGTTATTTCTATGTGTATAGAGATGGCGGTGTCGGTATTTCCATGCTTATAGAGATGGTCGTGTAAGTATTTTCATGTTTATAGAGATAACGGTGTAGATATTTCCATGTTTATACAGATAACGGTGTTGGTATTTCCATGTTTATACAGATAGCGGTGTAGATATTTCCATGTTTATACAGCTCGCGGTGTAGATATTTCCATCTTTATACAGATGGCATTGTAGATATTTCCATGTTTATACAGATAGCGGTTTAGATATTTACATGTCTATAGAGGTAGTGGTGTAGCTGTTTCCATATTTATACAGATTGCGGTGTAGATATTTCCATCTTTATACAGATGGCGGTGTAGATATTTCCATGTTTATACAGATGGCAGTGAAGATATTTCCATGTTTATACAGATAGTGGGGTAGTTATTTCCATGTGTATACAGATGGCGGTGTAGATACATCCATGTTTCTGAAGATGGCGATCTAGATATTTTCATGTTCATAGAGATGGCGGTGTAGATATTTCCATGTATATAGAGATTGCAGTGTAGATATTTCCATGTATATAGAGAAATCGGTGTAGCTATTTCCATGTTTATGGAGATAGCGGTGTGGATATTTCCATATTTATACAGATAGCGGTGTAGGTATTTCCATGTTATACAGATGGCGGTGTAGATATTTCCTTGTTTATAAGGATATCGGTGTAGATATTTCCAGGTATATACAGAGAGTGGTGTAGATATTTCCAAGTTTTACAGATAGTGGTGTAGATATTTCCATCTTTATACAGATAGCGGTGCAGATATTTCCATGTTTGTACAGATGGGGTGCTGATGTTTCCATCTATACACAGATTGCCGTGTAGGTATTTCCATGTGTATACAGATGGCATTGTAGATATTTCCATGTTTATACAGATGGTGGTGTAGATATTTCCATGTTTATACAGATGACTGTATAGGTATTTCCATGTTTTTACACATGGCATTGTAGATATTTCCATGTTTATAGAGATAGCGGTGTAGATATTTCCATGTTTATACAGATAGCGGTATAGCTATTTCCATGTTTATACATACCGCGGTGTAGATATATCCATGTTTATACACATAGCGGTGCAGATATTTCCATGTTTGTACAGATGGCGGTGTTGATATTTCCTTCTATACACTGATGACCGTGTAGATATTTCCATGTTTATACAGATGGCGGCGCAGATATTTCCATGGAGATGTAGAAGGCGGTGTAGATATTTCCATGTTTATACAGATAACGGTGTAGTTTTTTCCATGTTCATATAGATAGCGGTGTAGATATTTCCATGAATATACACAAGGCTCTGTAGATATTTCCATGTTTATACAGATGACAGTGTAGATATTTCCATGTTTATACCGATAACTTTGTAAGTATTTCCATGTTTATACAGATGGCGTTGTAGATATTTCGATGTTTATAGAGATAGTGGTAGAGATATTTCCATGTTTATAGAGATAACAGTGTAGATATTTCCACGTTTATACTGATTGCAGTGTAGTTTTTTCCATGTTTATAGAGATAGCGGTGTGGATATTTCCATGTTTATACAGATAGGGGTGTAGATATTTCTATGTTTATAGAGATGGCGGTGTAGATATTTCCATGTTTATACAGATCACCTTGTACATATTTCCTTGTTTATACAAATAGCGGTGTAGTTATTTCCATGTTTATACAGATAGCGGTGTAGATATTTCCTTGTTTATACAAATAACACTCTAGATATGTCCATGTTTATACAGATCACGGTGTAGATATTTCCTTGTTTATACAAATAGCAGCGTAGTTATTTCCATGTTTATACAGATAGCGTTGTAGATATTAACATGTATACACAGATGGCGTTGTAGATATTTCCATGTTTATACAGATAGCGTTGTAGATATTTCCATGTTTATACAGATAGCGGTGTAGGTATTTCCATGTTTATACAGATAGCGGTGAAGATATTTCCATGTTTATAGAGATAGCAATGTACATATTTCCATGTTTGTACAGATGGCGGTGATGATGTCTCCATCTATACACAGATTGCCGTGTAGGTATTTCCATGTGTAAACAGATGGCATTGTAGATATTTCCATGTTTATACAGATAGTGGTGTAGATATTTCCATGTTTACACAGAGGACTGTATATTTATTTCCATGTTTATGCAGATGGCGTTGTACATATTTCCATGTTTATAGAGATAGCGGTGTAGATATTTCCATATTTATACAGATAACGGTGCAGTAATTTCCATGTTTATACAGATATCGGTGTAAATATATCCATGTTTATACAGATCACAAAGTAGATATTTCCATGTTTATAGAGATAGCGTTGTAGATATTTCCATGTTTATAGAGATAGCGGTGCAGATATTTCCATGTTTATACATTTATCGGTGTATATATTTCCATGTTTATACAGATCGTGGTGTAGATATTTCCATGTTTATACAGATACCGGTGTAGGTATTTCCATGTTTATACAGAGCGCAGTGTTGATATTTCCATGTTTATAGAGAGAGCAGTGTAGATATTTCCATGTTTGTACAGATGGGGTGCTGATGTTTCCATCTATACACAGATTGCCGTGTAGGTATTTCCATGTGTATACAGATGGCATTGTAGATATTTCCATGTTTATACAGATGGTGGTGTAGATATTTCCATGTTTATACAGATGACTGTATAGGTATTTCCATGTTTTTACACATGGCATTGTAGATATTTCCACGTTTATAGAGATAGCGGTGTAGATATTTCCATGTTTATACAGATAGCGGTATTGCTATTTCCATGTTTATACAGACCGCGTTGTAGATATATCCATGTTTATACACATAGCGGTGCAGATATTTCCATGTTTGTACAGATGGCGGTGTTGATATTTCCATCTATACACTGATGACCGTGTAGATATTTCCATGTTTATACAGATTGCGGCGCAGATATTTCCATGGATATGTAGAAGGCGGTGTAGATATTTCCATGTTTATACAGATAACGGTGTAGATTTTTCCATGTTTATATAGATAGCGGTGTAGATATTTCCATGTATATACACAAGGCTGTGTAGATATTTCCATGTTTATACGGATGACAGTGTAGATATTTCCATGTTTATACCGATAACTTTGTAAGTATTTCCATGTTTATACAGATGGCGTTGTAGATATTTCGATGTTTATAGAGATAGTGGTAGAGATATTTCCATGTTTATAGAGATAACAGTGTAGATATTTCCACGTTTATACTGATTGCAGTGTAGATTTTTCCATGTTTATAGAGACAGCGGTGTGGATATTTCCATGTTTATACAGATAGGGGTGTAGATATTTCTATGTTTATAGAGATGGCGGTGTAGATATTTCCATGTTTATACAGATCACCTTGTAGATATTTCCTTGTTTATACAAATAGCGGTGTAGTTATTTCCATGTTTATACAGATAGCGGTGTAGATATTTCCTTGTTTATACAAATAACACTCTAGATATGTCCATATTTATACAGATCACGGTGTAGATATTTCCTTGTTTATACAAATAGCAGTGTAGTTATTTCCATGTTTATACAGATAGCGGTGTAGATATTAACATGTATATACAGACGGCTGTGTAGATATTTCCATGTTTATACAGATGGCTGTGTAGATATTTCCATGTTTATACAGAAGACTTGTGGGTATTTCCATGTTTATACAGATAGCGGTGAAGATATTTCCATGTTTACACAGATCGCGGTGTAGATATTTCCATGTTTATGCAGATCGCGGTGTAGATATTTCCATGTTTATACAGATAGCGGTGTAGATATTTCCATGTTTTCACAGATATTGTTGTAGATATTTCCATGTTTACACATATTGTGGTGTAGCTATCTCCATCTTTCTACAGATGGCATTGTAGATATTTCCATGTTTATACAGATGGCGGTGTAGATATTTCCATGTTTATATAGATGGTGGTGTAGATATTACCATGTTTATACAGATAGCTTTGTAGATATTTCCATGTTTATACGGGTCGTGGTGAAGATACTTCCATGTTTATACAGATCGCGGTGTAGATATTTCCATGTTTATACAGATCGCGGTGTAGATATTTCCATGTTTATACAGATAGCGGTGTAGATATTTCCATGTTTATACAGATAGCGGTGTAGATATTTCCACGTTTATACAGAGGGCTGTGTAGATATTTCCATGTGTGTACTGATGGCAGTGTAGATATTTCCATGTTTATAGAGATGGCGCTGTAGATATTTCCAAGTTCATACAGATGGCAGTGTAGATATTTCCATGTTTATACAGATAGCGGTTTAGATATTTCCATGTTTACAGAGATAGCGGTGTAGATATTTCCATCTTTGCACAGATTGCGGTGTAATTATTGCCAAATTTACACAGATAGCGGTGTAGATATTTAAAAGTTTACACAGATAGCTGTGTAGATATTTCCATGTTTACAGAGATAGCATTGTAGATGTTTCCATGTTTATACAGATTGCGGTGTAGTTATTTCCATGTTGATACAGATAGCGGTGTAGATATTTCCATGTTTATACAGGTAGCGGTGTAGAAATTCCCATGTTAACACAGATCGCTTTGTAGACATTTCCACCTTTCTACAGATGTCAGTGTAGATATTTCCAAGTTTATACAGATGGCAGTGTAGATATTTCCATGTTTATACAGATGTCTGTTTAGATATTTCCATGTTTATGCAGATGGCGGTGTAGATATTTCCATGTTTATAGGGTTGGCGGTGTAGTTATTTCTATGTTTATAGAGATAGCGGTGTAAATATTTCCATGCTTATAGAGATGGTCGTGTAAGTATTTTCATGTTTATAGAGATAGCTGTGTAGATATTTCCATGTTTATACAGATAGCGGTGTAGATATTTCCATGTTTACACAGATCGCGGTGTAGTTATTTCCATGTTTATGCAGATCGCGGTGTATATATTTCCATGTTTATACAGATAGCGGTGTAGATATTTCCATGTTTTTACAGATATTGTTGTAGATATTTCCATGTTTACACATATTGCGGTGTAGGTATTTCCATCTTTCTACAGATGGCATTGTAGATATTTCAATGTTTATACAGATGGCGGTGTAGATATTTCCATGTTTATATAGATGGTGGTGAATATATTACCATGTTTATACTGATATCTTTGTAGATATTTCCATGTTTATACGGATCGTGGTGAAGCTATTTCCATGTTTATACAGATCGCGGTGTAGATATTTCCATGTTTATACAGATCGCGGTGTAGATATTTCCATGTTTATACAGATAGCGGTGTAGATATTTCCATGTTTATACAGATAGCGGTGTAGATATTTCCATGTTTACAGATGGCGGTGAAGATATTTCCATGTTTATAGAGATGTTGGTGTAGATATTTACATGTTCATTGTGATAACGGTGTAGATATATCCATGTTCATAGAGATAGCAGTGAGGATATTTCCATGTTTGTACAGATAGCAGTGTAGATATTTCCATTTTTATAGAGATAGCTGTTTTGATATTTCATATTTATACAGATAGCGGTGTAGATATTTCCATGTTTATACAGTTAGCGGTGTAGATATTTCCACGTTTAAACAGATGGCGGTGTAGATATTACCATCTTTCTACAAATGGCAGTGTAGATATTTCCATGTTTATAAAGATGGTGGTGTAGATAATTCCATGTTTATATAGATGGCAATGTAGATATTTTCTTGTTTATGTAGATGGCGTTGTAGATATCTCCATGTTTAAAGAGATGGCGGTGTACATATTTCCCTCTTTATAGAGACAGCGGTGTAGGTATTTCCATGTTTATACAGATAGCGGTGCAGATATTTCCATGTTTATACGGATTCCTATGCAGATATTTCCATATTTATACAGAGGGCTGTGTAGATATTTCTATGTTAATACAGATGGCAGTATAGATATTTCCATGCTCCTACACATGACTTTGTAGGCATTTCCATGTTTATACAGATGGCTTTGTAGATATTTCCATGTTTATAGAGATAGCGGTGCAGATATTTCCATGTTTATACAGATAGCGGTGTATATATTTCCATGTTTATACAGATCGTGGTGTAGATATTTCCATGTTTATACAGATACCGGTGTAGATATTTCCATGTTTATACTGAGCGCAGTGTAGATATTTCCATGTTTATAGAGATAGCAGTGTAGATATTTCCATGTTTGTACAGATGGCAGTGTTGATGTTTCCATCTATACACAGATTGCGTTGTAGATATTTCCATGTGTATACAGATGGCATTGTAGATATTAACATGTTTATACAGATAGTGGTGTAGATATTTCCATGTTTACACAGATGACTGTATAGGTATTTCCATGTTTATACAGATGGCGGTGTAGATATTTCCATGTTTATAGGGTTGGCGGTGTAGTTATTTCTATGTGTATAGAGATGGCGGTGTCGGTATTTCCATGCTTATAGAGATGGTCGTGTAAGTATTTTCATGTTTATAGAGATAACGGTGTAGATATTTCCATGTTTATACAGATAACGGTGTTGGTATTTCCATGTTTATACAGATAGCGGTGTAGATATTTCCATGTTTATACAGCTCGCGGTGTATATATTTCCATCTTTATACAGATGGCATTGTAGATATTTCCATGTTTATACAGATAGCGGTTTAGATATTTACATGTCTATAGAGGTAGTGGTGTAGCTGTTTCCATATTTATACAGATTGTGGTGTAGATATTTCCATCTTTATACAGATGGCGGTGTAGATATTTCCATGTTTATACAGATGGCAGTGAAGATATTTCCATGTTTATACAGATAGTGGGGTAGTTATTTCCATGTGTATACAGATGGCGGTGTAGATACATCCATGTTTCTGAAGATGGCGATCTAGATATTTTCATGTTCATAGAGATGGCGGTGTGGATATTTCCATGTATATAGAGATTGCAGTGTAGATATTTCCATGTATATAGAGAAATCGGTGTAGCTATTTCCATGTTTATGGAGATAGCGGTGTGGATATTTCCATATTTATACAGATAGCGGTGTAGGTATTTCCATGTTATACAGATGGCGGTGTAGATATTTCCTTGTTTATAAGGATATCGGTGTAGATATTTCCAGGTATATACAGAGAGTTGTGTAGATATTTCCAAGTTTTACAGATAGTGGTGTAGATATTGCCATCTTTATACAGATAGCGGTGCAGATATTTCCATGTTTGTACAGATGGGGTGCTGATGTTTCCATCTATACACAGATTGCCGTGTAGGTATTTCCATGTGTATACAGATGGCATTGTAGATATTTCCATGTTTATACAGATAGTGGTGTAGATATTTCCATGTTTACACAGATGACTGTATAGGTATTTCCATGTTTATACAGATGGCGGTATAGATATTTCCATGTTTATAGAGATAGCGGTGTAGATATTTCCATATTTATACTGATAACGGTGTAGAAATTTCCATGTTTATACAGATAGCGGTGTAAATATTTCCATGTTTATACAGATCACGGTGTAGGTATTTCCATGTTTATAGAGATAGCGGTGTATATATTTCCATGTTGATACAGATAGCGGTGTAGATATTTCCATGTTCATACAGACCGCGGTGTAGATATTTCCAGGTTTATACAGATAGCGGTGCAGATATTTCCATGTTTGTACAGATGGCGGTGTTGATAACTCCATCTATAAGCAGATGACCCTGTAGATATTTCCATGTTTATACAGATGGCAGTGTAAATATTTCCATGTTTATACCGATAACTTTGTAAGTATTTCCATGTTTATACAGATGGCGGTGTAGATATTTCGATGTTCATAGAGATAGCAGTGGAAATATTTCCATGTTTATAGAGATGGCGGTGTAGATATTTGCACGTTTATACTGATCGCGGTGTAGATTTTTCCATGTTTATAGAGATAGCAGTGTGGATATTTCCATGTTTATACAGATAGGGGTGTAGATATTTCCTTGTTTATACAAATATCACTGTAGATATTTCCATGTTTATACTGATCACGGTGTAGATATTTCCTTGTTTATACAAATAGCCGTGTAGTTATTTCCATGTTTATACAGATAGCGGTGTAGATATTTCCATGTATATACAGATGGCTGTGTAGATATTTCCATGTTTATACAGATGGCTGTGTAGATATTTCCATGTTTATACTGATGACTTGTAGGTATTTCCATGTTTATACAGATGGCGGTGAAGTTATTTCCAAGTTTATAGAGATAGCTGTGTAGATATTTCCATGTTTATACAGATCGCGGTATAGATATTTCCATGTTTATGCACATGACTCTTTAGATATTTCCATATTTTTACAAATGGTGGTGTAGCTATTTCCATGTTCATAGAGATGGCTGTGTAGATATTTCCATGTTTATACAGATGGCAGTGTAGATATTTCCATGTTTATGCAGATAGTGTTGTGGCTATTTCCATGTTTATACAGATGACTGTGTAGGTATTTCCATGTTTATACAGATGGCGATGTAGATATTTCCATATTTTAAAAAATATCCATGTAGATATTTCCATGTTTATACAGATAGCGGTGTAGATATTTCCATGTTTACAGAGATGGAGGTGTAGATATTTCCATATTTGCACAGATAGCTGTGTAGATATTTCCATGATTATACAGATAGCGGTGGAGTTATTGCCATGTTTATACAGATGGCGGTGTAGATATTTCCAAGTTTATGTAGATAGTGGTGTAGATATTTCCATGTTTATACAGATAGCGGTGTATATATTAGCATGTTTACACAGATAGCGATGAAGTTATTTCCATGTTTATTGAGATATCGGTGCAGATATTTACATGTTTATAGAGATGGCTGTGAGTATATATCCATGTTTATACAGATGGCAGTGTAGATATTTCCACATTTGTATAGATAGTGGTTTAGATATTTCCATGTTTATTCAGATGACTGTGTAGGTATTTCCATGTATATACAGATAGTGGCGTAGGTATTTCATTGTTTTTACAGACAGCGGTGAAGGTATTTCCATGTTTATAGAGATAGCATTGTAGATATTTCCATGTTTATACAGATGGCGGTGGAGATAATTCCATGTTTATACAGATGGCAGTGTAGATATTTCCATGTTTATACAGATGGAGGTGTAGATATTTCCATGTTTATACAGATATCGGTGTGGCTATTTCCATGTTTATAGAGATAGCGGTGTAGATATTTCCATGTTTATAGAGATGGCTATGTGGATATTTCCATGTTTATACAGATGGCAGTGTAGATATTCCCACGTTCATACAGATAGTGGTTAAGGTATTTCCATGTTTATACAGATGACTGTGTAGGCATTTCCAGGTATATACAGATAGTGGTGTAGGTATTTCCATGTTTATACAGATAGCGGTGTAGGTATTTCCATGTTTATAGAGATAGCAGTGTAGATATTTCCATGTTTATACAGATGGCGGAGGAGATAATTCCATGTATATACAGATGGCAGTGTAGATATTTCCATGTTTATACAGATAGCAGTGTAGATATTTCCATGTTTATACAGATAGTGGTGTAGTTATTTCCATGTTTATAGAGATAGCAGTGTAGATATTTCCATGTTTATACAGATGGCTGTGTAGATATTTCCATGTTTATACAGATGGCAGTGCAGATATTTCCATGTTTATTCAGATGGAGGTGTAGATATTTCCATGTTAATGCACATGACTCCTTAGGTATTTCCATATTTTTACAAATGGCTTTGTAGCTATTTCCAAGTTTATAGAGATGGCGTTGTAGATATTTCCATGTTTATACAGATGGCAGTGTAGATATTTCCATGTTTATACAGATAGTGGTGTGGCTATTTCCATGTTTATACAGATGACTGTGTAGTTATTTCCACTTTTATACAGATGGCGATGTAGATATTTCCATATTTTATAAAATATCCATGTAGATATTTCCATGTTTATACAGATAGCGGTGTAGACTTTTCCATGTTTATAGAATTAGCGGTGTATATATTTCCATACTTATACAGATAGCGGTGTAGATATTTCCATGTTTATACAGATAGCAGTGTAGATGTTTCCATGTTTATACAGATAGCGGTGTAGATATATCCATGTTTATACAGATCGTGGTGTAGATATTTCCATGTTTATACAGATAGCGGTGTAGATATTTCCATGTTTATACAGATGGCTGTGAAGATATTTCCATGTGTATACACATGGCAGTGTAGATATTTCCATGTTTATACTCTCGGAGGTGTAGGTGTTTCCATGTGTATGCAGATGACTGTGTAAATATTTCCACGTTTTCACAGATGGCGGTTTAGATATTTCCATGTTTATATTGGTGGCGGTGTGGATATTTCCATGATTATACAGATGGCTGTGTAGATATTTCCATGATTATACTGATTGCGGTGGAGATATGTCCCTATTTATACAGATGGCGGTGTAGATATTTCTATGTTTATACAGGTATTGGTGAAGGTATTTCCATGTTTATACAGCTCGCGGTGTAGATAATTCCATGTTTATACAAATGGCAGTGTAGATATTTCCAAATTTATACAGATAGTGGTGTAGATATTTCCATGTTTATACAGATGCAGTGTAGATATCTCTATGTTTATACAGATAGTGGTGAATATATTTCCATGTTTATACAGATGACTGTGTGGGTATTTCCATGTTTATACAGATGGCGCTATAGATATTTACATGTTTATAGAGATAGCCATGTAGTTATTTCCTTGTTTATACAGATAGCGGTAAAACATTTCCATGTTTATAGAGATAGCGGTGTAGATATTTCCATGTTTATACAGGTAGCTGTGTAGATATTTGCATGTTTACACAGATAGCGGTGTAGATATTTCCACATTTGCACAGATTGCGGTGTAGATATTTGCATCTTTACAAAGATTGCGGAGTAGATATTTCCATCGTTGCACAGATTGTGCTGTAGATATTTCAATCTTTACACAGATAGTGGTGTAGATATTTCCATGTTTACACAGACAGCGGTGTAGATATTTCCATGTTTACACAGATAGCGTTGTATATATTTGCATGTTTATACAGATAGTGGTGTATATATTTCCATGTTTATACAGATATCGGTGTAGATATTACCAAGTTTACACAGATAGTGGTGTAGATATTTCCTTATTTGCACAGATTGCGGTGTAGATATTTCAATCTTTACACAGATAACGGTGTAGATATTTCCATCGTTGCACAGATTGTGCTGTAGATATTTCATTCTTTACACTGATAGTGGTGTAGATATTTCCATGTTTACACAGATAGCGTTGTATATATTTGCATGTTTATACAGATAGTGGTGTATATATTTCCATGTTTATACAGGTAGCGGTGTGTATATTTCCATGTTTATACAGATATCGGTGTAGATACATCCACGTTTATACAGATAGCGGTGTAGTTATTTCCATGTTTATACAGATAGCGGTGGAGATATTTCCATGTTTATACAGATAGCGGTGTAGATATTTCCATGTTTATACACATGGCGGTGTAGATATTTCCATGTTTATACAGATAGCTGTGTAGATATTTCCAAGTTTATACAGATAGCGGTGTAGATATTTAAGTGTTTTTACAGATACCAGTGTAGGTATTTCCAAGTTTATACATATAGTGATGCAGATATTTCCAATGTTTTTACAGATAGCTGTGTAGATATTTCCATGTGCATACAGATATCAGTGTAGACATTTCCATGTTTATAGAGATGGTGGTGTAGATATTTCCAGGCTTATACAGATGACTCTGTTGATATTCCCATGTTTATACAGTTGGCGGTGTAGATATTTACATGTTTATTGAGATAGCGGTGTAGATATTTCCACATTTATACAGATAGCGTTGTAGGTATTTCCATGTTTATTCAGATGGCGGTGTAGGTATACCCATGATTATACAGATTGCGGTGTAGATGTTTCCGTGTTTATACAGACAGCGGTGTAGATATTTCCATTTTTACACAGATGGTGGATTAGATAGTTCCATGTTTATGGAGATGGCGTTGCAGACAGTTCCGTGATTATACAGATGGCGGTGTAGATATTTCATGTTTATAGATATAGCGGTGTAGATATTTCCATGTTTACACATATAGCTCTGTAGATATTTCCGTGTTTACACAGATAGCGTTGTGGATATTTCCATCTTTATACAGATAGCGGTGGAGATATTTCCATGTTTATACTGATATCGGTGTAGATATTCCCATGTTTATATAGATAAGGGTGTAGATATTTCCACATTTATACTGATAGCGGTGTAGATATTTCCATGGTTCTTCAGATGGCAGTGTAGATATTTCCCTGTTTATACATATGGCGGTGTAGATATTTCCATGTTTGTGGAGATAGCGGTGTAGATATTTCCATCTTTTCAAAGAGAGCGGAGTAGGTATTTCCATGTTTACACAGATAGCTGTGTAGATATTTCCATGTTTACACAGATAATTTCGTAGATATTTCCATGTTTATACAGACAGCGGTGTAGATATTTCCATGTGTAAAAATATAGCGGTGTAGATATTTCCATGTTTACAGAGATAGCTGTGGAGATATTTCCATGTTTATACAGATAGCGATGTAGATACTTCCATGTTTATAGAGATGGTGGTTTAATTATTTCCATGTTCATAGAGATAGCGGTGTATATATTTCCATGATTATACATATAGCGGTGTAGATATTTCCATGTTTATACAGATAGCGGTGTAGATATTTCGATGTTTATACAGCTCGCGGAGTAGATATTTCCATCTTTATACAGATGACAGTGTAGATATTTCCATGTTTATACAGATAGCGGTGTACGTATTTCCATGTTTATAGAGACAGCGTTGCAGACAATTCCATGTTTATGCAGATGGCGGTGTAGATATTTCATGTTTATAGAGATAGCGGTGTAGGTATTTCCATGTTTATACAGAAGGCTGTGTAGATATTTCCATGTGTATAGAGATGGCAGTCTACATATTTCCACGTTTATAGAGATGGTGGTGTAGATATTTCCATATTTATACAGAGGACTGTGTAGATATTTCCATGTTTAAACAGATGGTGGTGTAGTTATTTCCATGTTTATAGAGATAGAGGTGTAGATATTTCCGTGTTTGTACAGATAGCGGTGTAGATATTAAAATGTTTATAGAGATAGCGGTGTAGATATTTCCATATTTATACAGATAACGGTGTAGGGATTTCCATGTTTATATAGATGACGGTGTAGATATTTCGATGTTTATCGAGATGGCGGTGTAGATATTTCCATGTTTATACCGATGGCGGTGTAGATATTTACAAGTTTATACAGATAGCTGTGCAGATATTTCCATGTTTACACAGATAGCGGTGTAGATATTTCCATTTTTACACAGATGTTGGTGTAGATATTTATATGTTTATGAAGATGGCGGTGTAGATATTTTCATGTTTATAGAGATGGCGGTGTAGATATGTCCATATTTATAGAGATTGCGGTGTAGATATTTCAATGTTTATACAGGTAGAGGAGTAGCTATTTCCTTGTGTAGAGAGATAGCGGTGCAGATGTTTCCATATTTATACTGATGAACGAGTAGATATTTCCATGTGTATACAGATGGCAGGGTAGATACTTCCATGTTTATAGAGATGGTGGTGTAGATATTTCCATGTTTATACAGATTGCGTTGTAGATATTTCCCTGTTGATACAGAAGACAGTGTAGATATTTCCATGTTTATACAGGTGGCGGTGTAGGTACTTCCATGTTTATGCAGATGGCGGTGTAGATATTTCCATGTTTATAGAGATGGCGGTGTAGATATTTCTATGTTTATAGAGATAGCGGTGTAGATATTTCCATGTTTATAGAGATGGTGGTGTAGTAATTTCCATGTTCATAGAGATAGCGGTGTAGATATTTCCATGTTCATAGAGATAGCGGTGTAGATATTTCCATGTTTATACAGATAGCGGTGTAGATATTTCCATGTTTATACAGCTCGCGGTGTAGATATTTCCATCTTTATACAGAAGACAGTGTAGATATTTCCATGTTTATACAGATAGCAGTGTATGTATTTCCATGTTTATAGAGACGGCGTTGCAGACAGTTCCATGTTTATGCAGATGGCGGTGTAGATATTTCATGTTTATAGAGATAGCAGTGTAGATATTTCCATGTGTATACAGATGACTGTGTAGATATTTCCATGTTTAGAGAGATGGTGGTGAAGAAATTTCCATGTTTATACAGAGGACTGTGTAGATATTTCCATGTTTATAAAGCTGGCGGAATAGATATTTCCATGTTTATAGAGATAGCAGGGTAGATATTTCCATGTTTGTACAGATAGCGGTGTAGATATTTCCATGTTTATAGAGAGAGCGGTGTAGGTTTTTCCATATTTATGCTGATAGAGGTGCAGATATTTAAATGTTTATACAGATGGTGGTGTAGATATTTCCATGTTTATAGAGATGGCAGTGTAGATATTTCCATGTTTATGCAGATAGCGGTGTAGATATTTCCATGTTTATACAGATAGCTGTGTAGATATTTCCATGTTTACACAGATAGCCGTTTAGATATTTCCATTTTTACACAGATGATGGTGTAGATAGTTCCATGTTTATGGAGATGGCGGTGTAGATATTTTCATGTTTATAGAGATTGCCGTGTAGATATTTCCATATTTATAGAGATAGCGGTGTCGTTATTTCAATGTTTATACAGGTAAAGTTGTAGGTATTTCCAGGTGTATAGAGATAGCAGGGCAGTTGTTTCCATATTTATATTGATGGCTGTGTTGTTATTTCCATATGTATACAGATGGCAGGGTAGATACTTCCATGTTTATAGAGATGGTGGTGTAGATATTTCCATGTTTATACAGATGACTGTGTAGATATTTCCATGTTTATACAGATGGCGGTGTAGACATTTCCATGTTTCTAGAGATAGCGGTGTAGATATTTTCATGTTTATAGAGATAACGGTGCAGCTATTTCCATGTTTATAGAGATAGCGATGTAGATATTTCCATCTTTGCACAGATTGTGGTATATATATTTCCATCTTTAGACGGATAGCGGTGTAGATATTTCCATGTTTACACATATATCTGTGTAGATATTTCCATGTTTACACAGATAACATTGAAGATATTTCCATCTTTATACATACAGTGGTGTATATGTTTCCATGTTTATACAGACTGCGGTGTGGCTATCTCGATGTGCATACAGATAGAGGTGTAGATATTTCCATGTTTATATAGATGGCTTTGTAGATATTTCCATGTTTATATAGATGGCAGTGTAGGTATTTCCATGTTTATACAGATGGTGGTGTAGATACTTCCATGTTTATACAGATGACTCTGTAGTTATTTCAATGTTTATATAGAAGGCTGTTTAGGTATTTCCATGTTTATATAGATAGCCGTGTAGATATCTCCATATTTATACAGATAGCGGTGTAGACATTTCCATGTTTATAGAGATAGCGGTGTAGATATTTCCATATTTATACAGATAGCGGTGTAGTTATTTCCATATTTGTACAGATAGCTGCGTAGATGTTTCCATGTTTATTCAGATGGTGGTGTAGATATTTCCATGATTATACAGATAACGTTGTGTCTATTTCCATGTTTATACAGATTGCGGTGTAGATATTTCCATGTTTATGGAGACAGCGGTGTAGATATTTCCATATTTATACAGAGAACACTGCAGATATTTCCATGTTTATAGGAATAGCGATGTAGATATTTCCATCTTTGCACAGATTGCGGTGCATATATTTCCATGTTTGCACAGATTGCGGTGCATATATTTCCATCTTTACACAGGTAGCGGTGTAGATATTTCCAAGTTTACACAGATTGCTGTGTAGATATTTCCATGTTTACAGAGATAGCATTGTAGATATTTCCATCTTTATACAGATTGCGGTGTAGTTATTTCCATGTTGATACAGATAGTGGTGTAGATATTTCCATGTTTATACAGGTAGCAGTGTAGAAATTCCCATGTTTATACAGATCGCTTTGTAGACATTTCCATCTTTCTACAGATGTCAGTGTAGATATTTCCAAGTTTATACTAATGGCAGTGTAGATATTTCCATGTTTATACAGATGTGTGTGTAGATATTTCCATGTATATGCAGATGACGGTGTAGATATTTCCTTGTTTATAGGGATGGCGGTGTAGTTATTTCTATGTTTATAGAGATAGCGGTGTAATTATTTCCATGCTTATAGAGATGGTGGTGTAAGTATTTTCATGTTTATAGATTTAGCGGTGTAGATATTTCCATGTTTATACAGATAACGGTGATGGTATTTCCATGTTTATAGAGATAGCGGTGTAGATATTTCCATGTTTACGCAGATAGCATTGTAGACATTTCCATCTTTATACAGATAGCGGTGTAGATATTTCCGTGTTTATTCAGAAATTGGTGTAGATATTTCCATGTTTATACAGGTAGCAGTGTAGAAATTCCCATGTTTATACAGATCGCTTTGTAGACATTTCCATCTTTCTACAGAAGTCAGTGAAGATATTTCCAAGTTTATACAGATGGCAGTGTAGATATTTCCATGTTTATACAGATGTGTGAGTAGATATTTCCATGTATATGCAGATGGCGGTGTAGATATTTCCTTGTTTATAGGGATGGCGGTGTAGTTATTTCTATGCTTATAGAGATAGCAGTGTAAATATTTCCATGCTTATAGAGATGGTGGTGTAAGTATTTTCATGTTTATAGATTTAGCAGTGTAGATATTTCCATGTTTATACAGATAGTGGTGTAGATATTTCCATGTTTATACAGATGGCGGTGTAGATACATTCAAGTTTCTGAAGATGGCGGGGTAGATATTTTCATGTTTATAGAGATGGAGGTGTAGATATTTCCATGTATATAGTGATAGCAGTGTAGACATTTTCATGTTTATAGAGAAAGCGGTGTAGGTATTTCCATGTTTATAGAGATAGCGATGTACATATTTCCATATTTATACAGATAGCGGTGCAGGTATTTCCATGTTTATACATATTGCGGTGTAGATATTTTCATGTTTCTACAGATGGCGGTGTAGATATTTCCTTGTTTATACAGACAGCGGTGTAGATATTTCCATGTTTATACAGGTAGCGGTGTAGATATTTCCAAGTTTACAGAGATAGCGGTGTAGTTATTTCCATCTTTGCACAGAATGCCATGTAGATATTTCCATGTTTACGCAGATAGCTTTGTAGATATTTCCAAGTTTACACAGATAGCTGTGTAGATATTTCCATGTTTACACACATACCGTGGTAGATATTTCCATGTTTATACTGATTGCGGTTTAGCTATGTCCATGATTATACAGATAGCGGTGTAGATATTTTCATGTTTATACAGATAGCGGTGGAGATATTTCCTTGTTTATAGAGACTGCGGAATAGATTTTTCCATGTTTATACAGATAGCGGTGTAGATATTTCCATGTTTACAGAGATAGCTGTGTAGATATTTCCATCTTTGCACAGATTGCTGTGTAGATATTTCCATTTTTACACAGATACCTGTGTAGATATTTCCAAGTTTACACAGATAGCTTTGTAGATATTTCCATGTTTACGCAGATAGCATTGTATATATTTCCATGTTTATACAGATAGCGGTGTAGATATTTCCTTGTTTATATAGAAAGCGGTGTAGATATTTCCATGTTTATACAGATAACGGTGTAGATATTTCCATGTTTATAGAGATAACGGTGTAGATATTTCCATGTTTATACAGATGGCTGTGTAGATATTTCCATGTTTGTACAGATGGCAGTGTAGATATTTCCATGTTTATACAGATGGCGCTGAAGATATTTCCATGTTTATACAGATGGCACTGTAGATATTTCCATGTTTATACAGAGAGCTGTGTAGATATTTCCATGTTTACAGAGACGGCGGTGTAGATATTTCCATCTTTGCACAGATTGCGGTGTAGGTATTGCCAAATTTAAACAGATTGCGGTGTAGATATTTCCAAGTTTACACAGATAGCTGTGTAGATATTTCCATGTTTACAGAGATAGCATTGTAGATATTTCCATGTTTATACAGATTGCGTTGTAGTTATTTCCATGTTGATACAGATAGTGGTGTAGATATTTCCATGTTTATACAGGTAGCGGTGTAGAAATTCCCATGTTTATACAGATCGATTTGTAGACATTTCCATCCTTCTACAGATATCAGTGTACATATTTCCAACTTTATACAGATGGCAGAGTAGATATTTCCATGTTTATACAGATGTGTGTGTAGATATTTCCATGTATATGCAGATGGCGGTGTAGATATTTCCTTGTTTATAGGGAAGGCGGTGTAGTTATTTCAATGTTTTTAGAGATAGCGGTGTAAATATTTCCATGCTTATAGAGATGGTGGTGTAAGTATTTTCATGTTTATAGATTTAGCGTTGTAGATATTTACTTGTTTACACAGATATCATTGTATATATTTCCATGTTTATACAGATAGCGGTGTAGATATTTCCATGTTTATTCAGAAAGTGGTGTAGATATTTCCATGTTTATACAGGTAGAAGTGTAGAAATTCCCATGTTTATACAGATCGCTTTGTAGGCATTTCCATCTTTCTACAGATGTCAGTGAAGATATTTCCATGCTTATACAGATAGCGGTGTAGATATTTACATGTCTATAGAGGTAGCAGTGTAGGTATTTCCATATTTGTAGAGGTTGCGGTGTAGATATTTGCATCTTTATACAGATGGCGGTGTTGATATTTTCATGTATGCACATGACTCTTTAGATATTTCCATATTTTTACAAATGGCGGTGTAGCTATTTCCATGTATATAGAGATGGCTGTGTAGATATTTCCATGTTTATACAGATGGCAGTGTAGATATTTCCATGTTTATACTGATAGTGGTGTGACTATTTCCATGTTTATACAGATGACTGCGTAGGTATTTCCATGTTTATTGAGATAGCGGTGTAGATATTTACATGTTTAAAGAGATGGCTGTGAGGATATTTCCATGTTTATACAGATGGCAGTGTAGATATCCCCACGTTTGTAATGATAGTGGTTTAGGAATTTCCATTTTTATACAGATGACTGTGTTTGTATTTCCATGTATATACAGATAGCGGTGTAGATATTTCATTGCTTTTACAAACAGCGGTGTATGTATTTCCATGTTTATAGAGATAGCAGTGTAGATATTTCCAAGTTTATACAGATGGCTGTGGAGATAATTCCATGTTTATACAGATGGCAGTGTACATATTGCCATGTTTATACAGATAACAGTGTAGATATTTCCATGTTTATACAGATAGCGGTGTAGGTATTTCCATGTTTATAGAGATAGCGGTGTAGATATTTCCATGTTTATACAGATGGCAGTGTAGATATTTCCATGTACAGATGGAGGTGTAGATATTTCCATGTTTATACAGATAGTGGTGTGGCTATTTGCATGTTTATAGAGATAGCGTTGGAGATATTTCCATGTTTATAGAGACAGCTGTGAGGATATTTCCATGTTTGTACAGATGGCAGTGTACATATTTCCACGTTTATACAGATAGTGGTTTAGGTATTTCCATGTTTATACTGATGACTGTGTATGTATTTCCATGTATATTCATATAGCTGTGTAGATATTTCCATGTTTATACACATAGAGTTGTAGGTATTTCCATGTTTATAGAGATAGCAGTGTAGATATTTCAATGTTTATACAGATGGCGTTGGAGAAAATTCCATGTTTATACAGATGGCAGTGTAGATATTTCCATGTTTATACAGATGGCAGTGTAGATATTTCCATGTTTATACATACAGCGGAGTAGGTATTTCCATGTTTATAGAGATAGCAGTGTAGATATTTCCATGTTTATACAGATGGCTGTGTAGATATTTCCATGTGTATACAGATGGCAGTGCAGATATTTCCATGTTTATTCAGATGGAGGTGTAGATATTTCCATGTTTATGCACATGACTGTTTAGATATTTCCATATTTTTACAAATGGCGGTGTAGCTATTTCCATGTTTATAGAGATGGCTGTGTAGATATTTCCATGTTTATACAGATGGCAGTGTAGATATTTCCATGTTTATACAGATAGTGGTGTGGCTATTTCCATGTTTATACAGATGACTGTGTAGGTATTTCCATGTTTATACAGATGGCGGTGTAGATATTTCAATATTTTTAAAAATATCCATGTAGATATTTCCATGTTTATACAGATAGCGGTGTAGACATTTCCATGTTTATAGAGATAGCGGTGTATATAATTCCATACCTATACAGAGAGCGGTGTAGATATTTCCATGTTTATACAGATAGCAGTATAGATATATCCATGTTTATACAGATCGTGGTGTAGATATTTCCATGTTTATACAGATAGCGGTGTAGATATTTCCATGTTTTCAGAGATAGAGATGTAGTTATTTCCATATTTGCACAGATAACTGTGTAGATATTTCCATGATTATACAGATAGCGGTGGAGATATTACCATATTTATAGAGATGGCGGTGTAGTATTTCCAAGTTTTTGTAGATAGTGGTGTGGATATTTCCATGTTTATACAGATAGCGGTGTAGATATTTGCATGTTTACACAGATAGCGATGTAGTTATTTCCATGTTTATAGAGATAGCGGTGTAGATATTTCCATGTTTATAGAGATGGCTGTGAGGATATTTCCATGTTTATACAGATGGCAGTGTATATATTTCCACGTTTATACAGATAGTGGTTTAAGAATTTCCAAGTTTATACAGATGACTGTGTAGGTATTTCCATGTATATACAGATAGCTGTGTAGATATTTCATTGTTTATACACACAGCGGTGTAGGTATTTCCATGTTTATAGACATAGCAGTGTAGATATCTCCATGTTTATACAGATGGCGGTGGAGATAATTCCATGTTTATACAGATGGCAGTGTAGATATTTCCATGTTTATGCAGATAGCGGTGTAGGTATTTCCATGTTTATAGAGATAGCAGTGTAGATATTTCCATGTTTATACAGATGGCTGCGTAGATATTTCCATGTGTATACAGATGGCAGTGTAGATATTTCCATGTTTATACAGATGGAGGTGTAGGTATTTCCAGGTTTATGCAGATAGCGTTGTGGCTATTTCCATGTTTATAGAGAAAGCGGTGCAGATATTTCCATGTTTATAGAGATGGCTGTGAGGATATTTCCATGTTTATACATATGGCTGTGTAGATATTTCCACGTTTATACAGATAGTGGTTTAGGTACTTCCATGTTTACACAGGTGACTGTGTAGTTATTTCCATGTATATACAGATAGCGGTGTAGGTATTTGCATGTTTATACAGATACCGGTGTAGGTATTTCCATGTTTATAGAGATAGCAGTGTAGATATTTCCATGTTTATACAGATGGCGGTGGAGAAAATTCCATGTTTATACAGATGGCAGTGTAGATATTTCCAAGTTTATACAGATAGCAGTGTAGATATTTCCATGTTTATACAGATAGCGGTGTAGGTATTTCCATGCTTATAGAGATAGTAGTGTAGATATTTCCATGTTTATACAGATGGCTGTGTAGTTATTTCCATGTGTATACAGATGGCAGTGTAGATATTTCCATGTTTATACAGATGGAGGTGTAGATATTTCAATGTTTATGCACATGGCTGTTTAGATATTTCCATATTTTTACAAATGTCGGTGTAGTTATTTCCATGTTTCTAGAGATGGCTGTGTAGATATTTCCATGTTTATACAGATGGCAGTGTAGATATTTTCATGTTTATACAGATAGTGGTGTGGATATTTCCATGTTTATACAGATGACTGTGTAGGCATTTCCATGTTTATACAGATGGCGGTGTAGATATTTAAATATTTATTGAAATATCCATGTAGATATTTCCATGTTTATACAGATAGCGGTGTAGACATTTCCATGTTTATAGAGATAGCGGTGTATATATTTCTAAATTTATACACATAGCAGTGTAGATATTTCCATGTATATACAGATAGCGGTGTAGATGTTTCCATGTTTATACAGATAACGGTGTAGATATATCCATGTTTATACAGATCGTGGTGTAGATATTTCCATGTTTATACAGATAGCGGTGTAGATATTTCCATGTTTTCAGAGATAGAGTTGTAGTTATTTCCATATTTGCACAGATAGGTGTGTAGATATTTCCATGATTATACAGATAGCGGTGGAGGTATTACCATGTTTATACAGATGGCGGTGTAGATATTTCCAAGTTTATGTAGATAGCAGTGTAGATATTGCCATGTTTATACAGATAGCGGTGAAGATATTTGCATGTTTACACAGATAGCGATGTAGTTATTTCCATGTTTATTGAGATAGCAGAGCAGATATTTACATGTTCATAGAGATGGCTGTGAGGATATTTCCATGTTTATGCAGATGGCAGTGTAGATATTTCCACGTTTGTACGGATAGTGGTTTAGTTATTTCCATGTTTATACAGATGACTGTGTAGGTATTTCCATGTATATACAGATAGTGGTGTAGATATTTCATTGTTTTTTGAGACAGCGGTGTAGGTATTTCCATGTTTATAGAGATAGCACTGTAGATATTTCCAAGTTTATACAGATGGCGGTGGAGATAATTCCCTGTTTATACAGATGGCAGTGTACATATTTCCATGTTTATACAGATAGCAGTGTAGATATTTCCATGTTTATACAGATAGCTGTGTAGGTATTTCCATGTTTATAGAGATAGCAGTGTAGATATTTCCATGTTTATACAGATGGCTGTGTAGATATTTCCATGTGTATACAGATGGCAGTGTAGATATTTCCATGTTTATACAGATGGAGGTGTAGATATTTCCATGTTTATACAGATAGCGGTGTGGCTATTTCCATGTTTATACAGATAGCGGTGTAGATATTTCCATGTTTATAGAGATGGCTGTGAGGATATTTCCACGTTTGTGCATATGGCAGTGTAGATATTTCCACGTTTATACAGATAGTGGTTTGGATATTTCCATGTTTATACAGATGACTGTGTATGTATTTCCATGTATATTCAGATATCTGTGTAGATATTTCCATGTTTATACAGATAGCGGTGTAGTTATTTCCAAGATTATAGAGATAGCAGTGTAGATATTTCCATGTTTATACAGATGGCGGTGGAGAAAACTCCATGTTTATACATATGGCAGTGTAGATATTTCCATGTTTATACAGATGGCAGTGTAGATATTTCCATGTTTATACAAACAGCGGAGTAGGTATTTCCATGTTTATAGAGATAGCAGGGTAGCTATTTCCATGTTTATACAGATGGCTGTGTAGATATTTCCATGTGTATACAGATGGCAGCGAATATATTTCCATGTTTATTCAGATGGAGGTGTAGATATTTCCATGTTTATGAACATGACTGTTTAGATATTTCCATATTTTTACAAATGGCGGTGTAGCTATTTCCATGTTTATAGAGATGGCTGTGTAGATGTTTCCATGTTTATACAGATGGCATTGTAGATATTTCCATGTTTATACAGATAGTGGTGTGGCTATTTCCACGTTTATACAGATGACTGTGTAGGCATTTCCATGTTTATACAGATGGCGGTGTAGATGTTTCCATATTTTTAAAAATATCCATGTAGATATTTCCATGTTTATACAGATAGCGGTGTAGACATTTCCATGTTTATAGAGATAGCGGTGTATATATTTCCATACCGATACAGACAGCGGTGTAGATATTTCCATGTTTATACAGATAGCAGTGTAGATGTTTCCATGTTTATACAGATAGCGGTGTAGATATATCCATGTTTATACAGATCGTGGTGTAGATATTTCCATGTTTATACAGATAGCCGTGTAGATATTTCCATGTTTACAGAGATAGAAATGTAGATACTTCCATATTTGCACAGATAGCTGTGTAGATATTTCCATGATTACACAGATAGCGGTGGAGATATTACCATGTTTATAGAGATGGCGGTGTAGATATTTCCAAGTTTATGTAGATAGCGGTGTGGATATTTCCATGTTTATACAGATAGCGGTGTAGATATTTGCATGTTTACACAGATAGCGATGTAGTTATTTCCATGTTTATTGAGATAGCGGTGTAGATATCTACATGTTTATAGAGATGGCTGTGAGGATATTTCCATGTTTATACAGATGGCAGTGTAGATATCTCCACGTTTGTAATGATAGTGGCTTAGGAATTTCCATTTTTATACAGATGACTGTGTAGGCATTTCCATGTATACAGATAGCTGTGTAGATATTTCATTCTTTATACAGAAAGCGGTGTAGGTATTTCCATGTTTATAGACATAGCTGTGTAGATATTTCCATGTTTATACAGATGGCGGTGGAGATAATTCCATGTTTATACAGATGGCAGTGTAGATATTTCCATGTTTATACAGATATCAGTGTAGATATTTCCATGTTTATGCAGATAGCGGTATAGGTATTTCCATGTTTATAGAGATAGCATTGTAGATATTTCCATGTTTATACAGATGGCTGCGTAGATATTTCCATGTGTATACAGATGGAAGTGTAGATATTTCCATGTTTATACAGATGGAGGTGTAGATATTTCCAGGTTTATACAGATAGCGTTGTGGCTATTTCCATGTTTATAGGGAAATCGGTGCAGATATTTCCATGTTTATAGAGATGGCTGTGCGGATATTTCCATGTTTATACATATGGCAGTGTAGATATTTCCACGTTTATACAGATAGTGGTTTAGGTACTTCCATGTTTACACAGGTGACTGTGTAAGTATTTCCATGTATATACAGATAGCGGTGTAGGTATTTCCATGTTTATACAGATAGCGGTGTAGGTATTTCCATGTTTATAGAGATAGCGGTGTAGATATTTCCATGTTTATACAGATGGCGGTGGAGAAAATTCCATGTTTATACAGATGGCAGTGTAGATATTTCCATGTTTATACAGATAGCAGGGTTGATATTTCCATGTTCATACAGATAGCGGTGTAGGTATTTCCAGGTTTATAGAGATAGTAGTGTAGATATTTCCATGTTTATACAGTTGGCTGTGTAGGTATTTCCATGTGTATACAGATGGCAGTGTGGATATTTCCATGTTTATACAGATGGAGGTGTAGATATTTCCATGTTTATGCACATGACTGTTTAGATATTTCCATATTTTTACAAATGGCGGTGTAGTTATTTCCATGTTTCTAGAGATGGCTGTGTAGATATTTCCATGTTTATACAGATGGCAGTGTAGATATTTCCATGTTTATACAGATAGTGGTGTGGGTATTTCCATGCTATACAGATGACTGTGTAGGTATTTCCATGTTTATACAGATGGTGGTGTAGATATTTCCATATTTATAGAAATATCCATGTAGATATTTCCATGTTTATACAGATAGCGACGTAGACATTTCCAAGTTTATAGAGATAGCGGTGTATATATTTCTATATTTATACACATAGCGGTGTAGATATTTCCATGTATATACAGATAGCGGTGTAGATGTTTCCATGTTAATACAGATAGCGGTGTAGATATTTCCATGTTTACAGAGATAGAGGTGTAGATATTTCCATATTTGCACAGATAGCTGTGTAGATATTTCCATGGTTATACAGATAGTGTTGGAATTATTACCATTTTTATAGAGATGGAGGTGTAGATATTTCCAAGTTTATGTTGATAGCGGTGTAGATATTTCCATGTTTATACAGATAGCGGTGTATATATTAGCATGTTTACTCAGATAGCGATGTAGTTATTTCCATGTTTATTGAGATAGCGGTGTAGATATTTACATGTTTATAGAGATGGCTGTGAGGATATTTCCATGTTTATACAGATGGCAGTGTAGATATTTCCACGTTTGTACAGATAGTGGTTTAGGTATTTCCATGTTTATACAGATGTTTGTGTAGGTATTTCCATGTATATTCAGATAGCGGTGTAGATATTTCATTGTTTTTACAGACAGCGGTGTAGGTATTTCCATGTTTATTGAGATAGCAGTGTAGATATTTCCATGGTTATACAGATGGCGGTGGAGACAATTCCATGTTTATACAGATGGCAGTGTAGATATTTCCATGTTTATACTGATAGCAGTGTAGATATTTCCATGTTTATTCAGATAGCGGTGTAGGTATTTCCATGTTTATAGAGATAGCAGTGTAGATATTTCCATGTTGATACAGATGGCTGTGTAGAAATTTCCATGTGTATACAGATGGCAGTGTAGATATTTCCATGTTTATACAGATGGAGGTGTAGATATTTCCATGTTTATACAGATATCGGTGTGGCTATTTCCATATTTATAGAGATAGTGTTGTAGGTATTTCCATGTTTAGACAGATGGCTGTGTAGGTATTTCCATGTGTATACAGATATCGGTGTGGCTATTTCCATGTTTATAGAGATAGCAGTGTAGATATTTCCATGTTTATACAGATGGCTGTGTAGATATTTCCATGTGTATACAGACGGAAGTGCAGATATTTCCATGTTTATTCAGATGGAGGTGTAGATATTTCCATGTTTATGCACATGACTCTTTAGATATTTCCATATTTTTACAAATGGTGGTGTAGCTATTTCCATGTTCATAGAGATGGCTGTGTAGATATTTCCATGTTTATACAGATGGCAGTGTAGATATTTCCATGTTTATGCAGATAGTGTTGTGGCTATTTCCATGTTTATACAGATGACTGTGTAGGTATTTCCATGTTTATACAGATGGCGATGTAGATATTTCCATATTTTAAAAAATATCCATGTAGATATTTCCATGTTTATACAGATAGCGGTGTAGATATTTCCATGTTTACAGAGATGGAGGTGTAGATATTTCCATATTTGCACAGATAGCTGTGTAGATATTTCCATGATTACACAGATAGCGGTGGAGTTATTGCCATGTTTATACAGATGGCGGTGTAGATATTTCCAAGTTTATGTAGATAGTGGTGTAGATATTTCCATGTTTATACAGATAGCGGTGTATATATTAGCATGTTTACACAGATAGCGATGAAGTTATTTCCATGTTTATTGAGATATCGGTGCAGATATTTACATGTTTATAGAGATGGCTGTGAGTATATATCCATGTTTATACAGATGGCAGTGTAGATATTTCCACATTTGTATAGATAGTGGTTTAGATATTTCCATGTTTATTCAGATGACTGTGTAGGTATTTCCATGTATATACAGATAGTGGCGTAGGTATTTCATTGTTTTTACAGACAGCGGTGAAGGTATTTCCATGTTTATAGAGATAGCATTGTAGATATTTCCATGTTTATACAGATGGCGGTGGAGATAATTCCATGTTTATACAGATGGCAGTGTAGATATTTCCATGTTTATACAGATGGAGGTGTAGATATTTCCATGTTTATACAGATATCGGTGTGGCTATTTCCATGTTTATAGAGATAGCGGTGTAGATATTTCCATGTTTATAGAGATGGCTATGTGGATATTTCCATGTTTATACAGATGGCAGTGTAGATATTCCCACGTTCATACAGATAGTGGTTAAGGTATTTCCATGTTTATACAGATGACTGTGTAGGCATTTCCAGGTATATACAGATAGTGGTGTAGGTATTTCCATGTTTATACAGATAGCGGTGTAGGTATTTCCATGTTTATAGAGATAGCAGTGTAGATATTTCCATGTTTATACAGATGGCGGAGGAGATAATTCCATGTATATACAGATGGCACTGTAGATATTTCCATGTTTATACAGATAGCAGTGTAGATATTTCCATGTTTATACAGATAGTGGTGTAGTTATTTCCATGTTTATAGAGATAGCAGTGTAGATATTTCCATGTTTATACAGATGGCTGTGTAGGTATTTCCATGTTTATACAGATGGCAGTGCAGATATTTCCATGTTTATTCAGATGGAGGTGTAGATATTTCCATGTTAATGCACATGACTCCTTAGGTATTTCCATATTTTTACAAATGGCTTTGTAGCTATTTCCAAGTTTATAGAGATGGCGTTGTAGATATTTCCATGTTTATACAGATGGCAGTGTAGATATTTCCATGTTTATACAGATAGTGGTGTGGCTATTTCCATGTTTATACAGATGACTGTGTAGTTATTTCCACTTTTATACAGATGGCGATGTAGATATTTCCATATTTTATAAAATATCCATGTAGATATTTCCATGTTTATACAGATAGCGGTGTAGACTTTTCCATGTTTATAGAATTAGCGGTGTATATATTTCCATACTTATACAGATAGCGGTGTAGATATTTCCATGTTTATACAGATAGCAGTGTAGATGTTTCCATGTTTATACAGATAGCGGTGTAGATATATCCATGTTTATACAGATCGTGGTGTAGATATTTCCATGTTTATACAGATAGCTTTGTAGATATTTCCATGTTTATACAGATGGCTGTGAAGATATTTCCATGTGTATACACATGGCAGTGTAGATATTTCCATGTTTATACTCTCGGAGGTGTAGGTGTTTCCATGTTTATGCAGATGACTGTGTAAATATTTCCACGTTTTCACAGATGGCGGTTTAGATATTTCCATGTTTATATTGGTGGCGGTGTGGATATTTCCATGATTATACAGATGGCTGTGTAGATATTTCCATGATTATACTGATTGCGGTGGAGATATGTCCCTATTTATACAGATGGCGGTGTAGATATTTCTATGTTTATACAGGTATTGGTGAAGGTATTTCCATGTTTATACAGCTCGCGGTGTAGATAATTCCATGTTTATACAAATGGCAGTGTAGATATTTCCAAATTTATACAGATAGTGGTGTAGATATTTCCATGTTTATACAGATGCAGTGTAGATATCTCTATGTTTATACAGATAGTGGTGAATATATTTCCATGTTTATACAGATGACTGTGTGGGTATTTCCATGTTTATACAGATGGCGCTATAGATATTTACATGTTTATAGAGATAGCCATGTAGTTATTTCCTTGTTTATACAGATTGCGGTAAAACATTTCCATGTTTATAGAGATAGCGGTGTAGATATTTCCATGTTTATACAGGTAGCTGTGTAGATATTTGCATGTTTACACAGATAGCGGTGTAGATATTTCCACATTTGCACAGATTGCGGTGTAGATATTTGCATCTTTACAAAGATTGCGGAGTAGATATTTCCATCGTTGCACAGATTGTGCTGTAGATATTTCAATCTTTACACAGATAGTGGTGTAGATATTTCCATGTTTACACAGACAGCGGTGTAGATATTTCCATGTTTACACAGATAGCGTTGTATATATTTGCATGTTTATACAGATAGTGGTGTATATATTTCCATGTTTATACAGATATCGGTGTAGATATTACTAAGTTTACACAGATAGTGGTGTAGATATTTCCTTATTTGCACAGATTGCGGTGTAGATATTTCAATCTTTTCACAGATAACGGTGTAGATATTTCCATCGTTGCACAGATTGTGCTGTAGATATTTCATTCTTTACACTGATAGTGGTGTAGATATTTCCATGTTTACACAGATAGCGTTGTATATATTTGCATGTTTATACAGATAGTGGTGTATATATTTCCATGTTTATACAGGTAGCGGTGTGTATATTTCCATGTTTATACAGATATCGGTGTAGATACATCCACGTTTATACAGATAGCGGTGTAGTTATTTCCATGTTTATACAGATAGCGGTGGAGATATTTCCATGTTTATACAGATAGCGGTGTAGATATTTCCATGTTTATACACATGGCGGTGTAGATATTTCCATGTTTATACAGATAGCTGTGTAGATATTTCCAAGTTTATACAGATAGCGGTGTAGATATTTAAGTGTTTTTACAGATACCAGTGTAGGTATTTCCAAGTTTATACATATAGTGATGCAGATATTTCCAATGTTTTTACAGATAGCTGTGTAGATATTTCCATGTGCATACAGATATCAGTGTAGACATTTCCATGTTTATAGAGATGGTGGTGTAGATATTTCCAGGCTTATACAGATGACTCTGTTGATATTCCCATGTTTATACAGTTGGCGGTGTAGATATTTACATGTTTATTGAGATAGCGGTGTAGATATTTCCACATTTATACAGATAGCGTTGTAGGTATTTCCATGTTTATTCAGATGGCGGTGTAGGTATACCCATGATTATACAGATTGCGGTGTAGATGTTTCCGTGTTTATACAGACAGCGGTGTAGATATTTCCATTTTTACACAGATGGTGGATTAGATAGTTCCATGTTTATGGAGATGGCGTTGCAGACAGTTCCGTGATTATGCAGATGGCGGTGTAGATATTTCATGTTTATAGATATAGCGGTGTAGATATTTCCATGTTTACACATATAGCTCTGTAGATATTTCCGTGTTTACACAGATAGCGTTGTGGATATTTCCATCTTTATACAGATAGCGGTGGAGATATTTCCATGTTTATACTGATATCGGTGTAGATATTCCCATGTTTATATAGATAAGGGTGTAGATATTTCCACATTTATACTGATAGCGGTGTAGATATTTCCATGGTTCTTCAGATGGCAGTGTAGATATTTCCCTGTTTATACATATGGCGGTGTAGATATTTCCATGTTTGTGGAGATAGCGGTGTAGATATTTCCATCTTTTCAAAGAGAGCGGAGTAGGTATTTCCATGTTTACACAGATAGCTGTGTAGATATTTCCATGTTTACACAGATAATTTCGTAGATATTTCCATGTTTATACAGACAGCGGTGTAGATATTTCCATGTGTAAAAATATAGCGGTGTAGATATTTCCATGTTTACAGAGATAGCTGTGGAGATATTTCCATGTTTATACAGATAGCGATGTAGATACTTCCATGTTTATAGAGATGGTGGTTTAATTATTTCCATGTTCATAGAGATAGCGGTGTAGATATTTCCATGATTATACATATAGCGGTGTAGATATTTCCATGTTTATACAGATAGCGGTGTAGATATTTCGATGTTTATACAGCTCGCGGAGTAGATATTTCCATCTTTATACAGATGACAGTGTAGATATTTCCATGTTTATACAGATAGCGGTGTACGTATTTCCATGTTTATAGAGACAGCGTTGCAGACAATTCCATGTTTATGCAGATGGCGGTGTAGATATTTCATGTTTATAGAGATAGCGGTGTAGGTATTTCCATGTTTATACAGAAGGCTGTGTAGATATTTCCATGTGTATAGAGATGGCAGTCTACATATTTCCACGTTTATAGAGATGGTGGTGTAGATATTTCCATATTTATACAGAGGACTGTGTAGATATTTCCATGTTTAAACAGATGGTGGTGTAGTTATTTCCATGTTTATAGAGATAGCGGTGTAGATATTTCCGTGTTTGTACAGATAGCGGTGTAGATATTAAAATGTTTATAGAGATAGCGGTGTAGATATTTCCATATTTATACAGATAACGGTGTAGGGATTTCCATGTTTATATAGATGACGGTGTAGATATTTCGATGTTTATCGAGATGGCGGTGTAGATATTTCCATGTTTATACCGATGGCGGTGTAGATATTTACAAGTTTATACAGATAGCTGTGCAGATATTTCCATGTTTACACAGATAGCGGTGTAGATATTTCCATTTTTACACAGATGTTGGTGTAGATATTTATATGTTTATGAAGATGGCGGTGTAGATATTTTCATGTTTATAGAGATGGCGGTGTAGATATGTCCATATTTATAGAGATTGCGGTGTAGATATTTCAATGTTTATACAGGTAGAGGAGTAGCTATTTCCTTGTGTAGAGAGATAGCGGTGCAGATGTTTCCATATTTATACTGATGAACGAGTAGATATTTCCATGTGTATACAGATGGCAGGGTAGATACTTCCATGTTTATAGAGATGGTGGTGTAGATATTTCCATGTTTATACAGATTGCGTTGTAGATATTTCCCTGTTGATACAGAAGACAGTGTAGATATTTCCATGTTTATACAGGTGGCGGTGTAGGTACTTCCATGTTTATGCAGATGGCGGTGTAGATATTTCCATGTTTATAGAGATGGCGGTGTAGATATTTCTATGTTTATAGAGATAGCGGTGTAGATATTTCCATGTTTATAGAGATGGTGGTGTAGTAATTTCCATGTTCATAGAGATAGCGGTGTAGATATTTCCATGTTCATAGAGATAGCGGTGTAGATATTTCCATGTTTATACAGATAGCGGTGTAGATATTTCCATGTTTATACAGCTCGCGGTGTAGATATTTCCATCTTTATACAGAAGACAGTGTAGATATTTCCATGTTTATACAGATAGCAGTGTATGTATTTCCATGTTTATAGAGACGGCGTTGCAGACAGTTCCATGTTTATGCAGATGGCGGTGTAGATATTTCATGTTTATAGAGATAGCAGTGTAGATATTTCCATGTGTATACAGATGACTGTGTAGATATTTCCATGTTTAGAGAGATGGTGGTGAAGAAATTTCCATGTTTATACAGAGGACTGTGTAGATATTTCCATGTTTATAAAGCTGGCGGAATAGATATTTCCATGTTTATAGAGATAGCAGGGTAGATATTTCCATGTTTGTACAGATAGCGGTGTAGATATTTCCATGTTTATAGAGAGAGCGGTGTAGGTTTTTCCATATTTATGCTGATAGAGGTGCAGATATTTAAATGTTTATACAGATGGTGGTGTAGATATTTCCATGTTTATAGAGATGGCAGTGTAGATATTTCCATGTTTATGCAGATAGCGGTGTAGATATTTCCATGTTTATACAGATAGCTGTGTAGATATTTCCATGTTTACACAGATAGCCGTTTAGATATTTCCATTTTTACACAGATGATGGTGTAGATAGTTCCATGTTTATGGAGATGGCGGTGTAGATATTTTCATGTTTATAGAGATTGCCGTGTAGATATTTCCATATTTATAGAGATAGCGGTGTCGTTATTTCAATGTTTATACAGGTAAAGTTGTAGGTATTTCCAGGTGTATAGAGATAGCAGGGCAGTTGTTTCCATATTTATATTGATGGCTGTGTTGTTATTTCCATATGTATACAGATGGCAGGGTAGATACTTCCATGTTTATAGAGATGGTGGTGTAGATATTTCCATGTTTATACAGATGACTGTGTAGATATTTCCATGTTTATACAGATGGCGGTGTAGACATTTCCATGTTTCTAGAGATAGCGGTGTAGATATTTTCATGTTTATAGAGATAACGGTGCAGCTATTTCCATGTTTATAGAGATAGCGATGTAGATATTTCCATCTTTGCACAGATTGTGGTATATATATTTCCATCTTTAGACGGATAGCGGTGTAGATATTTCCATGTTTACACATATATCTGTGTAGATATTTCCATGTTTACACAGATAACATTGAAGATATTTCCATCTTTATACATACAGTGGTGTATATGTTTCCATGTTTATACAGACTGCGGTGTGGCTATCTCGATGTGCATACAGATAGAGGTGTAGATATTTCCATGTTTATATAGATGGCTTTGTAGATATTTCCATGTTTATATAGATGGCAGTGTAGGTATTTCCATGTTTATACAGATGGTGGTGTAGATACTTCCATGTTTATACAGATGACTCTGTAGTTATTTCAATGTTTATATAGAAGGCTGTTTAGGTATTTCCATGTTTATATAGATAGCCGTGTAGATATCTCCATATTTATACAGATAGCGGTGTAGACATTTCCATGTTTATAGAGATAGCGGTGTAGATATTTCCATATTTATACAGATAGCGGTGTAGTTATTTCCATATTTGTACAGATAGCTGCGTAGATGTTTCCATGTTTATTCAGATGGTGGTGTAGACATTTCCATGATTATACAGATAACGTTGTGTCTATTTCCATGTTTATACAGATTGCGGTGTAGATATTTCCATGTTTATGGAGACAGCGGTGTAGATATTTCCATATTTATACAGAGAACACTGCAGATATTTCCATGTTTATAGGAATAGCGATGTAGATATTTCCATCTTTGCACAGATTGCGGTGCATATATTTCCATGTTTGCACAGATTGCGGTGCATATATTTCCATCTTTACACAGGTAGCGGTGTAGATATTTCCAAGTTTACACAGATTGCTGTGTAGATATTTCCATGTTTACAGAGATAGCATTGTAGATATTTCCATCTTTATACAGATTGCGGTGTAGTTATTTCCATGTTGATACAGATAGTGGTGTAGATATTTCCATGTTTATACAGGTAGCAGTGTAGAAATTCCCATGTTTATACAGATCGCTTTGTAGACATTTCCATCTTTCTACAGATGTCAGTGTAGATATTTCCAAGTTTATACTAATGGCAGTGTAGATATTTCCATGTTTATACAGATGTGTGTGTAGATATTTCCATGTATATGCAGATGACGGTGTAGATATTTCCTTGTTTATAGGGATGGCGGTGTAGTTATTTCTATGTTTATAGAGATAGCGGTGTAATTATTTCCATGCTTATAGAGATGGTGGTGTAAGTATTTTCATGTTTATAGATTTAGCGGTGTAGATATTTCCATGTTTATACAGATAACGGTGATGGTATTTCCATGTTTATAGAGATAGCGGTGTAGATATTTCCATGTTTACGCAGATAGCATTGTAGACATTTCCATCTTTATACAGATAACGGTGTAGATATTTCCGTGTTTATTCAGAAATTGGTGTGGATATTTCCATGTTTATACAGGTAGCAGTGTAGAAATTCCCATGTTTATACAGATCGCTTTGTAGACATTTCCATCTTTCTACAGAAGTCAGTGAAGATATTTCCAAGTTTATACAGATGGCAGTGTAGATATTTCCATGTTTATACAGATGTGTGAGTAGATATTTCCATGTATATGCAGATGGCGGTGTAGATATTTCCTTGTTTATAGGGATGGCGGTGTAGTTATTTCTATGCTTATAGAGATAGCAGTGTAAATATTTCCATGCTTATAGAGATGGTGGTGTAAGTATTTTCATGTTTATAGATTTAGCAGTGTAGATATTTCCATGTTTATACAGATAGTGGTGTAGATATTTCCATGTTTATACAGATGGCGGTGTAGATACATTCAAGTTTCTGAAGATGGCGGGGTAGATATTTTCATGTTTATAGAGATGGAGGTGTAGATATTTCCATGTATATAGTGATAGCTGTGTAGATATTTTCATGTTTATAGAGAAAGCGGTGTAGGTATTTCCATGTTTATAGAGATAGCGATGTACATATTTCCATATTTATACAGATAGCGGTGCAGGTATTTCCATGTTTATACATATTGCGGTGTAGATATTTTCATGTTTCTACAGATGGCGGTGTAGATATTTCCTTGTTTATACAGACAGCGGTGTAGATATTTCCATGTTTATACAGGTAGCGGTGTAGATATTTCCAAGTTTACAGAGATAGCGGTGTAGTTATTTCCATCTTTGCACAGAATGCCATGTAGATATTTCCATGTTTACGCAGATAGCTTTGTAGATATTTCCAAGTTTACACAGATAGCTGTGTAGATATTTCCATGTTTACACACATACCGTGGTAGATATTTCCATGTTTATACTGATTGCGGTTTAGCTATGTCCATGATTATACAGATAGCGGTGTAGATATTTTCATGTTTATACAGATAGCGGTGGAGATATTTCCTTGTTTATAGAGACTGCGGAATAGATTTTTCCATGTTTATACAGATAGCGGTGTAGATATTTCCATGTTTACAGAGATAGCTGTGTAGATATTTCCATCTTTGCACAGATTGCTGTGTAGATATTTCCATTTTTACACAGATACCTGTGTAGATATTTCCAAGTTTACAAAGATAGCTTTGTAGATATATCCATGTTTACGCAGATAGCATTGTATATATTTCCATGTTTATACAGATAGCGGTGTAGATATTTCCTTGTTTATATAGAAAGCGGTGTAGATATTTCCATGTTTATACAGATAACGGTGTAGATATTTCCATGTTTATAGAGATAACGGTGTAGATATTTCCATGTTTATACAGATGGCTGTGTAGATATTTCCATGTTTGTACAGATGGCAGTGTAGATATTTCCATGTTTATACAGATGGCGCTGAAGATATTTCCATGTTTATACAGATGGCACTGTAGATATTTCCATGTTTATACAGAGAGCTGTGTAGATATTTCCATGTTTACAGAGACGGCGGTGTAGATATTTCCATCTTTGCACAGATTGCGGTGTAGGTATTGCCAAATTTAAACAGATTGCGGTGTAGATATTTCCAAGTTTACACAGATAGCTGTGTAGATATTTCCATGTTTACAGAGATAGCATTGTAGATATTTCCATGTTTATACAGATTGCGTTGTAGTTATTTCCATGTTGATACAGATAGTGGTGTAGATATTTCCATGTTTATACAGGTAGCGGTGTAGAAATTCCCATGTTTATACAGATCGATTTGTAGACATTTCCATCCTTCTACAGATATCAGTGTACATATTTCCAACTTTATACAGATGGCAGAGTAGATATTTCCATGTTTATACAGATGTGTGTGTAGATATTTCCATGTATATGCAGATGGCGGTGTAGATATTTCCTTGTTTATAGGGAAGGCGGTGTAGTTATTTCAATGTTTTTAGAGATAGCGGTGTAAATATTTCCATGCTTATAGAGATGGTGGTGTAAGTATTTTCATGTTTATAGATTTAGCGTTGTAGATATTTACTTGTTTACACAGATATCATTGTATATATTTCCATGTTTATACAGATAGCGGTGTAGATATTTCCATGTTTATTCAGAAAGTGGTGTAGATATTTCCATGTTTATACAGGTAGAAGTGTAGAAATTCCCATGTTTATACAGATCGCTTTGTAGGCATTTCCATCTTTCTACAGATGTCAGTGAAGATATTTCCATGCTTATACAGATAGCGGTGTAGATATTTACATGTCTATAGAGGTAGCAGTGTAGGTATTTCCATATTTGTAGAGGTTGCGGTGTAGATATTTGCATCTTTATACAGATGGCGGTGTTGATATTTTCATGTATGCACATGACTCTTTAGATATTTCCATATTTTTACAAATGGCGGTGTAGCTATTTCCATGTATATAGAGATGGCTGTGTAGATATTTCCATGTTTATACAGATGGCAGTGTAGATATTTCCATGTTTATACTGATAGTGGTGTGACTATTTCCATGTTTATACAGATGACTGCGTAGGTATTTCCATGTTTATTGAGATAGCGGTGTAGATATTTACATGTTTAAAGAGATGGCTGTGAGGATATTTCCATGTTTATACAGATGGCAGTGTAGATATCCCCACGTTTGTAATGATAGTGGTTTAGGAATTTCCATTTTTATACAGATGACTGTGTTTGTATTTCCATGTATATACAGATAGCGGTGTAGATATTTCATTGCTTTTACAAACAGCGGTGTATGTATTTCCATGTTTATAGAGATAGCAGTGTAGATATTTCCAAGTTTATACAGATGGCTGTGGAGATAATTCCATGTTTATACAGATGGCAGTGTACATATTGCCATGTTTATACAGATAACAGTGTAGATATTTCCATGTTTATACAGATAGCGGTGTAGGTATTTCCATGTTTATAGAGATAGCGGTGTAGATATTTCCATGTTTATACAGATGGCAGTGTAGATATTTCCATGTACAGATGGAGGTGTAGATATTTCCATGTTTATACAGATAGTGGTGTGGCTATTTGCATGTTTATAGAGATAGCGTTGGAGATATTTCCATGTTTATAGAGACAGCTGTGAGGATATTTCCATGTTTGTACAGATGGCAGTGTACATATTTCCACGTTTATACAGATAGTGGTTTAGGTATTTCCATGTTTATACTGATGACTGTGTATGTATTTCCATGTATATTCATATAGCTGTGTAGATATTTCCATGTTTATACACATAGAGTTGTAGGTATTTCCATGTTTATAGAGATAGCAGTGTAGATATTTCAATGTTTATACAGATGGCGTTGGAGAAAATTCCATGTTTATACAGATGGCAGTGTAGATATTTCCATGTTTATACAGATGGCAGTGTAGATATTTCCATGTTTATACATACAGCGGAGTAGGTATTTCCATGTTTATAGAGATAGCAGTGTAGATATTTCCATGTTTATACAGATGGCTGTGTAGATATTTCCATGTGTATACAGATGGCAGTGCAGATATTTCCATGTTTATTCAGATGGAGGTGTAGATATTTCCATGTTTATGCACATGACTGTTTAGATATTTCCATATTTTTACAAATGGCGGTGTAGCTATTTCCATGTTTATAGAGATGGCTGTGTAGATATTTCCATGTTTATACAGATGGCAGTGTAGATATTTCCATGTTTATACAGATAGTGGTGTGGCTATTTCCATGTTTATACAGATGACTGTGTAGGTATTTCCATGTTTATACAGATGGCGGTGTAGATATTTCAATATTTTTAAAAATATCCATGTAGATATTTCCATGTTTATACAGATAGCGGTGTAGACATTTCCATGTTTATAGAGATAGCGGTGTATATAATTCCATACCTATACAGAGAGCGGTGTAGATATTTCCATGTTTATACAGATAGCAGTATAGATATATCCATGTTTATACAGATCGTGGTGTAGATATTTCCATGTTTATACAGATAGCGGTGTAGATATTTCCATGTTTTCAGAGATAGAGATGTAGTTATTTCCATATTTGCACAGATAACTGTGTAGATATTTCCATGATTATACAGATAGCGGTGGAGATATTACCATATTTATAGAGATGGCGGTGTAGTATTTCCAAGTTTTTGTAGATAGTGGTGTGGATATTTCCATGTTTATACAGATAGCGGTGTAGATATTTGCATGTTTACACAGATAGCGATGTAGTTATTTCCATGTTTATAGAGATAGCGGTGTAGATATTTCCATGTTTATAGAGATGGCTGTGAGGATATTTCCATGTTTATACAGATGGCAGTGTATATATTTCCACGTTTATACAGATAGTGGTTTAAGAATTTCCAAGTTTATACAGATGACTGTGTAGGTATTTCCATGTATATACAGATAGCTGTGTAGATATTTCATTGTTTATACACACAGCGGTGTAGGTATTTCCATGTTTATAGACATAGCAGTGTAGATATCTCCATGTTTATACAGATGGCGGTGGAGATAATTCCATGTTTATACAGATGGCAGTGTAGATATTTCCATGTTTATGCAGATAGCGGTGTAGGTATTTCCATGTTTATAGAGATAGCAGTGTAGATATTTCCATGTTTATACAGATGGCTGCGTAGATATTTCCATGTGTATACAGATGGCAGTGTAGATATTTCCATGTTTATACAGATGGAGGTGTAGGTATTTCCAGGTTTATGCAGATAGCGTTGTGGCTATTTCCATGTTTATAGAGAAAGCGGTGCAGATATTTCCATGTTTATAGAGATGGCTGTGAGGATATTTCCATGTTTATACATATGGCTGTGTAGATATTTCCACGTTTATACAGATAGTGGTTTAGGTACTTCCATGTTTACACAGGTGACTGTGTAGTTATTTCCATGTATATACAGATAGCGGTGTAGGTATTTGCATGTTTATACAGATACCGGTGTAGGTATTTCCATGTTTATAGAGATAGCAGTGTAGATATTTCCATGTTTATACAGATGGCGGTGGAGAAAATTCCATGTTTATACAGATGGCAGTGTAGATATTTCCAAGTTTATACAGATAGCAGTGTAGATATTTCCATGTTTATACAGATAGCGGTGTAGGTATTTCCATGCTTATAGAGATAGTAGTGTAGATATTTCCATGTTTATACAGATGGCTGTGTAGTTATTTCCATGTGTATACAGATGGCAGTGTAGATATTTCCATGTTTATACAGATGGAGGTGTAGATATTTCAATGTTTATGCACATGGCTGTTTAGATATTTCCATATTTTTACAAATGTCGGTGTAGTTATTTCCATGTTTCTAGAGATGGCTGTGTAGATATTTCCATGTTTATACAGATGGCAGTGTAGATATTTTCATGTTTATACAGATAGTGGTGTGGATATTTCCATGTTTATACAGATGACTGTGTAGGCATTTCCATGTTTATACAGATGGCGGTGTAGATATTTAAATATTTATTGAAATATCCATGTAGATATTTCCATGTTTATACAGATAGCGGTGTAGACATTTCCATGTTTATAGAGATAGCGGTGTATATATTTCTAAATTTATACACATAGCAGTGTAGATATTTCCATGTATATACAGATAGCGGTGTAGATGTTTCCATGTTTATACAGATAACGGTGTAGATATATCCATGTTTATACAGATCGTGGTGTAGATATTTCCATGTTTATACAGATAGCGGTGTAGATATTTCCATGTTTTCAGAGATAGAGTTGTAGTTATTTCCATATTTGCACAGATAGGTGTGTAGATATTTCCATGATTATACAGATAGCGGTGGAGGTATTACCATGTTTATACAGATGGCGGTGTAGATATTTCCAAGTTTATGTAGATAGCAGTGTAGATATTGCCATGTTTATACAGATAGCGGTGAAGATATTTGCATGTTTACACAGATAGCGATGTAGTTATTTCCATGTTTATTGAGATAGCAGAGCAGATATTTACATGTTCATAGAGATGGCTGTGAGGATATTTCCATGTTTATGCAGATGGCAGTGTAGATATTTCCACGTTTGTACGGATAGTGGTTTAGTTATTTCCATGTTTATACAGATGACTGTGTAGGTATTTCCATGTATATACAGATAGTGGTGTAGATATTTCATTTTTTTTTGAGACAGCGGTGTAGGTATTTCCATGTTTATAGAGATAGCACTGTAGATATTTCCAAGTTTATACAGATGGCGGTGGAGATAATTCCCTGTTTATACAGATGGCAGTGTACATATTTCCATGTTTATACAGATAGCAGTGTAGATATTTCCATGTTTATACAGATAGCTGTGTAGGTATTTCCATGTTTATAGAGATAGCAGTGTAGATATTTCCATGTTTATACAGATGGCTGTGTAGATATTTCCATGTGTATACAGATGGCAGTGTAGATATTTCCATGTTTATACAGATGGAGGTGTAGATATTTCCATGTTTATACAGATAGCGGTGTGGCTATTTCCATGTTTATACAGATAGCGGTGTAGATATTTCCATGTTTATAGAGATGGCTGTGAGGATATTTCCACGTTTGTGCATATGGCAGTGTAGATATTTCCACGTTTATACAGATAGTGGTTTGGATATTTCCATGTTTATACAGATGACTGTGTATGTATTTCCATGTATATTCAGATATCTGTGTAGATATTTCCATGTTTATACAGATAGCGGTGTAGTTATTTCCAAGATTATAGAGATAGCAGTGTAGATATTTCCATGTTTATACAGATGGCGGTGGAGAAAACTCCATGTTTATACATATGGCAGTGTAGATATTTCCATGTTTATACAGATGGCAGTGTAGATATTTCCATGTTTATACAAACAGCGGAGTAGGTATTTCCATGTTTATAGAGATAGCAGGGTAGCTATTTCCATGTTTATACAGATGGCTGTGTAGATATTTCCATGTGTATACAGATGGCAGCGAATATATTTCCATGTTTATTCAGATGGAGGTGTAGATATTTCCATGTTTATGAACATGACTGTTTAGATATTTCCATATTTTTACAAATGGCGGTGTAGCTATTTCCATGTTTATAGAGATGGCTGTGTAGATATTTCCATGTTTATACAGATGGCATTGTAGATATTTCCATGTTTATACAGATAGTGGTGTGGCTATTTCCACGTTTATACAGATGACTGTGTAGGCATTTCCATGTTTATACAGATGGCGGTGTAGATGTTTCCATATTTTTAAAAATATCCATGTAGATATTTCCATGTTTATACAGATAGCGGTGTAGACATTTCCATGTTTATAGAGATAGCGGTGTATATATTTCCATACCGATACAGACAGCGGTGTAGATATTTCCATGTTTATACAGATAGCAGTGTAGATGTTTCCATGTTTATACAGATAGCGGTGTAGATATATCCATGTTTATACAGATCGTGGTGTAGATATTTCCATGTTTATACAGATAGCCGTGTAGATATTTCCATGTTTACAGAGATAGAAATGTAGATACTTCCATATTTGCACAGATAGCTGTGTAGATATTTCCATGATTACACAGATAGCGGTGGAGATATTACCATGTTTATAGAGATGGCGGTGTAGATATTTCCAAGTTTATGTAGATAGCGGTGTGGATATTTCCATGTTTATACAGATAGCGGTGTAGATATTTGCATGTTTACACAGATAGCGATGTAGTTATTTCCATGTTTATTGAGATAGCGGTGTAGATATCTACATGTTTATAGAGATGGCTGTGAGGATATTTCCATGTTTATACAGATGGCAGTGTAGATATCTCCACGTTTGTAATGATAGTGGCTTAGGAATTTCCATTTTTATACAGATGACTGTGTAGGCATTTCCATGTATACAGATAGCTGTGTAGATATTTCATTCTTTATACAGAAAGCGGTGTAGGTATTTCCATGTTTATAGACATAGCAGTGTAGATATTTCCATGTTTATACAGATGGCGGTGGAGATAATTCCATGTTTATACAGATGGCAGTGTAGATATTTCCATGTTTATACAGATATCAGTGTAGATATTTCCATGTTTATGCAGATAGCGGTATAGGTATTTCCATGTTTATAGAGATAGCATTGTAGATATTTCCATGTTTATACAGATGTCTGCGTAGATATTTCCATGTGTATACAGATGGAAGTGTAGATATTTCCATGTTTATACAGATGGAGGTGTAGATATTTCCAGGTTTATACAGATAGCGTTGTGGCTATTTCCATGTTTATAGGGAAATCGGTGCAGATATTTCCATGTTTATAGAGATGGCTGTGCGGATATTTCCATGTTTATACATATGGCAGTGTAGATATTTCCACGTTTATACAGATAGTGGTTTAGGTACTTCCATGTTTACACAGGTGACTGTGTAAGTATTTCCATGTATATACAGATAGCGGTGTAGGTATTTCCATGTTTATACAGATAGCGGTGTAGGTATTTCCATGTTTATAGAGATAGCGGTGTAGATATTTCCATGTTTATACAGATGGCGGTGGAGAAAATTCCATGTTTATACAGATGGCAGTGTAGATATTTCCATGTTTATACAGATAGCAGGGTTGATATTTCCATGTTCATACAGATAGCGGTGTAGGTATTTCCAGGTTTATAGAGATAGTAGTGTAGATATTTCCATGTTTATACAGTTGGCTGTGTAGGTATTTCCATGTGTATACAGATGGCAGTGTGGATATTTCCATGTTTATACAGATGGAGGTGTAGATATTTCCATGTTTATGCACATGACTGTTTAGATATTTCCATATTTTTACAAATGGCGGTGTAGTTATTTCCATGTTTCTAGAGATGGCTGTGTAGATATTTCCATGTTTATACAGATGGCAGTGTAGATATTTCCATGTTTATACAGATAGTGGTGTGGGTATTTCCATGCTATACAGATGACTGTGTAGGTATTTCCATGTTTATACAGATGGTGGTGTAGATATTTCCATATTTATAGAAATATCCATGTAGATATTTCCATGTTTATACAGATAGCGACGTAGACATTTCCAAGTTTATAGAGATAGCGGTGTATATATTTCTATATTTATACACATAGCGGTGTAGATATTTCCATGTATATACAGATAGCGGTGTAGATGTTTCCATGTTAATACAGATAGCGGTGTAGATATTTCCATGTTTACAGAGATAGAGGTGTAGATATTTCCATATTTGCACAGATAGCTGTGTAGATATTTCCATGGTTATACAGATAGTGTTGGAATTATTACCATTTTTATAGAGATGGAGGTGTAGATATTTCCAAGTTTATGTTGATAGCGGTGTAGATATTTCCATGTTTATACAGATAGCGGTGTATATATTAGCATGTTTACTCAGATAGCGATGTAGTTATTTCCATGTTTATTGAGATAGCGGTGTAGATATTTACATGTTTATAGAGATGGCTGTGAGGATATTTCCATGTTTATACAGATGGCAGTGTAGATATTTCCACGTTTGTACAGATAGTGGTTTAGGTATTTCCATGTTTATACAGATGTTTGTGTAGGTATTTCCATGTATATTCAGATAGCGGTGTAGATATTTCATTGTTTTTACAGACAGGGGTGTAGGTATTTCCATGTTTATTGAGATAGCAGTGTAGATATTTCCATGGTTATACAGATGGCGGTGGAGACAATTCCATGTTTATACAGATGGCAGTGTAGATATTTCCATGTTTATACTGATAGCAGTGTAGATATTTCCATGTTTATTCAGATAGCGGTGTAGGTATTTCCATGTTTATAGAGATAGCAGTGTAGATATTTCCATGTTGATACAGATGGCTGTGTAGAAATTTCCATGTGTATACAGATGGCAGTGTAGATATTTCCATGTTTATACAGATGGAGGTGTAGATATTTCCATGTTTATACAGATATCGGTGTGGCTATTTCCATATTTATAGAGATAGTGTTGTAGGTATTTCCATGTTTAGACAGATGGCTGTGTAGGTATTTCCATGTGTATACAGATATCGGTGTGGCTATTTCCATGTTTATAGAGATAGCAGTGTAGATATTTCCATGTTTATACAGATGGCTGTGTAGATATTTCCATGTGTATACAGACGGAAGTGCAGATATTTCCATGTTTATTCAGATGGAGGTGTAGATATTTCCATGTTTATGCACATGACTCTTTAGATATTTCCATATTTTTACAAATGGTGGTGTAGCTATTTCCATGTTCATAGAGATGGCTGTGTAGATATTTCCATGTTTATACAGATGGCAGTGTAGATATTTCCATGTTTATGCAGATAGTGTTGTGGCTATTTCCATGTTTATACAGATGACTGTGTAGGTATTTCCATGTTTATACAGATGGCGATGTAGATATTTCCATATTTTAAAAAATATCCATGTAGATATTTCCATGTTTATACAGATAGCGGTGTAGATATTTCCATGTTTACAGAGATGGAGGTGTAGATATTTCCATATTTGCACAGATAGCTGTGTAGATATTTCCATGATTACACAGATAGCGGTGGAGTTATTGCCATGTTTATACAGATGGCGGTGTAGATATTTCCAAGTTTATGTAGATAGTGGTGTAGATATTTCCATGTTTATACAGATAGCGGTGTATATATTAGCATGTTTACACAGATAGCGATGAAGTTATTTCCATGTTTATTGAGATATCGGTGCAGATATTTACATGTTTATAGAGATGGCTGTGAGTATATATCCATGTTTATACAGATGGCAGTGTAGATATTTCCACATTTGTATAGATAGTGGTTTAGATATTTCCATGTTTATTCAGATGACTGTGTAGGTATTTCCATGTATATACAGATAGTGGCGTAGGTATTTCATTGTTTTTACAGACAGCGGTGAAGGTATTTCCATGTTTATAGAGATAGCATTGTAGATATTTCCATGTTTATACAGATGGCGGTGGAGATAATTCCATGTTTATACAGATGGCAGTGTAGATATTTCCATGTTTATACAGATGGAGGTGTAGATATTTCCATGTTTATACAGATATCGGTGTGGCTATTTCCATGTTTATAGAGATAGCGGTGTAGATATTTCCATGTTTATAGAGATGGCTATGTGGATATTTCCATGTTTATACAGATGGCAGTGTAGATATTCCCACGTTCATACAGATAGTGGTTAAGGTATTTCCATGTTTATACAGATGACTGTGTAGGCATTTCCAGGTATATACAGATAGTGGTGTAGGTATTTCCATGTTTATACAGATAGCGGTGTAGGTATTTCCATGTTTATAGAGATAGCAGTGTAGATATTTCCATGTTTATACAGATGGCGGAGGAGATAATTCCATGTATATACAGATGGCAGTGTAGATATTTCCATGTTTATACAGATAGCAGTGTAGATATTTCCATGTTTATACAGATAGTGGTGTAGTTATTTCCATGTTTATAGAGATAGCAGTGTAGATATTTCCATGTTTATACAGATGGCTGTGTAGATATTTCCATGTTTATACAGATGGCAGTGCAGATATTTCCATGTTTATTCAGATGGAGGTGTAGATATTTCCATATTAATGCACATGACTCCTTAGGTATTTCCATATTTTTACAAATGGCTTTGTAGCTATTTCCAAGTTTATAGAGATGGCGTTGTAGATATTTCCATGTTTATACAGATGGCAGTGTAGATATTTCCATGTTTATACAGATAGTGGTGTGGCTATTTCCATGTTTATACAGATGACTGTGTAGTTATTTCCACTTTTATACAGATGGCGATGTAGATATTTCCATATTTTATAAAATATCCATGTAGATATTTCCATGTTTATACAGATAGCGGTGTAGACTTTTCCATGTTTATAGAATTAGCGGTGTATATATTTCCATACTTATACAGATAGCGGTGTAGATATTTCCATGTTTATACAGATAGCAGTGTAGATGTTTCCATGTTTATACAGATAGCGGTGTAGATATATCCATGTTTATACAGATCGTGGTGTAGATATTTCCATGTTTATACAGATAGCGGTGTAGATATTTCCATGTTTATACAGATGGCTGTGAAGATATTTCCATGTGTATACACATGGCAGTGTAGATATTTCCATGTTTATACTCTCGGAGGTGTAGGTGTTTCCATGTTTATGCAGATGACTGTGTAAATATTTCCACGTTTTCACAGATGGCGGTTTAGATATTTCCATGTTTATATTGGTGGCGGTGTGGATATTTCCATGATTATACAGATGGCTGTGTAGATATTTCCATGATTATACTGATTGCGGTGGAGATATGTCCCTATTTATACAGATGGCGGTGTAGATATTTCTATGTTTATACAGGTATTGGTGAAGGTATTTCCATGTTTATACAGCTCGCGGTGTAGATAATTCCATGTTTATACAAATGGCAGTGTAGATATTTCCAAATTTATACAGATAGTGGTGTAGATATTTCCATGTTTATACAGATGCAGTGTAGATATCTCTATGTTTATACAGATAGTGGTGAATATATTTCCATGTTTATACAGATGACTGTGTGGGTATTTCCATGTTTATACAGATGGCGCTATAGATATTTACATGTTTATAGAGATAGCCATGTAGTTATTTCCTTGTTTATACAGATTGCGGTAAAACATTTCCATGTTTATAGAGATAGCGGTGTAGATATTTCCATGTTTATACAGGTAGCTGTGTAGATATTTGCATGTTTACACAGATAGCGGTGTAGATATTTCCACATTTGCACAGATTGCGGTGTAGATATTTGCATCTTTACAAAGATTGCGGAGTAGATATTTCCATCGTTGCACAGATTGTGCTGTAGATATTTCAATCTTTACACAGATAGTGGTGTAGATATTTCCATGTTTACACAGACAGCGGTGTAGATATTTCCATGTTTACACAGATAGCGTTGTATATATTTGCATGTTTATACAGATAGTGGTGTATATATTTCCATGTTTATACAGATATCGGTGTAGATATTACCAAGTTTACACAGATAGTGGTGTAGATATTTCCTTATTTGCACAGATTGCGGTGTAGATATTTCAATCTTTACACAGATAACGGTGTAGATATTTCCATCGTTGCACAGATTGTGCTGTAGATATTTCATTCTTTACACTGATAGTGGTGTAGATATTTCCATGTTTTTCACAGATAGCGTTGTATATATTTGCATGTTTATACAGATAGTGGTGTATATATTTCCATGTTTATACAGGTAGCGGTGTGTATATTTCCATGTTTATACAGATATCGGTGTAGATACATCCACGTTTATACAGATAGCGGTGTAGTTATTTCCATGTTTATACAGATAGCGGTGGAGATATTTCCATGTTTATACAGATAGCGGTGTAGATATTTCCATGTTTATACACATGGCGGTGTAGATATTTCCATGTTTATACAGATAGCTGTGTAGATATTTCCAAGTTTATACAGATAGCGGTGTAGATATTTAAGTGTTTTTACAGATACCAGTGTAGGTATTTCCAAGTTTATACATATAGTGATGCAGATATTTCCAATGTTTTTACAGATAGCTGTGTAGATATTTCCATGTGCATACAGATATCAGTGTAGACATTTCCATGTTTATAGAGATGGTGGTGTAGATATTTCCAGGCTTATACAGATGACTCTGTTGATATTCCCATGTTTATACAGTTGGCGGTGTAGATATTTACATGTTTATTGAGATAGCGGTGTAGATATTTCCACATTTATACAGATAGCGTTGTAGGTATTTCCATGTTTATTCAGATGGCGGTGTAGGTATACCCATGATTATACAGATTGCGGTGTAGATGTTTCCGTGTTTATACAGACAGCGGTGTAGATATTTCCATTTTTACACAGATGGTGGATTAGATAGTTCCATGTTTATGGAGATGGCGTTGCAGACAGTTCCGTGATTATGCAGATGGCGGTGTAGATATTTCATGTTTATAGATATAGCGGTGTAGATATTTCCATGTTTACACATATAGCTCTGTAGATATTTCCGTGTTTACACAGATAGCGTTGTGGATATTTCCATCTTTATACAGATAGCGGTGGAGATATTTCCATGTTTATACTGATATCGGTGTAGATATTCCCATGTTTATATAGATAAGGGTGTAGATATTTTCACATTTATACTGATAGCGGTGTAGATATTTCCATGGTTCTTCTGATAGCAGTGTAGATATTTCCCTGTTTATACATATGGCGGTGTAAATATTTCCATGTTTGTGGAGATAGCGGTGTAGATATTTCCATCTTTTCAAAGAGAGCGGAGTAGGTATTTCCATGTTTACACAGATAGCTGTGTAGATATTTCCATGTTTACACAGATAATTTCGTAGATATTTCCATGTTTATACAGACAGCGGTGTAGATATTTCCATGTGTAAAAATATAGCGGTGTAGATATTTCCATGTTTACAGAGATAGCTGTGGAGATATTTCCATGTTTATACAGATAGCGATGTAGATACTTCCATGTTTATAGAGATGGTGGTTTAATTATTTCCATGTTCATAGAGATAGCGGTGTAGATATTTCCATGATTATACATATAGCGGTGTAGATATTTCCATGTTTATACAGATAGCGGTGTAGATATTTCGATGTTTATACAGCTCGCGGAGTAGATATTTCCATCTTTATACAGATGACAGTGTAGATATTTCCATGTTTATACAGATAGCGGTGTACGTATTTCCATGTTTATAGAGACAGCGTTGCAGACAATTCCATGTTTATGCAGATGGCGGTGTAGATATTTCATGTTTATAGAGATAGCGGTGTAGGTATTTCCATGTTTATACAGAAGGCTGTGTAGATATTTCCATGTGTATAGAGATGGCAGTCTACATATTTCCACGTTTATAGAGATGGTAGTGTAGATATTTCCATATTTATACAGAGGACTGTGTAGATATTTCCATGTTTAAACAGATGGTGGTGTAGTTATTTCCATGTTTATAGAGATAGCGGTGTAGATATTTCCGTGTTTGTACAGATAGCGGTGTAGATATTAAAATGTTTATAGAGATAGCGGTGTAGATATTTCCATATTTATACAGATAACGGTGTAGGGATTTCCATGTTTATATAGATGACGGTGTAGATATTTCGATGTTTATCGAGATGGCGGTGTAGATATTTCCATGTTTATACCGATGGCGGTGTAGATATTTCCCTGTTGATACAGAAGACAGTGTAGATATTTCCATGTTTATACAGGTGGCGGTGTAGGTACTTCCATGTTTATGCAGATGGCGGTGTAGATATTTCCATGTTTATAGAGATGGCGGTGTAGATATTTCTATGTTTATAGAGATAGCGGTGTAGATATTTCCATGTTTATAGAGATGGTGGTGTAGTTATTTCCATGTTCATAGAGATAGCGGTGTAGATATTTCCATGTTCATAGAGATAGCGGTGTAGATATTTCCATGTTTATACAGATAGCGGTGTAGATATTTCCATGTTTATACAGCTCGCGGTGTAGATATTTCCATCTTTATACAGAAGACAGTGTAGATATTTCCATGTTTATACAGATAGCAGTGTATGTATTTCCATGTTTATAGAGACGGCGTTGCAGACAGTTCCATGTTTATGCAGATGGCGGTGTAGATATTTCATGTTTATAGAGATAGCAGTGTAGATATTTCCATGTGTATACAGATGACTGTGTAGATATTTCCATGTTTAGAGAGATGGTGGTGAAGAAATTTCCATGTTTATACAGAGGACTGTGTAGATATTTCCATGTTTATAAAGCTGGCGGAATAGATATTTCCATGTTTATAGAGATAGCAGGGTAGATATTTCCATGTTTGTACAGATAGCGGTGTAGATATTTCCATGTTTATAGAGAGAGCGGTGTAGGTTTTTCCATATTTATGCTGATAGAGGTGCAGATATTTAAATGTTTATACAGATGGTGGTGTAGATATTTCCATGTTTATAGAGATGGCAGTGTAGATATTTCCATGTTTATGCAGATAGCGGTGTAGATATTTCCATGTTTATACAGATAGCTGTGTAGATATTTCCATGTTTACACAGATAGCCGTTTAGATATTTCCATTTTTACACAGATGATGGTGTAGATAGTTCCATGTTTATGGAGATGGCGGTGTAGATATTTTCATGTTTATAGAGATTGCCGTGTAGATATTTCCATATTTATAGAGATAGCGGTGTCGTTATTTCAATGTTTATACAGGTAAAGTTGTAGGTATTTCCAGGTGTATAGAGATAGCAGGGCAGTTGTTTCCATATTTATATTGATGGCTGTGTTGTTATTTCCATATGTATACAGATGGCAGGGTAGATACTTCCATGTTTATAGAGATGGTGGTGTAGATATTTCCATGTTTATACAGATGACTGTGTAGATATTTCCATGTTTATACAGATGGCGGTGTAGACATTTCCATGTTTCTAGAGATAGCGGTGTAGATATTTTCATGTTTATAGAGATAACGGTGCAGCTATTTCCATGTTTATAGAGATAGCGATGTAGATATTTCCATCTTTGCACAGATTGTGGTATATATATTTCCATCTTTAGACGGATAGCGGTGTAGATATTTCCATGTTTACACATATATCTGTGTAGATATTTCCATGTTTACACAGATAACATTGAAGATATTTCCATCTTTATACATACAGTGGTGTATATGTTTCCATGTTTATACAGACTGCGGTGTGGCTATCTCGATGTGCATACAGATAGAGGTGTAGATATTTCCATGTTTATATAGATGGCTTTGTAGATATTTCCATGTTTATATAGATGGCAGTGTAGGTATTTCCATGTTTATACAGATGGTGGTGTAGATACTTCCATGTTTATACAGATGACTCTGTAGTTATTTCAATGTTTATATAGAAGGCTGTTTAGGTATTTCCATGTTTATATAGATAGCCGTGTAGATATCTCCATATTTATACAGATAGCGGTGTAGACATTTCCATGTTTATAGAGATAGCGGTGTAGATATTTCCATATTTATACAGATAGCGGTGTAGTTATTTCCATATTTGTACAGATAGCTGCGTAGATGTTTCCATGTTTATTCAGATGGTGGTGTAGATATTTCCATGATTATACAGATAACGTTGTGTCTATTTCCATGTTTATACAGATTGCGGTGTAGATATTTCCATGTTTATGGAGACAGCGGTGTAGATATTTCCATATTTATACAGAGAACACTGCAGATATTTCCATGTTTATAGGAATAGCGATGTAGATATTTCCATCTTTGCACAGATTGCGGTGCATATATTTCCATGTTTGCACAGATTGCGGTGCATATATTTCCATCTTTACACAGGTAGCGGTGTAGATATTTCCAAGTTTACACAGATTGCTGTGTAGATATTTCCATGTTTACAGAGATAGCATTGTAGATATTTCCATCTTTATACAGATTGCGGTGTAGTTATTTCCATGTTGATACAGATAGTGGTGTAGATATTTCCATGTTTATACAGGTAGCAGTGTAGAAATTCCCATGTTTATACAGATCGCTTTGTAGACATTTCCATCTTTCTACAGATGTCAGTGTAGATATTTCCAAGTTTATACTAATGGCAGTGTAGATATTTCCATGTTTATACAGATGTGTGTGTAGATATTTCCATGTATATGCAGATGACGGTGTAGATATTTCCTTGTTTATAGGGATGGCGGTGTAGTTATTTCTATGTTTATAGAGATAGCGGTGTAATTATTTCCATGCTTATAGAGATGGTGGTGTAAGTATTTTCATGTTTATAGATTTAGCGGTGTAGATATTTCCATGTTTATACAGATAACGGTGATGGTATTTCCATGTTTATAGAGATAGCGGTGTAGATATTTCCATGTTTACGCAGATAGCATTGTAGACATTTCCATCTTTATACAGATAGCGGTGTAGATATTTCCGTGTTTATTCAGAAATTGGTGTAGATATTTCCATGTTTATACAGGTAGCAGTGTAGAAATTCCCATGTTTATACAGATCGCTTTGTAGACATTTCCATCTTTCTACAGAAGTCAGTGAAGATATTTCCAAGTTTATACAGATGGCAGTGTAGATATTTCCATGTTTATACAGATGTGTGAGTAGATATTTCCATGTATATGCAGATGGCGGTGTAGATATTTCCTTGTTTATAGGGATGGCGGTGTAGTTATTTCTATGCTTATAGAGATAGCAGTGTAAATATTTCCATGCTTATAGAGATGGTGGTGTAAGTATTTTCATGTTTATAGATTTAGCAGTGTAGATATTTCCATGTTTATACAGATAGTGGTGTAGATATTTCCATGTTTATACAGATGGCGGTGTAGATACATTCAAGTTTCTGAAGATGGCGGGGTAGATATTTTCATGTTTATAGAGATGGAGGTGTAGATATTTCCATGTATATAGTGATAGCAGTGTAGACATTTTCATGTTTATAGAGAAAGCGGTGTAGGTATTTCCATGTTTATAGAGATAGCGATGTACATATTTCCATATTTATACAGATAGCGGTGCAGGTATTTCCATGTTTATACATATTGCGGTGTAGATATTTTCATGTTTCTACAGATGGCGGTGTAGATATTTCCTTGTTTATACAGACAGCGGTGTAGATATTTCCATGTTTATACAGGTAGCGGTGTAGATATTTCCAAGTGTACAGAGATAGCGGTGTAGTTATTTCCATCTTTGCACAGAATGCCATGTAGATATTTCCATGTTTACGCAGATAGCTTTGTAGATATTTCCAAGTTTACACAGATAGCTGTGTAGATATTTCCATGTTTACACACATACCGTGGTAGATATTTCCATGTTTATACTGATTGCGGTTTAGCTATGTCCATGATTATACAGATAGCGGTGTAGATATTTTCATGTTTATACAGATAGCGGTGGAGATATTTCCTTGTTTATAGAGACTGCGGAATAGATTTTTCCATGTTTATACAGATAGCGGTGTAGATATTTCCATGTTTACAGAGATAGCTGTGTAGATATTTCCATCTTTGCACAGATTGCTGTGTAGATATTTCCATTTTTACACAGATACCTGTGTAGATATTTCCAAGTTTACACAGATAGCTTTGTAGATATTTCCATGTTTACGCAGATAGCATTGTATATATTTCCATGTTTATACAGATAGCGGTGTAGATATTTCCTTGTTTATATAGAAAGCGGTGTAGATATTTCCATGTTTATACAGATAACGGTGTAGATATTTCCATGTTTATAGAGATAACGGTGTAGATATTTCCATGTTTATACAGATGGCTGTGTAGATATTTCCATGTTTGTACAGATGGCAGTGTAGATATTTCCATGTTTATACAGATGGCGCTGAAGATATTTCCATGTTTATACAGATGGCACTGTAGATATTTCCATGTTTATACAGAGAGCTGTGTAGATATTTCCATGTTTACAGAGACGGCGGTGTAGATATTTCCATCTTTGCACAGATTGCGGTGTAGGTATTGCCAAATTTAAACAGATTGCGGTGTAGATATTTCCAAGTTTACACAGATAGCTGTGTAGATATTTCCATGTTTACAGAGATAGCATTGTAGATATTTCCATGTTTATACAGATTGCGTTGTAGTTATTTCCATGTTGATACAGATAGTGGTGTAGATATTTCCATGTTTATACAGGTAGCGGTGTAGAAATTCCCATGTTTATACAGATCGATTTGTAGACATTTCCATCCTTCTACAGATATCAGTGTACATATTTCCAACTTTATACAGATGGCAGAGTAGATATTTCCATGTTTATACAGATGTGTGTGTAGATATTTCCATGTATATGCAGATGGCGGTGTAGATATTTCCTTGTTTATAGGGAAGGCGGTGTAGTTATTTCAATGTTTTTAGAGATAGCGGTGTAAATATTTCCATGCTTATAGAGATGGTGGTGTAAGTATTTTCATGTTTATAGATTTAGCGTTGTAGATATTTACTTGTTTACACAGATATCATTGTATATATTTCCATGTTTATACAGATAGCGGTGTAGATATTTCCATGTTTATTCAGAAAGTGGTGTAGATATTTCCATGTTTATACAGGTAGAAGTGTAGAAATTCCCATGTTTATACAGATCGCTTTGTAGGCATTTCCATCTTTCTACAGATGTCAGTGAAGATATTTCCATGCTTATACAGATAGCGGTGTAGATATTTACATGTCTATAGAGGTAGCAGTGTAGGTATTTCCATATTTGTAGAGGTTGCGGTGTAGATATTTGCATCTTTATACAGATGGCGGTGTTGATATTTTCATGTATGCACATGACTCTTTAGATATTTCCATATTTTTACAAATGGCGGTGTAGCTATTTCCATGTATATAGAGATGGCTGTGTAGATATTTCCATGTTTATACAGATGGCAGTGTAGATATTTCCATGTTTATACTGATAGTGGTGTGACTATTTCCATGTTTATACAGATGACTGCGTAGGTATTTCCATGTTTATTGAGATAGCGGTGTAGATATTTACATGTTTAAAGAGATGGCTGTGAGGATATTTCCATGTTTATACAGATGGCAGTGTAGATATCCCCACGTTTGTAATGATAGTGGTTTAGGAATTTCCATTTTTATACAGATGACTGTGTTTGTATTTCCATGTATATACAGATAGCGGTGTAGATATTTCATTGCTTTTACAAACAGCGGTGTATGTATTTCCATGTTTATAGAGATAGCAGTGTAGATATTTCCAAGTTTATACAGATGGCTGTGGAGATAATTCCATGTTTATACAGATGGCAGTGTACATATTGCCATGTTTATACAGATAACAGTGTAGATATTTCCATGTTTATACAGATAGCGGTGTAGGTATTTCCATGTTTATAGAGATAGCGGTGTAGATATTTCCATGTTTATACAGATGGCAGTGTAGATATTTCCATGTACAGATGGAGGTGTAGATATTTCCATGTTTATACAGATAGTGGTGTGGCTATTTGCATGTTTATAGAGATAGCGTTGGAGATATTTCCATGTTTATAGAGACAGCTGTGAGGATATTTCCATGTTTGTACAGATGGCAGTGTACATATTTCCACGTTTATACAGATAGTGGTTTAGGTATTTCCATGTTTATACTGATGACTGTGTATGTATTTCCATGTATATTCATATAGCTGTGTAGATATTTCCATGTTTATACACATAGAGTTGTAGGTATTTCCATGTTTATAGAGATAGCAGTGTAGATATTTCAATGTTTATACAGATGGCGTTGGAGAAAATTCCATGTTTATACAGATGGCAGTGTAGATATTTCCATGTTTATACAGATGGCAGTGTAGATATTTCCATGTTTATACATACAGCGGAGTAGGTATTTCCATGTTTATAGAGATAGCAGTGTAGATATTTCCATGTTTATACAGATGGCTGTGTAGATATTTCCATGTGTATACAGATGGCAGTGCAGATATTTCCATGTTTATTCAGATGGAGGTGTAGATATTTCCATGTTTATGCACATGACTGTTTAGATATTTCCATATTTTTACAAATGGCGGTGTAGCTATTTCCATGTTTATAGAGATGGCTGTGTAGATATTTCCATGTTTATACAGATGGCAGTGTAGATATTTCCATGTTTATACAGATAGTGGTGTGGCTATTTCCATGTTTATACAGATGACTGTGTAGGTATTTCCATGTTTATACAGATGGCGGTGTAGATATTTCAATATTTTTAAAAATATCCATGTAGATATTTCCATGTTTATACAGATAGCGGTGTAGACATTTCCATGTTTATAGAGATAGCGGTGTATATAATTCCATACCTATACAGAGAGCGGTGTAGATATTTCCATGTTTATACAGATAGCAGTATAGATATATCCATGTTTATACAGATCGTGGTGTAGATATTTCCATGTTTATACAGATAGCGGTGTAGATATTTCCATGTTTTCAGAGATAGAGATGTAGTTATTTCCATATTTGCACAGATAACTGTGTAGATATTTCCATGATTATACAGATAGCGGTGGAGATATTACCATATTTATAGAGATGGCGGTGTAGTATTTCCAAGTTTTTGTAGATAGTGGTGTGGATATTTCCATGTTTATACAGATAGCGGTGTAGATATTTGCATGTTTACACAGATAGCGATGTAGTTATTTCCATGTTTATAGAGATAGCGGTGTAGATATTTCCATGTTTATAGAGATGGCTGTGAGGATATTTCCATGTTTATACAGATGGCAGTGTATATATTTCCACGTTTATACAGATAGTGGTTTAAGAATTTCCAAGTTTATACAGATGACTGTGTAGGTATTTCCATGTATATACAGATAGCTGTGTAGATATTTCATTGTTTATACACACAGCGGTGTAGGTATTTCCATGTTTATAGACATAGCAGTGTAGATATCTCCATGTTTATACAGATGGCGGTGGAGATAATTCCATGTTTATACAGATGGCAGTGTAGATATTTCCATGTTTATGCAGATAGCGGTGTAGGTATTTCCATGTTTATAGAGATAGCAGTGTAGATATTTCCATGTTTATACAGATGGCTGCGTAGATATTTCCATGTGTATACAGATGGCAGTGTAGATATTTCCATGTTTATACAGATGGAGGTGTAGGTATTTCCAGGTTTATGCAGATAGCGTTGTGGCTATTTCCATGTTTATAGAGAAAGCGGTGCAGATATTTCCATGTTTATAGAGATGGCTGTGAGGATATTTCCATGTTTATACATATGGCTGTGTAGATATTTCCACGTTTATACAGATAGTGGTTTAGGTACTTCCATGTTTACACAGGTGACTGTGTAGTTATTTCCATGTATATACAGATAGCGGTGTAGGTATTTGCATGTTTATACAGATACCGGTGTAGGTATTTCCATGTTTATAGAGATAGCAGTGTAGATATTTCCATGTTTATACAGATGGCGGTGGAGAAAATTCCATGTTTATACAGATGGCAGTGTAGATATTTCCAAGTTTATACAGATAGCAGTGTAGATATTTCCATGTTTATACAGATAGCGGTGTAGGTATTTCCATGCTTATAGAGATAGTAGTGTAGATATTTCCATGTTTATACAGATGGCTGTGTAGTTATTTCCATGTGTATACAGATGGCAGTGTAGATATTTCCATGTTTATACAGATGGAGGTGTAGATATTTCAATGTTTATGCACATGGCTGTTTAGATATTTCCATATTTTTACAAATGTCGGTGTAGTTATTTCCATGTTTCTAGAGATGGCTGTGTAGATATTTCCATGTTTATACAGATGGCAGTGTAGATATTTTCATGTTTATACAGATAGTGGTGTGGATATTTCCATGTTTATACAGATGACTGTGTAGGCATTTCCATGTTTATACAGATGGCGGTGTAGATATTTAAATATTTATTGAAATATCCATGTAGATATTTCCATGTTTATACAGATAGCGGTGTAGACATTTCCATGTTTATAGAGATAGCGGTGTATATATTTCTAAATTTATACACATAGCAGTGTAGATATTTCCATGTATATACAGATAGCGGTGTAGATGTTTCCATGTTTATACAGATAACGGTGTAGATATATCCATGTTTATACAGATCGTGGTGTAGATATTTCCATGTTTATACAGATAGCGGTGTAGATATTTCCATGTTTTCAGAGATAGAGTTGTAGTTATGTCCATATTTGCACAGATAGGTGTGTAGATATTTCCATGATTATACAGATAGCGGTGGAGGTATTACCATGTTTATACAGATGGCGGTGTAGATATTTCCAAGTTTATGTAGATAGCAGTGTAGATATTGCCATGTTTATACAGATAGCGGTGAAGATATTTGCATGTTTACACAGATAGCGATGTAGTTATTTCCATGTTTATTGAGATAGCAGAGCAGATATTTACATGTTCATAGAGATGGCTGTGAGGATATTTCCATGTTTATGCAGATGGCAGTGTAGATATTTCCACGTTTGTACGGATAGTGGTTTAGTTATTTCCATGTTTATACAGATGACTGTGTAGGTATTTCCATGTATATACAGATAGTGGTGTAGATATTTCATTGTTTTTTGAGACAGCGGTGTAGGTATTTCCATGTTTATAGAGATAGCACTGTAGATATTTCCAAGTTTATACAGATGGCGGTGGAGATAATTCCCTGTTTATACAGATGGCAGTGTACATATTTCCATGTTTATACAGATAGCAGTGTAGATATTTCCATGTTTATACAGATAGCTGTGTAGGTATTTCCATGTTTATAGAGATAGCAGTGTAGATATTTCCATGTTTATACAGATGGCTGTGTAGATATTTCCATGTGTATACAGATGGCAGTGTAGATATTTCCATGTTTATACAGATGGAGGTGTAGATATTTCCATGTTTATACAGATAGCGGTGTGGCTATTTCCATGTTTATACAGATAGCGGTGTAGATATTTCCATGTTTATAGAGATGGCTGTGAGGATATTTCCACGTTTGTGCATATGGCAGTGTAGATATTTCCACGTTTATACAGATAGTGGTTTGGATATTTCCATGTTTATACAGATGACTGTGTATGTATTTCCATGTATATTCAGATATCTGTGTAGATATTTCCATGTTTATACAGATAGCGGTGTAGTTATTTCCAAGATTATAGAGATAGCAGTGTAGATATTTCCATGTTTATACAGATGGCGGTGGAGAAAACTCCATGTTTATACATATGGCAGTGTAGATATTTCCATGTTTATACAGATGGCAGTGTAGATATTTCCATGTTTATACAAACAGCGGAGTAGGTATTTCCATGTTTATAGAGATAGCAGGGTAGCTATTTCCATGTTTATACAGATGGCTGTGTAGATATTTCCATGTGTATACAGATGGCAGTGAATATATTTCCATGTTTATTCAGATGGAGGTGTAGATATTTCCATGTTTATGAACATGACTGTTTAGATATTTCCATATTTTTACAAATGGCGGTGTAGCTATTTCCATGTTTATAGAGATGGCTGTGTAGATATTTCCATGTTTATACAGATGGCATTGTAGATATTTCCATGTTTATACAGATAGTGGTGTGGCTATTTCCACGTTTATACAGATGACTGTGTAGGCATTTCCATGTTTATACAGATGGCGGTGTAGATGTTTCCATATTTTTAAAAATATCCATGTAGATATTTCCATGTTTATACAGATAGCGGTGTAGACATTTCCATGTTTATAGAGATAGCGGTGTATATATTTCCATACCGATACAGACAGCGGTGTAGATATTTCCATGTTTATACAGATAGCAGTGTAGATGTTTCCATGTTTATACAGATAGCGGTGTAGATATATCCATGTTTATACAGATCGTGGTGTAGATATTTCCATGTTTATACAGATAGCCGTGTAGATATTTCCATGTTTACAGAGATAGAAATGTAGATACTTCCATATTTGCACAGATAGCTGTGTAGATATTTCCATGATTACACAGATAGCGGTGGAGATATTACCATGTTTATAGAGATGGCGGTGTAGATATTTCCAAGTTTATGTAGATAGCGGTGTGGATATTTCCATGTTTATACAGATAGCGGTGTAGATATTTGCATGTTTACACAGATAGCGATGTAGTTATTTCCATGTTTATTGAGATAGCGGTGTAGATATCTACATGTTTATAGAGATGGCTGTGAGGATATTTCCATGTTTATACAGATGGCAGTGTAGATATCTCCACGTTTGTAATGATAGTGGCTTAGGAATTTCCATTTTTATACAGATGACTGTGTAGGCATTTCCATGTATACAGATAGCTGTGTAGATATTTCATTCTTTATACAGAAAGCGGTGTAGGTATTTCCATGTTTATAGACATAGCAGTGTAGATATTTCCATGTTTATACAGATGGCGGTGGAGATAATTCCATGTTTATACAGATGGCAGTGTAGATATTTCCATGTTTATACAGATATCAGTGTAGATATTTCCATGTTTATGCAGATAGCGGTATAGGTATTTCCATGTTTATAGAGATAGCATTGTAGATATTTCCATGTTTATACAGATGGCTGCGTAGATATTTCCATGTGTATACAGATGGAAGTGTAGATATTTCCATGTTTATACAGATGGAGGTGTAGATATTTCCAGGTTTATACAGATAGCGTTGTGGCTATTTCCATGTTTATAGGGAAATCGGTGCAGATATTTCCATGTTTATAGAGATGGCTGTGCGGATATTTCCATGTTTATACATATGGCAGTGTAGATATTTCCACGTTTATACAGATAGTGGTTTAGGTACTTCCATGTTTACACAGGTGACTGTGTAAGTATTTCCATGTATATACAGATAGCGGTGTAGGTATTTCCATGTTTATACAGATAGCGGTGTAGGTATTTCCATGTTTATAGAGATAGCGGTGTAGATATTTCCATGTTTATACAGATGGCGGTGGAGAAAATTCCATGTTTATACAGATGGCAGTGTAGATATTTCCATGTTTATACAGATAGCAGGGTTGATATTTCCATGTTCATACAGATAGCGGTGTAGGTATTTCCAGGTTTATAGAGATAGTAGTGTAGATATTTCCATGTTTATACAGTTGGCTGTGTAGGTATTTCCATGTGTATACAGATGGCAGTGTGGATATTTCCATGTTTATACAGATGGAGGTGTAGATATTTCCATGTTTATGCACATGACTGTTTAGATATTTCCATATTTTTACAAATGGCGGTGTAGTTATTTCCATGTTTCTAGAGATGGCTGTGTAGATATTTCCATGTTTATACAGATGGCAGTGTAGATATTTCCATGTTTATACAGATAGTGGTGTGGGTATTTCCATGCTATACAGATGACTGTGTAGGTATTTCCATGTTTATACAGATGGTGGTATAGATATTTCCATATTTATAGAAATATCCATGTAGATATTTCCATGTTTATACAGATAGCGACGTAGACATTTCCAAGTTTATAGAGATAGCGATGTATATATTTCTATATTTATACACATAGCGGTGTAGATATTTCCATGTATATACAGATAGCGGTGTAGATGTTTCCATGTTAATACAGATAGCGGTGTAGATATTTCCATGCTTACAGAGATAGAGGTGTAGATATTTCCATATTTGCACAGATAGCTGTGTAGATATTTCCATGGTTATACAGATAGTGTTGGAATTATTACCATTTTTATAGAGATGGAGGTGTAGATATTTCCAAGTTTATGTTGATAGCGGTGTAGATATTTCCATGTTTATACAGATAGCAGTGTATATATTAGCATGTTTACTCAGATAGCGATGTAGTTATTTCCATGTTTATTGAGATAGCGGTGTAGATATTTACATGTTTATAGAGATGGCTGTGAGGATATTTCCATGTTTATACAGATGGCAGTGTAGATATTTCCACGTTTGTACAGATAGTGGTTTAGGTATTTCCATGTTTATACAGATGTTTGTGTAGGTATTTCCATGTATATTCAGATAGCGGTGTAGATATTTCATTGTTTTTACAGACAGGGGTGTAGGTATTTCCATGTTTATTGAGATAGCAGTGTAGATATTTCCATGGTTATACAGATGGCGGTGGAGACAATTCCATGTTTATACAGATGGCAGTGTAGATATTTCCATGTTTATACTGATAGCAGTGTAGGTATTTCCATGTTTATTCAGATAGCGGTGTAGGTATTTCCATGTTTATAGAGATAGCAGTGTAGATATTTCCATGTTGATACAGATGGCTGTGTAGAAATTTCCATGTGTATACAGATGGCAGTGTAGATATTTCCATGTTTATACAGATGGAGGTGTAGATATTTCCATGTTTATACAGATATCGGTGTGGCTATTTCCATATTTATAGAGATAGTGTTGTAGGTATTTCCATGTTTAGACAGATGGCTGTGTAGGTATTTCCATGTGTATACAGATATCGGTGTGGCTATTTCCATGTTTATAGAGATAGCAGTGTAGATATTTCCATGTTTATACAGATGGCTGTGTAGATATTTCCATGTGTATACAGACGGAAGTGCAGATATTTCCATGTTTATTCAGATGGAGGTGTAGATATTTCCATGTTTATGCACATGACTCTTTAGATATTTCCATATTTTTACAAATGGTGGTGTAGCTATTTCCATGTTCATAGAGATGGCTGTGTAGATATTTCCATGTTTATACAGATGGCAGTGTAGATATTTCCATGTTTATGCAGATAGTGTTGTGGCTATTTCCATGTTTATACAGATGACTGTGTAGGTATTTCCATGTTTATACAGATGGCGATGTAGATATTTCCATATTTTAAAAAATATCCATGTAGATATTTCCATGTTTATACAGATAGCGGTGTAGATATTTCCATGTTTACAGAGATAGAGGTGTAGATATTTCCATATTTGCACAGATAGCTGTGTAGATATTTCCATGATTATACAGATAGCGGTGGAGTTATTGCCATGTTTATACAGATGGCGGTGTAGATATTTCCAAGTTTATGTAGATAGTGGTGTAGATATTTCCATGTTTATACAGATAGCGGTGTATATATTAGCATGTTTACACAGATAGCGATGAAGTTATTTCCATGTTTATTGAGATATCGGTGCAGATATTTACATGTTTATAGAGATGGCTGTGAGTATATATCCATGTTTATACAGATGGCAGTGTAGATATTTCCACATTTGTATAGATAGTGGTTTAGATATTTCCATGTTTATTCAGATGACTGTGTAGGTATTTCCATGTATATACAGATAGTGGCGTAGGTATTTCATTGTTTTTACAGACAGCGGTGAAGGTATTTCCATGTTTATAGAGATAGCATTGTAGATATTTCCATGTTTATACAGATGGCGGTGGAGATAATTCCATGTTTATACAGATGGCAGTGTAGATATTTCCATGTTTATACAGATGGAGGTGTAGATATTTCCATGTTTATACAGATATCGGTGTGGCTATTTCCATGTTTATAGAGATAGCGGTGTAGATATTTCCATGTTTATAGAGATGGCTATGTGGATATTTCCATGTTTATACAGATGGCAGTGTAGATATTCCCACGTTCATACAGATAGTGGTTAAGGTATTTCCATGTTTATACAGATGACTGTGTAGGCATTTCCAGGTATATACAGATAGTGGTGTAGGTATTTCCATGTTTATACAGATAGCGGTGTAGGTATTTCCATGTTTATAGAGATAGCAGTGTAGATATTTCCATGTTTATACAGATGGCGGAGGAGATAATTCCATGTATATACAGATGGCACTGTAGATATTTCCATGTTTATACAGATAGCAGTGTAGATATTTCCATGTTTATACAGATAGTGGTGTAGTTATTTCCATGTTTATAGAGATAGCAGTGTAGATATTTCCATGTTTATACAGATGGCTGTGTAGGTATTTCCATGTTTATACAGATGGCAGTGCAGATATTTCCATGTTTATTCAGATGGAGGTGTAGATATTTCCATGTTAATGCACATGACTCCTTAGGTATTTCCATATTTTTACAAATGGCTTTGTAGCTATTTCCAAGTTTATAGAGATGGCGTTGTAGATATTTCCATGTTTATACAGATGGCAGTGTAGATATTTCCATGTTTATACAGATAGTGGTGTGGCTATTTCCATGTTTATACAGATGACTGTGTAGTTATTTCCACTTTTATACAGATGGCGATGTAGATATTTCCATATTTTATAAAATATCCATGTAGATATTTCCATGTTTATACAGATAGCGGTGTAGACTTTTCCATGTTTATAGAATTAGCGGTGTATATATTTCCATACTTATACAGATAGCGGTGTAGATATTTCCATGTTTATACAGATAGCAGTGTAGATGTTTCCATGTTTATACAGATAGCGGTGTAGATATATCCATGTTTATACAGATCGTGGTGTAGATATTTCCATGTTTATACAGATAGCTTTGTAGATATTTCCATGTTTATACAGATGGCTGTGAAGATATTTCCATGTGTATACACATGGCAGTGTAGATATTTCCATGTTTATACTCTCGGAGGTGTAGGTGTTTCCATGTTTATGCAGATGACTGTGTAAATATTTCCACGTTTTCACAGATGGCGGTTTAGATATTTCCATGTTTATATTGGTGGCGGTGTGGATATTTCCATGATTATACAGATGGCTGTGTAGATATTTCCATGATTATACTGATTGCGGTGGAGATATGTCCCTATTTATACAGATGGCGGTGTAGATATTTCTATGTTTATACAGGTATTGGTGAAGGTATTTCCATGTTTATACAGCTCGCGGTGTAGATAATTCCATGTTTATACAAATGGCAGTGTAGATATTTCCAAATTTATACAGATAGTGGTGTAGATATTTCCATGTTTATACAGATGCAGTGTAGATATCTCTATGTTTATACAGATAGTGGTGAATATATTTCCATGTTTATACAGATGACTGTGTGGGTATTTCCATGTTTATACAGATGGCGCTATAGATATTTACATGTTTATAGAGATAGCCATGTAGTTATTTCCTTGTTTATACAGATTGCGGTAAAACATTTCCATGTTTATAGAGATAGCGGTGTAGATATTTCCATGTTTATACAGGTAGCTGTGTAGATATTTGCATGTTTACACAGATAGCGGTGTAGATATTTCCACATTTGCACAGATTGCGGTGTAGATATTTGCATCTTTACAAAGATTGCGGAGTAGATATTTCCATCGTTGCACAGATTGTGCTGTAGATATTTCAATCTTTACACAGATAGTGGTGTAGATATTTCCATGTTTACACAGACAGCGGTGTAGATATTTCCATGTTTACACAGATAGCGTTGTATATATTTGCATGTTTATACAGATAGTGGTGTATATATTTCCATGTTTATACAGATATCGGTGTAGATATTACTAAGTTTACACAGATAGTGGTGTAGATATTTCCTTATTTGCACAGATTGCGGTGTAGATATTTCAATCTTTTCACAGATAACGGTGTAGATATTTCCATCGTTGCACAGATTGTGCTGTAGATATTTCATTCTTTACACTGATAGTGGTGTAGATATTTCCATGTTTACACAGATAGCGTTGTATATATTTGCATGTTTATACAGATAGTGGTGTATATATTTCCATGTTTATACAGGTAGCGGTGTGTATATTTCCATGTTTATACAGATATCGGTGTAGATACATCCACGTTTATACAGATAGCGGTGTAGTTATTTCCATGTTTATACAGATAGCGGTGGAGATATTTCCATGTTTATACAGATAGCGGTGTAGATATTTCCATGTTTATACACATGGCGGTGTAGATATTTCCATGTTTATACAGATAGCTGTGTAGATATTTCCAAGTTTATACAGATAGCGGTGTAGATATTTAAGTGTTTTTACAGATACCAGTGTAGGTATTTCCAAGTTTATACATATAGTGATGCAGATATTTCCAATGTTTTTACAGATAGCTGTGTAGATATTTCCATGTGCATACAGATATCAGTGTAGACATTTCCATGTTTATAGAGATGGTGGTGTAGATATTTCCAGGCTTATACAGATGACTCTGTTGATATTCCCATGTTTATACAGTTGGCGGTGTAGATATTTACATGTTTATTGAGATAGCGGTGTAGATATTTCCACATTTATACAGATAGCGTTGTAGGTATTTCCATGTTTATTCAGATGGCGGTGTAGGTATACCCATGATTATACAGATTGCGGTGTAGATGTTTCCGTGTTTATACAGACAGCGGTGTAGATATTTCCATTTTTACACAGATGGTGGATTAGATAGTTCCATGTTTATGGAGATGGCGTTGCAGACAGTTCCGTGATTATGCAGATGGCGGTGTAGATATTTCATGTTTATAGATATAGCGGTGTAGATATTTCCATGTTTACACATATAGCTCTGTAGATATTTCCGTGTTTACACAGATAGCGTTGTGGATATTTCCATCTTTATACAGATAGCGGTGGAGATATTTCCATGTTTATACTGATATCGGTGTAGATATTCCCATGTTTATATAGATAAGGGTGTAGATATTTCCACATTTATACTGATAGCGGTGTAGATATTTCCATGGTTCTTCAGATGGCAGTGTAGATATTTCCCTGTTTATACATATGGCGGTGTAGATATTTCCATGTTTGTGGAGATAGCGGTGTAGATATTTCCATCTTTTCAAAGAGAGCGGAGTAGGTATTTCCATGTTTACACAGATAGCTGTGTAGATATTTCCATGTTTACACAGATAATTTCGTAGATATTTCCATGTTTATACAGACAGCGGTGTAGATATTTCCATGTGTAAAAATATAGCGGTGTAGATATTTCCATGTTTACAGAGATAGCTGTGGAGATATTTCCATGTTTATACAGATAGCGATGTAGATACTTCCATGTTTATAGAGATGGTGGTTTAATTATTTCCATGTTCATAGAGATAGCGGTGTAGATATTTCCATGATTATACATATAGCGGTGTAGATATTTCCATGTTTATACAGATAGCGGTGTAGATATTTCGATGTTTATACAGCTCGCGGAGTAGATATTTCCATCTTTATACAGATGACAGTGTAGATATTTCCATGTTTATACAGATAGCGGTGTACGTATTTCCATGTTTATAGAGACAGCGTTGCAGACAATTCCATGTTTATGCAGATGGCGGTGTAGATATTTCATGTTTATAGAGATAGCGGTGTAGGTATTTCCATGTTTATACAGAAGGCTGTGTAGATATTTCCATGTGTATAGAGATGGCAGTCTACATATTTCCACGTTTATAGAGATGGTGGTGTAGATATTTCCATATTTATACAGAGGACTGTGTAGATATTTCCATGTTTAAACAGATGGTGGTGTAGTTATTTCCATGTTTATAGAGATAGCGGTGTAGATATTTCCGTGTTTGTACAGATAGCGGTGTAGATATTAAAATGTTTATAGAGATAGCGGTGTAGATATTTCCATATTTATACAGATAACGGTGTAGGGATTTCCATGTTTATATAGATGACGGTGTAGATATTTCGATGTTTATCGAGATGGCGGTGTAGATATTTCCATGTTTATACCGATGGCGGTGTAGATATTTACAAGTTTATACAGATAGCTGTGCAGATATTTCCATGTTTACACAGATAGCGGTGTAGATATTTCCATTTTTACACAGATGTTGGTGTAGATATTTATATGTTTATGAAGATGGCGGTGTAGATATTTTCATGTTTATAGAGATGGCGGTGTAGATATGTCCATATTTATAGAGATTGCGGTGTAGATATTTCAATGTTTATACAGGTAGAGGAGTAGCTATTTCCTTGTGTAGAGAGATAGCGGTGCAGATGTTTCCATATTTATACTGATGAACGAGTAGATATTTCCATGTGTATACAGATGGCAGGGTAGATACTTCCATGTTTATAGAGATGGTGGTGTAGATATTTCCATGTTTATACAGATTGCGTTGTAGATATTTCCCTGTTGATACAGAAGACAGTGTAGATATTTCCATGTTTATACAGGTGGCGGTGTAGGTACTTCCATGTTTATGCAGATGGCGGTGTAGATATTTCCATGTTTATAGAGATGGCGGTGTAGATATTTCTATGTTTATAGAGATAGCGGTGTAGATATTTCCATGTTTATAGAGATGGTGGTGTAGTAATTTCCATGTTCATAGAGATAGCGGTGTAGATATTTCCATGTTCATAGAGATAGCGGTGTAGATATTTCCATGTTTATACAGATAGCGGTGTAGATATTTCCATGTTTATACAGCTCGCGGTGTAGATATTTCCATCTTTATACAGAAGACAGTGTAGATATTTCCATGTTTATACAGATAGCAGTGTATGTATTTCCATGTTTATAGAGACGGCGTTGCAGACAGTTCCATGTTTATGCAGATGGCGGTGTAGATATTTCATGTTTATAGAGATAGCAGTGTAGATATTTCCATGTGTATACAGATGACTGTGTAGATATTTCCATGTTTAGAGAGATGGTGGTGAAGAAATTTCCATGTTTATACAGAGGACTGTGTAGATATTTCCATGTTTATAAAGCTGGCGGAATAGATATTTCCATGTTTATAGAGATAGCAGGGTAGATATTTCCATGTTTGTACAGATAGCGGTGTAGATATTTCCATGTTTATAGAGAGAGCGGTGTAGGTTTTTCCATATTTATGCTGATAGAGGTGCAGATATTTAAATGTTTATACAGATGGTGGTGTAGATATTTCCATGTTTATAGAGATGGCAGTGTAGATATTTCCATGTTTATGCAGATAGCGGTGTAGATATTTCCATGTTTATACAGATAGCTGTGTAGATATTTCCATGTTTACACAGATAGCCGTTTAGATATTTCCATTTTTACACAGATGATGGTGTAGATAGTTCCATGTTTATGGAGATGGCGGTGTAGATATTTTCATGTTTATAGAGATTGCCGTGTAGATATTTCCATATTTATAGAGATAGCGGTGTCGTTATTTCAATGTTTATACAGGTAAAGTTGTAGGTATTTCCAGGTGTATAGAGATAGCAGGGCAGTTGTTTCCATATTTATATTGATGGCTGTGTTGTTATTTCCATATGTATACAGATGGCAGGGTAGATACTTCCATGTTTATAGAGATGGTGGTGTAGATATTTCCATGTTTATACAGATGACTGTGTAGATATTTCCATGTTTATACAGATGGCGGTGTAGACATTTCCATGTTTCTAGAGATAGCGGTGTAGATATTTTCATGTTTATAGAGATAACGGTGCAGCTATTTCCATGTTTATAGAGATAGCGATGTAGATATTTCCATCTTTGCACAGATTGTGGTATATATATTTCCATCTTTAGACGGATAGCGGTGTAGATATTTCCATGTTTACACATATATCTGTGTAGATATTTCCATGTTTACACAGATAACATTGAAGATATTTCCATCTTTATACATACAGTGGTGTATATGTTTCCATGTTTATACAGACTGCGGTGTGGCTATCTCGATGTGCATACAGATAGAGGTGTAGATATTTCCATGTTTATATAGATGGCTTTGTAGATATTTCCATGTTTATATAGATGGCAGTGTAGGTATTTCCATGTTTATACAGATGGTGGTGTAGATACTTCCATGTTTATACAGATGACTCTGTAGTTATTTCAATGTTTATATAGAAGGCTGTTTAGGTATTTCCATGTTTATATAGATAGCCGTGTAGATATCTCCATATTTATACAGATAGCGGTGTAGACATTTCCATGTTTATAGAGATAGCGGTGTAGATATTTCCATATTTATACAGATAGCGGTGTAGTTATTTCCATATTTGTACAGATAGCTGCGTAGATGTTTCCATGTTTATTCAGATGGTGGTGTAGACATTTCCATGATTATACAGATAACGTTGTGTCTATTTCCATGTTTATACAGATTGCGGTGTAGATATTTCCATGTTTATGGAGACAGCGGTGTAGATATTTCCATATTTATACAGAGAACACTGCAGATATTTCCATGTTTATAGGAATAGCGATGTAGATATTTCCATCTTTGCACAGATTGCGGTGCATATATTTCCATGTTTGCACAGATTGCGGTGCATATATTTCCATCTTTACACAGGTAGCGGTGTAGATATTTCCAAGTTTACACAGATTGCTGTGTAGATATTTCCATGTTTACAGAGATAGCATTGTAGATATTTCCATCTTTATACAGATTGCGGTGTAGTTATTTCCATGTTGATACAGATAGTGGTGTAGATATTTCCATGTTTATACAGGTAGCAGTGTAGAAATTCCCATGTTTATACAGATCGCTTTGTAGACATTTCCATCTTTCTACAGATGTCAGTGTAGATATTTCCAAGTTTATACTAATGGCAGTGTAGATATTTCCATGTTTATACAGATGTGTGTGTAGATATTTCCATGTATATGCAGATGACGGTGTAGATATTTCCTTGTTTATAGGGATGGCGGTGTAGTTATTTCTATGTTTATAGAGATAGCGGTGTAATTATTTCCATGCTTATAGAGATGGTGGTGTAAGTATTTTCATGTTTATAGATTTAGCGGTGTAGATATTTCCATGTTTATACAGATAACGGTGATGGTATTTCCATGTTTATAGAGATAGCGGTGTAGATATTTCCATGTTTACGCAGATAGCATTGTAGACATTTCCATCTTTATACAGATAGCGGTGTAGATATTTCCGTGTTTATTCAGAAATTGGTGTGGATATTTCCATGTTTATACAGGTAGCAGTGTAGAAATTCCCATGTTTATACAGATCGCTTTGTAGACATTTCCATCTTTCTACAGAAGTCAGTGAAGATATTTCCAAGTTTATACAGATGGCAGTGTAGATATTTCCATGTTTATACAGATGTGTGAGTAGATATTTCCATGTATATGCAGATGGCGGTGTAGATATTTCCTTGTTTATAGGGATGGCGGTGTAGTTATTTCTATGCTTATAGAGATAGCAGTGTAAATATTTCCATGCTTATAGAGATGGTGGTGTAAGTATTTTCATGTTTATAGATTTAGCAGTGTAGATATTTCCATGTTTATACAGATAGTGGTGTAGATATTTCCATGTTTATACAGATGGCGGTGTAGATACATTCAAGTTTCTGAAGATGGCGGGGTAGATATTTTCATGTTTATAGAGATGGAGGTGTAGATATTTCCATGTATATAGTGATAGCTGTGTAGATATTTTCATGTTTATAGAGAAAGCGGTGTAGGTATTTCCATGTTTATAGAGATAGCGATGTACATATTTCCATATTTATACAGATAGCGGTGCAGGTATTTCCATGTTTATACATATTGCGGTGTAGATATTTTCATGTTTCTACAGATGGCGGTGTAGATATTTCCTTGTTTATACAGACAGCGGTGTAGATATTTCCATGTTTATACAGGTAGCGGTGTAGATATTTCCAAGTTTACAGAGATAGCGGTGTAGTTATTTCCATCTTTGCACAGAATGCCATGTAGATATTTCCATGTTTACGCAGATAGCTTTGTAGATATTTCCAAGTTTACACAGATAGCTGTGTAGATATTTCCATGTTTACACACATACCGTGGTAGATATTTCCATGTTTATACTGATTGCGGTTTAGCTATGTCCATGATTATACAGATAGCGGTGTAGATATTTTCATGTTTATACAGATAGCGGTGGAGATATTTCCTTGTTTATAGAGACTGCGGAATAGATTTTTCCATGTTTATACAGATAGCGGTGTAGATATTTCCATGTTTACAGAGATAGCTGTGTAGATATTTCCATCTTTGCACAGATTGCTGTGTAGATATTTCCATTTTTACACAGATACCTGTGTAGATATTTCCAAGTTTACAAAGATAGCTTTGTAGATATTTCCATGTTTACGCAGATAGCATTGTATATATTTCCATGTTTATACAGATAGCGGTGTAGATATTTCCTTGTTTATATAGAAAGCGGTGTAGATATTTCCATGTTTATACAGATAACGGTGTAGATATTTCCATGTTTATAGAGATAACGGTGTAGATATTTCCATGTTTATACAGATGGCTGTGTAGATATTTCCATGTTTGTACAGATGGCAGTGTAGATATTTCCATGTTTATACAGATGGCGCTGAAGATATTTCCATGTTTATACAGATGGCACTGTAGATATTTCCATGTTTATACAGAGAGCTGTGTAGATATTTCCATGTTTACAGAGACGGCGGTGTAGATATTTCCATCTTTGCACAGATTGCGGTGTAGGTATTGCCAAATTTAAACAGATTGCGGTGTAGATATTTCCAAGTTTACACAGATAGCTGTGTAGATATTTCCATGTTTACAGAGATAGCATTGTAGATATTTCCATGTTTATACAGATTGCGTTGTAGTTATTTCCATGTTGATACAGATAGTGGTGTAGATATTTCCATGTTTATACAGGTAGCGGTGTAGAAATTCCCATGTTTATACAGATCGATTTGTAGACATTTCCATCCTTCTACAGATATCAGTGTACATATTTCCAACTTTATACAGATGGCAGAGTAGATATTTCCATGTTTATACAGATGTGTGTGTAGATATTTCCATGTATATGCAGATGGCGGTGTAGATATTTCCTTGTTTATAGGGAAGGCGGTGTAGTTATTTCAATGTTTTTAGAGATAGCGGTGTAAATATTTCCATGCTTATAGAGATGGTGGTGTAAGTATTTTCATGTTTATAGATTTAGCGTTGTAGATATTTACTTGTTTACACAGATATCATTGTATATATTTCCATGTTTATACAGATAGCGGTGTAGATATTTCCATGTTTATTCAGAAAGTGGTGTAGATATTTCCATGTTTATACAGGTAGAAGTGTAGAAATTCCCATGTTTATACAGATCGCTTTGTAGGCATTTCCATCTTTCTACAGATGTCAGTGAAGATATTTCCATGCTTATACAGATAGCGGTGTAGATATTTACATGTCTATAGAGGTAGCAGTGTAGGTATTTCCATATTTGTAGAGGTTGCGGTGTAGATATTTGCATCTTTATACAGATGGCGGTGTTGATATTTTCATGTATGCACATGACTCTTTAGATATTTCCATATTTTTACAAATGGCGGTGTAGCTATTTCCATGTATATAGAGATGGCTGTGTAGATATTTCCATGTTTATACAGATGGCAGTGTAGATATTTCCATGTTTATACTGATAGTGGTGTGACTATTTCCATGTTTATACAGATGACTGCGTAGGTATTTCCATGTTTATTGAGATAGCAGTGTAGATATTTACATGTTTAAAGAGATGGCTGTGAGGATATTTCCATGTTTATACAGATGGCAGTGTAGATATCCCCACGTTTGTAATGATAGTGGTTTAGGAATTTCCATTTTTATACAGATGACTGTGTTTGTATTTCCATGTATATACAGATAGCGGTGTAGATATTTCATTGCTTTTACAAACAGCGGTGTATGTATTTCCATGTTTATAGAGATAGCAGTGTAGATATTTCCAAGTTTATACAGATGGCTGTGGAGATAATTCCATGTTTATACAGATGGCAGTGTACATATTGCCATGTTTATACAGATAACAGTGTAGATATTTCCATGTTTATACAGATAGCGGTGTAGGTATTTCCATGTTTATAGAGATAGCGGTGTAGATATTTCCATGTTTATACAGATGGCAGTGTAGATATTTCCATGTACAGATGGAGGTGTAGATATTTCCATGTTTATACAGATAGTGGTGTGGCTATTTGCATGTTTATAGAGATAGCGTTGGAGATATTTCCATGTTTATAGAGACAGCTGTGAGGATATTTCCATGTTTGTACAGATGGCAGTGTACATATTTCCACGTTTATACAGATAGTGGTTTAGGTATTTCCATGTTTATACTGATGACTGTGTATGTATTTCCATGTATATTCATATAGCTGTGTAGATATTTCCATGTTTATACACATAGAGTTGTAGGTATTTCCATGTTTATAGAGATAGCAGTGTAGATATTTCAATGTTTATACAGATGGCGTTGGAGAAAATTCCATGTTTATACAGATGGCAGTGTAGATATTTCCATGTTTATACAGATGGCAGTGTAGATATTTCCATGTTTATACATACAGCGGAGTAGGTATTTCCATGTTTATAGAGATAGCAGTGTAGATATTTCCATGTTTATACAGATGGCTGTGTAGATATTTCCATGTGTATACAGATGGCAGTGCAGATATTTCCATGTTTATTCAGATGGAGGTGTAGATATTTCCATGTTTATGCACATGACTGTTTAGATATTTCCATATTTTTACAAATGGCGGTGTAGCTATTTCCATGTTTATAGAGATGGCTGTGTAGATATTTCCATGTTTATACAGATGGCAGTGTAGATATTTCCATGTTTATACAGATAGTGGTGTGGCTATTTCCATGTTTATACAGATGACTGTGTAGGTATTTCCATGTTTATACAGATGGCGGTGTAGATATTTCAATATTTTTAAAAATATCCATGTAGATATTTCCATGTTTATACAGATAGCGGTGTAGACATTTCCATGTTTATAGAGATAGCGGTGTATATAATTCCATACCTATACAGAGAGCGGTGTAGATATTTCCATGTTTATACAGATAGCAGTATAGATATATCCATGTTTATACAGATCGTGGTGTAGATATTTCCATGTTTATACAGATAGCGGTGTAGATATTTCCATGTTTTCAGAGATAGAGATGTAGTTATTTCCATATTTGCACAGATAACTGTGTAGATATTTCCATGATTATACAGATAGCGGTGGAGATATTACCATATTTATAGAGATGGCGGTGTAGTATTTCCAAGTTTTTGTAGATAGTGGTGTGGATATTTCCATGTTTATACAGATAGCGGTGTAGATATTTGCATGTTTACACAGATAGCGATGTAGTTATTTCCATGTTTATAGAGATAGCGGTGTAGATATTTCCATGTTTATAGAGATGGCTGTGAGGATATTTCCATGTTTATACAGATGGCAGTGTATATATTTCCACGTTTATACAGATAGTGGTTTAAGAATTTCCAAGTTTATACAGATGACTGTGTAGGTATTTCCATGTATATACAGATAGCTGTGTAGATATTTCATTGTTTATACACACAGCGGTGTAGGTATTTCCATGTTTATAGACATAGCAGTGTAGATATCTCCATGTTTATACAGATGGCGGTGGAGATAATTCCATGTTTATACAGATGGCAGTGTAGATATTTCCATGTTTATGCAGATAGCGGTGTAGGTATTTCCATGTTTATAGAGATAGCAGTGTAGATATTTCCATGTTTATACAGATGGCTGCGTAGATATTTCCATGTGTATACAGATGGCAGTGTAGATATTTCCATGTTTATACAGATGGAGGTGTAGGTATTTCCAGGTTTATGCAGATAGCGTTGTGGCTATTTCCATGTTTATAGAGAAAGCGGTGCAGATATTTCCATGTTTATAGAGATGGCTGTGAGGATATTTCCATGTTTATACATATGGCTGTGTAGATATTTCCACGTTTATACAGATAGTGGTTTAGGTACTTCCATGTTTACACAGGTGACTGTGTAGTTATTTCCATGTATATACAGATAGCGGTGTAGGTATTTGCATGTTTATACAGATACCGGTGTAGGTATTTCCATGTTTATAGAGATAGCAGTGTAGATATTTCCATGTTTATACAGATGGCGGTGGAGAAAATTCCATGTTTATACAGATGGCAGTGTAGATATTTCCAAGTTTATACAGATAGCAGTGTAGATATTTCCATGTTTATACAGATAGCGGTGTAGGTATTTCCATGCTTATAGAGATAGTAGTGTAGATATTTCCATGTTTATACAGATGGCTGTGTAGTTATTTCCATGTGTATACAGATGGCAGTGTAGATATTTCCATGTTTATACAGATGGAGGTGTAGATATTTCAATGTTTATGCACATGGCTGTTTAGATATTTCCATATTTTTACAAATGTCGGTGTAGTTATTTCCATGTTTCTAGAGATGGCTGTGTAGATATTTCCATGTTTATACAGATGGCAGTGTAGATATTTTCATGTTTATACAGATAGTGGTGTGGATATTTCCATGTTTATACAGATGACTGTGTAGGCATTTCCATGTTTATACAGATGGCGGTGTAGATATTTAAATATTTATTGAAATATCCATGTAGATATTTCCATGTTTATACAGATAGCGGTGTAGACATTTCCATGTTTATAGAGATAGCGGTGTATATATTTCTAAATTTATACACATAGCAGTGTAGATATTTCCATGTATATACAGATAGCGGTGTAGATGTTTCCATGTTTATACAGATAACGGTGTAGATATATCCATGTTTATACAGATCGTGGTGTAGATATTTCCATGTTTATACAGATAGCGGTGTAGATATTTCCATGTTTTCAGAGATAGAGTTGTAGTTATTTCCATATTTGCACAGATAGGTGTGTAGATATTTCCATGATTATACAGATAGCGGTGGAGGTATTACCATGTTTATACAGATGGCGGTGTAGATATTTCCAAGTTTATGTAGATAGCAGTGTAGATATTGCTATGTTTATACAGATAGCGGTGAAGATATTTGCATGTTTACACAGATAGCGATGTAGTTATTTCCATGTTTATTGAGATAGCAGAGCAGATATTTACATGTTCATAGAGATGGCTGTGAGGATATTTCCATGTTTATGCAGATGGCTGTGTAGATATTTCCACGTTTGTACGGATAGTGGTTTAGTTATTTCCATGTTTATACAGATGACTGTGTAGGTATTTCCATGTATATACAGATAGTGGTGTAGATATTTCATTGTTTTTTGAGACAGCGGTGTAGGTATTTCCATGTTTATAGAGATAGCACTGTAGATATTTCCAAGTTTATACAGATGGCGGTGGAGATAATTCCCTGTTTATACAGATGGCAGTGTACATATTTCCATGTTTATACAGATAGCAGTGTAGATATTTCCATGTTTATACAGATAGCTGTGTAGGTATTTCCATGTTTATAGAGATAGCAGTGTAGATATTTCCATGTTTATACAGATGGCTGTGTAGATATTTCCATGTGTATACAGATGGCAGTGTAGATATTTCCATGTTTATACAGATGGAGGTGTAGATATTTCCATGTTTATACAGATAGCGGTGTGGCTATTTCCATGTTTATACAGATAGCGGTGTAGATATTTCCATGTTTATAGAGATGGCTGTGAGGATATTTCCACGTTTGTGCATATGGCAGTGTAGATATTTCCACGTTTATACAGATAGTGGTTTGGATATTTCCATGTTTATACAGATGACTGTGTATGTATTTCCATGTATATTCAGATATCTGTGTAGATATTTCCATGTTTATACAGATAGCGGTGTAGTTATTTCCAAGATTATAGAGATAGCAGTGTAGATATTTCCATGTTTATACAGATGGCGGTGGAGAAAACTCCATGTTTATATATATGGCAGTGTAGATATTTCCATGTTTATACAGATGGCAGTGTAGATATTTCCATGTTTATACAAACAGCGGAGTAGGTATTTCCATGTTTATAGAGATAGCAGGGTAGCTATTTCCATGTTTATACAGATGGCTGTGTAGATATTTCCATGTGTATACAGATGGCAGTGAATATATTTCCATGTTTATTCAGATGGAGGTGTAGATATTTCCATGTTTATGAACATGACTGTTTAGATATTTCCATATTTTTACAAATGGCGGTGTAGCTATTTCCATGTTTATAGAGATGGCTGTGTAGATATTTCCATGTTTATACAGATGGCATTGTAGATATTTCCATGTTTATACAGATAGTGGTGTGGCTATTTCCACGTTTATACAGATGACTGTGTAGGCATTTCCATGTTTATACAGATGGCGGTGTAGATGTTTCCATATTTTTAAAAATATCCATGTAGATATTTCCATGTTTATACAGATAGCGGTGTAGACATTTCCATGTTTATAGAGATAGCGGTGTATATATTTCCATACCTATACAGACAGCGGTGTAGATATTTCCATGTTTATACAGATAGCAGTGTAGATGTTTCCATGTTTATACAGATAGCGGTGTAGATATATCCATGTTTATACAGATCGTGGTGTAGATATTTCCATGTTTATACAGATAGCAGTGTAGATATTTCCATGTTTACAGAGATAGAAATGTAGATACTTCCATATTTGCACAGATAGCTGTGTAGATATTTCCATGATTACACAGATAGCGGTGGAGATATTACCATGTTTATAGAGATGGCGGTGTAGATATTTCCAAGTTTATGTAGATAGCGGTGTGGATATTTCCATGTTTATACAGATAGCGGTGTAGATATTTGCATGTTTACACAGATAGTGATGTAGTTATTTCCATGTTTATTGAGATAGCGGTGTAGATATCTACATGTTTATAGAGATGGCTGTGAGGATATTTCCATGTTTATACAGATGGCAGTGTAGATATCTCCACGTTTGTAATGATAGTGGCTTAGGAATTTCCATTTTTATACAGATGACTGTGTAGGCATTTCCATGTATACAGATAGCTGTGTAGATATTTCATTCTTTATACAGAAAGCGGTGTAGGTATTTCCATGTTTATAGACATAGCAGTGTAGATATTTCCATGTTTATACAGATGGCAGTGGAGATAATTCCATGTTTATACAGATGGCAGTGTAGATATTTCCATGTTTATACAGATATCAGTGTAGATATTTCCATGTTTATGCAGATAGCGGTATAGGTATTTCCATGTTTATAGAGATAGCATTGTAGATATTTCCATGTTTATACAGATGGCTGCGTAGATATTTCCATGTGTATACAGATGGAAGTGTAGATATTTCCATGTTTATACAGATGGAGGTGTAGATATTTCCAGGTTTATACAGATAGCGTTGTGGCTATTTCCATGTTTATAGGGAAATCGGTGCAGATATTTCCATGTTTATAGAGATGGCTGTGCGGATATTTCCATGTTTATACATATGGCAGTGTAGATATTTCCACGTTTATACAGATAGTGGTTTAGGTACTTCCATGTTTACACAGGTGACTGTGTAAGTATTTCCATGTATATACAGATAGCGGTGTAGGTATTTCCATGTTTATACAGATAGCGGTGTAGGTATTTCCATGTTTATAGAGATAGCAGTGTAGATATTTCCATGTTTATACAGATGGCGGTGGAGAAAATTCCATGTTTATACAGATGGCAGTGTAGATATTTCCATGTTTATACAGATAGCAGGGTTGATATTTCCATGTTCATACAGATAGCGGTGTAGGTATTTCCAGGTTTATAGAGATAGTAGTGTAGATATTTCCATGTTTATACAGTTGGCTGTGTAGGTATTTCCATGTGTATACAGATGGCAGTGTGGATATTTCCATGTTTATACAGATGGAGGTGTAGATATTTCCATGTTTATGCACATGACTGTTTAGATATTTCCATATTTTTACAAATGGCGGTGTAGTTATTTCCATGTTTCTAGAGATGGCTGTGTAGATATTTCCATGTTTATACAGATGGCAGTGTAGATATTTCCATGTTTATACAGATAGTGGTGTGGGTATTTCCATGCTATACAGATGACTGTGTAGGTATTTCCATGTTTATACAGATGGTGGTGTAGATATTTCCATATTTATAGAAATATCCATGTAGATATTTCCATGTTTATACAGATAGCGACGTAGACATTTCCAAGTTTATAGAGATAGCGATGTATATATTTCTATATTTATACACATAGCGGTGTAGATATTTCCATGTATATACAGATAGCGGTGTAGATGTTTCCATGTTAATACAGATAGCGGTGTAGATATTTCCATGTTTACAGAGATAGAGGTGTAGATATTTCCATATTTGCACAGATAGAGGTGTAGATATTTCCATGGTTATACAGATAGTGTTGGAATTATTACCATTTTTATAGAGATGGAGGTGTAGATATTTCCAAGTTTATGTTGATAGCGGTGTAGATATTTCCATGTTTATACAGATAGCGGTGTATATATTAGCATGTTTACTCAGATAGCGATGTAGTTATTTCCATGTTTATTGAGATAGCGGTGTAGATATTTACATGTTTATAGAGATGGCTGTGAGGATATTTCCATGTTTATACAGATGGCAGTGTAGATATTTCCACGTTTGTACAGATAGTGGTTTAGGTATTTCCATGTTTATACAGATGTTTGTGTAGGTATTTCCATGTATATTCAGATAGCGGTGTAGATATTTCATTGTTTTTACAGACAGCGGTGTAGGTATTTCCATGTTTATTGAGATAGCAGTGTAGATATTTCCATGGTTATACAGATGGCGGTGGAGACAATTCCATGTTTATACAGATGGCAGTGTAGATATTTCCATGTTTATACTGATAGCAGTGTAGATATTTCCATGTTTATTCAGATAGCGGTGTAGGTATTTCCATGTTTATAGAGATAGCAGTGTAGATATTTCCATGTTGATACAGATGGCTGTGTAGAAATTTCCATGTGTATACAGATGGCAGTGTAGATATTTCCATGTTTATACAGATGGAGGTGTAGATATTTCCATGTTTATACAGATATCGGTGTGGCTATTTCCATATTTATAGAGATAGTGTTGTAGGTATTTCCATGTTTAGACAGATGGCTGTGTAGGTATTTCCATGTGTATACAGATATCGGTGTGGCTATTTCCATGTTTATAGAGATAGCAGTGTAGATATTTCCATGTTTATACAGATGGCTGTGTAGATATTTCCATGTGTATACAGACGGAAGTGCAGATATTTCCATGTTTATTCAGATGGAGGTGTAGATATTTCCATGTTTATGCACATGACTCTTTAGATATTTCCATATTTTTACAAATGGTGGTGTAGCTATTTCCATGTTCATAGAGATGGCTGTGTAGATATTTCCATGTTTATACAGATGGCAGTGTAGATATTTCCATGTTTATGCAGATAGTGTTGTGGCTATTTCCATGTTTATACAGATGACTGTGTAGGTATTTCCATGTTTATACAGATGGCGATGTAGATATTTCCATATTTTAAAAAATATCCATGTAGATATTTCCATGTTTATACAGATAGCGGTGTAGATATTTCCATGTTTACAGAGATAGAGGTGTAGATATTTCCATATTTGCACAGATAGCTGTGTAGATATTTCCATGATTATACAGATAGCGGTGGAGTTATTGCCATGTTTATACAGATGGCGGTGTAGATATTTCCAAGTTTATGTAGATAGTGGTGTAGATATTTCCATGTTTATACAGATAGCGGTGTATATATTAGCATGTTTACACAGATAGCGATGAAGTTATTTCCATGTTTATTGAGATATCGGTGCAGATATTTACATGTTTATAGAGATGGCTGTGAGTATATATCCATGTTTATACAGATGGCAGTGTAGATATTTCCACATTTGTATAGATAGTGGTTTAGATATTTCCATGTTTATTCAGATGACTGTGTAGGTATTTCCATGTATATACAGATAGTGGCGTAGGTATTTCATTGTTTTTACAGACAGCGGTGAAGGTATTTCCATGTTTATAGAGATAGCATTGTAGATATTTCCATGTTTATACAGATGGCGGTGGAGATAATTCCATGTTTATACAGATGGCAGTGTAGATATTTCCATGTTTATACAGATGGAGGTGTAGATATTTCCATGTTTATACAGATATCGGTGTGGCTATTTCCATGTTTATAGAGATAGCGGTGTAGATATTTCCATGTTTATAGAGATGGCTATGTGGATATTTCCATGTTTATACAGATGGCAGTGTAGATATTCCCACGTTCATACAGATAGTGGTTAAGGTATTTCCATGTTTTTACAGATGACTGTGTAGGCATTTCCAGGTATATACAGATAGTGGTGTAGGTATTTCCATGTTTATACAGATAGCGGTGTAGGTATTTCCATGTTTATAGAGATAGCAGTGTAGATATTTCCATGTTTATACAGATGGCGGAGGAGATAATTCCATGTATATACAGATGGCACTGTAGATATTTCCATGTTTATACAGATAGCAGTGTAGATATTTCCATGTTTATACAGATAGTGGTGTAGTTATTTCCATGTTTATAGAGATAGCAGTGTAGATATTTCCATGTTTATACAGATGGCTGTGTAGATATTTCCATGTTTATACAGATGGCAGTGCAGATATTTCCATGTTTATTCAGATGGAGGTGTAGATATTTCCATGTTAATGCACATGACTCCTTAGGTATTTCCATATTTTTACAAATGGCTTTGTAGCTATTTCCAAGTTTATAGAGATGGCGTTGTAGATATTTCCATGTTTATACAGATGGCAGTGTAGATATTTCCATGTTTATACAGATAGTGGTGTGGCTATTTCCATGTTTATACAGATGACTGTGTAGTTATTTCCACTTTTATACAGATGGCGATGTAGATATTTCCATATTTTATAAAATATCCATGTAGATATTTCCATGTTTATACAGATAGCGGTGTAGACTTTTCCATGTTTATAGAATTAGCGGTGTATATATTTCCATACTTATACAGATAGCGGTGTAGATATTTCCATGTTTATACAGATAGCAGTGTAGATGTTTCCATGTTTATACAGATAGCGGTGTAGATATATCCATGTTTATACAGATCGTGGTGTAGATATTTCCATGTTTATACAGATAGCGGTGTAGATATTTCCATGTTTACAGAGATAGAGGTGTAGATATTTCCATATTTTCACAGATAGCTGTGTAGATATTTCCATGATTATACAGAAAGCGGTGGATATATTACCATGTTTATAGAGATGGCGGTGTAGATATTTCCAAGTTTATGTAGATAGCGGTGTAGATAATTACTTGTTTATACAGATAGCGGTGTAGATATTTGCATGTTTACACAGATAGCGATGTAGTTATTTCCATGTTTATAGAGATAGCGGTGTAGATATTTCCATGTTTATAGAGATGGCTGTGAGTATATTTCCATATTTATACAGATGGCAGTGTATATATTTCCACGTTTATACAGATAGTGGTTTAGGTATTTCCATGTTTATACAGATGACTGTGTAGGTATTTCCATGTATATACAGATAGCTGTGTAGATATTTCATTGTTTATACAGACAGCGGTGTAGGTATTTCCATGTTTATAGATATAGCAATGTAGATATTTCCATGTTTATACAGATGGCGGTGGAGATAATTCCATGTTTATACAGATGGCAGTGTAGATATTTCCATGTTTATACAGATAGCAGTGTAGATATTTCCATGTTTATGCAGATAGCGGTTTAGGTATTTCCATGTTTATAGAGATAGCAGTGTAGATATTTCCATGTTTATACAGATGGCAGTGTAGATATTTCCATGTTTATACAGATGGAGGTGTAGATGTTTCCATGTTTATACAGATAGCGGTTTGGCTATTTCCATGTTTATAGAGATAGCGGTGCATATATTTTCATGTTTATAGAGTTGGCTGTGAGGATATTTCCATGTTTATACAGATGGCAGTGTAGATATTTCCACCTTTATGCAGATAGTGGTTTAGGTATTTCCATGTTTATACAGATGACTGTGTAGGTATTTCCATGTATATACGGATAGCGGTGTAGTTATTTCCAAGTTTATTGAGATAGTGGTTTAGGTATTTCCTTGTTTATACAGATGACTGTGTATGTATTTCCATGTGAATTCAGATAGCTGTGTAGATATTTTCATGTTTATACAGATAGCGGTGTAGGTATTTCCATGTTTATAGAGATAGAAGTGTAGATATTTCCATGTGTATACAGATAGCAGTGTAGATATTTCCATGTTTATGCAGATAGCGGTGTAGATATTTCCATGTTTATAGAGACAGCAGTGTAGATATTTCCATGTATATACAGATGGCTGTGTAGATATTTCCATGTGTATACAGATGGCAGTGTAGATATTTCCTTGTTTATACAGATGGAGATGTAGATATTTCCATGTTTATACAGAAAGCGGTGTGGATATTTCCATGTTTATAGAGATAGCGGTGCAGATATTTCCATGTTTATAGAGATGGCTGTGAGGATATTTCCATGTTTATAAAGATGGCAGTGTATATATTTCCACGTTTATACAGATAGTGGTTTAGGTATTTCCATGTTTATACAGATGACTGTGTAGGTATTTCCATGTATATACAGATTGCGGTGTAGGTATTTCCATGTTTATACAGATAGCGGTGTAGGTATTTCCATGTTTATAGAGATAGCAGTGTAGATATTTCCATGTTTATACAGATGGCGGTGGAGATAATTCCATGTTTATACAGATAGCAGTGTAGATATTTCTATGTTTATACAGATAGCGGTGTAGGTATTTCCATGTTTATAGAGATAGTAGTGTAGATATTTCCATGTTTATACAGATGGCTTTGTAGGTATTTCCATGTGTATACAGATGGCAGTGTAGATATTTCAAAGTTTATACAGATGGAGGTGTAGATATTTCCATGTTTATGCACATGACTGTTTAGATATTTCCATATTTTTACAAATGGCGGTGTAGTTATTTCCATGTTTCTAGAGCTGGCTGTGTAGATATTTCCATGTTTATACAGATGGCAGTGTAGATATTTCCATGTTTATACAGATAGTGGTGTGGGTATTTCCATGTTTATACAGATGACTGTGTAGGTATTTCCATGTTTATATAGATGGCGGTGTAGATATTTCCATATTGATAGAAATATCCATGTAGATATTTCCATGTTTATACAGATAGCGGTGTAGACATTTCCATGTTTATAGAGATAGCGGTGTATATAATTCTATATTTATACACATAGCGGTGTAGATATTTCCATGTATATACAGATAGCGGTGTAGCTGTTTCCATGTTTATACAGATAGCGGTGTAGATTTATCCATGTTTATACAGATCGTGGTGTAGATATTTCCATGTTTATACAGATAGCGATGTAGATATTTCCATGTTTTCAGAGACAGAGGTGTAGATATTTCCATATTTGCACAGATAGCTGTGTAGAAATTTCCATGATTATACAGATAGCGGTGGAGGTATTACCATTTTTATAGAGATGGCAGTGTAGATATTTCCAAGTTTATGTAGATAGCGGTGTAGATATTTCCATGTTTTTACAGATAGCAGTGTAGATATTTGCATGTTTACACAGATAGCAATGTAGTTATTTCCATGTTTATTGAGATAGCGGTGTAGATATTTATATGTTTATAGAGATGGCTATGAGGATATTTCCATGTTTATACAGATGGCAGTGTAGATATTTCCACGTTCATACAGATAGTGGTTTAGGTATTTCCATGTTTATACAGATGACTGTGTAGGCATTTCCAGGTATATACAGATAGTGGTGTAGGTATTTCCATGTTTATACAGATAGCGGTGTAGGTATTTCCATGTTTATAGAGATAGCAGTGTAGATATTTCCATGTTTATACAGATGGCGGAGGAGATAATTCCATGTATATACAGACGGCAGTGTAGATATTTCCATGTTTATACAGATAGCAGTGTAGATATTTCCATGTTTATACAGATAGTGGTGTAGTTATTTCCATGTTTATAGAGATAGCAGTGTAGATATTTCCATGTTTATACAGATGGCTGTGTAGATATTTCCATGTGTATACAGATGGCAGTGCAGATATTTCCATGTTTATTCAGATGGAGTTGTAGATATTTCCATGTTTATGCACATGACTCCTTAGATATTTCCATATTTTTACAAATGGCTTTGTAGCTATTTCCATGTTTATAGAGATGGCGTTGTAGATATTTCCATGTTTATACAGATGGCAGTGTAGATATTTCCATGTTTATACACATAGTGGTGTGGCTATTTCCATGTTTATACAGATGACTGTGTAGTTATTTCCACTTTTATACAGATGGCGATGTAGATATTTCCATATTTTATAAAATATCCATGTAGATATTTCCATGTTTATACAGATAGCGGTGTAGACATTTCCATGTTTATAGAATTAGCGGTGTATATATTTCCATACTTATACAGATAGCGGTGTAGATATTTCCATGTTCATACAGATAGCAGTGTAGATTTTCCATGTTTATACAGATACCGGTGTAGATATTTCCATGTTTATAGAGATAGCAGTGTAGATGTTTCCATGTTTATACAGATGGCTGTGTAGATATTTCCATGTGTATGCAGATGGCAGTGTAGATATTTCCATGTTTATACAGATGGAGGTGTAGATATTTCCATGTTTATACAGATAGCGGTTTGGCTATTTCCATGTTTATAGAGATAGCGGTGCATATATTTTCATGTTTATAGAGATGGCTGTGAGGATATTTCCATGTTTATACAGATGGCAGTGTAGATATTTCCACCTTTATGCAGATAGTGGTTTAGGTATTTCCATGTATATACAGATGACTGTGTAGGTATTTCCATGTATATACGGATAGCGGTGTAGTTATTTCCAAGTTTATTGAGATAGTGGTTTAGGTATTTCCTTGTTTATACAGATGACTGCGTATGTATTTCCATGTGAATTCACATAGCTGTGTAGATATTTTCATGTTTATACAGATAGCGGTGTAGGTATTTCCATGTTTATAGAGATAGAAGTGTAGATATTTCCATGTGTATACAGATAGCAGTGTAGGTATTTCCATGTTTATGCAGATAGCGGTGTAGGTATTTCCATGTTTATAGAGACAGCAGTGTAGATATTTCCATGTATATACAGATGGCTGTGTAGATATTTCCATGTGTATACAGATGGCAGTGTAGATATTTCTTTGTTTATACAGATGGAGATGTAGATATTGGCATGTTTATACAGAAAGCGGTGTGGCTATTTCCATGTTTATAGAGAAAGCGGTGCAGATATTTCCATGTTTATAGAGATGGCTGTGAGGATATTTCCATGTTTATAAAGATGGCAGTGTATATATTTCCACGTTTATACAGATAGTGGTTTAGGTATTTCCATGTTTATACAGATAACTGTGTAGGTATTTCCATGTATATACAGATTGCGGTGTAGGTATTTCCATGTTTATACAGATAGCGGTGTAGGTATTTCCATGTTTATAGAGATAGCAGTGTAGATATTTCCATGTTTATGCAGATGGCGGTGGAGATAATTCCATGTTTAAACAGATAGCAGTGTAGATATTTCTATGTTTATACAGATAGCGGTGTAGGTATTTCCATGTTTATAGAGATAGTAGTGTAGATATTTCCATGTTTATACAGATGGCTTTGTAGGTATTTCCATGTGTATACAGATGGCAGTGTAGATATTTCAATGTTTATACAGATGGAGGTGTAGATACTTCCATGTTTATGCACATGACTGTTTAGATATTTCCATATTTTTACAAATGGCGGTGTAGTTATTTCCATGTTTCTAGAGATGGCTGTGTAGATATTTCCATGTTAATACAGATGGCAGTGTAGATATTTCCATGTTTATACAGATAGTGGTGTGGATATTTCCATGTTTATACAGATGACTGTGTAGGTATTTCCATGTTTATACAGATGGCGGTGTAGATATTTCCATATTGATAGAAATATCCATGTAGATATTTCCATGTTTATACAGATAGCGGTGTAGACATTTCCATGTTTATAGAGATAGCGGTGTATATATTTCTATATTTATACACATAGCGGTGTAGATATTTCCATGTATATACAGATAGCGGTGTAGGTGTTTTCATGTTTATACAGATAGCGGTGTAGATATATCCATGTTTATACAGATCGTGGTGTAGATATTTCCATGTTTATACAGATAGCGATGTAGATGTTTCCAAGTTTTCAGAGACAGAGGTGTAGATATTTCCATATTTGCACAGATAGCTGTGTAGAAATTTCCATGATTATACAGATAGCGGTGGAGGTATTACCATTTTTATAGAGATGGCAGTGTAGATATTTCCAAGTTTATGTAGATAGCGGTGTAGATATTTCCATGTTTTTACAGATAGCGGTGTAGATATTTGCATGTTTACACAGATAGCAATGTTGTTATTTCCATGTTTATTGAGATAGCGGTGTAGATATTTACATGTTTATAGAGATGGTTGTGAGGATATTTCCATGTTTATACAGATGGCAGTGTAGATATTTCCACGTTTGTACAGATAGTGGTTTAGGTATTTCCATGTTTATACAGATCACTGTGTAGGTATTTCCATGTATATACAGATAGCGGTGTAGATATTTCATTGTTTTTACAGACAGCGGTGTAGATATTTCCATGTATATACAGATAGCGGTGTAGATATTTCATTGTTTTTACAGACAGCGGTGTAGTTATTTCCATGTTTATAGAGATAGCAGTGTAGATATTTCCAAGTTTATACAGATGGCGGTGGAGGTAATTCCATGTTTATACAGATGGCAGTGTACATATTTCCATGTTTATACAGATGGCAGTGTACATATTTCCATGTTTATACAGATAGCAGTGTAGATATTTCCATGTTTATACAGATAGCGGTGTAGGTATTTCCATGTGTTTACAGATGGCAGTGTAGATATTTCCATGTTTATACAGATAGCAGTGTAGATATTTCCATGTTTATGCAGATAGCGGTGTAGGTATTTCCATGTTTATAGAGATAGCAGTGTAGATATTTCCATGTTTATACAGATGGCTGTGTGGATATTTCCATGTGTATACAGATGGCAATGTAGATATTTCCATGTTTATACAAATGGAGGTGTAGATATTTCCATGTTTATACAGATAGCGGTGTGGCTATTTCCATGTTTATAGAGATAGCGGTGCAGATATTTCCATGTTTATAGAGATGGCTGTGAGGATACTTCCATGTTTATACAGATGGCAGTGTAGATATTTCCACGTTTATACAGATAGTGGTTTAGGTATTTCCATGTTTATACAGATGACTGTGTGGGTATTTCCATGTATATACAGATAGCGGTGTAGGTATTTCCATATTTATACAGATAGCGGTGTAGGTATTTCCTTTTTATAGAGATAGCAGTGTAGATATTTCCATGTTTATATAGATAGCGGTGTAGGTATTTCCATGTTTATAGAGATAGTAGTGTAGATATTTCCATGTTTATACAGATGGCTTTGTAGGTATTTCCATGTGTATACAGATGGCAGTGTAGATATTTCAATGTTTATACAGATGGAGGTGTAGATATTTCCATGTTTATGCACATGACTGTTTAGATATTTCCATATTTTTACAAATGGCGGTGTAGTTATTTCCATGTTTCTTGAGATGGCTGTGTAGATACTTCCATGTTTATACAGATGGCAGTGTAGAGATTTCCATGTTTATACAGATAGTGGTGTGGATATTTCTATGTTTATACAGATGACTGTGTAGTTATTTCCATGTTTATACAGATGGCGGTGTAGATATTTCCATATTGATAGAAATATCCATGTAGATGTTTCCATGTTTATACAGATAGCGGTGTAGACATTTCCATGTTTATAGAGATAGCGGTGTATATATTTCTATATTTATACACATAGCGGTGTAGATATTGCCATATATATTCAGATAGCGGTGTAGGTGTTTCCATGTTTATACAGATAGCGGTGTAGATATATCCATGTTTATACAGATCGTGGTGTAGATATTTCCATGTTTATACAGATAGCGATGTAGATATTTCCATGTTTTCAGAGACAGAGTTGTAGATATTTCCATATTTGCACAGATAGCTGTGTAGAAATTTCCATGATTATACAGATAGCGGTGGAGGTATTACCATTTTTATAGATTTGGCGGTGTAGATATTTCCAAGTTTATGTAGATAGCGGTGTAGATATTTCCATGTTTATACAGATAGCGGTGTAGATATTTGCATGTTTACACAGATAGCAATGTAGTTATTTAAATGTTTATTGAGATAGCGGTGTAGATATTTACATGTTTATAGAGATGGCTGTGAGGATATTTCCATGTTTATACAGATGGCAGTGTAGATATTTCCACGTTTGTACAGATAGTGGTTTAGGTATTTCCATGTTTATACAGATCACTGTGTATTTATTTCCATGTATACACAGATAGCGGTGTAGATATTTCATTGTTTTTACAGACAGCGGTGTAGGTATTTCCATGTTTATAGAGATAGCAGTGTAGATATTTCCAAGTTTATACAGATGGCGGTGGAGATAATTCCATGTTTATACAGATGGCAGTGTACATATTTCCATGTTTATACAGATAGCACTGTAGATATTTCCATGTTTATACAGATAGCGGTGTAGGTATTTCCATGTGTATACAGATGGCAGTGTAGATATTTCCATGTTTATACAGATAGCAGTGTAGATATTTCCATGTTTATGCAGATAGCGGTGTAGTTATATCCATGTTTATAGAGATAGCAGTGTAGATATTTCCATGTTTATACAGATGGCTGTGTGTATATTTCCATGTGTATACAGATGGCAGTGTAGATATTTCCACGTTTATACAGATGGAGGTGTAGATATTTCCATGTTTATACAGATAGCGGTGTGGCTATTTCCATGTTTATAGAGATAGCGGTGCAGATATTTCCATGTTTATGGAGATGGCTGTGAGGATATTTCCATGTTTATAGAGATGGCAGTGTAGATATTTCCACGTTTATACAGATAGTGGTTTAGGTATTTCCATGTTTATACAGATGACTGTGTGGGTATTTCCATGTATATACAGATAGCGGTGTAGATATTTCCATGTTTATGCCGATAGCGGAGTAGATGTTTCCATGTTTATACAGATAGCGGTGTAGATATTTCCATGTTTACAGAGATAGCGGTGTAGGTATTTCCATGTTTATAGTGATAACAGTGTAGATATTTCTATGTTTATACAGATCGTGGTGTAGATATTTCCATGTTTATACAGATAGCGGTGTGGCTCTTTCTATGTTTATACAGAAGGCAGTGCAGATATTTCCATGTTTATACATATGGCGGTGTAGATATTTCCATGTTTATGCTAATGGCGGTGTAGATATTTCCATGTTTATACAGATAGCGTTGTAGATACTTAAATGTTTATAGATATTGCAGTGTAGATATTTCTATGTTTATACAGATGGCAGTGTAGATATTTCCATGTGTATACAGATTGCAGTGTAGATATTTCCATGGTTATAGAGATGGAGGTGTAGATATTTCCATGTTTATGCACATGACTGTTTAGATATTTCCATATTTTTACAGATGGCGGTGTAGTTATTTCCATGTTTATAGAGATGGCTGTGAAGGTATTTACATGTTTATTCAGATCGTGGTGTAGATATTTCCATGTTTATAAAGATAGCGGTGTAGATATTTTCATGTTTATACAGATAGTGGTGGAGATATTTCCATGTTTATAGAGATAGCGGTGTAGATATTTCCATGTTTATACAGATAACGGTGTAGATATTTCCATGTTAATAGAGATAGCGGTGTAGATATTTCCATAGTTATACAGATAGCGGGGTGGCAATTTCCATGTTTATACAGATGGCAGTGTAGATATTTCCATGTTTATACAAATTGCGGTGTAGATATTTCCATGTTTATAAAAATAGGTGTGTAGATATTTCCAAGTTTATAGAGATAGCGGTGGAGATATTTCCGGGTTTATAGAGATAGCGGTGGAAATATTTCCATGTTTATACAGATAACGATGTAGATATTTCCATGTTTATACAGATGGCGGTGTAGATATTTCAATGTTTATAAAGATAGCGGTGTAGATATTTCCATGTTTATAGAGATAGCGGTGGAGATATTTCCATGTTTATAGAGATAGCGGTGGACATATTTCCATGTTTATACAGATAGCCATGTAGATATTTCCATGTTTATAGAGATAACGGTGTAGATATTTCCTCATTTATACAGATAGCGGTGTAGGTATTTCCACGTTTATACAGATGGCAGTGTAGATATTTCCATGTTTATACAGATAGTGGTGTAGATATTTCCATGTTTATACAGATGACTGTGTTGGTATTTCCATGTATATACAGATGGCGCTGTAGATATTTCCATGTTTATAGAGATAGCCTTGTAGATATTTCCATGTTTATACAGATAGCGGTGTAGACATTTCCATGTTTATAGAGATAGCGGTGTGGATATATCCTAGTTTATAGAGATAGCGGTGTAGATAATTCCAAATTTATGCAGGTAGCCGTGTAGATATTTCCATGTTTATACAGATGACTGTGTAGATATTTCCAAGTTTTTACAGATGGCGGTGTGGATATTTCCATATTTATACAGATAGCGGGGTGGCTATTTCCATGTTTATACATATAGCGGTGTAGATATTTCCAAGTTTATAGAGATGGCTTTGAGAATATTTCCATGTTGATATAGATGGCAGTGTAGATATTTCCATGTACAGATGGAGGTGTAGATATTTCCATGTTTATACAGATAGCGGTGTGGCTATTTGCATGTTTATAGAGATAGCGGTGGAGGTATTTCCATGTTTATAGAGACAGCTGTGAGGAGGTTTCCATGTTTGTACAGATGGCAGTGTACATATTTCCAAGTTTATACAGATAGTGGTTTAGGTATTTCCATGTTTATACAGATGACTGTGTATGTATTTCCATGTATATTCAGATAGCTGTGTAGATATTTCCATGTTTATACACATAGCGTTGTAGATATTTTCATGTTTATACAGATAGCGGTGTAGTTATTTCCATGTTTATTCAGATGGCGGCGGAAATAATTCCATGTTTGTACGGATGGCGGTGTAGATGTTTCCAAGTATATACAGATGACGGTGTAGATATTTCCATGTTTATACAGATAGCGGTGTAGATATTTCCATGTTTATACAGATGGCTGTGTAGATATTTCCATGTGTATACAGATGGCATTGTAGATATTTCCATGTGTATACAGATAGCGGTGTAGATATTTCCATGTTTATACAGATAGCAGTGTAGGTAATTCCATGTTTATAGAGATAGCGTTGTAGATATTTCCATGTTTATACAGTTAGCAGTGTAGATATTTCCATGCTTATACTGATAGCGGTGTAGACCTTTCCAACTTTACACAGATATCGGTGTAGATATTTCCATCTTTGCACAGATTGTGGTGTAGATATTTCCCTCTTTAAACAGATAGCGGTGTAGATATTTTCAGGTTTACACAGATAGTGGTGTAGATATTTCTATGTTTACAAAGTTAGTGGTGTAGATATTTCCATGTTTTTACAAATGACTGTGTAGGTATTTCCAGGTTTATACAGATGGCTGTGTAGATATTTCCATGTGTATAGAGATGGCAGTGTAGATATTTCCATGTTTATACACATGGGGGTGTAGATATGTCCATGTTTATGCAGTTGACTGTGTAGATATTTCCATGTTTTTACAGATGGCGGTGTGGATATTCCATGTTTATACCGATAGCGGTGTGGCTATTTCCATGTTTATATAGATCGCGGTGGAGATATTTCCATCTTTCTACAGATGGCAGTGTACATATTTCCATGTCTCTACAGACTGCGGTGTGGATATTTCCATATTTATACAGATGGCAGATAGAGGTGTAGATATTTGTGTATTCATTCAGACGGCAGTGTATATATTTCCTTGTTTATACAGATAGCGGGGTGGCTATTTCCATGTTTATACAGATAACGATGAAGATATTTCCATGTTTATACAGATAACGATGAAGATATTTCCTTGTTTATACAGATAGCGGTGTTGATATTTCAATGTTTATACAGATAGCGATGTGGACATTTCCATGTTTATACAGATAGCATTGTAGATATTTCCATGTTTATACAGATAGTGGTGTAGATATTACCATGTTAATAGAGATAGCGGTGTAGATATTTCCATGTTTATAGAGATATCGGTGGAGATATTTCCATGTTTATACAGATAACGATGTAGATATTTCCATGTTTATAGCGTTAGTGGTGTGGTTATGTCCATGTTTATACAGATAGCGGTGTAAATATTTCCATGTTTATACAGATAGCGGTGTAGATATTTCCATGTTTATTCAGATAGCGGTGTAGATATTTCCATGTTTATACAGACAGCGGTGTAGATATTTCCTTGTTGATACAGATAGCGGTGGAGATATTTCCAAGTTTATACCGATAGCGGTGGACATACTTTCATGTTTATAGAGATGGCGGTGTAGATATTTCCAACTTCATACAGATAGCGGTGTAGTTATTTCCATGTTTATACATATAGCGGTGTAGATATTTCATGTTTATACAGATAGTGGTGTAGGTATTTCAATGTTTATAGAGATAGCTGTGTAGATGTTTCCATGTTTACACAGATGGCTGCGTAGATATTTCCTTGTGCATACAGATGGCAGTGTAGATATTTCCATGTTTAAACAGATGGAGGTGTAGATATTTCCATGTTTATACAGATGACTGTGTAGATATTTCCATGTTTATACAGATGACTGTGTAGATATTTCCATGTTTTTTACAGATGGCGGTGTAAATATTTCCATGTTATACAGATAGTGGTGTGGCAATTTCCATGTTTATACAGATAGCTATGTTGATATTTCCATGTTGATAGAGATGACTGTGCAGATATTTCCATGTTTATACAGATCACAGTGTAGATATTTCCATGTTTATAGAGATAGTGGTGTAGATATTCCCATGTTTATAAAGGTGGCTGTGTAGTTATTTCCATGTTTATACAGATGGCGGTGTAGATATTTCATGTTTATAGAGATAGCCATGTAGATATTTCCATGTTTATACTGATAGCAGTGTAGACATTTCCATGTTTATAGAGATTGCGGTGTAGATATTTCCATATTTATACATATAGCAATGTAGATATTTCCATATTTATACAGATATTGGTGTAGTTTTTTCCATGTTTATACAAATGTCTTTGTACATATTTCCGTGTTTATACAGATGGCGGTGTAGATATTTCCATATTTATAGAGATAGCGGTGTAGATATTTCCATGTTTATACAGATGGCAGTGTAGATATTTCCATGTTTATACACATAGCGGTGTAGATATTTTCATGTTTATACAGATAGCGGTGGAGATATTTCCATGTTTTTACAGATAGTGGTTTAGATATTTCCATGTTTATACAGATGACGATGTAGATATTTCCAAGTTTATGCAGATAGCGGTGTAGATATTTCCGTGTTTATACAGATAGCGGTGGAGATATTTCCATGTTTATACAGATAGTGTTGGAGGTATTTCCATGTTTACAAAGATTGCGGTTTAGATATTTCCAAGTTTAAGCAGATAGCGGTGTAGATATTTCCATGTTTATAGAGATAGCGGTATAGTTTTTTCCATGTTTATACAGATAGTGGTGTAGTTATTTCCATGTTTATAGAGATAGCAGTGTAGATATTTCCATATTTATACAGATAGCGGTGTAGATAATTCCATGTTTATTCAGATGGCGGTGTATATATTTCCAGGTTTATACACATAGCGGTTTGGCTGTTTCCACGTTTTTACTGACGGCAGTGTAGATATTTCCATGTTTATACAGATAGAGTTGTAGATATTTCCATGTTTATAAAGATAGTGGTGTAGATATTTCCATGTTCATTGAGATAGCGTTGGAGAGATTTCCATGTTTATAAAGATAGCAGTGTAGATATTTCCATGTTTACAGAGATAGCGGTGGAGATGTTTCCATGTTTATAGAGATAGCGGTCGAGATATTTCCATGTTTATACAGATAACGATGTAGATATTTCCATGTTTATACAGATAGCGGTGTAGATATTTCCATGTTTATAGAGATGGCTGTGTGGATATCTCCATGTTTATGGAGATGGCAGTGTAGATATTTGCATGTTTATACTGATAGTGGTGTAGGTATTTCCATGTTTATACAGATGACTGTGTAGGTATTTCCAAGTTTATAGAGATGGCGTGTAGATATTTCCATGTTTATAGAGATAGCCATGTAGATATTTCCATGTTTAAACAGACAGCGGTGTAGACATTTCTATGTTTATAGAGATTGCAGTGTAGGTATTTCCATATTTATACAGATGGCGGTGTAGGTATTTCCATGTTTATAGAGATAGCAATGTACATATTTCCATGTTTATACAGATAGCGCTGTAGACATTTCCATGTTTATAGAGATAGCGGTGTAGGTGTTTCCATATTTCTACAGATATCCATGTAGATATTTCCATGTTCATTCAGATGCCAGTGTAGGTATTTCCATGTTTATACAGAGAGCTGTGTAGATATTTCCAACTTTACACCTATGGCGATGTAGATATTTCCATCTTTGCACAGATTGCGGTGTAGATATTTCCATCTTCACACAGATAGCGGTGTAGTTATTTCCATGTTTACACAGATAGTGGTGTAGATATTTCCATGTTTACACAGATAGTGGTGAAGATATTTCCATGTTTTTACAGATGACTGTGTAGGTATTTCCATGTTTATACAGATGGCAGTGTAGATACTTCTATGTTTATACAGTTGGCGGTGCAGATATTTCCATGTTTATACAGATGGCCGTGTAGATATTTCCATGTTTATACTGATGGCGTTGAAGATATTTCCATGCTTATGCAGATGGCGGTGTAGATATTTAAATGTTTTTAGAGATGGCGGTGTAGATAACTCTAAGTTTATAGAGACAGCAGTGTAGATATTTCCATGTTTATAAAGATGACGGTGTAGCTATTCCCATGTTTATAGAGATAGCGATGTAGATATTTCCATGTTTATAGATATGGCTGTGTAGATATTTCTAGGTGTATACAGATGGCAGTGTAGATATTTCTATGTGTATACAGATGGCAGTGTAGATATTTCCATGTTTATACAGATGGAGTAGCTGATATTTCCATGTTTATACAGATGACTCTGTAGATATTTCCATTTTTTACAGATGGCGGTTTAGATATGTCCAGGTGTATACAGATAGCGGTTTGGCTATTTCCATGTTCATACAGAAAGCGGTGTAGATATTTCCATGTTTATACAAATAGTGGTGTAGATATTTCCAAGTTTATACGGATGACTGTGTAGATAATTCCATGTTTATACAGATGGCCTTGTAGATATTTCCCTGTTTATAGAGATAGCCATCTAGATATTTCCATGTTTACACAGATTGTGGTGCAGGTATTTCCATGTTTAAAGGGATAGCGAAGTAGATATTTCCATCTTTGCACAGATTGCGGTGTTGATATTTCCAGCTTTACACAGATAGCGGTGAAGATATTTCCATGTTAATACAGGTAGCGGTGTGGAAATTTCCATGTTTATATAGATCGCGGTGGAGATATTTCCATCTTTCTACAGATGGCAGTGTACATATTTCCATGTCTCTACAGACTGCGGTGTGGATATTTCCATATTTATACAGATGGCGGTGTAGATATTTGCATGTTTATGCAGATGGCTTTGTAGATATTTCCACGTTTATAGATATGGCGGTCTAGATATTTCTATGTTTATACAGATAGCGGTGTAGATATTTCCATGTTTATAGAAATGGCGGTGTATTTCCATGTTTGTAGAAATAGCGGTGTAGATATTTCCATATTTATACAGATAGCGGTGTAGATATTTTTATATTTATTCAGATGGCAGTGTAGATATTTCCATGTTTATACAGATAGCGGGGTGGCTATTTCCATGTTTATACAGATGGCAGTGTAGATATTTCCATGTTTATAGAGATAGCGGTGGAGGTATTTCCACGTTTATGGAGATGGCGGTGTAGATATTTCTATGTTTATAGAGATAGCGGTGTGGATATTTCCATGTTTATAGAAATGGCGGTGTAAGTATTTCCATGTTTATAGAGATAGCGGTGTAGATATTTCCATCTTTATACAGATAGCGGTGTAGATATTTCCATGTTTATACAGATGGCGGTGTAGATATTTCCATGTTCATAGAGATAGCGATGGAGATATTTCCATGTTTATACAGATAGCGGTGGGGATATTTCCATGTTTATACAGATGGCATTGTAGATATTTCCATATATATACAGATGACGGTGCAGATATTTCCATGTTTATGCAGATGGCGGTGTAGATATTTCCATGTTTATATAGGTGGCGGTGTACATATTTCTATGTTTATAGAGGTAGTGGTGTAGATATTTCCATGTTTATAGAGATGGCGGTGTAAGTATTTCCATGTTTATAGAGATAGCAGTGTAGATATTTCCATATTTATGCAGATAGCGGTGTAGATATTTCCATGTTTATTCAGATAGCGGTGTTTGCATTTCCATGTTTATACAGATAGCGGTGTTGATATTTCCATGTTTATAAAGCTCGCGCTGTAGATATTTCCATCTTTATACAGATGGCAGTGTAGATATTTCCATGTTTATACACATAACGGTGGACATATTTCCATGTTCATAGAGATGGCGGTGTAGATAGTTCCATGTTTATGGAGATGGAAGTGTAGATATTTTCAGGTTTATAGAGATGGCGGTATAGATATTTCCATGTCTATTGAGATAGCGGTGTAGATATTTCCATGTTTTACAGAACGCTGTGTAGATATTTCCATGTGTATACAGATGGCCGTTTAGATATTCCCATGTTTATACAGATGGTGATGTAGATATTTCCATGTTTATACAGATGTCTGTGTAGGTATTTCCATGTATATACAGATGGCGGTGAAGTTATTTCCATGTTTATACAGATAGCTGTGTAGACATTTCCGTGTTTATAGAGATAGTGGTGTAGGTATTTCCATGTTTATACAGAGAGCGGTGTAGATATTTCCGTGCTTACAGAGATTGAGGTGTAGATATTTCCATATTTGGACAGATTGCGTTGCAGATATTTCCATCTTCACACAGATAGCGGTGTACATATTTGCATGTTTACACAGACAGCTGTGTAGATATTTCCATGTTAACACAGATAGTGTTGTAGATTTTTCCATGTTCATACAGATTGCGGTGAAGGTATTTCCATGTTGATACAGATAGCGGTGTAGATATTTCCATGTTTACACAGTCAACGGTGTAGATATTTCCATGTTTATACAGATGGCGGTGTAGATATTTCCATGTTCATAGAGATAGCAATGGAGATATTTCCATGTTTATACAGGTAGCGGTGGGGATATTTCCATGTTTATACAGATGGCGTTGTAGATATTTCCATATATATACAGATGACGGTGCAGATATTTCCATGTTTATGCAGATGGCGGTGTAGATATTTCCATGTTTATAGAGGTGGCGGTGTACATATTTCTATGTTTATAGAGATAGTGGTATAGATATTTCCATGTTTATAGAGATGGCGGTGTAAGTATTTCCATGTTTATAGAGATAGCAGTGTAGATATTTCCATATTTATACAGATAGCGGTGTAGATATTTCCATGTTTATTCAGATAGCGGTGTTTGCATTTCCATGTTTATACAGATAGCGGTGTTATTTCCATGTTTATAAACATGGCGTAGATATTTCCAAGTTTATACAGATAGCAGTGTAGATATTTCCATGTTTATACATATGGCGCTTTAGATATTTGCATGTTTATAATGATAGCGGTGTAGGTATTTCCATGTTTAGAGAGATAGCGGTGTAGATATTTCCATGTTTATACAGATAATGTTGTAGATATTTCCATGTTTATACAGATGACTGTGTAGGAACTTCCATGTTTCTACAGATGGCAGTGAAGATATTTCTATGTTTATACTGATGGCAGTGCAGATATTTTCATGTTTATATAGATGTCGGTGTACATATTTGCATGTTTATGCAGATGGCGGTGCAGATATTTCCATGTTTATAAAGATGGCGGTGTAGATATTTCTATGTTTATAGAGATAGAGGTGTAGATTTTTCCATATTTGGACAGATTGCGGTGTAAATATTTCCATCTTCACACAGATAGCGGTGTACATATTTGCATGTTTACACAGAGAGCTGTGTAGGTATTTCCATGTTAACACAGATAGTGTTGTAGATTTTTCCATGTTTATACAGATTGTGGTGTAGTAATTTCCATGTTTATAAAGATAGCGGTGTAGATATTTCCAGGTTTATACAGATAGCGGTGGAAATATTTCCAAGTTTACACAGACAGCGGTTTAGATATTTCCATGTTTATACAGATAGCGGTATAGATATTTCCATGTTTATACAGATAGCGGTGGAGATATTTCCATGTTAATACGGATAGCGGTGGAGATATTTCCATGTGTATACACATGGCGGTGTAGATATTTCCAAGTTTAAGCAGATAGCAGTGTAGATATTTCCATGTTTATACAGATGGCGGTTTAGATATGTGCATGTTTATAAAGATAGCGGTGTAGGTATTTCCATGTTTATAGAGATTGCGGTGTAGATATTTCCATATTTATACAGATAGAGGTGTAGATATTTGTGTATTTATTCAGACGGCAGTGTAGATATTTCCATGTTTATACAGATAGCGGGGTGGCTATTTCCATGTTTATACAGATAACGATGTAGATATTTCCATGTTTATACAGATAACGATGCAGATATTTCCTTGTTTATACAGATAGCGGTGTTGATATTTCAATGTTTATACAGATAGCGGTGTGGACATTTCCATGTTTATACAGATAGCATTGTAGATATTTCCATGTTTATACAGATAGTGGTGTAGATATTACCATGTTAATAGAGATAGCGGTGTAGATATTTCCATGTTTATAGAGATATCGGTGGAGATATTTCCATGTTTATACAGATAACGATGTAGATATTTCCATGTTTATAGCGTTAGTGGTGTGGTTATGTCCATGTTTATACAGATAGCGGTGTAAATATTTCCATGTTTATACAGATAGCGGTGTAGATATTTCCATGTTTATTCAGATAGCGGTGTAGATATTTCCATGTTTATACAGACAGCGGTGTAGATATTTCCGTGTTGATACAGATAGCGGTGGAGATATTTCCAAGTTTATACCGATAGCGGTGGACATACTTTCATGTTTATAGAGATGGCGTTGTAGATATTTCCAACTTCATACAGATAGCGGTGTAGATATTTCCATGTTTATACATATAGCGGTGTAGATATTTCATGTTTATACAGATAGTGGTGTAGGTATTTCAATGTTTATAGAGATAGCTGTGTAGATGTTTCCATGTTTACACAGATGGCTGCGTAGATATTTCCTTGTGCATACAGATGGCAGTGTAGATATTTCCATGTTTATACAGATGGAGGTGTAGATATTTCCATGTTTATACAGATGACTGTGTAGATATTTCCATTTTTTTACAGATGGCGGTGTAAATATTTCCATGTTATACAGATAGTGGTGTGGCAATTTCCATGTTTATACAGATAGCTATGTTGATATTTCCATGTTGATAGAGATGGCTGTGCAGATATTTCCATGTTTATACAGATCACAGTGTAGATATTTCCATGTTTATAGAGATAGTGGTGTAGATATTCCCATGTTTATAAAGATGGCTGTGTAGTTATTTCCATGTTTATACAGATGGCGGTGTAGATATTTCATGTTTATAGAGATAGCCATGTAGATATTTCCATGTTTATACTGATAGCAGTGTAGACATTTCCATGTTTATAGAGATTGCGGTGTAGATATTTCCATATTTATACATATAGCAATGTAGATATTTCCATATTTATACAGATAGCGGTGTAGTTTTTTCCATGTTTATACAAATGTCTTTGTACATATTTCCGTGTTTATACAGATGGCGGTGTAGATATTTCCATATTTATAGAGATAGCGGTGTAGATATTTCCATGTTTATACAGATGGCAGTGTAGATATTTCCATGTTTATACACATAGCGGTGTAGATATTTTCATGTTTATACAGATAGCGGTGGAGATATATCCATGTTTTTACAGATAGTGGTTTAGATATTTCCATGTTTATACAGATGACGATGTAGATATTTCCAAGTTTATGCAGATAGCGGTGTAGATATTTCCATGTTTATACAGATAGCGGTGGAGATATTTCCATGTTTATACAGATAGTGTTGGAGGTATTTCCATGTTTACAAAGATTGCGGTTTAGATATTTCCAAGTTTAAGCAGATAGCGGTGTAGATATTTCCATGTTTATAGAGATAGCGGTATAGTTTTTTCCATGTTTATGCAGATAGTGGTGTAGTTATTTCCATGTTTATAGAGATAGCAGTGTAGATATTTCCATATTTATACAGATAGCGGTGTAGATAATTCCATGTTTATTCAGATGGCGGTGTATATATTTCCAGGTTTATACACATAGCGGTTTGGCTGTTTCCACGTTTTTACTGACGGCAGTGTAGATATTTCCATGTTTATACAGATAGAGTTGTAGATATTTCCATGTTTATAAAGATAGTGGTGTAGATATTTCCATGTTCATTGAGATAGCGGTGGAGAGATTTCCATGTTTATAAAGATAGCAGTGTAGATATTTCCATGTTTACAGAGATAGCGGTGGAGATGTTTCCATGTTTATAGAGATAGCGGTCGAGATATTTCCATGTTTATACAGATAACGATGTAGATATTTCCATGTTTATACAGATAGCGGTGTAGATATTTGCATGTTTATAGAGATGGCTGTGTGGATATCTCCATGTTTATGGAGATGGCAGTGTAGATATTTCCATGTTTATACAGATAGTGGTGTAGGTATTTCCATGTTTATACAGATGACTGTGTAGGTATTTCCAAGTTTATAGAGATGGCGGTGTAGATATTTCCATGTTTATAGAGATAGCCATGTAGTTATTTCCATGTTTAAACAGACAGCGGTGTAGACATTTCTATGTTTATAGAGATAGCAGTGTAGGTATTTCCATATTTATACAGATGGCGGTGTAGGTATTTCCATGTTTATAGAGATAGCAATGTACATATTTCCATGTTTATACAGATAGCGCTGTAGACATTTCCATGTTTATAGAGATAGCGGTGTAGGTGTTTCCATATTTCTACAGATATCCATGTAGATATTTCCATGTTCATTCAGATGCCAGTGTAGGTATTTCCATGTTTATACAGAGAGCTGTGTAGATATTTCCAACTTTACACCTATGGCGATGTAGACATTTCCATCTTTGCACAGATTGCGGTGTAGATATTTCCATCTTCACACAGATAGCGGTGTAGTTATTTCCATGTTTACACAGATAGTGGTGTAGATATTTCCATGTTTACACAGATAGTGGTGAAGATATTTCCATGTTTTTACAGATGACTGTGTAGGTATTTCCATGTTTATACAGATGGCAGTGTAGATATTTCTATGTTTATACAGTTGGCGGTGCAGATATTTCCATGTTTATACAGATGGCAGTGTAGATATTTCCATGTTTATACACATAACGGTGGACATATTTCCATGTTCATAGAGATGGCGGTGTAGATAGTTCCATGTTTATGGAGATGGAAGTGTAGATATTTTCAGGTTTATAGAGATGGCGGTATAGATATTTCCATGTCTATTGAGATAGCGGTGTAGATATTTCCATGTTTTACAGAACGCTGTGTAGATATTTCCATGTGTATACAGATGGCCGTTTAGATATTCCCATGTTTATACAGATGGTGATGTAGATATTTCCATGTTTATACAGATGTCTGTGTAGGTATTTCCATGTATATACAGATGGCGGTGAAGTTATTTCCATGTTTATACAGATAGCTGTGTAGACATTTCCGTGTTTATAGAGATAGTGGTGTAGGTATTTCCATGTTTATACAGAGAGCGGTGTAGATATTTCCGTGCTTACAGAGATTGAGGTGTAGATATTTCCATATTTGGACAGATTGCGTTGCAGATATTTCCATCTTCACAAAGATAGCGGTGTACATATTTGCATGTTTACACAGACAGCTGTGTAGATATTTCCATGTTAACACAGATAGTGTTGTAGATTTTTCCATGTTCATACAGATTGCGGTGAAGGTATTTCCATGTTGATACAGATAGCGGTGTAGATATTTCCATGTTTACACAGTCAACGGTGTAGATATTTCCATGTTTATACAGATGGCGGTGTAGATATTTCCATGTTCATAGAGATAGCAATGGAGATATTTCCATGTTTATACAGGTAGCGGTGGGGATATTTCCATGTTTATACAGATGGCGTTGTAGATATTTCCATATATATACAGATGACGGTGCAGATATTTCCATGTTTATGCAGATGGCGGTGTAGATATTTCCATGTTTATAGAGGTGGCGGTGTACATATTTCTATGTTTATAGAGATAGTGGTATAGATATTTCCATGTTTATAGAGATGGCGGTGTAAGTATTTCCATGTTTATAGAGATAGCAGTGTAGATATTTCCATATTTATACAGATAGCGGTGTAGATATTTCCATGTTTATTCAGATAGCGGTGTTTGCATTTCCATGTTTATACAGATAGCGGTGTTATTTCCATGTTTATAAACATGGCGTAGATATTTCCAAGTTTATACAGATAGCAGTGTAGATATTTCCATGTTTATACATATGGCGCTTTAGATATTTGCATGTTTATAATGATAGCGGTGTAGGTATTTCCATGTTTAGAGAGATAGCGGTGTAGATATTTCCATGTTTATACAGATAATGTTGTAGATATTTCCATGTTTATACAGATGACTGTGTAGGAACTTCCATGTTTCTACAGATGGCAGTGAAGATATTTCTATGTTTATACTGATGGCAGTGCAGATATTTTCATGTTTATATAGATGTCGGTGTACATATTTGCATGTTTATGCAGATGGCGGTGCAGATATTTCCATGTTTATAAAGATGGCGGTGTAGATATTTCTATGTTTATAGAGATAGAGGTGTAGATATTTCCATATTTGGACAGATTGTGGTGTAAATATTTCCATCTTCACACAGATAGCGGTGTACATATTTGCATGTTTACACAGAGAGCTGGGTAGGTATTTCCATGTTAACACAGATAGTGTTGTAGATTTTTCCATGTTTATACAGATTGTGGTGTAGTAATTTCCATGTTTATAAAGATAGCGGTGTAGATATTTCCAGGTTTATACAGATAGCGGTGGAAATATTTCCAAGTTTACACAGACAGCAGTTTAGATATTTCCATGTTTATACAGATAGCGGTATAGATATTTCCATGTTTATACAGATAGCGGTGGAGATATTTCCATGTTAATATGGATAGCGGTGGAGATATTTCCATGTGTATACACATGGCGGTGTCATATTTCCAAGTTTAAGCAGATAGCAGTGTAGATATTTCCATGTTTATACAGATGGCGGTTTAGATATGTGCATGTTTATAAAGATAGCGGTGTAGGTATTTCCATGTTTATAGAGATTGCGGTGTAGATATTTCCATATTTATACAGATAGAGGTGTAGATATTTGTGTATTTATTCAGACGGCAGTGTAGATATTTCCATGTTTATACAGATAGCGGGGTGGCTATTTCCATGTTTATACAGATAACGATGTAGATATTTCCATGTTTATACAGATAACGATGCAGATATTTCCTTGTTTATACAGATAGCGGTGTTGATATTTCAATGTTTATACAGATAGCGGTGTGGACATTTCCATGTTTATACAGATAGCATTGTAGATATTTCCATGTTTATACAGATAGTGGTGTAGATATTACCATGTTAATAGAGATAGCGGTGTAGATATTTCCATGTTTATAGAGATATCGGTGGAGATATTTCCATGTTTATACAGATAACGATGTAGATATTTCCATGTTTATAGCGTTAGTGGTGTGGTTATGTCCATGTTTATACAGATAGCGGTGTAAATATTTCCATGTTTATACAGATAGCGGTGTAGATATTTCAATGTTTATTCAGATAGCGGTGTAGATATTTCCATGTTTATACAGACAGCGGTGTAGATATTTCCATGTTGATACAGATAGCGGTGGAGATATTTCCAAGTTTATACCGATAGCGGTGGACATACTTTCATGTTTATAGAGATGGCGGTGTAGATATTTCCAACTTCATACAGATAGCGGTGTAGATATTTCCATGTTTATACATATAGCGGTGTAGATATTTCATGTTTATACAGATAGTGGTGTAGGTATTTCAATGTTTATAGAGATAGCTGTGTAGATGTTTCCATGTTTACACAGATGGCTGCGTAGATATTTCCTTGTGCATACAGGTGGCAGTGTAGATATTTCCATGTTTAAACAGATGGAGGTGTAGATATTTCCATGTTTATAGAGATGACTGTGTAGATATTTCCATGTTTTTTACAGATGGCGGTGTAAATATTTCCATGTTATACAGATAGTGGTGTGGCAATTTCCATGTTTATACAGATAGCTATGTTGATATTTCCATGTTGATAGAGATGGCTGTGCAGATATTTCCATGTTTATACAGATCACAGTGTAGATATTTCCATGTTTATAGAGATAGTGGTGTAGATATTCCCATGTTTATAAAGATGGCTGTGTAGTTATTTCCATGTTTATACAGATGGCGGTGTAGATATTTCATGTTTATAGAGATAGCCATGTAGATATTTCCATGTTTATACTGATAGCAGTGTAGACATTTCCATGTTTATAGAGATTGCGGTGTAGATATTTCCATATTTATACATATAGCAATGTAGATATTTCCATATTTATACAGATAGCGGTGTAGTTTTTTCCATGTTTATACAAATGTCTTTGTACATATTTCCGTGTTTATACAGATGGCGGTGTAGATATTTCCATATTCATAGAGATAGCGGTGTAGATATTTCCATGTTTATACAGATGGCAGTGTAGATATTTCCATGTTTATACACATAGCGGTGTAGATATTTTCATGTTTATACAGATAGCGGTGGAGATATTTCCATGTTTTTACAGATAGTGGTTTAGATATTTCCATGTTTATACAGATGGCAGTGTAGATATTTCCAAGTTTATGCAGATAGCGGTGTAGATATTTCCATGTTTATACAGATAGCGGTGGAGATATTTCCATGTTTATACAGATAGTGTTGGAGGTATTTCCATGTTTACAAAGATTGCGGTTTAGATATTTCCAAGTTTAAGCAGATAGCGGTGTAGATATTTCCATGTTTATAGAGATAGCGGTATAGTTTTTTCCATGTTTATGCAGATAGTGGTGTAGTTATTTCCATGTTTATAGAGATAGCAGTGTAGATATTTCCATATTTATACAGATAGCGGTGTAGATAATTCCATGTTTATTCAGATGGCGGTGTATATATTTCCAGGTTTATACACATAGCGGTTTGGCTGTTTCCACGTTTTTACTGACGGCAGTGTAGATATTTCCATGTTTATACAGATAGAGTTGTAGATATTTCCATGTTTATAAAGATAGTGGTGTAGATATTTCCATGTTCATTGAGATAGCGGTGGAGAGATTTCCATGTTTATAAAGATAGCAGTGTAGATATTTCCATGTTTACAGAGATAGCGGTGGAGATGTTTCCATGTTTATAGAGATAGCGGTCGAGATATTTCCATGTTTATACAGATAACGATGTAGATATTTCCATGTTTATACAGATAGCGGTGTAGATATTTGCATGTTTATAGAGATGGCTGTGTGGATATCTCCATGTTTATGGAGATGGCAGTGTAGATATTTCCATGTTTATACAGATAGTGGTGTAGGTATTTCCATGTTTATACAGATGACTGTGTAGGTATTTCCAAGTTTATAGAGATGGCGGTGTAGATATTTCCATGTTTATAGAGATAGCCATGTAGTTATTTCCATGTTTAAACAGACAGCGGTGTAGACATTTCTATGTTTATAGAGATAGCAGTGTAGGTATTTCCATATTTATACAGATGGCGGTGTAGGTATTTCCATGTTTATAGAGATAGCAATGTACATATTTCCATGTTTATACAGATAGCGCTGTAGACATTTCCATGTTTATAGAGATAGCGGTGTAGGTGTTTCCATATTTCTACAGATATCCATGTAGATATTTCCATGTTCATTCAGATGCCAGTGTAGGTATTTCCATGTTTATACAGAGAGCTGTGTAGATATTTCCAACTTTACACCTATGGCGATGTAGACATTTCCATCTTTGCACAGATTGCGGTGTAGATATTTCCATCTTCACACAGATAGCGGTGTAGTTATTTCCATGTTTACACAGATAGTGGTGTAGATATTTCCATGTTTACACAGATAGTGGTGAAGATATTTACCATGTTTTTACAGATGACTGTGTAGGTATTTCCATGTTTTTACAGATGGCAGTGTAGATATTTCTATGTTTATACAGTTGGCGGTGCAGATATTTCCATGTTTATACAGATGGCAGTGTAGATATTTCCATGTTTATACACATAACGGTGGACATATTTCCATGTTCATAGAGATGGCGGTGTAGATAGTTCCATGTTTATGGAGATGGAAGTGTAGATATTTTCAGGTTTATAGAGATGGCGGTATAGATATTTCCATGTCTATTGAGATAGCGGTGTAGATATTTCCATGTCTTACAGAACGCTGTGTAGATATTTCCATGTGTATACAGATGACCGTTTAGATATTCCCATGTTTATACAGATGGTGATGTAGATATTTCCATGTTTATACAGATGTCTGTGTAGGTATTTCCATGTATATACAGATGGCGGTGAAGTTATTTCCATGTTTATACAGATAGCTGTGTAGACATTTCCGTGTTTATAGAGATAGTGGTGTAGGTATTTCCATGTTTATACAGAGAGCGGTGTAGATATTTCCGTGCTTACAGAGATTGAGGTGTAGATATTTCCATATTTGGACAGATTGCGTTGCAGATATTTCCATCTTCACAAAGATAGCGGTGTACATATTTGCATGTTTACACAGACAGCTGTGTAGATATTTCCATGTTAACACAGATAGTGTTGTAGATTTTTCCATGTTCATACAGATTGTGGTGAAGGTATTTCCATGTTGATACAGATAGCGGTGTAGATATTTCCATGTTTACACAGTCAACGGTGTAGATATTTCCATGTTTATACAGATGGCGGTGTAGATATTTCCATGTTCATAGAGATAGCAATGGAGATATTTCCATGTTTATACAGGTAGCGGTGGGGATATTTCCATGTTTATACAGATGGCGTTGTAGATATTTCCATATATATACAGATGACGGTGCAGATATTTCCATGTTTATGCAGATGGCGGTGTAGATATTTCCATGTTTATAGAGGTGGCGGTGTACATATTTCTATGTTTATAGAGATAGTGGTATAGATATTTCCATGTTTATAGAGATGGCGGTGTAAGTATTTCCATGTTTATAGAGATAGCAGTGTAGATATTTCCATATTTATACAGATAGCGGTGTAGATATTTCCATGTTTATTCAGATAGCTGTGTTTGCATTTCCATGTTTATACAGATAGCGGTGTTATTTCCATGTTTATAAACATGGCGTAGATATTTCCAAGTTTATACAGATAGCAGTGTAGATATTTCCATGTTTATACATATGGCGCTTTAGATATTTGCATGTTTATAATGATAGCGGTGTAGGTATTTCCATGTTTAGAGAGATAGCGGTGTAGATATTTCCATGTTTATACAGATAATGTTGTAGATATTTCCATGTTTATACAGATGACTGTGTAGGAACTTCCATGTTTCTACAGATGGCAGTGAAGATATTGCTATGCTTATACTGATGGCAGTGCAGATATTTTCATGTTTATATAGATGTCGGTGTACATATTTGCATGTTTATGCAGATGGCGGTGCAGATATTTCCATGTTTATAAAGATGGCGGTGTAGATATTTCTATGTTTATAGAGATAGAGGTGTAGATATTTCCATATTTGGACAGATTGCGGTGTAAATATTTCCATCTTCACACAGATAGCGGTGTACATATTTGCATGTTTACACAGAGAGCTGTGTAGGTATTTCCATGTTAACACAGATAGTGTTGTAGATTTTTCCATGTTTATACAGATTGTGGTGTAGTAATTTCCATGTTTATAAAGATAGCGGTGTAGATATTTCCAGGTTTATACAGATAGCGGTGGAAATATTTCCAAGTTTACACAGACAGCGGTTTAGATACTTCCATGTTTATACAGATAGCGGTATAGATATTTCCATGTTTATACAGATAGCGGTGGAGATATTTCCATGTTAATACGGATAGCGGTGGAGATATTTCCATGTGTATACACATGGCGGTGTAGATATTTCCAAGTTTAAGCAGATAGCAGTGTAGATATTTCCATGTTTATACAGATGGCGGTTTAGATATGTGCATGTTTATAAAGATAGCGGTGTAGGTATTTCCATGTTTATAGAGATTGCGGTGTAGGTATTTCCATATTTATACAGATAGAGGTGTAGATATTTGTGTATTTATTCAGACGGCAGTGTAGATATTTCCATGTTTATACAGATAGCGGGGTGGCTATTTCCATGTTTATACAGATAACGATGTAGATATTTCCATGTTTATACAGATAACGATGCAGATATTTCCTTGTTTATACAGATAGCGGTGTTGATATTTCAATGTTTATACAGATAGCGGTGTGGACATTTCCATGTTTATACAGATAGCATTGTAGATATTTCCATGTTTATACAGATAGTGGTGTAGATATTACCATGTTAATAGAGATAGCGGTGTAGATATTTCCATGTTTATAGAGATATCGGTGGAGATATTTCCATGTTTATACAGATAACGATGTAGATATTTCCATGTTTATAGCGTTAGTGGTGTGGTTATGTCCATGTTTATACAGATAGCGGTGTAAATATTTCCATGTTTATACAGATAGCGGTGTAGATATTTCCATGTTTATTCAGATAGCGGTGTAGATATTTCCATGTTTATACAGACAGCGGTGTAGATATTTCCATGTTGATACAGATAGCGGTGGAGATATTTCCAAGTTTATACCGATAGCGGTGGACATACTTTCATGTTTATAGAGATGGCGGTGTAGATATTTCCAACTTCATACAGATAGCGGTGTAGATATTTCCATGTTTATACATATAGCGGTGTAGATATTTCATGTTTATACAGATAGTGGTGTAGGTATTTCAATGTTTATAGAGATAGCTGTGTAGATGTTTCCATGTTTACACAGATGGCTGCGTAGATATTTCCTTGTGCATACAGATGGCAGTGTAGATATTTCCATGTTTAAACAGATGGAGGTGTAGATATTTCCATGTTTATACAGATGACTGTGTAGATATTTCCATGTTTTTTACAGATGGCGGTGTAAATATTTCCATGTTATACAGATAGTGGTGTGGCAATTTCCATGTTTATACAGATAGCTATGTTGATATTTCCATGTTGATAGAGATGGCTGTGCAGATATTTCCATGTTTATACAGATCACAGTGTAGATACTTCCATGTTTATGGAGATAGTGGTGTAGATATTCCCATGTTTATAAAGGTGGCTGTGTAGTTATTTCCATGTTTATACAGATGGCGGTGTAGATATTTCATGTTTATAGAGATAGCCATGTAGATATTTCCATGTTTATACTGATAGCAGTGTAGACATTTCCATGTTTATAGAGATTGCGGTGTAGATATTTCCATATTTATACATATAGCAATGTAGATATTTCCATATTTATACAGATAGCGGTGTAGTTTTTTCCATGTTTATACAAATGTCTTTGTACATATTTCCGTGTTTATACAGATGGCGGTGTAGATATTTCCATATTCATAGAGATAGCGGTGTAGATATTTCCATGTTTATACAGATGGCAGTGTAGATATTTCCATGTTTATACACATAGCGGTGTAGATATTTTCATGTTTATACAGATAGCGGTGGAGATATTTCCATGTTTTTACAGATAGTGGTTTAGATATTTCCATGTTTATACAGATGGCAGTGTAGATATTTCCAAGTTTATGCAGATAGCGGTGTAGATATTTCCATGTTTATACAGATAGCGGTGGAGATATTTCCATGTTTATACAGATAGTGTTGGAGGTATTTCCATGTTTACAAAGATTGCGGTTTAGATATTTCCAAGTTTAAGCAGATAGCGGTGTAGATATTTCCATGTTTATAGAGATAGCGGTATAGTTTTTTCCATGTTTATGCAGATAGTGGTGTAGTTATTTCCATGTTTATAGAGATAGCAGTGTAGATATTTCCATATTTATACAGATAGCGGTGTAGATAATTCCATGTTTATTCAGATGGCGGTGTATATATTTCCAGGTTTATACACATAGCGGTTTGGCTGTTTCCACGTTTTTACTGACGGCAGTGTAGATATTTCCATGTTTATACAGATAGAGTTGTAGATATTTCCATGTTTATAAAGATAGTGGTGTAGATATTTCCATGTTCATTGAGATAGCGGTGGAGAGATTTCCATGTTTATAAAGATAGCAGTGTAGATATTTCCATGTTTACAGAGATAGCGGTGGAGATGTTTCCATGTTTATAGAGATAGCGGTCGAGATATTTCCATGTTTATACAGATAACGATGTAGATATTTCCATGTTTATACAGATAGCGGTGTAGATATTTGCATGTTTATAGAGATGGCTGTGTGGATATCTCCATGTTTATGGAGATGGCAGTGTAGATATTTCCATGTTTATACAGATAGTGGTGTAGGTATTTCCATGTTTATACAGATGACTGTGTAGGTATTTCCAAGTTTATAGAGATGGCGGTGTAGATATTTCCATGTTTATAGAGATAGCCATGTAGTTATTTCCATGTTTAAACAGACAGCGGTGTAGACATTTCTATGTTTATAGAGATAGCAGTGTAGGTATTTCCATATTTATACAGATGGCGGTGTAGGTATTTCCATGTTTATAGAGATAGCAATGTACATATTTCCATGTTTATACAGATAGCGCTGTAGACATTTCCATGTTTATAGAGATAGCGGTGTAGGTGTTTCCATATTTCTACAGATATCCATGTAGATATTTCCATGTTCATTCAGATGCCAGTGTAGGTATTTCCATGTTTATACAGAGAGCTGTGTAGATATTTCCAACTTTACACCTATGGCGATGTAGACATTTCCATCTTTGCACAGATTGCGGTGTAGATATTTCCATCTTCACACAGATAGCGGTGTAGTTATTTCCATGTTTACACAGATAGTGGTGTAGATATTTCCATGTTTACACAGATAGTGGTGAAGATATTTCCATGTTTTTACAGATGACTGTGTAGGTATTTCCATGTTTATACAGATGGCAGTGTAGATATTTCTATGTTTATACAGTTGGCGGTGCAGATATTTCCATGTTTATACAGATGGCAGTGTAGATATTTCCATGTTTATACACATAACGGTGGACATATTTCCATGTTCATAGAGATGGCGGTGTAGATAGTTCCATGTTTATGGAGATGGAAGTGTAGATATTTTCAGGTTTTTAGAGATGGCGGTATAGATATTTCCATGTCTATTGAGATAGCGGTGTAGATATTTCCATGTTTTACAGAACGCTGTGTAGATATTTCCATGTGTATACAGATGGCCGTTTAGATATTCCCATGTTTATACAGATGGTGATGTAGATATTTCCATGTTTATACAGATGTCTGTGTAGGTATTTCCATGTATATACAGATGGCGGTGAAGTTATTTCCATGTTTATACAGATAGCTGTGTAGACATTTCCGTGTTTATAGAGATAGTGGTGTAGGTATTTCCATGTTTATACAGAGAGCGGTGTAGATATTTCCGTGCTTACAGAGATTGAGGTGTAGATATTTCCATATTTGGACAGATTGCGTTGCAGATATTTCCATCTTCACACAGATAGCGGTGTACATATTTGCATGTTTACACAGACAGCTGTGTAGATATTTCCATGTTAACACAGATAGTGTTGTAGATTTTTCCATGTTCATACAGATTGCGGTGAAGGTATTTCCATGTTGATACAGATAGCGGTGTAGATATTTCCATGTTTACACAGTCAACGGTGTAGATATTTCCATGTTTATACAGATGGCGGTGTAGATATTTCCATGTTCATAGAGATAGCAATGGAGATATTTCCATGTTTATACAGGTAGCGGTGGGGATATTTCCATGTTTATACAGATGGCGTTGTAGATATTTCCATATATATACAGATGACGGTGCAGATATTTCCATGTTTATGCAGATGGCGGTGTAGATATTTCCATGTTTATAGAGGTGGCGGTGTACATATTTCTATGTTTATAGAGATAGTGGTATAGATATTTCCATGTTTATAGAGATGGCGGTGTAAGTATTTCCATGTTTATAGAGATAGCAGTGTAGATATTTCCATATTTATACAGATAGCGGTGTAGATATTTCCATGTTTATTCAGATAGCGGTGTTTGCATTTCCATGTTTATACAGATAGCGGTGTTATTTCCATGTTTATAAACATGGCGTAGATATTTCCAAGTTTATACAGATAGCAGTGTAGATATTTCCATGTTTATACATATGGCGCTTTAGATATTTGCATGTTTATAATGATAGCGGTGTAGGTATTTCCATGTTTAGAGAGATAGCGGTGTAGATATTTCCATGTTTATACAGATAATGTTGTAGATATTTCCATGTTTATACAGATGACTGTGTAGGAACTTCCATGTTTCTACAGATGGCAGTGAAGATATTTCTATGTTTATACTGATGGCAGTGCAGATATTTTCATGTTTATATAGATGTCGGTGTACATATTTGCATGTTTATGCAGATGGCGGTGCAGATATTTCCATGTTTATAAAGATGGCGGTGTAGATATTTCTATGTTTATAGAGATAGAGGTGTAGATTTTCCATATTTGGACAGATTGCGGTGTAAATATTTCCATCTTCACACAGATAGCGGTGTACATATTTGCATGTTTACACAGAGAGCTGTGTAGGTATTTCCATGTTAACACAGATAGTGTTGTAGATTTTTCCATGTTTATACAGATTGTGGTGTAGTAATTTCCATGTTTATAAAGATAGCGGTGTAGATATTTCCAGGTTTATACAGATAGCGGTGGAAATATTTCCAAGTTTACACAGACAGCGGTTTAGATATTTCCATGTTTATACAGATAGCGGTATAGATATTTCCATGTTTATACAGATAGCGGTGGAGATATTTCCATGTTAATACGGATAGCGGTGGAGATATTTCCATGTGTATACACATGGCGGTGTAGATATTTCCAAGTTTAAGCAGATAGCAGTGTAGATATTTCCATGTTTATACAGATGGCGGTTTAGATATGTGCATGTTTATAAAGATAGCGGTGTAGGTATTTCCATGTTTATAGAGATTGCGGTGTAGATATTTCCATATTTATACAGATAGAGGTGTAGATATTTGTGTATTTATTCAGACGGCAGTGTAGATATTTCCATGTTTATACAGATAGCGGGGTGGCTATTTCCATGTTTATACAGATAACGATGTAGATATTTCCATGTTTATACAGATAACGATGCAGATATTTCCTTGTTTATACAGATAGCGGTGTTGATATTTCAATGTTTATACAGATAGCGGTGTGGACATTTCCATGTTTATACAGATAGCATTGTAGATATTTCCATGTTTATACAGATAGTGGTGTAGATATTACCATGTTAATAGAGATAGCGGTGTAGATATTTCCATGTTTATAGAGATATCGGTGGAGATATTTCCATGTTTATACAGATAACGATGTAGATATTTCCATGTTTATAGCGTTAGTGGTGTGGTTATGTCCATGTTTATACAGATAGCGGTGTAAATATTTCCATGTTTATACAGATAGCGGTGTAGATATTTCCATGTTTATTCAGATAGCGGTGTAGATATTTCCATGTTTATACAGACAGCGGTGTAGATATTTCCGTGTTGATACAGATAGCGGTGGAGATATTTCCAAGTTTATACCGATAGCGGTGGACATACTTTCATGTTTATAGACATGGCGTTGTAGATATTTCCAACTTCATACAGATAGCGGTGTAGATATTTCCATGTTTATACATATAGCGGTGTAGATATTTCATGTTTATACAGATAGTGGTGTAGGTATTTCAATGTTTATAGAGATAGCTGTGTAGATGTTTCCATGTTTACACAGATGGCTGCGTAGATATTTCCTTGTGCATACAGATGGCAGTGTAGATATTTCCATGTTTATACAGATGGAGGTGTAGATATTTCCATGTTTATACAGATGACTGTGTAGATATTTCCATTTTTTTACAGATGGCGGTGTAAATATTTCCATGTTATACAGATAGTGGTGTGGCAATTTCCATGTTTATACAGATAGCTATGTTGATATTTCCATGTTGATAGAGATGGCTGTGCAGATATTTCCATGTTTATACAGATCACAGTGTAGATATTTCCATGTTTATAGAGATAGTGGTGTAGATATTCCCATGTTTATAAAGATGGCTGTGTAGTTATTTCCATGTTTATACAGATGGCGGTGTAGATATTTCATGTTTATAGAGATAGCCATGTAGATATTTCCATGTTTATACTGATAGCAGTGTAGACATTTCCATGTTTATAGAGATTGCGGTGTAGATATTTCCATATTTATACATATAGCAATGTAGATATTTCCATATTTATACAGATAGCGGTGTAGTATTTTCCATGTTTATACAAATGTCTTTGTACATATTTCCGTGTTTATACAGATGGCGGTGTAGATATTTCCATATTTATAGAGATAGCGGTGTAGATATTTCCATGTTTATACAGATGGCAGTGTAGATATTTCCATGTTTATACACATAGCGGTGTAGATATTTTCATGTTTATACAGATAGCGGTGGAGATATATCCATGTTTTTACAGATAGTGGTTTAGATATTTCCATGTTTATACAGATGACGATGTAGATATTTCCAAGTTTATGCAGATAGCGGTGTAGATATTTCCATGTTTATACAGATAGCGGTGGAGATATTTCCATGTTTATACAGATAGTGTTGGAGGTATTTCCATGTTTACAAAGATTGCGGTTTAGATATTTCCAAGTTTAAGCAGATAGCGGTGTAGATATTTCCATGTTTATAGAGATAGCGGTATAGTTTTTTCCATGTTTATGCAGATAGTGGTGTAGTTATTTCCATGTTTATAGAGATAGCAGTGTAGATATTTCCATATTTATACAGATAGCGGTGTAGATAATTCCATGTTTATTCAGATGGCGGTGTATATATTTCCAGGTTTATACACATAGCGGTTTGGCTGTTTCCACGTTTTTACTGACGGCAGTGTAGATATTTCCATGTTTATACAGATAGAGTTGTAGATATTTCCATGTTTATAAAGATAGTGGTGTAGATATTTCCATGTTCATTGAGATAGCGGTGGAGAGATTTCCATGTTTATAAAGATAGCAGTGTAGATATTTCCATGTTTACAGAGATAGCGGTGGAGATGTTTCCATGTTTATAGAGATAGCGGTCGAGATATTTCCATGTTTATACAGATAACGATGTAGATATTTCCATGTTTATACAGATAGCGGTGTAGATATTTGCATGTTTATAGAGATGGCTGTGTGGATATCTCCATGTTTATGGAGATGGCAGTGTAGATATTTCCATGTTTATACAGATAGTGGTGTAGGTATTTCCATGTTTATACAGATGACTGTGTAGGTATTTCCAAGTTTATAGAGATGGCGGTGTAGATATTTCCATGTTTATAGAGATAGCCATGTAGTTATTTCCATGTTTAAACAGACAGCGGTGTAGACATTTCTATGTTTATAGAGATAGCAGTGTAGGTATTTCCATATTTATACAGATGGCGGTGTAGGTATTTCCATGTTTATAGAGATAGCAATGTACATATTTCCATGTTTATACAGATAGCGCTGTAGACATTTCCATGTTTATAGAGATAGCGGTGTAGGTGTTTCCATATTTCTACAGATATCCATGTAGATATTTCCATGTTCATTCAGATGCCAGTGTAGGTATTTCCATGTTTATACAGAGAGCTGTGTAGATATTTCCAACTTTACACCTATGGCGATGTAGACATTTCCATCTTTGCACAGATTGCGGTGTAGATATTTCCATCTTCACACAGATAGCGGTGTAGTTATTTCCATGTTTACACAGATAGTGGTGTAGATATTTCCATGTTTACACAGATAGTGGTGAAGATATTTCCATGTTTTTACAGATGACTGTGTAGGTATTTCCATGTTTATACAGATGGCAGTGTAGATATTTCTATGTTTATACAGTTGGCGGTGCAGATATTTCCATGTTTATACAGATGGCAGTGTAGATATTTCCATGTTTATACACATAACGGTGGACATATTTCCATGTTCATAGAGATGGCGGTGTAGATAGTTCCATGTTTATGGAGATGGAAGTGTAGATATTTTCAGGTTTATAGAGATGGCGGTATAGATATTTCCATGTCTATTGAGATAGCGGTGTAGATATTTCCATGTTTTACAGAACGCTGTGTAGATATTTCCATGTGTATACAGATGGCCGTTTAGATATTCCCATGTTTATACAGATGGTGATGTAGATATTTCCATGTTTATACAGATGTCTGTGTAGGTATTTCCATGTATATACAGATGGCGGTGAAGTTATTTCCATGTTTATACAGATAGCTGTGTAGACATTTCCGTGTTTATAGAGATAGTGGTGTAGGTATTTCCATGTTTATACAGAGAGCGGTGTAGATATTTCCGTGCTTACAGAGATTGAGGTGTAGATATTTCCATATTTGGACAGATTGCGTTGCAGATATTTCCATCTTCACAAAGATAGCGGTGTACATATTTGCATGTTTACACAGACAGCTGTGTAGATATTTCCATGTTAACACAGATAGTGTTGTAGATTTTTCCATGTTCATACAGATTGCGGTGAAGGTATTTCCATGTTGATACAGATAGCGGTGTAGATATTTCCATGTTTACACAGTCAACGGTGTAGATATTTCCATGTTTATACAGATGGCGGTGTAGATATTTCCATGTTCATAGAGATAGCAATGGAGATATTTCCATGTTTATACAGGTAGCGGTGGGGATATTTCCATGTTTATACAGATGGCGTTGTAGATATTTCCATATATATACAGATGACGGTGCAGATATTTCCATGTTTATGCAGATGGCGGTGTAGATATTTCCATGTTTATAGAGGTGGCGGTGTACATATTTCTATGTTTATAGAGATAGTGGTATAGATATTTCCATGTTTATAGAGATGGCGGTGTAAGTATTTCCATGTTTATAGAGATAGCAGTGTAGATATTTCCATATTTATACAGATAGCGGTGTAGATATTTCCATGTTTATTCAGATAGCGGTGTTTGCATTTCCATGTTTATACAGATAGCGGTGTTATTTCCATGTTTATAAACATGGCGTAGATATTTCCAAGTTTATACAGATAGCAGTGTAGATATTTCCATGTTTATACATATGGCGCTTTAGATATTTGCATGTTTATAATGATAGCGGTGTAGGTATTTCCATGTTTAGAGAGATAGCGGTGTAGATATTTCCATGTTTATACAGATAATGTTGTAGATATTTCCATGTTTATACAGATGACTGTGTAGGAACTTCCATGTTTCTACAGATGGCAGTGAAGATATTTCTATGTTTATACTGATGGCAGTGCAGATATTTTCATGTTTATATAGATGTCGGTGTACATATTTGCATGTTTATGCAGATGGCGGTGCAGATATTTCCATGTTTATAAAGATGGCGGTGTAGATATTTCTATGTTTATAGAGATAGAGGTGTAGATATTTCCATATTTGGACAGATTGTGGTGTAAATATTTCCATCTTCACACAGATAGCGGTGTACATATTTGCATGTTTACACAGAGAGCTGGGTAGGTATTTCCATGTTAACACAGATAGTGTTGTAGATTTTTCCATGTTTATACAGATTGTGGTGTAGTAATTTCCATGTTTATAAAGATAGCGGTGTAGATATTTCCAGGTTTATACAGATAGCGGTGGAAATATTTCCAAGTTTACACAGACAGCAGTTTAGATATTTCCATGTTTATACAGATAGCGGTATAGATATTTCCATGTTTATACAGATAGCGGTGGAGATATTTCCATGTTAATATGGATAGCGGTGGAGATATTTCCATGTGTATACACATGGCGGTGTCATATTTCCAAGTTTAAGCAGATAGCAGTGTAGATATTTCCATGTTTATACAGATGGCGGTTTAGATATGTGCATGTTTATAAAGATAGCGGTGTAGGTATTTCCATGTTTATAGAGATTGCGGTGTAGATATTTCCATATTTATACAGATAGAGGTGTAGATATTTGTGTATTTATTCAGACGGCAGTGTAGATATTTCCATGTTTATACAGATAGCGGGGTGGCTATTTCCATGTTTATACAGATAACGATGTAGATATTTCCATGTTTATACAGATAACGATGCAGATATTTCCTTGTTTATACAGATAGCGGTGTTGATATTTCAATGTTTATACAGATAGCGGTGTGGACATTTCCATGTTTATACAGATAGCATTGTAGATATTTCCATGTTTATACAGATAGTGGTGTAGATATTACCATGTTAATAGAGATAGCGGTGTAGATATTTCCATGTTTATAGAGATATCGGTGGAGATATTTCCATGTTTATACAGATAACGATGTAGATATTTCCATGTTTATAGCGTTAGTGGTGTGGTTATGTCCATGTTTATACAGATAGCGGTGTAAATATTTCCATGTTTATACAGATAGCGGTGTAGATATTTCAATGTTTATTCAGATAGCGGTGTAGATATTTCCATGTTTATACAGACAGCGGTGTAGATATTTCCATGTTGATACAGATAGCGGTGGAGATATTTCCAAGTTTATACCGATAGCGGTGGACATACTTTCATGTTTATAGAGATGGCGGTGTAGATATTTCCAACTTCATACAGATAGCGGTGTAGATATTTCCATGTTTATACATATAGCGGTGTAGATATTTCATGTTTATACAGATAGTGGTGTAGGTATTTCAATGTTTATAGAGATAGCTGTGTAGATGTTTCCATGTTTACACAGATGGCTGCGTAGATATTTCCTTGTGCATACAGATGGCAGTGTAGATATTTCCATGTTTAAACAGATGGAGGTGTAGATATTTCCATGTTTATAGAGATGACTGTGTAGATATTTCCATGTTTTTTACAGATGGCGGTGTAAATATTTCCATGTTATACAGATAGTGGTGTGGCAATTTCCATGTTTATACAGATAGCTATGTTGATATTTCCATGTTGATAGAGATGGCTGTGCAGATATTTCCATGTTTATACAGATCACAGTGTAGATATTTCCATGTTTATAGAGATAGTGGTGTAGATATTCCCATGTTTATAAAGATGGCTGTGTAGTTATTTCCATGTTTATACAGATGGCGGTGTAGATATTTCATGTTTATAGAGATAGCCATGTAGATATTTCCATGTTTATACTGATAGCAGTGTAGACATTTCCATGTTTATAGAGATTGCGGTGTAGATATTTCCATATTTATACATATAGCAATGTAGATATTTCCATATTTATACAGATAGCGGTGTAGTTTTTTCCATGTTTATACAAATGTCTTTGTACATATTTCCGTGTTTATACAGATGGCGGTGTAGATATTTCCATATTCATAGAGATAGCGGTGTAGATATTTCCATGTTTATACAGATGGCAGTGTAGATATTTCCATGTTTATACACATAGCGGTGTAGATATTTTCATGTTTATACAGATAGCGGTGGAGATATTTCCATGTTTTTACAGATAGTGGTTTAGATATTTCCATGTTTATACAGATGGCAGTGTAGATATTTCCAAGTTTATGCAGATAGCGGTGTAGATATTTCCATGTTTATACAGATAGCGGTGGAGATATTTCCATGTTTATACAGATAGTGTTGGAGGTATTTCCATGTTTACAAAGATTGCGGTTTAGATATTTCCAAGTTTAAGCAGATAGCGGTGTAGATATTTCCATGTTTATAGAGATAGCGGTATAGTTTTTTCCATGTTTATGCAGATAGTGGTGTAGTTATTTCCATGTTTATAGAGATAGCAGTGTAGATATTTCCATATTTATACAGATAGCGGTGTAGATAATTCCATGTTTATTCAGATGGCGGTGTATATATTTCCAGGTTTATACACATAGCGGTTTGGCTGTTTCCACGTTTTTACTGACGGCAGTGTAGATATTTCCATGTTTATACAGATAGAGTTGTAGATATTTCCATGTTTATAAAGATAGTGGTGTAGATATTTCCATGTTCATTGAGATAGCGGTGGAGAGATTTCCATGTTTATAAAGATAGCAGTGTAGATATTTCCATGTTTACAGAGATAGCGGTGGAGATGTTTCCATGTTTATAGAGATAGCGGTCGAGATATTTCCATGTTTATACAGATAACGATGTAGATATTTCCATGTTTATACAGATAGCGGTGTAGATATTTGCATGTTTATAGAGATGGCTGTGTGGATATCTCCATGTTTATGGAGATGGCAGTGTAGATATTTCCATGTTTATACAGATAGTGGTGTAGGTATTTCCATGTTTATACAGATGACTGTGTAGGTATTTCCAAGTTTATAGAGATGGCGGTGTAGATATTTCCATGTTTATAGAGATAGCCATGTAGTTATTTCCATGTTTAAACAGACAGCGGTGTAGACATTTCTATGTTTATAGAGATAGCAGTGTAGGTATTTCCATATTTATACAGATGGCGGTGTAGGTATTTCCATGTTTATAGAGATAGCAATGTACATATTTCCATGTTTATACAGATAGCGCTGTAGACATTTCCATGTTTATAGAGATAGCGGTGTAGGTGTTTCCATATTTCTACAGATATCCATGTAGATATTTCCATGTTCATTCAGATGCCAGTGTAGGTATTTCCATGTTTATACAGAGAGCTGTGTAGATATTTCCAACTTTACACCTATGGCGATGTAGACATTTCCATCTTTGCACAGATTGCGGTGTAGATATTTCCATCTTCACACAGATAGCGGTGTAGTTATTTCCATGTTTACACAGATAGTGGTGTAGATATTTCCATGTTTACACAGATAGTGGTGAAGATATTTACCATGTTTTTACAGATGACTGTGTAGGTATTTCCATGTTTTTACAGATGGCAGTGTAGATATTTCTATGTTTATACAGTTGGCGGTGCAGATATTTCCATGTTTATACAGATGGCAGTGTAGATATTTCCATGTTTATACACATAACGGTGGACATATTTCCATGTTCATAGAGATGGCGGTGTAGATAGATCCATGTTTATGGAGATGGAAGTGTAGATATTTTCAGGTTTATAGAGATGGCGGTATAGATATTTCCATGTCTATTGAGATAGCGGTGTAGATATTTCCATGTTTTACAGAACGCTGTGTAGATATTTCCATGTGTATACAGATGACCGTTTAGATATTCCCATGTTTATACAGATGGTGATGTAGATATTTCCATGTTTATACAGATGTCTGTGTAGGTATTTCCATGTATATACAGATGGCGGTGAAGTTATTTCCATGTTTATACAGATAGCTGTGTAGACATTTCCGTGTTTATAGAGATAGTGGTGTAGGTATTTCCATGTTTATACAGAGAGCGGTGTAGATATTTCCGTGCTTACAGAGATTGAGGTGTAGATATTTCCATATTTGGACAGATTGCGTTGCAGATATTTCCATCTTCACAAAGATAGCGGTGTACATATTTGCATGTTTACACAGACAGCTGTGTAGATATTTCCATGTTAACACAGATAGTGTTGTAGATTTTTCCATGTTCATACAGATTGTGGTGAAGGTATTTCCATGTTGATACAGATAGCGGTGTAGATATTTCCATGTTTACACAGTCAACGGTGTAGATATTTCCATGTTTATACAGATGGCGGTGTAGATATTTCCATGTTCATAGAGATAGCAATGGAGATATTTCCATGTTTATACAGGTAGCGGTGGGGATATTTCCATGTTTATACAGATGGCGTTGTAGATATTTCCATATATATACAGATGACGGTGCAGATATTTCCATGTTTATGCAGATGGCGGTGTAGATATTTCCATGTTTATAGAGGTGGCGGTGTACATATTTCTATGTTTATAGAGATAGTGGTATAGATATTTCCATGTTTATAGAGATGGCGGTGTAAGTATTTCCATGTTTATAGAGATAGCAGTGTAGATATTTCCATATTTATACAGATAGCGGTGTAGATATTTCCATGTTTATTCAGATAGCTGTGTTTGCATTTCCATGTTTATACAGATAGCGGTGTTATTTCCATGTTTATAAACATGGCGTAGATATTTCCAAGTTTATACAGATAGCAGTGTAGATATTTCCATGTTTATACATATGGCGCTTTAGATATTTGCATGTTTATAATGATAGCGGTGTAGGTATTTCCATGTTTAGAGAGATAGCGGTGTAGATATTTCCATGTTTATACAGATAATGTTGTAGATATTTCCATGTTTATACAGATGACTGTGTAGGAACTTCCATGTTTCTACAGATGGCAGTGAAGATATTTCTATGCTTATACTGATGGCAGTGCAGATATTTTCATGTTTATATAGATGTCGGTGTACATATTTGCATGTTTATGCAGATGGCGGTGCAGATATTTCCATGTTTATAAAGATGGCGGTGTAGATATTTCTATGTTTATAGAGATAGAGGTGTAGATATTTCCATATTTGGACAGATTGCGGTGTAAATATTTCCATCTTCACACAGATAGCGGTGTACATATTTGCATGTTTACACAGAGAGCTGTGTAGGTATTTCCATGTTAACACAGATAGTGTTGTAGATTTTTCCATGTTTATACAGATTGTGGTGTAGTAATTTCCATGTTTATAAAGATAGCGGTGTAGATATTTCCAGGTTTATACAGATAGCGGTGGAAATATTTCCAAGTTTACACAGACAGCGGTTTAGATATTTCCATGTTTATACAGATAGCGGTATAGATATTTCCATGTTTATACAGATAGCGGTGGAGATATTTCCATGTTAATACGGATAGCGGTGGAGATATTTCCATGTGTATACACATGGCGGTGTAGATATTTCCAAGTTTAAGCAGATAGCAGTGTAGATATTTCCATGTTTATACAGATGGCGGTTTAGATATGTGCATGTTTATAAAGATAGCGGTGTAGGTATTTCCATGTTTATAGAGATTGCGGTGTAGGTATTTCCATATTTATACAGATAGAGGTGTAGATATTTGTGTATTTATTCAGACGGCAGTGTAGATATTTCCATGTTTATACAGATAGCGGGGTGGCTATTTCCATGTTTATACAGATAACGATGTAGATATTTCCATGTTTATACAGATAACGATGCAGATATTTCCTTGTTTATACAGATAGCGGTGTTGATATTTCAATGTTTATACAGATAGCGGTGTGGACATTTCCATGTTTATACAGATAGCATTGTAGATATTTCCATGTTTATACAGATAGTGGTGTAGATATTACCATGTTAATAGAGATAGCGGTGTAGATATTTCCATGTTTATAGAGATATCGGTGGAGATATTTCCATGTTTATACAGATAACGATGTAGATATTTCCATGTTTATAGCGTTAGTGGTGTGGTTATGTCCATGTTTATACAGATAGCGGTGTAAATATTTCCATGTTTATACAGATAGCGGTGTAGATATTTCCATGTTTATTCAGATAGCGGTGTAGATATTTCCATGTTTATACAGACAGCGGTGTAGATATTTCCATGTTGATACAGATAGCGGTGGAGATATTTCCAAGTTTATACCGATAGCGGTGGACATACTTTCATGTTTATAGAGATGGCGGTGTAGATATTTCCAACTTCATACAGATAGCGGTGTAGATATTTCCATGTTTATACATATAGCGGTGTAGATATTTCATGTTTATACAGATAGTGGTGTAGGTATTTCAATGTTTATAGAGATAGCTGTGTAGATGTTTCCATGTTTACACAGATGGCTGCGTAGATATTTCCTTGTGCATACAGATGGCAGTGTAGATATTTCCATGTTTAAACAGATGGAGGTGTAGATATTTCCATGTTTATACAGATGACTGTGTAGATATTTCCATGTTTTTTACAGATGGCGGTGTAAATATTTCCATGTTATACAGATAGTGGTGTGGCAATTTCCATGTTTATACAGATAGCTATGTTGATATTTCCATGTTGATAGAGATGGCTGTGCAGATATTTCCATGTTTATACAGATCACAGTGTAGATATTTCCATGTTTATGGAGATAGTGGTGTAGATATTCCCATGTTTATAAAGGTGGCTGTGTAGTTATTTCCATGTTTATACAGATGGCGGTGTAGATATTTCATGTTTATAGAGATAGCCATGTAGATATTTCCATGTTTATACTGATAGCAGTGTAGACATTTCCATGTTTATAGAGATTGCGGTGTAGATATTTCCATATTTATACATATAGCAATGTAGATATTTCCATATTTATACAGATAGCGGTGTAGTTTTTTCCATGTTTATACAAATGTCTTTGTACATATTTCCGTGTTTATACAGATGGCGGTGTAGATATTTCCATATTCATAGAGATAGCGGTGTAGATATTTCCATGTTTATACAGATGGCAGTGTAGATATTTCCATGTTTATACACATAGCGGTGTAGATATTTTCATGTTTATACAGATAGCGGTGGAGATATTTCCATGTTTTTACAGATAGTGGTTTAGATATTTCCATGTTTATACAGATGGCAGTGTAGATATTTCCAAGTTTATGCAGATAGCGGTGTAGATATTTCCATGTTTATACAGATAGCGGTGGAGATATTTCCATGTTTATACAGATAGTGTTGGAGGTATTTCCATGTTTACAAAGATTGCGGTTTAGATATTTCCAAGTTTAAGCAGATAGCGGTGTAGATATTTCCATGTTTATAGAGATAGCGGTATAGTTTTTTCCATGTTTATGCAGATAGTGGTGTAGTTATTTCCATGTTTATAGAGATAGCAGTGTAGATATTTCCATATTTATACAGATAGCGGTGTAGATAATTCCATGTTTATTCAGATGGCGGTGTATATATTTCCAGGTTTATACACATAGCGGTTTGGCTGTTTCCACGTTTTTACTGACGGCAGTGTAGATATTTCCATGTTTATACAGATAGAGTTGTAGATATTTCCATGTTTATAAAGATAGTGGTGTAGATATTTCCATGTTCATTGAGATAGCGGTGGAGAGATTTCCATGTTTATAAAGATAGCAGTGTAGATATTTCCATGTTTACAGAGATAGCGGTGGAGATGTTTCCATGTTTATAGAGATAGCGGTCGAGATATTTCCATGTTTATACAGATAACGATGTAGATATTTCCATGTTTATACAGATAGCGGTGTAGATATTTGCATGTTTATAGAGATGGCTGTGTGGATATCTCCATGTTTATGGAGATGGCAGTGTAGATATTTCCATGTTTATACAGATAGTGGTGTAGGTATTTCCATGTTTATACAGATGACTGTGTAGGTATTTCCAAGTTTATAGAGATGGCGGTGTAGATATTTCCATGTTTATAGAGATAGCCATGTAGTTATTTCCATGTTTAAACAGACAGCGGTGTAGACATTTCTATGTTTATAGAGATAGCAGTGTAGGTATTTCCATATTTATACAGATGGCGGTGTAGGTATTTCCATGTTTATAGAGATAGCAATGTACATATTTCCATGTTTATACAGATAGCGCTGTAGACATTTCCATGTTTATAGAGATAGCGGTGTAGGTGTTTCCATATTTCTACAGATATCCATGTAGATATTTCCATGTTCATTCAGATGCCAGTGTAGGTATTTCCATGTTTATACAGAGAGCTGTGTAGATATTTCCAACTTTACACCTATGGCGATGTAGACATTTCCATCTTTGCACAGATTGCGGTGTAGATATTTCCATCTTCACACAGATAGCGGTGTAGTTATTTCCATGTTTACACAGATAGTGGTGTAGATATTTCCATGTTTACACAGATAGTGGTGAAGATATTTCCATGTTTTTACAGATGACTGTGTAGGTATTTCCATGTTTATACAGATGGCAGTGTAGATATTTCTATGTTTATACAGTTGGCGGTGCAGATATTTCCATGTTTATACAGATGGCAGTGTAGATATTTCCATGTTTATACACATAACGGTGGACATATTTCCATGTTCATAGAGATGGCGGTGTAGATAGTTCCATGTTTATGGAGATGGAAGTGTAGATATTTTCAGGTTTTTAGAGATGGCGGTATAGATATTTCCATGTCTATTGAGATAGCGGTGTAGATATTTCCATGTTTTACAGAACGCTGTGTAGATATTTCCATGTGTATACAGATGGCCGTTTAGATATTCCCATGTTTATACAGATGGTGATGTAGATATTTCCATGTTTATACAGATGTCTGTGTAGGTATTTCCATGTATATACAGATGGCGGTGAAGTTATTTCCATGTTTATACAGATAGCTGTGTAGACATTTCCGTGTTTATAGAGATAGTGGTGTAGGTATTTCCATGTTTATACAGAGAGCGGTGTAGATATTTCCGTGCTTACAGAGATTGAGGTGTAGATATTTCCATATTTGGACAGATTGCGTTGCAGATATTTCCATCTTCACACAGATAGCGGTGTACATATTTGCATGTTTACACAGACAGCTGTGTAGATATTTCCATGTTAACACAGATAGTGTTGTAGATTTTTCCATGTTCATACAGATTGCGGTGAAGGTATTTCCATGTTGATACAGATAGCGGTGTAGATATTTCCATGTTTACACAGTCAACGGTGTAGATATTTCCATGTTTATACAGATGGCGGTGTAGATATTTCCATGTTCATAGAGATAGCAATGGAGATATTTCCATGTTTATACAGGTAGCGGTGGGGATATTTCCATGTTTATACAGATGGCGTTGTAGATATTTCCATATATATACAGATGACGGTGCAGATATTTCCATGTTTATGCAGATGGCGGTGTAGATATTTCCATGTTTATAGAGGTGGCGGTGTACATATTTCTATGTTTATAGAGATAGTGGTATAGATATTTCCATGTTTATAGAGATGGCGGTGTAAGTATTTCCATGTTTATAGAGATAGCAGTGTAGATATTTCCATATTTATACAGATAGCGGTGTAGATATTTCCATGTTTATTCAGATAGCGGTGTTTGCATTTCCATGTTTATACAGATAGCGGTGTTATTTCCATGTTTATAAACATGGCGTAGATATTTCCAAGTTTATACAGATAGCAGTGTAGATATTTCCATGTTTATACATATGGCGCTTTAGATATTTGCATGTTTATAATGATAGCGGTGTAGGTATTTCCATGTTTAGAGAGATAGCGGTGTAGATATTTCCATGTTTATACAGATAATGTTGTAGATATTTCCATGTTTATACAGATGACTGTGTAGGAACTTCCATGTTTCTACAGATGGCAGTGAAGATATTTCTATGTTTATACTGATGGCAGTGCAGATATTTTCATGTTTATATAGATGTCGGTGTACATATTTGCATGTTTATGCAGATGGCGGTGCAGATATTTCCATGTTTATAAAGATGGCGGTGTAGATATTTCTATGTTTATAGAGATAGAGGTGTAGATTTTCCATATTTGGACAGATTGCGGTGTAAATATTTCCATCTTCACACAGATAGCGGTGTACATATTTGCATGTTTACACAGAGAGCTGTGTAGGTATTTCCATGTTAACACAGATAGTGTTGTAGATTTTTCCATGTTTATACAGATTGTGGTGTAGTAATTTCCATGTTTATAAAGATAGCGGTGTAGATATTTCCAGGTTTATACAGATAGCGGTGGAAATATTTCCAAGTTTACACAGACAGCGGTTTAGATATTTCCATGTTTATACAGATAGCGGTATAGATATTTCCATGTTTATACAGATAGCGGTGGAGATATTTCCATGTTAATACGGATAGCGGTGGAGATATTTCCATGTGTATACACATGGCGGTGTAGATATTTCCAAGTTTAAGCAGATAGCAGTGTAGATATTTCCATGTTTATACAGATGGCGGTTTAGATATGTGCATGTTTATAAAGATAGCGGTGTAGGTATTTCCATGTTTATAGAGATTGCGGTGTAGATATTTCCATATTTATACAGATAGAGGTGTAGATATTTGTGTATTTATTCAGACGGCAGTGTAGATATTTCCATGTTTATACAGATAGCGGGGTGGCTATTTCCATGTTTATACAGATAACGATGTAGATATTTCCATGTTTATACAGATAACGATGCAGATATTTCCTTGTTTATACAGATAGCGGTGTTGATATTTCAATGTTTATACAGATAGCGGTGTGGACATTTCCATGTTTATACAGATAGCATTGTAGATATTTCCATGTTTATACAGATAGTGGTGTAGATATTACCATGTTAATAGAGATAGCGGTGTAGATATTTCCATGTTTATAGAGATATCGGTGGAGATATTTCCATGTTTATACAGATAACGATGTAGATATTTCCATGTTTATAGCGTTAGTGGTGTGGTTATGTCCATGTTTATACAGATAGCGGTGTAAATATTTCCATGTTTATACAGATAGCGGTGTAGATATTTCCATGTTTATTCAGATAGCGGTGTAGATATTTCCATGTTTATACAGACAGCGGTGTAGATATTTCCGTGTTGATACAGATAGCGGTGGAGATATTTCCAAGTTTATACCGATAGCGGTGGACATACTTTCATGTTTATAGACATGGCGTTGTAGATATTTCCAACTTCATACAGATAGCGGTGTAGATATTTCCATGTTTATACATATAGCGGTGTAGATATTTCATGTTTATACAGATAGTGGTGTAGGTATTTCAATGTTTATAGAGATAGCTGTGTAGATGTTTCCATGTTTACACAGATGGCTGCGTAGATATTTCCTTGTGCATACAGATGGCAGTGTAGATATTTCCATGTTTATACAGATGGAGGTGTAGATATTTCCATGTTTATACAGATGACTGTGTAGATATTTCCATTTTTTTACAGATGGCGGTGTAAATATTTCCATGTTATACAGATAGTGGTGTGGCAATTTCCATGTTTATACAGATAGCTATGTTGATATTTCCATGTTGATAGAGATGGCTGTGCAGATATTTCCATGTTTATACAGATCACAGTGTAGATATTTCCATGTTTATAGAGATAGTGGTGTAGATATTCCCATGTTTATAAAGATGGCTGTGTAGTTATTTCCATGTTTATACAGATGGCGGTGTAGATATTTCATGTTTATAGAGATAGCCATGTAGATATTTCCATGTTTATACTGATAGCAGTGTAGACATTTCCATGTTTATAGAGATTGCGGTGTAGATATTTCCATATTTATACATATAGCAATGTAGATATTTCCATATTTATACAGATAGCGGTGTAGTTTTTTCCATGTTTATACAAATGTCTTTGTACATATTTCCGTGTTTATACAGATGGCGGTGTAGATATTTCCATATTTATAGAGATAGCGGTGTAGATATTTCCATGCTTATACAGATTGATGTGTAGATATTTCCATTTTTATTGAGATAGCGGTGTAGATATCTCCATGTTTATACATATAGCGGTGTAGATATTTCCATGTTTATACAGATAGTGGTGTAGATATTTCCATCTTTATACAGGTAGCAGTGTAAATATTTCCATGTTTATACAGATAGCGGTGTACATATTTCCATGTTTTTACAGATAGCGGTTTAGATATTTCCATGTTTATACATGTGACGGTGGAGATATTTCCATGTTTATACAGATGGCGGTGTAGATATTTCCAAGTTTATACAGATTGCGGTGTAGATATTTCCATGTTTATACAGATAGCGGTGTAGATATTTCCAAGTTTAAGCAGATAGCGCTGTAGGTATTTCCATGTTTATAGAGATAGCAGTGTAGATATTTCCATGTTTATACAGATGGCAGTGTAGATATTTCCATTTTCATGCAGATGGTGGTTTAGATATTTAAATGTTTATACAGAAGGCAGTGTAGATATTTCTGTTTATAGAGATAGCGGTGTTGATATTTCCACGTTTATAAAGATGGCGGTGTAGGTGTTTCCATGTTTATAGAGATAGCGGTGTAGATATTTCCATGTTTATACAGATAGCGGTGTAGATATTTCCATGTTTATAGAGATAGTGGTGTGGTTATGTCCATGTTTATACAGATAGCGGTGTACATATTTCCATGTTTATACAGCTCGCGTTGTAGATTTTTCCAAGTTTACACAGATAGCGGTGTAGATAGTTCCATCTTTGAACAGATTGCTGTGTAGATATTTCCATATTTACACAGATAGTTGTGTAGATTTTTCCATGTTTACACAGATAGCGGTGTAGATATTTCCATATTTACACAGATAGTGTTGTAGATATTTCCACGTTTTTACAGATGGCTGTGTAGTTATTTCCATGTTTATGCAGATGGCAGTTTAGATATTTCTATGTTTATAGAGATGGTGGTGCAGATATTGCCATGTTTATACAGATGGCGGTGTAGATATTTCCATGTTTATGCACATGGCGGTGTAGATATTTCCATGTTTATAAAGATGGCAGTGTAGATATTTCTATGTTTATAGAGTTAGTGGTGTGGTTATGTACATGTTTATACAGATAGCGGTGTAGATATTTCCATGTTTATACAGATAGCGGCATAGATATTTCCAAGTTTATAGAGATTGCGGTGGAGATATTGCCATGTTTATACATATAGCGATGTAGATATTTCCATGTTTATACAGATAGCGGTGTAGATATTTCCATGTTTATACAGATAGCGGTGTAGATATTTCCATGATAATGCAGATAGCGGTGTAGATATTTCCATGTTGATACAGATAGCGGTGGAGGTATTTCCCAGTTTATACAGATAGCGTTGGACATACTTTCATGTATATAGAGATGGCGATGTAGATATTTCCAAGTTTATACAGATAGCGGTGTACATATTTCCATGTTTATACAGATAGCGGTGTAGATATTTCCATGTTTATACAGATAGCGGTGTAGGTATTTCCATGTTTAAAGAGATAGCGGTGTAGATTTTTCCATGTTTATATGGAAGGCTGCGTATATATTCCCTTACGTACACAGATGGCAGTGTAGATATTTCCATGTTTAAACAGATGGAGTTATAGTTATTTCCGTGTTTATACAGATGACTGTGTAGATATTTCCATGTTTTTAACAGATGGCGGTGTAAATATTTCCTTGTTATACAGATAGTGGTGTGGCTATTTTCATGGTTATACAGATAGCGATGTATATATTTCCATGTATATAGAGATGGCTGTGAAGATATTTCCATGTTTATACAGATTGCAGTGTATATATTTCCATGTTTATACAGATAGTGGTGTAGATATTCCCATGTTTATAAAGATGGCTGTGTAGGTGTTTTCATGTTTATACAGATGGCGGTGTAGACATTTCATGTTTATAGAGGTAGCCATGTAGATATTTCCATGTTTATACTGATAGCAGTGCTGACATTTCCATGTTTATGGATATACTGGTGTAGATATATCCATATTTATACAGATAGCTATGTAGATATTTCCATGTTTATATATATAGCAGTGTAGTTATTTCCATGTTTATACAGATGACTGTGTACATATTTCCATGTTTATACAGATGGCTGTGTAGATATTTCCATGTTTATAGAGATATCGGTGTAGATATTTCCATGCTTATACAGATAGCTGTGTAGATATTTCCATGTTTATAGAGATGGCGGTATAGATATCTCCATGTTTACACACATAGCGGTGTAGATATTTCCTTGTTTATACAGATAGCTTTGTAGATATTTCCAAGTTTATACAGATAGCGGTTTAGATATTTCCATATTTATACAGATGGCGGTGGAGATATTTCCATGTTTACACAGATGGCGGTGTAGATATTTCCCAGATAATACAGATTACGGTGTAGATATTTCCATGTTTACACAGATAGCGGTGTAGGTATTTCCATGTTTATAGAGATAGCAGTGTAGATATTTCCATGTGTATACAGATGGCTGTGTAGTTATTTCCATGTCTATAGAGATGGCAGTGTAGATATTTCCATGATTATACAGACGGAGGTGTAGATATTTTCATGTTTATGCACATGACTGTTTAGATATTTCCATATTTTTACAGACGGTGGTGTAGATATTTCCATGTTTATAGAGATGGCTGTGTAGATATTTCCATGTTTACACAGATGGCGGTGTAGATATTTCCATATTTATACAGATAGTGTTTTGGATATTTCCATGTTTATACAGATGACTGTGTAGTTATTTCCATGTTTATACAGATAGCGGTGAAGACATCTCCATGTTTACAGAGATAGTGGTATATATATTTCCATATTTATACAGATAGCGGTGCAGATATTTCCATGTTTATACAGATAGCGGAGTAGATGTTTCCATGTTTACACAGATAGCGGTGTAGTAATATCCATGTTTATACAGTTCGTGGTGTAGATATTTCCATGTTTATAGAGATAGCGGTGTAGATATTTCCATGTTTACAGAGATAGAGTTGTAGATATTTCCGTATTTGCACAGATAGGTGTGTAGATATTTCCATGATTATACAGATAGCGTTGGAGATATTTCCATGTTTATAGAGATAGCGTTGTAGATATTTGCATGTTTACACAGATAGTGATGTAGTTATTTCCATGTTTATAGAGATAGCGGTGTAGATATTTCCATGTTTATACAGATAGCGGTGTAGATATTTCCATGTTTTTACACATAGCGGTGTAGGTATTTCCATGTTTATAGAGATAGCGGTGTAGATGTTTCCATGTTTATACAGATGGCTGAATAGATATTTCCTTGTTTATAAAGATGGCAGTGTAGAAATTTCCATGTTTAAACAGATGGAGGTGTAGATATTTCCATCTTTATACAGATGACTCTGTAGATATTTCCATGTTTTTTACAGATGGCTGTGTAAATATTTCCATGTTATACAGATTGTGGTGTAGCTATTTCCATGGTTATAGAGATGGCGGTGTAGATATTTCCATGTTTATAGAGATGGCTGTGAGTATATTTCCATGTTTATACAGATGGCAGTGTAGATATTTCCACGTTTATACAGATAGTGGTTTAGGTATTTCCATGTTTATACAGATGACTGTGTACGTATTTCCATGTATATTCAGATAGTGGTGTGGATATTTATACACATGTTTATACAGATGACTGTGAAGGTATTTTCATGTTTATACAGATGTCGGTGTAGATATTTCCATATTTATAGAAATATCCATGTAGATATTTCCATGTTTATTAAGATAGCGGTGAAGACATTTCCATGTTAATTGAGATAGCGGTGTATATATTTCCATATTTATACACATAGCGGTGTAGATATTTCCATTTTTATACAGAAAGTGGTGTAGATGTTTCCATGTTTATCCAGATAGCGGTGTAGACATATCCATGTTTATACAGATCGTGGTGTAGATATTTCCTTGTTTATACAGATAGCGTCGTAGATATTTCCATGTTTACAGAGATAGAGGTGTAGCTATTTCCATATTTGCACAGATAGCTGTGTAGATATTTCAATGATTATACAGATAGTGGTGGAGATATTACCATGTTTATAGAGATGGCGGGGTAGGTATTTCCAAGTTTATGTAGATAGTGGTGTATATATTTGCATGTTTATACAGGTAGTGAGGTAGATATTTGCATGTTTACACAGATAGCGATGTAGTTATTTCCAAGTTTATAGAGATAGCGGTGTAAATATTTCCATGTTTATAGAGATGGCTGTGAGGATATTTCCATGTTTATACAGATGGCAGTGTAGATATTTCCACGTTTATACAGATAGAGGTTTAGGTATTTCCATGTTTATACAGATGACTGTGTAGGTATTTCCATGTATATACAGATAGTGGTGTAGATATTTCCATGTTTATACAGATAGTGGTGTAGGTATTTCCATGTTTATAGAGATAGCAGTATAGATATCTCCATGTTTATACAGATGGCGTTGGAGATAATTCCAAGTTTATACAGAGGGCAGTGTAGGTATTTCCATGTTTATACAGATAGCATTGTAGATATTTCAATGTTTATACAGATAGCGGTGTAGGTATTTCCATGTTTATAGAGATAGCAGTGTAGATATTTCCATGTTTTTACAGATGGCTGTGTAGATATTTCCATCTGTATACAGATGGCAGTGTAGATATTTCCATGTTTATACAGATAGCGGTGTGGCTATTTCCAACTTTATAGAGATAGCGGTGTAGATATTCCCATGTTTATAGAGATGGCTGTGAGGATATTTCCATGTTTATACAGATGGCAGTGTAGATATTTCCACGTTTATACAGATAGTGGTGTAGTTATTTCCATGTTTATGCAGATGACTGTGTTGGTATTTCCATGTATATACAGATAGCGGTGTAGATATTTCCATGTTTATACAGATAGCGGTGTAGGTATTTCCATGTTTATAGAGATAGCGGTGTAGATATTTCCATGTTTATAGTGTTAGCGGTGTAGATATTCCATGTTTATTCAGATGGCGGTGTAGATATTTCCATGTTTATACAGATAGCGGTGTAGATATTTCCATGTTTATATAGATAGCGGTGAAGACATTTCCAACTTTACATAGATAGCGGTGTAGATATTTCCATCTTTGCACAGATTGCGGTGTAGATATTTCCATTTTTACACAGATAGCGGTGTAGATATTTCCATGTTTACACAGATAGTGGTGTAGATATTTCCATGTTTTTACAGATGACTGTGTAGGTACTTCCATGATTATACAGATGGCAGTGTAGATACTTCTATGTTTATACAGATGGCGGTGCAGATATTTCCATGTTTATACAGATAGCGGTGTAGGTATTTCCATGTTTATAGAGATAGCAGTGTAGATATTTCCAAGTGTATTCAGATGGCTGTGTAGTTATTTCCATGTGTATAGAGATGGTAGTGTAGATATTTCCATGATTATACAGACGGAGGTGTAGATATTTCCATGTTTATGCACATGACTGTTTAGATATTTCCATATTTTTACAGACGGTGGTGTAGATATTTCCATGTTTATAGAGATGGCTGTGTAGACATTTCCATGTTTACACAGATGGCGGTTTAGCTATGTCCAGGTGTATACTGATAGCGGTGTGGCTATTTCCATGTTTATACAGATAGCGGTGTAGATATTTCCATGTTTATTCAAATAGTAGTGTAGATATTTCCAGGTTTATACAGATGACTGTATAGATATTTCCATGTTTATACAGATGGCCTTGTAGATATTTCCCTGTTTATAGAAATAGCCATCTAGATATTTCCATCTTTATACAGATAGCGGTGAAGGTAATTCCATGTTTATAGAGATAGCGGTGTAGATATTTCCATGTTTATGCAGTTAGCATTGTAGATATTTCCATGTTTATACTGATAGTGGTGTAGATAATTCCAACTTTACACAGATATCAGTGTAGATATTTGCATTTTTGCACAGATTGTGTTGTAGATATTTCCATCTTTACACAGATAGCGGTGTAGATATTTCCAGGTTTACATAGATAGCGGTGTAGATGTTTCCATGTTTACAAAGATATTGGTGTAGTTATTTCCATGTTTTTACAAATGACTGTGTAGGTATTTCCATGTTTATACAGATGGCAGTGTAGATATTTCTATGTTTATACAGATGACGGTGCAGATATTTCCATGTTTATACAGATGGCGGGGTGGATATTTCCATGTTTATGCAGATGGCGGTTAGGTATTTCCATGTTTATAGAGATGGCGGTGTACATATTTCTATGTTTACAGAGATAGCGGTGTAGATATTTCCATGTTTATACTGATAGCGGTGTAGATATTTCCATGTTTATAGAGATACTGTTGTGGTTATGTCCATGTTTATACAGATAGCGGTGCAGATACTTCCATGTTTATACAGCTCGCGGTGTAGATATTGCCAGCTTTATACAGATGGCAGTGTAGCTATTTCCATGTTTATGCCAATAGCTTTGTAGATATTTCCATGTTTATACAGATGGCTGTGTAGATATTTCCATGTGAATACAGACGACTGTGTAGGTATTTCCATGTTTAAACAGATGGCAGTGTAGATATTTCCATTTATATAGAGAGAGACATGTAGATATTTCCATGTTTATACATATAGTGGTGTAGTTATTTCCATGTTTATATAGATAGCGATGAAGATATTTCCATGTTTACACAGATAGCGGTGGATATATTTCCATTTTCATAGAGATGGCGGTGTAGTTATTTCCACGTTTATACAGATAGCGGTGTAGATATTTTCATGTTTATACAGATAGTGATGTAGATATTTCCATGTTTATACAGATAGCCGTGTAGATATTTCCATGTTGATACAGATCGTGGTGTAGATATTTCCATATTTATACAGATACCGCTGTATATATTTCCATGTTTATACAGGTAGCGGTGTACATATTTCCATGTTTATAGAGATATCGGTGTAGAATTTTGAATGTTTTTACAGATGGCGGTGAAAATATTTCTATGTTTATACAGGTGGCGGTGTAGATATTTCCATGTTTATACTGATGGTGGTGTAGTTATTTCCATATTTATGCAGATGTCAGTGTAGATATTTCCATGTTTATAGAGATGGCGGTGTAGATATTTCCATGTTTATATCGATAGCAGTGTTATATTTCCATGTTTATACAGGTAGCGGTGTAGATATTTCCAGATTTATACAGATCGCGGTGTGGATATATCCAACTTTTTACAGATGGCGGTGTAGATATTTCTATGTTTATACAGATGGCGGTGTAGATATTTCCATGTTTATACAGATGGTGGTGTAGACATTTCCATGTTTATGCAGATGGCGGTGTAGGTATTTCCATGTTTATAGACATGCTGGTGTAGATATTTCTATATTTATAGAGATAGCGGTGTAGATGATTCCATGTTTATAGAGGTCGCGGTGTAGGTATTTCCATGTTTATGGAGACAGCGGTGTAGGTATTTCCATGTTTATACAGATAGCGGTGAGGCTATTTCAATATTTATACAGATATCGATGTAGATATTTCCATGTTTATACAGATAGCGGTGTAGATATTTCCATGTTTATACAGATAGCGGTGGAGATATTTCCATGTTTATAAAGATTGCGGAGGAGATATTTCCATATTTATACAGATGGCGGTGAAGATATTTCCATGTTTATACAGATATCGTTGTGGCTGTTTCCATGTTTATACAGTCGGCAGTGTAGATATTTCCAGGTTTATACAGATAGTGGTGTAGATATTTCCATGTTTATAGAGATAGCAGTGTAGTTATTTACATGTTTATACAGACTGCTGTGTAGATATTTCCATGTGTATACAGATGGCAGCGTAGATATTTCCATGTTTATACAGATTGAGGTGTAGATACTTCATTGTTTCTACAGATGACTGTGTAGATATTTCCATGTTTTTACACGTGGCGTTGTAGATATTTCCATGTTTATACAGATAGCGGTGTGGCTATTTCCATGTTTATGCAGATAGCAATGTACTTATTTCCATGTTTATAGAGATGGCTGTGTAGATATTTCCATGTTTATACTGATAGCGGTGTAGTTATTTCCAAGTTTATAGAGATAGCAGTGTAGATATTTCCAGATTTATACAGATAGCGGTGTAGATAATTCCATGTTTATTCAGATGGTGGTGTAGATATTTCCAGGTTTATACACATAGCAGTGTGGCTGTTTCCATGTGTATACAGATGGCAGTGTATATATTTCCATGTTTATTCAGATAGTGGTGTAGATAATTCCTTGTTCATGAAGATAGCGGTGTAGATATTTCCATGTTTATAGAGATTGCGGTGGAGGTATTTCCATGATTATAGAGATAGCGGTCGAGATGTTTCCATGTTTATACAGGTAACGATGTAGATATTTCCATGTTTATGAGATATCGGTGTAGATATTTCCATGTTTACAGAGATGGCGGTGTAGATATTTCCATGTTTATGCAGATGGCAGTGTAGATATTTCCATTTTTATACAGATATTGGTGTGGCTATTTCCATGTTTATACAGATGACTGTGTATATATTTTCATGTTTATAGAGATGGCGGTGTAGATATATCCATGTTTATAGAGATAGCCATGTAGATATTTCCAAGTTTAAACAGACAGCGGTGTAGACATTTCTATGTTTATAGAGATAGCAGTGTATGTATTTCCATATTTATACAGATGGCGGTGTAGATATTTCCATGTTTATATAGATAGCCATGTAGATATTTCCATGTTTATACAGATTGCGGTGAAGACTTTTCCATGTTTGTAGAGATAGCGGTGTATGTATTTCCATATTTATACAGATAGCCCTGTAGATATTTCCATATTCATTAAGATGCCGGTGTAGATATTTCCATGTTTATACAGATAACGTTGTGGCTATTTCCATGTTTATACAGATGGCAGTGTAGGTATTTCCATGTTAATACAGATAGCGATGTAGATATTTCCATGTTTATACAGATAGCCGAGCAGATATTTCCATGTTTATACATATAAAGTTGTAGATATTTCCATGTTTATACAGATAGCCGAGCAGATATTTCCATGTTTATACATATAACGTTGTAGATATTTTCATGTTAATACAGATAGCGGTGAAGGTATTTCCATGTTTATACATATAGCGGTGGAGATATTTCCATGTTTATACAGATAGCGGTGGAGATATGTCCTTGTTTATTCAGTTGGCGGTGTTGATATTTCCATGTTTACCCAGATCGTGGTGTAGATATTTCCATGTTTATACAGATAGCGGTGTAGATATTTCCATGTTTATACATACAGAGGTGGAAATATTTCCATCTTTATACAGATAGTGGTGGAGATATTTCCATGTTTATACAGATGACTGTGTCTATATTTGCATGTTTATACAGATGGCGGTGTAGATATTTCCAAGTTTATAGAGAAAACACTGTAGATATTTCCATGTTTTTACAGATAGCGGTGTGGATATTTTCATGTTTATAGAGATAGCGGTGTAGAAATTTCCATGTTTATACAGATAGTGGTGTAGATATTTCCATATTTACACTGAGAGTGGTGTAGATATTTCCATCTTTGCACACATTGCGGTGTAGATATTTCCGTCTTTACACAGATAGCGGTGTAGATATTTCCAAGTTTACACATATATCTGTGTAGATATTTCCACGTTTACACAGATAGTGTTGTATATATTTCCATGTATATACATATAGCGGTGCAGATATTTCCATGTTTATACAGATAGCAGTGGAGACATTTCCAGGTTTATACAGATAGCGGTGAAGATATTTCCATGTTTATGCAGATAGCAGTGTTGATATTTCCATGTTTATAGAGATGGCGGTGTAGATATTTCCATGTTTATACAGATAGCGATGTAGATATTTCCATGTTTATAGAGATAGCGGTGTATATATTTCCATGTTTATACAGATACCGGTGTTGGTATTTCCATGTTTATACAGATAGCGGTGTAGATATTTCCATTTTTATACAGCTCGCGGTATAGATATTTCCATGTTTATACTCATAGCGGTGTAGATATTTCCATGTTTATACAGATGGCGGTGTAGATATTTCCATGTTTATAGAGATAACATTGTAGATATTTCTATGTTTGTAGAGATAGCGGTGTAGATTTTTAGAAGTTTATAGAGATGGCGCTGTATGTATTTACATGTTTATAGACATAGCGGTGTAGATATTTCCATGTTCATACAGATGACAGTGTAGATAATTCCATGTCTATGGAGATGGCAGTTTATATATTTTCATGTTTATATAGATGGCGGTGTAGATATTGCCATGTTTTTAGAGATAGTTGCGTAAATATTTTCATGTTTATACAGATTGCTGTGTAGATATTTCCATGTGTATACAGATGTCTTTGTAGATATTTCCATGTTTATACAGATGGCGCTGTAGATATTTCCATGTTTTTACAGAGAGCGGTGTACATATTTCCATGTTTATACAGATAGCGGTGAAGTTATTTCCATGTTTATAGAGACACCGGTGTAGATATTTCCATATTTATGCAGAGAGCGGTGTAGATATTTCAAAGTTTACTGATGGCGGTGTAGATATTTCCATGTTTATACAGATGCCGGTGTAGATACTTCCATGGTTTTGCAGATAGCGTTGTAGATATTTCCATTTTTATACAAATAACGTTGTAGATATTTCCATGTTTGTAGAGATAGCGGTGTAGATATTTCCTTGTTTATACAGATGGTGGGGTAGATGTTTCTACATTTATACAGATAACTGTGTAGATATTTCCATGTTTATACTGAGAGCGGTGGAGATATTCCCATGTTTATATAAATAGCGGTGTAGATATTTCCATGTTTATACAGATAGTTTTGTAGATATTTCCATGTTTATACAGATAGGGGTGGATATATTTCCTTGTTTATACAGATCGTGGTGTAGGTATTTCCATGATCATACTGACAGCTGTGTAGATATTTCCATGTTTATACAGGTAGCGGTGTAGATATTTCCATGTTTTTACAGATCCTGGTGTAGCTATTTCCATCTTTCCACAGATGGCATTGTTGATATTTCCATGTTTATACAGATGGCGCTGTAGATATTTCCATGTTGATACAGATCGCGGTGGAGATATTTCCATCTTTAAACAGATGGCCGTGTAGATATTTCCATGCTTACATAGATAGTGGTGTAGATATTTCCATTTTTACACAGATGGTGGTGTTGATACTTTCATGTTTATGGAGATGGCTGTGCAGATATTTTCATGCTTATATAGATGGTGGTGTAGATATTTCCACGTTTACAGAGATGGCGGTGTAGATATTTCCATGTTTATAGAGATAGCAGTGTAAGTATTTCCATGTGTATAGAGATGGCGGTGTACATATATCCATTTTTATACAGATTGCTGTGTAGATATTTCCATGTTTGTACAGATGGCAGTGTAGATATTTCCATGTTTATAGGGACGCTGGTGTAGATATTTCCATGTTTATACAGATGACTGTGTAGGTATTTCCATGTTTATAGAGATGGCAGTGTAGATATTTCCATGTTTATAGATATAGCGATGTAGATATTTCCATGTTTATACAGATGACTGTGTCGTTATTTCCATGTTTATAGAGATGGCGGTGTAGTTATTTCCATGTCTATTCAGATGGCAGTGTAGATATTTCCACGTTTATTCAGATGGCGGTATAGATATATCCATGTTTATACTGATAGCGTTGCGGATATATCCATGTTTATACAGATAGCGGTGTACATATTATCATGTTTATAGAGAAGGCTGTGTAGATATTTCCATGTTTATACACTTGGCAGAGTAGCTATTTCCATGTTTCTACACACAGTGGTGTAGATATTTCCATATATATACAGACGGCGGTGTTGATATTTCCATGTTTATTCAGATGCGGCTGTAGGTATTTCCACGTTTATTCAGATGGCGGTGTAGATATTTCCATGTTTATACAGATAGCAGTCTGGCTATATCCACGTTTATACAGATATCGGTGTAGATATTTCCATGTTTATAGTGATGGCTGTGTAGATATTTCCATGTTTATACACTTGGCAGTGTAGCTCTTTCCATGTTTCTACAGATAGTGGTATAGGTATTTCCATGTTTATACAGATGACTGTGTAGTTATTTCCATGTTTATACAGATGGCGGTGTAGGTATTTCCATGTTTATAGAGATTGCCATTTAGATATTTCCATGTTTATACAGATAGCGGTGTAGATATTTCCATGTTCATACAGATAGCCGTGTAGATATTTCCATATTTATACAGATAGCGCTGTAGAAATTTCCATGTTTATACGGATAGCTGTGTAGATATTTCCATGTTTATAGAGATGGGGGTGTAGACATTTCCATATTTATACAGATAGCGGTGTAGATATTAGCATCTTTGCACAGATTGTGGTGTCGACATTTCCATGTGTATTCAGATAGCGGTGTAGATATTTCCATGTTTACACAGATATCTCTGTAGATATTTCCATGTTTACACAGATAGCGTTGTAGATATTTCCAGGTTTATACAGATTGCGGTGTAGATATTTCCATGTTTATACACATAGCAGTGCAGATATTTGCAAGTATATACAGATAGCGGTGTAGGTATTTTCATGTTTATATAGATGGCGGTGTAGATATTTCCATGTTTATACAGAGATCGGTGTAGATATTTCCATGTTTATACAGATATCGGTTTAGATATTTCCATGTTTATACAGATAGCTTTGGAAATATCTCCATGTTTATAGAGATCGTGGTGTAGGTATATCCATGTTTATACAGATAGCGGTGTAGTTATTTCCACGTTTATAAAGTTAGCGGTGTAGATATTTCCATGTTAATACAGATCGTGTTGTAGGTATTTCCATCTTTCCACAGAAGCAGTGTAGATGTTTCCATGTTTATACAGATGGCGCCGTAGATATTTCCATGTTTATAGAGATAGCGTTGTAGATATTTCCATGTTCATGCAGATGGCGGTGAAGATATATCCATGTTTATAGAGTTGGTGGTGTAGATTTTCCATGTTTATACACATGGTGGTGCAGATATTTCCATGTTTATGCAGGTGGCGGTGTAGATAATTTCATGTTTATAGAGATTGCTTGTAGATATTTCCATGTCTATAGAGATAGCGGTGAAGTTATTTCCTTGTTTATACAAATGGCGGTGTAGATATTTCCATGTTTATACAGAGAGCGGTGTAGATATCTCCAAGTATATACAGATAGCGGTGTAGCTATTTCCATGTTTATACAGATAGCTGTGTAGATATTTCCATGTTTATACAGATAGCAGTGTAGATATTTCCATGGTCCTGCAGATGGTGGTGAAGATATTTCCAGGTTTATACAAATGGCGGTGTAGATAGTTAAATGTTTATGGAGATGGCAGTGTATATATTTTCATGTTTATAGAGATGGCGGTGTAGATATTTCCAAGTTTTTAGAGATAGCGGTGTGGATATTTCCATGTGTACACAACTAAAGTTGTAGATATTTCCATGTTTATAGAGATAGTGCTTTATATAATTCCATGTTTACATGGATAGCGTTGTAGATATTTCCATGTTTATAGAGATAGCGGTGTAGATATTTCCATGTTTATACTGATAGTGGTGTAGATATTTCCATGTTTATACACACATTGGAGTAAATTTTTCCATGTTTATACAGATAGAGGTGTAGATATTTGCATGTTTATACATATAGCGATGTAGAGATTTCCTTGTTTATACAGATAGCGGTGTAGATATTTCCATGTTTGCACAAATGGCAATGTAGGTCGTTCCATGTTTATGGAGATGGCGGTGTATTTTCTGTTTCTGGAGATGGCGGTGTAGATATTTAAATTTTTATAGAGATAGCGGTGTAGATATTTCCATGTTTATAGAGATAGCGGTGTAGGTATTTCCATATTTATTGTGATAGCGGTGTAGATATTTCCAAATTTATTCAGATAGCGGTGTAGATATTTCCATGTTCATATGGATTTCGGTGTTGATATTTCCATGTTTATAGGGATAACGCTGTAGTTATTTCCATGTTTATACAGATAGCGTTGTAGGTATTTCCATGTTCATGCAGAGAGCGGTGTTGATATTTCATTGTTTATAGAGATGGCTGTGTAGATATTTCCATGTTTATAAAGATGGCAGTGTAGATATTTCCATGTTTATACAGATGGAGTTGTAGACATTTCCATGTTTATGAAGATGACTGTGTAGTTATTTCCATGTTTATACAGATGTCGGTGTAGATATTTTCATGTTTATACAGATAGTGGGGTAGATTTTTCCATGTTTGTAGAAATGGCGGTGTAGCTATTTCCTTGTTTATACAGATGGCTATGTAGATATATCCATATGTATGCAGATGGCAGTGTAGATATTTCCATGTTTATAGATATGGTGGTGTAGTTATTTCCATGTATATACAGATGACTGTGCACGTATTTGCATGTTTATTCAGATGGCAGTGAATTTATTTCCGTGTTTATAGAGATAACGGTGTAGATATTTCAATATTTATACAGATAGCGGTGTAGATATTTCCATGTTTATACAGATTGTGGTGTAGATATTTCCTTCTTTATACCGATAGCGGTGTAGATATTTCCATGTTTATGCAGATGGCGGTGTAGATACTTCCATGTTTATGCAGATGGCGGTGTAGGTATTTGAGTTTATAGAATAGCGGTGTAGATATTTCCATGTTTATAGAGATAGCATTGTAGATATTTCCATGTTCATAGAGATCGCGGAGTAGGTATTTCCATGTTTATACTGATAGAGGTGTTGACATTTCCATGTTTATAGGGAGAGCAGTGTAGATATTTCCATGTTTATATGGATAGCGTTGTAGGTATTTCCATGTTTATACAAATAGCGGTGCAGATATTTCTATGTTTATAAGGATGGCTGTGTAGATATTTCCAAGTTTATGCAGATGGCAGTGTGGATATTTCCATGTTTATACAGATGACTGTGTAGGTATTTCCGTGTTTATACATATGGTGTTGTAGATATTTCCATGTTTATAGAGATAGTGGTGTAGGTATATCCATGTTTATACAGATAGCAGTGTAGATATTTCCATGATTATAGATATGGCGCTGTAGGTATTTCCATGTTTATAGAGATAGTGGTGTAGATATTTCCATGTTTATACAGATGGCGGTGTAGGTATTTCCTTGTTTCTACAGATAGCGGTGTAGATATTTCCATGTTTGTAGGGATAGCGCTGCAGATAATTCCATGTTTACAGAGATAGCGGTGAAGATATTTCCATCTTTGCACAGATTGCGGTGTAGATATTTCCATCTATTCACTGAGAGCTGTGTACATATTTCCAAGTTTACAAATATAGCTGTGTAGTTATTTCCATGTTTACACAGATAGAGTTGCAGAAATTTCCATGTATATACAGATAACGGTGTAGATATTTCCATGTTCATAAAGACAGTGGTGTAGATATTTCCATCTTTATTCAGATAGCGGTGGAGATAGCTCCATGTTTATGCAGATAGCGATGTAGATATTTCCATGTTTATACAGACAGCGGTGTAGATATTTCCATGTTTATGGAGATAGCGTTGTAGATATTTCCATGCTTATAAAGATGGCTGTGTAGATATTTCCATGTGTATACGGATGGCAGTGTAAATATTTCCATGTTTATAAAGATAGTGGTGTAGATATTTGCATGTTTATGCAGATGGCGGTGTAGATTTTTCCATGTTAATAGAGATAGCGCTGTAGATATTTCCATGATTATTAGAAATAGTTTTATAGATATTTCCATGTTTATACAGATAGCGGTGTGCATATTTCCATGTTTATACAGATGGCGGTGTAGATATTTCCATGTTTATACAGATGGCGGTGTAGATTTTTCCATGTTTATACAGATGGAGGTGTAGATATTTCCATGTTTATACTGATACCGGAGTACATATTTCCATGTTTACAGAAATAACGGTGTAGATATTTCCATCCTTCCACAGATTGCGGTGTAGGTATTGCCATCTTTACACAGATAGCGGTGTAGATATTTCCAAGTTTACAAAGATAGCGGTGTAGATATTTCCATGTTTTCACAGATAGCGTTGTAGGTATTTCCATGATTATACAGATGGCGGAGTAGATATGTCCATGATGGTACAGGTAGCGTTGTAGATATTTCCAGGTTCATAGAGATAGCGGTGGAGATATTTCCATATTTATACGGTTTGCGGTGTTGCTATTTCAATGTTTATACAGATAGTGCTGTAGGTATTCCCATGTTTATATGGATAGTGGTGTTGATATTTCCATGTTTATGGAGATGGCTGTGTAGATATTTCAAATTTATACAGATGGCATTGTAGATATTTTCATGTTTATACAGAAGGTGGGGTAGATATTTTCATGTTTATACAGATGACTGTGTATGCATTTCCATGTTTATACAGATGTCAGTGTAGATGTTTACAATATTTATAGAGATAGCGAAGTATATATTTCCATGTTTATACAGATTGCGGTGTAGATATTTCCATGTTTATACACATAGCTGTGGAGGTATTTCCATGTATATACAGACCGTGGTGTAGATATTTCCATGTTTATACAGATTGCGGTGTAGATATTTCCCTGTTTATACAGATAGCGGTGTAGATATTTCCATGATCATAGAGATAGCGGTGGAGATATTTCCATCTTTGTAGAGATAGCGGTGTAGATATTTTCATGTTGCTACAGATGTGGGTGTAGATATTTCCATTTTTATAGAGATAGCAAAGAAGTTATTTCCATGTATATAGAGATAGCGCTGTAGATATTTCCATGTTTATAGAGATAGGGGTGAAGATATGTCCTCGTTTATACAGATAGCGGTGTAGATATTTCCATGTTTATAGAGATAGCGCTGTAGATATTTCCATGTTTATAAAGATAGCGTTGTAGATACTTCCTTGTTTATACAGATATCGGTGTAGATATTTCCATGTTTATACAGATAGCAGTGTAGATATTTCCACGTTTAAACTGGTAGCGGTGTAGATGTTTCCATGTATATACAGATCGTGGTGTAGATATTTCCATCTTTCCACAGATGGCAGTGTAGATATGTCCATGTTTATGCAGATGGTGCTGTAGATATTTCCATGTTTATACAGATAGCGTAGTAGATATTTCCTTATTCATACAGATGGTGGTGAAGATATTTCCATGTTTATAGAGATGGCGGTGTAGATATTTCTATGTTTATAGTGATAGCGGTGTAGATATTTCCATGTGTATAGAGATGGCGGTGTAGTTATTTCCATGTTTACAGAGATAGTGTTGTAGATATTTCCATGTTTAAACAGATCGCGGTGTAGATATTTCCATGTTTATACAGATATCGGTGTTGGTATTTCCATGTTTATACTGCTCGCGGTGTAGATGTATCCATCTTTATACAGATGGCAGTGTAGATATTTCCATGTTAATACAGATAGCTGTGTAGATATTTCCATGTTTATACAGAAGGCGGTGTAGTTAGTTCCATGTTTATGGAGATGGCGGTGTAGATATTTTCATGTTTATAGAGATGGCGGTGTAGCTAATTCCATGTTTATACAGATGGAGGTGTAGGCATTTGCATGTTTATACAGATGGCAGTGTAGATATTTCCATGTTTACGCAGATGGCGGTGTAGATATTTCCATGTTTATAGAGATAGCGTTGTAGATGTTTCTATGTTTATAGAGATAGTGTTGTAGATATTTCCATGTTTATAGAGACAGCGGTGTAGATAGTTCCATGTTTATACAGCTCGCAATGTAGATGTTTCCATCTTTTTTCAGAGGGCAGCGCAGATATTTCCATGTTTGTACAGATAGCGGTGTAGATATTTCCATGTTTATACAGATGACGGTGTTGATAGTTCCATGTTTATGGAGATTGCAGTGTAGATATTTTGATGTTTATATAGATGGCGGTGTAGATATTTACCTGTTTATAGAGATAGCGGTGTAGATGTTTCCATGTTTATACAGATGGCTGTGTAGATACTTCCATGTGCATACAGATGACTGTGTAGATATTTCCCTGTTTATACAGATGGCTGTGTAGATATTTCCATGTTTATACAGATAGCGGAGTAGATATTTCCATGCTTATACAGATAGTGGTGTAAATATTTCCATGTTTATATAGCTCGTGGTGTAGATACTTCCATGTTTATACAGATGGCGATGTAGATATTTCCATGTTTATACAGATAGCGGTATAGATATTTTCATGTTTATACTGATAGCGGTGTAGATATTTCCATGTTTATACAGGTAGCGGTGCAGATATTTCCATGTTTATACAGATCGTGTTGAAGATATTTCCATCTTTCCACAGATGGCAGCGTACATATTTCCACGTTTACACAGATAGTAGTGTAGATGTTTCCAAGTTTACACAGATAGTGGTGTAGATATTTCCATGTTTATACAGATATCGGTGTAGATATTTCCATGCTTATAAATATAGCGTTGTAGATATTTCCATGTTTGTACAGATAGCGGTGTAGATATTTCCATGTTTATACAGATAGCGGTGTAGTTATTTCCATATTTATACAGATAGCGGTGTTGATATTTCCATGTTTATAGGGATAGCGGTGTAGATTTTTCCATGTTTACACAGATAGCAGTGTAGGTATATCCATGTTTGTACAGATAGCGGTGTAGATATTTTCATATTTATACAGGCGGCTGTGTAGTTATATCCATGTTCATACAGATGGCTGTTTATAAATTTCCATGTTTATACAGATAGTGGTGTAGATATTTCCACGTTTATACATACGGCTATGTAGATATTTCCATCTTTATACAGATGGCACTGTAGGTATTTCCATGTATATACAGATAGCGGCGTAGGTATTTCCATTTTTACACATATAGCGGTGTAGACATTTCTATGTTAATACAAATGTCGGTGTAGTTATTTCCATGTTTACACAGATAGCGGTGTTCATACTTTCATGTTTATACAGATGGCTGTGTAGATATATCCATGTTTATACAGATGGCAGTGTAGTTATTTCCAAGTTTATATTGATGTTCGTGTAGAGGTTTCCATGTTTATACAGATGACTGTGTAGTTATTTACATGTTTATACAGTTGGCTGTGTAGATATTTCCATGTTTATACAGATGGCGGTGTAGATATTTCCATGTTTATAGAGATAGCCGTGTAGATATTTCCATGTCTATACAGATGACGGTGTAGTTATTTCCATGTTTATACAGATATCGGTGTAGATATTTCCGTGTTTATACAGATGGCAGTGTAGATATTTTCATCTTTATACAGATGGCGGTGTAGATATTTCCATATTTATACAGATGGTGGGGTAGATATTTCCAGGATTATAGAGATGGTAGTGTAGATATTTCCATGTTGATACAGATAGCGATGTAGACATTTCCATGATTACACATATAGCGGTTTAAATATTTCCATGTTTATACAGATGGCGGTGTAGATATTTCCATGTTTATAGAGATGGCGGTGTAGATATTTCCATGTTTATGCAGATGGCGGTGTAGATATTTCCATGTTTACAGAGATAGCGGTTTAGGTATTTCCATGTTTATACATATAGCGGTGTAGATATTTCCATGTTTACACTGATAGCATAGAAGATATTTCCATGTTTATACAGATAGCGGTACAGATATTTCCATGTTTATATAGATACCGGAGTAGATATTTTCATCTTTACACTGATAGCGGTGTAGATATTTCCATATTTATACAGATAGCTGTGTAGATATTTCCGTGTTTATACAAATAGCGGTGTAGTTATTTCCATGTTTATACAGATAGCTGTGTTGATATTTCCATGTTTATAGGGATAGTGGTGTAGGTAATTCCATGTTTATACAGATAACGGTGTAGTTATTTCCAAGTTTATACAGATAGCGGTGTAGATATTTCCATGTTTATACAGATGGCAGTGTAGGTATTTCCATGTTTATACAGATGGCGGTGTAGATATTTCCATGTTTATAGAGATGGCGGTGTATATGATTCCCTGTTTATGCCGATAACGGTGTAGATATTTCCATGTGTATACAGATATCGGTTTAGATATTTCCATGTTTACACAGATAGTGGTGTATATATTTCCATCTTGTCACAGATTGTGGTGTAGATATTTCCATCTTTACACATATAGCTGTGTAGATATTTCCATGTTTACACAGATAGCTCTGTAGTTATTTCCAAGTTTGCACAGATAGCGTTGTAGATATTTCCATCTTTATACAGATAGCGGTGTAGATATTTCCATTTTTACACAAATGGTTGTGCAGATAGTTCCATGTTTGGGGAGGCAGCGGTGTATATGTTTTCAAGTTTATAGAGATGGCGGTGTAGTTATTTCCATATTTATAGAGATAGCGTTGTAGACATTTCCATGTCTACACAGGTAGAAGTCTACGTATTTCCATCTGAATAGAGATAGCGGTGCAGTTGTTTCCATATTTATACTGATGGCTGTGTAGATATTTCCATGTGTATGCAGATGACAGTGTAGATATTTCCATGTTTATAGGGATTGTGGTGTAGATATTTTCACGTTTATACAGATGATCTTGTAGGTATTTCCATTTTGTACAGATGGTGGTGTAGATATCTCCGTGTTTATAGAGATGGCGGTGCAGTTATTTCCATGTTTATAGTTTGCGGTGTAGATATTTCCATATTCACACAGATAGCGGTGTAGATATTTCCATGTTTACCCAGAGAGCTGTGTAGATATTTGCATGTTTATACTAATAGCGTTGTAGATATTTCCATCTTTATACAGATAGCGGTGAAGATATTTCCATGTTTATACAGATAACGGTGTAGATGTTTCCATGTTTATACAGATTGCGGTGGAGATGTATCCATGTTTATACAGATAGCGGTGTAGATAATTCCATGTTTATAGAGATAGCGGTGTCGATATTTCCATATTTATACAGAGAGCGGTGTGGTTATTTCCATGTTTAAACAGAAGGCAGCGTAGATATTTCCATGTTTATACAGATAGAGGTGTAGATATTTCCATGTTTCTACAGATAGCTGTGTAGATATTTCCAGATTTGTAGATATAGCGGTGTAGATATTTCCATGTTTATGCAGATGGTGGTGTAGGTCTTTCCATATTTACACAGATAGCAGAGGAGATATTTCCATGTTTATACAGATAGCGATGTAGATATTTCCATGTTTATACAGATGTCTGTGTAGATATCTCTATGTGTATACAGATGGCAATATAGATATTTCTATGTTCATAGAGATGGTGGTGTAGATATTTCCATGTTTATTCAGATGACTGTGTAGATATTTGCATGTTTATACAGATGGTGGTGAAGAAATTTCCATGTTTATACAGACAGCGGTGGAGATATTTCCACGTTTATACAGATGGCGATGCAGATATTTCCAAGTTTATACAGATAGCGGTGTAGATATTTCCTTGTTTATAGAGATTGCGGTGTAGATACTTCCATGTGTATACCGATGGCATTGTAGATATCCCCATGTTTATACAGATGGAGGTGTAGCTATTTCCATGTTTACACAGATAGCTCTGTAGATATTTGCAAGTTTACACAGATAGCATTGTAGATATTTCCATCTTTATACAGATAGCGGTGTAGATATTTCCATATTTATACAGATAGCGGTGTAGATATTTCCATTTTTAAACAGATGGTGGTGCAGATAGTTCCATGTGTATGGAGACAATGCTGTAGATATTTCCATGTTTATACAGATGGCGGTGTAGGTATTTACATGTTTGTAGAGATTGCGGTGAAGATATTTCCTTGTTAATGCTTATGACGCTGTACATATTTCCATGTTTATAGAGAAAGCCGTGTAGATATATCCATCATTATACATATAGCGGTGTAGTGATTTCCATGTTTAAACAGATAGGGTTGGAGATATGTCCATGTTTACCCAGATACTGGTGTAGATATTTCCATGTTTACATAGTTAGCGGTGTAGATATTTCCAGCTTTACACATATAGCAGTGTAGATATTTCCAAGTTTATACATATACCGGTGTAGATATTTCCATGTTTACACAGATAGTGTTGTAGATATTTCCATGTTTATACAGATAGCGGTATAGATATTTCCATGTTTATATAGATACCGGTGTAGATATTTCCATCTTTACACAGATAGCGGTGTAGATATTTCCATGTTTATACAGATAGCGGTGTAGATATTTCCATGTTTATACAGATAGCGGTGTAGTTATTTCCATGTTTATAAAGATAGCGGTGTAGATATTTCCATGTTTAGAGAGATGGTGGTGTAGATATTTCCATGTTTATACAGATGGCTGTGTAGATACTTCCATGTTTATACAAATGGCGGTGCAGTTATTGCCTTGTATATACAGATGGCGGTGTAGATATTTACATGTTTTTAGAGATGGCGGTGAAGATATTTCCATATTTAATGAGATGTCGGTGTAGATATTTCCATGTTTATGGAGATGGTAGTGTAGATATTTCTATGTTTATACTGATAGCGGGTTAGATATTTCCATGTTTACACGGATAGCGATGTAGATATTTCCATGTTTATAAAGATTGCGGTGTCGATATTTCCATGTTTATAAAGATAGCGGTGTAGTTATTTCCATGTTTATACAAATGTCAGAGTAGATATTTCCATTTTTATGGAGATTGCGGTGTAGATATTTCCATGTTTATACAGATATCGATGTCGATATTTCCATGTTTATACAGATGGCACTGTAGTTATTTCCATCTTTATACAGATGGCGGTGAACATATTTCCCTGTTTTTACAGAAGGCAGTGTGGATATTTCCATGTTTATACTGATGACGGTATAGATATTTCTATGTTTATACAGATGGCGTTGTAGACATTTCCATGTTTATATAGATGGCGGTGTTGATAGTTCCATATTTATACAGATAGCGGTGTGGATATTTCCATGATTACACAGATAGCGGTGATCATTTTTCCATGTTTATAGGGATAGCGGTGTAGATATTTGCATGTTTATACAGATAGCGGTGTAGATACATTCATGATTATACAGATGGCTGTGTGTATATATCCAGGTTTATATAGATGGCAGTGTAGTTATTTCCATGTTTATATAGATGTTTGTGTAGAGATTTCTATGTTTATACAGATGACTGTGTAGATATTTCCATGTCTGTACAGATGGCAGTGTAGATATTTCCATGTACACAGACTGCGGTGTAGATATTTCCATGTTTATACAGATGGCGGTGTGGATATTTCCTTGTTTATACATATGGCGCTGTAGATATTTCCATGTTTATAGAGAAAGCGGTGTAGGTATTTCCATGTTTATACATATAGCAGTGTACATATTTCCATGTTTACACAGATAGCGGTGTAGTTATTTCCATGTTTATACAGGTCATGGTGTTGATATTTCCATGTGTGTACGAATAGTGGTGTACGTATTTCCATGTTTATACAGATGGCAGTGTAGATATTTCCGTATTTATACAGATGGTGGTGTTGATATTTCCATGTTTATACAGATGACTGTGTAGATATTTCCGTGTGTATACTGATGGCAGTGTTGATATTTCCATCTTAATACAGATGGCGTTGTAGTTATTTCCATGTTTATACAGATGGCGCTGTGGATATTTCCATGTTTATACAGATGGTGGTTTATGTATTTCCATGTTTATGTAGATAGCGGTGTAGATATTTCTATGTTTACACTAATATCGGTGTAGATATTTCCATGTTTATACAGATGGCGGTGCAGATTATTTCGTCTTTATACAGCCGGCATTGTAGATATTCCATGTTTACACAGATAGCGATATAGATATTTCTATGTTTTTAGAGATAGCGGTGCAGATATTTCCATGATTATACAGATAGCAGTGTAGATATTTGCATGTTTATACTGATTGTGGTGTAGATAATTCCATCTTTACACAGACTGCAGTGTAGATATTTCCATGTTTATACAGATGGCGGTGTAGATATTTCCATGTTTATACAGATAGCGGTGTATATATTTCCATGTTTACACAGATAGCGGTGTAGATATTTCCATCTTTTCACAGATTGCGTTGTAAATATTTCCATGTTTATTCAGATAGCGGTGTAGGTATTTCCATGTTTATACAGATGGCAGTGTAGATATTTCCATCTTTAAAACAGATGGCGGTGTAGATATTTCCATGTTTATACAGATGGCGGCGTAGATATTTTCAGGTTTATAGAGATGGCAATGTAGACATTTCCATGTTTATACAGATAGCGATGTAGATATTTCCATGATAACACAGATCGCGTTGTAGATTTTTCCATGTTTATTGAAATGGCGGTGTAGATATTTCCGTGTTTATACTGATAGCGGTGTAGTTATTTCCATGTTTATAAAGATAGCGGTGTTGATATTTCCATGTTTATAGGGATAGCGGTGTAGATATTATGTGTAGATATTTCCATGTTTTTAGAGATAGCAGCGTAGATATTTACATGTTTACACAGATAGCGTTGTAGATACGTCCATGTTTACACAGATAGTGGTGTAGATATTTCCATGTTTACATAGTTAGCAGTGTAGATATTTCCAGCTTTACACAGATAGTGGTGTAGATATTTCCAAGTTCATATAGATAGCGGTGAAGATATTTTTATGTTTATTCAGATAGCGGTGTACATATTTACATGTTTATACTGGTCATGGTGTAGAAATTTCCATGTTTATGCGGATAAAGGTGTACGTATTTCCATGTTTATACAGATGTCAGTGTAGATATTTCCATATTTATGCAGATGGTGGTGTAGGTATTTCCATGTTTATAGAGATGACTTTGGAGATATTTCCGTGTTTATACTCATTGCAGTGTTGGTATTTCCAAGGTAATACAGATGGCGGTGTAGATTTTTCCATGTTTATACAGATGGCGTTGTATGTATTTCCATGTTTATTCAGATGGCGGTGTAGATATTTGCATATTTACCCAGATAGCGTTGAAGATATTTCCATGTTTATACAGACGGCCTTGAAGATATTTCTATGTTTATACAGATAGCGGTGTAGGTATTTCCATTTTTGCACTGGTAGCGCTGTAATTATTTCCATGTTTATACACATGGCCGTGTTGATAATTCCATCTTTATACAGATGGCATTGTAGATATTTCCATGTTTATACCGATAGCGATATAGGAATTTGCATGTTTATACAAATGGCGGTGTAGATAATTCCATCTTCATTCAGATAGCGGTGTAGATAATTCCATGTTTATACAGATGGCGGTGTAGATATTTCCATGTTTATAAAGAGGGCGGTGTAGATATTTCCATGTTTATAGAGATGGAAGTGTAGTTATTTCTATGTTTATACAGCGGGAGGTGTAGATATTTAAATGTTTATACAGATAGTGATATAGATATTTCCACGTTCATACAGATGACGGTGTATATATTTCCATTTTTATAAAGATTTCGGTGTAGATATTTCAATGTTTATACAGGTGGCGTTGTAGATATTTCCATGTTTCTACAGATGGCAGTGTAGGTATTTCCATGTCTATAGAGATGGCGGTGTTGATATTTCCATGTTTATACAGATTGCGGTGTAGAGATTTCCATGATTACACAGATAGCGGTGTAGATATTTCCATGTTTATACAGGTAGCGTTGTAGATATTTCCATGTTTATACAGATAGCGGTGTAGTTATTTTTATGTTTATACAGATAGCGGAGTTGATATTTCCATGTTTATAGGGATAGCGGTGTAGATTTTTCCATGTTTATACTGATAGCGGTGTAGATATTTCCATGTTTATATACATAGTGGTGTACTTATTTCCATGTTTATAGAGATAGCGGTGTAGATATTTCCAGGTTTATACAAATGGCTGTGTAGATATCTCCATGTGTATACAGATGGCAGGGTAGATATTTCCATGTTTACACAGATGGAGGTGTAGATACTTCCATGTTTATACAAATGACTGTGTAGATACTTCCATGTTTTTACAGATGGCGGTGTAGATATTTCCATGTTTATACAGATAGCGGGGTAGACATTTACATGTTTATAGAGATAGCGGTGTAGATATTTCATTTTTATACAGATAGTGTTGTACAAGTTTCCATGTTTTTACTGATAGCTGTGTAGATATTTCCTTGTTTATTGAGATGGCTGTGTAGATATTTCCATGTATATAGAGATAGTTATGTAGATATTTCCATGTTTATACAGATGGAGGTGTAGATACTTCCATGTTTACATAGAAGACGATGTAGTTATTTCCATGTTTTTACAGATGGCGGTGTAGATATTTCCATGTTTATACCGATAGCGGTGTGGCTATTTCCATGTTTATACAGATAGCAATGTAGATATTGCCATGTTTATTGAGATGGCTGTGTGTATATTTCCATGTTTTTACAGATGGCTGTGTAGATATTTCCATGTTAATAGAGATACCCATGTAGATATTTCCATGTTTATACAGATAGCAGTGTAGACATTTCCAAGTTCATAGAGATAGCGGAGTAGATATTTCCAAATTTATACAGATAGCGTTGAAGGTATTTTCATGTTTATACAGATGGCGGTGTAGATAATTCCATGTTTATTCAGATAGCGCTGTAGTTATTTCCATGTTTGTACAGATGTTGGTGTGTACATTTCCATGTTTATACAGATGGCGGTGGAGATATTTCCAAGTTCATACAGATGGAGGTGTAGATATTTCCATATTTATACAGGTAGACGTGTAGATATTTCCATGTTTATTCAGATGGCGGTGTATATACTTCCATGTTTATACAGATAGCGGTGTGGCTATTTCCTTCTTTATACAGATAGCAGTGTAGATATTTCCATGTTTATGCAGATAGCGTTGTAGATATTTCCATGTTTATACAGATAGTGGTGTAGTTATTTCCGTGTTTATAAAGAAAGCGGTGGAGATATTTCCATGTTTATACAGATAGCGGTTTAGTTATTTCCATTTTTATACACATAGCGGTGAAGTTATTTCCATGTTCATAGAGATAGCGTTGTAGATATTTCAAGGTTTATACAGATGGATGTGTAGATATTTCCATGTGTATGTAGATGGCAGTGTAGATATTTCCATTTTTATACAGATGGAGGTGTAGATACTTCCATGTTTATACAGATGACTGTGCAGGTATTTCCATGTTTTTACAGATGGCGGTGCAGATATTTCCATGTTTATACAGATAGCGGTGGAGATATTTCCAAGTTTATACAGATAGCGGAGGAGATATTTCCATGTTTATACAGATAGCGGTGGATATATTTCTATGTTTATAGAGATGGCGGTGTAGATATTTCCAAGTTTATACACATAGTATTGTAGATATTTCCATGTTTATGCAGATAGCGGTGTAGATATTTCCATGTTTCTACAGATAGCGGTGTAGATATTTCCATGTTTATAGAGGTAGCGGTGTAGATATTTCCAGGTTTATACAGATGGCAGTGTAGATATTTCCATGTTTATAGAGACGGAGGTGTAGATACTTCCATGTTTATACAGATGAGTGTGTAGATATTTCCATGTTTTTATAAATGGCGGTGTAGATATTTCCATATTTATAAAGATAGCGGTGTGGCTATTTCCATGTTTTTACAGATAGCGATGTAGATATTTCCAGGTTTATAGAGATGGCTGTGTAGATATTTCCATGTATACACAGATGGCAGTGTAGATATTTCCATGTTTATACAGATAGTGGTGTAGATATTTCCATCTTTATACAGATGACTTTGTAGGTATTTCCATGTTTATACAGCTGGCGGTGTAGATATTTCCATGAATATCGAGATAGCCATGTAGATAATTCCATGTTTATACAGATAGCACTGTAGACATTTCCTTGTTTATAGAGATGGCGGTGTAGATATTTCCATATGTATACAGATAGCGGTGTAGATATTTAAAAGTTTATACAGATAGCGATGTAGATATTTCCATGTTTATACAGATAGCGGTGTAGATATTTCCATGTTTATACTGATAGCGGTAGAGATATTTCCACGTTTATACAGATAGTGGTGTAGATATTTCCTTGTTTATAGAGAAAGCGGTGTAGATATTTCCAAGTTTATACAGATAGCAGTGTAGATATTTCCATCTTTATACAGATAGCGGTGTGGATATTTCCAAGTTTATACTGACAGCGGTGTAGATATTTCCACGTTTATACAGATAGCAGTGTAGATATTTCCATGTTTATACAGATAGCGGTGTAGTTATTTCCATGTTTATAGAGATAGCGGTGTGGATATTTCCAGGTTTATACAGATGGCTCTGTAGATATTTCCATGTGTATACAGATGGCAGTGTAGTTATTTCCATGTTTATACAGAAGGAGGTGTAGATACTTCCATGTTTATACAGATGACTGTGTAGATATTTCCATGTTTTACAGATGGCGGTGTAGATATTTCCATGTTTATACAGATAGCGGTGTGGCTATTTCCATATTTATAAAGATAGCGATGTATTTTTTTCCAGGCTTATAGAGATGGCTGTGTAGGTATTTCCATGTTTATACAGATGGCAGTGTAGTTATTTCCATGTTTATACAGTTAGTGGTGTAGAAATTTCCATGTTTATAGAGACGAATGTGTAGGTATTTTCATGTTTAAACAGATGGCGGTGTGGATATTTCCAAGTATGTAGAGATAGCCAAGTAGTTATTTCCATCTTTATACAGATAGCGGTGTAGACATTTCCATGCTTATAGAAAGGGCGGTGTAGATATTTCCATATGTATACAGATAGCGGTGTAGATATTTCCAAGATTATACAGATAGCGGTGTAGATATTTCCATGTTTATACAGAGAGCGATGTAGATATTTCCATGTTTATATAGATAGCGGTGGAAATATTTCCATGTATATAGAGATAGCGGTGGATATATTTCCATGTTTATAGAGATGGCAGTGTAAATATTTCCACGTTTATACAGAGAGGGGTGTAGATATTTCCATGTTTATACAGATAGTGGTTTAGATATTTCCATGTTTATACAGATAGCGGTGTAGGTATTTCCAGGTTCATAGAAATAGCGTTGTAGATATTTCCAGGATTATACAGATGGCTGTGTAGATATTTCCATGTGTATACAGATGGCAGTGTAGCTATTTCCATGTTTATACAGATGGAGGTGTTTATAATTCCATGTTTATACAGATGGAGGTGTTGATACTTCTATGTTTATACAGATGAATGTGTAGATATTTCCATGTTTTTATAGATGGCGGTGTAGATATTTCCATGTTTATATAGATAGCGGTGTGGTTATTTCCATGTTTATACAGATAGCGATGTAGATATTTCCATGTTAATAGAGATGGCTGTGTAGATATTTCCATGTTTATACAGATGGCAGTGTAGATATTTCCATGTTTATACAGAAGGAGGTGTAGATACTTCCATGTTTATACAGAAAACTGTGTAGATATTTCCATGTTTTACAGATGGCGGTGTAGATATTTCCATGTTTATACAGATAGCGGTGTAGCTATTTCCATGTTCATAAAGATAGCGATGTAGTTTTCTCCAGGCTTATAGAGATGGCTGTGTTGGTATTTCCATGTTTATACAGATGGCAGTGTAGATATTTCCATGTTTATACAGTTAGTGGTGTAGATATTTCCAAGTTTATAGAGACGAATGTGTAGGTATTTTCATGTTTAAACAGATGGCGGTGTGGATATTTCCAAGTATGTAGAGACAGCCAAGTAGTTATTTCCATGTTTATACAGATAGCGGTGTAGACATTTCCATGTTTATAGAAATGGCGGTATAGATATTTCCATATGTATACAGATAGCGGTGTAGATATTTCCAAGATTAGACAGATAGCGGTGTAGATATTTCCATGTTTATACAGATAGCGATGTAGATATTTCCATGTTTATATAGATAGCGGTGGAAATATTTCCATGTATATAGAGATAGCGGTGGATATATTTCCATGTTTATAGAGATGGCAGTGTAAATATTTCCACCTTTATACACATAGCGGTGTAGATATTTCCATGTTTATACAGATAGTGGTGTAGATATTTCCATGTTTATACAGATAGCAGTGTAGGTATTTCCAGGATCATAGAGATAGCGTTGTAGATATTTCCAGGATTATATAGATGGCTGTGTAGATATTTCCATGTGTATACAAATGGCAGTGTAGCTATTTCCATGTTTATACAGATGGAGGTGTTTATAATTCCATGTTTATACAGATGGAGGTGTTGATACTTCCATGTTTATACAGATGAATGTGTAGATATTTCCATGTTTTTACAGTTGGCGGTGTAGATATTTCCATGTTTATATAGATAGTGGTGTGGTTATTTCCATGTTTATACAGATAGCGATGTAGATATTTCCATGTTAATAGAGATGGCTGTGTAGATATTTCCATGTTTATACAGTTGGCAGTGTAGATATTTCCATGTTTATACAGATAGTGGTGTAGATATTTCCATGTTTATACAGAAGACTGTGAAGGTATTCCCATGTTTATACAGATGGCGTTGTAGATATTTCCATGTTTATAGAGATACCCTTGTAGATATTTCCATGTTTATACATATAGCGGTGTAGACATTTCCATGTTTATAGAGATAGCGGGGTAGATATTTCCATATTTATACAGATAGTGTTGTAGATATTTCCATGTTTATACAGACAGCGGTGTTGATATTTCCTTGTTTATACAGATAGCGGTTTAGTTATTTCCATGTTTATGCAGATGGTGGTGTATATATTTCCATGTTTATACAGATAGCAGTTGAGATATTTCCATGTTTATACAGTTGGCGGTGTAGATATTTCCATGTTTTTAGAGATAGCTGTGTAGTTATTTCCATGTTTATGGAGTTAGCGGTGTAGATATTTCCATATTTATACAGATAGCCGTGTAGTTATTTCCATGTTTATTCAGATGGCAGTGTAGATATTTCGACGTTCATGCAGATAGCAATGTAGTTATTTCCATGTTTATACAGATAGCGGTGTAGATATTTCCATGTTGATACAGATAGCGGTGGAGATATTTCCAAGTTCATACAGATAGCGGAGGAGATATTTCCATGGTTATACAGATAGCGGTGGATATATTTCTATGTTACTAGAGATGGCAGTGTAGATATTTCCAAGTTTATACACATAGCTGTGAAGATATTTCCATGTTTATACAGATAGCGGTGTAGATATTTCCATGTTTATACAGATAGCGGTGTAGTTATTTCCATGTTTATAGAGATAGCATTGTAGATACTTCCAGGTTTATACAGATGGCTGTGTAGATATATCCATGTTTATAGAGATGGCAGTGTAGATATTTCCATTTTTATAGAGATGGAGGTGTAGATACTTCCATGTTTATACAGATGACTTTGTAGATATTTCCATGTTTTTATAAATGGCGGTGTAGATATTTCCATATTTATAAAGATAGCGGTGTGGCTATTTCCATGTTTTTACAGATAGTGATGTAGATATTTCCAGATTTACAGAGATGGCTGTGTAGGTATTTCCGTGTATACACAGATGGCAGTGTAGATATTTCCATGTTTATACAGATAGTGGTGTAGATCTTTCCATGTTTATACAGATGACTGTGTAGGTATTTCCATGTTTATACAGATGGCGGTGAAGATATCTCCATGTATATCGAGATAGCCGTGTAAATAATTCCATGTTTATACAGATAGCGCTGTAGACATTTCCATGTTTGTACAGATGGCGGTGTAGATATTTCCATATGTATACAGATAGCGGTGTATATATTTCCAAGTTTATACAGAAAGCGATGTAGGTATTTCCATGTTTATACAGATAGCGGTGTCTATATTTCCATGTTTATACAGATAGCAGTGCAGGTATTTCCATGTTCATAGAGATAGCGTTGTTGATATTTCCAGATTTATACAGATGGCTGGGTTGATATTTCCATGTGTATATACATGGCAGTGTAGACATTTCCATGTTTATACAGATGGAGTTGTAGATACTTCCATGTCATACAGATTACTGTGTAGGTATTTCCATGATTTTACAGACGGCTGTGTAGATATTTCCATGTTTATACAGATAGCAGTGTTGAAATTTCCATGTTTAAAAAGAAAGCGGTGGAGATATGTCCATGTTCATACAGATATCGGTGTCGTTATTTCCATGTTTATAGAGATAGCGGTGTAGATATTTCCAGGTTTACTCAGATGGCTGTGTAGATATTTCCATGTTTATACAGATAGCGGTGTAGATATTTCCATGTTGATACAGATAGCGGTGGAGATATTTCCACGTTTATACAGATAGTGGTGTAGATATTTCCATCTTTATACAGATAGCGGTGTGGATATTTCCAAGTTTATACTGATAGCGGTGTAGATATTTCCATGTTTATACAGATAGCAGTGTAGATATTTCCATGTTTATACAGATAGCGTTGGACATATTTCCATGTATGTAGAGATAGCGGTGGATATAATTCCATGTTTATTGAGATGGCGGTGTAGATATTTCCACGTTTATACAGGTGGCAGTGTAGATATTTCAATGTTTATACAGATGGAGGTGTTGATATTTCCATGTTTATATAGATGGAGGTGTTGATACTTCCATGTTTATACTGATGAAGGTGTAGATATTTCCATGTTTTTACAGATGGCGGTGTAGATATTTCCATGTTTATACAGATAGCGGTGGAGATATTGCCATGTTTATAGAGATAGCCGTCTAGATATTTCCATGTTTATAAAGATAACGATGTACATATTTCCATGTTTATACAGATAGCGGTGTAGATATTTCCCTCTTTACTGAGATGGCTGTGTAGATATTTCCATGTTTATGCAGATGGCACTGTAGATATTTCCATGTTTATACAGATAGTGGTGTTGGTATTTCCATGTTTATACTGATGATTGTGTAGCTATTTCCATGTTTATAGAGATGGCGGTGTAGATATTTCCATGTTTATAGAGATAGCCATGAAGATATTTCCAGGTTTAAAAAGATAGCGGTGTAGACATTTCCATGTTTATAGAGATAGCGGTGTAGATATTTCCATGTTCATACACGTTGCGGTGTAGTTGTTTCAATGTTTATGGAGACCACTGTGTATTTATTTCCATGTTTATACAGATGGCGGTGTAGATATTTCCATGTTTACAGAGATAGCGGAGAAGATATTTCCATGTTTCTACATATAGCTTGGTAGTTATATCCATGTTTATAGAGATAGCGGTGTAGATATTTCCATATTTACAGATAGCCGTGTAGATATTTCCATGTTTATTCAGATGGCGCTGTAGATATTTCCATGTTTATACAGATAGCGATGTGGCTATTTCCATGTTTATAGAGATAGCGATGTAGATATTTCCATGTTTATACAGATGGCTGTGTCGATATTTCCATGTTTATACTGATGGCAGTGTAGATATTTCCATCTTCATACACATAGAGGTGTAGATATTTCCATGTTTATACAGATGACTGTGTAGGTATTTCCATGTTCATACAGATTGCAGTGCAGATATTTCCATGTTTACACAGATAGCGGTGTAGATATTTCCATGTTTATATAGATGGCGGTGTTGATATTTCCATGTTTATACAGATGGCCATGTAGATATTGCCATGTTCATACAGATGGTGGTGTAGATATTTCCATGTTTATGCAGATGATGGTGTAGATATTTCCATGCTTATAGAAATGGCGGTGCAGATATTTCCGTGTTTATAGAGATAGCGGTGTAGACATTATCATGTTTATACAGATCATGGTGTAGATATTTCCATATTTATACTGATAGCATTGTAGGTAATTCCATGTTTATTCAGATAGCGGTGTACATATTTCCATGTTTATACAGATCACGGCGTAGATATTTCCATCTTTCCACAAATGGCAGTGTAGATATTTCCATGTATATACAGATGGCGGTGTAGATATTTCAATGTTTATATAGATGGCGGTGTAGATATTTCCTTGTTTATGTAGATGGCAGTGTAGATATTTCCATGTTTATAGAGATCGCGATGTATATATTTCCATGTTTATTGAAATAGCGGTGTAGGTATTTCCATGTTTATACCGTTAGCGGTGTAGATGTTTCCATGTTTACACAGATGGAGGTGTTGATATTTCCATTTTATACAGGTGGCCGTGTAGATATTTCCATGTTTATACAGATGGCGGAGTAGATATTTCCATGTTTATGCAGATGGCGCTGTAGATATTAAAATGTTTAAAGAGATGGCGTTGTAGATATTTCCATGTTTATAAAGATAGCGGTGTTGATATTTCCATGTTTATACAGATCGCGATGTAAATATTTCCATCTTTCTACAGATGGCATTGTAGATATTTCCATGTTTATATATATGGCGGTGTAGATATTTCCATGTTCATTTAGATGGCGGTGTAGGTATTTCAATGTTTATAGAGATGGTGGTGTATATATTTCCATGTTTATAGAGATAGCCGTGTAGAAATTTCCATCTTTATACAGATACCGGTGTAGATATTTCCAAGTTTATAGAAATAGCAGTGTAGTTATTTCCATGTTTGTACAGATAGCGGTGTAGTTATTTCCATGTTTAAAAAATCGTGGTGTAGATATTTCCATCTTTAAACAGATGGCAATGTAGATATTCCCATGTTTATACAGATGGCGGTGTAGATATTTCGACGTTTATACAGATGGCAGTGTAGATGTTTCCATGTTTATGCAGATGGCGGTGTAGGTATTTGCAAGTTTATAGAGAATGCGGTGTAGATATTTCCATGTTTATAGAGATAGCGGTGTAGATATTTCCATGTTTATAGAGATGGCAGTGTAGGTATTTCCATGTTTATAGTCACAGCGGTGTAGATATTTCCATGTTTATACAGACAGTGGGGTAGATATTTCCATGTTTATACAGATACCGGTGATGATATTTCCATGTTTACAGTGATAGTGGTGTAGGTATTTCCATGTTTATTGTGATAGCGTTTTAGTTTTTTCCATGTTTATACACATAGCGTTGTACATGTTTCCATGTTTGTACAGATGGCTATGTAGACATTTCCATGTTTATACGGATAGCGGTGTTGGTATTTCCATCTTTATACTGATAGTGATGTAGATATTTCCTTGTTTATACAGCTCGCTGTGTAGATATTGCGATCTTTAAAAAGACGGCAGTGTAGATATTTCTATGTTTATACAGATGGCGGTGTAGATATTTCCATGTTTACGGAGATGGCGGTGTATATATTTCCATGTTTATATTGATAGCGGTGTAGATATTTCCATATTTCGACAGATCGCGGTGTAGATATTTCCATCTTTCTACAGATGTCGGTGTAGGTATTTCCATGTTTATAGAGATAGCGGTTGAGTTATTTCCATGTTTATACAGATAGCAATGTAGATATTTCCATGTTGATACAGTTTGCGGTGAAGATATTTCCATGTTTATACAGTTAGCGGTGAAGATATTTCCCTGTTTATACAGGTATCGGTGTAGATATTTCCATGTTTATAGAGATCGCGGTGTAGATGTTTACATCTTTCTACAGATGGCAGTGTATATACTTCCATATATATAGAGATAGCGGTTGAGATATTTCCATGTTTATAGAGATAGTGGTGTAATTATTTCTCAGTTTATACAGATCGCGGTGCAGATATTTCCATGTTTATACAGACAGCGGTGTAGATATTTCCATGTTTATATAGATGACGGAGTTGATATTTCCATGTTTATACAGACGGCCATGTAGATATTTCCATGTTCATACCGATGGTGGTGTAGATTTTTCCATGTTTATGCAGATGGCGGTGTAGATATTTCCATGTTTATAGAGATAGCGGAGTAGATATTTCCATGTTTATGCAGCTCATGGTGTAAATATTTCCATGTTTATACAGATAGCATCGTAGATAATTACATGTTTATACAGATAGCGGTGTAGATATTTCCAAATTTATACAGATCACGGTGTAGATATTTCCACCTTTCTACAGATGGCAGTGTAGATATTTCCATGTTTATATAGATGCCGGAGTATATATTTCCATGTTTATAGAGATAGCGTTGTAGATATTTCCATGTTTATACAGATAGCGGTGTAGATATTTCCATGTTTATACAGATAACGGTGTCGGTATTTTCATGTTTATAGAGATAGCGATGTAGATATTTACATGTATATACAGTTCACGGCGTAGATATTTCCATGTTTATACAGTTAGCGGTGTATACATTTCCATGTTTATACAGATCGCAGTGTATATATTTCCATCTTTCTACAGATGGCAGTGTAGATATTTACGAATACATAGAGATAGCGGTTGAGACTTTCCATCTTTATAGAGATAGCGGTGTAGGTATTTCCATGTTTATACAGATTATTGTGTAGATATTTCCATGTTTACAAACATAGCGTTGTAGATAATTCCATGTTTATACAGATAGCGGTGTAGATATTTCCATGTTTATACATATCGTGTTGTAGATATTTCCATCTGTCTACAGATGGCAGTGGGGATATTTCCATGTTTATACAGAAGGCGGTGTTGGAATTTCCATGTTTATATAGATGGCTTTGTAGATATTTCCATGTGTATACAGACCGCTGTGTAGATATTTCCATGTTTATACAGATTGTGGTGTAGATATTTCCGTGTTTATACATAAGACTGTGTAGATAGTTCTATGTTTTTACAGATGGCGGTGTAGATATTTCCATGTTTATAGATATAACGGTGTACATATTTCCATGTTTATACAGATAGCGGTGTAGATATTTTCATGTTTATACAGCACGCAGTGTAGATATATCCATCTTTATACAGATGCCACTGTAGATATTCCCATGTTTATACAGATGGTGGTGTAGATACTTCCATGTTTTTGCAGATGGCGGTGTAGATATTTCCATGTTTATACAGATGGCGGTGTGGATATTTCTATGTTTATTCAGATGGCAGTTTAGATATTTTCAAGTTTATGCAGATGGCGGTGTAGATAATTGCAAGTTGATAGACAATGCGGTGTAGATATTTCCATGTTTACACAGACAGCGGTGTAGATATTTCCATGTTTATACAGCTCGCGGTGTAGATATTTCCATCTTCATAGAGACGGCAGTGTAGATGTTTCCATGTTTATACAGATGGTGGTGTAGATATTTCCATGTTTATAGAGATGGAAGGGTATATTTTTCCATGTTTATTCAGATAGCGGTGTAGATAATTCTATGTTTATGCAGGTAGCGGTGTAGATATTTCGATCTTTCTACATATCGCGGTGTAGATATTTAAATTTTTCTACAAATGGCAGTGTAGATATTTCCATGTTTATAGAGATAGCGTTTGAGATATTTCCATGTGTATACAGATGGTAGTGTAGATATTTCCATGTTTATACAGATGACTGTGTAGATATTTACATATTTTTACAGATGGCGGTGTAGATATTTCCATGTTTATAGAGATAGCGGTGTAGACATTTCCATGTTTATACAGATCGTGGTGTAGATATTTCCATGTTTATACAGATAGCGGTGTAGATATTTCCATGTTAATACAGATAACGGGGTAGATATTTCCATGTTTACAGATATAGCGGTGAGGATATTTCCATGTTTATTCAGCTCCCGGTGTGGACATTTCCATCTTTATACAGATGGCGGTGTAGATATTTCCATGTTTATAGAGATAACACTGTAGATATTTCCATGTTTATGCAGATAGCGGTGAAGATATTTCCATGTTTATAGAGATTGCGGTGTAACTAATTGCATATTTACAGATATCGCTGTAGATATTTCCATGTTTATACAGAAGGCAGCGTAGATATTTCCATGTTTCTACAGATGGCTGTGTAGGTATTTCCATGTTTATATAGATAGCGGTGTGGATATTTCCATGTTTATACAGATAGCGGTGTAGATATTTCCATGTTTATACAAATATTGGTGTAGATATTTCCATGTTTATGCAATTGACTCTGTAGGTATTTCCATGTTTATACAGATGGCAGTGTAGATATTTCCATGTTTATAGAGATAGCCAAGTAGATATTTCCATGTTTATACAGCTAGCGGTGTAGATATTTCCATGTTTATACAGATAGCGGTTTAGATATTTCCATGTTTGTACAGATTGAGGTGTAGGTATTTCCATGTTTATGGAGTTAGCGGTGTAGTTATTTCCATGTTTATATAGACGGCTGGGTAGATATTTCCATGTGTATTCAGATGGCGGTGTAGATATTTCCATGTATATACACATGGAGATGAAGATATTTCCATGTTTATACAGATGACTGTGTAGATATTTCCATGTTTTTACAGATGGCGGTGTAGATATTTCATGTTTATACAGATAGCGGTGTGGCTATTTCCATGTTTATACAGATAGCTGTGTAGATATTTCCATGTTTATAGAGATGGCTGTGTTGATATTTCCATCTTTATACAGATGGCTATGTAGATATTTCCATGTTTATACAGATAGTGGTGTTGATTTTCCATGTTCATACAGATGACTGTGTAGCTATTTCCATGTTTATACAGATGGCGGTGTAGATATTTCCATGTTTATAGAGATAGCCATGTAGATATTTCCATGTTTATACAGATAGCAGTGCAGATATTTCCATGTTTATACAGATAGCGGTGTAGATATTTCCATGTTTACATGGATTGCGGTGTAGGTATTTCCATGTTTATAGAGATAGCGGTGTAGATATTTCCATGCTTATACAGATTGCGGTGTAGCTATTTCCATGTGTATATAGACGGGAGTGTAGATATTTCCATGTTCATACAGGTAGAGGTGTAGATATTTCCATGTTTATGCAGATCTCGGTGTGATATTTCCATCTTTCTACTGATCACAGTGTTGATGTTTCTATGTTTATAGAGTTGGCGGTGAAGATATTTCCCTGTTTATACAGATGGCGGTGTAGTTATTTCCTTGTTTATGCTGATGGCATTGTAGATATTTCCATGTTTATAGAGATGGCGTTTTAGATATTTCTATGTTTATAGAGATAGCGGTGTAGATAATTCCATGTTTATACACATAGCGGTGTAGGTATTTCCATGTTTATACAGCTAGAGGTGTAGATATTTCCATATTTATACAGATAGCGGTGTAGATATTTCCATGTTTGTACAGATTGCGGTGTAGGTATTTCCATGTTTATGGAGATAGCGGTGTAGATATTTCCATGTTTAGACAGATGGCTGTGTAGATATTTCCATGTGTATACAGATGGCGGTGTAGATATTTCCTTGTATATACATATGGAGATGGAGATATTTCCATGTTTATACAGATGACTGTGTAGATATTTCCATGTTTTTACAGATGGCAGTGTAGATATTTCCATGTTTATACAGATAGCAGTGTGGCTATTTCCATGTTTATACAGATAGCTGTGTAGATATTTCCATGTTTATAGAGATGGCTGTGTAGATATTTCCATGTATATACAGATGGCTGTGTAGATATTTCCATGTTTATACAGATGGCAGTGTAGATATTTCCATGTTTATACAGATAGTGGTGTGGATTTTTCCATGTTCATACAGTTGACTGTGTAGGTATTTCCATGTTTATACAGATGGCGGTGTAGATATTTCCATGTTTACAGAGATAGCCATGTAGATATTTCCATGTTTATATAGATAGCAGTGCAGATATTTCCATGTTTATACAGATAGCGGTGTAGATATTTCTATGTTTACAGAGATAGCAGTGTAGATATATCCATATTTGCGCATATTGCGGTGTAGATATTTCCATCTTTACACAGATAGTGGTGGACATATTTCCATGTTTACACTGGTAGCTGTGAAGATATTCCCATGTTTACACAGATAGTGTTGTAGATATTTCCACGTTTATACAGGTAGCGGTGTAGATATTTACATGTTTACAAAGATAGCGGTGTAGATATTTCCATGTTTATAGAGATAGCGCTGGGGATATTTCCATGTTTATACAGATAGCGACGTAGATATTTCCATGTTTATATAGATAGCGGTATAGATATTTCCATGTTTACACAGATTGCCGTGGAGATAATTCCATGTTTACACAGATAGCGGTGAAGATATTTCAATGTTTATACAGATCGTGGTGGAGATATTTCCACGTTTATACAGATAACAGTGGGGATATTTCCATGTTTATACAGATGGCGGTGTAGATATTTCCAAGTTTATAAAGTTAGCGGTGTAGATATTTCCATGTTTATACACATAGCGGTGTAGATATTTCCATGTTTATACAGATTGCGGTGCAGGTATTTCCATGTTTATAGAGATAGCGGTGTAGACATTTTAATGTTTATACAGATGGCTGTGTATATATTTCCATGTGTATACAAATGGCAGTGTAGATATTTCCATGTTTGTACAGATGACTGTGTAGATATTTTCAAGTTTTTACATATGGCGGTGTAGATATTTCCATGTTTATACAGATAGCGGTGTCGCTATTTCTATGTTTATACAGACAGCAGTGTAGATATTTCAATGTTTATAGAGACAGCTGTGTAGATATTTCCAAGTTTGTACAGATAGAGGTGTAGATATTTCCATGTTTATACAGATGACTGGGTAGGTATTTCCATGTTTATACAGATGGCGGCGTAGATATTTCCATGTTTAAAGAGATAGCCATGTAGATATTTCCATGTTTATAAAGATAGCGGTGTAGGCATTTTCATGTTTATAGAGATAGCGTTGTAGTTATCTCAATATTTATAGAGATAGCGTTGTAGTTATCTCAATATTTATAGAGATAGCGATGTAGATATTTCCATGTTCATGCAGATAGTTGTGTAGATATTTCCATGTTTATACAGATAGCGGTGTAGACATTTCCATGTTTATACAGATCGTGGTGTAGATATTTCCATGTTTATACAGATAGCGGTGTAGATATTTCCATGTTAATACAGATAACGGGGTAGATATTTCCATGTTTACAGAGATAGCGGTGAGGATATTTCCATGTTTATTCAGCTCCCGGTGTAGACATTTCCATCTTTATACAGATGGCAGTGTAGATATTTCGATGTTTATACTGATAGTGGTGTAGATATTTTCATGTTTATAGAGATGGTTTTGTACATATTTCCATGTTTATACACATTGCGGTGAAGATATTTCCATGTTTATAGAGATGGCGGTGTAGGTATATCCATGTTTATAGAGATAGCGGTGAAGATACTTCCACGTTTCTACAGATGGCTTTGTAGATATTTCCATGTGTATATTGATGGCAGTGTAGATATTTCCATGTTTTTAAATATGGTGGTGTAGATATTTCCATGTTTATACAGATAACTGTGTAGATTTTTGCATGTTTATACAGATGGCTGTGTAGATATTTCCATGTTTATAGAGATAACACTGTAGATATTTCCATGTTTATACAAATACTGGTGTAGATATTTCCATGTTTATGCAATTGACTGTGTAGGTATTTCCATGTTTATACAGATGGCAGTGTAGATATTTCCATGTTTATAGAGATAGCCAAGTAGATATTTCCATGTTTATACAGCTAGCGGTGTAGATATTTCCATGTTTATACAGATAGCGGTGTAGATATTTCCATGTTTGTACAGATTGAGGTGTAGGTATATCCATGTTTATGGAGATAGCGGTGTAGTTATTTCCATGTTTATACAGACGGCTGGGTAGATATTTCCATGTGTATACAGATGGCGGTGTAGATATTTCCATGTATATACACATGGAGATGAAGATGTTTCCATGTTTATACAGATGACTGTGTAGATATTTCCATGTTTTTACAGATGGCGGTGTAGATATTTCCATGTTTATACAGATAGCGGTGTGGATATTTCCATGTTTATACAGATAGCTGTGTAGGTATTTCCATGTTTATAGAGATGGCTGTGTTGATATTTCCATGTTTATACAGATGGCTATGTAGATATTTCCATGTTTACACAGATAGTGGTGTTGATTTTTCCATGTTCATACAGATGACTGTGTAGCTATTTCCATGTTTATACAGATGGCGGTGTAGATATTTCCATGTGTATAGAGATAGCCATGTAGATATTTCCATGTTTATACAGATAGCAGTGCAGATATTTCCATGTTTATACAGATAGCGGTGTAGATATTTCCATGTTTATACGGATTTCGGTGTAGGTATTTCCATGTTTATAGAGATAGCGGTGTAGATATTTCCATGCTTATAGAGATTGCGGTGTAGATATTTCCATGTGTATATAGACGGGAGTGTAGATATTTCCATGTTCATACAGGTAGAGGTGTAGATATTTCCATGTTTATGCAGATCTCGGTGTGATATTTCCATCTTTCTACGGATCACAGTGTTGATGTTTCTATGTTTATAGAGTTGGCGGTGAAGATATTTCCCTGTTTATACAGATGGCGGTGCAGTTATTTCCTTGTTTATGCTGATGGCATTGTAGATATTTCCATGTTTATAGAGATGGCGTTTTAGATATTTCCATGTTTATAGAGATAGCGGTGTAGATAATTCCATGTTTATACACAAAGCGGTGTAGGTATTTCCATGTTTATACAGCTAGCGGTGTAGATATTTCCATGTTTATACAGATAGCGGTGTAGATATTTCCATGTTTGTACAGATTGCGGTGTAGATATTTCCATGTTTATACAGATAGCAGTGTGGCTATTTCCATGTTTATACAGATAGCTGTGTAGACATTTCCATGTTTATACAGATAGTGGTGTGGATTTTTCCATGTTCATACAGATGTCTGTGTAGGTATTTCCATGTTTATACAGATGGCGGTGTAGATATTTCCATGTTTATAGAGATAGCCACGTAGATATTTCCATGTTTATACAGATAGCAGTGCAGGTATTTCCATGTTTATACAGATAGCGGTGTAGATATTTCTATGTTTACAGAGATATCAGTGTAGATATTTCCATATTTGCGCATATTGCGGTGTAGATATTTCCATCTTTACACAGATAGTGGTGGACATATTTCCATGTTTACACTGGTAGCTGTGAAGATATTCCCATGTTTACACAGATAGTGTTGTAGATATTTCCACGTTTATACAGGTAGCGGTGTAGATATTTCCATGTTTACAAAGATAGCGGTGTAGATATTTCCATGTTTATAGAGATAGCGCTGAGGATATTTCCATGTTTATACAGATAGCGATGTAGATATTTCCATGTTTATACAGATAGCGGTATAGGTATTTCCATGTTTACACAGATAGCCGTGGAGATAATTCCAAGTTTACACAGATAGCGGTGAAGATATTTCAATGTTTATACAGATCGTGGTGGAGATATTTCCACGTTTATACAGATAACAGTGGGGATATTTCCATGTTTATACAGATGGCGGTGTAGATATTTCCAAGTTTATAAAGTTAGCAGTGTAGATATTTCCATGTTTATACACATAGCGGTGTAGATATTTCCATGTTTATACAGATTGCGGTGCAGGTATTTCCATGTTTATAGAGATAGCGTTGTAGACATTTTAATGTTTATACAGATGGCTCTGTATATATTTCCATGTGTATACAAATGGCAGTGTAGATATTTCGATGTTTATACAGATGACTGTGTAGATATTTTCAAGTTTTTACACATGGCGGTGTAGATATTTCCATGTTTATACAGATAGCGGTGTCGCTATTTCTATGTTTATACAGACAGCAGTGTAGATATTTCCATGTTTATAGAGATAGCTGTGTAGATATTTCCAAGTTTGTACAGATAGAGTTGTAGATATTTCCATGTTTATACAGATGACTGGGTAGGTATTTCCATGTTTATACAGATGGCTGTGTAGATATTTCCATGTTTATACAGATGACTGTGCTGATATTTCCATGTTTTTACAGATGGCGGTATAGATATTCCATGTTATACAGATAGCGGTGTGGCTATTTCCATGTTTATACAGATAGCGAAGTAGATATTTCCATTTTTCTAGAGATGGCTGTGTAGATATTTCCACGTTTATACAGATGGCAGTGTAGAAATTTCCATGTTTATAGAGATGGCTGTGTAGATATTTCCATGTTTATACAGATGGCATTGTAGATATATCCATGTTTATATAGATAGTGGTGTAGATATTTCCATGTTTATACAGATGACTCTATAGGTATTTCCATGTTTATAGAGATTGCGGTGTAGATATTTCCATGTTTATAGAGATAGACATGTAGTTATGTCCATGTTTATACAGATAGCGCTGTAGCCATTCCCATGTTTATGGAGATAGCGATGTAGATATTTCCATGTTTATAGAGATGGCTGTGTAGATATTTCCATGTTTATAGAGATGGCAGTGTAGATATTTCCATGTTTATACAGATAGTGGTGAAGATATTTCCATGTTTTTACAGATGACTTTGTAGGTATTTCCATGTTTATACAGATGGCGGTGTATATATTTCCATGTTTATACAGATAGCGGTGTAGATATTTCCATGTTAATACAGATAACGGGGTAGATATTTCCATGTTTACAGATATAGCGGTGAGGATATTTCCATGTTTATTCAGCTCCCGGTGTGGACATTTCCATCTTTATACAGATGGCGGTGTAGATATTTCCATGTTTATAGAGATAACACTGTAGATATTTCCATGTTTATGCAGATAGCGGTGAAGATATTTCCATGTTTATAGAGATTGCGGTGTAACTAATTGCATATTTACAGATATCGCTGTAGATATTTCCATGTTTATACAGAAGGCAGCGTAGATATTTCCATGTTTCTACAGATGGCTGTGTAGGTATTTCCATGTTTATATAGATAGCGGTGTGGATATTTCCATGTTTATACAGATAGCGGTGTAGATATTTCCATGTTTATACAAATATTGGTGTAGATATTTCCATGTTTATGCAATTGACTCTGTAGGTATTTCCATGTTTATACAGATGGCAGTGTAGATATTTCCATGTTTATAGAGATAGCCAAGTAGATATTTCCATGTTTATACAGCTAGCGGTGTAGATATTTCCATGTTTATACAGATAGCGGTTTAGATATTTCCATGTTTGTACAGATTGAGGTGTAGGTATTTCCATGTTTATGGAGTTAGCGGTGTAGTTATTTCCATGTTTATATAGACGGCTGGGTAGATATTTCCATGTGTATTCAGATGGCGGTGTAGATATTTCCATGTATATACACATGGAGATGAAGATATTTCCATGTTTATACAGATGACTGTGTAGATATTTCCATGTTTTTACAGATGGCGGTGTAGATATTTCATGTTTATACAGATAGCGGTGTGGCTATTTCCATGTTTATACAGATAGCTGTGTAGATATTTCCATGTTTATAGAGATGGCTGTGTTGATATTTCCATCTTTATACAGATGGCTATGTAGATATTTCCATGTTTATACAGATAGTGGTGTTGATTTTCCATGTTCATACAGATGACTGTGTAGCTATTTCCATGTTTATACAGATGGCGGTGTAGATATTTCCATGTTTATAGAGATAGCCATGTAGATATTTCCATGTTTATACAGATAGCAGTGCAGATATTTCCATGTTTATACAGATAGCGGTGTAGATATTTCCATGTTTACATGGATTGCGGTGTAGGTATTTCCATGTTTATAGAGATAGCGGTGTAGATATTTCCATGCTTATACAGATTGCGGTGTAGCTATTTCCATGTGTATATAGACGGGAGTGTAGATATTTCCATGTTCATACAGGTAGAGGTGTAGATATTTCCATGTTTATGCAGATCTCGGTGTGATATTTCCATCTTTCTACTGATCACAGTGTTGATGTTTCTATGTTTATAGAGTTGGCGGTGAAGATATTTCCCTGTTTATACAGATGGCGGTGTAGTTATTTCCTTGTTTATGCTGATGGCATTGTAGATATTTCCATGTTTATAGAGATGGCGTTTTAGATATTTCTATGTTTATAGAGATAGCGGTGTAGATAATTCCATGTTTATACACATAGCGGTGTAGGTATTTCCATGTTTATACAGCTAGAGGTGTAGATATTTCCATATTTATACAGATAGCGGTGTAGATATTTCCATGTTTGTACAGATTGCGGTGTAGGTATTTCCATGTTTATGGAGATAGCGGTGTAGATATTTCCATGTTTAGACAGATGGCTGTGTAGATATTTCCATGTGTATACAGATGGCGGTGTAGATATTTCCTTGTATATACATATGGAGATGGAGATATTTCCATGTTTATACAGATGACTGTGTAGATATTTCCATGTTTTTACAGATGGCAGTGTAGATATTTCCATGTTTATACAGATAGCAGTGTGGCTATTTCCATGTTTATACAGATAGCTGTGTAGATATTTCCATGTTTATAGAGATGGCTGTGTAGATATTTCCATGTATATACAGATGGCTGTGTAGATATTTCCATGTTTATACAGATGGCAGTGTAGATATTTCCATGTTTATACAGATAGTGGTGTGGATTTTTCCATGTTCATACAGTTGACTGTGTAGGTATTTCCATGTTTATACAGATGGCGGTGTAGATATTTCCATGTTTACAGAGATAGCCATGTAGATATTTCCATGTTTATATAGATAGCAGTGCAGATATTTCCATGTTTATACAGATAGCGGTGTAGATATTTCTATGTTTACAGAGATAGCAGTGTAGATATATCCATATTTGCGCATATTGCGGTGTAGATATTTCCATCTTTACACAGATAGTGGTGGACATATTTCCATGTTTACACTGGTAGCTGTGAAGATATTCCCATGTTTACACAGATAGTGTTGTAGATATTTCCACGTTTATACAGGTAGCGGTGTAGATATTTACATGTTTACAAAGATAGCGGTGTAGATATTTCCATGTTTATAGAGATAGCGCTGGGGATATTTCCATGTTTATACAGATAGCGACGTAGATATTTCCATGTTTATATAGATAGCGGTATAGATATTTCCATGTTTACACAGATTGCCGTGGAGATAATTCCATGTTTACACAGATAGCGGTGAAGATATTTCAATGTTTATACAGATCGTGGTGGAGATATTTCCACGTTTATACAGATAACAGTGGGGATATTTCCATGTTTATACAGATGGCGGTGTAGATATTTCCAAGTTTATAAAGTTAGCGGTGTAGATATTTCCATGTTTATACACATAGCGGTGTAGATATTTCCATGTTTATACAGATTGCGGTGCAGGTATTTCCATGTTTATAGAGATAGCGGTGTAGACATTTTAATGTTTATACAGATGGCTGTGTATATATTTCCATGTGTATACAAATGGCAGTGTAGATATTTCCATGTTTGTACAGATGACTGTGTAGATATTTTCAAGTTTTTACATATGGCGGTGTAGATATTTCCATGTTTATACAGATAGCGGTGTCGCTATTTCTATGTTTATACAGACAGCAGTGTAGATATTTCAATGTTTATAGAGACAGCTGTGTAGATATTTCCAAGTTTGTACAGATAGAGGTGTAGATATTTCCATGTTTATACAGATGACTGGGTAGGTATTTCCATGTTTATACAGATGGCGGCGTAGATATTTCCATGTTTAAAGAGATAGCCATGTAGATATTTCCATGTTTATAAAGATAGCGGTGTAGGCATTTTCATGTTTATAGAGATAGCGTTGTAGTTATCTCAATATTTATAGAGATAGCGTTGTAGTTATCTCAATATTTATAGAGATAGCGATGTAGATATTTCCATGTTCATGCAGATAGTTGTGTAGATATTTCCATGTTTATACAGATAGCGGTGTAGACATTTCCATGTTTATACAGATCGTGGTGTAGATATTTCCATGTTTATACAGAGAGCGGTGTAGATATTTCCATGTTAATACAGATAACGGGGTAGATATTTCCATGTTTACAGAGATAGCGGTGAGGATATTTCCATGTTTATTCAGCTCCCGGTGTAGACATTTCCATCTTTATACAGATGGCAGTGTAGATATTTCGATGTTTATACTGATAGTGGTGTAGATATTTTCATGTTTATAGAGATGGTTTTGTACATATTTCCATGTTTATACACATTGCGGTGAAGATATTTCCATGTTTATAGAGATGGCGGTGTAGGTATATCCATGTTTATAGAGATAGCGGTGAAGATACTTCCACGTTTCTACAGATGGCTTTGTAGATATTTCCATGTGTATATTGATGGCAGTGTAGATATTTCCATGTTTTTAAATATGGTGGTGTAGATATTTCCATGTTTATACAGATAACTGTGTAGATATTTGCATGTTTATACAGATGGCTGTGTAGATATTTCCATGTTTATAGAGATAACACTGTAGATATTTCCATGTTTATACAAATACTGGTGTAGATATTTCCATGTTTATGCAATTGACTGTGTAGGTATTTCCATGTTTATACAGATGGCAGTGTAGATATTTCCATGTTTATAGAGATAGCCAAGTAGATATTTCCATGTTTATACAGCTAGCGGTGTAGATATTTCCATGTTTATACAGATAGCGGTGTAGATATTTCCATGTTTGTACAGATTGAGGTGTAGGTATATCCATGTTTATGGAGATAGCGGTGTAGTTATTTCCATGTTTATACAGACGGCTGGGTAGATATTTCCATGTGTATACAGATGGCGGTGTAGATATTTCCATGTATATACACATGGAGATGAAGATGTTTCCATGTTTATACAGATGACTGTGTAGATATTTCCATGTTTTTACAGATGGCGGTGTAGATATTTCCATGTTTATACAGATAGCGGTGTGGATATTTCCATGTTTATACAGATAGCTGTGTAGGTATTTCCATGTTTATAGAGATGGCTGTGTTGATATTTCCATGTTTATACAGATGGCTATGTAGATATTTCCATGTTTACACAGATAGTGGTGTTGATTTTTCCATGTTCATACAGATGACTGTGTAGCTATTTCCATGTTTATACAGATGGCGGTGTAGATATTTCCATGTGTATAGAGATAGCCATGTAGATATTTCCATGTTTATACAGATAGCAGTGCAGATATTTCCATGTTTATACAGATAGCGGTGTAGATATTTCCATGTTTATACGGATTTCGGTGTAGGTATTTCCATGTTTATAGAGATAGCGGTGTAGATATTTCCATGCTTATAGAGATTGCGGTGTAGATATTTCCATGTGTATATAGACGGGAGTGTAGATATTTCCATGTTCATACAGGTAGAGGTGTAGATATTTCCATGTTTATGCAGATCTCGGTGTGATATTTCCATCTTTCTACGGATCACAGTGTTGATGTTTCTATGTTTATAGAGTTGGCGGTGAAGATATTTCCCTGTTTATACAGATGGCGGTGCAGTTATTTCCTTGTTTATGCTGATGGCATTGTAGATATTTCCATGTTTATAGAGATGGCGTTTTAGATATTTCTATGTTTATAGAGATAGCGGTGTAGATAATTCCATGTTTATACACAAAGCGGTGTAGGTATTTCCATGTTTATACAGCTAGCGGTGTAGATATTTCCATGTTTATACAGATAGCGGTGTAGATATTTCCATGTTTGTACAGATTGCGGTGTAGATATTTCCATGTTTATACAGATAGCAGTGTGGCTATTTCCATGTTTATACAGATAGCTGTGTAGACATTTCCATGTTTATACAGATAGTGGTGTGGATTTTTCCATGTTCATACAGATGTCTGTGTAGGTATTTCCATGTTTATACAGATGGCGGTGTAGATATTTCCATGTTTATAGAGATAGCCACGTAGATATTTCCATGTTTATACAGATAGCAGTGCAGGTATTTCCATGTTTATACAGATAGCGGTGTAGATATTTCTATGTTTACAGAGATATCAGTGTAGATATTTCCATATTTGCGCATATTGCGGTGTAGATATTTCCATCTTTACACAGATAGTGGTGGACATATTTCCATGTTTACACTGGTAGCTGTGAAGATATTCCCATGTTTACACAGATAGTGTTGTAGATATTTCCACGTTTATACAGGTAGCGGTGTAGATATTTCCATGTTTACAAAGATAGCGGTGTAGATATTTCCATGTTTATAGAGATAGCGCTGAGGATATTTCCATGTTTATACAGATAGCGATGTAGATATTTCCATGTTTATACAGATAGCGGTATAGGTATTTCCATGTTTACACAGATAGCCGTGGAGATAATTCCAAGTTTACACAGATAGCGGTGAAGATATTTCAATGTTTATACAGATCGTGGTGGAGATATTTCCACGTTTATACAGATAACAGTGGGGATATTTCCATGTTTATACAGATGGCGGTGTAGATATTTCCAAGTTTATAAAGTTAGCGGTGTAGATATTTCCATGTTTATACACATAGCGGTGTAGATATTTCCATGTTTATACAGATTGCGGTGCAGGTATTTCCATGTTTATAGAGATAGCGTTGTAGACATTTTAATGTTTATACAGATGGCTCTGTATATATTTCCATGTGTATACAAATGGCAGTGTAGATATTTCGATGTTTATACAGATGACTGTGTAGATATTTTCAAGTTTTTACACATGGCGGTGTAGATATTTCCATGTTTATACAGATAGCGGTGTCGCTATTTCTATGTTTATACAGACAGCAGTGTAGATATTTCCATGTTTATAGAGATAGCTGTGTAGATATTTCCAAGTTTGTACAGATAGAGTTGTAGATATTTCCATGTTTATACAGATGACTGGGTAGGTATTTCCATGTTTATACAGATGGCTGTGTAGATATTTCCATGTTTATACAGATGACTGTGCTGATATTTCCATGTTTTTACAGATGGCGGTATAGATATTCCATGTTATACAGATAGCGGTGTGGCTATTTCCATGTTTATACAGATAGCGATGTAGATATTTCCATTTTTCTAGAGATGGCTGTGTAGATATTTCCACGTTTATACAGATGGCAGTGTAGAAATTTCCATGTTTATAGAGATGGCTGTGTAGATATTTCCATGTTTATACAGATAGCATTGTAGATATATCCATGTTTATATAGATAGTGGTGTAGATATTTCCATGTTTATACAGATGACTCTATAGGTATTTCCATGTTTATACAGATTGCGGTGTAGATATTTCCATGTTTATAGAGATAGACATGTAGTTATGTCCATGTTTATACAGATAGCGCTGTAGCCATTCCCATGTTTATGGAGATAGCGATGTAGATATTTCCATGTTTATAGAGATGGCAGTGTAGATATTTCCATGTTTATACAGATAGTGGTGAAGATATTTCCATGTTTTTACAGATGACTTTGTAGGTATTTCCATGTTTATACAGATGGCGGTGTATATATTTCCATGTTTACAGAGATAGCGGTGTAGGTATTTCCATGTTTATACAGATAGCGGTGTGGCTATTTCCATGTTTATACAGATAGCGATGTATTTATTTCTAGGTTTATAGAGATGGCTCTGTAGATATTTCCATGTTTATAGAGATAGTGGTGTAGATATTTCCAGGTTTATACAGATGACTGTGTAGATATTTCCATGTGTATACAGATGGCAGTGTAAATATTTCCATGTTTATAGAGATGGAGGTGTTGGTACTTCCATGTTTATACAGCTGACTGTGTAGATATTTCCATGTTTTTACAGATGGCAGTGTAGATATTTCCATGTTTATATAGATAGTGGTGTGGCTATTTCCATATTTATACAGATAGCGATGTAGATATTTCCATGTTTATAGAGATGGCTGTGTAGATATTTCCATGTTTATACAGATGGCAGTGTAGATATTTCCATGTTTATATAGATAGTGGTGTAGATATTTCCATGTTTATACAGATGACTGTGTAGGAATTTCCATGATTATACAGATGGCGGTGTTGATATTTCCATGTTTATACACATAGCGGTGTAGATATTTCCATGTTTATACAGAGAGCGGTGTAGTTACTTCTATGTTTATTCAGATGACTGTGTATATATTTCCATGATTATGCAGAAGGTGATGTAGATATTTCCATGTTTATAGAGATAGCGGTGTAGATGTTTCCATGTTTATACAGATGGCTGTGTAGATATTTCCATGTTTACTGAGATGGCGGTGTAGTTATTTCCATGTTTATACAGATAGAGGTGTGGCTATTTCCATGTTTATACAGATGGCAGTGTAGATATTTCCATGTTTCTACAGATAGCGATGTAGATATTTGCATGTTTATACAGATAGTGGTGTAGATGTTTCGATGTTTATACAGATAACTGTGTAGGTATTTCCATGTTTACACAGATGGCGGAGTAGATATTTCCATGTTTATAGAGATAGCCATGTAGATATTTCCATGTTTATAAAGATAGCGGTGTAGGCATTTCCATGTTTTAGAGAAAGCGTTTTAGGTATTTCAATATTTATAGAGATAGTAGAGTAGATATTTCCAAGTTTATACAGAGAGCGGTGTAGATATTTCCATGTATATACAGATAGCGTTGTTGACATTTCCATGTTTATACAGATCGTGGTATAGCTATTTCCATGTTAATACAGATAGCAGTGTAGATATTTCCACGTTTATACACCTTGCGGTGTAGTCATTTCCAATTTTATACAGATGGCAGTGTAGATATTTTCATGTTTATACAGATAGCGGTGTAGATATTTCCATGTTTACACAGACGGCGCTGTAGATAGTTCCAAGTTTATAGAGATTGCGGTGTAGATATTTCCATGTGTATAGAGATAGCGGTGCAGATGTTTTCATGTTTATACCGATGGCTGTCTAGATATTTCCATGTGTATACAGATTTCAGTGTAGATATATCCATGTTTATTGAGATGTTGGTATAGATATTTCCATGTACATACAAATGAATGTGTAGATATTTCCATGTTTATACAGATGGCGGTGTAGATATTTCCGTGTTTATAGAGATAGCGGTGTACATATTTCCATGTTAATACAGCTTGCAATTCAGTTATTTCCATGTTTATACAGATAGCGTTGTAGATATTTCCATCTTTGCACAGATTGCGGTGTTGATATTTCCATCTTTACACAGATAGTGGTGTAGATATTTCCATCTTTACACAGAAAGCTGTGTAGATATTTCCATGTTTACACAGATAGCGTTCTGGATATTTCCATGTTTATAGAGATAGCCTTGTAGATGTTTCCATGTTTATACAGATAGCGGTGGAGATATTTCCATGTTTATACATATAGCGGTGTAGATATTTCCATGTTAATACAGATAGCGGTGTAGATATTTGCAAGTTTATACACATAGCGGTGAATATATTTCCATGTTTATACAGATAGCGGTGGTGATATTTCCATGTTTACACAGATAGCGGTGGTGATATTTCCATGTTTAGAAAGATGGCGGTGTAGATATTCCCATGTTTATATAGATAGCGTTGTTGTTATTTCCAGGTTTATAGAGAGAGCGGTTTAGATATTTCCATATTTACAGATAGCCGTGTAGATATTTCCAAGTTTATTCAGATTGCAGTGTCGATATTTCCATGTTTATAGAGATACCCATGTAGTTATTTCCATGTTTATACAGATAGCGGTCTAGACATTTCCATGTTTATAGAGATACTGGTGTAGATTTTTCCATATTTCCACAGATAACGGTGTAGATATTTCCATGTTTATACAGATAGCGGTTTAGATATTTCCAGGTTTATACTGATAACGGTGTACATATTTCCGTGTTTATACAGATAGCGGTGTATATATTTCCAGGTTTATGCAGATAGCGGTGTAGTTATTTCCATGTTTATACAGATGGTGGTGTATATATTTACATGTTTATACAGATGGCGGTGTAGATATTTCCATGCTTGTAGAGATAGCTGTGTAGATATTTCCATGTTTATACAGATAGCGGTGTAGATATTTCCATATGTACACAGATAGCCATGAAGATATTTCCATGTTTATTGAGATGGCGGTGTAGATATTTCCATGTTTATGCAGATAGCGGTGAGGCTATTTCCATGTTTTTACAGATGGCAGTGTAGATATTTCCATGTTTGTGCAGATGGAGGTATAGATACTTCCATGTTTATACAGATGACTCTGCTGATATTTCCATGTTTTTACAGATGGCGGTATAGGTATTCCATGTTATACAGATAGCGGTGTGGCTATTTCCATGTTTATACAGATAGCGATGTAGATATTTCCATTTTTCTAGAGATGGCTGTGTAGATATTTCCACGTTTATACAGATGGCAGTGTAGAAATTTCCATGTTTATAGAGATGGCTGTGTAGATATTTCCATGTTTATACAGATGGCATTGTAGATATTTCCATGTTTATATAGATAGTGATGTAGATATTTCCATGTTTATACAGATGACTGTGTAGGTATTTCCATGTTTATACAGATTGCGGTGTAGATATTTCCATGTTTATAGAGATAGACATGTAGTTATGTCCATGTTTATACAGATAGCGGTGTAGCCATTCCCATGTTTATGGAGATAGCGATGTAGATATTTCCATGTTTATAGAGATGGCTGTGTAGATATTTCCATGTTTATACAGATGGCAGTGTAGATATTTCCATGTTTATACAGATAGTGGTGAAGATATTTCCATGTTTTTACCGATGACTTTGTAGGTATTTCCATGTTTATACAGATGGCGGTGTAGATATTTCCATGTTTACAGAGATAGCGGTGTAGGTATTTCCATGTTTATACAGATATCGGTGTAGATATTTCCATGTTTATACAGAGAGCGGTGTAAGTATTTCCATATATATAGAGATAGCGGTGTAGATATTTCCTGGTTTATACAGATGGCTGTGTAGGTAATTCCATGTGTATACACATGGCAGTGTAGATGTTCCCATGTTTATACAGATGGAGGTGTATATATTTCCATGTTTCTACAGATGACTATGCAGATATTTCCATGTTTTCACAGATGACGGTGTAGGTATTTCCATGTTTATACAGATAGCGGTGTGGCTATTTCCATGTTTATACAGATAGCGATGTATTTATTTCTAGGTTTATAGAGATGGCTCTGTAGATATTTCCATGTTTATAGAGATAGTGGTGTAGATATTTCCATGTTTGTACAGATGACTGTGTAGATATTTCCATGTTTTTACAGATGGCAGTGTAGATATTTCCATGTTTATATAGATAGTGGTGTGGCTATTTCCATATTTATTCAGATAGCGATGTAGATATTTCCATGTTTATAGAGATGGCTGTGTAGATATTTCCATGTTTATACAGATGGCATTGTAGAAATTTCCATGTTTATTGAGATGGCTGTGTAGATATTTCCATGTTTATACAGATAGCGGTGTGGATATTTCCATGTTTATACAGATAGCTGTGTAGGTATTTCCATGTTTATAGAGATGGCTGTGTTGATATTTCCATGTTTATACAGATGGCTATGTAGATATTTCCATGTTTACACAGATAGTGGTGTTGATTTTTCCATGTTCATACAGATGACTGTGTAGCTATTTCCATGTTTATACAGATGGCGGTGTAGATATTTCCATGTGTATAGAGATAGCCATGTAGATATTTCCATGTTTATACAGATAGCAGTGCAGATATTTCCATGTTTATACAGATAGCGGTGTAGATATTTCCATGTTTATACGGATTTCGGTGTAGGTATTTCCATGTTTATAGAGATAGCGGTGTAGATATTTCCATGCTTATAGAGATTGCGGTGTAGATATTTCCATGTGTATATAGACGGGAGTGTAGATATTTCCATGTTCATACAGGTAGAGGTGTAGATATTTCCATGTTTATGCAGATCTCGGTGTGATATTTCCATCTTTCTACGGATCACAGTGTTGATGTTTCTATGTTTATAGAGTTGGCGGTGAAGATATTTCCCTGTTTATACAGATGGCGGTGCAGTTATTTCCTTGTTTATGCTGATGGCATTGTAGATATTTCCATGTTTATAGAGATGGCGTTTTAGATATTTCTATGTTTATAGAGATAGCGGTGTAGATAATTCCATGTTTATACACAAAGCGGTGTAGGTATTTCCATGTTTATACAGCTAGCGGTGTAGATATTTCCATGTTTATACAGATAGCGGTGTAGATATTTCCATGTTTGTACAGATTGCGGTGTAGATATTTCCATGTTTATACAGATAGCAGTGTGGCTATTTCCATGTTTATACAGATAGCTGTGTAGACATTTCCATGTTTATACAGATAGTGGTGTGGATTTTTCCATGTTCATACAGATGTCTGTGTAGGTATTTCCATGTTTATACAGATGGCGGTGTAGATATTTCCATGTTTATAGAGATAGCCACGTAGATATTTCCATGTTTATACAGATAGCAGTGCAGGTATTTCCATGTTTATACAGATAGCGGTGTAGATATTTCTATGTTTACAGAGATATCAGTGTAGATATTTCCATATTTGCGCATATTGCGGTGTAGATATTTCCATCTTTACACAGATAGTGGTGGACATATTTCCATGTTTACACTGGTAGCTGTGAAGATATTCCCATGTTTACACAGATAGTGTTGTAGATATTTCCACGTTTATACAGGTAGCGGTGTAGATATTTCCATGTTTACAAAGATAGCGGTGTAGATATTTCCATGTTTATAGAGATAGCGCTGAGGATATTTCCATGTTTATACAGATAGCGATGTAGATATTTCCATGTTTATACAGATAGCGGTATAGGTATTTCCATGTTTACACAGATAGCCGTGGAGATAATTCCAAGTTTACACAGATAGCGGTGAAGATATTTCAATGTTTATACAGATCGTGGTGGAGATATTTCCACGTTTATACAGATAACAGTGGGGATATTTCCATGTTTATACAGATGGCGGTGTAGATATTTCCAAGTTTATAAAGTTAGCGGTGTAGATATTTCCATGTTTATACACATAGCGGTGTAGATATTTCCATGTTTATACAGATTGCGGTGCAGGTATTTCCATGTTTATAGAGATAGCGTTGTAGACATTTTAATGTTTATACAGATGGCTCTGTATATATTTCCATGTGTATACAAATGGCAGTGTAGATATTTCGATGTTTATACAGATGACTGTGTAGATATTTTCAAGTTTTTACACATGGCGGTGTAGATATTTCCATGTTTATACAGATAGCGGTGTCGCTATTTCTATGTTTATACAGACAGCAGTGTAGATATTTCCATGTTTATAGAGATAGCTGTGTAGATATTTCCAAGTTTGTACAGATAGAGTTGTAGATATTTCCATGTTTATACAGATGACTGGGTAGGTATTTCCATGTTTATACAGATGGCTGTGTAGATATTTCCATGTTTATACAGATGACTGTGCTGATATTTCCATGTTTTTACAGATGGCGGTATAGATATTCCATGTTATACAGATAGCGGTGTGGCTATTTCCATGTTTATACAGATAGCGATGTAGATATTTCCATTTTTCTAGAGATGGCTGTGTAGATATTTCCACGTTTATACAGATGGCAGTGTAGAAATTTCCATGTTTATAGAGATGGCTGTGTAGATATTTCCATGTTTATACAGATAGCATTGTAGATATATCCATGTTTATATAGATAGTGGTGTAGATATTTCCATGTTTATACAGATGACTCTATAGGTATTTCCATGTTTATACAGATTGCGGTGTAGATATTTCCATGTTTATAGAGATAGACATGTAGTTATGTCCATGTTTATACAGATAGCGCTGTAGCCATTCCCATGTTTATGGAGATAGCGATGTAGATATTTCCATGTTTATAGAGATGGCAGTGTAGATATTTCCATGTTTATAGAGATAGTGGTGAAGATATTTCCATGTTTTTACAGATGACTTTGTAGGTATTTCCATGTTTATACAGATGGCGGTGTATATATTTCCATGTTTACAGAGATAGCGGTGTAGGTATTTCCATGTTTATACAGATAGCGGTGTGGCTATTTCCATGTTTATACAGATAGCGATGTATTTATTTCTAGGTTTATAGAGATGGCTCTGTAGATATTTCCATGTTTATAGAGATAGTGGTGTAGATATTTCCAGGTTTATACAGATGACTGTGTAGATATTTCCATGTGTATACAGATGGCAGTGTAAATATTTCCATGTTTATAGAGATGGAGGTGTTGGTACTTCCATGTTTATACAGCTGACTGTGTAGATATTTCCATGTTTTTACAGATGGCAGTGTAGATATTTCCATGTTTATATAGATAGTGGTGTGGCTATTTCCATATTTATACAGATAGCGATGTAGATATTTCCATGTTTATAGAGATGGCTGTGTAGATATTTCCATGTTTATACAGATGGCAGTGTAGATATTTCCATGTTTATATAGATAGTGGTGTAGATATTTCCATGTTTATACAGATGACTGTGTAGGAATTTCCATGATTATACAGATGGCGGTGTTGATATTTCCATGTTTATACACATAGCGGTGTAGATATTTCCATGTTTATACAGAGAGCGGTGTAGTTACTTCTATGTTTATTCAGATGACTGTGTATATATTTCCATGATTATGCAGAAGGTGATGTAGATATTTCCATGTTTATAGAGATAGCGGTGTAGATGTTTCCATGTTTATACAGATGGCTGTGTAGATATTTCCATGTTTACTGAGATGGCGGTGTAGTTATTTCCATGTTTATACAGATAGAGGTGTGGCTATTTCCATGTTTATACAGATGGCAGTGTAGATATTTCCATGTTTCTACAGATAGCGATGTAGATATTTGCATGTTTATACAGATAGTGGTGTAGATGTTTCGATGTTTATACAGATAACTGTGTAGGTATTTCCATGTTTACACAGATGGCGGAGTAGATATTTCCATGTTTATAGAGATAGCCATGTAGATATTTCCATGTTTATAAAGATAGCGGTGTAGGCATTTCCATGTTTTAGAGAAAGCGTTTTAGGTATTTCAATATTTATAGAGATAGTAGAGTAGATATTTCCAAGTTTATACAGAGAGCGGTGTAGATATTTCCATGTATATACAGATAGCGTTGTTGACATTTCCATGTTTATACAGATCGTGGTATAGCTATTTCCATGTTAATACAGATAGCAGTGTAGATATTTCCACGTTTATACACCTTGCGGTGTAGTCATTTCCAATTTTATACAGATGGCAGTGTAGATATTTTCATGTTTATACAGATAGCGGTGTAGATATTTCCATGTTTACACAGACGGCGCTGTAGATAGTTCCAAGTTTATAGAGATTGCGGTGTAGATATTTCCATGTGTATAGAGATAGCGGTGCAGATGTTTTCATGTTTATACCGATGGCTGTCTAGATATTTCCATGTGTATACAGATTTCAGTGTAGATATATCCATGTTTATTGAGATGTTGGTATAGATATTTCCATGTACATACAAATGAATGTGTAGATATTTCCATGTTTATACAGATGGCGGTGTAGATATTTCCGTGTTTATAGAGATAGCGGTGTACATATTTCCATGTTAATACAGCTTGCAATTCAGTTATTTCCATGTTTATACAGATAGCGTTGTAGATATTTCCATCTTTGCACAGATTGCGGTGTTGATATTTCCATCTTTACACAGATAGTGGTGTAGATATTTCCATCTTTACACAGAAAGCTGTGTAGATATTTCCATGTTTACACAGATAGCGTTCTGGATATTTCCATGTTTATAGAGATAGCCTTGTAGATGTTTCCATGTTTATACAGATAGCGGTGGAGATATTTCCATGTTTATACATATAGCGGTGTAGATATTTCCATGTTAATACAGATAGCGGTGTAGATATTTGCAAGTTTATACACATAGCGGTGAATATATTTCCATGTTTATACAGATAGCGGTGGTGATATTTCCATGTTTACACAGATAGCGGTGGTGATATTTCCATGTTTAGAAAGATGGCGGTGTAGATATTCCCATGTTTATATAGATAGCGTTGTTGTTATTTCCAGGTTTATAGAGAGAGCGGTTTAGATATTTCCATATTTACAGATAGCCGTGTAGATATTTCCAAGTTTATTCAGATTGCAGTGTCGATATTTCCATGTTTATAGAGATACCCATGTAGTTATTTCCATGTTTATACAGATAGCGGTCTAGACATTTCCATGTTTATAGAGATACTGGTGTAGATTTTTCCATATTTCCACAGATAACGGTGTAGATATTTCCATGTTTATACAGATAGCGGTTTAGATATTTCCAGGTTTATACTGATAACGGTGTACATATTTCCGTGTTTATACAGATAGCGGTGTATATATTTCCAGGTTTATGCAGATAGCGGTGTAGTTATTTCCATGTTTATACAGATGGTGGTGTATATATTTACATGTTTATACAGATGGCGGTGTAGATATTTCCATGCTTGTAGAGATAGCTGTGTAGATATTTCCATGTTTATACAGATAGCGGTGTAGATATTTCCATATGTACACAGATAGCCATGAAGATATTTCCATGTTTATTGAGATGGCGGTGTAGATATTTCCATGTTTATGCAGATAGCGGTGAGGCTATTTCCATGTTTTTACAGATGGCAGTGTAGATATTTCCATGTTTGTGCAGATGGAGGTATAGATACTTCCATGTTTATACAGATGACTCTGCTGATATTTCCATGTTTTTACAGATGGCGGTATAGGTATTCCATGTTATACAGATAGCGGTGTGGCTATTTCCATGTTTATACAGATAGCGATGTAGATATTTCCATTTTTCTAGAGATGGCTGTGTAGATATTTCCACGTTTATACAGATGGCAGTGTAGAAATTTCCATGTTTATAGAGATGGCTGTGTAGATATTTCCATGTTTATACAGATGGCATTGTAGATATTTCCATGTTTATATAGATAGTGATGTAGATATTTCCATGTTTATACAGATGACTGTGTAGGTATTTCCATGTTTATACAGATTGCGGTGTAGATATTTCCATGTTTATAGAGATAGACATGTAGTTATGTCCATGTTTATACAGATAGCGGTGTAGCCATTCCCATGTTTATGGAGATAGCGATGTAGATATTTCCATGTTTATAGAGATGGCTGTGTAGATATTTCCATGTTTATACAGATGGCAGTGTAGATATTTCCATGTTTATACAGATAGTGGTGAAGATATTTCCATGTTTTTACCGATGACTTTGTAGGTATTTCCATGTTTATACAGATGGCGGTGTAGATATTTCCATGTTTACAGAGATAGCGGTGTAGGTATTTCCATGTTTATACAGATATCGGTGTAGATATTTCCATGTTTATACAGAGAGCGGTGTAAGTATTTCCATATATATAGAGATAGCGGTGTAGATATTTCCTGGTTTATACAGATGGCTGTGTAGGTAATTCCATGTGTATACACATGGCAGTGTAGATGTTCCCATGTTTATACAGATGGAGGTGTATATATTTCCATGTTTCTACAGATGACTATGCAGATATTTCCATGTTTTCACAGATGACGGTGTAGGTATTTCCATGTTTATACAGATAGCGGTGTGGCTATTTCCATGTTTATACAGATAGCGATGTATTTATTTCTAGGTTTATAGAGATGGCTCTGTAGATATTTCCATGTTTATAGAGATAGTGGTGTAGATATTTCCATGTTTGTACAGATGACTGTGTAGATATTTCCATGTTTTTACAGATGGCAGTGTAGATATTTCCATGTTTATATAGATAGTGGTGTGGCTATTTCCATATTTATTCAGATAGCGATGTAGATATTTCCATGTTTATAGAGATGGCTGTGTAGATATTTCCATGTTTATACAGATGGCATTGTAGAAATTTCCATGTTTATTGAGATGGCTGTGTAGATATTTCCATGTTTATACAGATGGCAGTGTAGATATTTCCATGTTTATATAGATAGTGGTGTAGATATTTCCATGTTTATACAGATGACTGTGTAGGTATTTCCATGATTATACAGATGGCGGCATTGATATTTAAATGTTTATACACATAGAGGTGTAGATATTTCCATGTTTATACAGAGAGCGGTGTAGTTACTTCCATGTTTATTCAGATGACTGTGTATATATTTCCATGTTTATACAGAAGGTGATGTAGATATTTCCATGTTTATAGAGATAGCGGTGTAGATGTTTCCATGTTTATACAGATGGCTGTGTAGATATTTCCATGTTTATTGAGATGGCGGTGTATTTATTTCCAAGTTTATACAGACAGAGGTGTGGCTATTTCCATGTTTATACAGATGGCAGTGTAGATATTTCCATGTTTCTACAGATAGCGATGTAGATATTTCCATGTTTATACAGATAGCGGTGTAGACATTTCCATGTTTATAGAAATGGCGGTGTAGACACTTCCATATGTATACAGATAGCGTTGTAGATATTTACGAGCTTATACAGAAAGCAGTGTAGATATTTCCATGTTTATACAGATAGCGGTGTAGACATTTCCATGTTTATACAGATTGTGGTGGAGGTATTTCCAAGTTTATACAGATAGCGGTGTAGATATTTCCATGTTTACACAGAAAGCGTTGTAGATATTTGCATGTTTATACAGATAGCATTGTAGATATTTCCATGTTTATACAGATAGCGGTGTAAGGATTTCCACTGTCATAGAGACAGCGGTGTAGATATTTCTGGGTTTATACAGTTGTCTGTGTAGATATTTCCATGTGTATACAGATGGTAGTGCAGATATTTCCATGTTTATACAGTTGGAGGTGTAGATACTTCCATGTTTCTACAGATGACTATGTAGATATTTCCATGTTTTTACAGAAGCGGGGTAGATATTTCCATGTTTTACAGATAGCGGTGTGGCTATTTCCATTTTTATACAGATAGCGGTGTAGATATTTCCAGGATTAGAGAGATGGCTGTGTAGATAATTCCATGTTTATACTGATGCCAGTGTGGATATTTCCATGTTTATACAGATAGTGGTGTAGATATTTCCATGTTTATAGAGATAGCGGTGTAGATATTTCCATGTTTATAGAGAAAGCGGTGTAGATATTTCCATATTTATACAGATAGCCGTGTACGTATTTCCATGTTTATTCAGATGGGGATGTAGATATTTCCATGTTTATACAGATAGCGGTGTGGCTATTTCAATGTTTATACAGATGGCATTGTAGATATTTCCATGTTTACACAGATAGCGATGTAGATATTTCCATGTTTATACAGATAGCGGTGTACTTATATTCATGTTTATACAGATAGCGTTGTAGATATTTCCATGTTTATAGAGATCGCTGTGTAGATATTTCCATGTTTATACACATAGCGGTGAAGCTATTTCCATGTTTATACAGATAGCGGTTGATATATTTCCATGTTTATACCTATGGCGGTGTAGGGATTTCCAAGTTCACACAGATGGCGGTGTAGATATTTCTATGTTTATACAGATGGCAGTGTAGATATTTCCATGTTTATACAGATAGCGGTGTAAGTATTTCCATATATATTGAGATAGCGGTGTAGATATTTCCAGGTTTATACAGATGGCTGTGTAGGTATTTCCATGTGTATACACATGGCAGTGTAGAAGTTTCCATGTTTATACAGATGGAGGTGTAGATATTTCCATGTTTATACAGATGACTTTGTAGATATTTCCATGTTTTCACAGATGACGGTGTAAGAATTTCCATGTTTATACAGACAGCGTTGTGGCTATTTCCATGTTTATACAGATAGCGATGTAGTTACTTCTAGGTTTATAGAGTTGGCTGTGTAGATACTTCCATTTTTATAGAGATAGTGGTGTAGATATTCCCAGGTTTATACAGATGGATGCGTAGATATTTCCATGTGTATACAGATGGCACTGTAGATATTTCCATGTTTATACAGATGGAGGTGAAGTTACTACCATGTTTATACAGATGACAGTGTAGATATTTCCATGTTTTTACAGATGGCGGTGTAGATATTTCCATGTTTATACTGATAGCGGTGTGGATAATTCCATATTTATACAGATAGCGATGTAGATATTTCCATGTTTATAGAGATGGCTGTGTAGATAATTCCATGTTTATACAGATGGCATTGTAGAAATTTCCATCTTTATAGAGATGGCTGTGTAGATATTTCCATGTTTATACAGATGGCAGTGTAGATATTTCCGTTTTTATACAGATAGCGGTGTAGATATTTCCATGTTTATACAGATAGCGGTGTAGTTATTTCCATGTTTATACAGATGACTGTGTATATATTTGCATGTTTATACAGATGGCGGTGTAGATATTTCCATGTTTATAGAGATAGCGGTGTAGATATTTCCATGTTTATGCAGAGAGCTGTGTAGATATTTCCATGTTTACAGAGATAGCTGTGAAGGTATTTCCATATTTATACAGATAGCAGTGTAGATATTTCCATGTTTATTCAGATGGCGGTAAAGATATTTCCATGTTTGTACAGAGAGCAGTGTGGCTATTTCCATGTTTTTACAGATGGCGGTGTAGATATTTCCATGTTTATACAGATGGCAGTGTAGAAATTTCCATGTTTATAGATATAGCTGTTTAGATAATTCCATGTTTATACAGATGGCAGTGTGGATATTTCCATGTTTATATAGATAGTGGTGTAGATATTTCCATGTTTATACAGATGACTTTGTAGGTGTTTCCATGTTTATACAGATCGCAGTGTAGATATTTCCATGTTTATAGAGATAGCCATGTAGATATTTCCAGGTTCATACAGATAGCGTTGAAGACATTTCCATGTTTATAGAGATAGCGATGTAGATATTTCCATGTTTATAGATATGGCTGTGTAGATATTTCCATATTTATAAAGATGGCAGTGTAGATATTTCCATGTTTATACAGATACTGGTGTAGATATTTCCATGTTTTTACCGATGACTTTGTAGGTATTTCCATGTTCATACAGATGGTGGTGTAGGTATTTCCATGTTTATAGAGATATCCATGTTGATATTTCCATGTTTATATTGATGGCAGTGTAGATATCTCCATGTTTATAGAGTTAGCGGTTTAGGTATTTCCATATTTTTACAGATAGTAGTGTAGATATTTCCATGTTTATACATATAGCGGTGTAGATATTTCCATGTTTATACAGATAGTGGTGAAGTTATTTCCATGTTTATACAGATGACTGTGTATATATTTCCATGTTTATAGAGATAGCGATGTAGATATTTCCATGATTATACAGAGAGCAGCGTAGATATTTACATGTTTAAAGAGAAAGTGGTGTAGATATTTCCATATTTATACATATAGTCGTGTAGATATTTCCATGTTTATTCAGATGGCGGTGTAAATATTTCCATGTTTGTAGAGATAGCGGTGTGGCTATTTCCATGTTTTTACAGATGGCGGTGTAGATATTTCCATGTTTATAGAGATAGCGGTGGAGATATTTCCATGTGGTATATATAGCGATGTATATATTTCCATGTTCATAAAGATAGCGGTGGAGATATTTCCATGTTTATACAGATAGTGGTGGAGATATTTCCATGTTTATGCAGATAGCGTTGGAGATATTTCCATGTTAATAGAGTCGGCTTTTTACATATTTCCATATTTATACTGATAGCCGTGTACATATTTCGATGTTTATTCAGATGGTGGTGTAGGTATTTCCATGTTTATACAGATAGCGATGTAGATATTTCCATGTATGTCGAGATAGCGGTGTAGATATTTCCATGTTTATACAGATAGCGATGTAGATATTTCCACGTATGTCGAGATAGCGGTGTAGGTATTTCCATGTTTATACAGAAGGCTGTGTGGATATTTCCATGTGTATACAGATGGCAGTGTAGATATTTCCATGTTTACACAGATGGAGGTGTAGGTATTTCCATGTTTATACAGATGACTGTGTAGATATTTCCATGTTTTTACAGATGGTGTTTTAGATATTTCCATGTATATACAGAAAGCGTTTGGGCTATTTCCATGTTTATACAGATGGCAGTGTAGTTATTTCCATGTTAATACAGATATCGTTGTAGATATTTCCATGTTTATACAGATACCGTTGTATATATTTCCAAGTTTATAGAGATAGTGGTGTAGATATTTCCATGTTTATACAGATGGCGATGTAGGTATTTCCATGTTTATACAGATAGCGGTGTAGGTATTTCCATGTTTATAGAGAAAGAGGTGTAGATATTTCCATCTTTAATCAGATTGCTCTGTAGATATTTCCATGTGTATACAGATGGCAGTGTAGATATTTCCATGTTTATACAGATGGAGGTGTGGATACTTCCATGTTTCTACAGATGACTGTGTAGATATTTCCATGTTTTTACACATGGCGGTGTAGATATTTCCATGTTTGTACAGACAGCGGTGTGGATATTTCCATGTTTATACAGATAGCTGTGTAGATATTTCCATGTTTATAGAGATAGCGGTGTAGATATTTCCATATTTATACACATAGCCGTGTAGATATTTCCATATTTATTCAGATGGTGATGTATATATTTCCATGTTTATACACATAGCGGTGTGGCTACTTCCATGTTTATACAGATGGCAGTGTAGATATTTCCATGTTAATACAGATAGCGATGTAGATATTTCCGTCTTTATACAGATAGCGGTGTAGATATTTCCATGTTTATACAGATGGCTGTGTAGATATTTCCATGTGTATACAGATGGCAGTATAGATATTTCCATGTTTATACAGACGGAGGTGTAGATATTTCCATGTTTACACAAAAGACTGTGTAGTTTTTTCCACGTTTTTACAGATGGCAGTGTAGTTATTTCCATGTTTATACAGATGGATATGTAGATATTACCATGTTTACACAAATGACTGTGTAGTTTTTTCCACGTTTTTACAGATGGCGGTGTAGATATTTCCATGTTTATACAGATAGCGATGTGGCTATTTCCATGATTATACAGATAGCGATGTAGATGTTTCCATGTTTATAGAGATGACTGTGTACATATTCCCATGTTTATGCAGGTGGCAGTGTAGATATTTCCATGTTTATACAGATAGTGGTGTAGGTATTTCTATGTTTATACAAATGAGTGTGTAGGTATTTCCGTGTTTATAGAGATGGCGGTGTAGATATTTCCATGTTTATATAGATAGCCGTGTAGATTTTCCACGTTTATACAGATAGCGGTGTAGACGTTTCTATGTTTATAGAGATAACAGTGTAGGTATTTCCATATATGTACAGATGGCTGTGTAGATATTTCCATGTTTATACAGATAGCCATGTAGATATTTCCTTGTTTATACAGATAGCGGTGTAGACATTTCCATGTTTATAGAGATAGCGTTGTAGGTAATTCCATATTTATACAGATAGCGATTTAGATATTTCCATGTTTATACAGATAGTGGTGTAGATATTTCCATGTTTATAGAGACAGCGGTGGAGATATTTCTATGTTTATAGAGATAGCGGTGGAGATATTTCCATGTTTATAGAGATAAAGATGTAGATATTTCCATGTTTATACAGATAGTGGTGTAGATATTTCCATAATTATATAGATAGCGGTGTAGATATTTCCATGTTAATACTGATAGCGTTGGAGTTTTTTCCATGCTTTTACAGATAGCGGTGGAGATATTTCCATGTTTACACTGATAGCGTTGGAGATATTTCCATGTTTATAGAGATGATGGTGTAGATATTTCCAACTTTACACAGATAGCGGTGTAGATATTTCCATGTTTATACAGATAGCGTGTAGTTATTTCCATGTTTATAGAGATAGCGGTGTAGATATGTCCAGGTTTATATAGATGGCTGTGTAGTTATTTCCATGTGTATACAGATGGCAGTGTAGATATTTTCATGTTTGTACAGATGGATGTGTAGATAATTCCATGTTTATACAGATAGCGGTGTGGATATTTCCATGTACTTACAGATAGCGGTGTAGATATTTCCAGGTTTATAGACATGGCTGTGTAGATATTTCCATGAATACACAGATGGCATTGTAGTTATTTCCATGTTTATACAGAAAGAGGTGTAGATATTTACATGTTTATACAACGACTGTGTAGGTATTTCCATGTTTATACTAATGGCGTTGTAGATATTTCCATGTATATCGAGATAGCCATGTTGATATTTCCATGTTTATACAGATAGCGGTGTAGACATTTCCATGTTTATAGAGATGGCGGTGTAGACATTTCCATATGTATACAGATAGCGGTGTAGATATTTCCAAGTTTACACAGATAGCTATGTAGATATTTCCATGTTTACACAGATAGCGGTGTAGATATTTCCATGTTTATACAGATAACGGTGGAGATATTTCCATGTTTATACAGATAGCGGTGGATATATTTCCATGTTTATAGAGATGGCGGTGCAGATATTTCTACGTTTATACAGATAGTGGTGTAGATATTTCCATGTTTATACATATAGCGGTGTAGATATTTCCATCTTTATACAGATAGCGGTGTAGGTATTTCCATGCTCATACAGATAGCGTTGTAGATATTTCCAGGTTTATACAGACGGCTGTGTAGATATTTCCATGTTTATACAGATGGCGGTGTACATATTTCCATGTTTTTACAGATAGTGATGTAGATATTTCCATGTTTGTACAGATGACTGTGTAGTTGTTTCCATGTTTATAAAGATACAGGTGTAGATATTTCCATCTTTATGGAGATAGCGGTCGAGATATTTCCATGTTTATACAGATATGGATGTAGACATTTCCATGTTTATGCACAGAGCGGTTTAGATATTTCCATGTTTATACAGATAGCGGAGGAGATATTTCCATGTTTATACAGATAGCGGTGGAGATATTTACATGTTTATACAGAAAGCGGTGCCGGAATTTCCATGTTTATACTGATTGCGGTGGGGATATTTCCATGTTTATACTGATAGCGGTGAAGATAATTCCAGGTTTTTAGAGACAGTGGTTGAGATATTTCCATGTTTCTACAGATAGCGATGTAGATATTTCCATGTTCATACAGATAGCAATGGAGATATTTCCATGTTTTTACAGATAGCGGTGGAGATATATCTATGTTTATACAGATAGCGGTGGAGATATTTCCATGTTTATAGAGATGGCGGTGTAGATATTTCCATATTTATACAGATAGCTCTGTAGACATTTCGATGTTTATTCAGATGGTGGTGTAGCTATTTCCATGTTTATACAGATAGCGGAGTGGCTACTTCCATGTTTATACAGATGGCAGTGTAGATATTTCGATGTTTATAAAGATAGCGATGTAGATATTTCCATATTTATAGAGATAGCGGTGTAGATATTCCAATGTTTATACAGATGACTGTGTGAATATTTCCATGTGTATACAGATGGCATTGTAGATATTTCCATGTTTACACAGATGGAAGTGTAGGTATTTCCATGTTTATACAGATGACTGTGTAGATATTTCCATGTTTTTACAGATGGCGGTGAAGATATTTCCATGTTTATACAGATAGCGGTGGGGCTATTTCCATGTTTATACAGATAGCGATGTAAATATTTCCATGTTTATAGAGATGGCTGCCTAGGTATTTCCATGTTTATACAGATGGCAGTGTAGAAATTGCCATGTTTATACAGATAGCGGTGCAGATATTTCCATGTTTATACTGATAGCGTTGCAGATATTTCCATGTTTATACAGATAGCGGTGAAGATATTTCCATGTTTATACAGATAGCGGTGCAGATATTTCCACATTTATGAAGGTAGCGGTGTAGATATTTCCATGTTTATAAAGATAGCGGTGTAGTTATGTCCATGTTTATAGAGATAGCGGTGGAGATATTTCCATGTTTATACAGATAACAATGTAGATATTTCCATGTTTATACAGATAGCGGTGTAGATTTTTCCATGTTTATACAGATTGCAGTAGAGATATTTCCATGTTTATACAGATAGCGGTGGAGATATTTCCAGGTTTATACAGGTAGCATTGGAGACATTTCCATGTTTATAGAGATGGCGGTGTAGATATTTCCATGTGTATACTGATGGCAGTGTACGTATTTCCATGTTTATACAGATGTAGGTGTAGATAGTTCCATGTTTCTATAGATGACTGTGTAGGTATTTCCTTGTTTTTACAGATGGCGGTGTAGGTATTTCCATGTTTATACAGATAGTGGTGAGGCTATTTCCATGTTTGTACAGATAGCGATGTAGATATTTCCATTTTTATAGAGATGGCTGTGTAGATATTTCCATGTTTATACAGATAGCGGTGTAGACATTTCCATATTTATAGAGATAGCTGGTTAGATATTTCCATATTTATACTGATAGCGGTGAAGATATTTCCAAGTTTATAAAGATAGCGGTGTAGATATTTCCATGTTTATACAGATAGCGGTGTAGTTATTTCCATGTTTATACAGATGACTGTGTATATATTTCCATGTTTATACAGATGACGGTGGAGATATTTCCATGTTTATAGAGATTGCAGTGTAGATATTTCCATGTTTATACATAGGGCTGTGTAGATATTTCCATGACTATAGAGATAGCGGTGTAGATATTTCCATATTTGTACAGATGTCCATGTAGATATTTTTATATTTATTCAGATGTTGGTGTATATATTTCCATGTTTATACAGATAGCGGTGAGGCTACTTCCATGTTTATACAGATGTCAGTGTAGATATTTCCATGTTTATACAGATAGCGATGTAGATATTTCCATGTTTATACAGATAGCGTTGTAGATATTTCCATGTTTATACAGCTGGCTGTGTAGATATTTCCATGTGTATACAGATGGCAGTGTAGATATTTCCATGTTTATACAGATAGCGATGTACATATTTCCATGTTTATACAGATAGCGGTGTAGATATTTCCATGTTGATACAGATGGCTGTGTAGATATTTCCATGTGTATACAGATGGCAGTGTAGATATTTCCATGTTTATACAAATGGAGGAGTAGATATTTCCACATTTACACAAATGACTGTGTAGATATTTCCATGTTTTTCAGATGGCGGTGTAAATATTTCCATGTTTATGCAGATAGCGTTGCGGCTATTTCCATGTTTATACAGATAGCGGTGTAGATATTTCCATGTTTATAGAGATGGCTGTGTAGATATTTCCAAGTTTATACAGATAGCGGTGTAGATATTTCCATGTTTATACAGATAGCTTTGTAGATATTTCCATGTGTATACAGATAGCGGTGTAGGTTTTTCCATGTTTATAGAGATAGCGGTGTACATATTTCGATGTTAATACAGATGGCTCTGTTGATATTTCCATGTTTCTAGAGATGACTGTGTAGATATTTCCGTGTTTTACAGATGGCGTTGAAGATATTTCCATGTTTATACAGATACCGGAGTGGCTATTTCCATGTTTATACAGATAGCGATGAAGACATTTCCATGTTTACACAGATAGCAGAGGAGATATTTCCATGTTTATACAGGTAGCAGTGTAGTTATTTCCATGTTTAGAGAGATAGCTGTGTAGATATTTCCAAATTTATACAGATAGCGGTGTAGATATTTCCATGTTAATAAAGATAGCGGTGTAGATATTTCCATGTTTATACAGTTGGCGGTGGAGATATTTCCATGTTTATAGAGATAGCGGTGGAGATTTTTCCATGTTTATACAGATAAAGATGTAGATATTTCCATGTTTATACAGATATTGGTATAGATATTTCCATGTTTATACAGACAGTAGTGTAGATATTTCCATGTTTATACAGATAGCGGTGTATGTATTTCCATGTTTATACAAATTGCGTTGGAGATATTTCCATGTTTGTACAGATAGCGATGTAGATATTTCCATGTTCATGGAGATAGCGGTGTAGATATTTCCATGTTTATACAGATAGCGTTGAAGATATTTCCTTATTTATACAGATAGCGGTGTAGATATTTTGATGTTTATTCAGATGGTGGTGTAGATATTTCCATGTTTATACAGATAGCGGTGTGGCTACTTCCATGTTTATACAGATGGCAGTGTAGGTATTTCCATGTTTATAAAGATAGCGATGTAGATATTTACATGTTTATACAGATAGCGGTGTAGATATTTCCAGGTTTATAGAGATGGCTGTGTAGATATTAACATGTTTATACAGATCGCGGTGTAGATATATCCATGTTTATAGAGATAGTGGTGTAGATATTTAGATGTTTATGCAGATGACTCTGTAGGTATTTCTATGTTTATACAGATGGTGGTGTAGATATTTCCAAGTTTATACAGATAGCGGTGTAGATTTCCATGTTTATACAGATTGTGGTGTAGGTATTTCCATGTGTATAGAGATGGCAGTGTAGACATTTCCATGTTTGTACAGATGGAGGTGTAGATATTTCCATGTTTCTACAGATGACTCTGTAGATATTTTCATGTTTTTACAGATGGCGGTGAAGATATTTCCATGTTTATACAGATAGCGGTGTTGCTATTTCCATGTTTATACAGATAGCTATGAAGATATTTCCATGTTTATATAGATAGCGGTGGAGATATTTCCATGTTTATACAGATGGCGATGTAGATATTTCCAAGTTTATGCAGATAGCAGTGTAGATATTTCCATGTTTATAGAGATAGAAGTGTAGATATTTCCATATTTATACATATAGCCGTGTAGATATTTCCATGTTTATTCTGATTGCGGTGTAGATATTTCCATGTTTATAGGGATAGCGGTGTAGATATTTCCCTGTTTATACAGAGATCTGCGTAGATATCTCCATGTGTATAGAGATAGCAGTGTAGATATTTCCATATTTATACAGATAGCCGTGCAGATATTTCCATGTTTATTCAGATTGCGGTGTAGTTATTTCCATGTTTCTACAGATGACTGTGTAGATATTTTCAGGTTTTTACAGATGTCTGTGGAGATTTTTCCATGTTTATACAGTTAGCGTTGTGGATATTTCCAAGTTTATACAGATAACGATGAAGATATTTCCATGTTTATTCAGATGACTGTGTATATATTTCCATGTTTATACAGATGGCGATGTAGATATTTCCATGTTTATAGAAATAGCTGTGTAGATGTTTCCATGTTTATACAGATGGCTGTGTAGATATTTCCATGTTTATTGAGATGGCAGTGTAGTAATTTCCATGTTTACAGATAGCGGTGTGGCTATTTCCATGTTTACAGAGATGGTAGTGTAGATATTTCCATGTTTCTACAGATAGCGATGTAGATATTTCCATGTTTATACAGATAGCGGTGAAGACATTTCCATGTTTATAGAGATGACGGTGTAGATATTTCCAAATGTATACAGATAGCGGTGTAGATATTTACGAGCTTATACAGATAGCAGTGTAGATATTTCCATGTTTATACAGATAGCGGTGTAGACATTTCCATGTTTATACAGACAGCGGTGGAGATATTTCCATGTTTATACAGATAGCGGTGGATATATTTCCATGTTTATAGAGACGGCGGTGGAGATATTTCCAACTTTATACAGATAGCGGTGTAGATATTTCCATGTTTATACAGATAGCGGTGTAGGTATTTCCATGTTTATACAGATAGCGGTGTAGATATTTCCATGTTTATACAGATAGCGGTGAAGTTATTTCCATGTTTATACAGATGACTGTGTATATATTTCCATGTTTATACAGATGGCCGTGTAGATATTTCCATGTTTATAGAGATAGCGGTGTAGATATTTCCATGTTTATACAGAGATCTGCGTAGATATTTCCATGTTTATAGAGATAACAGTGTAGGTATTTCCATATTTACACATATAGCCGTGTAGATATTTCCAAGTTTATACAGATGGCGGTGTAGATATTTCCATGTTTATATAGATAGTGGTGTAGATACTTCCATATTTAAACAGATAGCGGTGTAGATATTTCCATCTTTGCACAGATTGCGGTGTAGAAATTTCCAACTTTACACAGATAGCGGTGTAGATATTTCCATGTTTATGGAGATAGTAGTGTAGATATTTCCACATTTATACGGATAGCGGTGTAGATATTTCAATGTTTATACACATGGCGATGTAGATATTTCCAGGTTTATACAGATGGCGGTGTAGATATTTCCATGTTTATACAGATGGCGCTGTAGATATCTCCATGTTTATACAGATGGCGATGTAGATATTTCTATGTTTATACAGATGGTGGTGGAGTTATTTCCATGTTTATACAGCTCGCTGTGTAGATATTTACATCTTTATTCAGATGGCAGTGTAGATATTTACATATTTACACTTGTCATTGTAGGTATTTCCATGTTTATGGAGATAGCCGTGTAGATATTTTCATGTTTATAGAGATGGCGTTGTAGATATTTCCATGTTTATAGAGTTAGTGGTGTAGATATTTCCACCTTTATAGAGAGAGCGGTGTAGGTATTTCCAGGTTTGTAGAGATAGCAGTGTAGTTATTTCCATGCTGATACAGATGGCTGTGTAGATATTTGCAGCTGTATACAGATGGCAATGTAGGTATTTCCATGTTTATAGAGATGGCTGTGAGGATAATTCCATGTTTATACAGATGGCAGTGTAGATATTTCCACGTTTATACAGATAGTGGTGTAGATATTTCCATGTTTATACAGATGTCTGTGTAGGTATTTCCATGTATTTACAGATGGCGGTGTAGATATTTCCATGTTTATAGAGATAGCCATGTAGATATTTCCATGTTTATACAGATAACGGTGTAGTCATTTCCATGTTTATAGAGATAGCAGTGTAGATATTTCCTAGTTTATAGAGATAGCGGTGTAGATATTTCCATATTTATAGAGTTAGTCGTGTAGTTACTTCCATGTTTATTCAGATGGTGGTGTAGATATTTCCATGTATATGCAGATAGCGGTGTGGCTATTTCCATGTTTATACAGATGGCAGTGTAGATATTTCCATATTAATACAGATAGCGGTGTAGATATTTACATGTTTATATGGATTGCGGTGTAGGTATTTCCATGTTTATACAGATAGCAGAGTAGATATTTCCATGTTTATACAGAGAGCGGTGTAGATATTTACAAGTTTATACTGATAGCGGTGTAGATATTTCCATGTTTATACAGATAGCGGTTTAGATATATTTATGTTTATACAGATCGTGGTGTAGATATTTCCATGTTTATATAGATAGCGGTGTAGATATTTCCATGTTTACAGAGATAGCGGTGTAGATATTTCCATATTTGCACAGATTGCGGTGAAGTTATTTCCATCTTTACTCAGACAGCGGTGTAGATATTTCCATGTTTACACAGATAGCGGTGTAGATATTTCCATGTTTACACAGATAGTGGTGTAGATATTTCCATGTTTTTACACACGACTGTGTAGGTATTTCCATGTTTATACAGATGGCAGTGTAGATATTTCCAAGTTTATACAGATGGCGGTGTAGATATTTCCATGTTTATGCAGATGATGGTGTAGATATTTCCATGTTTATAGCGATGGCGGTGTAGATATTTCTAGTTTATAGAGATAGCGGTGTAGATATTTCCATGTTTACAGAGATAGTCGTGTGGTTATGTCCATGTTTATACAGATAGCGGTGTAGATATTTCCATGTTTATACAGATAGTGGTGTAGTTATTTCCATGTTTAAACAGAAAGCGGTGTATGTATTTCCATGTTTATAGAGATAGCGGTGTAGATATTTCCATATTTATACAGATAGCGGTGTAGATATTTCCATGTATATAGAGATGGCTGTGTAGATATTTGCATGTTTATACAGATGGAGGTGTAGATATTTCCATGTTTATACAGATGACTGTGTAGATATTTCCATGTTTTTTACAGATGGCGGTGTAAATATTTCCATGTTATACACATAGCGGTGTAGATATTTCCAAGTTTATACAGATAGCGATGTAGATATTTCCATGTTTATAGAGATGGCTGTGCAGATATTTCCATGTTTATACCGATCTCAGTGTAGATATTTCCACGTTTATACCGATGGTGGTGTAGTTATTTCCATGTTTATACAGATGACTGCATAGGTATTTCCATGTTTATACAGATGGTGGTGTAGATATTTCCATGTTTATAGAGGTAGCCATGTAGATATTTCCATGTTTATACAGATAGCGGTGTAGAAATTTCCATGATTTAGAGACAGCGGTGTAGATATTTCCATATTTATACAGATAGCGGTGTAGACATTTCCATGCTTATACAGAGAGCGGTGTAGATATTTCCAAGTTTATACAGACACCGGTGTAGTTACTTCCCTGTATATACAGATGACTGTCTACATATTTCCATGCTTATACAGATGGCGGTATAGATATTTCCATGTTTATACAGATAGCGGTTGAGGTATTTCCTTGTTTATACAGATAGTGGTATAAATATTTCCATGTTTATACAGATAGTGGTGTAGATATTTCCATGTTTACAGAGATAGCGGTGTAGATATTTCCATCTTTACACAGATAGCAGTGTAGATATTTCCAAGTTTACATTGATAGCTGTGTAGATATTTCCATGTTTACACACATAGCGTTGTAGATATTTCCATGTTTATACAGATAGCTGTGTAGATATTTCCATGTTTATACAGATAGCGGTTGAGGTATTTCCTTGTTTATATAGATAGTGGTATAAATATTTCCATGTTTATACACATAGCGATGTTGGTATTTCCACGTTTATACAGATAGCTGTGTAGATATTTCCATGTTTATACAGTTAGCGGTGTAGATATTTCCATGTTTATACAGATGGCGGTGTAGATAGTTCCATGTTTATGGAGGTGGCGGTGTAAATATGTTCATGTTTATGGAGATGGTGTTTTAGATATTTCCATGTTTATAGAGATTGCGGTGTAGATATTTCCGTGTTTATAGAAATAGCGGTGTAGGTATTTCCAAGTTTAAAGAGATAGCGTGGTAGATACTTCCATGTTTATACAGATGGCTGTGTAGATATTTCTATGTGTATACAGATGGCAGTGTAGATATTTCCATGTTTATAGAGATGGTGGTGTAGATATTTCCATGCTTATACAAATGACTGTGTAGATATTTCCATGTTTATACATATGGCAGTGTAGGTATTTCCATGTTTATATAGATGGCGCTGTAGATATTTCCATGTTTATACAGATATCTGTGTGGATATTTCCATGTTTACACAATAGCGGTGTAGATATTTCCATGTTTACAGATATAGCGGTGTCGTTATTTCCATCTTTGCACAGATTGTGGTGTAGATATTTCCATCTTTACACAGATAGCGGTGTAGATATTTCCAAGTTTACATTGATAGCTTTGTAGATATTTCCATGTTTATACAGATAGCAGTGTAGATATTTCCATGTTTATACTGATAGCGATGTAGATATTTCCATGTTTATACAGATAGCGGTTGAGGTATTTCCTTGTTTAGACAGATAGTGGTATAAATATTTCCATGTTTATACACATAGCGATGTTGGTATTTCCATGTTTATACTGATAGCTGTGTAGATATTTCCATGTTTATACAGATAGCGGTGTTGTTATTTCCATGTTTATAGGGATAGTGGTGTAGATGCTTCCATGTTTATACAGATAGCGGTGTAGGTATTTCCATTTTTATACAGTTAGCGGTGTAGATATTTCCATGTTCACAGAGATGGCTGTGTAGATATTTCCATGTTTATGCAGATGGCAGTGTAGATACTTCCATGTTTATACAGATGGCAGTGAAGATATTTCATTGTTTATACAGATGTTGGTGTAGATATTTTCATGTTTATAGAGATATCGGTGTAGACATTTCCATGTTTATACAGATAGCGGTGTAGACATTTCCATCTTTATAGAGATAGCGGTGTAGATATTTCCATATTTATACAGATAGCGATGTAGATATTGCATGTTTACACAGATAGCGGTGTAGATATTTCCATGCTTATGCAGATATCGGTGTAGATATTTCCATGTTTATAGAGATGGCGACGTAGGTATTTCCATGTTTATAGAGATAGTGGTGTAGATATTTCCATGATTATGCAGACACCGGTGTAGATATTTCCATGTTTATACAGATACCGGTGTTGGTATTTCCATGTTTATACAGATAGCAGTTTAGATATTTCCATGTTTATACAGCTCGCGGTATAGATATTTCCAACTTTATACAGATGGCAGTGTAGATGTTTCCATGTTTATATAGAAAGCGGTTAAGATATTTCCAAGTTTATACAGATGGCGGTGTAGTTAGATCCATGATTATGTAGATGGCGTTGTAGATATTTTCATGTTTATAGAGATGGCGGTGTAGATATTTCCATGTTTATAGAGTTTGCGTTGTAGATATTTCCATGTTTCTAGAGATAGCTTTGTAGGTACTTCCATGTTTATAGAGATAGCAGTGTAGATATTTCCATGTTTATAAAGATGGCTGTGTAGATATTTGCATGTGTATACAGACGTCAGTGTAGATATTTCCATGTTTATAGAGTTGGTGGTGTAGATATTTCCATGTTTATAGAGATAGTGGTGTAGATATTTCCATGTTAATACAGATATTGTTTTAGATATTTCCAAGTTTATACAAAACCCGTTGTAGGTATTTCCATGTTTATACACATGGCGGTTTAGTTATTTAAATGTTTATAGAGATAGCGGTGTAGATATTTCCGTGTTTATACAGATTGCGGTGTAGATATTTCAATGTTAACAGAGAAAGCGATGTAGATATTTCCATCTTTGCACAGATTGCAGTGTAGATATTTCCATCTTTACACAGATAGCGGTGTATTTACTTCCAAGTTTACACAGATAGCTGTGTAGATATTTACGTGTTTACACAGAGAGCGTTGCAGATATTTCCATGTTTATACTGATAGCGGTGTAGATATTTCCATGTTTATACAGATAGCGGTGTAGATATTTCATTGTTTATACAGATAGCGGTGGAGATATTTCCATCTTTATGCAGATAGCGATGTAGACATTTCCATGTTTATACAGATAGCGGTGTAGATATTTCCGTGTTTATAGAGATAACGGTATAGATATTTCCATGTTTATACAGATGGCTGTGTAGATATTTCCATGTCTGTATAGATGGTGGTGTAGATATTACCATGTTTATGCAGATCGCGGTGTTGGTATTTCCATGTTTACACAGATCGTGGTGAAGATATTTCCATGTTTATACAGATCGCGGTGAAGATATTTCCATGTTTATACAGATCGCGGTGTAGATATTTCCATGTTTATAGAGATTGCGGTGCAGATATTTCCATGTTTATACAGATAGCGGTGTAGATATTTCCTTGTTTACACAGATAGCGGTGTAGATATTTCCATGTTAATAGAGATAGCTGTGTAGGTATTTCCATGTTTATAGCCATAGCGGTGTAGATATTTCCATGTTTATATAGATGGCGTTGTAGATATTTCCATGTTTATACCGAGAGCGGTGTTGGTATTTCCACGTTTATACAGATAGCGATGTAGATATTTCCAAGTTTATACAGCTCGCGGTGCAGATAATTATATCTTTATACAAATGGCATTGTAGATATTTCCTTATTCACACAGATGGCGGTGTAGATGTTTCCATGTTTATACAGATGGCGGAGTAGTTAGTTCCATGTTTTTGGAGATGGCAGTGTAGATATTTTCATGTTTATAGAGATGGCGGTGTAGATATTTCCATGTTTACAGAGATAGCACTGTAGATATTTACATGTTTATACAGATGGCTGTGTAGATATTTCCATGTGTATACAGATGGCATTGTAGATATTTCCATGTTTATACAGATGACTGTATAGTTATTTCCATGTTTTTACAGATGGCAGTGCAGATATTTCTATGTTTATAGAGATGGCGCTGTAGATATTTCCATGTTTATACAGATAACGGTGGAGATATTTCCATGTTTATACAGAGAGCAGTGGAGATATTTCCATGTTTATACAGATCACGGTGTAGATATTTCCATGTTTATACAGATCGCGGTGTAGATATTTCCATGTTTATACAGATCATGGTGTAGATATTTCCATGTTTATACAGATTGAGGTGTTGATATAACCATGTTTGTAGGGATAGCGGTGAAAATATTTCCACATTTATACAGATAGCGGTGTAGTTAGTAGCATGTTTATACAGATAGCGGTGTAGATATTTCCATGTATAAACAGATGTCTGTGTATATATTTCCATGTTTAAACAGATGGCGGTGTAGATATTTCCTTGTTTATACAAATAGCGGTGTAGTTATTTTCATTTTTATACAGATAGCGGTGTAGATATTTCCATGTATATAAAGATGGCTGTGTAGATATTTCCACGTTTATACAGACGGCTGTGTAGATATTTCCATGTTTATACAGATGACTTTGTAGGTATTTCCATGTTTATACAGATGGCGGTGTAGGTATTTCCATGTTTATAGAGATAGCTGTGTAGATATTTCCATGTTTATACAGACAGCATTGGAGATATTTCCATGTTTATACACATAGCGGTGTACATATTTCCATGTTTATAGAGACAGCGGTGTAGGTATTTCCATGTTTATACAGATAGCGGTGCAGATATTTGCATGTTTATACAGATGCCTATGCAGATATTTCCATATTTATACAGAGGGCTGTGTAGATATTTCCATGTTTATACAGATGGCAGTGTAGATATTTCCATGTTCCTACACATGACTGTGTAGGTATTTCCAGGTTTATACAGATGGCTTTCTAGATATTTCCATGTTTATAGAGATAGCGGTGTAGAGATTTCCATGTTTATACAGATAGCGGTGTAGATATTTCCATGTTTATACAGACCGCGGTGTAGATATTTCCATGTTTACACAGATAGCGGTGCAGTTATTTCCATGTTTGTACAGATGGCGGTGTTGACAATTCGATCTATACACAGATGACCGTGTAGATATTTCCATGTTTATACAGATGGCCGCACAGATATTTCTATGGATATGTAGATGGAGGTGTAGATATTTCAGTGTTTATACAGACAGTGGTGTAGTTATTTCCATGTTTATATAGATAGCGGTGTAGGTATTTCCATGAATATACACATGGCTGTGTAGTTATTTCCATGTTTATACACATGGCGGTGTAGATATTTCCATTTTTATACAGATAACTTTGTAAGTATTTCCATGTTTATACAGATGGCGGTGTAGATATTTCGATGTTTATAGAGATAGCAGTGGAGATATTTCCAAGTTTATACAGATAGTGGTGTAGATATTTCCATGTTTATACTGATCCCGGTGTAGATATTTCCATGTTTATAGACATGGCGGTGTAGATATTTCCGTGTTCATAGAGATAGCGGTGTTGGTTTTTCCATGTTTATAGAGATTGCTGTGTGGATATTTCCAGGTTTATACAGTTAGGGGTGTAGATATTTCCATGTTTATACAGATCACGGTGTAGATATTTCCATGTTTATACAGATCGTGGTGTAGATACTTCCATGTTTATACAGATCGTGGTGTAGATATTTCCAGGTTTATAGAGATCGCGGTGTTGATATTACCATGTTTATTACAATAGCGGTGCAAATATTTCCACATTTATACAGATAGCGGTGTAGTTATTAGCATGTTTATACAGATAGCGGTGTAGATTTTTCCATGTATAAACAGATGTCTGTGTATATATTTCCATGTTTAAACAGATGGCGGTGTAGATATTTCCTTGTTTATACAAGTAGCGGTGTAGATATTTCCATGTTTATACACATAGCGGTGTAGATATTTCCATGTATATACAGATGGCTGTGTAGATATTTCCATGTTTATACAGATGGCTGTGTAGATATTTCCATGTTTATACAGATGACTTTGTAGGTATTTCCGTGTTTATGCAGGTGGCGGTGTAGATGTTTCCATGTTTATAGAGATAGCTGTGTAGATATTTCCATGTTTACACAGATAGCGGTCTAGATATTTCCATGTTTATACAGATCGCAGTGTAGTTATTTCCATGTCTATACAGATCGCGGTGTAGATATTTCCATGTTTATACAGATAGCTGTGTTGATATTTCCATGTTTATACAGATGGCGGTGTAGATATTTCCATGTTTATAGAGATGGCGGTGTAGATATTTCCACGTTTATAGAGATAGCGGTGTAGATATATCCATGTTCATAGAGATAGCAGTTAGGATATTTCCATTTTTATACAGATAGCAGTGTAGATATTTCCACTTTTATAGAGATAGCGGTTTAGATATTTCATATTTACACAGATAGCGGTGTAGATATTTCCATGTTTATACAGATTGCGGTGTAGATATTTCCACGTTTGTAGACATAGCGATGTAGATATTTCCACGTCTATACAGATAGCGGTGTAGGTATTTCCACATTAATACAGATAACGGTGTAGATATTTCCAGGTTTATAGAGACAGCGGTGTAGATATTTCCATGTTTCTGCAGATAGCGGTGTAGATATTTCCATGTTTATACAGACAGCTGTGTAGTTATTTCCATGTTTATACAGATAGCGGTGTAGATATTTCCATGTTTATACAGTCAGAGGTGTAGATATTTCCATGTTTAAACAGATAGCCCTGTATATATTTCCATGTTTATACAGACAGCGGTGTAGATATTTCCATGTTTTACAGATAGTGGTGTAGATATTTCCATGTTTATAGAGATAGCGGTGTAGATATTTCCATGTTTATAGAGATAGCTTTGTAAATATTTCCATGTTTATACAGATAGCGGTGTAGATATTTCCAGGTTCATAGGGTTAGCGGTGTAGATGTTCCCACGTTTATAGAGATAGCGGTGTAGATATTTCCATGTTTTTAGAGATAGCGGTGTATATATTTCCACGTTTATAGAGATAGCGGTGTAGATATTTCCATGTTTCTAGAGACAGCGGTGTAGATATTTCCATGTTCATAGAGATAGCCGTGTAGATATTTCCATGTTTATAGAGACAGTGATGTAGATATTTGCATGTTTATACAGATAGCATTGTAGATATTTCCATGTTTATAGAGACAGTGGTGTAGATATTTCCAAGTTTATACAGATGGCGGTGTAGATATTTCCATGTTTATACAGATGGCAGTGAAGGTATTTCCATGTTTATACAGATATTGGTGTAGATATTTCCATGTTTATACAGATGGCGGTGTAGATACATCCATGTTTCTGAACATGGCGGTGTAGATATTTTCATGTTTGTAGAGATGGCGGTGTAGATATTTCCATGTTTATAGAGATTGCGATGTAGATATTTCCATGTTTATACAGATATCTGTGTAGATATTTCCATGTTTATGCAGATAGCGGTGTAGATATTTCCATGTTCATAGAGATGTCGGTATAGTTATTTCTAAGTTTATAGAGATAGCAGTGTAAATATTTCCATGTTTATAGATATCGTGGTGTAAGTATTTTCATGTTTATAGAGATAGCGGTTTAGATATTTCCATGCTTATACAGATAACGGTCTTGGTATTTCCATGTTTATAGAGATAGCGGTGTAGATATTTCCATGTTTATAGAGCTCGCGGTGTAGATATTTCCATCTTTATACAGATGGCAGTGTAGATATTTCCATGTTTATACAGATAACGGTGTTGATATTTACATGTCTATAGAGGTAGCGGTGTAGGTATTTCCATATTTATACAGATGGCGGTATACATATTTCCATCTTTATACAGATGGCCGGGTAGATATTTCCATGTTTATACACATGGCAGTGAAGATATTTCCATGTTTATACAGATGGCGGTGCAGATTCATCCATGTTTCTGAAGATGGCGGTTTAGATATTTTCATGTTTATAAAGATAGCGGTGTAGATATTTCCCTGTATATAGAGACTGCAGTGTAGATATTTCCATGTTTATAGAGAAAGCGGTGTAGGTATTTCCAAGTTTATAGAGATAGCGGTGAAGATATTTCCAGTTTTATACCGATTGCGGTGTAGAAATTTCCAAGTTTATACACATAGCAGTGCAGATATTTCCACGTTTATACACATACCGGTGTAGATATTTCCACGTCTATACAGATAGCGGTGTAGGTATTTCCACATTAATACAGATAACGGTGTAGATATTTCCAGGTTAATAGAGACAGCGGTGTTGATATTTCCATGTTTCTACAGATAGCGGTGTAGATATTTCCATGTTTATAGAGACAGCTGTGTAGTTATTTCCATGTTTATACAGATAGCGGTGTAGATATTTCCATGTTTATACAGTCAGTGGTGTAGATATTTCCATGTTTAAACAGATAGCCGTGTATATATTTCCATGTTTGTACAGACAGCGGTGTAGATATTTCCATGTTTTACAGATAGTGGTGTAGATATTTCCATGTTTATAGAGATAGCGGTGTAGATATTTCCATGTTTATAGAGATAGCTTTGTAAATATTTCCATGTTTATACAGATAGCGGTGTAAGTATTTCCATGTTTATAGAGATAGCGGTGTAGATATTTCCATGTTTATACAGATAGCGGTGTAGATATTTCCACATTTATACTTATAGCGGTGTAGATATTTCCAGGTTTATAGAGTTAGCGGTGTAGATGTTCCCACGTTTATAGAGATAGCGGTGTAGATATTTCCATGTTTTTAGAGATAGTGGTGTATATATTTCCATGTTTATAGAGATAGCGGTGTAGATATTTCCATGATTCTAGAGACAGCGGTGTAGATATTGCCATGTTCATAGTGATAGCGGTGTAGATATTTCCATGTTTATAGAGACAGTGATGTAGATATTTGCGTGTTTATAGAGATAGCATTGTAGATATTTCCATGTTTATAGAGACAGTGGTGTAGATATTTCCATGTTTATACAGATAGAGGTGTAGATATTTCCATGTTTACAGAGACAGCAGTGTAGATATTTCCATGTTTATACAGATAGCGGTGTAGGTATTTCCATGTTTATAGAGATAGCGGTGTAGATATTTCCATGTTTATAGAGATAGTGGTGTAGATATTTTCATGTTTATAGAGACGGCATTGTAAATAGTTCCATGTTTATACAGATAGCGTTGTAAATGTTTACACATTTACAGAGATAGCGGTGTAGATATTTCCACGTTTACAGAGATTTTATGAAAAGTTATTTTATGAAGACCAAACAAGTCATTGGGGTACCTACCTTATGTCATTTTTTACATTGAGAGTGTGAAAAATACCCCTACCCTAACCAAAACCCTGACAAATAGAACCAGGGAAGGCCATGCAATAAAGGATTCTTGGGCTTGTATGCCTGATAACAAAAACTTATCACAGAAGACTGCAAAAAACACAATCTTGCACAAAGCCCATTGCAACTTTGCACACAACCATGCTTTTGAAGGATATTTGCCCAACAACTGCCTGTCCAACCTGTGCCTGGCATCACCTTTGTTATTGATCTTTGTAGCCAAGGACAGTCATTTCCAAATGATCATATAATCTTCCTCATTTTTTCTTTTGTCTTCCTTTACCTCCGTGAATATGCATATAGTTTACTCTGGCTTGCCTGTTTCTATTGCAAGGCTCTGTTTCCAAACGAATATCATTTTCTTTTGGAGAGCCTCTCTCTGTTTGTTATTTAGGTTGATAAGAGAAATGTGAACATTTGAGAGCTCAGGTAAAAGGCCTTAGTCTACAGTGAAACTTTTTTGCACCCTTAGATGCTTACTTCCACTACAACTTGCAGGTGGGCCTTGAAAAGTTCTTGGAATAAGTTTGAGCTTTGGTCTTCTCTGATTCATTTAGCATAGATTCTCAAAATGTGGTCCCTGGACCCACAGCATCAGCATCACCTGGAGATTGTTAGAAATGCAAATCATCGGGCCTCATTCCAGACCCTCAGCTGGAAACTCTAGGGGCATGGCCAGCCCCTCTGTAGCTGAACAAGCCATCCAGGTGGTTTTGATGCAGCTAAAGTTTTGGAACAACTAATGTAGCCCCATTTGGAAAACTTGCCTCTACAGGCCTCCCTAGCTGGTAAGCTGCTAGCATTTTTTGTTTGTTTGTTTCTTTGTTTTGATACAGGGTCTTGCTCTGTTGACCAGACCGTGACCTCCTGGGTTCAAGCGAGGACTCAGCCTCCTGAGTAGCCGGGACTACAGGTATGTGCCACCACCATGCCCAACTACTTTTTGTATTTTTTTTTTTGTAGGGATGGGGTTTTAGCCCAGGCTAGTCTCAAACTCCTGGACTCAAGCAATCTGCCCACTTTGGCCTCACGAAGTGCTGGGATTATAGGCATGGGCCACCACTCCTGGCCCAAAGTTCATATTTTAACTACTAACCTAAATTATTTTAAAAACAAAATTCTCCTTGGACTCAAACCAGGTCAGAGTGACATGATCATGTGCCTGTTTTGTGCAGGGTGAAGTGAGATTATTATCTAGGAAACAGCTGAAATGTCCTGAGGGTGACAAAGAGGAGCTGTGTTTTCAGCCAAATATCAGAACCAGGGCCACTGCCTGCCGCTGAACCCCAGCGGGGACCCCTACTTTGTGTTTATCTGTGCTGGCTACGCTTGCCCACCTGGGTGGGAACCCCGAGAATGACTCCAGACTTTTCCAGGGACTGCATGCCAGGGTATTTTTACAATTTATGTGTAGACTTTGTTCGGGTGGAAAAGTTATTTTATGAAGACGAAACAAGCAATTGGGGTACCTACCTTATGGCATTTTTTACATTGAGAGTGTTAAAAATACCCCTCCCCTAACCAAAACCCTGACAAATAGAGCCCGGGAAGGCCATGCAATAAAGGATTCTTGGGCTTGTATGCCTGATAACAAAAACTTATCACAGAAGACTGCAAAAAACACAATCTTGCACAAAGCCCATTGCAACTTTGCACACAACAATGCTTCTGAAGGATATTTGCCCAACAACTGCCTGTCCAACCTGTGCCTGGCATCACCTTTGTTATTGATCTTTGTAGCCAAGGATAATCATTTCCAAATGATCATATAATCTTCCTCATTTTTTCTTTTGTCTTCCTTTACCTCCGTGAATATGCATATAGTTTACTCTGGCTTGCCTGTTTCTATTGCAAGGCTCTGTTTCCAAACGAATATCTTTTTCTTGTGGAGAGCCTCTCTCTGTTTGTTATTTAGGTTGATAAGAGAAATGTGAACATTTGAGAGCTCAGGTAAAAGGCCTTAGTCTACAGTGAAACTTTTTTGCACCCTTAGATGCTTACTTCCCCTACAACTTGCAGGTGGGCCTTGAAAAGTTCTTGGAATAAGTTTGAGCTTTGGTCTTCTCTGATTCATTTAGCATAGATTCTCAAAATGTGGTCCCTGGACCCACAGCATCAGCATCACCTGGAGATTGTTAGAAATGCAAATCATCGGGCCTCATTCCAGACCCTCAGCTGGAAACTCTAGGGGCATGGCCAGACCCTCTGTAGCTGAACAAGCCATCCAGGTGGTTTTGATGCAGCTAAAGTTTTGGAACAACTAATGTAGCCCCATTTGGAAAACTTGCCTCTACAGGCCTCCCTAGCTGGTAAGCTGCTAGCATTTTTTGTTTGTTTGTTTCTTTGTTTTGATACAGGGTCTTGCTCTGTTGACCAGACCGTGACCTCCTGGGTTCAAGCGAGGACTCAGCCTCCTGAGTAGCCGGGACTACAGGTATGTGCCACCACCATGCCCAACTACTTTTTGTATTTTTTTTTTTTGTAGGGATGGGGTTTTAGCCCAGGCTAGTCTCAAACTCCTGGACTCAAGCAATCTGCCCACTTTGGCCTCACGAAGTGCTGGGATTATAGGCATGGGCCACCACTCCTGGCCCAAAGTTCATATTTTAACTACTAACCTAAATTATTTTAAATACAAAATTCTCCTTGGACTCAAACCAGGTCAGAGTGACATGATCATGTGCCTGTTTTGTGCAGGGTGAAGTGAGATTATTATCTAGGAAACAGCTGAAATGTCCTGAGGGTGACAAAGAGGAGCTGTGTTTTCAGCCAAATATCAGAACCAGGGCCACTGCCTGCCGCTGAACCCCAGCGGGGACCCCTACTTTGTGTTTATCTGTGCTGGCTACGCTTGCCCACCTGGGTGGGAACCCCGAGAATGACTCCAGACTTTTCCAGGGACTGCATGCCAGGGTATTTTTACAATTTATGTGTAGACTTTGTTCGGGTGGAAAAGTTATTTTATGAAGACGAAACAAGCAATTGGGGTACCTACCTTATGGCATTTTTTACATTGAGAGTGTTAAAAATACCCCTCCCCTAACCAAAACCCTGACAAATAGAGCCCGGGAAGGCCATGCAATAAAGGATTCTTGGGCTTGTATGCCTGATAACAAAAACTTATCACAGAAGACTGCAAAAAACACAATCTTGCACAAAGCCCATTGCAACTTTGCACACAACAATGCTTCTGAAGGATATTTGCCCAACAACTGCCTGTCCAACCTGTGCCTGGCATCACCTTTGTTATTGATCTTTGTAGCCAAGGATAATCATTTCCAAATGATCATATAATCTTCCTCATTTTTTCTTTTGTCTTCCTTTACCTCCGTGAATATGCATATAGTTTACTCTGGCTTGCCTGTTTCTATTGCAAGGCTCTGTTTCCAAACGAATATCTTTTTCTTGTGGAGAGCCTCTCTCTGTTTGTTATTTAGGTTGATAAGAGAAATGTGAACATTTGAGAGCTCAGGTAAAAGGCCTTAGTCTACAGTGAAACTTTTTTGCACCCTTAGATGCTTACTTCCCCTACAACTTGCAGGTGGGCCTTGAAAAGTTCTTGGAATAAGTTTGAGCTTTGGTCTTCTCTGATTCATTTAGCATAGATTCTCAAAATGTGGTCCCTGGACCCACAGCATCAGCATCACCTGGAGATTGTTAGAAATGCAAATCATCGGGCCTCATTCCAGACCCTCAGCTGGAAACTCTAGGGGCATGGCCAGACCCTCTGTAGCTGAACAAGCCATCCAGGTGGTTTTGATGCAGCTAAAGTTTTGGAACAACTAATGTAGCCCCATTTGGAAAACTTGCCTCTACAGGCCTCCCTAGCTGGTAAGCTGCTAGCATTTTTTGTTTGTTTGTTTCTTTGTTTTGATACAGGGTCTTGCTCTGTTGACCAGACCGTGACCTCCTGGGTTCAAGCGAGGACTCAGCCTCCTGAGTAGCCGGGACTACAGGTATGTGCCACCACCATGCCCAACTACTTTTTGTATTTTTTTTTTTTTGTAGGGATGGGGTTTTAGCCCAGGCTAGTCTCAAACTCCTGGACTCAAGCAATCTGCCCACTTTGGCCTCACGAAGTGCTGGGATTATAGGCATGGGCCACCACTCCTGGCCCAAAGTTCATATTTTAACTACTAACCTAAATTATTTTAAAAACAAAATTCTCCTTGGACTCAAACCAGGTCAGAGTGACATGATCATGTGCCTGTTTTGTGCAGGGTGAAGTGAGATTATTATCTAGGAAACAGCTGAAATGTCCTGAGGGTGACAAAGAGGAGCTGTGTTTTCAGCCAAATATCAGAACCAGGGCCACTGCCTGCCGCTGAACCCCAGCGGGGACCCCTACTTTTTGTTTATCTGTGCTGGCTACGCTTGCCCACCTGGGTGGGAACCCCGAGAATGACTCCAGACTTTTCCAGGGACTGCATGCCAGGGTATTTTTACAATTTATGTGTAGACTTTGTTCGGGTGGAAAAGTTATTTTATGAAGACGAAACAAGCAATTGGGGTACCTACCTTATGGCATTTTTTACATTGAGAGTGTTAAAAATACCCCTCCCCTAACCAAAACCCTGACAAATAGAGCCCGGGAAGGCCATGCAATAAAGGATTCTTGGGCTTGTATGCCTGATAACAAAAACTTATCACAGAAGACTGCAAAAAACACAATCTTGCACAAAGCCCATTGCAACTTTGCACACAACAATGCTTCTGAAGGATATTTGCCCAACAACTGCCTGTCCAACCTGTGCCTGGCATCACCTTTGTTATTGATCTTTGTAGCCAAGGATAATCATTTCCAAATGATCATATAATCTTCCTCATTTTTTCTTTTGTCTTCCTTTACCTCCGTGAATATGCATATAGTTTACTCTGGCTTGCCTGTTTCTATTGCAAGGCTCTGTTTCCAAACGAATATCTTTTTCTTGTGGAGAGCCTCTCTCTGTTTGTTATTTAGGTTGATAAGAGAAATGTGAACATTTGAGAGCTCAGGTAAAAGGCCTTAGTCTACAGTGAAACTTTTTTGCACCCTTAGATGCTTACTTCCACTACAACTTGCAGGTGGGCCTTGAAAAGTTCTTGGAATAAGTTTGAGCTTTGGTCTCCGATTCATTTAGCATAGATTCTCAAAATGTGGTCCCTGGACCCACAGCATCAGCATCACCTGGAGATTGTTAGAAATGCAAATCATCGGGCCTCATTCCAGACCCTCAGCTGGAAACTCTAGGGGCATGGCCAGACCCTCTGTAGCTGAACAAGCCATCCAGGTGGTTTTGATGCAGCTAAAATTCTGGAACAACTAATGTAGCCCCATTTGGAAAACTTGGCTCTACAGGCCTCCCTAGCTGGTAAGCTGCTAGCATTTTTTGTTTGTTTGTTTCTTTGTTTTGATACAGGGTCTTGCTCTGTTGACCAGACCGTGACCTCCTGGGTTCAAGCGAGGACTCAGCCTCCTGAGTAGCCGGGACTACAGGTATGTGCCACCACCATGCCCAACTACTTTTTGTATTTTTTTTTTGTAGGGATGGGGTTTTAGCCCTGGCTAATCTCAAACTCCTGGACTCAAGCAATCTGCCCACTTTGGCCTCACGAACTGCTGGGATTATAGGCATGAGCCACTGTGCCCGGCCCTGCCAGCTTTGTATAAGCTGAGGAGTTTTTAAAAATACCTAGACTCAGGGCAAACCCCAGACACTTAAGTCAGATTCTCTGGGAGGTGAAGCCCAGGCACTGGTATTTTTAAAGTCTCTACAGATGGTTCTAATGTGCTGCTAAGTTAGAGAACCGCTGATCTAGACCAGGCCTTTTCAAACTTAATGTGCACGTGAATTACCTGGACCTTGTTAAAATGCAGATTCAGTCTGCATAGGCCTGGGGTGGAGCCTGAGCTTCTGCATTTTTAACAAGTCTCTAGAGGATGCTGCTGCATCTGGGCTGCTAACTACACTTGGAGATAGGAGGTTCTGGAGAGCAGAGGAAAGAGCATGAACCATAACCTAGGGGCTGGTAGTCCTGACTTCTGAGCCAAGGTTTGCCTTTATGTGGCTGGCAACTTGCTTGGACTCCTACCTCAATTCTTTGGGCCCAAGGTTTGTCCTGCCTCAGAAGGATGTCAACAAAATTGAGTGAGTAATGCAGAATTGTTTCTTAAAGTGTGTGCAGATGCTCCATGAATTTAGAGAGTATGTGGATGCACATTAGTAAATTTTAATAGTTGTGACCATCTTGTTATGAGTACTTAGAACAAGTAATAATGGCTTTTGATGTATAGTAGTAAGAAAGCTTCCTTTTAAAAGGCGTGTATTTAAGTTTCAAAAGTGGGTCTATTTAAAAATATATGAAATAAATAATAGTAGAGGTAATTGACAGATCAAAATTAGGAAGGCAGGATGAGAATGACTCAAGTTTGGGAAATGCTGAGAAAGCAGATGCCCAAGGGCTATGAAAACTTAAAAAAATAGGTAGCACTTGATTTTGATTGGCTGAATGAGATGATGTGTTTGATTATTTATGGGGTTGGCATTTGGCAACATGCACTGGGTGGCTGGGATCACTGTTTATTAAAAAATATTTGAGTCTCCACTTTGCACTAGATACTCTTTTAGTCTCTTGGAAAAGGGATTGGGGGGCAGGCAGGATAAAAACAAATCATTTATGCCCACAAGAAAATTGCAGGAAGATAAAAGTCATGAAATAAACTCTATGCTTCTAATTTAATATTTTTTATAGATTATGAGAAAAAAGTTTTGCTCACTATCAGCTAGGAAAGCTGTCTTAGCACAACCATTCATTCTTGCACAAATCAAAATCAAGACGAGCCAGATTTAATTTAATATTTTTTCACAGATTATGAGAAAAAAGTTCTAATTTAATTTTTTTATAGATTATGAGAAAAAAGTTTCGCTCTCTATCAGCTAGGAAAGCTGTCTTAGCACAACCATTCATTCTTGCACAAATCAAAATCAAGATGAGCCAGAAGGCTCCATTCTGACAGCTTCTAATGGAGAAGCTACATTTACTGGACATGGGGAAAGTTGCTGGGCTCTAAGGACTGTGCATTTCTTGAACTAGATAAATGGTCTTGGTGTAGCATAATACCAAAACTTCTTGTCGCAGCCCGTAAGGACAGAACTCAATCAGCCTGAAAAGGAAGTCAGTGACTCCGACTCAACACAGGAATGTTCTGTGATTCCTAAAGAAGGATGTAGGAGTGTGGCACAATTCAACCACAGTCTGTGGCCCTGTGCCTCTGCCTTGACATGAGTGGGATTTCCCAGCTGGTCATTTTCTTCTTATCTAAGACATTGGGAACAAATTACTTGACCTCCTCTGGGCTTCAGTACTCCCACTCATCAAATTAGAGGACTGGCAGTCGCTAGGCTCTCTTTAGGCATCATATTTTAGTTTCTGTGATTTTAAATTTGAGAAGGGGTGTCTAAGGGAGAATACATAGGGGAGGGGGAAAGGCTTATTAAAAGTGTAGTTAGACACTGAATGTTTAAGAATTGCATTTTGTAATAATACCTTTACCTAATCAGGACTGACAATCTTACCTGATGACAGAACATGGAGGAATGGCTGCATTCAAAAATAAAAATGAAATAAAACAAGACCTTATTTGAACTTAGCAATAATGCTGATTCCTCTTTTTGATTTGAGGAGGTTATAGCTGTTGTAAATGCTTGAATTGGGTCTGCCCAGGCAAAACGGAGTCAAGAGTCCATGTCGGATGAATTTTAACAATGTAGACAATAGAAAGGGTTGCTTAAACTGCCCCTCTTTTACCAAAACACATTTACAAATGAAAGAACAACGCTTCCATTTTTTAAAAACATTTTTTGAGATGAAGTCTTCCTTTGTCACCCAGAGTGGAGTGCAGTGGTGCGATCTTGGCTCACTGCAAACTTTGCCTCCCGGGTTCAAGTGATTCTCCTGCCTCATCCTCCCGAGTAGCTGGGACTACAGGCGCCCACCACCATTCCTAGCTAATTTTTGTATTTTTAGTAGAGACAGGGTTTCACCATGTTGGCCAGGCTGGTCTCAAACTCCTGACCCCAGGTGATCCGCCGACCTCGGCCTCTGAAAGTGCTGGGATTACAGGCGTGAGCCAACACGCGTGGCCAAAAAATTTCCATTTTTAATTGCAGGGTCTGGGGAATTAAAATGCATCCGTAATTTCTTGCATCTCTCCGCTCGGGCTTGCATGAATGCAGAGGGATGGGGAGGACTTCTTGAGGCAAGCATCCCCCTCTTGTCGCCTGCCATCTAGAGAGAGAGGGCTGTGATTTATCTCACTTTAATCAGGAAGGACCCGATGTGTGGATGGAGAGGTCTGACGGCTTTGTTGCTCCATGTGGGAAAGAAGCGGACAGAGTGAATTTGTGTATGATCCCTAAGGAGAAAGCGTCTTTGTGCTCTATTTCTTTTTGACCTGGAGCCCCTGAAAGCAAGCTAGTTACAAGTTGAAATAGGCCGTTTCTAAAGTGTGATTTTGTTTGTGTATGAGCCTTGATTACAAAGGGGAAAAAACCCGCTTAATTTACATACACCACATGTAGTGCAGGATCCCCTGGGCTGTCTTTTCAGTTATCAGGGAACTTTGATGAAAGTTGCTTCTCTCATCTAGGAGTCATTTCATATTGTTTAGCAGAGCCTGGTATTAACATTTCCTTCCAACTGTTTACTGGAATCTGTGTGTTCCCTTCAAGTGATGCATTCTAGGTGCACAGGCTTCCTGCCACTGTCATCCTAATCTTTCCGTGCAGACAGGAGCAGAGGGGAGAGCGCTGAGCCAGGCCCCAGCTTGCTTTTCTTTCCTGACACAGCCCGGCTCCACTGCACTTCTCAGCTCTTGCTCTAGGTGGTGCTGTTTGACCATTTTCTTCATGTGACCCTCCACTCGGTAATATAAATTCATTCGGAGGATGACCTGATATCAAAAAAAATTCCTTTTGATTAGTAGAATCAACTTGTTTCTTCACACGATACTCTTCCCACTGAGACACATGGAGACAATTCTGACTCCAGGTTTGCAACCTTGAGATTTCTCTCAGATGCAATAAAAAAAACAAAAAAGCATTTTGAGTGGCACAGTGATGCCTAGTGCATGATGATGTTTGTCTGCTCAAACATTAAAGGGAAACTTGTGGGTTTGAGGATGCCCAGCAGCACGACAGCTGCCAATGTAAATGAGCCGTATAGAGAGAGAGGGGGCGGGAGGGCACTACAAACTTCAGAATATGAGCTGATCGTTTATAAGTTAAAAAAAAAAAAAAAAAAAAACAAGTCAAAAGGGAGCCCAGGATGGTGCAAGAAAGAGGAGAAAGGAAGATTTTCCTTGCAGCTAATCAGGAGAGTTCATAAGGGCTGATTATATGAGTGGAAGCCTTAAGTTCTTTTTTTAAAAAAAATGTGAAAATTTGCATGTATGTATGTATGTATGTATGTATGTATGTATGTATAGCTTCGTGTATTACCATTATTATTGCAATCAGCAAATGGATTTACTTCCTTTATCTCATGGGCTCCTTCCCACTCACTTCTGGCAGCACATTTTCCTTTCTCCTTCATCCCAGAACACCAAAGAACAGATGCGCTTCCTAACCCTGGCTCCAGGGGACTTTATACAATGTAAACAGTGCACCTCTAACATGGTTCACCGCTTAGAGAACGTGTGTCCCATTTTAAAACTGTGACTCCTTTATATTTTGCAGTGCTTATTTTAATAAGAGACATTGGACTTGTGACTTATTTTTCATGGAGGAGTGAGCTTAATGGTTGAAAGTAATCGATAAACTTGTTTTTCCTCTGATGCCATCAGCCAAGATCCTATGGCAATAGTAAGAGGATGACACTGGGCTGGCACCCCCTCCATAACATATTTGGACCATGTTTTCCCCCCAGAATGCACATGCAATAGCTTTGGTTTGGTAAGAGAGAGATGGTGTACTTGGTTTCCTTCTGTCACACTTTTGGTGAAATGAATTAGACTTTTAAATCAGGAAATTCAGCGAGATGAGTTAGATTTTTACACAAGAGCAGTGGAGGACTTCCAGCTGGTTGGGGGAATGATACGGAAATATCTTGCTAAATCAGGGTCTGGTGGAATGCTGCTCCCCTGGCAGGCTCCTCTTCACAGGGAGCAATCTGTGGGTTGCTTATAGAACAGAGCGAGCAGGAGGCATAGCATGGTCTTGCTCAGGTGTTCAAACATCTGAACCCGGTGTTCAGATGTTTGTCATTAGGAACTGGGTGTGGGCTTTTTCAAGTTAAACTGAAGCAGCAGTTCTATTAGGAAGAGCCTCCCAGATCAGCATCTTCTGTTTCTGGATACTCTCCCTTTGAAAAGCCAGATTTCAGCAAAAAGCTTTGCTAATGGTGAAATTGCACAACTGAAACCCTATGGGAGCAATGGGAAAGATGGAGAAAGAGGTGGTTATATCATGTACTTCAACAGTTTATTTAGAGGCTGTTGACGTTAGAATAACAAGCCAAGACAAACAAAAATACTCATTTTGGATGAAAATATTGTCTTTTCATGTTATTATAGATAGCTGAGTCCTAAGACTTCTACAGAAACACATTTTCCTAATGAGTGGCTGATTTTTCTGGTTGTGCAAGTAATATCCAAATTATTGTACAAATTTTTGGCTCAGGAGCAAACATTGTATTGCATATTGAGCTAATCACTTGCCCTTTCTAAGGTAAGCCCTTACCTCTGCTTTCCCTTCATCTTGTCATTTCTGTTTGTTGGGTACAGGTTTCCTGTTGGTTCTTTCTGTTGGCTCTGATGTAACATGAATGAAGTTCTTAACATCCTTTCAGACATAAACACACCTTAGCTCATTTTTTCTGAGTTCATATAGAGGTTTTCTTGCCCCTGAGACTTTCGTGTCAGACAGCTGGATGTTGCTGTGTTCAAGGCTCTATATGTTGATTTTGTATCCTACAACTTTACTGATATCACCTATCAGTTCAGTTCTAACAGTTTTCAAATTTTATTTATTTGTTTTTGTTTTTTAAATATTGCATGTTTCATTTTAGAGTCAGGAGCGTAGATGTACAGGTTTCTTAAACAGGTATATTGCATGGTGCTGAGGTTTGGGCTTCTAATGATCCCACCACCCAAGCAGTGAGCATAGTAATCGATACGTAGTTTTTCAACCCTTGCTCCCACCATCCTTCCCTCCCACCTTTGGAGTCCCCCAGTGTCTATTGTTCCCTTCTTTGTGTTGAGTTCTAACCTTTTTTTAGTGAGTCAATCTTGGTAGGTTTTATGTGCCTGGGAATTTATCCATTTCTTCTAGATGATCCAGTTAGTTAGTGTGTAATTATACCTAGCAGTTTCTTAGGATCCTTTGTATTTCTGTGATATTGGCTACGATGTTTCATCTTTCATTTCTGATTTTATGCTCTATTGAAAACATGAGGCATAGCAGGTAGGGGGCACTGGTCAGGACTTGGGGTATAAACTGGCAGATGTTAAGGTGGGTGATTCTGGTTAACTCAGAAACTCCGAAGTCCCGTGTGGAAGAATTAACTGCCTGTACTCACCTAGTAATGTATATCCTTGGTCAAAAAAGATCCAGCTGAGAATGTTGGATGAAGGGACCAAATCAATATTCATCATTATATTGAAAACAAGTCAGATTGGCTGTGGTCTTTTGACAGCAGGTCAGTGGCTAAGTCTATTTGAACAAAGTTAGGGCAGGTTCAAGGGAGAATCCTGAGATCGGTATTCTTTGTTCCATACAAACTTGCCTTTCAGTTTCTTCTCCCCATGCCTCCAGGATGTCCCTGCACAGCTCGTAGGGCCCCCTCCTTCAGTACCTTGCCTTACGAAGGGGAGAAAATGAGTTTTCCAATGTTAGCATATATTTAGCCTTCCAAAATTTTCTATTTCTATTTTAGGGGAGCTCTAGGAAAACAGCAGATTACTCTAAATCCCCAGGTAAAAATCTGAAATGGTGGAATTTCATTTGACCAGGAGACATATTTTGGGGCAAGTGGGCTTTTCACAATCACTTGGACATGAAGGCATCTGCTTCTTCTATGCCTAAAATAGTCCTTCAATTTAGTAGTTTAATTCCTCTTCCACTTTTTCAAATTTCAAGACAATACATGTAGTGACTGAACAATTTGGATCCAAGTTTCACTATTTAACTGCCAGTGTGACCTTGGGCGAGTCACTTAATCTTTTCAAGGTTCAATTTCATCATGTAAAGTAGAAGTACAAACAATCCCTGACTTAGAATATTTTGACTTATGATTTTTCAACTTTAAGATAGTTTGAAAGCAATACACATTCAGCAGAAGCTGTACTTTGAGTACTCATACAACCATTCTGTTTTCCACTTTCAGTACAGTATTCATCATATTACATGAGATATTCAAAGCCCACTTTATTATAAAATGGGCTTTCTGTTAGATGATTTTGCCTAACTGTAGGTTAATGTGAGTGTTAAAGGTAGGCCGAGCTAAGCTATGATGTTTAGTAGGTTAAGTGTATTAAATGCATTTTCAGCTTACAATATTTTCATAAGTTTATTGGAATATAACCCTATTGTAAATTGAGGGGTATTTGTAATAATGATATCTCTTCAAGGAGACTTTGTGAGCCTCTCATAGGAAAATGCATACACAGATGCATATAAATATATAATCTTTCTTTTCCATACATATGATATTCTTTAAGGATATTCAAAAATCTGGAAACAGTTGCCTCCAGGGAGATAAATGGTAGTGGGTTGGGAAACTTTTAACTGTATACGCTTTTGTACCTTTTGCATTTTGAATCAGATGTATGTATAATCTACATAAAATATTAAGATTAAAACATCACCGAATAACTTATCAGGAGTTTGGTGAACATAAGGGAAGGCCACCTATGGTGGCTGTATTTTATTCAGTGTTGGTCACTGTTGGGCACTTCATAGAGCTTATTTCATTTCATCCTCACAAGCGCCGTAGGAGGAAGGGGCCCCAGAGGGATTCATGGTTAGAATAGCAGAGTAGGAACATTTGGCAGCTATATTCTGTGTAGGTGATAACTTTAAAGATATTTTTGTTATAAAATGTTTCAAACATACAAAAAATATAGAGAAGCAGTTTTCTATAGTTATTAAATATTCTTAATGGGTAGTCACAGAAATTATCATCCAAAGTGGGATATTCTTGAGAGAAAAAGGAGGTTCTATTTATAATTATGGTGGGATAACAAACTTAAGATGAACAGCTCTGGACAAACTGGGTTGTATGGTCCCTGGAAAACAAGGATTACTGTAAATGTGAGTCCCGCCTTGTGCTTCTCTCTGTCCCACCAAGAAAATATGATCTTGATACAGATGTTCATTGTGTCAAGGCAACCATGGCAAGCATGATCTAGATACACTGTTAAAGTTTTATGCTGATCCTACCTAGGTATGTCTCAGGAACTTTCCAGAGTTTCCTTTGAGTGCTTCTAAATTTTGCATAAATGGTATGTTGTCCCTTGTCTCTTTTTAAAACCAATAAGCCATTTTCCCTTCTTTTCCTGGAAAATTAAAGGAACAAAGACCAGGAAATAACAACGTATTAGCTAAGGTTCTGTTGATTGAAAGCAACAGAACCTAATTCTGGCTAGCTTAAACCATGCTAGGATTTAATGAAGAATACTGCAGAATCTTAGATATCTTATGACTGGGAAAGAGGAGGTACAGGCAGTTCCTGGGATGTCAGCAACAGGTAGCTGTCAATTAACTGCCCCCACACCACCCACTGCTGCCGTCATCAATATAGCACACCACGATGGCTCCCAGCCTCTGTACGTCTGGGTTCCAGTGTTCAAATTCTAGAGACAGCAAGAGAAATCCCATTGAGTCAGGGATCCTTCCCTGGGTCACACTCCCTGCATATGGTCAGAAATGCAGGATTATGTACTAAAGACACAGCTAAAGAGGACCCACTTCACTGTTTTGGGACCATTTGCAGGGGAGGCAAAATTATGAGCTACTCACTTAAAGAGGTGATAACCATAAGTTTGCAGGAAAAAAAAATTGGAGAAGAGAAGGATAACACTATCCTACGGTTTCTTCTGAAAATGGACTAAGGGAACAGCATTTCCATTTGGAAATTCTCTCCTGGCATTACAATATTTATGGATTCTGAATTCTGAGAAAAATCAGTTGAGAAATTAGGAAAATGGGAAGGAACATTCTAATTTTCCTGTGAAAATTACAGCTTAATAGTCAGTATAGAGAACTTACTGGCTTGAAGAAATGCACTGACTTCAAGTCAAGCAAGATGAGGAAGCACTGACATGTGGAGATGAAAGTTAAGGTGAACAGGACAGGAGCAGTAAAGGGGCCTCAGTCAGACTTTCTTGTATCTGTTGCTGTGTTACAAGTGTGTGTTCATGGCCTTGTCCACTGCTAACAGTGAACCATTTCTGCAAATAAATATTAATGTGTTCATAGGCATAGTATATGTTTTACAAATCCTATGAGAGGTTTTCTAAGAAATGCCAAGTTTTAGAAACAAAATATGCCCTTAAATCGGCAATTTTGACAGTTGCTTCTTTCTAGTGCTATTCATCTTGCCAGGAGATCAGAATGTTATGTTATTTAAATGGTATTGGAGGGGATGATTGATGCCTTGTTTAACAATGTCATGTAAACAACGATTAAAGCATTAAGTATTTGTGGTGTTACCTTTCAATCTTTAAAGGACTTTTCTTTAGCATTTATTTTGTGATAATATTCATTTCTTTTTAATGTTTTCTCTATTAATGCTATTGGATTTTATAATCTTGTTACAATATGTTGGCTCCTAATAATAAGAAATCATCATTTGTTTTCATATCTTTTAAAAACAGAAGACTACTAAAACTTTTCATATAATCCTGTTACAGAAAAAAACGACTATTTGCTTGTTATTATAGTCACTTATTATTTTTCAAAACTTGTAAGTGAAGTGTTATGAAAATCATATGAATTTGGGAATTCCCAAGCATTCTCAGAAATTCTATTTCCTTGTTCCCAAATCCCTATGATTAATATCTGCCAGGAGTCGGAAAACAGTGAAAGGAAGTAACATCCTATGTTGGATACCTGGTAGGGTTAGTGAAGAAACGTTATTGCTGAGCTCTGTGTTACGCTCACGAATGATGCCATTGAGGAAGTCACGCTTGTTGAAAAGAACGCAGATACACAAAGAGTTTTGCTGCTGTCTGTTGGATAAGAACCCCCTGGTCGATTTCAGCTCCTACTGCAAGTTACAAAAATCAATCCAATGATAAATGAAAAGTGCCCAGTGTGCTGGGAAATAACTTAATTTTTGGCTTCAGAGGAAATTTTAGAAACAGTGCCAAGTGAAACGTAAAAACAAACTACGAAGACGTTCATGAATTTCCCTCTGAAGCTGACAGCCGTATTTTAGCAGATGGAACTCCTACTATTAGCCCAACTCTTGGGTTGAAACAGTGTGTCCAGGAAACCCTATGTTAAAATGCAATGTGTTGGGGATATTGTTCCTCTATTTGCTTGAGTTAATTTTCAAATTAGTGTACTCTTGCTTAGCTGTGCTCTGAGGGAATGAACAAAAGATTGGTAAACTCTGATGGAGAACACTGGTCAGGCAGGGCACATAGAATCCCTGGGGATGGTGGTTCCTGGCAAATGGGGGAGGAGGACCTGAGCCAGGCTTGGGCTGGGCTGGAGGAACATGAAGATGGGATCTACTCACAACCCCCAAAACTGAGGGGTCCTGGTAACACATTATTTTACCCTCTACATTGAAATGTTAAAATATTTATATAGAGATTAGAAATATTTATATAGAGATTATTGGGAATCCCCTCCTAAAGCCCAAACATAAAAACTACCAAAAAAAGAAATTCCGTGTAGGCTAAGATTGCAAATGACTGATGGAATGTAATTTAAATTAAACATGGAAAATATATTTCCTCTTTAATAAAGATCTAAATTCTATTCTTTTTAGGAGCCTTCAGAAATGAAATTCAACTATTAAAAAAAGTATAGAGAAGCCTTTAGAAAAGAAACTTTTCTTTTGCTGTATTATATATTAAAGAATTTTGATGAGAATAGTTCTAAAGTGTTTAATACTCGATTCCACTGATGTTTCTAGGTATTGTGGGGAACACCTAGAAATTAAATCTTCATCTTGGCAGATCAGAGGCCTATTATTTTTAGGTAAAACAATTAAAATCTGCTTTTAATAAATCACAAATTTTGCAAGTTAGCCATTAATAATAAGTGCTTTTCAAAGTTTGGCCCAATACATGAAAAAGCCAGAAAAACATACCTGCATTAATTTTGCCCATCACCTTCTTATTCTGGCCTCAGGAGATTTATTAACAGCATTCAATATTTTAGGTAGGCTGGATGTGATGGCTCATGCATGTAATCCCAGCACTTTGGGAGGCTGAGGTGGGAGGATGGCTTGAGACCAGGAGTTCAAGACCAGCCTGGTCAACCTAGTGAGCCCCTCGGTCTCTCTGAAAAGAAAAAAAAATTAGGTATCCTGTGGCTACCTCCAAAAACAAACTCCAGAGGAACTGAATTTTTTTTTTTTATTTCATGTGTTGGGATAATGGCTTCTTTTGCAGTTACTTACGAAGAATTGAAGGGTCAGTTAAAATATTTTTTCATCCTTAATAACATGAATTCTCTAATTTGTGTGTGATATAATGCTAGATATTGTGCCAAAAGTGTTACATAGACATAATCCATGCCCATTTTCAAAGATAATACTAATATAGAGAATAAGAATCATTATTATTGTAGTAATTATTATTTTAGTAATAGTAGTAATAATCAAAACAATTACATCAAACACTTATTAAACCCTTATTATGTGATAGGTAGTGTGTAAGCAATTTCCACATATTAGCTCCTTAAATGTGATCACTAACCCCATGAGGTAGGTAGCATTATGTCCATTTTATAGATGCAGAAACTGAGCTTTGAAGAGGGAAACAACTTGCCCAAGGCCATGCAGGCAGTCATTGATAAGGGTGGGGAGCGAGAAGTTGAAGTCTGAGATGTAACTTCACAGACACGAGTACACAAACACGTACAAGATACTCGTATGACATGTGGGGTTGCTTGAAATATGTAATTGACTTTCCCCAGCACAAGAAAGTGTTTGGACAGATTTCAAAGGGATCTAACACTTCCTCAGAGGACTGCCCTACGACATTTTTCCGTGTGCTTTTCTGCCTCTTGTTCTATACTTTTGGCATTTCTTCTGCTCTTAGAGGCAATGAGTCAACAGCATATTTTTAGCACCTCCTGTGTGCATAGAAGTGGCCCCTGACTCAATGTGAGTGTATAACTACCATGGGCCAAATCAGTGTGCTTTCCTGTTAGCCAGGGGATTATAGAAGGACACGCTCCCCTGATTCCAACAGAACTTGCTGCCACTCTGATGTCTTCATTGTAAGGCCTCAAAATGAATGTTCAAGAAATTCATGTTAAAGGCACGTGTCATATGTGTAACTTGTAAACATTTGTGTACTTGTCTCTGTGTCCTTACACCTCAGGCTTCAACTCTTGTTTTTACCTTTATCAATGACTACCTGTGTGCTGTGTGGCTTCGGACCAATTGCTCACCCCCTCTAAAGCTCAGTTTCTGCATCTGTAAAATGGATATAATGCCATATATACATAGATATAGATATACATACACCAATATATATACACACATATATATGTGTGTATACATATATACACACATATATATGTGTGTATATACATACATATATATGTGTGTATATACATATATATATAATATACAAACTGAAATATATAGTTATATAAATATTTCAGTTTAAGTTTCAAAAATCACTGGAGGGTATTTTTATAATACCCTTCAGCAATTTTACCTGCTGCCTTTGCACATTCTGGTGAATTTCTAAATGGAAGTCTGATAGAGATTAATCTTTTAATGCATCATAAATAAAAAAGAAAATCACAGAATGATGTAGCTGGAGAGGACCCTGGGGATCTAGTGTTTCATGAAAGATTAATGTCCTTGATCTGCTTGTAAGTGTTTTGGAAAAATCTTCCATGGTCAAATAAAACTTGGCAATGTTGGATTAAAGTTAAATAGGTTTTTTTTTTCCTGCAGAACTTCATAGTCTTTAATATGCTAATATGTTTTGTGAATCTACAAGGAATGAAGTGTTTCAATGCTTATTTTACCCAGATTCTCATTTTGGGACAGGCTGGTCAAGCTGAGTCAGATAGTATATTCTCTAGATGGAGATGATGGCTGATTCCTTTTTGAGAGCAAGAGAGTCCCCAGGGGAAGCAAGGGTATATCAGTTGCTCCATTTCATGCCAAGGATCCTCAGTCTTTAGAGGCTCAGAGAAGGCTGAAAGGCTACTCTAGGCTATCAGGGCTACCATTCATTGTGACCCATGCTACAGAGAAGCTTTGAGCTCAGTGCAAAGGAGTGACCAGCCCTTGAGAATCAGGAAAATTTATTTATTCCTGACCTAGTCCACTGAGGACATACAAGGAATGGGGCAGGGGAGTGTCACCAGCTATGGTTACAAGCTAGTCTGATTCTCTTTCCTTAAGAAAACTGTTCCCTGTGAGTTTAGATTGGGAAGCACAAGGTTAAAAAAAATTTAGGCCAGGGGTGGTGGCCACTGTACTCCAGCCTGGGTGACAGAGTGAGAATCTGTCTTAAAAAAAAAAAAAAAGTTAAGTGATGTCTTCTGTTGAGGACCTCTCAGAACTTTTAATATGAAAGTGTGCATTGTGAAGAATGGGAGTAGAGTGTACAGGAGTTTTAAAAGCTACTTGGTCATGAAACTCTTGCTTTGTGCAGGATTCGAGGGGCACTAACATTCTGAGGAAAATATTTTTGGCAACATTGATCTAATCCAAACTTCTCATTTTACCAGCAAACAACTGTGGGGCCCTCTAAGTTTCCTTTCTCCATCATTGTGACAAATTCATTGGAATTAATTCAATTAAACCTGGGGTCAGCTTTGAAGAGATTTATTTAGCAGGTAAATCTGTTTTGTACATTTTGAGGGAGTTCTGAGTTTCCATAGTCAAAAACCACAGATCAATTTAACCAACCTTTATGGAATATCACCTATGGCCCAAAGACACTTTAGCTACAGTGATGGTCTACAAAAATATAAACTGTAATTCTTGCAATACAGGAGATTAGTAATAATGGTAAATATAATGATGATGACACCATGAATAGCTAACATTTATTGAATGCCTTTCTATTAGTCAGGCACTTTACTAAGTATTTTAATCCTCCCAACAATTTATGAGGTAGGGATTATAATAATTCCCATCTTATAGTGAGGACACTGAGGTTAGGAAATTATCCTAGCCTAAATGTTAAGTATAAGCATGAATAGAAAGGTGTTATTAGCTTATAAGACATTCCTTTATGAGTGATACAAAGTCCTATGTAAATTCAGAGAAAAGAAAAGTGGTTTTACAAATCCTTGATCAGTGAGTGTGAAGCATGTGGTGGCCCGGTTACTGTTTGGTTGCCCATCTGTCCTCCCTCTGGGATCAGCACCCCCTTACTTTGGAAGAATTGTTTTCCTTTTCACTGTAAGGTTCTTTCTGGCTATGCGATGGGGCACATTGCCTCAAACTAGCCCTGTTCCAGTCTTTGAGAACCTTGAAATTGGAACCAAGGGAAGAGGATTGCCTCTTGAATGGTAATTCTCTAAAATCTAGTCTGAGGTGCTGGTGCCTAATCCCTGGGTCTGTGGAAGGAGCTGGGCTGTGAGAGGGGAGAATGATGTTGATGTCAAGAGAGAGGCAGGTGCTAGGAGCAGAGAAATGGAGGCCTGGAGGGTTTCTGGGCTTCTCTGAGGCTTAGGGTTTGGATCATTGTCTTCGTTACTGGAACAAAGGATTTACCATACCTGCTCTTCTGGGAATGAAACTGTCCTGCTTTGCAAAATAAAGTGTCATTAGAAAGAGATCTTAAAAACCCCACACCTTAGACAGGTGCACAGATCCGTAGAAGTGTTAAAGTTCTGTCTGTTGGATGCTAAGCCAAGACTCTTAAGTATGTTCTAAAGAGAAACTGGTGTGTGTAGGCTGTGCACTCCCAGGGAGATAAAAAGTTAGGAACTTTATGGGTTGGGCTTGGTGGCTCCCACCTGTAATCCCAGCACTGTGGGAGGCTAAAGTGGGCAGATTGATTGAGCTGAGGAGTTCGAGACCAGCCTAGGCAACATGGTGAAACCCCATGTCTACAAAAACTACAAAAATTAGCTGGGCGTGGTGGCATGTACCTGTAGGCGGGAGGATCGCTTGAGCCCAAGAGGGAGAGGGTGCAGTGAGCCATGATTGTGCCACTGCACTCCGCCTGGGTGACAGGAACTTTATGGGGAATGGGATCTTGGAGACTGAGTAGAGACTAGAGGAAAAAAAAAAAAAAACTACCTCCCCAACTGGCCACACTATTCTTTTAAAAAATGTTAATTGACAAATTAAAATTGTATGTATTTACGGAGGTATAATGTGATGTTATGATATATGTATACATTGTGGAATAATTAAATCCAGAGAATTAATAGATTCATCACCTCAAAACCTATCTTTTTTGTGGTGAGAACATTTGAAATTTATTGACTTAGCAATTTTGAAATACACAATACTTCATTGTAAACTACAGTCACCATGCTGTGCTGTAGATCTCAACAAAATGTATTCTTCCTGTCTCAACTAAAACATTGTACTCTTTGACAACATTTCCCCATTCCTCTCACCCCCTCCAAAAACACCCATTCTTTATGTTGAAGAGAATGGCTAAAAAGTCCCAGCAGGTTTCAACTGACAGCTTCAGTGGTTGTCCCATCACACTTCAATGTTATTAATAGAAAGGGGAGGGGCAATACATAATTTGGACAGGCGGAAAGTACCACTGTAACCATTTTCCTGACTTCACAGAAAAAGTCCTCTTGTTTTCATCTGTAAAATGGGAACTGCGTGAATACCATTCTTCTTTTCTTCAGCCTCCAAAGAAAAAACAGATGCAGAGCCTTTTATCAATTGCAAAACAGTATACAATGTGTGTTATTACTCACAGTTGTCTTACTGTGACCAAACACTTTATGAGCCTGTGGCAAGTCAGCCTTACTCTGAGGAAGTGGACAATATTTGGGGAAGGAGAAGCAGCAGGATCTTTCAGGACAGTAGCCTTGGTGGGTCCAAAAATTCCTTGAGCGAAATGGGAGACAAAACTTTCTTCCTGCTTTGGGGTTTATCCTGTTAGTCTTTTCTCTCTTCACTCCTATTTTCTATGGAGAATTTCCTGGTTTTGGAGTTTGGGTGCGTTTTATGGAGAGGAGGCAGAACATCTTTAGCTCCAGCAGAATGAAAGGATACATGCAAAGGAACCTAGCACAGTATGTGGTACCCAGTTCCCCTTTAACTTGGCTTTATTCATTCACTCCTGGTAGGGCATTAATAAGGGATTTAGCCCCCTCCTATTGAAAACGATTAATTCAGGGAAGAGTTCAGGCAGTGTGGACAGATACAGTGTAGGCCAAGCCTGTTTCTAAGGCAGGAGCTGGGTAGAGAGGGTGAGAAGGGCGAGAAGAATAGGGAAATATGTGTCGTCTGTGTTGCTGCTGTTGCAACCACCAAAACAAACAAACAAGTGAAAAAAAAAAAAAAAAAGAATTCTCCATACCGGAAAGTGTGCTGTTTTGGAGGAGGCTGGGGAAAGTGTGGATGGCTCGAGTGGGTCCTGTTGGATTGAAGTCTGACAGTGGTGATTCCCTTCAACAAATGGTCGGGGTGGGAGGGTACACACACACATGCACACACACACACACCCCACACGCAGCACCAAGCCTCCGATTTCAGCGCTGGCAGGAGATAACCATTCTTAGCTCGCCTTTCCAGGGTTATTTTTGGCTGAGGCTGTTCGCTGATGGCAAAAGGTTTCAGCCCCCTCCCAAATCCCTCCCCATGCTTGTTCTAAAGAGAAACTGGTGCGTGTAGGCTGCGCACTCCCAGGGAGACAGGGAGACGGGCCTGGCGCCGGAGAGGAACCCGGACTCTGCCGAAAGTCTCGCCGCCCGCCGGCTGTTTTCTGGCGGAGGGTGTGCCCCGGAGGGCGGCGATCGCGCGTGAAGGCTGGGGCCAGGCGCGGGTGCAGGCGTCACCGGGGTCGGGCTAGCAGGCCCTGGAATCAGGCTTTTGGGACACCCCAAAAGTGAGTCCAACTTGGGGAGAAACTGAGGACACCTCGGGCGGTCTGGCAGCGGAGAAGGTGGGCGGGAGAAAACTTTACAGGAAGGCAGAAGCAATCTCCGCCGAGGGAGTCAGCGAGCGGCCGCGTGGAGAGGAGGGGCGGGCGGTCCCCACGCGGGCGGGCGCAGGGCGCAGGGTGCCAACCTGCCGGAGAGGGGGCCCGGGCGCGAGGCGGAGTCCCGGCACGCGGCCAGGCTGGTGGAGGCCCACGGCAGGCTGCAGATTCCCTCCGGCCCCGGGAGCCACAGCAGGACCGGCCAGGAGGCACCACGGAGGGGAGCCCCATCCCGGTGCTGACAGTGCCCACCGTGTCCTACGAGGACTCGCGGCGGGCCGGCGGCGGGGTTCTGCGGCGACCTACCGGCCTCTTCGAGGGCCAGTGCAACTACCTGCCCAAATTCATCCAGAGCGTGCTATCGTCCATTGACCAGCGCGACCGTCGGGGCTGCACCACGGTGGTGGGCAGCGACGGCAGGTACTTAAGCAGGACGGCCATCAAGATCGTGGGGCAGATGGCCGCGGCCAACGGGGTGAGTGTCCAGATGCCCCTCGCTTCCCGCCGCGCTGCCGCCATGCCCTCTCCTAGCCCTTGTCCACCTGCTGCCTCCAGGCCCAGCTGGGAGGCCCCTGCCCGGCCCAGGCTTTGCTTCCTCACTCCCGCGTCCTCACCCTCCAGCGCCCCACTCCCACCGTGCTTGCAGCCTCCCCGGCGCACCCCGGACACTGGGTTCTATTAGTACCCACCGCCCCCAAAAGCCTTGAGGGGTGTCCGTCGTTCCTGGAGCCACTCCGGGCGCCCTGGACTCTTCTCCGACTCTGCACACATCCCGCACCTGCTCATTTTTCTTTCGGACATTCTCTTACCCGGCCCTGTAGATTCCAAGGCAGCTCCCAGTTTTCCATATTGTTCCCAATGCGTTCACTGCCCACAGTCCCCACACAAACTTCTTTCCCAGGCTCACAACATAGTCCCTCTGCCCCGTGCCCTTTTTGCAATAATCTGCCAGTCCCCTAAGTCTTAGCTCTGCCTATTTAACAGTAGTGGTGTCTCAGAACACACACACACACACACACACACACACGATCCCTGACATATTTGGCAAGAGTAGGCCCTGAAGGTTTTTAATATTTTGGTTTTTTAACCCAGTGGAATTACTGAATGATTTATTTAATTAGGGTAGGGATGGAGTGGATCCATTTGTTTGATGCTAAACAGCCTGAGCTCGCAGTTCCCAGGGGGCATATCTCTAAATGGTCTGAAATGAGATTTGCAGTGGTTTTCTTAATGCAATTCCCAACTTCTCTCCAAATGCCTTTTGACATTTGACAACATTTCATGCCTCTTCCCCTTTCGCTTTTCATCCTTGTTTTCTCTCCCTTCTCCCACGACCTCGGTAGTCTTCTGCAATCCAGATTCTCAGACTTCGGGTTTTTCTCCCTCTGCCCCTTTCCTCTCTGTCCTATAACTAGAAGCACCTTTTGGCATAGACCCGTATCCCAGTTTCCTCTTTCCCAGGTCCAGCAGCATCTCAAGGACATCTACAAGAGGGATACCTAACTTCAGGGGTCTCTGAATGATATGTGGGAAACATCGTCTAAAAAAGTAATTTTATCCTTATTCATGCAACCAGACCCACACTCATAGAACTTTTCTTTAAGGGGAGTGTCTTGCAGATGTATAAATGAGTGTTAACATCTTTAAAAGGGAAACTGCACAATTCCCTGGCATTTGAATTCCCTCCTTCCTTCCCAACCCTCTCCTTTTCATTTTCTCATGTATTATTAAAAACATTTTTAAAGGATCTCCATGCTTCATATTTATCTACTATAATTCCTCCTTCTCGGTGTTGCAGGGATGGGGAAAGAGGATTTTTTAAAAAACACAATAAAAAGCAATTGGGAGAAACAGGGCCAATGGTGTTGGGGTGGGTAGTGGAATTGTGATTTTTGACTCCAGTAGACAATGATGCTGGATATATGGGGTTTGATTTCTCTCTGGCTCCTCACTTGAGATTGATGAAGTTTGGCTAGAATCAGGGAGTTGAAGAGAGGTTGACAAATGGTCTTTCACTCTTCTCTGACAGGCTGTTCCTGTGGAGTGATGGAGAATAATGAGCCTTGGGAGAGCTATGGGAGCTCTCATACTCCTTCCCGAGCCAATTTTTTAGGGAGTGAGAGAAACATGGCCTGTCCAATACTTGTTGTGGGTCAAGATATTTTTGAAGCTACGGTTGTTGATTTGCATGGGAAAATTATTATGTCTTATTATTTCTTGTCCCACTTTACCATAAGGGCTCCTCAGCTTCTTACTTCAATGGGTCTTCCATGACACACACACTTTATTAACTCTAAGAGTGGAATTTATTTTAACAGATAATTAGCATAGGTCAATATATGCTGAAAATAGAGTCAAATTAAACCTACTAGCTGTTATAAAGGACAGATGACAAAATCCACATAGAAGCATCGATTCTTAAATAATCTGAAAGTACTACTTCTAAGAGGGGCGGGCATGGGTGAAGGGAATGGTGGACATGTTTCAGAATTTCAAATGCCAACTTTAACCAATCGTTTCCTCATTTTGTTCACCTTCTTGGGGGCTTATGCTAAAGTGAAGTGAATAGCCATAAGGCTGGCTTCAGGAGAAAGGTGGTCTAAAAGAACTGGATAATTATAAGCAAAATTGGTCTCGAATGATTGAAAATTGATGAGAATGTGCTTGTCTCCTGATTTGGCATCCTGAGTTAGACTCAGGAATACTGAACATGGATCCCAAAGGCTTTGGTCTTTTTTGATATCCTATTGGATAATCATAAGCAGGCTAGAAAAATAGGAAACTAGAATTTATTCTCTTTGAACTGACAAATCTGGCCAGTGGGCTGCATTCTCTATATCTGAAAAATCTTGGTTTTGATTGAAAAATTAATTTTACAAAGCAATTTTCTTTTTTTTCAATTAAATTTCATTTTTTTTGACACAGGGTCTCACTTTGTTGCCCAGGCTGGAGTGCAATGGTACAGTCTTGGCTCACTGTAGCCTTGACCTCCCCAGATTCAGGTGATCTTCCCACCTCAGCCTCCTGAGTAGCTGGGGCTATAGGTGCACGCCACTATGCACAGCTGATTTTTGTGTTTTTACTACTCATAGGGTTTCTCTGTTGCCCAGTCTAGTCTCAAACTCCTGATCTCAAGAGATCTGCCTGCCTTGGCCTCCTAAAGTGTCATGAACCACCATGCCCAGCCTACAAAGCAATGTTCTAGGAAAAACTACAGTTACTCTTTGATTATGTAATTGCTGGAGAAGAAAAGCATGGCATTTCTAAAATGATGAACTATATTACTTATATTTTAATATCTCATAAAGTTTGAAATAGACATTTCAAACATAAACATGTATAAAAATTTTTATAAATTATAAAATCAAAAACATTTTACAATTATTTTATTATAAAATTATTATAGAATCAAAAACATTATAAATTTAAACAACTTTTTTAAAAATTTATTTTGGGATTTCCCATGGAGTGATGGAGAATAATGAGCCTTGGGAGAGCTATGGCAGCTCTCATACTCCTTCCTGGGCCAACTTTTTTAGGAAATGGGAGAAATATACCCTGTTCAATGTTTATTGTGGGTCAGGATATTTTTGAAGCTATAGTTGTTGATTTGCTTCAAACTTTAAAAAAATTATTATAAAATTATGGGATGTAAAAAAATTTATTATAAAACTTTGAAATTTTCAAACTTTCAGAAAAGCAGAGAGATGAGATTAATGGCACTCACAGGCAAGCATAGAACATAGATTGTAAACATTTTGCTATATTTGTGTCATGACTATTTTTTGCTTGTGTTTGAAAGTATATTAAAGAAAATGATATTTTACCCCTAAATTCTTTAGTACAGATTTCTAAAAAAAAAAGAACATTTTCCTGTATAGTTACAAACTCATCTTTTCAAACAAAATAAAAAATGGCTTTTTTATATCATTTATTACCCAGTCCACATTCAGATTTCCTCAATTATTATGAAATGTCCTTTTATTTTTTGAGACAAAGTCTTGCTCTTTCACACAGCCTGAAGTTCAGTGAAACAATCATAGCTCATTGCAGCCTCAAACTCCTGGGCTCAAGTGATCTTCCTGCCTCAGCTTCCTGAGTAGCTAGGACTAGAGGTGCACACCACCATGCCCAGCTAATTTATTGTTTTTGTAGAGATGGAGGTCTTACTACGTTGCCCAGGCTGGTCTCAAACTCCTGGCCTCAAGTGATCCTTCCAGCTTGGTCTCCCTGAAATATCTTTTGTGGCTGGTTTGTTCAAATTAGTTTCTTCTAATCAAGGGATACACATTGCATTTGATTATTTAGCTCAAGACTTTTTTAACCTGGAAAATACCCATACTCTTTGTTTATGTATTTATTTAGTGAAATTGACTTGTTGAAAAACTAGTCAGTTGTCCTGTAGAATATTTCCCCTTCTGGAATTTTCTGGTTGCTTTTTATGGTGTCATTTAACTTTTCACTCTGTTTTTTCCTGGTTAACTGGAAGTTAGTTCTAAAGGCTTTTAGGCCTGCTATAACAAAATACCAAAAACTGGATGACTTATAAAGAACAGAAATTTATTTCTCACAGTCCTAGAGGCTAGCAAGTTTAAAATCAAGGAGCATGTGGTTTTGATATCTGGTTAGGACCAACTTTCTGGTTCATAGATTGGCCTTCTTGCTGGGCCCTCACATAGTGGGAGAGACTAGCTAGGTCTCTGGGGCCTCTTTTATAAGGGCACTAATTCCAATCATGAAGCCTCTGTCCTTATGATCTAATGACCCCCTAAAGGCCCCACCTTTTAATACCAGCACCTTTGGGGTTAGGATGTCAACATATTAATTTTGGGAAGACATACACGTTCAGCCCATTGCAAGGTTTAGTTAGATTCAGGTTCAACTTCTTTTTTTAAAGACTATTTCATAGGCAATAATGTGTATTCACATCCCATCATTAGTGATGGTGAGATGATCGCAAGGTTAGGGTGATCACTGCCTATCTCCTCTGCTATATTCCCCCTTGGGTCAAGCCAGTAGTCTGCGACGTGAACTTTGTACCATGTGTATATTCAGTTATATTCTGTATCAATAGTTACTTGATTGTTTTAGCATTTATTAATGATCCTTGCTTGAGTTGATTATTTCATTAGGGGTTTCAAAATGGTGAATTTCTAATTCTCTAATTCTATCTACATGTTTTAGCTGGCATTTTTCTATAAGCAGACCATTTTCTTCACCACTGGGTTATTTGGCTACCCTGAAACATAGTTCCTTCCGGGAAGGCAGAACACATGTTTATTTCTGTCTTTTAAAAATTACTGGTGTTTGGAGTGAAGATTAGGTGAGCTAACTACCTCCACAGGTGACAAATGAATTTTGTTTTGTCTCACTTTTGCTTTTTTGAATATCACTGTGGCTGCTTGGATTTTTATATTTAATTTGAATGGATTAGGGAATAAATGAGAAGATAGGTTTTATCTGTTTCTGTAGTTTTTATGTGGCTGTGTGAACTTACTTTTAAAAATTCCCAGAAATATTTTAATTCCCCTTTAAAGATATAAACTATGTCATACTATAAAGCAAAAGAAAAACCAATCATGTGAAGAGTAAATAGTATCGTTTAAACGAATTGTGGTTAAGCTTAGTTTGTAACTAATTAGTTTTTTATTTTCTTTCTACTTTTATCTGCTTCAGAGCCTCTTCAGTGGTTTAGATCTTCTACGTGTCAAATTATTCTAATCTCTTAAAAAGTTTAAGAGCTAAAATACAACACAATGACTACAGGAATGCCCTTGTCCTTTTCTGGATAGGTACACCTAAGGCAACTTCTTTTTCTCTTCTTTGTTCTCTTCTTCTTTCTTATTCTTAAATCATCTTCAATATTGGACAGATGACAGCACTATGCCTGCCTCAAGATGTTTCTGACTTTTTCTTTTTCTTTTTTTTTTTTTTTTGAGATGGAGTCTTGCTCTGTCACCCAGGCTAGAGTGCAGTGGCACAATCTTGGCTCACTACAACTTCTGTCTCCTGGGTTCCAGTGATTCTCCCAACTCAGCCTCCTGAGTAGCTGGGGTTACAGGCATGCACCACCACGCCTAGCTAATTTTTTGTATTTTTACCAGAGACGGGGTTTCACCATGTCGGCCAGGCTGGTCTTGAACTCCTGACCTCAAGGGATCTGCCTGCCTTGGCCTCCCAAAGTGCTGGGATTACACGTGTGAGCCACTGCACCCGGCCATTTCTGAGTTTTTCTAAAGTCTTCTTTCTCTGGAGATGACATTATATAATAGCACTGTTCAATAGAAGTTTCTTTGATGATGGAACTGTTCTATAATCTGCATTGTCCCAGCCACTAGCCATATGTGACTACTGTAACACTTGAAATGTGGCTAGAGCAACTGAAGAACTGAATTTTGCATTTTACTGAATTTTAATTAATTAAAATAGAAATGCAAATAACCATAAGTGGTTAGTAGCTGCCATACTGGACAGCAAAGATCTATAATTCAGCATTTAAAATCGATTTTGTTTTGTTTTCAAAAATGGAGTCAGACTGTTACAACCCAAAAGAACTGTAGGTTAAATTAAGGTAAATCCCCAAATACTACATACACATTTGGGAAATCCAAACCAGATTTTTTTCATGTGATAACCACACCCTCTTTTGAGTTTAGCCTTGGAGGTAATGGAGTATGGCAGAGAAAACCCTGTATCAGCAGCTGGAAGACTCACCTTCTTTTCCTAGCTCTGCCATATATTGACCAAAAGAGTCAAAGTCCATTCAGATGGTTGAGGGGCCTTGGAATTTTGTTTTTGGTTTTCACATACAAGTTGGAGGGCAGATGCGTTAGCCTCTTGAAATACCCAGAAACCACTTGTTTCCTCATCTAAAAATCAGGTATGACAGGATCATTTAATTATCCTGGAAATCAGATGAAGCACTGCATATGAAAGCACTTTGTAACATCGATAGCACTGGGAAATGTAAAGACCTTTTACTGAAATATAAAGGTGTATGGTCAACTGAATATATCTCAGATAGTTAGGATTTGACTGTATATATTGAATATAACCTGTAGTGGGCCCCTTGGTAAACAGCTTACAGTTTTGTTGCAAGTTTTAGCCAAGAGAAAATTTATTTGTTGACTAGTCATGCCCTTCATTGGCCATATGATGAGCAGCCAAGATATTAACACACAGTGCACCTTGCAGAATTCAAGAATGTCTCAGTGTCTTGTGAACTAGGAAGCTGAAATGCAGTGGTATGCAGAAGGCTGGCTCAGTAGGAGCCTTGGGAGTGTCCTCCAGATAGATGTTTGTGCAGGTTGTGTTTGATTCCAGTTGGCCATGAAAAGCTGGTTGCTCTAAAGAATGAGAATATACTTGGTTTTGCATTTACTAGAACTATCTGGGGAACAAATCTTGGGGTGGAAGAAAGAAGGGAGGGAGGGAAAGCTGTGCTTCAATACCTAGGGCTTCTTTCCTGGAATGGATCTGAGAATCTGGGATTGGGTGGCTAATAGCTCATCTCTAGAAGGGAGAAAGAACTGGGTGGTGATGGCTTTGTATTTTCTATTGGAGTTCACTAGAGAATAGGTGAATGGAATGGGCTGCTATGATCCAGACATTAGGGAGGACAGGTTTGTGATACATTAGAAAACTTGAATGAGCCCTTCTATGATTCTCTCTTCCCTCTTTCTGCTTCCCGTTCTTAATCACCATCCGCAGGTTGTGGAATTAGCAAATCTATTATGTGAGCAATAGCAAACTTACAGGAGCCCTTGGCTCCATCTATCTCCCTGTTTGTGTCAGTTCCTTCTGGATGCTTTTAGTCTGTGGTCTTCATTCACTCTTTTTATGGGGAAGTAAAAGGAGTGGGACAGATTATGAGAACAGCTGGGTCCTCCCAGTTGCTGGGGTGGTTATTTTAAGCTTTGTTTAATGTGTCCAGAGACCCAGATGGCATTTTTAACTAAGCTGCTTTATTAAATCTTGTGATAAAGCATAGTGATGTTTATTGAAAAGGCAGACACGCATCAGCAACATTATGCGTGAAACTTGCTCTAAGAATTTTCTATAAAACATCTGTTCTCTTTGAGCCTTTTGTGAACTCTGGAAGTTTGCTAGTTTCTATACAGACTTGAGGACAAGAAGTTGGAACCCACTTTTGGAGATGTCCAAGCATAGGTATTGGAATCATTAATCCTAACCCTCTCAGTTTTAAGGCCCCGGATACCCTTCTGTTAGACAACAGTAACATGAGCAAGCACTGTAATAACCTTTAAACAAGATTATTTGGAAATAATGGACAAGAAAAATTAGTATAAATTGTTTGGGGATTTTAAAATTAAAGATAAAAAGCTAGGGCTTCAATGACCTGTGCCAGCCTATAGCCTTAAGAGTCAATTTGCAAACACTCAAGATTTGGCCAATATGCCTCTACTACTTCTACTTAACACAGTCAAAGGGAAATTTTTAGAGTCTTTCATCTGATTTGACTCTCTTAGTTACGAATAAGAGGATATCTAGAATATATATGTGACTTGTTAAAATGAAAATCCACCTTCTCTGAGTCTTCAAATATCTTTCATATCTTACATTTTTTAGTCACATCAACTTTTGAAGTCATGTCCGTAGTTGTATGAAAAGAAAAATTTCAGGAACATTCAATCTCAAAAGTTCTTTTTCTTAGTCTGAAGTCGTAGAAGCATTTGACTTTTACTTTCTCTTTTTAAGTTTGTACTAGTAGGTATTTTGTATAAATCTAATATTTAATTATTGCCTTTGTATTCTTTTTCTCTAGTAAACATCCTGGTTTTTAGCTATCAATATGTAGTTTTACATTTAGGGATTTCTAATGGAAAGAGAAAGGAATCTGAAATCAGAGGACGAGAGTTTATTCTACTTGACCAAACACATACACAATACTGGAAGGAGAGTTTTACAACAAATATTTAATATCTATGACATGTAAAACGTTTTTTGAAATCAAGAAAATTCAAACAATTCAATACAAATATCATCAATAATAACACATGAACAGGTGGCCAACCTTATTAATAACCAGAGAAATATGAATTAAAACAATCCATCAACTTGTAAAAAAGATGAAATTACCCAGAGTTGGTGTAGGTGATGGAAAATTGTCATGTTTGTATACTGTTCATAGAAGTTAAATTGACATAACTTTTTGGTCAGGCAATTTGGAAGTATATATCTAAATTAATAGAGTAGTTTTCTAATAACCTGGGAATCTCTTAATCTAAGAATCTTTACTGTAGATTTTTCTAGAACAAATGTACAAACATCTGTGTACAAGGGTACTCACTGCAGCATTTTGCTAAGGAAAAACTCAGAAAAAATTTATATGTTCAACAGTGAACAGGTACATAATTTATGACACAACTGCACAATATACACCACTAAAATAAAGGATATAAATTTATATGTAGTATGAAAAAGATGTGAATGATAGCTTGTTGGTAAAAAACAGCAATGACTGGAATATTGTGTGTAACGTAATCCTGCTTTTCTGTATATAATGTAGGCATAGAAAATAGGATTGAAAGGACATACTCTAGTCAACAGTGTATATAGCTTGGGTGGAGGGGGTGTATAATGGGGAAGGAGAGTCCCTTTTCCTATCTATTCCATATACATCTCTGGATTTAAAAGATCATACATGCATATGCATTACCTTCAAAATTAAAATGATAAAGACAAAAGGAGAAGCTTTGGATTTGAATCATGATACTACTGTTTGCAACTTCTATGACCGTGGGGAAGTCGCCTAGCATCCTGGGGTTTATTTCCTCATTTATAAAAATAGGGAAAGTAATAATACTTGTCTACATATCTTCTAGGGTTGTTGGTAGGATTGAATGTGATAATGGGTTACAGCGTTATGAATTATTTATTCATATAACACAATTATTATAAAAATATTTTGCTCTGATTAAAATAAAAGAAGGACGAGATCGTGTGTGTTTTTCAGTCCCAGTAGCTTTACTAACCAGAAAGCGCCTGCTGATGTGGTGATCACAGTTGCTTTGGTGCAGCTTCCTCTTGACTTTTGGCAATTCTCCACGCTGCTAGCTAAGGCTGAGGTGGCGACTGTGGAAGGTGTGATCTCCTCCCCCTCCCAGCACACATTTGTGTGCATACTCACACTCATGCACACACAAACACACACATGCACACTCTATCACAGTACATGAGGTGGCAGCAGCTGCTCCGGCATAGACTTTCACACAACATAAAGGGCTTTTTTGGTGTGGTCTTTGCATTATTTCCTGTTAAGCATGAGCTGAGTCAGTGCCATGCTTTTCCATCTGAAACCTTTCTGAGGCTCAGGCTGAGTTAAGAGCAAACCCTCTCCCCTCCATGCCCACCCCATGGCCCTCTACTGAAGCCAGATCATAATCTGCTCATTTCATGAGGATTTTCAAACCGAATGGACTGGGCCATGTGAGAGATCACTGAAAGGAACAGACCAAGCAGAGGCTAAGAGACTCCACGCTAATCTGCTGAGTCATCTGAAAATGCACAGCTGTGGCAGCTCACGGTGCTTTAAAGTACTTTGGCAGGATGTTTGTTCAGGGGGCCTGTTCCTGCAGCCCTGCTGAATGTTTGGTTAGGAGGCATAATCATTTTTTGGACAGGATCTCCCAAATGTAAGGTGATAGATGCTAATGTGGAATATAATACAGAAGATACAGCTTGGATGTCATAAATAACAATAAATTGTTTAATCTTGCTGAGTTGTAAATCTATGATTGCCAGAGGTCTTTAGTTCACTGGAACATAGTATGGGGGCAGGGGCACTTAGCAAATAGGCAGTTATTATTTTCCAACCAGACAGAAACTGGTCTGATGAAATTTATCTAAAAAGGCATACGCATGTATTTTAATTAATTGTGACAATTACTCAGAGAAAACACATGGCCCTAAAGAGGCTGAGGGTTTTTTTGTTCTAAATATAAATGTATATGTATATTCACCTATATTCTACCTATGTATAAGTAAGAGAATGAGTTTTTGTTTGGGGATATATATTTATACGTATCTATACAGAGAGATATACACATACTTAATTTCTGTGTACCTATTAAGGTGCGGTGACAGATGGAAAGTATTTTTAAGCATTTAGATAGCTTATTCTATAGCATATGTGTGCATATAGCCCACCCATAAAGCTTTGTCTCTTTTCTGGATATATTTAACAAGAGGCTAGAACAGAGTCCAAAATGTCAGAAATGTTTGAACATTCCATAGAAATGAAGGAGGTGTTTCCAAATGACCTATGTTTCTATGGCAATAAATAGAACTTGTGCTGCGTTGGATGGGTCAGGAGTAAGGAATATAAACAGTGTAAGTATGGCTATTCCAGGCAGAAATCTACCTTGTAAGAACAGCTTTGTGCAGTGAGCTCGACAACATTGATCAGTTACCAGTCCGGTTCAGTACAACATTGATAAGGTAGCAAGACGGTTCGGCAGAGCCAGTCGGAGACACAGATGGGGACAATCAAAGAAGATGCAGGTCAGGACAAGGATGCAGATATGTACCTGTCACTACCATGGACTTCAGCAGCTTCTTACTGAGCAGGTTTATGATCAAAGAAGAAAGACATCATTGATATGTAAGCATGTTACAATTAATTTGCTGTTTAGTTACTAGCAAACTACATCCAGTTTTTAGTTTTTAGGTTTTTTTTTCTTTTTTCTTTTTTGAAACAGGTTCTTGTTCTGTCATCCAGGTTGGAGTGCAGTCGTTATCCAAGCTCACTGCAGCCTTAAAACCCTGGGCTCCATAGATCCTCCCACCTCAGACTCCCAAGAAGCTGGGACTACAGGTGCACACGACCATGGCCAGCTAATATTTCTATTTTTTTTGTAGAGATGAGGTCTTGCTGTATTGCCCAGGCTGCTCTTGAGCTCCTGGCAGTGTAGATATTTCCCTGTTTATACAGATGATGGTGTAGATATTTCCATGTTTATACAGATGAGTGTGTAGATATTTCCATGTTTTTAAAGATGGCGGTGTAGATATTTCCATGTTTATAGAGATAGCAGTGTAGATATTTCCATGTTTGTACAGATGCAGTGTTGATGTTTCCATCTATGCACAGATTGCCGTGTAGGTATTTCCATGTGTATACAGATGGCATTGTAGATATTTCCATGTTTACACAGATGGTGGTGTAGATATTTCCATGTTTATACAGATGACTGTATAGGTATTTCCATGTTTTTACACATGGCACTGTAGATATTTCCATGTTTATAGAGATAGCGGTGTAGATATTTCCATGTTTATACAGATAGCGGTTTAGCTATTTCCATGTTTATACAGACCGCGGTGTAGATATATCCATGTTTATACACACAGCGGTGCAGATATTTCCATGTTTGTACAGATGGCGGTGTTGATATTTCCATCTATACACTGATGACCGTGTAGATATTTCCGTGTTTATACAGATGGCGGTGCAGATATTTCCATGGATATGTAGAAGGCGGTGTAGATATTTCCATGTTTATACAGATAACGGTGTAGTTTTTTCCATGTTTATATAGATAGCGGTGTAGATATTTCCATGTATATACACAAGGCTGTGTAGTTATTTCCATGTTTATACAGATGGCAGTGTAGATATTTCCATGTTTATACCGATAACTTTGTAAGTATTTCCATGTTTATACAGATGGCGGTGTAGATATTTCGATGTTTATAGAGATAGTGGTAGAGATATTTCCATGTTTATAGAGATAACAGTGTAGATATTTCCACGTTTATACTGATCGCAGTGTAGATTTTTCCATGTTTATAGAGATAGCGGTGTGGATATTTCCATGTTTATACAGATAGGGGTGTAGATATTTCTATGTTTATAGAGATGGCGGTGTAGATATTTCCATGTTTATACAGAAGACTTGTAGGTATTTCCATGTTTATACAGATAGCGGTGAAGATATTTCCATGTTTACACAGATCGCGGTGTAGATATTTCCATGTTCATGCAGATCGCGGTGTAGATATTTCCATGTTTATACAGATAGAGGTGTAGATATTTCCATGTTTTTACAGATATTGTTGTAGATATTTCCATGTTTACATATATTGCGGTGTAGGTATTTCCATCTTTCTACAGATGGCATTGTAGATATTTCCATGTTTATACAGATGGCGGTGTAGATATTTCCATGTTTATATAGATGGTGGTGTAAATATTACCATGTTTATACAGATAGCTTTGTAGATATTTCCATGTTTATACGGATCGTGGTGAAGATATTTCCATGTTTATAAAGATCGCGGTGCAGATATTTCCATGTTTATACAGATCGCGGTGTAGATATTTCCATGTTTATACAGATAGCGGTGTAGATATTTCCATGTTTATACAGATAGCGGTGTAGATATTTCCATGTTTATACAGATGGTGGTGTAGATATTTCCATGTTTATAGAGATAGCGGTGTAGATATTTCCATATTTATACATATAGCGGTGTAGATATTCCATGTTTATAGTGATAGCGGTGTAGGAATTTCCATGTTTATAGTGATAGCGGTGTTGATATTTCCATGTTTATATGGATAGCGGTGTAGATATTTCCTTGTTTATATGGATAGCGGTGTTGATATTTTCATGTTTATACAGATAGCGGTGTAGGTATTTCCATGCTAATACAGATAGCGGTGTAGATATTTCCATGTTTATACAGATGGTTGTGTAGATATTTCCATGTTTATACAGATGGCAGTGTAGATATTTCCATGTTTATGCAGATGGTGGTGTTGATATTTCCGTGTTTACAGAGATAGCGGTGTAGATATTTCCATCTTTGCACAGATTGCGGTGTAGGTATTTCCATCTTTACACAGATAGTGGTGTAGATATTTCCGAGTTTACAAAGATAGCTGTGTAGATATTTCCATGTTTACACAGATGGCGTTGTAGATATTTCCATGTATACACAGATAGCGTTGTAGATATTTCCATGTTTATACAGATAGCGGTGTAGGTATTTCCATGTTTATACAGATAGCGGTGTAGATATTTCCATGTTTATAGAGATAGCAATGTACATATTTCCATGTTTGTACAGATGGCGGTGATGATGTCTCCATCTATACACAGATTGCCGTGTAGGTATTTCCATGTGTAAACAGATGGCATTGTAGATATTTCCATGTTTATACAGATAGTGGTGTAGATATTTCCATGTTTACACAGATGACTGTATAGGTATTTCCATGTTTATACAGATGGCGTTGTACATATTTCCATGTTTATAGAGATAGCGGTGTAGATATTTCCATATTTATAGAGATAACGGTGCAGAAATTTCCATGTTTATACAGATATCAGTGTAAATATATCCATGTTTATACAGATCACAATGTAGATATTTCCATGTTTATAGAGATAGCGTTGTAGATATTTCCATGTTTATAGAGATAGCGGTGCAGATATTTCCATGTTTATACATTTATCGGTGTATATATTTCCATGTTTATACAGATCGTGGTGTAGATATTTCCATGTTTATACAGATACCGGTGTAGATATTTCCATGTTTATACAGAGCGCAGTGTTGATATTTCCATGTTTATAGAGAGAGCAGTGTAGATATTTCCATGTTTGTACAGATGGGGTGCTGATGTTTCCATCTATACACAGATTGCCGTGTAGGTATTTCCATGTGTATACAGATGGCATTGTAGATATTTCCATGTTTATACAGATGGTGGTGTAGATATTTCCATGTTTATACAGATGACTGTATAGGTATTTCCATGTTTTTACACATGGCATTGTAGATATTTCCATGTTTATAGGGATAGCGGTGTAGATATTTCCATGTTTATACAGATAGCGGTATAGCTATTTCCATGTTTATACAGACCGCGGTGTAGATATATCCATGTTTATACACATAGCGGTGCAGATATTTCCATGTTTGTACAGATGGCGGTGTTGATATTTCCTTCTATACACTGATGACCGTGTAGATATTTCCATGTTTATACAGATGGCGGCGCAGATATTTCCATGGAGATGTAGAAGGCGGTGAAGATATTTCCATGTTTATACAGATAACGGTGTAGTTTTTTCCATGTTTATATAGATAGCGGTGTAGATATTTCCATGAATATACACAAGGCTCTGTAGATATTTCCATGTTTATACAGATGACAGTGTAGATATTTCCATGTTTATACCGATAACTTTGTAAGTATTTCCATGTTTATACTGATGGCGTTGTAGATATTTCGATGTTTATAGAGATAGTGGTAGAGATATTTCCATGTTTATAGAGATAACAGTGTAGATATTTCCACGTTTATACTGATTGCAGTGTAGTTTTTTCCATGTTTATAGAGATAGCGGTGTGGATATTTCCATGTTTATACAGATAGGGGTGTAGATATTTCTATGTTTATAGAGATGGCGGTGTAGATATTTCCATGTTTATACAGATCACCTTGTACATATTTCCTTGTTTATACAAATAGTGGTGTAGTTATTTCCATGTTTATACAGATAGCGGTGTAGATATTTCCTTGTTTATAAAATAACACTCTAGATATGTCCATGTTTATACAGATCACGGTGTAGATATTTCCTTGTTTATACAAATAGCAGCGTAGTTATTTCCATGTTTATACAGATAGCGTTGTAGATATTAACATGTATATACAGATGGCGTTGTAGATATTTCCATGTTTATACAGATAGCGTTGTAGATATTTCCATGTATATACAGATAGCGGTGTAGGTATTTCCATGTTTTTACACATAGCGGTGAAGATATTTCCATGTTTATAGAGATAGCAATGTACATATTTCCATGTTTGTACAGATGGCGGTGATGATGTCTCCATCTATACACAGATTGCCGTGTAGGTATTTCCATGTGTAAACAGATGGCATTGTAGATATTTCCATGTTTATACAGATAGTGGTGTAGATATTTCCATGTTTACACAGAGGACTGTATATTTATTTCCATGTTTATGCAGATGGCGTTGTACATATTTCCATGTTTATAGAGATAGCGGTGTAGATATTTCCATATTTATACAGATAACGGTGCAGTAATTTCCATGTTTATACAGATATCGGTGTAAATATATCCATGTTTATACAGATCACAAAGTAGATATTTCCATGTTTATAGAGATAGCGTTGTAGATATTTCCATGTTTATAGAGATAGCGGTGCAGATATTTCCATGTTTATACATTTATCGGTGTATATATTTCCATGTTTATACAGATCGTGGTGTAGATATTTCCATGTTTATACAGATACCAGTGTAGGTATTTCCATGTTTATACAGAGCGCAGTGTTGATATTTCCATGTTTATAGAGAGAGCAGTGTAGATATTTCCATGTTTGTACAGATGGGGTGCTGATGTTTCCATCTATACACAGATTGCCGTGTAGGTATTTCCATGTGTATACAGATGGCATTGTAGATATTTCCATGTTTATACAGATGGTGGTGTAGATATTTCCATGTTTATACAGATGACTGTATAGGTATTTCCATGTTTTTACACATGGCATTGTAGATATTTCCACGTTTATAGAGATAGCGGTGTAGATATTTCCATGTTTATACAGATAGCGGTATTGCTATTTCCATGTTTATACAGACCGCGTTGTAGATATATCCATGTTTATACACATAGCGGTGCAGATATTTCCATGTTTGTACAGATGGCGGTGTTGATATTTCCATCTATACACTGATGACCGTGTAGATATTTCCATGTTTATACAGATTGCGGCGCAGATATTTCCATGGATATGTAGAAGGCGGTGTAGATATTTCCATGTTTATACAGATAACGGTGTAGATTTTTCCATGTTTATATAGATAGCGGTGTAGATATTTCCATGTATATACACAAGGCTGTGTAGATATTTCCATGTTTATACGGATGACAGTGTAGATATTTCCATGTTTATACCGATAACTTTGTAAGTATTTCCATGTTTATACAGATGGCGTTGTAGATATTTCGATGTTTATAGAGATAGTGGTAGAGATATTTCCATGTTTATAGAGATAACAGTGTAGATATTTCCACGTTTATACTGATTGCAGTGTAGATTTTTCCATGTTTATAGAGATAGCGGTGTGGATATTTCCATGTTTATACAGATAGGGGTGTAGATATTTCTATGTTTATAGAGATGGCGGTGTAGATATTTCCATGTTTATACAGATCACCTTGTAGATATTTCCTTGTTTATACAAATAGCGGTGTAGTTATTTCCATGTTTATACAGATAGCGGTGTAGATATTTCCTTGTTTATACAAATAACACTCTAGATATGTCCATATTTATACAGATCACGGTGTAGATATTTCCTTGTTTATACAAATAGCAGTGTAGTTATTTCCATGTTTATACAGATAGCGGTGTAGATATTAACATGTATATACAGACGGCTGTGTAGATATTTCCATGTTTATACAGATGGCTGTGTAGATATTTCCATGTTTATACAGAAGACTTGTGGGTATTTCCATGTTTATACAGATAGCGGTGAAGATATTTCCATGTTTACACAGATCGCGGTGTAGATATTTCCATGTTTATGCAGATCGCGGTGTAGATATTTCCATGTTTATACAGATAGCGGTGTAGATATTTCCATGTTTTCACAGATATTGTTGTAGATATTTCCATGTTTACACATATTGTGGTGTAGCTATCTCCATCTTTCTACAGATGGCATTGTAGATATTTCCATGTTTATACAGATGGCGGTGTAGATATTTCCATGTTTATATAGATGGTGGTGTAGATATTACCATGTTTATACAGATAGCTTTGTAGATATTTCCATGTTTATACGGGTCGTGGTGAAGATACTTCCATGTTTATACAGATCGCGGTGTAGATATTTCCATGTTTATACAGATCGCGGTGTAGATATTTCCATGTTTATACAGATAGCGGTGTAGATATTTCCATGTTTATACAGATAGCGGTGTAGATATTTCCACGTTTATACAGAGGGCTGTGTAGATATTTCCATGTGTGTACTGATGGCAGTGTAGATATTTCCATGTTTATAGAGATGGCGCTGTAGATATTTCCAAGTTCATACAGATGGCAGTGTAGATATTTCCATGTTTATACAGATAGCGGTTTAGATATTTCCATGTTTACAGAGATAGCGGTGTAGATATTTCCATCTTTGCACAGATTGCGGTGTAATTATTGCCAAATTTACACAGATAGCGGTGTAGATATTTAAAAGTTTACACAGATAGCTGTGTAGATATTTCCATGTTTACAGAGATAGCATTGTAGATGTTTCCATGTTTATACAGATTGCGGTGTAGTTATTTCCATGTTGATACAGATAGCGGTGTAGATATTTCCATGTTTATACAGGTAGCGGTGTAGAAATTCACATGTTAACACAGATCGCTTTGTAGACATTTCCACCTTTCTACAGATGTCAGTGTAGATATTTCCAAGTTTATACAGATGGCAGTGTAGATATTTCCATGTTTATACAGATGTCTGTTTAGATATTTCCATGTTTATGCAGATGGCGGTGTAGATATTTCCATGTTTATAGGGTTGGCGGTGTAGTTATTTCTATGTTTATAGAGATAGCGGTGTAAATATTTCCATGCTTATAGAGATGGTCGTGTAAGTATTTTCATGTTTATAGAGATAGCTGTGTAGATATTTCCATGTTTATACAGATAGCGGTGTAGATATTTCCATGTTTACACAGATCGCGGTGTAGTTATTTCCATGTTTATGCAGATCGCGGTGTAGATATTTCCATGTTTATACAGATAGCGGTGTAGATATTTCCATGTTTTTACAGATATTGTTGTAGATATTTCCATGTTTACACATATTGCGGTGTAGGTATTTCCATCTTTCTACAGATGGCATTGTAGATATTTCAATGTTTATACAGATGGCGGCGTAGATATTTCCATGTTTATATAGATGGTGGTGAATATATTACCATGTTTATACTGATATCTTTGTAGATATTTCCATGTTTATACGGATCGTGGTGAAGCTATTTCCATGTTTATACAGATCGCGGTGTAGATATTTCCATGTTTATACAGATCGCGGTGTAGATATTTCCATGTTTATACAGATAGTGGTGTAGATATTTCCATGTTTATACAGATAGCGGTGTAGATATTTCCATGTTTACAGATGGCGGTGAAGATATTTCCATGTTTATAGAGATGTTGGTGTAGATATTTACATGTTCATTGTGATAACGGTGTAGATATATCCATGTTCATAGAGATAGCAGTGAGGATATTTCCATGTTTGTACAGATAGCAGTGTAGATATTTCCATTTTTATAGAGATAGCTGTTTTGATATTTCATATTTATACAGATAGCGGTGTAGATATTTCCATGTTTATACAGTTAGCGGTGTAGATATTTCCACGTTTAAACAGATGGCGGTGTAGATATTACCATCTTTCTACAAATGGCAGTGTAGATATTTCCATGTTTATAAAGATGGTGGTGTAGATATTTCCATGTTTATATAGATGGCAATGTAGATATTTTCTTGTTTATGTAGATGGCGTTGTAGATATCTCCATGTTTAAAGAGATGGCGGTGTACATATTTCCCTCTTTATAGAGACAGCGGTGTAGGTATTTCCATGTTTATACAGATAGCGGTGCAGATATTTCCATGTTTATACGGATTCCTATGCAGATATTTCCATATTTATACAGAGGGCTGTGTAGATATTTCTATGTTAATACAGATGGCAGTATAGATATTTCCATGTTCCTACACATGACTTTGTAGGCATTTCCATGTTTATACAGATGGCTTTGTAGATATTTCCATGTTTATAGAGATAGCGGTGCAGATATTTCCATGTTTATACAGATAGCGGTGTATATATTTCCATGTTTATACAGATCGTGGTGTAGATATTTCCATGTTTATACAGATACCGGTGTAGATATTTCCATGTTTATACTGAGCGCAGTGTAGATATTTCCATGTTTATAGAGATAGCAGTGTAGATATTTCCATGTTTGTACAGATGGCAGTGTTGATGTTTCCATCTATACACAGATTGCGTTGTAGATATTTCCATGTGTATACAGATGGCATTGTAGATATTTCCATGTTTATACAGATAGTGGTGTAGATATTTCCATGTTTACACAGATGACTGTATAGGTATTTCCATGTTTATACAGATGGCGGTATAGTTATTTCCATGTTTATAGAGATAGCGGTGTAGATATTTCCATATTTATACTGATAACGGTGTAGAAATTTCCATGTTTATACAGATAGCGGTGTAAATATTTCCATGTTTATACAGATCACGGTGTAGGTATTTCCATGTTTATAGAGATAGCGGTGTATATATTTCCATGTTGATACAGATAGCGGTGTAGATATTTCCATGTTCATACAGACCGCGGTGTAGATATTTCCAGGTTTATACAGATAGCGGTGCAGATATTTCCATGTTTGTACAGATGGCGGTGTTGATAACTCCATCTATAAGCAGATGACCCTGTAGATATTTCCATGTTTATACAGATGGCAGTGTAAATATTTCCATGTTTATACCGATAACTTTGTAAGTATTTCCATGTTTATACAGATGGCGGTGTAGATATTTCGATGTTCATAGAGATAGCAGTGGAAATATTTCCATGTTTATAGAGATGGCGGTGTAGATATTTGCACGTTTATACTGATCGCGGTGTAGATTTTTCCATGTTTATAGAGATAGCAGTGTGGATATTTCCATGTTTATACAGATAGGGGTGTAGATATTTCCTTGTTTATACAAATATCACTGTAGATATTTCCATGTTTATACTGATCACGGTGTAGATATTTCCTTGTTTATACAAATAGCCGTGTAGTTATTTCCATGTTTATACAGATAGCGGTGTAGATATTTCCATGTATATACAGATGGCTGTGTAGATATTTCCATGTTTATACAGATGGCTGTGTAGATATTTCCATGTTTATACTGATGACTTGTAGGTATTTCCATGTTTATACAGATGGCGGTGAAGTTATTTCCAAGTTTATAGAGATAGCTGTGTAGATATTTCCATGTTTATACAGATTGCGGTATAGATACTTCCATGTTTATATAGATCGCGGTATAGATATTTCCATGTTTATGCAGATCGCGGTGTAGCTATTTCCATGTTTATACAGATAGCGCTGTAGATACTTCCATGTTTTTACAGATATTGTTGTAGATATTTCCATGTTTACACAGATTGCGGTGTAGGTATTTCCATCTTTCTACAGATGGCATTGTAGATATTTCCATGTTTATACAGATGGCGTTGTAGATATTTCCATGTTTATATAGATGGTGGTGTAGATATTACCATGTTTATACAGATAGCTTTGTAGATATTTCCATGTTTATACAGATCGTGGTGAAGATATTTCCATGTTTATACAGAGCGCGGTGTAGATATTTCCATGTTTATAGAGATAGCCGTGTAGATATTTCCATGTTTGTACAGATGGCGGTGTTGATGTTTCCATCTATACACAGATTGCCGTGTAGGTACTTCCATGTGTATACCGATGGCAGTGTAGATATTTCCATGTTTATACAGATGGCTGTGTAGATATTTCCATGTTTATAGAGATAGCGGTGTAGATATTTCCATCTTTATACAGATAGTGGTGTAGATATCTCCATGTTTATACAGATGGCGATGTAGATAGTTCCATGTTTATGGAGATGGCGGTGTAGATATTTTCATGTTTATATAGATGGCGGTGTAGATATTTCCATGTTTGTAGAGATTGTGGTGTTGATATTTCCATGTTTATAGAGATAACGCTGTAGGTATATCCTTGTTTATACAGATAGTTGGGTAGACACATCCATGTTTATACAGATGGCTGTGTAGATATTTCCATGTGTATACAGATGACTCTGTAGATATTTGTATGTTTACACAAATGGCGGTGCAGATATTTCCATATTTATACAGATAGCGGTGTAGATTTTCCATGTTTATACAGATAACGGTGTAGATATATCCATGTTTATAAAGATGGCGATGTAGTTATTTCCATGTTTATGCAGATAGTGGGGTAGATATTTCCATGTTTAAAGAGATAGCGGTGTAGATATTTCCATCTTTGCACAGATTGCGGTGTAGATATTTCCATCTTTACACAGATAGCGGTGTAGATATTTTCATATTTATACAGATCGTGGTGTAGATATTTCCATCTTTCCACAGATGGCAGTTTAGATATTTCCATGTTTATACAGATGACAGTGTAGATATTTCCATGTATATACAGATAGCGGTGTAGATATTTCCATGTTCATGCAGATGGCAGTGTAGATATTTCCATGTTTATAGAGATGGCGGTGTAGATATTTCTATGTTCATAGAGATAGCGGTGTAGATATTTCTATGTGTATAGAGATGGCGGTGTCGGTATTTCCATGTTTATAGAGATAGTTATGTAGATATTTCCATGATTATACAGTTGGCGGTGTAGGTATTTCCATGTTTATACAGATAGTGGTGTTGGTATTTCCATATTTATACAACTAGCATTGTAGGTATTTACATGTTTATACAGCTCGCAGTGTAGATATTTCCATCTTTATAGAGTTGGCAGTGTACATATTTCCATGTTTATACTGACGGCGAAGTAGATATTTCCATGTTTACACACATAGCATGATAGATATTTCCATGTTTATACAGATTGCGGTGTAGATATATCCATGATTATACAGATAGCGGTGTAGATATTTTAATGTTTATACAGATAGCAGTGGAGATATTTCCATGTTTATAGAGACTGTGGTATGGATATTTCCATGTTTCTAAAGATAGCGGTGTAGATATTTCCATGTTTACGGAGATAGCGGTGTAGATATTTCCATCTTTGCACAGATTGCTGTGTAGATATTTCCATTTTTACACAGATAGCTGGGTAGATATTTCCAAGTTTACACAGATAGCTGTGTAGAGATTTCCAAGTTTACACAGATAGCATTGTATATATTTCCATGTTTATACTGATAGCGGTGTAGATATTTCCATGTTTATACAGATAGCGGTGTAGATATTTCCATGTTTATAGAGATAGCGGTGTAGATATTTCCATGTTTATACAGATGGCTGTGTAGATATTTCCATGTGTGTACTGATGGCAGTGTAGGTATTTCCATGTTTATACAGTTGGCGCTGTAGATATTTCCATGTTTATACAGATGGCAGTGTAGATATTTCCATGTTTATACAGATAGCGGTTTAGATATTTCCATGTTTACAGAGATAGCGGTGTAGATATTTCCATCTTTGCACAGATTGCGGTGTAATTATTGCCAAATTTACACAGATAGCGGTGTAGATATTTCCATGTTTACAGAGATAGCATTGTAGATGTTTCCATGTTTATACAGATTGCGGTGAAGTTATTTCCATGTTGATACAGATAGCGGTGTAGATATATCCATTTTTATACAGGAAGCGGTGTAGAAATTCCCATGTTAATACAGATCGCTTTGTAGACATTTCCATCTTTCTACAGATGTCAGTGTAGATATTTCCAAGTTTATACAGATGGCAGTGTAGATATTTCCATGTTTATACAGATGTCTGTGTAGATATTTCCATGTTTATGCAGATGGCGGTGTAGATATTTCCATGTTTATAGGGTTGGCGGTGTAGTTATTTCTATGTGTATAGAGATGGCGGTGTCGGTATTTCCATGCTTATAGAGATGGTCGTGTAAGTATTTTCATGTTTATAGAGATAACGGTGTAGATATTTCCATGTTTATACAGATAACGGTGTTGGTATTTCCATGTTTATACAGATAGCGGTGTAGATATTTCCATGTTTATACAGCTCGCGGTGTAGATATTTCCATCTTTATACAGATGGCATTGTAGATATTTCCATGTTTATACAGATAGCGGTTTAGATATTTACATGTCTATAGAGGTAGTGGTGTAGCTGTTTCCATATTTATACAGATTGCGGTGTAGATATTTCCATCTTTATACAGATGGCGGTGTAGATATTTCCATGTTTATACAGATGGCAGTGAAGATATTTCCATGTTTATACAGATAGTGGGGTAGTTATTTCCATGTGTATACAGATGGCGGTGTAGATACATCCATGTTTCTGAAGATGGCGATCTAGATATTTTCATGTTCATAGAGATGGCGGTGTAGATATTTCCATGTATATAGAGATTGCAGTGTAGATATTTCCATGTATATAGAGAAATCGGTGTAGCTATTTCCATGTTTATGGAGATAGCGGTGTGGATATTTCCATATTTATACAGATAGCGGTGTAGGTATTTCCATGTTATACAGATGGCGGTGTAGATATTTCTTTGTTTATAGGGATATCGGTGTAGATATTTCCAGGTATATACAGAGAGTGGTGTAGATATTTCCAAGTTTTACAGATAGTGGTGTAGATATTGCCATCTTTATACAGATAGCGGTGCAGATATTTCCATGTTTGTACAGATGGGGTGCTGATGTTTCCATCTATACACAGATTGCCGTGTAGGTATTTCCATGTGTATACAGATGGCATTGTAGATATTTCCATGTTTATACAGATGGTGGTGTAGATATTTCCATGTTTATACAGATGACTGTATAGGTATTTCCATGTTTTTACACATGGCATTGTAGATATTTCCATGTTTATAGAGATAGCGGTGTAGATATTTCCATGTTTATACAGATAGCGGTATAGCTATTTCCATGTTTATACATACCGCGGTGTAGATATATCCATGTTTATACACATAGCGGTGCAGATATTTCCATGTTTGTACAGATGGCGGTGTTGATATTTCCTTCTATACACTGATGACCGTGTAGATATTTCCATGTTTATACAGATGGCGGCGCAGATATTTCCATGGAGATGTAGAAGGCGGTGTAGATATTTCCATGTTTATACAGATAACGGTGTAGTTTTTTCCATGTTTATATAGATAGCGGTGTAGATATTTCCATGAATATACACAAGGCTCTGTAGATATTTCCATGTTTATACAGATGACAGTGTAGATATTTCCATGTTTATACCGATAACTTTGTAAGTATTTCCATGTTTATACAGATGGCGTTGTAGATATTTCGATGTTTATAGAGATAGTGGTAGAGATATTTCCATGTTTATAGAGATAACAGTGTAGATATTTCCACGTTTATACTGATTGCAGTGTAGTTTTTTCCATGTTTATAGAGATAGCGGTGTGGATATTTCCATGTTTATACAGATAGGGGTGTAGATATTTCTATGTTTATAGAGATGGCGGTGTAGATATTTCCATGTTTATACAGATCACCTTGTACATATTTCCTTGTTTATACAAATAGCGGTGTAGTTATTTCCATGTTTATACAGATAGCGGTGTAGATATTTCCTTGTTTATACAAATAGCAGCGTAGTTATTTCCATGTTTATACAGATAGCGTTGTAGATATTAACATGTATATACAGATGGCGTTGTAGATATTTCCATGTTTATACAGATAGCGTTGTAGACATTTCCATGTTTATACAGATAGCGGGGTAGGTATTTCCATGTTTATACAGATAGCGGTGAAGATATTTCCATGTTTATAGAGATAGCAATATACATATTTCCATGTTTGTACAGATGGCGGTGATGATGTCTCCATCTATACACAGATTGCCGTGTAGGTATTTCCATGTGTAAACAGATGGCATTTTAGATATTTCCATGTTTATACAGATAGTGGTGTAGATATTTCCATGTTTACACAGAGGACTGTATATTTATTTCCATGTTTATGCAGATGGCGTTGTACATATTTCCATGTTTATAGAGATAGCGGTGTAGATATTTCCATATTTATACAGATAACGGTGCAGTAATTTCCATGTTTATACAGATATCGGTGTAAATATATCCATGTTTATACAGATCACAAAGTAGATATTTCCATGTTTATAGAGATAGCGTTGTAGATATTTCCATGTTTATAGAGATAGCGGTGCAGATATTTCCATGTTTATACATTTATCGGTGTATATATTTCCATGTTTATACAGATCGTGGTGTAGATATTTCCATGTTTATACAGATACCGGTGTAGGTATTTCCATGTTTATACAGAGCGCAGTGTTGATATTTCCATGTTTATAGAGAGAGCAGTGTAGATATTTCCATGTTTGTACAGATGGGGTGCTGATGTTTCCATCTATACACAGATTGCCGTGTAGGTATTTCCATGTGTATACAGATGGCATTGTAGATATTTCCATGTTTATACAGATGGTGGTGTAGATATTTCCATGTTTATACAGATGACTGTATAGGTATTTCCATGTTTTTACACATGGCATTGTAGATATTTCCACGTTTATAGAGATAGCGGTGTAGATATTTCCATGTTTATACAGATAGCGGTATAGCTATTTCCATGTTTATACAGACCGCGTTGTAGATATATCCATGTTTATACACATAGCGGTGCAGATATTTCCAAGTTTGTACAGATGGCGGTGTTGATATTTCCATCTATACACTGATGACCGTGTAGATATTTCCATGTTTATACAGATTGCGGCGCAGATATTTCCATGGATATGTTGAAGGCGGTGTAGATATTTCCTTGTTTATACAGATAGCGGTGTAGATATTTCCATGTTTATACAGATAGCGGTGTAGAAATTTCCATGTTTTCAGAGATAGCGGTGTAGATATTTCCCTCTTTGCACAGATTGCCGTGTAGATATTTACATTTTTACACAGATACCTGTGTAGATATTTCCAAGTTTACACAGATAGCTGTGTAGATATTTCCATGTTTACACAGATAGTGTTGTAGATATTTCCATGTTTATATAGATAGCCGTGTAGATATTTCCATGTTTATACAGATAGCGGTGTAGATATTTCCATGTTTATACAGATAGCGGTGAAGATATTTCCCTGTTTATACAGATAGCGATGTAGATATTTCCATTTTTCTACAGATAGCGGTGTAGATATTTCCATGTTTATAGAGATAGCAGTGTAGATATTTCCATGTTTATACAGATGGCGGTGTAGATATTTCCATGTTTATACAGATCGCGGTGTAGATATTTCCATGTTTATACAGATCGTGGTGTAGATATTTCCATGTTTGTACAGATGAATGTATAGGTATTTCCATGTTTTTACAGATGGCAGTGGAGATATTTCCATGTTTATAGAGATAGCGGTGTAGATATTTCCATGTTTGTACAGATGGCCTTGTTGATATTTCCATCTATACACAGATGGGCTTGTAGATATTTCCATGTTTATACAGATGGCGGCGTAGATATTTCCATGGACATGCAGATGGCAGTGTAGATATTTCCATGTTTATACAGATAGCGGTGTAGATATTTCCATGTTTACACAGATGGTGTTGTAGGTATTTCTGTGTTTATACACATGGCGGAGTAGATATTTCCAACTTTATGGAGATGTCAGTGTAGATATTTTCATGTTTATAGAGATGGCGGTGTAGATATTTCCATATTTATAGAGATAGCGGTGTAGATATTTCCATCTTTCTACAGATGGCAGTGTAGATATTTCCATGTGTATACAGATGGTATTGTAGGTATTTCCATGTTTATAAAGATGGTGGTGTAGATATTTCCATGTTTATTCAGATGACTGTGTAGATATTTCCATGTTTTTACAGATGGCAGTGTAGATTTGTCAATGTTTATAGAGATGGCGCTGTAGATATTTCCATGTTTATACAGATAACGGTGGAGATATTTCCATGTTTATACAGAGAGCAGTGGAGATATTTCCATGTTTATACACATAGAGGTGTACATATTTCCATGTTTATAGAGACAGCGGTGTAGGTATTTCCATGTTTATACAGATAGCGGTGCAGATATTTCCAGGTTTACACAGATGCCTATGCAGATATTTCCATATTTATACAGAGGGCTGTGTAGATATTTCTATGTTTATACAGATGGCAGTGTAGATATTTAAATGTTCCTACACATGACTCTGTAGGTATTTCCATGTTTATACAGATGTCTTTGTAGATATTTCCATGTTTATAGAGATAGTGGTGCAGATTATTCCATGTTTATACAGATAGCGGTGTATATATTTCCATATTTATACAGATCATGGTGCAGATATTTCCATGTTTATACAGATCCCGGTGTAGATATTTCCATGTTTATACAGACCGCAGTGTAGATATTTCCATGTTTGTACACATGGCGGTGTTGATGTTTCCATCTACACACAGATTGCCGTGTAGGTATTTCCATGTGTATACAGATGGCATTGTAGATATTTCCATGTTTATACAGATGGTGGTGTAGATATTTCCATGTTTACACAAGTGACTCTATAGGTATTTCCATCTTTATACAGATGGCGGTGTAGACATTTCCATCTTTATAGAGATAGCGGTGAAGATATTTGCATATTTACACAGATAACGGTGTAGAAATTTCCATGTTTATACAGATAGCGGTGTAAATATTTCTATGTTTATACAGATCACGGTGTAGATATTTCCATGTTTATAGAGATAGCGGTGTAGATATTTCCATGTTTATACAGACCGCGGTGTATATATTTCCATGTTTAAACAGATGGCGGTGTAGATGTTTCCTTGTTTGTAGAATTAGCGGTGTAGTTATTTCCATGTTTATACAGATAGCGGTGTAGATATTTCCACGTATATACAGATGGCTGTGTAGATATTTCCATGTTTATACAGATGGCTGTGTAGATATTTCCATGTTTATACAGATGGCGGTGTGGATATTTCCATGTTTATACAGATCACGGTGTAGATCTTTCCATGTTTATACAAATCGCGGTGCAGGTATTTCCATGTTTATACACATCATGGGGTAGATATTTCCATGTTTATACAGATCGTGGTGTTGGTATTACCACGTTTATAGGGATAGCGGTGCAAATATTTCCACATTTATACAGATAGCGGTGTATTTATTTGCATGTTTATACAGATAGCGGTGCAGATATTTCCATGTATAAACAGATGTCTGTGTATATATTTCCATGTTTAAACAGATGGCGGTGTAGATATTTCCTTGTTTAAACAAATAGCGGTGTAGTTATTTCCATGTTTATACAGATAGCGGTTAGATATTTCCACGTATATACAGATGGCTGTGTAGATTTTTCGATGTATATAGAGATAGCAGTGGAGATATTTCCATGTTTATACAGATAGTGGTGTAGATATTTCAATGTTTATACTGATCGCGGTGTAGATATTTCCATGTTCATAGAGATGGCGGTGTAAATATTTCCATGTTCATAGGGATAGCGGTGTTGAATTTTCCATGTTTATAGAGATAGCTGTGTGGATATTTCCATGTTTATATAGATCATGGTGTAGATATTTCCATGTTTATACAGATCGCGGTGTTGATATTACCATGTTTATAGGGATAGCGGTGCAAATATTTCCACATTTATACAGATAGCGTTGTAGTTATTAGCATGTTTATACAGATAGCGGTGTAGATATTTCCATGTATAAATAGATGTCTGTGTATATATTTCCATGTTTATACAGATAGCAGTGTAGATGTTTCCAGTTTTATAGAGATAGCGGTTTAGATATTTCCAGATTTATACAGATGACTGTGTAGATATTTCCATGTTAATACAGATGGCGGTGTAGATATTTCCATGTTTATAGAGATAGCGGTGTAGATATTTCCATGTTTATAGAGATAGCGGTTTAAATATTTCCATCTTTATAAAGAGAGTGGTGTAGATATTTCCATGTTTATACAGATGGCAGTGTAGATACAGCCATGTTTCTGAGTATGGCAGTGTAGATATTTCCATGTTTACATAGATGGCGGTGTAGATATTTCCATGTTTACAGAGTTTGCGGTGTAGATATTTCCACATTAATACAGATGGCGGTGTAGATATTTCCTTCTTTCTACAAATGGCAGTGTAGATATTTCCATGTTTATATAGATGGCAGTGTAGATATTTTCTTGTTTATGTAGATGGCGTTGTAGATACCTCCATGTTTAAAGAGATGGCGGTGTGTATATTTCCATGTTGATGGAGATAGCGGTGTGGATATTCCCATGTTTATAGAGATAGCGGTGTAGTTATTTCCATGTTTATAGAGATAGCGGTGTAGATATTTCCATGTTTCTACAGATGACTGTGTAGATATTTCCATGTTTATACAGATGGCAGTGTAAATATTTCCATGTGTATACAGATGGCAGTGTAGATATTGCCATGTTTATACATATAGCAGTGTAGATATTTCCATGTTTACAGATATAGCGGTAAAGATATTTCCATCTTTGCACAGATTGCGGTGTAGGCATTGCAAACTTTACACAGATAGCGGTGTAGATATTTCCAAGTTTACACAGATACCTGTGTCGATATTTCCATGTTTACAGAGATATCATTGTAGATATTTCCATGTTTATACAGTTAGTGGTGTAGTTATTTACATGTTGATACAGATAGCGGTGTAGATATTTTCAGCGTTATACAGATAGAGGTGTAGATATTTCCACGTTTTACAGATAGCTGTGTAGATATTTCCCGGTTTACACAGATAGCGTTGTAAATATTTCCAAGTTTACAAAGATAGCGTTGTAGATATCTCCATGCTTACACAGATTTCGGTGTAGATATTTCCAAGTATACACAGATAGCTGTGTAGATATTTCCATGTTTACACAGATAGCGTTGTACATATTTCATTGTTTATAGAGATAGCGGTGTAGTTATTTCCATGGTTTTAAAGACACCGGTGTTGGTATTTCCGTGTTTATAAAGATAGCGGTGGAGATATTTCCATGTTTATACAGATAGCGGAGTAAAAATTTCCATGCTTATACAGATAGCGGTGTAGATATTTCCATATTTATACAGATAGCAGTGTAGATATTTCCATGTTTATACAGGTAGCGGTGTAGAAATTCCCATGTTTATACAGATCGCTTTGCAGATATTTCCATCTTTCTACAGATGTCAGTGTAGATATTTCCAAGCTTATACAGATGTCTGTGTATATATTTCCATGTTTATGCAGATGGCGGTGTAGATATTTCCATGTTTATAGTGATGGCGGTGTAGTTATTTCTATGTTTATAGAGATAGCGGTGAAAATATTTCCATGTTTGTAGAGATGCTGGTGTAAGTATTTTCGTGTTTACAGAGATAGCGGTGTAGATATTTCCATGTTTATAGAGATGGCGGTGTAGATATTTCCATGGTTATAGAGATAGCAGTGTAGATATTTCCACGCTTATACAGATGGCTGTGTAGATATTTCCATGTGTGTACAGATGGCGGTGTAGATATTTCCATGTTTATACAGATGGCGCTATAGATATTTCCATGTTTATACAGATATCAGTGTTGATATTTCCATGTTTATACAAATATCGGTGTAGATATTTCCATGTTTAGAGAGATAGCGGTGTAGGTATTTCCATCTTTGCACAGATTGCAGTGTAGGTATTGCCAAATTTACACAGATAGCGGTGTAGATATATCCAAGTTTTCACAGATAGCTGTGTAGATATTTCCATGTTTACAGAGATAGCATTTTAGATATTTCCGTGTTTATACAGATTGTGGTGTAGGTATTTCCATGTTGATAGAGATAGCGGTGTAGATATTTCCATGTTTATACAGGTAGCGGTGTAGAAATTCCCATGTTTTTACAGATCGCTTTGTAGACATTTCCATTTTTCTACAGATGTCAGTGTAGATATTTCCAAGTTTATACAGATGGCAGTGGAGATATTTCCATGTTTATACAGATGTCTGTGTAGATATTTCAATGTTTATTCAGATGGCGGTGTAGATATTTCCATGTTTATAGAGATGGGTGTGTAGTTATTTCTATGTTTATGGAGATAGCGGTGTAAATATCTCCATGTTTATAGAGATGGTGGTGTAAGTATTTTCATGTTTATAGAGATAGCGGTGTAGATATTTCCATATTTCTACAGATGACTGTGTAGATATTTCCATGTTTGTACAGATGGCAGTGTAGATATTTCCATGTTTATAGAGATAGCGGTGTAGATATTTCCATGTTTACAGAGATAGAAGTGTAGATATTTCCATCTTTGCACAGATTGCTGTGTAGATATTTCCATTTTTACACAGATAGCTGTGTAGATATTTCCAAGTTTACACAGATAGCTGTGTAGATATTTCCATGTTTACACAGATAGCGTTGTAGATATTTCCATGTTTATACAGATAGCGGTGAAGATATTTCCATGTTTATACAGATAGCTGTGTAGATATTTACATGTTTATATAGATAGCGGTGGAGATATTTCCTGTTTATACAGATAGCGATGTAGATATTTCCATGTTTATGGAGATAGTGGTGTAGATATTTCCATGTTTATAGAGATAGCAGTGTAGATATTTCCATGTTTATACAGATGGCTGTGTAGATATTTCCATGTGTGTACAGATGGCGGAGTAGATATTTCCATGTTTATACAGATGGCGCTGTAGATATTTCCATGTTTATACAGATGGCAGTGTTGATATTTCCATGTTTATACAAATATCGGTGTAGATATTTCCATGTTTACAGAGATAGCGGTGTAGATATTTCCATCTTTGCACAGATTGCAGTGTAGGTATTGCCAAATTTACACAGATAGCGGTGTAGATATTTCCAAGTTTTCACAGATAGCTGTGTAGATATTTCCATGTTTACAGAGATAGCATTTTAGATATTTCCGTGTTTATACAGATTGCGGTGTAGTTATTTCCATGTTGATAGAGATAGCGGTGTAGATATTTCCATGTTTATACAGGTAGCGGTGTAGAAATTCCCATGTTTTTACAGATCGCTTTGTAGACATTTCCATTTTTCTACAGATGTCAGTGTAGATATTTCCAAGTTTATACAGATGGCAGTGTAGATATTTCCATGTATATACAGATGTCTGTGTAGATATTTCCATGTTTATTCAGATGGCGGTGTAAATATTTCAATGTTTATAGAGATGGCGCTGTAGAAATTTCCATGTTTATAGAAATAGCGGTGTAGTTATTTCCATGTTTATAGAGATAGCGGTGTAGATATTTCCATGTTTCTACAGATGACTGTGTAGATATTTCCATGTTTGTACAGATGGCACTGTAGATATTTCCATGTTTATAGAGATATCGGTGTTGATATTTTCATGTTTATACAGATTGCGGTGGAGATTTGTCCATGTTTATACAGATAGCAATGGAGACATTTCCACGTTAATACACATAGCGGTGTAGATATTTCCATGTTTATACAGATAGCGGTGAAGATATTTCCATGTTTATACAGATGGCTGTGCCGATAATTCCATGTTTATACAGAGTTCTCTATAGATATTTCCATGTTTATATAGATGACAGTGTAGATATTTCCAGGTTTATACAGATGACTGTGTAGATATTTCCATATTAATACAGATGGCGTTGTAGATATTTCCATGTTTATAGAGATAGCGGTGTAGATATTTCCATGTTTATAGAGATAGCGGTTTAAATATTTCCATCTTTATACAGAGAGTGGTGTAGATATTTCCATGTTTATACAGATGGCGGTGTAGATACAGCCATGTTTCTGAGTATGGCAGTGTAGATATTTTCATGTTTACATAGATGGCGCTGTAGATATTTCCATGTTTACAGAGATTGCGGTGAAGATATTTCCATGTTTATAGTGCAAGTGGTGTAGTTATTTCCATCTTTATAGAGATAGCAGTGTAGACATTTCCATATTTATACAGGTAGCGGTGTAGCTATTTCCATGTTTATACAGATGGCGGTGTAGATATTTCCATGTTTCTAAAGACGGCGGTGTAGATATTTCCTTCTTTATACAGATAGCGGTGTATATATTTCCATGAATATACGGATAGCGGTGTAGATATTTCCATGTTTACACAGATAGCGATGGAGATATTTCCCTGTTTATACAGATAGTGATGTAGATATTTCCATGTTGATACAGATAGCGGTGTAGATATTTCCATGTTTATAGAGATAGCGGTGTATATATTTCCATGTTTATACAGACGGCTGTGTAGATATTTCCATGCTTATACAGATGGCTGTGTAGATATTTCCATGTTTATACAGATGACTTTGTAGGTATTTCCATGTTTATACAGATGGCGGTGTAGATATTTCCATGTTTATAGAGATAGCTATGTAGATATTTCCATGTTTACACAGATAGTGGTCTAGATATTTCCATGTTTATACAGATCGTGTTGTAGATATTTCCATGTTTATACAGATCGCGGTGTAGATATTTCCATGTTTATACAGATAGCGGTGTAGATATTTCCATGTTTATACAGATGGCGGTGTAGATATTTCCATGTATATAGAGATGGCGGTGTAGATATTTCCATGTTTATAGAGATAGCGGTGTAGATATATCCATGTTCATAGAGATAGCAGTGAGGATATTTCCATGTTTATACAGATAGCAGTGTAGATATTTCCAGTTTTATAGAGATAGCGGTTTAGATATTTCATATTTATACATATAGCGGTGTAGATATTTCCATGTTTATACAGATTGCGGTGTAGATATTTCCATGTTTATACAGATAGCGGTGTAGATATTTCCACGTTAATGCAGATGGCGGTGTAGATATTTCCATCTTTCTACAAATGGCAGTGTAGATATTTCCATGTTTATATAGATGGCAGTGTAGATATTTTCTTGTTTATGTAGATGGCGTTGTAGATACCTCCATGTTTAAAGAGATGTCGGTGTGTATATTTCCATGTTGATGGAGATAGCAGTGTAGATATTTCCATGTTTATACAGATAGCGGTGTAGATATTTCCATGTTTCTACAGATGACTGTGTAGATATTTCCCTGTTTGTACAGATGGCACTGTAGATATTTCCATGTTTATAGAGATAGCGGTGTAGATATTTTCATGTTTATACAGATTGCGGTGGAGCTTTGTCCATATTTATACAGATAGCAATGGAGATATTTCCACGTTAATACACATAGCGGTGTAGATATTTCCATGTTTATACAGATAGCGGTGAAGATATTTCCATGTTTATACAGATGGCTGTGCTGATATTTCCATGTTTATACAGAGTTCTCTGTAGATATTTCCATGTTTATATAGATGACAGTGTCGATATTGCCAGGTTTATACAGATGACTGTGTAAATATTTCCATGTTAATACAGATGGCGGTGTAGATATTTCCATGTTTATAGAGATAGCGGTGTAGATATTTCCATGTTTATAGAGATAGCGGTTTAAATATTTCCAACTTTATACAGAGATTGGTGTAGATATTTCCATGTTTATACAGATGGCGGTGTAGATACAGCCATATTTCTCAGTATGGCAGTGTAGATATTTTCATGTTTACATAGATGGCGGTGTAGATATTTCCATGTTTACGGAGATTGCGGTGTAGATATTTCCATGTTCATAGTGCAAGTGGTGTAGGTATTTCCATGTTTATAGAGATAGCAATGTAGACATTTCCATATTTTTACAGGTAGCGGTGTAGGTATTTCCATGTTTATACAGATGGCCGTGTAGATATTTCCATGTTTCTAAAGATGGCGGTGTAGACATTTCCTTGTTTATACAGATAGCGGTGTATATATTTCCATGTATATACAGACAGCGGTGTAGATATTTCCATGTTTACACAGATAGCGGTGGAGATATTTCCCTGTTTATACAGGGAGCGATGTAGATATTTCCATGTTTATACAGATAGCGGTGTAGATATTTCCATCTTTATAGAGATAGCTGTGTAGATATTTCCATGTTTATACAGATGGCTGTGTAGGTATTTCCATGTGTATACAGACGGCAGTGTAGATATTTCCCTGTTTATACATATAGCGGTGTAGATGTTTCCATGTTTACAGATACAGCGGTAAAGATATTTCCACCTTTGCACAGATTGCGGTGTAGACATTGCAAACTTTACACAGATAGCGGTGTAGATATTTCCAAGTTTACACAGATAACTGTGTCGATATTTCCATGTTTACAGAGATATCATTGTAGGTATTTCCATGTTTATACAGATAGCGGTGTAGTTATTTACATGTTGATACAGATAGCGGTGTAGATATTTTCAGGGTTATACATATAGTGGTGTAGATATTTCCACGTTTTACAGATAGCTGTGTAGATATTTCCATCTTTACACAGATAGCGTTGTAGATATTTCATTGTTTATAGAGATAGCGGTGTAGGTATTTCCATGTTTTTAAAGACACCGGTGTAGGTATTTCCGTGTTTATAAAGATAGTGGTGGAGATATTTCCATGTTTATACAGATAGCGTTGTAAAAATTTCCATCCTTATACCGATAGCGGTGTAGATATTTCCATATTTGTACAGATAGTGGTGTAGATATTTCCATGTTTATGCAGGTAGCGGTGTGGAAATTCCCATGTTTATACAGATCGCTTTGTAGATATTTCCATCTTTCTACAGATGTCAGTGTAGATATTTCCAAGTTTATACAGATGCCTGTGTATATATTTCCAAGTTTATACAGATGGCGGAGTAGATGTTTCCATCTTTCTACAAATGGTATTGTAGATATTTCCATATTTATATAGATGGCAGTGTAGATATTTTCTTGTTTATGTAGATGGCATTGTAGATAACTCCATGTTTATAGAGATGGCAGTGTGTATATTTCCATGTTGATGGAGATAGCGGTGTAGATATTTCCATGTTTATAGAGATAGCGGTGTAGTTATTTCCATGTTTATAGAGATAGCGGTGTAGATATTTCCCTGTTTCTACAGATGACTGTGTAGATATTTCCATGTTTGTACAGATGGCACTGTAGATATTTCCGTGTTTATAAAGATAGCGGTGTAGATATTTTCATGTTTATACACATTGCGGTGGAGATTTGTCCATGTTTATACAGATAGCAATGGAGATATTTCCACGTTAATACACAGAGCGGTGTAGATATTTCCATGTTTATACAGATAGCGGTGAAGATATTTCCATGTTTATACAGATGGCTGTGCCGATATTTCCATGTTTATACAGAGTTCTCTGTAGATATTTCCATGTTTATATAGATGACAGTGTAGATATTTCCAGGTTTATACAGATGACTGTGTAGATTTTTTCATGTTAATACAGATGGCGGTGTAGATATTTCCATGTTTATAGAGATAGCGGTGTAGATATTTCCATGTTTATAGAGATAGCGGTTTAAATATTTCCAACTTTATACAGAGAGTGGTGTAGATATTTCCATGTTTATACAGATGGCGGTGTAGATACAGCCATGTTTCTCAGTATGGCAGTGTAGATATTTTCATGTTTACATAGATGGCAGTGTAGATATTTCCATGTTTACAGAGATTGCGGTGTAGATATTTCCATGTTTATAGTACAAGTGGTGTAGGTATTTCCATGTTTATAGAGATAGCAGTGTAGACATTTCCATATTTTTACAGGTAGCGGTGTAGGTATTTCCATGTTTATACAGATGGCGGTGTAGATATTTCCATGTTTCTAAAGATGGCGGTGTAGATATTTCCTTGTTTATACAGATAGCGGTGTATATATTTCCATGTATATACAGACAGCGGTGTAGATATTTCCATGTTTACACAGATAGCGGTGGAGATATTTCCCTGTTCATACAGGTAGTGATGTAGATATTTCCATGTTTATACAGATAGCGGTGTAGATATTTCCATGTTTATAGAGATAGCTGTGTAGATATTTCCATGTTTATACAGATGGCTGTGTAGATATTTCCATGTGTATACAGACGGCAGTGTAGATATTTCCATGTTTATACATATCGCGGTGTAGATATTTCCATGTTTACAGATATAGCGGTAAAGGTATTTCCACCTTTGCACAGATTGCGGTGTAGACATTGCAAACTTTACACAGATAGCGGTGTAGATATTTCCAAGTTTACACAGATAACTGTGTGGATATTTCCATGTTTACAGAGATATCATTGTAGGTATTTCCATGTTTATACAGATAGCGGTGTAGTTATTTACATGTTGATACAGATAGCGGTGTAGATATTTTCAGGGTTATACAGATAGTGGTGTAGATATTTCCACGTTTTATAGATAGCTGTGTAGATATTTCCCTGTTTACACAGATATCGTTGTAAATATTTCCATGTTTACACAGATAGCGTTGTAGATAATTCCATGCTTACACAGATTGCGGTGTAGATATTTCCAAGTTTACACAGATAGCTGTGTAGATATTTCCATCTTTACACAGATAGCGTTGTAGATATTTCATTGTTTATAGAGATAGCAGTGTAGGTATTTCCATGTTTTTAAAGACTCCGGTGTAGGTATTTCCGTGTTTATGAAGATAGCGGTGGAGATATTTCCATGTTTATACAGATAGCGTTGTAAAAATTTCCATGCTTATACCGATAGCGGTGTAGTTATTTCCATATTTATACAGATACTGGTGCAGATATTTCCATGTTTATGCAGGTAGTGGTGTAGAAATTCCCATGTTTATACAGATCACTTTGTAGATATTTCCATGTTTCTACAGCTGTCAGTGTAGATATTTCCAAGTTTATACAGATGTCTGTGTATATATTCCCACGTTTATCCAGATGGCGGAGTAGATGTTTCCATCTTTCTACAAATGGTATTGTAGATATTTCCATATTTATGTAGATGGCAGTGTGGATATTTTCTTGTTTATTTAGATTGCGTTGTAGATACCTCCATGTTTATAGAGATGGCAGTGTGTATATTTCCATGTTGATGGAGATAGCCGTGTAGATATTTTCCATGTTTATAGAGATAGCGTTGTAGTTATTTCCATGTTTATACAGATAGCGGTGTAGATATTTCCATGTTTCTACAGATGACTGTGTAGATATTTCCATGTTTGTACAGATGGCACTGTAGATATTTCCGTGTTTATAGAGATAGAGGTGTAGATATTTTCATGTATACACAGATTGCGGTGGAGATTTGTCCATGTTTATACAGATAGCAATGGAGATATTTCCACGTTAATACACATAGCAGTGTAGATATTTCCATGTTTATACAGATAGCGGTGAAGATATTTCCATGTTTATACAGATGGCTGTGCCGATATTTCCATGTTTATACAGAGTTCTCTGTAGATATTTCCATGTTTATATAGAAGACAGTGTAGATATTTCCAGGTTTATACAGATGACTGTGTAGATATTTCCATGTTAATACAGATGGCGGTCAAGATATTTCCATGTTTATAGAGATAGCGGTGTAGTTATTTCCATGTTTATAGAGATAGCTGTATAGATATTTCCATGTTTATAGAGATAGCGGTTTAAATATTTCCATCTTTATACAGAGAGTGATGTAGATATTTCCATGTTTATACAGATGGCGGTGTAGATACAGCCATGTTTCTGAGTATGGCAGTGTAGATATTTTCATGTTTACATAGATGGCGGTGTAGATATTTCCATGTTTACAGAGGTTGCGTTGTAGATATTTCCATGTTCATAGTGCAAGTGGTGAAAGTATTTCCATGTTTACAGAGATAGCAGTGTAGACATTTTCATATTTATACAGGTAGCGGTGTAGGTATTTCCATGTTTATACAGATGGCGGTGTAGATATTTCCATGTTTCCAAAGATGGTGGTGTAGATATTTCCTTGTTTGTACAGATAGCGGTGTATATATTTCCATGTATATACAGACAGCGGTGTAGATATTTCCATGTTTACACAGTTAGCGGTGGAGATATTTCCCTGTTTATACAGATAGCGATGTAGATATTTCCATGTTTATACAGATAGCGATGTAGATATTTCCATGTTTATAGAGATAGCTGTGTAGATATTTCCATGTTTATACTGATGGCTCTGTAGATATTTCCATGTGTATACAGACGGCAGTGTAGATATTTCCAAGTTTACACAGATAGCTGTGTAGATATTTCCATCTTTACACAGATAGCGTTGTAGATATTTCATTGTTTATAGAGATAGCGGTGTAGGTATTTCCATGTTTTTAAAGACACCGGTGTAGGTATTTCCGTGGTTATAAAGATAGAGGTGGAGATATTTCCATGTTTATACAGATAGCGTTGTAAAAATTTCCTTGCTTATACCGATAGCGGTGAAGTTATTTCCATATTTATACAGATAGTGGTGTAGATATTTCCATGTTTATGCAGGTAGCGGTGTAGAAATTCTCATGTTTATACAGATCGCTTTGTAGATATTTCCATCTTTCTACAGATGTCAGTGTAGATATTTCCAAGTTTATACAGATGTCTGTGTATATATTTCCATGTTTATGCAGATGGCGGTGTAGATATTTCCAAGTTTGTAGTGATGGCGGTGTAGTTATTTCTATGTTTATAGAGATAGCGGTGTAAATATTTCCATGTTTGTAGAGATGGTGGTGTAAGTATTTTCATGTTTATAGTGATAGCGGTGTAGATATTTCCATGTTTATACAGATAGCGGTGTTGCTACTTCCATGTTTATACAGATAGCGGTGTAGATATTTCCAAGTTTATACAGCTCGTGGTATAGATATTTCCATCTTTATACAGATGGTAGTGGAGGTATTTCCATGTTTATACAGATAGCGGTGTAGATATTTCCATATCTATAGAGATAGCGGTGTAGGTATTTCCATGTTTATACAGATTGCGGTGTAGATACTTTCATATTTATACAGATGGCGGTGTAGATATTTCCATGTTTATACAGATAGAATTGAAGATATTTCCATGTTTATACAGATAGTGGTGTAGATATTTCCAAGTTTATACAGATGGCGGTGTAGATACATCCATGTTTCTGAAGATGGCGGTGTAGATATTTTCATGTTTATAGAGAAGGTGGTGTAGATATTTCCATGTATATAGAGATTGCAGTGTAGATATTTCCATGTCTATAGAGAAATTGGTGTAGGTATTTCCATGTTTATAGAGATAGCGGTGTAGACATTTCCATATTTATACAGATAGCGGTGTAGGTATTTCCATGTTTATACAGATTGCGGTGTAGATATTTCCATGTTTCTACAGATGGCAGTGTAGATATGTCCTTGTTTATACAGACAGCGGTGTAGATATTTCCATGTTTATACTGGTAGCGGTGTAGATATTTCCATGTTTACAGAGATAGCGGTGTAGTTATTTCCATCTTTGCACAGATTGCCGTGTAGATTCTTCCATGTTTACGCAGATAGCTGTGTAGATATTTCCAAGTTTACACAGATAGCTGTGTAGATATTTCCATGTTTACACACATAGCGTTGTAGATATTTCCATGTTTATAGAGATTGCGGTGTAGATATGTCCATGTTTATAGAGAAAGCGGTGTAGATATTTTCATGTTTATACAGATAGCGGTGGAGATATTTCCATGTTTATATAGACTGCAGTATAGATATTTCCATTTTTATGCAGATAGCGGTGTAGATATTTCCATGTTTACAGAGATAGCAGTGTAGATATTTCCATCTTTGCATAGATTTCTGTGTAGATATTTCCATTTTTACACAGATATCTGTGTAGATATTTCCAAGTTTACACAGATAGCTGTGTAGATATTTACATGTTTATACAGAAAGCGGTTGAGATATTTCCTGTTTATACAGATAGTGATGTAGATATTTCCATGTTTATACAGATAGCGGTGTAGATATTTCCATGTTTATAGAGATATCAGTGTAGATATTTCCATGTTTATACAGATGGCTGTGTAGATATTTCCATGTGTGTACAAATGGCGGTGAAGATATTTCCATGTTTTTACAGATGGCGCTGTAGATATTTCCATGTTTATACAGATGGCAGTGTTGATATTTCCATGTTTATACAAATATCGGTGTAGATATTTCCATGTTTACAGAGATAGCAGTGTAGGTATTTCCATCTTTGCACAGATTGCAGTGTAGATATTGCTAAATTTACACAGATAGCGGTGTAGATATTTCCAAGTTTTCACAGATAGCTGTGTAGATATTTCCATGTTTACAGAGATAGCATTTTGGATATTTCCCTGTTTATACAGATTGCGGTGTAGTTATTTCCATGTTGATACAGATAGCGGTGTAGATATTTCCATGTTTATACAGGTAGCGGTGTAGAAATTCCCAGGTTTTTTCAGATCGCTTTGTAGACATTTCCATTTTTCTACAGATGTCAGTGTAGATATTTCCAAGTTTGTACAGATGGCAGTGTAGATATTTCCATGGTTATAGAGATGGGGGTGTAGATATTTCTATGTTTATAGAGTTAGCGGTGTAAATATCTCCATGTTTATAGAGATGCTGGTGTAAGTATTTTCATGTTTATAGAGATAGCGGTGAAGATATTTCCATATTTCTACAGATGACTGTGTAGATATTTCCATGTTTGTACAGATGGCAGTGTAGATATTTCCATGTTTATAGAGATAGTGGTGTAGATATTTTCATGTTTATACAGATTGTGGTGGAGATATGTCCATGTTTTTACAGATAGCAATGGAGATATTTCCACGTTAATACACATAGCGGTGTAGATATTTCCATGTTTATAGAGATAGCGGTGTAGATATTTCCATGTTTATTGAGATAGCGGTGTAAATATTTCCATATTTATACAGATAGTGGTGTAGATATTTCCATGTTTTTACAGATAACGGTGTAGATATTTCCATCTTTATTCAGAGAGTGCTGTACATATTTCCATGTTTATACAGATCACTGTGTAGATATTTCCATGTTTATACAGATAGCGTTGTAGATATTTCCATCTTTACACAAACGGTGGTGTAGATATTTCCATGTTTGTAGAGATGGCGGTGTTGATATTTCCATCTGTACACAGATTGCCGTGTAGATATTTCCATCTTTATACAGATGGCTTTGTAGATATTTCCGTGGATATGCAGATGGCGGTGTGGATATTTCCATGATTATAGAGATAGCGGTGTAGGTATTTCCATGTTTATAGACATATCGGTGTAGATATTTCCATGTTTATATAAATGGCGTTGTAGATATTTCCATGTTTATACCGATAGGTGTGTTGGTATTTCCACGTTCATAAAGATAGAGATCTAGATATTTCCATGTTTATACAGCTCGCGGTGCAGATATTTATATCTTTATACAGATGGCATTGTAGATATTTTCCTATTCACACAGATGGCGGTGTAGATATTTCCATGTTTATACAGATGGCGGAGTAGTTAGTTCCATGTTTATTGAGATGGCAGTGTAGATATTTTCATGTTCATAGAGTTGGCGGTGTAGATATTTCCATGTTTATAGAGATAGCAGCGTAGATATTTACAAGTTTATACAGATGTCTGTGTAGATATTTCCATGTGTATACAGATGGCATTGTAGATTTTTCCATGTTTATACAGATGACTGCATAGGTATTTCCATGTTTCTACAGATGGGAGTGCAGATATTTCCATGTCTACAGAGATAGCGGTGTAGATATTTTCATGTTTATACAGATAGCGGTGGAGGTATGTCCATGATTATACTGATAGCAATGGAGATATTTCCACGTTAATACACATAGCAGTGTAGATATTTCCATGTTTATACAGATAGCGCTGTAGATATTTCCATGTTTATACAGATGGCTGTGCCGATATTTCCATGTTTATACAGAGTTCTCTGTAGATATTTCCATGTTTATATAGATGACAGTGTAGATATTTCCAGGTTTATACAGATGACTGTGTAGATCTTTCCATGTTAATACAGATGGCGGTGTAGATATTTCCATGTTTATTGAGATAGCGGTGTAAATATTTCCATATTTATACAGATAGTGGATTAGATATTCCCAAGTTTTTACAGATAGCGGTGTAGATATTTCCATCTTTATTCAGATAGTGCTGTACATATTTCCATGTTTATACAGATCACTGTGTAGACTTTTCCATGTTTATACAGATAACGTTGTAGATATTTCCATCTTTATACAAACGGTGGTGTAGATATTTCCATGTTTATACAGATAGCAAAGTAGGTATTTCCATGTATATACAGATGGCTGTGTAGATATTTCTATGTTTATACAGATGGCTGTGTAGATATTTCCATGTTTATACAGATGACTTTGTATGTATTTCCGTGTTTATACAGATGGCGGTGAAGATATTTCCATGTTTATAGAGATAGCTGTGTAGATATTTCCATGTTTATACAGATAGCGGTGTAGATATTTCCATGTTTATACAGATCACGGTGTAGATATTTCCATGTTTATACAGATCGCGGTGTAGATATTTGCATGTTTACACAGATGGCGGTGTAGATATTTCCATGTTTTTACAGATATCGGTGTAGATATTTCCATGTTTACACAGATTGCGGTGTAGATATTTCCATGTTTATATAGACTGGTGGTGTAGATATTACCATATTTATACAGATAGCGGTGTAGATATTTCCATGTTTGTACAGATCGCGGTGAAGATATTTCCATGTTTATAGAGATCGCGGTGTAGTTATTTCCATGTTTATATAGACTGGTGGTGTAGATATTACCATGTTTATACAGATAGCTGTGTTGGTATTTCCACGTTTATACAGATAGCGATGTAGATATTTCCATGTTTATACAGCTCGCGGTGCAGATATTTATATATTTATACACATGGCATTGTAAATATTTCCTTATTCACACTGATGGCGGTGTAGATGTTTCCATGTTTATACAGATGGTGGAGTAGTTAGATCCATGTTTACGGAGAAGGCAGTGTAGGTATTTTCATGTTTATAGAGATGGCGGTGTAGATATTTCCATGTTTATAGAGATAGCAGTGTAGATATTTACATGTTTATACAGATGGCTGTGTAGATATTTCCATGTGTATACAGATGTCATTGTAGATATTTCCATGTTTATACAGATGACTGTATAGGTATTTCCATGTTTTTACAGATGGCAGTGCAGATATTTCCATGTTTATAGAGATAGCGGTGTAGATATTTCCATGTTTACACAGATATCTGTGTACAGATGGCAGTGTTGATATTTCCATCTATACACAGATGACCGTGTAGATATTTCCATGTTTATACAGATGGTGGCACAGATATTTCCATGGATATGTAGATGGCGGTGTAGATTTTTCCATGTTTATACAGATAGCGGTGTAGTTATTTCCATGTCTATATAGATAGCGGTGTAAATATTTCCATGTATGTACGCAAGGGTGTGTAGATATTTCCAAGTTTATACAGATGGCGGTGTAGATATTTCCATGTTTATACAGATAACTTTGAAAGTATTTCCATGTTTATACAGATGGCGGTGTAGATATTTCGATGTGTATAGAGATAGAAGTGGAGATATTTCCATGTTTACACAGATAGCCGTGAATATATTTCCATGTTTATACAGATAGCCATGTAGATATTTCCATGTTTATAGAGATGACGGTATAGATATTTCCATGTTCATAGATATAGCGGTGTTGATTTTTCCATGTTTATAGAGATGGCGGTGTGGATATTTCCATGTTTATGCAGATCACGGTGTAGATATTTCCCTGTTTATACAAATAGAGGTGTAGTTATTTCCATGTTTATACAGTTAGCGGTGTAGATATTTCCATGTTTATACAGATGTCTGTGCAGATATTTCCATCTTTATACAGATGACTTTGTAGGTATTTCCGTGTTTATACAGATGGCGGTGTAGATATTTCCATTTTTATGGAGATAGCTCTGTAGATATTTCCATGTTTATACAGATCGCGGTGTAGATATTTCCATGTTTATACAGATCGCGGTGTAGATATTTCCATGTTTATACAGAGAGCGGTGTTGATATTTCCATGTTTTTACAGATATCGGTGTAGATATTTCCATGTTTACACAGATTGCGGTGTAGATATTTCCATCTTTGTACAGATGGCATTGTAGATATTTCCATGTTTATACAGATGGCGGTGTAGATATTTCCATGTTTATATAGATGGTGGTGTAGATATTTCAATGTTTATACAGATAGCGTTGTAGATATTTCCATGATATTAGAGATAGCGGTGTAGGTATTTCCATGTTTATAGACATAGCGGTGTAGATATTTCCATGTTTATATAGATGGCGTTGTATATATTTCCATGTTTATACCGATAGCGATGTTGGTATTTCCATGATTATACAGATAGCGATGTAGATATTTCCATGTTTATACAGCTCGCAGTGCAGATATTTATATCTTTATACATATGGGATTGTAGTTATTTCCTTATTCACACAGATGACGGTGTAGATGTTTCCATGTTTATACAGATGGCGGAGTAGTTAGTTCCATGTTTTTGGAGGTGGCAGTGTAGATATTTTCATGTTTATTGAGATGGCGGTGTAGATATTTCCATGTTTATAGAGATAGCAGTGTAGATATTTACATGTTTATACAGATGGCTGTGTAGATATTTCCATGTGTATACAGATGGCATTGTAGATATTTCCATGTTTATACAGATGACTGTATACGTATTTCCATGTTTTTACAGATGGCAGTGCAGATATTTCCATGTTTATAGAGATAGCGATGTAGATATTTCCATGTTTGTACAGATGGCGGTGTTGATATTTCCATGTACACACAGATAGCCGTGTAGATATTTCCATGTTTATACAGATGGCGGCGTAGATATTTCCAAGGACATGCAGATGGCTTTGTAGATATTTCCATGTTTATACAGATAGCGGTGCAGATATTTCCATGTTTACACAGATGGTGGTGTAGATATTTCCGTGTTTATACACTTGGCGGAGTAGATAGTTCCATCTTTATGGAGATGGCAGTGTAGATATTTTCATGTTTATAGAGATGGCGGTGTAGATATTTCCATATTTATAGAGATAGCGGTGTACATATTTCCATCTTTCTACAGATGGCAGTGTAGATATTTCCATGTTTATACTGATGGCCGTGTAGATATTTCCATATTTATACAGATATCTGTGTAGATATTTCCATGTGTATACAGATGGTATTGTAGGTATTTCCATGTTTATACAGATGGTGGTGAAGATATTTCCATGTTTATTCAGATGACTGTGTAGATATTTCCATGTTTTTACAGAGGGCAGTGTAGATATTTCAATGTTTATAGAGATGGCGCTGTAGATATTTCCATGTTAAACAGATAACGGTGGAGATATTTCCATGTTTATACACATACCGGTGTACATATTTCCATGTTTACTCCGACAGCGGTGTAGGTATTTCCATGTTTATACAGATAGCGGTGCAGATATTTCCATGTTTATACAGATGCCTATGCAGATATTTCCATATGTATACAGAGGGCTGTGTAGATATTTCTAAGTTTATACAGATGGCAGTGTAGATATTTCCATGTTTATAGAGATGGCGGTGTAGATATTTCCATGTTTATACAGATCATGGGGTAGATATATCCATGTTTATACATATCGCGGTGTAGTTATTTCCATGTTTATAGAGATCATGGTATAGATATTGCCATGTTTATACAAATGGCGGTGTTGATATTACCATGTTTATAGGGATAGCGGTGCAAATATTTCCACATTTATACAGATAGCGGTATAGATATTAGCATGTTTATACAGATAGCGGTGTAGATATTTCCATGTATAAACAGATGTCTGTGTATATATTTCCATGTTTAAACAGATGGCGGTGTAGATATTTCCTTGTTTATACAAATAGCGGTGTAGTTATTTCCATGTTTATACTGATAGCGGTGTAGATATTTCCATGTATATACAGATGGCTGTGTAGATATTTCCATGTTTTTACAGTTGGCTGTGTAGATATTTCCATGTTTATACAGAGGACCTTGTAGGTATTTCCATGTTTATACAGATGGCGGTGTAGGTATTTCCATGTTTATAGAGATAGCTGTGTAGATATTTCCATGTTTATACAGATAGCGGTGTAGATATTTCCATGTTTATACAGATCGCGGTGTAGATATTTCCATGTTTATAGAGACAGCAGTGGAAATATTTCCATGTTTATACACATAGCGGTGTACATTTTTCCATGTTTATAGAGACAGCGGTGTAGGTATTTCCATGTTTATACAGATGCCTATGCAGATATTTCCATATTTATACAGAGGGCTGTGTAGATATTTCCATGTTTATACAGATGGCAGTGTAGATATTTCCATGTACCTACACATGACTGTGTAGGTATTTCCATGTTTATACAGATAGCTTTGTAGATATTTCCATGTTTCTAGAGATAGCGGTGTAGGTATTTCCATGTTTATACAGATTGCGGTGAATATATTTCCATGTTTATACAGACCGCGGTGTAGATATTTCCATGTTTATAGAGATAGCGGTGCAGATATTTCCATGTTTGTACACATGGCGTTGTTGATATTTCCATCTATACACAGATGACCGTGTAGATATTTCCATGTTTATACAGATGGCGCCACAGATATTTCTATGGATATGTTGATGGCGGTGTAGATATTTCCATGTTTATACAGATAACTTTGTAAGTATTTCCAAGTTTATACAGATGGCGGTGTAGATATTTCGATGTTTATAGAGATAGCAGTGGAGATATTTCCATGTTTCTACAGATAGCGGTGTAGGTATTTCCATGTTTATATTGATCGTGGTGTAGATATTTCCATGTTTATAGAGATACCAGTGTAGATATTTCCATGTTCATAGAGATAGCGGTGTTGATTTTTCCATGTTTATAGAGATAGGGGTGTGGAGATTTCCATGTTTATACAGATAGGGGTGTAGGTATTTCCATGTTTATAGAGAAGGCAGTGTAGATATTTCCATGTTTCTACAGATCACGGTGTAGATATTTCCATGTTTATATAGATCGCGGTGTAGATATTTCCATGTTTACATAGATACCGGTCTAGATATTTCCATGTTTATACAGATCGCGGTGTAGATATTTCCAAGTTTATACAGATCGCAGTGTAGATATTTCCATGTTTATACAGATAGCGGTGTAGATATTTCCATGTTTATACAGATGGCGGTGTAGATGTTTCCATGTTTATAGAGATGGCATTGTAGATATTTCCATGTTTATAGAGATAGCGGTGTACATATATCCATGTTCATAGTGATATCAGTGAGGATATTTCCATGTTTATACAGATAGCGGTGTAGATATTTCCATATTTATACAGATAACGGTGTAGAAATTTCCATGTTTATACAGATAGCGTTGTAAATATTTCCATCTTTATACAGATCACGGTGTAGATATTTCCATGTTTATAGAGATAGCGGTGTAGATATTTCCATGGTAATACAGATAGCGGTGCAGATATTTCCATGTTTGTACAGATGGCGGTGTTGATATTTCCATCTATACACAGATGACCGTGTAGATATTTCCATGTTTATACAGATGGCGACGCAGATATTTCCATGGATATGTAGATGGCGGTGTAGATATTTCCATGTTTATACAGATATCGGTGTAGTTATTTCCACGTTTATATAGATAGCGGTGTAGTTATTTCCATGTATATACACATAGCTGTGTAGATATTTCCATGTTTATACAGATGGCGGTGTAGATATTTCCAAGTTTATACGGATAACTTTGTAATTATTTCCATGTTTATACAGATGGCGGTGTAGATATTTCGATGTTTATAGAGATAGCAGTGGAGATATTTCCAGGTTTATACAGATAGCGGTGTAGATATTTCCATGTTTATTCTGATCGTGGTGTAGATATTTCCATGTTTATAGAGATGGCGGTCTAGATATTTCCATGTTCATAGAGATAGCGGTGTTGATTTTTCCATGTTTATAGAGATAGTGGTGTGGATATTTCCATGCTTATACGGATAGGGGTGTAGATATTTCCATGTTTATAGAGATGGCGGTGTAGATATTTCCAAGTTTATACAGATCACGGTGTAGATATTTCCTTGTTTGTACTAATAGCGGTGTAGTTATTTCCATGTTTATACAGATAGCGGTGTAGATATTTCCATGTATATACAGATGGCTGTGTAGATATTTCCATGTTTATACAGATGGCTGTGTAGAGATTTCCATGTTTATACAGATGACTTTGTAGGTATATCCATGTTTATACAGATGGCAGTTTAGATTTTCCATGTTTATAGTGATAGCTGTGTAGATATTTCCATGTTTATACAGATCGCGGTGTAGATATTTCCATGTTTATACAGATCGCGGTGTAGATATTTCCATGTTTATACAGATCGCGGTGTAGATATTTCCATGTTTACAGAGATAGCGGTGTAGATATTTCCATGTTTTTACAGATATCGTTGTAGATATTTCCATGTTTACACAGCTTGCGGTGTAGATATTTCCATCTTTCTACAGATGGCATTGTAGGTATTTCCATGTTTATACAGATGGTGGTGTAGATATTTCCATGTTTATATAGATGGTGGTGTAGATATTACCATGTTTATACAGATAGCGGTGTAGATATTTCCATGTTTATACAGATCGTGGTGAAGATATTTCCATGTTTATACAGATCGTGGTGTAGATATTTCCATGTTTATACAGATCGCGGTGTAGATATTTCCACGTTTATACCGACGGCGATGTTGGTATTTCCACGTTTATACAGATAACGATGTAGATATTTCCATGTTTATACAGTTCGCGGTGCAGATATTTATTTTTTTGTACAGATGTCATTGTAGATATTTCCTTATTCACACAGATGACGGTGTACATGTTTCCATGTTTATACAGATGGCAGAGTAGTTAGTTCCATGTTTATGGAGATGGCAGTGTAGATATTTTCATGGTTATAGAGATGGCGGTGTAGATATTTCCATGTTTATAGAGATAGTAGTGTAGATATTTACATGTTTATACAGATGGCAGTTTAGATATTTCCATGTGTATACAGATGTCATTGTAGATATTTCCATGTTTATACAGATGACTGTACAGGTATTTCCATGTTTTTATAGATGGCAGTGCAGATATTTCCATGTTTATAGAGATAGCGGTGTAGATGTTTCCATGTTTCTACAGATGGCGGTGTTGATATTTCCATCTATGCACAGATGGCCGTGTAGATATTTCCATGTTTATACAGATGGCGGCGTAGATATTTCCATGGACATGCAGATGGCGGTGTAGATATTTCCATGTTTAAACAGATAGCGGTGTAGATATTTCCATGTTTACACAGATGGTGGTGTAGATATTTCCGTGTTTATACACATGGCAGAGTAGATACTTCCATCTTTATGGAGATGGCAGTGTAGATATTTTCATGTTTATAGAGATGGCGGTGTAGATATTTCCATATATATAGAGATAGCGGTGTAGATATTTCCATCTTTCTACAGATGGCAGTGTAGATATTTCCATGTTTATACAGATGGCGGTGTAGATATTTCCATATTTATACAGATGTCTGTGTAGATATTTCCATGTGTATACAGATGGTATTGTAGGTATTTCCATGTTTATACAGATGGTGGTGAAGATATTTCCATGTTTATTAAGATGACTGTGTAGATATTTCCATGTTTTTACAGATGGCAGTGTGGATATTTCAACATTTATAGAGATGGCGCTGTAGATATTTCAATGTTTATACAGATAACGGTGGAGATATTTCCATGTTTATACAGACAGCAGTGGAGATATTTCCATGTTTATACACATAGCGGTGTACATATTTCCATTAATATAGAGACAGCGATGTAGGTACTTCCATGTTTATACAGATAGCGGTGCAGATATTTCCATGTTTACACAGATGCCTATGCAGATATTTCCATATTTATACAGAGGGATTTGTAGATATTTCTATGTTTATACAGATGGCAGTGTAGATATTTAAATATTCCTACACATGACTGTGTAGCTATTTCCATGTTTATACAGATGTCTTTGTAGATATTTCCATGTTTATAGAGATAGCAATGAAGATATTTCCATGTTTATAGAGATAGCGGTGTATATATTTTCATGTATACACAGATCATGGTGAAGATATTTCGATGTTTATACAGATACTGGTGTAGAAATTTCCATGTTTATACAGACTGCAGTGTAGATACTTCCATGTTTATAGAGATAGCAGTGTAGATATTTCCATGTTTGTACAGATGGCGGTGTTGATGTTTCCATCTATACACAGATTGCCGTGTAGGTATTTCCATGTGTATTCAGATGGCATTGAAGATATTTCCATGTTTATACAGATGGTGGTGTAGATATTTCCATGTTTACACAGATGACACTATAGGTATTTCCATGTTTATACAGACCACGGTGTTGATATCTCCATCTATACACAGAAGACCGTGTAGATATTTCCATGTTTATGCAGATGGCGGCGCAGATATTTCCATGGATATGTAGATAGTGGTGTAGATATTTCCATGTTTATACAGATAGCAGTGTAGTTATTTCCATGTTTATATAGATAGCGCTGTAGTTATTTCCATGTATGTGCACATGGCTGTGTAGATATTTCCATGTTTATACAGATAGTGGTGTAGACATTTCCATGTATAACAGATGGCTGTGTAGATATTTCCAGGTTTATAGAGATAGCTGTGTAGATATTTCCATGTTTATACAGATAGCGTTGTAGATATTTCCATGTTTATACAGATCACGGTGTACATATTTCCATGTTTATATAGATAGCGGTGTAGATATTTCCATGTTTTTACAGATAGCGGTGTAGATATTTCCATGTTTACACAGATTGCGGTGTAGATATTTCCATCTTTCTACAGATGGCATTGTAGATATTTCTATGTTTATACAGATGGCGGTGTAGATATTTCCATGTATATATAGATGGTGGTGTAGATATTACCATGTTTATACAGGTAGCGGTGTAGATATTTCCATGATTATACAGATTGTGGTGAAGATATTTCCATGTTTCTACAGATCTCGGTGTAGATATTTCCATGTTTATACAGATCGCGTTGTAGATATTTCCATGTTTATACAGATAGCGGTGTAGATATTTCCATGTTTATACAGATAGCGGTGTAGATATTTCCATGTTTATAGAGATAGCACTGTAGGTATTTCCATGTTTATAGACATAGCGGTGTGAATATTTCCATGTTTATATAGATGGCGGTGTACATATTTCCATGTATATACACATGGCTGTGTAGATATTTCCATGTTTATACAGATGGCGGTGTAGATATTTCCATGTTTATACAGAGAATTTTGTAAGTATTTCCATGTTTCTACAGATGACGGTGTAGATATTTCGATGTTTATAGAGATAGCAGTGGAGATATTTCCATGTTTATTCAGATAGGAGTGTAGATATTTCCATGTTTATAGAGATGGCGGTGTAGATATTTCCATGTTTACACAGATTATGGTGTAGATATTTCCTTGTTTATACAAATAGCGGTGTAGTTATTTCCATGTTGATACAGATAGCGGTGAGATATTTACATGTATATACTCATGGCTGTGTAGATATTTCCGTGTTTATACAGATGGCTGTGTGGATATGTCCATGTTTATACAGATGACTTTGTAGGTATTTCCATGTTTATACAGATGGCGGTGAAGATATTTCCATGTTTATACAGAGAGCTCTGTAGATATTTCCATATTTATACAGATAGCGGTGTAGATATTCCCATGTTTTTACAGATAGCGGTGCAGATATTTCCATGTTTACACAGATTGCGGTGTAGATATTTCCATCTTTCTACAGATGGCATTGTTGATATTTCCATGTTTATAAAGATGGCGGTGTAGATATTTCCATGTTTATATATATGGTGGTGTAGATATTACCATGTTTATACAGGTAGCGGTGTAGATATTTCCATGTTTATACAGATTGTGGTGAAGATATTTCCATGTTTATACAGATGGCGGTGTAGGTATTTCCATGTTTATACAGATGGCGGTGTAGATATTTCCATGTTTATACAGATGGCGGTGTAGATATTTCCATGTTTATAGAGATAGCGGTGTAGGAATGTCCATGTTTATAGACATAGCGGTGTAGATATTTCCATGTTTATATAGATGGCATTGTAGATATTTCCATGTTTATACCGATAGCGGTGTTGGTATTTCCACGTTTATACAGATAGCTATGTAGATTTTCCATGTTTATACAGCTCGCAGTGCAGATATTTATATCTTTATACAGATGGCACTGTAAATATTTCCTTATTCACACAGATGGCGGTGTAGATGTTTCCATGTTTATACAGATGGCGGAGTAGTTAGTTCCATCTTTATGGAGATGGCAGTGTAGATATTTTCATGTTTATAGAGATGGCGGTGTAGATATTTACATGTTTATAGAGATAGCAGTGAAGATATTTACATGTTTATACAGATGGCAGTGTAGATATTTCCATATGTATACAGATGGCATTGTAGATATTTCCATGTTTATACAGATGACTGTATACGTATTTCCATATTTTTTCAGATGGCAGTGCAGATATTTCCATGTTTATAGAGATAGCAATGTAGATATTTCAATGTTTACACAGATGGCGGTGTTGATATTTCCATCTATACACAGATGGCCGTGTAGATATTTCCATGTTTATACAGATTCCGGCGAAGGTATTTCCATGGACATGCAGATGGCGGTGTAGATATTTCCATGTTTATACAGATAGCGGTGTAGATATTTCCATGTTTACACAGATGGTGGTGTAGATATTTTCGTGTTTATACACATGACGGGGTAGATAATTACATCTTTATGGAGATGGCAGTGTAGATATTTCCATATTTATAGAGATAGCGGTGTACATATTTCCATCTTTCTACAGATGGCAGTGTAGATATTTCCATGTTTATACAGATGGTCGTGTAGATATTTCCATATTTATACAGATGTCTGTGTAGATATTTCCATGTGAATACAGATGGCATTGTAGGTATTTCCATGTTTATACAGATGGTGGTGTAGATATTTCCATGTTTATTCAGATGACTGTGTAGATATTTCCATGTTTTTAGAGATGGCAGTGTAGATATTTCAATGTTTATAGAGATGGCGCTGTAGATATCTCCATGTTTAAACAGATAACGGTGGAGATATTTCCATGTTTATACAGACAGCAGTGGAGATATTTCCATGTTTATAAACATAGCGGTGTACATATTTCCATGTTTATAGAGACAGTGGTGTAGGTATTTCCATGTTTATACACATAGCGGTGCAGTTATTTCCATGTTTACACAGATGCCTATGCAGATATTTCCATATTTATACAGAGGCCTGTGTACATATTCCTATGATTATGCAGATGGCATTGTAGATGTTTCCATGTTCCTACACATGACTGTGTAGGTATTTCCATGTTTATACAGATGGCTTTGTAGATATTTCCATGTTTATAGAGATAGTGGTGCAGATATTTCCATGTTTATACAGATACCGGTGAAGATATTTCCATGTTTATACAGACCGCAGTGTAGATATTTCCATGTTTATAGAGATAGCAGTGTAGATATTTCCATGTTTGTACAGATGGCGGTGTTGATGTTTCCATCTATACACAGATTGCCGTGTAGGTATTTCCATGCGTATATAGATGGCATTGTAGATATTTCCATGTTTATACAGATGGTGGTGTAGATATTTCCATGTTTACACAGATGACTGTATAGGTATTTCCATGTTTATACAGATGGCGGTGTAGATATTTCCATGTTTATAGAGATAGCGGTGTAGATATTTCCATGTTTATACAGATAGCGGTGAAGATATTTCCATGTTTATACAGACCGCGGTGTAGATAATTCCATGTTTGTAGAGATGGCGGTGTTGATATTTCCATCTATTCACAGATGACTGTGTAGATATTTCCATGTTTATACAGATGGCAGGGCAGATATTTCTATGGATATGTAGATGGCGGTGTAGATATTTCCATGTATATACAGATTGCGGTGTAGTTATTTCAATGTTTTTATAGAGGGCGTTGTAGATATTCCCATGTATGTACACATGGCTGTGTAGATATTTCCATGTTTATACGGATGGTGGTGTAGATATTTCCATGTTTATACAGATAACTTTGTAAGTATTTCCATGTTTATACAGATGGCAGTGTAGATACTTCGATGTTTATAGAGATAGCAGTGGAGATATTTCCATGTTTATACAAATAGCCGTGTAGTTATTTCCATGTTTATATAGATAGCGGTGTAGATATTTCCATGTATATACACATGGCTGTTTAGATATTTCCATGTTTATACAGATGGCGGTGTAGATATTTCCATGTTTATACAGATAACTTTGTAAGTATTTCCATGTTTATACAGATGGCGGTGTAGATATTTTGATGTTTATAGAGGTAGCAATGGAGATATTTCCATGTTTATGCAGATAGCGGTGTAGATATTTCCATGTTTATACTGATGGCGTTGTAGATATTTCCATGTTTATAGAGATGGCGGTGTAGATATTTCCATGTTCATAGAGATAGCGGTGTTGATTTTTCCGTGTTTATAGAGATAGCGGTGTGGATATTTCCATGTTTATACAGATAGGGCTGTAGATATTTCCAGGTTTATAGAGATAGCGGTGTAGATATTTCCATGTTTATACAGATAGCGGTGTACATATTTCCAGGTTTGTACAGATCACGGTGTAGATATTTCCATGTTTATAGAGATAGCGGTGTAGATATTTCCATGTTTATACAGATAGTGGTGTAGATATTTCCATGTTTATACAGATCGCGGTGTAGATATTTCCATGTTTATACAGATTGCGGTGTAGGTATTTCCATGTTTATACAGATAGCTGTGTAAATATTTCCAAGTTTAAACAGATAGCGGTGTAGATATTTCCATGTTTATAGAGGTAGCGGTGTAGCTATTTCCATGTTTATAGACATAGCGGTGTAGATATTTCCATGTTTATATAGATGGCGTTGTAGATATTTCCATGTTTATACCGATAGCGGTGTTGGTATTTCCACGTTTATACATATAGCTATGTAGATTTTCCATGTTTATACAGCTCGCGGTGCAGATATTTTTATCTTTATACAGATGGCATTGTAGATATTTCCTTATTCACACAGATGGCGATGTAGATGTTTCCATGTTTATACAGATGGCGGAGTAGTTATTTCCATGTTTATGGAGATGGCAGTGTAGATATTTTCATGTTTATAGTGATGGTGGGGTAGATATTTCCATGTTTATAGAGATTGCAGTATAGATATTTACATGTTTATACAGATGGCTGTGTAGATATTTCCATATGTATACAGATGGCATTGTAGATATTTCCATGTTTATACAGATGACTGTATAGGTATTTCCAAGTTTATACAGATGGCAGTGCAGATATATCCATTTTTATAGAGATAGCGATGTAGATATTTCCATGTTTGCACAGAAGGCGGTGTTGATATTTCCATCTATAAACAGATGGCCTGGTAGATATTTCCATGTTTATACAGATGGCGGCGTAGATATTTCCATGGACATGCAGATGGCGGTGTAGATATTTCCATGTTTATACAGATAGCGGTGTAGATATTTCCATGTTTACACTGATGGTGGTGTAGATATTTTCGTGTTTATACAGATGGTGGTGTAGATATTTCCATGTTTATTCAGATGACTGTGTAGATATTTCCATGCTTTTAAAGATGGCAGTGTAGATATTTCAATGTTTATAGAGATGGCGCTGTAGATATTTCCATGTTTAAACAGATAACGGTGGAGATATTTCCATGTTTATACAGACAGCAGTGGAGATATTTCCATGTTTCTACACATAGCGGTGTACATATTTCCATGCCTATAGAGACAGTGGTGTAGGTATTTCCATGTTTATACAGATAGCGGTGCAGATATTTCCATGTTTACACAGAGGCCTATGCAGATATTTCCATATTTATACAGAGGTCTGTGTAGATATTTCTATGATTATACAGATGGCAGTGTAGATGTTTCCATGTTCCTACACATGACTGTGTAGGTATTTCCATGTTTATACAGATGGCTTTGTAGATATTTCCATGTTTATAGAGATAGCGGTGCAGATATTTCCATGTTTATACAGATACCAGCGAAGATATTTCCATGTTTATACAGACCGCAGTGTAGATATTTCCATGTTTATAGAGATAGCAGTGTAGATATTTCCATGTTTGTACAGATGGCGGTGTTGATGTTTCCATCTATACACAGATTGCCGTGTAGGTATTTCCATGTGTATATAGATGGCATTGTAGATATTTCCATGTTTATACAGATGGTGGTGTAGATATTTCCATGTTTACACAGATGACTGTATAGGTATTTCAATGTTTATACAGATGGCGGTGTAGATATTTCCATGTTTATAGAGATAGCGGTGTAGATATTTCCATGTTTATATAGATAGCGGTGAAGACATTTCCATGTTTATACAGACCGCGGTGTAGATATTTCCATGTTTGCAGAGATGGCGGTGTTGATATTTCCATCTATACACAGATGACTGTGTAGATATTTCCATGTTTATACAGATGGCGGGGCAGATATTTCTATGGATATGTAGATGGCGGTGTAGATATTTCCATGTATATAGAGATAGCGGTGTAGTTATTTCAATGTTTTTATAGAGAGCGGTGTAGATATTCCCATGTATGTACACATGGCTGTGTAGTTATTTCAATGTTTATACAGATAACGGTGGAGATATTTCCATGTTTATACAGAGAGCAGTGGAGATATTTCCATGTTTATACACATAGTGGTGTACATATTTCCATGTTTATAGAGACAGCGTTGTAGGTATTTCCATGTTTATACAGATATCGTTGCAGATATTTCCATGTTTACACAGATGCCTATGCAGATATTTCCATATTTATACAGAGGGCTGTGTAGGTATTTCTATGTTTATACAGATGGCAGTGTAGATATTTAAATGTTCCTATACATGGCTGTGTAGGTATTTCCATGTTTATACAGATGTCTTTGTAGATATTTCCATGTTTATAGAGAGAGCGGTGCAGATATTTCCATGTTTATACAGATAGCGGTGTAGATATTTCCATGTATATACAGATAGCGGTGAAGATATTTCCATGTTTACAGATAGCGGTGTAGATATTTCCATGTTTATACAGATAGCGGAGTAGATATTTCCATGTTTATACAGATAGCGTTGCAGATATTTCCATGTTTGTACAGATGGCGGTGTTGATATTTCCATCTATACACAGATGACCGTGTAGATATTTCCATGTTTATACAGATGGCGCAGATATTTCCATGTTTATACAGATGGCGGTGTAGATATTTCGATGTTTATAGAGATAGCAGTGGAGATATTTCCATGTTTATACAGATAGGGCTGTAGATATTTCCATGTCTATAGAGATGGCGGTGTAGATATTTCCATGTTTATACAGATCACGGTGTAGATATTTCCTTGTTTATACAAATAGCGGTGTAGATATACCCATGTTTATATAGATAGCGGTGTAGATATTTCCATGTATATACAGATGGCTGTGTAGATATTTCCATGCTTATACAGATGGCTGTGTAGATATTTCCATGTTTATACAGATGACTTTGTAGGTATTTCCCTGTTTACACAGATGGCGGTATAGATATTTCCATGTTTATACAGAGAGCTGTGTAGATATTTCCATGTTTATATAGATAGCGGTGTAGATACTTCCATGTTTATACAGATGGTGGTGTAGATATTTCCATGTTTATTCAGATCGTGGTGTAGTTATTTCCATGTTTATGCAGATAGCGGTGTGGATATTTCCATGTTTTTACAGATAGCGGTGCTGTTATTTCCATATTTACACAGATTGCGGTGTAGATATTTCCATCTTTCTACAGATGGCATTGTAGATATTTCCATGTTTATAAAGATGGCGGTGTAGAAATTTCCATGTTTATATAGATGGTGGTGTAGATATTACCATGTTTATACAGGTAGCGGTGTAGATATTTCCATGTTTATAGAGATTGTGGTGAAGATATTTCCATGTTTATACACATCGCGGTGTATATATTTCCATGTTTATACAGATCGCGTTGTTGGTATTTCCATGTTTATACAGATAGCGGTGTAGATATTTCCATGTTTATACAGATAGCGGTGTAGATATTTCCATGTTTACAGAGATAGCGGTGTAGGTATTTCCATGTTTATAGACATAGTGGTGTAGATATTTCCTTGTTTATATAGATGGCGTTGTAGATATTTCCATGTTTATACCGATAGCGGTGTTGGTATTTCCATGTTTATAAAGATAGATATGTAGATTTTCCATGTTTATACAGCTCGCGGTGTAGATATTTATATCTTTATACAGATGGCATTGTAGATATTTCCTTATTCACACAGATTACGGTGTAGATGTTTCCATGTTTATACAGATGGCGGAGTAGTTAGTTCCATGTTTATGGAGATGGCAGTGTAGATATTTTCATGTTTATAGTGATGGCGGTGTAGATATTTCCATGTTTATAGAGGTAGCAGTGTAGATATTTACATGTTTATACAGATGGCTGTCTAGATATTTCCATATGTATACAGATGGCATTGTAGATATTTCCATGTTTATACAGATGACTGTATAGGTATTTCCATGGTTATACAGATGGCAGTGCAGATATATCCATGTTTATAGAGATAGCGGTGAAGATATTTCCATGTTTGCACAGATGGCGGTGTTGATATTTCCATCTATACACAGATGGCTGGGTAGATAATTCCATGTTTATACATATGGCGGCGTAGATATTTCCATGGACATGCAGATGGCGGAGTAGATATTTCCATGTTTATACAGATAGCGGTGTAGATATTTCAATGTTTGCACAGATAGCGGAGTAGATATTTCCGTGTTTACAGAGGTAGCGGTGTAGATATTTCCATCTTTGCACAGATTGCGGTGCAGGTATTTCCATCTTTACACAGATAGTGGTTTTGATATTTCCGAGTTTACAAAGATAGCTGTGTAGATATTTCCATGTTTACACAGATGGCGTTGTAGATATTTCCATGTTTACACAGATACCGTTGTAGATATTTCCATGTTTATAGAGATAGAGGTGTAGATATTTCCATATTTGCACAGACGGCGGTATAGATATTTCCATCTTTACACAGATAGCGGTTTACATATTTCCATGTTTCCACAGATAGCGGTATAGATATTTCCATGTTAACACAGATAGTTTTGTAGATATTTCCATGTTTATACAGATTGCGGTATAGGTATTTCCATGTTTATAAAGATTGCGGTGCAGATATTTCCAAGTTTATACAGATAGCAGTGGAGATATTTCCATGTTTGTACAGATAGCGATGTAGATATTTCCATGTTTATACAGATAGCAGGGGATATATTTCCATGTTTATACAGATGGTGGTGTAGATATTTCCAAGTTTATAGAGATAGCCATGTAGATATTTCCATGTTTATACAGAGAGCGGTGTAGATTTTCCATGTTTATGCAGATTGCGGTGTAGATATTTCCATGTTTATCAAAATAGCGGTGTAGATATTTCCATGTTTACAGAGACAGCGGTGTAGACATTTCCATGTTTATACAGATAGTGATGCAGATATTTCCAGGTTTATAAAGATAGCGGTGTAGATATTTCCATGTTTATACAGATAGTGGGGTAGATATTTCCATGTTTATACAGATAGCGGTGTACATATTTCCATGAGTATGCAGATAGCGGTGGAGATATTTCCATGTTTATACAGATAGCTATGGAGATATTTCCATGTTTATACAGATGGCGGTGTAGATATTTCTAAGTTTATACAAATCGTGGTGTATATATTTCCATGTTTATTCAGATAGCGGTGTAGATATTTCCATGTTTATACTGATAGCGGTATAGGTATTTCCATGTTTATAGAGATTGCGGTGTAGATAATTCCATGTTTATACGGATGGCGGTGTCGGTATTTCCAAGTGTATACAGCTGGAGGTGTAGATATTTCCATGTTTATACAGATGACTGTGAAGATATTTCCATGTTTTTACAGATGGTGGTGTAGATATTTCCATGTTTGTAGATATTGCTGTGTAGATATTTGCATGTTTATACAGATAGCTGTGTAGATATTTCCATGTTTACACAGATAATGGTGTAGATGTTTCCGTGTTTATACAGATAACTGTGTAGGTATTTCCATATTTATACAGATGGCAGTGTAGTTATTTCTATGTTTATACAGAGGGCGGTGCAGATAATTTCATGTCTATACAGATGGTGGTGTAGATATTTCCATTATTATACAGATCGTGGTTTATATGTTTCCATGTTTATACAGATAGCAGTGTAGATATTTACATGTTTACACAGATAGCGGAGTAGATATTTCCATGTTTACACAGATAGCGTTGTAGATATTTGCATGTTTATACAGATAGCGGTGTAGGTATTTCCATGTTTATACAGATAGCGGAGTAGATGTTTCCATGTTTATACAGAAAGCGGTGGAGATATTTCCATGTTTATATAGGTCGTGGTGTAGATATTTCCATGTTTATACAGATAGCAGTGGAGATAATTCCATGTTTATACAGATAGCGGTGGAGATATTACCATGTTTACACTGATGGTGGCGTAGGAATTTCCATGTTTTCACAGATTGCGCTGTAGATATTTCCATGTTTATACAGATGACTGTGTTGTTATTTCCACGTTTTTACAGAAGGCGGTTTAGGTATTTCCATGTTTATACAGATGGTGGTGTAGATATTTCCATGTTTATGGAGATAGAAGTGTAGATATTTCCATATTTATACAGATAGCGGTGAAGATATTTCCATGTTTATTCAGAAGGCGTTGTAGTTATTTCCATGTTTATACAGATGGTGGTGTAGATAATTCCATGTTTATACTGACAGTGGTGTAGATATTTCTATGTTTATATAGATAATGGTGTAGATATTTCCATGTTCATACAGATAGCGCTGTAGATATCTCCATGTTTACAGAGATGGTGGTGTAGATAATTCCATATTTGCACAGATTGCGGTGCAGGTATTTCCATCTTTACACAGATAGCGGTGTACATATTTCCATGTTTACACAGATAGCTGTGTAGATGTTTCCATGTTTATACAGATGGCGGTGTAGATATTTCCATGTTTATACAGATAGCGTTGTAGATATTTCCAAGTTTATACAGATCGCGATGTAGACATTTCCATCTTTCCACAGATGGCAGTGTAGATATTTCTATGTTTATACAGACGGCGGCATAGATATTTCCATGTTTATACAGATGGCGGTGTAGATAGTTCCATGTTTATAGAAATGGCGTTGTAGATATTTATATGTTGTTTGAGATAGTGGTGTAGATATTTCCATGTTTATAGAGATGGCAGTGCAGGTATTTCCATGTTTATAGAGATAGTGGTGTAGATATTTCCAGGTTTGTACAGATAGCGGTATAGATATTTCCATGTTGATACAGATAGCAGTGTTGGTATTTCCATGTTTATACAGATAGTGGTGTAGATATTTCCATGTTTATACTGCTCGCGGTGTAGATATTTCCATCTTTATACAGATAGCATTGTAGATATGTGCATGTTTATACAGATAGCGGTTTAGATATTTCCATTTTACACAGATGGTGGTGTAGATAGTTCCATGTTTATGGAGATGGCGGTGTAGATATTTCCATGTTTATAAATATGTCAGTGTAGGTATTTCTACGTTTATAGAGATGGCGGTGTAGATATTTCCATGTTTATAGAGATAGCTGTGTAATTATTTCCATCTGTATAGAGAGAGCGGTGTAGTTATTTCCATGTTTATGCAGATGGCAGTGTAGATATTTCCATGTTTATACGGATGGTGGCATAGATATTTCCATGTTTATATAGATAGCGGTGTATATATTTCCATATTTGTAGAGATAGCAGTGTAGATATTTCCATGTTTATTCAGAGGGTGGTATAGATATTTACATGTTTATACAGACAGCGGTGTATTTATTTCCATGTTTATACAGAGAGACTTGTAGATATTTCCATGTTTAAACAGATCGTGGTGTTGATATTTCCACGTTTATACAGATGGTGGTGTTGGTATTTCCCTGTTTATACAGATAGCAGTGTAGATATTTCCATGTTTTTACAGTTTGGGGTGCAGATATTTCCATCTTTATACAGACGGCAGTGTAGATATTTCCATGTTTACTCAGATGGCGGTGTAGATAGTTCCATGTATATGGAGATGGTGGTGTAGATATTTTCATGTTTATAGAGATGGCGGTGTAGATATTTCCATGTTTATAGAGTTTGTGGTGTAGATATTTCCATGTTTATAGAGATTGCAATGTAGGTATTTCCATGTGTATAGAGATAGCGGTGCAGATGTTTCCATGTTTATACTGAAGGCTCTGTAGACATTTCCATGTGTATACAGACGGCAGTGTAGGTATTTCCATGTTTATAGAGATGGTGGTGTAGATATTTCCATGTATATACAGATGACTTTGTAGATATTTCCATGTTTACAGATGGCAGTGTAGATATTTCCATGTTTATAGAGATGGTGGTGTAGATATTTCCATGTATATACAGTTAGCTGTGTAGATATTTCCATTTTTATACAGATAGCGGTGTAGAGATTTCCATATATAAACAGGGAGCTGTGGTGATATTTCCATGTTTATACAGAGAGCGATGTAGATATTTCCATGTTTATGCAGATTCCTTTGTAGGTATTTCCATGTTTATAGAGGTAGCGGTGTAGATATTTCCATGTTTATAGAGATGGCTGTGTAGATATTTCCATGTGTATACATGGCAGTGTAGATATTTCCATGTTTATGCAGATGGAGGTGTAGATATTTCCATGTTTATAGAGATATCGGTGGAGATATTTCCATGTTTAAACAGATGGATGTGTAGATATTTCCATGTGTATACACATGGCAGTGTAGATATTTCAATGTTTATAGAGATGGTGTTGTTGATATTTCCATGTTTACAGAGATAGCGGTGTAGATATTTCCATCTTTGCAAAGATTGCGGTGTAGGTATTTCCATCTTTACACAGATAGCGGTGTAGTTATTTCCAAGTTTACACAGATAGCTGTGTAGATATTTCCATGTTTACACAGATAGCATTGTAGATATTTCCATGTTAATACAGATAGCGGTGTAGATATTTCCATGTTTATACAGATAGCGGTGTTGGTATTTCCATGTTCATACAGAGAGCGGTGTAGATATTTCCATGTATATACAGCTCCCGGTGTATATATTTCCATCTTTATACAGAAGCAGTGAAGATATTTCCATATTTATACATATAGTGGTGTAGATATTTCCATGTTTATACAGCTGGCGTTGTAGATAGTTCCATGTTAACGGAGATACCGGTGTACATATTTGCATATTTATAGAGATAGTGGTGTAGATATTTCCATGTTTATAGAGATTGCGGTGTAGATATTTCCATGTTCATAGAGATGGCTGTGTAGATATTTCCATGTGTATACAGATGGCAGTGTAGATATTTCCATGTTTATAGAGATAAGAGTGAAGATATTTCCACGTTTGTACAGATAGCGGTGTAGATATTTCCACGTTTATACAGATAGTGGTGTAGATATTTCCACGTTTTACAGATAGCGGTGTGGATATTTACGTGTTTATGCAGATAGCGCTGCAGATATTTCCATGTTTACAGACATAACGGTGAAGATATTTCCATCTTTGCGCAGATTGCAGTGTGCATATTTCCTTCTTTACGCTGATAGTGCTGTAGACATTTCCAAGTTAACACAGATAGCTGTGTTAATATTTCCATGTTTACACAGATAGCGTTGTAAATATTTCCATGTTTTTACAGATAGCGGAGTAGATTTTTCCATGTTTATACAGATAGCGGTATAGATATTTCCATGTTTATACAGCACGCGGTGAAGATATTTCCATCTTTATACAAATGGCAGTGTAGATATTTCCATGTTTATACAGATAGTCATGTGGATATTTCCATGTTTATACCGATGGCGGTGTAGATAGCTCCATGTTTCTGGAGACGGCGGTGTAGATATTTTCATGTTTATAGAGACGGAGGTGTAGATACTTCCATGTTTATGGAGATCGCGGTGTAGATATTTCGATGTTTATAGAGATAGCGTTGTAGGTATTTCCATGTTTATAGAGTTAGCAGAGTAGATATTTCCATGTTTACACAGATGGCTGTGTAGTTATTTCCATGTTTATACAGATAGCGGTGTAGATATTTCCATATTTATACAGATCATGGTGTAGATATTTACATGTTTATACAGATAGCGGTGTAGATATTAACATGTTTATACAGACCGCGGTGTAGATATTTCAATGTTTATTCAGATAGACGTGCAGTTATTTCCATGTTTGTACAGATGGCGGTGTTGATATTTCCATCTACACAGAGATGGCCGCGTAGATATTTCCATGTTTATATATATGGCGGGGTGGATATTTCCATGGATATGCAGATGGCGGTGTAGATATTTCCATGTTTATACACATAGCGGTGTAGTTATTTCCAGGTTTATACAGATCGCATTGTAGATATTTCCATCTTTCTACAGATTACTGTGTAGATACTTCCATGTTAATACTGATAGCGTATTAGATATTTCCATGTTTATAGAGATAGCGGTGTAGATATTTAGATATTTCCATGGTAATACAGATAGCGGTGTAGTTATTTCCATCTTTATACAGAGAGCGCTGTATATATTTCCATGTTTATACATACCATGGTGTAGATAATTCCATGTTTATACAGATAACGTTGTAGATATTTCCATGTTTATCTAGACAGCGGTGCAGGTATTTCCTTCTTTATGTAGATGGCGGTGCAGATTTTTCCATGTGTATAGCGATGGTTGTGTATATATTTCCATGTCTATAGAGATAGCGGTGTAGGTATTTCCACATTTATACAGATTGCGGTGTAGATATTTCCATCTTTATACAGATGGAGGTGTAGATATTTCCGTGTTTATACACATGGCGGAGTAGATACTTCCATCTTTATGGAGATGGCAGTGTAGATATTTTCATGTTTATAGAGATGGCGGTGTAGATATTTCCATATTTATAGAGATAGCGGTGTAGAGATTTCCATCTTTCTACAGATGGCAGGGTAGATATTTCCATGTGTATACAGATGGTATTGTAGTTATTTCCATGTTTATACAGATGGTGGTGTACATATTTCCATGTTTATTCAGATGACTGTGTAGATATTTCCATTTTTTTACAGAAGGCAGTTTTGATATTTCAATGTTTATAGAGATGGCACTGTAGATATTTCAATGTTTATACAGATAACGGTGGAGATATTTCCATGTTTATACAGACAGCAGTGGAGATATTTCCATGTTTATACACATAGCGGTGTACATATTTCCATGTTTATAGAGACAGCGGTGTAGGTATTTCCATGTTTATACAGATAACTGTGCAGATATTTCCATGTTTATACAGATGCCTATGCAGATATTTCCATATTTATACAGAGGGCTGTGTAGATATTTCTATGTTTATACAGATGGCAGTGTAGATATTTCCATGTTCCTACACATGACTGTGTAGGTATTTCCATGTTTATACAGATGGCTTTGTAGATATTTCCATGTTTATAGAGATAGCGTTGCAGATATTTCCATGTTTATATAGAGAGCGGTGTATATATTACCATGTTTATACAGTTCGTGGTGTAGATATTTCCATGTTTATACAGATACCGGTGTAGATATTTCCATGTTTATACAGACCGCAGTGTAGATATTTCCATGTTTAAAGAGATAGCAGTGTAGATATTTCCATGTTTGTACAGATGGCGGTGTTGATGTTTCCATCTATACACAGATTGCAGTGTAGGTATTTCCATGTGTATACAGATGGCATTGTAGATATTTCCATGTTTATACAGATGGTGGTGTAGGTATTTCCATGTTTACACAGATGACGGTAGAGGTATTTCCATGTTTATACAGATGGCGGTGTAGAAATTTCCAAGTTTATACAGATAGCAGTGTAGATATTTCCATTTTTATACAGATAACGGTGTAGAAGTTTCCATATTTATACAGATAGTGGAGTAAATATTTCAATGTTTATACAGATCACGGTGTAGATATTTCCATGTTAATAGAGATAGCGGTGTAGATATTTCCATCTTTATACAGATAGCGGTGTAGGTATTTCCATGTTTATACAGACCGCGGTGTAGATATTTAAATGTTTACACAGATAGCGGCACAGATATTTCCATGGATATGTAGATGGAAGTGTAGATATTTCCATGTTTATACAGATAGCGGTGTAGTTTTTTCCATGTTTATATAGATAGCGGTGTAGATATTTCCATGTATGTACACATGGCTGTGTAGATATTTCCATGTTTATACACATGGCGGTGTAGATATTTCCATGTTTATACAGATATCTTTGTAAGTATTTCCATGTTTATAAAGATGGCGGTGTAGATATTTCGATGTTTATAGAGATAGCAGTGGAGATATTTCCATGTTTATACAGATAGCGGTGTAGATATTTCCATGTTTATACTGATCGTGGTGTTGATTTTTCCATGTTTATAGAGATAGTGGTGTGGATATTTCCATGTTTATACAGATCACGGTGTAGATATTTCCTTGTTTATACAAATAGCGGTGTAGTTATTTCCATGTTTATACAGATAGCGGTGTAGTTATTTCCAGGTATATACAGATGGCTGTGTAGGTATTTCCATGTTTATACAGATGGCTGTGTAGGTATTTCCATGTTTATACAGATGGCTGTGTAGATATTTCCATGTTTATACAGATGACTTTGTAGGTATTTCCATGTTTATACAGATGGCGGTGTTGGTACTTCCATGTTTATAGAGATAGCTGTGTAGATATTTGCATGTTTATACAGATCGCGGTGTAGATATTTCCATGTTTATACAGATCGCTGTGTAGTTATTTCCTTGTTTGTACAGATCGCGGTGTGGATATTTCCATGTTTATACACATAGCGGTGTAGATATTTCCATGTTTTTACAGATATCCGTGTAGATATTTCCATGTTTACACAGATTGCGGTGTAGATATTTCCATCTTTCTACAGATGGCATTGTAGATATTTCCATGTTTATACAGATGGCGGTGTAGATATTTCCATGTATATATAGATGGTGGTGTAGGTATTACCATGTTTATACAGATAGCGGTGTAGATATTTCCATGTTTATAATGACCGTGGTGAAGTTATTTCCATGTTTATACAGATCGCGGTGTAGATATTTCCATGTTTATACAGATAGCGGTGTAGATATTTCCATGTTTATAGAGATAGCGGTGTAGGTATTTCCATGTTTATAGACATAGCGGTATAGATATTTTCATGTTTATATAGATGGCGTTGTAGATATTTCCATGTTTATACCGATAGCATTGTTGTTATTTCCACGTTTATACAGATAGCGATGTAGATATTTCCATGTTTATACAGCTCACGGGGCAGATATTAATATCTTTATACAGATGGCATTGAAGTTATTTCCTTATTCACACAGATGGCGGTGTAGATGTTTCCATGTTTATACAGATGGCGGAGTAGTTACTTCCATGTTTATGGAGATGGCAGTGTAGATATTTTCATGTTTATAGAGATGGCGGTGTAGATATTTCCATGTATATAGAGATAGCAGTGTAGATATTTACATGTTTATACAGATGGCTGTGTAGATATTTCCATGTGTATACAGATGGCATTGTAGATATTTCCATGTTTATACAGATGTCTGTATAGTTATTTCCATGTTTTTACAGATAGCAGTGCAGATATTTCCATGTTTATAGAGATAGCGGTGTAGATATTTCCAGGTTTGTACAGATGGCGGTGTTGATATTTCCATCTATACACAGATGGCCGTGTAGATATTTCCATGTTTATACAGATGGCAGCGTAGATATTTCCATGGACATGCAGATGGCGGTGTAGATATTTCCATGTTTATACAGATAGCGGTGTAGGTATTTCCATGTTAACACAGATGGTGGTGTAGATATTTCCGTGTTTATACACATGGCGGATTAGTTAGTTCCGTCTTTATGGAGATGGCAGTGTAGATATTTTAATGTTTATAGAGATTGCTGTGTAGATATTTCCATATTTAAAGAGATAGCGGTGTACATATTTCCATCTTTCTACAGATGTCAGTGTAGATAATTCCATGTTTATACAGATGGCCTTGTAGATATTTCCATATTTATACAGATGTCTGTGTAGATATTTCCATGTGTATACAGATGGTATTGTAGGTATTTCCATGTTTATCCAGATGGTGGTGTAGATATTTCCATGTTTATTCAGATGACTGTGTAGATATTTCCATGTTTATAGAGATAACGGTGGAGATATTTCCATGTTTATACAGAGAGCAGTGGAGATATTTCCATGTTTATACACATAGCGGTGTACATATTTCCATGTTTATAGAGACAGCGGTGTAAGTATTTCCATGTTTATACAGATAGCGGTGCAGATATTTCCAGGTTTACACAGATGCCTATGCAGATAATTCCATGTTTATACAGAGGGCTGTGTAGATATTTCTATGTTTATACAGATTGCAGTGTAGATATTTAAATGTTCCTACACATGACTGTGTAGGTATTTCCATGTTTATACAGATGTCTTTGTCGTTATTTCCATGTTTATAGAGATAGCGGTGTAGATATTTCCATGTTTATACAGATAGCGGTGTAGATATTTCCATGTTTATGCAGACCGCGGTGTAGATATTTCCAAGGTTATACAGATAGCGGTGCAGATATTTCCATGTTTGTACAGATGGCGTTGTTGATATTTCCATCTCTACACAGATGACCATGTAGATATTTCCATGTTTATACAGATGGCGGCAAAGATATTTCCATGGATATGTAGATGGCGGTGTAGATATTTCCGTGTTTATACACATAGCGGTGTAGTTATTTCCATGTTTATATAGATAGCGGTGTCGATATTTCCATGTATATACACCTGGCTGTGCAGATAATTCCATGTTTATACAGATACCGGTGTAGGTATTTCCATGTTTATACAGATAACTTTTTAAGTATTTCCGTGTTTATACAGATGGCGGTGTAGATATTTCGATGTTTATAGAGATATCAGTGGAGATATTTCCATGTTTATACAGATAGTGGTGTAGATATTAACATATATATACTGATCGTGGTGTAGATATTTCCATGCTTATATACATGGCGGTGTAGATATTTCCATGTTCATAGAGATAGCGGTGTTGATTTTTCCATGTTTATAGAGATAGCGGTGTGGATATTTCCATGTTGATACAGATAGGGGTGTAAATATTTCCATGTTTTTACAGATATCGGTGTAGATATTTCCATGTTTACACAGATTGCGGTGTAGATATTTCCATCTTTCTACAGATGGCATTGTAGATATTTCCAGGTTTATAAAGATGGCGGTGTAGATATTTCCATGTTTATATAGATGGTGGTGTAGATATTTCCATGTTTATACAAATCGTGGTGAAGATATTTCCATGTTTATACAGATCGCGGTGTAGATATTTCCATGTTTATACAGATCGCGGTATAGATATTTCCATGTTTATACAGATAGTGGTGTAGATATTTCCATGTTTATACAGACCGCGGTGAAGATATTTCCATGTTTATACAGAGAGCGGTGCAGATATTCCCATGTTTGTAAAGATGGGGGTGTTGATATTTCCATCTATACACAGATGACCGTGTATATATTTCCATGTTTATACAGATGGCGGCGCAGATATTTCTATGGATTTGTAGATGGTGGTGTAGATATTTCCGTGTATATACAGATAGCGCTGTACTTATTTCCATGTTTATACAGAGAGCAGTGTAGGTATTTCCATGTATGTACACATGGCTCTGTAGATATTTCCATGTTTATACAGATGGCGGTGTAGATATTTCCATGTTTATACGAATAACTTTGTAGGTATTTCCATGTTTATACAGATGGCGGTGTAGATATTTCTATGTTTATAGAGATAGCAGTGGAGATATTTCCATGTTTATACAGATAGCGGTGTAGTTATTTCCCTGTTTATATAGATAGCGGTGTAAATATTTCTATGTATATACACATGACTGTGCAGATATTTCCATGTTTATACAGATGGCGGTGTAGATATTTCCATGTTTATACAGATAACTTTGTAAGCATTTCCACGTTTATACAGATGGCGGTGTAGATATTTCGATGTTTATAGAGATAGCAGTGGAGATATTTCCATGTTTATACAGATAACGGTGTAGGTATTTCCATGTTTATACTGATCGCGGTGTAGATATTTCCATGTTTATAGAGATGGCGGTGTAAATATTTCCATGTACATAGAGACAGCGGTGTTGATTTTTCCATGTTTATAGAGATAGCTGTGTGGATATTTCCATGTTTATACAGATTGGGGTGTAGATATTTCCATGTTTGTAGAGATGGCGGTGTAGATATTTCCATGTTTATACAGATCACGGTGTAGATATTTCCATGTTTATACAGATCGCGGTGTAGATATTTCCATGGTTATACAGATCATGGTGTATATATTTCCATGTTTATACAGGTCGCGGTGTTGATATTACCATGTTCATAGGGATAGCGTCCAAATATTTCCACATTTATACACATAGCGGTGTAGTTATTAGCATGCTTATACAGATAGCGGTGTAGATATTTCCATGTATAAATAGATGTCTGTGTATATATTTCCATGTTTAAACAGATGCCGGTGTAGATATTTCCTTGTTTATACAAATAGCGGTGTAGTTATTTCCAAGTTTATACAGATAGCGGTGTAGATATTTCCATGTATATACAAATGGCTGTCTAGGTATTTCCATCTTTATACAGATGGCTCTGTAGATATTTCCATGTTTATACAGATGACTTTGTAGGTATTTCCATGTTTATACAGATGGCGGTGTAGGTATTTCCATGTTTATAGAGATCGCTGTGTAGATATTTCCATGTTTATACAGATAGCGCTGTAGATATTTCCATGTTTATACAGATCGCGTTGTAGATATTTCCATGTTTATACAGATCATGGTGTAGATATTTCCATGTTTATACAGATCGCGGTGTTGATATTACCATGTTTATAGGGATAGCGGTGCAAATATTTCCACATTTACACAGATAGCGGTGTAGTTATTAGCATGTTTATACAGATAGCCCTGTAGATATTTCCATGTATAAACAGATGTCTGTGTATATATTTCCATGTATAAACAGATGGCGGTGTAGATATTTCCTTGTTTATACAAATAGCGGTGTAGATATTTCCATGTTTATACAGATAGCGGTGTAGTTATTTCCATGTATATACAGATGGCTGTGTAGATATTTCCATGCTTATACAGATGGCTGTGTAGATATTTCCATGTTTATACAGATGACTTTGTAGGTATTTCCATGTTTATACAGATGGCGGTGTAGATATTTCCATGTTTATCGAGATAGCTGTGTAGATATTTCCATGTTTACTCAGATAGAGGTCTAGATATTCCCATGTTTATACAGATAGCGGTGTAGATATTTCCGTGTTTATACAGATTGCGGTGTAGATATTTCCATGTTTTTAAAGATAGCGGTGTAGATATTTCCATGTTTATACAGATGGCTGTGTAGGTATTTCCATGTTTTTAAAGATACCGGTGTAGGTATTTCCGTGTTTATAAAGATAGTGGTGGAGATATTTCCATGTTTATACTGATAGCGGTGTAAAAATTTCCATGTTTATACCGATAGCGGTGTAGTTATTTCCATGTTTATACAGGTAGCGGTGTATAAATTCCCATGTTTATAGAGATCGCTTTGTAGATATTTCCATGTTTCTACAGATGTCAGTGTAGATATTTCCAAGTTTATACAGACAGCGGTCTAGATATTTCCATGTTTATACAGGTAGCGGTGTAGTTATTTCCATGTTTACAGAGATAGTGGTGTAGATATTTCCATCTTTGCACAGATTGCCGTGTAGATATTTCCTTGTTAACGCAGATAGCTGTGTAGATATTTTCAAGTTTACACAGATAGCTGTGTAGATATTTCCATGTTTACACACATAGCATTGTAGATATTTCCATGTTTATAGAGATTGCGGTGTAGATATGTCCATGTTTATACAGAAAGCGGTGTAGATAATTTCATGATTATACAGATAGCGGTGGAGATATTTCCATGTTTATAGAGACTGCAGTATTGATATTTCCAGGTTTATACAGATAGCGGTGTAGATATTTCTATGTTTACAGAGATAGCAGTGTAGATATTTCCATCTTTGCACAGATTGCTGTGTAGATATTTCCCTTTATTCACAGAGAGCTGAGTAGATATTTCCAAGTTTACACAGATAGCTGTGTAGATATTTCCATGTTTACACAGATAGCGTTGTAGATATTTCCATGCTTATATAGATAGCGGTGTAGATATTTCCATGTTTATACAGATAGCAGTGTAGATATTTCCATGTTTATACAGATAGCGGTGGAGATATTTCCTGTTTATACAGATAGCGGTGTTGCTACTTCCATGTTTATACAGATAGCGGTGTAGATATTTCCATGTTTATACAGCTCGTGGTGTAGATATTTCCATCTTTATACAGATGGGAGTGGAGATATTTCCATGTTTATACAGATAGCGGTGTAGATATTTCCATGTCTATAGAGATAGCGGTGTAGGTATTTCCATATTTATACAGATTGCGGTGTAGATATTTCCATCTTCATACAGATGGTGGTGTAGATATTTCCATGTTTATACAGATAGAATTGAAGATATTTCCATGTTTATACAGATAGTGGTGTAGATATTTCCAAGTTTATACAGATGGCGGTGTAGATACATCCATGTTTCTGAAGATGGCGGTGTAGATATTTTCATGTTTATAGAGATGGCGGTGTAGATAGTTCCATGTATATAGAGTTTGCAGTGTAGATATTTCCATGTTTATAGAGAAAGTGGTGTAGGTATTTCCATGTTTATATAGATGGCTGTGTCGATATTTCCATGTTTATACAGATACCAGTGTAGCTATTTCCATGTTTATACAGACCGCAGTGTAGATATTTCCATTTTTATTGAGAATGCGGTGTAAATATTTCCATATTTATACAGATAGTGGTGTAGATATTTCCATGTTTTTACAGATAGCGGTGTAGATATTTCCATCTTTATTCAGAGAGTGCTGTACATATTTCCATGTTTATACTGATCACTGTGTAGATATTTCCATGTTTATACAGATAACGTTGTAGATATTTCCATCTTTATACAAACGGTGGTGTAGATATTTCCATGTTCCTATACATGACTGTGTAGTTGTTTCCATGTTTGGACAGATGGCGGTGTAGATATTTCCATATTTATTGAGATAGCAGTGTAGATATTTCCAGGTTTATACAGATAGCGGTGTAAATATTTCCGTATTTATACAGATAGTGGAGTATATATTTCCATGTTTATACAGATACTGGTGTAGATATTTCCATGTTCATACAGACTGCAGTGTAGGTATTTCTATGTTTATACAGATAGCGGTGTAGATATTTCCATGTTTGTACAGATGGCGGTGTTGATATTTCCATCTGTACACAGATTGCCGTGTAGATATTTCCATCTTTATACAGATGGCGTAGTAGATATTTCCATGGACATGCAGATGGCAGTGTGGATATTTCCATGTTTATAGAGATAGCGGTGTAGGAATTTCCATGTTTATAGCCATAGAGGTGTAGATATTTCCATGTTTATATAGATGGCGTTGTAGTTATTTCCATGTTTATAACGATAGCGGTGTTGGTATTTCCACGTTAATACAGATAGCGATGTAGATATTTCCATGTTTCTACAGCTCTCGGTGCAGATATTTATATCTTTATACCGATGGCATTGTAGATATTTCCTTATTCACACAGATGGCGGTGTAGATGTTTCCATGTTTATACAGATGGCGGAGTAGTTAGTTCCATGTTTATGCAGATGGCAGTGTAGATAATTTCATGTTTATAGAGATGGCGATGTAGATATTTCCATGTTTATAGAGACAGCAGTGTAGATATTTACATGTTTATTCAGATGGCTGTGTAGATATTTCCATGTGTATTCAGATGGCATTGTAGGTATTTCCATGTTTATACAGATGACTGTAGAGGTATTTCAATGTTTTTACAAAAGGCAGAGCAGATATTTCCATGTTTATAGAGATAGCGGGGTAGATATTTCCATATTTGTACAGATGGCGGTGTTGATATTTCCATCTATACACAGATGGCCGTGTAGATATTTCCATGTTTATACAGATGGTGGCGTAGACATTTCCATGGACATGCAGATGGCGGTGTAGTTATTTCCATGTTTATACAGATAGCGGTGTAGATATTTCCATGTTTACACAGATGGTGGTGTAGATATTTCCGTGTTTATACACATGGCAGAGTAGATACTTCCATCTTTATGGAGATGGCAGTGTAGATATTTTCATGTTTATACAGATGGCGGTGAAGATATTTCCATATTTATAGAGATAGCGGTGTACATATTTCCATCTTTCTACAGATGGCGGTGTAGATATTTCCATATTTCTACAGATGTCTGTGTAGATATTTCCATGTGTATACAGATGGTATTGTAGCTATTTCCATGTTTATACAGATGTTGGTGTAGATATTTCCATGTTTACACAGATAGCGGTGTAGATATTTCCATGTTTATACAGATAGCGGTGTAGATATTTCCATGTTTGTACAGATGGCGGTGTTGATATTTCCATCTATACACAGATTGCCGTGTAGGTATTTCCATGTTTATACAGATGGCATTGTAGGTATTTCCATGTTTATACAGATGGCGGTGTAGATATTTCCATGTTTATAGAGATAGCGGTGTAGATATTTCCGTATTTATACAGATAGCGGTGTAGAAATTTCCATGTTTATACAGATATCGATGTAAATATTTCCATGTTTATACAGATCATGGTGTAAATATTTCCATGTTTATAGAGATAGCAGTGTATATATTTCCATGTTTATACATATAGCGGTGTAATTATTTCCATGTTTATACAGACTGCGGTGTAGATATTTCCATGTTTATACAGATAGCGGTGCAGATATTTCCATGTTTGTAGAGATGGCGGTGTTGATATTTCCATCTATACACAGATGACCGTGTAGACATTTTCATGTTTATGCAGATGGCAGCGCAGATATTTCTACGGATATGTAGATGGCGGTGTAGATATTTCCATGTATATAGAGATAGCGGTGTAGTTATTTCCATGTTTATATAGATAGTGGTGTAGATATTTCCATGTATATACACATGGCTGTGTAGATATTTCCATGTTTATACAGATTGCGGTGTAGATATTTCCATGTTTACACAGATAAATTTGTAAGTATTTCCATGTTTATACAGATGGCGGTGTAGATATTTCGATATTTATAGAGGTAGCAGTGGAGATATTTCCATGTTTATACAGATAGCGGTGTAGATATTTCCATGTTTATACTGATCACGGTGTAGGTATTTCCATGTTTATAGAGATGACGGTGTACATATTTCCATGTTCATACAGATAGCGGTGTTGATTTTTCCATGTTTATAGAGATAGCTGTGTGTATATTTCCATGTTTATACAGATAGGGGTGTAGATATTTCCATGTTTATAGAGATGGCGGTGTAGATATTTCCATGTTTATACAGATCACGGTGTAGATATTTCCATGTTTTTACAGATCGTGGTGTAGATATTTCCATGTTTATACAGATCATGGTGTAGATATTTCCATGTTTATACAGATCGCAGTGTTGATATTACCATGTTTATAGGGATAGCGGTGCAAATATTTCCACATTTATACAGACAGCGGTGTAGTAATTAGCATGTTTATACAGATAGCGGTGTAGATATTTCCATGTATAAACAGATGTCTGTGTATATATTTCCATGTTTAAACAGATGGCGGTGTAGATAATTCCTTGCTTATACAAATAGCGGTGTAGTTATTTCCATGTTTATACAGATAGCGGTGTAGATATTTCCTTGTATATACAGATGTCTGTGTAGATATTTCCATGTTTATACAGATGGCTTTGTAGATATTTCCATGTTTATACAGATGAGTTTGTAGGCATTTCCATGTTTATACAGATGGCGGTGTAGCTATTTCCATGTTTATAGAGATAGCTGTGTAGATATTTCCGTGTTTATACAGATAGCGGTGTAGATATTTCCATGTTTATAGAGACCGCGGTGTAGATATTTCCATGTTTATACAGACAGCATTGGAGATATTTCCATGTTTATCCACATATCGGTGTACATATTTCCATGTTTATAGAAACAGCAGTGTAGGTATTTCCATGTTTATACAGATAGCGGTGCAGATATTTCCATGTTTATACAGATGCCTATGCAGATATTTCCATATTTATACAGAGGGCTCTGTAGATATTTCCATGTTTATACAGATGGCAGTGTAGATTTTTCCATGTTCCTACACATGACTGTGTAAGTATTTCCATGTTTATACAGATGGCTTTGTAGATACTTCCATGTTTATAGAGATAGCGGTGTAGATATTTCCATGTTTATACAGATAGCGGTGTAAATATTTCCATGTTTATACAGATCGTGGTGTAGATATTTCCATGTTTATACAGATACCGGTGTAGAAATTTCCACGTTTATACAGACCGCTGTGTAGAGATTTCCATGTTTATACAGATAGCGGTGTAGATATTTCCACGTTTGTACAGATGGCAGTTTTGATGTTTCCATCTATACACAGATGGCCGTGTAGGTATTTCCATGTGTATACAGATGGCATTGTAGATATTGCCATGTTTATACAGATGGTGGTGTAGATATTTCCATGTTTATACATATGATTGCTCAGGTATATCCATGTTTTTACAGATGGCATTGTAGATATTTCCATGTTTATACAGATCACGGTGTAGTTATTTCCATGTTTATAGAGATAGCGGTGTAGATATTTCCATGTTTATAGAGATCGTGTTGTAGATATTTCCATGCTTATACAGATAGCGTAGAAGATATTTCCATGTTTTTACAGATATCGGTGTACATATTTCCATATTTACACAGATTGCGGTGCAGATATTTCCATCGTTCTACAGATGGCATTGTAGATATTTCCATGTTTATACAGATGGCAGTGTAGATATTTCCATGTGTATATAGATGGTGGTGTAGTTATTACCATGTTTATACAGATAGCGGTGTAGATATTTCCATTTTTATACAGATCGTGTTGAAGATATTTCCATGTTTATACAGATCGCGGTGTAGATATTTCCATGTTTATACAGATCACAGTGTAGATATTTCCATGTTTATACAGATAGCGGTGTAGATATTTCCATGTTTATACAGATAGCGGTGTAGATATTTCCATGTTAATACAGATGGCGGTGTAGATATTTCCATGTTTATAGAGATAGCGGTGTAGTTATTTCGACGTTTATACAGATGGTGGTGTAGATATTTCCAGCTTTCTACAAATGGCAGTGTAGATATTTCCATGTTTATAGAGATGGCGGTGTAGATATTTCCATGTTTATATAGATGGCAATGTAGATATTTTCTTGTTTATGTAGATGGCGTTGTAGATATCTCCATGTTTAAAGAGATGGCGGTGTATATATTTCCATGTTGAAGAGATAGCGGTGTATATATTTCCATGTTTATAGAGATAGCGGTGTAGTTATTTCTATGTTTATAGAGATAGCGGTATAGATATTTCCATATTTCCACAGATGACTGTGTAGATATTTAAATGTTTGTACAGATGGCAGTGTAGATATTTCCATGTTTATAGAGATAGCGGTGTAGATATTTCCATGTTTATTGAGATGGCGGTGTAAATATTTCCATATTTATACAGATAGTGGTGTAGATATTTCCATGTTTTTACAGGTAGCGGTGTAGATATTTCCATCTTTATTCAGAGAGTGCTGTACATATTTCCATGTTTGTACAGATCACTATGTAGAAATTTCCATATTTATACAGATAACTATGTAGGTATTTGCATCTTTATACAAACGTTGGTGTAGATATTTCCATTTTCCTACACATGACTGTGTAGTTATTTCCATGTTTATGCAGATGGCGGTGTAGATATTTCCATATTTATAGAGATAGCAGTGTAGATATTTCCAGGTTTATACAGATAGCGGTGTAAATATTTCCATGTTTATACAGATCGTGGTGTAGATATTTCCATGTTTATACAGATACCGGTGTAGATATTTCCATGTTTATACAGACTGCAGTGTAGGTATTTCTATGTTTATACAGATAGCGGTGTAGATATTTCCATGTTTGTACAGATGGCGGTGTTCATATTTCCATGTTTACACAGATTGCCGTGTAGGTATTTCCATCTTTCTACAGATGGCATTATAGATATTTCCATGATTATACAGATGGCGGTGTAGATATTTCCATGTTTATGTTTATGGTGGTGTATATATTTCCATGTTTATACAGATAGCAGTGTAGATATTTCCATTTTTATGGAGATAGCGGTTTTGATATTTCATATTTATACATACAGCGTTGTAGATATTTCCATGTTTATACAGATTGTGGTGTAGATATTTCCATGTTTGTACAGATAGCAATGTAGATATTTCCACGTTTATACCGATGGCGGTGTAGATATTTCCATCTTTCTACAAATGGCAGTGTAGTTATTTCCATGTTTATAGAGATGGCGGTGTAGATATTTCCATGTATATATAGATGGCAATGAAGATATATTCTTGTTTATGGAGATGGCGTTATACATATCTCCATGTTTAAACAGATGGTGGTGTATATACTTCCATGTTGAAGGAGATAGCGGTGTAGATATTTCCATGTTTATAGAGATAGCGGTGTAGTTATTTCCATGTTTATAGAGATAGCAGTGTAGATATTTCCATATTTCTACAGATGACTGTGTAGATATTTCCATGTTTGTACAGATGGCAGCGTAGATATTTCGATGTTTATTGAGATAGCGGTGTAGATATTTTCATGTTTATACAGATTGCGGTGGAGATATGTCCATGTTTATACAGATAGCAATGGAGATATTTCCACGTTAATACACATAGCGGTGTACATATTTCCATGTTTATACAGATAGCCGTGTAGATATTTCCATGTTTACAGATGGCTGTGGCGATATTTCCATGTTTATACAGAGTTCTCTGTAGATATTTCCATGTTTTATAGATGACAGTGTAGATATTTCCAGGTTTATACAGATGACTGTGTAGATATTTCCATGTTAATACAGATGGCGGTGTAGATATTTCCATGTTTATAGAGATAGCGGTGTAGATATTTCCGTGTTTATTGAGATAGCGGTGTAAATATTTCCATATTTATACAGATAGTGGTGTAGATGTTTCCATGTTTTTACAGATAGCGGTGTAGATATTTCCATCTTTATTCAGAGAGTGCTGTACATATTTCCATGTTTATACCGATCACTGTGTAGATATTTCCATGTTTATACAGATAACGTTGTAGATATTTCCATCTTTATACAAACGGTGGTGTAGATATTTCCATGTTCCTACACATGACTGTGTAGTTATTTCCATGTTTATACAGATGGCGGTGTGGTTATTTCCATATTTGTAGATATAGCAGTGTAGATATTTCCAGGTTTATAACGATAGCGGTGTAAATATTTCCATGTTTATACAGATCGTGGTGTAGATATTTCCATGTTTATACAGATACCGGTGTAGATATTTCCATGTTTATACAGATTCCGGAGTAGATATTTCCATGTTTATACAGACTGCAGTATAGGTATTTCTATGTTTATACAGATAGCGGTGTAGGTATTTCCATGTTTATAGATATAGCGGTGTAGAGATTTCCATGTTTATAGAGATAGCGGTGTAGATATTTCCATGTTCATACAGATGGCTCTGTAGATATTTCCATGTATATAGAGATGGCGCTGTAGATATTTCCATCTTTATACAGATAGTGGTGTACATATTTCCATGTTTATAGAGATGGCGGTGTAGATATTTCCATGTTTATGCAGATGGCGGTGTAGGTATTTTCATTTTTATATAGATGGTGGTATAGATATTTCCATGTTTGTAGAGATTGTGGTGTTGATATTTCCAAGTTTATAGAGATAGCGCTGTAGGTATTTCCTTGTTTATACAGATAGTTGTGTAGATACGTCCATTTTTATACAGATGGCTGTGTAGATATTTCCATGTGTATACAGATGACTCTGTAGATATTTCCATGTTTATACAGATAGCGGTGTAGATATTTCCATGTTTATACAGATAGCGGGGAAGACATTTCCATGTTTATAGAGATAGCGGTGTAGGTATTTCCATGTTTATAGACATAGCAGTGTAGATATTTCCATGTTTATATAGATGGCGTTGTAGATATTTCCATGTTTATACCGATATATGTGTTGGTATTTCCACGTTTCTACAGATAGCGATGTAGATATTTCCATGTTTATACAGCTCGCGGTGCAGATATTTATATCTTTATACAGATGGCATTGTAGATATTTCCTTATTCACACAGATGGCGGTGTAGATGTTTCCATGTTTATACAGATGGCGGAGTAGTTAGTTCCATGTTTATGGAGATGGCAGTGTAGATATTTTCATGTTTAAAGAGATGGCGGTGTAGATATTTCCATGTTTATAGAGATAGCAATGTAGATATTTACATGTTTATACAGATGGCTGTGTAGATATTTCCATGTGTATACATATGGCATTGTAGATATTTCCATGTTTATACAGATGACTGTAGAGGTAATTCCATGTTTTACAGATGGCTGTGCAGATATTTCCATGTTTATAGAGATAGCGGTGTAGATATTTCCATGTTTGTACAGATGGCGTTGTTGACATGTCTATCTATACAGAGATGGCCGTGTAGATATTTCCATGTTTATACAGATGGCAGCGTAGATATTTCCATGGACATGCAGATGGCGGTGTAGATATTTCCATGTTTATACAGATAGCGGTGTAGATATTTCCATGCTTTCACAGATGGTGGTGTAGATATTTCCGTGTTTATACACATGGCGCAGTAGATACTTCCATCTTTATGGAGATGACTGTGTTGATATTTCCATATTTTTACAGATGGCAGTGTAGATATTTCAATGTTTATAGAGATGGCGCTGTAGATATTTCCATGTTTATACAGATCGCGGTGTAGATATTTCCATGTTTATACAGATGGCGGTGTAGATATTACCATACTTACACAGATGTCGCTGTAGATATTTCCATGTTTATACAGATGGTATTGTAGGTATTTCCATGTTTATACAGATGGTGGTGTAGATATTTCCATGTCTATTCAGATGACTGTGTATATATTTCCATGTTTTTACAGATGTCAGTGTAGATATTTCAATGTTTATAGAGATGGCGCTGTAGATATTTCCATGTTTATACAGATCGCGGTGTAGATATTTCCATGTTTATACAGATAGCGGTGTAGATATTTCCATGTTTTTACAGATATCGGTGTACATATATCCATTTTTACACAGATTGCGGTGTAGATATTTCCATCTTTCTAGAGATGGCATTGTAGATATTTCCATGTTTATGCAGATGGCGGTGTATATATTTCCATGTTGATATAGATGGTGGTGTAGATATTACCATGTTTATACAAATGGCGGTGTAGATATTTCCATGTTTATACAGATCGTTTTGAAGATATTTCCATGTTTATACAGATCGCGGTGTAGATATTTCCATGTTTATACAGATCACGGTGTAGATATTTCCATGTTTATACAGATAGCGGTGTAGATATTTCCATGTTTAGACAGATAGCGGTGTAGATTTTCCATGTTTATAGAGATAGCGGTGTATGTATTTCCATGTTTATAGACATAGCAGTGTAGATATTTCCATGTTTATATAGATGGCGTTGTAGATATTTCCATGTTTATACCGATAGATGTGTTGGTATTTCCACGTTTATACAGATAGCGGTGTAGATATTTCCATGTTTATACAGCTCGCGGTGCAGATATTTATATCTTTATACAGATGCCATTGTAGATATTTCCTTATTCACACAGATGGCGGTGTAGATGTTCCCATGTTTATACAGATGGCGGAGTAGTTAGTTCCATGTTTATGGAGATGGCAGTGTAGATATTTTCATGTTTATAGAGATGGCGGTGTAGATATTTCCATGTTTATAGAGATAGCAGTGTAGATATTTACATGTTTATACAGATGGCTGTGTAGATATTTCCAAGTGTATAGAGATGGCATTGTAGATATTTCCATGTTTATACAGATGACTGTAGAGGTATTTCCATGTTTTACAGATGGCTGTGCAGATATTTCCATGTTTATAGAGATAGCGGTGTAGATATTTCCATGTTTGTACTGATGGCTTTGTTGATATTTCCATCTATACACAGAAGGCCGTGCAGATATTTCCATGTTTATACAGATGGCGGCGTAGATATTTCCATGGACATGCAGATGGCGGTGTAGATATTTCCATGTTTATACAGATAGCCGTGTAGATATTTCCATGTTTTCACAGATGGTGGTGTAGATATTTCCGTGTTTATACACATGGCGGAGTAGATACTTCCATCTTTATGGAGATGGCAGTGTAGATATTTTCATGTTTATAGAGATGGCGGTGTAGATATTTCCATATTTATAGAGATAGCGGTGTAGATATTTCCATCTTTCTACAGATGGCAGTGTAGATATTTCCATGTTTATACACATGGCGGTGTAGATATTTCCATACTTATACAGATGTCTGTGTAGATATTTCCATGTGTATACAGATGGTATTGTAGGTATTTCCATGTTTATACAGATGGTTGTGTAGATATTTCCATGTTTATTCAGATGACTGTATAGATATTTCCATGTTTTTACAGATGGCAGTGTAGATATTTCAATGCTTATAGAGATGGCGCTGTAGATATTTCCATGTTTATACAGATAGCGGTGTAGATATTTCCATGTTTTTACAGATATCGGTGTAGATATTTCCATGTTTAAATAGATTGCGGTGTAGATATTTCCATCTTTCTACAGATGGCATTGTAGATATTTCCATGTTTATGCAGATGGCGGTGTAGATATTTCCATGTTTATATAGATGGTGGTGTAGATATTACCATGTTTATACAGATAGCGGTGTAGATATTTCCAGGTTTATACAGATCGTGGTGAAGATATTTCCATGTTTATACAGATCGCGGTGTAGATATTTCCATGTTTATACAGATCGCGGTGTAGGTATTTCCATGTTTATACAGATAGCGGTGTAGATATTTCCATGTTTATACAGATAGCGGTGTAGACATTTCCATGTTTATAGAGATAGCGGTGTAGGTATTTCCATGTTTATAGACATAGCAGTGTAGATATTTCCATGTTTATATAGATGGCGTTGTAGATATTTCCATGTTTATACCGATATATGTGTTGGTATTTCCACGTTTATACAGATAGCGATGTAGATATTTCCATGTTTCTACAGCTCGCGGTGCAGATATTTATATCTTTATACAGATGGCATTGTAGATATTTCCTTATTCACACAGATGGCGGTGTAGATGTTTCCATGTTTATACAGATGGCGGAGTAGTTAGTTCCATGTTTATGGAGATGGCAGTGTAGATATTTTCATGTTTAAAGAGATGGCGGTGTAGATATTTCCATGTTTATAGAGATAGCAATGTAGATATTTACATGTTTATACAGATGGCTGTGTAGATATTTCCATGTGTATACATATGGCATTGTAGATATTTCCATGTTTATACAGATGACTGTAGAGGTAATTCCATGTTTTACAGATGGCTGTGCAGATATTTCCATGTTTGTACAGATGGCGTTGTTGACATGTCCATCTATACAGAGATGGCCGTGTAGATATTTCCATGTTTATACAGATGGCAGCGTAGATATTTCCATGGACATGCAGATGGCGGTGTAGATATTTCCATGTTTATACAGATAGCGGTGTAGATATTTCCATGTTTTCACAGATGGTGGTGTAGATATTTCCGTGTTTATACACATGGCGCAGTAGATACTTCCATCTTTATGGAGATGACTGTGTTGATATTTCCATATTTTTACAGATGGCAGTGTAGATATTTCAATGTTTATAGAGATGGCGCTGTAGATATTTCCATGTTTATACAGATCGTGGTGTAGATATTTCCATGTTTATACAGATGGCGGTGTAGATATTTCCATACTTACACAGATGTCTCTGTAGATATTTCCATGTGTATACAGATGGTATTGTAGGTATTTCCATGTTTATACAGATGGTGGTGTAGATATTTCCATGTCTATTCAGATGACTGTGTATATATTTCCATGTTTTTACAGATGTCAGTGTAGATATTTCAATGTTTATAGAGATGGCGCTGTAGATATTTCCATGTTTATACAGATCGCGGTGTAGATATTTCCATGTTTATACAGATAGCGGTGTAGATATTTCCATGTTTTTACAGGTATTGGTGAGGATATTTCCATGTTTACACAGATTGCGGTGTAGATATTTCCATCTTTCTGCAGATGGCATTGTAGATATTTCCATGTTTATACAGATGGCGGTGTAGATATTTACATGTTTATATAGATGGTGGTGTAGATATTACCATGTTTATACAGATAGCGGTGTAGATATTTCCATGTTTATACAGATCGTGGTGAAGATATTTACATGTTTATACAGTTGGCGGTGTAGATATTTCCATGTTTATACAGTTCACAGTGTAGATATTTCCACGTTTGTACAGATAGCGGTGTAGATATTTCCATGTTTATACAGATAGCGGTGTAGATATTTCCATGTTTATACAGATGGCAGTGTAGATATTTCCATGTTTATAGAGATGGCGGTGTAGATATTTCCATGTTCATAGAGAGAGCGGTGTAGATATATCCATGTTCATAGAGATAGCAGTGAGGATATTTCCATGTTTATACAGATAGCAGTGTAGATATTTCCATTTTTGTAGAGATAGCGGTTTTGATATTTCATATTTATACAGATAGCGGTGTAGATATTTACATGTTTCTAGAGATTGCGGTGTAGATATTTCCATGTTTATACAGATAGTGGTGTAGATATTTCCACGTTTATACAGATGGTGGTGTAGATTTTTCCATCTTTCTACAAATGGCAGTGTAGATATTTCCATGTTTATAGAGATGGCGGTGTAGATATTTCCATGTTTATATAGATGACAATGTAGATATTTTCTTGTTTATGTAGATGATGTTGTAGATATCTCCACGTTTAAAGAGATGGCGGTGTATATATTTCCATGTTGATGGAGATAGCGATGTAGATATTTCCATGTTTATAGAGATAGCGGTGTAGTTATCTCCATGTTTATAGAGATAGCGGTGTAGATATTTCCATATTTCTACAGATGACTGTGTAGATATTTCCATGTTTGTACAGATGGCAGTGTAGATATTTCCATGTTTATCGAGATAGCGGTGTAGGTATTTTCATGTCTATACAGAGTTTTGTGGAGATATGTCCATGTTTATACAGATAGCAATGCAGATACTTCCACGTTAATACACATAGCGTTGTAGATATTTCCATGTTTATACAGATAGCGGTGTAGATATTTCCATGTTTATACAGATGGCTGTGCCGATATTTCCATGTTTATACAGATAACGTTGTAGATATTTCCATCTTTATACAAACGGTGGTGTAGATATTTCCATGTTCCTACACATGACTGTGTAGTTATTTCCATCTTTATACAAATGGCGGTGTAGATATTTCCATATTTATAGAGATAGTAGTGTAGATATTTCCAGGTTTATACAGATAGCGGTGTAAATATTTCCAACATTATACAGATCGTGGTGTATATATTTCCATGTTTATACAGATACCGGTGTAGGTATTTCCATGTTTATACAGACTGCAGTGTAGGTATTTCTATGTTTATACAGATAGCAGTGTAGATATTTCCATGTTTGTACAGATGGCGGTGTTGATATTTCCATCTGTACACAGATTGCTGTGTAGATATTTCCATCTTTATACAGATGGCGTTGTAGATATTTCCATGGATATGCAGATGGCGGTGTGGATATTTCCATGTTTGTAGAGATAGCGGTGTAGGTATTTCCATGTTTATAGACATAGCGGTGTAGATATTTCCATGTTTATATAGATGGCGTTGTATACATTTCCATGTTTATACCGATAGCGGTGTTGGTATTTCCACGTTTATACAGATAGCGATGTAGATATTTCCATGTTTATACAGCTCGCGGTGCAGATATTTATATCTTTATACCGATGGCATTGTAGATATTTCCTTATTCACACAGATGGCGGTGTAGATGTTTCCATGTTTATACAGATAGCGGAGTAGTTAGTTCCATGTTTATGGAGATGGCAGTGTAGATATTTTCATGTTTATAGAGATGGCGGTGTAGATATTTCCATGTTTATAGAGATAGCAGTGTAGATATTTACATGTTTATACAGATGGCTGTGTAGATAATTCCATGTGTATACAGATGGCATTGTAGATATTTCCATGTTTATACAGATGACTGTATAGGTATTTCCATGTTTTTACAGATGGCAGTGCAGATATTTCCATGTTTATACAGATAGCGTTGTAGATATTTCCATATTTGTACAGATGGCGGTGTTGATATTTCCATCTATACACAGATGGCCGTGTAGATATTTCCATGTTTATACAGATGGCGGCGGAGATATTTCCATGGACATGCAGATGGCGGTGTTGTTATTTCCATGTTTATACAGATAGCGGTGTAGATATTTCCATGTTTACACAGATGGTGGTGTAGATATTTCCGTGTTTATACACATGGCGGAGTAGATACTTCCATCTTTATGGAGATTGCAGTGTAGATATTTTCATGTTTATAGAGACGGCTGTGTAGATATTTCCATATTTATAGAGATAGCGGTGTAGATATTTCCATCTTTCTACAGATGGCAGTGTAGATATTTCCATGTTTATACAGATGGCAGTGTAGATATTTCCGTATTTATACAGATGTCTGTGTAGATATTTCCATGTGTATACAGATGGTATTTTAGCTATTTCCATGTATATACACATGGTGGTGTAGTTATTTCCATGTTTATTCAGATGACTGTGTAGATATTTCCATGTTTTCACAGATGGCAGTGTAGATATTTCAATGTTGATAGAGATGGCGCTGTAGATATTTCCATGTTTATACAGATAACGGAGGAGTTATTTCCATGTTTATACAGACAGCAGTGGAGATATTTCCATGTTTATACACATAGCGGTGTACATATTTCCATGTATATAGAGACAGCGGAGTAGGTATTTCCATGTTTATACAGATAGCGGTGCAGATATTTCCATGTTTATACAGATGCCTATGCAGATATTTCCATATTTATACAGAGGACTGTGTAGATATTTCTATGTTTATACAGATGGCAGTGTAGATATTTCCATGTTCCTACACATGACTGTGTAGGTATTTCCATATTTATACAGATCGCTTTGTAGATATTTCCATGTTTATAGAGATAGCGGTGCAGATATTTCTATGTTTATACAGATAGCGGTGTTTATTTTTCCATGTTTCTACAGATCGTGGTGTAGATAATTCCATGTTTATACAGATACCGGTGTAGATATTTCCATGTTTATACAGACCGCAGTGTAGATATTTCCATGTTTATAGAGATAGCAGTGTAGATATTTCCATGTTTGTACAGATGGCGGTGTTGATGTTTCCATCTATACACAGATTGCCGTGTAGGTATTTCCATGTGTATACAGATGGCAATGTAGATATTTCCATGTATATACAGATGGTGGTGTAGATATTTCCATGTTTACACAGATGACTGTATAGCTATTTCCATGTTTATACAGATGGCGGTGTAGATATTTCCATGTTTATAGAGATAGCGGTGTAGATATTTCCATATTTATACAGATAACGGTGTAGAAATTTCCCTGTTTATACAGATATCGGTGTAAATATTTCCATGTTTATACAGATCACGGTGTAGATATTTCCATGTTTATAGAGATAGCGGTGTATATATTTCCATGTTTATACAGATAGCGGTGTAGATATTTCCATGTTTATACAGACCGCGGTGTTGATATTTCCATGTATATACAGATAGCGGTGCAGATATTTACATGTTTGTACAGATGGCAGTGTTGATATTTCCATCTATACACAGATGACCGTGTAGTTATTTCCATGTTTATACAGATGGCAGCGCAGATATTTCTATGGATATGTAGATGGCGGTATAGATATTTCCATGTATATACAGATAGCGGTGTAGTTATTTCCATGTTCATATAGAGAGCGGTGTAGATATTTCCATGTATGTACACATGGCTGTGTAGATATTTCCATGTTTATACAGATGGCGGTGTAGATATTTCCATGTTTATACAGATAACTCTGTAAGTATTTCCATGTTTATACAGATGGCGGTGTAGATATTTCGATGTTTATAGAGATAGCAGTGGAGACATTTCCATGTTAATACAGATAGCGGTGTAGATATTTCCATGTTTATACTGATCACGGTGTAGATATTTCCATGTTTATAGAGATGGCGGTGTAGATATTTCCATGTTCATAGAGATAGCGGTGTTGATTTTTCCATGTTTATAGAGATAGCTGTGTGGATATTTCCATGTTTATACAGATAGGGGTGTAGATATTTCCATGTTTATAGAGATGGCGGTGTAGATATTTCCATGTTTATACAGATCACGGTGTAGATATTTCCATGTTTATACAGATCGCGGTGCAGTTATTTCCATGTTAATACAGATCATGGTGAAGATATTTCCATGTTTATACAGATTGCGGTGTTGATATTACCACGTTTATAGGGATAGCGTTGCAAATATTTCCACATTTACACAGAGAGCGGTGTAGTTATTAGCATGTTTATACATATAGCGGTGTAGATATTTCCATGTATAAACAGATGACTGTCTACATATTTCCATGTTTAAACAGATGGCGGTGTAGATATTTCTTTGTTTATACAAATAGCGGTGTAGTTATTTCCATGTTTACACAGATAGCGGTGTAGATATTTCCATGTATATACAGATGGCTGTGTAGATGTTTCCATGTTTATACAGATGGCTGTGTAGATACTTCCATGTTTGTACAGATGACTTTGTAGGTATTTCCATGTTTATACAGATGGCGGTGTAGGTATTTCCATGTTTATAGAGATAGCTGTGTAGATATTTCCATGTTTATACAGATAGCGGTGTAGATATTTCCATGTTTATACAGATCGCGGTGTAGATATTTCCATGTTTATACAGACAGCAGTGGAGATATTTCCAGGTTTATACACATAGCGGTGTACATATTTCCATGTTTATAGAGACAGCGGTGTAGGTATTTCCATGTTCATACTGATAGCGGTGCAGATATTTCCATGTTTATACAGATGCCTATGCAGATATTTCCATATTTATACAGAGGGATGTGTAGATATTTCCATGTTTATACAGATGGCAGTGTAGATTTTTCCATGTTCCTACACATGACTGTGTAGGTATTTCCATGTTCATACAGATGGCTTTGTAGGTATTTCCATGTTTATAGAGATAGCGGTGCAGATATTTCCATGTTTATATAGATAGCGGTGTAAATATTTCCTTGTTTATACAGATCGTGATGTAGATATTTCTATGTTTATACAGATACCGGTGTAGATATTTCCATGTTTATGCAGACCGCAGTGTAGATATTTCCATGTTTATAGAGATATTGGCGTAGATATTTCCATGTTTGTACAGATGGCGGTGTTGATGTTTCCATCTATACACTGATTGCCGTGTAGGTATTTCCATGTGTATACAGATGGCATTGTAGATATTTCCATGTTTATACAGATGGTGGTGTAAATATTTCCATGTTTATACAGATGACTGTATAGGTATTTCCATGTTTTTGCAGATGGCATTGTAGATATTTCCATGTTTATAGAGATAGCAGTGTAGATATTTCCATGTTTATACAGATGGCGGTGTAGATATTTCCATGTTTCTAGAGATAGCGGTGTAGATATTTTCATGTTTATACAGAAAGTGGTGTAGTTATTTCCATGTTTATATAGATAGCGGTGTGGATATTTCCGATTATATACACATGGGTGTGTAGATATTTCCATGTTTATACAGATGGCGGTGTAGATATTTCCATGTTTATACAGATAACTTTGTATTTCCATGTTTATACAGATGGCGGTTTAGATATTTCGATGTTTATAGAGATAGCAGTGGAGATATTTCCATGTTTATACAGATAGCGGTGTAGATATTTCCATGTTTATACTGATCGCGGTGTAGATATTTCCATGTTTATAGAGATGGCGGTGTAGGTATTTCCATGTTCATAGAGATAGCGGTGTTGATTTTTCCATGTTTATAGGGATAGCGGTGTGGATATTTCCAAGTTTATACAGATAGGGTTGTAGATATTTCCATGTTTATAGAGATGGCGGTGTAGATATTTCCATGTTTATACAGATCACAGTGTGGATGTTTCCATGTTTATACAGATCATGGTGTAGATATTTCCATGTTAATACAGATGGCGGTGTTAATATTACCATGTTTATAGGGATAGCGGTGCAAATATTTCCACATTTATACAGATAGCGATGTAGTTATTAGCATGTTTATACAGATAGCAGTGTAGATATTTCCATTTTTATAGAGATAGCGGTTTAGATAATTCATATTTATGCAGATAGCGGTGTAGATATTTCCATGTTTATACAGATTGCGGTGTAGATATTTCCATGTTTATACACATGACTGTGTAGGTATTTCCATGTTTATACAGATGGCTTTGTAGATATTTCCATGTTTCTAGAGATAGCAGTGTAGATATTTCCATGTTTATACAGATAGCGGTGTAGATATTTGCATATTTATACAGATGTCTGTGTATATATTTCCATGTGTATACAGATGGTATTGTAGGTATTTCCATGTTTATACAGATGGTGGTGTAGATATTTCCATTTTGATTCAGATGACTGTGTAGATATTATCATATTTTTACAGATTGCTTTGTAGATATTTCCATGTTTATACAGATGACTTTGTAGGTATTTCCATGTTTATACAGATGGCGGTGTAGATATTTCCATGTTTATAGAGAGAGCTGTGTAGATATTTCCATGTTTATACAGATAGCGGTGTAGGTATTTCCATGTTTATACAAATCGCGGTGTAGATATTTCCATGTTTATACAGATCGCGGTGTAGTTATTTCCATGTTTATACTTATAGCGGTGTTGATATTTCCATGTTTTTACAGATATCGGTGTAGATATTTCTATTTTTACGCAGATTGCGGTGTAGATATTTCCATCTTTCTACAGATGGCATTGTAGATATTTCCATGTTTATACAGATGGCGGTGTAGATCTTTCCATGTTTATATAGATGGTGGTGTAGATATTACCATGTTTATACAGATAGCGGTGTAGATATTTCCATGTTTATTCAGATCGTGGTGAAGGTATTTCCATGTTTATACAGATCACGGTGTAGGAATTTCCATGTTTATACAGATGGCTGTGTAGTTATTTCCATGTTTATACAGATGACTTTGTAGGTATTTCCATGTTTATACAGATGGCGGTGTAGATATTTCTATGTTTATAGAGATAGCTGTGTAGATATTTCCATGTTTATACAGATAGCGGTCTAGATATTTCCATGTTTATACAGATCACGGTGTAGATATTTCCATGTTTATACGGATCGCGGTGTAGATATTTCCATGTTTATACAGATAGCGGTGTAGATATTTCCATGTTTATACAGATGACTTTGTAGATATTTCCATGTTTATAGAGATGGCGTTGTAGATATTTCCGTGTTTATAGAGATAGCGGTGAAGATATATCCATGTTCATAGAGATAGCAGTGAGGATATTTCCATGTTTATACAGATAGCAGTGTAGATATTTGCACTTTTATAGAGATAGCTGTTTAGATATTTCATATTTATACCAATAGCGGTGTAGATATTTCCATGTTTATACAGATTGCAGTGTAGATATTTCCATGTTTATACAGATAGCCGTGTAGATATTTCTACGTTTATACAGATGGCGGTGTAGATATTTCCATCTTTCTACAAATGGCAGTGTAGATATTTCCATGTTTGTAGAGATGGCTGTGTAGATATTTCCATGTTTATGTAGATGGCAGTGTAGATATTTTCTTGTTTTTGTAGATGGCGTTGTGGATACCACCATGTTTAAAGAGATGGCAGGGTGTATATTTCCATGTTGATGGAGATAGTGGTGTAGATATTTCCATGTTTATAGAGATAGCGGTGTAGTTATTTCCATGTTTATAGAGATAGCGGTGTAGATATTTCCATGTATCTACAGATGACTGTGTAGATATTTCCATGCTTATGCAGATAGCGGTTTAGATATTTCCATGTTCATAGAGATGGCGGTATAGTTATTTCTAAGTTTATAGAGATAGCGGTGTAAATATTTCCATGTTTATAGAGATGGTGGTGTAAGTATTTTCATGTTTATGGAGATAGCGGTGTTGATATTTCCATGTTTATACAGATAGCGGTGTTATTTCCATGTTTATACAGATAGCGGTGTAGATATTTCTATGTTTATACACCTCGCGGTGTAGATATTTCCATCTTTATATAGATGGCATTGTAGGTATTTCCATGTTTATATAGATAGCGGTGTAGGTATTTCCATGTCTATAGAGATAGACGTGTAGTTATTTCCATATTTATACAGATTGCGGTGTAGGTATTTCCATCTTTATACAGATGGCAGTGTAGATATTTCCAAGTTTATACAGTTGGCAGTGAAGATATTTCCATGTTTATACAGATAGTGGTGTAGATATTTCCATGTTTATACAGATGGCGGTGTAGATACATCCATGTTTCTGAAGATGGCGGTGTAGATATTTTCATGTTTATAGAGATGGAGGTGTAGATATTTCCATGTATATAGAGATAGCAGTGTAGATATTTTCATGTTTATAGAGAAAGCGGTGTAGGTATTTCCATGTTTCTACAGATGGCAGTGTAGATATTTCCTTGTTTATACAGACAGCGGTGTAGATATTTCCATGTTTTTACAGGTAGCGGTGTAGATATTTCCAAGTTTATAGACATAGCGGTGTAGTTATTTCCATCTTTGCATAGATTGCCGTGTAGATATTTCCACGTTTACGTAGATAGCTGTGTGGATATTTCCAAGTTTACACAGATAGCTGTGTAGATATTTCCATGTTTACACACATACCGTGGTAGATATTTCCATCTTTATACTGATTGCGGTGTAGATATGTCCATGATTAAACAGATAGCGGTGTAGATATTGTCATGTTTATACAGAGATCGGTGGAGATATTTCCATGTTTATAGAGACTGCGGTATAGATATTTCCATGTTTACACAGATAGCGGTGTAGATATTTCCATGTTTACAGAGATATCAGTGTAGATATTTCCATCTTTGCACAGATTGCTGTGTAGATATTTCCATTTTTACACAGATAGCTGTGTAGATATTTCTAAGTTTACACAGATAACTTTGTAGATATTTCCATGTTTACACAGATAGCTTTCAATATATTTCCATGTTTATACAGATAGCAGTGTAGATATTTCCCTGTTTATACAGATAGCAGTGAAGATATTTCCATGTTTATACAGATAGCGGTGGAGATATTTCCCTGGTTATACAGATAGCGATGTAGATATTTCCATGTTTATACAGATAGCGGTATAGATATTTCCATGTTTATAGAGATAGCGGTGTAGATATTTCCATGTTTATACAGATGGCTGTGTAGATATTTCCATGTGTGTACAGATGACTTTGTAGATATTTCCATGTTTTTACAGATGGCAGTGCAGATATTTCAATGTTTATACAGATGGCGCTGTAGATATTTCCATGTTTATACAGATAACTGTGGAGATATTTCCATGTTTATACAGACAGCAGTGGAGATATTTCCATGTTTATACACATAGCGGTGTACATATTTCCATGTTTATAGAGACAGCGGTGTAGGTATTTACATGTTTATACAGATAGCGGTGCAGATATTTCCATGTTTATACCGATGCCTATGCAGATTTCTCCATATTTATACAGAGGGCTGTGTAGATATTTCTATGTTTATACAGATGGCAGTGTAGATATTTCCATGTTCCTACACATGACTGTGTAGGTATTTCCATGTTTATACAGATGGCTTTGTAACTATTTCCATGTCTATAGAGATAGCGGTGCAGATATTTCCATGATTATACAGTTAGCGGTGTATATATTTCCATGTTTATGCAGATCGTGGTGCAGATATTTCCATGTTTATACAGATACCGGTGTAGATATTTCCATGTTTATACAGACCGCTGTGTAGATATATCCATGTTTATAGAGATAGCAGTGTAGATAATTCCAAGTTTGTTCAGATGGCGGTGTTGATATTTCCATCTATACACAGATTGCCGAGTAGATATTTCCATGGGTATACAGATGGCATTGTTGATATTTCCATGTTTATACAGATGGTGGTGTAGATATTTCCATGTTTACACAGATGACTGTATAGTTATTTCCATGTTTATACAGATGGCGGTGTAGGTACTTCCATGTTTATAGAGATAGCGGTGTAGATATTTCCATATTTATACAGATAACGATGTAGAAATTTCCATGTTTATACAGATAGCGGTGTAAATATTTCCATGTTTATACAGATCACGGTGTAGATATTTCCTTGTTTATACAAATAGCTGTGTAGTTATTTCCATGTTTATACAGATAGCGGTGTAGATATTTCCAAGTATATACAGATGGCTGTGTAGATATTTCCATGTTTATACAGATTGCTTTGTAGATATTTCCATGTTGATACAGATGACTTTGTAGGTATTTCCATGTTTATACAGATGGCGGTGAAGATATTTCCATGTTTATAGAGAGAGCTGTGTAGATATTTCCATGTTTATACAGATAGCGGTGTAGGTATTTCCATGTTTATACAAATCGCGGTGTAGATATTTCCATGTTTATACAGATCGCGGTGTAGTTATTTCCATGTTTATACTTATAGCGGTGTTGATATTTCCATGTTTTTACAGATATCGGTGTAGATATTTCCATTTTTACACAGATTGCGGTGTAGATATTTCCATCTTTCTACAGATGGCATTGTAGATATTTCCATGTTTATACAGATGGCGGTGTAGATCTTTCCATGTTTATATAGATGGTGGTGTAGATATTACCATGTTTATACAGATAGCGGTGTAGATATTTCCATGTTCATACAGATCGTGGTGAAGATATTTCCATGTTTATACAGATCACGGTGTAGGAATTTCCATGTTTATACAGATGGCTGTGTAGTTATTTCCATGTTTATACAGATGACTTTGTAGGTATTTCCATGTTTATACAGATGGCGCTGTAGATATTTCTATGTTTATAGAGATAGCTGTGTAGATATTTCCATGTTTATACAGATAGCGGACTAGATATTTCCATGTTTATACAGATCGCGGTGTAGATATTTCCATGTTTATACGGATCGCGGTGTAGATATTTCCATGTTTATACAGATAGCGGTGTAGATATTTCCATGTTTATACAGATGGCGGTGTAGATATTTCCATGTTTATAGAGATGGCGGTGTAGATATTTCCATGTTTATAGAGATAGCGGTGTAGATATATCCATGTTCATAGAGATAGCAGTGAGGATATTTCCATGTTTATACAGATAGCAGTGTAGATATTTGCACTTTTATAGAGATAGCTGTTTAGGTATTTCATATTTATACCGATAGCGGTGTAGATATTTCCATGTTTATACAGATTGCAGTGTAGATATTTCCATGTTTATACAGATTGCCGTGTAGATATTTCTACGTTTATACAGATGGCGGTGCAGATATTTCCATCTTTCTACAAATGGCAGAGTAGATATTTCCATGTTTGTAGAGATGGCTGTGTAGATATTTCCATGTTTATGTAGATGGCAGTGTAGATATTTTCTTGTTTATGTAGATGGCGTTGTGGATACCTCCATGTTTAAAGAGATGGCGGTGTGTGTATTTCCATGTTGATGGAGATAGTGGTGTAGATATTTCCATGTTTATAGAGATAGCGGTGTAGTTATTTCCATGTTTATAGAGATAGCGGTGTAGATATTTCCATGTATCTACAGATGACTGTGCAGATATTTCCAAGCTTATGCAGATAGCGGTTTAGATATTTCCATGTTCATAGAGATGGCGGTGTAATTATTTCTAAGTTTATAGAGAAAGCGGTGTAAATATTTCCATGTGTATAGAGATGGTGGTTTAAGTATTTTCATGTTTATAGTGATAGCGGTGTAGATATTTCCATGTTTATACAGATAGCGGTGTTGTTATTTCCATGTTTATACAGATAGCGGTGTTGATATTTCTATGTTTATACACCTCGCAGTGTAGATATTTCCATCTTTATACAGATGGCATTGTAGATATTTCCATGTTTATATAGATAGCGGTGTAGATATTTCCATGTCTATAGAGATAGACGTGTAGTTATTTCCATATTTATACAGATTGCGGTGTAGGTTTTTCCATCTTTATACAGATGGCAGTGTAGATATTTCCAAGTTTGTACAGATGGCAGTGAAGATATTTCCATGTTTATACAGATAGTGGTGTAGATATTTCCATGTTTATACAGATGGCGGTGTAGGTATATCCATGTTTCTGAAGATGGCGGTGTAGATATTTTCATGTTTATAGAGATGGAGGTGTAGATATTTCCATGTATATAGAGATAGCAGTGTAGATATTTTCAAGTTTATAGAGAAAGCCGTGTAGGTATTTCCATGTTTCTACAGATGGCAGTGTAGATATTTCCTTGTTTATGCAGACAGCGGTGTAGATATTTCCATGTTTATACAGGTAGCGGTGTAGATATTTCCAAGTTTACAGAGATAGCAGTGTAGTTATTTCCATCTTTGCATAGATTGCCGTGTAGATATTTCCACGTTTACGCAGATAGCTGTGTGGATATTTCCAAGTTTACACAGATAGCTGTGTAGATATTTCCATGTTTACACACATACCGTGGTAGATATTTCCATGTTTATACAGATTGCGGTGTAGATATGTCCATGATTAAACAGATAGCGGTGTAGATATTTTCATGTTTATACAGATAGCGGTGGAGATATTTCCATGTTTATAGAGACTGCGGTATAGATATTTCCATGTTTATACAGATAGCAGTGAAGATATTTCCATGTTTACAGAGATATCAGTGTAGATATTTCCATCTTTGCACAGATTGCTGTGTAGATATTTCCATTTTTACACAGATAGCTGTGTAGATATTTCTAAGTTTACACAGATAGCTGTGTAGATATTTCCATGTTTGCACAGATAGCTTTGTATATATTTCCATGTTTATACAGATAGCGGTGTAGATATTTCCATGTTTACAGAGATAGCGGAGTAGATATTTCCGTGTTTTTGCAGATGGCGGTGTATATATTTCCATGTTTACAGAGATTGCGGTATAGGTATTTCCATATTTATACAGATGGCAGTGTAGGTATTTCCATGTTTATACAGATAGCGGTATAGATATTTCCATATTTATACAGATGGCGGTGTAGGTATTTCCATGTTTATACAGACAGCGGTGTAGATTTTTCCATGTTTATACAGATAGCGGTGTAGATATTTCCATGTTTACACAGATAGCAGTGTAGATATTTCGATGTTTATATAGATCGTGGTGTAGATATCTCCATGTTTATACAGATAGCGGTGTAGATATTTCCATGTTTATAAAGATGGCGGTGTAGATATTTCCATGTTTATACAGATTGCGGTGTTGGTATTTCCATGTTTATACAGATTGTGGTGTTGGTATTTCCGTGTTTATACAGATAGCGGTGTAGATATTTCCATGTTTATACAGATGGCAGTGTAGATATTTCCATGTTTTTACAGATGGCATTGTAGGTATTTCCATGTATATAGAGGTAGCGGTGTAGATATTTCCATGTTTATACAGACGGCTGTTTAGGTATTTCCATGTGTATACAGATTGCAGTGTAGTTATTTCCATGTTTATGCACATGGCGGTGTAGATATTTCCATGTTCATAGAGATGGCGATATAGATATTTCCATGTTTATTGAGATAGCTGTGTAGATATTTCCATATATATATAGATAGCTGTATAGTTATTTCCATGTTAATGCAGATAGTGTTGTAGATATTTCCATGTTTATACAGATAGCGGTGTAGATATTTCCATGTTTATACAGATCATGGTGAAGATAATTCCTTGTTTATACAGATAGCGTTGTAGGTATTTCCATGTTTATACAGATAGCGCTGTAGTATTTCCAAGTTTATTCAGATAGCGGCGTAAATATTTCCATCTTTCTACAGATGGCATTGTAGATATTTCCTGTTTATACACATGGCGGTGTAGATATTTCCATGTTTATACAGATGGCGGTGTAGATATTTCCACGGTTTTACAGATGGCGGTGTAGATATTTCCATGTTTATAGAGATGGCGGTGTGGATATTTCCATGTTTATACAGATGGTGGCGTAGATATTTCCATGTTTGCACAGATAGCGTTGGAGATATTTCCATGTTTTCACAGATAGTGCTGTAGATATTTCCATGTTTATATAGATAGCGGTGTATATAATTCCATGTTTACACAGATAGCATTGTAGATATTTCCACCTTTACACTGATAGCGGTGTTTATATTTCCATCTTTATAAGATAGCGGAGTAGATATTTCCATGATTAGATAGACAGCGATGTAGATATTTCCATATTTACACAGATAGCGTTGTAGATATTTTCATGTTAACACAGATAGCAGTGTAGGTATTTCCATGTTTATAGAGATGGCTGTGTAGATATTTCCATGTGTATACAGATGGCAGTGCAGATATTTGCATGTTTATACAGGTAGTGGTGTAGATATTTCCATGTTTATACAGATGATTGTGTAGATATTTCCATGTTTTACAAATATCGGTGTAGGTATTTCCATGTTTATACAGATAGTGGTGTAGATCTTTCCATGTTTATACAGATCATGGTGTAGATATTTCCATGTTTATACAGATAGCGGTGTAGATATTTCCATGTTTATACATGTCGGTGTAGATATTTGCAAGTTTATACAGATGGTGGTTTTGATACTTCCATGTTTATACAGATAGCAGTGTAGATATTTCCATGTTTTTACAGATGTTGGTGTAGATATTTCCATTTTTATAGAGATAGCAAAGAAGTTATTTCCATGTATATAGAGATAGCGCTGTAGATATTTCCATGTTTATAGAGATAGGGGTGAAGATATGTCCTCGTTTATACAGATAGCGGTGTAGATATTTCCATGTTTATAGAGATAGCGGGGTAGATATTTCCATGTTTATACAGATGGCGGTGGAGTTATTTCCATGTATGCACAGATCGTGGTGTAGATATTTCCATTTTTACACAGATAGCCGTGTAGGTATTTCCATATTTCTGTAGATAGCGGTGTAGATATTTCCATGTTTACACAGACAGCGGTGTAGTTATTTCCATCTTTACACTGATAGTGGTGTAGATATTGCTATCTTTACACAGATAACGGTGTAGATATTTCCATGTTTGCACAGATTGCGGTGTAGATATTTCCATGTTTATACTGATAGCGGTGTAGATATTTCCATGTTTATACAGATGGCAGTGTAGATATTCCCATGTTTATAGAGATAGCGGTGTAGATATTTCCATGCTTATAGAGATAGCGCTGTATATATTTCCATCTTTGCACAGATTGCGGTGTAGATATTTCCATGTTTACAGAGATAGCGGTGTAGATATTTCCATGTTTATACAGATAACTGTGTGGGTATTTCCATGTTTATACAGATGGCGGTGTAGATATTTCCATGTTTATAGAAATAGCCATGTGGATATTTCCAGGTTTATACAGATACCGGTGTAGACATTTCCATGTTTATGCAGATAGCGGTGCAGATATTTCCATATTTATACAGAGAGCAGTGTAGATATTTTCATGTTTATACACTTAGAGGTGTAGATATTTCCATGTTTATGCAGATCGCGTTGTAGATATTTCCATCTTTCTACAGAGCAGTGTAGATAATTCAATGTTTATACAGATGGTGGTGTAGATATTTCCATATTTACACAGAGGGCGGTATAGATATTTCCTTGTTTATCCAGATGGAAGTGTAGATATTTCCATGTTTATAGAGATGGCGGTGTAGATATTTCTATGTTTATAGAGACAGCGGGGCAGATAATTCCATGTTTATAGAGATGGCTGTGTAGGTATTTCCATGTTTATAGAGATAGTGGTGTAGATATTTCCATGTTTATAGAGATAGCGTTGTAGATATTTCCATGTTTTTACAGATAGTGGTGTTGGTATTTCCCTGTTTATACAGATAGCGGTGTAGATATTTCCATGTTTATACAGCTCGTGGTGTAGATATTTCCATCTTTATAGAGATGGCAGTGTAGATATTTCCATGTTTATACAGATAGCAGTGTAGATATCTCCATGTTTACACAGATGGCGGTGTAGATATTTCCATGTTTATGGAGATGGCGTTGTAGATATTTTCATGTTTATAGAAACGGCGGTGTATATATTTACCTGTTTAGAAAGATTGTGGTGTAGATATTTCCATGTTTACAGAGATTGCGGTGTAGGTATTTCCATGTGTACTGAGAGAGCTGTGCAGGTGTTTCCATGTTTATACTGATGGCTGTGTAGATATTTCCATGTGTATACAGATGGCAGTTTAGATATTTCCATGTTTGTAGAGATGGTGATGTAGGTATTTCCATGTATATACAGATGACTGTGTAGATATTTCCATGTTTAAACAGATAGCAGTGGAGATATTTCCATGTTTATACAGATCGCGGTGTAGATTTTTCCATGTTCATACAGATGGCCGTGTAGATATTTCCAAGTTTATACAGATAGCGGTGTAGATATTTCCATGTTTATACAGATAGCGTTGAAGTTATTTCCATGTTTATACTGATTGCTGTGTAGGAATTTCAATCTTTATAAAGATGGCAGTGTAGATATTTCCATGTTTATACAGATAGCGGTGGAGATATTTCCATGTTTATACAGATAGCGGTGGAGATATTTCCATGTTTATACAGATGGCGGTGTATATATTTCCAAGTTTATACAGATTGCAGTGTAGATATTTCCATGTTTATACAGATAGTGGTGTAGGTATTTCCATGTTTTTAGAGACAGCGGTGTAGATATTTCCATGTTTATACAGATGGCAGTGTAGATATTTCCATGTTTATACAGATAGCGGTGTAGATATTTCCATGTTTATGCAGATAGCGGTGTAGATATTACCATGTTTACAGAGATAGAGTTGTAGATGTTTCCATCTTTTCTCAGATTGCGGTGTAGATATTTCCATCTTTACACAGATATAGGTGTAGTTATTTCCATGTTTGCACAGATTGCGGGGTAGATATTTCCATCTTTCACAGAAAGCGGTGTAGATATTTCCATGTTTACACAGATAGCGGTGTAGATATTTCCATGTTTACACAGATAGCATTGTAGATATTTGCGTGTTTATACAGATAGCCGTGTAGATATTTCCATGTTTATACAGATAGCGGTGTAGATATTTCCATGTTTATACAGATAGCAGTGTAGATGTCTCCATGTTTAAACTGATAGCGGTGGAGATATTTCCATGTTTATAGAGATAGGGGTGTAGATATTTCCATGTTTATACAGTTAGCTGTGCAGACATTTCCATGTTTATAGAGATAGCGGTGTAGATATTTCCATATTTATACAGATAGCGGTGTAGATATTTCCATGTTTATACAGATAGCCGTGTAGATGTTTTCATGTTTATACAGATAGTGTTGTAGCTATTTCCATCTTTGCACAGATTGCGGTGTAGTTATTTCCATCTTTACACAGATAGCGTTGTAGATATTTCCATATTTATACAGATAGCGGTGTACATATTTCCATGTTTATACATATAGCGATGTAGATATTTCCAGGTTTATACAGATAGAGGTTTAGATATTTCTACGTTTACAGACATAGCGGTGTAGATATTTCCATGTTTATACTGATGGCTGTGTAGATATTTCCATGTGTATACAGATGGCAGTGTACCTCTTTCCATATTTATACTGATGGAGGTGTGGATGTTTCCGTGTTTATACAGATGATTTTGTAGATATTTAAATGTTTTTACAGATGGCGGTGCAGATATTTCCATGTTTATACAGATAGAGGTCTGGATATTTCCATGATTATCCAGATTGCGTTGAAATATTTCCATGTTTATACAGGTAGCGGTGTTGATATTTCCATGTTTATACAGATAGCGGTGTAGATATTTCCATGTTTATACTGCTCGCGGTGGTGGTATTTCCATCTTTATACAGATGGAAGTGTAGATATTTCCATGTTTATAGAGATAGCGGTGTTCATATTTCCATGTTTATACAAAGAGCGTGGTAAATATTTCCATGTCGATAGAGACATCGGTGGAACTATTTCCATGTTTATACAGGTAGCTGTTTAAATGTTTACACCTTTACAGAGATAGCGGTGTAGATATTTCCACGTTTATACAGAAAGTGGTGTAGATATTTCCACGTTTACAGAGATAGCGGTGTAGATATTTCCACGTTTATAGAGATAGCGGTGTAGATATTTCCACGTTTACACACATAGCGTTGTAGATATTTCCTCGTTTACAGAGATAGTGGTGTAGATATTTGCATGTTTATACAGATAGCGGTGGAGATATTTCCATGTTTATACTGATAGCGATGTAGATGTTTCGATGTTTATACAGATAGCGTAGTAGATATTTCCATGTTTATACAGACAGCGGTGGAGAAATTTCCAAGTTTATACAGATTGTGGTGGAGATTTTACCATGTTAACACAGATGGCGGTGTAGATATTTTAATGTTTATACAGATAGCGGTGTAGATATTTCCATGTTTATACAGATAGCATTGTAGATATTTCCAGGTTTATAGAGATAGCGGTTTAGAGATTTCCACGTTTACAGAGATAGCGGTGCAGATATTTCCATGTTTATACTGATTGTTGTGTAGGTTTTTCCATGTGTATACAGATGGCAGGGGAAATATTTCCATGTTTATTCTGATGGAGGTGTGCATATTTCCATGTTTGTACAGTTGACTGTGTAGATATTTCCATGTTTTTACAGATGGCGGTGTAGATATTTCCATGTTTATACAGCTCGTGCTGTTGATATTTCCATCTTTATACATACGGCAGTGTAGATATTTCCAAGTTTACAGAGATAGCGGTGTACATATTTCCATGTTTATACGCATAGCGTAGTAAATATTTCCATGTTTATAGAGATAGCAGTGTAAATATTTCCATGTTTATACAGATAGCGGTTTAAATGTTTACTCATTTACAGAGATATCGGTGTAGATAATTCCATGTTTATACAGAAAGTGGTGTAGATATTTCCACATTTACCGAGACAGCGGTGTGGATATTTCCACGTTTATACAGATAGCGGTGTAGATATTTCCACGTTTATACGCATAGCGGTGTAGATATTTCCACGTTTATAGAGATAGCGGTGTAGATATTTGCATGTTTATACTGATAGCGGTGTAGATATTTACACGTTTATGCTGATAGCGGTGTAGATATTTCCACGTTTATAGAGATAGCGGTGTAGATATTTCCAAGTTTATAGAGATAGCGGTGTAGATATTTCCATGTTTACACAGACAGCGATTTAGATACTTCCACCTTTATAGAGATAGCCACGTAGATATCTCCAAGTTTATGGAGACAGCGGTGTAGATATTTGCATGTTTATAGAGACAGCGGTGAAGATATTTCCATGTGTTTAGAGACAGCAGTGTAGATATTTCCATGTTCATAATGATAGCGGTGTAGATATTTCCATGTTTATAGAGACAGCAGTGTAGATATTTCCATGTTTATACAGACAGCGGTGTAGTTATTTCTATCTTTATAGAGATAGCGGTGTAGATATTTCCATGTTTATAGAGATAGCGGTGTAAATATTTCCATGTTTATACAGATAGCGGTTTAAATGTTTACACATTTACGGTGATAGCGGTGTAGATATTTCCAAGTTTATTGAGATAGCGGTGTAGTTATTTCCATGTTTACAGAGACACCGTTGTAGATATTTCCACATTTATAGAGATAGCGGTGTAGATATTTCCATGTTTATAGAGACAGCGGTGTAGATATTTCCATGTTTTTAGACACAGCGGTGTACATATTTCCATGTTTATACAGATAGTGGTGTAGATATTTCCATGTTTATACAGACAGCGGTGTAGATATTTCTATCTTTATAGAAATAGCGGTGTAGATATTTCCATGTATATGCCGATGACGGTGAAATTATTTCCATGTTTAAACTGATAGTGGTGTCGATATTTCCATGTTTACACAGATGGCAGTGTGGATAGTTCCATGTTTATGAAGGTGGGGGTGTAGATATTTTCATTTTTATACAGATGTCAGTGTAGATATTTCCATGTTTATAGACATGGCGTTGTATGTATTTCCATGTTTATAGAGATTGTGGTGTAGGTATTTCCATATGTATAGAGATAGCGGTGCAGATGTCTCCACGTTTATACTGATGGCTGTGTAGATATTTCCATGTGTATACAGATGGCAGTGTAGATATTTCCATGTTTATAGAGATATCTTTGTAAATATTTCCATGTTTATACAGATAGTGGTGTTAGTATTTCCAGGTTTATAGAGATAGCGGTGTAGATATTTCCTTGTTTATAGAGATAGTTGTGTAGATATTTCCATGTTTATAAAGATAGCGGTGTAGATATTTCCATGTTTATAGAGATGGCTGTGTAAATATTTCCATGTTTATACAGATAGCGGTGTAAATGTTTACACGTATACAGAGATAGCGATGTAGATATTTCCACGTTTATACAGATAGCGGTGTAGATATTTCCACATTTACAATGATATCGGTGTAGATATTTCCACGTTCATGCGGATCGCGGTGTACATATTTCCACGATTATAGAGATAGCGGTGTAGATATTTCCACGTTTATACAGATAGCGGTTTAGTTATTTCCAAGTTTAGATAGCGGTATAGATATTTCCATGTTTATACAGATTGGGCTGTAGATATTTCCACATTTATAGAGATAGCATTGTAGATATTTCCATGTTTATACAGATATCGGTGTAGATATTTCCACATTTATACTTATAGCGGTGTAGATATTTCCAGGTTTATAGAGATAGGGGTGTAGATGTTCCCACGTTTATAGAGATAGTGGTGTAGATATTTCCACGTTTATAGAGATAGCGGTGGAGATATTTCCACGTTTATAGAGATAGCGGTGTAGATATTTCCATGTTTCTAGAGACAGCGGTGTAGATATTTCCATGTGTATAGAGATAGCGGTGTAGATATTTCCATGTTTATAGATACAGTTATGTAGATATTTTCATGTTTATGGAGATAGCGTTGTAGATATTTCCATGTTTATGGAGACAGTGGTGTAAATATTTCCATGTTTTTACAGATAGAGTTGTAGATATTTACATGTTTGTAGAGACAGCGGTGTAGATATTTCCATGTTTATACAGATAGCATTGTTGATATTTCCTTGCTTATAGAGACAGCGGTGTAGATATTTCCATGTTTGTACAAATTGCGGTGTAGGTATTTCCATGTTTATAGAGATAGCGTTATAGATATTTCCATGTTTATACAGATAGCAGTGTAAATATTTCCATGTTTATAGAGAGAGCGGTGTAGATATTTCCATGTTTATGGAGACTGCGGTGTAAATAGTTCCATGTTTATACAGATAGCGTTGTAAATGTTTACACATTTACAGAGATAGCGGTGTAGATATTTCCACGTTTATACAGAAAGCGGTGTAGATATTTCCACGTTTACAGAGATTTTACGAAAATTTATTTTATGAAGACGAAACCATCAATTGTGGTACCTACCTTATGGCATTTTTTATATTGAGAGTGTTAAAATTACCCCTCCCCTAACGAAAACCCTGACAAATAGAGCCAGGGAAGGCCATACAAAAAAGGATTCTTGGGCTTGTATGCCTGGTAACAAAAACTTATCACAGAAGACTGCAAAAACACAATCTTGCACAAAGCCCATTGCAACTTTGCACACAACAATGCTTCTGAAGTATATTTGCCCAACAACTGCCTGTCCAACCTGGGCCTGGCATCACCTTTGTTATTGATCTTTGTAGCCAAGGATAATCATTTCCAAATGATCATATAATCTTCCTCATTTTTTCTTTTGTCTTCCTTTACCTCCGTGAATATGCATATAGTATACTCTGGCTTCCCTGTTTCTATTGCAAGGCTCTGTTTCCAAACGAATATCTTTTTCTTGTGGAGAGCCTCTCTCTGTTTGTTATTTAGGTTGATAAGAGAAATGTGAACATTTGAGAGCTCAGGTAAAAGGCCTTAGTCTACAGTGAAACTTTTTTGCACCCTTAGATGCTTACTTCCACTACAACTTGCAGGTGGGCCTTGAAAAGTTCTTGGAATAAGTTTGAGCTTTGGTCTTCTCTGATTCATTTAGCATAGATTCTCAAAATGTGGTCCCTGGACCCACAGCATCAGCATCACCTGGAGATTGTTAGAAATGCAAATCATCGGGCCTCATTCCAGACCCTCAGCTGGAAACTCTAGGGGCATGGCCAGACCCTCTGTAGCTGAACAAGCCATCCAGGTGGTTTTGATGCAGCTAAAGTTCTGGAACAACTAATGTAGCCCCATTTGGAAAACTTGGCTCTACAGGCCTCCCTAGCTGGTAAGCTGCTAGCATTTTTTGTTTGCTTGTTTGTTTGTTTTGATACAGGGTCTTGCTCTGTTGACCAGACCGTGACCTCCTGGGTTCAAGCGAGGACTCAGCCTCCTGAGTAGCCGGGACTACAGGTATGTGCCACCAACATGCCCAACTACTTTTTGTATTTTTTTTTTTTTGTAGGGATGGGGTTTTAGCCCAGGCTAATCTCAAACTCCTGGACTCAAGCAATCTGCCCACTTTGGCCTCACGAAGTGCTGGGATTATAGGCATGAGCCACTGTGCCCGGCCCTGCCAGCTTTGTATAAGCTGAGGATTTTTTAAAAAAACCTTGACTCAGGGCTAACCCCAGACACTTAAGTCAGATTCTCTGGGAGGTGAAGCCCAGGCACTGGTATTTTTAAAGTCTCTACAGATGGTTCTAATGTGCTGCTAAGTTAGAGAACCGCTGATCTAGACCAGGCCTTTTCAAACTTAATGTGCACGTGAATTACCTGGACCTTGTTAAAATGCAGATTCAGTCTGCATAGGCCTGGGGTGGAGCCTGAGCTTCTGCATTTTTAACAAGTCTCTAGAGGATGCTGCTGCATCTGGGCTGCTAACTACACTTGGAGATAGGAGGTTCTGGAGAGCAGAGGAAAGAGCATGAACCATAACCTAGGGGCTGGTAGTCCTGACTTCCGAGCCAAGGTTTGCCTTTATGTGGCTGGCAACTTGCTTGGACTCCTACCTCAATTCTTTGGGCCCAAGGTTTGTCCTGCCTCAGAAGGATGTCAAGAAAATTGAGTGAGTAATGCAGAATTGTTTCTTAAAGTGTGTGCAGATGCTTCATGAATTTAGAGAGTATGTGGATGCACATGACTAAATTTTAATAGTTGTGACCATGTTGTTATGAGTACTTAGAACAAGTAATAATGGCTTTTGATGTATAGTACTAAGAAAGCTTCCTTTTAAAAGGCATGTATTTAAGTTTCAAAAGTGGGGCTATTTAAAAATATATGAAATAAATAATAGTAGAGGTAATTGACAGATCAAAATTAGGAAGGCAAGATGAGAATGACTCAAGTTTGGGAAATGCTGAGAAAGCAGATGCCCAAGGGCTATGAAAACTTAAAAAAATAGGTAGAACTTGATTTTGATTGGCTGAATGAGATGATGTGTTTGATCATTTATGGGGTTGGCATTTGGCAACATGCACTGGGTGGCTGGGATCACTGTTTATTAAAAAATATTTGTGTCTCTACTTTGCACTAGATACTCTTTTAGTCTCTTGGAAAAGGGATTGGGGTCAGGCAGGATAAAAACAAATCATTTATGCCCACAAGAAAATTGCAGGAAGATAAAAGTCATGAAATAAACTCTATGTTTCTAATTTAATATTTTTTATAGATTATGAGAAAAAAGTTTTGCTCACTATCAGCTAGGAAAGCTGTCTTAGCACAACCATTCATTCTTGCACAAATCAAAATCAAGACGAGCCACATTTAATTTAATATTTTTTCACAGATTATGAGAAAAAAGTTCTAATTTAAATTTTTTTATAGATTCTGAGAAAAAAGTTTCGCTCTCTATCAGCTAGGAAAGCTGTCTTAGCACAACCATTCATTCTTGCACAAATCAAAATCAAGATGAGCCAGAAGGCTCCATTCTGACAGCTTCTAATGGAGAAGCTACATTTACTGGACATGGGGAAAGTTGCTGGGCTCTAAGGACTGTGCTCATTTCTTGAACTAGATAAATGGTCTTGGTGTAGCATAATACCAAAACTTCTTGTCGCAGCCCGTAACGACAGAACTCAATCAGCCTGAAAAGGAAGTCAGTGACTCCGACTCAACACAGGAATGTTCTGTGATTCCTAAAGAAGGATGTAGGAGTGTGGCACAATTCAACCACAGTCTGTGGCCCTTGCCTCTGCCTTGACATGAGTGGGATTTCCCAGCTTGTCATTTTCTTCTTCTCTAAGACATTGGGAACAAATTACTTGACCTCCTCTGGGCTTCAGTACTCCCACTCATCAAATTAGAGGACTAGGCAGTCGCTAGGCTCTCTTTAGGCATCATATTTTAGTTTCTGTGATTTTAAATTTGAGAAGGGGTGTCTAAGGGAGAATACATAGGGGAGGGGGAAAGGCTTATTAAAAGTGTAGTTAGACACTGAATGTTTAAGAATTGCATTTTGTAATAATACCTTTACCTAATCAGGACTGACAATCTTACCTGATGACAGCACCTGGAGGAATGGCTGCATTCAAAAATAAAAATGAAATAAAACAAGACCTTATTTGAACTTAGCAATAATGCTGATTCCTCTTTTTGATTTGAGGAGGTTATAGCTGTTGTAAATGCTTGAATTGGGTCTGCCCAGGCAAAACGGAGTCAAGAGTCCATGTCGGATGAATTTTAACAATGTAGACAATAGAAAGGGTTGCTTAAACTGCCCCTCTTTTACCAAAACACATTTACAAATGAAAGAACAACACTTCCATTTTTTAAAAACATTTTTTGAGGTGAAGTCTTCCTTTGTCACCCAGAGTGGAGTGCAGTGGTGCGATCTTGGCTCACTGCAAACTTTGCCTCCCGGGTTCAAGTGATTCTCCTGCCTCATCCTCCCGAGTAGCTGGCACTACAGGCGCCCACCACCATTCCTAGCTAATTTTTGTATTTTTAGTAGAGACAGGGTTTCACCATGTTGACCAGGCTGGTCTCGAACTCCTGACCCCAGGTGATCCGCCGACCTCGGCCTCTGAAAGTGCTGGGATTACAGGCGTGAGCCAACACGCGTGGCCAAAACATTTCCATTTTCAATTGCAGGGTCTGGGGAATTAAAATGCATCTGTAATTTCTTGCATCTCTCCGCTCGGGCTTGTATGAATGCAGAGGGATGGGGAGGACTTCTTGAGGCAAGCATCCCCCTCTTGTCGCCTGCCATCTGGAGAGAGGGCTGTGATTTATCTCACTTTAATCAGGAAGGACCCGATGGTTGGATGGAGAGGTCTGACGGCTTTGTTGCTCCATGTGGGAAAGAAACGGACGGAGTGAATTTGTGTATGATCCCTAAGGAGAAAGCGTCTTTGTGCTCTATTTCTTTTTGACCTGGAGCCCCTGAAAGCAAGCCAGTTACACGTTGAAATAGGCCGTTTCTAAAGTGTGATTTTGTTTGTGTATGAGCCTTGATTACAAAGGGGAAAAAACCCCGCTTAATTTACATACACCACATGTAGTGCAGGATCCCCTGGGCTGTCTTTTCAGGTATCAGGAAACTTTGATGAAAGTCGCTTGTCTCATCTAGGAGTCATTTCATATTGTTTAGCAGAGCCTGGTATTAACATTTCCTTCCAACTGTTTACTGGAATCTGTGTGTTCCCTTCAAGTGATGCATACTAGGTGCACAGGCTTCCTGCCACTGTCATCCTAATCTTTCCGTGCAGACAGGAGCAGAGGGGAGAGCGCTGAGCCAGGCCCCAGCTTGCTTTTCTTTCCTGACACAGCCCGGCTCCGCTGCACTTCTCAGCTCTTGCTCTAGGTGGTGCTGTTTGACCATTTTCTTCATGTGACCCTCCACTCGGTAATATAAATTCATTCGGAGGATGACCTGATATCAAAAAAAAATTCCTTTTGATTAGTAGAATCAACTTGTTTCTTCACACGATACTCTTCCCACTGAGACACATGGAGACAATTCTGACTCCAGGTTTGCAACCTTGAGATTTCTCTCAGATGCAATAAAAAAAACAAAAAAGCATTTTGAGTGGCACAGTGTTGCCTAGTGCATGATCATGTTTGTCTGCTCAAACATTAAAGGGAAACTTGTGGGTTTGAGGATGCCCAGCAACACGACAGCTGCCAATGTAAATGAGCCGTATAGAGAGAGAGGGGGCGGGAGGGGACTACAAACTTCAGAATATGAGCTGATCGTTTATAAGTTAAAAAAAAAAAAGTCAAAAGGGAGCCCAGGATGGTGCAAGAAAGAGGAGAAAGGAAGATTTTCCTTGCAGCTAATCAGGAGAGTTCATAAGGGCTGATTACATGAGTGGAAGCCTTAAGTTCTTTTTTTTAAAAAATGTGAAAATTTGCATGTATGTATGTATGTATATATGTATGTATGTATGTGTGTATGTATGTATAGCTTCGTGTTTTACCATTATTATTGCAATCAGCAACTGGATTTACTTCCTTTATCTCATGGGCTCCTTCCCACTCACTTCTGGCAGCACATTTTCCTTTCTCCTTCATCCCAGAACACCAAAGAACAGATGCGCTTCCTAACCCTGGCTCCAGGTGACTTTATACAATGTAAACAGTGCACCTCTAACGTGGTGCACCGCTTAGAGAACGTGTGTCCCATTTTAAAACTGTGACTCCTTTATATTTTGCAGTGCTTATTTTAATAAGAGACATTGGACTTGTGACTTATTTTTCATGGAGGAGTGAGCTTAATGGTTGAAAGTAATCGATAAACTTGTTTTTCCTCTGATGCCATCAGCCAAGATCCTATGGCAATAGTAAGAGGATGACACTGGGCTGGCACCCCCTCCATAACATATTTGGACCATGTTTTTCCCCCAGAATGCACATGCAATAGCTTTGGTTTAGTAAGAGAGAGATGGTGTACTTGGATTCCTTCTGTCACACTTTTGGTGAAATGAATTAGACTTTTAAATCAGGAAATTCAGCGAGATGAGTTAGATTTTTAGACAAGAGCAGTGGAGGACTTCCAGCTGGTTGGGGGAATGATACGGAAATATCTTGCTAAATCAGGGTCTCGTGGAATGCTGCTCCCCTTGCAGGCTCCTCTTCACAGGGAGCAATCTGTGGGTTGCTTATAGAACAGAGCGAGCAGGAGGCAGAGCATGGTGTTGCTCATGGGAAGACCCGGTGTTCAGATATTTGTCATTAGGAACTGGGTGTGGGCTATTTCAAGTTAAACTGAAGCAGCAGTTCTATTAGGAAGAGCCTCCCAGATCAGCATCTTCTGTTTCTGGATACTCTCCCTTTGAAAAGCCAGATTTCAGCAAAAAGCTTTGCTAATGGTGAAATTGCACAACCGAAACCCTATGGGAGCAATGGGAAAGATGGAGAAAGAGGTGGTTATATCATGTACTTCAACAGTTTATTTAGAGGCTGTTGACGTTAGAATAACAAGCCAAGACAAACAAAAATACTCATTTTGGATGAAAATATTGTCTTTTCATGTTATTATAGATAGCTGAGTCCTAAGACTTCTACAGAAACACATTTTCCTAATGAGTGGCTGATTTTTCTGGTTGTGCAAGTAATATCCAAATTATTGTACAAATTTTTGGCTCAGGAGCAAACATTGTATTGCATATTGAGCTAATCACTTGCCCTTTCTAAGGTAAGCCCTTACCTCTGCTTTCCCTTCATCTTGTCATTTCTGTTTGTTGGGTACAGGTTTCCTGTTGGTTCTTTCTGTTGGCTCTGATGTAACATGAATGAAGTTCTTAACATCCTTTCAGACATAAACACAACTTAGCTCATTGTTTCTGAGTTCATATAGAGGTTTTCTTGCCCCTGAGACTTTCGTGTCAGACAGCTGGATGTTGCTGTGTTCAAGGCTCTATATGTTGATTTTGCATCCTACAACTTTACTGATTTCACCTATCAGTTCAGTTCTAACAGTTTTCAAATTTTATTTATTTGTTTTTGTTTTTTAAATGTTGTATGTTTCATTTTAGAGTCAGGAGGGTAGATGTACAGGTTTCTTAAACAGGTATATTGCATGGTGCTGAGGTTTGGGTTTCTAATGATCCCACCACCCAAGCAGTGAGAATAGTAATCGATAGGTAGTTTTTCAACCCTTGCTCCCACCATCCTTCCCTCCCACCTTTGGAGTCCCCCAGTGTCTATTGTTCCCTTCTTTGTGTTGAGTTCTAACCTTTTTTTAGTGAAGTTTGTAGGGTTTTCTATATATAACAAGATCATGCCGTCATTAGAGACAGTTTCACTTCTTCCTTTCCTATTAGGATGCCTTTTATTTCTTTCTTTTGCCTAATTACCCTGAGAAGTGGTGTCTGTGGGCATCCTTGTCTTGCTCCTGATGGTAGAGGAAAAGTTTCAACTTTTCACTATTGATTATGGTGTTAGCTATGGGTTTGTCATATATGGCCTTTATTTTGTTGGGATACAGTCCCTCAATACGTGATCTGTTGGGTGTTTTTTTTTTTTCACCATGAAAGAGTTTCGAATTTTGTCAAAAGCTTTTTCTATATCTATTGTGATGGCCATATAGTTTCTATCCTTTATTTTTCTAATATGGTATATTATATGTATTGATTTGCTTATGTTGAACCATGACATGATCATGGTGAATGATTCTTTCAATGTGCTATTGAATTTGCTTTGCTAGGATTTTGTTGAGGATTTTTGCATCTATGTAGATCAAGGATATTGGCCTGTCATTTTCCTTTCTTGTAGTGTTCTTGTCTGGCTTTGGAATCAGGGTAATGCTGGCCCTGTAAGATGAGTTTGGAAGTATTCCCTCCACTTCAGCTTTTTGGAAGAGTTTGAGAAGGACTGGTATTCGTTCTTCTTAAAATATTTGGTAGAATTAATCTGGGAAGCCATCTGGTTTTGGGTTTTTCATTGATAGGAGACATTTTCTTACGGATTCAACCTCCTTGCTTGCTATTAGTCTGTTCAGATTTTTAAATTTCTTCATGAGTCAATCTTGGTAGGTTTTATGTGTCTGGGAATTTATCCATTTCTTCTAGATGATCCAATTAGTTAGTGTGTAATTATACCTAGCAGTTTCTTAGGATCCTTTGTATTTCTGTGATATTGGCTATGATGTTTCATCTTTCATTTCTGATTTTATGCTCTATTGAAAACATGAGGCATAGCAGGTAGGGGGCACTGGTCAGGACTTGGGGTATAAACTGGCAGATGTTAAGGTGGGTGATTCTGGTTAACTCAGAAACTCCGAAGTCCCGTGTGGAAGAATTAACTGCCTGTACTCACCTAGTAATGTATATCCTTGGTCAAAAAAGATCCAGCTGAGAATGTTGGATGAAGGGACCAAATCAATATTCATCATTATATTGAAAACAAGTCAGATTGGCTGTGGTCTTTTGACAGCAGGTCAGTGGCTAAGTCTATTTGAACAAAGTTAGGGCAGGTTCAAGGGAGAAACCTGAGATCGGTATTCTTTGTTCCATACAAACTTGCCTTTCAGTTTCTTCTCCCCATGCCTCCAGGATGTCCCTGCACAGCCCGTAGGGCCCCCTCCTTCAGTACCTTGCCTTACGAAGGGGAGAAAATGAGTTTTCCAATGTTAGCATATATTTAGCCTTCCAAAATTTTCTATTTCTATTTTAGGGGAGCTCTAGGAAAACAGCAGATTACTCTAAATCCCCAGGTAAAAATCTGAAATGGTGGAATTTCATATGACCAGGAGACATATTTTGGGGCAAGTGGGCTTTTCACAATCACTTGGACATGAAGGCATCTGCTTCTTCTATGCCTAAAATAGTCCTTCAATTTAGTAGTTTAATTCCTCTTCCTCTTTTTCAAATTTCAAGACAATACATGTAGTGACTGAACAATTTGGATCCAAGTTTCACTATTTAACTGCCAGTGTGACCTTGGGCGAGTCACTTAATCTTTTCAAGGCTCAATTTCATCATGTAAAGTAGAAGTACAAACAATCCCTGACTTAGAATATTTTGACTTATGATTTTTCAACTTTAAGATAGTTTGAAAGCAATACACATTCAGCAGAAGCTGTACTTTGAGTACTCATACAACCATTCTGTTTTCCACTTTCAGTACAGTATTCATTATATTACATGAGATATTCAAAGCCCACTTTATTATAAAATGGGCTTTCTGTTAGATGATTTTGCCTAACTGTAGGTTAATGTGAGTGTTTAAGGTAGGCCGAGCTAAGCTATGATGTTTAGTAGGTTAAGTGTATTAAATGCATTTTCAGCTTACAATATTTTCATAAGTTTATTGGAATATAACCCCATTGTAAATTGAGGGGTATTTGTAATAATGATATCTCTTCAAGGAGACTTTGTGAGCCTCTCATAGGAAAATGCATACACAGATGCATATAAATATATAATCTTTCTTTTCTATACATATGATATTCTTTAAGGATATTCAAAAATCTGGAAACAGTTGCCTCCAGGGAGATAAATGGTAGTGGGTTGGGAAACTTTTAACTGTATACGCTTTTGTACCTTTTGCATTTTGAATCAGATGAATGTATAATCTACATAAAATATTAAGATTAAAACATCACTGAATAACTTATCAGGAGTTTGGTGAACATAAGGGAAGGCCACCTATGGTGGCTGTATTTTATTCAGTGTTGGTCACTGTTGGGCACTTCATAGAGCTTATTTCATTTCATCCTCACAAGCGCCGTAGGAGGAAGGGGCCCCAGAGTGATTCATGGTTAGAATAGCAGAGTAGGAGCATTTGGCAGCTATGTTCTGTGTAGGTGATAACTTTAAAGATATTTTTGTTATAAAATGTTTTAAACATATAAAGATATAGAGAAGCAGTTTTCTATAGTTATTAAATATTCTTAATGGGTAGTCACAGAAATTATCATCCAAAGTGGGATATTCTTGAGAGAAAAAGGAGGTTCTATTTATAATTATGGTGGGATAACAAACAAGATGAACAGCTATGGACAAACTGGGTTGTATGGTCCCTGGAAAACAAGGATTACTGTAAATGTGAGTCCCGCCTTGTGCTTCTCTCTGTCCCACCAAGAAAATATGATCTTGATACAGATGTTCATTGTGTCAAGGCAACCATGGCAAGCATGATTTACATACACTGTTCAAGTTTTATGCTGATCCTACCTATATATGTCTCAGGAACTTTCCAGAGTTTCCTTTGAGTGCTTCTAAATTTTGCATAAATGGTATGTTGTCGCTTGTCTCTTTTTAAATCCAGTAAGCCATTTTCCCTTCTTTTCTTGGAAAATTAAAGGAACAAAGACCAGGAAATAACAATGTATTAGCTAAGGTTCTGTTGATTGAAAGCAACAGAACCTAATTCTGGCTAGCTTAAACCATGCTAGGATTTAATGAAGAATACTGCAGAATCTTAGATATCTTATGACTGGGAAAGAGGAGGTTCAGGCAGTTCCTGGGATGTCAGCAACAGGTAGCTGTCAATTAACTGCCCCCACACCACCCACTGCTGCCGTCATCAATATAGCACACCACGATGGCTCCCAGCCTCTGTACATCTGGGTTCCGGTGTTCAAATTCTAGAGACAGCAAGAGAAATCCCATTGAGTCAGGGATCCTTCCCTGGGTCACACTCCCTGCATATGGTCAGAAATGCAGGATTATATACTAAAGACACAGCTAAAGAGGACCCACTTCACTGTTTTGGGACCATTTGCAGGGGAGGCAAAATTGTGAGCTACTCACTTAAAGAGGTGATAACCGTAAGTTTTCAGGAAAAAAAAAATTGGAGAAGAGAAGGATAACACTATCCTACAGTTTCTTCTGAAAATGGACGAAGGGAACAGCATTTCCATTTGGAAATTCTCTCCTGGCATTTCAATATTTATGGATTCTGAATTCTGAGAAAAATCAGTTGAGAAATTAGGAAAATGGGAAGGAACATTCTAATTTTCCTGTGAAAATTACAGCTTAATAGTCAGTATAGAGAACTTACTGGCTTGAAGAAATGCACTGACTTCAAGTCAAGCAAGATGAGGAAGCACTGACATGTGGAGATGAAAGTTAAGGTGAACAGGACAGGAGCAGTAAAGGAGCCTCAGTCAGACTTTCTTGTATCTGTTGCTGTGTTACAAGTGTGTGTTCATGGCCTTGTCCACTGCTAACAGTGAACCATTTCTGCAAATAAATATTAATGTGTTCCTAGGCATAGTATATGTTTTACAAATCCTATGAGAGGTTTTCTAAGAAATGCCAAGTTTTAGAAACAAAATATGCCCTTAAATCGGCAATTTTGACAGTTGCTTCTTTCTAGTGCTATTCATCTTGCCAGGAGATCAGAATGTTATGTTATTTAAATGGTATTGGAGGGGATGATTGATGCCTTGTTTAACAATGTCATGTAAACAATGACAAAAGCATTAAGTATTTGTGGTGTTACCTTTCAATCTTTAAAGGACTTTTCTTTAGCATTTATTTTGTGATAATATTCATTTCTTTTTAATGTTTTCTCTATTAATGCTATTGGATTTTATAATCTTGTTACAACATGTTGGCTCATAATAATAATAAATCATCATTTGTTATCATATCTTTTAAAAACAGAAGACTACTAAAACTTTTCATATAATCTTGTTACAGAAAAAAACGACTATTTGCTTGTTATTATAGTCACTTATTATTTTTCAAAAACTTGTAAGTGAAGTGTTATGAAAATCATATGAATTTGGGAATTCCCAAGCATTCTCAGAAATTCTATTTCCTTGTTCCCAAATCCCAATGATTAATATCTGCCAGGAGTCGGAAAACAGTGAAAGGAAGTAACATCCTATGTTGGATACCTGGTAGGGTTAGTGAAGAAACGTTATTGCTGAGCTCTGTGTTACGCTCACGAATGATGCCATTGAGGAAATCATGCTTGTTGAAAGGAATGCAGATACACAAAGAGTTTTGCTGCTGTCTGTTGGATAAGAACCCCCTGGTCGATTTCAGCTCCTACTGCAAGTTACAAAAATCAATCCAATGATAAATGAAAAGTGCCCAGTGTGCTGGGAAATAACTTATTTTTTGGCTTCAGAGGAAATTTTAGAAACAGTGCCAAGTGAAACGTAAAAACAAACTACGATGACGTTCATGAATTTCCCTCTGAAGCTGACAGCCGTATTTTAGCAGATGGAACTCCTACTATTAGCCCAACTCTTGGGTTGAAACAGTGTGTCCAGGAAAACCTATGTTAAAATGCAGTGTGTTGGGGATATTGTTCCTCTACTTGCTTGAGTTAATTTTCAAATTAGTGTACTCTTGCTTAGCTGTGCTCTGAGGGAATGAACAAAAGATTGGTAAACTCTGATGGAGAACACTGGTCAGGCAGGGCACATAGAATCCCTGGGGATGGTGGTTCCTGACAAATGGTGGAGGAGGCCCTGAGCCAGGCTTGGGCTGGGCTGGAGGAACATGAATATGGGATCTACTCACAACCCCCAAAACTGAGGGGTCCTGGTTACATATTATTTCACCCTCAGCCATGCAAATTTATTATTTTTATGGATAAAATAGCTTTAAAAAACTAATTTACATTGAAATGTTAAAATATTTATATAGAGATTAGAAATATTTATATAGAGATTATTGGGAATCCACTCCTAAAGCCCAAACATAAAAACTACCAAAAAAAAAATTCCGTGTAGGCTAAGATTGCAAATGACTGATGGAATGTAATTTAAGTTAAACATGGAAAATATATTTCCTCTTTAATAAAGATCTAAATTCTATTCTTTTTAGGAGCCTTCAGAAATGAAATTCAACTATTAAAAAAAGTATAGAGAAGCCTTTAGAAAAGAAACTTTTCTTTTGCTGTATTATATATTAAAGAACTTTGATGAGAATAGTTCTAAAGTGTTTAATAATCGATTCCACTGATGTTTCTAGGTATTGTGGGGAACACCTAGAAATTAAATCTTCATCTTTGGCAGATCAGAGGCCTATTATTTTTAGGTAAAACAAATAAAATCTGCTTTTAATAAATCACAAATTTTGCAAGTTAGCCATTAATAGTAAGTGCTTTTCAATGTTTGGCCCAATACATGAAAAAGACAGAAAAACATACCTGCATTAGTTTTGCCCATCACCTTCTTATGCTGGCCTCAGGAGATTTATTAACAGCATTCAATATTTTAGGTAGGCTGGATGTGGTGGCTCATGCATGTAATCCCAGCACTTTGGGAGGCTGAGGTGGGAGGATGGCTTGAGACCAGGAGTTCAAGACCAGCCTGGTCAACCTAGTGAGCCCCTCGGTCTCTCTGAAAAGAAAAAAAAATTTAGGTATCCTGTGGCTACCTCCAAAAACAAACTCCAGAGGAACTGAATTTTTTTTTTTATTTCATGTGTTGGGATAATGGCTTCTTTGCAGTTACTTACGAAGAATTTAAGGGTCAGTAAAAATATTTTTTCATCCTTAATAACATGAATTCTCTAATTTGTGTGTGATATAATGCTAGATATTGTGCCAAAAGTGTTACATAGACATAATCCATGCCCATTTTCAAAGATAATACTAATATAGAGAATAAGAATCATTATTATTGTAGTAATTATTATTTTAGTAATAGTAGTAATAATCAAAACAATTACATCAAACACTTATTAAACCCTTCTTTTGTGATAGGTACTGTGTAAGCAATTTCCACATATTAGCTCCTTAAATGTGATCACTAACCCCATGAGGTAGGTAGCATTATGTCCATTTTATAGATGCAGAAACTGAGCTTTGAAGAGGGAAAGCAACTTGCCCAAGGCCATGCAGGCAGTCATTGATAAGGGTGGGGAGCGAGAAGTTGAAGTCTGAGATGTAAGTTCACAGACACGAGTACACAAACACGTACAAGATACTCGTATGACATGTGGGGTTGCTTGAAATATGGAATTGACTTTCCCCAGCACAAGAAAGTGTTTGGACAGATTTCAAAGGGATCTAACACTTCCTCAGAGGACTGCCCTACGACATTTTTCCGTGTGCTTTTCTGCCTCTTGTCCTATACTTTTGGCATTTCTTCTGCTCTTAGAGGCAATGAGTCAACAGCATATTTTTAGCACCTCCTGTGTGCATAGAAGTGGCCCCTGACTCAATGGGAGTGTATAACTACCATGGGCCAAATCAGTCTGCTTTCCTGTTAGCCAGGGGATTATAGAAGAACACGCTCCCCTGATTCCAACAGAACTTGCTGCCACTCTGATGTCTTCATTGTAAGGCCTCTAAATGAATGTTCAAGAAATTCATGTTAAAGGCACGTGTCATATGTGTAACTTGTAAACATTTGTGTACTTGTCTCTGTGTCCTTACACCTCAGGCTTCAACTCTTGTTTTTACCTTTATCAATGACTACCTGTGTGCTGTGTGGCTTTGGACCAATTGCTCACCCCCTCTAAAGCTCAGTTTCTGCATCTGTAAAATGGATATAATGCCATATATACATAGATATAGATAGACATACACCAATATATATACACACATATATATGTGTGTATATACATATATATATAATATACAAACTGAAATATATAGTTATATAAATATTTCAGTTTAAGTTTCAAAAATCACTGGAGGGTATTTTCATAATACCCTTCAGCAATTTTACCTGCTGCCTTTGCACATTCTGGTGAATTTCTAAATGGAAGTCTGATAGAGATTAATCTTTTAATGCATCATAAATAAAAAAGAAAATCACAGAATGATGTAGCTGGAGAGGACCCTGGGGATCTAGTGTTTCATGAAAGATTAATGTCCTTGATCTGTTTGTAAGTGTTTTGGAAAAATCTTCCATGGTCAAATAAAACTTGGCAATGTTGGATTAAAGTTAAATAGGTTTTTTTTTTCCTGCAGAACTTCATAGTCTTTAATATGCTAATATGTTTTGTGAATCTACAAGGAATGAAGTGTTTCAATGCTTATTTTACCCAGATTCTCATTTTGGGACAGGCTGGTCAAGCTGAGTCAGATAGTATATTCTCTAGATGGAGATGATGGCTGATTCCTTTTTGAGAGCAAGAGAGTACCCAGGGGAAGCAAGGGTATATCAGTTGCTCCATTTCATGCCAAGGATCCTCAGTCTTTAGAAGCTCAGAGAAGGCTGAAAGGCTACTCTAGGCTATCAGGGCTACCATTCATTGTGACCCATGCTACAGAGAAGCTTTGAGCTCAGTGCAAAGGAGTGACCAGCCCTTGAGAATCAGGAAAATTTATTTATTCCTGACCTAGTCCACTGAGGACATACAAGGAATGGGGCAGGGGAGTGTCACCAGCTATGGTTACAAGCTAGTCTGATTCTCTTTCATTAAGAAAACTGGTCCTTGTGAGTTTAGATTGGGAAGCACCAGGTTAAAAAAATTTTAGGCCAGGAGTGGTGGCCACTGTACTCCAGCCTGGGTGACAGAGTGAGAATCTGTCTTTAAAAAAAAAAAAAAAAGTTAAGTGATGTCTTCTGTTGAGGACCTCTCAGAACTTTTAATATGAAAGTGTGCATTGTGAAGAATGGGAGTAGAGTGTACAGGAGTTTTAAAAGCTACTTGGTCATGAAACTCTTGCTTTGTGCAGGATTTGAGGGGCACTAACATTCTGAGGAAAATATTTTGGGAAACATTGATCTAATCCAAACTTCTCATTTTACCAGCAAACAACTGTGAGGCACTCTAAGTTTCCTTTCTCCATCATTGTGACAAATTCATTGGAATTAATTCAATTAAACCTGGGGTCAGCTTTGAAGAGATTTATTTAGCAGGTAAATCTGTTTTGTACATTTTGAGGGAGTTCTGAGTTTCCAGAGTCAAAAACCACAGATCAATTTAACCAACCTTTATGGAATATCACCTATGGCCCAAAGACCCTTTAGCTACAGTGATGGTCTACAAAAATATAAACTGTAATTCTTGCAATACAGGAGATTAGTAATAATGGTAAATATAATGATGATGACACCATGAATAGCTAACATTTACTGAATGTCTTTCTATTAGTCAGGCACTTTACTAAGTGTTTTAATCCTCCCAACAATTTATGAGGTAGGGATTATAATAATTCCCATCTTATAGTGAGGACACTGAGGTTAGGAAATTATCCTAGCCTAAATGTTAAGTATAAGCATGAATAGAAAGGTGTTATCAGCCTATAAGACATTCCTTTATGAATGATACAAGTCCTATATAAATTCAGAGAAAAGAAAAGTGGTTTTAGAAATCCTTGATCAGTGAGTGTGAAGCATGTGGTGGCCCGGTTACTGTTTGGTTGCCCATCTGTCCTCCCTCTGGGGATCAGCACCCCCTTACTTTGGAAGAATTGTTCTCCTTTTCACTGTAAGGTTCTTTCTGGCTATGCGATGGGGCACATTGCCTCAAACTAGCCCTGTTCCAGTCTTTGAGAACCTTGAAATTGGAACCAAGGGAAGAGGATTGCCTCTTGAATGGTAATTCTCTAAAATCTAGTCTGAGGTGCTGGTGCCTAATCCCTGGGTCTGTGGAAGGAGCTGGGCTGTGAGAGGGGAGAATGATGTTGATGTCAAGAGAGAGGCAGGTGCTGGGAGCAGAGAGATGGAGGCCTGGAGGGTTTCTGGGCTTCTCTGAGGCTTAGGGTTTGGATCATTGTCTTCGTTACTGGAACAAAGGATTTACCATACCTGCTCTTCTGGGAATGAAACTGTCCTGCTTTGCAAAATAAAGTGTCATTAGAAAGAGATCTTAAAAACCCCACACCATAGACAGGTGCACAGATCCGTAGAAGTGTTAAAGTTCTGTCTGTTGGATGCTAAGCCAAGACTCTTAAGTATGTTCTAAAGAGAAACTGGTGTGTGTAGGCTGTGCACTCCCAGGGAGATAAAAAGTTAGGAAATTTATGGGTTGGGCTTGGTGGCTCCCACCTGTAATCCCAGCACTGTGGGAGGCTAAAGTGGGCAGATTGATTGAGCTGAGGAGTTCGAGACCAGCCTAGGCAACATGGTGAAACCCCATGTCTACAAAAACTACAAAAATTAGCTGGGCGTGGTGTCATGTACCTGTAGGCGGGAGGATCGCTTGAGCCCAAGAGGGAGAGGGTGCAGTGAGCCATGATTGTGCCACTGCACTCCAACTGGGTGACAGGAACTTTATGGGGAATGGGATCTTGGAGACTGAGTAGAGACTAGAGGAAAAAAAAAAAACTACCTCCCCAACTGGCCACACTATTCTTTTAAAAAAATGTGAATTGACAAATTAAAATTGTATGTATTTACGGAGGTATAATGTGATGTTATGATATATGTATGCATTGTGGAATAATTAAATCCAGAGAATTAATAGATTCATAACCTCAAAACCTATCTTTTTTATGGTAGATATTTCCATGTTTATACAGATGGCAGTGTAGATATTTCCATGTTTGTACAGACAGTGGTGTAGATATTTCCATGTTTATACAGATGACTGTGTAGGTATTTCCAGGTTTATACAGATGGCGGTGTAGACATTTCCATGTTTATACAGATAGCGGTGTGGCTATTTCTGTGTTTATACAGATAGCAGTGCAGATATTTCCATGCTTATAGAGAAGGCTGTGTAGATATTTACATGTTTATACAGATGGCACTGTAGTTATTTCCATGTTTATATAGATAGTGGTGTAGATATTTCCAGGTTTATACAGATGACTGTGTAGTTATTTCCATGTTTATACAGATGGCGGTGAAGATATTTCCATGTTAATAGAGACAGCCATGTAGATATGTCCATGTTTATACAGATAGCGGTGTAGACATTTCCATGTTTATAGAGATAGCGGTGTAGATATTTCCATGTTTATACAGATAGCTGTGTGGCTATTTCCATGTTTATACAGATAGCGTTGGAGATATTTCCATGTTTATACAGATAGCGGTGGAGATATTTCCATGTTTTTACAGATAGCGGTGGAGAAATTTCCATGTTTATACAGATAGCGGTGGACATATTTCCGTGTTTATAGAGATAGCGGTGTAGATATTTCCATGATTATACAGATAGCTGTGTGGCTATTTCCATGTTTATACAGATAGCTTTGGAGATATTTCCATGTTTATACAGATAGCGGTGGAGATATTTCCATGTTTATACAGATGGCGGTGGAGATATTTCCATGTTTATAGAGATAGCAGTGTATGAATTTCCATTTTTATACAGATAGCTGTGTGGCTATTTCCATGTTTATACAGATAGCGGTGTAGATATTTCCATGTTTAGACAGCTAATGGTGTAGATATTTCCATGTTTATACAGATTGCGGTGTAGGTATTTCCATGTTTATAGAGATAGCGGTGTAGATATTTCCATGTTTATACAGATGGCTGTGTATATATTTCCATGTGTACAGATGGCAGTGTAGATATTTCCATGTTTATAAAGATGGAGGTGTAGATATTTCCATGTTTATACAGATGATTGTGTAGATATTTCCATGTTTTTACAGATGGCGGTGTAGATATTTCCATGTTTATACAGATAGTGGTGTGGCTATTTCCATGTTTATACTGATAGCAGTGTAGATATTTCCATGTTTATAGAGATGGCTGTGTAGATATTTACATGTTTATACACATGGCAGTGTAGATATTTTCATGTTTATACAGATAGTGGTGTAAATATTTCCAGGTTTATACAGATGACTGTGTAGTTATTTCCATGTTTATAGAGATAGCAGTGTAGATATTTCCATGTTTATACAGATGGCTGTGTAGATATTTCCATGTTTATACAGATAGCGGTTTGGCTATTTCCATGTTTATACAGATAGCGGTGGAGATATTTCCATGTTTATAGAGATAGTGGTGTAGATATTTCCATGTTTATACAGATAGCTGTGTGGCTTTTTCCATGTTTATACAGATAGCGTTGGAGATATTTCCATGTTTATAAAGATAACGGTGGAGATATTTCCATGTTTATACAGATAGCGGTGGAGATATTTCCATGTTTATAGAGATAGCAGTGTAAATATTTCCATGTTTATACAGATAGCTGTGTGGCTATTTCCATGTTTATACAGATAGCGGTGTAGATATTTCCATGTTTATAGAGATGGCTGTGTAGATATTTACATATTTATACAGATGGCGGTGTAGATATTTCCATGTTTAGACAGCTAATGGTGTAGATATTTCCATGTTTATACAGATTGCGGTGTAGGTATTTCCATGTTTATAGAGATAGCGGTGTAGATATTTCCATGTTTATACAGATGGCTGTGTAGATATTTCCATGTGTACAGATGGCAGTGTAGATATTTCCATGTTTATAAAGATGGAGGTGTAGATATTTCCATGTTTATACAAATGATTGTGTAGATATTTCCATGTTTTTACAGATGGCGGTGTAGATATTTCCATGTTTATACAGATAGTGGTGTGGCTATTTCCATGTTTATACTGATAGCAGTGTAGATATTCCCATGTTTATAGAGATGGCTGTGTAGGTATTTACATGTTTATACACATGGCAGTGTAGATATTTTCATGTTTATACAGATAGTGGTGTGGCTATTTCCATGTTTATACTGATAGCAGTGTAGATATTTCCATGTTTATAGAGATGGCTGTGTAGATATTTACATGTTTATACACATGGCAGTGTAGATATTTTCATGTTTATACAGATAGTGGTGTAAATATTTCCAGGTTTATACAGATGATTGTGTAGTTATTTCCATGTTTATACAGATGGCGGTGAAGATATTTCCAAGTTTATAGAGACAGCCATGTAGATATTTCCATGTTTATACAGATGGAGGTGTAGATATTTCCATGTTTATACAGATAGCGGTTTGGCTATTTCCATGTTTATACAGATAGCGGTGGCGATATTTCCATGTTTATAGAGATAGTGGTGTAGATATTTCCATGTTTATACAGATAGCTGTGTGGCTTTTTCCATGTTTATACAGATAGCGTTGGAGATATTTCCATGTTTATACAGATAACGGTGGAGATATTTCCATGTTTATACAGATAGCGGTGGAGATATTTCCATGTTTATAGAGATAGCAGTGTATATATTTCCATGTTTATACAGATATCTGTGTGGCTATTTCCATGTTTATACAGATAGCGGTGTAGATATTTCCATGTTTATAGAGATGGCTGTGTAAATATTTACATATTTATACAGATGGCAGTGTAGATATTTCCATGTTTAGACAGATAATGGTGTAGATATTTCCATGTGTATACAGACTGCGGTGTAGGTATTTCCATGTTTATAGAGACAGCGGTGTAGATATTTCCATGTTTATACAGATGGCTGTGTAGATATTTCCATGTGCATACAGATGGCAGTGTAGATATTTCCATGTTTATACAGATGGAGGTGTAGATATTTCCATGTTTATACAGATGACTGTGTAGATATTTCCATGTTTTTACAGATGGCAGTGTAGGTATTTCCATGTTTATACAGATAGCGGTGTGGCTATTCCTATGTTTATACAGATAGCGGTATAGATATTTCCATGTTTATAGAGATGGCTGTGTAGATATTTTCATGTTTATACAGATGGCAGTGTAGATATTTTCATGTTTATACAGATAGTGGTGTAGATATTTCCAGGTTTATACAGATGACTGTGTAGTTATTTCCATGTTTATACAGATGGCGGTGAAGGTATTTCCATGTTTATAGAGACAGCCATGTAGATATTTCCATGTTTATACAGATAGCGGTGTAGACACTTCCATGTTTATAGAGATAGCGGTGTAGATACTTCCATATTTATACAGATAGCGGTGTGATTATTTCCATGTTTATACAGATAGCGGTGGAGATATTTCCATGTTTATACAGATAGCGGTGGAGATATTTCCATGTTAATAGAGATAGCGGTGTAGATATTTCCATGTTTATACAGATAGCTGTGTGGCTATTTCCAAGTTTTTACAGATAGCTTTGGAGATATTTCCATGTTTATACAGATGGCGGTGTATTTATTTCCATGATTATGCAGATGGTGGTGCAGATATTTCCATGTTTATACAGATAGTGGTGTACATATTTCCATATTTATACAGATGACTGTGTAGTTATTTCCATTTTTATACAGATGGCGGTGAAGATATTTCCATGTTTATACAGATAGCGGTGAAGATATTTCCATGTTTATACAGATGACTGTGTAGATATTTTCATATTTTTACACATGTCGGTGTAGATATTTCCATGTTTATACAGATAGCGGTGTGGCTATTTCCATGTTTATACATATAGCAGTGTAGATATTTCCATGTTTATAGAGATGGCTGTGTAGATATTTCCATGTTTATACAGATGGCAATGTAGATATTTCCATATTTGTACAGACAGTGGTGTAGATATTTCCAAGTTAATACAGATTACTGTGTAGGTATTTCCATGTTTAGAGAGATCGCGGTGTAGATATTTCCATGTTTATACAGATAGCGGTGTGGCTATTTCCATGTTTATACAGATAGCGGTGTAGATATTTCCATGTTTATAGAGATGGCTGTGTAGATATTTACATGTTTATACTGATGGCAGTGTAGATATTTCCATGTTTATACAGATAGTGGTGTAGCTATTTCCAGGTTTATACACATGAATGTGTAGGTATTTCCATGTTTATACAGATGGCGGGGTAGATATTTCCATGTTTATTGAGATAGCGATGTAGATATTTCCATGTTTATACAGATAGCGGTGTTGACATTTCCATGTTTATAGAGATAGCGGTGTAGATATTTCCATATGTATACAGATAGCGGTGTCACTATTTCCATGTTTATACTGATAGCGGTGGAGATATTTCCATGTTTATACAGATAGCGGTGGAGATATTTCCATGTTTATACAGATAGCGATGGAGATATTTCCATGTTTATAGAGATAGCGGTGTTGATATTTCCATGTTTATACAGATAGCTCTGTGGCTATTTCCATGTTTATACAGATAGAGGTGTAGATATTTCCATGTTTATAGAGATGGTTGTGTAGATATTTACATATTTATACAGAGGGCAGTGTAGATATTTCCATGTTTAGACAGATAATGGTGTAGATATTTCCATGTTTATACAGATTGAGGTAAAGGTATTATCATGTTTATAGAGATAGCGGTGTAGATATTTCCATGTTTATACAGATAGCTGTGTGGCTATGTCCATGTTTATACAGATAGCGTTGGAGTTATTTCCAAGTTTATAGAGATGGCGGTGTAGATTCTTCCATGTTTATGCAGAAGACGGTGCAGATATTTCCATGTTTATACAGATAGCGGTGTACATATTTCCATATTTATACAGATGACTGTGTAGTTATTTCCATTTTTATACAGATGGCGGTGTAGATATTTCCATGTTTATGCAGATAGCGGTGGAGGTATTTCCATGTTTATACAGATGACTTTGTAGATATTTTCATATTTTTACACATGTCGGTGTAGATATTTCCATGTTTATACAGATAGCGGTGTGGCTATTTCCTTGTTTATACAGATAGCAGTGTAGTTATTTCCATGTTTATAGAGATGGCTGTGTAGATATTTCCATGTTTATACAGATGGCAGTGTAGATATTTCTATGTTTGTACAGACAGTGGTGTAGATATTTCCAAGTTTGCACAGACAGTGGTGTACATATTTCCATGTTTATACAGATGACTGTTTAGGTATTTCCATGTTTATACAGATGGCGGTGTAGACATTTCCATGTTTATACAGATAGCGGTGTGGCTATTTCCGTGTTTATGCAGATAGCAGTGCAGATATTTCCATGATTATAGAGATGGCTGTGTAGATATTTACATGTTTATACAGATGGCACTGTAGTTACTTCCATGTTTATATAGATAGTGGTGTAGATATTTCCAGGTTTATACAGATGACTGTGTAGTTATTTCCATGTTTATACAGATGGCGGTGAAGATATTTCCATGTTAATAGAGACAGCCATGTAGATATGTCCATGTTTATACAGATAGCGGTGTATACATTTCCATGTTTATAGAGATAGCGGTGTAGATATTTCCATGTTTATACAGATAGCTGTGTGGCTATTTCCATGTTTATACAGATAGCGTTGGAGATATTTCCATGTTTATACAGATAGCGGTGGAGATATTTCCATGTTTTTACAGATAGCGGTGGAGATATTTCCATGTTTACACAGATAGCGGTGTAGATATTTCCATGTTTATAGAGATAGCGGTGTAGATATTTCCATGTTTATACAGATAGCTGTGTGGCTATTTCCATGTTTATACAGATAGCGTTGGAGGTATTTCCATGTTTATACAGATAGCGGTGGAGATATTTCCATGTTTATACAGATAGCGGTGGAGATATTTCCATGTTTATAGAGACAGAAGTGTATATATTTCCATTTTTATACAGATAGCTGTGTGGCTATTTCCCTGTTTATACAGATAGTGGTGTAGATATTTCCATGTTTATAGAGATGGCTGTGTAGATATTTACATATTTATACAGATGGCGGTGTAGATATTTCCATGTTTAGACAGATAATGGTGTAGATATTTCCATGTTTATACAGATTACGGTGTAGGTATTTCCATGTATATAGAGATAGCGGTGTAGATATTTCCATGTTTATACAGATAACGGTGGAGATATTTCCATGTTTATACAGATAGCGGTGGAGATATTTCCATGTTTATAGAGATAGCAGTGTATATATTTCCATGTTTATACAGATATCTGTGTGGCTATTTCCATATTTATACAGATAGCGGTGTAGATATTTCCATGTTTATAGAGATGGCTGTGTAGATATTTACATATTTATGCAGATGGCGGTGTAGATATTTCCATGTTTAGACAGATAATGGTGTAGATATTTCCATGTGTATACAGATTCCGGTGTAGGTATTTCCATGTTTATAGAGATAGCGGTGTAGATATTTCCATGTTTATACAGATGGACGTGTAGATATTTCCATGTTTATACAGACTGCGGTGTAGGTATTTCCATGTTTATACAGATAGCGGTGTGGCTATTCCTATGTTTATACAGATAGCGGTGTAGATATTTCCATGTTTATAGAGATGGCTGTGTAGATATTTTCATGTTTATACAGATGGCCGTGTAGATATTTTCATGTTTATACAGATAGTGTTGTAGATATTTCCAGGTTTATAGAGATGGCTGTGTAGATATTTTCATGTTTATACAGATGGCCGTGTAGATATTTTCATGTTTATACAGATAGTGTTGTAGATATTTCCAGGTTTATACAGATGACTGTGTAGTTATTTCCATGTTTATACAGATGGCGGTGAAGGTATTTCCATGTTTATAGAGACAGCCATGTAGATATTTCCATGTTTATACAGATAGCGGTGTAGACACTTCCATGTTTATAGAGATAGCGGTGTAGATACTTCCATATTTATACAGATAGCGGTGTGATTATTTCCATGTTTATACAGATAGCGGTGGAGATATTTCCATGTTTATACAGATAGCGTGGAGATATTTCCATGTTAATAGAGATAGCGGTGTAGATATTTCCATGTTTATACAAATAGCTGTGCGGCTATTTCCAAGTTTTTACAGAAAGCTTTGGAGATATTTCCATGTATATACAGATGGCGGTGTAGATATTTCCATGTTTATGCAGATGGCGGTGCAGATATTTCCATGTTTATACAGATAGCGGTGTACATATTTCCATATTTATACAGATGACAGTGTAGTTATATCCATTTTTATACAGATGGCGGTGAAGATATTTCCATGTTTATACAGATAGCGGTGAAGATATTTCCATGTTTATACAGATGACTGTGTAGATATTTTCACATTTTTACACATGTCGGTGTAGATATTTCCATGTTTATACAGATAGCGGTGTGGCTATTTCCAAGTTTATACATATAGCAGTGTAGATATTTCCATGTTTATAGAGATGGCTGTGTAGATATTTCCATGTTTATACAGATGGCAGTGTAGATATTTCCATGTTTGTACAGACAGTGGTGTAGATATTTCCATGTTTATAAAGATTACTCTGTAGGTATTTCCATGTTTAGAGAGATCGCGGTGTAGATATTTCCATGTTTATACAGATAGCGGTGTGTCTATTTCCATGTTTATACAGATAGCGGTGTAGATATTTCCATGTTTATAGAGATGGCTGTGTAGATATTTACATGTTTATACTGATAGCAGTGTAGATATATCCATGTTTATACAGATAGTGGTGTAGCTACTTCCAGGTTTATACAGGTGAATGTGTAGGTATTCCCTGTTTATACAGATGGCGGGGTAGATATTTCCATGTTTATTGAGATAGCGATGTAGATATTTCCATGTTTATACAGATAGCGGTGTAGACATTTCCATGTTTATAGAGATAGCGGTGTAGATATTTCCATATGTATACAGATAGCGGTGTCACTATTTCCATGTTTATACTGATAGCGGTGGAGATATTTCCATGTTTATACAGATAGCGGTGGAGATATTTCCATGTTTATACACATAGCGATGGAGATATTTCCATGTTTATAGAGATAGCGGTGTTGATATTTCCATGTTTATACAGATAGCTGTGTGGCTATTTCCATGTTTATACAGATAGCGGTGTAGATATTTCCATGTTTATAGAGATGGCTGTGTAGATATTTACATATTTATACAGAGGGCAGTGTAGATATTTCCATGTTTAGACAGATAATGGTGTAGATATTTCCATGTTTATACAGATTGAGGTATAGGTATTTCCATGTTTATAGAGATAGCGGTGTAGATATTTCCATGTTTATACAGATAGCTGTGTGGCTATGTCCATGTTTATACAGATAGCGTTGGAGTTATTTCCAAGTTTATAGAGATGGCAGTGTAGATTCTTCCATGTTTATGCAGAAGGCGGTGCAGATATTTCCATGTTTATACAGATAGCGGTGTACATATTTCCATATTTATACAGATGACTGTGTAGTTATTTCCATTTTTATACAGATGGCGGTGTAGATATTTCCATGTTTATGCAGATAGCGGTGGAGGTATTTCCATGTTTATACAGATGACTGTGTAGATATTTTCATATTTTTACACATGTCGGTGTAGATATTTCCATGTTTATACAGATAGCGGTGTGGCTATTTCCATGTTTATACAGATAGCAGTGTAGTTATTTCCATGTTTATAGAGATGGCTGTGTAGATATTTCCATGTTTATACAGATGGCAGTGTAGATATTTCCATGTTTGTACAGACAGTGGTGTAGATATTTCCATGTTTATACAGATGACTGTGTAGGTATTTCCATGTTTATACAGATGGCGGTGTAGACATTTCCATGTTTATACAGATAGTGGTGTGGCTATTTCCGTGTTTATACAGATAGCAGTGCAGATATTTCCATGATTATAAAGATGGCTGTGTAGATATTTACATGTTTATACAGATGGCACTGTAGTTACTTCCATGTTTATATAGATAGTGGTGTAGATATTTCCAGGTTTATACAGATGACTGTGTAGTTATTTCCATGTTTATACAGATGGCGGTGAAGATATTTCCATGTTAATAGAGACAGCCATGTAGATATGTCCATGTTTATACAGATAGCGGTGTAGACATTTCCATGTTTATAGAGATAGCGGTGTAGATATTTCCATGTTTATACAGATAGCTGTGTGGCTATTTCCATGTTTATACAGATAGCGTTGGAGATATTTCCATGTTTATACAGATAGCGGTGGAGATATTTCCATGTTTTTACAGATAGCGGTGGAGATATTTCCATGTTTATACAGATAGCGGTGGAGATATTTCCATGTTTATAGAGATAGCGGTGTAGATATTTCCATGTTCATACAGATAGCTGTGTGGCTATTTCCATGTTTATACAGATAGCGTTGGAGATATTTCCATGTTTATACAGATAGCGGTGGAGATATTTCCATGTTTATACAGATAGCGGTGGAGATATTTCCATGTTTATAGAGATAGCAGTGTATATATTTCCATGTTTATACAGATATCTGTGTGGCTATTTCCATGTTTATACAGATAGCGGTGTAGATATTTCCATGTTTATAGAGATGGCTGTGTAGATATTTACATATTTGTACAGATGGCAGTGTAGATATTTCCATGTTTAGACAGATAATGGTGTAGATATTTCCATGTGTATACAGACTGCGGTGTAGCTATTTCCATGTTTATAGAGATAGCGGTGTAGATATGTCCATGTTTATACAGATGGCTGTGTAGATATTTCCATGTGCATACAGATGGCTGTGTAGATATTTCCATGTTTATACAGATGGAGGTGTAGATATTTCCATTTAATAGAGATGACTGTGTAGATATTTCCATGTTTTTACAGATGGCGATGTAGCTATTTCCATGTTTATACAGATAGCGGTGTGGCTATTCCTATGTTTATACAGATAGCGGTGTAGATATTTCCATGTTTATAGAGATGGCTGTGTAGATGTTTTCATGTTTATACAGATGGCAGTGTAGATATTTTCATGTTTATACAGATAGTGGTGTAGATATTTCCAGGTTTATACAGATGACTGTGTAGTTATTTCCATGTTTATACAGATGGCGGTGAAGGTATTTCCATGTTTATAGAGACAGCCATGTAGATATTTCCATGTTTATACAGATAGCTGTGTAGACACTTCCATGTTTATAGAGATAGCGGTGTAGATACTTCCATATTTATACAGATAGCGGTGTGATTATTTCCATGTTTATACAGATAGCGGTGGAGATATTTCCATGTTTATACAGATAGCGGTGGAGATATTTCCAGGTTAATAGAGATAGCGGTGTAGATATTTCCATGTTTATACAGATAGCTGTGTGGCTATTTCCAAGTTTTTACAGATAGCTTTGGAGATATTTCCATGTTTATACAGATGGCGGTGTAGATATTTCCATGTTTATGCAGATGGCGGTGCAGATATTTCCATGTTTATACAGATAGCGGTGTACATATTTCCATATTTATACAGATGACAGTGTAGTTATTCCATTTTTATACAGATGGCGGTGAAGATATTTCCATGTTTATACAGATAGCGGTGAAGATATTTCCATGTTTATACAGATGACTGTGTAGATATTTTCATATTTTTACACATGTCGGTGTAGATATTTCCATGTTTATACAGATAGCGGTGTGGCTATTTCCATGTTTATACATATAGCAGTGTAGATATTTCCATGTTTATAGAGATGGCTGTGTAGATATTTCCATGTTTATACAGATGGCAGTGTAGATATTTCCAAGTTTGTACAGACAGTGGTGTAGATATTTCCATGTTTATACAGATTACTGTGTAGGTATTTCCATGTTTAGAGAGATCGCGGTGTAGATATTTCCATGTTTATACAGATAGCGGTGTGGCTATTTCCATGTTTATACAGATAGCGGTGTAGTTATTTCCATGTTTATAGAGATGGCTGTGTAGATATTTACATGTTTATACTGATGGCAGTGTAGATATTTCCATGTTTATACAGATAGTGGTGTAGCTATTTCCAGGTTTATACAGATGAATGTGTAGGTATTTCCATGTTTATACAGATGGCGGGGTAGATATTTCCAGGTTTATTGAGATAGCGATGTAGATATTTCCATGTTTATACAGATAGCGGTGTAGACATTTCCATGTTTATAGAGATAGCGGTGTAGATATTTCCATATGTATACAGATAGCGGTGTCACTATTTCCATGTTTATACTGATAGAGGTGGAGATATTTCCATGTTTATACAGATAGCGGTGGAGATATTTCCATGTTTATACAGATAGCGATGGAGATATTTCCATGTTTATAGAGATAGCGGTGTTGATATTTCCATGTTTATACAGATAGCTGTGTGGCTATTTCCATGTTTATACAGATAGCGGTGTAGATATTTCCATGTTTATAGAGATGGCTGTGTAGATATTTACATATTTATACAGAGGGCAGTGTAGATATTTCCATGTTTAGACAGATAATGGTGTAGATATTTCCATGTTTATACAGATTGAGGTATAGGTATTTCCATGTTTATAGAGATAGCGGTGTAGATATTTCCATGTTTATACAGATAGCTGTGTGGCTATGTCCATGTTTATACAGATAGCGTTGGAGTTATTTCCAAGTTTATAGAGATGGCAGTGTAGATTCTTCCATGTTTATGCAGAAGGCGGTGCAGATATTTCCATGTTTATACAGATAGCGGTGTACATATTTCCATATTTATACAGATGACTGTGTAGTTATTTCCATTTTTATACAGATGGCGGTGTAGATATTTCCATGTTTATGCAGATAGCGGTGGAGGTATTTCCATGTTTATACAGATGACTCTGTAGATATTTTCATATTTTTACACATGTCGGTGTAGATATTTCCATGTTTATACAGATAGCGGTGTGGCTATTTCCATGTTTATACAGATAGCAGTGTAGTTATTTCCATGTTTATAGAGATGGCTGTGTAGATATTTCCATGTTTATACAGATGGCAGTGTAGATATTTCCATGTTTGTACAGACAGTGGTGTAGATATTTCCATGTTTATACAGATGACTGTGTAGGTATTTCCATGTTTATACAGATGGCGGTGTAGACATTTCCATGTTTATACAGATAGTGGTGTGGCTATTTCCGTGTTTATACAGATAGCAGTGCAGATATTTCCATGATTATAAAGATGGCTGTGTAGATATTTACATGTTTATACAGATGGCACTGTAGTTACTTCCATGTTTATATAGATAGTGGTGTAGATATTTCCAGGTTTATACAGATGACTGTGTAGTTATTTCCATGTTTATACAGATGGCGGTGAAGATATTTCCATGTTAATAGAGACAGCCATGTAGATATGTCCATGTTTATACAGATAGCGGTGTAGACATTTCCATGTTTATAGAGATAGCGGTGTAGATATTTCCATGTTTATACAGATAGCTGTGTGGCTATTTCCATGTTTATACAGATAGCGTTGGAGATATTTCCATGTTTATACAGATAGCGGTGGAGATATTTCCATGTTTTTACAGATAGCGGTGGAGATATTTCCATGTTTATACAGATAGCGGTGGAGATATTTCCATGTTTATAGAGATAGCGGTGTAGATATTTCCATGTTCATACAGATAGCTGTGTGGCTATTTCCATGTTTATACAGATAGCGTTGGAGATATTTCCATGTTTATACAGATAGCGGTGGAGATATTTCCATGTTTATACAGATAGCGGTGGAGATATTTCCATGTTTATAGAGATAGCAGTGTATATATTTCCATGTTTATACAGATAGCGGTGTAGATATTTCCATGTTTATAGAGATGGCTGTGTAGATATTTACATATTTATACAGATGGCAGTGTAGATATTTCCATGTTTAGACAGATAATGGTGTAGATATTTCCATGTGTATACAGACTGCGGTGTAGCTATTTCCATGTTTATAGAGATAGCGGTGTAGATATGTCCATGTTTATACAGATGGCTGTGTAGATATTTCCATGTGCATACAGATGGCTGTGTAGATATTTCCATGTTTATACAGATGGAGGTGTAGATATTTCCATGTTTATACAGATGACTGTGTAGATATTTCCATGTTTTTACAGATGGCGGTGTAGGTATTTCCATGTTTATACAGATAGCTGTGTGGCTATTCCTATGTTTATACAGATAGCGGTGTAGATATTTCCATGTTTATAGAGATGGCTGTGTAGATGTTTTCATGTTTATGCAGATGGCAGTGTAGATATTTTCATGTTTCTACAGATAGTGGTGTAGATATTTCCAGGTTTATACAGATGACTGTGTAGTTATTTCCATGTTTATACAGATGGCGGTGAAGGTATTTCCATGTTTATAGAGACAGCCATGTAGATATTTCCATGTTTATACAGATAGCTGTGTAGACACTTCCATGTTTATAGAGATAGCGGTGTAGATACTTCCATATTTATACAGATAGCGGTGTGATTATTTCCATGTTTATACAGATAGCGGTGGAGATATTTCCATGTTTATACAGATAGCGGTGGAGATATTTCCAGGTTAATAGAGATAGCGGTGTAGATATTTCCATGTTTATACAGATAGCTGTGTGGCTATTTCCAAGTTTTTACAGATAGCTTTGGAGATATTTCCATGTTTATACAGATGGCGGTGTAGATATTTCCATGTTTATGCAGATGGCGGTGCAGATATTTCCATGTTTATACAGATAGCGGTGTACATATTTCCATATTTATACAGATGACAGTGTAGTTATTTCCATTTTTATACAGATGGCGGTGAAGATATTTCCATGTTTATACAGATAGCGGTGAAGATATTTCCATGTTTATACAGATGACTGTGTAGATATTTTCATATTTTTACACATGTCGGTGTAGATATTTCCATGTTTATACAGATAGCGGTGTGGCTATTTCCATGTTTATACATATAGCAGTGTAGATATTTCCATGTTTATAGAGATGGCTGTGTAGATATTTCCATGTTTATACAGATGGCAGTGTAGATATTTCCATGTTTGTACAGACAGTGGTGTAGATATTTCCATGTTTATACAGATTACTGTGTAGGTATTTCCATGTTTAGAGAGATCGCGGTGTAGATATTTCCATGTTTATACAGATAGCGGTGTGGCTATTTCCATGTTTATACAGATAGCGGTGTAGGTATTTCCATGTTTATAGAGATGGCTGTGTAGATATTTACATGTTTATACTGATGGCAGTGTAGATATTTCCATGTTTATACAGATAGTGGTGTAGCTATTTCCAGGTTTATACAGATGAATGTGTAGGTATTTCCATGTTTATACAGATGGCGGGGTAGATATTTCCAGGTTTATTGAGATAGCGATGTAGATATTTCCATGTTTATACAGATAGCGGTGTAGACATTTCCATGTTTATAGATATAGCGGTGTAGATATTTCCATATGTATACAGATAGCGGTGTCACTATTTCCATGTTTATACTGATAGCGGTGGAGATATTCCATGTTTATACAGATAGCGGTGGAGATATTTCCATGTTTATACAGATAGCGATGGAGATATTTCCATGGTTATAGAGATAGCGGTGTTGATATTTCCATGTTTATACAGATAGCTGTGTGGCTATTTCCATGTTTATACAGATAGCGGTGTAGATATTTCCATGTTTATTGAGATGGCTGTGTAGATATTTACATATTTATACAGAGGGCAGTGTAGATATTTCCATGTTTAGACAGATAATGGTGTAGATATTTCCATGTTTATACAGATTGAGGTATAGGTATTTCCATGTTTATAGAGATAGCGGTGTAGATATTTCCATGTTTATACAGATAGCTGTGTGGCTATGTCCATGTTTATACAGATAGCGTTGGAGTTATTTCCAAGTTTATAGAGATGGCAGTGTAGATTCTTCCATGTTTATGCAGAAGGCGGTGCAGATATTTCCATGTTTATACAGATAGCGGTGTACATATTTCCATATTTATACAGATGACTGTGTAGTTATTTCCATTTTTATACAGATGGCGGTGTAGATATTTCCATGTTTATGCAGATAGCGGTGGAGGTATTTCCATGTTTATACAGATGACTGTGTAGATATTTTCATATTTTTACACATGTCGGTGTAGATATTTCCATGTTTATACAGATAGCGGTGTGGCTATTTCCATGTTTATACAGATAGCAGTGTAGTTATTTCCATGTTTATAGAGATGGCTGTGTAGATATTTCCATGTTTATACAGATGGCAGTGTAGATATTTCCATGTTTGTACAGACAGTGGTGTAGATATTTCCATGTTTATACAGATGACTGTGTAGGTATTTCCATGTTTATACAGATGGCGGTATAGACATTTCCATGTTTATACTGATAGTGGTGTGGCTATTTCCGTGTTTATACAGATAGCAGTGCAGATATTTCCATGATTATAAAGATGGCTGTGTAGATATTTACATGTTTATACAGATGGCACTGTAGTTACTTCCATGTTTATATAGATAGTGGTGTAGATATTTCCAGGTTTATACAGATGACTGTGTAGTTATTTCCATGTTTATACAGATGGCGGTGAAGATATTTCCATGTTAATAGAGACAGCCATGTAGATATGTCCATGTTTATACAGATAGCGGTGTAGACATTTCCATGTTTATAGAGATAGCGGTGTAGATATTTCCATGTTTATACAGATAGCTGTGTGGCTATTTCCATGTTTATACAGATAGCGTTGGAGATATTTCCATGTTTATACAGATAGCGGTGGAGATATTTCCATGTTTTTACAGATAGCGGTGGAGATATTTCCATGTTTATACAGATAGCGGTGGAGATATTTCCATGTTTATAGAGATAGCGGTGTAGATATTTCCATGTTCATACAGATAGCTGTGTGGCTATTTCCATGTTTATACAGATAGCGTTGGAGATATTTCCATGTTTATACAGATAGCGGTGGAGATATTTCCATGTTTATACAGATAGCGGTGGAGATATTTCCATGTTTATAGAGATAGCAGTGTATATATTTCCATGTTTATACAGATATCTGTGTGGCTATTTCCATGTTTATACAGATAGCGGTGTAGATATTTCCATGTTTATAGAGATGGCTGTGTAGATATTTACATATTTATACAGATGGCAGTGTAGATATTTCCATGTTTAGACAGATAATGGTGTAGATATTACCATGTGTATACAGACTGCGGTGTAGCTATTTCCATGTTTATAGAGATAGCGGTGTAGATATGTCCATGTTTATTCAGATGGCTGTGTAGATATTTCCATGTGCATACAGATGGCTGTGTAGATATTTCCATGTTTATACAGATGGAGGTGTAGATATTTCCATGTTTATACAGATGACTGTGTAGATATTTCCATGTTTTTACAGATGGCGGTGTAGGTATTTCCATGTTTATACAGATAGCGGTGTGGCTATTCCTATGTTTATACAGATAGCGGTGTAGATATTTCCATGTTTATAGAGATGGCTGTGTAGATGTTTTCATGTTTATACAGATGGCAGTGTAGATATTTTCATGTTTCTACAGATAGTGGTGTAGATATTTCCAGGATTATACAGATGACTGTGTAGTTATTTCCATGTTTATACAGATGGCGGTGAAGGTATTTCCATGTTTATAGAGACAGCCATGTAGATATTTCCATGTTTATACAGATAGCTGTGTAGACACTTCCATGTTTATAGAGATAGCGGTGTAGATACTTCCATATTTATACAGATAGCGGTGTGATTATTTCCATGTTTATACAGATAGCGGTGGAGATATTTCCATGTTTATACAGATAGCGGTGGAGATATTTCCAGGTTAATAGAGATAGCGGTGTAGATATTTCCATGTTTATACAGATAGCTGTGTGGCTACTTCCAAGTTTTTACAGATAGCTTTGGAGATATTTCCATGTTTATACAGATGGCGGTGTAGATATTTCCATGTTTATGCAGATGGCGGTGCAGATATTTCCATGTTTATACAGATAGCGGTGTACATATTTCCATATTTATACAGATGACAGTGTAGTTATTTCCATTTTTATACAGATGGCGGTGAAGATATTTCCATGTTTATACAGATAGCGGTGAAGATATTTCCATGTTTATACAGATGACTGTGTAGATATTTTCATATTTTTACACATGTCGGTGTAGATATTTCCATGTTTATACAGATAGCGGTGTGGCTATTTCCATGTTTATACATATAGCAGTGTAGATATTTCCATGTTTATAGAGATGGCTGTGTAGATATTTCCATGTTTATACAGATGGCAGTGTAGATATTTCCATGTTTGTACAGACAGTGGTGTAGATATTTCCATGTTTATACAGATTACTGTGTAGGTATTTCCACGTTTAGAGAGATCGCGGTGTAGATATTTCCATGTTTATACAGATAGCGGTGTGGCTATTTCCATGTTTATACAGATAGCGGTGTAGGTAATTCCATGTTTATAGAGATGGCTGTGTAGATATTTACATGTTTATACTGATGGCAGTGTAGATATTTCCATGTTTATACAGATAGTGGTGTAGCTATTTCCAGGTTTATACAGATGAATGTGTAGGTATTTCCATGTTTATACAGATGGCGGGGTAGATATTTCCAGGTTTATTGAGATAGCGATGTAGATATTTCCATGTTTATACAGATAGCGGTGTAGACATTTCCATGTTTATAGAGATAGCGGTGTAGATATTTCCATATGTATACAGATAGCGGTGTCACTATTTCCATGTTTATACTGATAGCGGTGGAGATATTCCATGTTTATACAGATAGCGGTGGAGATATTTCCATGTTTATACAGATAGCGATGGAGATATTTCCATGTTCATAGAGATAGCGGTGTTGATATTTCCATGTTTATACAGATAGCTGTGTGGCTATTTCCATGTTTATACAGATAGCGGTGTAGATATTTCCATGTTTATTGAGATGGCTGTGTAGATATTTACATATTTATACAGAGGGCAGTGTAGATATTTCCATGTTTAGACAGATAATGGTGTAGATATTTCCATGTTTATACAGATTGAGGTATAGATATTTCCATGTTTATAGAGATAGCGGTGTAGATATTTCCATGTTTATACAGATAGCTGTGTGGCTATGTCCATGTTTATACAGATAGCGTTGGAGTTATTTCCAAGTTTATAGAGATGGCAGTGTAGATTCTTCCATGTTTATGCAGAAGGCGGTGCAGATATTTCCATGTTTATACAGATAGCGGTGTACATATTTCCATATTTATACAGATGACTGTGTAGTTATTTCCATTTTTATACAGATGGCGGTGTAGATATTTCCATGTTTATGCAGATAGCGGTGGAGGTATTTCCATGTTTATACAGATGACTGTGTAGATATTTTCATATTTTTACACATGTCGGTGTAGATATTTCCATGTTTATACAGATAGCGGTGTGGCTATTTCCATGTTTATACAGATAGCAGTGTAGTTATTTCCATGTTTATAGAGATGGCTGTGTAGATATTTCCATGTTTATACAGATGGCAGTGTAGATATTTCCATGTTTGTACAGACAGTGGTGTAGATATTTCCATGTTTATACAGATGACTGTGTAGGTATTTCCATGTTTATACAGATGGCGGTGTAGACATTTCCATGTTTATACAGATAGTGGTGTGGCTATTTCCGTGTTTATACAGATAGCAGTGCAGATATTTCCATGATTATAAAGATGGCTGTGTAGATATTTACATGTTTATACAGATGGCACTGTAGTTACTTCCATGTTTATATAGATAGTGGTGTAGATATTTCCAGGTTTATACAGATGACTGTGTAGTTATTTCCATGTTTATACAGATGGCGGTGAAGATATTTCCATGTTAATAGAGACAGCCATGTAGATATGTCCATGTTTATACAGATAGCGGTGTAGACATTTCCATGTTTATAGAGATAGCGGTGTAGATATTTCCATGTTTATACAGATAGCTGTGTGGCTATTTCCATGTTTATACAGATAGCGTTGGAGATATTTCCATGTTTATACAGATAGCGCTGGAGATATTTCCATGTTTTTACAGATAGCGGTGGAGATATTTCCATGTTTATACAGATAGCGGTGGAGATATTTCCATGTTTATAGAGATAGCGGTGTAGATATTTCCATGTTCATACAGATAGCTGTGTGGCTATTTCCATGTTTATACAGATAGCGTTGGAGATATTTCCATGTTTATACAGATAGCGGTGGAGATATTTCCATGTTTATACAGATAGCGGTGGAGATATTTCCATGTTTATAGAGATAGCAGTGTATATATTTCCATGTTTATACAGATATCTGTGTGGCTATTTCCATGTTTATACAGATAGCGGTGTAGATATTTCCATGTTTATAGAGATGGCTGTGTAGATATTTAGATATTTATACAGATGGCAGTGTAGATATTTCCATGTTTAGACAGATAATGGTGAAGATATTTCCATGTGTATACAGACTGCGGTGTAGCTATTTCCATGTTTATAGAGATAGCGGTGTAGATATGTCCATGTTTATACAGATGGCTGTGTAGATATTTCCATGTGCATACAGATGGCTGTGTAGATATTTCCATGTTTATACAGATGGAGGTGTAGATATTTCCATGTTTATACAGATGACTGTGTAGATATTTCCATGTTTTTACAGATGGCGGTGTAGGTATTTCCATGTTTATACAGATAGCGGTGTGGCTATTCCTATGTTTATACAGATAGCGGTGTAGATATTTCCATGTTTATAGAGATGGCTGTGTGGATGTTTTCATGTTTATACAGATGGCAGTGTAGATATTTTCATGTTTATACAGATAGTGGTGTAGATATTTCCAGGTTTATACAGATGACTGTGTAGTTATTTCCATGTTTATACAGATGGCGGTGAAGGTATTTCCATGTTTATAGAGACAGCCATGTAGATATTTCCATGTTTATACAGATAGCTGTGTAGACACTTCCATGTTTATAGAGATAGCGGTGTAGATACTTCCATATTTATACAGATAGCGGTGTGATTATTTCCATGTTTATACAGATAGCGGTGGAGATATTTCCATGTTTATACAGATAGCGGTGGAGATATTTCCAGGTTAATAGAGATAGCGGTGTAGATATTTCCATGTTTATACAGATAGCTGTGTGGCTATTTCCAAGTTTTTACAGATAGCTTTGGAGATATTTCCATGTTTATACAGATGGCGGTGTAGATATTTCCATGTTTATGCAGATGGCGGTGCAGATATTTCCATGTTTATACAGATAGCGGTGTACATATTTCCATATTTATACAGATGACAGTGTAGTTATTTCCATTTTTATACAGATGGCGGTGAAGATATTTCCATGTTTATAGAGATAGCGGTGAAGATATTTCCATGTTTATACAGATGACTGTGTAGATATTTTCATATTTTTACACATGTCGGTGTAGATATTTCCATGTTTATACAGATAGCGGTGTGGCTATTTCCATGTTTATACATATAGCAGTGTAGATATTTCCATGTTTATAGAGATGGCTGTGTAGATATTTCCATGTTTATACAGATGGCAGTGTAGATATTTCCATGTTTGTACAGACAGTGGTGTAGATATTTCCATGTTTATACAGATTACTGTGTAGGTATTTCCATGTTTAGAGAGATCGCGGTGTAGATATTTCCATGTTTATACAGATAGCGGTGTGGCTATTTCCATGTTTATACAGATAGCGGTGTAAGGTATTTCCATGTTTATAGAGATGGCTGTGTAGATATTTACATGTTTATACTGATGGCAGTGTAGATATTTCCATGTTTATACAGATAGTGGTGTAGCTATTTCCAGGTTTATACAGATGAATGTGTAGGTATTTCCATGTTTATACAGATGGCGGGGTAGATATTTCCAGGTTTATTGAGATAGCGATGTAGATATTTCCATGTTTATACAGATAGCGGTGTAGACATTTCCATGTTTATAGAGATAGCGGTGTAGATATTTCCATATGTATACAGATAGCGGTGTCACTATTTCCATGTTTATACTGATAGCGGTGGAGATATTCCATGTTTATACAGATAGCGGTGGAGATATTTCCATGTTTATACAGATAGCGATGGAGATATTTCCATGTTTATAGAGATAGCGGTGTTGATATTTCCATGTTTATACAGATAGCTGTGTGGCTAATTCCATGTTTATACAGATAGCGGTGTAGATATTTCTATGTTTATAGAGATGGCTGTGTAGATATTTACATATTTATACAGAGGGCAGTGTAGATATTTCCATGTTTAGACAGATAATGGTGTAGATATTTCCATGTTTATACAGATTGAGGTATAGGTATTTCCATGTTTATAGAGATAGCGGTGTAGATATTTCCATGTTTACACAGATAGCTGTGTGGCTATGTCCATGTTTATACAGATAGCGTTGGAGTTATTTCCAAGTTTATAGAGATGGCGGTGTAGATTCTTCCATGTTTATGCAGAAGGCGGTGCAGATATTTCCATGTTTATACAGATAGCGGTGTACATATTTCCATATTTATACAGATGACTGTGTAGTTATTTCCATTTTTATACAGATGGCGGTGTAGATATTTCCATGTTTATACAGATAGCGGTGTGGCTATTTCCATGTTTATACAGATAGCAGTGTAGATATTTCCATGTTTATAGAGATGGCTTTGTAGTTATTTCCATGTTTATACAGATGGCAGTGTAGATATTTCCATGTTTGTACAGACAGTGGTGTAGATATTTCCATGTTTATACAGATGACTGTGTAGATATTTCCATGTTTATACAGATGGCGGTGTAGACATTTCCATGTTTATACAGATAGCGGTGTGGATATTTCCATGTTTATACAGATAGCAGTGCAGATATTTCCATGTTAATAGAGATGGCTGTTTAGATATTTACATGTTTATACAAATGGCAGTGTAGTTATTTCCATGTTTATACAGATACTGGTGTAGATAGTTCCAGGTTTATACAGATGACTGTGTAGTTATTTCCATGTTTATACAGATGGCGGTGAAGATATTTCCATGTTTATAGAGACAGCCATGTAGATATTTCCATGTTTACACCGATAGCGGTGTAGACATTTCCATGTTTATAGAGATAGCGGTGTAGATATTTCCATATTTATACAGATTGCGGTGTCACTATTTCCATGTTTATACAGATAACGGTGGAGATATTTCCATGTTTATACAGATAGCGGTGGAGATGTTTCCATGTTTATAGAGATAGCAGTGTAGATATTTCCATGTTTATACAGATAGCTGTGTGGCTATTTCCATGTTTATACAGATAGCGTTGGAGATATTTCCATGTTTATACAGATAGCGGTGCAGATATTTCCATGTTTATACAGATAGCAGTGGAGATATTTCCATGTTTATAGTGATAGCAGTGTATATATTTCCATGTTTATACAGATAGCTGTGTGGCTATTTCCATGTTTATACAGATAGTGGTGTAGATATTTCCATGTTTATAGAGATGGCTGTGTAGATATTTACATATTTATATAGATGGCAGTGTAGATATTTCCATGTTTAGACCGATAATGCTGTAGATATTTCCATGTTTATACAGATTGCGGTGTAGGTATTTCCATGTTTGTAGAGATAGCGGTGTAGATATTTCCATGTTTATACAGATGGCTGTGTAGATATTTCCATGTGTATACTGATGGCAGTATAGATATTTCCATGTTTATAAAGATGAAGGTGTAGATATTTCTATGTTTATAGAGATGACTGTGTAGATATTTCCATGTTTTTACAGATGGCGGTGTAGATATTTCCATGTTCATACATATAGCGGTGTGGCTATTTCCATGTTTATACAGATAGCGGTGTAGATATTTCCATGTTTATAGAGATGGCTGTGTAGATATTTCCATGTTTATACAGATGGCAGTGTAGATATTTCCATGTTTGTACAGACAGTGGTGTAGATATTTCCATGTTTATACAGATGACAGTTTAGGTATTTCCATGTTTATACTGATGGCGGTGTAGATATTTCCATGTTTATACAGATAGCCGTGTGGTTATTTCCATGTTTATACAGATATAGGCGTAGATATTTCCATGTTTATAGAGATGGATATGTAGATATTTACATGTTTATACAGATGGCAGTGCTGATATTTCCATGTTTGTACAGATAGTGGTGTAGATATTTCCAAGTTTATACAGATGACTGTGTAGGTATTTCCATGTTTATACAGATGGCGGTGTAGATATTTCCATGTTTATAGAGATAGCCATGTAGATATTTCCATGTTTATACAGATAGCGGTGTCACTATTTCCATGTTTATACAGATAGCGGTGTAGATATTTCCATGTTTATACAGATAGCGGTGCAGATATTTCCATGTTTATAGAGATAGAGGTGTAGATATTTCCATGTTTATACAGATAGCTGTGTGGCTATTTCCATGTTTATAAAGATAGCGGTGTACATATTTCCATGTTTATAGAGATGGCTGTGTGGATATTTACATATTTATACAGATGGCAGTGTAGATATTTCCATGTTTATACAGATGGAGGCGTAGATATTTCCATGTTTATACAGATGACTTCGTAGCTATTTCCATGTTCTTGCAGATAGCAGTGTAGATATTTCCATGTTTATAGAGATGGCTGTGTCGATATTTACATGTTTATACAGATGGCAGTGTAGATATTTTCATGTTTATACAGATAGTGGTGTAGATATTTCCAGGTTTATACCGATGACTGTGTAGTTATTTCCATGTTTATACAGATAGCAGTGTAGATATTTCCATGTTTATAGAGATGGCTCTGTAGATATTTCCATGTTTATACAGATAGCAGTGAAGATATTTCCATGTTTGTACAGACAGTGGTGTAGATATTTCCATGTTTATACAGATGACTGTGTAGGTATTTCCATGTTTATACAGATGGCGGTGTAGACATTTCCATGTTTATACAGATAGTGGTGTGGCTATTTCCGTGTTTATACAGATAGCAGTGCAGATATTTCCATGATTATAAAGATGGCTGTGTAGATATTTACATGTTTATACAGATGGCACTGTAGTTACTTCCATGTTTATATAGATAGTGGTGTAGATATTTCCAGGTTTATACAGATGACTGTGTAGTTATTTCCATGTTTATACAGATGGCGGTGAAGATATTTCCATGTTAATAGAGACAGCCATGTAGATATGTCCATGTTTATACAGATAGTGGTGTAGACATTTCCATGTTTATAGAGATAGCGGTGTAGATATTTCCATGTTTATACAGATAGCTGTGTGGCTATTTCCATGTTTATACAGATAGCGTTGGAGATATTTCCATGTTTATACAGATAGCGGTGGAGATATTTCCATGTTTTTACAGATAGCGGTGGAGATATTTCCATGTTTATACAGATAGCGGTGGAGATATTTCCATGTTTATAGGGATAGCGTTGTAGATATTTCCATGTTCATACAGATAGCTGTGTGGCTATTTCCATGTTTATACAGATAGCGTTGGAGATATTTCCATGTTTATACAGATAGCGGTGGAGATATTTCCATGTTTATACAGACAGCGGTGGAGATATTTCCATCTTTATAGAGATAGCATTGTATATATTTCCATTTTTATACAGATAGCTGTGAGGCTATTTCCCTGTTTATACAGATAGTGGTGTAGATATTTCCATGTTTATAGAGATGGCTGTGTAGATATTTACATATTTATACAGATGGCGGTGTAGATATTTCCATGTTTAGACAGATAATGGTGTAGATATTTCCATGTTTATACAGATTGCGGTGTAGGTATTTCCATGTTTATAGAGATAGCGGTGTAGATATTTCCATGTTTATACAGATAACGGTGGAGATATTTCCATGTTTATACAGATAGCGGTGGAGATATTTCCATGTTTATAGAGATAGCAGTGTATATATTTCCATGTTTATACAGATATCTGTGTGGCTATTTCCATGTTTATACAGATAGCGGTGTAGATATTTCCATGTTTATAGAGATGGCTGTGTAGATATTTACATATTTATACAGATGGCAGTGTACATATTTCCATGTTTAGACAGATAATGGTGTAGATATTTCCATGTGTATACAGACTGCGGTGTAGGTATTTCCATGTTTATAGAGATAGCGGTGTAGATATTTCCATGTTTATACAGATGGCTGTGTAGATATTTCCATGTGCATACAGATGGCTGTGTAGATATTTCCATGTTTATACAGATGGAGGTGTAGATATTTCCATGTTTATACAGATGACTGTGTAGATATTTCCATGTTTTTACAGATGGCGGTGTAGGTATTTCCATGTTTATACAGATAGCGGTGTGGCTATACCTATGTTTATACAGATAGCGGTGTAGATATTTCCATGTTTATAGAGATGGCTGTGTAGATGTTTTCATGTTTATACAGATGGCAGTGTAGATATTTTCATGTTTATACAGATAGTGGTGTAGATATTTCCAGGTTTATACAGATGACTGTGTAGTTATTTCCATGTTTATACAGATGGCGGTGAAGGTATTTCCATGTTTATAGAGACAGCCATGTAGATATTTCCATGTTTATACAGATAACTGTGTAGACACTTCCATGTTTATAGAGATAGCGGTGTAGATACTTCCATATTTATACAGATAGTGGTGTGATTATTTCCAAGTTTATACAGATAGCGGTGGAGATATTTCCATGTTTATACAGATAGCGGTGGAGATATTTCCAGGTTAATAGAGATAGCGGTGTAGATATTTCCATGTTTATACAGATAGCTGTGTGGCTATTTCCAAGTTTTTACAGATAGCTTTGGAGATATTTCCATGTTTATACAGATGGCGGTGTAGATATTTCCATGTTTATGCAGATGGCGGTGCAGATATTTCCATGTTTATACAGATAGCGGTGTACATATTTCCATATTTATACAGATGACTGTGTAGTTATTTCCATTTTTATACAGATGGCGGTGAAGATATTTCCATGTTTATACAGATAGCGGTGAAGATATTTCCATGTTTATACAGATGACTGCGTAGATATTTTCATATTTTTACACATGTCGGTGTAGATATTTCCATGTTTATACAGATAGCGGTGTGGCTATTTCCATGTTTATACATATAGCAGTGTAGATATTTCCATGTTTATAGAGATGGCTGTGTAGATATTTCCATGTTTATACAGATGGCAGTATAGATATTTCCATGTTTGTACAGACAGTGGTGTAGATATTTCCATGTTTATACAGATTACTGTGTAGGTATTTCCATGTTTAGAGAGATCGCGGTGTAGATATTTCCATGTTTATACAGATAGCGGTGTGGCTATTTCCATGTTTATACAGATAGCGGTGTAGGTATTTCCATGTTTATAGAGATGGCTGTGTAGATATTTACATGTTTATACTGATGGCAGTGTAGATATTTCCATGTTTATACAGATAGTGGTGTAGCTATTTCCAAGTTTGTACAGATGAATGTGTAGGTATTTCCATGTTTATACAGATGGCGGGGTAGATATTTCCATGTTTATTGAGATAGCGATGTAGATATTTCCATGTTTATACAGATAGCGGTGTAGACATTTCCATGTTTATAGAGATAGCGGTGTAGATATTTCCATATGTATACAGATAGCGGTGTCACTATTTCCATGTTTATACTGATAGCGGTGGAGATATTCCATGTTTATACAGATAGCGGTGGAGATATTTCCATGTTTATACAGATAGCGATGGAGATATTTCCATGTTTATAGAGATAGCGGTGTTGATATTTCCATGTTTATACAGATAGCTGTGTGGCTATTTCCATGTTTATACAGATAGCGGTGTAGATATTTCTATGTTTATAGAGATGGCTGTGTAGATATTTACATATTTATACAGAGGGCAGTGTAGATATTTCCATGTTTAGACAGATAATGGTGTAGATATTTCCATGTTTATACAGATTGAGGTATAGGTATTTCCATGTTTATAGAGATAGCGGTGTAGATATTTCCATGTTTACACAGATAGCTGTGTGGCTATGTCCATGTTTATACAGATAGCGTTGGAGTTATTTCCAAGTTTATAGAGATGGCGGTGTAGATTCTTCCATGTTTATGCAGAAGGCGGTGCAGATATTTCCATGTTTATACAGATAGCGGTGTACATATTTCGATATTTATACAGATGACTGTGTAGTTATTTCCATTTTTATACAGATGGCGGTGTAGATATTTCCATGTTTATACAGATAGCGGTGTGGCTATTTCCATGTTTATACAGATAGCAGTGTAGATATTTCCATGTTTATAGAGATGGCTTTGTAGTTATTTCCATGTTTATACAGATGGCAGTGTAGATATTTCCATGTTTGTACAGACAGTGGTGTAGATATTTCCATGTTTATACAGATGACTGTGTAGATATTTCCATGTTTATACAGAAGGCGGTGTAGACATTTCCATGTTTATACAGATAGCGGTGTGGATATTTCCATGTTTATACAGATAGCGGTGCAGATATTTCCATGTTATTAGAGATGGCTGTTTAGATATTTACATGTTTATACAAATGGCAGTGTAGTTATTTCCATGTTTATACAGATACTGGTGTAGATATTTCCAGGTTTATACAGATGACTGTGTAGTTATTTCCATGTTTATACAGATGGCGGTGAAGATATTTCCATGTTTATAGAGACAGCCATGTAGATATTTCCATGTTTACACCGATAGCGGTGTAGACATTTCCATGTTTATAGAGATAGCGGTGTAGATATTTCCATATTTATACAGATTGCGGTGTCACTATTTCCATGTTTATACACATAACGGTGGAGATATTTCCATGTTTATACAGATAGCGGTGGAGATGTTTCCATGTTTATAGAGATAGCAGTGTAGATATTTCCATGTTTATACAGATAGCTGTGTGGCTATTTCCATGTTTATACAGATAGCGTTGGAGATATTTCCATGTTTATACAGATAGCGGTGCAGATATTTCCATGTTTATACAGATAGCAGTGGAGATATTTCCATGTTTATAGTGATAGCAGTGTATATATTTCCATGTTTATACAGATAGCTGTGTGGCTATTTCCATGTTTATACAGATAGTGGTGTAGATATTTCCATGTTTATAGAGATGGCTGTGTAGATATTTACATATTTATATAGATGGCAGTGTAGATATTTCCATGTTTAGACCGATAATGCTGTAGATATTTCCATGTTTATACAGATTGCGGTGTAGTTATTTCCATGTTTGTAGAGATAGCGGTGTAGATATTTCCATGTTTATACAGATGGCTGTGTAGATATTTCCATGTGTATACTGATGGCAGTATAGATATTTCCATGTTTATAAAGATGAAGGTGTAGATATTTCTATGTTTATACAGATGACTGTGTAGATATTTCCATGTTTTTACAGATGGCGGTGTAGATATTTCCATGTTTATACATATAGCGGTGTGGCTATTTCCATGTTTATACAGATAGCGGTGTAGATATTTCCATGTTTATAGAGATGGCTGTGTAGATATTTCCATGTTTATACAGATGGCAGTGTAGATATTTCCATGTTTGTACAGACAGTGGTGTAGATATTTCCATGTTTATACAGATGACAGTTTAGGTATTTCCATGTTTATACTGATGGCGGTGTAGATATTTCCATGTTTATACAGATAGCCGTGTGGTTATTTCCATGTTTATACAGATATAGGCGTAGATATTTCCATGTTTATAGAGATGGATATGTAGATATTTACATGTTTATACAGATGGCAGTGTAGATATTTCCGTGTTTATAGAGATAGTGGTGTAGATATTTCCAAGTTTATACAGATGACTGTGTAGGTATTTCCATGTTTATACAGATGGCGGTGTAGATATTTCCATGTTTATAGAGATAGCCATGTAGATATTTCCATGTTTATACAGATAGCGGTGTCACTATTTCCAAGTTTATACAGATAGCGGTGTAGATATTTCCATGTTTATACAGATAGCGGTGCAGATATTTCCATGTTTATAGAGATAGCGGTGTAGATATTTCCATGTTTATACAGATAGCTGTGTGGCTATTTCCATGTTTATAAAGATAGCGGTGTACATATTTCCATGTTTATAGAGATGGCTGTGTGGATATTTACATATTTATACAGATGGCAGTGTAGATATTTCCATGTTTATACAGATGGAGGCGTAGATATTTCCATGTTTATACAAATGACTGCGTAGATATTTCCATGTTCATACAGATAGCAGTGTAGATATTTCCATGTTTATAGAGATGGCTGTGTCGATATTTACATGTTTATACAGATGGCAGTGTAGATATTTCCATGTTTGTACAGACAGTGGTGTAGATATTTCCATGTTTATACAGATTACTGTGTAGGTATTTCCATGTTTAGAGAGATCGCGGTGTAGATATTTCCATGTTTATACAGATAGCGGTGTGGCTATTTCCATGTTTATACAGATAGCGGTGTAGGTATTTCCATGTTTATAGAGATGGCTGTGTAGATATTTACATGTTTATACTGATGGCAGTGTAGATATTTCCATGTTTATACAGATAGTGGTGTAGCTATTTCCAAGTTTATACAGATGAATGTGTAGGTATTTCCATGTTTATACAGATGGCGGGGTAGATATTTCCATGTTTATTGAGATAGCGATGTAGATATTTCCATGTTTATACAGATAGCGGTGTAGACATTTCCATGTTTATAGAGATAGCGGTGTAGATATTTCCATATGTATACAGATAGCGGTGTCACTATTTCCATGTTTATACTGATAGCGGTGGAGATATTTCCATGTTTATACAGATAGCGATGGAGATATTTCCATGTTTATAGAGATAGCGGTGTTGATATTTCCATGTTTATACAGATAGCTGTGTGGATATTTCCATGTTTATACAGATAGCGGTGTAGATATTTCTATGTTTATAGAGATGGCTGTGTAGATATTTACATATTTATACCGAGGGCAGTGTAGATATTTCCATGTTTAGACAGATAATGGTGTAGATATTTCCATGTTTATACAGATTGAGGTATAGGTATTTCCATGTTTATAGAGATAGCGGTGTAGATATTTCCATGTTTACACAGATAGCTGTGTGGCTATGTCCATGTTTATACAGATAGCGTTGGAGTTATTTCCAAGTTTATAGAGATGGCGGTGTAGATTCTTCCATGTTTATGCAGAAGGCGGTGCAGATATTTCCATGTTAATACAGATAGCGGTGTACATATTTCCATATTTATACAGATGACTGTGTAGTTATTTCCATTTTTATACAGATGGCGGTGTAGATATTTCCATGTTTATACAGATAGCGGTGTGGCTATTTCCATGTTTATACAGATAGCAGTGTAGATATTTCCATGTTTATAGAGATGGCTTTGTAGTTATTTCCATGTTTATACAGATGGCAGTGTAGATATTTCCATGTTTGTACAGACAGTGGTGTAGATATTTCCGTGTTTATACAGATGACTGTGTAGATATTTCCATGTTTATACAGATGGCGGTGTAGACATTTCCATGTTTATACAGATAGCGGTGTGGATATTTCCATGTTTATACAGATAGCGGTGCAGATATTTCCATGTTATTAGAGATGGCTGTTTAGATATTTACATGTTTATACAAATGGCAGTGTAGTTATTTCCATGTTTATACAGATACTGGTGTAGATATTTCCAGGTTTATACAGATGACTGTGTAGTTATTTCCATGTTTATACAGATGGCGGTGAAGATATTTCCATGTTTATAGAGACAGCCATGTAGATATTTCCATGTTTACACCGATAGCGGTGTAGACATTTCCATGTTTATAGAGATAGCGGTGTAGATATTTCCATATTTATACAGATTGCGGTGTCACTATTTCCATGTTTATACAGATAACGGTGGAGATATTTCCATGTTTATACAGATAGCGGTGGAGATGTTTCCATGTTTATAGAGATAGCAGTGTAGATATTTCCATGTTTATACAGATAGCTGTGTGGCTATTTCCATGTTTATACAGATAGCGTTGGAGATATTTCCATGTTTATACAGATAGCGGTGCAGATATTTCCATGTTTATACAGATAGCAGTGGAGATATTTCCATGTTTATAGTGATAGCAGTGTATATATTTCCATGTTTATACAGATAGCTGTGTGGCTATTTCCATGTTTATACAGATAGTGGTGTAGATATTTCCATGTTTATAGAGATGGCTGTGTAGATATTTACATATTTATATAGATGGCAGTGTAGATATTTCCATGTTTAGACCGATAATGCTGTAGATATTTCAATGTTTACACAGATTGCGGTGTAGGTATTTCCATGTTTGTAGAGATAGCGGTGTAGATATTTCCATGTTTATACAGATGGCTGTGTAGATATATCCATGTGTATACTGATGGCAGTATAGATATTTCCATGTTTATAAAGATGAAGGTGTAGATATTTCTATGTTTATACAGATGACTGTGTAGGTATTTCCATGTTTTTACAGATGGCGGTGTAGATATTTCCATGTTTATACACATAGCGGTGTGGCTATTTCCATGTTTATACAGATAGCGGTGTAGATATTTCCATGTTTATAGAGATGGCTCTGTAGATATTTCCAAGTTTATACAGATGGCAGTGTAGATATTTCCATGTTTGTACAGACAGTGGTGTAGATATTTCCATGTTTATACAGATGACAGTTTAGGTATTTCCATGTTTATACTGATGGCGGTGTAGATATTTCCATGTTTATACAGATAGCCGTGTGGTTATTTCCATGTTTATACAGATATAGGCGTAGATATTTCCTTGTTTATAGAGATGGATATGTAGATATTTACATGTTTATACAGATGGCAGTGTAGATATTTCCGTGTTTATAGAGATAGTGGTGTAGATATTTCCAAGTTTATACAGATGACTGTGTAGGTATTTCCATGTTTATACAGATGGCGGTGTAGATATTTATATGTTTATAGAGATAGCCATGTAGATATTTCCATGTTTATACAGATAGCGGTGTCACTATTTCCATGTTTATACAGATAGCGGTGTAGATATTTCCATGTTTATACAGATAGCGGTGCAGATATTTCCATGTTTATAGAGATAGCGGTGTAGATATTTCCATGTTTATACAGATAGCTGTGTGGCTATTTCCATGTTTATAAAGGTAGCGGTGTACATATTTCCATGTTTATAGAGATGGCTGTGCGGATATTTACATATTTATACAGATGGCAGTGTAGATATTTCCATGTTTATACAGATAGTGGTGTAGATATTTCCAGGTTTATACCGATGACTGTGTAGTTATTTCCATGTTTATACAGATAGCAGTGTAGATATTTCCATGTTTATAGAGATGGCTCTGTAGATATTTCCATGTTTATACAGATAGCAGTGAAGATATTTCCATGTTTGTACAGACAGTGGTGTAGATATTTCCATGTTTATACAGATGACTTTGTAGGTGTTTCCATGTTTATACAGATGGCGGTGTAGACATTTCCATGTTTATACAGATAGTGGTGTGGCTATTTCCGTGTTTATACAGATAGCAGTGCAGATATTTCCATGATTATAAAGATGGCTGTGTAGATATTTACATGTTTATACAGATGGCACTGTAGTTACTTCCATGTTTATATAGATAGTGGTGTAGATATTTCCAGGTTTATACAGATGACTGTGTAGTTATTTCCATGTTTATACAGATGGCGGTGAAGATATTTCCATGTTAATAGAGACAGCCATGTAGATATGTCCATGTTTATACAGATAGCGGTGTAGACATTTCCATGTTTATAGAGATAGCGGTGTAGATATTTCCATGTTTATACAGATAGCTGTGTGGCTATTTCCATGTTTATACAGATAGCGTTGGAGATATTTCCATGTTTATACAGATAGCGGTGGAGATATTTCCATGTTTTTACTGATAGCGGTGGAGATATTTCCATGTTTATACAGATAGCGGTGGAGATATTTCCATGTTTATAGAGATAGCGGTGTAGATATTTCCATGTTCATACAGATAGCTGTGTGGCTATTTCCATGTTTATACAGATAGCGTTGGAGATATTTCCATGTTTATACAGATAGCGGTGGAGATATTTCCATGTTTATACAGATAGCGGTGGAGATATTTCCATGTTTATAGAGATAGCATTGTATATATTTCCATTTTTATACAGATAGCTGTGAGGCTATTTCCCTGTTTATACAGATAGTGGTGTAGATATTTCCATGTTTATAGAGATGGCTGTGTAGATATTTACATATTTATACAGATGGCGGTGTAGATATTTCCATGTTTAGACAGATAATGGTGTAGATATTTCCATGTTTATACAGATTGCGGTGTAGGTATTTCCATGTTTATAGAGATAGCGGTGTAGATATTTCCATGTTTATACAGATAACGGTGGAGATATTTCCATGTTTATACAGATAGCGGTGGAGATATTTCCATGTTTATAGAGATAGCAGTGTATATATTTCCATGTTTAAACAGATATCTGTGTGGCTATTTCCATGTTTATACAGATAGCGGTGTAGGTATTTCCATGTTTATAGAGATGGCTGTGTAGATATTTACATATTTATACAGACGGCAGTGTAGATATTTCCATGTTTAGACAGATAATGGTGTAGATATTTCCATGCGTATACAGACTGCGGTGTAGGTATTTCCATGTTTATAGAGATAGCGGTGTAGATATTTCCATGTTTATACAGATGGCTGTGTAGATATTTCCATGTGCATACAGATGGCTGTGTAGATATTTCCATGTTTATACAGATGGAGGTGTAGATATTTCCATGTTTATACAGATGACTGTGTTGATATTTCCATGTTTTTACAGATGGCGGTGTAGGTATTTCCATGTTTATACAGATAGCGGTGTGGCTATTCCTATGTTTATACAGATAGCAGTGTAGATATTTCCATGTTTATAGAGATGGCTGTGTAGATGTTTTCATGTTTATACAGATGGCAGTGTAGATATTTTCATGTTTATACAGATAGTGGTGTAGATATTTCCAGGTTTATACAGATGACTGTGTAGTTATTTCCATGTTTATACAGATGGCGGTGAAGGTATTTCCATGTTTATAGAGACAGCCATGTAGATATTTCCATGTTTATGCAGATAGTTGTGTAGACACTTCCATGTTTATAGAGATAGCGGTGTAGATACTTCCATATTTATACAGATAGCGGTGTGATTATTTCCATGTTTATACAGATAGCGGTGGAGATATTTCCATGTTTATACAGATAGCGGTGGAGATATTTCCAGGTTAATAGAGATAGCGGTGTAGATATTTCCATGTTTATACAGATAGCTGTGTGGCTATTTCCAAGTTTTTACAGATAGCTTTGGAGATATTTCCATGTTTATACAGATGGCGGTGTAGATATTTCCATGTTTATGCAGATGGCGGTGCAGATATTTCCATGTTTATACAGATAGCGGTGTACATATTTCCATATTTATACAGATGACTGTGTAGTTATTTCCATTTTTATACACATGGCGGTGAAGATATTTCCATGTTTATACAGATAGCGGTGAAGATATTTCCATGTTTATACAGATGACTGTGTAGATATTTTCATATTTTTACACATGTCGGTGTAGATATTTCCATGTTTATACAGATAGCGGTGTGGCTATTTCCATGTTTATACATATAGCAGTGTAGATATTTCCATGTTTATAGAGATGGCTGTGTAGATATTTCCATGTTTATACAGATGGCAGTGTAGATATTTCCATGTTTGTACAGACAGTGGTGTAGATATTTCCATGTTTATACAGATTACTGTGTAGGTATTTCCATGTTTAGAGAGATCGCGGTGTAGATATTTCCATGTTTATACAGATAGCGGTGTGGCTATTTCCATGTTTATACAGATAGCGGTGTAGGTATTTCCATGTTTATAGAGATGGCTGTGTAGATATTTACATGTTTATACTGATGGCAGTGTAGATATTTCCATGTTTATACAGATAGTGGTGTAGCTATTTCCAAGTTTATACAGATGAATGTGTAGGTATTTCCATGTTTATACAGATGGCGGGGTAGATATTTCCATGTTTATTGAGATAGCGATGTAGATATTTCCATGTTTATACAGATAGCGGTGTAGACATTTCCATGTTTATAGAGATAGCGGTGTAGATATTTCCATATGTATACAGATAGCGGTGTCACTATTTCCATGTTTATACTGATAGCGGTGGAGATATTTCCATGTTTATACAGATAGCGATGGAGATATTTCCATGTTTATAGAGATAGCGGTGTTGATATTTCCATGTTTATACAGATAGCTGTGTGGATATTTCCATGTTTATACAGATAGCGGTGTAGATATTTCTATGTTTATAGAGATGGCTGTGTAGATATTTACATATTTATACCGAGGGCAGTGTAGATATTTCCATGTTTAGACAGATAATGGTGTAGATATTTCCATGTTTATACAGATTGAGGTATAGGTATTTCCATGTTTATAGAGATAGCGGTGTAGATATTTCCATGTTTACACAGATAGCTGTGTGGCTATGTCCATGTTTATACAGATAGCGTTGGAGTTATTTCCAAGTTTATAGAGATGGCGGTGTAGATTCTTCCATGTTTATGCAGAAGGCGGTGCAGATATTTCCATGTTAATACAGATAGCGGTGTACATATTTCCATATTTATACAGATGACTGTGTAGTTATTTCCATTTTTATACAGATGGCGGTGTAGATATTTCCATGTTTATACAGATAGCGGTGTGGCTATTTCCATGTTTATACAGATAGCAGTGTAGATATTTCCATGTTTATAGAGATGGCTTTGTAGTTATTTCCATGTTTATACAGATGGCAGTGTAGATATTTCCATGTTTGTACAGACAGTGGTGTAGATATTTCCATGTTTATACAGATGACTGTGTAGATATTTCCATGTTTATACAGATGGCGGTGTAGACATTTCCATGTTTATACAGATAGCGGTGTGGATATTTCCATGTTTATACAGATAGCGGTGCAGATATTTCCATGTTATTAGAGATGGCTGTTTAGATATTTACATGTTTATACAAATGGCAGTGTAGTTATTTCCATGTTTATACTGATACTGGTGTAGATATTTCCAGGTTTATACAGATGACTGTGTAGTTATTTCCATGTTTATACAGATGGCGGTGAAGATATTTCCATGTTTATAGAGACAGCCATGTAGATATTTCCATGTTTACACCGATAGCGGTGTAGACATTTCCATGTTTATAGAGATAGCGGTGTAGATATTTCCATATTTATACAGATTGCGGTGTCACTATTTCCATGTTTATACAGATAACGGTGGAGATATTTCCATGTTTATACAGATAGCGGTGGAGATGTTTCCATGTTTATAGAGATAGCAGTGTAGATATTTCCATGTTTATACAGATAGCTGTGTGGCTATTTCCATGTTTATACAGATAGCGTTGGAGATATTTCCATGTTTATACAGATAGCGGTGCAGATATTTCCATGTTTATACAGATTGCAGTGGAGATATTTCCATGTTTATAGTGATAGCAGTGTATATATTTCCATGTTTATACAGATAGCTGTGTGGCTATTTCCATGTTTATACAGATAGTGGTGTAGATATTTCCATGTTTATAGAGATGGCTGTGTAGATATTTACATATTTATATAGAAGACAGTGTAGATATTTCCATGTTTAGACCGATAATGCTGTAGATATTTCCATGTTTATACAGATTGCGGTGTAGGTATTTCCATGTTTGTAGAGATAGCGGTGTAGATATTTCCATGTTTATACAGATGGCTGTGTAGATATTTCCATGTGTATACTGATGGCAGTATAGATATTTCCATGTTTATAAAGATGAAGGTGTAGATATTTCTATGTTTATACAGATGACTGTGTAGATATTTCCATGTTTTTACAGATGGCGGTGTAGATATTTCCATGTTTATACACATAGCGGTGTGGCTATTTCCATGTTTATACAGATAGCGGTGTAGATATTTCCATGTTTATAGAGATGGCTGTGTAGATATTTCCATGTTTATACAGATGGCAGTGTAGATATTTCCATGTTTGTACAGACAGTGGTGTAGATATTTCCATGTTTATACAGATGACAGTTTAGGTATTTCCATGTTTATACTGATGGCGGTGTAGATATTTCCATGTTTATACAGATAGCCGTGTGGTTATTTCCATGTTTATACAGATATAGGCGTAGATATTTCCATGTTTATAGAGATGGATATGTAGATATTTACATGTTTATACAGATGGCAGTGTAGATATTTCCGTGTTTATACAGATAGTGGTGTAGATATTTCCAAGTTTATACAGATGACTGTGTAGGTATTTCCATGTTTATACAGATGGCGGTGTAGATATTTCCATGTTTATAGAGATAGCCATGTAGATATTTCCATGTTTATACAGATAGCGGTGTCACTATTTCCATGTTTATACAGATAGCGGTGTAGATATTTCCATGTTTATACAGATGGCTGTGTAGATATTTCCATGTGCATACAGATGGCTGTGTAGATATTTCCATGTTTATACAGATGGAGGTGTAGATATTTCCATGTTTATACAGATGACTGTGTTGATATTTCCATGTTTTTACAGATGGCGGTGTAGGTATTTCCATGTTTATACAGATAGCGGTGTGGCTATTCCTATGTTTATACAGATAGCGGTGTAGATATTTCCATGTTTATAGAGATGGCTGTGTAGATGTTTTCATGTTTATACAGATGGCAGTGTAGATATTTTCATGTTTATACAGATAGTGGTGTAGATATTTCCATGTTTATACAGATAGCGGTGCAGATATTTCCATGTTTATAGACATAGCGGTGTAGATATTTCCATGTTTATACAGATAGCTGTGTGGCTATTTCCATGTTTATAAAGATAGCGGTGTACATATTTCCATGTTTATAGAGATGGCTGTGTGGATATTTACATATTTATACAGATGGCAGTGTAGATATTTCCATGTTTATACTGATGGAGGCGTAGATATTTCCATGTTTATACAGATGACTGCGTAGATATTTCCATGTTCATACAGATAGCAGTGTAGATATTTCCATGTTTATAGAGATGGCTGTGTCGATATTTACATGTTTATACAGATGGCATTGTAGATATTTTCATGTTTATACAGATAGTGGTGTAGATATTTCCAGGTTTATACCGATGACTGTGTAGTTATTTCCATGTTTATACAGATAGCATTGTAGATATTTCCATGTTTATAGAGATGGCTCTGTAGATATTTCCATGTTTATACAGATAGCAGTGAAGATATTTCCATGTTTGTACAGACAGTGGTGTAGATATTTCCATGTTTATACAGATGACTGTTTAGGTATTTCCATGTTTATACAGATAGCGGTGTGGCTATTTCCATGTTTATTCAGATATCGGCGTAGATATTTCCATGTTTATAGAGATGGATGTGTAGATATATACATGTTTATACAGATGGCAGTGTAGATATTTCCATGTTTATACAGATAGTGGTGTAGATATTTCCAGGTTTATACAGATGACTGTGAAGGTATTTCCATGTTTATACAAATGGCGGTGTGGATATTTCCATGTTTATAGAGATATCCATGTAGATATTTCCATGTTTATACAGATAGCGGTGTAGACATTTCCATGTTTATGCAGATAGCGGTGTAGATATTTCCATGTTTATACAGATAGCGGTGGAGATATATCCATGTTTATACAGATAGCGGTGCAGATATTTCCATGTTTATAGAGATAGCGGTGTAGACATTTCCATGTTTATACAGATAGCTGTGTGGCTATTTCCATGTTTATACAGATAGCGGTGTACTTATTTCCATGTTTATAGAGATGGCTGTGTAGATATTTACATATTTATACAGATGGCAGTGTAGATATTTCCATGTTTATACAGATGGAGGTGTAGATATTTCCGTGTTTATACACATGACTGTGTAGATATTTCCATGTTTTTACAGATGGCGGTGTAGATATTTCCATGTTTATACAGATAGCGGTGTAGCTATTTCCATGTTTATACAGATAGCAGTGTAGATATTTCCATGTTTATAGAGATGGCTGTGTAGTTATTTCCAAGTTTATACAGATGGTAGTGTAGATATTTCCATGTTTGTACAGACAGTGGTGTAGATATTTCCATGTTTATACAGATGACTGTGTAGATATTTCCATGTTTATACAGATGGCGGTGTAGACATTTCCATGTTTATACAGATTGCGGTGTGGATATTTCCATGTTTATACAGATAGCGGTGCAGATGTTTCCATGATAATAGAGATGGCTGTGTAGATATTTACATGTTTATACAGATGGCAGTGTAATTATTTCCATGTTTATACAGATACTGGTGTACATATTTCCAGGTTTATACAGATGACTGTGTAGTTATTTCCATGTTTATACAGATGGTGGTGAAGATATTTCCATGTTTATAGAGACAGCCATGTAGACATTTCCATGTTTACACCGATAGCGGTGTTGACATTTCCATGTTTATAGAGATAGCGGTGTAGTTTATTTCCATATTTATACAGATAGCGGTGTCACTATTTCCATGTTTATACAGATAACGGTGGAGATATTTCCATGTTTATACAGATAGCTGTGGAGATGTTTCCATGTTTATTGAGATAGCAGTGTAGATATTTCCATGTTTATACAGATAGCGGTGGAGATATTTCCATGTTTATACAGATAGCGGTGGAGATATTTCCATGTTTATAGTGATAGCAGTGTATATATTTCCATGTTTATACAGATAGCTGTGTGGCTATTTCCATGTTTATACAGATAGCTGTGTAGATATTTCCATGTTTATAGAGATGGCTGTGTAGATATTTACATATTTATATTGATGGCAGTGCAGATATTTCCATGTTTAGACAGGTAATGGTGTAGATATTTCCATGTTTATACAGATTGCGGTGAAGGTATTTCCATGTTTGAAGAGATAGCGCTGTAGATATTTCCATGTTTATGCAGATGGCTTTGTAGATATTTCCATGTGTATACAGATGGCAGTATAGATATTTCCATGTTTATAAAGATGAAGGTGTAGATATTTCTATGTTTGTACAGATGACTGTGTAGATATTTCCATGTTTTTACAGATGGCGGTGTAGATATTCCCATGTTTATACAGATAGCAGTGTGGCTATTTCCATGTTTATACAGATAGCGGTGTAGATATTTCCATGTTTATAGAGATGGCTGTGTAGATATTTACATGTTTATACATTTGGCAGTGTAGATATTTTCATGTTTATACATATAGTGATGTAGATATTTCCAGGTTTATGCAGATGACTGTGTAGTTATTTCCATGTTTATACAGATGGCGGTGAAGATATTTCCATGTTTATAGAGACAGCCATGTAGATATTTCCATGTTTATACAGATTGCGGTGTAGACATTTCCATGTTTATAGAGATAGCGGTGTAGATATTTCCTTATGTATACAGATAGCGGTGTCAATATTTCCATGTTTATGCAGATAGCGGTGGAGATATTTCCATGTTTATACAGATAGCTGTGGAGATATTTCCATGTTTATAGAGATAGCGGTGTAGATATTTCCATGTTTATACAGATAGCTGTGTGGGTTTTTCCATGTTTATACAGATAGCGTTGGAGATATTTCCATGTTTATACATATGGCGGTGTAGATATTTCCATGTTTATGCAGATGGCGGTGCAGATATTTCCATGTTTATACAGATAGCGGTGTACATATTTCCATATTTATACAGATGACTGTGTAGTTATTTCCATTTTTATACAGATGGCGGTGTAGATATTTCCATGTTTATACAGATAGCGGTGTGGCTATTTCCATGTTTATACAGACAGCAGTGTAGATATTTCCATGTTTATAGTGATGGCTGTGTAGATATTTCCATGTTTATACAGATGGCAGTGTAGATATTTCCATGTTTGTACAGACAGTGGTGTAGATATTTCCATGTTTATACAGATGACTGTTTAGGTATTTCCATGTGTATACTGATGGCGGTGTAGATATTTCTATGTTTATACAGATAGCGGTGTGGCTATTTCCATGTTTATACAGATATAGGCGTAGATATTTCCATGTTTATAGAGATGGATATGTAGATATTTACATGTTTATACAGATGGCAGTGTAGATATTTCTATGTTTATACAGATAGTGGTGTAGATATTTCCAAGTTTATACAGATGACTGTGTAGTTATTTCCATGTTTATACAGATAGTGGTGTAGATATTTCCAAGTTTATACAGATGACTGTGTAGATATTTCCATGTTTATAGAGATAGCCATGTAGATATTTCCATGTTTTTACTGATAGCGGTGTAGACATTTCCATGTTTATAGAGATAGCGGTGTAGATATTTCCATATTTATACATATAGCAGTGTCACTATTTCCATGTTTATACAGATAGCGGTGTAGATATTTCCATGTTTATACAGATAGCGGTGGAGATATATCCATGTTTATACAGATAGCGGTGCAGATATTTCCATGTTTATAGAGACAGCCATGAAGATATTTCCATGTTTACACCGATAGCGGTGTAGACATTTCCATGTTTATAGAGATAGCGGTGTAGATATTTCCATATTTATACAGATAGCGGTGTCACTATTTCCATGTTTATACAGATAACGGTGGAGATATTTCCATGTTTATACAGATAGCGGTGGAGATGTTTCCCTGTTTATAGAGATACCAGTGTAGGTATTTCCATGTTTATACAGATAGCGGTGGAGATGTTTCCATGTTTATACAGATAGCGTTGGAGACATTTCCATGTTTATACAGATAGCGGTGGAGATATTTCCGTGTTTATACAGATAGCTGTGGAGATATTTCCATGTTTATAGTGATAGCAGTGTATATATTTCCATGTTTATACAGATAGCTGTGTGGCTATTTCCATGTTTATACAGATATCGGTGTAGATATTTCCATGTTTATAGAGATGGCTGTGTAGATATTTACATATTTATATAGATGGCAGTGTAGATATTTCCATGTTTAGACAGATAATGGTGTAGATATTTCCATGTTTATACAGATTGCGGTGTAGGTATTTCCATGTTTGTAGAGATAGCGGTGTAGATATTTCCATGTTTATACAGATGGCTGTGTGGATATTTCCATGTGTATACAGATGGCAGTATAGATATTTCCAGGTTTATAAAGATGAAGGTGTAGATATTTCTATGTTTATACAGATGACTGTGTAGATATTTCCATGTTTTTACAGATGGCGGTGTAGATATTTCCATGTTTATACAGATAGCGGTGTGGCTATTTCCATGTTTATACAGATAGCGGTGTAGATATTTCCATGTTTATAGAGATGGCTGTGTAGATATTTACATGTTTACAGATGGCAGTGTAGATATTTTCATGTTTATATATATAGTGATGTAGATATTTCCAGGTTTATGCAGATGACTGTGTGGTTATTTCCATGTTTATTCAGATGGCGGTGAAGATATTTCCATGTTTATAGAGACAGCCATGTAGATATTTCCATGTTTATACAGATAGCGTTGTAGACATTTCCATGTTTATAGAGATAGCGGTGTAGATATTTCCTTATGTATACAGATAGCGGTGTCACTATTTCAATGTTTATGCAGATAGCAGTGGAGATATTTCCATGTTTATACAGATAGCGGTGGAGATATTTCCATGTTTATAGAGATAGCGGTGTAGATATTTCCATGTTTATACAGATAGCTGTGTGGCTATTTCGATGTTTATACAGATAGCGTTGGAGATATTTCCACGTTTATACATATGGCGGTGTAGATATTTCCATGTTTATGCAGATGACGGTGCAGATATTTCCATGTTTATACAGATAGCGGTGTACCTATTTCCATATTTATACAGATGAGTGTGTAGTTATTTCCATTTTTATACAGATGGCGGTGTAGATATTTCCATGTTTATACAGATAGCGGTGTGGCTATTTCCATGTTTATACAGATAGCGGTGTAGATATTTCCATGTTTATAGTGATGGCTGTGTAGATATTTCCATGTTTATACAGATGGCACTGTAGATATTTCCATGTTTCTACAGACAGTGGTGTAGATATTTCCATGTTTATACAGATGACTGTTTAGGTATTTCCATGTTTATACTGATGGCGGTGTAGATATTTCCATGTTTATACAGATAGCGGTGTGGCTATTTCCATGTTTATACAGATATAGGTGTAGATATTTCCATGTTTATAGAGATGGATGTGTAGATATTTACATGTTAATACAGATGGCAGTGTAGATATTTCCATGTTTATACAGATAGTGGTGTAGATATTTCCAAGTTTATACAGATGACTGTGTAGGTATTTCCATGTTTATACAGATAGCAGTGTAGATATTTCCGTGTTTATAGAGATGGCTCTGTAGATATTTCCATGTTTATACAGATAGCAGTGTAGATATTTTCATGTTTGTACAGACAGTGGTGTAGATATTTCCATGTTTATACAGATGAATGTTTAGGTATTTCCATGTTTATACAGATGGCGGTGAAGATATTTCTATGTTTATACAGATAGCGGTGTGGCTATTTCCATGTTTATACAGATATCGGCGTAGATATTTCCATGTTTATAGAGGTGGATGTGTAGATATATACATGTTTATACAGATGGCAGTGTAGATATTTCCATGTTTATACAGATAGTGGTGTAGATATTTCCAGGTTTATACAGATGACTGTGAAGGTATTTCCATGTTTATACAAATGGCGGTGTAGATATTTCCATGTTTATAGAGATAGCCATGTAGATATTTCCATTTTTATACAGATAGCGGTGTAGACATTTCCATGTTTATAGAGATATCGGTGTAGATATTTCCATATTTATACAGATAGCGGTGTCACTATTTCCTTGTTTATACAGATAGCGGTGTAGATATTTCCATGTTTATACAGATAGCGGTGGAGATATATCCAAGTTTATACAGATAGCGGTGCAGATATTTCCATGTTTATAGAGATAGCGGTGTAGACAATTCCATGTTTATACAGATAGCTGTGTGGCTATTTCCATGTTTATACAGATAGCGGTGTACATATTTCCATGTTTATAGAGATGGCTGTGTAGATATTTACATATTTATACAGATGGCAGTGTAGATATGTCCATGTTTATACAGATGGAGGTGTAGATATTTCCATGTTTATACAGATGACAGTGTAGATATTTCCATGTATTTACAGATGGCGGTGTAGATATTTCCATGTTTATACCGATAGCGGTGTGGCTATTTCCATGTTTATACAGATAGCGGTGTATATATTTCCATGTTTATAGAGATGGCTGTGTAGATATTTACATATTTATACAGATGGCAGTGTAGATATTTCCATGTTTAGACAGATAATGGTGTAAATATTTCAATGTTTATATAGATTGCGTTGTAGTTATTTCCATGTTTATAGAGATAGCGGTGTAGATATTTCCATGTTTATACAGATAGCGGTGTCACTATTTCCATGTTTATACAGATAGCGGTGTAGATATTTCCATGTTTATACAGATAGCGGTGGAGATATATCCATGTTTATACAGATAGCGGTGCAGATATTTCCATGTTTATAGAGATAGCGGTGTAGACAATTCCATGTTTATACAGATAGCTGTGTGGCTATTTCCATGTTTATACAGATAGCGGTGTACATATTTCCATGTTTATAGAGATGGCTGTGTAGATATTTACATATTTATACAGATGGCAGTGTACATATGTCCATGTTTATACAGATGGAGGTGTAGATATTTCCATGCTTATACAGATGACTGTGTAGATATTTCCATGTATTTACAGATGGCGGTGTAGATATTTCCATGTTTATACAGATAGCAGTGTGGATATTTCCATGTGTATACAGATGGCAGTGTAGATATTTCCATGTTTATACAGATAGCGGTGTGGCTATTTCCATATTTATACAGATAGCGGTGGAGATATTTCCATGTTTATAGAGATGGCTGTGTAGATATTTACATGTTTATACAGATGGCAGTGTAGATATTTCCATGTTTATGCAGATGGCGTTGCAGATATTTCCATGTTTATACAGATAGTTGTGTACAAATTTCCAAATTTATACAGATGACTGTGTAGTTATTTCCATTTTTATACAGATGGCGGTGTAGATATTTCCATGTTCATACAGATAGCGGTGGAGGTATTTCCATGTTTATACAGATGTCTGTGTAGATATTTTCATATTTTTACACAGGTCGGTGTAGATATTTCTATGTTTATACAGATAGCGGTGTGGCTATTTCCATGTTTATACAGATAGCAGTGTAGATATTTCCATGTTAATAGAGATGGCTGTGTAGATATTTACATGTTTATACAGATGGCAGTGTAGTTATTTCCATGTTTATACAGATACTGGTGTAAATATTTCCAGGTTTATACGGAAGACTGTGTAGTTACTTCCATGTTTATACAGATGGCGGTGAAGATATTTCCATGTTTATAGAGACAGCCATGTAGATATTTCCATGTTTACACCGATAGCGGTGTAAACATTTCCGTGTTTATAGAGATAGCGGTGTAGATATTTCCATATTTATACAGATAGCGGTGTCACTATTTCCATGTTTATACAGATAACGTTGGAGATATTTCCATGTTTATACAGATAGCGGTGGAGATGTTTCCATGTTTATAGACATAGCAGTGTAGATATTTCCATGTTTATACAGATAGCTGTGTGGCTATTTCCATGTTTATACAGATAGCGTTGGAGATATTTCCATGTTTATACACATAGCGGTGGAGATATTTCCATGTTTATACAGATAGCGGTGGAGATATTTCCATGTTTATAGTGATAGCAGTGTATATATTTCCATGTTTATACAGATAGCTGTGTGGCTATTTCCATGTTTATACAGATAGCGGTGTAGATATTTCCATGTTTATAGAGATGGCTGTGTAGATATTTTCATATTTATATAGATGGCAGTGTAGATATTTCCATGTTTAGACAGATAATGGTGTAGATATTTCCATGTTTATACAGATTGCGGTGTAGGTATTTCCATGTTTGTAGAGATAGCGGTGTAGATATTTCCATGTTTATACAGATGGCTGTGTAGATATTTCCATGTGTATACAGATGGCAGTATAGATATTTCCATGTTTATAAAGATGAAGGTGTAGATATTTCTATGTTTATACAGAAGACTGTGTAGATATTTCCATGTTATTACAGATGGCGGTGTAGATATTTCCATGTTTATACAGATAGCAGTGTGGCTATTTCCATGTTTATACAGATAGCGGTGTAGATATTTCCATGTTTATAGAGATCGCTGTGTAGATATTTACATGTTTATACAGATAGCGGTGTAGACATTTCCATGTTTATAGAGATAGCGGTGTAGATATTTCGTTATGTATACAGATAGCGGTGTCACTATTTCCATGTTTATGCAGATAGCAGTGGAGATATTTCCATGTTTATACAGATAGCGGTGGAGATATTTCCATGTTTATAGAGATACCGGTGTAGATATTTCCATGTTTATACAGATAGCTTTGTGGCTATTTCCATGTTTATACAGATAGCGTTAGAGATATTTCCATTTTTATACATATGGCGGTGTAGATATTTCCATGTTTATGCAGGTGGCGGTGCAGATATTTCCATGTTTATACAGATAGCGGTGTACATATTTCCATATTTATACAGATGACTGTGTAGTTATTTCCATTTTTATACAGATGGCGGTGTAGATATTTCCATGTTTATACAGATAGCGGTGTGGCTATTTCCATGTTTATACAGACAGCAGTGTAGATATTTCCATGTTTATAGTGATGGCTGTGTAGATATTTCCATGTTTATACAGATGGCAGTGTAGATATTTCCATGTTTGTACAGACAGTGGTGTAGATATTTCCATGTTTATACAGATGACTGTTTAGGTATTTCCATGCTTATACTGATGGCGGTGTAGATATTTCCATGTTTATACAGATAGCGGTGTGGCTATTTCCATGTTTATACAGATATCGGCGTAGATATTTCCATGTTTATAGAGATGGATGTGTAGATATTTACATGTTTATACCGATGGCAGTGTTGATATTTCCATGTTTATACAGATAGTGGTGTAGATATTTCCAAGTTTATACAGATGACTGTGTAGGTATTTCCATGTTTATGCAGATGGGGGTGTAGATATTTCCATGTTTATAGAGATAGCCATGTAGATATTTCCATGTTTATACAGATAGCGGTGTAGACATTTCCATGTTTATAGAGATATCGGTGTAGATATTTCCATATTTGTACAGATAGCGGTGTCACTATTTCCATGTTTATAGAGATTGCGGTGTAGATATTTCCATGTTTATACAGATAGCGGTGGAGATATATCCATGTTTATACAGATAGCGGTGCAGATATTTCCATGTTTATAGAGATAGCGGTGTAGACATTTCCATGTTTATACAGATAGCTGTGTGGCTATTTCCATGTTTATACAGATAGCGGTGTACATATTTCCATGTTTATAGAGATGGCTGTGTAGATATTTACATATTTATACAGATGGCAGTGTAGATATTTCCATGTTTATACAGATGGAGGTGTAGATATTTCCATGTTTATACAGATGAATGTGTAGATATTTCCAGGTTTTTACAGATGGCGGTGTAGATATTTCCATGTTTATAGAGATGGCTGTGTAGATATTTACATATTTATACAGATGGCAGTGTAGCTATTTCCATGTTTAGACAGATAATGGTGTAAATATTTCAATGTTTATATAGATTGCGGTGTAGGTATTTCCATGTTTATAGAGATAGTGGTGTAGATATTTCCAGGTTTATACAGATGGCTGTGTGGATATTTCCATGTTTATACAGATGGCAGTGTAGATATTTCCATGTTTATACAGATAGCGGTGTGGCTATTTCCATGTTTATACAGATAGCGGTGGAGATATTTCCATATTTATAGAGATGGCTGTGTAGATATTTACATGTTTATACAGATGGCAGTGTAGATATTTCCATGTTTATGCAGATGGCGGTGCAGATATTTCCATGTTTATACAGATAGTTGTGTACAAATTTCCATATTTATACAGATGACTGTGTAGTTATTTCCATTTTTATACAGATGGCGGTGTGGATATTTCCATGTTTATACAGATAGCGGTGGAGGTATTTCCATGTTTATACAGATGTCTGTGTAGATATTTTCATATTTTTACACAGGTCGGTGTACATATTTCAATGTTTATACAGATAGCGGTGTGGCTATTTCCATGTTTATACAGATAGCAGTGTAGATATTTCCATGTTTATAGAGATGGCTGTGTAGGTATTTCCATGTTTATACAGATGGCAGTGTAGATATTTCCATGTTTGTACAGACAGTGGTGTAGATATTTCCATGTTTATACAGATGACTGTGTAGATATTTCCATGTTTATACAGATGGCGGTGTAGACATTTCCATGTTTATACACATAGCGGTGTGGATATTTCCATGTTTATACCGATAGCGGTGCAGATATTTCCATGTTAATAGAGATGGCTGTGTAGATATTTACATGTTTATACAGATGGCAGTGTAGTTATTTCCATGTTTATACAGATACTGGAGTAGATATTTCCAGGTTTATACAGAAAACTGTGTAGTTATTTCCATGTTTATACAGATGTCGGAGAAGATATTTCCATGTTTATAGAGACAGCCATGTAGATATTTCCATGTTTACACCGATAGCGGTGTAGACCTTTCCATGTTTATAGAGATAGCGGTGTAGATATTTCCATATTAATACAGATAGCGGTGTCTCTATTTCCATGTTTATACAGATAACGGTGGAGATATTTCCATGTTTATACAGATAGCGGTGGAGATGTTTCCATGTTTATAGAGATAGCAGTGTATATATTTCCATGTTTATACAGATAGCTGTGTGGCTATTTCCATGTTTATACAGATAGCGTTGGAGATATTTCCATGTTTATAGAGATGGCTGTGTAGATATTTACATGTTTATATAGATGGCAGTGTAGATATTTCCATGTTTAGACAGATAATGGTGTAGATATTTCCATGTTTATACAGATTGCGGTGTAGGTATTTCCATGTTTGTAGAGATAGCGGTGTAGATATTTCCATGTTTATACAGATGGCTGTGTAGATATTTCCATGTGTATACAGATGGCAGTATAGATATTTCCATGTTTAAAAAGATGAAGGTGTAGATATTTGTATGTTTATACAGATGACTGTGTAGATATTTCCATGTTTTTACAGGTGGCGGTGTAGATATTTCCATGTTTATACAGATAGCAGTGTGGCTATTTCCATGTTTATACAGATAGCGGTGTAGATATTTCCATGTTTATAGAGATGGCTGTGTAGATATTTACATGTTTATACAGATGGCAGTGTAGATATTTTCATGTTTATACATATAGTGATGTAGATATTTCCAGGTTTATGCAGGTGACTGTGTAGTTATTTCCATGTTTTTACAGATGGCGGTGAAGATATTTCCATGTTTATAGAGACAGCCATGTAGATATTTCCATGTTTATACAGAAAGCGGTGTAGACATTTCCATGTTTATAGAGATAGCGGTGTAGATATTTCCTTATGTATACAGATAGCGGTGTCACTATTTCCATGTTTATGCAGATAGCGGTGGAGATATTTCCATGTTTATACAGATAGCGGTGGAGATATTTCCATGTTTATAGAGATAGCGGTGTAGATATTTCCATGTTTATGCAGATAGCTGTGTGGCTATTTCCATGTTTATAGAGATAGCGTTGGAGATATTTCCATTTTTATACATATGGCGGTGTAGATATTTCCATGTTTATGCAGATGGCGGTGCAGATATTTCCATGTTTATACAGATAGCGGTGTACATATTTCCATATTTATACAGATGACTGTGTAGTTATTTCCATTTTTATACAGATGGCGGTGTAGATATTTCCATGTTTATACAGATAGCGGTGTGGCTATTTCCATGTTTATACAGACAGCAGTGTAGATATTTCCATGTTTATAGTGATGGCTGTGTAGATATTTCCATGTTTATACAGATGGCAGTGTAGATATTTCCACTTTTATAAAGATGGAGGTGTAGATATTTCCATGTTTATACAGATGATTGTGTAGATATTTCCATGTTTTTACAGATGGCGGTGTAGATATTTCCATGTTTATACAGATAGTGGTGTGGCTATTTCCATGTTTACACTGATAGCAGTGTAGATATTTCCATGTTTATAGAGATGGCTGTGTAGATATTTACATGTTTATACACATGGCAGTGTAGATATTTTCATGTTTATACAGATAGTGGTGTAAATATTTCCAGGTTTATACAGATGACTGTGTAGTTATTTCCATGTTTATACAGATGGCGGTGAAGATATTTCCAAGTTTATAGAGACAGCCATGTAGATATTTCCATGTTTATACAGATGGAGGTGTAGATATTTCCATGTTTAAACAGATGACTGTGTAGATATTTCCATGTTTTTACAGATGGCGGTGTAGTTATTTCCATGTTTATACAGATAGCGGTTTGGCTATTTCCAGGTTTATACAGATAGCGGTGGAGATATTTCCATGTTTATAGAGATAGTGGTGTAGATATTTCCATGTTTATACAGATAGCTGTGTGGCTTTTTCCATGTTTATACAGATAGCGTTGGAGATATTTCCATGTTTATACAGATAACGGTGGAGATATTTCCATGTTTATACAGATAGCTGTGGAGATATTTCCATGTTTATAGAGATAGCAGTGTATATATTTCCATGTTTATACAGATATCTGTGTGGCTATTTCCATGTTTATACAGATAGCGGTGTAGATATTTCCATGTTTATAGAGATGGCTGTGTAGATATTTACATATTTATACAGTTGGCAGTGTAGATATTTCCATGTTTAGACAGATAATTGTGTAGATATTTCCATGTGTATACAGATTGCGGTGTAGGTATTTCCATGTTTATAGAGATAGCGGTGTAGATATTTCCATGTTTATACAGATGGCTGTGTAGATATTTCCATGTGCATACAGATGGCAGTGTAGATATTTCCATGTTTATACAGATGTAGGTTTAGATATTTCCATGTTTATACAGATGACTGTGTAGATATTTCCATGTTTTTACAGATGGCGGTGTAGGTATTTCCATGTTTATACAGATAACGGTGTGGCTATTCCCATGTTTATACAGATAGCGGTGTAGATATTTCCATGTTCATAGAGATGGCTGTGTAGATATTTTCATGTTTATACAGATGGCAGTGTAGATATTTTCATGTTTATAAAGATAGTGGTGTAGATATTTCCAGGTTTATACAGATGACTGTGTAGTTATTTCCATGTTTATACAGATGGCGGTGAAGGTATTTCCATGTTTATAGAGACAGCCATGTAGATATTTCCATGTTTATACAGATAGCGGAGATATTTCCATGTTTATACAGATAGCGGTTGAGATATTTCCATGTTAATAGAGATAGCGGTGTAGATATTTCCATGTTTATACAGATAGCTGTGTGGCTATTTCCAAGTTTTTACAGATAGCTTTGGAGATATTTCCATGTTTATACAGATGGCGGTGTAGATATTCCCATGTTTATGCAGATGGCGGTGCAGATATTTCCATGTTTATACAGATAGCGGTGTACATATTTCCATATTTATACAGATGACTGTGTAGTTATTTCCATTTTTATACAGATGGCGGTGAAGATATTTCCATGTTTATACAGATAGCGGTGAAGATATTTCCATGTTTATACAGATGACTGTGTAGATATTTTCATATTTTTACACATGTCGGTGTAGATATTTCAATGTTCACACAGATAGCGGTGTGGCTATTTCCATGTTTAAACATATAGCATTGTAGATATTTCCATGTTTATAGAGATGGCTGTGTAGATATTTCCATGTTTATACAGATGGCAGTGTAGATAATTCCATGTTTGTACAGACAGTGGTGTAGATATTTCCATGTTTATAGAGATGGCTGTGTAGATATTTACATGTTTATACTGATGGCAGTGTAGATATTTCCATGTTTATAGAGATAGTGGTGTAGCTATTTCCAGGTTTATACAGATGAATGTGTAGGTATTTCCATGTTTATACAGATGCCGGGGTAGATATTTCCATGTTTATTGAGATAGCGATGTAGATATTTCCATGTTAATACAGATAGCGGTGTAGACATTTCCATGTTTATAGAGATAGCGGTGTAGATATTTCCATATGTATACAGATAGCGGTGTCACTATTTCCATGTTTATACTGATAGCGGTGGAGATATTTCCATGTTTATACAGATAGCGGTGGAGATATTTCCATGTTTATACAGATAGCGATGGAGATATTTCCATGTTTATAGAGATAGCGGTGTAGATATTTCCATGTTTATACAGATAGCTGTGTGGCTATTTGCATGTTTATACAGATAGCGGTGTAGATATTTCCATGTTTATAGAGATGGCTGAGTAGATATTTACATATTTATACAGATGGCAGTGTAGATATTTCCATGTTTAGACAGATAATGGTGTAGATATTTCCATGTTTATACAGATTGAGGTATAGGTATTTCCATGTTTATAGAGATAGCGGTGTAGATATTTCCATGTTTATACAGATAACTGTGTGGCTATGTCCATGTTTATACAGATAGCGTTGGAGATATTTCCAAGTTTATACAGATGGTGGTGTAGATATTTCCATGTTTATGCAGAAAGCGGTGCAGATATTTCCATGTTTATACAGATAGCGGTGTACATATTTCCATATTTATACAGATGACTGTGTAGTTATTTCCATTTTTATACTGATGGCGGTGTAGATATTTCCATGTTTATGCAGATAGCGGTGGAGGTATTTCCATGTTTATACAGATGACTCTGTAGATATTTTCATATTTTTACACATGTCGGTGTAGACATTTTCAAGTTTATACAGATAGCGGTGTGGCTATTTCCATGTTTATACAGATAGCAGTGTAGTTATTTCCATGTTTGTAGAGATGGCTGTGTAGATATTTCCATGTTAATACAGATGGCAGTGTAGATATTTCCATGTTTGTACATTCAGTGGTGTAGATATTTCCATGTTTATACAGATGACTGTGTAGGTATTTCCATGTTTATACAGATGGCGGTGTAGACATTTCCATGTTTATACAGATAGCGGTGTGGCTATTTCCGTGTTTATACAGATAGCAGTGCAGATATTTCCATGTTTACAGAGATGGCTGTGTAGATATTTACATGTTTATACAGATGGCACTGTAGTTATTTCCATGTTTATATAGATAGTGGTGTAGATATTTCCAGGTTTATACAGATGACTGTGTAGTTATTTCCATGTTTATACAGATGGCGGTGAAGATATTTCCATGTTAATAGGGACAGCCATGTAGATATTTCCATGTTTATACAGATACCGGTGTGGACATTTCCATGTTTATAGAGATAGCGGTGTAGATATTTCCATGTTTATACAGATAGCTCTGTGGCTATTTCCATGTTTATACTGATAGCGTTGGAGATATTTCCATGTTTATACAGATAGCGGTGGAGATATTTCCATGTTTTTACAGATAGCAGTGGAGATATTTCCATGTTTATACAGATAGCGGTGGAGATATTTCCATGTTTATACAGATGACTGTTTAGGTATTTCCATGTTTATACTGATGGCGGTGTAGATATTTCCATATTTATACAGATAGCGGTGTGGCTATTTCCATGTTTATACAGATATCGGCGTAGATATTACCATGTTTATAGAGATGGATGTGAAGATATTTACATGTTTATACAGATGGCAGTGTAGATATTTCTATGTTTATACAGATAGTGGTGTAGATATTTCCAAGTTTATACAGATGACTGTGTAGATATTTCCATGTTTATACAGATAGCGGTATAGACATTTCCACGTTTATAGAGATAGCGGTGTAGATATTTCCATATTTATACAGATTGCGGTGTCACTACTTCCATGTTTATACATATAGCGGTGTAGATATTTCCATGTTTATACAGGTAGCGGTGGAGGTATATCCATGTTTATACAGATAGCGGTGCAGATATTTCCATGTTTATGGAGATAGCGTTGTAGATATTTCCATGTTTATACAGATAGCTGTGTGGCTATTTCCATGTTTATACAGGTAGCGGTGTACATATTTCCATGTTTATAGAGATGGCTGTGTAGATATTTACATATTTATACAGATGGCAGTGTAGATATTTCCATGTTTATACAGATGGAGGTGTAGATATTTCCATGTTTATACAGATGACTGTGTAGATATTTCCTTGTTTTTGCAGATGGCGGTGTAGATATTTCCATCTTTATATAGATAGTGGTGCGGTTATTTCCATGTTTATACAGATAGCGGTGTAGATATTTCCATGTTTATAGAGATGGCTGTGTAGATATTACATATTTATACAGATGTCAGTGTAGGTATTTCCATGTTTAGACAGATAATGGTGTAAATATTTCAATGTTTATATAAATTGCGGTGTAGGTATTTCCATGTTTACAGACATAGCGGTGTAGCTATTTCCATGTATATACAGATGGCTGTGTGGATATTTCCATGTGTATACAGATGGCAGTGTAGATATTTCCATGTTTATACAGATGGAGGTGTAGATATTTCCATGTTTATACAGATTACTGTGTTGATATTTCCATGTTGTTACAGATGGCGGTGTAGATATTTCCATGTTTATACAGAGAGCGGTGTGGCTATTTCCATGTTCATACAGATAGCGTGTAGATATTTCCATGTTTATAGAGATGGCTTTGTCGATATTTCCATGTTTATACAGATGGCAGTGTAGATATTTACATGTTTATACAGATAGTGGTGTAGATATTTCCAGGTTTATAGAGATGACTGTGTAATTATTTCCATGTTTATACAGATGGCGGTGAAGATATTTCCATGTTTATACAGATGGCTGTGTAGATATTTCCATGTTTATACAGATAGCGGTGTAGAAATTTCCATGTTTATAGAGATAGCGGTGTAGATATTTCCATATTTATAGAGATAGCGTTGTCACTATTTCCATGTTTATACAGATAGCGGTGGAGATATTTCCATGTCTATACAGATAGTGGTGTAGATATTTCCAGGTTTATACAGATGACTGTGTAGGTATTTCCATGTTTATACAGATGGCGGTGTAGTTATTTCCATGTTTATTGAGGTAGCCATGTAGATATTTCCATCTTTATACAGATAGCGGTGTAGACATTTCCATGTTTATAGAGATAGCAGTGTAGATATTTCCATATTTATACAGATAGCGGTGTCACTATTTTCATGTTCATACTGATAGCGGTGGAGATATTTCCATGTTTTTACAGATAGTGGTGGAGATATTTCCATGTTTATACAGATAGCGGTGTAGATATTTCCATGTTTATACAGATAGCTGTGCTGATATTTCCATGTTTATACAGATAGCGGTGTAGATATTTCCATGTTTATAGAGATGGCTGTGTAGATATTTACATATTTATACAGATGGCAGTGTAGATATTTCCATGTATAGACAGATAATGTTGTAGATATTTCCATGTTTATACAGATTGCGGTGTAGGTATTTCCATGTTTATAGAGATAGCGGTGTAGATATTTCCATGTTTATACAGATGGCAGTGTAGATATTTTCATGTTTATACAGATAGTGGTGTAGATATTTCCAGGTTTATACAAATGACTGTGTAGTTATTTCCATGTTTATACAGATGGCGGTGAAGATATTTCCATGTTTATAGAGACAGCCATGTAGATATTTCCATGTTTATACAGATAGCAGTGTAGACATTTCCATGTTTATAGAGATAGCGGTGTAGATATTTCCATATTTATACAGATAGCGGTGTCACTATTTCCATGTTCATACAGATAGCGGTGGAGATATTTCCATGTTTATACAGATAGCGGTGGAGGTATTTCCATGTTTATAGAGATAGCGGTGTAGATATTTCCATGTTTACACAGATAGCTGTGTTTCGATTTCCATGTTCATACAGATAGCGCTGGAGACATTTCCATGTTTATAAAGATAACGGGGGAGATATTTCCATGTTTATACACATAGCGCTGGTGATATTTCCATGTTTATAGATATAGCAGTGTATATATTTCCATGTATATACAGATAGCTGTGTGGCTATTTCCATGTTTATACAGATAGCGGTGTAGAGATTTCCATGTTTATAGAGATGGCTGTGTAGATATTTACATATTTATACAGATAGCGGTGTAGATATTTCCATGTTTAGACAGATAATGGTGTAGATATTTCCAAGTTTATACAGATTGCCGTGTAGGTATTTCCATGTTTATAGAGATAGCGGTGTAGATATTTCCATGTTTATACAGATGGCTGTGTAGATATTTCCATGTGTATACAGATGGCAGTGTAGATATTTCCACTTTTATAAAGATGGATGTGTAGATATTTCCATGTTTATACAGATGATTGTGTAGATATTTCCATGTTTTTACAGATGGCGGTGTAGATATTTCCATGTTTATACAGATAGTGGTGTGGCTATTTCCATGTTTATACTGATAGCAGTGTAGATATTTCCATGTTTATGGAGATGGCTGTGTAGATATTTACATGTTTATACACATGGCAGTGTAGATATTTTCATGTTTATACAGATAGTGGTGTAAATATTTCCAGGTTTATACAGATGACTGTGTAGTTATTTCCATGTTTATACAGATGGCGGTGAAGATAATTCCAAGTTTATAGAGACAGCCATGTAGATATTTCCATGTTTATACAGATGGAGGTGTAGATATTTCCATGTTTAAACAGATGACTGTGTAGATATTTCCATGTTTTTACAGATGGCGGTGTAGTTATTTCCATGTTTATACAGATAGCGGTTTGGCTATTTCCAAGTTTATACAGATAGCGGTGGAGATATTTCCATGTTTATAGCGATAGTGGTGTAGATATTTCCATGTTTATACAGATAGCTGTGTGGCTTTTTCCATGTTTATACAGATAGCGGTGGAGATATTTCCATGTTTATAGAGATAGCGGTGTAGATATTTCCATGTTTATACAGATAGCTGTGTGGCTATTTACATGTTTATACAGATAGCGTTGGAGTTATTTCCATGTTTATACAGATAGCGGTGGATATATTTCCATGTTTATACAGATAGCGGTGTAGATATTTCCATGTTTATAGAGATGGCTGTGTAGATATTTACATATTTATACAGATGGCAGTGTAGATATTTCCATGTTTAGACAGATAATGGTGTAGATATTTCCATGTGTTTACAGATGGCGGTGTAGGTATTTCCATGTTTATAGAGATAGCGGTGTAGATATTTCCATGTTTATACAGATGGCTGTGTAGATATTTCCATGTGCATACAGATGGCAGTGTAGATATTTCCATGTTTATGCAGATGGAGGTGTAGATATTTCCATGTTTATACAGATGACTTTGTAGATATTTCCATGTTTTTACAGATGGCAGTGTAGGTATTTCCATGTTTATACAGATAGCGGTGTGGCTATTCCCATGTTTATACAGATAGCGGTGTAGATATTTCTATGTTTATAGAGATGGCTGTGTAGATATTTTCATGTTTCTACAGATGGCAGTGTAGATATTTTCATGTTTATGCAGATAATGTTGTAGATATTTCCTGGTTTATACAGATGACTGTGTAGTTATTTCCATGTTTATACAGATGGCGGTGAAGGTATTTCCATGTTTATAGAGACAGCCATGTAGATATTTCCATGTTTATACAGATAGCGGTGTAAACATTTCCATGTTTATAGAGATAGCGGTGTATATATTTCCATATTTATACAGATAGCGGTGTCACTATTTCCATGTTTATACATATAGAGGTGGAGATATTTCCATGTTTATACAGATAGCGGTGGAGATATTTCCATGTTTATAGAGATTGCGGTGTAGATATTTCCATGTTTATACTGATAGCTGTGTGGCTATTTCCATGTTTATACAGATAGCTTTGGAGATATTTCCATGTTTATACAGATGTTGGTGTAGATATGTCCATGTTTATGCAGATGGCGGTGCAGATATTTCTATGTTTATACAGATAGCGGTGTACATATTTCCATATTTATACAGATGACTGTGTAGTTATTTCCATTTTTTTACAGATGGCGGTGTAGATATTTCCATGTTTATACAGATAGCGGTGGAGATATTTCCATATTTATACAGATGACTGTGTAGATATTTTCATATTTTTACACATGTCGGTGTAGATATTTCCACGTTTATACAGATAGCGGTGGGGCTATTTCCATGTTTATACAGATAGCAGTGTTGATATTTCCATGTTTATAGAGATGGCTGTGTAGATATTTCCATGTTTATAGAGATGGCTGTGTAGATATTTCCATGTTTGTACAGACAGTGGTGTAGATATTTCCATGTTTATACAGATGACTGTGTAGTTATTTCCATGTATATACAGATGGCGGTGTAGACATTTCCATGTTTATACAGATAGCAGTGTGGCTATTTCCATGTTTATACAGATAGCGGTGTAGATATTTCCATTTTTATAGAGATGGCTGAGTAGATGTTTACATGTTTATACAGATGGCAAGGTAGATATTTCCATGTTTATACAGATACTGGTGTAGATATTTCCAGGTTTATACAGATGAATGTGTAGATATTTCCATGTTTATAGAGATGGCTGTGTAGATATTTCCATGTTTTTACAGATGGCGGTGTAGACATTTCCAAGTTTATACAGATAGCGGTGTGGCTATTTCCATGTTTATACAGATAGCGGTGTAGATATTTCCATGTTTATAGAGATGGCTGTGTCGATATTTACATGTTTATACAGATGGCAGTGTAGATATTTTCATGTTTATACAGATAGTGGTGTAGATATTTCCAGGATTATACAGATGGCGGTGAAGATATTTCCATGTTTATAGAGACAACCATGTAGATATTTCCATGTTTATACAGATAGCGGTGTAGACATTTCCATATTTATAGAGATAGCGGTGTAGAAATTTCCATATTTACACAGATAGCGGTGTCACTATTTCCATGTTTATAGAGATAGAGGTGGAGATATTTCCATGTTTATACAGATACCGGTGGAGATATTTCCATGTTTATAGAGATAGCGGTGTAGATATTTCCAAGTGTATACATATAGCTGTGTGGCAATTTCCATGTTTATACAGATAGCTTTGGAGATATTTCCATGTTTATACAGATGGCGGTGTTGATTTGTCCATGTTTATGCAGATGGTGGTGTAGATATTTCCATGTTTATACAGATAGCGGTGTGGCTATTTCCATGTTTATACAGACAGCAGTGTAGATATTTCCATGTTTATAGAGATGGCTGTGTAGATATTTCCATGTTTATACAGATGGCAGTGTAGATATTTCCATGTTTGTACAGACAGTGGTGTAGATATTTCCATGTTTTTACAGATGACTTTGTAGTTATTTCCATGTATATACAGATGGCGGTGTAGACATTTCCATGTTTATACAGATAGCGGTGTGGCTATTTCCATGTTTATACAGATAGCAGTGGAGATATTTCCATGTTTATAGAGATAGTGGTGTAGATATTTCCATGTTTATACAGATAGCTGTGTGGCTTTTTCCATGTTTATACAGATAGCGTTGGAGATATTTCCATGTTTATACAGAGAACGGTGGAGATATTTCCATGTTTATACAGATAGCTGTGGAGATATTTCCATGTTTATAGAGATAGCAGTGTATATATTTCCATGTTTATACAGATATCTGTGTGGCTATTTCTATGTTTATACAGATAGCGGTGTAGACATTTCCATGTTTATAGAGATGGCTGTGTAGATATTTACATATTTATACAGATGGCAGTGTAGATATTTCCATGTTTAGACAGATAATTGTGTAGATATTTCCATGTGTATACAGATTGCGGTGTAGGTATTTCCATGTTTATAGAGATAGCGGTGTAGATATTTCCATGTTTATACAGATGGCTGTGTAGATATTTCCATGTGCATAGAGATGGCAGTGTAGATATTTCCATGTTTATACAGATGGAGGTGTAGATATTTCCATGTTTATACAGACGACTTTGTAGATATTTCCATGTTTTTACAGATGGCGGTGTAGGTATTTCCATGTTTATACAGATAGCGGTGTGGCTATTCCCATGTTTATACAGATAGCGGTGTAGATATTTCCATGTTCATAGAGATGGCTGTGTAGATATTTTCATGTTTATACAGATGGCAGTGTAGATATTTTCATGTTTATAAAGATAGTTGTGTTGATATTTCCAGGTTTATACAGATGACTGTGTAGTTATTTCCATGTTTATACAGATGGCGGTGAAGGTATTTCCATGTTTATAGAGACAGCCATGTAGATATTTCCATGTTTATACAGATAGCGGTGTAGACATTTCCATGTTTATAGAGATAGCGGTGTAGATACTTCCATATTTATACAGATAGCGGTGTGATTATTCCCGTGTTTATACAGATAGCGGAGATATTTCCATGTTTATACAGATAGCGGTGGAGACATTTCCATGTTAATAGAGATAGCGGTGTAGATATTTCCATGTTTATACAGAATGCTGTGTGGCTATTTCCAAGTTTTTACAGATAGCTTTGGAGATATTTCCATGTTTATACAGATGGCGGTGTAGATATTTCCATGTTTATGCAGATGGCGGTGCAGATATTTCCATGTTTATACAGATAGCGGTGTGCATATTTCCATATTTATACAGATGACTGTGTAGTTATTTCCATTTTTATACAGATGGCGGTGAGGATATTTCCATGTTTATACAGATAGCGGTGAAGATATTTCCATGTTTATACAGATGACTGTGTAGATATTTTCATATTTTAACACATGTCGGTGTAGATATTTCCATGTTTATACAGATAGCGGTGTGGCTATTTCCATGTTTAAACATATAGCAGTGTAGATATTTCCATGTTTATAGAGATGGCTGTGTAGATATTTCCATGTTTATACAGATGGCAGTGTAGATATTTCCATGTTTGTACAGACAGTGGTGTAGATATTTCCATGTTTATAGAGATGGCTGTGTAGATATTTACATGTTTATACTGATGGCAGTGTAGATATTTCCATGTTTTTACAGATAGTGGTGTAGCTATTTCCAGGTTTATACCGATGAATGTGTATGAATTTCCATGTTTATACAGATGCCGGGGTAGATATTTCCATGTTTATTGAGATAGCGATGTAGATATTTCCATGTTTATACAGATAGCGGTGGAGATATTTCCATGTTTATACAGATAGCGATGGAGATATTTCCATGTTTATAGAGATAGCGGTGTAGATATTTCCATGTTTGTACAGATAGCTGTGTGGCTATTTCCATGTTTATACAGATAGCGGTGTAGTTATTTCCATGTTTATAGAGATGGCTGAGTAGATATTTACATATTTATACAGATGGCAGTGTAGATATTTCCATGTTTAGACAGATAATGGTGTAGATATTTCCATGTTTATACAGATTGAGGTATAGGTATTTCCATGTTTATAGAGATAGCGGTGTAGATATTTCCATGTTTATACAGATAGCTGTGTGGCTAAGTCCATGTTTATACAGATAGCGTTGGAGATATTTCCAAGTTTATACAGATGGCGGTGTAGATACTTCCATGTTTATGCAGAAATCGGTGCAGATATTTCCATGTTTATACAGATAGCGGTGTACATATTTCCATATTTAAGCAGATGACTGTGTAGTTATTTCCATTTTTATACAGATGGCGGTGTAGATATTTCCATGTTTATACAGATGGCTGTGTAGATATTTCCATGTGTATACAGATGGCAGTATAGATATTTCCATGTTTATAAAGATGAAGGTGTAGATATTTCTATGTTTATACAGATGACTGTGTAGATATTTCCATGTTTTTACACATGGCGGTGTAGATATTTCCATGTTTATACAGATAGCGGTGTGGCTATTTCCATGTTTATACAGATAGCGGTGTAGATATTTCCATGTTTATAGAGATGGCTGTGTAGATATTTACATGTTTATACAGATGGCAGTGTAGAGATTTTCATGTTTATACATATAGTGATGTAGATATATCCAGGTTTATGCAGATGACTGTGTAGTTATTTCCATGTTTATACAGATGGCGGTGAAGATATTTCCATGTTTATAGAGACAGCCATGTAGATATTTCCGTGTTTATACAGATAGCGGTGTAGACATTTCCATGTTTATAGAGATAGCGGTGTAGTTATTTCCTTATGTGTACAGATAGCGGTGTCACTATTCCCATGTTTATGCAGATAGCGGTGGAGATATTTCCATGTTTATGCAGATAGCGGTGGAGGTATTTCCATGTTTATACAGATAGCGGTGGAGATATTTCCATGTTTATAGAGATAGTGGTGTAGATACTTCCATGTTTATACAGATAGCTGTGTGGCTATTTCCATGTTTACATAGATAGCGTTGGAGATATTTCCATGTTTATACATATGGCGGTGTAGATATTTCCATGTTTATGCAGATGGCGGTGCAGATATTTCCATGTTTATACAGATAGCGGTGTACATATTTCCATATTTATACAGATGACTGTGTAGTTATTTCCATTTTTATACAGATGGCGGTGTAGATATTTCCATGTTTATACAGATAGCGCTGTGGCTATTTCCATGTTTATACAGACAGCAGTGTAGATATTTCCATGTTTATAGTGATGGCTGTGTAGATATTTCCATGTTTATACAGATGGCAGTGTAGATATTTCCATGTTTATACAGATAGTGGTGTAGATATTTCCAAGTTTATACAGATGACTCTGTAGGTATTTCCATGTTTATACAGATGGCGGTGTAGATATTTCCATGTTTATAGAGACCGCCATGTAGATATTTCCATGTTTATACAGATAGCGTTGTAGATATTTCCATGTTTATATAGATAGCGGTGTAGATATTTCCATATTTATACAGATAGCGGTGTCACTATTTCCATGTTTATACAGATAGCGGTGTAGATATTTCCATGTTTATACAGATAGCGGTGGAGATATATCCATGTTTAAACAGATAGTGGTGCAGATATTTCCATGTTTATAGAGACAGCCATGTAGATATTTCCATGTTTACACCGATAGCGGTGTAGACATTTCCATGTTTATAGAGATAGCCGTGTAGATATTTCCATATTTATACAGATATCGGTGTCACTATTTCCATGTTTATACAGATAACGGTGGAGATATTTCCATGTTTATACAGATAGCGGTGGAGATGTTTCCATGTTTATAGAGATACCAGTGTAGATATTTCCATGTTTATACAGATAGCGGTGAAGATGTTTCCATGTTTATACAGATAGCGTTTTAGATATTTCCATGTTTATACAGATAGCGGTGGAGTTATTTCCATGTTTATACAGATAGCGGTGGAGATATTTCCATGTTTATAGTGTTAGCAGTGTATATATTTCCATGTTTATACAGATAGCTGTGTGGCTATTTCCATGTTTATACAGATAGCGGTGTAGATATTTCCATGTTTATAGAGATGACTGTGTAGATATTTACATATTTATATAGATGGCAGTGTAGATATTTCCATGTTTAGACAGATAATGGTGTAGATATTTCCATGTTTATTCAGATTGCAGTGTAGTTATTTCCATGTTTGTAGAGATAGCGGTGTAGATATTTCCATGTTTATACAGATGGCTGTGTAGTTATTTCCATGTGTATACAGATGGCAGTATAGATATTTCCATGTTTATAAAGATGAAGGTGTAGATATTTCTATGTTTATACAGATGACTGTGTAGATATTTCCATGTTTTTACAGATGGCGGTGTAGATATTTCCATGTTTATACAGATAGCGGTGTGGTTATTTCCATGTTTATACAGATAGCGGTGTAGATATTTCCATGTTTATAGAGATGGCTGTGTAGATATTTACATGTTTACAGATGGCATTGTAGATATTTTCATATTTATACATATAGTGATGTAGATATTTCCAGGTTTATGCAGATTACTGTGTAGTTATTTCCATGTTTATTCAGATGGCGGTGAAGATATTTCCATGTTTATAGAGACAGCCATGTAGATATTTCCGTGTTTATACAGATAGCGTTGTAGACATTTCCATGTTTATAGAGATAGCGGTGTAGATATTTCCTTATGTATACAGATAGCGGTGTCACTATTTCCATTTTTATGCAGATAGCGGTGGAGATATTTCCATGTTTATACAGATAGCGGTGGAGTTATTTCCATGTATATAGAGATATCGGTGTAGATATTTCCATGTTTTTACAGATAGCTGTGTGGCTATTTCCATGTTTATACAGATAGCGTTGGAGATATTTCCATGTTTATACATATGGCGATGTAGATATTTCCATGTTTATGCAGATGGCGGTGCAGATATTTCCAGGTTTATACAGATAGCGGTGTACATATTTCCATATTTATACAGATGACTGTGTAGTTATTTCCATTATTATACAGATGGCGGTGTAGATATTTCCATGTTTATACAGATAGCGGTGTGGCTATTTCCATGTTTATACAGACAGCAGTGTAGATATTTCCATGTTTATAGTGTTGGCTGTGTAGATATTTCCATGTTTATACAGATGGCAGTGTAGATATTTCCATGTTTGTACAGACAGTGGTGTAGATATTTCCATGTTTATACAGATGACTGTTTAGTTATTTCCATGTTTATACTGATGGCGGTGTAGATATTTCCATGTTTATACAGATAGCGGTGTGGCTATTTCCATGTTTATACAGATATCGGGGTAGATATTTCCATGTTTATAGAGATGGATGTGTAGATATTTACATGTTTATACAGATGGCAGTGTAGATATTTCCATGTTTATACAGATAGTGGTGTAGATATTTCCAAGTTTATACAGATGACTGTGTAGGTATTTCCATGTTCATACAGATGGTGGTGTAGATATTTCCATGTTTATAGAGATAGCCATGTAGATATTTCCATGTTTATACAGACAGCGTTGTAGACATTTCCATGTTTATAGAGATAGCGGTGTAGATATTTCCGTATTTATACAGATAGCGGTGTCACTATTTCCATGTTTATACAGATAGCGGTGTAGATATTTCCATGTTTATACAGATAGCGGTGGAGATATATCCATGTTTATACAGATAGCGGTGCAGATATTTCCATGTTTATAGAGGTAGCGGTGTAGATATTTCCATGTTTATACAGATAGCTGTGTGGCTATTTCCATGTTTATAAAGATAGCGGTGTACATATTTCCATGTTTATAGAGATGGCTGTGTAGATATTTACATATTTATTCAGATGGCAGTGTAGATATTTCCATGTTTATACAGATGGAGGTGTAGATATTTCCATGTTTATACAGATGACTGTGTAGATATTTCCATGTTCATACAGATAGCGGTGAAGATATTTCCATGTTTATAGAGATGGCTGTGTCGATATTTACATGTTTATACAGATGGCAGTATAGATATTTTCATGTTTATACAGATAGTGGTGTAGATATTTCCAGGTTTATTCAGATGACTTTGTAGTTATTTCCATGTTTATACAGATAGCAGTGTAGATATTTCCATGTTTATAGAGATGGCTCTGTAGATATTTCCATGTTTATACAGATAGCAGTGTAGATATTTCCATGTTTGTACAGACAGTGGTTTAGATATTTACATGTTTATACAGATGAGTGTTTAGGTATTTCCATGTTTATACAGATGGCGGTGTAGATATTTCTATGTTTATACAGATAGCGGTGTGGCTATTTCCATGTTTATACAGATATCGGCGTAGATATTTCCATGTTTATACAGATGGATGTGTAGATATATACATGTTTATACAGATGGCAGTGTAGATATTTCCATGTTTATACAGATAGTGTTGTAGATATTTCCCGGTTTATACAGATGACTGTTAAGTTATTTCCATGTTTATACAAATGGCGGTGAAGATATTTCCATGTTTATAGAGATAGCCATGTAGATATTTCCATGTTTACATAGATAGCGGTGTAGACATTACCATGTTTATAGAGATATCGGTGTAGATATTTCCATATTTATACAGATAGCGGTGTCACTATTTCCATGTTTATACAGATAGCGGTGTAGATATTTCCATGTTTATACAGATAGCGGTGGAGATATATCCATGTTTATACAGAGAGCGGTGCAGATATTTCCATGTTTATAGAGATAGTGGTGTAGACATTTCCATGTTTATACACATAGCTGTGTGGCTTTTTCCAAGTTTATACAGATAGCGGTGTACATATTTCCATATTTATAGACATGGCTGTGTAGATATTTACATATTTACACATATGGCAGTGTAGATATTTCCATGTTTATACAGATGGAGATGTAGATATTTCCATGTTTATACAGATGACTGTGTAGATATTTCCATGTTTTTACAGATGGCAGTGTAGATATTTCCATGTTTATACAGATAGCGGTGTGGCTATTTCCATGTTTATACAGATAGCGGTGTAGATATTTCCATGTTTATAGAGATGGCTGTGTAGATATTTACATATTTATACAGATTGCAGTGTAGATATTTCCATGTTTAGACAGATAATGGTGTATATATTTCAATGTTTATATAGATTGCGGTGTAGGTATTTCCATGTTTATAGAGATAGCGGTGTAGATATTTCCATGTTTATACAGATGGCTGTGTGGATATTTCCATGTGTATACAGATGGCAGTGTAGATATTTCCATGTTTATACAGATAGCGGTGTGGCTATTTCCATGTTTATACAGATGACTGTGTAGTTATTTCCATTTTTATACAGATGGCGGTGTAGGTATTTCCATGTTTATAGAGATAGCGGTGGAGCTATTTCCATGTTTATACAGATGTCTGTGTAGATATTTTCATATTTTTACACAGGTCGGTGTAGATATTTGCATGTTTATACAGATAGCGGTGTGGCTATTTCCATGTTTATACAGATAGCAGTGTAGATATTTCCATGTTTATAGAGATGGCTGTGTAGTTATTTCCATGTTTATACAGAGGGCAGTGTAGATATTTCCATGTTTGTACAGACAGTGGTGTAGATATTTCCAGGTTTATACAGATGACTGTGTAGTTATTTCCATGTTTATACAGATGGTGGTGAAGATATTTCCATGTTTATAGAGACAGCCATGTAGATATTTCCATGTTTACACCGGTAGCGGTGTAGACATTTCCATGTTTATAGAGATAGCGGTGTAGATATTTCCATATTTATACAGATATCGGTGTCACTATTTCCATGTTTATACAGATAACGGTGGAGATATTTCCATGTTTATACAGATAGTGGTGGAGATGTTTCCATGTTTATAGAGATACCAGTGTAGATATTTCCATGTTTATACAGATAGCGGTGAAGATGTTTCCATGTTTATACAGATAGCGTTGGAGATATTTCCATGTTTATACAGATAGCGGTGGAGATATTTCCATGTTTATAGTGTTAGCAGTGTATATATTTCCATGTTTATACAGATAGCGGTGTAGATATTTCCATGTTTATAGAGATGACTGTGTAGATATTTACATATTTATATAGATGGCAGTGTAGATATTTCCATGTTTAGACAGATAATGGTGTAGATATTTCCATGTTTATTCAGATTGCAGTGTAGGTATTTCCATGTTTGTAGAGATAGCGGTGTAGATATTTCCATGTTTATACAGATGGCTGTGTAGATATTTCCATGTGTATACAGATGGCAGTATAGATATTTCCATGTTTATAAAGATGAAGGTGTAGATATTTCTATGTTTATACAGATGACTGTGTAGATATTTCCATGTTTTTACAGATGGCGGTGTAGATATTTCCATGTTTATACAGATAGCGGTGTGGTTATTTCCATGTTTATACAGATAGCGGTGTAGATATTTCCATGTTTATAGAGATGGCTGTGTAGATATTTACATGTTTACAGATGGCATTGTAGATATTTCCATGTTTATAGAGATGACTGTGTAGATATTTACATATTTATATAGATGGCAGTGTAGATATTTCCATGTTTAGACAGATAATGGTGTAGATATTTCCATGTTTATTCAGATTGCAGTGTAGGTATTTCCATGTTTGTAGAGATAGCGGTGTAGATATTTCCATGTTTATACAGATGGCTGTGTAGATATTTCCATGTGTATACAGATGGCAGTATAGATATTTCCATGTTTATAAAGATGAAGGTGTAGATATTTCTATGTTTATACAGATGACTGTGTAGATATTTCCATGTTTTTACAGATGGCGGTGTAGATATTTCCATGTTTATACAGATAGCGGTGTGGTTATTTCCATGTTTATACAGATAGCGGTGTAGATATTTCCATGTTTATAGAGATGGCTGTGTAGATATTTACATGTTTACAGATGGCATTGTAGATATTTTCATATTTATACATATAGTGATGTAGATATTTCCAGGTTTATGCAGATTACTGTGTAGTTATTTCCATGTTTATTCAGATGGCGGTGAAGATATTTCCATGTTTATAGAGACAGCCATGTAGATATTTCCGTGTTTATACAGATAGCGTTGTAGACATTTCCATGTTTATAGAGATAGCGGTGTAGATATTTCCTTATGTATACAGATAGCGGTGTCACTATTTCCATTTTTATGCAGATAGCGGTGGAGATATTTCCATGTTTATACAGATAGCGGTGGAGATATTTCCATGTATATAGAGATATCGGTGTAGACATTTCCATGTTTATACAGATGACTGTGTAGTTATTTCCATGTTTATACAGATGGCGGTGTAGATATTTCCATGTTTATACAGATAGCGGTGTGGCTATTTCCATGTTTATACAGATAGCGGCGTAGATATTTCCATGTTTATAGAGATGGATGTGTAGATATTTACATGTTTATACAGATGGCGGTGGAGATATTTCCATGTTTATGCAGATAGCGGTGGAGATATTTCCATGTTTATAGTGATAGCAGTGTATATATTTCCATGTTTATGCAAATAGCTGTGTGGCTATTTCCCTGTTTATACAGATAGCGGTGTAGGTATTTCCATGATTATACAGATGGCTGTGTAGATATTTCCATGTGTATACAGACGGCAGTATAGATATTTCCATGTTTATAAAGATGGAGGTGTAGATATTTCCATGTTTATACAGATGACTGTGTAGATATTTCCATGTTTTTACAGACGGCGGTGTAGATATTTCCATGTTTATACAGATAGCGGTGGAGATATTTCCATGTTTATACAGATGACTGTGTAGATATTTTCATATTTTTACACATGTCGGTTTAGATATTTCCGTGTTTATACAGATAGCGGTGTGGCTATTTCCATGTTTATACAGATAGCAGTGTAGATATTTCCATGTTTATAGAGATGGCTGTGTAGATATTTCCATGTTTATACAGATGGCAGTGTAGATATTTCCATGTTTGTACAGACAGAGGTGTAGATATTTCCATGTTTATACAGATGACTGTGTAGTTATTTCCATGTTTATACAGATGGCGGTGTAGATATTTCCATATTTATACAGATAGCGCTGTGGCTATTTCCATGTTTATACAGATAGCGGCGTAGATATTTCCATGTTTATAGAGATGGATGTGTAGATATTTACATGTTTATACAGATGGCAGTGTAGATATTTCCATGTTTATACAGATAGTGGTGTAGATATTTCCAGGTTTATACCGATGACTGTGTAGGTATTTCCATGTTTATACAGATGGTGGTGTAGATATTTCCATGTTTATAGAGATAGCCATGTAGATATTTCCATGTTTATTCAGATAGCGGTGTAGACATTTCCATGATTATAGAGATAGCGGTGTAGATATTTCCATATTTATACAGATAGCGGTGTCACTATTTCAATGTTTATACAGATAGCGGTGTAGATATATCCATGTTTATACAGATAGCGGTGGAGATATATCCATGTTTATACAGATAGCGGTGCAGATATTTCCATGTTTATAGAGATAGTGGTGTAGATATTTCCAGGTTTATACAGATGACTGTGTAGCTATTTCCCTGTTTATACAGATGGCGGTGAGGATATTTCCATGTTTATAGAGATGGCTGTGTAGATATTTCCATGTTTATAAAGATAGCGGTGTAGACATTTCCAAGTTTATAGAGATAGCGGTGTAGATATTTCCATGTTTATACAGATAGCGGTGTCACTATTTCCATGTTTATACAGATAGCGGTGGAGATATTTCCATGTTTATACAGATTGCGGTGTAGGTATTTCCATGTTTATAGAGATAGTGGTGTAGACATTTCCATGTTTATACCGATAGCTGTGTGGCGATTTCCATGTTCATACAGATAGCGTTGGCGATATTTCCATGTTTATACAGATAGCGGTGGAGATATTTCCATGTTTATACAGACAGCGGTGGAGATATTTCCATGTTTATAGAGATAGCACTGTATATATTAACATGTTTATACAGATAGCTGTGTGGCTATTTCCATGTTTATACAGATAGCGGTGAAGATATTTCCATGTTTATAGAGATGGCTGTGTAGATATTTACATATTTATACAGATGGCAGTGTAGATATTTCCATGTTTAGACAGATAATGGTGTAGATACTTCCATATTTATACAGATTGCGATGTAGGTATTTCCATGTTTATAGAGATAGCGGTGTAGATATTTCCATGTTTATACAGATGGCTGTATAGATATTTCCATGTGTATACAGATGGCAGTGTAGATATTTCCATGTTTATACAGATGGATGTGTAGATATTTCCATGTTTATACAGATGACTGTGTACATATTTCCATGTTTTCACAGATGGCAGTGTACATATTTCCATGCTTATACAGATAGCGTTGTGGCTACTTCCATGTTTATACAGATAGCGATGGAGTTATTTCCATGTTTATAGAGATAGCGTTGTAGATATTTCCATGTTTATACAGATAGCTCTGTGGCTATTTCCATGTTTATACAGATAGCGTTGGAGATATTTCCATGTTTATACAGATGGAGGTGTAGATATTTCCATGCTTATACAGATAGCGGTGTGGCTACTTCCATGTTTATACTGATAGCTGAGGAGATATTTCCATGTTTATAGAGATAGCGGTGTAGATATTTCCATGTTTATACAGATAGCTGAGTGGCTATTTCCATGTTTATACAGATAGCGTTGGAGATATTTCCGTGTGTATACAGATAGCGGTGGAGTTATTTCCATATTTATAGAGATGGCTTTGTAGATATTTACATGTTTATACAGATGGCAGTGTAGATATTTTCATGTTTATACAGATAGTGGTGTAGAGATTTCCAGGTCTATACAGATGACTGTGTAATTATTTCCATGTTTATACAGATGGCGCTGAAGATATTTCCATGTTTATAGAGACAGCCATGTAGGTATTTCCATGTTTATACAGATAGCGGTGTAGTCATTTCCATGTTTATAGAGATAGCGGTGTAGATCTTTCCATATTTATACAGATAGCGTTGTCACTATTTCCATGTTTATACAGATAGCGGTGGAGATATCTCCATGTTTATACAAATAGCGGTGGAGATATTTCCATGTTTATGGAGATAGCGGTGTAGGTATTTCCATGTTTATAAAGATAGCTGTGTGGCTATTTCCATGTTTATACAGATAGCGTTGGAGATATTTCCATGTTTATAGAGATGGCGGTGTAGATATTTCCATGTTTATGCAGATGGCGGTGCAGATATTTCCATGTTTATACAGATAGCGGTGTACATATTTCCATATTTATACAGATGACTGTGTAGTTATTTCCATTTTTATACAGATGGCGGTGTAGATATTTCCATGTTTATACAGATAGCGGTGGAGATATTTCCATGTTTATACAGATGACTGTGTAGATATTTCCATGTTTATACAGATAGCGGTGGAGATATTTCCATGTTTATAGAGATAGCGGTGTAGATATTTCCAAGTTTATACAGATAGCGGTGTGGCTATTTCCATGTGTATACAGATAGCGGTGTAGATATTTCCATGTTTATAGTGATGGCGGTGTAGATATTTACATAATTATACAGATGGAAGTGTAGATATTTCCATGTTTAGAGAGATAATGGTGTAGATATTTCCATGTTTATACAGATTGCGGTGTAGGTATTTCCATGTTTATGGAGATAGCGGTGTAGATATTTCCAAGTTTATAGAGATGGCTGTGTGTATATTTCCATGTGTATACAAATGGCAGTGTAGATATTTCCATGTTTATACAGATGGAGGTGTAGATATTTCCATGTTTGTACAGATGACTGTGTAGATATTTCCATGTTTTTACAGATGGCGGTGTAGATATTTCCATGTTTATACAGATAGCGGTGTGGCTATTTCCATGTTTATACTGATAGCTGAGGAGATATTTCCATGTTTATAGAGATAGCGGTGTAGATATTTCCATGTTTATACAGATAGCTGAGTGGCTATTTCCATGTTTATACAGATAGCGTTGGAGATATTTCCGTGTGTATACAGATAGCGGTGGAGTTATTTCCATATTTATAGAGATGGCTTTGTAGATATTTACATGTTTATACAGATGGCAGTGTAGATATTTTCATGTTTATACAGATAGTGGTGTAGAGATTTCCAGGTCTATACAGATGACTGTGTAATTATTTCCATGTTTATACAGATGGCGCTGAAGATATTTCCATGTTTATAGAGACAGCCATGTAGGTATTTCCATGTTTATACAGATAGCGGTGTAGTCATTTCCATGTTTATAGAGATAGCGGTGTAGATCTTTCCATATTTATACAGATAGCGTTGTCACTATTTCCATGTTTATACAGATAGCGGTGGAGATATCTCCATGTTTATACAAATAGCGGTGGAGATATTTCCATGTTTATGGAGATAGCGGTGTAGGTATTTCCATGTTTATAAAGATAGCTGTGTGGCTATTTCCATGTTTATACAGATAGCGTTGGAGATATTTCCATGTTTATAGAGATGGCGGTGTAGATATTTCCATGTTTATGCAGATGGCGGTGCAGATATTTCCATGTTTATACAGATAGCGGTGTACATATTTCCATATTTATACAGATGACTGTGTAGTTATTTCCATTTTTATACAGATGGCGGTGTAGATATTTCCATGTTTATACAGATAGCGGTGGAGATATTTCCATGTTTATACAGATGACTGTGTAGATATTTCCATGTTTATACAGATAGCGGTGGAGATATTTCCATGTTTATAGAGATAGCGGTGTAGATATTTCCAAGTTTATACAGATAGCGGTGTGGCTATTTCCATGTGTATACAGATAGCGGTGTAGATATTTCCATGTTTATAGTGATGGCGGTGTAGATATTTACATAATTATACAGATGGAAGTGTAGATATTTCCATGTTTAGAGAGATAATGGTGTAGATATTTCCATGTTTATACAGATTGCGGTGTAGGTATTTCCATGTTTATGGAGATAGCGGTGTAGATATTTCCAAGTTTATAGAGATGGCTGTGTGTATATTTCCATGTGTATACAAATGGCAGTGTAGATATTTCCATGTTTATACAGATGGAGGTGTAGATATTTCCATGTTTGTACAGATGACTGTGTAGATATTTCCATGTTTTTACAGATGGCGGTGTAGATATTTCCATGTTTATACAGATAGCGGTGTGGCTATTTCCATGTTCATACAGATAGCGGTGTAGATATTTCCATGTTTATAGAGATGGCTGCGTAGATATTTACATGTTTATACAGATAGCAGTGTAGGTATTTTCATGTTTATACAGATACTGGTGTAGATATTTCGAGGTTTATACAGATGATTGTGTAGTTATTTCCATGTTTATACAGATGGCGGTGAAGGTATTTACATGTGTATACAGATGGCAGTATAGATATTTCCATGTTTATACAGATGGAGGTGTAGATATTTCCATGTTTAGGCAGATGACTGTGTAGATATTTCCATGTTTTTACAGATGGCGGTTTAGATATTTCCATAATTATACAGATAGCGGTGTGGCGATTTCCATGTTTATACAGATAGCGGTGGAGATATTTCCATGTTTATAGAGATAGCGGTGTAGATATTTCCATGTTTATACAGATAGCTGTGTGGCTATTTCCATGTTTATTCAGATCGCGTTGGACATATTTCCATGTTTATATAGATAGCTGTGGAGATATTTCCATGTTTATACAGATAGCGGTGGAGATATTTCCATGTTTATAGAGATAGCAGTGTATATATTTCCATGTTTATACAGATATCTGTGTGGCTATTTCCATGTTTATACAGATAGCGGTGTAGATATTTCCATGTTTATAGAGATGGCTGTGTAGATATTTACATATTTTTACAGATGGCAGTGTAGATATTTCCATGTTTAGACAGATAATGGTGTAGATATTTCCATGTTTATACAGATTGCGGTGTAGGTATTTCCATGTTTATACAGATAGCGGTGTAGATATTTCCATGTTTATACAGATGTCTGTGTAGATATTTTCACGTGTATACAGATGGCAGTGTAGATATTTCCATGTTTATGCAGATGGAGGTGTAGATATTTCCATGTTTATACAGATGACTGTGTAGATATTTCCATGTTTTTACAGATGGCGGTGTAGATATTTCCATGTTTATACAGATAGCGGTGTGGCTATTTCCATGTTTATACAGATAGCTGTGGAGATATTTCCATGTTTATAGAGATGGCTGTGAAGATATTTACATGTTTATACAGATGGCAGTGTAGATATTTTCATGTTTATATAGATAGTGGTGTAGATATTTCCAGGTTTATACAGAAGACTGTGTAGTCATTTCCATGTTTATACAGATGGCTGTGAAGATATTTCCATGTTTATAGAGACAGCCATGTAGGTATTTCCATGTTTATACAGATAGCGGTGTAGAAATTTCCATGTTTATAGAGATAGCGGTGTAGATATTTCCATATTTATACAGATAGCGGTGTCACTATTTCCATATTTATACAGATAGCGGTGGCGATATTTCCATGTTTATACAGATAGCGGTGGAGATATTTCCATGTTTATAGAGATAGTGGTGTAGGTATTTCCATGTTAATAAAGATAGCTGTGTGGCTATTTCCATGTTCATACAGATAGCGTTGGAGATATTTCCAAGTTTATAGAGATGGCGGTGTAGATATTTCCATGTTTATGCAGATGGCGGTGCAGATATTTCCATGTTTATACAGATAGCGGTGTACATATTTCCATATTTATACAGATGACTGTGTAGTTATTTCCATTTTTATACAGATGGCGGTGTAGGTATTTCCATGTTTATACAGATAGCGGTGCAGATATTTCCATGTTTATACAGATGACTGTGTAGATATTTCCATGTTTATACAGATAGCGGTGGAGATATTTCCATGTTTATAGAGATAGCGGTGTAGATATTTCCAAGTTTATACAGATAGCGGTGTGGCTATTTCCATGTTTATACAGATAGCGGTGTAGATATTTCCATGTTTATAGAGATGGCTGTGTAGATATTTACATATTTATACAGATGGCAGTGTAGATATTTCCATGTTTAGACAGATAATGGTGTAGATATTTCCATGTTTATACAGATTGCGGTGTAGGTATTTCCATGTGTATACAGATGGCAGTATAGATACTTCCATGTTTATACAGATGGAGGTGTAGATATTTCCATGTTTATGCAGATGACTGTGTAGATATTTCCATGTTTTTACAGATGGCGGTGTAGATATTTCCGTGATTATACAGAAAGCGGTGTGGCTATTTCCATGTTTATGCAGATAGCAGTGGAGATATTTCCATGTTTGTAGAGATAGCGGTGTAGATATTTCCATTTTTATACAGATAGCTGTGTGGCTATTTCCATGTTTATACAGATAGCGTTGGAGATATTTCCATGTTTATACAGATAGCGGTGGAGATATTTACATTTTTATACAGATAGCGGTGGAGATATTTCCATGTTTATAGAGATAGCAGTGTATATATTTCCATGTTTATACAGATATCTGTGTGGCTATTTCCATGTTTATACAGATAGCGGTGTAGATATTTCCATGTTTATAGAGATGGCTGTGTAGATATTTACATATTTTTACAGATGGCAGTGTAGATATTTCCATGTTTAGACAGATAATGGTGTAGATATTTCCATGTTTATACAGGTTGTGGTGTAGGTATTTCCATGTATATACAGATAGCGGTGTAGATATTTCCATGTTTATACAGATGGCTGTGTAGATATTTCCACGTGTATACAGATGGCAGTGTAGATATTTCCATGTTTATACAAATGGACGTGTAGATATTTCCATGTTTATACACATGACCTTGTAGATATTTCCATGTTTTTAGAGATGGTGGTGTAGATATTACCATGTTTATACAGATAGCGGTGTGGCTATTTCCATGTTTATACAGATAGCTGTGGAGATATTTCCATATTTATAGAGATGGCTGTGAAGATATTTACATGTTTATACAGATGGCAGTGTAGATATTTTCATGTTTATACAGACAGTGGTGTAGATATTTCCAGGTTTATACAGATGACTGTGTAGTTATTTCCATGTTTATACAGATGGCGGTGAAGATATTTCCATGTTTATAGAGACAGCCATGTAGATGTTTCCATGTTTATACAGATAGCAGTGTAGACATTTCCATGTTTATAGAGATAGCGGTGTAGATATTTCCATAGTCATACAGATAGCGGTGTCACTATTTCCATGTTTATACAGACAGCGGTGTGGCTATTTCCATGTTTATACAGATAGCGGTGTAGATATTTCCATGTTTATAGAGATGGCTGTGTAGATATTTACATATTTATACAGATGGAAGTGTAGTTATTTCCATGTTTAGACAGATAATGGTGTAGATATTTCCATGTTTATACAGATTGCGTTGTAGGTATTTCCATGTTATTAGAGATAGCGGTTTAGACATTTCCATGTCTCTTCAGATGGCTGTGTGGATATTTCCATGTGTATACAGATGGCAGTGTAGATATTTCTATGTTTATACATATGGAGGTGTAGATATTTCCATGTTAATACAGATTGAGGTGTAGGTATTTCCATGTGTATACAGATGGCAGTATAGACATTTCCATGTTTATACAGATGGAGGTGTAGATATTTCCATGTTTATACAGATGTCTTTGTAGATATTTCCATGTTTTTACAGATGGCGTTGTAGATATTTCCATGTTTATACAGATGGCGGTGTGGCTATTTCCATGTTTATACAGATAGCGGTGTGGCTATTTCCATGTTTATACAGATAGCGGTGGAGATATTTCCATGTTTACAGAGATAGCGGTGTAGATATTTCCATGTTTATACAGATAGCTGTGTGGCTATTTCCATGTTTATACAGATAGCGTTGGAGATATTTCCATGTTTATACAGATAGCGGTGGAGATATTTCCATGTTTATACAGATAGCGTTGGAGATATTTCCATGTTTATAGAGATAGCAGTGTGTATATTTCCATGTTTATACAGATATCTCTGTGGCTATTTCCATGTTTATACAGATAGCGGTGTAGATATTTCCATGTTTATAGAGATGGCTGTGTAGATATTTACATATTTATACAGATGGCAGTGTAGATATTTCCATGTTTAGACAGATAATGGTGTAGATATTTCCATGTTTATACAGATTGCGGTGTAGGTATTTCCATGTTTATACAGATAGCGGTGTAGATATTTCCATGTTTACAGATGGCAGTGTAGATATTTCCACGTGTATACAGATGGCAGTGTAGACATTTCCATGTTTATACAGATGGAGGTGTAGATATTTCCTTGTTTATACAGATGACTGTGTAGATATTTCCATGTTTTTAAGATGGCGGTGTAGATATTTCCATGTTTATACAGATAGCGGTGTGGCTATTTCCACGTTTATACAGATAGCGGTGGAGATATTTCCATGTTTATAGAGATGGCTGTGTAGATATTTCCATGTTTATACAGATAGCGGTGTAGATATTTCCATGTTTATAGAGATGGCTGTGTATATATTTACATATTTATACAGTTGGCAGTGTAGATATTTCCATGTTTAGACAGATAATGGTGTAGATATTTCCATGTTTATACAGATTGCGGTGTAGGTATTTCCATGTTTATAGAGATAGCGGTGTAGATATTTCCATGTTTATACAGATGTCTGTGTGGATATTTCCATGTGTATACAGATGGCAGTGTAGATATTTCCATGTTTATACAGATGGAGGTGTAGATATTTCCATGTGTATACAGATGACTGTGTAGATATTTCCATGTTTTTACAGATGGCGGTGTAGATATTTCCATGTTTATACAGATAGCGGTGTGGCTATTTCCATGTTCATACAGATAGCGGTGTAGATATTTCCATGTTTATAGAGATGGCTGTGTAGATATTTACATGTTTATACAGATGGCAGTGTAGATATTTTCATGTTTATACAGATAGTGGTGTAGATATTTCCAGTTTTATACAGATGACTGTGTAGTTATTTCCATGTTTATACAGATGGCGGTGAAGATATTTCCATGTTTATAGAGACAGCCATGTAGATGTTTCCATGTTTATACAGATAGCGGTGTAGACATTTCCATGTTTATAGAGATAGCGGTGTAGATATTTCCATATTCCTACAGATAGCGGTGTCACTATTTCCATGTTTATACAGATAGCGGTGGAGATATTTCCATGTTTATACAGATAGCGGTGAAGATATTTCCATGTTTATAGAGATAGCGGTGTAGATATTTCCATGTTTATTCAGATAGCGTTGTGGCTATTTCCATGTTTATACAGATAGCGGTGTAGATATTTCCATGTTTATAGAGATGGCTGTGTAGATATTTACATATTTATACAGATGGCAGTGTAGTTATTTCCATGTTTAGACAGATAATGGTGTAGATATTTCCATGTTTATACAGATTGCGGTGTAGGTATTTCCATGTTTATAGAGATAGCAGTGTAGACATTTCCATGTTTCTTCAGATGGCTGTGTGGATATTTCCATGTGTATACAGAAGGCAGTGTAGATATTTCTATGTTTATACAGATGGAGGTGTAGATATTTCCATGTTTATACTGATTGCGGTGTAGTTATTTCCATGTGTATACAGATGGCAGTATAGTTATTTCCATGTTTATACAGATGGAGGTGTAGATATTTCCATGTTTATACAGATGTCTGTGTAGATATTTCCATGTTTTTACAGATGGCGGTGTAGATATTTCCATGTTTATACAGATAGCGGTGTGGCTATTTCCATGTTTATACAGATAGCGGTGGAGATATTTCCATGTTTATAGAGATAGCGGTGTAGATATTTCCGTGTTTATACAGATAGCGGTGTGGCTATTTCCATGTTTATACAGATAGCAGTGTAGATATTTCCATGTTTATAGAGATGGCTGTGTAGATATTTCCATGTTTATACAGATGGCTGTGTAGATATTTCCATGTTTGTACAGACAGTGGTGTAGATATTTCCATGTTTATAGAGATGACTGTGTAGGTAGTTCCATGTTTATACAGATGGCGGTGTAGATATTTCCATGTTTATACAGATAGCGGTGTGGCTATTTCCATGTTTATACACATAGCGGCGTAGATATTTCCATGTTTATAGAGATGGATGTGTAGATATTTACATATTTATACAGATGGCAGTGTAGATATTTCCATGTTTATACAGATAGTGGTGTAGATATTTCCAGGTTTATACCGATGACTGTGTAGGTATTTCCATGTTTATATAGATGATGGTGTAGATATTTCCATGTTTATAGAGATAGCCATGTAGATATTTCCATGTTTATACAGATAGCGGTGTAGACATTTCCATGATTATAGAGATAGTGGTGTAGATATTTCCATATTTATACAGATAGCGGTGTCACTATTTCCATGATTATACAGATAGCGGTGTAGATATTTCCATGTTTATACAGATAGCAGTGGAGATATATCCATGTTTATACAGATAGCGGTGCAGATATTTCCATGTTTATAGAGATAGCGGTGTAGATATTTCCATGTTTATACAGATAGCTGTGTAGCTATTTCCATGTTTATACAGATAGCGGTGTACATATTTCCATGTTTATAGAGATGGCTGTGTAGGTATTTACATATTTATACAGATGGCAGTGTAGATATTTCCATGTTTATACAGATGGAGGTGTTCATATTTCCATGTTTCAACAGATGACTGTGTAGGTATTTCCATGTTTTTACAGGTGGCGGTGTAGATATTTCCATGTTTATACAGATAGCGGTGTGGCTATTTCCATGTTTATACAGATAGCGGTGTAGATATTTCCATGTTTATAGAGATGGCTGTGTAGATATTTACATACTTATACAGATGGCAGTGTAGATATTTCCATGTTTAGACAGATAATGGTGTAAATATTTCCATGTTTATATTGATTGCGGTGTAGGTATTTCCATGTTTATGAAGATAGCGGTGTAGATATTTCCATGTTTATACAGATGGCAGTGTTGATATTTCCATGTTTATACAGATGGATGTGTAGATATTTCCGTGTTTATACAGATGACTGTGTAGATATTTCCATGTTTTACAGATGGCGGTGTAGATATTTCCATGTTAATACAGATCGCGGTGTGGCTATTTCCATGTTCATACAGATAGCGGTGTAGATATTTCCATGTTTATAGAGATGGCTGTGAAGATATTTACATGTTTATACAGATGGCAGTGTAGATATTTTCATGTTTATACAGATAGTGGTGTAGATATTTCCAGGTTTATACAGATGACTGTGTAGTTATTTCCCTGTTTATACAGATGGCGGTGAAGATATTTCCATGTTTAAAGAGATGGCAGTGTAGATATTTCCATGTTTATACAGATAGCGGTGTAGACATTTCCAAGTTTATAGAGATAGCGGTGTAGATATTTCCATGTTTATACAGATAGCGGTGTCACTATTTCCATGTTTATACAGATAGCGGTGGAGATATTTCCATGTTTATACAGATTGCGGTGGAGATATTTCCATGTTTATAGAGATAGCGGTGTAGACATTTCCATGTTTATACAGATAGCTGTGTGGCGATTTCCAGGTTCATACAGATAGCGTTGGCGATATTTCCATGTTTATACAGATAGCGGTGGAGATATTTCCATGTTTATACAGATAGCGGTGGAGATATTTCCATGTTTATAGAGATAGCAGTGTATATATTAACATGTTTATACAGATAGCTGTGTGGCTATTTCCATGTTTATACAGATAGCGTTGTAGATATTTCCATGTTTATAGAGATGGCTGTGTAGATATTTACATATTTATACAGATGGCAGTGTAGATATTTCCATGTTTAGACAGACAATGGTGTAGATATTTCCATGTTTATACAGATTGCGATGTAGGTATTTCCAAGTTTATAGAGATAGCGTTGTAGATATTTCCATGTTTATACAGATGGCTGTATAGATATTTCCATGTGTATACAGATGGCAGTGTAGATATTTCCATGTTTATACAGATGGATGTGTAGATATTTCCATGTTTATACAGATGACTGTGTACATATTTCCATGTTTTTACAGATGGCAGTGTACACATTTCCATGCTTATACAGATAGCGGTGTGGCTACTTCCGTGTTTATACAGATAGCGATGGAGGTATTTCCATGTTTATAGAGATAGCGTTGTAGATATTTCCATCTTTATACAGACAGCTCTGTGGCTATTTCCATGTTTATACAGATAGCGTTGGAGATATTTCCATGTTTATACAGATGGAGGTGTAGATATTTCCATGTTTATACAGATGGCTGTGTAGATATTTCCATGTGTATACAGATGGCAGTATAGATATTTCCATGTTTATAAAGATGGAGGTGTAGATATTTCCATGTTTATACAGATGACTGTGTAGATATTTCCATGTTTTTACAGATGGCGGTGTAGATATTTCCATGTTTATACAGATAGCGGTGTGGCTATTTCCATGTTTATACAGATAGCGGTGTAGATATTTCCATGTTTATAGAGATGGCTATGTACATATTTACATGTTTATACAGATGGCAGTGTAGATATTTTCATCTTTATACAAATAGTGGTGTACATATTTGCAGGTTTATGCAGATGACTGTGTAGTTATTTCCATGTTTATACAGATGGCGGTGAAGATATTTCCATGTTTATAGAGACAGCCATGTAGATATTTCCATGTTTTCACAGATAGCGGTGTAGACATTTCCATGTTTATAGAGATAGCGGTGTAGATATTTCCTTATGTATACAGTTAGCGGTGTCACTATTTCCATGTTTATTCAGATAGCGGTGGAGATATTTCCATGTTTATACAGATATCGGTGGAGATATTCTCATGTTTATAGAAATAGCGGTGTAGATATTTCCATGTTTATACAGATAGCTGTGTGGCTATTTCCAAGTTTATACAGATAGCGTTGGAGATATTTCCATGTTTATACAGATGGCGGTGTAGATATTTCCATGTTTATGCAGATGTCGGTGCAGATATTTCCATGTTTATACAGATAGCGGTGTACATATTTCCATATTTATACAGATGACTGTCTAGTTATTTCCATTTTTATACAGATGGCGGCATAGATATTTCCATGTTTATACAGATAGCAGTGGAGATATTTCCATGTTTATACAGATGACTGTGTAGATATTTTCATATTTTTACACATGTCGGTGTAGATATTTCCGTGTTTGTACAGATAGCAGTGTAGATATTTCCATGTTTATAGAGATGGCTTTGAAGATATTTCCATGTTTATACAGATGGCAGTGTAGATATTTCCATGTTTGTACAGACAGTGGTGTAGATATTTCCATGTTTATACAGATGACTGTGTAGGTATTTCCATGTTTATACAGATGGCGGTGTAGATATTTCCATGTTTATACAGATAGCGGTGTAGCTATTTCCATGTTTATACAGATAGCGGCGTAGATATTTCCATGTTTATAGAGATGGATGTGTAGATATTTACATGTTTATACAGATGGCGGTGGAGATATTTCCATGTTTATACAGATAGCGGTGGAGATATTTCCATGTTTATAGAGATAGCAGTGTATATATTTCCATGTTTATACAAATAGCTGTGTGGCTATTTCCCTGTTTAAACAGATAGCGGTGTAGATATTTCCATGTTTATAGAGATGGCTGTGTAGATATTTACATATTTATATAGATGGCAGTGTAGATATATCCATGTTTAGACACATAATGGTGTAGATATTTCCATGTTTATACAGATGGCTGTGTAGATATTTCCATGTGTATACAGATGGCAGTATAGATATTTCCATGTTTATAAAGATGGAGGTGTAGATATTTCCATGTTTATACAGATGACTGTGTAGATATTTCCATGTTTTTACAGATGGCGGTGGAGATATTTCCATGTTTATACAGATAGCGGTGGAGATATTTCCATGTTTATACAGATGACTGTGTAGATATTTTCATATTTTTACACATGTCGGTGTAGATATTTCCATGTTTATACAGATAGCGGTGTGGCTATTTCCATGTTTATACAGATAGCGGTGAAGATATTTCCATGTTTATAGAGATGGCTGTGTAGATATTTCCATGTTTATACAGATGGCAGTGTAGATATTTCCATGTTTGTACAGACAGTGGTGTAGATATTTCCATGTTTATACAGATGACTGTGTAGGTATTTCCATGTTTATACAGATGGCGGTGTAGATATTTCCATGTTTATACAGATAGCGGTGTGGCTATTTCCATGTTTATACAGATAGCGGCGTAGATATTTCCATGTTTATAGAGATGGATGTGTAGATATTTACATGTTTATACAGATGGCATTGTAGATATTTCCAGGTTTATACAGATGACTGTGTAGGTATTTCCATGTTTATACAGATGGTGGTGTAGATATTTCCATGTTTATAGAGAAAGCCATGTAGATATTTCCATGTTTATACAGATAGCGGAGTAGACATTTCCATGATTATAGAGATAGCGGTGTAGATATTTCCATATTTATACAGATAGCGGTGTCACTATTTCCATGTTTATACAGATAGCGGTGTAGATATTTCCATGTTTATACAGATAGCGGTGGAGATATATCCATGTTTATACAGATAGCGGTGCAGATATTTCCATGTTTATACAGATAGCTGTGTGGCTATTTCCATGTTTATACAGATAGCGGGGTACATATTTCCATGTTTATAGAGATGGCTGTGTAGGTATTTACATATTTATACAGATGGCAGTGTAGATATTTCCATGTTTATACAGATGGAGGTGTAGATATTTCCATGTTTATACAGATGACTGTGTAGGTATTTCCATGTTTTTACAGATGGCGGTGTAGATATTTCCATGTTTATACAGATAGCGGTGTGGCTATTTCCATGTTTATACAGATAGCGGTTTAGATATTTCCATGTTTATAGAGATGGCTGTGTAGATATTTACAAACTTATACAGATGGCAGTGTAGATATTTCCATGTTTAGACAGATAATGGTGTAAATATTTCCATGTTTATATTGATTGCGGTGTAGGTATTTCCATGTTTATAGAGATAGCGGTGTAGATATTTCCATGATTATACAGATGGCTGTGTGGATATGTCCATGTGTATACAGATGACAGTGTAGATATTTCCATGTTTATACAGATGGAGGTGTAGATAATTCCATGTTTATACAGATGACTGTGTAGATATTTCCATGTTTTACAGATGGCGGTGTAGATATTTCCAGGTTAATACAGATAGCGGTGTGGCTATTTCCATGTTCATACAGATAGCGGTGTAGATATTTCCATGTTTATTCAGATGTCTGTGTATTTATTTACACGTTTATACAGATGGCAGTGTAGATATTTTCATGTTTATACAGATAGTGGTGTAGATATTCCCAGGTTTATACAGATGACTCTGTAGTTATTTCCCTGTTTATACAGATGGCGGTGAGGATATTTCCATGTTTATAGAGATGGCTGTGTAGATATTTCCATGTTTATACAGATAGCGGTGTAGACATTTCCAAGTTTATAGAGATAGCGGTGTAGATGTTTCCATGTTTATACAGATAGCGGTGTCACTATTTCCATGTTTACACAGATAGCGGTGGAGATATTTCCATGTTTACACAGATTGCGGTGGAGTTATTTCCATGTTTATAGAGATAGCGGTGTAGACATTTCCATGATTATACAGATAGCTGTGTTTCGATTTCCATGTCCATACAGATAGCGTTGGCGATATTTCCATGTTTATACAGATAGCGGTGGAGATATTTCCATGTTTATACAGATAGCGCTGGAGATATTTCCATGTTTATAGAATTAGCAGTGTATATATTAACATGTTTATACAGATAGCTGTGTGGCTATTTCCATGTTTATACAGATAGCGGTGTAGATATTTCCATGTTTATAGAGATGGCTGTGTAGATATTTACATATTTATACAGCTGGCAGTGTAGATATTTCCATGTTTAGACAGATAATGGTGTAGATATTTCCATGCTTATACAGATTGCGATGTAGGTATTTCCATGTTTATAGAGATAGCGGTGTAGGTATTTCCATGTTTATACAGATGGCTGTATAGATATTTCCATGTGTATACAGATGGCAGTGTAGGTATTTCCATGTTTATACAGATGGATGTGTAGATATTTCCATGTTTATACAGATGACTGTGTACATATTTCCATGTTTTTACAGATGGCAGTGTACATATTTCCATGCTTATACAGATAGCGGTGTGGCTATTTCCATGTTTATACAGACAGCGATGGAGTTATTTCCATGTTTATAGAGATAGCGTTGTAGATATTTCCATGTTTATACATATAGCTCTGTGGCTATTTCCATGTTTATACAGATAGCGTTGGAGATATTTCCATGTTTATACAGATGGAGGTGTAGATATTTCCATGTTTATACAGATGACTGTGTAGATATTTCCATGTTTTTACAGATGGCGGTGTAGATATTTCCATGCTTATACAGATAGCGGTGTGGCTACTTCCATGTTTATACTGATAGCTGTGGAGATATTTCCATGTTTTTAGAGATAGCGGTGTAGATATTTCCATGTTTATACAGATAGCTGTGTGGCTAGTTCCATGTTTATACAGATAGCGTTGGAGATATTTCCGTGTTTATACAGATAGCGGTGGAGTCATTTCCATGTTTATAGAGATGGCTATGTAGATATTTACATGTTTATACAGATGGCAGTGTAGATATTTTCATGTTTATACAGATATTGGTGTAGATATTTCCAGGTTTATACAAATGACTGTGTAGTTATTTCCATGTTTATACAGATGGCGGTGAAGATATTTCCATGTTTATAGAGACACCCATGTAGATATTTCCATGTTTATACAGATAGTGGTGTAGACATTTCCATGTTTATAGAGATAGCGGTGTAGATATTTCCATATTTATACAGATAGTGGTGTCACTATTTCCAAGTTTATACAGATAGCGGTGGAGATATTTCCATGTTTATACAGATAGCGGTGGAGGTATTTCCATGTTTATAGAGATAGCGGTGTAGATATTTCCATGTTTATACAGATAGCTGTGTGGCGATTTCCATGTTCATACAGATAGCGCTGGAGATATTTCCATGTTTATACAGGTAGCGGGGGAGATATTTCCATGTTTATACAGATAGCGGTGGTGATATTTCCATGTTTATAGAATTAGCAGTGTATATATTAACATGTTTATACAGATAGCGGTGTGGCTATTTCCATGTTCATACAGATAGCGGTGTAGATATTTCCATGTTTATTCAGATGTCTGTGTATTTATTTACACGTTTATACAGATGGCAGTGTAGATATTTTCATGTTTATACAGATAGTGGTGTAGATATTCCCAGGTTTATACAGATGACTCTGTAGTTATTTCCCTGTTTATACAGATGGCGGTGAGGATATTTCCATGTTTATAGAGATGGCTGTGTAGATATTTCCATGTTTATACAGATAGCGGTGTAGACATTTCCAAGTTTATAGAGATAGCGGTGTAGATGTTTCCATGTTTATACAGATAGCGGTGTCACTATTTCCATGTTTACACAGATAGCGGTGGAGATATTTCCATGTTTACACAGATTGCGGTGGAGTTATTTCCATGTTTATAGAGATAGCGGTGTAGACATTTCCATGATTATACAGATAGCTGTGTTTCGATTTCCATGTCCATACAGATAGCGTTGGCGATATTTCCATGTTTATACAGATAGCGGTGGAGATATTTCCATGTTTATACAGATAGCGCTGGAGATATTTCCATGTTTATAGAATTAGCAGTGTATATATTAACATGTTTATACAGATAGCTGTGTGGCTATTTCCATGTTTATACAGATAGCGGTGTAGATATTTCCATGTTTATAGAGATGGCTGTGTAGATATTTACATATTTATACAGCTGGCAGTGTAGATATTTCCATGTTTAGACAGATAATGGTGTAGATATTTCCATGCTTATACAGATTGCGATGTAGGTATTTCCATGTTTATAGAGATAGCGGTGTAGGTATTTCCATGTTTATAGAGATGGCTGTGAAGATATTTACATGTTTATACAGATGGCAGTGTAGATATTTTCATGTTTATACAGATAGTGGTGTAGATATTTCCAGGTTTATACAGATGACTGTGTAGTTATTTCCCTGTTTATACAGATGGCGGTGAAGATATTTCCATGTTTAAAGAGATGGCAGTGTAGATATTTCCATGTTTATACAGATAGCGGTGTAGACATTTCCAAGTTTATAGAGATAGCGGTGTAGATATTTCCATGTTTATACAGATAGCGGTGTCACTATTTCCATGTTTATACAGATAGCGGTGGAGATATTTCCATGTTTATACAGATTGCGGTGGAGATATTTCCATGTTTATAGAGATAGCGGTGTAGACATTTCCATGTTTATACAGATAGCTGTGTGGCGATTTCCAGGTTCATACAGATAGCGTTGGCGATATTTCCATGTTTATACAGATAGCGGTGGAGATATTTCCATGTTTATACAGATAGCGGTGGAGATATTTCCATGTTTATAGAGATAGCAGTGTATATATTAACATGTTTATACAGATAGCTGTGTGGCTATTTCCATGTTTATACAGATAGCGTTGTAGATATTTCCATGTTTATAGAGATGGCTGTGTAGATATTTACATATTTATACAGATGGCAGTGTAGATATTTCCATGTTTAGACAGACAATGGTGTAGATATTTCCATGTTTATACAGATTGCGATGTAGGTATTTCCAAGTTTATAGAGATAGCGTTGTAGATATTTCCATGTTTATACAGATGGCTGTATAGATATTTCCATGTGTATACAGATGGCAGTGTAGATATTTCCATGTTTATACAGATGGATGTGTAGATATTTCCATGTTTATACAGATGACTGTGTACATATTTCCATGTTTTTACAGATGGCAGTGTACACATTTCCATGCTTATACAGATAGCGGTGTGGCTACTTCCGTGTTTATACAGATAGCGATGGAGGTATTTCCATGTTTATAGAGATAGCGTTGTAGATATTTCCATCTTTATACAGACAGCTCTGTGGCTATTTCCATGTTTATACAGATAGCGTTGGAGATATTTCCATGTTTATACAGATGGAGGTGTAGATATTTCCATGTTTATACAGATGGCTGTGTAGATATTTCCATGTGTATACAGATGGCAGTATAGATATTTCCATGTTTATAAAGATGGAGGTGTAGATATTTCCATGTTTATACAGATGACTGTGTAGATATTTCCATGTTTTTACAGATGGCGGTGTAGATATTTCCATGTTTATACAGATAGCGGTGTGGCTATTTCCATGTTTATACAGATAGCGGTGTAGATATTTCCATGTTTATAGAGATGGCTATGTACATATTTACATGTTTATACAGATGGCAGTGTAGATATTTTCATCTTTATACAAATAGTGGTGTACATATTTGCAGGTTTATGCAGATGACTGTGTAGTTATTTCCATGTTTATACAGATGGCGGTGAAGATATTTCCATGTTTATAGAGACAGCCATGTAGATATTTCCATGTTTTCACAGATAGCGGTGTAGACATTTCCATGTTTATAGAGATAGCGGTGTAGATATTTCCTTATGTATACAGTTAGCGGTGTCACTATTTCCATGTTTATTCAGATAGCGGTGGAGATATTTCCATGTTTATACAGATATCGGTGGAGATATTCTCATGTTTATAGAAATAGCGGTGTAGATATTTCCATGTTTATACAGATAGCTGTGTGGCTATTTCCAAGTTTATACAGATAGCGTTGGAGATATTTCCATGTTTATACAGATGGCGGTGTAGATATTTCCATGTTTATGCAGATGTCGGTGCAGATATTTCCATGTTTATACAGATAGCGGTGTACATATTTCCATATTTATACAGATGACTGTCTAGTTATTTCCATTTTTATACAGATGGCGGCATAGATATTTCCATGTTTATACAGATAGCAGTGGAGATATTTCCATGTTTATACAGATGACTGTGTAGATATTTTCATATTTTTACACATGTCGGTGTAGATATTTCCGTGTTTGTACAGATAGCAGTGTAGATATTTCCATGTTTATAGAGATGGCTTTGAAGATATTTCCATGTTTATACAGATGGCAGTGTAGATATTTCCATGTTTGTACAGACAGTGGTGTAGATATTTCCATGTTTATACAGATGACTGTGTAGGTATTTCCATGTTTATACAGATGGCGGTGTAGATATTTCCATGTTTATACAGATAGCGGTGTAGCTATTTCCATGTTTATACAGATAGCGGCGTAGATATTTCCATGTTTATAGAGATGGATGTGTAGATATTTACATGTTTATACAGATGGCGGTGGAGATATTTCCATGTTTATACAGATAGCGGTGGAGATATTTCCATGTTTATAGAGATAGCAGTGTATATATTTCCATGTTTATACAAATAGCTGTGTGGCTATTTCCCTGTTTAAACAGATAGCGGTGTAGATATTTCCATGTTTATAGAGATGGCTGTGTAGATATTTACATATTTATATAGATGGCAGTGTAGATATATCCATGTTTAGACACATAATGGTGTAGATATTTCCATGTTTATACAGATGGCTGTGTAGATATTTCCATGTGTATACAGATGGCAGTATAGATATTTCCATGTTTATAAAGATGGAGGTGTAGATATTTCCATGTTTATACAGATGACTGTGTAGATATTTCCATGTTTTTACAGATGGCGGTGGAGATATTTCCATGTTTATACAGATAGCGGTGGAGATATTTCCATGTTTATACAGATGACTGTGTAGATATTTTCATATTTTTACACATGTCGGTGTAGATATTTCCATGTTTATACAGATAGCGGTGTGGCTATTTCCATGTTTATACAGATAGCGGTGAAGATATTTCCATGTTTATAGAGATGGCTGTGTAGATATTTCCATGTTTATACAGATGGCAGTGTAGATATTTCCATGTTTGTACAGACAGTGGTGTAGATATTTCCATGTTTATACAGATGACTGTGTAGGTATTTCCATGTTTATACAGATGGCGGTGTAGATATTTCCATGTTTATACAGATAGCGGTGTGGCTATTTCCATGTTTATACAGATAGCGGCGTAGATATTTCCATGTTTATAGAGATGGATGTGTAGATATTTACATGTTTATACAGATGGCATTGTAGATATTTCCAGGTTTATACAGATGACTGTGTAGGTATTTCCATGTTTATACAGATGGTGGTGTAGATATTTCCATGTTTATAGAGAAAGCCATGTAGATATTTCCATGTTTATACAGATAGCGGAGTAGACATTTCCATGATTATAGAGATAGCGGTGTAGATATTTCCATATTTATACAGATAGCGGTGTCACTATTTCCATGTTTATACAGATAGCGGTGTAGATATTTCCATGTTTATACAGATAGCGGTGGAGATATATCCATGTTTATACAGATAGCGGTGCAGATATTTCCATGTTTATACAGATAGCTGTGTGGCTATTTCCATGTTTATACAGATAGCGGGGTACATATTTCCATGTTTATAGAGATGGCTGTGTAGGTATTTACATATTTATACAGATGGCAGTGTAGATATTTCCATGTTTATACAGATGGAGGTGTAGATATTTCCATGTTTATACAGATGACTGTGTAGGTATTTCCATGTTTTTACAGATGGCGGTGTAGATATTTCCATGTTTATACAGATAGCGGTGTGGCTATTTCCATGTTTATACAGATAGCGGTTTAGATATTTCCATGTTTATAGAGGTGGCTGTGTAGATATTTACAAACTTATACAGATGGCAGTGTAGATATTTCCATGTTTAGACAGATAATGGTGTAAATATTTCCATGTTTATATTGATTGCGGTGTAGGTATTTCCATGTTTATAGAGATAGCGGTGTAGATATTTCCATGTTTATACAGATGGCTGTGTGGATATGTCCATGTGTATACAGATGACAGTGTAGATATTTCCATGTTTATACAGATGGAGGTGTAGATAATTCCATGTTTATACAGATGACTGTGTAGATATTTCCATGTTTTACAGATGGCGGTGTAGATATTTCCAGGTTAATACAGATAGCGGTGTGGCTATTTCCATGTTCATACAGATAGCGGTGTAGATATTTCCATGTTTATTCAGATGTCTGTGTATTTATTTACACGTTTATACAGATGGCAGTGTAGATATTTTCATGTTTATACAGATAGTGGTGTAGATATTCCCAGGTTTATACAGATGACTCTGTAGTTATTTCCCTGTTTATACAGATGGCGGTGAGGATATTTCCATGTTTATAGAGATGGCTGTGTAGATATTTCCATGTTTATACAGATAGCGGTGTAGACATTTCCAAGTTTATAGAGATAGCGGTGTAGATGTTTCCATGTTTATACAGATAGCGGTGTCACTATTTCCATGTTTACACAGATAGCGGTGGAGATATTTCCATGTTTACACAGATTGCGGTGGAGTTATTTCCATGTTTATAGAGATAGCGGTGTAGACATTTCCATGATTATACAGATAGCTGTGTTTCGATTTCCATGTCCATACAGATAGCGTTGGCGATATTTCCATGTTTATACAGATAGCGGTGGAGATATTTCCATGTTTATACAGATAGCGCTGGAGATATTTCCATGTTTATAGAATTAGCAGTGTATATATTAACATGTTTATACAGATAGCTGTGTGGCTATTTCCATGTTTATACAGATAGCGGTGTAGATATTTCCATGTTTATAGAGATGGCTGTGTAGATATTTACATATTTATACAGCTGGCAGTGTAGATATTTCCATGTTTAGACAGATAATGGTGTAGATATTTCCATGTTTATACAGATTGCGATGTAGGTATTTCCATGTTTATAGAGATAGCGGTGTAGGTATTTCCATGTTTATACAGATGGCTGTATAGATATTTCCATGTGTATACAGATGGCAGTGTAGATATTTCCATGTTTATACAGATGGATGTGTAGATATTTCCATGTTTATACAGATGACTGTGTACATATTTCCATGTTTTTACAGATGGCAGTGTACATATTTCCATGCTTATACAGATAGCGGTGTGGCTATTTCCATGTTTATACAGACAGCGATGGAGTTATTTCCATGTTTATAGAGATAGCGTTGTAGATATTTCCATGTTTATACATATAGCTCTGTGGCTATTTCCATGTTTATACAGATAGCGTTGGAGATATTTCCATGTTTATACAGATGGAGGTGTAGATATTTCCATGTTTATACAGATGACTGTGTAGATATTTCCATGTTTTTACAGATGGCGGTGTAGATATTTCCATGCTTATACAGATAGCGGTGTGGCTACTTCCATGTTTATACTGATAGCTGTGGAGATATTTCCATGTTTTTAGAGATAGCGGTGTAGATATTTCCATGTTTATACAGATAGCTGTGTGGCTAGTTCCATGTTTATACAGATAGCGTTGGAGATATTTCCGTGTTTATACAGATAGCGGTGGAGTCATTTCCATGTTTATAGAGATGGCTATGTAGATATTTACATGTTTATACAGATGGCAGTGTAGATATTTTCATGTTTATACAGATATTGGTGTAGATATTTCCAGGTTTATACAAATGACTGTGTAGTTATTTCCATGTTTATACAGATGGCGGTGAAGATATTTCCATGTTTATAGAGACACCCATGTAGATATTTCCATGTTTATACAGATAGTGGTGTAGACATTTCCATGTTTATAGAGATAGCGGTGTAGATATTTCCATATTTATACAGATAGTGGTGTCACTATTTCCAAGTTTATACAGATAGCGGTGGAGATATTTCCATGTTTATACAGATAGCGGTGGAGGTATTTCCATGTTTATAGAGATAGCGGTGTAGATATTTCCATGTTTATACAGATAGCTGTGTGGCGATTTCCATGTTCATACAGATAGCGCTGGAGATATTTCCATGTTTATACAGGTAGCGGGGGAGATATTTCCATGTTTATACAGATAGCGGTGGTGATATTTCCATGTTTGTAGGTATAGCAGTGTATATATTTCCATGTATATACAGATAGCTGTGTGGCTATTTCCATGTTTATACAGATAGCGGTGTAGATATTTTCATGTTTATAGAGATGGCTGTGTAGATATTTACATATTTATAAAGATGGCAGTGTAGATATTTCCATGTTTAGACAGATAATGGTGTAGATATTTCCATGTTTATACAGATTGCGGTGTAGGTATTTCCATGTTTATAGAGGTAGCGGTGTAGATATTTCCATGATTATACAGATAGTTGTGTGGCTATTTCCATGTTTATGCAGATAGCGTTGAAGATATTTCCATGTTTATACAGATAGCGGAGGAGATATTTCCATGTTTATACAGATAGCGTTGGAGATATTTCCATGTTTATAGAGATAGCAGTGTATATATTTCCATGTTTATACAAATAGCTGTGTGGCTATTTCCCTGCTTATACAGATAGCGGTGTAGATATTTCCATGTTTATAGAGATGGCTGTGTAGATATTTACAAATTTACATAGATGGCAGTGTAGATATATCCATGTTTAGACAGATAATGGTGTAGATATTTCCATGTTTATACAGATGGCTGTGTAGATATTTCCATGTGTATACAGATGGAAGTATAGATATTTCCATGTTTATAAAGATGGAGGTGTAGATATTTCCATGTTTATACAGATCACTGTGTAGATATTTCCATGTTTTTACAGATGGCGGTGTAGATATTTCCATGTTTATACAGATAGCGGTGTGGCTATTTCCATGTTTATACAGATAGCGGTGTAGATATTTCCATGTTTATAGAGATGGCTGTGTAGATATTTACATGTTTATACAGATGGCAGTGTAGATAGTTTCATGTTTACAGATAGTGGTGTAGATATTTCCAGGTTTATGCAGATGACTGTGTAGTTATTTCCATGTTTATACAGATGGCGGTGAAGATATTTCCATGTTTATAGAGACAGCCATGTAGATATTTCCATGTTTATAGAGACAGCCATGTAGATATTTCCATGTTTTCACAGATAGTGGTGTAGACATTTCCATGTTTATAGAGATAGCGGTGTAGATATTTCCTTATGTATAGAGATAGCGGTGTCAGTATTTCCATGTTTATACAGATAGCGGTGGAGATATTTCCATGTTTATACAGATATCGGTGGAGATATTCCCATGTTTATAGAAATAGCGGTGTAGATATTTCCATGTTTATACAGATAGCTGTGTGGCTATTTCCAAGTTTATACAGATAGCGTTGGAGATATTTCCATGTTTATACAGATGGTGGTGCAGATATTTCCATGTTTATGCAGATGGCGGTGCAGATATTTCCATGTTTATACAGATAGCGGTGTGCATATTTCCATATTTATACAGATGACTGTCTAGTTATTTCCATTTTATACAGATGGCGGTGTAGATATTTCCATGCTTATACAGATAGCGGTGGAGATATTTCCATGTTTATTCAGATGACTGTGTAGATATTTTCATATTTTTACACATGTCGGTGTAGAGATTTCCGTGTTTATACAGATAGCAGTGTAGATATTTCCATGTTTATAGAGATGGCTGTGTAGATATTTTCATGTTTGTACAGATAGTGGTGTAGATATTTCCAGTTTTATACAGATGACTGTGTAGTTATTTCCATGTTTATACAGATGGCGCTGAAGATATTTCCATGTTTATAGAGACAGCCATGTAGATATTTCCATGTTTATACAGATAGCGGTGTAGTCATTTCCATGTTTATAGAGATAGCGGTGTAGATCTTTCCATATTTATACCGATAGCGTTGTCACTATTTCCATGTTTATACAGATATCGGTGGAGATATTTCCATGTTTATACAGATAGCGGTGGATATATTTCCATGTTTATAGAGATAGCGGTGTAGGAATTTCCATGTTTATACAGATAGCTGTGTGGCTATTTCCATGTTTATACAGATAGCGTTGGAGATATTTCCATGTTTATAGACATGGCGGTGTAGATATTTCCATGTTTATGCAGATGGCGGTGCAGATATTTCCATGTTTATACAGATAGCGGTGTACATATTTCCATTTTTATACAGATGACTGTGTAGTTATTTCCATTTTTATACAGATGGCGGTGTAGATATTTCCATGTTTATACAGATAGCGGTGGAGATATTTCCATGTTTATACAGATGACTGTGTAGATATTTCCATGTTTATACAGATAGCGGTTTAGATATTTCCATGTTTATAGAGATAGCGGTGTAGATATTTCCAAGTTTATACAGATAGCGGTGTGGCTATTTCCATGTTTATACAGATAGCGGTGTAGATATTTCCATGTTTATAGAGATGGCGGTGTACATATTTACATATTTATACAGATGGAAGTGTAGATATTTCCATGTTTAGAGAGATAATGGTGTAGATATTTCCGTGTTTATACAGATTGCGGTGTAGGTATTTCCATGTTTATGGAGATAGCGGTGTAGATATTTCCAAGTTTATAGAGATGGCTGTGTGGATATTTCCATGTGTATACAGATGGCAGTGTAGATATTTCCATGTTTATACAGATGGAGGTGTAGATATTTCCATGTTTATACAGATGACTGTGTAGATATTTCCATGTTTTTACAGATGGCGGTGTAGATATTTCCATGTTTATACAGATAGCGGTGTGGCTATTTCCAAGTTCATACAGATAGCGGTGTAGATATTTCCATGTTTATAGAGATGGCTGTGTAGATATTTACATGTTTATACAGATGGCAGTGTAGATATTTTCATGTTTATACAAATAGTGGTGTAGATATTTCCAGGTTTATACAGATGATTGTGTAGTTATTTCCATGTTTATACAGATGGCATTGTAGGTATTTCCATGTGTATACAGATGGCAGTATAGATATTTCCATGTTTATACAGATGGAGGTGTAGATATTTCCATGTTTATGCAGATGACTGTCTAGATATTTCCATGTTTTTACAGATGGCGGTGCAGATATTTCCATGATTATACAGATAGCGGTGTGGCTATTTCCATGTTTATACAGATAGCGGTGGAGATATTTCCATGTTTATAGAGATAGCGGTGTAGATATTTCCATGTTTATACAGATAGCTGTGTGGCTATTTCCATGTTTATACAGATAGCGTTGGAGATATTTCCATGTTTATACAGATAGCTGTGGAGATATTTCCATGTTTATACAGATAGCGGTGGAGATATTTCCATGTTTTTAGAGATAGCAGTGTATATATTTCCATGTTTATACAGATATCTGTGTGGCTATTTCCATGTTTATACAGATAGCGGTGTAGATATTTCCATGTTTATAGAGATGGCTGTGTAGATATTTACATATTTTTACAGATGGCGGTGTAGATATTTCCATGTTTAGACAGATAATGGTGTAGATATTTCCATGTTTATACAGATTGCGGTGTAGGTATTTCCATGTTTATACAGATAGCGGTGTAGATATTTCCATGTTTATACAGATGGCTGTGTAGATATTTCCACGTGTATACAGATGGCAGTGTAGATATTTCCATGTTTATACAGATGGAGGTGTAGATATTTCCATGTGTATACAGATGACTGTGAAGATATTTCCATGTTTTTACAGATGGCGGTGTAGATATTTCCATGTTTATACAGAGAGCGGTGTGGCTATTTCCATGTTCATACAGATAGCGGTGTAGATATTTCCATGTTTATAGAGATGGCTGTGTAGATATTTACATGTTTATACAGATGCAGTGTAGATATTTTCATGTTTATACAGATAGTGGTGTAGATATTTCCAGGTTTATACAGATGACTTTGTGGTTATTTCCATGTTTATACAGATGGCGGTGAAGATATTTCCGTGTTTATAGAGACAGCCATGTAGATATTTCCATGTTTATACAGATAGAGGTGTAGACATTTCCATGATTATAGAGATAGCGGTGTAGCTATTTCCATATTTATACAGATAGTGGTGTCACTATTTCCATGTTTATACAGATCGCTTTGTGGCGATTTCCATGTTCATACAGATAGCGTTGGAGATATTCCCTTGTTTATACAGATAGCGGTGGAGATATTTCCATGTTTATACAGATAGCGATGGAGATATTTCCATGTTTATAGAGATAGCAGTGTATATATTTCCATGTATATACAGATAGCTGTGTGGCTATTTCCATGTTTTTACAGATAGCGGTGTAGATATTTCCATGTTTATAGAGATGGCTGTGTAGATATTTACATATTTATACAGATGGCAGTGCAGATATTTCCATGTTTAGACAGATAATGGTGTAGATATTTGCATGATTATACAGATTGCGGTGTAGGTATTTCCGTGTTTATAGAGATAGCGGTGTAGATATTTCCATGTTTATACAGATGGCTGTGTAGATATTTCCATGTTTTTACAGATGGCGGTGTAGATATTTCCATGCTTATACAGATAGCGGTGTGGCTACTTCCATGTTTATACTGATAGCTTTGGAGATATTTCCATGTTTATAGAGATAGCGGTGTATATATTTCCATATTTATACAGATAGCTGAGTGGCTATTTCCATGTTTATACAGATAGCGTTGGAGATATTTCCGTGTTTATACAGATAGCGGTGGAGTTATTTCCATGTTTATAGAAATGGCTTTGTAGATATTTACATGTTTATACAGATGGCAGTGTAGATATTTTCATGTTTATACAGATAGTGGTGTAGATATTTCCAGTTTTATACAGATGACTGTGTAGTTATTTCCATGTTTATACAGATGGCGCTGAAGATATTTCCATGTTTATAGAGACAGCCATTGAGATATTTCCATGTTTACACAAATAGAGTTGTAGACATTTCCATGTTTATAGAGATAGCGGTGTAGATATTTCCATGTTTATACAGATAGCTTTGTGGCTATTTCCATGTTTATACAGATAGCGTTGGAGATATTTCCATGTTTATACAGATAGCGGTGGAGATATATCCATGTTTATACAGATAGCGGTGGAGATATTTCCATGTTTTTAGAGATAGCAGTGTATATATTTCCATGTTTATACAGATATCTGTGTGGCTATTTCCATGTTTATACAGATAGCGGTGTAGATATTTCCATGTTTATAGAGATGGCTGTGTAGATATTTACATATTTTTACAGATGGCTGTGTAGATATTTCCATGTTTAGACAGATAATGGTGTAGATATTTCCTTGTTTATACAGATTGCGGTGTAGGTATTTCCATGTTTATACAGATAGCGGTGTAGATATTTCCATGTTTATACAGATGGCTGTGTAGATATTTCCACGTGTATACAGATGGCAGTGTAGATATTTCCATGTTTATACAGATGGAGGTGTAGATATTTCCATGTTTATACAGATGACTGTGTAGATATTTCCATGTTTTTACAGATGGCGGTGTAGATATTTCCATGTTTATACAGATAGCGGTGTGGCTATTTCCATGTTTATACAGGTAGCTGTGGAGATATTTCCATGTTTATAGAGATGGCTGTGTAGATATTTACATGTTTATACAGATGGCAGTGTAGATATTTTCATGTTGATACAGATAGTGGTGTAGATATTTCCAGGTTTATACAGATGACTGTGTAGTTATTTCCATGTTTATACAGATGGCGGTGAAGATATTTCCATGTTTATAGAGACAGCCATGTAGATATTTCCATGTTTATACAGATAGCGGTGTAGAAATTTCCATGTTTATAGAGATAGCGGTGTAGATATTTCCATATTTATACAGATAGCGGTGTCTCTATTTCCATATTTATACAGATAGCGGTGGAGATATTTCCATGTTTATACAGATAGCAGTGGAGATATTTCCATGTTTATAGAGATAGCGGTGTAGGTATTTCCATGTTTATAAAGATAGCTGTGTGGCTATTTCCATGTTTATACAGATAGCGTTGGAGATATTTCCATGTTTATAGAGATGGCGGTGTAGATATTTCCATGTTTATGCAGATGGCGGTGCAGATATTTCCATGATTATACAGACAGCGGTGTACATATTTCCATATTTATACAGATGACTGTGTAGTTATTTCCATTTTTATACAGATGGCGGTGTAGGTATTTCCATGTTTATACAGATAGCGGTGGAGGTATTTCCATGATTATACAGATGACTGTGTAGATATTTCCATGTTTATACAGATAGCGGTGGAGATATTTCCATGTTTATAGAGATAGCGGTGTAGATATTTCCAAGTTTATACAGATAGCGGTGTGGCTATTTCCATGTTTATACAGATAGCGGTGTAGATATTTCCATGTTTATAGAGATGGCTGTGTAGATATTTACATATTTATACAGATGGCAGTGTAGATATTTCCATGTTTAGACAGATAATGGTGTAGATATTTCCATGTTTATACAGATTGCGGTGTAGGTATTTCCATGTTTATGGAGATAGCGGTGTAGATATTTCCAAGTTTATAGAGGTGGCTGTGTGGATATTTCCATGTGTATACAGATGGCAGTGTAGATATTTCCATGTTTATACTGATGGAGGTGTAGATATTTCCATGTTTATACAGATGACTGTGTAGATATTTCCATGTTTTTACAGATGGCGGTGTAGATATTCCCATGTTTATACAGATAGCGGTGTGGCTATTTCCATGTTCATACAGATAGCGGTGTAGATATTTCCATGTTTATAGAGATGGCTGTGTAGGTATTTACATGTTTATACAGATGGCAGTGTAGATATTTTCGTGTTTACACAGATAGTGGTGTAGATATTTCCAGGTTTATACAGATCATTGTGTAGTTATTTCCATGTTTATACAGATGGCGGTGAAGATATTTCCATGTTTATAGAGACAGCCATGTAGATATTTCCATGCTTATACAGATAGCGGTGTAGACAATTCCATGTTTATAGAGATAGCGGTGTAGATATTTCCATATTTATACAGATAGCAGTGTCACTATTTCCATGTTTATACAGATAGCGGTGGAGATACTTCCATGTTTATACAGATAGCGGTGGTGATATTTCCATGTTTATAGAGATAGCAGTGTATATATTTCCATGTATATACAGATAGCTGTGTGGCTATTTCCATGTTTATACAGATAGCGGTGTAGGTATTTCCATGTTTATAGAGATGGCTCTGTTGATATTTACATATTTATACAGATGGCAGTGTAGATGTTTCCATGTTTAGACAGATAATGGTGTAGATATTTCCATGTTTATACAGATTGCGGTGTAGGTATTTCCATGTGTATACAGATGGCAGTATAGATATTTCCATGTTTATACAGATGGAGGTGTAGATATTTCCATGTTTATGCAGATGACTGTGAAGATATTTCCATGTTTTTAGAGATGGCGGTGTAGATATTTCCATGATTATACAGACAGCGGTGTGGCTATTTCCATGTTTATACAGATAGCGGTGGAGATATTTCCATGTTTATAGAGATACCGGTGTAGATATTTCCATGTCTATACAGATAGCTGTGTGGCTATTTCCATGTTTATACAGATAGCGTTGGAGATATTTCCATGTTTATACAGATAGCGGTGGAGATATTTCCATGTTTATACAGATAGCGGTGGATATATTTCCATGTTTATAGAGATAGCAGTGTTTATATTTCCATGTTTATACAGATATCTATGTGGCTATTTCCATGTTTATACAGATAGCGGTGTAGATATTTCCATGTTTATAGAGATGTCTGTGTAGATATTTACATATTTTTACAGATGGCAGTGTAGATATTTCCATGTTTGGACAGATAATGGTGTAGATATTTCCATGTTTATACAGATTGCGGTGTAGGTATTTCCATGTTTATACAGATAGCGGTGTAGTTACTTCCATGTTTATAAAGATGGCTGTGTAGATATTTCCACGTGTATACAGATGGCAGTGTAGATATTTCCATGTTTATACAGATGGAGGTGTAGATATTTCCAGGTTTATACAGATGACTGTGTAGATATTTCCTTGTTTTTACAGAGGGCGGTGTAGATATTTCCATGTATATACAGATAGCGGTGTGGCTATTTCCATGTTTATACAGATAGCTGTGGAGATATTTCCATGTTTATAGAGGTGGCTGTGTAGATATTTACATGTTTATACAGATGGCAGTGTAGATATTTTCATGTTTATATAGATAGTGGTGTAGATATTTCCAGGTTTATACAGATGACTGTGCAGTTATTTCCATGTTTATACAGATGGCGGTGAAGATAATTCCATGTTTATAGAGACAGCCATGTAGACATTTCCATGTTTATACAGATAGCGGTGTAGAAATTTCCATGTTTATAGAGATAGCGGTGTAGATATTTCCATATTTATACAGATAGCGGTGTCACTATTTCCATGTTTATACAGATAGAGGTGGAGATATTTCCATGTTTATACAGATAGTGGTGGAGATATTTCCATGTTTATAGAGATAGCGATGTAGATATTTCCATGCTTATTCAGATAGCTGTGTGGCTATTTCCATGTTTATACAGATAGCTTTGGAGATATTTCCATGTTTATACAGATGGCGGTGTAGATATTTCCATGTTTATGCAGATGGCGGTGCACGTATTTCCATGTTTATACAGATATCGGTGTACATATTTCCATATTTATATAGATGACTGTGTAGTTATTTCCATTTTATACAGATGGCGGTGTAGTTATTTCCATGTTTATACAGATAGCGATGGAGATATTTCCATGTTTATACTGATGACTGTGTAGATATTTCCACGTTTATACAGATAGTGGTGGAGATATTTCCATGTTTATAGAGATAGCGGTGTAGATATTTCCATGTTTATACAGATAGCGGTGTAGATATTTCCATTTTTATACAGATTGCGGTGTAGGTATTTCCATGTTTATAGAGATAGCGGTGTATATATTTCCATGTTTATACAGATGGCTGTGTGGATATTTCCATGTGTATACAGATGGCAGTGTAGATATTTCCATGTTTATGCAGAAGAGGTGTAGATATTTCCATGTGTATACGGATGACTGTGTAGATATTTCCATGTTTTTATAGATGGCGGTGTAGATATTTCCATGTTTATACAGATAGCGGGGTGGCTATTTCCATGTTCATACAGATAGCGGTGTAGTTATTTCCATGTTTATAGAGATGGCTGTGTAGATATTTACCTGTTTATAAAGATGGCAGTGTAGATATTTTCATATTTATACAAATAGTGGTGTAGATATTTCCAGGTTTATACAGATGACTGTGTAGTTATTTCCATGTTTATACAGATGGCGGTGAAGATATTTCCATGTTTATAGAGACAGCCATGTAGATGTTTCCATGTTTATACAGATAGCGGTGTAGATATTTCCATATTTATACAGATTGCGGTGTCACTATTTCCATGTTTATATAGATAGCGATGGAGATATTTCCATGTTTATACAGATAGCGGTGGAGATATTTCCATGTTTATAGAGATAGCGGTGTAGATATTTCCATGTTTATACACATAGCGGTGAGGCTATTTCCATGTTTATACAGATAGCGTTGTAGATATTTCCATGTTTATAGAGATGGCTGTGTAGATATTTACATATTTATACAGATGGCAGTGTAGTTATTTCCATGTTTAGACAGATAATGGTGTAGATATTTCCATGTTTATACAGATTGCGGTGTAGGTATTTCCATGTTTATAGAGATAGCGGTGTAGACATTTCCATGTTTCTACAGATGGCTGTGTGGATATTTCCATGTGTATACAGATGGCAGTGTAGATATTTCCATGTTTATACAGATGGAGGTGTAGATATTTCCATGTTTATACAGATTGCGGTGTAGGTATTTCTATGTGTATACAGATGGCAGTATAGATATTTCCAGGTTTATACAGATGGAGGTGTAGATATTTCCAGGTTTATACAGATGACTTTGTAGTTATTTCCATGTTTATACAGATGGCGGTGAAGATATTTCCATGTTTATAGTGACAGCCATGTAGATATTTCCATGTTTATACAGATAGCGGTGTAGAAATTTCCATGTTTATAAAGATAGCGGTGTAGATATTTCCATATTTATACAGATAGCGGTGTCACTATTTCCATATTTATACAGATAGCGGTGGAGATATTTCCATGTTTATACAGATAGCGGTGGAGATATTTCCATGTTTATAGAGATAGCGGTGTAGGTATTTCCATGTTTATAAAGATAGCTGTGTGGCTATTTCCATGTTTATACAGATAGCGTTGGAGATATTTCCATGTTTATAGAGATGGCGGTGTAGATATTTCCATGTTTATGCAGATGGCGGTGCAGATATTTCCATGTTTATACAGATAGCGGTGTACATATTTCCATATTTATACAGATGACTGTGTAGTTATTTCCATTTTTATACAGATGGCGGTGTAGGTATTTCCATGTTTATACAGATAGCGGTGGAGGTATTTCCATGATTATACAGATGACTGTGTAGATATTTCCATGTTTATACAGATGGCGGTGGAGATATTTCCATGTTTATAGAGATAGCGGTGTAGATATTTCCATGTTTATTCAGATAGCACTGTGGCTATTTCCATGTTTATACAGATAGCGGTGTAGATATTTCCATGTTTATAGAGATGGCTGTGTAGTTATTTACATATTTATACAGATGGCAGTGTAGATATTTCCATGTTTAGACAGATAATGGTGTAGATAATTCCATGTTTATACAGATTGCCGTGTAGGTATTTCCATGTTTATAAAGGTAGCGGTGTAGATATTTCCATGTCTATACAGATAGCTGTGTGGCTATTTCCATGTTTATACAGATAGCGTTGGAGATATTTCCATGTTTATACAGATAGCGGTGTACATATTTCCATATTTATACAGATGACTGTTTAGTTATTTCCATTATTTTACTGATGGCGGTGTAGGTATTTCCATCTTTATACAGATAGCGGTGGAGATATTTCCATGTTTATACAGATGACTGTGTAGATATTTTCATATTTTTACCCATGTCGGTTTAGATATTTCCTTGTTTATACAGATAGCGGTGTGTCTATTTCCATGTTTATACAGACAGCAGTGTAGATATTTCCATGTTTATAGAGATGGCTGTGTAGATATTTCCATGTTTATACAGATGGCAGTGTAGATATTTCCATGTTTGTACAGACAGTGGTGTAGATATTTCCATGTTTATACAGATGAATCTGTTGGTATTTCCATGTTTACACAGATGGCGGTGTAGACATTTCCATGTTTATACAGATAGCGGTGTGGCTATTTCCATGTTTATACAGATAGCGGTGTAGACATTTCCATGTTTATACAGATGGCTGTGTAGATATTTCCATGTGTATACAGATGGCAGTGTAGATATTTCCATCTTTATACAGATGGAGGTGTAGATATTTCCATGTTTATACAGATGACTGTGCAGGTATTTCCATGTTTTTACAGATGGCGGTGTAGATATTTCCATGTTTATACAGATAGCGGTGTGGCTATTTCCATGTTTATACAGATAGCGGTGTAGATATTTCCATGTTTATAGAGATGGCTGTGTAGATATTTACATGTTTATACAGACGGCAGTGTAGATATTTTCATGTTAATACAGATAGTGGTGTAGATATTTCCAGGTTTATACAGATGACTGTGTAGTTATTTCCATGTTTATACAGATGGCGGTGAAGTTATTTCCATGTTTATAGAGACAGCCATGTAGATATTTCCATGTTTTTACAGATAGCGGTGTAGACATTTCCATGTTCATAGAGATAGCGGTGTAGATATTTCCATATGTATACAGATAGCGGTGTCACTATTTCCATCTTTATGCAGATAGCGGTGGAGGTATTTCCATGTTTATACAGATAGAGGTGGAGATATTTCCATGTTTATAGAGATAGCGCTGTAGATATTTCCATGTTTATACAGATAGCTGTGTGGCTATTTCCATGTTTATACAGATAGCGTTGGAGATATTTCCATGTTTATGCAGATAGCGGTGGAGATATTTCCATGTTTATAGGGATAGCTGTGTATATATTTCCATGTTTATACAGATAGCTGTGTGGATATTTCCATGTTCATACAGATAGCAGTGTAGGTATTTCCATGTTTATAGAGATTGCTGTGTAGATATTTACATATTTATACAGATGGCAGTGTAGGTATTTCCATGTTTAGACAGATAATGGTGTAGTTATTTCCATGTTTATAAAGATTGCGGTGTAGGTATTTCCATGTTTATAGAGATAGCGGTGTAGATATTTCCATGTTTATACAGATGGCTGTGTAGATATTTCCATGTGTATACAGATGGCAGTATAGATATTTCCATGTTTATAAAGATGGAGGTGTAGATATTTCCATGTTTACACAGATGACTGTGTAGGTATTTCCATGTTTATACAGATGGCGGTGTAGACATTTCCATGTTTATACAGATAGCGGTGTGGCTATTTCCATGTTTATACAGATAGCGGTGCAGATATTTCCAGGTTTATAGAGATGGCTGTATAGATATTTACATGTTTATACCGATGGCAGTGTAGTTATTTCCACGTTTATACAGATAGTGGTGTAGATATTTCCAGGTTTATACAGATGACTGTGTAGTTATTTCCATGTTTATACAGATGGCGGTGAAGATATTTCCATGTTTATAGTGACAGCCATGTAGATATTTCCATGTTTGCACAGATAGCGGTGTAGACATTTCCATGTTTATAGAGATAGCGGTGTAGATATTTCCATATTTATACAGATAGCGGTGTCACTATTTCCATGTTTATACAGATAGCGGTGGAGATATTTCCATGTTTATACAGATAGCGGTGGAGATATTTCCATGTTTATAGAGATAGCGGTGTAGGTATTTCCATGTTTATTCAGATAGCTGTGTGGCTATTTCCATGTTTATACAGATAGCTTTGGAGATATTTCCATGTTTATACAGATGGCGGTGTAGATATTTCCATATTTATATAGATGACTATGTAGTTATTTCCATTTTATACAGATGGCGGTGTAGTTATTTCCATGTTTATACAGATAGCGATGGAGATATTTCCATGTTTATACAGATGACTATGTAGATATTTCCACGTTTATACAGATAGTGGTGGAGATATTTCCATGTTTATAGAGATAGCGGTGTAGATATTTCCATGTTTATACAGATAGCGGTGTAGATATTTCCATGTTTATAGAGATTGCTGTGTATATATTTACATATTTATACAGATGGCAGTGTAGATATTTCCATGTTTATACAGATAGTGGTGTAGTTATTTCCATGTTTATAGAGATAGCGGTGTATATATTTCCATGTTTATACAGATGGCTGTGTGGATATTTCCATGAGTATACAGATGGCAGTGTAGATATTTCCATGTTTATGGAGAAGAGGTGTAGATATTTCCATGTGTATACAGATGACTATATAAATATTTCCATGTTTATACAGATGGCGGTGAAGATATTTCCATGTTTATAGAGACAGCCATGTAGATGTTTCCATGTTTATATAGATAGCGGTGTAGATATTTCCATATTTATACAGATAGCGGTGGCACTATTTCCATGTTTATATAGATATCGGTGGAGATATTTCCATGTTTATACAGATAGCGGTGGAGATATTTCCATGTTTATAGAGATAGCGGTGTAGATATTTCCATGTTTATACAGATAGCGGTGAGGCTATTTCCATGTTTATACAGATAGCGGTGTAGATATTTCCATGTTTATAGAGATGGCTGTGTAGATATTTACATATTTATACAGATGGCAGTGTAGTTATTTCCATGTTTAGACAGATAATGGTGTAGATATTTCCATGTTTATACAGATTGCGGTGTAGGTATTTCCATGTTTATAGAGATAGCGGTGTAGACATTTCCATGTTTCTACAGATGGCTGTGTGGATATTTCCATGCGTATACAGATGGCAGTGTAGATATTTCCATGTTTATACAGATGGAGGTGTAGATATTTCCATGTATATACAGATTGCGGTGTAGGTATTTCCATGTTTATACAGATGGCAGTATAGATATTTCCTGGTTTATACAGATGGAGGTGTAGATATTTCCATGTTTATACAGATGACTGTGTAGATATTTCCATGTTTTTACAGATGGCGGTGTAGATATTTCCATGTTTATACAGATAGCGCTGTGGCTATTTCCATGTTTATACAGATAGCGGTGGAGATATTTCCATGTTTATAGAGATAGCGGTGTAGATATTTCCATGTTTATACAGATAGCGGTGGAGATATTTAGATGTTTATACAGTTTGCGGTGGAGATATTTCCATGTTTATAGAGATAGCAGTGTGTATATTTCCATGTTTATACAGATATCTGTGTGGCTATTTCCATGTTTATACAGATAACGATGTAGATATTTCCATGTTTATAGAGATGGCTGTGTAGATATTTACATATTTACACAGATGGCAGTGTAGATATTTCCATTTTTAGACTGATAATGGTGTAGATATTTCCATGTTTATACAGATTGCGGTGTAGGTATTTCCGTGTTTATACATATAGCGGTGTAGATATTTCCATGTTTATACAGATGGCTGTGTAGATATTTCCACGTGTATACAGATGGCAGTGTAGATATTTCCTTGTTTATACAGATGGAGGTGTAGATATTTCCATGTGTATACAGATGACTGTGTAGATATTTCCATGTTTTTCAGATGGCGGTGTAGATATTTCCATGTTTATACAGAGAGCGGTGTGGCTATTTCCATGTTCATACAGATAGCGGTGTAGATATTTCCATGTTTATACAGATAGCTGTGTGGCTATTTCCATGTTTATACAGATAGCGTTGGAGATATTTCCATGTTTATGCAGATAGCGGTGGAGATGTTTCCATGTTTATAGGTATAGCAGTGTATATATTTCCATGTTTATACAGAGAGCTGTGTGGATATTTCCATGTTCATACAGATAGCAGTGTAGGTATTTCCATGTTTATAGAGATTGCTGTGTAGATATTTACATATTTATACAGATGGCAGTGTAGGTATTTCCATGTTTAGACAGATAATGGTGTAGATATTTCCATGTTTATAAAGATTGCGGTGTAGGTATTTCCATGTTTATAGAGATAGCGGTGTAGATATTTCCATGTTTATACAGATGGCTGTGTAGATATTTCCATGTGTATACAGATGGCAGTATAGATATTTCCATGTTTATAAAGATGGAGGTGTAGATATTTCCATGTTTACACAGATGACTGTGTAGGTATTTCCATGTTTATACAGATGGCGGTGTAGACATTTCCATGTTTATACAGATAGCGGTGTGGCTATTTCCATGTTTATACAGATAGCGGTGCAGATATTTCCAGGTTTACAGAGATGGCTGTATAGATATTTACATGTTTATACAGATGGCAGTGTAGTTATTTCCATGTTTATACAGATAGTGGTGTAGATATTTCCAGGTTTATACAGATGACTGTGTAGTTATTTCCATGTTTATACAGATGGCGGTGAAGATATTTCCTTGTTTATAAAAACAGCCATGTAGATATTTCCATGTTTACACAGATAGCGGTGTAGACATTTCCATGTTTATAGAGATAGCGGTGTAGATATTTCCATATTTATACAGATAGCGGTGTCACTATTTCCATGTTTATACAGATAGCAGTGGAGATATTTCCATGTTTATACAGATAGCGGTGGAGATATTTCCATGTTTATAGAGATAGCGGTGTAGATATTTCCATGTTTATACAGATAGCTGTGTGGCTATTTCTATGTTTATACAGATAGCGTTGGAGATATTTCCATGTTTATACAGATAGCGGTGGAGACATTTCCATGTTTATACAGATAGCGGTGGAGATATTTCCATGTTTATAGAGATAGCAGTGTATATATTTCCATGTTTATACAGATAGCAGTGTGGCTATTTCCATGTTTATACAGATAATGGTGTAGATATTTACATGTTTATACAGATTGCAGTGTAGGTATTTCCATATTTATAGAGATAGCGGTGTAGATATTTCCATGTTTATACAGATGGCTGTGTAGATATTTCCATGTGTATACAGACGGCAGTATAGATATTTCCATGTTTATACAGATGGAGGTGTAGATATTTCCATGTTTATACAGATGACTGTGTAGCTATTTCCATGTTTTTACAGATGGCGGTGTAGGTATTTCCATGTTTATTCAGATAGCGCGGTGGCTATTTCCATGTTTATACAGATAGCGGTGTAGATATTTCCATGTTTTTATAGATGGCTGTGTAGATATTTACATGTTTAAACAGATGGCAGTGTAGATATTTTCATGTTTATACAGATAGTGGTGTAGATATTTCCAGGTTTATACAGATGACTGTGTAGATATTTCCATGTTTATACAGATGGCGGTGAAGATATTTCCATGTTTATAGAGACAGTCATGTACATATTTCCATGTTTATACAGATAGCGGTGTAGACATTTCCATGTTTATAGAGATAGCGGTGTAGACATTTCCATACTTATACTGATAACGGTTTCACTATTTTCATGTTTATACAGATAGCGGTGGAGATATTTCCATGTTTATAAAGATAGCGGTGGAGATATTTCCATGTTTATACAGATAGCGATGGAGATATTTCCATGTTTATAGAGATAGCGGTGTAGACATTTCCATGTTTATACAGAGAGCTGTGTGGCTATTTCCATGTTTATACAGATAGCGTTGGAGATATTTCCATGTTTATACAGATAGCGGTGGAGATATTTCCATGTTTATAGTGATAGCAGTGTATATATTTCCATGTTTATACAGATAGCTGTGTGGCTACTTCCATTTTTATACAGATAGCAGTGTAGATATTTCCATGTTTATAGAGATGGCTATGTAGATATTTACATATTTATACAGATGGCAGTGTAGATATTTCCATGTTTAGACACATAATGGTGTAGATATTTCCTTGTTTATACAGATTGCGGTGTAGCTATTTCCATGTTTATAGAGATAGCGGTGTAGATATTTCCATGTTTATACAGATGGCTGTGTAGATATTTCCATGTGTATATACATGGCAGTATAGGTATTTCCATGTTTATACTGATGGAGGTGTAGATATTTCCATGTTTATACAGATGACTGTGTAGATATTTCCATGTTTTTACAGATTGCGGTGTAGGTATTTCCATGTTTATTCAGATAGCGGGGTGGCTATTTCCATGTTTATACAGATAGCGGTGTAGATATTTCCATGTTTATATAGATGGCTGTGTAGATATTTACATGTTTATACAGATGGCAGTGTAGATATTTTCATGTTTATACAGATAGTGGTGTAGATATTTCCAGGTTTATACAGATGACTGTGTAGATATTTCCATGATTATACAGATGGCGGTGAAGATATTTCCATGTTTATAGAGATAGCGGTGTAGATATTTCCATACTTATACAGATAGCGGTGTCACTATTTCCATGTTTATACAGATAGCGGTGGAGATATTTTCATGTATATACAGATAGCGGTGGAGATATTTCCATGTTTATAGAGATAGCGGTGTAGATATTTCCATGTTTATACAGATAGCGTTGGAGATATTTCCATGTTTATACAGATGGCGGTGTAGATATTTCCATGTTTATGCAGATGGCGGTGCAGATATTTCCATGTTTATACAGATAGCGGTGTACATATTTCCATATATATACAGATGACTGAGTAGTTATTTCCATTTTTATACTGATGGCGGTGTAGATATTTCCATGTTTATACAGATAGCGGTGGAGATATTTCCATGTTTATACAGATGACTGTGTAGATATTTTCATATTTTTACACATAGCGGTGTAGATATTTCCATGTTTATACAGACAGCGGTGTGGCTATTTCCATGTTTATACAGATAGCAGTGTAGATATTTCCATGTTTATAGAGATGGCTGTGTAGATATTTCCATGTTTATACAGATGGCAGAGTATTTATTTCCATGTTTGTACAGACAGTGGTGTAGATATTTCCATATTTATAGAGATGACTGTGTAGCTATTTCCATGTTTATACAGATGGCGGTCTAGATAATTCCATGTTTATAGAGATAGCGGTGTGGCTATCTCCATGTTTATACAGATAGCGGTTTAGATATTTCCAAGTTTATAGACATGGCTGTGTAGATATTTGCATGTTTATACAGATGGCAGTGTAGATTTTTCCATGTTTATACAGATAGTGGTGTAGATATTTCCAGGTTTATACATATGACTGTGTCGGTATTTCCATGTTTATAAAGATTGCGGTGAAGATATTTCCATGTTTATAGAGACAGCCATGTAGATATTTCCATGTTTATACAGATAGCGGTGTAGACATTTCCATGTTTATAGAGATAGCGGTGTAGATATTTCCTTATTTAGACAGATGGCGGTGTCCCTATTTCCATGTTTATACAGATAGCGGTGGATATATTTCCATGTTTATACAGATAGCAGTGGAGATATTTCCATGTTTAGAGATAGCGGTGTAGATATTTCCATGTTTATACAGATAGCTTTGTGGCTATTTCCATGTTTATACAGATAGCATTGGAGATATTTCCATGTTTATACAGATGGCAGTTTAGATATTTCCATGTTTATGCAGATGGCGGTGCAGATATTTCCATGTTTATAGAGAGAGCGGAGTACATATTTCCATGTTTATGAAGATAGCGGTGGAAATATTTCCATGTTTATACAGATAGCGGTGGAGATATTTCCATGTTTATAGAGATAGCGGTGTAGACATTTCCACGTTTATACAGATTGCTGTGTGGCTATTTCCATGTTTATACAGATGGCTGTGAAGATATTTCCATGTTTATAGAGACAGCCATGTAGATATTTCCATGTTTATAGAGATAGCGGTGTAGACCTTTCCATGTTTATAGAGATAGCGGTGTAGATATTTCCATATTTATACACATAGCGATGTCACTATTTCCATGTTTATAAAGATAGCGGTGGAGATATTTCCATGTTTATACAGATAGCGGGGTAGATATTTCCATGTTTATACAGATAGCGGTGGAGATATTTCCATGTTTATAGAGACAGCGGTGTAGATATTTGCTTGTTTATACAGATAGCTGTGTGGCTATTTCCATGTTTATACAGATAGCGGTATAGATATTTCCATGTTTATAGAGATGGCTGTGTAGATATTTACATATTTATACAGATGGCAGTGTAGATATTTCCATGTTTAGACAGATAATGGTGTAGATATTTCCATGTTTATACAGATGTCGGTGTAGATATTTCCATGTTTATGCAGATGGCAGTGCAGATATTTCCATGTTTATACAGATAGCAGTGTACATATTTCCATATATATACAGATGACTGTGTAGTTATTTCCATTTTTATACAGATGGCGGTGTAGATATTTCCATGTTTATACAGATAGCGGTGGAGGTATTTCCATGTTTATACAGATGACTGTGTAGATATATTTATATTTTTACACGTCGGTGTAGATATTTCCATGTTTATACAGATAGCGGTGTGGCTACTTCCATGTTTATGCTGATAGCAGTGTAGATATTTCTATGTTTATAGAGATGGCTGTGAAGATATATCCATGCTTATACAGATGGCAGTGTAGATATTTCCATGTTTGTACAGACAGTGGTGTAGATATTTCCATGTATATACTGATGACTGTGTAGATATTTCCATGTTTATACAGTTGGCGGTGTAGCCATTTCCATGTTTATACAGATAGTGGTGTGGCTATTTCCATGTTTATACTGATTGCGGTGTAGGTATTTCCATGTTTATAGAGAGAGCGGTGTAGTTATTTCCATGTTTATACAGATGGCTGTGTAGATATTTCCATGTGTATACAGATGACAGTGTAGATATTTCCATGTTTGTACAGACAGTCGTGTAGATATTTCCATATTTATACAGATAGCGGTGCCAATATTTCCATGTTTATACTGATAGCGGTGTAGACATTTCCATGTTTATAGAGATAGCGGTGTAGATATTTCCATATTTATACAGATAGCGGTGCCACTATTTCCATGTTTATACAGATAGCAGTGGAGATATTTCCATGTTTATAGAGACGGTGGTGGAGATATTTCCGTGTTTATAGAGATAGCGGTGTAGATATTTGATGTTTATAGAGATAGCTGTGTGGCTATTTCCATGTTTATACAGATAGCGGTGGAGATATTTCCATGTTTATAGAGACAGCAGTGTATATATTTCCCTGTTTATACAGATATCTGTGTGGCTATTTCCATGTTTATACAGATAGCGGTGTAGATATTTCCATGTTTATAGAGATGGCTGTGTATATATTTCCATGTTTATACAGATGGCAGTGTAGATATTTCCATGTTTGTACAGACAGTCGTGTAGATATTTCCATGTTTATACAGATGACTGTGTAGGTATTTCCATGTTTATACAGATGGCGGTGTAGGCATTTCCATGTTTATACAGATAGCTGTGTGGCTATTTCCATGTTTATACAGATAGCGGTGTAGATATTTCCATGTTTATAGAGATGGCTGTGTAGATACTTACATGTTTATACAGATGGCAGTGTAGATATATCCATGTTTATACAGATATTGGTGTAGATATTTCCAGGTTTATAGAGATGACTGTGTTGGTATTTCCATGTTTATACAGATGGCGGTGTAGATATTTCCATGTTTATAGAGATAGCCATGTAGATATTTCCATGTTTATACAGATAGCGGTGTAGACATTTCCATGTTTATAGAGATAGCGGTGAAGATATTTCCATATTTATACAAATATCGGTGTCACTATTTCCATGTTTATACAGATAGCAGTGTAGATATTTCCATGTTTATACAGATAGCGGAGGAGATATTTCCAGGTTTATAGAGATGGCTTCGTAGATATTTCCATGTTTATACTGATGGCGTTGTAGATATTTCCATGTTTATACAGATAGCGGTGTGGCTATTTCCACGTTCATATAGATACCAGTGTAGATATTTCCATGTTTATAGGGATGGCTTTGTAGATATTTCCTTGTTTATACATACGGCAGTGTAGATATTTCCATGTTTATACAGATGGCGGTGTTGGTATTTCCATGTTTATGAAGATGGCAGTGCCGATTTTTCCATGTTTATACAGATAGCGGTGTAGGTATTTCCATGTTTGTACAGATAGCGGTGGAGATATTTCCATGTTTATACAGATAGCGGTGGAGATATTTCAATGTTTATACAGATGGCAGTGTTTATATTTCCATGTTTATACACATAGCGGTGCAGATATTTCCATGTTTATACAGACTGCGGTGTAGATATTTCCATGTTTATACAGATGACTGTGTCGATATTTCAACGTTTTACAGATGGCGGTTTAAATATTTCCATATTTATAGAGATAGCCGTGTAGATATTTCCATGTTCATGCAGAAGGCGGTGAAGATATTTCCATGTTTATACAGATAGCAGTGTAGATATTTCTATGTTTATATAGATATCGGTGTAGGTAATTCCATGTTTATACAGATGGCGGTGTAGGTATTTCCATGTTTATAGAGACAGTGGTGTAGGTATTTCCAAGTTTATACAGATAGCGGTGTTGTTATTTCCATGTTTATACAGATAGTGTTGTAGATATTTCCATGTTTATACAGATAGTGGTGTAGATATTTCCATTTTTAACCAGATGGCGGTGTAGATAGTTCCATGTTTATGGAGATGGCGGTGTAGATATTTTCATGTTTTTAGAGATGGCGGTGTAGATATTTCCACGTTTATACAGATAGCGGTGTAGATATTTCCATGTTTATACATATAGCGCTGTAGATATTTCCATGTTCAGAAAGATAGCGGTGTAGATATTTCCATGTTTACAGAGATAGCGGTGGAGATATTTCCATGTTTATACAGATAGCGATGTACATATTTCCATGTTTATACAGATAGCGATGTATATATTTCCAAGTTTATACAGATAGCGGTGTAGATATTTCCATGTTTATACAGATAGTGGTGTAGTTATTTCCATGTTTATATAGATATCGTTGTAGATATTTCCATGCTTATAGAGGTAGCGGTGAAGTCATTTCCATGTTTATAGAGAAAGCGGTGTGGATATTTCCATGTTTACGCAGAAGGCGGTGCAGATATTTCCATGTTTATACAGATAGAGGTGTAGATATTTCCAAGTTTATGCAGATGACTGTGTAGTTATTTCCATGTTTATACAGATGGCGTTGTAGATATTTCCATGTTTATAGAGATAGCCATGTAGATATTTCCATGTTTATACAGATAGCGGTGTAGACATTTCCATGTTTATAGAGATGGCGTTGAAGATATTTCCATATTTCTACAGATAGCGGTGTAGATATTTCCGTGTTTATACAGATAGCGGTATAGATTTTCCATGTTCATACAGATAGCGGTGTTGATATTAACATGTTTATACAGATCGTGCGGTAGATAATTCCATGTTTATACAGATAGCGGTGTAGATATTTCCACATTTTTGCAGATAGCGGTGTAGATAATTCCATGTTTACAGAGATAGCGGTGTAGATATTTCCAAATTTTCACAGATTGCAGTGTATATATTTCCAACTTTACACAGATAGCGGGTTACAAATTTCCATGTTTACACAGATAGCTGTGTAGATATTTCCATGTTTATACAGATAACGGTGTAGATATTTCCATGTTTATATAGATAGGGTGGTAGATATTTCCATGTTTATACAGATTGTTTTGTAGGTATTTCCATGTTTATAGAGATAGCGGTGTAGATATTTCCATGTTTATACAGATGGCTTTGTAGATATTTCCATGTTTATACAGATGGCGTTTTAGATATTTCCATGTTTATACAGATAGCGGTGTGGCTATTTCCACGTTCATACAGATAGCAGTGTAGATATTTCCATGTTTATAGAGATGGCTTTGTAGATATTTCCATGTTTATACATTTGGCAGTGTAGATATTTCCATGTTTATACAGATGGCGATGTAGATATTTCCATGTTTATGCAGATGGCGGTGCCGATATTTCCATGTTTATACAGATAGCGGTGGAGATATTTCCATGTTTATACAGATAGCGGTGGAGATATTTCAATGTTTATTCAGATGGCAGTCTAGATATTTCCAAGTTTATACAGATAGCGGTGTAGATATTTCCATCTTTATACAGACTGCGGTGTAGATATTTCCATGTTTATACAGATGACTGTGTAGATATTTCAACGTTTATACAGATGGCGGTTTAAATATTTCCATATTTATAGAGATAGCCGTGTAGATATTTCCATGTTCATGCAGATGACGGTGAAGATATTTCCATGTTTATAGAGAGGCCAATGTAGATATTTCTAGGTTTATAGAGATATCGGTGTAGGTAATTCCATGTTTATAGAGATGGCTGTGTAGGTATTTCCATGTTTATACAGATAGCGGTGTAGATATTTCCATGTTTATACAGATAGTGGTGTTCGTAATTCCATGTTTACACAGATATTTGTGTAGTTATTTCCATGTTTATACAGATAGCGGTGTAGATATTTCCATGTTTATACAGATAGTGGTGTTGGTAATTCCATGTTTACACAGATATTGGTGTAGATATTTCCATTTTTAACCAGATGGCGGTGTAGATAGTTCCATGTTTATGGAGATGGCAGTGTAGATATTTTCATGTTTATAGAGATGGCGGTGTAGATATTTCCACGTTTTTACAGATAGCGGTGTAGATATTTCCATGTTTATACAGATAGCGGTGTAGATATTTCCATGTTCAGAAAGATGGCGGTGTAGATATTTCCATGTTTACAGAGATAGCGGTGGAGATATTTCAATGTTTATACAGATAGCGATGTACATATTTCCATGTTTATACAGATAGCGATGTACATATTTCCAAGTTTATACAGATAGCGGTGTAGATATTTCCATGTTTATACAGGTAGTGGTGTAGATATTTCCATGTTTATAGAGATATCGTTGTAGATATTTCCATATTTATAGAGGTAGCGGTGAAGGCATTTCCATGTTTATAGAGAAAGCGGTGTGGATATTTCCATGTATATGCAGATGGCGGTGCAGATATTTCCATGTTTACACAGATAGCGGTGTAGATATTTCCATGTTTATACAGATGACTGTGTAGTTATTTCCATGTTTATACAGATGGCGGTGTAGATATTTTCATGTTTATAGAGATACCCATGTAGATATTTCCAATTTTATACAAATAGCGGTGTAGACATTTCCATGTTTATAGAGATGGCGTTGTAGATATTTCCAGATTTATACAGATAGCGGTGTAGATAGTTCCGTGTTTATACAGATAGCGGTATAGATATTTCCATGTTCATACACATAGCGGTGTGGATATTTCTATGTTTATACAGATCGTGCTGTAGATATTTCCATATTTTTACAGATAGCGGTGTAGATATTTCCACGTTTATACAGATAGCGGTGTAGATAATTCCATGTTTACAGAGATAGCGGTGTAGATATTTCCAAATTTTCACAGATTGCGGCATACATATTTCCATCTTTACACAGATAGCGGGTTACAAATTTCCATGTTTACACAGATAGCTGTGTAGATATTTCCATGTTTTCACAGATAGTGTTGTAGATATTTCCATGTTTATACAGATAACGGTGTAGATATTTCCATGTTTATAAAGATAGCGGTATAGATATTTCCATGTTTACAGAGATAGCGGTGGAGGTATTTCCATGTATATACTGATAGCGATGTAGGTATTTCCATGTTTATACAGATAGTGGTGTAGATATTTCCCTGTTTATACAGATTTCGGTGCAGATATTTCCATGTTTATACAGATAGGGTGGTAGATATTTCCATGTTTATACAGACTGTGGTGTAGGTATTTCCATGTTTATAGAGATAGTGGTGTAGATATTTCCATGTTTATACAGATGGCTTTGTAGATATTTCCATGTTTATACTGATGAAGTTGTAGATATTTCCATATTTACACTTATGACTGTGTAGATATTTTCATGTGTTTGCAGATGGCGTTGTAGATATTTCCATGTTTATACAGATAGCGGTGTGGCTATTTCCACGTTCATTCAGATAGCAGTGCAGATATTTCCATGTTTATAGAGATGGCTTTGTAGATATTTCCATGTTTATACAGATTGCGTTGTAGATTTTCCATGTTTATACAGATAGCGGTGTGGCTATTTCCACGTTCATACAGATAGCAGTGTAGATATTTCCATGTTTATAGAGATGGCTTTGTAGATATTTCCATGTTTATACATTTGGCAGTGTAGATATTTCCATGTTTATACAGATGGCGATGTAGATATTTCCATGTTTTTGCAGATGGCGGTGCCGATATTTCCATATTTATACAGATAGCGGTGGAGATATTTCCATGTTTATACAGATAGCGGTGGAGATATTTCAATGTTTATAGAGATGGCACTGTAGATATTTCCAAGTTTATACAGATATCGGTGTAGATATTACCATCTTTATACAGACTGCGGTGTAGATATTTCCATGTTTATACAGATGACTGTGTAGATATTTCAACATTTATACAGATGGCGGTTTAAATATTTCCATATTTATAGAGATAACCGTGTATATAATTCCATGTTCATGCAGATGGCGGTGAAGATATTTCCATGTTTATAGAGATGGCAGTGTAGATATTTCAAGGTTTATAGAGATATCGGTGTAGATAATTCCATGTTTATAGAGATGGCGGTGTAGGTATTTCCATGTTTATAGAGATAGTGGTGTAGGTATTTCCATGTTTATACGGACAGCGGTGTGGATATTTCCATGTTTATACAGATAGCGGTGTTGGTATTTCCATGTTTACACAGATAGTGGTGTAGATATTTCCATTTTTAACCAGATGGCGGTGTAGATAGTTCCATGTTTATGGAGATGGCGGCGTAGATATTTTCATGTTTATAGAGATGGCGGTGTAGATATTTCCACGTTTATACAGATAGCAGTGTAGATATTTCCATGTTTATACAAATAGCGGTGTAGATATTTCCATGTTCAGAAAGATAGCAGTGTAGATATTTCCATGTTTACAGAGATAGCGGTGGAGATATTTCAATGTTTATACAGATAGCGATGGACATATTTCCATGTTTATACAGATAGCGATGTATATATTTCCAAGTTTATACAGATAGCGGTGTAGATATTTCCATGTTTATACAGGTAGTGGTGTAGATATTTCCATGTTTATAGAGATATCGCTGTAGATATTTCCATATTTATAGAGGTAGCGGTGAAGGCATTTATATGTTTATAGAGAAAGCGGTGTGGATATTTCCATGTTTATGCAGATGGCGGTGCAGGTATTTCCATGTTTATACAGATAGCGGTGTAGATATTCCCATGTTTATACAGATGACTGTGTAGTTATTTCCATGTTTATACAGTTGGCGGTGTAGATATTTCCATGTTTATAGAGATAGCCATGTAGATATTTCCATTTTTATACAAATAGCGGTGTAGACATTTCCATGTTTATAGAGATGGCGTTGTAGATATTTCCAGATTTATACAGATAGCAGTGTAGATATTTCCGTGTTTATACAGATAGCGGTATAGATATTTCCATGTTCATACACATAGCGGTGTAGATATTTCTATGTTTATACAGATCGTGCTGTAGATATTTCCATGTTTATACAGATAGCGGTGTAGATATTTCCACATTTATACAGATAGCGGTGTAGATAATTCCATGTTTACAGAGATAGCGGTGTAGATATTTCCAAATTTTCACAGATTGCGGCGTACATGTTTCCATTTTTACACAGATAGCGGGTTACAAATTTCCATGTTTACACAGATAGCTGTGTAGATATTTCCATGTTTTCACAGATACTGTTGTAGATATTTCCATGTTTATACAGATAACGGTGTAGATATTTCCATGTTTATAAAGATAGCGGTGTAGATATTTCCATGTTTATAGAGATAGCCGTGGAGGTATTTCCATGTATATACTGATACCGATGTAGATATTTCTATGTTCATAGAGATAGTGGTGTAGATATTTCCCTGTTTATACAGATTTCGGTGTAGATATTTCCATGTATATACAGATAGGGTGGTAGATATTTCCATGTTTATATAGATTGTGGTGAAGGTATTTGCATGTTTATAGAGATAGCGGTGTAGATATTTCCATGTTTATACAGATGGCTTTGTAGATATTTCCATGTTTATACAGACGAAGGTGTAGATATTTCCATATTTATACTGATGACAGTGTAGATATTTTCATGTATTTGCAGATGGCGTTTTAGATATTTCCATGTTTATACAGATAGCGGTGTGGCTATTTCCACGTTCATTCAGATAGCAGTGTGGATATTTCCATGTTTTTAGAGATGGCTTTGTAGATATTTCCATGTTTATACAGATGGCGTTGTAGACATTTCCATGTTTATACAGATGACTGTGTAGTTATTTCCATGTTTATACAGATGGCGGTGTAGAAATTTCCATGTTTATATAGATAGCCATGTAGATATTTCCATGTTTATACAGATAGCAGTGTAGACATTTCCATGTTTATAGAGATTGCCTTGTAGATATTTCCATATTTATACAGATAGCGGTGTAGATATTTCCGTGTTTATACAGATAGCGGTATAGATATTTCCATGTTCATACAGATAGCGGTGTAGATATTTCCATGCTTATACAGATCGTGCTGTAGATATTTCCATGTTTATACAGATAGTGGTGTAGATATTTCCACATTTATACAGATAGCGGTGTAGATAATTCCATTTTTACAGAGATAGCGGTGTAGATATTTCCAAATTTTCACAGATTGCGGCGTACATATTTCCATCTTTACACAGATAGCGGGTTACAAATTTCCATGTTTACACAGATATCTGTGTAGATATTTCCATGTTTATAGAGATGGCTTTGTAGCTATTTCCATGTTTGTACATATGGCAGTGTAGATATTTCCATGTTTATACAGATGACGGTGTAGATATTTCCATGTTTATGCAGATGGCGTTGCCGATATTTCCATGTTTATACAGATAGCGGTGTAGATATTTCCATGTTTGTACAGATAGCATTGGAGATATTTCCATGTTTATACAGATAGCGGTGCAGATATTTCCATGTTTATACAGATGACTGTGTAGTTATTTCCATGTTTATACAGATGGCGGTGTAGATATTTCCATGTTTATAGAGATAGCCATGTAGATATTTCCATGTTTATACAGATAGCTGTGTAGACATTTCAATGCTTATAGAGATGGCCTTGTAGATATTTCCATATTTATACAGATATAAAAATTTCCATGTTTGTACAGATAGCATTGGAGATAGTTCCGTGTTTATACAGATAGCGGTATAGATATTTCCATGTTCATAGAGATAGCGGTGTAGGTATTTCCATGCTTATACAGATCGTGCTGTAGATATTTCCATGTTTATACAGATAGCGGTGTAGATTTTTCCACATTTATACAGATAGCGGAGTAGATAATTCCATGTTTCCAGAGATAGCGGTGTAGATATTTCCAAATTTTCACAGATTGCGGTGTACACATTTCCATCTTTACACAGATAGCGGGTTACAAATTTCCATGTTTACACAGATAGCTGTGTAGATATTTCCATGTTTTCACAGATATTGTTGTAGATATTTCCATGTTTATACAGATAACGGTGTAGATATTTCCATGTTTATAAAGATAGCGGTGTAGATATTTACATGTTTATGCAGAGAGCGGTGTAGATATTTCCATGTACAGAAAGATAGCGGTGTAGATATTTCCATGTTTACAGAGATAGCGGTGGAGTTATTTCAATGTTTATACAGATAGCGATGTACATATTTCCATGTTAATACAGACAGCGATGTATATATTTCCAAGTTTATACAGATAGCGGTGTAGATATTTCCATGTTTAGGCAGGTAGTGGTGTAGATATTTCCATGTTTATAGAGATATCGTTGTAGATATTTCCATGTTTATACAGGTAGCGGTGAAGGCATTTCCATGTTTATAGAGAAAGCGGTGTGGATATTTCCATGTTTATGCAGATGGCGGTGCAGGTATTTCCATGTTTATACAGATAGCGGTGTAGATATTTCCATGTTTATACAGATGACTGTGTAGTTATTTCCATGTTTATACCGATGGCGGTGTGGATATTTCCATGTTTATATAGATAGCCATGTAGATATTTCCATGTTTATACAGATAGCAGTGTAGACATTTCAATGCTTATAGAGATGGCCTTGTAGATATTTCCATATTTATACAGATAGCGGTGTAGATATTTCCGTGTTTATACACATAGCGGTATAGATATTTCCATGTTCATACAGATATCGGTGTAGATATTTCCATGCTTATACAGATAGCGGTATAGATATTTCCATGTTGATAGAGATAGCGGTGTAGTTATTTCCATGCTTATACAGATCGTGCTGTAGATATTTCCATGTTTATACAGATAGCGGTGTAGATATTTCCACATTTATACAGATAGCGGTGTAGATAATTCCATGTTTACAGAGATAGCGGTGTAGATATTTCCAAATTTTCACAGATTGCGGCGTACACATTTCCATCTTTACACAGATAGCGGGTTAGAAATTTCCATGTTTACACAGATAGCTGTGTAGATATTTCCATGTTTTCACAGATAGTGTTGTAGATATATCCATGTTTATACAGATAACGATGTAGATATTTCCATGTTTATAAAGATAGCGGAGTAGATATTTACATGTTTATACAGATAGCGGTGTAGATATTTCCATATACAGAAAGATTGCGGTGTAGATATTTCCATGTTTACAGAGATAGCGGTGGAGATATTTCAATGTTTATACAGATAGCGATGTACATATTTCCATGTTTATACAGATAGCGATGTATATATTTCCAAGTCTATACAGATAGCGGTGTAGATATTTCCATGTTTATACAGGTTGTGGTGTAGATATTTCCATGTTTATAGAGATATCGTTGTAGATATTTCCATGTTTATAGAGGTAGCGGTGAAGGCATTTCCATGTTTATAGAGAAAGCGGTGTGGATATTTCCATGTTTATGCAGATGGCGGTGCAGATATTTCCATGTTTATACAGATAGCGGTGTAGATATTTCCATGTTTATACAGATGACTCTGTAGTTATTTCCATGTTTATACAGATGGCCGTGTAGATATTTCCATGTTTATAGAGATAGCCATGTAGATATTTCAATGTTTATACAGAAAGCGGTGTAGACATTTCCATGTTTATGGAGATGGCCTTGTAGATATTTCCATATTTATACAGATAGCGATGTAGATATTTCCGTGTTTATACAGATAGCGGTATAGATATGTCCATGTTCATACAGATAGCGGTGTAGATATTTCCATGCTTACACAGATCCTGCTGTAGATATTTCCATGTTTATACAGATAGCGGTGTAGATATTTCCACATTTATACAGATAGCGGTGTAGATAATTCCATGTTTACAGAGATAGCGGTGTAGATATTTCCAAATTTTCACAGATTGCGGCGTACATGTTTCCATTTTTACACAGATAGCGGGTTACAAATTTCCATGTTTACACAGATAGCTGTGTAGATATTTCCATGTTTTCACAGACACTGTTGTAGATATTTCCATGTTTATACAGATAACGGTGTAGATATTTCCATGTTTATAAAGATAGCTGTGTAGATATTTCCATGTTTATAGAGATAGCCGTGGAGGTATTTCCATGTATATACTGATACCGATGTAGATATTTCTATGTTCATAGAGATAGTGGTGTAGATATTTCCCTGTTTATACAGATTTCGGTGTAGATATTTCCATGTATATACAGATAGGGTGGTAGATATTTCCATGTTCATATAGATTGTGGTGAAGGTATTTGCATGTTTATAGAGATAGCGGTGTAGATATTTCCATGTTTATACAGATGGCTTTGTAGATATTTCCATGTTTATACAGACGAAGGTGTAGATATTTCCATATTTATACTGATGACAGTGTAGATATTTTCATGTATTTGCAGATGGCGTTGTAGATATTTCCATGTTTATACAGATAGCGGTGTGGCTATTTCCACGTTCATTCAGATAGCAGTGTGGATATTTCCATGTTTTTAGAGATGGCTTTGTAGATATTTCCATGTTTATACAGATGGCGTTGTAGACATTTCCATGTTTATACAGATGACTGTGTAGTTATTTCCATGTTTATACAGATGGCGGTGTAGAAATTTCCATGTTTATATAGATAGCCATGTAGATATTTCCATGTTTATACAGATAGCAGTGTAGACATTTCCATGTTTATAGAGATTGCCTTGTAGATATTTCCATATTTATACAGATAGCGGTGTAGATATTTCCGTGTTTATACAGATAGCGGTATAGATATTTCCATGTTCATACAGATAGCGGTGTAGATATTTCCATGCTTATACAGATCGTGCTGTAGATATTTCCATGTTTATACAGATAGTGGTGTAGATATTTCCACATTTATAGAGATAGCGGTGTAGATAATTCCATTTTTACAGAGATAGCGGTGTAGATATTTCCAAATTTTCACAGATTGCGGCGTACATATTTCCATCTTTACACAGATAGCAGGTTACAAATTTCCATGTTTACACAGATATCTGTGTAGATATTTCCATGTTTATAGAGATGGCTTTGTAGCTATTTCCATGTTTGTACATATGGCAGTGTAGATATTTCCATGTTTATACAGATGACGGTGTAGATATTTCCATGTTTATGCAGATGGCGTTGCCGATATTTCCATGTTTATACAGATAGCGGTGTAGATATTTCCATGTTTGTACAGATAGCATTGGAGATATTTCCATGTTTATACAGATAGCGGTGCAGATATTTCCATGTTTATACAGATGACTGTGTAGTTATTTCCATGTTTATACAGATGGCGGTGTAGATATTTCCATGTTTATAGAGATAGCCATGTAGATATTTCCATGTTTATACAGATAGCTGTGTAGACATTTCAATGCTTATAGAGATGGCCTTGTAGATATTTCCATATTTATACAGATAGCGGTGTAGATAGTTCCGTGTTTATACAGATAGCGGTATAGATATTTCCATGTTCATAGAGATAGCGGTGTAGGTATTTCCATGCTTATACAGATCGTGCTGTAGATATTTCCATGTTTATACAGATAGCGGTGTAGATTTTTCCACATTTATACAGATAGCGGAGTAGATAATTCCATGTTTCCAGAGATAGCGGTGTAGATATTTCCAAATTTTCACAGATTGCGGTGTACACATTTCCATCTTTACACAGATAGCGGGTTACAAATTTCCATGTTTACACAGATAGCTGTGTAGATATTTCCATGTTTTCACAGATATTGTTGTAGATATTTCCATGTTTATACAGATAACGGTGTAGATATTTCCATGTTTATAAAGATAGCGGTGTAGATATTTACATGTTTATGCAGAGAGCGGTGTAGATATTTCCATGTACAGAAAGATAGCGGTGTAGATATTTCCATGTTTACAGAGATAGCAGTGGAGTTATTTCAATGTTTATACAGATAGCGATGTACATATTTCCATGTTAATACAGACAGCGATGTATATATTTCCAAGTTTATACAGATAGCGGTGTAGATATTTCCATGTTTATGCAGGTAGTGGTGTAGATATTTCCATGTTTATAGAGATATCGTTGTAGATATTTCCATGTTTATACAGGTAGCGGTGAAGGCATTTCCATGTTTATAGAGAAAGCGGTGGGGATATTTCCATGTTTATGCAGATGGCGGTGCAGGTATTTCCATGTTTATACAGATAGCGGTGTAGATATTTCCATGTTTATACAGATGACTGTGTAGTTATTTCCATGTTTATACCGATGGCGGTGTGGATATTTCCATGTTTATATAGATAGCCATGTAGATATTTCCATGTTTATACAGATAGCGGTGTAGACATTTCAATGCTTATAGAGATGGCCTTGTAGATATTTCCATATTTATACAGATAGCGGTGTAGATATTTCCGTGTTTATACACATAGCGGTATAGATATTTCCATGTTCATACAGATATCGGTGTAGATATTTCCATGCTTATACAGATAGCGGTATAGATATTTCCATGTTGATAGAGATAGCGGTGTAGTTATTTCCATGCTTATACAGATCGTGCTGTAGATATTTCCATGTTTATACAGATAGCGGTGTAGATATTTCCACATTTATACAGATAGCGGTGTAGATAATTCCATGTTTACAGAGATAGCGGTGTAGATATTTCCAAATTTTCACAGATTGCGGCGTACACATTTCCATCTTTACACAGATAGCGGGTTAGAAATTTCCATGTTTACACAGATAGCTGTGTAGATATTTCCATGTTTTCACAGATAGTGTTGTAGATATTTCCATGTTTATACAGATAACGGTGTAGATATTTCCATGTTTATAAAGATAGCGGAGTAGATATTTACATGTTTATACAGATAGCGGTGTAGATATTTCCATATACAGAAATATTGCGGTGTAGATATTTCCATGTTTACAGAGATAGCGGTGGAGATATTTCAATGTTTATACAGATAGCGATGTACATATTTCCATGTTTATACAGATAGCGATGTATATATTTCCAAGTCTATACAGATAGCGGTGTAGATATTTCCATGTTTATACAGGTTGTGGTGTAGATATTTCCATGTTTATAGAGATATCGTTGTAGATATTTCCATGTTTATAGAGGTAGCGGTGAAGGCATTTCCATGTTTATAGAGAAAGCGGTGTGGATATTTCCATGTTTATGCAGATGGCGGTGCAGATATTTCCATGTTTATACAGATAGCGGTGTAGATATTTCCATGTTTATACAGATGACTCTGTAGTTATTTCCATGTTTATACAGATGGCCGTGTAGATATTTCCATGTTTATAGAGATAGCCATGTAGATATTTCAATGTTTATACAGATAGCGGTGTAGACATTTCCATGTTTATGGAGATGGCCTTGTAGATATTTCCAGATTTATACAGATAGCGATGTAGATATTTCCGTGTTTATACAGATAGCGGTATAGATATGTCCATGTTCATACAGATAGCGGTGTAGATATTTCCATGCTTACACAGATCCTGCTGTAGATATTTCCATGTTTATACAGATAGCGGTGTAGATATTTCCACATTTATACAGATAGCGGTGTAGATAATTCCATGTTTACAGAGATAGCGATGTAGATATTTCCAAATTTTCACAGATTGCGGCGTACACATTTCCATCTTTACACAGATAGCGGGTTACAAATTTCCATGTTTACACAGATAGCTGTGTAGATATTTCCATGTTTATAGAGATGGCTTTGTAGCTATTTCCATGTTTGTACATATGGCAGTGTAGATATTTCCATGTTTATACAGATGACGGTGTAGATATTTCCATGTTTATGCAGATGGCGGTGCCGAAATTTCCATGTTTATACAGATAGCGGTGTAGATATTTCCATGTTTGTACAGATAGCATTGGAGATATTTCCATGTTTATACAGATAGCGGTGTAGATATTTCCATGTTTATACAGATGACTGTGTAGTTATTTCCATGTTTATACAGATGGCGGTGTAGATATTTCAATGTTTATAGAGATAGCCATGTAGATATTTCCATGTGTATACAGATAGCGGTGTAGACATTTCAATGCTTATAGAGATGGCCTTGTAGATATTTCCATATTTATACAGATAGCGGTGTAGATATTTCCATGTTCATAGATATAGCGGTGTAGATATTCCCATGCTTATACAGATAGCGGTATAGATATTTCCATGTTCATAGAGATAGCGGTGTAGGTATTTCCATGCTTATACAGATCGTGCTGTAGATATTTCCATGTTTATACAGATAGCGGTGTAGATATTTCCACATTTATACAGATAGCGGTGTAGATAATTCCATGTTTACAGAGATAGCGGTGTAGATATTTCCAAATTTTCACAGATTGCGGCGTACCCATTTCCATCTTTACACAGATAGCAGGTTACAAATTTCCATGTTTACACAGATAGCTGTGTAGATATTTCCATGTTTTCACAGATAGTGTTGTAGATATTTCCATGTTTATGAAGATAACGGTGTAGATATTTCCATGTTTATAAAAATAGCGGTGTAGTTATTTCCATGTTCATAGAGATAGCGGTGGAGCTATTTCCATGTATATACTGATAGCGATGTAGATATTTCCATTTTTATGCAGATAGTGGTGTAGATATTTCCCTGTTTATACAGATTTCGGTGTAGATATTTCCATGTTTATACAGATAGGGTGGTAGATATTTCCATGTTTATACAGACTGTTGTGTAGATATTTCCATGTTTATAGAGATAGTGGTGGAGGTATTTCCATGTATATACTGATAGCGATGTGGTTATTTCCATGTTTATACAGACAGTGGTGTAGATATTTCCCTGTTTATACAGATTTCGGTGTAGATATTTCCATGTTTATACAGATAGGGTGATAGATATTTCCATGTTTATACAGATTGTTGTGTAGGTATTTCCATGTTTATAGAGATAGCGGTGTAGATATTTCCATGTTTATACAGATTGCTTTGTAGATATTTCCATGTTTATACAGATGGCTTTGTAGATATTTCCATGTTTATAAAGATGGCGTTGTAGATGTTTCCATGTTTATACAGATAGCGATGTGGCTATTTCGATGTTCATACAGATAGCAGTGTAGATATTTCCATGTTAATAGAGATGGCTTTGTAGATATTTACATGTTTATACATATGGCAGTGTAGATATTTCCATGTTTATTCACATGGAAGTGTAGATATTTCCATGTTTATGCAGATGGCGGTGCCGATATTTCCATGTTTATACAGATAGCGGTGTAGGTATTTCCATGTTTATACAGTTAGCGGTGGAGTTATTTCAATGTTTATACAGATTGCAGTGTTGATATTTCCAAGTTTATACTGATAGCGTTGTGGATATTTCCATGTTGATTCAGACTGCTGTGTAGATATTTCCATGTTTATACAGATGACTGTGTAGATATTTCAACGTTTAAACAGATGGCGGTTTAAATATTTCCATATTTGCAGAGATAGCCGTGTAGATATTGCCATGTTCATGCAGATGGCGGTGAGGATATATCCATGTTTATAGAGATGGTAGTGTAGATATTTCTATGTTTATAGAGATATCGGTGTAGATAATTCCATGTTTATAGAGATAGCGGTGTAGCTATATACATGTTTATAGAGATAGTGGTGTAGGTATTTCCATGTTTATACTGATAGCGGTGTAGATATTTCCATGTTTATACAGATAGCGGTGTTGGTATTTCCATGTTTATACAGATAGTGGTGTAGATATTTCCATGTTTATACAGCTGACGGTGTAGATATTTTCATCTGTATACACATGGCAGTGTAGGTATTTCCATGTTTATACAGATAGTGGTGTAGATATTTCCATTTTTAACCAGATGGCGGTGTAGATAGTTCCATGTTTATGGAGATGGCAGTGTAGATATTTTCATGTTTATAGAGATGGCGGTGTAGGTATTTCCACGTTTATACAGATAGCGGTGTAGATATTTCCACGTTTATAGAGGTAGCGGTGAAGGCATTTCCATGTATATAGAGAAAGCGGTGTGGATATTTCCATGTATATAGAGATGGCGGTGCAGATATTTCCATGTTTATACAGATAGCAGTGTAGATATTTCCATGTTTATACAGATGACTGTGTAGTTATTTCCACGTTTATACAGATGGCGGTGTAGATATTTCCATGTTTATAGAGATAGTCATGTAGATATTTCCATGTTTATACAGATAGCGGTGCAGACATTTCCATGTTTATAGAGATGGCGTTGTAGATATTTCCATATTTATACAGATAGCGGTGTAGATATTTCCGTGTTTATACAGATAGCGGTATAGATATTTCCATGTACATACAGATAGCGGTGTAGATATTTCCATGTTTATACAGATCGTGCTGTAGATATTTCCATGTTTATACAGATAGCGGTGTAGATATTTCCACATGTATACAGATAGCGGTGTAGATAATTCCATGTTTACAGAGATAGCGGTGTAGATATTTCCAAATTTTCACAGATTGGGGTGTACATATTTCCATGTTTACACAGATAGCGGGTTACAAATTTCCATGTTTACACAGATAGCTGGGTAAATATTTCCATGTTTTCACAGATAGTGTTGTAGATATTTCCATGTTTATAAAGATAAAGGTGTAGATATTTCCATGTTTATAAAAATAGCGGTGTAGATATTTCCATGTTTATAGAGATAGCGGTAGAGGTATTTCCATGTATATACTGATAGCGATGTAGATATTTCCATGTTTATACAGATAGTGGTGTAGATATTTCCCTGTTCATACAGATTTCGGTGTAGATATTTCCATGTTTATACAGATAGGGTGGAAGATATTTCCATGTTTATACAGATTGTGGTGTAGATATTTCCATGTTTATAGAGATAGCGGTGGAGGTATTTCCATGTATATAGTGATAGCGATGTGTATATTTCAATGTTTATACAGATAGTGTTGTAGATATTTCCCTGTTTATACAGATTTCGGTGTAGATATTTCCATGTTTATACAGAAAAGGTGGTAGAAATTTCCATGTTTATACAGATTGTGGTGTAGGTATTTCCATGTTTATAGAGATAGCGGTGTAGATATTTCCATGTTTATACAGATGGCTTTGTAGATATTTCCATGTTTATACAGATGACAGTGTAGATATTTCCATATTTATACTGATGACTGTGTAGATATTTTCATGTATTTGCAGATGGCATTGTAGATATTTCCATGTTTATACAGATAGCGGTGTGGCTATTTCCACGTTCATTCAGATAGCAGTGTAGATATTTCCATGTTTATAGAGATGGCTTTGTAGATATTTCCATGTTTATACAGATGGCGTTGAAGATATTTCCATGTTTATACAGATTGCTTTGTAGATATTTCCATGTTTATACAGATGGCGTGGTAGATATTTCCATGTTTATACAGATAGCGGTGTGGCTATTTCCACGTTCATACAGATAGCAGTGTAGATATTTCCATGTTTATAGAGATGGCTTTGTAGATATTTCCACGTTTATACATATGTCAGTGTAGATATTTCCATGTTTATACAGATGGCGGTGTAGATATTTCCATGTTTATGCAGATGGCGGTGCCGATATTTCCATGTTTATACAGATAACGTTGTAGGTATTTCCATGTTTGTACAGATAGCGGTGGAGATATTTCCACGTTTATACAAATAGCGGTGGAGATATTTCAATGTTTATACAGATGGCAGTGTAGATATTTCCAAGTTTATACAGATAGCGGTGTAGATATTTCCATGTTGATACAGACTGCGGTGTAGATATTTCCATGTTTATACAGATGACTGTGTAGATATTTCAACGTTTATACAGATGGCGGTTTAAATATTTCCATATTTATAGAGATAGCCGTGTAGATATTTCCATGTTCATGCAGATGGCGGTGAAGATATTTCCATGTTTATAGAGATGGCAGTGTAGATATTTATATGTTTATAGAGATATCGGTGTAGATAATTCCATGTTTATAGAGATGGCGGTGTAGGTATTTCCATGTTTATAGAGATAGTGGTGTAGCTATTTCCATGTTTATACAGATAACGGTGTAGATATTTCCATGTTTATACAGATAGCGGTGTTGGTATTTCCATGTTTATACAGATAGTGGTGTAGATATTTCCATGTTTATACAGCTGACGGTGTAGGTATTTTCATCTCTATACAAATGGCATTGTAGATATTTCCATGTTTATACAGATAGTGGTGTAGATATTTCCATTTTTAACCAGATGGCGGTGTAGATCGTTCCATGTTCATGGAGATGGCTTTGTAGATATTTTCATGTTTATAGAGTTGGCGGTGTAGATATTTCCACGTTTATACAGATAGCGTTGTAGATATTTCCATGTTCAGAAAGATAGCGGTGTAGAGATTTCCAAGTTTACAGGGATAGCGGTGGAGATATTTCAATGTTTATACAGATAGCGATGTACATATTTTCATGTTTATACAGATAGCGGTGTAGATATTTCCATGTTTATACAGAAGACTGTGTAGTTATTTCCATGTTTATACACATGGCAGTGTAGATATTTCCATGTTTATACAGATTGTGGTGTAGATATTTCCATTTTTAACCAGATGGCGGGGTAGATAGTTCCATGTTTATGGAGATGGCAGTGTAGATATTTTCATGTTTATAGAGATGGTGGTGTAGATATTTCCACGTTTATACAGATAGCGGTGTAGATATTTCCATGTTTATACAGATATCGGTGTAGATATTTCCATGTTCAGAATGATAGCGGTGTAGATATTTCCATGTTTACAGAGATAGCGGTGGAGATATTTCAATGTTTATACAGATAGCGATGTACATATTTCCATGTTTATACAGATATCGATGTATATATTTCCAAGTTTATACAGAGAGCGGTGTAGATATTTCCATGTTTATACAGGTAGTGGTGCAGATATTTCCATGTTTATAGAGATATCGTTGTAGATATTTCCATGTTTATAGAGGTAGCGTTGAAGGCATTTCCATGTTTATAGAGAAAGCGGTGTGGATATTTCCTTGTATATACAGATGGCGGTGCAGATATTTCCATGTTTATACAGATAGCAGTGTAGATATTTCCATGTTTATACAGATGACTGTGTAGTTATTTCCACGTTTATACAGATGGCGGTGTAGATATTTCCATGTTTATAGAGATAGCCATGTAGATATTTCCATGTTTATACAGATAGCGGTGTAGACATTTTCATGTTTATAGAGATGGCGTTGTACATATTTCCATATTTATACAGATAGCGGTGTAGATATTTCCGTGTTTATACAGATAGCGTTATAGATATTTCCATGTTCATACAGATAGCGGTGTAGATGTTTCCATGTTTATACAGATCGTGCTGTAGACATTTCCATGTTTATACAGATAGCGGTGTAGATATTTCCACATGTATACAGATAGCGGTGTAGATAATTCCATGTTTACAGAGATAGCGGTGTAGATATTTCCAAATTTTCACAGATTGCGGTGTACATATTTCCATCTTTACACAGATAGCGGGTTACAAATTTCCATGTTTACACAGATAGCTGTGTAGATATTTCCATGTTTTCACAGATAGTGTTGTAGATATTTCCATGTTTATAAAGATAAAGGTGTAGATATTTCCATGTTTATAAAAATAGCGGTGTAGATATTTCCATGTTTACAGAGATAGCGGTGGAGGTATTTCCATGTATATACTGATAGCGATGTAGATATTTCCATGTTTATACAGATAGTGGTGTAGATATTTCCCTGTTCATACAGATTTCGGTGTAGATATTTCCATGTTTATACAGATAGGGTGGTAGATATTTCCATGTTTATACAGATTGTGGTGTATATATTTCCATGTTTATAGAGATAGCGCTGGAGGTATTTCCATGTATATAGTGATAGCGATGTGGATATTTCCATGTTTATGCAGATAGTGGTGTAGATATTTCCCCGTTTATACAGATTTCGGTGTAGATATTTCCATGTTTATACAGAAAAGGTGGTAGATATTTCCATGTTTATACAGATTGTGGTGTAGGTATTTCCATGTTTCTAGAGATAGCGGTGTAGTCATTTCCATGTTTATACAGATGGCTTTGTAGATATTTCCATGTTTATACACATGAAGGTGTAGATATTTCCATATTTATACTGATGACTGTGGAGATATTTCCATGTTTATGCAGATGGCGGTGCCGATATTTCCATGTTTATACAGATAGCGTTGTAGGTATTTCCATGTTTGTACAGATAGCGGTGGAGATATTTCCATGTTTATACAAATAGCGGTGGAGATATTTCAATGTTTATACAGATGGCAGTGTAGATATTTCCAAGTTTATACAGATAGCGGTGTAGATATTTCCATGTTGATACAGACTGCGGTGTTGATATTTCCATGTTTATACAGATGACTGTGTAGATATTTCAACGTTTATACAGATGGCGGTTGAAATATTTCCATATTTATAGAGATAGCCGTGTAGATATTTCCATGTTCATGCAGATGGCGGTGAAGATATTTCCATGTTTATAGAGATGGCAGTATAGATATTTATATGTTTATAGAGATATCGGTGTAGATAATTCCATGTTTATAGAGATGGCGGTGTAGGTATTTCCATGTTTATACAGATAGAGGTGTAGATATTTCCATGTTTATACAGATAGCGGTGTTGGTATTTCCATGTTTATACAGATAGTGGTGTAGATATTTCCATGTTTATACAGCTGACGGTGTAGGTATTTTCATGTGTATACAGATGGCATTGTAGATATTTCCATGTTTATACAGATAGTGGTGTAGATATTTCCATTTTTAACCAAATGGCGGTGTAGATAGTTCCATGTTCATGGAGATGGCTTTGTAGATATTTTCATGTTTATAGAGATGGCGGTGTAGATATTTCCACGTTTATACAGATAGCGGTGTTGGTATTTCCATGTTCAGAAAGATAACGGTGTAGATATTTCCATGTTTACAGAGATAGCGGTGGAGATATTTCAATGTTTATACAGATAGCGATGTACACATTTTCATGTTTATACAGATAGCGGTGTAGATATTTCCATTTTTATACAGATGACTGTGTAGTTATTTCCATGTTTATACAGATGGCGGTGTAGATATTTCCATGTTTATAGAGATAGCCATGTAGATATTTCCATGTTTAGACATATAGCGGTGTAGACATTTCTATGTTTATACAGATGGCGTTGTAGATATTTCCATATTTATACAGATAGTGGTGAAGATATTTCCGTGTTTATACAGATAGCAGTATAGGTATTTCCATGTTCATACAGATAGCGGTGTAGATATTTCCATGTTTATACAGATCTTGCTGTAGATATTTACATGTTGATACAGATAGCGGCGTAGATATTTCCATGTTTATAAAGATAGCGGTGTAGTTATTTCCATGTTTATAGAGATAGCGGTGTAGGTATTTCCATGTATATACTGATAGCGATGTAGATATTTCCATGTTTATACAGATAGTGGTGTAGATATTTCCCTGTTTATACAGATTTCGGTGTAGATATTTCCATGTTTATACAGATAGGGTGGTAGATATTTCCATGTTTATACAGATTGTGGTGTAGGTATTTCCATGTTTATAGAGTTAGCGGTGTAGATATTTCCATGTTTATACAGATGGCTTTGTAGATATTTCCATGTTTATACAGACGAAGGTGTAGATATTTCCATATTTATACTGATGACTGTGTAGATATTTTCATGTATTTGCAGATGGCGTTGTAGATATTTCCATGTTTATACAGATAGCGGTGTGGCTATTTCCAAGTTCATTCAGATAGCAGTGTATATATTTCCATGTTTATAGAGATGGCTTTGTAGATATTTCCATGTTTACACAGATGGCGCTGTAGATATTTCCATGTTTATACAGATAGCGGTGTGGCTATTTCCACGTTCATACAGATAGCAGTGTAGATATTTCCATGTTTATAGAGATGGCTTTGTAGATATTTCCATGTTTATACATGTGGCAGTGTAGTTATTTCCATGTTTATACAGATGGCGGTAAAGATATTTCCATGTTGATAGAGATAGCCATGTAGATATTTCCATGTTTATACAGATAGCGGTGTAGACATTTCTATGTTTATACAGATGGCGTTGTAGATATTTCCATATTTATACAGATAGTGGTGTAGATATTTCCGTGTTTATACAGATAGCAGTATAGGTATTTCCATGTTCATACAGATAGCGGTGTAGATATTTCCATGTTTATACAGATCTTGCTGTAGATATTTCCATGTTTATACAGAGAGCGGTGTAGATATTTCCACCTTTATACAGATAGCGGTGTAGATAATTCCATGTTTACAGAGATATCGGTGTAGATATTTCCAAATTTTCAGAGATTGCGGCGTACATATTTCCATCTTTACACAGATAGCAGGTTACAAATTTCCATGTTTACACAGATAGCTGTGTAGATATTTCCATGTTTTCGCACATAGTGTTGTAAATATTTCCATATTTATACAGATAACGGTGTAGATATTTCCATGTTTATAAAGATAGCGGTGAAGATATTTCCATGTTTATAGAGATAGCGGTGGAGTTATTTCCATGTATATACTGATAGCGATGTAGATATTTCCATGTTTATACAGATAGTGGTGTAGATATTTCCCTGTTTATACAGATTTCGGTGTAGATATTTCCATGTTTATACAGATAGGGTGGTAGATATTTCCATGTTTACACAGATTGTGGTGTAGGTATTTCCATGTTTATAGAGATAGCGGTGTAGATATTTCCATGTTTATACAGATGGCTTTGTAGATATTTCCATGTTTATACAGACGAAGGTGTAGTTATTTCCATATTTATACTGATGACTGTGTAGATATTTTCATGTATTTGCAGATGGCGTTGTAGATATTTCCATGTTTATACAGATAGCGGTGTGGCTATTTCCACGTTCATTCAGATAGCAGTGTAGATATTTCCATGTTTATAGAGATGGCTTTGTAGATATTTCCATGTTTACACAGCTGTCGTTGTAGTCATTTCCATGTTTATACAGATAGCGGTGTGGATATTTCCACGTTCATACAGATAGCAGTGTACATATTTCCATGTTTATACAGATGGCTTTGTAGATATTTCCATGTTTATACATATGGCAGTGTAGTTATTTCCATGTTTATTCAGATGGCGGTGTAGATATTTCCATGTTTATGCAGATGGCGTTGCCGATATTTCCATTTTTATACAGATAGCGGTGTAGTTATTTCCATGTTTGTACAGAAAGCGGTGGATATATTTCCATGTTTACACAGATAGCGGTGGAGATATTTCAATGTTTATACAGATGGCAGTGTAGATATTTCCAAGTTTATACAGATAGCGGTGTAGATATTTCCATGTTGATACAGACTGCGGTGTAGATATTTCCATGTATATACAGATGACTGTGTATTTATTTCAACGTTTATGCAGATGGCGGTTTAAATATTTCTATATTTATATAGATAGCCGTGTAGATATTTCCATGTTCATGCAGATGGCGGTGAGGATATTTCCATGTTTATAGAGATGGCAGTGTACATATTTCTATGTTTATAGAGATATCGGTGTAGATAATTCCATGTTTATAGAGATGGCGGTGTAGGTATTTCCATGTTTATAGAGATAGTGGTGTAGATATTTCCATGTTTATACAGATAGCAGTGTAGATTTTCCATGTTTATACAGATAGCAGTGTTGGTATTTCCATGTTTATACTGATAGTGGTGTAGATATTTCCATGTTTATACAGCTGACGGTGTAGATATATTCATCTGTATACAGATGGCAGTGTAGATATTTCCATGTTTATACAGATAGTGCTGTAGATATTTCCATTTTTAACCAGATGGCCGTGTAGATATTTCCATGTTTATGGAGATGGCGGTGTAGATATTTTCATGTTTATAGAGATGGCGGTGTAGATATTTCCACGTTTATACAGATAGCGTTGTAGATATTTCCATATTCAGAAAGATAGCAGTGTAGATATTTCCATGTTTACAGAGATAGTGGTGGAGATATTTCAATATTTATACAGATAGCATTGTACATATTTCCATGTTTATACAGATAGCGATGTATATATTTCCAAGTTTATACAGATAGCGGTGTAGATATTTCCTTGTTTATATGGGTAGTGGTGTAGATATTTCCATGTTTATAGAGATATCGTTGTAGATATATCCATGTTTATAGAGGTAGCGGTGAAAGCATTTCCTTGTTTATAGAGAAAGCGGTGTGGATATGTCCATGTTTATGCAGATGGCGGTGCAGATAATTCCATGTTTATACAGATAGCGGTGTAAATATTTCCATGTATTTACAGATGACTGTGTAGTTATTTCCATGTTTATACTGATGGCGGTGTAGATATTTCCATGTTTATAGAGATAGCCATGTAGATATTTCCATGTTTATACAGATAGCGGTGTAGACATTTCCATGTTTATAGAGATGGCGTTGTGGATATTTCCATATTTATACAGATCACGGTGTAGATATTTCCATGTTTATAAAGATCGCAGCGTAGATATTTCCATGTTTATACAGATAGCGGTGGAGGTATTTCCATGTATATACTGATAGCGATGTCGATATTTCCATGTTTATACAGATAGGGTGGTAGATATTTCCATGTTTATACAGATTGTGGTGTAGGTATTTCCATGTTTATAGAGATAGCGGTGTAGATATTTCCATGTTTATACATATGGCTTTGTAGATATTTCCATGTTTATACAGATGAAGGTGTAGATATTTCCATATTTATACTGATGACTGTGTAGATATTTTCATGTATTTGCAGATGGCGTTGTAGATATTTCCATGTTTATACAGATAGCGGTGCGGCTATTTCCACGTACATTCAGATAGCAGTGTAGATATTTCCACTTTTATAGAGATGGCTTTGTAGATATTTCCATGTTTACACAGATGTCGTTGTAGATATTTCCATGTTTATACAGATAGCGGTGTGGATATTTCCACGTTCATACAGATAGCAGTGTAGATATTTCCATGTTTATACAGATGGCTTTGTAGATATTTCCATGTTTATACATATGGCAGTGTAGTTATTTCCATGTTTATACAGATGGCGGTGTAGATATTTCCATGTTTATGCAGATGGCGGTGCCGATATTTCCATGTTTATAGAGATAGCGGTGTAGGTATTTCCATGTTTGTACAGATAGCGGTGGAGATATTTCCATGTTTATACAGATAGCGGTGGAGATATTTCAATGTTTATACAGATGGCAGGGTAGATATTTCCAAGTTTATACAGATAGCGGTGTAGATATTTCCATGTTGATACAGACTGCGGTGTAGATATTTCCATGTTTATACAGATGACTGTGTAGATATTTCAACGTTTATGCAGATGGCGGTTTAAATATTTCCATATTTATTGAGATAGCCGTGTAGATATTTCCATGTTCATGCAGATGGCGGTGAGGATATTTCCATGTTTATAGAGATGGCAGTGTAGATATTTCTATGTTTATAGAGATATCGGTGTAGATAATTCCATGTTTATAGAGATGGCGGTGTAGGTATTTCCATTTTTATAGAGATAGTGGTGTAGTTATTTCCATGTTTATACAGATAGCGGTGTAGATATTTCCATGTTTATACAGATAGCAGTGTTGGTATTTCCATGTTTATACTGATAGTGGTGTAGATATTTCCATGTTTATACAGCTGACGGTGTAGATATTTTCATCTGTATACAGATGGCAGTGTAGATATTTCCATGTTTATACAGATAGTGGTGTAGATATTTCCATTTTTAACCAGATGGCTGTGTAGATAGTTCCATGTTTATGGAGATGGCGGTGTAGATATTTTCATGTTTATAGAGATGGCGGTATAGATATTTCCACGTTTATAGAGATAGCGGTGTAGATATTTCCATATTCAGAAAGATAGCAGTGTAGATATTTCCATGTTTACAGAGATAGTGGTGGAGATATTTCAATATTTATACAGATAGCGTTGTACATATTTCTATGTTTATACAAATAGCGATGTATATATTTCCAAGTTTATACAGATAGCGGTGTAGATATTTCCATGTTTAGAGAGATAGCGGTGGAGATATTTCAATATTTATACAGATAGCGATGTACATATTTCCATGTTTATACAAATAGCGATGTATATATTTCCAAGTTTATACAGATAGCGGTGTAGATATTTCCATGTTTATACAGATGTCGATGTAGATATTTCCATTTTTATACAGATGGTGTTGCAGGTATTTCCATGTTTATAGAGATGGCGTTATAGATATTTCCATCTTTATAGAGATAGCAGTGTTGATATTTCCATGTTTATACAGATGGCTCTGTAGATATTTCCATGTAAATACAGATGGCCGTGTAGATATTTCCATGTTTATAGAGATGGAGGTGTAGATATTTCCATGTTTATAGAGTTGACTGTGTAGATATTTCCATGTTTATACAGATGGCGGTGTAGATATTTCCATGTTTATACAGATAGCAGTGTAGATATTTCCATGTTTATACAGATAGTGCTGTAGATATTTCCATGTTTATAGAGATAGCACTGTAGATATTTCCATCTTTATACAGATATTGGTGTAGATATTTCCATGTTTATACAGATTGCGGTGTAGGTATTTCTGGGTTTATTCTGATGGTGGTGTAGATATTTCCATGTTTATAGAGATGGCGGTGTAGATATTTCCACGTTTATAGAGATGGCCGTGTAGTTAATTCTATATTTATAGAGATAGCTGTGTAGTTATTTCCATGTTTATAGAGATTGCAGTGTAATTATTTCCATGTTTATAGAGATAGCAGTGTAAATATTTCCATGTTTATGCAAATATCAGTGTAGGTATTTCCACGTTTATACAGAGAGCGTTTTTGTTATTTCCATGTTTATACAGGTAGTGGTGTAGATATTTCCATGTTTATACAGCTCGGGGTGTAGATATTTTCATCTTTATTCAGATGGCAGTGTAGATATTTCCAAGTTTATACAGATAGCGGTGTAGATATTTCCATGTTTATAAAGATGGCGGTGTTGATATTTCTATGTTTATGGAGATGGCAGTGAAGATATTTTCATGTTTATAGTGATGGCGCTGTAGATATTTCCATGTTTATAGAGATAGCAGTGTGGATATTTCCATGTTTATACAGATGGCTGTGTAGATATTTCCATGTTTATACAGATACCAGTGTAGATATTTCAATGTTTATGCAGATAGCAGTGGAGTTATTTCCATGTTTATACAGATAGCGATGTAGTTATTTACATGTTTATACAGATAGCGGTGTAGATATTTCCATGTTTATACAGAGAGCGCTGTTGATATTTCCTTTTTTATAGAGATGGCGGTGTAGATATTGCCATGTTTATAGAGATGGCGGTGTAGATATTCCCATGTTTATACAGATAGCGTTGTAGGTTTTTCCATGTTTATACAGATAACGGTGTAGATATTTCCATGTTCATGCAGAAGTCGGTGTAGGTATTCCGATGTGTATAGAGATCGCGGTGTAGATGGTTCCATGTTTATAGAGATGGTAGTGTAGAAATTTCCATGTGTATAGAGTTAGTGGTGTAGATATTCCCATGTTTATACATTTGGCTGTGAAGATATTTCCATGTGTATATAGATGGTCATGTAGATATTTCCATATTTCTAGAGATAGCGGTGTAGATGTTTCCTTGTTTATACAGACGGCAGTGTAGATATTTCCATGTTTACAATGATAGCGTTGTAGATGTTTCCTTGTTTATACAGATGGCAGTGTAGATATTTCCATGTTTACAATGATAGCGGTGTAGATATTTCCATATTTATACAGATGGCGGGGTACATATTTCAATGTTTATATAGATGGCATTGTAGATATTACCATGTTTATACAGAAGGCAGTGTAGATATTTCCATGTTTATACAGATAGCTTTGTAGATATTTCCATTTTTATACAGATGACGGTGTAGATATTTCCCTGTTTATAGAAATAGCGGTGTAGATATTTCCGTCTTTGCACAGATTGCGGTGTAGATATTTCCATGTTTATTCAGGTAGCGGTGTAGATATTTCCATGTTTACACAGTTAGCTCTGTAGATATTTCCATGTTTACACCTATAGCATTGTAGATATTTCCATGTTTATATAGATAGCGGTTTACATATTTCAATGTTTATTCAGATAGCGGTGTAGACATTTCCATGTTTATAGAGATAGCGTTGTAGATATTTCCATATTTATAGAGATAGCGGTGTAGATATTTCCATGTTTACACGCATAGCGGTGTAGATATTTCCATGTTTATACAGATCGTGGTGTAGGTACTTCCATGGTTATACAGATAGCGGTGTACGTAATTCCATGTTTATACAGGTAGCGGTCTGGAAATTTCCATATTTATACAGATCACTGTGTAGATATTTCCATCTTTCTACAGATGGCAGTGTAGACATTTCCATGTTTATAGAGATAGCGTTGTAGATATTTCCATATTTATAGAGATACCGGTGTAGATATTTCCAGGTTTATAGAGATGGCGGTGTAGATATTTCTATGTTTATAGCGATAGCGGTGTAGATATTTCCATGTGTATAGAGATGGCGGTGATGTTATTTCCATGTTTATAGAGATAGTGGTGTAGACATTTCCATGTTTATACAGATATCGGTGTATATATTTCCATGTTTATACAGATAGCGTTGTTGGTATTTCCATGTTTATACAAACAGCGGTGTAGATATTTCCTTGTTTGTACAGCTAGCGGCGTAGATATTTCCAACTTTATAGAGATGGCAGTGTAGATATTTCCATATTTATACAGATAGCGGTGTAGATATTTCCATGTTTATACAGATAGCAGTGTAGATATTTCCCTGTTTATAGAGATAACGGTGTAGGTATTTCCATATTCATAAAGATAGCGGTGTAGATATTTCCATATTTATACAGATGGCGGTGTAGATATTTCCATGTTTATACAGATGGCAGTGTGGATATTTCCATGTTTATAAAGATAGCGGTGTAGATATTTCCACGTTTATACAGATAGCGGTGTAGATATTTCCACGTTTACAGAGATAGCGGTGTAGATATTTCTATCTTTGCACAGATTGCGGTGTACATATTTCCATCTTTATACAGATGGCGCTGTAGATATTTCCATGTTTATAGATATAGTGGTGTAGATATTTCCATGTTTGTACAGATGGCAGTGTAGATAGTTCCATGTTTATGGAGATGGTGTAGATATTTTCATGTTCATAGAGATGGCGGTGTAGATATTTCCATGTTTACAGAGGTAGCGGTGTTGATGTAACCATGTTTATTCTGATAGATGTGTAGATATTTCAATGTGTATACAGATCGCAGTGTAGATATTTCCATGTATGTAGAGATGGCGGTGTAGATATTTCCATGTTTATACAGATAGCGGTATAGATATTTCCGTGTTTATACAGATAGCGGTATAGATATTTCCATGTTCACACAGATGGCGGTGTAGATACTTCTATGTTTATACAGATGGCTGTGTAGGTATTTCCAAGTGTATACAGATGACAGTGAAGATATTTCCATGTTCATAGAGATGGTTGTGTAGATATTTCCATGCTTATATAGATGACTGTGTAGATATTTGCATGTTTTTACAGATGGGGGTGTAAATATTTCCATGTTTATACAGATAGCGGTGTAGCTTTTCCATGTTTATAGAGATAGCGGTGTATATATTTCCATATTTATACAGTTAGCGGTGTAGATATTTCCATGTTTATACAGATGGCGGTGTAGATATTTCCATATTTATAGAGATGGCGGTGTAGATACTTCCAAGTTTACACAGATGGCCGTGAAGAGATTTCCATGTATAAACTGATAGAGGTGAAGATATTTCCATGTTTACGCAGATACAAGTGTAGATATTTCCATTTTTGCACAGATTGCGGTCTAGATATTTCCATCTTTACACAGATAGCGGTGTAGATATTTCCATGTTTACACAGATAGCTCTGTAGATTTTTCCAAGTTTACACAGATAGCGTAGAAGATATTTCCATGTGGACAGAGATAGGGGTTTAGATATTGCCATGTATATACAGATAGCGGGGTAGACATTTCCATGTTTATAGGGATAGCGGTGTAGATATTTCAATGTTTATACAGATAGGGGTATAGATATTTCCATGTTTATGCAGATAGCATTGTAGAAATATCCTTGTTTATACAGAGACTGGTGTAGATATTTCTATGTTTATGCAAATCCTGGTGTAGATGTTTCCATTTTTATACAGATAGCGGTGTAGATATTTCCAAGTTTATAAAGGTAGCGGTTTAGAAATTTTCATGTTTATACAGATCGCGGTGCAGATATTTCCATCCTTCTACAGATGGCAGTGTAGTTATTTCCATGTTTACAGATGGCAGTATAGATATTTCCACGTTTATACAGATGGCGGTGTAGACATTTCCATGTTTATGCAGATGGCGATGTAGATATTTCCATGTTTACAGAGATGGCTGTGTAAGTATTTCCATGTTTATAGAGATAGCGGTGTAGATATTTCCACGTTTATTCAGATAGCGTTGTTGGTATTTCCATGTATATACAGAGAGCGGTTTAGATATTTCTATATTTATACAGCTCGCGGTGTAGATATTTCCAACTTTATACAGATGACAGTGTAGATATTTCCATGTTTATACAGATATCAGTGTAGATATTTCCATGTTTATACAGATACTCGTGAAGATATATCCACGTTTACAGAGATAGCGGTGTAGATATTTGTATCTTTGCACAGATTGCGGTGTACATATTTCCATCTTTATACAGATGGCGCTGTAGATATTTACATGTTTATACAGATAGCGATGAAGATATTTCCATGTTTATACAGATGGCGGTGTAGAGAGTTTCATGTTTATGGAGATGGTGTAGATATTTCCATGTTCATAGAGATGGCGATGTAAATATTTCCATGTTTATAGAGATAGTGGTGTTGATATAAGCATCTTTATACAGATGGATTTGTAGATATTTCCACGTGTTTACAGATGGCAGTGTAGATATTTCCATGTTTATAGAGATGGTGTTGTAGATATTTAAAGGTTTATACAGATGACTGTTTATATATTTCCATGTTTATACAGATGGCGGTGTAGATATTTCCATGTTTATACAGATAGCGGGGTAGATATTTCCACGTTTTCAGAGATAGCGGTGTAGATATTTCCATCTTTATATAGATAGCGGTGTTGATATTTCCATGTTTATAGGGATAGCGGTGTAGATATTTCCATGTTTATACAGATGGCTGTGTAGATATTTCCATGTTTATACAGAAGATGGTGAAGGTATTTCCATGCTAATACACATGGTGGTGTAGATATTTCCAAGTTTGTACAGATGACTCTGAAGGTATTTCCGTGTTTATACAGATGGCAGTGTAGATATTTCCATGTGTATAGAGATAGCGGTGTAGATATTTCCATGTTTATACAAATAGCGGTGTAGGTATTTCCATGTTTATACAGATAGCGGTGTTGGTATTTCCAAGCTAGTACAGATAGCGGTGTAGATATTTACATGTATATACAGTTCGCGGTGTAGATATTTCCATGTTTTTAAAGATGGCGGTGTAGATATTTCCATGTTTATGGAAATGGCGGTGTAGGTATTTTCATGTTTATATAGATGGCATTATAGATATTTCCAAGTTTATAGAGATAGCAGTGTAGATATTTCCATGTTTATACAGACAGCTGACAAGATATTTCTATGTGTATGCAGATGGCAGTGTAGATATTTCCATGTGTATAGAGATGGTGTTGTAGATATTTCCATGTTTATAGAGATGGTGGTGTAGATATTTCCATGTTTATACAGTTGAATGTGTAGATATTTCCATATTTATAGACATTGCGGTGTAGATATTTCCATGTTTATAGAGATAGGGCTGTAGATATTTCCATGTTTATAAAGATAGAGGTGTAGGTATTTCCATGTTTGTAGAGATGGCGGTGTATATATTTCCATATTAATACAGATAGCGCTGTAGATATTTCCATGTTTATAAAGATGGAGGTGTAGATATTTCCATGTTTATTGAGATGGCGGTGTAGCTATTTCTATGTTTATACAGATAGCGGTATAGATATTTCCATCTTTGCACAGATGGCGGTGTAGATACTTCCATCTCTACGCAGATAGCGGTGTAGATATTTCCATGTTTACACAGATATCTCTGTAGATATTTCCATGTTTTCACAGATTGCGTTGTAGATATTTCCTTCTTTATACAGATAGCGGTGTAGATATTTCCACGTTTATACAGATAGCAGTGTAGATATTTCCATTTTTACACAGATGGTGGTGTAGATAGTTTCATGTTTATGGAGATGGCGGTGTAGATATTTTCATGTTTATAGAGAGGGCGATGTAGATATTTCCATATTTATGGAGAAAGCGGTGTAGATATTTCCATGTTTATACAGATGGTGATGTAGATATTTCCATGTTTATGGAGATAGCGGTATAGATATTTCCATGTTTGTTCACATAGCGGTGTAGATATTTCCATGTATATAGAGATAGCGGTGTAGATATTTCCATATTTATACAGATAGCGGTGTAGATAATTCCATGTTTATACAGATGACGCTGTAGGTATTTCCGTGATTATAGAGATGGCGGTGTAGATATTTCCATGTTTATACAGATAGCGGTGTAGATATTTCCATGTTTATACTGATAGCTGTGTAGATATTTCCATGTTTACACAGATAGAGGTGTAGATATTTCCACCTTTGCACAGATTACGGTGTAGATATTTCCATCTTTACACAGATAGCTGTGTAGATATTTCCATGTTTACACAGATAGCTCTGTAGATATTTCCATGTTTACACAGATTGTGTTGTAGGTATTTCCATCTTTATACAAATAGCGGTGTAGATATTTCCATGTTTATACAGATAGCGGAGTAGATATTTCTATTTTTACACAGATGGTGGTGTAGATAGTTCCATGTTTATGGAGATGGCGGTGTAGATATTTCCATATTTATAGAGATAGCGGTGTAGATATTTCTATGTTTATACCGCTAGAGGTGTAGGTATTTCCATGTGTATAGAGATAGTGGTGCAAATGTTTCCATATTTATACTGATGGCTTTGTAGGTATTTCCATGTGTATAGAGAAAGCGTTGCAGATGTTTCCATATTTATACTGATGGCTGTGTAGATATTTCCATGTGCATACAGATGGCAGGGTAGATAATTCCATGTTTCTAGAGTTGGTGGTGCAGATATTTCCATGTTTAATCAGATGGCCGTGTAGATATTTCCATATTTATAGAGATAGCGGTGTAGATATTTTCATGTTTATACAGATAGCGGAGCAGTTATTTCCATGTTTATGGAGATAGCGATGTAGATATTCCCATCTTTGCACAGATTGCTGTGTAGATATTTCCATCCTTAAATAGATAGCGGTGTAGATATTTCCATATTTACACAGATAGATGTGTAGATATTTCCATGTTTACACAGATATCATTGTAGATATTTCCGTCTTCATACAGATAGCGGCGAAGGTATTTCCATGTTTATACAGATCGCGGTGTAGATGTCTCCATGTTTATATAGATAGCGGCATAGATATTTCCATGTTTATACAGATATTGTTGAACATATTTCCATGTTTATAGAGATAGCGGTGTAGATATTTCTATATTTATAGAGAAAGCGGTGTAGATATTTCCATGTATATACAGATGGCGGCGTATTTATTTCCATGTTTATACAGATGGCAGTGTAGATATTTCCATGTATATACACATAGAAGTGTAGATATTTCCATGCTTATACAAATAGCGGTGTATATATTACCATGTTTACACATATAGTGGTGTAGATATTTCCATCTTTGCACACATTGCATTGTAGATATTTCCATCTTTGCTCAGATAGCGGTGTAGATATTTACATCGTTGCACGGATTGCGGTGTAGATATTTCCATATTTACACAGACAATGGTGTTGATATTTCCATGTTTACACAGATAGCGGTGTAGATATTTCCATGTTTACAATGAGAGCGTTGAAGATATTTCCGTGTATATTCAGATAGCGTTGAAGATATTTCCATGTTTATACCGAGAGTGGTGCAGATTTTCCCTCTTTATACAGATAGCGGTGGAGATATTTCCATGTTTATACAGATAGCGATGTAGGTTTTTCCATGTTTATACAGATAGCGGTGGAGGTATTTCCATGTTTATACAGATAGCGATGGAGATATTTCCATGTTAATACAGAAAGCTTTGTAGATATTTCCATGTGTATACAGATGGCAGTGTATTTATTTCCATGTTTATACAGATGGTGGTGCAGATATTTCCATGTTTATACAGATATCGGTGTAGATATTTCCATGTTTATTCAGATGGCGGTGTAGATATTTCCACGTTTATACAGATGGCGGTGTAGATATTTCCATGTTTGTGCAGATGGCGTTGTAGATATTTCCACGTTTATACAGATGGCGGTGTAGATATTTCCATGTTTATGCAGATGGCAGTGTAGATATTTCAATGTTTAGGCAGACGGCATTGTAGATACTTCCAAGTTTATGGAGAAGGCCGTGTGGATATTCCCATGTTTTTAGAGATAGCGGTGTAGGTATTTCCATCTTTTTAGTGATAGCGGTGTAGATATTTCCGTGTTTATACAAATAGCGCTGTGGATATTTCCGCGTTTATACGGAGGGTGGTGTTGATTTTTCCATGTTTCTAGGGATAGCGGTGTAGATATTTCCATGTTTATACAGATAGCGGTGTAGGTATTTCCATGTTTATACCGACAGTGTTGTAGACATTTCTATGTTTATAGAGATGGCTGTGTAGGTATTTCCATGTTTACAGTGATAGCGGTGTAGATATTTCCATCATAGAACAGATTGCGGTGTAGGTATTTCCATGTTTATACAGATAGCAGTGTAGATATTTCCATATTTAAAGAGGTAGCGGTGTAGATATGTCCAAGTTTACACAGATGGCGTGGTAGGTATTTCCATGTTTATACAGATGACGGTGTAGATATTTCCACTTTTATACAGATAGCGGTGCAGATATCTTCATGTTTATGCAGATAGCGGCATAAATATTTCCATCTTTATACAGATAGCCATGTAGATATTTCCATGTTTATGCAGATGGCGGTGTAGATATTTCCATGTTTATGCAGATGGCGGTGTAGATATTTCCTAGTTTGTAGAGATGGTGGTGTAGATATTTCCATGTTTATAGAAATGGCGGTGTAGATATTTCCATGTTTATACAGATGGCCGTGTAGGTATTTCCATGTTTATACAGATAGCGGTGTAGAAACTTCCATGTTTATACAGATAGCGGTGTAGATACTTCCATGTTTATACAGATAGCGGTGTTGGTATTTCCATGTTTATACAGATAGCGATGTAGATATTTCCATGTTTATACAGATAGCAGTGTAGATAATTCCACGTTTATACAGATAGCGGGGTAGATATTTCCAAGTTTATAAAGATAGCGGTGTAGATATTTCCATGTTTATACAGATAGCGGTGTAGATATTTCCATGTTTATGCAGATAGCGGCGTATATATTTCCATGTTTATAGATATGGCTGTGTAGGTATTTCCATGTGTATAGAGATAGCGATGTAGATATTTCCATGGTTATACAGTTAGCGGTGTAGATATTTTCATGTTTATACAGACGTCGGTGTTGGTATTTCCATGTTTATACAGCTCGCGGTATAGATATTTCCATCTTTTTACAGATGGCAGTGTGGATATTTCCATGTTTATACAGATAGCGGTGGAGATATTTCCAGGTTTATACAGATAGCGGTGTAGGTATTTCCACGTTTATACAGGTAGCAGTGTAGAAATTTCCGTGTTTATACAGATAGAGGTGTAGATATTTCCATGTTTATGCAGATAGTGGTGTAGATATTTCCATGTTTATAGAGATGGCGGTGTAGGTTTTTCCATGTGTATAGAGATAGCAATGTAGATATTTCCATGTTTATTCAGATAGCGGTGTAGATACTTCCATGTTTATACAGATAGCTGTGTTGGTATTTCCATGTTTATAGAGATGGCGGTGAAGGTATTTCCATGTGTATAGAGATAGCGATGTAGATATTTCCATGTTTATACAGATAGCAGTGTAGATATTTCCATATTTAAAGAGATAGCGGTGTAGATATGTCCATGTTTATACAGATGGCGGTGTAGATATTTCCATGTTTATACAGATAGCGTTGTAGATATTTCCATGTTTATGCAGATAGCGGTGTAGATATATCAGTGTTTATAGAGATGGCGGTGTAGGTATTTCCATGTGTATAGAGATAGCGATTTAGATATTTCCATGTTTATACAGATAGCTCTGTAGATATTTTCATGTTTATACAGACGGTGGTGTTGGTATTTCCATATTTATACAGATAGCGGTGTAGATATTTCATTCTTTATACAGCTCGCGGTATAGATATTTCCATCCTTTTACAGATGGCAGTGTGGATATTTCCATGTTTATACAGATAGCGGTGTAGATACTTCCATGTTTATACAGATAGCGGTGTTGGTATTTTCATGTTTATACAGATAGCGATGTAGATATTTCCATGTTTATACAGATAGCGGTGTAGATATTTCCATGTTATACATATAGCGGTGTAAATATTTCCACATTTATACAGATAGCGGTGTAGATATTTCCATCTTTTTACAGATAGCGGTGTAGATATTTCCATGTTTACACAGATAGCGGAGTAGGTATTTCCATGTTTACACAGATAGCGACGTAGATATTTCCATGTTTATACAGATAGCGGCGTAGATATTTCCATGTTTATAGAGATGGCGGTGTAGGTATTTCCATGTGTATAGAGATAGCGATGTAGATATTTCCATGTTTATACAGATAGCGGTGTAGATATTTTCATGTTTATACAGACGGTGGTGTTGTTTTTTCCATGTATATACAGATAGCGGTGTAGATATTTCCATCATTATACAGTTCGCGGTATAGATATTTCCATCTTTTTACAGATGGCAGTGTGGATATTTCCATGTTTATACAGATAGCGGTATAGATATTTCCATGTTTATACAGATGGCGGTGTAGTTCATTCCATGTTTATGGATATGGCTGTGTAGATATTTTCATGTTTATAGAGATGGCGGTGTAGATATTTCCGTGTTTATAGAGATAGCTGTGTAGATATTTCCATGTTTATAGAGATAGCTGCGTAGGTATTTCCATGTTTATAGAGATATGGATGCAGATATTTCCATGTTTATACAGATGGCTGTGTAGATATTTCCATGTGTATGCACATGACATTGTTGATATTTGCATGTTTATAGAGATAGTGATGTAGATATTTCCATGTTTATGCAGATAACTGTGTAGATATATGCAGGTATATACAGATGGCGGTGTAGATATTTCCATGATTATAGAGATAACGGTGTAGATATTTCCATGTTTTTACAAATAGAGGTGTAGATATTTCCATGTTTATAGAGATAGCAGTGTAGATATTGCCATATTTATACAGATAGCGGTTTAGATGTATCCATGTTTATACAGATCACGGTGTAAATATTTCCATGTTTATACAGATGGCATTGTAGGTTTTTCCATGTTTATACAGATAGAGGTGGAGATATTTCCACGTTTATACAGATAGCGGGGTAGATATTTCCAAGTTTATACAGATAGCGGTGTAGATATTTCCATCTTTACACAGATGGCTGTGTAGATATTTCCATGTGTATACACATGGCAGTGAAGGTATTTCCATGTTTATAGAGATGGTGGTGTAGACATTTGCATGTTTATAGAGATAGCGGTGTAGATATTTCCATGTTTATACAGATGGCTGTGTAGATATTTCCAGGTGTGTACAGATGTCGGTGTAGATATTTCCATGTTTATTGATATGGTGGTGTAGATATTTCCATGTTTATACAGATGACTGTGTAGGTATTTGAATGTTTATACAGATGGAGGTGTAGATATTTCCATGTTTCTAGAGATAGCGGTGTAGATATTTCCATGTTTCTACAGATATCGGTGTAGATATTTCCATATTTATACAGATAGCGGTGTAGATATTTCCATATTTAAAGAGATAGCGGTGTAGATATGTCCATGTTTATACAGATGGCGGTGTAGATATTTCCATGTTTATACAGATGACGGTGTAGATATTTCCACGTTTATACAGATAGCGGTGTAGATATTTCCACGTTTATACAGATAGCGGTGTAGATATTTACAGTTTTATACAGACAGCGGTGTAGATATTTCCACTTTTATACAGATAGCAGTGTAGATATTTTCATGTTTATACAGATAGCGGCCTAAATATTTCCATCTTTATACAGATAGCTGTGTAGATATTTCCATGTTTATACAGATAGTGGTGTACATATTTCCATGTTTACTCAGATAGTGTTGCGGATATTTCCATGTTTATACAGATAGCCGTGTAGATATTTCCATGTTTATGCAGTAGGCGGTGTAGATATTTCCGTGTTTATGCAGATGGCGGTGTAGATATTTCCTAGTTTGTAGAGATGGCGGTGTAGATATTTCCATGTTAATAGAGATAGCGGTGAAGATATTTCCATGTTTATAGAGATAGCGGTGTCGGTATTTCCATGTTAATAGAGATAGCGGTGTAGATATTTCCATGTTTATACAGATAGCAGTGTAGATATTTCCATGTTTATACGGATAGCGGTGTTGTTATTTCCATGTTTATAGGGATAGCCGTGTGGATATTACCATGTTTATACAGATAGCGGTGTTGGTATTTCCATGTTGATGCAGATAGCGGTGTAGATATTTCAATGTTTATAGAGATGGCTGTGTAGATATTTCCATGTTAAAAGAGATGGCAGTGTAGATATTTCCATGTTTATACAGATGGCGGTGTAGATATTTCCATATTTACAATTGGTGGTGTAGTTATTTGCAAATTTACTCAGATAGCTGTGTAGATATTTCCATGTTTACACAGATATCGTTGTAGATATTTCCATGTTTATACTGATAGCGGTGTAGGTATTTCAATGTTTATAGAGATAGTGGTGTAGATATTTCCATGTTTATACATATTGTGGTGTAGATATTTCCATGTTTACACATATAGCGGTGTAGATATTTCCAAGTTTACACAGATATCTGTGTAGATATTTCCATGTTTACACATATAGCATTGTATATATTTCCATGTTTATTCAGATAGCGGTGTAGATATTTCCTTGTTTATACAGATAGCGGTGGAGATATTTTCATGTTTATAGAGAAAGCTTCGTAGGTATTTCCATGTTCATAGAGATTGCGGTGTAGGTAATTCCTTGTTTATAGTGATAGCGGTGCAGATATTTCCATTTTTATACAGATAGCCGTGTAGTTATTTCCATTTTTATGCATATAGCGGTGTAGATATTTCCATGTTTACAGAGATGGCTGTGTAGATATTTCCATGTTTATACAGATGGCAGTGTAGATATTTCTTTGTTTATACAGATGGTGGTGCAGATATTTCCATGTTTATACAGATGACTTTATAGGTATTTCCATTTTTATACAGATGTCGGTGTAGATATTTTCATGTTTATAGAGACAGCGGTATGGGTATTTCCACGTTTATACAGATAGCAGTGTAGACATTTAAATGTTTACAGAGATACTGGTGTAAATATTTCTAAATTCAAACTGATAGCGGTGTAGATATTTCCATGATTATACATATAGCGGTTTAGATATTTCCATGATAACAGAGATAGCGGTGTAGATATTTCCATGTGTATACAGATGGCAGTGTAGATATTTCCATTTTGCACAGATTCCGGTGTAGATACTTTCATCTTTACACAGATAGCGGAGTAGATATTTCCCAGTTTACACAGACAGCTGTGTAGATATTTCTATGTTTACATAGATTGCATTGTAGGTATTTCCCTGTTTACACAGATAGCGGTATACATATTTCCAGGTTTATACAGATAGCGGTTTATTTATATCAATGTTTATACAGATAGCCGTGGAGATATTTCCATGTTTATAGAGATAGCTTTGAAGATATTTCCATGTTTATACAGATAGCGGTGTAGATGTTTCCATGTTAATAGAGATAGCAGTGTAGATATTTCCATGTTTATACAGATGGCTGTGCAGAAATTTCCGTGTCTATACAGATGGCTGTGTAGATATTTCCATGTATATACAGATGACTCTGTAGATATTTTCATGTTTATACAGATGGTGGTGTAGACATTTCTATGTTTAAAGAGATAGGGGTGTAGATATTTCCATCTTTACACAGATAGCGGTGCAGATATTTCCATGTTTACACAGATAGTGGTGTAGATATTTCCATGTTCACACAGAGAGCATTGTAGATATTTCCAAATTTATACAGATAGCGGTGTAGGTATTTCCATGTTTATATAGATAGCCGTGTAGATATTTGTATGATTATACAGATAGCGGTGTTGGTATTTCCATGTTTATACAGATAGCGGTGTAGATATTTCCATGTTTATACAGCTCGCGGTGTAGATATTTACATCTTTATACTGATGGCAGTGTAGATATTTCAATGTTTATACAGACATCGGTGTAGATAGTTCCATGTTTATGGAGATGGCAGTGCAGATATTTTCATGTTTATAGAGATGGCGGTTTAGATATTTCCATGTTTATAGAGATGACGTTGTAGATGTTTCTATGTTTATGCAGATAGCGGTGTAGATATTTGAATGTTTATACAGATAACGGTCTAGATATTTCCATGTTTATACAGATCGCGGTGAAGGTATTTCCATGTTTATACAGATGGCGGTGTAGATATTTCCATGTTTATACAGATAGCAGTGTAGATATATCCAAGTTTATACAGATAGTGGTGTAGGTATTTCCATGTTTATAATGATAGCGGACTTTATATTTCCATGTTTACACAGATAGCGTTGTAGAAATTTTCACGTTTATAGAGATAGTGGTTTACATATATCCAAGTTTATACAGATAGCGGTGTAGATATTTCCATGTTTACGGAGATAGCGGTGTAGATATTTCCATGTTTATACAGATAGTGGTGTAGATATTTCCATGTTTATACGGATTGTGGTGTAGATATTTCCATTTTTATACAAGTAGCGGTGTAGTTATTTCTGTGTTTAAACAGATCACGGTGTAGATATTTCCATCTTTTTACAGATGGCGGTGTAGATATTTCTATGTTTATACAGATGGCGGTGTAGATATTTCCATGTTTATGCAGATGGTGTTGTAGATATTTCCATGTTCATAGAGATGGCGGTGTAGATATTTCTATGTATGTAGTGATAGTAGTGTAGATAATCCCATGTTTATAGAGATGGTGTTGTAGGTATTTGCATGTTTACGGGTATAGTGGTGCAGATATTTCCATGTTTATACAGATAGCGGTGTAGATATATCCATGTTTATAAAGAAAGCGGTGTTGGTATTTCCTCGTTAAAACAGATAGCGTTGTAGATATTTCCATGTGTATTCAGCTGGTGATGTACATATTTCCATCGTTATACAGATAGCAGTGTAGATACTTCCATGTTTATACAGATAGCGGTGTCGTTATTTCCATGTTTACACAAATGGCGGTGTAGATAGTTCCATGTTCATGGAGATGGTGGTGTAGATATTTTCTTGTTTATAGAGATGGCGGTGTAGATATTTCCATGTTTATAGAGATGGCGGTGTAGATATTTCTATGTATGTAGAGATAGTAGTGTAGATAATCTCATGTTTATACAGATGGAGTTGTAGTTATTTCCATGTTTATGGGTATAGTGGTGTAGTTATTTCCATGTTTATACAGATAGCGGCGTAGCTATATCCATGTTTATACAGCTCGCGGTGTAGATATTTACATCTTTATACAGATGGCAGTGTAGATATTTCCATGTTAATAAAGATGGCGGTGTAGATATTTCCATGTTTATAGAGATGGCGGTGTACATATTTCCATCTTTACAGAGACAACGGTGTAGATATTTCCATGTTAATAGAGATAGCGGTGTAGGTATTTCCATGTTCATAGAGATAGCGGTGTAGATATTTCCATGTTTATATTGATGGAGGTGTAGTTATTTCCATGTTCATAGAGATAGCGGCGTAGATATTTCCAAGTTTGTACTGATGGCTGTGTAGATATTTCCATGTGTATACAGATGGCAGTGTAGTTATTTCCATGTTTATATAGATCGGGGTGTAGATATTTCCATGTTTATACAGATGACTGTGTAGATATTTCCATATTTTACAGATGGCGGTGTAGATATTTCCATGTTTATAGGGATAAAATTGTAGAAATTTCCATGTTTATGCAGATGGCGGTGTATTTATTTCCATGTTTATGGAGATATGTGTGTAGATATTTCCATATTTATACAGACGGTGGTGTAGATATTTCCATGCTTATACATATAGTGGTATAGATATTTCCATTTTTATAGAGATACCGGTGAAGATATTTCCATGTTTATACAGATCGTGGTGTATATATTTCCATGTTTATACAGATAGCGGTGTAAATGTTTAAATGTTTATACAGATGGCAGTGTAGTTATTTCCATGTTTATACAGATGGCGGTGTTGATTCTTCCATGTTTATACAGATGGCAGTGTTGAAATTTAAGTGTTTATATATATGGCAGTGTAGATATTTCCATGTTTATACAGATGGCGGAGTAGGTATTTCCCTGTTTATAGAGACTGTGGTGTAGATATTCCCATGTTTATACAGATGGCTGTGTACATATTTCCGTGTTTGTATAGATGGCAGTGTAGATATTTCCATGTTTATACAGATGGCGGAGTAGGTATTTCCCTGTTTATAGAGACTGTGGTGTAGATATTTCCATGTTTATACAGATGGCTGTGTACATATTTCCGTGTTTGTATAGATGGTGGTGCAGATATTTCCATGTTTATACAGAAAGCGGTGTAGATAGTCCCAAGTTTATACAGATGGTGCTGTTGATACTTCCATGTTTATACAGATGGCGGTGTTGATATTTCCATGTTTATACAGATGGCGGTGCAGATATATCCATGTTTATACAGATGGCGTTGTAGATATTTCCATCTTTATACAGATGGCGGTGTAGATATTTCCATGTTTATACAGATAGCGGTGTAGATATTTCCATGTTTATACAGATAGCGGGGTAGTTATTTCCAAGTTCATAAAGATAGCGGTGTAGATATTTTCATGTTTATAGAGATATCAGTGGAGATATTTCAATGTTTATACAGATAGCGGTGAAGATATTTCCATGTTCATGAAGATAGCGGTGTAGAGATTTCCATGTTTATACAGCTGGCGGTGTAGATATTTCCATGTTCATAAAGATAGTATTGTTGATATTTCCATGTTTATACAGATAGCGGTGGAGATATTTCAATGTTTATACAGATAGGGATGTGTATATTTCCATGTATATACAAATAGCGATGTAGACATTTCCAATTTTATACAGATAGCGGTGTAGATATTTCCACGTTTATACAGATAGTGGTGTGGATATTTCCATGTTTATAGAGATAGCGCTGTAGATATTTCCATGTTTATACAGATAGTGGTGTGGATATTTCCATGTTTATAGAGATAGCGCTGTAGATATTTCCATGTTTATACAGATAGCGGTGAAGATATTACCATGTTTTCACAGATGGCGGTGTGGATATTTCCATCTTGGCACATATTGCGGTGTAGATATTTCGATTTTTACACAGATAGCGGTGTAGATATTTCCATGTTTACACAGATAGTGTTGTAGATATTTCCATGTTTACACAGATAGCATTGTAGATATTTGCATGTTTATACAGATAGCAGTGTAGATATTCCCATATTTATACAGATAGCGGTGTAGAAGTTTCCATGTTTACACAGATAGCGTTGTAGATATTTCCATGTTTATACAGATAGCGGTGTAGATATTTCCATGTTTATACAGATCGTGGTGTAGATACTTCCATGTTTATACAGATAGCGCTGTAGCTGTTTCCATGTTTATACAGGTAGCGGTGTAGAAATTTCCATGTTTATACAGATCGTAGTGTAGATATTTCCATCTTTCTACAAATGTCAGTGTAGATATTTCTATGTTTATACAGATGGCGGTTTTGATAATTCCATCTTTATACATATGGTGGTGTAAGTATTTCCATGTCTATACAGATAGCAGTGTAGATATTTCCATGTTTATACAGATAGCGGTGGAGATATTTCCATGTTTATACAGATAGCGGTGTAGGTATTTCCATGTTTATAATGATAATGGTGTAGATATTTCCAGGTTCATAGAGATGGCTTTGTAGATATTTCCATGTGTAAATAGATGGCAGTGTAGGAATTTCCATGTTTATACAAATGGAGGTGAAGATACTTCCATGTCTATACAGATGACTGTGTAGATATTTCCATGGTTTTGCAGATGGCGGTGTAGATATTTCCATGTTTATACAGATAGCTTTGTGGCTATTTCCATGTTGATACAGAGAGAGAAGAGGATATTTCCATGTTTATAGAGATGTCCTGGTAGATATTTCCATGTTTATACAAATGGCAGTGTAGGTATTTCCATGTTTATAGACATAGCTGTGTAGATATTGCCATTTTGATATCGATGGCGGTGTATATATTTCCATGTGTATACAGATGGCAGTGTAGTTATTTCCATGTTTATAGAGATGGCTGTTTAGATATTTCCATGTTTATACGGATTGCCGTGTAGATGTTTCCATGTTTATACAGATGACTGTGTAGCTATTTCCATGTTTATACAGATGACGGTGTAGTTATTTCCGTGTTTATACAGATAGCCATGTAGATATTTCCATGTTTATACTGATAGCTGTGAAGACATTTCCATGTTTATAGAGATAGCGGTGTAGATATTTCCATATTTATACAGATAGCAGTGTAGATATTTCCATGTTTATACAGAGAGCGGTGTAGATATTTCCATATTTATACAGATAGCGGAGTAGTTATTTCCATGTTTACACAGATGACTGTGTATATATTTCCATGTTTATACAGATGACTGTGTATATATTTCAATGTTTGTACAGATGGCAGTGTAGATATATCCATATTTATAGAGATATCGGTGTACATATTTCCATGTTTATACAGATAGCGGTGTGGCTGTTTCCATGTTTATACAGATAGTGATGTAGATATTTCCATGTTTACAGAGATGGCTTTGTCGATATTTCCATGTTTATAGAGATAGCAGTGTAGATATTTCCATATTTATACAGATAGCCATGTAGATATTTCCATGTTTACGCAGATGGCGGTGTAGATATTTCCATGTTTATACAGATTACTCTGTAAGTATTTCCATGGATATACAGATGGCGGAGTAGATATTTCTATGTTTATAGAGATAGCCATGTAGATATTTCCATGTTTATACAGATAGCCGTGTAGACATTTCCATGTTTATAGACATAGCGTTGTAGATATTTCCATATTTATAGAGATAGCGGGGTAGATATCTCCATTTATATACAGGTAGGGGTGTAGATATTTCCATGTTTAAGCAGATGGCGGTGTAGATACTTCCATGTTTATAGAGATGGCGGTGCAGATATTTCCATGTTTATAGAGATAGCGGTGTAGATATTTCCATCTTTGCATAGATAGCAATGTATATATTTCCATCTTTACACAGATAGCGGTGTAGATATTTCCATGTTTGCACATATAGCTGAGTAGATATTTCCATGTTTACACAGATAGCATTGTAGATATTTCTACATTTATACAGATAGCGGTGTAGATATTTCCATGTTTATACAGATGGCTGTGTACATATTTCCGTGTTTGCACAGATAGCGGTGTAGATATTTCCATGTTTGCAAAGATAGCGGTCTAGGTATTTCCATTTTTATGTAGCTAGCGGGGTAGATATTTCCATGTTTACACAGATAGCGGTGTAGGTATTTCTATGTTTACACAGATAGGGTTGTAGATATTTCCATGTTTATACACATAGCTGTGGGGATATTTCCATGTTTATACACATAGCGGTGTGGATATTTCCATATTCATAGAGATAGCGGTGTAGTTATTTCCATGTTTATAAAGATACCAGCGTTGATATTTCCATGTTTATACAGATAGCAGTGGACATATTTACATGTTTATAAACATAGCGGTGTAAATATTTCCATGTTTATAGAGATAGCGTTGTAGATATTTCCATGTTTATACAGATAGCGGTGTAGATATTTCCATGTTTATACAGATGGCTGTGCAGATATTTCCACGTTTATACAGAGGGCTGTGTAGATATTTCCATGTTTATAGAGATAGCAGTGTAGATATTTCCATGTTTATACAGATAGCGGTGTAATTATTTCCATGTTTGCAGAGATAGCGGTGTAGATATTTCCATATATATACAGATAGCGGTGTAGATAATTCCATGGTTATACAGATAGCGCTGTAGATATTTCCATGGTTATACAGATAGCGGTGTAGATAGTTCCATGGTTATACAGATAGCGGTGTAGATATTCCCATGTTTATACAGATCGCGGTGTAGATATGTCCATGTTTATACAGATGGCAGTGTAGTTATTTCCATGTTTATACAGATAGCGGTGTGGCTATTTGCATGTTTTTACAGATAGCGGTGTAGGCATTTCCATGTTTATAGAGATGGCTTTGAAGATATTTCCATTTTTGTACAGATGACAGTGTAGATATTTCCATGTTTATACAGATGACGGTGTAGATATTTCCATGTTTCTACAGACAACTGTGTAAGTATTTCCAAGTTTATACTGATGGTGGTGTAAATATTTCCTTGTTTATACAGATGCCTGTGTAGATAATTCCATGTTTTTACAGATGGCGGTGTAGGTATTTCCATGTTTATAGAGATAGCAGAATAGATATTTCCATGTTTATACAGATAGTGATGTAGATATTTCCATGTATATACAGATCGCGGTGTAGATATTTCCATGTTTATACTGATAGCGGTGTAGATATTTCCATGTTTATACAGATAGCGGAGTAGATATTTCCAAGTTTATACAGATGGCCGTGTAGATATTTCCATGTTCATGAAGATGGCAGTGTAGATATTTCCATGTTTATAGAGATAGCGGTGTAGATATTTAGATGTTTACAGAGATAGCGGTGTAGATATTTCCATTTTTGCACAGATTGCGGTGTAGATATTTCCATGTTTACGCAGATAGCGGTGTAGCTATTTCCAAGTTTACACAGATACTGTGTAGATATTTCCAAGATTACACAGATAACGTTGTGGAGATCTCCATGTTTATACAGATGGCAGTGTAGATATTTCCATGTTTATACATTTGGCGGTGTAGATACTTCCATGTTTATCGAGATAGCTGTGAAGATATTTCCATGTTGATACAGAAATCGGTGCAGATATTTCCATGTTCACAGAGATAGCGGTGTAAATATTTCCATGTTTATACAGATATCGGTGTAGATATTTCCATACTTATACAGATGCCGGTGTAGATATTTTCGTGTTTATACAGATAGCAGTGTAGATATTTCCATGATTATACAGATAGTGGTGTAGAGATTTCCATGTTTATACAGATAGCGGTGTAGATATTTCCATGTTTATACAGATAGCGGTGCAGATATTTCCATGTTTATACAGATAGCGGTGCAGATATTTCCATGTTTACAGAGATAGCGGTGTAGATATTTCCATCTTTGCACAGATTGTGGTGTAGGTATTTCCATCTTTACACTGATAGCATTGTAGATATTTCCATGTTTACACAGATAGCTGTGTAGATATTTCCATGTTTATAAACATACCGGAGTAGATATTTCCATGTTTACAGAGATAGCGGTGTAGTTATTTCAATGTGTATAGAGATAGCGGTGTAGATGTTTCCATGTTTATACTGATGGCTGTGTAGATATTTCCATGTGTAAAGAGATGGCAGTGTTCATATTTCCATGTTTATAGTGATGGTGCTGGAGATATTTCCATGTTTATACAGATGACTGTGTAGATATTTCCATGTTTGTACAGATGACGGTGTAGAAATTTCCATGTTTATACAGATAGTGGTATAGATATTTCCATGTTTACAGAGATAGCGGTGAAGGTATTTCCATGTGTATAGTGATGGCAGTGTAGATATTTCCAAGTTTACAGTGATGGTGGTGGAGATATTTCCATGTTTATACGGATGACTGTGTAGATATTTCCATGTTTATACAGATGGCGGTGTAGATATTTCCATGTTTACAGAGATAGCGGTGTAGATATTTCCATGTTGATACAGAAATCGGTGCAGATATTTCCATGTTCACAGAGATAGCGGTGTAGATATTTCCATGTTTATACACATAGCGGTGTAGATATTTTCATGTTTATACAGATGGCGGTTAAGATATTTCCATGTTTATACAGATAGCGGGGTAGATATTTCCATCTTTGCACAGATAGCCGTGTAGATATTTTCATGTTTACACAGATAGCTGTGTAGATATTTCCATGTTTTCACTGAGAGCATTGTAGATATTTCCATGTTTATAGAGATAGCGGTTAAGATATTTCCATGTTTATACAGATAGCGGTATAGATATTTCATATTTATAGAGATAGCGGTGTAGATATTTCCATATTTAAACAGATAGCGTTGTAGATATTTCCATGTTTATACAGATAGCAGTGGAGATATTTCTATGTTTTTACAGATTGCAATGTAGATATTTCCATGTTTACACAGCGGTGTAGATATTTCCATGTTTATAGAGATAGCGGTGAAGATATTTCCATGTTTATACAGATGGCAGTGTAGATATTTCCATGTGTGTACCGATGGCATTGTAGATATTTCCAAGTTGATAGAGATGGTGGTGTAGATATTTGCATGTTTTTACAGATGACTGTGTAGATATTTGCATGTTTATACAGGTGGCGGTTGTAGATTTTCCATGTTTATAGGGAAAGCGGTGAAGATATTTCCGTGTTTATACAGATAGCGATGTACATATTTCCATGTTATAGAGATAACAGTGTAGGTATTTCCATGTTTATACAGATAGCGGAGTAGATATTTCCATGTTTATACAGATGGCCGTGTAGATATTTCCATGTTCATGAAGATGGCAGTGTAGATATTTCCATGTTTATAGAGATAGCGGTGTCGATATTTAGATGTTTACAGAGATAGCGGTGTAGATATTTCCATTTTTGCACAGATTGCGGTGTAGATATTTCCATCTTTACGCATATAGTGGTGTAGCTATATCCAAGTTTACACAGATACTGTGTAGATATTTCCAAGTTTACACAGATAACGTTGTAGAGACCTCCATGTTTATACATATAGCGGTGTAGATATTTCCATGTTTATACAGATAGCGTTGCAGACCTTTCCATGTTTATACAGATAGCAGTGAAGATATTTCCATGTTTACACAGATAGTGATGTGGATATTTCCATTTTTATTCTGATAGCGGTGAGGAGATTTCCATGTTTATACAGATAGCGGTGTAGATATTTCCATGTTTATACAGATAGTGGTGTAGATATTTCCATGTTTATACAGATAGTGGTGGAGATATTTCCAAGTTTACAGAGATAGCGGTGTAGATATTACCATCTTTGCACAGATTGTGCAGCAGGTATTTCCATCTTTACACTGATAGCATTGTAGATATTTCCATGTTTACACAGATAGCTGTGTAGATATTTCCAAGTTTATAAAGATACCGGTGTAGATATTTCCATGTTTATAGAGATAGCATGGTAGTTATTTCAATGTGTATAGAGATAGCGGTGTAGATGTTTCTATGTTTATACTGATGGCTGTGTAGATATTTCCATGTGTAAAGAGATGGCAGTGTACATATTTCCATGTTTATAGTGATGGTGGTGGAGATATTTCCCTGTTTATACAGATGTCTGTGTAGATATTTCCACGTTTATACAGATAGCGTTGTAGATATTTCCATGTTTATACAGATAGCAGTGTAGATATTTCCATGTTTTTACAGATAGCAATGTAGATATTTGCATGTTTACACAGCGGTGTATATATTTCCATGTTTATAGAGATAGCGGTGAAGGAATTTCCATGTTTATACATATGTCTGTGTAGATATTTCCATGTGTATACAGATGGCATTGTAGATAATTCCAAGTTTATAGAGATGGTGGTGTAGATATTTGCATGTTTTTACAGATGACTGTGTAGATATTTGCATGTTTATACAGGTGGCGTTGTAGATTTTCCATGTTTATAGGGAAAGCGGCGCAGATATTTCCATATTTATACAGATAGCGATGTACATATTTCCAAGTTTATAGAGATAGCGGTGAAGATATTTCCATGTTTATATAGTTAGCGGTGTAGATATTACCATGTTTATACAGATAGCGGTGTGGATATTTCCTCATTTATACAGATAGTATTGTTGATATTTCCATGTTTATACAGATGTCGGTGAAGGTATTTCCATGTTTATAGAGATGGCAGTGTAGGTATTTCCATGTTTATAAAGGTAGCTGTGTAGATATTTCCATGTTTATACAGAGAGCGGTGCAGATATTTCCATGTTTACACAGATAGCACTGTAGATATTTCCATGTTTATACAGCTTGCAGGGGAGATATTTCCATCTTTATGCAGATGGCAATGTAGATATTTCCATGTTTGTGCGGATAGCAGTGTAGATAATTCTATGTTTATAAAGATGGAGATGTAGATATATCCATGTTTATAAAGATAGCCGTGTAGATATTTCCATGTTTATACAGGGAGCTGTGTAGACATTTCCATGTTTTAGAGATAGCAGTGTAGGTATTTCCATATTTATACAGATAGCGGTGTAGATATTTCCATGTTTATACAGATGGCGGTGTAGATATTTCCATGTTTATAGAGATGGCGGTGTAGACATTTCCATGTTTATACAGATAGTGGTATAGCTATTTCCATGTTTACAGAGATAGCGGTGTAGGTATTTCCATGTGTATAGAGATGGCAGTGTAGATATTTCCAAGTTTATAGTGATGGTGGTGGAGATATTTCCTTGTTTATACAGATGACTCTGTAGATATTTCCATGTTTATACATTTGGCGGTGTAGATACTTCCATGTTTATCGAGATAGCTGTGAAGATATTTCCATGTTGATACAGAAATCGGTGCAGATATTTCCATGTTCACAGAGATAGCGGTGTAGATATTTCCATGTTTATACAGATATCGGTGTAGATATTTCCATACTTATACAGATGCCGGTGTAGATATTTTCGTGTTTATACAGATAGCAGTGTAGATATTTCCATGTTTACATAGATAGAGTTGTAGATATTTCCATGTTTGTACAGATAGCGGTGTAGATATGTCCATGTTTATACACATAGCGGTGTAGATATTTCAATGTTTATACAGATAGCGGTGAAGATATTTCCATGTTTATACAGATAGCGGTGTAGATATTTCCATCTTTGCACAGATAGCGGTGTAGATATTTTCATGTTTACACAGATAGCTGTGTAGATATTTCCATGTTTACACAGATAGCATTGTAGATATTTCCATGTTTATAGAGATATCAGTTAAGATATTTTCATGTTTATACAGATAATGGTATAGATATTTGATATTTATAGAGATAGCCGTGTAGATATTTCCATATTTAAACAGATAGCGTTGTAGATATTTCCATGTTTATACAGATAGTGGTGGAGATATTTCCATGTTTTTACAGATAGCAATGTGGATATTTTCATGTTTACACAGCGGTGTAGATATTTCCATGTTTATAGAGATAGCGCTGAAGATATTTCCATGTTTATACAGATGGCTGTGTAGATATTTCCATGTGTATAGAGATGGCATTGTAGATATTTCCAAGTTTATATAGATGGTGGTGTAGATATTTGCATGTTTTTACAGATGACTGTGTAGATATATGCATGTTTATACAGGTGGCGGTGTAGATTTTCCATGTTTATAGGGAAAGCGGCGCAGATATTTCCATGTTTATACAGATAGCGATGTACATATTTCCATGTTTATAGAGATAGCGATGTAGATATTTCCATGTTTATACAGATAGCGGAGTAGATATTTCCAAGTTTATACAGATGGCCGTGTAGATATTTCCATGTTCATGAAGATGGCAGTGTAGATATTTCCATGTTTATAGAGATAGCGGTGTAGATATTTAGATGTTTACAGAGATAGCGGTGTACATATTTCCATTTTTGCACAGATTGCGGTGTAGATATTTCCATGTTTACGCAGATAGCGGTGTAGCTATTTCCAAGTTTACACAGATACTGTGTAGATATTTCCAAGTTTACACAGATAACGTTGTGGAGATCTCCATGTTTATACAGATGGCAGTGTAGATATTTCCATGTTTATACATTTGGCGGTGTAGATACTTCCATGTTTATCGAGATAGCTGTGAAGATATTTCCATGTTGATACAGAAATCGGTGCAGATATTTCCATGTTCACAGAGATAGCGGTGTAGATATTTCCATGTTTATACAGATATCGGTGTAGATATTTCCATACTTATACAGATGCCGGTGTAGATATTTTCGTGTTTATACAGATAGCAGTGTAGATATTTCCATGTTTACATAGATAGAGTTGTAGATATTTCCATGTTTGTACAGATAGCGGTGTAGATATGTCCATGTTTATACACATAGCGGTGTAGATATTTCAATGTTTATACAGATAGCGGTGAAGATATTTCCATGTTTATACAGATAGCGGTGTAGATATTTCCATCTTTGCACAGATAGCGGTGTAGATATTTTCATGTTTACACAGATAGCTGTGTAGATATTTCCATGTTTACACAGATAGCATTGTAGATATTTCCATGTTTATAGAGATATCAGTTAAGATATTTTCATGTTTATACAGATAATGGTATAGATATTTGATATTTATAGAGATAGCCGTGTAGATATTTCCATATTTAAACAGATAGCGTTGTAGATATTTCCATGTTTATACAGATAGTGGTGGAGATATTTCCATGTTTTTACAGATAGCAATGTGGATATTTTCATGTTTACACAGCGGTGTAGATATTTCCATGTTTATAGAGATAGCGCTGAATATATTTCCATGTTTATACAGATGGCTGTGTAGATATTTCCATGTGTATAGAGATGGCATTGTAGATATTTCCAAGTTTATGTAGATGGTGGTGTAGATATTTGCATGTTTTTACAGATGACTGTGTAGATATATGCATGTTTATACAGGTGGCGGTGTAGATTTTCCATGTTTATAGGGAAAGCGGCGCAGATATTTCCATGTTTATACAGATAGCGATGTACATATTTCCATGTTTATAGAGATAGCGATGTAGATATTTCCATGTTTATACAGATAGCGGAGTAGATATTTCCAAGTTTATACAGATGGCCGTGTAGATATTTCCATGTTCATGAAGATGGCAGTGTAGATATTTCCATGTTTATAGAGATAGCGGTGTAGATATTTAGATGTTTACAGAGATAGCGGTGTAGATATTTCCATTTTTGCACAGATTGCGGTGTAGATATTTCCATGTTTACGCAGATAGCGGTGTAGCTATTTCCAAGTTTACACAGATACTGTGTAGATATTTCCAAGTTTACACAGATAACGTTGTGGAGATCTCCATGTTTATACAGATGGCAGTGTAGATATTTCCATGTTTATACATTTGGCGGTGTAGATACTTCCATGTTTATCGAGATAGCTGTGAAGATATTTCCATGTTGATACAGAAATCGGTGCAGATATTTCCATGTTCACAGAGATAGCGGTGTAGATATTTCCATGTTTATACAGATATCGGTGTAGATATTTCCATACTTATACAGATGCCGGTGTAGATATTTTCGTGTTTATACAGATAGCAGTGTAGATATTTCCATGTTTACATAGATAGAGTTGTAGATATTTCCATGTTTGTACAGATAGCGGTGTAGATATGTCCATGTTTATACACATAGCGGTGTAGATATTTCAATGTTTATACAGATAGCGGTGAAGATATTTCCATGTTTATACAGATAGCGGTGTAGATATTTCCATCTTTGCACAGATAGCGGTGTAGATATTTTCATGTTTACACAGATAGCTGTGTAGATATTTCCATGTTTACACAGATAGCATTGTAGATATTTCCATGTTTATAGAGATATCAGTTAAGATATTTTCATGTTTATACAGATAATGGTATAGATATTTGATATTTATAGAGATAGCCGTGTAGATATTTCCATATTTAAACAGATAGCGTTGTAGATATTTCCATGTTTATACAGATAGTGGTGGAGATATTTCCATGTTTTTACAGATAGCAATGTGGATATTTTCATGTTTACACAGCGGTGTAGATATTTCCATGTTTATAGAGATAGCGCTGAAGATATTTCCATGTTTATACAGATGGCTGTGTAGATATTTCCATGTGTATAGAGATGGCATTGTAGATATTTCCAAGTTTATGTAGATGGTGGTGTAGATATTTGCATGTTTTTACAGATGACTGTGTAGATATATGCATGTTTATACAGGTGGCGGTGTAGATTTTCCATGTTTATAGGGAAAGCGGCGCAGATATTTCCATGTTTATACAGATAGCGATGTACATATTTCCATGTTTATAGAGATAGCGATGTAGATATTTCCATTTTTATACAGATAGCGGAGTAGATATTTCCAAGTTTATACAGATGGCCGTGTAGATATTTCCATGTTCATGAAGATGGCAGTGTAGATATTTCCATGTTTATAGAGATAGCGGTGTAGATATTTAGATGTTTACAGAGATAGCGGTGTAGATATTTCCATTTTTGCACAGATTGCGGTGTAGATATTTCCATGTTTACGCAGATAGCGGTGTAGCTATTTCCAAGTTTACACAGATACTGTGTAGATATTTCCAAGTTTACACAGATAACGTTGTGGAGATCCCCATGTTTATACAGATGGCAGTGTAGATATTTCCATGTTTACACAGATAGCGTTGTAGGTATTTCCATGTATATGCAGATAGCGGTGTAGATATTTCCATGTGTATACAGATAGCGGTGAAGATATTTCCATGTTTATAGAGACACCGGTGTTGATATTACCATGTTATAGAGATAGCAGTGTAGATATTTCCATGTTTATACAGAAACCAGTGCAGATATTTCCATGTTTATAGAGATAGCCGTGTAGATATTTCCATGATTATACAGATAGCGGTGTAGAGATTTCCATGTTTATACAGATAGTGGTGTAGATATTTCCATGTTTATACAGATAGCGGTGCAGATATTTCCATGTTTATACAGATAGCGGTGCAGATATTTCCATGTTTACAGAGATAGCGGTGTAGATATTTCCATCTTTGCACAGATTGTGGTGTAGGTATTTCCATCTTTACACTGATAGCATTGTAGATATTTCCATGTTTACACAGATAGCTGTGTAGATATTTCCATGTTTATAAACATACCGGAGTAGATATTTCCATGTTTACAGAGATAGCGGTGTAGTTATTTCAATGTGTATAGAGATAGCGGTGTAGATGTTTCCATGTTTATACTGATGGCTGTGTAGATATTTCCATGTGTAAAGAGATGGCAGTGTACATATTTCCATGTTTATAGTGATGGTGCTGGAGATATTTCCATGTTTATACAGATGACTGTGTAGATATTTCCATGATTGTACAGATGACGGTGTAGAAATTTCCATGTTTATACAGATAGTGGTATAGATATTTCCATGTTTACAGAGATAGCGGTGAAGGTATTTCCATGTGTATAGTGATGGCAGTGTAGATATTTCCAAGTTTACAGTGATGGTGGTGGAGATATTTCCATGTTTATACGGATGACTGTGTAGATATTTCCATGTTTATACAGATGGCGGTGTAGATATTTCCATGTTTACAGAGATAGCGGTGTAGATATTTCCATGTTGATACAGAAATCGGTGCAGATATCTCCATGTTCACAGAGATAGCGGTGTAGATATTTCCATGTTTATACACATAGCGGTGTAGATATTTTCATGTTTATACAGATGGCGGTTAAGATATTTCCATGTTTATACAGATAGCGGGGTAGATATTTCCATCTTTGCACAGATAGCCGTGTAGATATTTTCATGTTTACACAGATAGCTGTGTAGATATTTCCATGTTTTCACTGAGAGCATTGTAGATATTTCCATGTTTATAGAGATAGCGGTTAAGATATTTCCATGTTTATACAGATAGCGGTACAGATATTTCATATTTATAGAGATAGCGGTGTAGATATTTCCATATTTAAACAGATAGCTTTGTAGATATTTCCATGTTTATACAGATAGCAGTGGAGATATTTCTATGTTTTTACAGATTGCAATGTAGATATTTCCATGTTTACACAGCGGTGCAGATATTTCCATGTTTATAGAGATAGCGGTGAAGATATTTCCATGTTTATACAGATGGCAGTGTAGATATTTCCATGTGTGTACCGATGGCATTGTAGATATTTCCAAGTTGATAGAGATGGTGGTGTAGATATTTGCATGTTTTTACAGATGACTGTGTAGATATTTGCATGTTTATACAGGTGGCGGTGTAGATTTTCAATGTTTATAGGGAAAGCGGTGAAGATATTTCCGTGTTTATACAGATAGCGATGTACATATTTCCATGTTATAGAGATAACGGTGTAGGTATTTCCATGTTTATACAGATAGCGGAGTAGATATTTCCATGTTTATACAGATGGCCGTGTAGATATTTCCATGTTCATGAAGATGGCAGTGTAGATATTTCCATGTTTACAGAGATAGCGGTGTAGATATTTAGATGTTTACAGAGATAGCGGTGTAGATATTTCCATTTTTGCACAGATTGCGGTGTAGATATTTCCATCTTTACGCAGATAGTGGTGTAGCTATTTCCAAGTTTACACAGATACTGTGTAGATATTTCCAAGTTTACACAGATAACGTGGTAGAGATCTCCATGTTTATACATATAGCGGTGTAGATATTTCCATGTTTATACAGATAGCGTTGCAGACCTTTCCATGTTTATACAGATAGCAGTGAAGATATTTCCATGTTTACACAGATAGTGATGTGGATATTTCCATTTTTATTCAGATAGCGGTGAGGAGATTTCCATGTTTATACAGATAGCGGTGTAGATATTTCCATGTTCATACAGATGGCGGTGTAGATATTTCCATGTTTATACAAATAGTGGTGGAGATATTTCCAAGTTTACAGAGATAGCGGTGTAGATATTACCATCTTTGCACAGATTGTCCAGTAGGTATTTCCATCTTTACACTGATAGCATTGTAGATATTTCCATGTTTACACAGATAGCTGTGTAGATATTTCCAAGTTTATAAAGATACCGGTGTAGATATTTCCATGTTTATAGAGATAGCATGGTAGTTATTTCAATGTGTATAGAGATAGCGGTGTAGATGTTTCTATGTTTATACTGATGGCTGTGTAGATATTTCCATGTGTAAAGAGATGGCAGTGTACATATTTCCATGTTTATAGTGATGGTGGTGGAGATATTTCCCTGTTTATACAGATGTCTGTGTAGATATTTCCACGTTTATACAGATAGCGTTGTGGATATTTCCATGTTTATACAGATAGCAGTGTAGATATTTCCATGTTTTTACAGATAGCAATGTAGATATTTGCATGTTTACACAGCGGTGTATATATTTCCATGTTTATAGAGATAGCAGTGAAGGAATTTCCATGTTTATACATATGTCTGTGTAGATATTTCCATGTGTATACAGATGGCATTGTAGATAATTCCAAGTTCATAGAGATGGTGGTGTACATATTTGCATGTTTTTACAGATGACTGTGTAGATATTTGCATGTTTATACTGGTGGCGTTGTAGATTTTCCATGTTTATAGGGAAAGCGGCGCAGATATTTCCATATTTATACAGATAGCGATGTACATATTTCCAAGTTTATAGAGATAGCGGTGAAGATATTTCCATGTTTATATAGTTAGCGGTGTAGATATTACCATGTTTATACAGATAGCGGTGTGGATATTTCCTCATATATACAGATAGTATTGTTGATATTTCCATGTTTATACAGATGTCGGTGAAGGTATTTCCATGTTTATAGAGATGGCAGTGTAGGTATTTCCATGTTTATAAAGGTAGCTGTGTAGATATTTCCATGTTTATACAGAGAGCGGTGCAGATATTTCCATGTTTACACAGATAGCACTGTAGATATTTCCATGTTTATACAGCTTGCAGTGGAGATATTTCCATCTTTATGCAGATGGCAATGTAGATATTTCCATGTTTGTACGGATAGCAGTGTAGATAATTCTATGTTTATAAAGATGGAGATGTAGATATATCCATGTTTATAAAGATAGCCGTGTAGATATTTCCATGTTTATACAGGGAGCTGTGTAGATATTTCCATGTTTTAGAGATAGCAGTGTAGGTATTTCCATATTTATACAGATAGCGGTGTAGATATTTCCATGTTTATACAGATGGCGGTGTAGATATTTCCATGTTTATACAGATGGCGGTGTAGACATTTCCATGTTTATACAGATAGTGGTATAGATATTTCCATGTTTACAGAGATAGCGGTGTAGGTATTTCCATGTGTATAGAGATGGCAGTGTAGATATTTCCAAGTTTATAGTGATGGTGGTGGAGATATTTCCTTGTTTATACAGATGACTCTGTAGATATTTCCATGTTTATACATTTGGCGGTGTAGATACTTCCATGTTTATCGAGATAGCTGTGAAGATATTTCCATGTTGATACAGAAATCGGTGCAGATATTTCCATGTTCACAGAGATAGCGGTGTAGATATTTCCATGTTTATACAGATATCGGTGTAGATATTTCCATACTTATACAGATGCCGGTGTAGATATTTTCGTGTTTATACAGATAGCAGTGTAGATATTTCCATGTTTACATAGATAGAGTTGTAGATATTTCCATGTTTGTACAGATAGCGGTGTAGATATGTCCATGTTTATACACATAGCGGTGTAGATATTTCAATGTTTATACAGATAGCGGTGAAGATATTTCCATGTTTATACAGATAGCGGTGTAGATATTTCCATCTTTGCACAGATAGCGGTGTAGATATTTTCATGTTTACACAGATAGCTGTGTAGATATTTCCATGTTTACACAGATAGCATTGTAGATATTTCCATGTTTATAGAGATATCAGTTAAGATATTTTCATGTTTATACAGATAATGGTATAGATATTTGATATTTATAGAGATAGCCGTGTAGATATTTCCATATTTAAACAGATAGCGTTGTAGATATTTCCATGTTTATACAGATAGTGGTGGAGATATTTCCATGTTTTTACAGATAGCAATGTGGATATTTTCATGTTTACACAGCGGTGTAGATATTTCCATGTTTATAGAGATAGTGCTGAAGATATTTCCATGTTTATACAGATGGCTGTGTAGATATTTCCATGTGTATAGAGATGGCATTGTAGATATTTCCAAGTTTATGTAGATGGTGGTGTAGATATTTGCATGTTTTTACAGATGACTGTGTAGATATATGCATGTTTATACAGGTGGCGGTGTAGATTTTCCATGTTTATAGGGAAAGCGGCGCAGATATTTCCATGTTTATACAGATAGCGATGTACATATTTCCATGTTTATAGAGATAGCGATGTAGATATTTCCATGTTTATACAGATAGCGGAGTAGATATTTCCAAGTTTATACACATGGCCGTGTAGATATTTCCATGTTCATGAAGATGGCAGTGTAGATATTTCCATGTTTATAGAGATAGCGGTGTAGATATTTAGATGTTTACAGAGATAGCGGTGTAGATATTTCCATTTTTGCACAGATTGCGGTGTAGATATTTCCATGTTTACGCAGATAGCAGTGTAGCTATTTCCAAGTTTACACAGATACTGTGTAGATATTTCCAAGTTTACACAGATAACGTTGTGGAAATCTCCATGTTTATACAGATGGCAGTGTAGATATTTCCATGTTTACACAGATAGCGTTGTAGGTATTTCCATATATATGCAGATAGCGGTGTAGATATTTCCATGTGTATACAGATAGCGGTGAAGATATTTCCATGTTTATAGAGACACCGGTGTTGATATTACCATGTTATAGAGATAGCAGTGTAGATATTTCCATGTTTATACAGAAACCAGTGCAGATATTTCCATGTTTATAGAGATAGCCGTGTAGATATTTCCATGATTATACAGATAGCGGTGTAGAGATTTCCATGTTTATACAGATAGTGGTGTAGATATTTCCATGTTTATACAAATAGCGGTGGAGATATTTCCATGTTTATACAGATAGCGGTGCAGATATTTCCATGTTTACAGAGATAGCGGTGTAGATATTTCCATTTTTGCACAGATTGCGGTGAAGATACTTCCATATTTACACAGATAGCGGTGAAGATATTTCCAAGTTTACACAAATAGCTGTGCAGATATTTCCATGTTTACACAGATAGCGTTGTAGGTATTTCTATGTATATGCAGATAGCGGTTTAGATATTTCCATGTGTATACAGATAGCGGTGTAGATATTTCCATGTTTACAGAGATACCGGTGTTGATATTACCATGTTTATAGAGATAGCAGTGTAGATAATTCCATATTTCATCAGATAGCTTTGTAGATATTTCCATGTTTATACAGATGGTGGTGCAGATATTTCCATGTTTATAGAGATGGCATTGTAGATATTTCCATGTTTATACAGATAGCGGGGTAGATAGTTCCATGTTTATACAGAGAGCGGTGCAGTTATTTCCATGTTTACACAGATAGCGGTGTAGATATTTCCATCTTTGTACAGATAGCGTTGTAGATATTTCCATGTTTACACTGATAGCTGTGTAGAAATTTCCATGTTTACACAGATAGCGTTGTAGATATTTCCATGTTTATAGAGGTAGCCGTGTAGATATTTCCATATTTATACAGATAGCGGTGTAGCTATTTCCATGTTTTTATCATTGACGGTGTAGATATTTCCGTGTTCATAAAGACGGCGGTGTAGATATTTCCATGTTTATACAGATACCTGTGTAGCTATTTCCAAGTTTACTGAGATAGCGGTGTAGATATTTCCATTTTTGCTCAGATTGCGGTGAAGATATTTCCATATTTACACAGATAGCGGTATAGATATTTCCAAGTTTACACAGTTAGCTGTGTAGATATTTCAATGTCTATACAGATAGCGGTGTAGATATTTCCATGTTTATATAGTTAGCGGTGTGGATATTACCATGTTTATAGAGATAGCGGTGTGGATATTTCCTTATTTTTACAGATAGCATTGTAGATATTTCCATGTTTATGCAGATGTCGGTGAAGGTATTTCCATGTTTATGGAGATGGCAGTGTAGGTATTTCCATGTTTATAAAGATGTCTGTGTAGATATTTCCATGTTTATACAGAGAGCAGTGCAGATATTTCCATGTTTACACAGATAGCAGTGTAGATATTTCCATGTATATACAGCTTGCAGTGTAGCTATTTCCATTTTTATGCAGATGGCAAAGTAGAAATTTCCATGTTTATATGGATAGCGGTGTAGATAATTCTATGTTTATACAGATGGCGATGTAGATATTTCCATGTTTATAAAGATAGCGCTGTAGATATTTCCATGTTTATACAGAGAGCTGTGTGGATATTTCCATGTTTTAGAGATAGCAGTGTAGGTATTTCCATATTTATACAGATAGCGGTGTAGATATTTCCATGTTCATACAGATGGCGTTGTAGATATTTCCATGTTAATACAGATGTCGGTGTAGATATTTCCATGTTTACACAGACAGCTGTGTAGATATTTCCATGTTTACACAGTTTGTGTTGCGGATATTTCCATGTTTATACAGATAGCGGTGTAGATATTTCCATGTTTACAGAGATAGCGGTGTAGGTATTTCTATGTGTATAGAGATGGCAGTGTAGATATTTCCAAGTTTACAGTGATGGTGGTGGAGATTTTTCCATGTTTATACAGATGACTGTGTAGATATTTCCATGTTTATACAGATGGCGATGTAGATATTTCCATGTTTATAGAGATAGCGGTGTAGATATTTCCATGTTTATACAGAAATCGGCGCAGATATTTCCAAGTTCATAGAGATAGCGGTGTAGATATTTCCATGTTTACACAGACGGCGGTGTAGATCCACGTTTATGGAGATGGCAGTGTAGATATTTTCATGTTCATAGAGATGCCGCTGTAGATATTTCCATGTTTATAGAGATTGCGGTGTAGATATTTCCATGTTTATAGAGATTGCGGTGTAGGTATTTCCATGTGTATATAGATAGCTGTGCAGATGTTTCCCTCTGTGTGGATGTTTCCATCCACCGCTATACAGATAGCGGTGTAGATGTTTCCATGTTTATAGAGATAGCGGTGGTGATATTTCCATGTTTATACAGATAGTGGTGTAGATATTTCCATGTTTATAGAGATAGCGGTGTAGATATTTCCATATTTATACAGATTTCGGTGTAGATATTTCCATGTTTTTTCAGATGGCGGTGTAGATATTTCCATGTTTATGCAGATAGCTGTGTAGGTATTTCCATGTTTATACTGATAGAGGTGTAGATATTTCCATGTTCATACAGATAGCGGTGTAGATATTACCATGTTTACACATATAACGGTGTAGATATTTCCATCTTTGCAGAGATTGCTGTGTAGATATTTCCATCTTTACACAGATAGCGGTGTAGATATTTCCATCTTTGAACAGATTGCGGTGTAGATATTCCCATCTTTCCACAGATAGCGGTGTAGGTATTTCCATGTTTACACTGATATCAGTGTAGATATTGCCATGTTTACACAGATAGTGCTGTAGATATTTGCATGTTTATACAGAAAACGGTGTAGATATTTCCACGTTTATAGAGATAGTCGTGTAGATATTTCCAAGTTTATGGAGACAGCGGTGTAGATATTTGCATGTTTATAGAGGCAGCGGTGTAGATATTTCCATGTTTTTAGAGACAGCGGTGTAGTTATTTCCATGTTTATACAGATAGCAGTGTAGATAATTCCATGTTTACAGAAACAGCGGTGTAGATATTTCCATATTTATGCAGATATCTCTGTAGATATTTCCATGTTTATACAGACAGCGGTGTAGATATTTCTATGTTTATAGAGATAGCGGTGTAGATATTTTCATGTTTATACTGACAGCGGTGTAGATATTTCCATGTTAATAGAGATAGCCGTTTAAATGTTTGCACGTTTATAGACATAGCGGTGTAGGTATTCCCACATTTATACACATAGCGGTGAAGATATTTCCATGTTTATACAGATAGCGGTGTAGATATTTCCATGTTTATACACATAGCGGTGTAGATATTTCCACGTTTATACACATACCGCTGTAGATAAATCCACGTATATACACATAACGGTGTAGATACATCCATGTTTGTAGACATAGCGGTGTAGATATTTCCACGTCTATACAGATAGTTGTGTAGATATTTCCCCGTTAATACAGATAGCGGTGCAGATATTTCCAGGTTATTAGAGACAGCGGTGTAGATATTCCATGTTTATACAGATAGCGGTGTAGATATTTCCATGTTTATACAGATAGTTCTGTTGATATTTCCATGTTTATACAGTCAGTAGTGTAGATGTTTCCATGTTTGAACAGATAGCCGTGCAACTATTTCCATGTTTATACAGACAATGGTGTAGATATTTCCACGTTTTACAGATAGCGGTGTAGATCTTTCCATGTTTATAGAGATAGCGGTATAGTTATTTCCATGTTTATAGAGATAGCTTTTTAAATATTTCCATGTTTATACAGATAGCGTTGTAAGTATTTCCGTGTTTATAGAGACAGCGGTCTAGATATTTCCATGTTTATAGAGATTGCGGTTTAGTTATTTCCATGTTTATAGAGATAGCGGTGTAGATATTTCCATGTTTATAGAGACAGCGGTGTAGATATTTCCATGTTTATAGGGATAGCGGCAAAGCTATTTGCACATTTACAAAGATAGTGGTGTAGATATTTCCACGTTTATACAGATAGTGGTGTAGATTTTTCCAAGGTTAGATAGCGGTATAGATATTTCCACGTTTATACAGATTTTTCTGTAGATATTTCCACGTTTATAGAGATAGCGGTGTAGATATTTCCATGTTTGTACATATAGCGGTGTAGATATTTCCACCTTTATACTTATAGCGGTGTATATATTTCCAGGTTTATAGAGATAGCGGTTTAGATGTTCTCACGTTTATAGAGATAGCGGTGTAGATATTTCCATGTTTATAGAGATAGCGGTGTAGATATTTCCACATTTATAGTGATAGCGCTGTAGATATTTCCATGTTTCTAGAGACAGCAGTGTAGATATTTCCACGTTTATAGACATGGCTGTGTAGATATTTCCACGTTTATAGAGACAGTGAAGTAGATATTTGGATGTTTATAGAGATAGCGATGTAGATATTTCCATGTCTATAGAGACAGTGGTGTAGATATTTCCATGTTTATACAGATAGAGGTTTAGATATTTCCATGTTTATAGAGACAGCGGTGTAGATATTTCCATGTTTATACAGATAGCGATGTTGATATTTACTTGCTTATACAGACAACGATGTAGATATTTCCATGTTTATACAGATAGCGGAGTAGATATTTCCATATTTATAGAGATAGCGGTGTAGATATTTCCATGTTTATAGAGATAGCTGTTTACATATTTCTAAGTTTTTACTGATAACGGTGTAAATATTTCCATGTTTATAGAGATAGCGGTGTAGATATTTCCATGTTTATAGAGACGGCGGTTTAAATAGTTCCATGTTTATACACATAGCGTTGTAAATGTTTACACGTTTACAGAGATAGCTGTGTAGATATTTCCACGTTTATACAGAAAACGGTTTAGATATTTCCACGTTTAGAGTGATTTTATGAAATGTTATTTTATGAAGACGAAACAAGTAATTGGGCTACCTACCTTATGGCATTTTTTACATTGAGAGTGTTTAAAATACCACTCTCCTAACCAAAACCCTGACAAATAGAGCCAGGGAAGGGCACGCAAAAAGGGATTCTTGGGCTTGTATGCCTGATAACAAAATCTTATCACAGAAGACTGCAAAAAACACAATCATGCACAAAGCCCATTGCAACTTTGCACACAACAATGCTTCTGAAGGATATTTGCCCAACAACTGCCTGTCCAACCTGGGCCTGGCATCACCTTTGTTATTGATCTTTGTAGCCAAGGATAATCATTTCCAAATGATCATATGATCTTCCTCATTTTTTCTTTTGTCTTCCTTTTCCTCCGTGAATATGCATACAGTTTACTCTGGCTTGCCTGTTTCTATTGCAAGGCTTTGTCTCCAAACGAATATCTTTTTCTTGTGGAGAGCCTCTCTCTGTTTGTTATTTAGGTTGATAAGAGAAATGTGAACATTTGAGAGCTCAGGTAAAAGGCCTTAGTCTACAGTGAAACTTTTTTGCACCCTTAGATGCTTACTTCCACTACAACTTGCAGGTGGGCCTTGAAAAGTTCTTGGAATAAGTTTGAGCTTTGGTCTTCTCCGATTCATTTAGCATAGATACTCAAAATGTGGTCCCTGGACCCACAGCATCAGCATCACCTGGAGATTGTTAGAAATGCAAATCATCAGGCCTCATTCCAGACCCTCAGCTGGAAACTCTAGGGTCATGGCCAGACCCTCTGTAGCTGAACAAGCCATCCAGGTGGTTTTGATGCAGCTAAAGTTCTGGAGCAACTAATGTAGCCCCATTTGCAAAACTTGGCTCTACAGGCCTCCCTAGCTGGTAAGCTGCTAGCATTTTTTGTTTGTTTGTTTGTTTGTTTTGATACAGGGTCTTGCTCTGTTGACCAGACCGTGACCTCCTGGGTTCAAGCGAGGACTCAGCCTCCTGAGTAGCCGGGACTACAGGTATGTGCCACCACCATGCCCAACTACTTTTTGTATTTTTTTTTTGTAGGGATGGGGTTTTAGCCCAGGCTAGTCTCAAACTCCTGGACTCAAGCAATCTGCCTACTTTGTCCTCACGAAGTGCTGGGATTACAGGCATGAGACACCACTCCTGGCCCAAATTTCATATTTTAACTACTATCCTAAATTATTTTAAAAGCAAAAGTCTCCTTGGACTCAAACCAGGTCAGAGTGACATGATCATGTGCCTGTTTTGTGCAGGGTGAAGTGAGATTATTATCTAGGAAATAGCTGAAATGTCCTGAGGGTGACAAAGAGGAGCTGTGTTTTCAGCCAAATATCAGAACCAGGGCCACTGCCTGCCGCCGAACCCCAGCGGGCACCCCTACTTTGTGTTTATCTGTGGTGGCTACGCTTGCCCACCTGGTGGGAACCCCGAGAATGACTCCAGACTTTTCCAGGGACTGCATGCCAGGGTATTTTTACAATTTATTTGTAGACTTTGTTCGGGTGGAAAAGTTATTTTCTAAAGACGAAACAAGCAATTGGGGTACCTACCTTATGGCATTTTTTACATTGAGAGTGTTAAAAGTACCCCTCCCCTAACCAAAACCCTGACAAATAGAGCCAGGGAAGGCCATGTAAAAAAGGATTCTTGGGCTTGTATGCCTGATAACAAAAACTTATCACAGAAGACTGCAAAAAACACAATCTTGCACAAAGCCCATTACAACTTTGCACACAACAATGCTTCTGAAGGATATTTGCCCAACAACTGCCTGTCCAACCTGGGCCTGGCATCACCCTTGTTATTGATCTTTGTAGCCAAGGATAATCATTTCCAAATGATCATATAATCTTCCTCATTTCTTCTTTTGTCTTCCTTTACCTCCGTGAATATGCATATAGTTTACTCTGGCTTGCCTATTTCTATTGCAAGGCTGTTTCCAAACGAATATCTTTTTCTTGTGGAGAGCCTCTCTCTGTTTGTTATTTAGGTTGATAAGAGAAATTTGAACATTTGAGAGCTCAGGTAAAAGGCCTTAGTCTACAGTGAAACTTTTTTGCACTCTTAGATGCTTACTTCCACTACAACATGCAGGTGGGCCTTGAAAAGTTCTTGGAATACGTTTGAGCATTGGTCTTCTCCGATTCATTTAGCATAGATTCTCAAAATGTGGTCCCTGGACCCACAGCATCAGCATCACCTGGAGATTGTTAGAAATACAAATCATCGGGCCTCATTCCAGACCCTCAGCTGGAAACTCTAGGGGCATGGCCAGACCCTCTGTAGCTGAACAAGCCATCCAGGTGGTTTTGATGCAGCTAAAGTTCTGGAGCAACTAATGTAGCCCCATTTGCAAAACTTGGCTCTACAGGCCTCCCTAGCTGGTAAGCTGCTAGCATTTTTTGTTTGCTTGTTTGTTTGTTTTGATACAGGGTCTTGCTCTGTTGACCAGACCGTGACCTCCTGGGTTCAAGCGAGGACTCAGCCTCCTGAGTAGCTGGGACTACAGGTATGTGCCTCCACCATGCCCAACTACTTTTTGTATTTTTTTTTGTAGGGATGGGGTTTTGGCCCAGGCTAATCTCAAACTCCTGGACTCAAGCAATCTGCCCAATTTGACCTCACGAAGTGCTGGGATTATAGGCATGAGCCACTGTGCCCGGCCCTGCCAGCTTTGTATAAGCTGAGGAGTTTTTAAAAATACCTAGACTCAGGGCAAACCCCAGACACTTAAGTCAGATTCTCTGGGAGATGAAGCCCAGGCACTGGTATTTTTAAAGTCTCTACATATGGTTCTAATGTGCTGCTAAGTTAGAGAACCGCTGATCTAGACCAGGCCTTTTCAAACTTAATGTGCTCGTGAATTACCTGGACCTTGTTAAAATGCAGATTCAGTCTGCATAGGCCTGGGGTGGAGCCTGAGCTTCTGCATTTTTAACAAGTCTCTAGAGAATGCTGCTGCATCTGTGCTGCTAACTACACTTGGAGATAGGAGGTTCTGGAGAGCAGAGGAAAGAGCATGAACCATAACCTAGGGGCTGGTAGTCCTGATTTCCGAGCCAAGGTTTGCCTTTATGTGGCTGGCAACTTGCTTGGACTCCTACCTCAATTCTCTGGGCCCAAGGTTTGTCCTGCCTCAGAAGGATGTCAAGAAAATTGAGTGAGTAATGCAGAATTGTTTCTTAAAATGTGTGCAGATGCTCCATGAATTTAGAGAGTATGTGGATGCACATTAGTAAATTTTAATAATTGTGACCATGTTGTTATGAGTACTTAGAACAAGTAATAATGGCTTTTGATGTATAGTAGTAAGAAAGCTTCCTTTTAAAAGGCATGTATTTAAGTTTCAAAAGTGGGGCTATTTAAAAATATATGAAATAAATAATAGTAGAGGTAATTGACAGAGCAAAATTAGGAAGACAGGAAGAGAATGACTCAAGTTTGGGAAATGCTGAGAAAGCAGATGCCCAAGGGCTATGAAAACTTAAAAAAATAGGTAGCACTTGATTTTGATTGGCTGAATGAGATGATGTGTTTGATCATTTACGGGGTTGGCATTTGGCAACATGCACTTTGTGGCTGGAATCACTGTTTATTAAAAAATATTTGAGTCCCTACTTTGCACTAGATACTCTTTTAGTCTCTTGGAAAAGGGATTGGGGGGCAGGCAGGATAAAAACAAATCATTTATGCCCACAAGAACATTGCAGGAAGATAAAAGTCATGAAATAAACTCTATGCTTCTAATTTAATATTTTTTATAGATTATGAGAAAAAAGTTTTGCTCACTATCAGCTAGGAAAGCTGTCTTAGCACAACCATTCATTCTTGCACAAATCAAAATCAAGACGAGCCAGATTTAATTTAATATTTTTTCACAGATTATGAGAAAAACTTTCTAATTTAATTTTTTTATAGATTATGAGAATAAAGTTTCGCTCTCTATCAGCTAGGAAAGCTGTCTTAGCACAACCATTCATTCTTGCACAAATCAAAATTAAGATGAGCCAGAAGGCTCCATTCTGACAGCTTCTAATGGAGAAGCTACATTTACTGGACATGGGGAAAGTTGCTGGGCTCTAAGGACTGTGCTCATTTCTTGAACTAGATAAATGGTCTTGGTGTAGCATAATACCAAAACTTCTTGTCGCAGCCCGTAAGGACAGAACTCAATCAGCCTGAAAAGGAAGTCAGTGACTCCGACTCAACACAGGAATGTTCTATGATTGCTAAAGAAGGATGTAGGAGTGTGGCACAATTCAACCACAGTCTGTGGCCCTGTGCCTCTGCCTTGACATGAGTGGGATTTCCCAGCTTCTCATTTTCTTCTTATCTAAGACATTGGGAACAAATTACTTGACCTCCTCTGGGCTTCAGTACTCCCACTCATCAAATTAGAGGACTGGGCAGTCGCTAGGCTCTCTTTAGGCATCATATTTTAGTTTCTGTGATTTTAAATTTGAGAAAGGGGTGTGTAAGGGAGAATACATAGGGGAGGGGGAAAGGCTTATTAAAAGTGTAGTTAGAAACTGAATGTTTAAGAATTGCATTTTGTAATAATACCTTTACCTAATCAGGACTGACAATCTTACCTGATGACAGCACCTGGAGGAATGGCTGCATTCAAAAATAAAAATGAAATAAAACAAGACCTCATTTGAACTTAGCAATAATGCTGATTCCTCTTTTTGATTTGAGGAGGTTATAGCTGTTGTAAATGCTTGAATTGGGTCTGCCCAGGCAAAACGGAGTCAAGAGTCCATGTCGGATGAATTTTAACAATGTAGACAATAGAAAGGGTTGCTTAAACTGCCCCTCTTTTACCAAAACACATTTACAAATGAAAGAACAACACTTCCATTTTTTAAAAACATTTTTTGAGATGAAGTCTTCCTTTGTCACCCAGAGTGGAGTGCAGTGGTGCGATCTTGTCTCACTGCAAACTTTGCCTCCCGGGTTCAAGTGATTCTCCTGCCTCATCCTCCCGAGTAGCTGGGACTACAGGCGCCCACCACCATTCCTAGCTAATTTTTGTATTTTTAGTAGAGACAGGGTTTCAACATGTTGGCCAGGCTGGTCTCGAACTCCTGACCCCATGTGATCCGCCGACCTCGGCCTCTGAAAGTGCTGGGATTACAGGCGTGAGCCAACACGCATGGCTAAAAATTTTCCATTTTTAATTGCAGGGTCTGGGGAATTAAAATGCATCCGTAATTTCTTGCATCTCTCCGCTCGGGCTTGCATGAATGCAGAGGGATGGGGAGGACTGCTTGAGGCAAGCATCCGCCTCTTGTCGCCTGCCATCTGGAGAGAGAGGGCTGTGATTTATCTCACTTTAATCAGGAAGGACCCGATGTGTGGATGGAGAGGTCTGACGGCTTTGTTGCTCCATGTGGGAAAGAAACGGACGGAGTGAATTTGTGTATGATCCCTAAGGAGAAAGCGTCTTTGTGCTCTATTTCTTTTTGACCTGGAGCCCCTGAAAGCAAGCTAGTTACAAGTTGAAATAGGCCGTTTCTAAAGTGTGATTCTGTTTGTGTATGAGCCTTGATTACAAAGGGGAAAAAAACCCTCTTAATTTACATACACCACATGTAGTGCAGGATCCCCTGGGCTGTCTTTTCAGGTATCAGGAAACTTTGATGAAAGTCGCTTGTCTCATCTAGGAGTCATTTCATATTGTTTAGCAGAGCCTGGTATTAACATTTCCTTCCAACTGTTTACTGGAATCTGTGTGTTCCCTTCAAGTGATGCATACTAGGTGCACAGGCTTCCTGCCACTGTCATCCTAATCTTTCCGTGCAGACAGGAGCAGAGGGGAGAGCGCTGAGCCAGGCCCCAGCTTGCTTTTCTTTCCTGACACAGCCCGGCTCCGCTGCACTTCTCAGCTCTTGCTCTAGGTGGTGCTGTTTGACCATTTTCTTCATGTGACCCTCCACTCGGTAATATAAATTCATTCGGAGGATGACCTGATATCAAAAAAAATTCCTTTTGATTAGTAGAATCAACTTGTTTCTTCACACGATACTCTTCCCACTGAGACACATGGAGACAATTCTGACTCCAGGTTTGCAACCTTGAGATTTCTCTCAGATGCAATAAAAAAAACAAAAAAGCATTTTGAGTGGCACAGTGATGCCTAGTGCATGATCATGTTTGTCTGCTCAAACATTAAAGGGAAACTTGTGGGTTTGAGGATGCCCAGCAGCACGACAGCTGCCAATGTAAATGAGCCGTATAGAGAGAGAGGGGGCGAGAGGGGACTACAAATTTCAGAATATGAGCTGAACGTTTATAAGTTAAAAAAAAAAAAAAACAAGTCAAAAGGGAGCCCAGGATGGTGCAAGAAAGAGGAGAAAGGAAGATTTTCCTTGCAGCAAATCAGGAGAGTTCATAAGGGCTGATTACATGAGTGGAAGCCTTAAGTTCTTTTTTTAAAAAAATGTGAAAGTTTGCATGTATGTATGTATGTATGTATGTATGTTTGTAGTATGTATGTATAGCTTCGTGTATTACCATTATTATTGCAATCAGCAAATGGATTTACTTCCTTTATCTCATGGGCTCCTTCCCACTCATTTCTGGCACCACATTTTCCTTTCTCCTTCATCCCAAAACACCAAAGAACAGATGCGCTTCCTAACCCTGGCTCCAGGGGACTTTATACAATGTAAACAGTGCACCTCTAACGTGGTTCACCGCTTAGAGAACGTGTGTCCCATTTTAAAACTGTGACTCCTTTATATTTTGCAGTGCTTATTTTAATAAGAGACATTGGACTTGTGACTTATTTTTCGTGGAGGAGTGAGCTTAATGGTTGAAAGTAATCGATAAACTTGTTTTTCCTCTGATGCCATCAGCCAAGATCCTATGGCAATAGTAAGAGGATAACACTGGGCTGGCACCCCCTCCATAACATATTTGGACGATGTTTTTCCCCCAGAATGCACATGCAATAGCTTTGGTTTGGTAAGAGAGAGATGGTGTACTTGGTTTCCTTCTGTCACACTTTTGGTGAAATGCATTAGACTTTTAAATCAGGAAATTCAGCAAGATGAGTTAGATTTTTACACAAGAGCAGTGGAGGACTTCCAGCTGGTTGGGGGAATGATACGGAAATATCTTGCTAAATCAGGGTCTGGTGGAATGCTGCTCCCCTTGCAGGCTCCTCTTCACAGGGAGCAATCTGTGGGTTGCTTATAGAACAGAGCGAGCAGGAGGCATAGCATGGTCTTGCTCATGGGGAGACCCGGTGTTCAGATGTTTGTCATTAGGAACTGGGTGTGGGCTTTTTCAAGTTAAACTGAAGCAGCAGTTCTATTAGGAAGAGCCTCCCAGATCAGCATCTTCTGTTTCTGGATACTCTCCCTTTGAAAAGGCAGATTTCAGCAAAAAGCTTTGCTAATGGTGAAATTGCACAACTGAAACCCTATGGGAGCAATGGGAAAGATGGAGAAAGAGGTGGTTATATCATGTACTTCAACAGTTTATTTAGAGGCTGTTGACGTTAGAATAACAAGCCAAGACAAACAAAAATACTCATTTTGGATGAAAATATTGTCTTTTCATGTTATTATAGATAGCTGAGTCCTAAGACTTCTACAGAAACACATTTTCCTAATGAGTGGCTGATTTTTCTGGTTGTGCAAGTAATATCCAAATTATTGTACAAATTTTTGGCTCAGGAGCAAACATTGTATTGCATATTGAGCTAATCACTTGCCCTTTCTAAGGTAAGCCCTTACCTCTGCTTTCCCTTCATCTTGTCATTTCTGTTTGTTGGGTACAGGTTTCCTGTTGGTTCTTTCTGTTGGCTCTGATGTAACATGAATGAAGTTCTTAACATCCTTTCAGACATAAACACAACTTAGCTCATTGTTTCTGAGTTCATATAGAGGTTTTCTTGCCCCTGAGACTTTCGTGTCAGACAGCTGGATGTTGCTGTGTTCAAGGCTCTATATGTTGATTTTGTATCCTACAACTTTACTGATTTCACCTATCAGTTCAGTTCTAACAGTTTTCAAATTTTATTTATTTGTTTTTGTTTTTTAAATATTGTATGTTTCATTTTAGAGTCAGGAGGGTAGATGTACAGGTTTCTTAAACAGGTATATTGCATGGTGCTGAGGTTTGGGCTTCTAATGATCCCACCAGCCAAGCAGTGAGCATAGTAATCGATAGGTAGTTTTTCAACCCTTGCTCCCACCATCCTTCCCTCCCACCTTTGGAGTCCCCCAGTGTCTATTGTTCCCTTCTTTGTGTTGAGTTCTAACCTTTTTTTAGTGAAGTTTGTAGGGTTCTCTATATATAACAAGATCATGCCGTCAGTAGAGACAGTTTCACTTCTTCCTTTCCTATTAGGATGCCTTTTATTTCTTTCTTTTGCCTAATTACCCTGAGAAGTGGTGTCTGTGGGCATCCTTGTCTTGTTCCTGATGGTAGAGGAAAAGTTTCAACTTTTAACCATTGATTATGGTGTTAGCTATGGGTTTGTCATATATGGCCTTTATTTTGTTGGGATACAGTCCCTCAATGCGTGATCTGTTGGGTGTTTTTTTTTCACCATGAAAGGGTTTCGAATTTTGTCAAAATCGTTTTCTATATCTATTGTGATGGCCATATAGTTTCTATCCTTTATTTTTCTAATATGGTATATTATATGTATTGATTTGCTTATGTTGAACCATGACATGATCATGGTGAATGATTCTTTCAATGTGCTATTGAATTTGGTTTGCTAGGATTTTGTTGAGGATTTTTGCATCTATGTAGATCAAGGATATTGGCCTGTCATTTTCCTTTCTTGTAGTGTTCTTGTCTGGCTTTGGAATCAGGGTAATGCTGGCCCTGTAAGATGAGTTTGGAAGTATTCCCTCCACTTCAGCTTTTTGGAAGAGTTTGAGAAGGACTGGTATTCGTTCTTCTTAAAATATTTGGTAGAATTAATCTGGGAAGCCATCTGGTTTTGCGTTTTTCATTGATAGGAGACATTTTCTTACTGATTCAACCTCCTTGCTTGCTATTAGTCTGTTCAGATTTTTAAATTTCTTCATGAGTCAATCTTGGTAGGTTTTATGTGTCTGGGAATTTATCCATTTCTTCTAGATGATCCAATTAGTTAGTGTGTAATTATACCTAGCAGTTTCTTAGGATCCTTTGTATTTCTGTGATATTGGCTATGATGTTTCATCTTTCATTTCTGATTTTATGCTCTATTGAAAACATGAGGCATAGCAGGTAGGGGGCACTGGTCAGGACTTGGGGTATAAACTGGCAGATGTTAAGGTGGGTGATTCTGGTTAACTCAGAAACTCCGAAGTCCCGTGTGGAAGAATTAACTGCCTGTACTCACCTAGTAATGTATATCCTTGGTCAAAAAAGATCCAGCTGAGAATGTTGGATGAAGGGACCAAATCAATATTCATCATTATATTGAAAACAAGTCAGATTGGCTGTGGTCTTTTGACAGCAGGTCAGTGGCTAAGTCTATTTGAACAAAGTTAGGGCAGGTTCAAGGGAGAATCCTGAGATCGGTATTCTTTGTTCCATACAAACTTGCCTTTCAGCTTCTTCTCCCCATGCCTCCAGGATGTCCCTGCACAGCCCGTAGGGCCCCCTCCTTCAGTACCTTGCCTTACGAAGGGGAGAAAATGAGTTTTCCAATGTTAGCATATATTTAGCCTTCCAAAATTTTCTATTTCTATTTTAGGGGAGCTCTAGGAAAACAGCAGATTACTCTAAATCCCCAGGTAAAAATCTGAAATGGTGGAATTTCATATGACCAGGAGACATATTTTGGGGCAAGTGGGCTTTTCACAATCACTTGGACATGAAGGCATCTGCTTCTTCTATGCCTAAAATAGTCCTTCAATTTAGTAGTTTAATTCCTCTTCCTCTTTTTCAAATTTCAAGACAATACATGTAGTGACTGAACAATTTGGATCCAAGTTTCACTATTTAACTGCCAGTGTGACCTTGGGCGAGTCACTTAATCTTTTCAAGGCTCAATTTCATCATGTAAAGTAGAAATACAAACAATCCCTGACTTAGAATATTTTGACTTATGATTTTTCAACTTTAAGATAGTTTGAAAGCAATACACATTCAGCAGAAGCTGTACTTTGAGTACTCATACAACCATTCTGTTTTCCACTTTCAGTACAGTATTCATTATATTACATGAGATATTCAAAGCCCACTTTATTATAAAATGGGCTTTCTGTTAGATGATTTTGCCTAACTGTAGGTTAATGTGAGTGTTTAAGGTAGGCCGAGCTAAGCTATGATGTTTAGTAGGTTAAGTGTATTAAATGCATTTTCAGCTTACAATATTTTCATAAGTTTATTGGAATATAACCCCATTGTAAATTGAGGGGTATTTGTAATAATGATATATCTTCAAGGAGACTTTGTGAGCCTCTTATAGGAAAATGCATACACAGATGCATATATGCATATAAATATATAATCTTTCTTTTCCATACATATGATATTCTTTAAGGATATTCAAAAATCTGGAAACAGTTGCCTCCAGGGAGATAAATGGTAGTGGGTTGGGAAACTTTTAACTGTATACGCTTTTGTACCTTTTGCATTTTGAATCAGATGAATGTATAATCTACATAAAATATTAAGATTAAAACATCACCGAATAACTTATCAGGAGTTTGGTGAACATAAGGGAAGGCCACCTATGGTTGCTGTATTTTATTCAGTGTTGGTCACTGTTGGGCACTTCATAGAGCTTATTTCATTTCATCCTCACAAGCGCCGTAGGAGGAAGGGGCCCCAGAGGGATTCATGGTTAGAATAGCAGAGTAGGAGCATTTGGCAGCTATATTCTGTGTAGGTGATAACTTGAAAGATATTTTTGTTATAAAATGTTTCAAACATACAAAAAATATAGAGAAGCAGTTTTCTATAGTTATTAAATATTCTTAATGGGTAGTCACAGAAATTATCATCCAAAGTGGGATATTCTTGAGAGAAAAAGGAGGTTCTATTTATAATTATGGTGGGATAACAAACTTAAGATGAACAGCTCTGGACAAACTGGGTTGTAGGGACCCTGGAAAACAAGGATTACTGTAAATGTGAGTCCCGCCTTGTGCTTCTCTCTGTCCCACCAAGAAAATATGGTTTTGATACAGATGTTCATTGTGTCAAGGCAACCATGGCAACCATGATTTACATACACTGTTCAAGTTTTATGCTGATCCTACCTATGTATGTCTCAGGAACTTTCCAGAGTTTCCTTTGAGTGCTTCTAAATTTTGCATAAATGGTATGTTGTCCCTTGTCTCTTTTTAAAACCAGTAAGCCATTTTCCCTTCTTTTCCTGGAAAATTAAAGGAACAAAGACCAGGAAATAACAACGTATTAGCTAAGGTTCTGTTGATTGAAAGCAACAGAACCTAATTCTGGCTAGCTTAAACCATGCTACGATTTAATGAATACTGCAGAATCTTAGATATCTTATGACTGGGAAAGAGGAGGTTCAGGCAGTTCCTGGGATGTCAGCAACAGGTAGCTGTCAATTAACTGCCCCCACACCACCCACTGCTGCCGTCATCAATATAGCACACCACGATGGCTCCCAGCCTCTGTACGTCTGGGTTCCGGTGTTCAAATTCTAGAGACAGCAAGAGAAATCCCATTGAGTCAGGGATCCTTCCCTGGGTCACACTCCCTGCATATGGTCAGAAATGCAGGATTATGTACTAAAGACACAGCTAAAGAGGACCCACTTCACTGTTTTGGGACCATTTGCAGGGGAGGCAAAATTGTGAGCTACTCAATTAAAGAGGTGATAACCATAAGTTTGCAGGAAAAAAAAAATTGGAGAAGAGAAGGATAACACTATCCTAAGGTTTCTTCTGAAAATGGACGAAGGGAACAGCATTTCCATTTGGAAATTCTCTCCTGGCATTTCAATATTTATGGATTCTGAATTCTGAGAAAAATCAGTTGAGAAATTAGGAAAATGGGAAGGAACATTCTAATTTTCCTGTGAAAATTACAGCTTAATAGTCAGTATAGAGAACTTACTGGCTTGAAGAAATGCACTGACTTCAAGTCAAGCAAGATGAGGAAGCACTGACATGTGGAGATGAAAGTTAAGGTGAACAGGACAGGAGCAGTAAAGGAGCCTCAGTCAGACTTTCTTGTATCTGTTGCTGTGTTACAAGTGTGTGTTCATGGCCTTGTCCACTGCTAACAGTGAACCATTTCTGCAAATAAATATTAATGTGTTCATAGGCATAGTATATGTTTTACAAATCCTATGAGAGGTTTTCTAAGAAATGCCAAGTTTTAGAAACAAAATATGCCCTTAAATCGGCCATTTTGACAGTTGCTTCTTTCTAGTGCTATTCATCTTGCCAGGAGATCAGAATGTTATGTTATTTAAATGGTATTGGAGGGGATGATTGACGCCTTGTTTAACAATGTCATGTAAACAATGATTAAAGCATTAAGTATTTGTGGTGTTACCTTTCAATCTTTATAGGACTTTTCTTTAGCATTTATTTGGTGATAATATTCATTTCTTTTTAATGTTTTCTCTATTAATGCTATTGGATTTTATAATCTTGTTACAATATGTTGGCTCATAATAATAATAAATCATCATTTGTTATCATATCTTTTTAAAACAGAAGACTACTAAAAGTTTTCATATAATCCTGTTAGAGAAAAAAACGACTATTTGCTTGTTATTATAGTCACTTATTATTTTTTCAAAAACTTGTAAGTGAAGTGTTATGAAAATCATATGAATTTGGGAATTCCCAAGCATTCTCAGAAATTCTATTTCCTTGTTCCCAAATCCCAATGATTAATATCTGCCAAGAGTCGGAAAACAGTGAAAGGAAGTAACATCCTATGTTGGATACCTGGTAGGGTTAGTGAAGAAACGTTATTGCTGAGCTCTGTGTTACGCTCACGAATGATGCCATTGAGGAAGTCACGCTTGTTGAAAGGAACGCAGATACACAAAGAGTTTTGCTGCTGTCTGTTGGATAAGAACCCCCTGGTCGATTTCAGCTCCTACTGCAAGTTACAAAAATCAATCCAATGATAAATGAAAAGTGCCCAGTGTGCTGGGAAATAACTTATTTTTTGGCTTCAGAGGAAATTTTAGAAACAGTGCCAAGTGAAATGTAAAAACAAACTATGAAGACGTTCATGAATTTCCCTCTGAAGCTGACAGCCGTATTTTAGCAGATGGAACTCCTACTATTAGCCCAACTCTTGGGTTGAAACAGTGTGTCCAGGAAACCCTATGTTAAAATGCAATGTGTTGGGGATATTGTTCCTCTATTTGCTTGAGTTAATTTTCAAATTAGTGTACTCTTGCTTAGCTGTGCTCTGAGGGAATGAACAAAAGATTGGTAAACGCTGATGGAGAACACTGGTCAGGCAGGGCACATAGAATCCCTGGGGATGGTGGTTCCTGACAAATGGGGGAGGAGGACCTGAGCCAGGCTTGGGCTGGGCTGGAGGAACATGAAGATGGGATCTACTCACAACCCCCAAAACTGAGGGGTCCTGGTAACACATTATTTCACCCTCAGCCATGCAAATTCATTATTTTTATGGATAAAATAGCTTTAAAAAACTAATTTACATTGAATTGTTAAAATATTTATATAGAGATTAGAAATATTTATATAGAGATTATTGGGAATCCCCTCCTAAAGCCCAAACATAAAAACTACCAAAAAAAAAAAATTCCGTGTAGGCTAAGATTGCAAATGACTGATGGAATGTAATTTAAATTAAACATGGAAAATATATTTCCTCTTTAATAAAGATCTAAATTCTATTCTTTTTAGGAGCCTTCAGAAATGAAATTCAACTATTAAAAAAAGTATAGAGAAGCCTTTAGAAAAGAAACTTTTCTTTTGCTGTATTATATATTAAAGAACTTTGATGAGAATAGTTCTAAAGTGTTTAATAATCGATTCCACTGATGTTTCTAGGTATTGTGGGGAACACCTAGAAATTAAATCTTCATCTTTGGCAGATCAGAGGCCTATTATTTTTAGGTAAAACAATTAAAATCTGCTTTTAATAAATCACAAATTTTGCAAGTTAGCCATTAATAGTAAGTGCTTTTCAAAGTTTGGCCCAATACATGAAAAAGCCAGAAAAACATACCTGCATTAGTTTTGCCCATCACCTTCTTATGCTGGCCTCAGGAGATTTATTAACAGCATTCAATATTTTAGGTAGGCTGGATGTGGTGGCTCATGCATGTAACCCCAGCAATTTGGGAGGCTGAGGTGGGAGGATGGCTTGAGACCAGGAGTTCAAGACCAGCCTGGTCAACCAAGTGAGCCCCTCGGTCTCTCTGAAAAGAAAAAAAATTTAGGTATCCTGTGGCTACCTCCAAAAACAAACTCCAGAGGAACTGAATTTTTTTTTTTTATTTCATGTGTTGGGATAATGGCTTCTTTTGCAGTTACTTACGAAGAATTTAAGGGTCAGTAAAAATATTTTTTCATCCTTAATAACATGAATTCTCTAATTTGTGTGTGATATAATGCTAGATATTGTGCCAAAAGTGTTACATATACATAATCCATGCCCATTTTCAAAGATAATACTAATATAGAGAATAAGAATCATTATTATTGTAGTAATTATTATTTTAGTAATAGTAGTAATAATCAAAACAATTACATCAAACACTTATTAAACCCTTATTATGTGATAGGTACTGTGTAAGCAATTTCCACATATTAGCTCCTTAAATGTGATCACTAACCCCATGAGGTAGGTAGCATTATGTCCATTTTATAGATGCAGAAACTGAGCTTTGAAGAGGGAAAGCAACTTGCCCAAGGCCATGCAGGCAGTCATTGATAAGGGCAGGGAGAGAGAAGTTGAAGTCTGAGATGTAAGTTCACAGACACGAGTACACAAACACGTACAAGATACTCGTATGACATGTGGGGTTGCTTGAAATATGTAATTGACTTTCCCCAGCACAAGAAAGTGTTTGGACAGATTTCAAAGGGATCTAACACTTCCTCAGAGGACTGCCCTACGACATTTTTCCGTGTGCTTTTCTGCCTCTTGTCCTATACTTTTGGCATTTCTTCTGCTCTTAGAGGCAATGAGTCAACAGCATATTTTTAGCACCTCCTGTGTGCATAGAAGTGGCCCCTGACTCAATGGGAGTGTATAACTACCATGGGCGAAATCAGTCTGCTTTCCTGTTAGCCAGGGGATTATAGAAGAACACGCTCCCCTGATTCCAACAGAACTTGCTGCCACTCTGATGTCTTCATTGTAAGGCCTCTAAATGAATGTTCAAGAAATTCATGTTAAAGGCACGTGTCATATGTGTAACTTGTAAACATTTGTGTACTTGTCTCTGTGTCCTTACACCTCAGGCTTCAACTCTTGTTTTTACCTTTATCAATGACTACCTGTGTGCTGTGTGGCTTTGGACCAATTGCTCAGCCCCTCTAAAGCTCAATTTCTGCATCTGTAAAATGGATATAATGCCATATATACATAGATATAGATATACATACACCAATATATATACACACATATATATGTGTGTATATACATATATATATAATATACAAACTGAAATATATAGTTATATAAATATTTCCGTTTAAGTTTCAAAAATCACTGGAGGGTATTTTTATAATACCCTTCAGCAATTTTACCTGCTGCCTTTGCACATTCTGGTGAATTTCTAAATGGAAGTCTGATAGAGATTAATCTTTTAATGCATCATAAATAAAAAAAATCACAGAATGATGTAGCTGGAGAGGACCCTGGGGATCTAGTGTTTCATGAAAGATTAATGTCCTTGATCGGTTTGTAAGTGTTTTGGGAAAATCTTCCATGGTCAAATAAAACTTGGCAATGTTGGATTAAAGTTAAATAGGTTTTTTTTTTTTCCTGCAGAACTTCATAGTCTTTAATATGCTAATATGTTTTGTGAATCTACAAGGAATGAAGTGTTTCAATGCTTATTTTACCCAGATTCTCATTTTGGGACAGGCTGGTCAAGCTGAGTCAGCTAGTATATTCTCTAGATGGAGATGATGGCTGATGCCTTTTTGAGAGCAAGAGAGTCCCCAGGGGAAGCAAGGGTATATCAGTTGCTCCATTTCATGCCAAGGATCCTCAGTCTTTAGAGGCTCAGAGAAGGCTGAAAGGCTACTCTAGGCTATCAGGGCTACCATTCTTTGTGACCCATGCTACAGAGAAGCTTTGAGCTCAGTGCAAAGGAGTGACCAGCCCTTGAGAATCAGGAAAATTTATTTATTCCTGACCTAGTCCACTGAGGACATACAAGGAATGGGGCAGGGGAGTGTCACCAGCTATGGTTACAAGCTAGTCTGATTCTCTTTCATTAAGAAAACTGGTCCCTGTGAGTTTAGATTGGGAAGCACCAGGTTAAAAAAATTTTAGGCCAGGAGTGGTGGCCACTGTACTCCAGCCTGGGTGACACAGTGAGAATCTGTCTTAAAAAAAAAAAAAAGTTAAGCGATGTCTTCTGTTGAGGACCTCTCAGAACTTTTAATATGAAAGTGTGCATTGTGAAGAATGGGAGTAGAGTGTACAGGAGTTTTAAAAGCTACTTGGTCATGAAACTCTTGCTTTGTGCAGGATTCGAGGGGCACTAACATTCTGAGGAAAATATTTTGGGAAACATTGATCTAATCCAAACTTCTCATTTTACCAGCAAACAACTGTGGGGCCCTCTAAGTTTCCTTTCTCCATCATTGTGACAAATTCATTGGAATTAATTCAATTAAACCTGGGGTCAGCTTTGAAGAGATTTATTTAGCAGGTAAATCTGTTTTGTACATTTTGAGGGAGTTCTGAGTTTCCATAGTCAGAAACCACAGATCAATTTAACCAACCTTTATGGAATATCACCTATGGCCCAAAGACCCTTTAGCTACAGTGATGGTCTACAAAAATATAAACTGTAATTCTTGCAATACAGGAGATTAGTAATAATGGTAAATATAATGATGATGACACCATGAATAGCTAACATTTATTGAATGCCTTTCTATTAGTCAGGCACTTTACTAAGTATTTTAATCCTCCCAACAATTTATGAGGTAGGGATTATAATAATTCCCATCTTATAGTGAGGACACTGAGGTTAGGAAATTATCCTAGCCTAAATGTTAAGTGTAAGCATGAATAGAAAGGTGTTATCAGCCTATAAGACATTCCTTTATGAGTGATACAAAGTCCTATATAAATTCAGAGAAAAGAAAAGTGGTTTTAGAAATCCTTGATCAGTGAGTGTGAAGCATGTGGTGGCCCGGTTACTGTTTGGTTGCCCATCTGTCCTCCCTCTGGGGATCAGCACCCCCTTACTTTGGAAGAATTGTTTTCCTTTTCACTGTAAGGTTCTTTCTGGCTATGCAATGGGGCACATTGCCGCAAACTAGCCCTGTTCCAGTCTTTGAGAACCTTGAAATTGGAACCAAGGGAAGAGGATTGCCTCTTGAATGGTAATTCTCTAAAATCTAGTCTGAGGTGCTGGTGCCAAATCCCTGGGTCTGTGGAAGGAGCTGGGCTGTGAGAGGGGAGAGTGATGTTGATGTCAAGAGAGAGGCAGGTGCTAGGAGCAGAGAGATGGAGGCCTGGAGGGTTTCTGGGTTTCTCTGAGGCTTAGGGTTTGGATCATTGTCTTCGTTACTGGAACAAAGGATTTACCATACCTGCTCTTCTGGGAATGAAACTGTCCTGCTTTGCAAAATAAAGTGTCATTAGGAAGAGATCTTAAAAACCCCACACCATAGACAGGTGCACAGATCCGTAGAAGTGTTAAAGTTCTGTCTGTTGGATGCTAAGCCAAGACTCTTAAGTATGTTCTAAAGAGAAACTGGTGTGTGTAGGCTGTGCACTCCCAGGGAGATAAAAAGTCAGGAACTTTATGGGTTGGGCTTGGTGGCTCCCACCTGTAATCCCAGCACTGTGGGTCCCTAAAGTGGGCAGATTTATTGAGCTGAGGACTTCGAGACCAGCCTAGGCAACATGGTGAAACCCCATGTCTACAAAAACTACAAAAATTAGCTGGGCGTGGTGGCACGTACCTGTAGGCGGGAGGATCGCTTGAGCCCAAGAGGGAGAGGGTGCAGTGAGCCATGATTGTGCCACTGCACTCCACCTGGGTGACAGGAACTTTATGGGGAATGGGATCTTGGAGACTGAGTAGAGACTAGAGGAAAAAAAAAAAACTACCTCCCCAACTGGCCACACTATTCTTTTAAAAAAAATGTTAATTGACAAATTAAAATTGTATGTATTTACGGAGGTAGAATGTGATGTTATGATATATGTATACATTGTGGAATAATTAAATCCAGAGAATTAATAGATTCATCACCTCAAAACCTATCTTTTTTGTGGTGAGAACATTTGAAATTTATTGTCTTAGCAATTTTGAAATACACAATACTTCATTGTTAACTACAGTCACCATGCTGTGCTGTAGATCTCAACAAAATGTATTCTTCCTGTCTCAACTAAAACATTGTACTCTTTGACAACATTTCCCCATTCCTCTCACCCCCTCCAAAAATACCCATTCTTTATGTTGAAGAGAATGGCTAAAAAGTCCCAGCAGGTTTCAACTGACAGCTTCAGTGGTTGTCCCATCACACTTCAATGTTATTAATAGAAAGGGGAGGGGCAATACATAATTCGGACAGGCGGAAAGTACCATTGTAACCACTTTCCTGACTTCACAGAAAAAGTCCTCTTGTTTTCATCTGTAAAATGGGAACTGCGTGAATACCATTCTTCTTTTCTTCAGCCTCCAAAGAAAAAACAGATGCAAAGCCTTTTATCAATTGCAAAACAGTATACAATGTGTGTTATTACTCACAGTTGTCTTACTGTGACCAAACACTTTATAAGCCTGCGGCAAGTCAGCCTTACTCTCAGGAAGTGGACAATATTTGGGGAAGGAGAAGCAGCAGGATCTTTCAGGACAGTAGCCTTGGTGGGTCCAAAAATTCCTTGAGCGAAATGGGAGACAAAATTTTCTTCCTGCTTTGGGGTTTATCCTGTTAGTCTTTTCTCTCTTCACTCCTATTTTCTATGGAGAATTTCCTGGTTTTGGAGTTTGGGTGCGTTTTATGGAGAGGAGGCAGAACATCTTTAGCTCCAGCAGAATGAAAGGATACATGCAAAGGAACCTAGCACAGTATGTGGTACCCAGTTCCCCTTTAACTTGGCTTTATTCATTCACTCCTGGTAGGGCATTAATAAGGGATTTAGCCCCCTCCTATTGAAAACGTTTAATTCAGGGAAGAGTTCAGGCAGTGTGGACAGATACAGTGTAGGCCAAGCCTGTTTCTAAGGCAGGAGCTGGGTAGGGAGGGTGAGAAGGGCGAGAAGAATAGGGCAATATGTGTCGTCTGTGTTGCTGCTGTTGCAACCACCACAACAAACAAACAAGTGAAAAAAAAAAAAAAAAAAGAATTGTCCATACCGGAAAGTGTGCTGTTTTGGAGGAGGCTGGGGAAAGTGTGGATGGCTCGAGTGGGTCCTGTTGGATTGAAGTCTGACAGTGGTGATTCCCTTCAACAAATGGTCGGGGTGGGAGGGTACACACACACACACACACACACACACCCCACACGCAGCGCCCAGCCTCCGATTTCAGCGCTGGCAGGAGATAACCATTCTTAGCTCGCCTTTCCAGGGTTATTTTTGGCTGAGGCTGTTCGCTGATGGCAAAAGGTTTCAGCCCCCTCCCAAATCCCTCCCCGTGCTTGTTCTAAAGAGAAACTGGTGCGTGTAGGCTGCTCACTCCCAGGGAGACAGGGAGACGGGCCTGGCGCCGGAGAGGAACCCGGACTCTGCCCAAAGTCTCGCCGCCCGCCGGCTGTTTTCTGGCGGAGGGTGTGCCCCGGAGGGTGGCGATCGCGCGTGAAGGCTGGGGCCAGGCGCGAGTGCAGGCGTCACCGGGGTCGGGCTAGCAGGCCCTGGAATCAGGCTTTTGGGACACCCCGAATGTGAGTCCCACTTGGGGAGAAACTGAGGGCACCTCGGGTGGTCTGGCAGCGGAGAAGGTGGGCGGGAGAAAACTTTACGGGAAGGCAGAAGCAATCTCTGCCGAGGGAGTCAGCGAGCGGCCACGCGGAGAGGAGGGGCGGGCGGTCCCCAGGCGGGCGGGCGCAGGGCGCCGACCTGCCGGAGAGGGCGCCCGGGCGCGAGGCGGAGTCCCGGCGAGTGGCCAGGCTGGCGGAGGCCCCCGGTAGGCTGCAGATTCCCTCCGGCCCCGGGAGCCGCAGTAGGACCGGCCAGGAGGCGAGCCCCATCCCGGTGCTGACAGTGCCCACCGCGCCCTACGAGGACCGGCGGCCGGCCAGTGGCGGGGGTCTGTGGCGACCTACCGGCCTCTTCGAGGGCCAGCGCAACAACCTGCCCAACTTCATCCAGAGCGTGCTGTTGTCCATCGACCTGCGCGACCGTCGGGGCTGCACCACGGTGGTGGGCAGTGACGGCAGGTACTTTAGCAGGACGGCCATCAAGATCGTGGTGCAGATGGCCGCGGCCAACAGGGTGAGTGTCCGGATGCCCCTTGCTTCCCGCCGCGCCGCCGCCATGCCCTCTCCTAGCCCTTGTCCCCCTGCTGCCTCCGGGCCCAGCTGGGAGGCCCCTGCCCGGCCCTGGCTTTGCTTCCTCACTCCTGCGTCCTCCCCACTCCCGCCGTGCTCGCAGCCTCCCCGGTGCACCCCGGACACTGGGTTCTATTAGTACCCACCACCCCCAAAAGCCTTGAGGGGTGTCCGTCGTTCCTGGAGCCACTCCGGGCGCCCTGGACTCTTCTCCGACTCTGCACACCTCCCGCACCTGCTCATTTTTCTTTCGGACATTCTCTTACCCGGCCCTGTAGATTCCAAGGCATCTCCCAGTTTTCCATATTGTTCCCAACGCGTTCACTGCCCACAGTCCCCACACAAACTTCTTTCCCAAGCTCACAACATAGTTCCTCTGCCCTGTGCCCTTTTTGCAATAATCTGCCAGTCCCCTAAGTCTTAGCTCTGCCTATTTAACAGTAGTGGTGTCTCAGAACACACACACACACACACACACACACACACACACACGATCCCTGACATATTTGGCAAGAGTAGGCCCTGAAGGTTTTTAATATTTTGGTTCTTTAACCCAGTGGAATTACTGAATGATTTATTTAATTAGGGTAGGGATGGAGTGGATCCATTTGTTTGATGCTAAACAGCCTGAGCTCGCAGTTCCCAGGGGGCGTATCTCTAAATGGTCTGAAACGAGATTTGCAGTGGTTTTCTTAATGCAATTCCCAACTTCTCTCCAAATGCCTTTTGACATTTGACAACATTTCATGCCTCTTCCCCTTTCGCTTTTCATCCTTGTTTTCTCACCCTTCTCCCACGACCTCGGTAGTCTTCTGCAATCCAGATTCTCAGACTTCGGGTTTTTCTCCCTCTGCCCCTTTCCTCTCTGTCCTATAACTAGAAGCACCTTTTGGCATAGACCCGTATCCCAGTTTCCTCTTTCCCAGGTCCAGCAGCATCTCAAGGACATCTACAAGAGGGATACTTAACTTCAGGGGTCTCTGAATGATATGTGGGAAACATCGTCTAAAAAAGTAATTTTATCCTTATTCATGCAACCAGACCCACACTCATAGAACTTTTCTTTAAGGGGAGTGTCTTGCAGATGTATAAATGAGTGTTAAGATCTTTAAAGGCGAAACTGAACATTTCCCTGGCATTTGAATTCCCTCCTTCCTTCCCAACCCTCTCCTTTTCATTTTCTCATTTATTATTAAAAACATTTTTAATGGATCTCCATGCTTCATATTTATCTACTATAATTCCTCCTTCTCGGTGTTGCAGGGATGGGGAAAGAGGATTTTTTAAAAAACACAATAAAAAGCAATTGGGAGAAACAGGGCCAGTGGTGTTGTGGTGGGTAGTGGAATTGTGATTTTTGACTCCAGTAGACAATGATGCTGGATATATGGGGTTTGATTTCTCTCTGGCTCCTCACTTGAGATTGATGAAGTTTGGCTAGAATCAGGGAGTTGAAGAGAGGTTGACAAATGGTCTTTCACTCTTCTCTGACACGCTGTTCCTGTGGAGTGATGGAGAATAATGAGCCTTGGGAGAGCTATGGGAGCTCTCATACTCCTTCCCGAGCCAATTTTTTAGGGAGTGAGAGAAACATGGCCTGTCCAATACTTGTTGTGGGTCAGGATATTTTTGAAGCTACGGTTGTTGATTTGCATGGGAAAATTATTATGTCTTATTATTTCTTGTCCCACTTTACCATAAGGGCTCCTCAGCTTCTTACTTCAATGGGTCTTCCATGACAAACACACTTTATTAACTCTAAGAGTGGAATTTATTTTAACAGATAATTAGCATAGGTCAATATATGCTTAAAATAGAGTCAAATTAAACCTACTAGCTGTTATAAAGGACAGATGACAAAATCCACATAGAAGAATCGACTCTTAAATAATCTGAAAGTACTACTTCTAAGAGGGGCGGGCATGGGTGAAGGGAATGGTGGACATGTTTCAGAATTTCAAACGCCAACTTTAACCAATCGTTTCCTCATTTTGTTCACCTTCTTGGGGGCTTATGCTAAAGTGAAGTGAATAGCCATAAGGCTGGCTTCAGGAGAAAGGTGGTCTAAAAGAACTGGATAATTATAAGCAAAATTGGTCTCGAATGATTGAAAATTGATGAGAATGTGCTTGTCTCCTGATTTGGCATCCTGAGTTAGACTCAGGAATACTGAACATGGATCCCAAAGGCTTTGGTCTTTTTTGATATCCTATTGGATAATCATAAGCAGGCTAGAAAAATAGGAAACTAGAATTTATTCTCTTTGAACTGACAAATCTGACCAGTGGGCTGCATTCTCTCTATCTGAAAAATCTTGGTCTTGATTGAAAAAGTTAATTTTACAAAGCAATTTTCTTTTTTTAAATTAAATTTCACTTTTTTTGAGACAGGGTGTCACTTTGTTGCCCAGGCTGGAGTGCAATGGTACAGTCTTGGCTCACTGTAGCCTTGACCCCCACAGATTCAGGTGATCTTCCCACCTCAGCCTCCTGAGTAGCTGGGGCTATAGGTTCACGCCACTACGCACAGCTGATTTTTGTGTTTTTACTACTCATAGGGTTTCTCTGTGTTGCCCAGTCTAGTCTCAAACTCCTGATCTCAAGAGATCTGCCTGCCTTGGCCTCCTAAAGTGTCATGAACCACCATGCCCAGCCTACAAAGCAATGTTCTAGGAAAAACTACAGTTACTCTTTGATTATGTAATTGCTGGAGAAGAAAAGCATGGCATTTCTAAAATGATGAACTATATTACTTATATTTTAATATCTCATAAAGTTTGAAATAGACATTTCAAACATAAACATGTATAAAAATTTTTATAAATTAAAAATATAAAATCAAAAACATTTTACAATTATTTTATTATAAAATTATTATAGATTCAAAAACATTATAAATTTAAACAAGTTTTTAAAAAATTTATTTTGGGATTTCCCATGGAGTGATGGAGAATAATGAGCCTTGGGAGAGCTATGGCAACTCTCATACTCCTTCCTGGGCCAACTTTTTTAGGAAATGGGAGAAATATACCCTGTTCAATGTTTATTGAGGGTCAGGATATTTTTGAAGCTACAGTTGTTGATTTGCTTCAAACTTTAAAAAATTTTTAAAAAAATTATGGCATGTAAAAAAATTTATTATAAAACTTTGAAATTTTCAAACTTTCAGAAAAGCAGACAGATGAGATTAATGGCACTCACAGGCAAGCATAGAACATAGATTGTAAACATTTTGCTATATTTGTGTCATGACTATTTTTTGCTTGTGTTTGAAAGTATATTAAAGAAAATGATATTTTACCCCTAAATTCTTTAGTACAGATTTCTAAAAAAATAAGAACATTTTCCTGTATAGTTACAAAATCATCTTTTCAAACAAAATAAAAAATGGCTTTTTTATATCATTTATTACCCAGTCCACATTCAGATTTCCTGAATTATTGTGAAATGTCCTTTTATTTTTTGAGACAAAGTCTTGCTCTTTCACACAGCCTGAAGTGTAGTGAAACAATCATAGCTCATTGCAGCCTCAAACTCCTGGGCTCAAGTGATCTTGCTGCCTCAGCTTCCTGAGTAGCTAGGACTATAGGTGCACACCACCATGCCCAGCTAATTTATTGTTTTTGTAGAGATGGAGGTCTTACTACATTGCCCAGGCTGGTCTCAAACTCCTGGCTTCAAGTGATCCTTCCAGCTTGGTCTCCCTGAAATATCTTTTGTGGCTGGTTTGTTCAAATTAGTTTCTTCTAATCAAGGGACACACATTGCATTTGATTATTTAGCTCAAAACTGTTTTAACCTGGAAAATACCCATACTCTTTGTTTATGTATTTATTTAGTGAAATTGACTTGTTGAAAAACTAGTCAGTTGTCCTGTAGAATATTTCCCCTTCTGGAATTTTCTGGTTGCTTTTTATGGTGTCATTTAACTTTTCACTCTGTTTTTTCCTGGTTAACTGGAAGTTAGTTCTAAAGGCTTTTAGGCCTGCTATAACAAAATACCAAAAACTGGATGACTTATAAAGAATAGAAATTTATTTCTCACAGTCCTAGAGGCTAGCAAGTTTAAAATCAAGGAGCATGTGGTTTTGATATCTGGTTAGGACCAACTTTCTGGTTCATAGATTGGCCTTCTTGCTGGGCCCTCACATAGTGGGAGAGACTAGCTAGCTCTCTGGGGCCTCTTTTATAAGGGCACTAATTCCAATCATGAAGCCTCTGTCCTTATGGTCTAATGACCCCCTAAAGGCCCCACCTTTTAATACCAGCACCTTTGGGGTTAGGATGTCAACATATTAATTTTGGGAAGACATACACGTTCAGCCCATTGCAAGGTTTAGTTAGATTCAGGTTCAACTTCTTTTTTTAAAGACTATTTCATAGACAATAATGTGTATTCACATCCCATCATTAGTGATGGTGAGATGATCGCAAGGTTAGGGTGATCACTGCCTATCTCCTCTGCTATATTCCCCCTTGGGTCAAGCCAGTAGTCTGTGACGTGAACTTTGTACCATGTGTATATTCAGTTATATTCTGTATCAATAGTTACTTGATTGTTTTAGCATTTATTAATGATCCTTGCTTGAGTTGATTATTTCATTAGGGGTTTCAAAATGGTGAATTTCTAATTCTCTAATTCTATCTACATGTTTTAGCTGGCATTTTTCTATAAGCAGACCATTTTCTTCACAACTGGGTTATTTGGCTACCCTGAAACATAGTTCCTTCCGGGAAGGCAGAACATATGTTTATTTCTGTCTTTTAAAAATTACTGGTGTTTGGAGTGAAGATTAGGTGAGCTAACTACCTCCACAGGTGACAAATGAATTTTGTTTTGTCTCAATTTTGCTTTTTTGAATATCACTGTGGCTGCTTGGATTTTTATATTTAATTTGAATGGATTAGGGAATAAATGAGAAGATAGGTTTTATCTGTTTCTGTAGTTTTTATGTGGCTGTGTGAACTTACTTTTAAAAATTCCCAGAAATATTTTAATTCCCCTTTAAAGATATAAACTATGTCATACTATAAAGCAAAAGAAAAACCAATCATGTGAAGAGTAAATAGTATCGTTTAAACGAATTGTGGTTAAGCTTAGTTTGTAACTAATTAGTTTTTTATTTTCTTTCTACTTTTATCTGCTTCAGAGCCTCTTCAGTGGTTTAGATCTTCTATGTGTCAAATTATTCTAATCTCTTAAAAAGTTTAAGAGCTAAAATACAACACAATGACTACAAGAATGCCTTTGTCCTTTTCTGGGTAGGTACACCTAAGGCAACTTCTTTTTCTCTTCTTTCTTCTCTTCTTCTTTCTTATTCTTAAATCATCTTCAATATTGGACAGATGACAGCACTATGCCTGCCTCAAGATGTTTCTGAGTTTTTCTTTTTTTTTTTCTTCTTTTTTTTTTTGAGATGGAGTCTTGCTCTGTCACCCAGGCTAGAGTGCAGTGGCACAATCTTGGCTCACTACAACTTCTGCCTCCTGGGTTCCAGTGATTCTCCCAACTCAGCCTCCTGAGTAGCTGGGGTTACAGGCATGCACCACCACGCGTAGTTAATTTTTTGTATTTTTACCAGAGACGGGGTTTCACCATGTCGGCCAGGCTGGTCTTGAACTCCTGACCTCAAGGGATCTGCCTGCCTTGGCCTCCCAAAGTGCTGGGATTACACGTGTGAGCTACTGCGCCCGGCCGTTTCTGACTTTTTCTAAAGTCTTCTTTCTCTGGAGATGACATTATATAATAGCACTGTTCAATAGAAGTTTCTTTGATGATGGAACTGTTCTATAATCTGCATTGTCCCAGCCACTAGCCATATGTGACTACTGTAACACTTGAAATGTGGCTAGAGCAACTGAAGAACTGAATTTTGCATTTTACTGAATTTTAATTAATTAAAATAGAAATGCAAATAACCATAAGTGGTTAGTAGCTACCATACTGGACAGCAAAGATCTATAATTCAGCATTTAAAATCGATTTTGTTTTGTTTTCAAAAATGGAGTCAGACTTTTACAACCCAAAAGAACTGTAGGTTAAATTAAGGTAAATCACCAAATACTACATACACATTTGGGAAATCCAAACCAGATTTTTTCATGTGATAACCACACCCTCTTTTGACTTTAGCCTTGGAGTTAATGGAGTATGGCAGAAAAAACCCTGTATCAGCAGCTGGAAGACTCACCTTCTTTTCCTAGCTCTGCCATATATTGACCAAAAGAGTCAAAGTCCATTCAGATGGTTGAGGGGCCTTGGAATTTTGTTTTTGGTTTTCACATACAAGTTGGAGGGCAGATGCGTTAGCCTCTTGAAATACCCAGAAACCACTTGTTTCCTCATCTAAAAATCAGGTATGACAGGATCATTTAATTATCCTGGAAATCAGACGAAGCACTGCATATGAAAGCACTTTGTAACATCGATAGCACTGGGAAATGTAAAGACCTTTTACTGAAATATAAAGGTGTATGGTCAACTGAATATATCTCAGATAGTTATGATTTGACTGTATATATTGAATATAACCTGTAGTGGGCCCCTTGGTAAACAGCTTACAGTTTTGTTGCAAGTTTTAGCCAAGAGAAAATTTATTTGTTGACTAGTCATGCCCTTTATTGGCCACATGATGAGCAGCAAAGATATTAACACACAGTGCACCTTGCAGAATTCAAGAATGTCTCAGTGTCTTGTGAACTAGGAAGCTGAAATGCAGTGGTATGCAGAAGGCTGGCTCAGTAGGAGCCTTGGGAGTGTCCTCCAGATAGATGTTTGTGCAGGTTGTATTTGATTCCAGTTGGCCATGAAAAGCTGGTTGCTCTAAAGAATGAGAATATACTTGGTTTTGCATTTACTAGAACTATCTGGGGAACAAATCTTGGGGTGGAAGAAAGAAGGGAGGGAGGGAAAGCTGTGCTTCAATACTTAGGGCTTCTTTCCTGGAATGGATCTGAGAATCTGGGATTGGGTGGCTAATAGCTCATCTCTAGAAGGGAGAAAGAACTGGGTGGTGATGGCTTTGTATTTTCTATTGGAGTTCACTACAGAATAGGTGAATGGAATGGGCTGCTATGATCCAGACATTAGGGAGGATAGGTTTGTGATACATTAGAAAACTTGAATGAGCCCTTCTATGATTCTCTCTTCCCTCTTTCTGCTTCCCGTTCTTAATCACCATCCGCAGGTTGTGGAATTAGCAAATCTATTATGTGAGCAATAGCAAACTTACAGGAGCCCTTGGCTCCATCTATCTCCCTGTTTGTGTCAGTTCCTTCTGGATGCTTTTAGTCTGTGGTCTTCATTCACTCTTTTTATGGGGAAGTAAAAGGAGTGGGACAGATTATGAGAACAGCTGGGTCCTCCCAGTTGCTGGGGTGGTTATTTTAAGCTTTGTTTAATGTGTCCAGAGACCCAGATGGCATTTTTAACTAAGCTGCTTTATTAAATCTTGTGATAAAGCATAGTGACGTTTATTGAAAAGGCAGACACGCATCAGCAACATTATGCGTGAAACTTGCTCTAAGAATTTTCTATAAAACATCTGTTCTCTTTGAGCCTTTTGTGAACTCTGGAAGTTTGCTAGTTTCCATACAGACTTGAGAACAAGAAGTTGGAACCCACTTTTGGAGATGTCCAAGCATAGGTATTGGAATCATTAATCCTAACCCTCTCAGTTTTAAGGCCCCGGATACCCTTCTGTTAGACAACAGTAACATGAGCAAGCACTGTAATAACATTTAAACAAGATTATTTGGAAATAATGGACAAGAAAAATTAGTATACATTGTTTGGGGATTTTAAAATTAAAGATAAAAAGCTAGGGCTTCAATGACCTGTGCCAGCCTATAGCCTTAAGAGTCAATTTGCAAACACTCAAGATTTGGCCAATATGCCTCTACTACTTCTACTTAACACAGTCAAAGGGAAATTTTTAGATTCTTCCATCTGATTTGACTCTCTTAGTTACGAATAAGAGGATATCTAGAATATATATGTGACTTGTTAAAATGAAAATCCACCTTCTCTGAGTCTTCAAATATCTTTCATATCTTACATTTTTAGTCAAATCAACTTTTGAAGTCATGTCCGTAGTTGTATGAAAAGAAAAATTTCAGGAACATTCAACCTCAAAAGTTCTTTTTCTTAGTCTGAAGTCGTAGAAGCATTTGACTTTTACTTTCTCTTTTTAAGTTTGTACTAGTAGGTATTTTGTATAAATATAATATTTACTTATTGCCTTTGTATTCTTTTTCTCTAGTAAACATCCTGGTTTTTAGCTATCAATATGTAGTTTTACATTTAGGGATTTCTAATGGAAAGAGAAAGGAATCTGCAATCAGAGGACGAGAGTTTATTCTACTTGACCAAACACATAGAAAATACTGGAAGGAGAGTTTTACAACAAATATTTTATATCTATGACATGTAAAAAGATTTTGAAATCAAGAAAATTCAAACAATTCAATACAAATATCATCAATAATAACACATGAACAGGTGGCCAACTTTATTAATAACCAGAGAAATATAAATTAAAACAATCCATCAACTTGTAAAACAGATGAAATTACCCAGAGTTGGTGTAGCAGATGGAAAATTGTCATGTTTGTATACTGTTCATAGAAGATAAATTGACATAATTTTTTGGTCAGGCAATTTGGAAGTATATATGTAAATTAATAGAGTAGTTTTCTAATAACCTGGGAATCTCTTAATCTAAGAATCTTTACTGTAGATTTTTCTAGAACAAATGTACAAACATCTGTGTACAAGGGTACTCACTGCAGCATTTTGCTAAGGAAAAACTCAGAAAAAATCTGTATGTTCAACAGAGAACAGGTACATAATTTATGACACAACTGCACAATATACACCACTAAAATAAAGGATATAAATTTATATGTAGTATGAAAAAGATGTGAATGATAGCTTGTTGGTGAAAAACAGCAATGACTGGAATATTGTGTGTAACGTAATCCTGCTTTTCTGTATATAATGTAGGCATAGAAAATAGGATTGAAAGGACATACTCTAGTCAACAGTGTATATAGCTTGGGTGGAGGGGGTGTATAATGGGGAAGGAGAGTCCCTTTTCCTATCTATTCCATATACATCTCTGGATTTAAAAGATCATACATGCATATGCATTACCTTCAAAATTAAAATGATAAAGACAAAAGGAGAAGCTTTGGATTTGAATCATGATACTACTGTTTGCAACTTCTATGACCGTGGGGAAGTCGCCTAGCCTCCTGGGGTTTATTTCCTCATTTATAAAAATAGGGAAAGTAATAATACTTGTATACATATCTTCTAGGGTTGTTGGGAGGATTGAATGTGATAATGGGTTACAGCATTATGAATTATTTATTCATATAACACAATTATTATAAAAATATTTTGCTCTGATTAAAATAAAAGAAGGACGAGATCGTGTGTGTTTTTCAGTCCCAGTAGCTTTACTAACCAGAAAGCGCCTGCTGATGTGGTGATCACAGTTGCTTTGGTGCAGCTTCCTCTTGACTTTTGGCATTTCTCCATGCTGCTAGCTAAGGCTGAGGTGGCGACTGTGGAAGGTGTGATCTCCTCCCCCTCCCAGCACACATTTGTGTGCATACTCACAGTCTTGCACACACAAACACACACAGGCACACTCTATCACAGTACATGAGGTGGCAGCAGCTGCTCCGGCATAGACTTTCACACAACATAAAGGGCTTTTTTGGTGTGGTCTGTGCATTATTTCCTGTTAAGCATGAGCTGAATCAGTGCCATGCTTTTCCATCTGAAACCTTTCTGAGGCTCAGGCTGTGTTAAGAGCAAACCCTCTCCCCTCCATGCCCACCCCATGGCCCTCTACTGAAGCCAGATCATAATCTGCTCATTTCATGAGGATTTTCAAACCGAATGGACTGGGCCATGTGAGAGATCACTGAAAGGAACAGACCAAGCAGAGGCTAAGAGACTCCACGCTAATCTGCTGAGTCATCTGAAAATGCACAGCTGCGGGAGCTCACGGTGCTTTAAAGTACTTTGGCAGGATGTTTGTTCAGGGGGCCTGTTCCTGCAGCCCTGCTGAATGTTTGGTTAGGAGGCATAATCATTTTTTGGACAGGACCTCCCAAATGTAAAGTGATAGATGCTAATGTGGAATATAATACAGAAGGTCCAGCTTGGATGTCATAAATAACAATAAATTGTTTAATCTTGCCGAGTTGTAAATCTATGATTGCCAGAGGTCTTTAGTTCACTGGAACATAGTATAGGGGCAGGGGCACTTAGCCAATAGGCAGTTATTATTTTCCAAACAGACAGAAACTGGTCTGATGGAATTTATCTAAAAAGGCATACACATGTATTGTAATTAATTGTGACAATTACTGAGAGAAAACACATGGCCGTAAAGAGGCTGAGGGGTTTTTCTGTTCCACCTATAAATGTATATGTATATTCACCTATATTCTACCTATGTATAAGTAAGAGAATGAGTTTTTGTTTTGGGGATATATATTTATACCTAACTATACAGATAGATATACACATACTTAATTTCTGTCTACCTATTAAGGTGCGGTGCCAGATGGAATTTATTTTTAAACATTTAGATAGCTTATTCTATAGCATATGTGTGCATATAGCCCCCCCATAAAGCTTTGTCTCTTTTCTGGATATATTTAACAAGAGGCTAGAACAGAGTCCAAAATGTCAGAAATGTTTGAACATTCCATAGAAATGAAGGAGGTGTTTCCAAATGACCTATGTTTCTATGGCAATAAATAGAAATTGTGCTGCGTTGGAAGGGTCAGGAGTAAGGAATATAAACAGTGTAAGTATGACTATTCCAGGCAGAAATCTACCCTGTAAGAACAGCTTTGTGCAGTGAGCTCAACAACATTGATCAGTTAGCAGTCCGGTTCAGTACAACATTGATCAGGTAGCAAGCCAGTTCGGCAGTGCCAGTCGGAGACACAGATGGGGACAATCAAAGAAGATGCAGGTAAGGACAAGGATGCAGACATGTACCTGTCACTACCATGGACTTCAGCAGCTTCTTAGTGAGCAGGTTTATGATCAAAGAAGAAAGACATCGTTGATATGTAAGCACGATGCAATTAATTATCTGTTTAGTTATTAGCAAACTACATCCAGTTTTTAGTTTTTAGGGTTTTTTTTCATTTTTCTTTTTTGAAACGGGTTCTTCTTCTGTCATCCAGGCTGGAGTGCAGAAGTTATCCAAGCTCACTGCAGCCTTAAATTCCTGGGCTCCGTGGATCCTCCAACCTCAGCCTCCCAAGAAGCAGGGACTACAGGTGCACGCCACCATGGCCAGCTAACTTTTCTTATCTTTTTGTAGAGATGAGGTCTTGCTGTATTGCACAGGCTTCTCTTGAGCTCCTGGCAGTGCAGATATTTCCATGTTTATATAGATGGTGGTGTAGATATTTCCTTGTTTATGTAGATGGCGGTGTAGATATTTCCATGTTTATAGAGATGGCGGTGTATATATTTCCATGTTTATAGAGATAGCGGTGTAGAAATTTCCATGTTTATAGAGATAGTGGTATAGGTATTTCCATGTTTATAGAGATAGCGGAGTAGATATTTCCATGTTTATACAGATAGCTGTGTAGATATTTCCAAGTTTACACAGATTGCGGTGTTGATATTTCCATGTATATACAGATATCGGTGTAGACATTTCCATGTTTATACAGCTCGTGGTGCAGATATTTACATCTTTATACAGATGGCAGTGTAGATATTTCCAGGTTTATACAGATGGCGGTGTAGAGATTTCCATGTTTATGGAGATGGCAGTGTAGATATTTTCATGTTTATAGAGATGGCGGTGTAGATATTTCCATGTTTATAGAGATAGTGCGGTAGATATTTCCATGTTTATAGAGATGGCGGTGTAGATATTTCCATGTTTATAGAGATAGTGCGGTAGATATTTCCATGTTTATAGAGATGGCTGTGTAGATATTTCCATGTATATAGATGGCAGTGTAGATATTTCCGTGTTTATACATATGGTGGTGTAGATATTTCCATGTTTATACAGAAGACTGTGCAGGTATTTCCAAGTTTATACAGATGGCGGTGTAGATATTTCCATGTTTATAGAGATAGCCATGTAGATATTTCCATGTTTATACAGATAGGGGTGTAGACATTTCCATGTTTATACTGATAGCGGTGTTTATATTTCCATGTTTATAGAGATAGCGGTGTAGACATTTCCATGTTTGTACAGACAGCGGAGTAGATACTTGCATGTTTATACAGATAGCGGTGTAGATATTTCCATGTTTATACAGATCGTGGTGTAGATATTTCCATGTTTATACAGATCGTGGTGTAGATATTTCCATGTTTATACAGATACCGGAGTAGATATTTCCATGTTTATACAGGTAGCGGTGTAGATATTTCCATGTTTTTGGAGATGGCGGTGTATTTTCATGTTTATAGAGATTGCGGTGTAGGTATTTTCATGTTTATATAGATAGCGGTGTAGTTATTTCCATGTGTATAGAGATAGCGGTGTAGATGTTTCCATGTTTATACCGATGGCTGTGTAGATATTTACATGTGTATACAGATGGCAGTGTAGATATTTCCATGTTTATAGAGATGGTGGTGTAGATATCTCCAAGTTTATAGAGATAACTGTGTAGATATTTCCATGCTTATACAGATGGCGGTGTAGATATTTCCGTGTTTATAGAGATAGCTGTGTAGATATTTCCATGTTTATACAGATAGCGGTGCAGATATTTCCATGTTTATAGAGATAGCGGTGTAGATATTTCCATGTTTATACACATAGCGGTGTTATATTTCCATGTTTATTCAGATGACGGTGTAGATATTTCCATGTTTATACACAGGGCGGTGTAGATATTTCCATATTTATAGAGATAGCCGTGTAGATATTTCCAGGTTTATACAGATGGCAGTGTAGATATTTCCTTGTTTATAAAGACGGTGGTGTAGATCTTTCCATGTATATACAGAAGACGGTGTAGTTATTTCCAAGTTTATACAGATGGCATTGTAGATATTTCCGTGTTTATAGAGATAGCGGTGTAGATATTTCCATGTTTATACAGATACCGGTGTAGATATTTCCATGTTTATACAGGTAGTGTTGTAGATATTTCCATGTTTATACAGATCGCGGTGTAGATATTTCCATCTTTTTAGAGATGGCAGTGTAGATATTTCCATGTTTATACAAATGGCGGTGTAGATATTTCCATGTTTATGCAGATGGTGGTGTGGATATTTCCATGTTTATAGAGATGGAGGTGTAGGTATTTCCATGTTTATGCAGATGGTGGTGTGGATATTTCCATGTTTATAGAGATGGAGGTGTAGGTATTTCCATGTTTATGGAGATAGTGATGTAGATATTTCCATGTTTATAAAGGTAGCTGAGTAGATATTTCCATGTTTATGCAGATAGCGGTGTTGGCATTTCCATGTTTATACAGATAGAAGTGCAGATATTTCCATGCTTATACAGATCGCGGTGTAGATATTTCCATCCTTATACAGATGGCAGTGTAGATATTTCCATGTTTATACAGATAGCAGTGTAGATATTTCCATGTTTACACAGATGGCGGTGTAGATAGTTCCATGTTTATGGAGCTGGCAGTGTTGATATTTCCATGTGTATACAGATGGCAGTGTGGATATTTCCATGATTATACAGATGGCGGTGTTGATATTTCCATGTTTATACAGATAGCGTTGTAGATATTTCCATGTTTATAGAGATAGCGGTGTTGGTATTTCCATGTTTATACAGGTAGCGTTGTAGATATTTCCAGGTTTATACACCTTGCGGTGTTGATATTTCCATCTTTATACAGGTGGCATTGTAGATATTTCCATGTTTATAGAGATAGCGCTGTACATATTTCCATGTTTTTACATATAGCATTGTAAATATTTCCATGTTTATAGAGATAGCGGTGTAAATATTTCCATGTTTATACAGATAACGGTTTAAATGTTTACACATTTACAGAGATAGCAGTGTAGATATTTCCACGTTTATACAGAAAGTGGTGTAGGTATTTCCACGTTTATACACATAGCGATGTAGATATTTCCAAGTTTATAGATATAGCGGTGTAGATATTTCCACGTTTATACACATAGCGGTGTACTTATTTCCACGTTTATAGAGATAGCGGTGTAGATATTTCCACGTTTATACAGATAGCGGTGTAGATATTTCCACGTTTATACATATAGCGGTGTAGATATTTCTATGTTTATACAGAAATCCGTGTAGGTATTTCCATGTTTATACAGATGGTTGTGTTGTTATTTCCATGTTTATACAGATGACTGTGTATATATTTCCATGTTTGTACAGATGACGGTGGAGATATTTCTATGTTTATAGAGATTGCGGTGTAGATATTTCCATGTGTATACAGAGAGCTATGTAGATATTTCCATGATTATACAGATGGAGATGTAGATTCTTCCTTGTTTCTACAGATGACTGTGTAGATATTTCCATGTTTTTACACATGTCGGTGTAGATATTTCCATGTGTATAGATATACCCATGTAGATATTTCCATGTTTATACAGACAGCCGTGTAGACATTTCCATGTTTATAGAGATAGCGGTGTAGACATTTCCATATTTATACAGATAGAGTTGTAGATATTTTAATGTTTATACCGATAGCGGTGTAGATATTTCCATGTTTATACAGATGACTGTGTAGGTATTTCCATGTTTATAGATATGGCGGTGGAGATATTTCCATGTTTATAGAGATAGCCATGTAGATATTTCCATGTTTAAACAGAGAGCGGTGTAGACATTTCAATGTTTATGGACATAGCAGTGTAGGTATTTCCAAATTTATACAGATGGCGGTGTAGATATTTCCATGTTTATTGAGATAGCCATGTAGATATTTCCATGTTTATACAGATAGCGGTGTAGACATTTCCACTTTTATAGAGATAGCGGTGTATGTATTTCCATATTTATGCTGACAGCGGTGTAGATATTTCCATGTTTATTCAGATAGCGGTGTAGATATTTCCATGTTTATATAGATAGCGGTGCAGATATTTACATGTTTATACAGATATCGTTTTAGGTATTTCCATGTTTATACAGATAGTGGTGTAGGTATTTCCATATTTATACAGATAGCGGTGGAGATATTTCCATGTTTATACAGATGGAGGTGTAGATATTTCCATGTTTATACAGATGACTGTGTAGGTATTTCCATGTTTATACAGATAGTGGTGTAGGTAATTCCATGTTTATACACATGGCTGTGTTGATATTTTCATGTGTATACAGATGGCAGGGCAGATAATTCCATGTTGACACAGATGGAGCTTTAGATATTTCCATGTTTCTACAGATGACTCTGTAGATATTTCCATGTTTTTACAGATGGCGGTGTAGATATTTCCATGTTTATACAGATAGCGTTGTGGCTATTTCCACGTTTATAGAGATAGCAATGTAGATATTTCCATGTTTATACAGATAGCAGTGTAGATATTTCCTTGTTTATACAGATAGCGGTGGAGATATTTCCATGTTTATACAGATAGCGGTGGAGATATTCCATGTTTGTAAACTTTGCGTTGTAGATATTTCCATGTATATGCAGATAGCGGTGTAGATATTTCCATATTTATAGAGATAGCGGTGTAGTTATTTCCATGTTTATTCAGATGGCGGTGTAGATATTTCCTTGTTTCTACAGATAGCGGTGTGGCTGTTCCATGTTTATACAGATGGCAGTGTAGATATTTCCATGTTTATACAGATAGTGGTGTAGATATTTCCATGTTTATAAAGATAACGTTGTAGATATTTCCATGTTTATGGAGATAGCGGTGGAGATATTTCCATATTTATAGAGATAGTGGTCGAGATATTTCCATATTTATACAGATAATGATGTAGATATTTCCATGTTTATACTGATAGCGGTGTAGAGATTTCCATGTTTATAGAGATGGCTGTGTAGATAATTCCATGTTTATGCAGATGGCATTGAAGATATTTCCATGTTTATACAGATACTGATGTAGGTATTTCCATGTTTATACAGAAGACTGTGTAGGTATTTCCATGTTGATTGATATGGCGGTGGAGATATTTCCATGCTTATACAGATTTCGGTGTAGATATTTCCATGTTTATACAGATGGAGGTGTAGATATTTCCATGTTTCTACAGATGACTGTGTAGATATTTCCATGTTTTTACAGATGGCGGTGAAGATATTTCTATGTTTACACAGATAGCGGTGTAGGTATTTCCATGTTTACAGTGATGGAGGTGTAGATATTTCCATCTTCTGACAGATAGCAGTGGGCATATTTGCTTGTTGACACAGACAGCTGTGTAGATACATCTATATTTACACAGATAGTGTTGTAGGTATTTCCATGTTTTTACAGATTGCGGTGTAGATATTTCCATGTTTATAAAGATAGCGGTGTAGATATTTCCATGTTTATACAGTTAGCGGTGGAGATATTTCCATGTTTATACAGATAGCGATGTTGATATTTCCAAGTTTATACAGATAGCGGTGTAGATATCTCCATGTTTATACAGATAGCGGTAGAGATATTTCCATTTTTACACAGAGAGCGATGTAGATATTTCCAAGTTTACACAGATAGCGGTTTAGATATTTCCACGTTTACAGAGATAGCAGTGTATATATTTCCATGTTTATATTGATGGGTGTGTAGATATTTCCATGTGTATACAGATGGCAGTGTAGAAATTTCCATGTTTATACTGATGTAGGTGTAGATAATTCCATGTTTATACAGATGATTGTGTAGATATTTCCATGTTTTTACAGATGGCGGTGTGGATATTTCCATGATTATACAGATGGCGGTGTTGATATTTCCATGTTTATACAGATAGCGTTGTAGATAGTTCCATGTTTATAGAGATAGCGGTGTTGGTATTTCCAAGTTTATACGGGTAGCGGTGTAGATATTTCCAGGTTTATACAGCTTGCGGTGTTGATATTTCCATCTTTATACAGATGGCATTGTAGATATTTCCATGTTTATAGAGATAGCGGTGTACATATTTCCATGTTTTTACATATGGCGTTGTAAATATTTCCATATTTATAGAGATAGCGGTGTAAATATTTCCATGTTTATACAGATAACGGTTTAAATCTTTACACATTTACAGAGATAGCAGTGTAGATATTTCCACGTTTATACAGAAAGTGGTGTATGTATTTCCACGTTTATACACATAGCGATGTACATATTTTCAAGTTTATAGAGATAGCGGTGTAGATATTTCCACGTTTATACACATAGCGGTGTACATATTTCCACGTTTATAGAGACAGCGGTGTAGATATTTCCACGTTTATACAGATAGCGGTGTAGATATTTCCACGTTTATATAGATAGCGGTGTAGATATTTGCATGTTTATACAGATAGCTTTGTAGATATTTCCTTGTTTATACAGACGGTCGTGTAAATATTTCCATGTTTATACAGATGGCGCTGTATATATTTCCATGTTTATACAGATGGAGGTGTAGATATTTCCATGTTTATACAGATAGCGGTGTAGCTATTACCATGTTTACACAGATAGCAGTGAAGATATTTCCATCTTTGCACAGATTGCGGTGTAGTTATTTACATCTTTACACAGATAGCGTTGTAGATATTTCCATGTTTACACTGATAGTGGTGTAGATATTTCTATGTTTTCACAGATAGCGTTGTAGATATTTGCATGTTTATACAGATAGCGGTGTAGTTATTTCCATTTTTATACAGATAATGGTGTAGATGTTTCCATGTTTATTCAGATAGCGGTGGAGATATTTCCAAGTTTATATAGATCGCCATGTAGATATTTTCATGTTTATACAGATAGCTGTGTAGACATTTCTATGTTTATAGAGATAGCATTGTAGATATTTCCATATTTATACAGATAGCAGTGAAGGTATTTCCATGTTTATACAGATAGCCGTGTAGACGTTTCCATGTTTATACAGAAAGCGGTGTAGATATTTCCATGTTTATACAGATCGTGGTGTAGATATTTCCATGTTTATATAGATAGCGGTGTAGATGTTTCCATGTTTATACAGGTAGCGGTGTAGATATTGCCATGTTTATACAGATTGCGGTGTTGACATTTCCATCTTTCTACAGATGGCAGCGTAGATATTTCTATGTTTATACAGAAATCTGTGTAGTATTTCCATGTTTATACAGATGGTTGTGTAGTTATTTCCATGTTTATACAGATGACTGTGTATATATTTCCATGTTTATACAGATGACGGTGGAGATATTTCTATGTTTATAGAGATTGCTGTGTAGATGTTTCCATGTGTATACAGAGGGCTGTGTAGATATTTCCATGTTTATAGAGATGGAGGTGTAGTTTCTTCCTTGTTTCTACAGATGACTGTGTAGGTATTTCCATGTTTTTACACATGGCGGTGTAGATATTTCCATGTGTATAGATATACCCATGTAGATATTTCCATGTTTATACAGACAGCCGTGTAGACATTTCCATGTTTATAGAGATAGCGGTGTAGACATTTCCATATTTATACAGATAGCGTTGTAGATATTTTCATGTTTATACCGATAGCGGTGTAGATATTTCCATGTTTATACAGACGACTGTGTAGGTATTTTCATGTTTATAGATATGGCGGTGGAGATATTTCCATGTTTATAGAGATAGCCTTGTAGATATTTCCATGTTTAAACAGAGAGCGGTGTAGACATTTCAATGTTTATAGACATAGCAGTGTAGGTATTTCCAAATTTATATAGATGGTGGTGTAGATATTTCCATGTTTATTGAGATAGCCATGTAGATATTTCCATGTTCATACAGATAGCGGTGTAGACATTTCCACTTTTATAGAGATAGCGGTGTATGTATTTCCATATTTAGGCTGATAGCGCTGTAGATATTTCCATGTTTATTCAGATAGCGGTGTAGATATTTCCATGTTTATACAGATAGCGGTGCAGATATTTACATGTTTATACAGATATCGCTGTAGGTATTTCCATGTTTATACAGATAGTGGTGTAGATATTTCCATATTTATACAGATAGTGGTGGAGATATTTCCATGTTTATACAGATGGAGGTGTAGATATTTCCATGTTTATACAGTTGACTGTGTAGGTATTTCCATGTTTATACACATAGTGGTGTAGGTAATTCCATGTTTATACAGATGGCTGTGTTGATATTTTCATGTGTATACAGATGGCAGTGCAGATAATTCCATGTTGACACAGATGGAGGTTTAGATATTTCCATGTTTCTACAGATGACCCTGTAGATATTTCCATGTTTTTACAGATGGCGGTGTAGATATTTCCATGTTTATACAGATAGCGTTGTGGCTATTTCCATGTTTATAGAGATAGCAATGTAGATATTTCCATGTTTATACAGATAGTAGTGTAGATATTTCCTTGTTTATACAGATAGCGGTGGAGATATTTCCATGTTTATACAGATAGCGGTGGAGATATTCCATGTTTGTAAACTTTGTGTTGTAGATATTTCCATGTATATGCAGATAGCGGTGTAGATATTTCCATATTTATAGAGATAGCGGTGTAGTTATTTCCATGTTTATTCAGATGGCGGTGTAGATATTTCCTAGTTTATACAGATAGCGGTGTGGCTGTTCCATGTTTATACAGAAGGCAGTGTAGATATTTCCATGTTTACACAGATAGTGGTGTAGATATTTCCATGTTTATAAAGATAACGTTGTAGATATTTCCATGTTTATAGAGATAGCGGTGGAGATATTTCCATATTTATAGAGATAGCGGTCGAGATATTTAGATGTTTATACAGATAACGATGTAGATATTTCCATGTTTATACTGATAGCGGTGTAGATATTTCCATGTTTATAGAGATGGCTGTGTAGATAATTCCATGTTTATGCAGATGGCAGTGAAGATATTTCCATGTTTATACAGATACTGATGTAGGTATTTCCATGTTTATACAGATGACTGTGTAGATATTTCCATGTTTTTACAGATGGCGGTGTAGATATTTCTATGTTTATACAGATAGCAGTGTAGGTATTTCCATGTTTACAGAGATGGAGGTGTAGATATTTCCATCTTCTGACAGATAGCAGTGGGCATATTTGCATGTTTACACAGAGAGCTGTGTAGATACATCTATCTTTACACAGATAGTGTTGTAGGTATTTCCATGTTTATACAGATTGCGGTGTAGATATTTCCATGTTTATAAAGATAGCGGTGTAGATATTTCCATGTTTATACAGATAGCGGTGGAGATATTTCCATGTTTATACAGATAGCGATGTTGATATTTCCAAGTTTATACAGATAGCGGTGTAGATATCTCCATGTTTATTCAGATAGCGGTAGAGATATTTCCATTTTTACACAGAGAGCGATGTAGATATTTCCAAGTTTACACAGATAGCGGTTTAGATATTTCCACGTTTACAGAGATAGCAGTGTATATATTTCCATGTTTATATTGAAGGGAGTGTAGATATTTCCATGTGTATACAGATGGCAGTGTAGATATTTCCATGTTTATACTGATGGAGGTGTAGATAATTCCATGTTTATACAGATGATTGTGTAGATATTTCCATGTTTTTACAGATGGCAGTGTGGATATTTCCATGATTATACAGAGGGCGGTGTTGATATTTCCATGTTTATACAGATAGCGTTGTAGATATTTCCATGTTTATAGAGATAGCGGTGTTGGTATTTCCATGTTTATACATATAGCGGTGTAGATATTTCCACGTTTATACAGATAGCGGTGTAGATATTTGCATGTTTATACAGATTGCTTTGTAGATATTTCCTTGTTTATAGAGTTGGTGGTGTAAATATTTCCATGTTTATACAGATGGCGCTGTATATATTTCCATGTTTATACAGATGGAGGTGTAGATATTTCCATGTTTATACAGATAGTGGTGTAGCTATTACCATGCTTACACAGATAGCAGTGTAGATATTTCCAGCTTTGCACAGATTGCGGTGTAGTTATTTACATCTTTACACAGATAGCGGTGTAGATATTTCCATGTTTACACTGATAGTGGTGTAGATATTTCTATGTTTGCACAGATAGCATTGTAGATATTTGCATGTTTATACAGATAGCGGTGTAGATATTTCCATGTTTATACAGATAATGGTGTAGATGTTTCCATGTTTATTCAGATTGCGGTGGAGATATTTCCAGGTTTATATAGACCGCCATGTAGATATTTCCATGTTTATACAGATAGCTGTGTAGACATTTCTATGTTTATAGAGATAGCAGTGTAGATATTTCCATATTTATACATATAGCAGTTAAGGTATTTCCATGTTTATACAGATAGCCGTGTAGACGTTTCCATGTTTATACAGAAAGCAGTGTAGATATTTCCATGTTTATACAGATCGTGGTGTAGATATTTCCATGTTTATATAGATAGCGGTGTAGATATTTCCATGTTTATACCGATAGCGGTGTAGACATTTTCATGTTTATACAGAGGACTCTGTAGGTATTTCCAAGTTTATAGATTTGGCGGTGGAGATATTTCCATGTTTATAGAGATAGCCATGTAGATATTTCCATGTTTAAACAGAGAGCGGTGTAGACATTTCAATGTGTATAGACATAGCAGTGTTGGTATTTCCAAATTTATACAGATGGCGGTGTAGGTATTTAGATGTTTATTGAGATAGCCATGTAGATATTTCCATGTTTATACAGATAGCGGTGTAGACATTTCCACGTTTATAGAGAGAGCGGTGTATGTATTTCCATATTTATGCTGACAGCGGTGTAGATATTTCCATGTTTATTCAGATATCGGTGTAGATATTTCCATGTTTATACAGATAGTGGTGCAGATATTTACATGTTTATACAGATATCGTTGTAGGTATTTCCATGTTTATACAGATATTGGTGTAGATATTTCCATATTTATACAGATAGCGGTGGAGGTATTTCCATGTTTATACAGATAGCGGTGGAGACATTCCATGTTTGTAAACTTTGCGTTGTAGATATTTCCATGTATATGCAGATAGCGGTGTAGATATTTCCATATTTATAGAGATAGCAGTGTAGTTATTTCCATGTTTATTCAGATGGCGGTGTAGATATTTCCTTGTTTATACAGATAGCGGTGTGGCTGTTCCATGTTTATACAGATGGCAGTGTAGATATTCCCATGTTTATACAGATAGTGGTGTAGATATTTCCATGTTTATAAAGATAACGTTGTAGATATTTCCATGTTTATAGAGATAGCGGTGGATATATTTCCATATTTATAGAGATAGCGGTCGAGATATTTCCATGTATATACAGATAACGATGTAGATATTTCCATGTTTATACAGATAGCGGTGTAGATATTTCCATGTTTGTAGAGATGTCTGTGTAGATAATTCCATGTTTATGCACATGGCAGTGAAGATATTTCCATGTTTATACAGATACTGATGTAGGTATTTCCATGTTTATACAGAAGACTGTGTAGGTATTTCCATGTTTATAGATATGGTGATGGAGATATTTCCATGTTTATACAGATTTCGGTGTTGATATTTCCAAGTTTATACAGATGGAGGTGTAGATATTTCCATGTTTCTACAGATGACTGTGTAGACTTTTCCATGTTTTTACAGATGGCGGTGTAGATATTTCTATGTTTATACAGATAGCGGTTTGACTATTTCCATGTTTATAGAGATAGCGATGTAGATATTTCCATATTTATACAGATAAGTGTGTAGATATTTCCATGTTTATACAGATAGCGGTGGAGATATTACCATGTTTATACAGATAGTGTTGTTGACATTTCCATGTTTATACAGATAGCGGTGTAGACATTTCCATGTTTATTCACATGGTGGAGTATATATTTCCATGTTTATACAGATAGCGGTGTGGCTACTTCCATGTTTTTACAGATGGCAGTGTAGATATTTCCATGTTTATACAGATATTGGTGTAGATATTTCCATGTTTATACAGATGTCTGTATAGATATTTCCATGTGTATACAGATGGCAGTGTAGATATTTCCAGGTTTATACAGATGGAGGTGTAGATATTTCCAGGTTTACACAGATGACAGTGTTGATATTTCCATGTATTTACAGACTGCGGTGTAGATATTTCCATGTTTATACAGAAAACGGTGTGGCTATTTCCATGTTTATACAGATAGCGATATAGATATTTCCATGTTTATAGAGATGGCTGTGTAGATATTTCCATGTTTATACAGATCGCAGTGTAGATATTTCCATGTTTATACGGAGAGTTGTGTAGATAATTCCATGTTGATTCAGATGACTGTGTAGGTATTTCTAAGTTTATACAGATGGCGGTGTAGATATTTCCAAGTTTATACAGATAGCGGTGAAGATACTTCCATGTTTATACAGATAGCGGTGTAGATATTTCCATGTTTATACAGACAGCGGTGTAGGTATTTACATGTTTATACAGATAGCAGTGTAGATATTTCCATGTTTAAACAGACGGCTGTGTTGATATTTCCATGTGTATACTGATGGCAGTGTAGATATTTCCACGTTTACATAGATGGAGGTGTAGATATTTCCATGTTTCTACAGATGACTGTGTAGATATTTCCATGTTTTTACAGATGGCGGTGTAGTTATTTCTATGTTTATACAGATAGCGGTGTGACTATTTCCATGTTTATAGAGATAGCCATGTAGATATTTCCATGTTTATACAGAGAGCGGTGTAGATATTTCCATGCATATACAGATAACGGTGGAGATATTTCCATGTTTATACAGATAGCGGTGGAGTTATTTCCATGTTTATACAGATGGCGGAGAAGATATTTCCAAGTTTATGCAGATAGCGGTGTAGATATTTCCATATTTATAGAGATAGCGGTGTAGATATTTCCATGTTTATTCAGATGGCGGTGTAGATATTTCTATGTTTATACAGATAACGGTGTGGCTGTTCCATGTTTATACAGATGGCATTGTAGATATTTCCATGTTTATACAGATAGTGGTGTAGATATTTCCATGTTTATAAAGATAGCGGTGTAGATATTTCCATGTTTATAGAGATAGCGGTGGAGATATTTCCATGTTTATATAGATAGTGGTGTAGTTATTTCCATGTTTATACAGATGACTGTGTAGGTATTTCCATGGTTATATAGATGGCGGTGTAGATATTTCCATGTTTATAGAGATAGCCATGTAGATATTTCCATGTTTAACCAGAAAGCGGTGTAGACATTTCAATGTTTATACAGCTAGCAGTGTAGGCATTTCCAAATAAATACAGATGGCGGTGTAGATATTTCCATGTTTATAGAGATAGCCATGTAGATATTTCCATGTTTATACAGATAGCAGTGTAGACATTTCCATGTTTATAGAGATACCGGAGTAGCTTTTTCCATATTTATACAGATAGCTGTGTAGATATATCCATGTTTATTCAGATGCCGTTGTAGATATTTCCATGTTTATACAGATAGCGGTGTGGCTATTTCCATGTTTATACTGATGGCAGTGTTGATATTTCCATCTTAATACAGATAGCGAAGTACATGTTTCCATGTTTATACAAATAGTGGCACAGATATTTCCATGTATATACAGATAGCGTTGTAGATATTTCCATGTTTATTCAGATAGCATTCGGGATATTTCCATGTTTATAGAGATGGCGGTGTACATATTTCCAAGTTTATACAGATAGCGGTGTAGATATTTCCATGTTTATACAGATAGTGATGTAGAGATGTCCATGTTTATACAGATAGCGGGGTAGGTATTTCCATGTTTATAGAGATAGTCGTGAAGATATTTCCATGTTTATACAGATTGCTGTGTACATATTTCCATGTGTATACAGATGGCAGTGTAGATATTCCCATCTTTATACAGATGGAGGTGTAGATACTTCCATGTTTCTACACATGACTGTGTAGATATCTCCATGTTTTTACAGATGGTGGTGTAGATATTTCCGTATTTATACAGAAAACGTTGTGTCTATTTCCATGTTTATATAGATAGTGATATAGATATTTCCATGTTTATAGAGATGGCTGTGTAGATATTTCCATGTTTATACAGATCGCAGTGTAGGTATTTCCATGTTTATACGGATAGTGGTGTAGATATTTCCATGTTTATACAGATGACTGTGTTGGTATTTCTATGTTTATACAGGTGGCGGTGTAGATATTTCCAAGTTTATACAGATTGCTGTGTAGATATTTCCATGTTTATACAGATAGCGGTGTAGATATTTCCATGTTTATACAGACAGCATTGTAGGTATTTACATGTTTATACACATAGCGGTGTAGATATTTCCATGTTTATACAGATGGCTGTGTTGATATTTCCATGTGTATACAGATGGCAGTTTAGATAATTCCATGTTTATACAGATGGAGGTGTAGATATTTCCATGTTTCTACAGATGACTGTGTAGATATTTCCATGTTTTTACAGATAGCGGTGTAGATATTTCTATGTTTATACAGATAGCGGTGTGACTATTTCCATGTTTATAGAGATAGCGATGTAAATATTTCCATGTTTATACAGATAGCAGTGTAGATATTTCCAGGTTTATACAGATAGCGGTGGAGGTATTTCCATGTTTATACAGATAGCGGTGGAGATATTTCCATGTTTATACAGATAGCGGTGTAGACATTTTCATATTTATAAAGATAGCGGTGTATATATTTCCATATTTATACTGACAGCGGTGAAGATATTTCCATGTTTATTCAGATAGCGGTGTAGATATTTCCGTGTTTATACAGTTAGCGGTGTAGTTATTTCCATGTTTATACAGATGACTGTGTATATATTTCCATGTTTTTACAGATGACGGTGGAGGTATTTCCATGTTTATAGAAATTGCGGTGTAGTTATTTCCATGTTTATACAGATAGCTGTGTAGATATATCCATGTTTATAGAGATAGTGGTGTAGATATTTCCATATTAATACATATAGCCGTGTAGTTATTTCTATGTTTATACAGATGACTGTGTATATATTTCCATGTTTATACAGATGACGGTAGAGAGATTTCCATGTTTATAGAGATTGCGGTGTAGATATTTTCATGTTTATACAGATAGCTGTGTAGATATTTCCATGTTTATAGAGATAGCGGTGTACATATTTCCATATTTTTGCAGATAGCCGTGTAGATATTTCCATGTTTACTCACATGGTGGTGTATATATTTCCATGTTTATACACATAGCGGTGTGGCTACTTCCATGTTTATACAGATGACAGTGTAGATATTTCCATGTTTATACAGATGGAGGTGTAGATATTTCCATGTTTACACAGATGACTGTGTAGATATTTCCATGTTTTTACACTTGGCGGTGTAGATATTTCCATGTTTATACAGAAAACGGTGTGGCTATTTCCATGTTTATAAAGATAGCGATGTAGATATTTCCATGTTTACATAGATGGCTGTGTAGATATTTCGCTGTTTATACAGATCGCAGTGTAGATATTTCCACGTTTATATGGATAGTGATGTAGACATTTCCATGTTTATACACATGACTGTGTAGGTATTTGCATGTTTTTACAGACAGCGGTGTAAATTTTTCCATGTTCATACTGATAGCGGTGTGGCTATTTCCATGTTTATAGAGATAGCGATGTTGATATTTCCATGCTTGTACAGATAGCGGTGTAGTTATTTCCATGTTTATTCAGATGGCGATTCAGATATTTCCATGTTTATACAGATAGCGGTGTGGCTGTTTCCATGTTTATACAGATGGCGGTGTGGATATTTCTATGTTTATACAGATAGTGGTGTAGATATTTCCATGTTTATAAAGGTAGCAGTGTTGATATTTCCATGTTTATAGAGATAGCAGCAGAGATATTTCCATGTTTATAGAGATAGCGGTCGAGATATTTCCATGTTATCACAGATAACGATGTAGATATTTCTATGTTTATACAGATAGAGGTGTAGATATTTCCATGTTTATACAGATAGTGGTGTAGGTATTTCCATGTTTATACAGATGACTGTCTAGGTATTTCCATGTTTATAGAGATAGCGGTGTAGATATTTCCTTGTTTATACAGATAACGGTGTAGATATTTCCATGTTTATACAGATAACAGTGTAGACATTTCCATGTGTATACAGATAGTGTTGTAAGTATTTCCATGTTTATACAGATGACCATGTAGGAATTTCTATGTTTATACGGATGGCGTTGTAGATATTTCCATGTTTATACTGATGGCTGTGTTGATATTTCCACGTGCATACAGATGGCTGTGTAGATATTTCCATGTCCATACAGATGGAGGTGTAGATATTTCCATGTTTCTACAGATGACACTGTAGATATTTCCATGTTTTTACACATGGATGTGTAGATATTTCCATGTTTATACAGATGGCCCTGTAGACATTTCCAAGTTTATGCAGATAGCGGTGTAGATATTTCCATGTTTATGGAGATAGCGGTGTAGATTTTCCATGTTTATACAGATAGCGGTGTAGTTATTTCCATGTTTATAGAGATAGCGGTGTAGGTATTTCCATATTTATACAGATAGCAGTGTAGATATTTCCATGTTTATTCAGATGGCGGTGTAGATATTTCCATGTTTATACAGATAGCGGTGTGGCTATTTCCATGTTTATAAAGATAGCCGTGTAGATATTTCCCTGTTTATAGAGATAGCTGCGGAGTTATTTCCATGTTTATAGAGATGGCGGTGTGGATATTTCCATGGGTATACAGATGGCAGTGTAGATATTTCCATGTTTACACAGATGGAGGTGTGGATATTTCCATGTTTATACAGATGACTGTGTAGATACTTCCATGTTTTTACAGAAGGATGTGTAGATATTTCCATGTTTATAGATATAGCGTTGTAGATATTTCCATCTTTACATAGATAGCTGTGAAGATATTTCCATGTTTACACAGATAGCTGTGTAGATATTTCCATGTTTACACAGATAGCGTTGTAGATATTTCCATGCTTATATGGATAGCGGTGTAGCTATTTCCATGCTTATACAGATAGTGGTGTAGATATTTCCATGTTTATACAGATAGTGGTGTAGATATTTCCATGTTTATACAGATAGCGGTGGAGGTATTTCCATGTTTATTCAGATAGCGGTGGAGATATTTCCATGTTTATGCAGTTGGCACTGTAGATATTTTCATGTTTATAGAGATAGTGGTGTAGATATTTCCAGGTTTATACAGATAGTGGTTTAGATATTTCCACGTTTACAGAAATAGTGTTATAGATATTTCCATGCTTATACGGATGGCTGTGTAGATTATTCCATGTGCAGACAGATGGCAGTGTAGATATTTCAAAGCTTATACTAATGGAGGTGTAGATATTTCCATGTGTATACAGATGGCGGTGTAGATATTTCCATTTTTAAACAGATGGCAGTATGGATATTTCCATGATTATACTGATGGCGGAGGTGATATTTCCATGTTTATACACATATCATTGTAGATATTTCCATGTTTATACAGATAGCGATGTTGGTATTTCTATGTTTATACAGATAACGGTGTAGATATTTCCATGTTTGTACAGCTCGTGGTGTTGATATTTCCATCTTTATACAGATGGCAGTGTACATATTTCCATGTATATAGAGATAGCGGTGTACATACTTCCATGTTCGTTCAAATATCTTTGCAAATATTTCCATGTTTATACAGATAGAGGTGTAAATATTTCCATGTTTATACAGATAGTGATTTAAATGTTTACACATTTACAAAGATAGCGCTGTAGATATTTCCACATTTATACAGAAAGTGGTGCAGATATTTCCACGTTTACAGAGATAGCGGAGTAGGTATTTCCACGTTTATAAAGATAGCGGTGTAGATATTTAAACATTTATACACAAAACGGTGTAGGTATTTCCACGTTTATAAAGATAGCGGTGTAGATATTTGCATGTTTATACATATAGTTATGTAGATATTACCATGTTTATACAGATGGTGGTTTAGATATTTCCATGTTTATACAGATGTTGGTGAAGATATTTCCATGTTTACACAGATGACTGTGTAGTTATTTCTATGTTTATACAGATGGCAGTTTAGATATTTCCATTTTTACAGAGAAAGCAGTGTAGGTATTTCCATGATTATACCGATAGCAGTGTAGATATTTCCATGTTTATAGACACAGCGGTGTAGTTATTTCCATATTTATACAGATACCGGTGTAGATATTTCCTTGTTTATTCAGATGGCGGTGTATATATTTCCATGTTTATACAGATGGCCGTGTAGATATTTCCATGTTTATAGAGATGGCTGTGTAGTTATTTCAATGTTTATAGAGATACTGGTGTAGATATATCCATGTTTATACAGATGGCGGTGTAGATATTTCCATCTTTGCCCAGATTGCGGTGTAGATATTACCATCTTTACACAGATAGCGAGGTAGATATTTCCATGTTTACACAGATAGCAGTGTAGATATTTCCATGTTTACACACATAACGTTGTAGATATTTCCATGCTTATACAGATAGCATTGCAGATATTTGCATGTTTATACAGATAACGGTGAAGACATTTCCATTTTTATGGAGATAGTGGTGTAGATATTTCAATGTTTATACATATAGTATTGTATGTATTTCCATGTTTATACAGATGACTGTGTAGGTATTTCCATGTTTATTCAGACCATGGTGTAGATATTTCCATGTTTATACAGATAGCGGTGTAAATATTTCCATGTTTATACAGATACAGGTGTAGATATTTCCATGTTTATACAGATTGCGGTGTAGGTATTTCCATGTTTATAGAGATAGCGGTGAAGATATTTCCATGTTTATAGGGATGGCTGAGCATATATTTCCATGAGTTTACAGATGACAGTGTAGATAATTCCATGTTTATAGATATGCAGGTGTAGATATTTCCATATTTATATAGATCACTGTGTATATATTTCGATGTTTTAACAGATGGCTGTGTAGATATTTCCATGTTTATACAGATAGCGGTGTGTCTATTTCCATGTTTATACAGGTAGCGTTGTAGATATTTCCACGTTTATACAGATAGCCACGTAGATATTTCCATGTTTATAGAGTTAGCTGTGTAGGCATTTCCATGTTTATAGAGATAGCGGTGGAGATATTTCCATATTTATACAGATAGCGTTGTAGCTATTTCCATGTTTATACCGATAGCTATGTAGATGTTTCCATGTTTATACAGATAGCGTTGTAGATATATCCATGTTTATACAGATCGTGGTGTAGTTATTTCCATGTTTATACAGATAGCCGTGTAGATATTTCCATGTTTATACAGGTAGCAGTGTAGATATTTCCATGTTTATACAGATCTAGGTGTAGACATTTCCATCTTTCTACAGATGGCTTTGTAGATATTTCTATGTTTATACAGATGGCGGTGGAGATATTTCCATGTTTATACAGATGGTGGTGAAGATATTTCCATGTTTATGCAGATGGCGGTGTAAATATTTCCATGTTCATAGAGATGGCGGTGTAGATATTTCTATATTTATAGAGATAGCAATGTAGATAATTCCATGTTTATAGAGATGGTGGTGTAGGTATTTCCATGTTAATAGAGATACTGGTTTAGATATTTCCATGTTTATACAGATGGCGGTGTAGATATTTCCATGTTTATACAGAGAGCGGTCTAGATATTTCCACGTTTATACAGATAGCGGTGTAGATATTTCCACGTTTACTCAGACAGTGGTATAGATAGTTCCATGTTAATGGAGATGGCGCTGTAGATACTTTCGTGTTTATAGAGATGGTGGTGTAGATACTTCCATGTTTATAGAGATGGCCGTGTAGATGTTTCCATGTTTATAGAGATAGAGGTGTAGGTATTTCCATGTGTATAGAGATAGCGGTGTATATATTTCCATGTTTATACAGATGGCTTTGTAGATATTTGCAGGTGAATACAGATGGCTGTGTAGACATTTCCATGTTTACAGAGATGGTGTTGTAGATATTTAAATGTTTATAGAGATGACTGTGTAAATATTTCCATTTTTATACATATGGCGTTGTAGGTATTTCCATGTTTATACAGATAGCGGTGTAAATATTTTCATGTTTATACAGATAGCGTTGTAGATATTTCCATGCTTATACAGATAGTGGTGTATATATTTCCATGCTTATACAGATAGTGGTGTTGATATTTCCATGTTTATTCAAATGGCGGTGGAGTTATTTCCATGTATATTCAGATAGCGGTGGAGATATTTCCATGTTTATACATTTGGCGGTGTAGATATTTTCATGTTTATACAGATAGCGGTGTAGATATTTCCAAGTTTATACAGATAGCCGTGTTGATATTTCCATGTTTATACAATGAGCGGTGTAGACATTTCCACGTTTATAGAGATAGCGGTGTAGATATTTCCATATTTATACAGATAGCGGTGTAGATATTTCCTTGTTTATTCTGATGCCTGTGTAGATATTTCCATGTTTATAGAGATGGCGATGTAGATATTTCCATGTTTATACTGATTGCGGTGTAGAAATTTCCATCTTTACACAAATAGAGGTTTAGATATTTCCATCTTTGCACAGATTGCGGTGTAGATATTTCCATCTTTACACACATAGCGGTGTAGATATTTCCATGTTTACACAGATAGCGGTGGAGATATTTCCATGTTTACACAGATAGCGTTGTAGATAATTGCATGTTTATACAGATAGCGGTGTAGATATTTCCATGTTTATACAAATGGCGGTGTAGATGTTTCCATGTTTATACAGATAGCGGTGGAGACATTTCCATGTTTATAGTGATATCCGTGTACATATTTCCATGTTTATAGAGTTAGCTGTGTAGGCATTTCCATGTTTATAGAGATAGCGGTGGAGATATTTCCATATTTATACAGATAGCGTTGTAGCTATTTCCATGTTTATACCGATAGCTATGTAGATGTTTCCATGTTTATACAGATAGCGTTGTAGATATGTCCATGTTTATACAGATCGTGGTGTAGTTATTTCCATGTTTATACAGATAGCCGTGTAGATATTTCCATGTTTATACAGGTTGAAGTGTAGATATTTCCATGTTTATACAGATCTAGGTGTAGACATTTCCATCTTTCTACAGATGGCTTTGTAGATATTTCTATGTTTATACAGATGGCGGTGGAGATATTTCCATGTTTATACAGATGGTGGTGAAGATATTTCCATGTTTATGCAGATGGCGGTGTAAATATTTCCATGTTCATAGAGATGGCGGTGTAGATATTTCTATATTTATAGAGATAGCAATGTAGATAATTCCATGTTTATAGAGATGGTGGTGTAGGTATTTCCATGTTAATAGAGATACTGGTTTAGATATTTCCATGTTTATACAGATGGCGGTGTAGATATTTCCATGTTTATACAGAGAGCGGTCTAGATATTTCCACGTTTATACAGATAGCGGTGTAGATATTTCCACGTTTACTCAGACACTGGTATAGATAGTTCCATGTTAATGGAGATGGCGCTGTAGATACTTTCGTGTTTATAGAGATGGTGGTGTAGATACTTCCATGTTTATAGAGATGGCCGTGTAGATGTTTCCATGTTTATAGAGATAGAGGTGTAGGTATTTCCATGTGTATAGAGATAGCGGTGTATATATTTCCATGTTTATACAGATGGCTTTGTAGATATTTGCAGGTGAATACAGATGGCTGTGTAGACATTTCCATGTTTACAGAGATGGTGTTGTAGATATTTAAATGTTTATAGAGATGACTGTGTAAATATTTCCATTTTTATACATATGGCGTTGTAGGTATTTCCATGTTTATACAGATAGCGGTGTAAATATTTTCATGTTTATACAGATAGCGTTGTAGATATTTCCATGCTTATACAGATAGTGGTGTATATATTTCCATGCTTATACAGATAGTGGTGTTGATATTTCCATGTTTATTCAAATGGCGGTGGAGTTATTTCCATGTATATTCAGATAGCGGTGGAGATATTTCCATGTTTATACATTTGGCGGTGTAGATATTTTCATGTTTATACAGATAGCGGTGTAGATATTTCCAAGTTTATACAGATAGCCGTGTTGATATTTCCATGTTTATACAGAGAGCGGTGTAGACATTTCCACGTTTATAGAGATAGCGGTGTAGATATTTCCATATTTATACAGATAGCGGTGTAGATATTTCCTTGTTTATTCTGATGCCTGTGTAGATATTTCCATGTTTATAGAGATGGCGATGTAGATATTTCCATGTTTATACTGATTGCGGTGTAGAAATTTCCATCTTTACACAAATAGAGGTTTAGATATTTCCATCTTTGCACAGATTGCGGTGTAGATATTTCCATCTTTACAAACATTGCGGTGTAGATATTTCCGTGTTTACACAGATAGCGGTGGAGATATTTCCATGTTTACACAGATAGCTTTGTAGATAATTGCATGTTTATACAGATAGCGGTGTAGATATTTCCATGTTTATACAAATGGCGGTGTAGATGTTTCCATGTTTATACAGATAGCGGTGGAGACATTTCCATGTTTATAGTGATATCCGTGTACATATTTCCATGTTTATAGAGTTAGCTGTGTAGGCATTTCCATGTTTATAGAGATAGCGGTGGAGATATTTCCATATTTATACAGATAGCGTTGTAGCTATTTCCATGTTTATACCGATAGCTATGTAGATGTTTCCATGTTTATACAGATAGCGTTGTAGATATGTCCATGTTTATACAGATCGTGGTGTAGTTATTTCCATGTTTATACAGATAGCCGTGTAGATATTTCCATGTTTATACAGGTTGCAGTGTAGATATTTCCATGTTTATACAGATCTAGGTGTAGGCATTTCCATCTTTCTACAGATGGCTTTGTAGATATTTCTATGTTTATACAGATGGCGGTGGAGATATTTCCATGTTTATACAGATGGTGGTGAAGATATTTCCATGTTTATGCAGATGGCGGTGTAAATATTTCCATGTTCATAGAGATGGCGGTGTAGATATTTCTATATTTATAGAGATAGCAATGTAGATAATTCCATGTTTATAGAGATGGTGGTGTAGGTATTTCCATGTTAATAGAGATACTGGTTTAGATATTTCCATGTTTATACAGATGGCGGTGTAGATATTTCCATGTTTATACAGAGAGCGGTCTAGATATTTCCACGTTTATACAGATAGCGGTGTAGATATTTCCACGTTTACTCAGACAGTGGTATAGATAGTTCCATGTTAATGGAGATGGCGCTGTAGATACTTTCGTGTTTATAGAGATGGTGGTGTAGATACTTCCATGTTTATAGAGATGGCCGTGTAGATATTTCCATGTTTATAGAGATAGAGGTGTAGGTATTTCCATGTGTATAGAGATAGCGGTGTATATATTTCCATGTTTATACAGATGGCTTTGTAGATATTTGCAGGTGAATACAGATGGCTGTGTAGACATTTCCATGTTTACAGAGATGGTGTTGTAGATATTTAAATGTTTATAGAGATGACTGTGTAAATATTTCCATTTTTATACATATGGCGTTGTAGGTATTTCCATGTTTATACAGATAGCGGTGTAAATATTTTCATGTTTATACAGATAGCGTTGTAGATATTTCCATGCTTATACAGATAGTGGTGTATATATTTCCATGCTTATACAGATAGTGGTGTTGATATTTCCAAGTTTATTCAAATGGCGGTGGAGTTATTTCCATGTATATTCAGATAGCGGTGGAGATATTTCCATGTTTATACATTTGGCGGTGTAGATATATTCATGTTTATACAGATAGCGGTGTAGATATTTCCAAGTTTATACAGATAGCCGTGTTGATATTTCCATGTTTATACAGATAGTGGTGTAGATATTTCCAAGTTTATACAGATAGCGGTTTAGAAATTTCCACGTTTACAGAGATAGCGGTATAGATATTTCCATGTTTATACTGATGGCTGTGTAGATTTTTCCATGGGTATACAGATGGCAGTGTAGATATTTCCATGTTTATACAGATGGCAGTATGTATATTTCCATGATTATACTGATGGTGGTGTTGATATTTCCATGATTATAGAGATAGCGGTGTACATATTTCCACGTTAACACAGAAATTTGTGCAGATATTTCCACGTTTACAGAGATAACGGTGTAGATATTTCCACGGTTATGCAGATTGCAGTGTAGATATTTAAAAGTTTATGCATATAGCGGTGTAGATATTTCCACGTTTATAGAGATAGCGTTGTAGATATTTGCATATTTATACAGATAGCTTTGTAGATATTTCCATGTTTTTACAGATGGTGGTGTAGATATTTCCTTGTTTATACAGATGTTGGTGAAGATATTTCCATGTTTTTACAGATGGCGGTATAGATATTTCCATGTTTACACAGATAGCGGTGTGGCTATTTCCATGTTTATACAGTTAGTGGTGTAGATATTTCCATGGTTATAGAGATTGCTGTGTAGATATTTCCATGTTTATAAACATAGCCGTGTAGACATTTCCATGTTTACACAGATGAGTGTAGCTGCTTCCATGTTTATACAGATGGCGGTGTAGATATTTCCATGTTTATAGAGATAGCCATGTAGATATTTCCATGTTTATACAGATAGCGGTGTAGACATTTCCATGCATATTGATGTAGCAGTGTAGATATTTACATGTTTATACAGATTGCGGTGTAGATATTTCCATGTTTCTATAGATAGCGGTGTAGTTATTTCCATGTTTATAGACGTTGCTGTGTAGATATATCCAGGTTTATACATATGGCAATGTAGATATTTCCATGTTTATACAGATGACTGTGTAGTTATGTCCATGTTTACACAGATAGCGGTGTAGATATTTCCATGTTTATACAGATAGCGTTGTACATATTTCCATGTTTCTACAGATAGTGGTGTAGATATTTACATGTTTATACAGATCGTGGTGTAGATAATTCCATGTTTATACAGATAGCGGTGTAGATATTTCCATGTTTATGCAGGTATATTTGTAGTTATTTCCATGTTTATAAAGATCGCGGTGTAGACATTTCCATTTTTATACAGATGACTGTTTAGATGTTTCCATGTTTATACCGATGGCGGTATAGATATTTCCATGTTTATAGAGATAGCTATGTAGATATTTCCATGTTTATACAGATAGCGGTGTAAATATTACCATGTATATAGGGATAGCGGTGTAGATATTTCCATGTTTACACAGATAGAGGTGTATATATTTCCAGGCTTATAGAGTTGGCTCTGTAGATATTTCCACGTTTATGCAGAAGGCAGTGTAAATATTTCCAGGTTTATAGAGATATTGGTGTACATATTTCCTTGTTTATACAGATATCGGTGTATATATTTCCATGTTTATACAGACGGCTGTGTAGATATTTCCATGTTTATATAGATGGCATTGTAGATATTTCCAAGTTTATAGAGATGGTGGTGTAGATATGTCCATGTTTTTACAGATGACTGTGTAGATATTTCCATGTTTATACAGTTGGCGGTGTAGATATTTCCATGTTTATACACATAGCGGTGTGGCTATTTCCATGTTCATACAGATAGTGGTGTAGATATTTCCATGTTTATACAGATGACTGTGTAGTTGTTTCCATGTTTATGCAGATGGCGGTAGAGATATTTCCATGTTTATAGAGATAGCCATGTAGATATTTCCATGTTTATACAGATAGCGTTGTAAACATTTCCATGTTTGTAGAGATAGCGGTGTAGATATTTCCATGTTTATAGAGATAGCGGTGTAGATATTTCCGTGTTTATACAGATAGCGGTGTGGATATTTCCATGTTTATACACATGGCGGTGTAGATATTTCCATGCTTATACAGATAGCGGTGTAGATATTTCCATGTTTATAGAGATAGCGGTGTAGACATTTCCATGTTTATAGAGATAGCGGTGTAGATATTTCCATATTTATACAGACAGCGGTGTGGATATTTCCATGTTCATACAGATATCGGTGGAGATATTCCCATGTTTATACAGATCGCGATGTAGATATTTCCATGTTTATGCAGATAGCGGTGTAGATATTTCCATGTTTCTTCAGACGGCGGTGTTTTTATTTCCATGTTCATTAAGATAGCGGTGCATATATTTCCATGTTTATACTGCTTGCTTGCGGTGTAGATATTTCCGTATTTCTACAGATGGCAGTGTATATATTTCCACGTTTATAAAGATAGCAGTGTAGATATTTCCATTTTTACACAGATGGTGGTGTAGATAGTTCCATGTTTATGGAGATGGCGGTGTAGATATTTTTATGTTTATAGAGATGGCGGTGTAGATATTTCCATGTTTATAGAGATGGCGGTGTAGATATTTCCATGTTTATAGAGATAGCTGTGTGGCTATTTCCATGTTTATACAGATATCGGTGTAGATATTTCCAAGTTTATACAGATAGTGATGTAGATACTTTCATGTTTATACAGATAGTGGTGTAGATATTTCCACGTGTATACAGATAGCAGTGTAGATATTTCCATGTTTTTACAGATGGAGGTGTAGATATTTCCATGTTTATACAGATGACTGTGTAGATATCTCCATGTTTTTACAGATGGCCGTGTAGATATTTCCATGTTTATACAGATGGCGGTGTGGCTATTTCCATATTTATACAGATAGCGGTGTAGATATTTCCATGTTATGCAGATTGCGGTGTAAATATTTCCATGTTCATAGAGATGGCGTTGTAAATATTTCTATGTTTATAGAGATAGCGGTGTAAATAATTCCATGTTTATAGAGATGGCAGAGTAGGTATTTCCAGGTTTATAGAGATATTGGTGTAGATATTTCCATGTTTATACAGATAGCGGTGTAGATATTTCCATGTTTATACAGACGGCTTTGTAGATATTTCCATGTTTATATAGACGGCATTGTAGATATTTCCATGTTTATAGAGATGTTGGTGTAGATATATCCATGTTTATACAGATGACAGTGTAAATATTTCCATGTTTATACAGTTGGCGGTGTAGATATTTCCATGTTTATTCACATAGCGGTGTGGCTATTTCCATGTTCATACAGATAGTGGTGTAGATTTTTCCATGTTTATACAGATGACTTTGTAGTTGTTTCAATGTTTATGCAGATGGCGGTAGAGATATTTCCATGTTTTTAGACATAGCCATGTAGATGTTTCCATTTTTATACAGATAGCGTTGTAAACATTTCAATGTTTGTAGAGATAGCGGTGTAGATATTTCCATGTTTATGCAGATAGCGGTGTAGTTATTTCCGTGTTTATACTGATAGCGGTGAGGATATTTCCATGTTTATACACATGGCGGTGTAGATATTTCCATGTTTATACAGATAGCAGTGTAGATATTTCCATTTTTATACAGATAGCGGTCTACATATTTCCATGTTTACAGAGATAGCGGTGTAGATATTTCCATATTTGCACAGATTGCGGTGTACATATTTCCATGTTTACACAGATAGCTGTGTAGATATTTCCATGTTTACACAGATAGTGTTGCAGAAATTTCCATCTTTACACAGATAGTGGTGTAGATATTTCCATGTTTATACAGATAGAAGTGGAGATATTTCCATGTTAATGCAGATAGCTGTGTAGATATTTCCATGTGTATACAGATGGTGGTGTAGTTATTTCCATGTTTATGAAGATAGCGGAATAGATATTCCCAAGTTTATACAGATAGCGGTGTAGATATTTACATGTTTATACAGATGGCGCTGTAGATATTTCCATGTTTATGTAGATGGTGTTGTAGATATTTCCATGTTTATAGAGATGGCGGTGTAAGTATTTCCATGTTTATTGAGATAGCGGTGTAGATATTTCCATGTTTATATAGATAGCGGTGTAGATATTTCCATGTTTATGCAGAGAGCGGTGGAGATATTTCCATGTTTATACAGATAGCGGTGGAGATATTTACATGTTTATACAGATGGCGGTGTAGGTATTTCCATGTTTATACAGATGGCGGTGTAGATATCTCCATCTTTAAACAGATAGCGGTGTAGATATTTCCATGTTTATACAGATAGTGCTGTAGATATTTCCATGTTCATAAAGATAGCAGTGGAGATATTTCCATGTATATACAGATACCGATGTAGATATTTCCATGTTTATACAGATAGCGGTGTAGATATTTCCATGTGTATAGAGATGGCAGTGTAGGTATTTCCATGTCTATATAGATGGAGGGGTAGATATTGCCATGTTTATACAGGTGACGGTGAAGATATTTCCATGTTTTTAGAGATGACGGTGTAGCTATTTCCATGTTTATACAGATAGCGGTGTGGCTATTTTCATGTTTATACAGATAGCTGTGTACATATTTCCATGTTTTTACAGATAAAGGTGTAGATATTTCCATGTTTATACAGATCGTGGTGTAGAAATTTCCATGTTTACACAGATAGCGTTGTATATAATTGCATGTTTATACAGGTAGCGGTGTAGATATTTCCATGTTTATTCAGATAGCTGTGTAGATGTTTCCACGTTAATACAGATAGCGGTGGAGATATTTCCATGTTTATACAGATAGCGGTGTAGATGTTTCCACGTTAATACAGATATCGGTGGAGATATTTCCATGTTTATACAGATAGCAATGGAGATATTTCCATATTTATACAGAAAGCGGTGAAGATATTTCCATGTTTATACAAATAGCGCTGTAGATATTTCCATGTTTTACAGGTAGCGGTGTATATATTTCCATGTTTATACAGATTTCGGTGTAGATATTTCCATGTTTATACAGATAGCGGTGTGGATATTTCCATGTTTATACAGATCGTGGTGTAGATATTTCCATGTTTACACAGGTAGCGTTGTATATATTTGAATGTTTATACAGTTAGTAGTGTAGATATTTCCATGTTTATACAGATAGCGGTGTAGATGTTTCAATGTTTATACAGATAGCGGTGGAGATATTTCCATGTTTATACAGATAGCGGTGGAGATATTTCCATGTTTATACAGATAACGTTGAAGATATTTCCATGTTCATACAGATTTCGGTGTAGGTATTTCCATGTTTATACAGGTAGCAGTGTAGATATTTCCATGTTCATACAGATTTCGGTGTAGGGATTTCCAGGTTTATACAGGTAGCGGTGTAGATATTTCCATGTTTATACAGATTTCGGTGTAGACATTTCCATGTTTATACAGATGGCGGTGTAGATATTTCCATTTTTATAGAAATAGCGGTGTAGATATTTTCATGTTTATACAGATAGCGGTGCAGATGTTTCCACGTTTATAGAGATAGCGACGTAGATATTTCCATCTTTGCACAGATTGCAGTGTAGATATTTTAATCTTTAGACAGATAGCGGTGTAGATATTTCCATCTTTATAGAGATAGCGGTGTAGATATTTCCTTGTTTATACACATAGCGGTGTAGATATTTCCATGTTTATGCAGATGCCGGTGTAGTTATTTCCATGTTTATACAGATGGCGGTGTAGATATTTCCATGTTTAAACAGATAGCACTGTAGATATTTCCATGTTTATGCAGATAGCAGTTTAGATATTTCCATGTTTATAGAGATAGCGGTGTAGGTATTTCCATGTTAATAGAGATAGCGGTGTAGACATTTCCATGTTTATAGAGATAGCGGTGTAGATATTTCCATATTTATACAGATAGAAGTGTAGATATTTCCATGTTTATACAGATAGCGATGTAGATATTTCCATGTTTATACAGATGGCAGTGTAGGTATTTCCATGTTTATACAGATTGCGGTGTAGATATTTCCATGTTTAAACAGACAGCAGTGTAGATATTTCCATGTTTATACAGATAGTGCTGTAGGTATTTCCATGTTCATAAAGATAGCGGTGGAGATATTTCCATGTTTATACAGATAGAGGTGTAGATATTTCCATGTATATAGAGATAGCGGTGTAGATATTTTCATGTGTATAGAGATGGCAGTGTAGATATATACATGTTTATATAGATGGAGTTGTAGATATTTCCATGTGTATACAGATGACGGTGAAGATATTTCCATGTTTTTACAGATGACGATGTAGCTATTTCCATGTTTATACGAACAGCGGTGTGGCTATTTCCATGTTTATACAGATAGCGGTGTGGATATTTCCATGTTTATACAGATCGTTGTGTAGTTATTTCCATGTTTACACAGGTAGCGTTGTATATATTTGCATGTTTATACAGATAGCGGTGTAGATATTTCCATGTTTATACAGATACAGGTGTAGTTGTTTCCACGTTTATACAGATAGCGGTGGAGATATTTCCAAGTATATACAGATAGCGATGGAGATATTTCCATGTTTATACAGATAGCGATGGAGATATTTCCATGTTTATACAGATAGCGGTGATGATATTTCTATGTTCATACAGATTTCGGTGTAGGTATTTCCATGTTTGTACAGGTAGCGGTGTAGATGTTTCCATGTTTATACAGATTTCGGCGTAGATATTTCCTTGTTTATAGAGATATCGGTGTAGATATTTCCATGCCTATACAGATAGCGGTGTAGATATTTCCATGTTTATACAGATACCGGTATAGGTATTTCCATGTTTTTACAGGTAACGGTGTAGACATTTCCATGTTTATAGAGAAAGCGGTGTACATATTTCCATGTTTTTACAGATAGCGGTGTAGATATTTCCATGTTTATGCAGATGCCGGTGTAGGTATTTCCATGTTTATACAGATGGCGGTGTAGATATTTCCATTTTTAAACAGATAGCGGTGTAGATATTTCCATGTTTATAAAGATAGCAGTGTAAATATTTCCATGTTTTTAGAGATAGCGGTGTAGGTATTTCCATGTTTATAGAGATAGCGATGTAGACATTTCCATGTTTATAGAGATAGCGATGTAGATATTTCCATCTTTGCACAGATTGCAGTGTAGATATTTCCATCTTTACACAGATAGCAGTGTAGATTTTTCCATGTTTACACAGATGGCAGTGAAGATATTTCCATCTTTATATAGATAGCGGTGTAGATATTTCCATGTTTATGCAGATGGCAGTGTAGGTATTTCCATGTTTATATAGATGGCGGTGTAGATATTTCCATGTTTAAACAGATAGCATTATAGATATTTCCATGTTTATACAGATAGCGATGTAGATATTTCCATGTTTATACAGGTAGCGGTGTAGATATTTCCATGTTTATAAAGATAGCGGTGGAAATATTTCCATGTTTATACATATAGCGATGGAGTTATTTCCATGTTTATACTGATAGCGGTGAAGATGTTTCCATATTCATACAGATTTCAGTGTAGGTATTTCCATGTTTATACAGGTAGCGATGTAGATGTTTCCATGTTTATACAGATTTTGGTGTAGGTATTTCCATGTTTAGACAGATGGCAGTGTAGATATATCCATGTTTACACAGATAGCGGTGTAGATATTTCCATGTTTACACAGATAGCAGTGTAGGTATTTCCACGCTTATAGAGATAGCGGTATAGGTATTTCCATGTTTACAGAGATAGCGGTGTAGACATTTCCATGTTTATAGAGATAGCGGTGTACATATTTCCATGTTTATACAGATAGCGGTGTAGATATTTCCATGTTTCCACAGTTAGCGGTGTAGATATTTGCATGTTTATAGAGATAGCGGTGTCCATATTTCCATGTTTATACAGATAGCGGTGTAGATATTTCCATGTTTATACAGATAGCGATGTAGATATTTCCATGTTTATACAGATAGCGGTGTAGATATTACCATGTGTATACAGATGGCAGTGTAGGTATTTCCATGTTAATACAGATGGAGGTGTAGATATTTCCATGTTTATACAGATAACGGTGTGGATATTTCCAAGTTTTTATACATGACGGTGTAGCTATTTCCATGTTTATACAGATAGTGGTGTGGCTATTTCCATGTTTATGCAGATAGCGGTGTAGATATTTCCATGTTTGCAGAGATAGCGGTGTAGATATATCCATATTTGCCCAGATTGCGGTGTAGATATTTCCATCTTTACACAGATAGCGTTGTACATATGTCCATGTTTACACAGATAGCAGTGTAGATATTTCCATGTTTACACAGATAGCGTTGTATATATTTGCATGTTTATACACATTGCAATGGAGATATTTCCATGTTTATACAGATAGCGTTATAGATATTTCCATGTTTATACAGATAGCGGTGTAGATATTTCCATGTTTATACAGATAGCGGTTTAGGTATTTCCAAGTTTTTAGAGATAGCGGTATAGGTATTTCCATGTTTACAGAGATAGCGGTGTAGACATTTCCATGTTTATAGAGATAGCGGTGTACATATTTCCATGTTTATACAGATAGAGGTGTAGATATTTCCATGTTTATACAATTAGCGGTATAGATATTTGCATGTTTATAGAGATAACGGTGTACATATTTCCATGTTTATGCAGATAGCGGTGTAGATATTTCCATGTTTATACAGATAGCGATGTAGATATTTCCATGTTTATACAGATAGCGGTGAAGATATTTCCATGTGTATACAGATGGCAGTGTAGATATTTCCATGTTAATACAGATGGAGGTGTAGGTATTTCCATGTTTATACAGATGATGGTGTGGATATTTCCATGTATTTATAGATGACGGTGTAGCTATTTCCATGTTTATAGAGATAGCGGTGTGGCTATTTCCATGTTTATACAGATAGCTGTGTAGATATTTCCATGTTTACAGATAGCGGTGCAGATATTTCCATGTTTATACAGATAGCTGTGTAGATGTTTCCACGTTAATACAGATACCGGTGGAGATATTTCCATGTTTATACAGATAGCGATGGAGATATTTCCATTTTTATACAGATAGCGCTGAAGATATTTCCATGTTTATACACATAGCGGTGTATATATTTCCATGTTTTTACAGGTAGCGGTGTAGATATTACCATGTTTATACAGATTTCGGTGTAGATATTTCCATGTTTATACAGATAGCGTTGTGGATATTTCCAAGTTTATACAGATGTTGGTGTAGATATTTCCATGTTTACACAGGTAGTGTTGTATATATTTGCAAGTTTATACAGATAGCGGTGTAGATATTTCCATGTTTATACAGATAGCGGTGTAGATGTTTCCATGTTTATACTGGTAGCGGTGGAGATATTTCCACGTTTACACAGATAGCGATGGAGATAATTCCATATTTATACAGATAGCGCTGTAGATATTTCCATGTTTATACAGATAGCGGTGTAGATATTTCCATGTGTATACAGATGGCAGTGTAGATATTTCCTGGTTAATTCAGATGGAGGTGTAGATATTTCCATGTTTATACAGATGACGGTGTGGATATTTCCATGTTTTTGTAGATGACGGTGTAGCTATTTCCATGTTTATACAGATAGCGGTGTGGCTATTTCCATGTTTATACAGATAGCGGTGTAGATATTATCATGTTTATACAGATAGCGGCATAGATATTTCCGTGTTTATACAGATCGTGGTGTAGATATTTCCATGTTTACACAGATAGTGTTGTTTATAATTGCATGTTTATACAGATAGCGGTGTAGATATTTCCATGTTTATACAGATAGCTCTGTAGATGTTTCCACGTTAATACAGACAGCGGTGGAGACATTTCCATGTTTATACAGATAGCGGTGTAGATGTTTCCACGTTAATACAGATATCGGTAGAGATATTTCCATGTTTATACAGATAGCGATGGAGATATTTCCATGTTTATACAGATAGCAGTGAAGATATTTCCATGTTTACACAAATAGCGCTGTAGATATTTCCATGTTTTACAGGTAGCGGTGTAGATATTTCCATGTTTATAAAGATAGCGGAGTAGATATTTCCTTGTTTATACAGATAGCGGTGTAGATATTTCCATGTTTATGCAGATGCCGGTGTAGGTATTTCCATGTTTATCCAGATGGCGGTGTAGATATTTCCATTTTTAAACAGATAGCGGTGTAGATATTTCCATGTTTATAAAGATAGCAGTGTAAATATTTCCATGTTTTTAGAGATAGCGGTGTAGGTATTTCCATGTTTAAAGAGATAGCGATGTAGACATTTCCATGTTTATAGAGATAGCGATGTAGATATTTCCATCTTTGCACAGATTGCAGTGTAGATATTTCCATCTTTACACAGATAGCAGTGTAGATTTTTCCATGTTTACACAGTTGGTAGTGAAGATATTTCCATCTTTATATAGATAGCGGTGTAGATATTTCCATGTTTATGCAGATGGCGGTGTAGGTATTTCCATGTTTATATAGATGGCGGTGTAGATATTTCCATGTTTAAACAGATAGCATTGTAGATATTTCCATGTTTATACAGATAGCGATGTAGATATTTCCATGTTTATACAGGTAGCCGTGTAGATATTTCCACGTTTATATAGATTTCGGTGTAGATATTTCCATGTTTATACAGATAGCGGTGGAGATATTTCCACGTTTACACAGATAGCGATGGAGATATTTTTATATTTATACAGATAGCGGTGTAGATATTTCCATGTTTATACAGATAGTGGTGTAGATATTTCCATGTTTATAAAGATAGCGGTGGAAATATTTCCATGTTTATACATATAGCGATGGAGGTATTTCCATGTTTATACTGATAGCGGTGAAGATGTTTCCATATTCATACAGATTTCAGTGTAGGTATTTCCATGTTTATACAGGTAGCGATGTAGATGTTTCCATGTTTATACAGATTTTGGTGTAGGTATTTCCATGTTTAGACAGATGGCAGTGTAGATATTTCCATGTTTACACAGATAGCGGTGTAGATATTTCCATGTTTACACAGATAGCAGTGTAGGTATTTCCACGCTTATAGAGATAGCGGTATAGGTATTTCCATGTTTACAGAGATAGCGGTGTAGACATTTCCATGTTTATAGAGATAGCGGTGTACATATTTCCATGTTTATACAGATAGCGGTGTAGATATTTCCATGTTTCCACAGTTAGCGGTGTAGATATTTGCATGTTTATAGAGATAGCGGTGTCCATATTTCCATGTTTATACAGATAGCGGTGTAGATATTTCCATGTTTATACAGATAGCGATGTAGATATTTCCATGTTTATACAGATAGCGGTGTAGATATTACCATGTGTATACAGATGGCAGTGTAGGTATTTCCATGTTAATACAGATGGAGGTGTAGATATTTCCATGTTTATACAGATAACGGTGTGGATATTTCCAAGTTTTTATACATGACGGTGTAGCTATTTCCATGTTTATACAGATAGTGGTGTGGCTATTTCCATGTTTATGCAGATAGCGGTGTAGATATTTCCATGTTTGCAGAGATAGCGGTGTAGATATATCCATATTTGCCCAGATTGCGGTGTAGATATTTCCATCTTTACACAGATAGCGTTGTACATATGTCCATGTTTACACAGATAGCGGTGTAGATATTTCCATGTTTACACAGATAGCGTTGTATATATTTGCATGTTTATACACATTGCAATGGAGATATTTCCATGTTTATACAGATAGCGTTATAGATCTTTCCATGTTTATACAGATAGCGGTGTAGATATTTCCATGTTTATACAGATAGCGGTGTAGGTATTTCCAAGTTTTTAGAGATAGCGGTATAGGTATTTCCATGTTTACAGAGATAGCGGTGTAGACATTTCCATGTTTATAGAGATAGCGGTGTACATATTTCCATGTTTATACAGATAGCGGTGTAGATATTTCCATGTTTATACAATTAGCGGTGTAGATATTTGCATGTTTATAGAGATAACGGTGTACATATTTCCATGTTTATGCAGATAGCGGTGTAAATATTTCCATGTTTATACAGATAGCGATGTAGATATTTCCATGTTTATACAGATAGCGGTGAAGATATTTCCATGTGTATACAGATGGCAGTGTAGATATTTCCATGTTAATACAGATGGAGGTGTAGGTATTTCCATGTTTATACAGATGATGGTGTGGATATTTCCATGTATTTATAGATGACGGTGTAGCAATTTCCATGTTTATAGAGAGAGCGGTGTGGCTATTTCCATGTTTATACAGATAGCTGTGTAGATATTTCCATGTTTACAGATAGTGGTGCATATATTTCCATGTTTATACAGATCGTAGTGTAGATATTTCCATGTTTACACAGATAGCGTTGTATATAATTGCATGTTTATACAGATAGCGGTGTAGATATTTCCATGTTTATACAGATAGCTGTGTAGATGTTTCCACGTTAATACAGATACCGGTGGAGATATTTCCATGTTTATACAGATAGCGATGGAGATATTTCCATTTTTATACAGATAGCGCTGAAGATATTTCCATGTTTATACACATAGCGGTGTATATATTTCCATGTTTTTACAGGTAGCGGTGTAGATATTACCATGTTTATACAGATTTCGGTGTAGATATTTCCATGTTTATACAGATAGCGTTGTGGATATTTCCAAGTTTATACAGATGGTGGTGTAGATATTTCCATGTTTACACAGGTAGTGTTGTATATATTTGCAAGTTTATACAGATAGCGGTGTAGATATTTCCATGTTTATACAGACAGCGGTGTAGATGTTTCCATGTTTATACTGGTAGCGGTGGAGATATTTCCACGTTTACACAGATAGCGATGGAGATATTTCCATATTTATACAGATAGCGCTGTAGATATTTCCATGTTTATACAGATAGCGGTGTAGATATTTCCATGTGTATACAGATGGCAGTGTAGATATTTCCTTGTTAATACAGATGGAGGTGTAGATATTTCCATGTTTATACAGATGACGGTGTGGATATTTCCATGTTTTTGTAGATGACAGTGTAGCTATTTCCATGTTTATACAGATAGCGGTGTGGCTATTTCCATGTTTATACAGATAGCGGTGTAGATATTATCATGTTTATACAGATAGCGGCGTAGATATTTCCATGTTTATACAGATCGTGGTGTAGATATTTCCATGTTTACACAGATAGCGTTGTTTATAATTGCATGTTTATACAGATAGCGGTGTAGATATTTCCATGTTTATACAGATAGCTGTGTAGATGTTTCCACGTTAATACAGACAGCGGTGGAGACATTTCCATGTTTATACAGATAGCGGTGTAGATGTTTCCACGTTAATACAGATATCGGTAGAGATATTTCCATGTTTATACAGATAGCGATGGGGATATTTCCATGTTTATACAGATAGCAGTGAAGATATTTCCATGTTTACACAAATAGCGCTGTAGATATTTCCATGTTTTACAGGTAGCGGTGTAGATATTTCCATGTTTATAAAGATAGCGGAGTAGATATTTCCTTGTTTATACAGATAGCGGTGTAGATATTTCCATGTTTATGCAGATGCCGGTGTAGGTATTTCCATGTTTATACAGATGGCGGTGTAGGTATTTCCATTTTTAAACAGATAGCGGTGTAGATATTTCCATGTTTATAAAGATAGCAGTGTAAATATTTCCATGTTTTTAGAGATAGCGGTGTAGGTATTTCCATGTTTATAGAGATAGCGATGTAGACATTTCCATGTTTATAGAGATAGCGATGTAGATATTTCCATCTTTGCACAGATTGCAGTGTAGATATTTCCATCTTTACACAGATAGCAGTGTAGATTTTTCCATGTTTACACAGATGGCAGTGAAGATATTTCCATCTTTATATAGATAGCGGTGAAGATATTTCCATGTTTATGCAGATGGCGGTGTAGGTATTTCCATGTTTATATAGATGTCGGTGTAGATATTTCCATGTTTAAACAGATAGCATTGTAGATATTTCCATGTTTATACAGATAGCGATGTAGATATTTCCATGTTTATACAGGTAGCGGTGTAGATATTTCCACGTTTATATAGATTTCGGTGTAGATATTTCCATGTTTATACAGATAGCGGTGGAGATATTTCCACGTTTACACAGATAACGATGGAGATATTTTCATATTTATACAGATAGCGGTGTAGATATTTCCATGTTTATACAGATAGTGGTGTAGATATTTCCATGTTTATAAAGATAGCGGTGGAAATATTTCCATGTTTATACATATAGCGATGGAGGTATTTCCATGTTTATACTGATAGCGGTGAAGATATTTCCATATTCATACAGATTTCAGTGTAGGTATTTCCATGTTTACACAGGTAGCGATGTAGATGTTTCCATGTTTATACAGATTTTGGTGTAGGTATTTCCATGTTTAGACAGATGGCAGTGTAGTTATTTCCATGTTTACACAGATAGCGGTGTAGATATTTCCATGTTTACACAGATAGCAGTGTAGGTATTTCCACGCTTATAGAGATAGCGGTATAGGTATTTCCATGTTTACAGAGATAGCGGTGTAGACATTTCCATGTTTATAGAGATAGCGGTGTACATATTTCCATGTTTATACAGATAGCAGTGTAGATATTTCCATGTTTCCACAGTTAGCGGTGTAGATATTTGCATGTTTATGGAGATAGCGGTGTACATATTTCCATGTTTATACAGATAGCGGTGTAGATATTTCCATGTTTATACAAATAGCGATGTAGACATTTCCATGTTTATACAGATAGCGGTGTAGATATTACCATGTGTATACAGATGGCAGTGTAGGTATTTCCATGTTAATACAGATGGAGGTGTAGATATTTCCATGTTTATACAGATAACGGTGTGGATATTTCCAAGTTTTTATACATGACGGTGTAGCTATTTCCATGTTTATACAGATAGTGGTGTGGCTATTTCCATGTTTATGCAGATAGCGGTGTAGATATTTCCATGTTTGCAGAGATAGCGGTGTAGATATATCCATATTTGCCCAGATTGCGGTGTAGATATTTCCATCTTTACACAGATAGCGTTGTACATATGTCCATGTTTACACAGATAGCGGTGTAGATATTTCCATGTTTACACAGATAGCGTTGTATATATTTGCATGCTTATACACATTGCGATGGAGATATTTCCATGTTTATACAGATAGCGTTATAGATATTTCCATGTTTATACAGATAGCGCTGTAGGTGTTTCCATGTTTATAAAGATAGCGTTGTAGATATTTCCATGTTTATACAGATTTCGGTGAATATATTTCCATGCTTATACAGATAGCGGTGTAGATATTTCCATGTTTATACAGATGGCAGTGTAGGTATTTCCATGTTTATACAGATGGCGGTGTAGATATTTCCATCTTTAAATGGATAGCGGTGTAGGTATTTCCAAGTTTACACAGGTAGCGTTGTATATTTTTGCATGTTTATAAAGATTGCGGTGTAGATATTTCCATGTTTATACAGATAGAGGTGTAGATGTTTCCATGTTTATACAGATAGCGGTGGAGATATTTCCATGTTTATACAGATAGCGATGGAAATATTTCCATGTTTATACAGATAGCGGTGAAGATAATTCCGTGTTCATACAGATTTTGGTGTAGGTATTTCCATGTTTATACAGGTAGCGATGCAGATATTTCCATGTTTATACAGATTTTGGTGTAGATATTTCCATATTTATACAGATAGCGTTGTAGATATTTCCACGTTAATAGAAATGGAGGTGTAGATATTTCCATGTTTATACAGATAGCGGTGTAGATATTTCGATGTTTATACAGTTAGCGGTGTAGATATTTCCATATTCATACAGATAGCGGTGGAGTTATTCCCATGTTTATACAGATAGCGATGTAGATATTTCCATGTTTATACAGATAGCGGTGTAGATATTTCCATGTTTCTTCAGATGGCGGTGTTGTTATTTCCATGTTCATAAAGATAGCGGTGCATATATTTCCATGTTTATACTGCTTGCTTGCGGTGTAGATATTTCCGTATTTCTACAGATGGCAGTGTATATATTTCCACGTTTATAAAGATAGCAGTGTAGATATTTCCATTTTTACACAGATGGTGGTGTACTTAGTTGCATGTTTATGGAGATGGCGGTGTAGATATTTTTATGTTTATAGAGATGGCGGTGTAGATATTTCCATGTTTATAGAGATGGCGGTGTAGATATTTCCATGTTTATAGAGATAGCTGTGTGGCTATCTCCATGTTTATACAGATATCGGTGTAGATATTTCCATGTTTATATAGATAGCGGTGAAGGTATTTCCATATTTATACAGATAGCAGTGTAGATATTTCCATGTTTATACAGATAGCGGTGTAGATATTTCCAAGTTTATACAGATAGTGATGTAGCTATTTTCATGTTTATACAGATAGTGGTGTAGATATTTCCACGTGTATACAGATAGCAGTGTAGATATTTCCATGTTTTTACAGATGGAGGTGTAGATATTTCCATGTTTATACAGATGACTGTGTAGATATCTCCATGTTTTTACAGATGGCCATGTAGTTATTTCCATGTTTATACAGATGGCGGTGTGGCTATTTCCATATTTATACAGATAGCGGTGTAGATATTTCCATGTTTATGCAGATGGCGGTGTAAATATTTCCATGTTCATAGAGATCGCGTTGTAAATATTTCTATGTTTATAGAGATAGCGGTGTAAATAATTCCATGTTTATAGAGATGGCAGAGTAGGTATTTCCAGGTTTATAGAGATATTGGTGTAGATATTTCCATGTTTAGAAAGAGAGCGGTGTAGATATTTCCATGTTTATACAGACGGCCTTGTAGATATTTCCATGTTTATATAGATGGCATTGTAGATATTTCCATGTTTATAGAGATGTTGGTGTAGATATATCCATGTTTATACAGATGACTGTGAAGATATTTCCATGTTTATACAGTTGGCGGTGTAGATATTTCCATGTTTATTCACATAGCGGTGTGGCTATTTCCATGTTCATACAGATAGTGGTGTAGATATTTCCATGTTTACACAGATGACTGTGTAGTTGTTTCCATGTTTATGCAGATGGCGGTAGAGATATTTCCATGTTTATAGAGATAGCCATGTAGATGATTCCGTGTTTATACAGATAGCGTTGTAAACATTTCAATGTTTGTAGAGATAGCGGTGTAGATATTTCCATGTTTATGCAGATAGTGGTGTAGATATTTCCGTGTTTATACTGATAGCGGTGTGGATATTTCCATGTTTATTCACATGGCGGTGTAGATATTTCCATGTTTATACAGATAGCAGTGTAGATATTTCCATTTTTATACAGATAGCGGTCTACATATTTCCATGTTTACAGAGATAGCGGTGTAGATATTTCCATATTTGCACAGATTGCGGTGTAGATATTTCCATCTTTTCAAAGATAGCGGTGTACATATTTCCATGTTTACACAGATAGCTGTGTAGATAATTCCATGTTTACACAGATAGTGTTGCAGAAATTTCCATGTTTATACAGACTGCGGTGTAGATATTTCCATGTTTATACAGACTGCGGTGTAGATATTTCCACGTTTATACAGATCGCGGTGTAGATATTTCCATGTCTATTGAGATGGCTGTGTAGATATTTCCCTGTTTATACAGATAGCAGTGAAGTTATTTCCATGTTTATACATATAGCGGTGTAGATATTTCCATGTTTACACAGATAGTTCTGTAAATATTTCTATGTTTGCACAGATAGCGTTGTAGATATTTCCATTTTTATACAGATAGTGGTGTAGCTATTCCCATGTTTATACAGATAGCGGTGTAGATATTTCCATTTTTACCGAGATGGTGGTGTTGATATTTCCATGTTTATGGAGATGGCGGTGAAGAGATTTCCATATTTATAGATACAGCGTATTTGATATTTCCATGTTTATACAGGTAGAGTTGTAGGTATTTCCATGTGTATAGAGATAGTGGTGCAGAAGATTTCATATTTATACTAATGTCTGTGAAGATATTTCCATGTGTATACAGATGGCTGTGTAGTTATTTCCATGTTTACACAGATAGCGGTGTAGATACTTCAATCTTGCACAGATTGCAGTGCAGATATTTCCATCTTTGCACAGCTTTCAGTGTAGATATTTCCATCTTTACACAGATAGCGGTGTAGATATTTCCATCTTTGCACAGATTGCCGTGAAGATATTTCCATCTTTACACAGATAGTGGTGTAGATATTTCCATGTTTATACAGATAGAGATGGAGATATTTCCATGTTTATGCAGATAGCTGTGTAGATATTTCCATGTGTATACAGATGGTGGTGTAGTTATTTCCATGTTTATGAAGATAGCGGAATAGATATTCCCAAGTTTATACAGATAGCGGTGTAGATATTTACATGTTTATACAGATACCGCTGTAGATATTTCCATGTTTATGTAGATGGTGTTGTAGATATTTCCATGTTTATAGAGATGGCGGTGTAAGTATTTCCATGTTTATTGAGATAGCGGTGTAGATATTTCCATGTTTATATAGATAGCGGTGTAGATATTTCCATGTTTATGCAGAGAGCGGTGGAGATATTTCCATGTTTATACAGATAGCGGTGGAGATATTTACATGTTTATACAGATGGCGGTGTATATATTTCCAAGTTTAAACAGAAATCGGTGTAGATATTTCCATGTTTATACAGATAGCGTTGCACATATTTCCATGTTTATGCAGATTGCGTTGTTGCTATTTCCATGTTTATAGTGATAGCGGTGTAGATATTTCCATGTTTATACAGATGGCAGTGTAGATATTTCCATGTTTATGCAGGTGGAGATGTAGATATATCCATGTTTATACAGATGGCAGTGTAGATATTTCCATGTTTATACAAATAGTGGTGTAGATATTTCCATGTTTATACAGATGACCCTCTGAATATTTCCATGTTTATACAGATTGTGGTGTAAATATTTCCATGTTTATAGAGATAGCCATGTAGCTATTTCCATGTTTATACAGATACCGGTGTAGATATTTCCATGTTTATAGAGATGGTGGTGTAGATATTTCCATGTTTATACTGAAAGCGGTGTAGATATTTCCATGTTTATACAGATAGCGGTGTAGATATTTCCATGTTTATAGAGATAGCGGTGTAGACATTTCCATGTTTATAGAGATAGCGGTGTAGATATTTCCATATTTATATAGATAGCAGTGTAGATATTTCTATGTTCATACAGATAGCATTGGAGATATTCCCATGTTTATACAGATAGAGAAGTAGATATTTCTATGTTTATACAGATAGCGGTGTAGATATTTCCATGTTTCTTCAGATGGCGGTGTTGTTATTTCCATGTTCATAAAGATAGCAGTGCATATATTTCCATGTTTATACAGCTTTTGGTGTAGATATTACCAAATTTCTACAGATGGCAGTGTATATATTTCCACGTTTATAAAGATAGCAGTGTAGATATTTCCATTTTTACACAGATGGTGGTGTAGACAGTTCCATGATTATGGAGATGGCGGTGTAGATATTTTTATGTTTATAGAGATGGCGGTGTAGATATTTCCATGTTTATAGAGATGGCGGTGTAGATATTTCCATGTTTATAGAGATAGCTGTGTGGCTATTTACATGTTTATACAGATTTCGGTGTAGATATTTCCATGTTTATATAGATAGCGGTTTAGTTATTTCCATATTTATACAGATAGCGGTGTAGCTATTTCCATGTTTATACAGATAGCGGTGTAGATATTTCCAAGTTTATACAGATAGTGATGTAGATATTTTCATGTTTATACAGATATCGGTGTAGATATTTCCACGTGTGTTCAGATAGCAGTGTAGATATTTCCATGTTTATGCAGATGGAGGTGTAGATATATCCATGTTTATACAGATGGCAGTGTAGATATTTCCATGTTTATACAGATAGTGCTGTAGATATTTCCATGTTTATACAGATGACTATCTGAATATTTCCATGTTTATACAGATAGCAGTGTAGATATTTCCATGTTTATAGAGATAGCGGTGTAGATATTTCCATGTTTATAGAGATGGCGGGGTAAGTATTTCCATGTTTATAGAGATAGCAGTGTAGATATTTCCATGTCTATAGAGTTCGTGGTGTAGATATTTCCATCTTTTTACAGATTGCAATGCAGATATTTCCATGTTTATACAGATAGCGGTGTAGATATTTCCATGTTTATACAGATGGCGTTGTAGATAGTTCCATGTTTATGGAGATGACGTTGTAGATATTTTCATGTTTATACAGATGACTGTGTTGATATTTCCATCTTTATACAGATGGCGGCGTAGATATTTCCATGTTTATAGAAATAGCGGTGTAGATATTTCCATGTTTACACAGATAGCGTTGTACATATGTCCATCTTTACACAGACAGCGGTGTAGATATTTCCATCCTTGCACAGATTGCGGTGTAGATATTTCCATCTTTACACAGATGGTGGTGTAGATATTTCCATGTTTATACAGATAGCGTTGTAGATGTTTCCATGTTTATACAGATAGCGGTGTAGATATTTCCATGTTTATATAGATAGCGGTGTAGATATTTCCATGTTTATACAGATTTCGGTGAGGATATTTCCATGTTTATACAGATAGCAGCGTAGATATTTCCATGTTTATACAGATGGCAGTGTAGGTATTTCCATGTTTATACAGATGGCGGTGTAGATATTTCCATCTTTAAACAGATAGCGGTGTAGATATTTCCATGTTTATACAGATAGTGCTGTAGATATTTCCATGTTCATAAAGATAGCAGTGGAGATATTTCCATGTATATACAGATACCGATGTAGATATTTCGATGTTTATGCAGATAGCGGTGTAGATATTTCCATGTGTATAGAGATGGCAGTGCAGATATTTCCATGTTTATACAGATAGTGCTGTAGTTATTTCCATGTTTATACAGATGACTGTGTAGGTATTTCCATGTTTATACAGATGGCGGTGTAGATATGTCCATGTTTATAGAGATAGCCATGTAGATACTTTCATGTCTATACAGATAGCCGTGTAGACATTTCCATGTTTATAGAGATGGCTGTGTAGATATTTCCATGTTTATACAGATGGCAGTGAAGATATTTCCATGTTTATACAGATAGTGCTGTAGTTATTTCCATGTTTATACAGATGACTGTGTAGGTAATTCCATGTTTATACAGATGGCGGTGTAGATATGTCCATGTTTATAGAGATAGCCATGTAGATACTTTCATGTCTATACAGATAGCCGTGTAGACATTTCCATGTTTATAGAGATAGCGGTGTAGATATTTCTATATTTATACAGATAGCGGTGTAGATATCTCCAACTTTATACCGATAGCGGGTTATATATTTCCATGTTTATACAGATACCGATGTAGGAATTTCCATGTTTATAGAGATAGCGGTGGAGATATTTCCATGTTTATACTGATTGCGGTGGAGGTATATCCATGTGTATACAGATGGCAGAGTAGATAATTCCATGTTTATACAGATGGAGGTGTAGATACTTCCATGTTTATACAGATGACTGTGTAGATATTTCCATGTTTTTACAGATGGCGGTGTACATATTTCCAAGTTTATACAGATCGCTGTGTAGATATTTCCATGTTTATACAGATGGGTGTGTAGATATTTCCATGTGAATACAGATGGCAGTGTAGGTGTTTCCATCTTTATACAGATGGAGGTGTAGATATTTCTATGTTTATACAGATGACTGTGTAGATATTTCCATGTTTTTACAGATGGCGGAGTAGATATTTCCATGTTTATAAAGATGGCGATGTGGCTAATTCCATGTTTATACAGATAGCGATGTAGATATTTCCATGTTTATAGAGATGGCAGTGTAGATATTTCCAAGTTTATACAGATAGTGGTGTAGATATTTTCATGTTTATACCGATGACTGTGTAGTTATTTCCATGTTTATACAGATAGCGGTGTAGATATTTCCATGTTTATTCATATGGCCGGGTAGACATTTCCATTTTTGTACAGATGGCTGTGTAGATATTTCCATGTGTATAAAGATAGCGGTGTAGATATTTCCATGGTTATACAGATAGCGGTGTAGATATTTCCATGTTTATACAGATAGCGGTGTAGATATTGCCATGTTTATAGAGATAGCGGTGTAGATATTTCCAGGTTTACACAGATGGCTGTGTAGATATTCCCATGTGTATACAGATGGCAGTGTAGTTATTTCCATGTTTATTCAGATGGAGGTGTAGATACTTTCATGTTAATACAGAAGACTGTGTAGATATTTCCACGTTTTTACAGATGGCGGTGTAGATATTTCTATGTTTATACAGATAGCGGTGTACTTATTTCCATGTTTATATAGATAGCGGTGGAGATATTTCCATCTTTATACAGATAGCGAAGGATATATTTCCATGTTCATAGAGATGGCGGTGTAGATATTTCCAAGTTTATACAGATACAGGTGTAGATATTTCCGTGTTTATTCAGATAGCGGTGTAGATATTTCCATGTTTATACAGATAGCGGTGTAGATATTTCCATGTTCATAGAGATAGCATTGTAGATATTTCCAGGTTTATACAGATGGCTGTGTAGATATTTCCGTGTTTATACAGATGGCGGTGTAGATATTTCCATGTTTATGCAGATAGTTGTGTAGATATTTCCATGTTTATACCGATGGCAGTGTAGATATTTCCATGTTTATACAGATAGTGCTGTAGATATTTTCATGTTTATACCGATGAGTGTGTAGTTATTTCCAGGTTTTTACAGATAGCGGTGTAGATATTTCCATGTTTATTCATATGTCGGTGTAGATATTTCCATTTTTATACAGATGGCTGTGTAGATATTTCCATGTGTATACAGATGGCATTGTAGGTATTTCCAAGTTTATACAGATGGCGGTGTAGATATTTCCATGTGTATACAGATGGCAGTGTAGGTATTTCCATGTTTATACAGATGGAGGTGTACGTATTTCCATGTTTATACAGATGACTGTGTAGATATTTCCATGTTTTTACAGATGGCGGTGTAGATATTTCCATGTTCATACAGATAGCGGTGTGGCTATTTCCATGTTTATACAGATAGCGATGTAGATATTTCCAGGTTTATAGAGTTGGCTGTGTATATATTTCCATGTTTATACAGATGGCAGTGTAGATATTTCCATGTTTATACAGATAGTGCTGTAGATATTTCCATGTTTATACAGACGACTGTGTAGTTATTTCCATGTTGATACAGATGGCGGTGTAGACATTTCCAAGTATATAGAGATAGCCATGTAGATATTTCCATGTTTATAGAGATGGAGGTGTAGATAATTCCATGTTTATACAGATGACGGTGTAGATATTTCCATGTTTATAGAGATGACTGTATAGATATTTCCATGTTAATACAGATGGAGGTGTAGATACTTCCATGTTTATACAGATGACTGTGTAGATATTTCCATGTTTTTACAGATGGCAGTGTAGGTATTTCCATGTTTATACAGATGGAGGTGTAGGTATTTCCATATTTATACAGATGGCTGTGTAGATATTAGCATGTTTTTACAGATAGCGGTGTAGATTTTCCATATTTAGACAGAAATCGTTGTAGATATTTCCATGTTTATACAGATAGCGGAGTAGATATTTCCATGTTGATACAGATAGCAGTGTAGTTATTACCATGTATATACAGATGGTGGTATATATATTTCCATGTTTATACAGATGGCAGTGTAGATATTTCCATGTTTATAGAGATAGTTGTGTAGATATTTCCATGTTTATAGAGATAGCGGTGTAGATATTTCCATATTTATCCAGATAGTCATGTAGCTATACCCTTGTTTATTCAGATGGCGGTGTAGATACTTCCATGTTTATATGGATAGCGGTGTGGCTATTTCCATGTTTATAAAGATGGCAATGTAGGAGTTTCCGTGTTTATGCAGATAGCGATGTAGATATTTCCATGTTTATACAGACAGCGGTGTAGTTATTTCCATGTTTATACAGAAAACGGTGGAGATATTTCCATGTTTATACAGATAGCGGTGTAGTTATGTCCATGTTTATAAAGATAGCGGTGTAGATATTTCCAGGTTTGTACAGATGGCTGTGTAGATATTTCCATGTGTATACAGATGGCAGTGTAGGTATTTCCATGTTTATACAGATGGAGGTGTAGATATTTCCACGTTTTTACACTTGGCGGTGTAGATATTTCCAGGTTTATACAGATAGCGGGGTGGATATTTCCATGTTTATACAGATAGCGATGGAGATATTTACAGGTTTATAGAGATGGCGGTGTAGTTATATCCATGTTTATACACATGGCAGTGTAGATATTTCCATGTTTATACAGATAGTGGTGTAGATATTTCCATGTTTATACAGACGACTGTGTAGGAATTTCCATGTTTAAACAGATGGCAGTGTAGATATTTCCATGTATATAGAGATAGCCATGTAGATATTTCCATGTTTATACAGAAAGCGGTGCAGACATTTCCATGTTTATAGAGATGGCGGTGTAGATATTTCCATATGTATACAGACAGCGGTGTAGATATTTCCAAGTTTATACAGAGAGCGGTGTAGATATTTCCATGTTTATGGAGATGGGATTGCAGATATTTTCATGTTTATGGAGATGGTGGTGTAGATATTTCCATGTTTATAGAGACAGTGGTGTAGATATTTCCATGTCAATAGTGATGGCTGTGTAGATATTTCCATGTTTACAGATGTCAGTGTAGATATTTCCGTGTTTATACAGATGGTGGTGTAGATATTTCCATGTTTATACAAAAGACTGTGCAGGTATTTCCAAGTTTATACAGATGGCGGTGTAGATATTTCCATGTTTATAGAGATACCCATGTAGATTCTTCCATGTTTATACAGATCGTAGTGTAGATATTCCCATGTTTATACAGATACCAGTGTAGATATTTCCATGTTTATACAGGTAGCGGTGTAGATATTTCCATGTTTCTACAGATCACGGTGTAGATATTTCCATATTTATACAGATGGCAGTGTAGATATTTCCATGTTTATACAGATAGCGGTGTAGGTATTTCCAAGTTTACACTGATGGCGGTGTAGATAATAACATGTTTATGGAGATGGCTGTGTAGATACTTTCATGATTATAGAGGTGGCGGTGTAGATATTTCCATGTTTATAGAGATTGCAGTGTAGATATTTCCATGTTTATAGAGATACCGGTGTAGCTATTTCCATGTGTATAGAGATAGCGGTGTAGATGTTTCCACGTTTATACTGATGGCTGTGTAGATATTTCCATGTTTATACAGATGAGTGTGTAGATATTTCCTTGTTTATACAGATGGCGGTGTAGATATTTCTATGTCTACAGAGATAGCGCTGTAGATATTTCCATGTTTACAGGGATAGTGGTGTAGATATTTCCATGTTTATCCAGATAGCGGTGCCGATATTTCCATGTTTACAGAGATAGCGGTGTAGATATTTCCATGTTTATACAGATAGCGGTGTTATACTTCCATGTTTATACAGATGACGGTGTAGATATTTCCATGTTAGTACACATGGCGGTGTAGATATTTCCATGTTTATACAGATAGCGGTGTAGATATTTCCATGTTTATAAGGATAGCGGTGTAGATATTTCCATGTTTATAGAGATGGCTGTGTAGATATTTCCATGTTTATACAGATTGCAGTGTAGATATTTCCATGTTTATAAAGATGGTGGTGTACACATTTCTATGTTTATACAGAAGTCTGTGTAGGTATTTCCAAATTTATACAGATGGCGGTGTAGTTATTTCCATGTTTATAGAAATAGCCATTTAGATATTTCTATGTTTATACAGATAGCGGTGTAGATATTTCCATGTTTATACAGATAGCGGTGTAGATATTTCCATGTTGATACAGATCGTGGTGTAGATATTTCCATGTTTATACAGATACCGGTGTAGATATTTCTATGTTTATACAGGTAGCATTGTAGATATTTCCATGTTTATACAGACCGTGGTGTAGATATTTCCATCTTTTTACAGACGGCTGTGTAGATATCTCCATGTTTATACAGATGGCAGTGTAGATATTTCCATGTTTATACAGATAGCGGTGTAGATATTTCCATGTTTATACACATAGCGGTGCAGATATTTCCATGTTTATACAGATAGGTGTGTATATATTTCCATGTTTATGGAGATAGCGGTGTAGATATTTCCATATTTATACAGATAACCGTGTAGATATTTCCATGTTTATTCAGATGGCGGTGTAGATATTTCCATGTTTATACAGATAGCAGTGTGGCTATTTCCATGTTTATACAGATGGCAGTGTAGATATTTCCATGTTTATACAGATGGCAGTGTAGATATTTCCATGTTTATACAGATAGTGTTGTATATATTTCCATGATTATACAGATGACTGTGCAGTTATTTCCATGTTTATAAAGATCGCGGTTTAGATATTTCCATATTTATAGAGATAGCCATGTAGATATTTCCATGTTTATACTGATAGCGGTGTAGACATTTCCAAGTTTATAGAGATAGCGGTGTAGATATTTCCTTGTTTATACAGATGGCTTTGTAGGTATTTCCATGTGTATAAAGATGATAGTGTAGATATTTCCATGTTTATACAGATGGAGGTGTAGATATTTCCATGTATATACAGATGGAGGTGTAGGTATTTCCATGTTTATACAGATGAGTGTGTAGATATTTCCATGTTTTACAGTTGGCGGTGTAGATATTTCCATGTTTATACAGATAGCGGTGTGGCTATTTCCATGTTTATACAGATAGCGATGTAGATATTTTCATGTTTATAGAGATGGATGTCTAGATATTTCCATGTATATACAGATGGCAGTGTAGATATTTCCATGTTTATACAGATAGTGGTGTAGATATTTCCATGTTTATACAGATGACTGTGTAGGTATTTCCATGTTTATACAGATGGCGTGGTAGATATTACCATGTTTATAGAGATAGCCATGAAGTTATTTCCATGTTTATACAGATAGCGGTGTAGACATTTCCAAGTTTACAGAAATAGCGGTGTAGATATATCCATATGTATGCAGATAGCAGTATAGTTATTACCAAGTGTATACCGATAGCGGTCTAGGTATTCCCGGGTTTATACAGATAGCGGTGTAGATATTTCCATGTTTATACAGATAGTGGTGTAGGTTTTTCCATGTTTATAATGATAGCGTTGTAGTTATATTCATGTTTATACAGATAGCAGTGTAGATATTTCGAAGTTTATACAGATAGCGGTGTGGATATTTCCATGTTCATACAGATGGCTTTGTAGGTATTTCCATGTGTATACAGATGGCAGTGTAGATATTTCCATGTTTATGCAGATGGAGGTGTAGATATTTCCATGTTTACAGAGATATCCATGTAGATATTTCCATGTTTATAAAGATAGCGGTGTAGACATTTCCATGCTTATAGAGATAGCGTTGTAGATATTTCCATGTTTATACAGATAGCGGTGTAGATATTTCCATGTTTATACAGATAGCGGGGTAGATATTTCCATGTTTATACAGATAGAAGTATAGATATCTCCATGCTTATACAGTTTACCGTGTAGATATTTCCATGTTAATACAGATGGCGGTGTAGATATTTCCATGTTTATAGAGATAGCGACGTAGATATTTCCATGTTTATACGGATAGCTGTGTAGATATTTCCATATTAATAGAGATAGTGATGTATATATTTCCATATTGATGCAGATAGTCGTGTAGATATTTCCATGTTTATTCAGATGGCGGTGTAGATATTTCCATGTTTATACAGACAGCGGTGTGGCTATTTCCATGTTTATACAGATGGCAGTGTAGAGATTTCCATGTTTATACAGACAGCGATGTAGATATTTCCATGTTTATACAGACAGCGGTGTAGTTATTTCCATGTATTTAGAGATAGTGGTGTAGATATTTCCATGTATATACTGATGGCTGTGTAGATGTTTACATGTGTATACAGATGGCAGTGTAGATATTTCCAAGTTTATACAGATGGCTGTGTAGATATTTCCATGTGAATACAGATGACAATGTAGATATTTCCATGTTTATACAGATGGTGGTGTAGATATTTCCATGTTTATACAGATGACTTTGTAGAGATTTCCATGGTTTTAAAGATGGCGGTGTAGATATTTCAATGTTTATAGAGATAGCGCTGTAGATATTTCCATGTTTATAAAGATGGCGGTGTAGATATTTTCTTGTTTATGTAGATGGCGGTGTAGATATTTCCATGTTTATAGAAATGGCGGTTTATGTACTTTCTTGTTTATGGAGATAGTGGTGAAGATATTTCCATGTTTATAGAGATAGCGGTGTAGGTATTTCCATGTTTATAGAGATAGCGGTGTAAATATTTCCTTGTTTATACTAATAGCGGTGTAGATATTTCCATGTTTATACAAATAGTGATGTAGATATTTCCATGTTTATACAGATGACAGTGAAGGTATTTAAATGTTTAAAAAGATGGCGGTGTAGATATTTCCATGTTAATAGACATAGCCATGTAGATATTTCTATATTACAGATAGCGGTGTAGTCATTTCCAAGTTTATAGATATAGCGGTCTAGATATATCCATATTTTTACAGATTGCCTTGTAGATATTTCCAAGCTTATAAAAATAGCGGTGTAGATATTTCCTTGTTTATACAGATAGCGGTGTAGACATTTCCATGTTTATAGAGATAGCTGTGTAGATATTTCCATATTTATACAGATAGCGGTGTTGATATTTCCATGTTTATACAGAACGCGGTGTAGATATTTCCATGTTTATGCAGACAGAAGTGTAGTTATTTCCATGTTAATTCAGATGACTGTGTATATATTTCCCTGTTTATACAGATGGCGGTGCAGATATTTCCATGTTTATAGAGATAGCGGTGTAGATATTTCCATGTTAATACAGATAGCTCTGTAGACATTTCCATATTTATAGAGATAGCGTTGTAGATATTTCCATATTTATACAGATAGCCGTGTAGATATTTCCATGTTTATTCAGATGGCAGTGTAGGTATTTCCATGTTTATAGAGGTAGCGGTGTACATATTTCCATGTTTACACGGATGCCTGTGGAGATATTTCCATGTGTATACAGATGGCAGTGTAGATATTTCAATGTTTGTACAGATGGAGGTGTAGATATTTCCATGTTTATACAGATGACTGTGTAGGTATTTCCATGTTTTTCAGATGGCGGTGTAGATATTTCCATGTTTATGCAGATAGTGGTGTAGATATTTCCATGTTTATACAGATGGCTGTGTAGGTATTTCCATGTGTATACAGATGCCAGTGCAGATATTTCCATGTTTATACAGATGGAGGTGTTGTTATTTCCATGTGTATACAGATAGCAGTGTAGATATTTCCATTTTTATATAGAAAGCGGTGTGGCTATTTCCATGTTTATACAGATAGCGATGTAGATATTTCCATGTTTATAGAGATGGCTGTGTAGATATTTCCTTGTTTATACAGATGGCAGTGTAGATATTTACATGTTCATACAGATAGTGGAGTAGGTTTTCCATGTTTATAGAGATGACTGTGTAGGTATTTCCATGTTTATACAGATGGCGGTGTAGATATTTCCATGTTTATAGAGATAGCCAAGTAGCTATTTTCATGTTTATACAGATAGCAGGGTAGATATTTCCATGTTTATAGATACAGCGGTGTAGATATTTCCCTATATTTTCAGATAGCGGTGGAGATATTTCCATGTTTATGCAGATAGCGGTGTAAATATTTCCATGTTTATACAGTTATCGGTGTAGATATTTCCATGTTTATACAGATGACTGTGTATATATTTCCATGTTTATACAGATGGCGGTGTGGATATTTCCCTGTTTGTAAAGATAATGGTGTAGATATTTCCATGTTTACAGAGATTGAGTTGTAGATATTTCCATATTTGCACAGATTGCAGTGTACATATTTCCATCTTCACAAAGATACCGGTGTACATATTTCCATGTTTACACAGACAGCTGTGTAGATATTTCCATGTTTGCAAAGATAGTGTTGTAGATATTTCCAGGTTTATACAGATTTCGTTGTAGATATTTCCATGTTTATAAAGATAGCCGTGTAGATTTTTCCATGTTTATTCAGATAGCGGTGGCGATATTTCCATGTTTATACAGATAGCGCTGTAGATATTTCCATGTTTATACAGATAGCGGTGTAGATATTTCCATGTTTATACAGATAGCGTTGTAGATATTTCCATGTTTACACAGATAGCGGTGGAGATATTTCCATGTTTATACAGATAGCAGTCGAGGTATTTCCATGTTTATACAGATGGCAATGTAGATATTTCCAAGTTTTTGCAGATATCAGAATAGATATTTCCATGTTTATGCTGATAGCGGTGCGGCTATTTCCATGTTTATAGAGATGGCAGTGTAGATATTTCCATGTGTATACAGATGGAGGTGTAGATATTTCCATGTTTATACAGATGACTGTGTAGATATTTCCATGTTTATACAGATAGCGGTGTGGCAATTTCCATGTTTATAGAGACAGCGGTGTAGATATTTCCATGGTTATACAAATAGCTGTGTAGATATTTCCATGTGTATACAGATGGCTGTGTAGGTATTTCCATGTTTATACCGATGGAGTTGTAGACATTTCCATGTTTATAAGGATGAGTGTGTAGATAATTCCATGTTTTAACAGAAGGCAGTGTAGATATTTCCATGTTTATACAGATAGATGTGTGCCTATTTCCATGTTTATACAGACAGCGATGTAGATATTTCCATGATTATGGAGATGGCTGTGTAGATATTTCCTTGTTTATACAGATGGCAGAATGGATATTTCCATGTTTATACAGATGACTGTGTAGGTATTTCCATGTTTATGCAGATGGCAGTGTGGATATTTCCATGTTTATACAGATGATTGTGTAGGTATTTCAATGTTTATACAGATGGCGGTGTCGATATTTCCATGTTTATAGAGATAGCCATGTAGATATTTCCATGTTTATACAGATGACTGTGTAGGTATTTCTATGTTTATACAGATGGCTGTGAAGACATTTCCCTGTTTATAGACATAGCAGTGTAGATATTTCCATATTTATATAGATAGCAGGGTAGATATTTCCATGTTTATACAGATAGCTTTGTAAATATTTCCATGTTTATACAGATAGCGCTGTAGATATTTCCATGTTTATACAGATAGCGGTGTAGATATTTCCATTTTTATACAGATAGCGTTGTACGTATTTCCATGTTATAGACATAGCAGTGTAGATATTTCCATGTTTATAGAGACCGCTGTGTAGATATTTCCATGTAAATACAGATGGCATTGTAGATATTTCCATGTTTATACAAACGAATGTGTAGATATTTCTATGTTTACTCAGATGACTGTGTAGATATTTCCATGTTTTTACTGATGGTGGTGTAAATATTTCCTTGTTTATACAGATACCTATGTGGCTATTTCCGTGTTTATACAGATAGCAATGTAGATATTTCCATGTTTATGGAGATGACTGTGTAGATATTTCCATGTTTATAAAGATGGCGGTGTAGATATTTCCATGTGTATAGAGATAGCCATGTAGATATTTCCATGTTTATACCGATAGCGGTGTATACATTTCCATGTTTATAGAGATAGCGGTGTAGATATTTCCATATTTATACAGATAGCGGTGTAGAAAATTCCATGTTTATACAGATAGCGGTGTAGATATTTCCATGTTTATACAGATATAAGTGTAGTTATTTCCATGTTTATAGAGATGACTGTGTACATATTTCCATGTTTATACAGATGGCGGTGTAGATATTTCCATGTTTATAGACATAGCGTTGTGGATATTTCCATGCTTATACAGATAGCTGTGTAGATATTTCCATGTTTATAGAGAGAGCGGATTAGATATTTCCATATTTATACAGATAGCCGTGTAGATGTTTCCATGTTTATTCTGATAGCGGTGTAGATATTTCCATTTTTATACAGATAGCGGTGTGCCTATTTCCATGTTTATACAGATGACAGTGTAGATATTTCCATGTTTATACAGATAGCGATGTAAATATTTGTATGTTTATACAGATAACGGAGTAGATAGTTCCATGTTTATGCAGATAGCGCTGTAGGTAATTCCATGTTTATACAGATAGCGGTGGAGATACTTCCAGGTTTATACAGACAGAGGTGGAGATATTCCCATGTTTATACAGATGGCGGAGTAGATATTTGCAAGTTTATACAGAAGATGGCGGTGTAGATATTTCCATGTTTATACAGATAGCGGTGTAGGTGTTTCCATGTTTATACAGATGGCTGTGTAGTTATTTCCATGTGTATACAGATGGCAGAGCAGATAATTCCATGTTTATACAGATGGAGGTGTAGATATTTCCATGTTTATACAGATGACTGTGTACATATTTCCATGTTTTTACAGATAGCGGTGGAGATATTTCCAGGTTTATAGAGATGACAGAGTAGGTATTTCCATGTTTATACAGATGGCGGTGATGATATTTCCATGTTTATAGAGATAGCCATGTAGATATTTCCATGTTTATACAGATAGCAGTGTAGACATTTCCATGTTTATAGAGAAAGCGGTGTAGATATTTCCATATTTATACAGATAGCGGTGTCACTATTTCCATGTTTATACAGATAGCGGTGTAGATATTTCCATGTTTATACAGATAGCGGTGCAGATATTTCCATGTTTATACATATAGCGGTGGAGATATTTCCATGTTTATAGAGATAGCAGTGTAGATATTTCCATGTTTAGAGAGATAATGGTGTAGATATTTCCATGTTTATACAGATGGCAGTGAAGGTATTTCCATGTTTATAGAGACAGCCATGTAGATATATCCATGTTTATACAGATAGCGGTGTAGACATTTCCATGTTTATACACATAGCGGTGTAGATATTTCCATATCTATACAGATAGCGGTTTAGATATTTCCATGTTTATACAGATGACTGTGTAGCTATTTCCATGTTTATACAGATAGCGGTGGAGATATTTCCATGTTTTTGCAGATAGCGTTGGAGATATTTCCATGTTTATACAGATAGCGGAGTAGATATTTCCATGTTTAAACAGATAGCGGGGTAGATATTTCCATGTTTTTACAGATCGTGGTTTAGTTATTTCCATGTTTATTCAGACAGTGGTGAAGATATTTCCATGTTTATACAGATAGCGGTGTAGATATTTCCAAGTTTACAGGGATATCGGTGTATATATTTCCATATTTGCACAGACTGCGGTGTAGATATTCCCATCTTTACACAGATAGCGGTGTACATATTTCCATGTTTACACAGATTGCTGTGTAGATATTTCCGAGTTTACACAGATAGCGTTGTAGATATTTCCATGTTTATACAGATAGCGGTGAAGATATTTCCATGTTTATAAAGATAGCGTGGTAGATGTTTCCATGTTTATACAGATAGCTGTGTAGATATTTCCATGTTTACACAGATAGTGTTGTAGATTTTTCCATGTTTACAGAGATAACGGTATAGATATTTCCATGTTTATAATGATAGCCGTGTAGATATTTCCATGTTTATAGAGATAGCTTTGGAGATATTTCCATGTATATACTGAGAGCGATGAAGATATTTCCATGTTTATACAGATAGTGATGTAGATATTTCCCTGTTTATACAGATTTCGGTGTAGATATTTCCATGTTTATACAGATAGGGTTGTAGATATTTCCATGTTTATACAGATGGCGGTGTATACATTTCCAGGTTTATAGAGATAGCTGTGTGGCTATTTCCATGTTTATACAGATAGCGTTGGAGATATTTCCATGTTTCTACAGATAGCGGTGGAGATATTTCCATGTTTATACAGATAGCGGTGGAGATATTTCCATGTTTATAGAGATAGCGGTGGAGATATTTCCAAGTTTATACAGATAGCGGAGTAGATATTTCCATGTTTATACAGATAGCGGGGAGATATTTCCATGTTTACACAGATAGCGTTGGAGATATTTCCATGATTACACAGATAGCGGTGGAGATATTTCCATGTTTATACAGATAGCGGTGTGGCTATTTCCAATTTCGTAGAGATGGCTGTGTAGATATTTCCATGTTTATACAGATGGCAGTGTAGATATTTCCATGTTTGTACATACAGTGGTGTAGATATTTCCATGTTTATACTGATAGCGGTGTAGACATTTCCATGTTTATAGAGATAGCGGTGTAGATATTTCCATATTTATACAGATAGCGGTGTCACTATTTCCATGTTTATACAGATAGCGGTGGAGATATTTCCATGTTTATGCAGATAGCGGTGGAGGTATTTCCATGTTTATACAGATAGCGGAGTAGATATTTCCATGTTTATACAGATAGCGGGGTAGATATTTCCATGTTTTTACAGATCGTGGTTTAGTTATTTCCATGTTTATACAGACAGTGGTGAAGATATTTCCATGTTTTTACAGATAGCGGGGTAGATATTTCCAAGTTTACAGGGATATCGGTGTATATATTTCCATATTTGCACAGACTGCGGTGTAGATATTCCCATCTTTACACAGATAGCGGTGTACATATTTCCATGTTTACACAGATTGCTGTGTAGATATTTCCGAGTTTACACAGATAGCGTTGTAGATATTTCCATGTTTATACAGATAGCGGTGAAGATATTTCCATGTTTATAAAGATAGCGTGGTAGATATTTCCATGTTTATACAGATAGCTGTGTAGATATTTCCATGTTTACACAGATAGTGTTGTAGATATTTCCATGTTTACAGAGATAACGGTGGAGATATTTCCATGTTTATAATGATAGCCGTGTAGATATTTCCATGTTTATAGAGATAGCTGTGGAGATATTTCCATGTATATACTGAGAGCGATGAAGATATTTCCATGTTTATACAGATAGTGGTGTAGATATTTCCCTGTTTATACAGGTTTCGGTCTAGATATTTCCATGTTTATACAGATAGAAGTGGAGATATTTCCATGTTTATACTGATGGCGGTGTAGATATTTCCATGTATATAGAGATAGCCATGTAGATATTTCCATGATTATACACATAGCGGTGTAGACATTTCCATGTTTATGGAGATAGCGGTGTAGATCTTTCCATATTTATACAGATAGCGGTGTCACTATTTCCATGTTTAAAGAGATAGCGGTGTAGATATTTCCATGTTTCTACAGATAGCGGTGGAGATATTTCCATGTTTATACAGATAGCGGTGGAGATTTTTCCATGTTTATAGAGATAGCGGTGTAGATATTACCGTGTTTATACAGATAGCGGTGTGGCTATTTCCATGTTTATAGAGATAGCGGTGTAGATATTTTCATGTTTATACAGATAGTTGTGTGGCTATTTACATATTTATACAGATGGCTGTGTAGATATTTCTATGTTTAGACAGATAATGATGTAGATATTTCCATGTTTATACAGATAGCGGTGTGGCTATTTCCATGTTTATACAGATAGCGGTGTACATATTTCCATGTTTATAGAGATGGCTGTGTAGATATTTACATGTTTATACAGATGGCAGTGTAGATATTTTTATGTTTATACAGATAGTGGTGTAGATATTTCCAGGTTTATACAGATGACTGTGTAGTTGTTTCCATCTTTATACAGATGGTGGTGAAGGTATTTAAACGGTTATAGAGACAGCCATGTAGATATTTCCATGTTTACACAGATAGCGGTGTAGACATTTCCATGTTTATAGAGATAGCGGTGTAGATATTTCCATGTTTATAGAGATGGCTGTGTAGATATTTACATATTTATACAGATGGCAGTGTAGATATTTCCATGTTTAGACAGATAATGGTGTAGATATTTCCATGTTTATACAGATTGCGGTGTAGGTATTTCCATGTTTATAGAGATAGCGGTGTAGATATTTCCATGTTTATACAGATAGCTGTGTGGCTATTTCCATGTTTATACAGATAGCGTTGGACATATTTCCATGTTTATACAGATAGCGGTGGAGATATTTCCATGTTTATACAGATAGCGGTGGATATATTTCCATGTTTATAGAGATAGCAGTGTATATATTTCCATGTCTATACAGATATCTGTGTGGCTATTTCCATGTTTACAGATAACGGTGTAGATATTTCCATGTTTATAGAGATGGTTGTGTAGATATTTTCATATTTATACAGATGGCAGTGTAGATATTTCCATGTTTAGACAGATAATGGTGTAGATATTTACATGTTTATACAGATTGCAGTGTAGGTATTTCCATGTTTATAGAGATAGCGGTGTAGATATTTCCATGTTTATACAGACGGCTGTGTAGATATTTCCATGTGTATAAAGATGGCAGTGTAGATATTTCCATGTTTATACACATGGAGGTATAGATATTTCCATGTTTTTACAGATGGCGGTGTAGATATTTCCATGTTTATACAGATAGCGGTGTGGCTATTTCCATGTTTATACAGAAAGCGGTGTAGATATTTCCATGTTTATAGAGATGGCTGTGTAGATATTTACATGTTTGTACAGATGGCAGTGTAGATATTTTCATGTTAATACAGATAGTGGTGTAGATATTTCCAGGTTTATACAGATGACTGTGTAGGTATTTCCATGTTTATACAGATGGTGGTGAAGATATTTCCATGTTTATAGAGACAGCCATGTAGATATTTCCATGTTTATACAGATAGCGGTGTAGACATTTCCAAGTTTATACAGATAGCAGTGTGACTATTTCCATGTTTATACAGATAGCGTTGTAGATATTTCCATTTTTATAGAGATGGCTGTGTAGATATTTACATGTTTATACAGATGGCAGTGTAGATATTTCCATGTTTATACAGATAGTGGGGTAGATATTTCCAGGTTTATACAGATGACTGTGTAAATATGTCCATGTTTATACAGATGGCGGTGTAGATATTTCCATGTACATAGAGATAGCCATGTAGATATTTCCATGTTTATACAGATAGCGGTGTAGACATTTCCATGTTTATGGAGATAGCGGTGTAGATATTTCCTTATTTATACAGATAGCCGTGTCACTATTTCCATGTTTATACAGATAGCGGAGTAGATATTTCCATGTTTATTCAGATAGCGGTGGAGATATTTCCCTGTTTATACAGATATGGGTGGAGGTATTTCCATGTTTATATAGATAGCGGTATAGATATTTCCATGTTTATACAGATAATGGTGTAGATATTTCCATGTTTATACAGATTGCGGTGTAGGTAGTTCCATGTTTATACAGATAGCGCTGTAGATATTTCCATGTTTATACAGATGGCTGTGTGGATATTTCCATGTGTATACAGATGGCAGTGTAGATATTTCCATGTTTATACAGATGGAGGTGTAGATATTTCCATTTTTATACAGATGAATGTGTAGATATTTCCATGTTTTTACAGATGGCGGTGTAGATATTTCCATGTTTATACAGATAGCGGTGTGGCTATTTCCATGTTTATACAGATAGCGGTGTAGATATTTCCATGTTTATAGAGATGGCTGTGTAGATATTTACATGTTTATACAGATGGCAGTGTAGATATTTTCATGTTTATACAGATAGTGGTGTAGCTATTTCCAGGTTTATACAGATGACTGTGTAGTTATTTCCATGTTTATACAGATGGTGGTGAAGATATTTCCATGTTTATAGAGACAGCCATGTAGATATTTCCATGTTTACAGAGATAGCGGTGTAGACATTTCCATGTTTATAGAGATAGCGGTGTAGATATTTCCATATTTATACAGATAGCGGTGTCACTATTTCCATGTTTATACAGATAGCGGTGGAGATATTTCCATGTTTATACAGATAGCGGTGGAGATATTTCTAAGTTTATAGAGATAGCGCTGTAGGTATATCCATGTTTATAGAGATAGCAGTGTGGCTATGTTCATGTTTATGCAGATAGCGGTGGAGATATTTCCATGTTTATACAGATAGCGGTGTAGATATTTCCATGTTTATACAGATAGCTGTGTGGCTATTTCCATGTTTATACAGATAGCGTTGGAGATATTTCCATGTTTATACAGATGGCGGTTTAGATATTCCCATGTTTATGCAGATGGCGGTGCAGATATTTCCATGTTTATACAGATAGCGGTGTACATATTTCCATATTTATACAGATGACTGTGTAGTTATTTCCATTTTTATAAAGATGGCGGTGTAGATATTTCCAGGTTTATACAGATAGCATTGGAGATATTTCCATGTTTATATAGATGACTGTGTAGATATTTTCATATTTTTACACATGTCAGTGTAGATATTTCCATGTTTATACAGATAGCGGTGTGGCTATTTCCATGTTTATACAGATAGCAGTGTAGATATTTCCATGTTTATAGAGATGGGTTTGTAGGTATTTCCATGTTTATACAGATGGCAGTGTAGATATTTCCATTTTTGTACAGACAGTGGTGTAGATATTTCCATGTTTATACAGATGACTGTGTAGGTATTTCCATGTTTATACAGATGGCGGTGTAGATATTTCCATATTTATACAGATAGCGGTGTCACTATTTCCATATTTATACTGATAGCAGTGGAGATATTTCCATGTTTATACAGAGAGCGTTGGAGATATTTCCATGTTTATACAGATAACGGTGGAGATATTTCCATATTTATAAAGATAGCGGTGTAGATATTTCCATGTTTATACAGATAGCTGTGTGGCAATTTCCATGTTTATACAGATAGCGGTGTAGATATTTCCATGTTTATAGAGATGGCTGTGTAGATATTTACATATTTATACAGATGGCAGTGTAGATATTTCCATGTTTAGACAGATAATGGTGTAGATATTTCCATGTTTATACAGATTGCAGTGTAGGTATTTCCATGTTTATAGAGATAGCGGTGTAGATATTTCCATGTTTATACAGAGAGCTGTGTGGCTATTTCCATGTTTATACGGATAGCGTTGGAGATATTTCCATGTTTATACAGATGGCGGTGTAGATATTTCCATGTTTATGCAGATGGCGGTGCAGATATTTCCATGTTTATACAGATAGCGGTGTACATATTTCCATATTTATACAGATGACTGTGTAGTTATTTCCATTTTTATACAGATGGTGGTGTAGTTATTTCCATGTTTATACAGATAGCGGTGGAAGTATTTCCATGTTTATACAGGTGACTGTGTAGATATTTTCATATTTTTACACATGTCGGTGTAGATATTTCCATATTTATACAGACAGCGGTGTGGCTATTTCCATGTTTATACAGATAGCAGTGCAGATATTTCCATGTTTATGGAGATGGCTGTGAAGATATTTCCATGTTTGTACAGACATTGGTGTAGATATTTCCATGTTTATACAGATGACTGTGTAGTTATTTCCATGTTTATACAGATGGCGGTGTAGACATTTCCATGTTTATACAGATAGCAGTGGGACTATTTCCATGTTTATACAGATAGCGTTGTAGATATTTCCATTTTTATAGAGATGGCTGTGTAGATATTTACATGTTTATACAGATGGCAGTGTAGATATTTCCATGTTTATACAGATATTCGGGTAGATATTTCCAGGTTTATACAGATGACTGTGTAGGTATTTCCATGTTTATACAGATGGCGGTGTAGATATTTCCATGTATATAGAGATAGCCATGTAGATATTTCCATGTTTTACAGATAGCGGTGTAGACATTTCCATGTTTATGGAGATAGCGGTGTAGATATTTCCATATTTATACAGATATCCGTGTCACTGTTTCCATGTTTATACAGATAGCGGTGGAGATATTTCCATGTTTATACAGATAGCGGTGTAGATATTTCCATGTTTATACAGATAGCGGTGTGTCTATTTCTATGTTTATACAGATAGCGGTGTAGATATTTCCATGTTTATAGAGATGGCTGTGTAGATATTTACATATTTATACAGATGGCTGTGTAGATATTTCCATGTTTAGACAGATAATGGTGTAGATATTTCCATGTTTATACAGATTGCGGTGTAGGTATTTCCATGTTTATACAGATAGCGGTGTAGATTTTTCAATGTTTATACAGATGGCTGTGTGGATATTTCCATGTGTATACAGATGGCAGTGTAGATATTTCCATGTTTATACAGATGGATGTGTAGATATTTCCATGTTTATACAGATGACTGTGTAGATATTTCCATGTTTTTACAGATGGCGGTGTAGTTATTTCCATGTTTATACAGATAGCGGTGTGGCTATTTCCATGTTTATACAGATAGCGGTGTAGATATTTCCATGTTTATAGAGATGGCTGTGTAGATATTTACATGTTTATGCAGATGGCAGTGTAGATATTTTCATGTTTATACAGATAATGGTGTAGATAATTCCATGTTTATACAGATTGCCGTGTAGGTTTTTCCATGTTTATAGAGATAGCGGTGTACATATTTCCATATTTATACAGATGACTGTGTAGTTATTTCCATTTTTATACATATGGCGGTGTAGATATTTCCACGTTTGTACAGATAGCGGTGGAGGTATTTCCATGTTTATACAGATGACTGTGTAGATATTTTCATATTTTTACACATGTCGGTGTAGATATTTAAATGTTTATACAGATAGCCGTGTGGCTATTTCCATGTTTATACAGATAGCATTGTAGATATTTCCATGTTTATAGAGATGGCTGTGTAGATATTTCCATGTTTATACAGATGGCAGTGTAGATATTTCCACGTTTGTACTGACAGTGGTGTAGATATTTCCATGTTTATACAGATGACTGTGTAGGTATTTCCATGTTTATACAGATGGCGGTGTAGACATTTCCATGTTTATACAGATAGGGGTGTGTCTATTTCCATGTTTATACAGATAGTGGTGTAGATATTTTCAGGTTTATACAGAAGACTGTGTAGTTATTTCCATGTTTATACAGATAGCTGTGTAGATATTTCCATGTTTATACAGATAGCTGTGTGGCTATTTCCATGTTTATACAGATGGCAGTGTAGATAATTCCATGTTTATGCAGATGGCGGTGCAGATATTTCCATGTTGATACAGATGACTGTGTAGATATTTTCATATTTTTACACATGTCGGTGTAGATATTTCCATGTTTATACAGATAGCGGTGTGGATATTTCCATGTTTATACACATAGAAGTGTAGCTATTTCCATGTTTATAGAGATGGCTGTGTAGATATTTCCACGTTTATACAGATGGCAGTGTAGATATTTCCATGTTTTACAGACAGTGGTGTAGATATTTCCATATTTATACAGATGACTGTGTAGTTATTTCCATTTTTATACAGATAGTGGTGTAGATATTTCCATGTTTATACAGATAGCGGTGGAGATATTTCCATGTTTATACAGATAGCGGTGTAGATATTTCCATGTTTATACAGATAGCTGTGTGGCTATTTCCATGTTTATACAGATAGCGTTGGAGATATTTCCATGTTTATACAGATGGCGGTGTACATATTTCCATGTTTATGCAGATGGCGGTGCAGATATTTCCATGTTTATACAGATAGCGGTGTACATATTTCCACATTTATACAGATGACTGTGTAGTTATTTCCATTTTTATACAGATGGCGTTGTAGATATTTCCACATTTATACAGATAGCGGTGGAGGTATTTCCATTTTTATACACATGACTGTGTAGATATTTTCATATTTTTACACATGTCGGTGTAGATATTTCCATGTTTATATAGATAGCGGTGTGGCTATTTCCATGGTTATACAGATAGCAGTGTAGATATTTCCATGTTTATAGAGATGGCTGTGTAGATATTTCCATGTTTATACAGATGGCAGTGTAGATATTTCCATGTTTGTACAGACAGTGTTGTAGATATTTCCATGTTTATACAGATGGCTGTGTAGATATTTCCATGTTTATACAGATGGAGGTGTAGATATTTCCATGTTTATACAGATGACTGTTTAGGTATTTCCATGTTTATACAGATGGCGGTGTAGACATTTCCATGTTTATACAGATAGCGGTGTGGCTATTTCCATGTTTTTACAGATAGCGGTGCAGATATTTCCATGTTTATAGATACGGCTGTGTAGATATTTACATGTTTATACAGATGGCAGTGTAGTTATTTCCATGTTTATACACATAGTGGTGTAGATATTTCCAGGTTTATACAGATGACTGTGTAGTTATTTCCATGTTTATACAGATGGCGGTGAAGATATTTCCATGTTTATAGAGACAGTCGTGTAGATATTTCCATGTTTATACAGATAGCGGTGTAGACATTTCCATGTTCATAGAGATAGCGGTGTAGATATTTCCATATTTATACAGATAGCGGTGTCACTATTCCATGTTTATACAGATAGCGGTGGAGATATTTCCATGTTTATACAGATAGCGGTGGAGACATTTCCATGTTTATAGAGATAGCGGTGTAGATATTTCCATGTTTATACAGATAGCTGTCTGGCTATTTCCATGTTTATTCAGATAGCGTTGGAGACATTTCCATGTTCATACAGATGGCAGTGTAGATATTTCCATGTTTATGCAGATGGCAGTGCAGATATTTCCATGTTGATACAGATGACTGTGTAGATATTTTCATATTTTTACACATGTCGGTGTAGATATTTCCATGTTTATACAGATAGCGGTGTGGCTATTTCCATGTTTATACAGATAGCAGTGTAGATATTTCCATGTTTATAGAGATGGCTGTGTAGATATTTCCATGTTTATACAGATGGCAGTGTAGATATTTCCACGTTTGTACAGACAGTGTTGTAGATATTTCCATGTTTATACAGATGACTGTGTAGGTATTTCCATGTTTATACAGATGGCGGTGTAGATATTTCCATGTTTATACAGATAGCTGTGTGGCTGCTTCCATGTTTATACAAATAGCGGTGTAGATATTTCCATGTTTATAGAGATGCCTGTGTAGATATTTACATATTTATACAGATGGCAGTGTAGATATTTCCATGTTTAGACAAATAATGGTGTAGATATTTCCATGTTTATACATATTGCGGTGTAGGTTTTTCCATGTTTATAGAGATAGCGGTGTAGATATTTCCATGTTTATACAGATAGCTGTGTGACTATTTCCATGTTTATACAGATAGCGTTGGAGATATTTGCATGTTTATACAGATGGCGGTGTAGATATTTCCATGTTTATGCAGATGGTGGTGCAGATATTTCCATGTTTATACAGATAGCGGTGTACATATTTCCATATTTATACAGATGACTGTGTAGTTATTTCCATTTTTATACAGATGGCGGTGTAGATATTTCCACGTTTGTACAGATAGCGGTGGAGGTATTTCCATGTTTATACAGATGACTGTGTAGATATTTTCATATTTTTACACATGTCGGTGTAGATATTTAAATGTTTATACAGATAGCGGTGTGGCTATTTCCATGTTTATACAGATAGCAGTGTAGATATTTCCATGTTTATAGAGATGGCTGTGTAGATATCTCCATGTTTATACAGATGGCAGTGTAGATATTTCCACGTTTGTACAGACAGTGGGGTAGATATTTCCATGTTTATCCAGCTCACTGTGTAGGTATTTCCATGTTTATACAGATGGCGGTGTAGACATTTCCATGTTTATACAGATAGGTGTGTGTCTATTTCCATGTTTATACAGATAGCGGTGCAGATATTACCATGTTTATAGAGATGGCTGTGTATATATTTACATGTTTATACAGATGGCAGTGTAGGTATTTTCATGTTTATACAGATAGTGGTGTAGATATTTCCAGGTTTATACAGAAGACTGTGTAGTTATTTCCTTGTTTATACAGATAGCGGTGTAGATATTTCCATGTTTATACAGATAGCTGTGTAGCTATTTCCATGTTTATACAGATAGCGTTGGAGATATTTCCATGTTTATACAGATGGCAGTGTAGATATTTCCATGTTTATGCAGATGGCGGTGCAGATATTTCCATGTTGATACAGATGACTGTGTAGATATTTTCATATTTTTACACATGTCGGTGTAGATATTTCCATGTTTATACAGATAGCGGTGTGGCTATTTCCATGTTTATACACATAGCAGTGTAGCTATTTCCATGTTTATAGAGATGGCTGTGTAGATATTTCCACGTTTATACAGATGGCAGTGTAGATATTTCCATGTTTTACAGACAGTGGTGTAGATATTTCCATATTTATACAGATGACTGTGTAGTTATTTCCATTTTTATACAGATGGCGGTGTAGATATTTCCATGTTTATACAGATAGCGGTGGAGATATTTCCATGTTTATACAGATAGCGGTGTAGATATTTCCATGTTTATACAGATAGCTGTGTGGCTATTTCCATGTTTATAGAGATAGCGTTGGAGATATTTCCATGTTTATACAGATGGCGGTGTACATATTTCCATGTTTATGCAGATGGCGGTGCAGATATTTCCATGTTTATACAGATAGCGGTGTACATATTTCCACATTTATACAGATGACTGTGTAGTTATTTCCATTTTTATACAGATGGCGTTGTAGATATTTCCACATTTATACAGATAGCGGTGGAGGTATTTCCATGTTTATACAGATGACTGTGTAGATATTTTCATATTTTTACACATGTCGCTGTAGATATTTCCATGTTTATATAGATAGTGGTGTGGCTATTTCCATGGTTATACAGATAGCAGTGTAGATATTTCCATGTTTATAGAGATGGCTGTGTAGATATTTCCATGTTTATACAGATGGCAGTGTAGATATTTCCATGTTTGTACAGACAGTGTTGTAGATATTTCCATGTTTATACAGATGACTGTTTAGGTATTTCCATGTTTATACAGATGGCGGTGTAGACATTTCCACGTTTACACAGATAGCGGTGTGGCTATTTCCATGTTTTTACAGATAGCGGTGCAGATATTTCCATGTTTATAGAGACGGCTGTGTAGATATTTACATGTTTATACAGATGGCAGTGTAGTTATTTCCATGTTTATACACATAGTGGTGTAGATATTTCCAGGTTTATACAGATGACTGTGTAGTTATTTCCATGTTTATACAGATGGCGGTGAAGATATTTCCATGTTTATAGAGACAGTCGTGTAGATATTTCCATGTTTATACAGATAGCGGTGTAGACATTTCCATGTTCATAGAGATAGCGGTGTAGATATTTCCATATTTATACAGATAGCGGTGTCACTATTTCCATGTTTATACAGATAGCGGTGCAGATATTTCCATGTTTATACAGATAGCGGTGGAGACATTTCCATGTTTATAGAGATAGCGGTGTAGATATTTCCATGTTTATACAGATAGCTGTCTGGCTATTTCCATGTTTATTCAGATAGCGTTGGAGACATTTCCATGTTCATACAGATGGCAGTGTAGATATTTCCATGTTTATGCAGATGGCAGTGCAGATATTTCCATGTTGATACAGATGACTGTGTAGATATTTTCATATTTTTACACATGTCGGTGTAGATATTTCCATGTTTATACAGATAGCGGTGTGGCTATTTCCATGTTTATACAGATAGCAGTGTAGATATTTCCATGTTTATAGAGATGGCTGTGTAGATATTTCCATGTTTATACAGATGGCAGTGTAGATATTTCCACGTTTGTACAGACAGTGTTGTAGATATTTCCATGTTTATACAGATGACTGTGTAGGTATTTCCATGTTTATACAGATGGCGGTGTAGATATTTCCATGTTTATACAGATAGCTGTGTGGCTGCTTCCATGTTTATACAAATAGCGGTGTAGATATTTCCATGTTTATAGAGATGCCTGTGTAGATATTTACATATTTATACAGATGGCAGTGTAGATATTTCCATGTTTAGACAGATAATGGTGTAGATATTTCCATGTTTATACAGATTGCGGTGTAGGTTTTTCCATGTTTATAGAGATAGCGGTGTAGATATTTCCATGTTTATACAGATAGCTGTGTGACTATTTCCATGTTTATACAGATAGCGTTGGAGATATTTGCATGTTTATACAGATGGCGGTGTAGATATTTCCATGTTTATGCAGATGGTGGTGCAGATATTTCCATGTTTATACAGATAGCGGTGTACATATTTCCATATTTATACAGATGACTGTGTAGTTATTTCCATTTTTATACAGATGGCGGTGTAGATATTTCCACGTTTGTACAGATAGCGGTGGAGGTATTTCCATGTTTATACAGATGACTGTGTAGATATTTTCATATTTTTACACATGTCGGTGTAGATATTTAAATGTTTATACAGATAGCGGTGTGGCTATTTCCATGTTTATACAGATAGCAGTGTAGATATTTCCATGTTTATAGAGATGGCTGTGTAGATATCTCCATGTTTATACAGATGGCAGTGTAGATATTTCCACGTTTGTACAGACAGTGGGGTAGATATTTCCATGTTTATCCAGCTCACTGTGTAGGTATTTCCATGTTTATACAGATGGCGGTGTAGACATTTCCATGTTTATACAGATAGGTGTGTGTCTATTTCCATGTTTATACAGATAGCGGTGCAGATATTACCATGTTTATAGAGATGGCTGTGTATATATTTACATGTTTATACAGATGGCAGTGTAGGTATTTTCATGTTTATACAGATAGTGGTGTAGATATTTCCAGGTTTATACAGAAGACTGTGTAGTTATTTCCTTGTTTATACAGATAGCGGTGTAGATATTTCCATGTTTATACAGATAGCTGTGTAGCTATTTCCATGTTTATACAGATAGCGTTGGAGATATTTCCATGTTTATACAGATGGCAGTGTAGATATTTCCATGTTTATGCAGATGGCGGTGCAGATATTTCCATGTTGATACAGATGACTGTGTAGATATTTTCATATTTTTACACATGTCGGTGTAGATATTTCCATGTTTATACAGATAGCGGTGTGGCTATTTCCATGTTTATACACATAGCAGTGTAGCTATTTCCATGTTTATAGAGATGGCTGTGTAGATATTTCCACGTTTATACAGATGGCAGTGTAGATATTTCCATGTTTTACAGACAGTGGTGTAGATATTTCCATATTTATACAGATGACTGTGTAGTTATTTCCATTTTTATACAGATGGCGGTGTAGATATTTCCATGTTTATACAGATAGCGGTGGAGATATTTCCATGTTTATACAGATAGCGGTGTAGATATTTCCATGTTTATACAGATAGCTGTGTGGCTATTTCCATGTTTATAGAGATAGCGTTGGAGATATTTCCATGTTTATACAGATGGCGGTGTACATATTTCCATGTTTATGCAGATGGCGGTGCAGATATTTCCATGTTTATACAGATAGCGGTGTACATATTTCCACATTTATACAGATGACTGTGTAGTTATTTCCATTTTTATACAGATGGCGTTGTAGATATTTCCACATTTATACAGATAGCGGTGGAGGTATTTCCATGTTTATACAGATGACTGTGTAGATATTTTCATATTTTTACACATGTCGCTGTAGATATTTCCATGTTTATATAGATAGTGGTGTGGCTATTTCCATGGTTATACAGATAGCAGTGTAGATATTTCCATGTTTATAGAGATGGCTGTGTAGATATTTCCATGTTTATACAGATGGCAGTGTAGATATTTCCATGTTTGTACAGACAGTGTTGTAGATATTTCCATGTTTATACAGATGACTGTTTAGGTATTTCCATGTTTATACAGATGGCGGTGTAGACATTTCCACGTTTACACAGATAGCGGTGTGGCTATTTCCATGTTTTTACAGATAGCGGTGCAGATATTTCCATGTTTATAGAGACGGCTGTGTAGATATTTACATGTTTATACAGATGGCAGTGTAGTTATTTCCATGTTTATACACATAGTGGTGTAGATATTTCCAGGTTTATACAGATGACTGTGTAGTTATTTCCATGTTTATACAGATGGCGGTGAAGATATTTCCATGTTTATAGAGACAGTCGTGTAGATATTTCCATGTTTATACAGATAGCGGTGTAGACATTTCCATGTTCATAGAGATAGCGGTGTAGATATTTCCATATTTATACAGATAGCGGTGTCACTATTTCCATGTTTATACAGATAGCGGTGCAGATATTTCCATGTTTATACAGATAGCGGTGGAGACATTTCCATGTTTATAGAGATAGCGGTGTAGATATTTCCATGTTTATACAGATAGCTGTCTGGCTATTTCCATGTTTATTCAGATAGCGTTGGAGACATTTCCATGTTCATACAGATGGCAGTGTAGATATTTCCATGTTTATGCAGATGGCAGTGCAGATATTTCCATGTTGATACAGATGACTGTGTAGATATTTTCATATTTTTACACATGTCGGTGTAGATATTTCCATGTTTATACAGATAGCGGTGTGGCTATTTCCATGTTTATACAGATAGCAGTGTAGATATTTCCATGTTTATAGAGATGGCTGTGTAGATATTTCCATGTTTATACAGATGGCAGTGTAGATATTTCCACGTTTGTACAGACAGTGTTGTAGATATTTCCATGTTTATACAGATGACTGTGTAGGTATTTCCATGTTTATACAGATGGCGGTGTAGATATTTCCATGTTTATACAGATAGCTGTGTGGCTGCTTCCATGTTTATACAAATAGCGGTGTAGATATTTCCATGTTTATAGAGATGCCTGTGTAGATATTTACATATTTATACAGATGGCAGTGTAGATATTTCCATGTTTAGACAGATAATGGTGTAGATATTTCCATGTTTATACAGATTGCGGTGTAGGTTTTTCCATGTTTATAGAGATAGCGGTGTAGATATTTCCATGTTTATACAGATAGCTGTGTGACTATTTCCATGTTTATACAGATAGCATTGGAGATATTTGCATGTTTATACAGATGGCGGTGTAGATATTTCCATGTTTATGCAGATGGTGGTGCAGATATTTCCATGTTTATACAGATAGCGGTGTACATATTTCCATATTTATACAGATGACTGTGTAGTTATTTCCATTTTTATACAGATGGCGGTGTAGATATTTCCACGTTTGTACAGATAGCGGTGGAGGTATTTCCATGTTTATACAGATGACTGTGTAGATATTTTCATATTTTTACACATGTCGGTGTAGATATTTAAATGTTTATACAGATAGCGGTGTGGCTATTTCCATGTTTATACAGATAGCAGTGTAGATATTTCCATGTTTATAGAGATGGCTGTGTAGATATCTCCATGTTTATACAGATGGCAGTGTAGATATTTCCACGTTTGTACAGACAGTGGTGTAGATATTTCCATGTTTATCCAGCTCACTGTGTAGGTATTTCCATGTTTATACAGATGGCGGTGTAGACATTTCCATGTTTATACAGATAGGGGTGTGTCTATTTCCATGTTTATACAGATAGCGGTGCAGATATTACCATGTTTATAGAGATGGCTGTGTATATATTTACATGTTTATACAGATGGCAGTGTAGGTATTTTCATGTTTATACAGATAGTGGTGTAGATATTTCCAGGTTTATACAGAAGACTGTGTAGTTATTTCCATGTTTATACAGATAGCGGTGTAGATATTTCCATGTTTATAGAGATGGCTGTGTAGATATTTACATATTTATACAGATGGCTGTGTAGATATTTCCATGTTTAGACAGATAATGGTGTAGATATTTCCATGTTTATACAGATTGCGGTGTAGGTATTTCCATGTTTATACAGATAGCGGTGTAGATTTTTCAATGTTTATACAGATGGCTGTGTGGATATTTCCATGTGTATACAGATGGCAGTGTAGATATTTCCATGTTTATACAGATGGATGTGTAGATATTTCCATGTTTATACAGATGACTGTGTAGATATTTCCATGTTTTTACAGATGGCGGTGTAGTTATTTCCATGTTTATACAGATAGCGGTGTGGCTATTTCCATGTTTATACAGATAGCGGTGTAGATATTTCCATGTTTATAGAGATGGCTGTGTAGATATTTACATGTTTATGCAGATGGCAGTGTAGATATTTTCATGTTTATACAGATAATGGTGTAGATAATTCCATGTTTATACAGATTGCCGTGTAGGTTTTTCCATGTTTATAGAGATAGCGGTGTACATATTTCCATATTTATACAGATGACTGTGTAGTTATTTCCATTTTTATACATATGGCGGTGTAGATATTTCCACGTTTGTACAGATAGCGGTGGAGGTATTTCCATGTTTATACAGATGACTGTGTAGATATTTTCATATTTTTACACATGTCGGTGTAGATATTTAAATGTTTATACAGATAGCCGTGTGGCTATTTCCATGTTTATACAGATAGCATTGTAGATATTTCCATGTTTATAGAGATGGCTGTGTAGATATTTCCATGTTTATACAGATGGCAGTGTAGATATTTCCACGTTTGTACTGACAGTGGTGTAGATATTTCCATGTTTATACAGATGACTGTGTAGGTATTTCCATGTTTATACAGATGGCGGTGTAGACATTTCCATGTTTATACAGATAGGGGTGTGTCTATTTCCATGTTTATACAGATAGTGGTGTAGATATTTTCAGGTTTATACAGAAGACTGTGTAGTTATTTCCATGTTTATACAGATAGCTGTGTAGATATTTCCATGTTTATACAGATAGCTGTGTGGCTATTTCCATGTTTATACAGATGGCAGTGTAGATAATTCCATGTTTATGCAGATGGCGGTGCAGATATTTCCATGTTGATACAGATGACTGTGTAGATATTTTCATATTTTTACACATGTCGGTGTAGATATTTCCATGTTTATACAGATAGCGGTGTGGATATTTCCATGTTTATACACATAGAAGTGTAGCTATTTCCATGTTTATAGAGATGGCTGTGTAGATATTTCCACGTTTATACAGATGGCAGTGTAGATATTTCCATGTTTTACAGACAGTGGTGTAGATATTTCCATATTTATACAGATGACTGTGTAGTTATTTCCATTTTTATACAGATAGTGGTGTAGATATTTCCATGTTTATACAGATAGCGGTGGAGATATTTCCATGTTTATACAGATAGCGGTGTAGATATTTCCATGTTTATACAGATAGCTGTGTGGCTATTTCCATGTTTATACAGATAGCGTTGGAGATATTTCCATGTTTATACAGATGGCGGTGTACATATTTCCATGTTTATGCAGATGGCGGTGCAGATATTTCCATGTTTATACAGATAGCGGTGTACATATTTCCACATTTATACAGATGACTGTGTAGTTATTTCCATTTTTATACAGATGGCGTTGTAGATATTTCCACATTTATACAGATAGCGGTGGAGGTATTTCCATTTTTATACACATGACTGTGTAGATATTTTCATATTTTTACACATGTCGGTGTAGATATTTCCATGTTTATATAGATAGCGGTGTGGCTATTTCCATGGTTATACAGATAGCAGTGTAGATATTTCCATGTTTATAGAGATGGCTGTGTAGATATTTCCATGTTTATACAGATGGCAGTGTAGATATTTCCATGTTTGTACAGACAGTGTTGTAGATATTTCCATGTTTATACAGATGGCTGTGTAGATATTTCCATGTTTATACAGATGGAGGTGTAGATATTTCCATGTTTATACAGATGACTGTTTAGGTATTTCCATGTTTATACAGATGGCGGTGTAGACATTTCCATGTTTATACAGATAGCGGTGTGGCTATTTCCATGTTTTTACAGATAGCGGTGCAGATATTTCCATGTTTATAGATACGGCTGTGTAGATATTTACATGTTTATACAGATGGCAGTGTAGTTATTTCCATGTTTATACACATAGTGGTGTAGATATTTCCAGGTTTATACAGATGACTGTGTAGTTATTTCCATGTTTATACAGATGGCGGTGAAGATATTTCCATGTTTATAGAGACAGTCGTGTAGATATTTCCATGTTTATACAGATAGCGGTGTAGACATTTCCATGTTCATAGAGATAGCGGTGTAGATATTTCCATATTTATACAGATAGCGGTGTCACTATTTCCATGTTTATACAGATAGCGGTGGAGATATTTCCATGTTTATACAGATAGCGGTGGAGACATTTCCATGTTTATAGAGATAGCGGTGTAGATATTTCCATGTTTATACAGATAGCTGTCTGGCTATTTCCATGTTTATTCAGATAGCGTTGGAGACATTTCCATGTTCATACAGATGGCAGTGTAGATATTTCCATGTTTATGCAGATGGCAGTGCAGATATTTCCATGTTGATACAGATGACTGTGTAGATATTTTCATATTTTTACACATGTCGGTGTAGATATTTCCATGTTTATACAGATAGCGGTGTGGCTATTTCCATGTTTATACAGATAGCAGTGTAGATATTTCCATGTTTATAGAGATGGCTGTGTAGATATTTCCATGTTTATACAGATGGCAGTGTAGATATTTCCACGTTTGTACAGACAGTGTTGTAGATATTTCCATGTTTATACAGATGACTGTGTAGGTATTTCCATGTTTATACAGATGGCGGTGTAGATATTTCCATGTTTATACAGATAGCTGTGTGGCTGCTTCCATGTTTATACAAATAGCGGTGTAGATATTTCCATGTTTATAGAGATGCCTGTGTAGATATTTACATATTTATACAGATGGCAGTGTAGATATTTCCATGTTTAGACAAATAATGGTGTAGATATTTCCATGTTTATACATATTGCGGTGTAGGTTTTTCCATGTTTATAGAGATAGCGGTGTAGATATTTCCATGTTTATACAGATAGCTGTGTGACTATTTCCATGTTTATACAGATAGCGTTGGAGATATTTGCATGTTTATACAGATGGCGGTGTAGATATTTCCATGTTTATGCAGATGGTGGTGCAGATATTTCCATGTTTATACAGATAGCGGTGTACATATTTCCATATTTATACAGATGACTGTGTAGTTATTTCCATTTTTATACAGATGGCGGTGTAGATATTTCCACGTTTGTACAGATAGCGGTGGAGGTATTTCCATGTTTATACAGATGACTGTGTAGATATTTTCATATTTTTACACATGTCGGTGTAGATATTTAAATGTTTATACAGATAGCGGTGTGGCTATTTCCATGTTTATACAGATAGCAGTGTAGATATTTCCATGTTTATAGAGATGGCTGTGTAGATATCTCCATGTTTATACAGATGGCAGTGTAGATATTTCCACGTTTGTACAGACAGTGGGGTAGATATTTCCATGTTTATCCAGCTCACTGTGTAGGTATTTCCATGTTTATACAGATGGCGGTGTAGACATTTCCATGTTTATACAGATAGGTGTGTGTCTATTTCCATGTTTATACAGATAGCGGTGCAGATATTACCATGTTTATAGAGATGGCTGTGTATATATTTACATGTTTATACAGATGGCAGTGTAGGTATTTTCATGTTTATACAGATAGTGGTGTAGATATTTCCAGGTTTATACAGAAGACTGTGTAGTTATTTCCTTGTTTATACAGATAGCGGTGTAGATATTTCCATGTTTATACAGATAGCTGTGTAGCTATTTCCATGTTTATACAGATAGCGTTGGAGATATTTCCATGTTTATACAGATGGCAGTGTAGATATTTCCATGTTTATGCAGATGGCGGTGCAGATATTTCCATGTTGATACAGATGACTGTGTAGATATTTTCATATTTTTACACATGTCGGTGTAGATATTTCCATGTTTATACAGATAGCGGTGTGGCTATTTCCATGTTTATACACATAGCAGTGTAGCTATTTCCATGTTTATAGAGATGGCTGTGTAGATATTTCCACGTTTATACAGATGGCAGTGTAGATATTTCCATGTTTTACAGACAGTGGTGTAGATATTTCCATATTTATACAGATGACTGTGTAGTTATTTCCATTTTTATACAGATGGCGGTGTAGATATTTCCATGTTTATACAGATAGCGGTGGAGATATTTCCATGTTTATACAGATAGCGGTGTAGATATTTCCATGTTTATACAGATAGCTGTGTGGCTATTTCCATGTTTATAGAGATAGCGTTGGAGATATTTCCATGTTTATACAGATGGCGGTGTACATATTTCCATGTTTATGCAGATGGCGGTGCAGATATTTCCATGTTTATACAGATAGCGGTGTACATATTTCCACATTTATACAGATGACTGTGTAGTTATTTCCATTTTTATACAGATGGCGTTGTAGATATTTCCACATTTATACAGATAGCGGTGGAGGTATTTCCATGTTTATACAGATGACTGTGTAGATATTTTCATATTTTTACACATGTCGCTGTAGATATTTCCATGTTTATATAGATAGTGGTGTGGCTATTTCCATGGTTATACAGATAGCAGTGTAGATATTTCCATGTTTATAGAGATGGCTGTGTAGATATTTCCATGTTTATACAGATGGCAGTGTAGATATTTCCATGTTTGTACAGACAGTGTTGTAGATATTTCCATGTTTATACAGATGACTGTTTAGGTATTTCCATGTTTATACAGATGGCGGTGTAGACATTTCTACGTTTACACAGATAGCGGTGTGGCTATTTCCATGTTTTTACAGATAGCGGTGCAGATATTTCCATGTTTATAGAGACGGCTGTGTAGATATTTACATGTTTATACAGATGGCAGTGTAGTTATTTCCATGTTTATACACATAGTGGTGTAGATATTTCCAGGTTTATACAGATGACTGTGTAGTTATTTCCATGTTTATACAGATGGCGGTGAAGATATTTCCATGTTTATAGAGACAGTCGTGTAGATATTTCCATGTTTATACAGATAGCGGTGTAGACATTTCCATGTTCATAGAGATAGCGGTGTAGATATTTCCATATTTATACAGATAGCGGTGTCACTATTTCCATGTTTATACAGATAGCGGTGCAGATATTTCCATGTTTATACAGATAGCGGTGGAGACATTTCCATGTTTATAGAGATAGCGGTGTAGATATTTCCATGTTTATACAGATAGCTGTCTGGCTATTTCCATGTTTATTCAGATAGCGTTGGAGACATTTCCATGTTCATACAGATGGCAGTGTAGATATTTCCATGTTTATGCAGATGGCAGTGCAGATATTTCCATGTTGATACAGATGACTGTGTAGATATTTTCATATTTTTACACATGTCGGTGTAGATATTTCCATGTTTATACAGATAGCGGTGTGGCTATTTCCATGTTTATACAGATAGCAGTGTAGATATTTCCATGTTTATAGAGATGGCTGTGTAGATATTTCCATGTTTATACAGATGGCAGTGTAGATATTTCCACGTTTGTACAGACAGTGTTGTAGATATTTCCATGTTTATACAGATGACTGTGTAGGTATTTCCATGTTTATACAGATGGCGGTGTAGATATTTCCATGTTTATACAGATAGCTGTGTGGCTGCTTCCATGTTTATACAAATAGCGGTGTAGATATTTCCATGTTTATAGAGATGCCTGTGTAGATATTTACATATTTATACAGATGGCAGTGTAGATATTTCCATGTTTAGACAGATAATGGTGTAGATATTTCCATGTTTATACAGATTGCGGTGTAGGTTTTTCCATGTTTATAGAGATAGCGGTGTAGATATTTCCATGTTTATACAGATAGCTGTGTGACTATTTCCATGTTTATACAGATAGCATTGGAGATATTTGCATGTTTATACAGATGGCGGTGTAGATATTTCCATGTTTATGCAGATGGTGGTGCAGATATTTCCATGTTTATACAGATAGCGGTGTACATATTTCCATATTTATACAGATGACTGTGTAGTTATTTCCATTTTTATACAGATGGCGGTGTAGATATTTCCACGTTTGTACAGATAGCGGTGGAGGTATTTCCATGTTTATACAGATGACTGTGTAGATATTTTCATATTTTTACACATGTCGGTGTAGATATTTAAATGTTTATACAGATAGCGGTGTGGCTATTTCCATGTTTATACAGATAGCAGTGTAGATATTTCCATGTTTATAGAGATGGCTGTGTAGATATCTCCATGTTTATACAGATGGCAGTGTAGATATTTCCACGTTTGTACAGACAGTGGTGTAGATATTTCCATGTTTATCCAGCTCACTGTGTAGGTATTTCCATGTTTATACAGATGGCGGTGTAGACATTTCCATGTTTATACAGATAGGGGTGTGTCTATTTCCATGTTTATACAGATAGCGGTGCAGATATTACCATGTTTATAGAGATGGCTGTGTATATATTTACATGTTTATACAGATGGCAGTGTAGGTATTTTCATGTTTATACAGATAGTGGTGTAGATATTTCCAGGTTTATACAGAAGACTGTGTAGTTATTTCCATGTTTATACAGATAGCGGTGTAGATATTTCCATGTTTATACAGATAGCTGTGTAGCTATTTCCATGTTTATACAGATAGCGTTGGAGATATTTCCATGTTTATACAGATGGCAGTGTAGATATTTCCATGTTTATGCAGATGGCGGTGCAGATATTTCCATGTTGATACAGATGACTGTGTAGATATTTTCATATTTTTACACATGTCGGTGTAGATATTTCCATGTTTATACAGATAGCGGTGTGGCTATTTCCATGTTTATACACATAGCAGTGTAGCTATTTCCATGTTTATAGAGATGGCTGTGTAGATATTTCCACGTTTATACAGATGGCAGTGTAGATATTTCCATGTTTTACAGACAGTGGTGTAGATATTTCCATATTTATACAGATGACTGTGTAGTTATTTCCATTTTTATACAGATGGCGGTGTAGATATTTCCATGTTTATACAGATAGCGGTGGAGATATTTCCATGTTTATACAGATAGCGGTGTAGATATTTCCATGTTTATACAGATAGCTGTGTGGCTATTTCCATGTTTATAGAGATAGCGTTGGAGATATTTCCATGTTTATACAGATGGCGGTGTACATATTTCCATGTTTATGCAGATGGCGGTGCAGATATTTCCATGTTTATACAGATAGCGGTGTACATATTTCCACATTTATACAGATGACTGTGTAGTTATTTCCATTTTTATACAGATGGCGTTGTAGATATTTCCACATTTATACAGATAGCGGTGGAGGTATTTCCATGTTTATACAGATGACTGTGTAGATATTTTCATATTTTTACACATGTCGGTGTAGATATTTCCATGTTTATACAGATAGCGGTGTGGCTATTTCCATGTTTATACAGATAGCAGTGTAGATATTTCCATGTTTATAGAGATGGCTGTGTAGATATTTCCATGTTTATACAGATGGCAGTGTAGATATTTCCACGTTTGTACAGACAGTGTTGTAGATATTTCCATGTTTATACAGATGACTGTGTAGGTATTTCCATGTTTATACAGATGGCGGTGTAGATATTTCCATGTTTATACAGATAGCTGTGTGGCTGCTTCCATGTATATACAAATAGCGGTGTAGATATTTCCATGTTTATAGAGATGGCTGTGTAGATATTTACATATTTATACAGATGGCAGTGTAGATATTTCCATGTTTAGACAGATAATGGTGTAGATATTTCCATGTTTATACAGATTGCGGTGTAGGTTTTTCCATGTTTATAGAGATAGCGGTGTAGATATTTCCATGTTTATACAGATAGCTGTGTGGCTATTTCCATGTTTATACAGATAGCGTTGGAGATATTTGCATGTTTATACAGATGGCGGTGTAGATATTTCCATGTTTATGCAGATGGTGGTGCAGATATTTCCATGTTTATACAGATAGTGGTGTACATATTTCCATATTTATACAGGTGACTGTGTAGTTATTTCCATTTTTATACAGATGGCGGTGTAGATATTTCCAGGTTTATACAGATAGCGGTGGAGGTATTTCCATGTTTATACAGATGACTGTGTAGATATTTTCATATTTTTACACATGTCGGTGTAGATATTTCCATGTTTATACAGATAGCGGTGTGGCTATTTCCATGTTTATACAGAAAGCAGTGTAGATATTTCCATGTTTATAGAGATGGCTGTGTAGATATTTCCATGTTTATACAGATGGCAGTGTAGATATTTCCACGTTTGTACAGACAGTGGTGTAGATATTTCCATGTTTATACAGATGACTGTGTAGGTATTTCCATGTTTATACAGATGGTGGTGTAGACATTTCCATGTTTATACAGATCGCGGTATGGATATTTCCATGTTTATACAAATAGCGGTGCAGATATTTCCATGTTTTTAGAGGTAGCTGTGTAGATATTTACATGTTTATACAGATGGCAGTGTAGTTATTTCCATGTTTATACAGATAGTGGTGTAGATAATTCCAGGTTTATACAGATGACTGTGTAGTTATTTCCATGTTTATACAGACGGCGGTGAAGACATTTCCATGTTTATAGAGACAGCCGTGTAGATATTTCCATGTTTATACAGATAGCAGTGTAGACATTTCCATGTTTATAGAGATAGCAGTGTAGATATTTCCATATTTCTACAGATAGCGGTGTCATTATTTCCATGTTTATACAGATAGCGGTGGAGATATTTCCATGTTTATACAGATAGCTGTGGAGATATTTCCATGTTTATAGAGATAGCGGTGTAGATATTTCCATGTTTATACAGATAGCTGTGTGGCTATTTCCATGTTTATACAGATAGCGTTGTAGATATTTCCATGTTCATACAGACGGCAGTGTAGATATTTCCATGTTTATGCAGATGGCGGCGCAGATATTTCCATGTTGATACAGATGACTGTGTAGATATTTTCATATTTTTACACATGTCGGTGTAGATATTTCCATGTTTATACATATAGCGGTGTGGCTATTTCCATGTTTATACAGATAGCAGTGTAGATATTTCCATGTTTATAGAGATGGCTGTGTAGATATTTCCATGTTTATACAGATGGCAGTGTAGGTATTTCCATGTTTGTACAGACAGTGGTGTAGATATTTCCATATTTATACACATGACTGTAGTTATTTCCATTTTTATACAGATAGCAGTGTAGATATTTCCATGTTTATACAGAGAGCGGTGGAGACATTTCCATGTTTATACAGATAGCGGTGTAGATATTTCCATGTTTATAGAGATAGCGGTGTAGATATTTCCATGTTCATACAGATAGCGGTGTGGCTATTTCCATGTTTATACAGATAGCGGTGTAGATATTTCCATGTTTATAGAGATGGCTGTGTAGATATTTACATATTTATACAGATGGCAGTCTAGATATTTCCATGTTTATACAGATAGCGGTGGAGATATTTCCATGTTTATACAGATAGCGGTGGAGATATTTCCATGTTTATACAGATAGCGGTGGAGATATTTCCATGTTTATAGAGATAGCGGTGTAGATATTTCCATGTTTATACAGATAGCTTTGTGGCTATTTCCATGTTTATACAGATAGCGGTGGAGATATTTCCGTCTTTACAGAGATGGCTGTGTAGATATTTACATATTTAAACAGATGGCAGTGTAGATATTTCCATGTTTAGACAGATAATGGTGTAGATATTTCCATGTTTATACAGATTGAGGTGTAGGAATTTCCATGTTTATAGAGATAGCGGTGTAGATATTTCCATGTTTATACAGAGAGCTGTGTGGCAATTTCCATGTTTATACGGATAGCGTTTGAGATATTTCCATGTTAATACAGATGGCGGTGTGGATATTTCCATGTTTATGCAGATGGCGGTGCAGATATTTCCATGTTTATACAGATAGCGGTGTACATATTTCCATATTTATACAGATGACTGTGTAGTTATTTCCATTTTTATACAGATGGCGGTGTAGATATTTCCATGTTTATACAGATAGCCGTGGAAGTATTTCCATGTTTATACACATGACTGTGTAGATATTTTCATATTTTTTCACATGTCGGTGTAGATATTTCCATGTTTATACAGATAGCGGTGTAGACATTTCCATGTTCATAGAGATAGCGGTGTAGATATTTCCATGTTTATACAGATATCGGTGGAGATATTTCCATGTTTATAGAGATAGCGGTGTAGATATTTCCATGTTTATACAGATAGCTGTCTGGCTATTTCCATGTTTATTCAGATAGCGTTGGAGACCTTTCCATGTTCATACTGATGGCAGTGTAGATATTTCCATGTTTATGCAGATGGCAGTGCAGATATTTCCATGTTGATACAGATGACTGTGTAGATATTTTCATATTTTTACACATGTCGGTGTAGATATTTCCATGTTTATACAGATAGCGGTGTGGCTATTTCCATGTTTATACAGATAGCAGTGTAGATATTTCCATGTTTATAGATATGGCTGTGTAGATATTTCCATGTTTATACAGATGGCAGTGTAGATATTTCCACGTTTGTACAGACAGTGTTGTAGATATTTCCATGTTTATACAGATGACTGTGTAGGTATTTCCATGTTTATACATATGGCGGTGTAGATATTTCCATGTTTATACAGATAGCTGTGTGGCTGCTTCCATGTTTATACAAATAGCGGTGTAGATATTTCCATGTTTATAGAGATGGCTGTGTAGATATTTACATATTTATACAGATGGCAGTGTAGATATTTCCATGTTTAGACAGATAATGGTGTAGATATTTCCATGTTTATACAGATTGCGGTGTAGGTTTTTCCATGTTTATAGAGATAGCGGTGTAGATATTTCCATGCTTATACAGATAGCAGTGTGGCTATTTCCATGTTTATACAGATAGCGTTGGAGATATTTGCATGTTTATACAGATGGCGGTGTAGATAATTCCATGTTTATGCAGATGGTGGTGCAGATATTTCCATGTTTATTCAGATAGCGGTGTACATATTTCCATATTTATACAGATGACTGTGTAGTTATTTCCATTTTTATACAGATGGCGGTGTAGATATTTCCACGTTTATACAGATAGCGGTGGAGGTATTTTCATGTTTATACAGATGACTGTGTAGATATTTTCATATTTTTACACATGTTGGTGTAGATATTTCCATGTTTATACAGATAGCGGTGTGGCTATTTCCATGTTTATACAGAAAGCAGTGTAGATATTTCCATGTTTATAGAGATGGCTCTGTAGATATTTCCATGTTTATACAGATGGCAGTGTAGATATTTCCACGTTTGTACAGACAGTGGTGTAGATATTTCCATGTTTATACAGATGACTGTGTAGGTATTTCCATGTTTATACAGATGGTGGTGTAGACATTTCCATGTTTATACAGATAGCGGTATGGATATTTCCATGTTTATACAGATAGCGGTGCAGATATTTCCATGTTTATAGAGATAGATGTGTAGATATTTACATGTTTATACAGATGGCAGTGTAGTTATTTCCATGTTTATACAGATAGTGGTGTAGATACTTCCAGGTTTATACAGATGACTGTGTAGTTATTTCCATGTTTATACAGACGGCGGTGAAGATATTTCCATGTTTATAGATACAGCCGTGTAGATATTTCCATGTTTATACAGATAGCAGTGTAGACATTTCCAAGTTTATAGAGATAGCAGTGTAGATATTTCCATATTTCTACAGATAGCGGTGTCATTATTTCCATGTTTATACAGATAGCGGTGGAGATATTTCCATGTTTATACAGATAGCGGTGGAGATATTTCCATGTTTATAGAGATAGCGGTGTAGATTTATCCATGTTTATACAGATAGCTGTGTGGCTATTTCCATGTTTATACAGATAGCGTTGTAGATATTTCCATGTTTATACAGATGGCAGTGTAGATATTTCCATGTTTATGCAGATGGCGGCGCAGATATTTCCATGTTGATACAGATGACTGTGTAGATATTTTCATATTTTTACACATGTCGGTGTAGATATTTCCATGTTTATGCATATAGCGGTGTGGCTATTTCCATGTTTATACAGATAGCAGTGTAGATATTTCCATGTTTATAGAGATGGCTGTGTAGATATTTCCATGTTTATACAGATGGCAGTGTAGGTATTTCCATGTTTGTACAGACAGTGGTGTAGATATTTCCATATTTATACACATGACTGTAGTTATTTCCATTTTTATACAGATAGTGGTGTAGATATTTCCATGTTTATAGAGATAGCGGTGTAGATATTTCCATGTTCATACAGATAGCGGTGTGGCTATTTCCATGTTTATACAGATAGTGGTGTAGATATTTCCATGTTTATAGAGATGGCTGTGTAGACATTTACATATTTATACAGATGGCAGTCTAGATATTTCCATGTTTATACAGATAGCGGTGGAGATATTTCCATGTTTATACAGATAGCGGTGGAGATATTTCCATGTTTATAGAGATGGCTGTGTAGATATTTACATATTTAAACAGATGGCAGTGTAGATATTTCCATGTTTAGACAGATAATGGTGTAGATATTTCCATGTTTATACAGATTGCGGTGTAGGAATTTCCATGTTTATAGAGATAGCGGTGTAGATATTTCCATGTTTATACAGAGAGCTGTGTGGCAATTTCCATGTTTATACGGATAGCGTTTGAGATATTTCCATGTTAATACAGATGGCGGTGTGGATATTTCCATGTTTATGCAGATGGCGGTGCAGATATTTCCATGTTGATACAGATAGCGGTGTTTACTTTTTTCCTTATTTATAGAGATGACAGTGTAGTTATTTCCACTTTTATACAAATGGCGGTGTAGATCTTTCCATGTTTATACTGATAGCGGTGGAGATATTTCCATGTTTATACAGATGACTATCTAGATATTTCCATATTTACACAGATAGCGCTGTCACTATTTCAATGTTTATACTGAAAGCGGTGGAGATATTTCCATGTTTATACAGATAGCGGTGGAGATATTTCCATGTTTATAAAGATAGCGGTGGAGATATTTCCATGTTTATAGAGATAGCGGTGTAGATATTTCCATGTTTATACAGATAGCTGTGTGGCTATTTCCATGTTTATACAGATAGCGGTGTAGATATATCCATGTTTATAGAGATGGCTGTGTAGATATTTACATATTTATACAGATGGCAGTGTAGTTATTTCCCTGTTTATACACATAGTGGTGTAGATATTTCCAGGTTCATACAGATGACTGTGTAGTTATTTCCATATTTATGCAGATGGCGGTGAAGGTATTTCCAAGTTTATAGAGACAGCCATGTAGATATTTCCATGTTTATACAGGTAGCGTTGTAGACATTTCCATGTTTATAAATATAGCGGTGTAGATATTTCCATATTTATACACATAGCGGTGTCACTATTTCCATGTTTATATGGATAGCGGTGGAGATATTTCCATGTTTGTACAGATAGCGGTGGAGATATTTCCATGTTTATAGAGATAGCCGTGTATATATTTCCATTTTTATACAGATAGCTGTGTGGCCATTTCCATGTTTATACAGATAGCGGTGTAGATATTTCCATGTTTATAGAGATGGCTGTGTAGATATTTACATATTTATACAGATGGCAGTGTAGATATTTCCATGTTTAGACAGATAATGGTGTAGATATTTCCATGTTTATACAGATTGCGGTGTAGGTATTTCCATGTTTATAGAGATAGCGGTGTAGATATTTCCATGTTTATACAGATGGCTGTGTAGATATTTCCATGTGTATACAGATGGCAGTGTAGATATTTCCATGTTTATACAGATGGAGGTGTAGGTATTTCCATGTTTATACAGGTGACAGTGTAGATATTTCCATGTTTTTACAGATGGCGGTGTAGATATTTCCATCTTTATACAGATAGCGGTGTGGCTATTTCCATGTTTATACAGATAGCGGTGGAGATATTTCCATGTTTATAGAGATAGCGGTGTGGATATTTCCATGTTTATACAGATAGCTGTGTGGCTATATCCATGTTTATACAGATAGCGTTGGAGATATTTCCATGTTTATACAGATAGCAGTGGAGATATTTCCATGTTTATAAAGATAGCGGTCTGAGATAATTCCATGTTTATACAGATAGCGGTGTACAAATTTCCATATTTATACAGGTGACTGTGTAGTTATTTCCATTTTTATACAGATGGCGGTGAAGATATTTCCATGTTTATACAGATAGCGGTGGAGATATTTCCATGTTTATAGACATAGCGGTGTAGATATTTCCATGTTTAAACAGATAGCTGTGTGGCTATTTCCATGTTTATACAGATAGCGTTGGAGATATTTCCATGTTTATACAGATGGCGGTGTAGATATTTTCATGTTTATGCAGATGGCGGTGCAGATATTTCCATGTTGATACAGATAGCGGTGTACATATTTCCTCATTTATACAGATGACTGTGTAGTTATTTCCATTTTTATACAGATGGCGGTGTAGATATTTCCATGTTTATACAGATAGCGGTGTGTTTATTTCCATGTTTATACAGATAGCAGTGTAGATATTTCCAAGTTTATAGAGATTGCTGTGTAGATATTTCCATGTTTATACAGATGGCAGTGTAGATATTTCCACGTTTGTACAGACAGTGGTGTAGATATTTCCATGTTTATACAGATGACTGTGTAGGTATTTCCATGCTTATACCGATTGCGGTGTAGATATTTCCATGTTTTTACAGATAGCGGTGTGGCTGTTTCCATGTTTATACAGATATCGGTGTAGATATTTCCATGTTTATAGAGATGGCTGTGTAGATATTTACATATTTATACAGATGGCAGTGTAGATATTTCCATGTTTAGACAGATAATGGTGTAGATATTTCCATGTTTATACAGATTGCGGTGTAGTTCTCTCCATGTTTATAGAGATAGCGGTGTAGATATTTCCATGTTTATACAGATAGATGTGTGGCTATTTCCATGTTTATACAGATAGCGTTGGAGACATTTCCATGTTTATATAGATGGCGGTGTAGATATTTCCATGTTTATGCCGATGGCGGTGCAGATATTTCCATGTTTATACAGATAACGGTGTACATATTTCCATATTTATACAGATGACTGTGTAGTTATTTCCATTTTTATACATATGGCGGTGTAGATATTTCCATGTTGATACAGAGAGCGGTGGAGGTATTTCCAAGTTTATACAGACGACTGTGTAGATATTTTCATATTTTTACACATGTCGGTGTAGGTATTTCCATGTTAATAAAGATAGCGGTGTGGCTATTTCCATGTTTATACAGATAGCGGTGCAGATATTTCCATGTTTATAGAGATGGCTGTGTAGATATTTACATGTTTATACAGATGGAAGTGTAGTTATTTCCATGTTTATACAGATAGTGGTGTAGATATTTCCGGGTTTATACAGATGACTGTGTAGTTATTTCCATGTTTATACAGATGGCGGTGAAGATATTTCCATGTTTATAGAGACAGCCGTGTAGATATTTCCATGTTTATACAGATAGCCGTGTAGACATTTCCATGTTTATAGAGATAGCGGTGTAGATTTTTCCATATTTATACAGATAGCGGTGTCACTATTTCCATGTTTATACAGATAGCGGTGGAGATATTTCCATGTTTATACAGATAGCAGTGGAGATATTTCCATGTTTATAGAGATAGCGGTGTAGATATTACCATGTTAAAACAGATAGCTGTGTGGCTATTTCCATGTTTATACAGATAGCGTTGGAGATATTTCCATGTTTATTCAGATGGCGGTGTAGATATTTCCATGTTTATGCAGATGGCGCTGCAGATATTTCCATGTTGATAGAGATAGCGGTGTACATATTTCCTTATTTATACAGATGACAGTGTAGTTATTTCCACTTTTATACAGATGGCGGTGTAGATCTTTCCATGTTTATACTGATAGCGGTGGAGATATTTCCATGTTTATATAGATGACTATGTAGATATTTCCATATTTACACAGATAGCGCTGTCACTATTTCCATGTTTATACTGAAAGCGGTGGAGATATTTCCATGTTTATACAGATAGCGGTGGAGATATTTCCATGTTTATAAAGATAGCGGTGGAGATATTTCCATGTTTATAGAGATAGCGGTGTAGATATTTCCATGTTTATACAGATAGCGGTGGAGATATTTCCATGTTTATAGAGATAGCCGTGTATATATTTCAATTTTTATACAGATAGCTGTGTGGCCATTTCCATGTTTATACAGATAGCGGTGTAGATATTTCCATGTTTATAGAGATGGCTGTGTAGATATTTAGATATTTATACAGATGGCAGTGTAGAAATTTCCATGTTTAGACAGATAATGGTGTAGATATTTCCATGTTTATACAGATTGCGGTGTAGGTATTTCCATGTTTATAGAGAAAGCGGTGTAGATATTTCCATGTTTATACAGATGGCTGTGTAGATATTTCCATGTGTATACAGATGGCAGTGTAGATATTTCCATGTTTATACAGATGGAGGTGTAGATATTTCCATGTTTATACAGGTGACAGTGTAGATATTTCCATGTTCTTACGGATGGTGGTGTAGATATTTCCATGTTTATACAGATAGCGCTGTGGCTATTTCCATGTTTATACAGATAGCGGTGGAGATATTTCCATGTTTATAGAGATAGTGGTGTAGATATTTCCATCTTTATACAGATAGTTGTGTGGCTATATCCATGTTTATACAGATAGCGTTGGAGATATTTCCATGTTTATACAGATAGCGGTGGAGATATTTCCATGTTTATACAGATATCGGTGGAGATATTTCCATGTTTATACAGATAGCGGTGTACATATTTCCATATTTATACAGGTGACTGTGTAGTTATTTCCATGTTTATACAGATGGCGGTGAAGATATTTCCATGTTTCTACAGATAGCGGTGGAGATATTTCCATGTTTATACAGATGACTGTGTAGATATTTTCATATTTTTACACATGTCGGTGTACTTATTTCCATGTTTATACAGATAGCGGTGTGGCTATTTCCATGTTTATACAGATAGCAGTGTAGATATTTCCATGTTTATAGAGATGTCTGTGTAGATATTTCCATGTTTATAGAGATGGCAGTGTAGATATTTCCATGTTTGTACAGACAGTGTTGTAGATATTTCCAGGTTTATACAGATGACTGTGTAGGTATTTCCATGTTTATACAGATGGCGGTGTAGATATTTCCATGTTTGTTGAGATAGCCATGTAGATATTTCCACGTTTATACAGATAGCGGTGTTGACATTTCCATGTTTATAGATATAGCGGTGTAGATATTTCCATATTTATACAGATAGCGGTGTCATTATTTCCATGTTTATACTGATAGCGGTGAAGATATTTCCATGTTTATACAGATAGCGATGTGCCTATTTCCAAGTTTATACAGATAGCGGTGTAGATCTTTCCATGTTTATAGAGATGGCTGTGTAGATATTTACGTATTTATACAGATGGCAGTGTAGATATTTCCATGTTTAGACAGATATTGGTGTAGATATTTCCATGTTTATACAGATTGCGGTGTAGGTGTTTCCATGTTTATAGAGATAGCGGTGTAGATATTTCCATGTTTATACAGATGGCGCTGTAGATATTGCCATGTTTATGCAGATGGCGCTGCCGATATTTCCATGTTTATAGAGATAGCGGTGTACATATTTCCATTTTTATACAGATGACTGTGTAGTTGTTTCCATTTTTATACATATGGCGCTGTAGATATTTCCATGTTTATACAGATAGCGGTGGAGGTATTTCCATGTTTATACAGATGACTGTGTAGATATTTTCATATTTTTACACATGTCGGTGTAGATATTTCCATGTTTATACTGATAGCGGTGGAGATATTTCCAGGTTTATAGAGATAGCGGTGTAGATATTTCCATGTTTATACAGATAGCTCTGTGGCTATTTCCATGTTTATACAGATAGCGTTGGAGATATTTCCATGTTTATACAGATGGCGGTGTAGAGATTTTCATGCTTATGCAGATGGCGGTGCAGATATTTCCATGTTGATACAGATAGCGGTGTACATATTTCCTTATTTATACAGATGACTGTGTAGTTATTTCCATTTTTATACAGATGGCTGTGTAGATATTTCCATGTTTATACAGATAGCGGTGTGGCTATTTCCATGTTTATACAGATAGCAGTGTAGATATTTCCAAGTTTATAGAGATGGCTGTGTAGATATTTCCATGTTTATACAGATGGCAGTGTAGATATTTCCACGTTTGTACAGACAGTGGAGTAGATATTTCCATGTTTATACAGATGACTGTGTAGGTATTTCCATGCTTATACAGATGGCGGTGTAGATATTTCCATGTTTATACAGATAGCGGTGTGGCTGTTTCCATGTTTATACAGATAGCGGTGTAGATATTTCCATGTTTATAGAGATGGCTGTGTAGATATTTACATATTTATACAGATGGCAGTGTAGATATTTCCATGTTTAGACAGATAATGGTGTAGATATTTCCATGTTTATACAGATTGCGGTGTAGTTTTTTCCATGTTTATAGAGATAGCGGTGTAGATATTTCCATGTTTAAACAGATAGCTGTGTGGCTATTTCCATGTTTATACAGATAGCGTTGGAGATATTTCCATGTTTATATAGATGGCGGTGTAGATATTTCCATGTTTATGCCGATGGCGGTGCAGATATTTCCATGTTTATACAGATAACGGTGTACATATTTCCATATTTATACAGATGACTGTGTAGTTATTTCCATTTTTATTCATATGGCGGTGTAGATATTTCCATGTTGATACAGATAGCGGTGGAGGTATTTCCAAGTTTATACAGACGACTGTGTAGATATTTTCATATTTTTACACATGTCGGTGTAGATATTTCCATGTTTATACAGATAGCAGTGTGGCTATTTCCATGTTTATACAGATAGCAGTGTAGATATTTCCATGTTTATAGAGATGGCTGTGTAGATATTTCCATGTTTATACAGATGGCAGTGTAGATATTTCCATGTTTGTACAGACAGTGGTGTATATATTTCCACGTTTATACAGATGACTGTTTAGGTAATTCCATGTTTATACAGATGGCGGTGTAGACATTTCCATGTTCATAAAGATAGCGGTGTGGCTATTTCCATGTTTATACAGATAGCGGTGCAGATATTTCCATGTTTATAGAGATGGCTGTGTAGATATTTACATGTTTATACAGATGGCAGTGTAGTTATTTCCATGTTTATACAGATAGTGGTGTAGATATTTCCAGGTTTATACAGATGACTGTGTAGTTATTTCCATGTTTATACAGATGGCGGTGAAGATATGTCCATGTTTATAGAGACAGCCGTGTAGACATTTCCATGTTTATAGAGATAGCGGTGTAGATTTTTCCATATTTATACAGATAGCGGTGTCACTATTTCCATGTTTATACAGATAGCGGTGGAGATATTTCCATGTTTATACAGATAGCAGTGGAGATATTTCCATGTTTATAGAGATAGCGGTGTAGATATTACCATGTTAATACAGATAGCTGTGTGGCTATTTCCATGTTTATACAGATAGCGTTTGAGATATTTCCATGTTTATTCAGATGGCGGTGTATATATTTCCATGTTTGTGCCGATGGCGCTGCAGATATTTCCATGTTGATACAGATAGCGGTGTACATATATCCTTATTTATACAGATGACAGTGTAGTTATTTCCACTTTTATACAGATGGCGGTGTAGATCTTTCCATGTTTATACAGATAGCGGTGGAGATATTTCCATGTTTATACAGATGACTATGTAGATATTTCCATATATACACAGATAGCGGTTTCACTATTTCCATGTTTATACTGATAGCGGTGGAGATATTTCCATGTTTATACAGATAGCGCTGGAGATATTTCCATGTTTATAAAGATAGCGGTGGAGATATTTCCATGTTTATAGAGATAGCGGTGTAGATATTTCCATGTTTATACAGATAGCTGTGTGGCTATTTCCATGTTTATACAGATAGCGGTGTAGATATTTCCATGTTTATAGAGATGGCAATGTAGATATTTACATATTTATACAGACGGCAGTGTAGTTATTTCCATGTTTATACACATAGTGGTGTAGATATTTCCAGGTTTATACAGATGACTGTGTAGTTATTTCCATGTTTATGCAGATGGCGGTGAGGATATTTCCAAGTTTATAGAGACAGCCATGTAGATATTTCCATGTTTATACAGATAGCGTTGTAGACATTTCCATGTTTATAAATATAGCGGTGTAGATATTTCCATATTAACACACATAGCGGTGTCACTATTTCCATGTTTATACAGATAGCGGTGGAGATATTTCCATGTTTATACAGATAGCGGTGGAGATATTGCCATGTTTATAGAGATAGCCATGTATATATTTCCATTTTTATACAGATAGCTGTGTGGCCATTTCCATGTTTATACAGATAGTGGTGTAGATATTTCCATGTTTATAGAGATGGCTGTGTAGATATTTACATATTTATACAGATGGCAGTGTAGATATTTCCATGTTTAGACAGATAATGGTGTAGATATTTCCATGTTTAGACAGATAATGTTGTAGATATTTCCATGTTTATACAGATTGCGGTGTAGGTATTTCCATGTTTATAGAGATAGCAGTGTAGATATTTCCATGTTTATACAGATGGCTGTGTAGATATTTCCATGTGTATACAGATGGCAGTGTAGATATTTCCATGTTTATACAGATGGAGGTGTAGATATTTCCATGTTTATACAGGTGACAGTGTAGATATTTCCATGTTTTTACAGATGGCGGTGTAGATATTTCCATGTTTATACAGATAGCGGTGTGGCTATTTCCATGTTTATACAGATAGCGGTGGAGATATTTCCATGTTTATAGAGATAGCGGTGTAGATATTTCCATGTTTATACAGATAGCTGTGTGGCTATATCCATGTTTATTCAGATAGCGTTGGAGATATTTCCATGTTTATACAGATAGCGGTGTGGCTATTTCCATGTTTATACAGATAGCGGTGCAGATATTTCCATGTTTATAGAGATGGCTGTGTAGATATTTACATGTTTATACAGATGGCAGTGTAGTTATTTCCATGTTTATACAGATAGTGGTGTAGATATTTCCAGGTTTATACAGATGACTGTGTAGTTATTTCCATGTTTATACAGATGGCGGTGAAGATATTTCCATGTTTATAGAGACAGCCGTGTAGATATTTCCATGTTTATACAGAAAGCGTTGTAGATATTTCCACGTTTATAGAGATAGCGGTGTAGATTTTTCCAAATTTATACAGATAGCGGTGTCACTATTTCCATGTTTATACAGATAGCGGTGGAGATATTTCCATGTTTATACAGATAGCAGTGGAGATATTTCCATGTTTATAGAGATAGCGGTGTGGATATTACCATGTTAATACAGATAGCTGTGTGGCTATTTCCATGTTTATACAGATAACGTTGGAGATATTTCCATGTTTATTCAGATGGCGGTGTAGATATTTCCATGTTTATGCAGATGGCGCTGCAGATATATCCATGTTGATACAGACAGCGGTGTACATATTTCCTTATTTATACAGATGACAGTGTAGTTATTTCCACTTTTATACAGATGGCGGTGTAGATCTTTCCATGTTTATACAGATAGCGGTGGAGATATTTCCATGTTTATACAGATGACTATGTAGATATTTCCATATTTATACAGATAGCGGTGTCACTATTTCCATGTTTATACGGATAGCGTTGGAGATATTTCCATGTTTATACAGATAGCGGTGGAGATATTTCCATGTTTATAAAGATAGCGGTGGAGATATTTCCATGTTTATAGAGATAGCGGTGTAGATATTTCCATGTTTATACAGATAGCTGTGTGGCTATTTCCATGTTTATACAGATAGCGGTGTAGATATTTCCATGTTTATAGAGATGGCTGTGTAGATATTTACATATTTATACAGATGGCAGTGTAGTTATTTCCATGTTTATACACATAGTGGTGTAGATATTTCCAGTTTTATACAGCTGACTGTGTAGTTATTTCCATGTTTATGCAGATGGCGGTGAAGATATTTCCAAGTTTATAGAGACAGCCATGTAGATATTTCCATGTTTATACAGATAGCGTTGTAGACATTTCCATGTTTATAAATATAGCGGTGTAGATATTTCCATATTTATACACATAGCGGTGTCACTATTTCCATGTTTATACAGATAGCGGTGGAGATATTTCCATGTTTATACAGATAGCGGTGGAGATATTGCCATGTTCATAGAGATAGCCGTGTATATATTTCCATTTTTATACAGATAGCTGTGTGGCCATTTCCATGTTTATACAGATAGCGGTGTAGATATTTCCATGTTTATAGAGATGGCTCTGTAGATATTTACATATTTATACAGATGGCAGTGTAGATATTTCCATGTTTAGACAGATAATGGTGTAGATATTTCCATGTTTAGACAGATAATGTTGTAGATATTTCCATGTTTATACAGATTGCGGTGTAGGTATTTCCATGTTTATAGAGATAGCAGTGTAGATATTTCCATGTTTATACAGATGGCTGTGTAGATATTTCCATGTGTATACAGATGGCAGTGTAGATATTTCCATGTTTATACAGATGGAGGTGTAGATATTTCCATGTTTATACAGGTGACAGTGTAGATATTTCCATGTTTTTACAGATGGCGGTGTAGATATTTCCATGTTTATAGAGATAGCGGTGTGGCTATTTCCATGTTTATACAGATAGCGGTGGAGATATTTCCATGTTTATAGAGATAGCGGTGTAGATATTTCCATGTTTATACAGATAGCTGTGTGGCTATATCCATGTTTATATAGATAGCGTTGGAGATATTTCCATGTTTATACAGATAGCGGTGGAGATATTTCCATGTTTGTACAGATAGCGGTGGAGATATTTCCATGTTTATACAGATAGCGGTGTACATATTTCCATATTTATACAGGTGACTGTGTAGTTATTTCCATTTTTATACAGATGGCGGTGAAGATATTTCCACGTTTATACAGATAGCGGTGGAGATATTTCCATGTTTATACAGATGACTGTGTAGATATTTTCATATTTTTACACATGTCGGTGTAGATATTTCCATGTTTATACAGATGGCGGTGTGGCTATTTCCATGTTTATACAGATAGCAGTGTAGATATTTCCATGTTTATAGAGATGTCTGTGTAGATATTTCCATCTTTATTCAGATGGCAGTGTAGATATTTCCATGTTTGTACAGACAGTGGTGTAGATATATCCATGTTTATACAGATCACTTTGTAGGTATTTCCATGTTTATAGAGATGGCGGTGTAGATATTTCCATGTTTATACAGATAGCGGTGTGGCTATTTCCATGTTTATACATATAACGGTGTAGATATTTCCATGTTTATAGAGATGGCTGTGAAGATATTTACATGTTTATACTGATGGAAGTGTAGATATTTCCATGGTTATACAGATAGTGGTGTAGATATTTCCAGGTTTATACAGATGAATGTGTAGTTATTTCCATGTTTATACAGATGGCGGTGTAGATATTTCCATGTTTATTGAGATAGCCATGTAGATATTTCCAAGTTTATACAGATAGCGGTGTAGACATTTCCATGTTTATAGAGATAGCGGTGTAGATATTTCCATATTTATACAGATAGCGGTGACACTATTTCCATGTTTATACTGATAGCGGTGAAGATATTTCCATGTTTATACAGATAGCGGTGGAGATATTTCCATGTTTATACAGATAGCGGTGGAGATATTTCCATGTTTATAGAGATAGCGGAGTAGATATTTCCATGTTTATACAGATAGGGATGTGCCTATTTCCAAGTTTATACAGATAGCGGTGTAGATATTTCCATGTTTATAGAGATGGCTGTGTAGATATTTACGTATTTATACAGATGGCAGTGTAGATATTTCCATGTTTAGACAGATATTCGTGTAGATATTTCCATGTTTATACAGATTGCGGTGTAGGTATTTCCATGTTTATAGAGATAGCGGTGTAGATATTTCCATGTTTATACAGATGGCGGTGTAGATATTGCCATGTTTATGCAGATGGCGGTGCAGATATTTCCATGTTTATAGAGATAGCGGTGTACATATTTCCATATTTATACAGATGTCTGTGTAGTTGTTTCCATTTTTAAACAGATGGCGCTGTGGATATTTCCATGTTTATACAGATAGCGGTGGAGGTATTTCCATGTTTATACAGATGACTGTGTAGATATTTTCATATTTTTACACATGTCGGTGTAGATATTTCCATGTTTATACAGATAGCGTTGTGGCTATTTCCATGTTTATATAGATAGTAGTGTAGATATTTCCATGTTTATAGAGATGGCTGTGTAGATATTTCCATGATTATACAGTTGGCAGTTTAGATATTTCCATATTTGTACAGACTGTGGTGTAGATATTTCCATGTTTATTCAGATGACTGAGTTGTTATTTCCATGTTAATGCAGATGGCGGTGAAGATATTTCCATGTTTATAGAGACAGCCATGTAGATATTTCCATGTTTATACAGATAGCGGTGTAGACATTTCCATGTTTATAGAGATAGCGGTGTAGATATTTCCATGTTTATACAGATAGCGGTGGAGATATTTCCATGTTTATACAGATAGCGGTGGAGACATTTCCATGTTTATAGAGATAGCGGTGTAGATATTTCCATGTTTATACAGATAGCTGTGTGGCTATTTCCATGTTTTTACAGATAGCGTTGGTGATATTTCCATGTTTACACAGATAGCGGTGGACATATTTCCATGTTTATACAGATAGCGGAGGAGATATTTGTCTTGTTTATACAGATAGTGGGGAAGATATCTCCAAGTTTATACAGATAGCGTTGGAGATATTTCCATGTTTACACAGATAGCGGTGGAGATATTTCCATGTTTATACAGACAGCGGTGTGGCTATTTCCATGTTCATACAGATGGCTGTGTAGATATTTCCATGTTTATACAGATGGCAGTGTAGATATTTCCATGTTTGTACATACACTGGTGCAGATATTTCCAGGTTTATACAGATGACTGTGTAGGTATTTCCATGTTTATACAGATGGCGGTGTAGATATTTCCATGTTTATATAGATAGCTGTGTAGCTATTTCCATGTTTATACAGATAGTGTTGGAGATATTTCCATGTTTATAAATATGGCGGTGTAGATATTTCCATGTTTATGCAGATGGCGGTGCAGATATTTCCATCTTTATACACATAGCGGTGTACATATTTCCCTATTTATACAGATGACTGTGTAGTTGTTTCTATTTTAATACAGATGGCGGTTTAGATATTTCCATGTTTATACAGATAGCGGTGGAGAAATTTCCATGTTTATACAGATAGCGGTGGAGATATTTCCATGTTTATAGAGATAGCGGTGAAGATATTTCCATGTTTATACAGATAGCTGTGTGGCTATTTCCATGTTTATACAGATAGCGTTGGAGATATTTCCATGTTTACACAGTTAGCGGTGGAGATATTTCCATGTTTATAGAGATAGCGGAGTAGATATTTTTCTTGTTTATACAGATAGTGGGGAAGATATTTCCATGTTTATACAGATAGCGTTGGAGATATTTCCATGTTTACACAGATAGCGGTGGAGATATTTCCATGTTTATACAGATAGCGGTGTGGCTATTTCCATGTTCATAGAGATGGCTGTGTAGGTATTTCCATGTTTATTCCGATGGCAGTGTAGATATTTCCATGTTTGTAAATACAGTTGTGTAGATATTTCCAGGTTTATACAGATGACTGTGTAGGTATTTCCATGTTTATACAGATGGCGGTGTAGATATTTCCATGTTTATACAGATAGCTGTGTAGCTATTTCCATGTTTATACAGATAGCGTTGGAGATATTTCCATGTTTATAAATATGGCGGTGTAGATATTTCCATGTTTATGCAGATGGCGGTGCAGATATTTCCATCTTTATACACATAGCGGTGTACATATTTCCTTATTTATACAGATGACTGTGTAGTTATTTCTATTTTAATACAGATAGCGGTTTAGATATTTCCATGTTCATACAGATAGCGGTGGAGATATTTCCATGTTTATACAGATGACTGTGTAGATATTTTCATATTTTTACACATGTCGGTGTAGATATTTCCATGTTTATAGAGATGGCTGTGTAGATATTTACATGTTTATACAGATGGCAGTGTAGATATTTTCATTTTTATACAGATAGTGGTGTACATAATTCCAGGTTTATACAGATGACTGTGTAGGTATTTCCATGTTTATACAGATGGCGGTGTAGATGTTTCCATGTTTATAGAGATAGCCATGTAGTTATTTCCATATATATACAGATAGCGGTGTCACTGTTTCCATGTTTATACAGATAGCAGTGTAGATAATTCCATGTTTATACAGATAGCGGTGTAGATATTTCCATGTTTATAGAGAAAGCGGTGGAGATATTTCCATGTTTATAGAGATAGCGGTGTAGATATTTCCATGTTTATACAGATAGCTGTGTGGCTATTTGCATGTTTATACAGATAGCGGTGTGGATATTACCATGTTTATAGAGATGGCTCTGTAGATATTTACTTATTTATACAGATGCCAGTGTAGATATTTCCATGTTTAGACAGATAATGGTGTAGATATTTCCAGGTTTATACAGATGACTGTGTAGGTATTTCCATGTTTATACAGATGGCGGTGTAGATATTTCCATGTTTATACAGATAGCTTTGTAGCTATTTCCATGTTTATACAGATAGCGTTGGAGATATTTCCATGTTTATAAATATGGCGGTGTAGATATTTCCATGTTTATGCAGATGGCGGTGCAGATATTTCCATCTTTATACACATAGCGGTGTACATATTTCCCTATTTATACAGATGACTGTGTAGTTATTTCTATTTTAATACAGATGGCGGTTTAGATATTTCCATGTTTATACAGATAGCGGTGGAGAAATTTCCATGTTTATACAGATAGCGGTGGAGATATTTCCATGTTTATAGAGATAGCGGTGAAGATATTTCCATGTTTATACATATAGCTGTGTGGCTATTTCCATGTTTATACAGATAGCGTTGGAGATATTTCCATGTTTACACAGATAGCGGTGGAGATATTTCCATGTTTATAGAGATAGCGGAGTAGATATTTTTCTTGTTTATACAGATAGTGGGGAAGATATTTCCATGTTTATACAGATAGCGTTGGAGATATTTCCATGTTTACACAGATAGCGGTGGAGATATTTCCATGTTTATACAGATAGCGGTGTGGCTATTTCCATGTTCATAGAGATGGCTGTGTAGATATTTCCATGTTTGTAAATACAGTTGTGTAGATATTTCCAGGTTTATACAGATGACTGTGTAGGTATTTCCATGTTTATACAGATGGCGGTGTAGATATTTCCATGTTTATACAGATAGCTGTGTAGCTATTTCCATGTTTATACAGATAGCGTTGGAGATATTTCCATGTTTATAAATATGGCGGTGTAGATATTTCCATGTTTATGCAGATGGCGGTGCAGATATTTCCATCTTTATACACATAGCGGTGTACATATTTCCTTATTTATACAGATGACTGTGTAGTTATTTCTATTTTAATACAGATAGCGGTTTAGATATTTCCATGTTTATACAGATAGCAGTGGAGATATTTCCATGTTTATACAGATGACTGTGTAGATATTTTCATATTTTTCCACATGTCGGTGTAGATATTTCCATGTTTATAGAGATGGATGTGTAGATATTTACATGTTTATACAGCTGGCATTGTAGATATTTTCATTTTTATACAGATAGTGGTGTACATAATTCCAGGTTTATACAGATGACTGTGTAGGTATTTCCATGTTTATACAGATGGCGGTGTAGATGTTTCCATGTTTATAGAGATAGCCATGTAGTTATTTCCATATATATACAGATAGCGGTGTCACTATTTCCATGTTTATACAGATAGCAGTGTAGATATTTCCATGTTTATACAGATAGCGGTGTAGATATTTCCATGTTTATAGAGAAAGCGGTGGAGATATTTCCATGTTTATAGAGATAACGGTGTAGATATTTCCATGTTTATACAGATAGCTGTGTGGCTATTTGCATGTTTATACAGATAGCGGTGTGGATATTTCCATCTTTATAGAGATGGCTCTGTAGATATTTACTTATTTATACAGATGCCAGTGTAGATATTTCCATGTTTAGACAGATAATGGTGTAGATATTTCCATGTTTATACAGATTGCGGTGTAGGTATTTCCATGTTTATAGAGATAGCTGTGTAGATATTTCCATGTTTATACAGATGGCTGTGTAGTTATTTCCATGTGTATACAGATGGCAGTGTAGGTATTTCCATGTTTATACAGAAGGAGGTGTAGATATTTCCATGTTTATACAGATGGCAGTGTAGATATTTCCATGTTTATACAGATAGCGGTGTAGATATTTCCATGTTTATACAGAGGGCGGTGTAGATATTTCCATGTTTATACAGATAGTGGTGTAGGTATTTCCATGTTTATAGGGATAGTGGTGTAGATATATCCATATTTATACAGATAGCGGTGAAGATATTTCCCAGTTTATACAGATATCGTTGTAGATATTTCCATGTGAATACAGATGTCAGTGTAGATATTTCCATGTTTACACAGATGGAGGTGAAGATATTTCCATGTTTATATAGATGAATGTGTAGATAATTCCATGTTTTTACAGATGGCGGTGTAGATATTTCCATGTTTGTACAGATCGCAGTGTGGTTATTTCCATGTTTATACAGATAGCAATGTGGATATTTCCATGTTTATAGAGATGGCTGTGTAGATATTTCCATGTTTATACAGATGACTGTGCAGGTATTTCCATGTTTATACAGATGGCGGTGTAGATATTTCCATGTTTATACAGATAGCTGTATAGATATTTCGATGTTTATAGAGATAGCATTGTAGATATTTCCATATTTATACAGATAGCCGTGTAGATATTTGCATGTTTTTTCAGATGGCGGTTTAAATATTTCCATGTTTATACAGATAGCGGTGTGGCTATTTCCATGATTATACCGATAGCGGTGTGGCTATTTGCATGTTTATACAGATAGCGATGTGGATATTTCCACGTTTATAGAGATGGCTGTGTAGATATTTCCATGTTTATACAGATGACTGTGTAGGTATTTCCATGTTTATACAGATGGCGGTGTAGATATTTCCATGTTTATACAGATGGCGGTGTAGATATTTCCATGTTTATACATATAGCTGTGTAGGTATTTCCATGTTTATAGAGATAGCATTGTAACTATTTCCATATTCATACAGATAGCCGTGTAGATATTTGCATGTTTTTTCAGATTGCGGTTTAAATATTTCCATGTTTATACAGATAGCAGTGTGGCTATTTCCATGTTTATACTGATAGCGGTGTGGCTATTTCCATGTTTATACAGAGACCGGTGTTGCTACTTCCATGTTTATACAGATGGCAATGTAGATATTTCCATGTTTATACCGATAGCGATGTAGATATTTCCATGTTTATAGAGATAGCGGTGTAGATATTTCCATTTTTATACAGATAGCAGTGTAGATATTTCCATGTTTATACAGATGGCGGTGTAGGAATTTCCATATTTATAGAGATAGCAGTGTAGATATTTCCTTGTTTATTCAGATGGCTGTGAAGTTATTTCCATGTATACACAGATGGCAGTGTAGATATTTCCATGTTTATACAGAGGGAGGTGTAGATATTTCCCTGTTTATACAGATGACTTTGTAGATATTTCCATGTTTTTACAGATGGCGGTGTAGACATAAACATGTTGATACTGATAGCAGTGTGGCTTTTTCCATGTTTATACAGATTGCGATGTAGACATTTCAAAGTTTATAGAAATGGCTGTGTAGATATTTCCATGTTTATACAGATGGCCGTGTAGATATTTCCATGTTTATACAGATAGTGGTGTAGATATTTCCATGCTTATACAGATGACTGTGTAGGTATTTCCGTGTTTATACAGATGGCGGTGTAGATATTTCCATGTTTATAAAGATAGCCATGTAGATATTTCCATGTTTATACAGATAGCGTTGTAGACATTTCCTAGTTTATAGAGATAGCATTGTAGATATATCCATATTTATACAGATTGCGGTGTAGATATTTCCAAGGTTATTCAGATAGCGGTGTAAATATTTCCAAGTTTATACAGATAGCGGTGTAGATATTTCCATGTTTATACAGATAGCGGTGAAGATATTTCCATGTTTATACAGATAGTGGTGTAGGGATTTCCATGTTTATAGAGATAGCCGTGTAGGTATTTCCATGTTTACACAGATGGCTGTGTAGATATTTCCATGTATATACAGATGGCAGCGTAGATATTTCCATGTTTATATAGATGGAGGTGTAGATATTTCCATGTTTATACAGATAGCAGTAGGGATATTTCCATGTTTATACCGATAGCGGTGTAGATGTTTCCATGTTTATACAGATAGAAGTGTAGATATTTCCATGTTTATACAGATGACTGTGTGTATATTTCCATGTTTATACAGAAGGCGGTGTAGATATTTCCATGTTTATAGAGATAGCGGCGTAGATATTTCCATGTTTATACATATAGCTGTGTAGATATTTCCATTTTAATAGTGATAGTGGTGAAGATATTTCCATATTTATACAGATAGCCTTGTAGATATTTCCATTTATATTCAGATGGCTGTGTAGATATTTCCATGTTTATACAGAAAGCGGTGTGGCTATTTCCATGTTTATTGAGACAGCAATGTAGATATTTCCATGCTTAAACAGATAGCGATGTACATATTTCCATGTTTATACAGATAGCGGTGTACATATTTCCAGGTTTATACAGATACCGTTGGAGATATTTCCTTGTTTATACAGATAGCGGTGTAGATATTTCCATGTTTATACAGATGGAGGTTTAGATATTTCCATGTTTATACAGATGGCGGTGTAGATATTTCCATGTTTATACAGATAGCTGTGTAGATATTTCCATGTTTATAGAGATAGCATTGTAACTATTTCCATATTCATACAGATAGCCGTGTAGATATTCGCATGTTTTTTCAGATGGCGGTTTAAATATTTCCATGTTTATACAGATAGCGGTGTGGCTATTTCCATGTTTATACTGATAGCGGTGTGGCTATTTCCATGTTTATACAGAGACCGGTGTTGCTACTTCCATGTTTATACAGATGGCAATGTAGATATTTCCATGTTTATGCCGATAGCGATGTAGATATTTCCATGTTTATAGAGATAGCGGTGTAGATATTTCCATTTTAATACAGATTGCAGTGTAGATATTTCCATGTTTATACAGATGGCGGTGTAGGTATTTCCATGTTTATAGAGATAGCAGTGTAGATATTTCCATGTTTATTCAGATGGCTGTGAAGATATTTCCATGAATACACAGATGGCAGTGTAGATATTTCCATGTTTATACAGATGGAGGTGTAGATATTTCCCTGTTTATACAGATGACTGTGTAGATATTTCCATGTTTTTACAGATGGCGGTGTAGATATAACCATGTTGATACAGATAGCAGTGTGGCTTTTTCCATGTTTATACAGATTGCGATGTAGACATTTCCATGTTTATAGAGATGGCTGTGTAGATAACTCCATGTTTATACAGATGGCAGTGTAGATATTTCCATGTTTATACATATAGTGGTGTAGATATTTCCATGTTTATACAGATGACTGTGTAGGTATTTCCATGTTTATACAGATGGCGGTGTAGATATTTCCATGTTTATAAAGATAGCCATGTAGATATTTCCATGTTTATACAGATAGCGTTGTAGACATTTCCTAGTTTATAGAGATAGCATTGTAGATACATCCATATTTATACAGATAGCGGTGTAGATATTTCCAAGGTTATTCAGATAGCGGTGTAAATATTTCCAAGTTTATACAGATAGTGGTGTAGATATTTCCATGTTTATACAGATAGCAGTGAAGGTATTTCCATGTTTATACAGATAGTGGTGTAGGGATTTCCATGTTAATAGAGATAGCCGTGTAGATATTTCCATGTTTACACAGATGGCTGTGTAGATATTTCCATGTGTATACAGACGGCCGCGTAGATATTTCCATGTTTATACAGATGGAGGTTTAGATATTTCCATGTTTATACAGATAGCGGTGGAGATATTTCCATGTTTATAGCGATAGCGGTGTAGATGTTTCCATATTTATACAGATAGAAGTGTAGATATTTCCATGTTTATACAGATGACTGTGTATATATTTCCATGTTTATACAGAAGGCGGTGTAGGTATTTCCATGTTTATAGAGATAGCGGCGTAGATATTTCCATGTTTATACATATAGCTGTGTAGATATTTCCATTTTAATAGTGATATCCGTGTAGATATTTACATATTTATACAGATAGCCTTGTAGATATCTCCATTTATATTCAGATGGCTGTGTAGATATTTCCATGTTTATACAGACAGCGGTGTGGCTATTTCCATGTTTATTGAGACAGCAATGTAGATATTTCCATGCTTATACAGATAGCGATGTACATATTTCCATGTTTATACAGATAGCGGTGTACATATTTCCAGGTTTATACAGATACCGTTGGAGATATTTCCTTCTTTATACAGATAGCGGTGTAGATATTTCTATGTTTATACAGATAGCGGTGAAGATATTTCCATGTTTATACAGATAGTGGTGTAGGGATTTCCATGTTTATAGAGATAGCCGTGTAGATATTTCCATGTTTACACAGATGGCTGTGTAGATATTTCCATGTGTATACAGATGGCAGTGTAGATATTTCCATGTTTATACAGATGGAGGTGTAGATATTTCCATGTTTATACAGATAGCGGTGGAGGTATTTCCATGTTTATACAGATGACTGTGTAGGTATTTCCATGCTTATACAGATGGCGGTGTAGATATTTCCATGTTTATAAAGATAGCCATGTAGATATTTCCATGTTTATACAGATAGCGTTGTAGACATTTCCTAGTTTATAGAGATAGCATTGTAGATATATCCATATTTATACAGATAGCGGTGCAGATATTTCCAAGGTTATTCAGATAGCGGTGTAAATATTTCCAAGTTTATACAGATAGCGCTGTAGATATTTCCATGTTTATACAGACAGCGGTGAAGGTATTTCCATGTTTATACAGATAGTGGTGTAGGGATATCCATGTTTATAGAGATAGCCGTGTACCTATTTCCATGTTTACACAGATGGCTGTGTAGATATTTCCATGTGTATACAGATGGGAGCGTAGATATTTCCATGTTTTTACAGATGGAGGTGTAGATATTTCCATGTTTACAGATAGCGGTGGACATATTTCCATGTTTATACCGATAGCGGTGTAGATGCTTCCATGTTTATACAGATAGAAGTGTAGATATTTCCATGTTTATACAGATGACTGTGTATATATTTCCATGTTTATACAGACGGCGGTGTAGATATTTCCATGTTTATAGGGATAGCGGCATAGATATTTCCATGTTCATACATATAGCTGTGTAGATATTTCCATTTTAATAGTGATTGCGGTGTAGATATTTCCATATTTATACAGAAAGCCTTGTAGATATTTCCATTTATATTCAGATGGCTGTGTAGATATTTCCATGTTTATACAGACAGCGGTGTGGCTATTTCCATGTTTATTGAGACAGCAATGTAGATATTTCCATGCTTATACAGATAGCGATGTACGTATTTCCATGTTTATACAGGTAGCGGTGTACATATTTCCAGGTTTATACAGATATCGTTGGAGATATTTCCTTGTTTATACAGATAGCGGTGTAGATATTTCCATGTTTATACAGAAAGCGGTGAAGATATTTCCATGTTTATACAGATAGTGGTTTAGGGATTTCCATGTTTATAGAGATAGCCGTGTAGATATTTCCATGTTTACACAGATGGCTGTGTAGATATTTCCATGTGTATACAGATGGCAGCGTAGTTATTTCCATGTTTATACAGATGGAGGTGTAGATATTTCCATGTTTATACCGATGGCGGTGTAGATATTTCCATGTTTATACAGATAGCTGTGTAGATACTTCCATGTTTATAGAGATAGCATTGTAAATATTTCCATATTCATACAGATAGCCGTGAAGATATTTGCTTTTTTTTTCAGATGGCGGTTTAAATATTTCCATGTTTATACAGATAGCGGTGTGGCTATTTCCATGTTTATACTGATAGCGGTGTGGCTATTTCCATGTTTACACAGAGACCGGTGTTGCTACTTCCATGTTTATACAGATGGCAATGTAGATATTTCCATGCTTATACAGATAGCGATGTACATATTTCCATGTTTATACAGATAGCGGTGTACATATTTCCAGGTTTATACAGATACCGTTGGAGATATTTCCTTGTTTATACAGATAGCGGTGTAGATATTTCCATGTTTATACAGATAGCGGTGAAGATATTTCCATGTTTATGCAGATAGTGGTGTAGGGATTTCCATGCTTATAGAGATAGCCGTGTAGATATTTCCATGTTTACACAGATGGCTGTGTATATATTTCCATGTGTATACAGATGGCAGCGTAGATATTTCCATGTTTATACAGATGGAGGTGTAGATATTTCCATGTTTATACAGATAGCGGTGGAGATATTTCCATGTTTATACAGATGACTGTGTAGGTATTTCCATGTTTATACAGATGGCGGTGTAGATATTTCCATGTTTATAAAGATAGTCATGTAGATATTTCCATGTTTATACAGATAGCGTTGTAGACATTTCCTAGTTTATAGAGATAGCATTGTAGATATATCCATATTTATACAGATAGCGGTGTAGATATTTCCAAGGTTACTCAGATAGCGGTGTAAATATTTCCAAGTTTATACAGATAGCGGTGTAGATATTTCCATGTTTACACCGATAGCGGTGTAGATGTTTCCATGTTTATACAGATAGAAGTGTAGATATTTCCATGTTTATACAGATGATTGTGTATATATTTCCATGTTTATACAGATGGCGGTGTAGATAGTTCCATGTTTATAGAGATAGCGGCGTAGATATTTCCATGTTTATACATATAGCTGTGTAGATATTTCCATTTTAATAGTGATAGCGTTGTAGATATTTCCATATTTATACAGATAGCCTTGTAGATATTTCCAAATTTATACAGATAGCGGAGTAGATATTTCCATGTTTATACTGATAGTGGTGTAGGTATTTCCATGTTTATAGGGATAGCGGTGTAGATATATCCATATTTATACAGATAGCGGTGAAGATATTTCCCAGTTTATACAGATAGCGTTGTAGATATTTCCATGTGAATACAGATGTCAGTGTAGATATTTCTATGTTTATACAGATGGAGGTGAAGATATTTTCATGTTTATATAGATGAATGTGTAGATAATTCCATGTTTCTACAGATGGCGGTGTAGATATTTCCATGTTTGTACAGATCGCAGTGTGGCTATTTCCATGTTTATGCAGATAGCAATGTGGATATTTCCATGTTTATAGAGATGGCTGTGTAGATATTACCATGTTTATACAGATGACTGTGCAGGTATTTCCATGTTTATACAGATGGCAGTGTAGATATTTCCATGTTTATACAGATAGCTGTGTAGATATTTCGATGTTTATAGAGATTGCATTGTAGATATTTCCATATTCATACAGATAGCCGTGTAGATATTTGCATGTTTTTTCAGATGGCGGTTTAAATATTTCCATGTTTATACAGATAGCCGTGTGGCTGTTTCCATGTTTATACCGATAGCGGTGTGGCTATTTCCATGTTTATACAGATAGCGATGTGGATATTTCCACATTTATAGAGATGGCTGTGTAGATATTTCCATGTTTATACAGATGACTGTGTAGGTATTTCCATGTTTGTACAGATGGCGGTGTAGTTATTTCCATGTTTATACAGATGGCGGTGTAGATATTTCCATGTTTATACACATAGCTGTGTAGGTATTTCCATGTTTATAGAGATAGCATTGTAGATATTTCCATATTCATACAGATAGCCGTGTAGATATTTGCATGTTTTTTCTGATGGCGGTTTAAATATTTCCATCTTTATACAGATAGCGGTGTGGCTATTTCCATGTTTATACTGATAGCGGTGTGGCTATTTCCATGTTTATACAGAGACCGGTGTTGCTACTTCCATGTTTATACAGATGGCAATGTAGATATTTCCATGTTTATACCGATAGCGATGTAGATATTTCCATGTTTATAGAGATAGCGGTGTAGATATTTCCATTTTTATACAGATAGCAGTGTAGATATTTCCATGTTTGTACAGATGGCGGTGTAGGTATTTCCATGTTTATAGAGATAGCAGTGTAGATATTTCCATGTTTATTCAGATGGCTGTGAAGTTATTTCCAAGTATATACAGATGGCAGTGTAGATATTTCCATGTTTATATAGATGGAGGTGTAGATATTTTCCTGTTTAAAGAGATGACTGTGTAGATATTTCCATGTTTTTACAGATGGCGGTGTAGATATAACCATGTTGATACAGATAGCAGTGTGACTTTTTCCATTTTTATACAGATTGCGATGTAGACATTTCCATGTTTATAGAGATGGCTGTGTAGATAATTCCATGTTTATACAGATGGCAGTGTATATATTTCCAAGTTTATAAAGATAGTGGTGTAGATATTTCCATGTTTATACAGAAGACTGTGTAGGTATTTCCATGTTTATACAGATGGCGGTGTAGATATTTCCATGTTTATAAAGATAGCCATGTAGATATTTCCATGTTTATACAGATAGCGTTGTAGACATTACCTAGTTTATAGAGATAGCATTGTAGATATATCCATATTTATACAGATAGCGGTGTAGATATTTCCAAGGTTATTCAGATAGCGGTGTAAATATTTCCAAGTTTATACAGATAGATGTGTAGATATTTCCATGTTTATAAAGATAGCAGTGAAGGTATTTCCATGTTTATACAGATAGTGGTGTAGGGATTTCCATGTTTATAGAGATAGCCGTGTAGATATTTCCATGTGTACACAGATGGCTGTGTAGATATTTCCATGTGTATACAGATGGCAACGTAGATATTTCCATGTTTATACAGATAGAGGTGTAGATATTTCCATGTTTATACAGATAGCGGTGGAGATATTTCCATGTTTATACCGATAGCGGTGTAGATGTTTCCATGTTTATACAGATAGAAGTGTAGATATTTCCATGTTTATACAGATGACTGTGTATATATTTCCATGTTTATACAGAAGGCGTTGTAGGTATTTCCATGTTGATATAGATAGCGGCGTAGATATTTCCATGTTTATACATATATCTGTGTAGATATTTCCATTTTTATAGTGATAGCGGTGTAGATATTTCCATATTTATACAGATAGCCTTGTAGATATTTCCATTTATATTCAGATGGCTGTGTATATATTTCCATGTTTATACAGACAGCGGTGTGGCTCTTTCCATGTTTATTGAGACAGCAATTTAGACATTTGCATGCTTATACAGATAGCGATGTACGTATTTCCATGTTTATACAGATAGCGGTGTACATATTTCCAGGTTTATACAGATACCGTTGGAGATATTTCCTTGTTTAAACAGATAGCGGTGTAGATATTTCCATGTTTATTCAGATAGCGGTGAAGATATTTCCATGTTTATACAGATAGTGGAGTAGGGATTTCCATGTTTATAGAGATAGCCTTTTAGATATTTCCATGTTTACACAGATGGCTGTGTAGATATTTCCAGGTGTATACAGATGGCAGCGTAGATATTTCCATGTTTATACAGACGGATGTGTAGATATTTCCATGTTTATACAGATAGCGGTGGAGATATTTCCATGTTTATACCGATAGCGGTGTAGATGTTTCCATGTTTATACAGATAGAAGTGTAGATATTTCCATGTTTATACAGATGACTGTGTATATATTTCCATGTTTATACAGACGGCGGTGTAGATATTTCCATGTTTATAGAGATAGCGGCGTAGATATTTCCATGTTTATACATATAGCTGTGTAGATATTTCCATTTTAATAGTGATAGCGGTGTAGATATTTCCATATTTATACAGATAGCCTTGTAGATATTTCCAAATTTATACAGATAGCGGTGTAGATATTTCCATGTTTATACAGAAAGCGCTGGAGATGTTTCCATGTTTATAGAGATGGCGGTGTAGATATTTCCAAGTTTATACAGATAGCGGTGTAGATAATTCCATGTTTAAACAGATAGCGTTGTAGATATTTCCATGTCTATACAGATAGCGGTGTAGTTATTTCCATGTTTATAGAGATAGCTGTGTAGATATTTCCATGTTTACACAGAGAGCGGTGGAGATATTTCCATGTCTATACAGAAAGCGCTGGAGATATTTCCATGTTTATAGAGATGGCGGTGCAGATATTTCCAAGTTTATACAGATAGCGATGTAGATATGTCCATGTTTAAACAGATAGCGTTGTAGATATTTCCATGTTTATTCAGATAGCGGTGTAGGTATTTCCATGTTTGTAGAGATAGCGGTGGAGATATTTCCATTTTTATACAGATAGCGGTGTAGATGTTTCCATGTTTGTACAGATGACTGTGTATATATTTCCAAGTTTATACAGACGGCGGTGTAGGTATTTCCATGTTTATAGAGATAGCGGCGTAGATATTTCCATGTTTATACATATAGCTGTGTAGATATTTCCATTTTTATAGTGATAGCGTTGTAGAAATTTCCATATTTATACAGATAGCCTTGTAGATATTTCCATTTATATTCAGATGGCTGTGTAAATATTTCCATGTTTATACAGATAGCGGTGTGGCTATTTCCATGTTTATGCAGACGGCAATGTAGATATTTCCATGCTTCTACAGATAGCGATGTACATATTTCCATCTTTATGCAGATAGCGGTGTACATATTTCCATGTTTACAGATACTGTTGGAGATATTTCCTTGTTTATACAAATAGCAGTGGAGATATTTCCATGTTTATACAGATGGCAATGTAGATATTTCCAAGTTTATAGAGATGGCGGTGTAGATATTTCCATGTTTATACAGATAGCGGTGTAGGTATTTCCATGTTTATAGAAATAGCGGTGCCGATATTGCCATGTTTATACAGATGGCTTTGTAGGTATTACCATTAGTATACAGATGACAGTGTAGATATTTCCATGTTTATACAGATGGAGGTGTAGATATTTCCATGTGTATACTGATGACAGTGTAGATATTTCCATGTTTATACAGATGGAGGTGTAGATATTTCCATGTTTATACAGATGACTGTGTAGATATTTCCATGTTTTTACACATGACAGTGTAGATATTTCCGTGTTTATACAGATAGCGGTGGGACTATTTCCATTTTTATACAGATAGCAATGTAGATATTTCCATGTTTATAGAGATGGCTGTGTAGATATTTCCACGTTTATACAGATGGCAGTGTAGATATTTCCATGTTTATACAGATAGTGGTGTAGATATTTCCATGTTTATACAGATGACTGTGTGGATATTTCCATGTTTTTACAGATGGCGGTTTAGAAATTTTCATGTTTATACAGATAGCGGTGTGGCTATTTCCAAGATTATACATATAGCTATGTAGAGATTTCCATGTTTATAGAGATGGCTGTGTAGGTATTTCCAAGTTTGTACAGAAGGCATTGAAAATATTTCCATGTTTATACAGATAGTGGAGTAGATATTTCCATGTTTGTACAGATGACTGTGTAGGTATTTCCATGTTTATACGAATGGCGGTGTAGATATTTCCATGTTTATAGAGATAGCCATGTAGATATTTCCAGGTTTATACAGAAAGGGTGCAGAGATTTCCATGTTTATAGAAATAGCGGTGTAGATATTTCCATATTTAAACAGATAGCGGTGTAGATATTTCCATGTTTACACAGTGAGCAGTGGAGATATTTCCATGTTTATACAGAAAGCGCTGCAGATGTTTCCATGTTTATAGAGATGGCGATGTAGATATTTCCAAGTTTATGCAGATAGCGGTGTAGATATTTCCATGTATAAACAGATAGCGTTGTAGATATTTCCATGTTTATTCAGATAGCGGTGTAGGTATTTCCATGTTTATAGAGATAGCGGTGTAGATATTTCCATGTTTACACAGAGAGCGGTGGAGATATTTCCATGTCTATACAGAAAGCGCTGGAGATATTTCCATGTTTATATAGATGGCGGTGCAGATATTTCCAAGTTTATACAGATAGCGATGTAGATATGTCCACGTTTAAACAGATAGCGTTGTAGATATTTCCATGTTTATTCAGATAGCGGTGTAGGTATTTCCATGTTTATAGAGATAGCGGTGGAGATATTTCCATTTTTATACAGATAGCGGTGTAGATGTTTCCATGTTTATACTGATGACTGTGTATATATTTCCAAGTTTATACAGACGGCGGTGTAGGTATTTCCATGTTTATAGAGATAGCGGCGTAGATATTTCCATGTTTATTCATATAGCTGTGTAGATATTTCCATTTTAATAGTGATAGCGGTGTAGATATTTCCATATTTATACAGATATCCTTGTAGATATTTCCATTTATATTCAGATGGCGGTGTAGATATTTCCATGTTTATACAGATAGCGGTGTGGCTATTTCCATGTTTATAAAGACAGCAATGTAGATATTTCCATGCTTCTACAGATAGCGATGTACATATTTCCATCTTTATACAGATAGCGGTGTACATATTTCCATGTTTATACAGATACTGTTGGAGATATTTCCTTGTTTATACAGATAGCAGTGGAGATATTTCAATGTTTATACAGATGGCAATGTAGATATTTCCAAGTTTATACAGATGGCGGTGTAGATATTTCCATGTTTATACAGATAGCGGTGTAGGTATTTCCATGTTTATAGAGATAGCTGTGCCGATATTGCCATGTTTATACAGATGGCTTTGTAGGTATTTCCATTTGTATACAGATGACAGTGTAGATATTTCCATGTTTATACAGATGGAGGTGTAGATATTTCCTTGTGTATACTGATGACAGTGTAGATATTTCCATGTTTATGCAGATGGAGGTGTAGATATTTCCATGTTTATACAGATGACTGTGTAGATATTTCCATGTTTTTACACATGACAGTGTAGATATTTCCGTGTTTATACTGATAGCGGTGGGACTATTTCCATTTTTATACAGATAGCAATGTAGATATTTCCATGTTTATAGAGATGGCTGTGTAGATATTTCCACGTTTATACAGATGGCAGTGTAGATATTTCCATGTTTATACAGATAGTGGTGTAGATATTTCTATGTTTATACGGATAGTGATGAAGATATTTCCATGTTTATACAGATGACTTTGTAGGTATTTCCATGTTTATAGAGATGGCGGTGTAGGTATTTCCATGTTTATAGAGAAAGCCATGTAGATATTTCCAAGTTTATACAGATAGCGGTGTAGACATTTCCAAGTTTATAGAGATAGCAGTGTAGATATATCCATATTTATACAGATAGCCTTGTAGATATTTCCGAGTTTATACAAATAGCGGTGTAGATGTTTCCATGTTTATACAGATAGCGGTGCAGATATTTCCATGTTTATACAGATAGTGGTGTAGGTATTTCCATGTTTATAGGGATAGCGGTGTAGATATATCCATATTTATACAGATAGCCTTGTAGATATTTCCGAGTTTATACAAATAGCGGTGTAGATGTTTCCATGTTTATACAGATAGCGGTGCAGATATTTCCATGTTTATACAGATAGCGGTGTGGCTATTTCCATGTTTATACAGATAGCGATGTAGATATTTCCATGTTTATAGAGATGGCTGTGTGGATATTTCCATGTTTATTCAGATGACTGTGTAGGCATTTCCATGTTTATACAGATGGCGGTGTAGATATTTCCATGTTTATACAGATAGCTGTGTAGATATTTCCATGTTTATAGAGATAGCATTGTAGATATTTCCATATTCATACAGAGAGCTGTGTAGATATTTACATGTCTTTTCAGATGGCAGTTTAAATATTTCCATGTTTATACAGATAGCGGTGTGGCTATTTCCATGTTTATACTGATAGCGATGTGGCTATTTCCATGTTTATACAGATAGCAGTTTAGATATTTCCATGTTTTTACAGATGGAGGTGTAGATATTTTGATGTTTATATAGATGAATGTGTAGATATTTCCATGTTTTTACAGATGGCCGTGTAAATATTTCCATGTTTATACAGGAAGCAGTTTGGCTATTTCCATGTTTATACATATAGCAATGTAGATATTTCCATGTTTATAGATATGGCTGTGTAGATATTTCCATGTTTATACAGATGACTGTGTAGGTATTTCCATGTTTATACAGATGGCGGTGTAGATATTTCCATGTTTATAGAGATAGCTATATAGATATTTCCATATTCATATGGATAGCCGTGTGGATATTTACATGTTTTTTCAGATGGCAGTTTAAATATTTCCATCTTTATACAGATAGCGGTGTGGCTATTTCCATGTTTATACCGATAGCGATGTGGCTATTTCCATGTTTATACAGATAGCAGTGTAGATATTTCCATGTTTATTGAGATAGCGGTGTAGATAGTTCCATGCTTTCACAGATCGCGGTGTAGATATTTCCAAATTTCTAAAGCTGGCCGCGTATATATTTTCATGTTTATACATATGGCGGGGTGGATATTTCCATGTTTACACAGCTCGCGGCGTAGATACTTTCATCTTTATGCAGCACGCAGTGTAGATATTTCCATGTTTATACAGATAGCGGTGTAGATATTTCCATGTTTATAGAGATAGCGGTGTAGATAGTTCCAAGCTTTCACAGATCGCGGTGTAGATATTTCCATGTTTATACAGGTAACTGTGTAGATATTTCCATGTTTTTACAGATGGCGGTGTAAATATTTCAATGTTTACAGAGATAGCGGTGTAGATATTCCCATGTTTATAGAGATAGCGGTGAAGATATTTCCGTGCTTATTCACATGGCTGCGTAGATATTTCCATGTTTATACAGATGGCGGTTTAGATATTTCCATGTTTACACTGATGGTGGTGTAGATATTTCCATGTTTATACAGATGACTCCGTAGGTATTTCCATGTTTATACGGATGGGGGTGTAGGGATTTCCATGTTTATAGCGAAAGCTGTGTATATATTTCCTTGTTTATACAGATAGCGGTATAGATATTTCCATGTTTATACAGATCGCGGTGTAGATATTTCCATGCTTATACAAATAGCGGCGTATATATTTCCATGTTTATACAGATCGCGGTGTAGTTATTTCCATGTATATACAGATGTTGGTGTAGATATTTCCATGTTTATACAGATACCGTTGGAGATACTTCCAGGTTTATACAGATAGCGGTGTACATATTTCCATGTTTATGCAGATCACAGTGTAGATATTTCCATCTTTCTTCAGATGGCAGTGTAGATATTTCCATGTTTATCCAGATGGCGGTGTAGATATTTCCATGTTTATATTGATGGCGGTGTAGTTATTTCCTTGTTTATGTAGATTTCGGTGTAGATATTTCCATGTTTGTAGAGATGACTCTGTATATATTTCCATGTTTATAGAGATAGCGGTGTAGATATTTCCATGTTTATACAGATAGAGGTGTAGATATTTCCATGTTTATACAGATAGCGGTGTAGATATTTCCATGTTTATACAGATAGCGGTGTTGTTATTTCCATGTTTATACAGATAGCGGTGTTGTTATTTCCATGTTTCTACAGCTCACGGTGTAGATATTTACATCTTTATACAGATGTCAGTGTAGATATTTGCAGGTTTATACAGACGGCGGTGTAGCTAGTTCCAGGTATATTGATATGCCAGTGTAGATATTTTCATGTTTATAGAGATCGTGGTGTAGGTATTTCCATGTTAATAGAGATAGTTGTGTATTTATTTCCATGTTTATTCAGATAGCGGTGTAGATATCTACATATTTATACAGATTGCAGTGAAGATATTTCCATGTTTAAACAGATAGCTGGGTAGATATTTCCATCTTTATATAGATCATTGAGTAGATATTTCCATGTTTACACAGATTGCGGTGTAGATATTTCCATCTTTCTACAGATGGCAGTGTAGATATTTCCATGTTTATACAGATGGCGGTGTAGATATTTCCTTGTTTATGTAGATTTCGGTGTATATATTTCCATGATTATAGAGATGGTGGTGTAGATATTTCCATGTTTATACAGATGACTGTGTAGATATTTCCATGTTTTTACAGATGGCGGTGTAATTATTTCCATGTTTTCAGAGATAGCGGTGTAGATATTTCCATGATTATAGAGATAGAGTTGTAGATACTTCCATGTTTATAGAGAGAGCGGTGTAGGTATTTCCATGTTTATTCAGATGGCAGTGTAGATATTTCCATGTTTATTCAGATGGCTGTGTAGATATTTCCATGTTTATACGGATGGCAGTGCAGATATTTCCATGTTTATACAGATGACTGTGTAGATATTTCCATGTTTATACAGATGGCGGGGTAGGTATTTCCATGTTTATACAGATGGCGGTGTAGATATTTCCATGTTTATACAGATAGCGGTGTAGATATTTCCACGTTTATACATATCATTGTGTAGATATTTCCATGTTCATACAGCTCGCGGTGTAGATGTTTCCATTTATATGCAGATGGCAGTGTAGATATTTCCATGTTTATACAGATAGCGGTGTAGATATTTCCATGTTTATACAGATGGCGGTTAAGATATTTCCACGTTTATACAGATGGCGGTGGTGATATTTCCATGTTTATGCAAATGGCTCTGTAGATATTTCCATGTTTATGCATATAGCGGTGTAGATATTTCCAAGTTGATAGAGATGGCGGCATTGACATTTCCATGTTTATAGGGATTGCGGTGTAGATATTTCCATGTTTATACAAATCATGGTGTAGGTATTTCCATGTTTATACAGATAGCGTTGGAGGTACGTCCAGGTTTATACAGATAACGGTGTAGATATCTCCATGTTTATACAGATAGCAGTGTAGATATTTCCATGTTTATACAGATAGCGTTGTTTGTGTTTCCATGTTTATACAGCTCGCGGTGTAGATATTTACATGTTTATACAGATGTCAGTGTAGGTATTTCCATGTTTATACAGATGGCGATGTAGATATTTCCGTGTTTATAGAGATGCCAGAGTAGATGTTTTCATGTTTATAGAGATGGCAGTGTAGATATTTCCATGTTTATACAGATAGCGGTGTAGATATTTCCTTGTTTATACAGATAGCGGTGTTGGTATTTCAATGTTTATGCAGATAGCGGTGTAGATATTTCCATGTATATACAGCTAGCGGTGTAGATATTTCCTTGTTTATCCAGATGGCGGTGTAGATATTTCCGGGTTTATACAGATGGCGTTGTAGATATGTCCTTGTTTATACACATGGCGGTGTAGAGAGTTCCATGTATAAGGAGATGGCATTGTAGATATATTCATTTTTATAGAGATGGCGGTGTAGATATTTCCATGTTTATAGAAATAGCGGTGTAGATATTTCCATGTTTATAGATATAGCGGTGTAGATATTTCCATGTTTATACAGATGACTGTGTAGATATTTCCATGTTTTTACAGATGGCGGTGTAATTATTTCAATGTTTACAGAGATAGCGGTGTAGATATTTCCATGTTTATAGGGATAGCGGTGTAGATATTTCCATGTTTATAGAGATAGCGGTGTAGATATTTTCATGTTTATTCAGATGGCGGTGTAGATATTTCCATGTTTATACAGATGATGGTGTAGATATTTCCATGTTTATACAGATGAATGTGCAGGTATTTCCATGTTTATACGGATGGGGGTGTAGGTAGATCCATGTTTATAGAGATAGCTGTGTAGATATTTCCATGTTTATACAGATAACGGTATAGATATTTCCATGTTTATACAGATCGCGGTATAGATATTTACATGCTTATACAGATAGCGGCGTAAATATTTCCATGTTTATACACATCCCGGTGTAGATACTTCTATGTTTATACAGATCATGGTGTAGTTATTTCCATGTTTATGCAGATAGCGTTGGAGATACTTCCAGGTTTATACAGATAGCGGTGTACATATTTCCATGTTTATGCAGATCACGGTGTAGATATTTCCATCTTTCTTCAGATGGCAGTGTAGATATTTCCATGTTTATCCAGATGGCGGTGTAGATATTTCCATGTTTATATTGATGGCGGTGTAGTTATTTCCTTGTTTATGTAGATTTCGGTGTAGATATTTCCATGTTTGTAGAGATGACTCTGTATATATTTCCATGTTTATAGAGATAGCGGTGTAGATATTTCCATTTTTACACAGATAGAGGTGTAGATATTTCCATGTTTATACAGATAGCGGTGTAGATATTTCCATGTTTATACAGATAGCGGTGTTGTTATTTCCATGTTTATACAGATAGCGGTGTTGTTATTTCCATGTTTCTACAGCTCACGGTGTAGATATTTACATCTTTATACAGATGTCAGTGTAGATATTTGCAGGTTTATACAGACGGCGGTGTAGCTAGTTCCAGGTATATTGAGATGCCTGTGTAGATATTTTCATGTTTATAGAGATGGTGGTGTAGGTATTTCCATGTTAATAGAGATAGTTGTGTAGGTATTTCCGTGTTTATACAGATAGCGGTGTAGATATCTACATATTTATACAGATTGCAGTGTAGATATTTCCATGTTTATACAGATAGCTGGGTAGATATTTCCATCTTTATATAGATCATTGAGTAGATATTTCCATGTTTACACAGATTGCGTTGTAGATATTTTCATCTTTCTACAGATGGCAGTGTAGATATTTCCATGTTTATACAGATGACAGTGTAGATATTTCCATGTTTATAGAGATATCAGTGTTGATATTTCCATGTTTATTTAGATAGCGGTGTAGGTATTTTCACGTTTATGGAGATAGCAGTGTAGGTATTTCCATGTTTATAGAGATGGCTGTGTAGATACTTCCATGTGTATACAGATGGCGGTGTAGATATTTCCTTGTATATACAGAAGACTGTGTAGATATTTCCATGTTTTTACAGATGGCAGTGTAGTTGTTTCCATGTTTATAAACATGACTGTGTAGATATATCCAAGTTTTTACAGATGGCAGTGTAGGTATTTCCATGTTAACAGAGATAGCGGTGTAGATATTTCCATGTATATAGAGATAGCCCTGAAGATATTTCCATATTTATACAGATAGCGGTGTAGATATTTCCATGTTTATACAAAGAGATGTGTAGATATTCACATCTTTATACAGACTGCGGTGTTGATATTTCCATGTTTATACAGAGAGCGGTGTATGTATTTCCATGTTTATAGAGATAGTGGTGTTGATATTTCCATGTTTATTCACATAGAGGTGTTGATATTTCCATGTTTATACAGATCATGTTGTAGATATTTCCATGTTTATACAGATAGCGTTGGAGATATTTCCAGGTATATACAGATAGAGGTGTAGATATTTCCATATTTATACAGATCACTGTGTAGATATTTCCATGTGTATACAGATGGCGGTGTAGGTATTTCCATGTTTATATAGATGGCGGTGTAGATATTCCCTTGTTTATGTAGATTTCGGTGTAGATATTTCCATGTTTATACAGATGGTGGTGTAGATATTTCCATGTTTATACAGATGACAGTGTAGATACTTCCATGTTTTTACAGATGGCGGTGTAATTATTTCCATGTTTTCAGAGATAGCGGTGTAGATATTTACATGTTTATAGAGATAGTGGTGTAGATATTTCCATGTTTATAGAGATAGCGGTGTAGATATTTCCATGTTTATTCAGATGGCAGTGTAGATATTTCCACGTTTATTCAGATGGCTGTGTAGATATTTCCATGTTTATACAGATGGCAGTGCCGATATTTCCATGTTTATACAGATGACTGTGTAGATATTTCCATGTTTATATAGATGGCGGTGTAGGTATTTCCATGTTTATACAGATGGCGGTGTAGATATTTCCATGTTTATACAGACAGAGGTGAAGATATTTCCATGTTTATACAGATCATTGCGTAGATATTTCCATGTTCATACAGCTCGCGGTGTAGTTATTTCCATCTTTTTACAGATGGCAGTGTAGATATTTCCAAGTTTCTACAGATGGCGGTGTAGATATTTCCACGTTTATACAGATGGCGGTTTAGATATTTCCATGTTTATACAGATGGCGGTGTAGATATTTCCATGTTTATGCAAATGGCTGTGTAGATATTTCCATGTTTATGCAGATGGCGGTGTAGATATTTCCAAGTTGATAGAGATGGTGGCGTAGACATTTCCATGTTTATAGGGATTGCGGTGTAGATATTTCCATGTTTATACAAATCATGGTGTAGGTATTTCCATGTTTATACAGATAGCGTTGGAGATACTTCCAGGTTTATACAGGTAGCGGTGTAGATATTTCCATGTTTATACAGATCGCGGTGTAGTTATTTCCATGTATATACAGATCATGGTGTAGATATTTCCATGTTTATACAGATACCGTTGGAGATACTTCCAGGTTTATACAGATAGCGGTGTAGATATTTCCATGTTTATGCAGATCACGATGTAGATATTTCCATCTTTCTACAGATGGCAGTGTAGATATTTCCATGTTTATCCAGATGGCGGTGTAGATATTTCCTTGTTTATGTAGATTTCATTGTAGATATTTCCATGATTATAGAGATGGTGGTGTAGATATTTCCATGTTTATACAGATGACTGTGTAGATATTTCCATGTTTTTACAGATGGCGGTGTAATTACTTCCATGTTTACAGAGATAGCGGTGTAGATATTTCCATGATTATAGAGATAGAGTTGTAGATATTTCCATGTTTATAGAGATATCAGTGTTGATATTTCCATGTTTATTTAGATAGCGGTGTAGGTATTTTCACGTTTATGGAGATAGCAGTGTAGGTATTTACATGTTTATAGAGATGGCTGTGTAGATACTTCCATGTGTATACAGATGGCGGTGTAGATATTTCCATGTATATACAGAAGACTGTGTAGATATTTCCATGTTTTTACAGATGGCAGTGTAGTTGTTTCCATGTTTATAAACATGACTGTGTAGATATATCCAAGTTTTTACAGATGGCAGTGTAGGTATTTCCATGTTAACAGAGATAGCGGTGTAGATATTTCCATGTATATAGAGATAGCCCTGAAGATATTTCCATATTTATACAGATAGCGGTGTAGATATTTCCATGTTTATACAAAGAGATGTGTAGATATTCACATCTTTATACAGACTGCGGTGTAGATATTTCCATGTTTATACAGAGAGCGGTGTATGTATTTCCATGTTTATAGAGATAGTGGTGTTGATATTTCCATGTTTATTCACATAGAGGTGTTGATATTTCCATGTTTATACAGATCATGTTGTAGATATTTCCATGTTTATACAGATAGCGTTGGAGATATTTCCAGGTATATACAGATAGAGGTGTAGATATTTCCATATTTATACAGATCACTGTGTAGATATTTCCATGTGTATACAGATGGCGGTGTAGGTATTTCCATGTTTATATAGATGGCGGTGTAGATATTTCCTTGTTTATGTAGATTTCGGTGTAGATATTTCCATGTTTATACAGATGGTGGTGTAGATATTTCCATGTTTATACAGATGACAGTGTAGATACTTCCATGTTTTTACAGATGGCGGTGTAATTATTTCCATGTTTTCAGAGATAGCGGTGTAGATATTTTCATGTTTATAGAGATAATGGTGTAGATATTTCCATGTTTATAGAGATAGCGGTGTAGATATTTCCATGTTTATTCAGATGGCAGTGTAGATATTTCCATGTTTTTTCAGATGGCTGTGTAGATATTTCCAAGTTTACACAGATGGCAGTGCCGATATTTCCATGTTTATACAGATGACTGTGTAGATATTTCCATGTTTATACAGATGGCGGTGTAGGTATTTCCATGTTTATACAGATGGCGGTGTAGATATTTCCATGTTTATACAGACAGAGGTGAAGATATTTCCATGTTTATACAGATCATTGTGTAGATATTTCCATGTTCATACAGCTCGCGGTGTAGTTATTTCCATCTTTTTACAGATGGCAGTGTAGATATTTCCAAGTTTCTACAGATGGCGGTGTAGATATTTCCACGTTTATACAGATGGCGGTTTAGATATTTCCATGTTTATACAGATGGCGGTGTAGATATTTCCATGTTTATGCAAATGGCTGTGTAGATATTTCCATGTTTATGCAGATGGCGGTGTAGATATTTCCAAGTTGATAGAGATGGTGGCGTAGACATTTCCATGTTTATAGGGATTGCGGTGTAGATATTTCCATGTTTATGCAGATCACGATGTAGATATTTCCATCTTTCTACAGATGGCAGTGTAGATATTTCCATGTTTATCCAGATGGCGGTGTAGATATTTCCTTGTTTATGTAGATTTCGTTGTAGATATTTCCATGATTATAGAGATGGTGGTGTAGATATTTCCATGTTTATACAGATGACTGTGTAGATATTTCCATGTTTTTACAGATGGCGGTGTAATTACTTCCATGTTTACAGAGATAGCGGTGTAGATATTTCCATGATTATAGAGATAGAGTTGTAGATATTTCCATGTTTATAGAGAGAGCGGTGTAGGTATTTCCATGTTTATTCAGATGGCAGTGTAGATATTTCCATGTTTATTCAGATGGCTGTGTAGATATTTCCATGTTTATACAGATGGCAGTGCAGATATTTCCATGTTTATACAAATGACTGTGTAGATATTTCCATGTTTATACAGATGGCTGGGTTGGTATTTCCATGTTCATACAGATGGCGGTGTAGATATTTCCATGTTTATACAGATAGCGGTGTAGATATTTCCACGTTTATACATATCATTGTGTAGATATTTCCATGTTCATACAGCTCGCGGTGTAGATATTTCCATTTTTATGCAGATGGCAGTGTAGATATTTCCATGTTTTTACAGATAGCGGTGTAGATATTTCCATGTTTATACAGATGGCGGTTAAGATATTTCCATGTTTATACAGATGGCGGTGGTGATATTTCCATGTTTATGCAAATGGCTGTGTAGATATTTCCATGTTTATGCATATAGCGGTGTAGATATTTCCAAGTTGATAGAGATGGCGGCGATGACATTTCCATGTTTATAGGGATTGCGGTGTAGATATTTCCATGTTTATACAAATCATGGTGTAGGTATTTCCATGTTTATAAAGATAGCGTTGGAGAGACTTCCAGGTTTATACAGATAACGGTGTAGATATTTCCATGTTTATTCAGATAGCGGTGTAGATATTTCCATGTTTATACAGATAGCGGTGTTGGTGTTTCCATGTTCATACAGCTCGCGTTGTAGATATTTACGTTTATACAGATGTCAGTGTAGGTAGTTCCATTTTTATGCAGATGGCGGTGTAGATATTTCCATGTTTATAGTGATGCCAGAGTAGATGTATTCAATTTTATACAGATAGCGGTGTAGAGATTTCCTTTTTTATACAGATAGCGGTGTTGGTATTTCAATGTTGATGCAGATAGCGGTGTAGATATTTCCATGTATATACAGCTAGCGGTGTAGATATTTCTTGTTTATCCAGATGGCGGTGTAGATATTTCCGTGTTTATCCAGATGGCGTTGTAGATATGTCCTTGTTTATACACATGGCGGTGTAGAGAGTTCCATGTTTAAGGAGATGGCATTGTAGATATATTCATTTTTATAGAGATGGCGGTGTAGATATTTCCATGTTTATAGAGATAGCGGTGTAGATATTTCCATGTTTATAGATATAGCGGTGTAGATATTTCCATGTGTATACAGATGACTGTGTAGATATTTCCATGTTTTTACAGATGGCGGTGTAATTATTTCAATGTTTACAGAGATAGCGGTGTAGATATTTCCATGTTTATAGAGATAGCGGTGTAGATATTTTCATGTTTATTCAGATGGCGGTGTAGATATTTCCATGTTTATACAGATGATGGTGTAGATATTTCCATGTTTATACAGATGAATGTGCAGGTATTTCCATGTTTATACAGATGGGGGTGTAGGTAGTTCCATGTTTATAGAGATAGCTGTGTAGATATTTCCATGTTTATACAGATAACGGTATAGATATTTCCATGTTTATACAGATCGCGGTATAGATATTTACATGCTTATACAGATAGCGGCGTAAATATTTCCATGTTTATACACATCGCGGTGTTGATATTTCCATGTTTATACAGATAGCGGTGTAGATATTTCCATGTTTATACAGATAGCGGTGTAGATATTTCCATAATCTTACAGATGGCGGTGTAGAGATTTCCATGTTTATACAGATGGCGGTGTAGATATTTCCATGTTTATACAGATGGCGGTGTAGATAGTTCCATGTTTATGGAGATGGCAGTGAAGACATTTTCATTTTTATAGAGATGGTGGTGTTGATATTTCCATGTTTATAGAGATGGTGGTGTAGATATTTCCATGTTTATAGAGATAGCGGTGTAGGTATATCCCTGTTTATAGAGAAAGCGGTGTAGATATTTCTATGTTTATACAGATGTCTGTGTAGATATTTCCTTGTGTATGCAGATGGCAGTGTAGATATTTCCATGTTTATAGATATGGTGGTGTAGATACTTCCATGTTTATACAGATGACTGTGTAGATATTTCCATGTTTTAACAGATGGCCGTGTAATATTTCCATGTTTACACAGATAGCAGTGTAGATATTTCCACCTTTATTGAGATAGCGATGTAGATATTTCCATGTTTATACAGATGGCGGGGTAGATATTTCCATGTTTATACAGATCATGTTGTAGATATTTCCATGTTTATACAGATAGCGTTGGAGATATTTCCAGGTATATACAGATAGAGGTGTAGATATTTCCATATTTATACAGATCACTGTGTAGATATTTCCATGTGTATACAGATGGCGGTGTAGGTATTTCCATGTTTATATAGATTGCGGTGTAGATATTTCCTTGTTTATGTAGATTTCGGTGTTGATATTTCCAAGTTTACAGAGATGGTGGTGTAGATATTTCCATGTTTATACAGATGACTGTGTAGATACTTCCATGTTTTTACAGATGGCGGTGTAATTATTTCCATGTTTTCAGAGATAGCGGTGTAGATATTTACATGTTTATAGAGATAGTGGTGTAGATATTTCCATGTTTATAGAGATAGCAGTGTAGATATTTCCATGTTTATTCAGATGGCAGTGTAGATATTTCCATGTTTATTCAGATGGCTGTGTAGATATATCCATGTTTATACAGATGGCAGTGCAGATATTTCCATGTTCATACAGATGACTGTGTAGATATTTCCATGTTTATACAGATGGCGGTGTAGGTATTTCCATGTTTATACAGATGGCGGTGTAGATATTTCCATGTTTATACGGATAGAGTTGTAGATATTTCCATCTTTATCCAGATCATTGTGCAGATATTTCCATGTTCATAGAGCTCGCGGTGTAGTTATTTCCATCTTTTTACAGATGGCAGTGTAGATAATTCCAAGTTTCTACAGATGGCGGTGTAGATATTTCCAAGTTTATACAGATGGCGGTTTAGATATTTCCATGTTTATACAGATGGCGGTGTAGATATTTCCATGTTTATGCAAATGGCTGTGTAGATATTTCCAAGTGTATGCAGATGCCGGTGTAGATATTTCCAAGTTTATAGAGATGGTGGCATAGACATTTCCATGTTTATAGGGATTGTGGTGTAGATATTTCCATGTTTATACAAATCATGGTGTAGGTATTTCCATGTTTATACAGATAGCGTTGGAGATACTTCCAGGTTATAAATCCAGAGAATTAATAGATTCATCACCTCAAAACCTATCTTTTTTGTGGGGAGAACATTTGAAATTTATTGTCTTAGCAATTTTGAAATACTCAATACTTCATTGTTAACTACAGTCACCATGCTGTGCTGTAGATCTCAACAAAATGTATTCTTCCTGTCTCAACTAAAACATTGTACTCTTTGACAACATTTCCCCATTCCTCTCACCCCCTCCGAAACACCCATTCTTTCTGTTGAAGAGAATGGCTAAAAAGTCCCAGCAGGTTTCAACTGACAGCTTCAGTGGTTGTCCCATCACACTTCAATGTTATTAATAGAAAGGAGAGGGGCAATACATATTTCGGACAGGCGGAAAGTACCATTGTAACCACTTTCCTGACTTCACAGAAAAAGTCCTCTTGTTTTCATCTGTAAAATGGGAACTGCGTGAATACCATTCTTCTTTTCTTCAGCCTCCAAAGAAAAAACAGATGCAAATCCTTTTATCAATTGCAAAACAGTATACAATGTGTGTTATTACTCACAGTTGTCTTACTGTGACCAAACACTTTATAAGCCTGTGGCAAGTCAGCCTTACTCTCAGGAAGTGGACAATATTTGGGGAAGGAGAAGCAGCAGGATCTTTCAGGACAGTAGCCTTGGTGGGTCCAAAAATTCCTTGAGCGAAATGGGAGACAAAACTTTCTTCCTGCTTTGGGGTTTATCCTGTTAGTCTTTTCTCTCTTCACTCCTATTTTCTATGGAGAATTTCCTGGTTTTGGAGTTTGGGTGTGTTTTATGGAGAGGAGGCAGAACATCTTTAGCTCCAGCAGAATGAAAGGATACATGCAAAGGAACCTAGCACAGTATGTGGTACCCAGTTCCCCTTTAACTTGGCTTTATTCATTCACTCCTGTTAGGGCATTAATAAGGTATTTAGCCCCCTCCTATTGAAAACGATTAATTCAGGGAAGAGTTCAGGCAGTGTGGACAGATACAGTGTAGGCCAAGCCTGTTTCTTAGGCAGGAGCTGGGTAGGGAGGGTGAGAAGGGCGAGAAGAATAGGGAAATATGTGTCGTCTGTGTTGCTGCTGTTGCAACCACCACAACAAACAAACAAGTGAAAAAAAAAAATTGTCCATACCGGAAAGTGTGCTGTTTTGGAGGAGGCTGGGGAAAGTGTGGATGGCTCGAGTGGGTCCTGTTGGATTGAAGTCTGACAGTGGTGATTCCCTTCAACAAATGGTCGGGGTGGGAGGGTACACACACACACACACACACACACACACACACACACACCCCACATACAGCGCCCAGCCTCCTATTTCAGCGCTGGCAGGAGATAACCATTCTTAGTTCGCCTTTCCAGGGTTATTTTTGGCTGAGGCCGTTCGCTGATGGCAAAAGGTTTCAGCCCCCTCCCAAATCCCTCCCCGTGCTTGTTCTAAAGAGAAACTGGTGCGAGTAGGCTGCACACTCCTAGGGAGACAGGGAGACGGGCCTGGCGCCGGAGAGGAACCTGGACTCTGCCCAAAGTCTCACCACCCGCCGGCTGTTTTCTGGCGGAGGGTGTGCCCCGGAGGGCGGCGATCGCGCGTGAAGGCTGGGGCCAGGCGCGGGTGCAGGCGTCACCGGGGTTGGGCTAGCAGGCCCTGGAATCAGGCTTTTGGGACACCCCGTAAGTGAGTCCAACTTGGGGAGAAACTGAGGGCACCTCGGCCGGTCTGGCAGCAGAGAAGGTGGGAGGGAGAAAACTTTACAGGAAGGCAGAAGCAATCTCCGCCGAGGGAGTCAGCGAGCGGCCGCGCGGAGAGGAGGGGCGGGCGGTCCCCAGGCGGGCGGGCGCAGGGCGCCGACCTGCCGGAGAGGGGGCCTGGACGTGAGGCGGAGTCCTGGCGCGCGGCCAGGCTGGCGGAGGCCCCCGGCAGGCTGCAGATTCCCTCCGGCCCCGGGAGCCTCAGCAGGACCGGCCAGGAGGCACCACGGAGGGGGGCCCCATCCCGGTGCTGACAGTGCCCACTGTGCCCTACGAGGACCGGTGGCCGGCCGGCGGCGGGGGTCTGTGGCGACCTACCGGCTTCTTCGAGGGCCAGCGCAACTACCTGCCCAACTTCATCCAGAGCGTGCTGTCGTCCATTGACCTGCGCGACCGTCGGGGCTGCACCACGGTGATGGGCAGCGACGGCAGGTACTTTAGCAGGACAGACATCGAGATCGTGGTGCAGATGGCCACGGCCAATGGGGTGAGTGTCCGGATGCCCCTCGCTTCCCACCATGCCGCCGCCATGCCCTCTCCTAGCACTTGTCCCCATGCTGCCTCCGGGCCCAGCTGGGAGGCCCCTGTCCCGGCTTTGCTTCCTCACTCCCGCGTCCTCACCCTCCAGCGCCCCACTCCCGCCGTGCTCGCAGCCTCCCCGGCGCACCCTGGACACTGGGTTCTATTAGTACCCACCACCCCCAAAAGTCTTGAGGGGTGTCCGTCGTTCCTGGAGCCACTCCGGGCGCCCTGGACTCTTCTCCGACTCTGCACACATCCCGCACCTGCTCATTTTTCTTTCGGACATTCTCTTACCCGGCCCTGTAGATTCCAAGACAGCTCCCAGTTTTCCATATTGTTCCCAACGCGTTCACTGCCCACAGTCCCCACACAAACTTCTTTCCCATGCTCACAACATAGTCCCTCTGCCCCGTGCCCTTTTTGCAATAAGCTGCCAGTCCCCTAAGTCTTAGCTCTGCCTATTTAACAGTAGTGGTGTCTCAGAACACACACACACACACACACGATCCCTGACATATTTGGCAAGAGTAGGCCCTGAAGGTTTTTAATATTTTGGTTCTTTAACCCAGTGGAATTACTGAATGATTTATTTAATTAGGGTAGGGATGGAGTGGATCCATTTGTTTGATGCTAAACAGCCTGAGCTCGCACTTCCCAGGGGGCATATCTCTAAATGGTCTGAAACGAGATTTGCAGTGGTTTTCTTAATGCAATTCCCAACTTCTCTCCAAATGCCTTTTGACATTTGACAACATTTCATGTCTCTTCCCCTTTCGCTTTTCATCCTTGTTTTCTCTCCCTTCTCCCACGACCTCGGTAGTCTTCTGCAATCCAGATTCTCAGACTTCGGGTTTTTCTCCCTCTGCCCCTTTCCTCTCTGTCCTATAACTAAAAGCACCTTTTGGCATAGACCCGTATCCCAGTTACCTCTTTCCCAGGTCCAGCAGCATCTCAAGGACATCTACAAGAGGGATACCTAACTTCAGGGGTCTCTGAATGATATGTGGGAAACATCGTCTAAAAAAGTAATTTTATCCTTATTCATGCAACCAGACCCACACTCATAGAACTTTTCTTTAAGGGGAGTGTCTTGCAGATGTATAAATGAGTGTTAACATCTTTAAAGGCGAAACTGCACAATTCCCTGGCATTTGAATTCCCTCCTTCCTTCCCAACCCTCTCCTTTTCATTTTCTCATTTATTATTAAAAACATTTTTAAAGGATCTCCATGCTTCATATTTATCTACTATAATTCCTCCTTCTCGGTGTTGCAGGGATGGGGAAAGAGGATTTTTTAAAAAACACAATAAAAAGCAATTGGGAGAAACAGGGCCAGTGGTGTTGGGGTGGGTAGTGGAATTGTGATTTTTGACTCCCGTAGACAATGATGCTGGATATATGGGGTTTGATTTCTCTCTGGCTCCTCACTTGAGATTGATGAAGTTTGGCTAGAATCAGGGAGTTGAAGAGAGCTTGACAAATGGTCTTTCACTCTTCTCTGACAGGCTGTTCCTGTGGAGTGATGGAGAATAATGAGCCTTGGGAGAGCTATGGGAGCTCTCACACTCCTTCCCGAGCCAATTTTTTAGGGAGTGAGAGAAACATGGCCTGTCCAATACTTGTTGTGGGTCAGGATATTTTTGAAGCTACGGTTGTTGATTTGCATGGGAAAATTATTATGTCTTATTATTTCTTATCCCACTTTACCATAAGGGCTCCTCAGCTTCTTACTTCAATGGGTCTTCCATGACAAACACACTTAATTAACTCTAAGAGTGGAATTTATTTTAACAGATAATTAGCATAGGTCAATATATGCTTAAAATAGAGTCAAATTAAACCTACTAGCTGTTATAAAGGACAGATGACAAAATCCACATAGAAGCATCGACTCTTAAATAATCTGAAAGTACTACTTCTAAGAGGGGCGGGCATGGGTGAAGGGAATGGTGGACATGTTTCAGAATTTCAAACGCCAACTTTAACCAATCGTTTCCTCATTTTGTTCACCTTCATGGGGGCTTATGCTAAAGTGAAGTGAATAGCCATAAGGCTGGCTTCAGGAGAAAGGTGGTCTAAAAGAACTGGATAATTATAAGCAAAATTGGTCTCGAATGATTGAAAATTGATGAGAATGTGCTTGTCTCCTGATTTGGCATCCTGAGTTAGACTCAGGAATACTGAACATGGATCCCAAAGGCTTTGGTCTTTTTTGATATCCTATTGGATATTCATAAGCAGGCTAGAAAAATAGGAAACTAGAATTTATTCTCTTTGAACTGACAAATCTGACCAGTGGGCTGCATTCTCTATATCGGAAAAATCTTGGTTTGATTGAAAAAGTTAATTTTACAAAGCAATTTTCTTTTTTTAAATTAAATTTCATTTTTTTTGAGACAGGGTCTCACTTTGTTGCCCAGGCTGGAGTGCAATGGTACAGTCTTGGCTCACTGTAGCCTTGACCTCCCCAGATTCAGGTGATCTTCCCACCTCAGCCTCCTGAGTAGCTGGGGCTATAGGTGCACGCCACTACGCACAGCTGATTTTTGTGTTTTTACTACTCATAGGGTTTCTCTGTGTTGCCCAGTCTACTCTCAAACTCCTGATCTCAAGAGATCTGCCTGCCTTGGCCTCCTAAAGTGTCATGAACCACCATGCCCAGCCTACAAAGCAATGTTCTAGGAAAAACTACAGTTACTCTTTGATTATGTAATTGCTGGAGAAGAAAAGCATGGCATTTCTAAAATGATGAACTATATTACTTATATTTTAATGTCTCATAAAGTTTGAAATAGACATTTCAAACATAAACATGTATAAAAATTTTTATAAATTAAAATATAAAATCAAAAATATTTTACAATTATTTTATTATAAAATTATTATAGAATCAAAAAGATTATAAATTTAAACAACTTTTTAAAAAAATTATTTTGGGATTTCCCATGGAGTGATGGAGAATAATGAGCCTTGGGAGAGCTATGGCAGCTCTCATACTCCTTCCTGGGCCAACTTTTTAGGAAATGGGAGAAATATACCCAGTTCAATGTTTATTGTGAGTCAGGATATTTTTGAAGCTATAGTTGTTGATTTGCTTCAAACTTTAAAAAAAATTATTATAAAATTATGGGATGTAAAAAATTTATTATAAAACTTTGAAATTTTCAAACTTTCAGAAAAGCAGAGAGATGAGATTAATGACACTCACAGGCAAGCATAGAACATAGATTGTAAACATTTTGCTATATTTGTGTCATGACTATTTTTTGCTTGTGTTTGAAAGTATATTAAAGAAAATGATATTTTACCCCTAAATTCTTTAGTACAGATTTCTAAAAAATAAGAACATTTTCCTCTATAGTTACAAAATCATCTTTTCAAACAAAATAAAAAATGGCTTTTTTATATCGTTTATTACCCAGTCCACATTCAGATTTCCTCAATTATTATGAAATGTCCTTTTATTTTTTGAGACAAAGTCTTGCTCTTTCACACAACCTGAAGTGCAGTGAAACAATCATAGCTCATTGCAGCCTCAAACTCCTGGGCTCAAGTGATCTTCCTGCCTCAGCTTCCTGAGTAGCTAGGACTATAGGTGCACACCACCATGCCCAGCTAATTTATTGTTTTTGTAGAGATGGAGGTCTTACTACGTTGCCCAGGCTGGTCTCAAACTCCTGGCCTCAAGTGATCCTTCCAGCTTGGTCTCCCTGAAATATCTTTTGTGGCTGGTTTGTTCAAATTAGTTTCTTCTAATCAAGGGACACACATTGCATTTGATTATTTAGCTCAAGAATTTTTTAACCTGGAAAATACCCATACTCTTTGTTTATGTATTTATTTAGGGAAATTGACTTGTTGAAAAACTAGTCAGTTGTCCTGTAGAATATTTCCCCTTCTGGAATTTTCTGGTTGCTTTTTATGGTGTCATTTAACTTTTCAGTCTGTTTTTTCCTGGTTAACTGGAAGTTAGTTCTAAAGGCTTTTAGGCCTGCTATAACAAAATACCAAAAACTGGATGACTTATAAAGAACAGAAATTTATTTCTCACAGTTCTAGAGGCTAGCAAGTTTAAGATCAAGGAGCATGTGGTTTTGATATCTGGTTAGGACCAACTTTCTGGTTCATAGATTGGCCTTCTTGCTGGGCCCTCACATAGTGGGAGAGACTAGCTAGCTCTCTGGGGCCTCTTTTATAAGGGCACTAATTCCAATCATGAAGCCTCTGTCCTTATGATCTAATGACCCCCTAAAGGCCCCACCTTTTAATACCAGCACCTTTGGGGTTAGGATGTCAACATATTAATTTGGGGAAGACATACACGTTCAGCCCATTGCAAAGTTTAGTTAGATTCAGGTTCAACTTCTTTTTTTAAAGACTATTACATAGGCAATAATGTGTATTCACATCCCATCATTAGTGATGGTGAGATGATCGCAAGGTTAGGGTGATCACTGCCTATCTCCTCTGCTATATTCCCCCTTGGGTCAAGCCAGTAGTCTGTGACGTGAACTTTGTACCATGTGTATATTCAGTTATATTCTGTATCAATAGTTACTTGATTGTTTTAGCATTTATTAATGATCCTTGCTTGAGTTGATTATTTCATTAGGGGTTTCAAAATGGTGAATTTCTAATTCTCTAATTCTATCTACATGTTTTAGCTGGCATTTTTCTATAAGCAGACCATTTTCTTCACAACTGGGTTATTTGGCTACCCTGAAACATAGTTCCTTCCGGGAAGGCAGAACATATGTTTATTTCTGTCTTTTAAAAATTACTGGTGTTTGGAGTGAAGATTAGGTGAGCTAACTACCTCCACAGGTGGCAAATGAATTTTGTTTTGTCTCAATTTTGCTTTTTTGAATATCACTGTGGCTGCTTGGATTTTTATATTTAATTTGAATGGATTAGGGAATAAATGAGAAGATAGGTTTTATCTGTTTCTGTAGTTTTTATGTGGCTGTGTGAACTTACTTTTAAAAATTCCCAGAAATATTTTAATTCCCCTTTAAAGATATAAACTATGTCATACTATAAAGCAAAAGAAAAACCAATCATGTGAAGAGTAAATAGTATCGTTTAAAAGAATTGTGGTTAAGCTTAGTTTGTAACTAATTAGTTTTTTATTTTCTTTCTACTTTTATCTGCTTCAGAGCCTCTTCAGTGGTTTAGATCTTCTATGTGTCAAATTATTCTAATCTCTTAAAAAGTTTAAGAGCTAAAATACAACACAATGACTACAGGAATGCCCTTGTCCTTTTCTGGGTAGGTACACCTAAGGCAACTTCTTTTTCTCTTCTTTGTTCTCTTCTTCTTTCTTATTCTTAAATCATCTTCAGTATTGGACAGATGACAACACTATGCCTGCCTCAAGATGTTTCTGACTTTTTCTTTTTCTTTTTTTTTTTTTTTTTGAGATGGAGTCTTGCTCTGTCACCCAGGCTAGAGTGCAGTGGCACAATCTTGGCTCACTACAACTTCTGTCTCCTGGGTTCCAGTGATTCTCCCAACTCAGCCTCCTGAGTAGCTGGGGTTACAGGCATGCACCACCACGCCTAGCTAATTTTTTGTATTTTTACCAGAGACGGGGTTTCACCATGTTGGCCAGGCTGGTCTTGAACTCCTGACCTCAAGGGATCTGCCTGCCTTGGCCTCCCAAAGTGCTGGGATTACACGTGTGAGCCACTGCACCCGGCCATTTCTGACTTTTTCTAAAGTCTTCTTTCTCTGGAGATGACATTATATAATAGCACTGTTCAATAGAATTTTCTTTGATGATGGAACTGTTCTATAATCTGCATTGTCCCAGCCACTAGCCATATGTGACTACTGTAACACTTGAAATGTGGCTAGAGCAACTGAAGAACTGAATTTTGCATTTTACTGAATTTTAATTAATTAAAATAGAAATGCAAATAACCATAAGTGGTTAGTAGCTACCATACTGGACAGCAAAGATCTATAATTCAGCATTTAAAATCGATTTTGTTTTGTTTTCAAAAATGGAGTCAGACTGTTACAACCCAAAAGAACTGTAGGTTAAATTAAGGTAAATCCCCAAATGCTACATACACATTTGGGAAATCCAAACCAGATTTTTTCATGTGATAACCACACCCTCTTTTGACTTTAGCCTTGGAGGTAATGGAGTATGGCAGAAAAAACCCTGTATCAGCAGCTGGAAGACTCACCTTCTTTTCCTAGCTCTGCCATATATTGACCAAAAGAGTCAAAGTCCATTCAGATGGTTGAAGGGCCTTGGAATTTTGTTTTTGGTTTTCACATACAAGTTGGAGGGCAGATGCTTTAGCCTCTTGAAATACCCAGAAACCACTTGTTTCCTCATCTAAAAATCAGGTATGACAGGATCATTTAATTATCCTGGAAATCAGATGAAGCACTGCATATGAAAGCACTTTGTAACATCGATAGCACTGGGAAATGTAAAGACCTTTTACTGAAATATAAAGGTGTATGGTCAACTGAATATATCTCAGATAGTTAGGATTTGACTGTATATATTGAATATAACCTGTAGTGGGCCCCTTGGTAAACAGCTTACAGTTTTGTTGCAAGTTTTAGCCAAGAGAAAATTTATTTGTTGACTAGTCATGCCCTTTATTGGCCACATGATGAGCAGCCAAGATATTAACACACAGTGCACCTTGCAGAATTCAAGAATGTCTCAGTGTCTTGTGAACTAGGAAGCTGAAATGCAGTGGTATGCAGAAGGCTGGCTCAGTAGGAGCCTTGGGAGTGTCCTCCAGATAGATGTTTGTGCAGGTTGTGTTTGATTCCAGTTGGCCATGAAAAGCTGGTTGCTCTAAAGAATGAGAATATACTTGGTTTTGCATTTACTAGAACTATCTGGGGAACAAATCTTGGGGTGGAAGAAAGAAGGGAGGGAGGGAAAGCTGTGCTTCAATACCTAGGGCTTCTTTCCTGGAATGGATCTGAGAATCTGGGATTGGGTGGCTAATAGCTCATCTCTAGAAGGGAGAAAGAACTGGGTGGTGATGGCTTTGTATTTTCTATTGGAGTTCACTACAGAATAGGTGAATGGAATGGGCTGCTATGATCCAGACATTAGGGAGGACAGGTTTGTGATACATTAGAAAACTTGAATGAGCCCTTCTATGATTCTCTCTTCCCTCTTTCTGCTTCCCGTTCTTAATCACCATCCGCAGGTTGTGGAATTAGCAAATCTATTATGTGAGCAATAGCAAACTTACAGGAGCCCTTGGCTCCATCTATCTCCCTGTTTGTGTCAGTTCCTTCTGGATGCTTTTAGTCTGTGGTCTTCATTCACTCTTTTTATGGGGAAGTAAAAGGAGTGGGACAGATTATGAGAACAGCTGGGTCCTCCCAGTTGCTGGGGTGGTTATTTTAAGCTTTGTTTAATGTGTCCAGAGACCCAGATGGCATTTTTAACTAAGCTGCTTTATTAAATCTTGTGATAAAGCATAGTGATGTTTATTGAAAAGGCAGACACGCATCAGCAACATTATGCGTGAAACTTGCTCTAAGAATTTTCTATAAAACATCTGTTCTCTTTGAGCCTTTTGTGAACTCTGGAAGTTTGCTAGTTTCTATACAGACTTGAGGACAAGAAGTTGGAACCCACTTTTGGAGATGTCCAAGCATAGGTATTGGAATCATTAATCCTAACCCTCTCAGTTTTAAGGCCCCGGATACCCTTCTGTTAGACAACAGTAACATGAGCAAGCACTGTAATAACCTTTAAACAAGATTATTTGGAAATAATGGACAAGAAAAATTAGTATACATTGTTTGGGGATTTTAAAATTAAAGATAAAAAGCTAGGGCTTCAATGACCTGTGCCAGCCTATAGCCTTAATAGTCAATTTGCAAACACTCAAGATTTGGCCAATATGCCTCTACTACTTCTACTTAACACAGTCAAAGGGAAATTTTTAGAGTCTTTCATCTGATTTGACTCCCTTAGTTACGAATAAGAGGATATCTAGAATATATATGTGACTTGTTGAAATGAAAATCCACCTTCTCTGAGTCTTTAAATATCTTTCATATCTTACATTTTTTAGTCACATCAACTTTTGAAGTCATGTCCGTAGTTGTATGAAAAGAAAAATTTCAGGAACATTCAACCTCAAAAGTTCTTTTTCTTAGTCTGAAGTCGTAGAAGCATTTGACTTTTACTTTCTCTTTTTAAGTTTGTACTAGTAGGTATTTTGTATAAATATAATATTTACTTATTGCCTTTGTATTCTTTTTCTCTAGTAAACATCCTGGTTTTTAGCTATCAATATGTAGTTTTACATTTAGGGATTTCTAATGGAAAGAGAAAGGAATCTGAAATCAGAGGACGAGAGTATATTCTACTTGACCAAACACATACACAATACTGGAAGGAGAGTTTTACAACAAATATTTAATATCTATGACATGTAAAACGTTTTTTGAAATCAAGAAAATTCAAACAATTCAATACAAATATCATCAATAATAACACATGAACAGGTGGCCAACCTTATTAATAACCAGAGAAATATAAATTAAAACAATCCATCAACTTGTAAAAAAGATGAAATTACCCAGAGTTGGTGTAGGTGATGGAAAATTGTCATGTTTGTATACTGTTCATAGAAGTTAAATTGACATAATTTTTTGGTCAGGCAATTTGGAAGTATATATGTAAATTAATAGAGTAGTTTTCTAATAACCTGGGAATCTCTTAATCTAAGAATCTTTACTGTAGATTTTTCTATAACAAATGTACAAACATCTGTGTACAAGGGTACTCACTGCAGCATTTTGCTAAGGAAAAACTCAGAAAAAATCTATATGTTCAACAGAGAACAGGTACATAATTTATGACACAACTGCACAATATACACCCCTAAAATAAAGGATATAAATTTATATGTAGTATGAAAAAGATGTGAATGATAGCTTGTTGGTGAAAAACAGCAATGACTGGAATATTGTGTGTAACGTAATCCTGCTTTTCTGTATATAATGTAGGCATAGAAAATAGGATTGAAAGGACATACTCTAGTCAACAGTGTATATAGCTTGGGTGGAGGGGGTGTATAATGGGGAAGGAGAGTCCCTTTTCCTATCTATTCCATATACATCTCTGGATTTAAAAGATCATACATGCATATGCATTACCTTCAAAATTAAAATGATAAAGACAAAAGGAGAAGCTTTGGATTTGAATCATGATACTACTGTTTGCAACTTCTATGACCGTGGGGAAGTCGCCTAGCCTCCTGGGGTTTATTTCCTCATTTATAAAAATAGGGAAAGTAATAATACTTGTCTACAAATCTTCTAGGGTTGTTGGGAGGATTGAATGTGATAATGGGTTACAGCGTTATGAATTATTTATTCATATAACACAATTATTATAAAAATATTTTGCTCTGATTAAAATAAAAGAAGGACGAGATCGTGTGTGTTTTTCAGTCCCAGTAGCTTTACTAACCAGAAAGCGCCTGCTGATGTGGTGATCACAGTTGCTTTGGTGCAGCTTCCTGTTGACTTTTGGCAATTCTCCACGCTGCTAGCTAAGGCTGAGGTGGCGACTGTGGAAGGTGTGATCTCCACCCCCTCCCAGCACACATTTGTGTGCATACTCACACTCATGCACACACAAACACACACATGCACACTCTATCACAGTACATGAGGTGGCAGCAGCTGCTCCGGCATAGACTTTCACACAACATAAAGGGCTTTTTTGGTGTGGTCTGTGCATTATTTCCTGTGAAGCATGAGCTGAGTCAGTGCCATGCTTTTCCATCTGAAACCTTTCTGAGGCTCAGGCTGTGTTAAGAGCAAACCCTCTCCCCTCCATGCCCACCCCATGGCCCTCTACTGAAGCCAGATCATAATCTGCTCATTTCATGAGGATTTTCAAACCGAATGGACTGGGCCATGTGAGAGATCACTGAAAGGAACAGACCAAGCAGAGGCTAAGAGACTCCACGCTAATCTGCTGAGTCATCTGAAAATGCACAGCTGTGGCAGCTCACGGTGCTTTAAAGTATTTTGGCAGGATGTTTGTTCAGGGGGCCTGTTCCTGCAGCCCTGCTGAATGTTTGGTTGGGAGGCATAATCATTTTTTGGACAGGATCTCCCAAATGTAAGGTGATAGATGCTAATGTGGAATATAATACAGAAGATCCAGCTTGGATGTCATAAATAACAATAAATTGTTTAATCTTGCTGAGTTGTAAATATATGATTGCCAGAGGTCTTTAGTTCACTGGAACATAGTATGGGGGCAGGGGCACTTAGCAAATAGGCAGTTATTATTTTCCAACCAGACAGAAACTGGTCTGATGAAATTTATCTAAAAAGGCATACACATGTATTTTAATTAATTGTGACAATTACTCAGAGAAAACACATGGCCCTAAAGAGGCTGAGGGTTTTTTTGTTCTAAATATAAATGTATATGTATATTCACCTATATTCTACCTATGTATAAGTAAGAGAATGAGTTTTTGTTTTGGGGATATATATTTATACGTATCTATACAGACAGATATACACATACTTAATTTCTGTGTACCTATTAAGGTGCGGTGACAGATGGAAAGTATTTTTAAGCATTTAGATAGCTTATTCTATAGCATATGTGTGCATATAGCCCACCCATAAAGCTTTGTCTCTTTTCTGGATATATTTAACAAGAGGCTAGAACAGAGTCCAAAATGTCAGAAATGTTTGAACATTCCATAGAAATGAAGGAGGTGTTTCCAAATGACCTATGTTTCTATGGCAATAAATAGAACTTGTGCTGCGTTGGATGGGTCAGGAGTAAGGAATATAAACAGTGTAAGTATGGCTATTGCAGGCAGAAATCTACCTTGTAAGAACAGCTTTGTGCAGTGAGCTCGACAACATTGATCAGTTAGCAGTCCGGTTCAGTACAACATTGATAAGGTAGCAAGACGGTTCGGCAGTGCCAGTCGGAGACAAAGATGGGGACAATCAAAGAAGATGCAGGTCAGGACAAGGATGCAGACATGTACCTGTCACTACCATGGACTTCAGCAGCTTCTTAGTGAGCAGGTTTATGATCAAAGAAGAAAGACATCGTTGATATGTAAGCATGTTTCAATTACTTTGCTGTTTAGTTACTAGCAAACTACATCCAGTTTTTAGTTTTTAGGTTTTTTTTTCTTTTTTCTTTTTTGAAACAGGTTCTTGTTCTGTCACCCAGGTTGGAGTGCAGTCGTTATCCAAGCTCACTGCAGCCTTAAAATCCTGGGCTCCGTAGATCCTCCCACCTCAGCCTCCCAAGAAGCTGGGACTACAGGTGCACACGACCATGGCCAGCTAATATTTCTAATCTTTCTGTAGAAATGAGGCCTTGCTGTATTGCCCAGGCTGCTCTTGAGCTCCTGGCAGTGTAGATATTTCCATGTTTATACAGATGATGGTGTAGATATTTCCATGTTTATACAGATGAGTGTGTAGATATTTCCATGTTTTTAAAGATGGCGGTGTAGATATTTCCATGTTTATAGAGATGGCGGTGTAGATATTTCCATGTTTATACAGATAGGGGTGTAGATATTTCCACGTTTTTAAAGATAGCGGTGGAGAAATTTCCATTTTTATACAGCTAGCGGTGTAGATATTTCCATGTTAACACAGATGGCGGTGTAGATATTTCCATGTTTATTGAGATAGCGGTGTAGACATTTCCATGTTTATACAGATAGTGGTGTAGATATTTCCATGTTTATAGAGATAGCGGTGTAGATATTTCCATATTTATACATATAGCGGTGTAGATATTTCCATGTTTATAGTGATAGCGGTGTAGGAATTTCCATGTTTATAGTGATAGCGGTGTAGATATTTCCATGTTTATATGGATAGCGGTGTAGATATTTCCGTGTTTATACGGATAGCAGTGTTGATATTTCATGTTTATACAGATAGCGGTGTAGGTATTTCCATGCTAATGCAGATAGCGGTGTAGATATTTCCATGTTTATACAGATGGCTGTGTAGATATTTCCATGTTTATACAGATGGCAGTGTAGATATTTCCATCTTTATGCAGATGGTGGTGTTGATATTTCCGTGTGTACAGAGATAGCGGTGTAGATATTTCCATCTTTGCACAGATTGCGGTGTAGGTATTTCCATCTTTACACAGATAGTGGTGTAGATATTTCCGAGTTTACAAAGATAGCTGTGTAGATATTTCCATGTTTACACAGATGGCGTTGTAGATATTTCCATGTTTACACAGATAGCGTTGTAGATATTTCCATGTTTATAGTGATAGCGGTGAAGGAGTTTCCATGTTTATAGTGATAGCGGTGTAGATATTTCCATGTTTATATGGAAAGCGGTGTAGATATTTCCGTGTTTATACGGATAACGGTGTTGATATATTCATGTTTATACAGATAGCGGTGTAGGTATTTCCATGCTAATACAGATAGCGGTGTAGATATTTCCATGTTTATAGTGATAGCGGTGAAGGAGTTTCCATGTTTCTAGTGATAGCGGTGTAGATATTTCCATGTTTATGCAGATGGTGGTGTTGAGATTTCCGTGTGTACAGAGATAGCGGTGTAGATATTTCCATCTTTGCACAGATTGCGGTGTAGGTATTTCCATCTTTACACAGATAGTGGTGTAGATATTTCCGAGTTTACAAAGATAGCTGTGTAGATATTTCCATGTTTACACAGATGGCGTTGTAGATATTTCCATGTTTACACAGATAGCGTTGTAGATATTTCCATGTTTATACAGATAGCGGTGTAGGTATTTCCATGTTTATACAGATAGCGGTGTAGATATTTCCATGTTTATAGAGATAGCAATGTAGATGTTTCCATGTTTGTACAGATGGCGGTGATGATGTTTCCATCTCTACACAGATTGCCGTGTAGGTATTTCCATGTGTATACAGATGGCATTGTAGATATTTCCATGTTTATACAGATGGTGGTGTAGAAATTTCCATGTTTACACAGATGACTGTATAGGTATTTCCATGTTTATACAGATGGCGTTGTACATATTTGCATGTTTATAGAGATAGCGGTGCAGATATTTCCATATTTATACAGATAACGGTGTAGAAATTTCCATCTTTATACAGATATCGGTGTAAATATATCCATGTTTATACAGATCACGGTGTAGATATTTCCATGTTTATAGAGATAGCGGTGTAGATATTTCCAGGTTTATACAGATAGCGGTGTAGATATATCCATGTTTATACAGACCGCGGTGTAGATATTTCCATGTATATACACATGGCTGTGTAGATATTTCCATGTTTATACAGAGGGCGGTGTAGATATTTCCATGTTTATACAGATAACTTTGTAAGTATTTCCATGTTTATAAAGATGGCGGTGTAGATATTTCCATGTTTATACTGATCACGGTGTAGATATTTCCATGTTTATAGAGATGGCGGTGTAGATATTTCCATGTTCATAGAGATAGCGGTGTTGATTTTTCCATGTTTATAGAGATAGCTGTGTGGATATTTCCATGTTTACACAGATAGGGGTGTAGATATTTCCATGTTTATAGAGATGGCGGTGTAGATATTTCCATGTTTATACAGATCACGGTGTAGATATTTCCATGTTTATACAGATCGCGGTGTAGATATTTCCATATTTATACAGATCATCGTGTAGAAATTTCCATGTTTATACAGATCGTGGTGCTGATATTCCCATGTTTACAGGGATAGCGGTGCAAATATTTCCACATTTATAGAGATAGCGGTGTAGTTATTAGCATGTTTATACAGATAGCGGTGTAGATATCTCCATGTATAAACAGATGTCTGTGTATATATTTCCATGTTTAAACAGATGGCGGTATAGATATTTCCTTGTTTATACAAATAGCGGTGTAGTTATTTCCATGTTTATACAGATATCGGTGTAGATATTTCCATGTGTATACAGATGGCTGTGTAGATATTTCCATGTTTATACAGATGGCTGTGTAGATATTTCCATGTTTATACAGATGACTTTGTGGGTATTTCCATGTTTATACAGATCGCGGTGTAGGTATTTCCTTGTTTATAGAGATAGCTGTGTAGATATTTCCATGTTTATACAGATAGCGGTGTAGATATTTCCATGTTTGTACAGATGGCGGTGTTGATGTTTCCATCTATACACAGATTGACGTGTAAGTATTTCCATGTGTATACAGATGGCATTGTAGATATTTCCGTTTTTATACAGATGGTGGTGTAGATATTTCCATGTTTATACATATGAGTGTACAGGTATATCCATGTTTTTCCAGATGGCATTGAAGATATTTCCATGTATACAGAGATAGCAGTGTAGATATTTCCATGTTTATACAGATGGCGGTGTAGATATTTCCATGTTTATAGAGATAGCGGTGTAGATATTTCCATATTTATACAGATAACGGTGTAGATATTTCCATGTTTATACAGATAGCGGTGTAAATATTTCCATGTTTATACAGATCACGTTGTAGTTATTTCCATGTTTATAGAGATAGCGGTGTAGATATTTCCATGTTTATACAGATAGCGGTTTACATATTTTCATGTGTATACAGACCGCGGTGAAGATATTTCCATGTTTATACAGATAGCGGTGCAGATATTTCCATGTTTGTAAAGATGGCGGGGTTGATATTTCCATCTATACACAGATGACCGTGTAGATATTTCCATGTTTATACAGATGGCGGCGCAGATATTTCCATGGGTATGTAGATGGCGGTGGAGATATTTCCATGTTTATACAGATAGTGGTGTAGTTATTTCCATGTTTATATAGATAACGGTGTAGATATTTCCATGTATATACACATGGCTGTGTAGATATTTCCATGTTTATACAGATGGCGGTGTAGATATTTCCACGTTTATACAGATAACTTTGTAAGTTTTTCCATGTTTATACAGATGGCGGTGTAGATATTTCAATGTTTATAGGGATAGCAGTGGAGATATTTCCATGTTTATACAGATAGCGGTGTAGATATTTCCATGTTTATACTGATCACGGTGTAGCTATTTCCATGTTTATACCGATAACTTTGTAAGTATTTCCATGTTTATACAGATGGCGGTGTAGATATTTCGATGTTTATAGAGATAACAGTGGAGATATTTCCATGTTTATAGAGATAGCGGTGTGGATGTTTCCATGTTTATACAGATAGGGGTGTAGATATTTCCATGTTTATAGAGATGGCGGTGTAGATATTTCCATGTTTATACAGATCACGTTGTAGATATTTCCATGTTTATACAGATCGCGGTGTAGATATTTCCATGTTTATACAGATGGCTGTGCCGATATTTCCATGTTTATAGAGAGTTCTCTGTAGATATTTCCATGTTTATATAAATGACAGTGCAGAAATTTCCAGGTTTATACAGATGACTGTGTAGATATTTCCATGTTAATACAGATGGCGGTGTAGATTTTTCCATGTTTATACAGATCGCATTGTAGATATTTCCATGTTTATACAGATCGCGGTGTAGTTATTACCATGTTTATACAGATAGCGGTGTAGATATTTCCATGTTTATACAGATGGCGGTGTAGATATTTCCATGTTTATAGAGATAGCGGTGCAGATATTTCCATGTTTATTGAGATAGCGGTGTAAATCTTTCCATATTTATACAGATAGTGGTTTAGATATTTCCATGTTTTTACAGATAGCGGTGTAGATAGTTCCATCTTTATTCAGAGAGTCCTGTACATATTTCAATGTTTATACAGATCACTGTGTGGATATTTCCATGTTTATACAGATAACGTTGTAGGTATTTCCATCTTTATACAAACGGTGCTGTAGATATTTCCATGTTCCTACACATGACTGTGTAGTTATTTCCATGTTTATACAGATGGCGGTGTAGATATTTCCATATTTATAGAGATAGCAGTGTAGATATTTCCAGGTTTATACAGATAGTGGTGTAAATATTTCCATGTTTATAGAGATCGTGGTGTAGATATTTCCATGTTTATACACATACCGGTGTAGATAATTCCATGTTTATACAGACTGCAGTTTAGGTATTTCTATGTTTATACAGATAGCGGTGTAGATATTTCCATGTTTGTACAGATGGCAGTGTTGATATTTCCATCTGTACACAGATTGCCATGTAGATATTTCCATCTTTATACAGATGGTGTTGTAGTTATTTCCATGGACATGCAGATGGCTGTGTGGATATTTCCATGTTAATAGAGATAGCGGTGTACGTATTTCCATGTTTATAGACATAGCGGTGTAGATATTTCCATGTTTATATAGATGGCGTTGTAGATATTTCCATGTTTATACCGATAGCGGTGTTGGTATTTCCACGTTTATACAGATAGCGATGTAGATATTTCCATGTTTATAGAGCTCACGGTGCAGATATTTATATCTTTATTCAGATGGCATTGTAGATATTTCCTTATTCACACAGATGGCGGTGTAGATGTTTCCATGATTATACAGATGGCGGAGTAGTTAATTCCATGTTTATGGAGATGGCAGTGTAGATATTTTCATGTTTATAGAGATGGCGGTGTAGATATTTCCATGCTTATAGAGATAGCTGTGAAGATATTTACATGGTTATACAGATGGCTGTGTAGATATTTCCATGTGTATACAGATGGCATTGTAGATATTTCCATGTTTATACAGATGAATGTATAGGTATCTCCATGTTTTTACAGATGGCAGTGCACATATTCCCATGTTTATACAGATAGCGGTGTAGATATTTCCATGTATAAACAGATGTCTCTGTAGATATTTCCAAGTTTAAACGGATGGTGGTGTAGATATTTCCTTGTTTATACAAATAGTGGTGTATTTGTTTCCACGTTTATACAGATAGCGGTGTAGATATTTCCATTTATATACAGACGGCTCTGTAGATATTTCCAAGTTTATACAGATGGCTGTGTAGGTATTTCCATATTTAAACAGATGACTTTGTAGGTATTTCCATGTTTACACAGATTGCGGTGTAGATATTTCCATGTTTATAGAGATAGCTGTGTAGATATTACCATGTTTATACAGACAGCGGTGTAGATATTTCCATGTTATACAGATCGCGGTTTAGATATTTCCATGTTTATACAGATCGCGGTGTAGATATTTCCATGTTCCTACACATGACAGTGTTGGTATTTCCATGTTTATACAGATGGCTTTGTAGATATTTCCATGTTTATAGAGATAGCGGTGTAGATATTTCCATGTTTATACAGATAGCGGTGTAAATATTTCCATGTTAATACAGATCGTGGTGTAGAAATTTCCATCTTTATAAAGACCGCACTGTAGATGTTTCCATGTTTATACAGATGGCGGTGTAGATATTTCCATGTTTATAGAGATAGCGGTGTAGGTATTTCCATATTTATACAGATAACGGGGTAGATATTTCCATGTTTATACATATAGCAGTGTAAATATTTCCATGTTTATACAGATCACGGTGTAGATATTTCCATGTATATAAAGATAGCTGTGTAGATATTTCCATGTTTATACAGATAGCGGTTTAGATATTTCCATGTTTATACAGGCTGTGGTGTAGATATTTCCATGTTTATACAGATAGCGGTGTAGATCTTTCCATGTTTGTACAGATGGCGGTGTTGATATTTCAATCTATACACAGATGGACGTGTAGATATTTCCATGTTTATACAGACGGCGGCGCAGGTATTTCCATGGATATGTAGATGGCGGTGTAGATATTTCCATGTTTATACAGATAGCGGTGTTGTTATTTCCATTTTTATATAGATAGCGGTGTAGATATTTAAATGTATATACACATGTCTGTGTAGGTATTTCCATGTTTATACAGATGGCGGTGTTGATATTTCCATGTTTATACCGATAACTTTGTATGTATTTCCATGTTTATACAGATGGCGGTGTAGATATTTCGATGTTTATAGAGATAGCAGTGGAGATATTTCCATGTTTATAGAGATAGCGGTGTAGATATTTCCACGTTTATACTGATCGCGGTGTAGATATTTTCATGTTTATAGAGATGGCGGTGTAGATATTTCCATGTTCATAAAGATAGCGGTGTTGATTTTTCCATGTTTATAGAGATAGGGGTGTGGATATTTCCATGTTTATACAGATAGGGGTGTAGATATTTCCATGTTTATAGAGATCGCGGTGTAGATATTTCCATGTTTATACAGATCACGGTGTAGATATTTCCATGTTTATACAGATCGTGGTGTAGATATTTCCATGTTTATACAGATCATTGTGTAGATATTTCCATATTTATACAGATCGCGGTGTTGATATTAGCATGTTTATAGGGATAGCGGTGCAAATATTTCCACATTCATGCAGAGAGCTGTGTAGTTATTAGCATGTTTATACAGATAGCGGTGTAGATATTTCCATGTATAAACAGATGACTGTGTATATATTTCCATGTTTAAACAGATGGTGATGAAGATATTTCCTTGTTTATACAATTAGCGGTATAGTTATTTCCATATTTATACAGATCACGGTGTAGATATTTCCTTGTTTATACAAATAGCGGTTTAGTTATTCCCATGTTTAAACAGATAGCGGTGTAGGTATTTCCTTGTTTATACAAATAGCGGTGTAGATATTTACATGTTTATACAGATCATGGTGTAGATATTTCCTTGTTTATACAAATAGCGGTGTAGTTATTTCCATGTTTATACAGATAGCGGTGTAGATATTTCCATGTATATACAGATGGCTGTGAAGATATTTCCATGTTTATACAGATGGCTGTGTAGATATTTCCATGTTTATACAGATGACTTTGTAGGTATTTCCATGTTTATACAGATGGCGGTGTAGATATTTCCATGTCTATAGAGATAGCTGTGTAGATATTTCCATGTTTATAGAGATAGCGCTGTAGATATTTCCATGTTTATGCAGATCGCGGTGTAGGTATTTCCATGTTTATACAGATCGCGGTGTAGGAATTTCCATATTTATACAGATAGCGGTGTACATATTTTCATGTTTATACAGATAGCAGTGTAAATATTTTCATGTTTATACAGATCACGGTGTAGATATTTCCATGTTTATAGAGATAGCGGTGTAGATATTTCCATGTTTATACAGATAGCGGTTTAGATATTTCCATGTTTATTCAGGCTGCGGTGTAGTTATTTCCATGTTTATACACATAGCGGTGTAGATATTTCTATGTTTGTACAGATGGCGGTGTTGTTATTTCCATGTTTATACAGATGGCTGTGTAGATATTTCCATGTTTATAAAGATGACTTTGTAGGTATTTCCATGTTTATACACATGGCGGTGTAGGTATTTCCATGTTTATATAGATGGTGGTGTAGATATTACCATATTTATACAGATAGCGGTGTAGATATTTCCATGTTTATACAGATCGTGGTGAAGATATTTCCATGTTTATACAGATCGCGGTGTAGATATTTCCATGTTTATACAGATCGCAGTGTAGATATTTCCATGTTTATACAGATAGCGGTGTAGGTATTTCCATGTTTATACAGATAGCTGTGTAGATATTTCCATGTTTATACAGATGGCGGTGTACATATTTCCATGTTAATAGAGATGGCAGTGAGGATTATTCCATGTTTATACAGATAGCTGTGTAGATATTTCCATTTTTATAGAGATAGCGGTTTTAATATTTCATATTTATACAGATAGCGGTGTAGATATTTCCATGTTTATACAGATTGCGGTGTAGATATTTCCATGTTTATGCAGATAGCGGTGTAGATATTTCCAGGTTTATACAGATGGCGGTGCAGATATTTCCATCTTTCTGCAAATGGCAGTGTAGATATTTCCATGTTTATAGAGATGGCGGTGTATGTATTTCCATGCTTATATAGATGGCAATGTAGGTATTTTCTTGTTTATGTAGATGGCGTTGTAGATATCTCCATGTTTAAAGAGATGGCGGTGTATATATTTCCATGTTGATGGAGATAGCGGTGTAGATATTTCCATGTTTATAGAGATAGCGGTGTAGTTATTGCCATGTTTATAGAGATAGCGTTGTAGATATTTCCATATTTCTACAGATGACTGTGTAGATATTTCCATGTTCGTACAGATGGCAGTGTAGATATTTCCATGTTTATAGAGATAGCGGTGTAGATATTTTCATGTTTATACATATTGGGGTGGAGATATGTCCATGTTTATACAGATAGCAATGGAGATATTTCCACGTTAATACACATAGCGGTGTAGATATTTCCATGTTTATACAGATAGCGGTGTAGATATTTCCATGTTTATACAGGCTGCGGTGTAGATATTTCCATGTTTATACAGATAGCGGTGTAGATATTTCCATGTTTGTACAGATGGCGGTGTTGTTATTTCCATGTTTATACAGATGGCTGTGTAGATATTTCCATGTTTATAAAGATGACTTTGTAGGTATTTCCATGTTTATACAGATGACTGTGTAGATATTTCCATGTTAATACAGATGGCGGTGTAGATATTTCCATGTTTATTGAGATAGCGGTGTAGATATTTCCATGTGTATAGAGATAGCGGTGTACATGTTTCCATGTTTATACTGATGGCTGTGTAGATATTTCCATGTGTATACAGATGACAGTGTAGACATTTCCATGTTTATAGAGATGGTGGTGTAGATATTTCCATGTTTAAACACATGAATATGTAGATATTTCCATGTGTATAGAGATGGCGGTGTAGATATTTCCATTTTTACAGAGATAGCGGTGTAGATATTTCCATGTTTACAGAGATAGCGGTGTAGATATTTCCATGATTATCCAGATAGCGGTGCAGATATTTCCATGTTTATAGAGATAGCGGTGTAGATATTTCCATGTTTATACAGATAGCGGTGTTATATTTATATGTTTATACAGATGACGGTGTAGATATTTCCATGTTTATACGCATGGCGGTGTAGATATTTCCATGTTTATACAGATAGCGGTGTACATATTTCCATGTTTATACAGATAGCGGTTTAGATATTTCCATGTTTATACAGATGACTGTGTAGATATTTCCATGTTTATACAGAAGACTGTGTAGTTATTTCCAAGTTTGTACTGATGGCGGTGTAGATATTTCCATGTTTATAGAGATAGCCAAGTAGATATTTCCATGTTTAGACAAATAGCAGTGTAGATATTTCCATGTTTATAAAGATAGCGGTGTAGACATTTCCATATTTATACAGATAGCGGTGAAGAGATTTCCATGTTTATACAGATAGTGGTGTCGATATTTCCATGTTTATACAGATAGCGGTGTAGATATTTCCATGTTGATACAGATCGTGGTGTCGATATTTCCATGTTTATACAGATACTGGTGTAGATATTTCCATGTTTATACAGGTAGCGTTGTAGATATTTCCATGTTTATACATACCGTGGTGTAGATATTTCCATCTTTTTACAGACGGAGGTGTAGATATCTCCATGTTTATACAGATGGCGGTGTAGATATTTCCATGTTTATACAGATAGCGGTGTAGATATTTCCATGTTTATACCCATAGCAGTGCAGATATTTCCATGTTTACAGAGATAGCGGTGTTATATTTATATGATTATACAGATGACGGTGAAGATATTTCCATGTTTATACACATGGCAGTGTGGATATTTCCATGTTTATACTGATAGCGGTGTAGGTATTTCCATGTTTACACAGATAGCGGTGTAGATATTTCCAACTTTGCACAGATTGCGGTGTAGAAATTTCCATCTTTACACAGGTAGCGGTGTAGATATTTCCATGTTTATAGAGATAGCGGTGTAGATATTTCCACATTTGTACAGAAAGCAGTGTACATATTTCCATGTTTATACAAATGGCGATGCAGATATTTCCAACTTTTCATAGACGGTGGTGTAGATATTTCCATGTTTATACAGATGTCGGTGTAGATATTTCCATGTTTATGCAGATGGCGGTGTAGATATTTCCATGGTTATGCAGATGGCGGTGTAGATATTTCCATGTATATAGAGATGGCAGTGTAGATATTTCTATATTTATAGAGATAGCGGTGTAGATAATTCCATGTTTATAGAGATGGCCGTGTAGGTACTTCCATGTTTATGGAGATATTGGTGTAGATATTTCCATGTTTATACAGTTAGCGGTGTAGATATTTCCATGTTTATACAGATAGCTGTGTTGGTATTTCCATGTTTATACAGATAGCGGTGTAGGTATTTCCATGTTTATACAGCTCAAGGTGTAGATATTTCCATTTTTATACAGATGGCAGTGTAGATATTTCCATGTTTTTCCAGATAGTGGTGCAGATATTTCCATGTTTATAAAGATAGCGGTGTTATATTTATATGTTTATAGAGATGACGGTGTAGATATTTCCATGTTTATACAGATAGCGGTGTACATATTTCCATGTTTATACAGATAGAAGTGTAGATATTTCCATGTTTATACAGATGACTGTGTAGATATTTCCATGTTTATACAGATGGCAGAGTAGTTATTTCCATGCTTATAAAGATGGTGGTGTAGATATTTCCATGTTTATACAGAAGTCTGTGTAGGTATTTCCAAGTTTATACAGATGGCGGTGTAGATATTTCCATGTTTATAGAGATAGCCAAGTAGATATTTCCATGTTTAGACAAATAGCAGTGTAGATATTTCCATGTTTATAGAGATAGCGGTGTAGACATTTCCATATTTATACAGATAGCGGTGAAGAGATTTCCATGTTTATACAGATAGTGGTGTCGATATTTCCATGTTTATACAGATAGCGGTGTAGATATTTCCATGTTGATACAGATCGTGGTGTGGATATTTCCATGTTTATACAGATACTGGTGTAGATATTTCCATGTTTATACAGGTAGCGTTGTAGATATTTCCATGTTTATACATACCGTGGTGTAGATATTTCCATCTTTTTACAGACGGCGGTGTAGATATCTCCATGTTTATACAGATGGCGTTGTAGATATTTCCATGTTTATACAGATAGCGGTGTAGATATTTCCATGTTTATACCCATAGCGGTGCAGATATTTCCATGTTTACAGAGATAGCGGTGTTATATTTATATTATTATACAGATGACGGTGAAGATATTTCCATGTTTATACACATGGCAGTGTGGATATTTCCATGTTTATACTGATAGCGGTGTAGGTATTTCCATGTTTACACAGATAGCGGTGTAGATATTTCCAACTTTGCACAGATTGCGGTGTAGAAATTTCCATCTTTACACTGGTAGCGTTGTAGATATTTCCATGTTTATAGAGATAGCGGTGTAGATATTTCCACATTTGTACAGAAAGCAGTGTACATATTTCCATGTTTATACAAATGGCGATGCAGATATTTCCAACTTTTCATAGACGGTGGTGTAGATATTTCCATGTTTATACAGATGTCGGTGTAGATATTTCCATGTTTATGCAGATGGCGGTGTAGATATTTCCATGGTTATGCAGATGGCGGTGTAGATATTTCCATGTATATAGAGATGGCGGTGTAGATATTTCTATATTTATAGAGATAGCGGTGTAGATAATTCCATGTTTATAGAGATGGCCGTGTAGGTACTTCCATGTTTATGGAGATATTGGTGTAGATATTTCCATGTTTATACAGTTAGCGGTGTAGATATTTCCATGTTTATACAGATAGCTGTGTTGGTATTTCCATGTTTATACAGATAGCGGTGTAGGTATTTCCATGTTTATACAGCTCAAGGTGTAGATATTTCCATTTTTATACAGATGGCAGTGTAGATATTTCCATGTTTTTCCAGATAGTGGTGCAGATATTTCCATGTTTATAAAGATAGCGGTGTTATATTTATATGTTTATAGAGATGACGGTGTAGATATTTCCATGTTTATACAGATAGCGGTGTACATATTTCCATGTTTATACAGATAGCAGTGTAGATATTTCCATGTTTATACAGATGACTGTGTAGATATTTCCATGTTTATACAGATGGCAGAGTAGTTATTTCCATGCTTATAAAGATGATGGTGTAGATATTTCCATGTTTATACAGAAGACTGTGTAGGTATTTCCAAGTTTATACAGATGGCGGTGTAGATATTTCCATGTTTATGGAGATAGCCAAGTAGATATTTCCATGTTTAGACAAATAGCAGTGTAGATATTTCCATGTTTATAGAGATAGCGGTGTAGACATTTCCATATTTATACAGATAGCGGTGAAGAGATTTCCATGTTTATACAGATAGTGGTGTCGATATTTCCATGTTTATACAGATAGCGGTGTAGATATTTCCATGTTGATACAGATCGTTGTGTGGATATTTCCATGTTTATACAGATACTGGTGTAGATATTTCCATGTTTATACAGGTAGCGTTGTAGATATTTCCATGTTTATACATACCGTGGTGTAGATATTTCCATCTTTTTACAGACGGCGGTGTAGATATCTCCATGTTTATACAGATGGCGGTGTAGATATTTCCATGTTTATACAGATAGCGGTGTAGATATTTCCATGTTTATACCCATAGCGGTGCAGATATTTCCATGTTTACAGAGATAGCGGTGTTATATTTATATGATTATACAGAAGACGGTGAAGATATTTCCATGTTTATACACATGGCAGTGTGGATATTTCCATGTTTATACTGATAGCGGTGTAGGTATTTCCATGTTTACACAGATAGCGGTGTAGATATTTCCAACTTTGCACAGATTGCGGTGTAGAAATTTCCATCTTTACACAGGTAGCGGTGTAGATATTTCCATGTTTATAGAGATAGCGGTGTAGATATTTCCACATTTGTACAGAAAGCAGTGTACATATTTCCATGTTTATACAAATGGCGATGCAGATATTTCCAACTTTTCATAGACGGTGGTGTAGATATTTCCATGTTTATACAGATGTCGGTGTAGATATTTCCATGTTTATGCAGATGGCGGTGTATATATTTCCATGGTTATGCAGATGGCGGTGTAGATATTTCCATGTATATAGAGATGGCGGTGTAGATATTTCTATATTTATAGAGATAGCGGTGTAGATAATTCCATGTTTATAGAGATGGCCGTGTAGGTACTTCCATGTTTATGGAGATATTGGTGTAGATATTTCCATGTTTATACAGTTAGCGGTGTAGATATTTCCATGTTTATACAGATAGCTGTGTTGGTATTTCCATGTTTATACAGATAGCGGTGTAGGTATTTCCATGTTTATACAGCTCAAGGTGTAGATATTTCCATTTTTATACAGATGGCAGTGTAGATATTTCCATGTTTTTCCAGATAGTGGTGCAGATATTTCCATGTTTATAAAGATAGCGGTGTTATATTTATATGTTTATAGAGATGACGGTGTAGATATTTCCAAGTTTATACACATGGCGGTGTAAATATTGCCATGTTTATACAGATAGCGGTGTAGATATTTCCATGTTTATACAGATAGCGGTGTAGATATTTCCATGTTTATACAGATTGCAGTGTAGATATTTCCATGTTTATTAAGATGGTTGTGCAGACATTTCCATGTTTATACAGATAGCGGTGTAGATATTTCCATGTTTATGGAGATAGCAGTGTAGAAATTTCCATGTTGATACAGATCGTGGTGTAGATATTTCCATGTTTATGCAGATGGCGGAGTAGATATTTCCATGTTTATGCAGATGGCGGTGTAGATATTTCCATGTTTATAGAGATGGCGGTGTAGATATTTCTATATTTATAGAGATAGTGGTGTAGATAATTCCATGTTTATAGAGATTGCCGTGTAGGTACTTCCATGTTTATGGAGATATTGGTGTAGATATTTCCATGTTTATACAGTTAGCGGTGTAGATATTTCCATGTTTATACAGATAGCTGTGTTGGTATTTCCATGTTTATACAGATAGCGGTGTAGGTATTTCCATGTTTATACAGCTCACGGTGTAGATATTTCCATTTTTATACAGATGGCAGTGTAGATATTTCCATGTTTATAGAGATAGCGGTGTAGATATTTCCTTGTTTACGAAGATGGTGGTGTAGGTAATTACATCTTTATGGAGATGGAGGTGTAGATATTTTCATGTTTAAAGAGATAGCGGTATAAGTGTTTCCATGTGTATAGAGATAGCGGTGTAGATGTTTCCATGTTTATACTGATGGCTGTGTAAATATTTCCATGTGTATACAGATGGCAGTGTAGACATTTTCATGTTTATAGACATGGTGGTGTAGATACTTCCATGTTTACACAGATAGTAGTGTAGACATTTCCACGTTTATACAGATGACGGTGTAGATATTTCCATGTTTATACCCATGGTGTTGTAGATATTTCCATGTTTATACAGACAGCGGTGTAGATATTTCCATGTTTACACAGATATCGGTGTAGATATTTCCATCTTTGCACAGATTGCGGTGTAGAAATTTCCATTTTTACACACGTAGCGGTGTAGATACTTCCATGTTTATAGAGAGGGCGGTGTATATATTGCCATGTTTATAGAGACAGCAGAGTAGATATTTCCATGTTTATAGAGATAGTGGTGTAGATATTTCCATGTTTATAGAGATAGTGGAGTAGATATTTCCATGTTTATACAGATAGCGATGTAGATATTTCCATGTTTTTACAGATTGCGGTGTCGATATTTCCAGGTTGATACAGATATCGGTGTAGATATTTGCATGTTTATACAGCTTGCTGTGTAGATATTTACATCTTTATACAGTTGGCAGTGTAGATATTTCCATGTTTATACAGATGGCGGTGGAGGTATTTCCATGTTTATAGAGACAGTGTTGTGGATATTTCCATGTCAATAGAGATGGCTGTGAAGATATTTCCATGTATACAGATGGCAGTGTAGATATTTCCGTGTTTATACAGATGGTGGTGTAGATATTTCCATGTTTATACAAATGGCGGTGTAGATATTTCCATGTTTATAGAGATTGCCATGTAGATATTTCCATGTTTATACAGATCGTGGTGTAGATATTTCCATGTTTATACAGATACCGGAGTAGATATTTCCATGTTTATACAGGTAGCGGTGTAGATGTTTCCATGTTTATACAGATCACGGTGTGGGTATTTCCATCTTTATACAGATGGCAGTGTAGATATTTCCATCTTTATACTGATAGCGGTGTAGATATTTCCATGTTTACACTGATGGCGGTGTAGATAGTAACATGTTTATGGAGATGGCGGTGTAGATACTTTCATGTTTATAGAGATGGCGGTGTAGATATTTCATTGTTTATAGAGATGGCAGTGTAGATATTTCCATGTTTGTAGAGATAGCGGTGTAGCTATTTCCATATGTATAGAGATAGCGGTGTAAATGTTTCCATGTTAATACTGATGGCTGTGTAGATATTTCCATGTGTGTACAGATGGCAGTGTAGACATTTCCATGTTTATAGAGATGGTGGTGTAGATATTTCCATGTTTATACACATGAATATGTAGATATTTCCATGTTTATAGAGATGGCGGTGTAGATATTTCCATGTTTGCAGAGTTAGCGGTGTAGATATTTCCATGTTTACAGAGATAGCGGTGTAGATATTTCCACGTTTATCCAGATAGCGGTGCAGATATATCCATGTTTATAGAGATAGCGGTGTTATATTTATATGTTTATACAGATGACGGTGTAGATATTTCCATGTTTATACAGATGGCAGTGTGGATATTTCCATGTTTATAGAGAGGGTGGTGTAGATATTTCCATGTTTACACAGATGTCTGTGTAGATATTTCCATGTTTATACAGATGGCGGTGTAGATATTTCCATGTATATAGAGATAGTGGTGTAGATATTTCCATGTTTAAACAGATAGCGGTGCAGATATTTCCATGTTTATAGTGATAGCGGTGTAGATATTTCCTTGTTTATAGAGATAGCAGTGTTATATTTCCATGTTTATACAGATAGTGGTGTTATATTTCCATGTTTATACAGATGACGGTGTAGATATTTTCATGTTTCTACACATGGCGGTGTAGATATTTCCATGTTTATAGAGATGGCTGTGTAGATATTTCCATGTTTATACAGAAGATTGCGTAGGTATTTTCTAGTTTATACAGATGGCGGTGTAGGTATTTCCATGTTTAAAGAGATAGCCATGTAGATATTTTCATGTTTATACAGATAGCGGTGTACACATTTCTATGTTTATAGAGATAGCGGTGTAGACATTTCCATATTTATACAGATATCTGTGTAGATATTTCCATGTTTATACCGATAGCGGTGTAGATATTCCCGTGTTTATACAGATAGCGGTGAAGACATATCCATGTTGATACAGATCGTGGTGTAGGTATTTCCATGTTTATACTGCTACCAGTGTGGATATTTCCATGTTTATGCAGGTCGCGTTGTAGATATTTGCATGTTTATACAGATCGCGGAGTAGATATATCCATCTTTTTACAGATGGCGGTGAAGATATTTCCATTTTTATAGAGATGGCGTTGTAGATATTTCCATGTTTATGCAGATGGCAGTGTAGATATTTCCATTATTATAGAGATGGCGGTGTAGGTATTTCCATGTTTATGGAGATAGCGATGTAGATATTTCCATGTTTATATAGATAGCGGTGTAGATATTTCCAAGTTTATACAGATAGCGGTGTTGGTATTTCCTTGTTTATACAGTTAGCGGTGTAGATATTTCCATGTTTATACAGCTCGCGGTGTAGATATTTACATCTTTATACACATGGCAGTGTAGATATTTCCATATTTATGCAGATAGCGGTGTACATATTTCCAAGTTTAAACAGATGGCGGTGTAGATAGTTCCGTGTTTATGGAGATGGGGGAGTAGATATTTTCATGTTTACAGAGATGACGGTGTACATATTTCCATGTTTATAGAGACAGCCGTAAAGGTATTTCCATGTGTATAGAGATAGCGGTTTAGATGTTTCCATGTTTATACTGATGGCTGTGTAGATATTTCTAAGTGAATACAGATGGCAGTGTAGATATTTCCATGATTACACAATTAGCGTTGTAGATATTTCCATGTTTATACAGATAGCGGTGAAGATATTTCCATGTTTATACAGATAGCAATGTTGGTATTTCCATGTTTATGCAGATAGCGTTGTAGATATTTCCATGTATATACAGCTCGTGGTGTAGATATTTCCATCTTTATACAGATGTCAGTGTAGATATTTCCATGTTTATACAGATAGCTGTGTAGATATTTCCATGCTTACACAGATGGCGTTGCAGATATTTCCATGTTTATGGAGATGGCAGTATAGATATTTTCATGTTTATAGAGATGTCGGTGTAGATATTTCCATGTTTATAGAGATAGAAGTGTAGGTATTTCCATGTGTATATAGATAGCGTTGTAGAAGTTTCCATGTTTATAGTGATGGCTGTGTAGGTATTTCCATGTGTATACAGATGGCAGTGCAGATATTTTCATGTTTATAAAGATGGTGGAGTAGAAATATCCATGTTTATACAGATGTCTGTGTTGATACTTCCATGATTATACAGATGGCGGTTTAGATATTTCCATGTTTATAGAGATAGCGGTGTAGGTATTTCCATGTTTATACAGATAGCTGTGCAGATATTTCCATGTTTATAGAGATAGCAGTGTAGATATTTCCATGTTAATACAGACAACGATGATATATTTCCATGTTTATACAGATGGCGGTGTAGATATTTCCATGTTTATACAGATAGCGGTGCAGATATTTCCATGTTTATACAGATAGCTGTGTTGGTATTTCCATGTTTAAACAGATAGCTGTGAAGATATTTCCATGTTTATGCAGCTCACCGTGTAGATATTTCCATTTTCGTACAGATGGCAGTGTAGATATTTCCATGTTTATGCAGATAGCGGTGTAGATATTTCCATGTTTATACACATAGCGGTGCAGATATTTCCATGTTTACAGAGATAGCGCTGTAGATATTTCCATGTTTATAGAGATAGTAGTGTATATATTTTCATGTTTATACAGTTGACGGTGTAGATATTTCCATGTTTATACACATGGCAGTGTGGATATTTCCATGTTTATACTGATAGCGGTGTAGATATATCCATGTTTACACAGATAGCGGTGCAGGTATTTCCAACTTTGCACAGATTGCGGTGTAGAAATTTCCATCTTTACACAGTTAGCGGTGTAGATATTTCCATGTTTATAGAGATAGCGGTGTAGATATTTCCACATTTGTACAGATAGCGGTGTACATATTTCCATGTTTATACAGATGACGATGCATATATTTCCATCTTTTTATAGACGGCGGTGTAGATATTTCCATGTTTATACAGATGGCGGTGAAGATATTTCCATGTTTATGCAGATGGCGGTGTAGATATTTCCATGTTTATGCAGATGGCGGTGTAGGTATTTCCATGTTTATAGAGATGGCTGTGTAGATATTTCTATATTTATAGAGATAGCGGGCTAGATAATTCCATGTTTATAGAGATGGCCGTGTAGGTACTTCCATGTTTATGGAGATATTGGTGTCGATATTTCCAAGTTTATACAGTTAGCGGTGTAGATATTTCCATGTTTATACAGATAGCTGTGTTGGTATTTCCATGTTTATACAGATAGCGGTGTAGGTATTTCCATGTTTATACAGCTCACGGTGTAGATATTTCCATTTTTGTGCAGATGGCAGTGTAGATATTTCCATGTTTATACAGATAGCGGTGTAGATATTTCCATGTTTACAAAGATGGCGGTGTAGATAATTACATCTTTACGGAGATGGAGGTTTAGATATTTTCATGTTTAAAGAGATAGCGTTATAGGTGTTTCCATGTGTATAGAGATAGGGGTGTAGATGTTTCCATGTTTATACTGATGGCTGTGTAAATATTTCCATGTGTATACAGATTGCAGTGTAGACATTTTCATGTTTATAGACATGGTGGTGTAGATATTTCCATGTTTACACAGATAGTAGTGTAGACATTTCCATGTTTATACAGATGACAGTGTAGATATTTCCATGTTTATACCCACGGTGGTGTAGATATTTCCATGTTTATACAGACAGCGGGGTAGATATTTCCATGTTTATACAGACAGCGGTGTAGATATTTCCATGTTTACACAGATATCGGTGTAGTTATTTCCATCATTGCACAGATTGCGGTGTAGAAATTTCCATCTTTACACACGTAGCGGTGTATATATTTCCATGTTTATAGAGATGGCGGTGTATATATTGCCATGTTTATGGAGACAGCAGGGTAGTTATTTACATGTTTATAGAGATAGTGGTGTAGGTATTTCCATGTTTACAGAGATAGTGGAGTAGATATTTCCATGTTTATACAGATAGCGGTGTAGATATTTCCATGTTTATACAGATTGCGGTGTCGATATTTCCAGGTTTATACAGATATTGGTGTAGATACTTGCATGTTTATTCAGCTCGCGGTGTAGATATTTACATCGTTATACAGATGACAGTGCAGATATTTCAATGTTTATACAGATGGCGGTGGAGATATTTCCATGTTTATGGAGATGGCAGTGTAGATATTTTCATGTTTATGGAGATGGCGGTGTAGATATTTCCATGTTTATAGAGACAGTGTTGTAGATATTTCCAAGTCTATAGAGATGGCTGTGTAGATATTTCCATGTATACAGATGGCAGTGTAGATATTTCCGTGTTTATACAGATGGTGGTTTAGGTATTTCCATGTTTATACAGAAGACTGTGCAGGTATTTCCAAGTTTATACAGATAGCGGTGTAGATATTTCCATGTTTATACAGATACAGGAGAAGATATTTCCATGTTTATACAGGTAGCGGTGTAGATGTTTCCATGTTTATACAGATCACGTTGTAGGTATTTCCATCTTTATACAGATGGCAGTGTAGATATTTCCATGTTTATACAGATAGCGGTGTAGATATTTCCATGTTTACACTGATGGCGGTGTAGATAGTAACATGTTTATGGAGATGGCGGTGTAGATACTTTCATGTTTATAGAGATGGCAGTGTAGATATTTCCATGTTTATAGAGATAGCGGTGTAGCTATTTCCATGTGTATAGAGATAGTGGTGTATATGTTTCCATGTTAATACTGATGGCTGTGTAGATATTTCCATGTGTATACAGATGGCTGTGTAGACATTTCCATGTTTATAGAGATGGTGGTGTAGATATTTCCATGTTTATACACATGAATATGTAGATATTTCCATGTTTATAGAGATGGCGGTGTAGATATTTCCATGTTTACTGAGATAGCGGTGTAGATATTTCCATGTTTACAGAGATAGCGGTGTAGATATTTCCATGTTTATCCAGATAGCGGTGAAGATATTTCCATATTTATAGAGATAGCGGTGTTATATTTATATGTTTATACAGATGACTGTGAAGATATTTCCATGTTTATACACATGGCGGTGTAGATATTTCCATGTTTATACAGATAGCGGTGTAGATATTTCCATGTTTATACAGATAGCGGTGTAGATATTTCCATGTTTATTGAGATGGCTGTGTAGATATCTCCATGTTTATACACATGGCACTGTAGATATATCCATGTTTATAAAGATGGTTGTGTAGATATTTCCATGTTTATACAGATAGCGGTGTAGATATTTCCATGTTTATGGAGATAGCGGTGTAGATATTTCCATGTTGATACAGATTGTGGTGTAGATATTTCCATGTTTATAGAGATACTGGTGTAGATATTTCCATGTTTATACAGGTAGCGGTGTAGATATTTCCATGTTTATACAGATCACGGTGTAGATATTTCCATCTTTATACAAATGGCAGTGTAGATATTTCCATGTTTATACAGATAGCGGTGTAGATATTTCCATGTTTACAAAGATGGCGGTGTAGATAATTACATCTTTATGGAGATGGAGGTGTAGATATTTTCATGTTTAAAGAGATAGCGGTATAGGGGTTTCCATGTGTATAGAGATAGGGGTGTAGATGTTTCCATGTTCATACTGATGGCTGTGTAGATATTTCCATCTGTATACAGATGGCAGTGTAGACATTTTCATGTTTATAGACATGGTGGTGTAGATACTTCCACGTTTACACAGATAGTAGTGTAGACATTTCCATGTTTATACAGATGACGGTGTAGATATTTCCACGTTTATACTCATGGCGGTGTAGATATTTCCATGTTTATACAGATAGCGGTGTAGATATTTCCATGTTTATACAGATAGCGGTGAAGATATTTCCATGTTTACACGGATAACGGTGTAGATATTTCCATCTTTGCACAGATTGCAGTGTAGAAATTTCCATCTTTATATAGATATCGGTGTAGATATTTCCATGTTTACATAGATAGCTGTGAAGATATTTCCATGTTTACACAGATAGCGTTGTAGATATTTCCATGTTTATACACATAGCCTTGTAGATATTTCCATGTTTATGAAGATAGCAGTGTAGATATTTCCATGTTTATACAGATAGCCGTGTAGGTATTTCCATGTTTAAACAGATGGCGGTGGAGATATTTCCCTGTTTATACAGATGGCGGTGGAGATATTTCCATGTTTATTCAGATAGCGGTGGAGATATTTCCCTGTTTATAGAGATAGCAGTGTAGATATTTCCAAGTTTATACAGACAGCGGTGTACATATTTCCATGTTTGTACAGATAGCGGTGTAGATATTTCCATGTGTATACAAATGGCTGTGTAGATATTTCCATGTTTATACAGAAGGCTCTGTAGTTATTTCCATGTTTTTACAGATGGCGGTGTAGATATTTCCATGTGTATACAGATAGCGGTGTGGCTATTTCCATGTTTATGCAGATAGCGATGTAGATATTTCCATGTTTGTAGAGATGACTGTTTAGATATTTCCAGGCTTATACAGATGGTGGTGTAGATATTTCCGTGTTTATACAGACGGTGGTGTAGATATTTCCAAGTTTATACAGAAGACTGTGCAGGTATTTCCAAGTTTATACTGATGGCGGTGCAGATATTTCCATGTTTATAGACATAGCCATGTAGATATTTCCATGCTTATACAGATAGCGGTGTAGACATTTCCATGTTTATAGAGATAGCGGTGTAGATATTTCCATGTTTAAACAGATACCGATGTAGATATTTCCATGTTTATACAGATGGCAGTGTAGATACTTCCATGTTTATACAGATAGCGGTGCTGATATTTCCATGTTTACACAGATGGTGGTGTAGATATTTTCATGTTTATGGAGATGGCGGTGTAGATATTTTCATGTTTATAGAGATGATGGTGTAGATATTTCCATGTTTATACAGACTGCGGTGCAGATATTTCCATGTTTATAGACATAGTGGTTTCGGTATTTCCATGTGTATAGAGATAGCGGTTTAGATGTTTCCATGTTTATACTGTTGGCTGTGTAGATATTTCCATGTTTATAGAGATAGTGTTGTAGATATTTCCATGGTTGTACAGATAGCGGTGTTATATTTCCATGTTTATACAGATGACGTTGTAGATATTTCAATGATCATTCACATGGCGGTGTAGATATTTCCATGTTTATACAGATTGCGGTGTAGATATTTCCATGTTTATACAGATAGCAGTGTAAATATTTCAATGTTTATAAAGATGGCTGTGTAGATATTTCCATGTTTATGCAGATGGCAGTGTAGATATTTCCATTATTTTAGAGATGGCTGTGTAGGTATTTCCATTTTATGGAGATAGCGATGTAGATATTTCCATGTTTATATAGATAGCGGTGTAGATATTTCCAAGTTTATACAGATAGCGGTGTTGGTATTTCCTTGTTTATACAGATAGCGGTGTTTATATTTCCATGTTTATTCAGCTCGCGGTGTAGATATTTACAACTTTATACAGATGGCAGTGTAGATATTTCCATATTTATGCAGATAGCACTGTAGATATTTCCAAGTTTAAACAGATTGCGATGTAGATAGTTCCATGTTTATGGAGATGGGGGTGTAGATATTTTCATGTTTACAGATATGACAGTGTAGATATTTCCATGTTTATAGAGACAGTGGTATAGGTATTTCCATGTGTATAGAGACAGCAGTGTAGTTGTTTCCATGTTTATACTGATGGCTGTGTAGATATTTCTATGTGTATACAGATGGCAGTGTAGATATTTCCATGAGTACGCAATTAGCGTTGTAGATATTTCCATGTTTATACAGATAGCGGTGTAGATATTTCCATGTTTATACAGACAGCAGTGTTGGTATTTCCATGTTTATGCAGATAGCGTTGTAGTTATTTCCATTTTTATACTGCTCGTGGTGTAGATATTTCCATCTTTACAGATGTCAGTGTAGATATTTCCATGTTTATACAGATAGCTGTGTAGATATTTCCATGTTTACACAGATGGCGTTGCAGATAGTTCCATGTTTATGGAGATGGCAGTGTAGATATTTTCATGTTTCTAGAAATGTCGGTGTAGATATTTCCATGTCTATAGAGATAGATGTGTAGGTATTTCCATGTGTATTGAGATAGCGTTGTAGAAGTTTCCATGTTTATACTGATGGCTGTGTAGATATTTCCTTGTGTATACAGATGACAGTGCAGATATTTTCATGTTTATAGAGATGGTGGAGTAGATATATCCATGTTTATACATATGTCTGTGTTGATACTTTGATGTTTATACAGATGGCGGTTTAGATATTTCCATGTTTATAGAGATAGCGGTGTAGGTATTTCCATGTTTATACAGATAGCTGTGCAGATATTTCCATGTTTATAGAGATAGCAGTGTAGTTATTTCCAAGTTAATACAGACAGCGATGATATATTTCCATGTTTATACAGATGATGGTGTAGATATTTCCATGTTTATACACATGGGGGTGTAGGTATTTCCATGTTTATACAGATAGCGGTGTAGATATGTCCTTGTTTATACAGATAGCGGTGTAGATATGTCCATGTTTATACAGATGGCTGTGTAGATATTTCCAAGTTTATACAGATGGCAGTGTAGATATTTCCATGTTTATACAGATGTTGGTGTAGATATTTCCATTTTTATACAGAAGACTGTGTAGGTATTTCCAATTTTATGCAGATGATGGTGTAGAAATTTCCATGTTTATAGAGATAGCCATGTAGATACTTCCATGTTTATACAGATAGAGGTGTAGACATGACCATGCTTCTGGAGATAGTGGTGTAGATATTTCCATGTTGATACAGATCGTGGTGTAGATATTTCCATGTTTATACAAATACCGGTGTAGATATTTCCATGTTTATACAAATCACGGTGTAGATATTTCCATCTATTTACAAATGGCAGGGTAGATATTTCCATGTTTATACATATGGCGTTGTAGATATTTCCGTTTTTATGCAGATGGCGGTGTAGATATTTCCATGTTTATAGAGATGGCGGTGTAGTAATTTCTATATTTATAGAGATAGCGGTGTAGGTAATTCCATGTTTATAGAGATGGCGTTGTAGTTATTTCCATGTTTTTGGAGATACTCGTGTAGATATTTCCATGTTTATATATATACCGGTGTAGCTATTTCCAGGTTTATACAGATAGCGGTGTTGGTACTTCCATGATTATACAGATAGCGGTGTAGATATTTCCATATTTATACAGCTTGCGGTGTAGATATTTCCATCTTTTTACACATGGCAGTGTAGATATTTCCATGTTTATACTGATAGCGGTGTAGATATTTCCACGTTTACACAGATGGAGGTGTAGATAGTTCCATGTTTATGGAGATGGAGGTGTAGATATTTTCATGTTTATTGAGATGACTTTGTAGATATTTCCATGTTTATAGAGATATCGGTATAGGTATTTCCATGTGTATAGAGATAGCGGTGTAGATGTTTCCATGTTTATACTGATGGTTGTGTAGATATTTCCATGTGTACACAGATGGCAGTGTAGATATTTCCATGTTTATAGAGATGGTGTTGTAGATATTCCCATGTTTATACAGATGGCAGTGTAGATATTTCCATGTTATAGAGATGGTGGTGTAGATATTTCCATGTTTATACAGATGACTGTGTAGATATTTCCATGTTTACACAGACGGCGGTGTAGATATTACCATGTTTGTAGAGATAGCGGTGTAGATATTTCCATGTTTATACAGACAGCGGTGCAGATATTTCCATGTTTATAGTGATAGCGCTGTAGATATTTCCATGTTCATACAGATGGCGGTGTAGATATTTCCATGTTTATGCAGATGGCCTTGTAGATATTTCCATGTTTATATAGATGGTTGTGTAGATATTACTGAATTTATAGAGATTGCAGTGTAGATATTTCCATGTTTATAGAGATGGTGGTGTAGTTATTTCCATGTTTATGGAGATAGTGGTGTAGATATTTCCATGTTTACACAGATAGCCGTGTAGATATTTCCATCTTTGCACAGATTGCGGTGTACAAATTTCCATCTTTGCACAGATAGCGGTGTTGATATTTCCATGTTTATGCAGATAGCGGTGGAAATGTTTCCATTTTTATACAGATAGCTATATGGTATTTCCATGTTTATACAGATATTGGTGTAGATATTTGCATGTTTATACAGCTGACAGTGTAGATATTTCCATGTTTATAAAGATAGCGGTGTAGGTATTTCCATGTTTATAGAGATAGCGGTGTAGATATATCCAAGTTTATACGGATGGCTGAGTAGTTATGTCCTTGTGTGTAGATGGCAGAGTAGATATTTCCAAGTTTATACAGATGGTGGTGTAGATACTTCCATGTTTATAAAGATGACTTTGTAGATATTTCCATGTTTTTACAGATGGTGGTGTAGATATTTCCATGTTTATAGAGATAGCGGTGTAGATATTTCCAAGTTTATACAGATAGCGGTGTAGATATTTCCATGTCTATACCGATATTGGTGGAGATATTTTCATGTTTATACAGACGGAGGTATAGATATTTCCCTGTTTATACAGATAGCGGCGTAGGTTTTTCCATGTTTAGAGAGATAGCGGTGTAGATATTTCCATTTTTATATAGATGTCAGTGTAGATATTTCCTTGTTTATGTAGATGGCGGTGTAGCTATTTCCAGGTTTATAGAGATGGTGTTGTATATACTTCCATGTTTACAGAGATAGCTGTGTAGATATTTCCATGTTTATACAGATAGCGGTGTTTGTATTTCCATGTTTATAGAGATAGCGGAGTAGATATTTCCATGTTTATAAAGATAGCGGTCTAGTTATTTCCATGTTTATACAGATTGCGGTGTTGGTATTTCCATGTTTATACAGATAGCGGTGTCGATATTTCCATGTTTATACAGCTCGCGGTGTCGATATTTACATCTGTGTACAGATGGCGGTGTAGAAATCTCCATGTTTATACAGATGGCGGTATAGATATTTCCATGTTTACACAGATGGTGGTATAGACACTTCCATGTTTATGGAGATGGCGGTGTAGATATTTCCATGTGTATAGAGATAGCGGTGTTGGTGTTTCCATGTTTATACTGATGGCTGTGTAGATATTTCCATTTGTATAGAGACAGCGTTGTAGGTGTTTCCATGTTTATACAGATGGCTGTGTAGGTACTTCCATGTGTATACAGATGGCAGTGTAGATATTTCCATGTTTATAGAGATGGTGGTGTAGATATTTCCATGTTTATACAGATGACTGTGTAGATATTTCCATCTTTATACAGATGGCATTGTGGATATTTCCATGTTTATACAGATAGCAAAGTAGATATGTCCATGTTTATACAGATAGCGGTGCAGGTATTTCAATGTTTTACAGATAGCGGTGTAGATATTTCCATATTTATATAGATGATGGTGTAGATATTTCCATGTTTATACACATGGCGGTGTAGATATATCCATGTTTATACAGATAGCGGTGTAAATATTTCCATGTTTACACAGATAGTGGTGTAGATATTTCCATGTTTACACAGATAGCGGTGTAGAAATTTCCATCTTTGCACAGATTGCAGTGTAGAAATTTCCATCTTTACACAGGTAGCAGTGTAGATATTTCCAAGTTTATAGAGATTGCGGTGTAGATATTTCCACATTTATACAGATAGCGGTGTCGATATTTCCATATTTTTACAGATGGCTATGTAGATATTTCCATGTTTATACAGATGGCGGTGTAGATATTTCCATGTTTATACAGATAGTGGTATAAATATTTCAACGTTTATACAGATGGCGGTGTAGATATTTCCATGTTTACAGAGATAGCAGTGTAGATAATTGCATCTTTGCACAGATTGCACTGTAGATATTTCCATCTTTACACAGATAGCGGTGTAGATATTTCCATGTTTATACAGATAGCTGTGTAGATATTTCCATGTTTATACAGATGGCGTTGTAGATATTTCTTTGTTTATGTAGATGTCGGTGTAGATATTTCCATTTTTATGGAGATAGCGGTGTAGATATTTCCCTGTTTATACAGACAGCGGAGTAGATATTTCCATGTTTATACAGCTCGCGGTGTAGATATTTCCATCTTTATACAGATGACGGTGTAGATATTTCCATGTTTATACAGATAGCGGTGTAGAAAGTTCCATGTTTATACAGATAGGGTGTAGATATATCCATGTTTATACAGATAGCGGTGTAGATAATTCCATGTTTATACAGATAGCGGTGGACATATTTCCATGTTTATACAGGTATAGTTGTAGATATTTCCATGTTTATACTGTTAGCGGTGTAGATATTTCCATGATTATAGAGATAGCAGTGTAGGTATTTCCATGTTTATAGAGACAGCAGAGTAGATATTTCCATGTTTATACAGCTCGCAATGTAGATATTTTCATCTTTATACAGATGGCAGTGTAGGTATTTCCATGTTTTTACAGATGGCGGTGTAGATAGTTCCATGCTTATGGAGATGGCAGTGTTGATATTTACATGTTTGTAGAGATGGCGGTGTAGATATTTCCATGTTTATAGAGATAGTGGTGTAGATATTTCCATGTTTATAGAGATAGCAGAGTAGGTAATTCCATGTTTATAGAGATAGCGGTGTAGTTATTTCCATGTTGATACAGATGGCTGTGAAGGTATTTCCATGTGTATACAGATGACAGTGTAGGTATTTCCATGTGTACATAGATGGCAGTGTAGATACTTCCAAGTTTATACAGATGGTTGTGTAGATATTTCTATGTTTATACTGATTGTGGTGGAGATATTTCCGTTTTTATACAGATGTCGGTGTAGATAATTCCATGTTTATAGAGATAGCGGTGGAGATATCTCCATGTTAGTACAGATAGTGATGTAGATATTTCCATGTTCATCCTGATAGCGGTGGAGATATTTCCATGTTTATACAGATAGCGGTGGAGATATGTCGATGTTTATACAGATAGCGTTGGAGATATTTCCATGTTTATAGAGATGGCGGTGTAGATATTTCCATATTTATAGAGATAGCCGTGTAGATATTTCGATGTTTATTCAGATGGTGGTGTAGATATTTCCATGTTTATACAGATAGCGGTGTGGCTACTTCCATGTTTGTACAGATGGCAGTATAGATATTTCCAGGTTTATACAGATAGCGATGAAAACTTTTCCATGTTTATAGAGATTGCTGTGTAGATATTTCCATGTTTAAACAGATGTAGCTGTAGGTATTTCCATGTTTATACAGATAACGATGTAGATATTTCCATGTTTATACAGATGACTGTGTAGATATTTGCATGTTTGTACAGATGGCGGTGAAGGTATTTCCATCATTATACAGACAGCGGTGGAGATATTTCCACGTTTATACAGATGGCGATGTAGATATTTCCAAGTTTATACAGATAGCGGTGTAGATATTTCCATGTATATAGAGATAGCGGTGGAGACATTTCCTTGTTTATACACATAGCATGGCAGAGATTTCCATGTGTATACAGATGGCGGTGTAGATATTTCCATGTTTATAAAGATAGCGTTGTAGATATTTCCAAGTTTATACAGAGAGCGGTGTAAATATTTCCATCTTTATAAAGATAGCGGTGTAGATATTTCCATTTTTGTACAGATAGCGGTGTAGGCATTTCCATGTTTAGAGAGATAGCGGTGTAGACATTTCCATGTTTATAGAGATAGCGTTGTAGATATTTCCAAATTAACACAGGTAGCGGTGCAGATATTTCCAAGTTTATACAGATATCGGTGTAGATAATTCCATGTTTATAGAGATGGCGGTGTAGGTATTTCCAGGTTTATACAGATAGCGGTGAAGATATTTCCATTTTTATACACATCGTGGTGTTGGAATTTCCATGTTTATACAGATTGCGGTGTACACATTTAAATGTACATACATCTCGCGGTGTAGATATTTCCATCTTTATACAGATGGCAGTGTATATATTTCCAAGTTTATACAGATAGCGGTGTAGATTTTTCCATTTTTACACAGATTGTGGTGTAGATAATTCCATGTTTATGGAGATGGCACTGTAGATATTTCCATGTTTATAGAGATAGCAGTGTAGATATTTCCATGTGTATAGAGATGGCAGTGTAGGTATTTACATGTTTATAGAGAGAGTGGTGTAGATATTTCCATCTTTATACAGACAGCGGTGAAGATATTTCCATGTTTATACAGATAGCGGTGTTGGTTATTCCATGTTTATACAGATAGCGGTGTAGATATTTCCATGTTCGTAGACATAGCGGTGTAGGTATTTCCACGTTTATACAGATAGCGGTGTAGATATTTCTACATTTATTCATATAGCGGTGCAGACCTTTCCATGTTCATAGAAATGGCGTTGTGGGTATTTACATGTTTAAAGAGATAGTGATGTAGATATTTCCATATTTATACAGATACCGGTGTAGAAATTTCCATGTTTATACAGATAGCGGTGTTGGTATTTCCATGTTTATACAGATAGTGGTGTAGATATTTCCATGTTTATACAGCTCGTGGTGTAGACATTTCCATCTTTATACAGATGACAGAGTAGATATTTACATGTTTACACAGATAGTGGTGTAGATATTTCCATGTTTATAAAGATAGCGGTGTAGATATTTCCATGTTTATACAGATAGCGGTTAAGTTATTACCATGTTTATTCAGATAGCAGTGTTTTTATTTCCATGTTGATAGGATTAATGGTGTCGGTAATTCCATGTTTATACAGATAGCGGTGCAGTTATTTTCATGTTTATACAGATAGCGGTGTAGATATTTCCATGTTTATACAGATGGCAGTGAAGATATTTCCATGTTTACAGATGGCAGTGTAGATATTTCCATGTTTATACAGATGGTGGTGTAGATAATTCCATCCATATACAGATGGCAGTGTAGATTTTTCCATGTTCATAGAGATAGCGCTGCAGCTATTTCCATGTTTATACAGATAGCGGTGTATTAATTTGCATGTTTATACATGTGGCGGTGTAGATAATTCCATATTTATACAGATGTCGGTGTAGATATTTCCATTTTTATAGAGAGTGTGGTGTAGATATTTCAGTGTTTATACAGATGGCGTTGTAGATATTTCCATGTTTATACAGATGGCGGTGTATTAATTTGCATGTTTATACAAATGGCGGTGTAGATAATTCCATCTTTATACAGATAGCAGTGTAGATATTTCCATGTTTGTACAGATGGCGGTGTAGATATTTCCATGTTTGTATAGATGACGGTGTAGATATTTCCATGTTTATAGAGATGGCAGTGTAGTTATTTCTATGTTTATACAGATGTCAGTGTAGATATTTCAATGTTTATACAGATAGACACGTAGATATTTCCACGTTCATACAGATGACGGTGAAGATATTTCCATTTTTATAGAGATTGCAGTGTAGATATTTCCAAGTTTGTACAGATGACATTGAAGATATTTCCATGTTTATACAGATGGCGTTGTAGGTATTTACATGTTTATGGAGATGGCGGTGTAGATATTTCCTTGTTTATACAGATTGCGGTGTAGATATTTCCATCATTACACAGATAGCGGTGCAGATATTTCCATGTTTATACAGATGGCGGTGTAGGTATTTCCATGTTTATAGAAATAGCCGTGTAGTAATTTTCATGTTTATACAGATAGCGGTGTTCATATTTTCATGTTTATGGTGATAGCGGTGTAAATATTTTCATGTTTATATAGATAGTGGTGTAGTTAATTCCAAGATTATACAGATAGCGGTGTAGGTATTTGCATGTTGATACAGGTGGCTGTGCAGATATTTCCATGTTTATACAGATGGCAGTGTAGATATTTCCATGTTTATAAAGATGGTGCTGTAGATATTTCCATGTTTATACAGATGACTGTGTAGACATTTCCATGTTTATACAGATGGCGTTGTAGCTACTTCCATATTTATACCGATGGCGGTGAAGATATTTCCATGTTTATACAGATAGTGATGCAGATATTTCCATGTTTATACAGATGATGGTGTAGATATTTATATTTTTATAGAGATTGCGATGTAGATATTTCCATGTTTATAGAGATAGCGGTGTAGATATTTCCATGTTTAAAGAGATGGCGCTGTAGTTATTTCCATCTTTATACAGATGGCGGTGAGCTTATTTCCATGTTTATGCAGATGGCCATGTAGATATTTCCATGTTTATAGAGATGGCGGTGTAGATATTTCCATGTTTATACAGATGGCGGTGTAGATATTTCTATGTTTATAGAGATATTGGTGTAGATATTTCCATGTTTATACAGATAGCGGTGTAGATATTTCCTTGATTACACAGATAGCGGTGTAGATATTTCCATGTTTATACAGATGGTGGTGTAGATATTTCCATGTTTATACAGATGGTGGTGTAGATATTTCCATGTTTATACAGATAGCGGTGTAGTTATTTCCATGTTTATGCAGATAGCGGTGTTGATATTTCCATGTTTATAGGGACAACGGTGTAGATTTTTCCATCTTTACACAGATAGCGGTGTAGGTATTTCCATATTTGTACAGATAGCGGTGTAGATATTTTCATGTTTATACAGACGGCTGTGTAGATATTTCCATCTTTATTCAAATGGCAGTGTAGATATTTCCATGTATATACAGAGTACAGTGTAGGTATTTCTATGTTTATACAGATGGCGGTGTAGATATTTCCATGTTTATACAGATGGCGGTGTAGATATTTCCATATTTATACAGGTAACGGTGTAGATATTTCCATGTTTATACGGATAACGGTGCACGTATTTCCATGTTAATACATATGGCAGTGTTCATATTTCCATATTTATACAGATGGTGATGTAGATATTTCCATGTTTATAGAGACGACTGTGTAGATATTTCCTTGTTTATACTGATGGCAGTGTTGATATTTCCATATTAATACAGATGGCGGTGTACATATTTCCATGTTTATAGAGATGGTGGTGTAGATATTTCCATTTTTATACAGATGGCGGTTTAGGTATTTCCATGTTTATACAGATAGCGGTGTAGATGTTCCCATGTTTACACAGATAGCGGTGAAGATATTGCCATGTTTATACAGATGGCGGTGTGGATATTTCCATGTTTATACAGATAGCGGTGTAGATGTTCCCATGTTTACACAGATAGCGGTGTAGATATTTCCATGTTTATACAGGTCATGGTGTAGATAATTCCATGTTTATATGGATAGTGTTGTACGTATTTTCATGTTTATATAGATGGCAGTGTAGATATTTCCATCTTTCTACAGATGGCATTGTAGATATTTCCATGTTTATACAGATCGCGGTGTAGATATTTCCATGTTTATACAGATCGCGGTGCAGATATTTCCATGTTTATACAGATAGCTGTGTTGATATTTCCAAGTTTATACTGATCGTGGTGTAGATATTTCCATGTTTATAGAGATGGTGGTGTAGATATTTCCATGTTCATAGAGATTGCGATGTTGATTTTTCCATGTTTATAGAGATAGTGGTGTGGATATTTCCATGTTTATACAGATGGGGTGTAGATATTTCCATGTTTATAGAGAAAGTGGTGTAGGTATTTCCATGTTTATACAGATCACGGTGTAGATATTTCCACGTTTATACAGATCGCGGTGTAGATATTTCCATGTTTATACAGATCGTGGTATAGATATTTCCATATTTATACAGATCGCGGTGTTGATATTACCATGTTTATAGGGATAGCGGTGCAAATATTTCCACATTTGTGCAGAGAGCGGTGTAGTTATTAGCATGTTTATACAGATAGCGGTGTAGATATTTCCAGGTATAAACAGGTGTCTGTGTATATATTTCCATGTTTAAACAGATGGCGGTGTAGATATTTCCTTGTTTATACAATTAGCAGTGTAGTTATTTCCATGGTTATACAGATCACGTTGTAGATATTTCCTTGTTTATACAAATAGCGGTGTAGTTATTTCCATGTTTATACAGATAGCGGTGTAGATATTTCCTTGTTTATACAAATAGCAGTGTCGATATTTATATGTTTATACAGATCACGGTGTAGATATTTCCTTGTTTATACAAATAGCGGTGTAGTTATTTCCATGTAGATACAGATGGCTGTGTAGATATTTCCATGTTTATACAAATGGCTGTGTAGATATTTCCATGTTTATACAGATGACTTTGTAGTTATTTCCATGTTTATACAGATGGCGGTGTAGATATTTCCATGTTTATAGAGATAGCAGTGTAGATATTTCCATGTTTGTACAGATGGCGGTGTTGATGTTTCCATCTATTCACAGATTGCTGTGTAGGTATTTCCATGTGTATACAGATGGCATTGTAAATATTTCCATGTTTATACAAATGGTGGTTTAGATATTTTCATGTTTACACAGATGACTGTATAGGTATTTCCATGTCTATACAGACGGCGGTGAAGATATTTCCATGTTTATAGAGGTAGCGGTGTAGATATTTCCATATTTATACAGATAACGGTGTAGAAATTTCCATGTTTATACAGATATCGGTGTAAATATTTCCATGTTTATACAGATCACATTATAGGTATTTCCATGTTTATAGAGATAGCGGTGTATATATTTCCATGTTTATACAGATAGCGGTGTAGATATTTCCATGTTTATACAGATCGTGGTGTTGGTATTACCACGTTTATAGGGATGGCGGTGCAAATATGTCCACATTTATACAGATAGCGGTGTAGTTATTAGCATGTTTATTCAGATAGTGGTGTAGATATTTCCATGTATAAACAGATGTCTGTGTATATATTTGCATGTTTAAACAGCTGGAGGTGTAGATATTTCCTTGTTTGTACAAATAGCGGTGTAGTTATTTCCATGTTTATACAGATAGCGGTGTAGATATTTCCATGTATATACAGATTGCTGTGTAGATATTTCCATGTTTATACAGATGGCTGTGTAGGTATTTCCATGTATATACTGATGACTTTGTAGTTATTTCCATGTTTATACAGATGGCGGTGTGGGTATTTCCATGTTTATAAAGATAGCTGTGTAGATATTTCCATGTTTATAGAGATAGCAGTGTAGATATTTCCATGTTTATATAGATGGTGGTGTAGATATTTCCATGTTTATAGAGATAGCGGTGTAGATATTTCCATATTTATACAGATAACGGTGTAGATATTTCCATGTTTATACAGATAGCCGTGTAAATATTTCCATGTTTATACAGATCACGGTGTAGATATTTCCATGTTTATAGAGATAGCGGTGTAGATATTTCCATGTTTATACAGATAGCGATGTAGATATTTCCATGTTTATACAGACCGTGGTGTAAATAATTCCATGTTTATACAGAAAGCGGTGTAGTTATTTCCATGTTTATATAGATAGCGTTGTAGATATTTCCATGTATATACACATGGCTGTGTATATATTTCCATGTTTATACAGATGGCGGTGTAGATATTTCCATGTTTATACAGATAACTTTGTAAGTATTTCCATGTTTATACAGATGGCAGTGTAGTTATTTCGATGTTTACAGAGATAGCAGTGGAGATATTTCCATATTTATACAGATAGCGGTGTAGATATTTCCATGTTTATACTGATCGCGGTGTAGATATTTCCATGTTTATAGTCATGGCGGTGTAGATATTTCCATGTTCATGGAGATAGCGGTGTTGATTTTTCCATGTTTATAGAGATAGCGGTGTTGATTTTCCATATTTATACAGATAGGGGTGTAGATATTTCCATGTTTATAGAGATGGCGGTGTAGATATTTCCATAATTATACAGATCACGGTGTAGATGTTTCCATGTTCATACAGATCATGGTGTAGATATTTCCATGTTTATACAGACCGTTGTGTTGATATTACCATGTTTATAGGGATAGCGGTGCAAATATTTCCAAACTTATACAGATAGCGGTGTAGTTATTAGCAAGTTTATACAGATAGCCGTGTAGATATTTCCGTGTATAAACAGATGTCTGTGTATATATTTCCATGTTTAAACAGATGGCGGTGTAGACATTTCCTTGTTTATACAAATAGCGGTGTAGTTATTTCCATGTTTATACAGATCACGGTGTAGATATTTCCTTGTTAATACAAATAGCGGTGTAGATATTTCCATGGTTATACAGATAGCGGTGTAGATATTTCCTTGTTTATACAAATAGCGGTGTAGATATTTCCATGTTTATACAGCTCGCGGTGCAGATATTTATATCTTTATACTGATGGCATTGTTGATATTTCCTTATTCACACAGATGGCGGTGTAGATGTTTCCGTGTTTATACAGATGGCGAAGTAGTTAGTTCCATGTTTATGGAGATGGCAGTGTAGATAATTTCATGTTTATAGAGATGGTGGTGTAGATATTTCCATGTTTATAGAGATAGCAGTGTAGATATTGACATGTTTATACAGATGGCTGTGTAGATATTTCCATGTGTATGCAGATGGCATTGTAGATATTTCCATGTTTATACAGATGACTGTATAGGTATTTCCATGTTTTTACAGATGGCAGTGCAGATATTACCATGTTTATAGAGATAGCGATTTAGACATTTCCATGTTTGTACAGATGGCGGTGTTGATATTTCCATCTATACACAGGTGCCCGTGTAGATATTTCCATGTTTATACAGATGGTTGCAAAGATATTTCCATGGACATGCAGATTGCGGTGTAGATATTTCCATGTTTATACAGATAGCGGTGTAGATATTTCCATGTTTACACAGATGGTGGTGTAGATATTTCCGTGTTTATTCACATGGCGGAGTAGATACTTCCATCTTTATGGAGATGGCAGTGTAGATATTTTCATGTTTATAGAGATGGCGGTGTAGATATTTCCATATTTAGAGAGATAGTGGTGTACATATTTCCATCTTTCTACAGATGGCAGTGTAGATATTTCCATGTTTATACAGATAGCGGTGAAGTTATTTCCATGTATATACAGATGGCACTATAGATATTTCCATGTTTACACAGATGGCTGTGTAGATATTTCCATGTGTATACAGATGGTATCGTAGTTATTTCCATGTATATACAGATGGTTGTGTAGATATTTCCATGTTTATTCAGATGACTGTGTAGATATTTCCATGTTTTTACAGATGGCAGTGTAGATATTTCAATGTTTATAGAGATGGCGCTGTAGATATTTCCATGTTTAAACAGACAACGGTAGATATTTCCATGTTTATAAAGACAGCAGTGGAGATATTTCCATGTTTATACACATAGCGGTGTACATATTTCCATTTTATAGAAACAGCGGTGTAGGTATTTCCATGTTTATACAGATAGCGGAGCAGATATTTCCATGTTTACACAGATGCCTATGCAGATATTTCCATATTTATACAGAGGGCTGTGTAGATATTTCTATGTTTATACAGATGGCAGTGCAGATATTTCCATGTTCCTACACATGACTGTGTAGGTATTTCCATCTTTATACAGATGGCTTTGTAGATATTTCCATGTTTATAGAGATAGCGTTGCAGATATTTCGATGTTTATACAGATAACGCTGTTTATATTTCCATGTTTATACAGATCGTGGCGTAGATATTTCCATGTTTATACAGATCGCGGTGTAGATATTTCCATGTTTATACAGATCACGGTGAAGATATTTCCATGTTTATACAGATAGCGGTGTAGATATTTCCATGTTTTTACAGATATCGGTGTAGATATTTCCATGTTTTTACAGATATCGGTGTAGATATTTCCATGTTTACAAAGATTGCGTTGTAGATATTTCCATCTTTCTACAGATGGCATTGTAGATATTTCCATGTTAATAAAGATGGCGGTGTAGATATTTCCATGTTTATTCAGATAGCGGTGTAGATATTTCCATGTTTATACAGATCGTGGTGAAGATATTTCCATGTTTATACAGATCGTGGTGTAGATATTTCCATGTTTATACAGATAGCGGTGTAGATATTTCCATGTTTATACAGATGGTGGTGTAGATATTTCCATGTTTATAGAGATAGCGGTGTAGGTATTTCCATGTTTATAGACATAGCGGTGTAGATCTTTTCATGTTTATATAGATGGCGTTGTAGATATTTCCATTTTTATACTGATAGCGGTGTTGTTATTTCCACGTTTATACAGATAGCGATCTAGATATTTCCATGTTTATACAGCTCGCGGTGCAGATATTTATATCTTAATACAGATGGCTTTGTAGATATTTCCATGTATATAGAGATAGCGGTGCAGTTATTTCAATGTTTATACAGATAACGCTGTATATATTTCCATGTTTATACAGATCGTGGTGTAGATATTTCCATGTTTATAGAGATACCTGTGTAGATATTTACATGTTTATACAGACCGCAGTGTAGGTAATTCCATGTTTATAGAGATAGCAGTGTAGATATTTTCATGTTTGTACAGATGGCGGTGTTGATGTTTCCATATATACACAGATTGCCGTGTAGGTATTTCCATGTGTATACAGAAGGCATTGTAGATATTTCCATGTTTATACAGATGGTGGTGTAGATATTTCCATGTCTACACAGTTGACTGTTTAGGTATTTCCATGTGTATACAGATGGTGGTGTAGATATTTCCATATTTACAGAGATAGCGGTGTAGATATTTCCATATTTATACAGATAACTGTGTAGAAATTTCCATGTTTATACAGATAGCGGTGTAAATATTTCCATGTTTATACAGATCACGGTGTAGATATTTTCATGTTTATAGAGATAGCGGTGTAGATATTTCCATGTTTATACAGATAGCGGTGTAGATATTTCCATGTTTTTACAGATATCGGTGTAGATATTTCCATGTTTACACAGATTGCGGTGTAGATATTTCCATCTTTCTACAGATGGCATTGTAGATATTTCCATGTTTATACAGATGGTGGTGTAGATATTTCCATGTTTATATAGATGGTGGTGTAGATATTACCATGTTTATACATATAGCGGTGTACATATTTCCATGTTTATACAGATCGTGGTGAAGATATTTCCATGTTTATACAGATCGCGGTGTAGATATTTCCAAGTTTATACAGATCGCGGTGTAGATATTTCCATGTTTATACAGATAGCGGTGTTGATATTTCCATGTTTATACTGATCGTGGTGTAGATATTTCCATGTATGTACAGATGGCTGTGTAGATATTTCCATGTTTATACTGATGGCTGTGTAGATATTTCCATGTTTATACAGATGGCGTTGTAGATATTTCCATGTTTATACAGATAACATAGCAAGTATTACCATGTTTATACAGATAGCGGTGTACATATTTCCATGTTTATACAGATTGTGGTGAAGATATTTCCATGTTTATACAGTACGCGGTGTAGATATTTCCATGTTTATACAGATCGCGGTGCAGATATTTCCATGTTTATACAGATAGCGGTGTTGATATTTCCATGTTTATACTGATCGTGGTGTAGATATTTCCATGTTTATAGCGATGGTGGTGTAGATATTTCCATGTTCATAGAGATAGCGGTGTTGATTTTTCCATATTTATAGAGATAGTGGTGTGGATATTTCCATGTTTACAGATAGGGGTGTAGATATTTCCATGTTTATAGAGAAAGCGTTGTAGATATTTCCATGTGTATACAGATCACGGTGTAGATATTTCCACGTTTATACAGATCGCGGTGTAGATATTTCCTTGTTTATACAGATCGTGGTGTAGGTATTTCCATGTTTATACAGATCGCGGTGTTGATATTACCATGTTTATTGGGATAGCGGTGCAAATATTTCCATATTTGTGCAGAGAGCGGTGTAGTTATTAGCATGTTTATACAGATAGCGGTGTAGATATTTCCATGTTTATACAGATTGCAGTGGAGATACTTCCATGTTTACACAGATGGCGGTGTAGATATTTCCTTGTTTATACAATTAGCGGTGTTGTCATTTCCATGGTTATACAGATCACGGTGTAGATATTTCCTTGTTTATACAAATAACGGTGTAGTTATTTCCATGTTTATACAGATAGCGGTGTAGATATTTCCTTCTTTATACAAATAGCGGTGTAGATATTTATATGTTTATACAGATCACGGTGTAGATATTTCCTTGTTTATTCAAATAGCGGTGTAGTTATTTCCATGTACATACAGATAGCGGTGTAGATATTTCCATGTATATACAGATGGCTGTGTAGATATTTCCATGTTTATACAGATGACTTTGTAGGTATTTCCATGTTTATACAGATGGCGGTGTAGATATTTCCATGTTTATAGAGATAGCAGTGTAGATACTTCCATGTTTGTACAGATGGCGGTGTTGATGTTTCCATCTATACACAGATTGCCGTGTAGGTATTTCCATGTGTATACAGATGGCATTGTAAATATTTCCATGTTTATACAGATGGTGGTTTAGATATTTCCATGTTTACACAGATGACTGTATAGGTATTTCCATGTCTATACAGACGGCGGTGTAGATATTTCCATGTTTATAGAGATAGCGGTGAAGATATTTCCATATTTATACAGATAACGGTGTAGAAATTTCCATGTTTATACAGATATCGGTGTAAATATTTCCATGTTTATGCAAATCACAGTATAGATATTTCCATGTTTATAGAGATAGCGGTGTATATATTTCCATGTTTATACAGATAGCGGTGTAGATATTTCCATGTTTATACAGATCGTGGTGTTGGTATTACCACGTTTATATGGATGGCGGTGCAAATATGTCCACATTTATACAGATAGCGGTGTAGTTATTAGCATGTTTATACAGATAGTGTTGTAGATATTTCCATATATAAACAGATGTCTGTGTATATATTTCCATGTTTAAACAGCTGGCGGTGTAGATATTTCCTTGTTTGTACAAATAGCGGTGTAGTTATTTCCATGTTTATACAGATAGCGGTGTAGATATTTCCAGGTATATACAGATGGCTGTGTAGATATTTCCATGTTGATACAGATGGCTGTGTAGATATTTCCATGTTTATACTGATGACTTTGTAGTTATTTCCATGTTTATACAGATGGCGGTGTGGGTATTTCCATGTTTATAAAGATAGCTGTGTAGATATTTCCATGTTTATAGAGATAGCAGTGTAGATATTTCCGTGTTTATACAGATGGTGGTGTAGATATTTCCATGTTTATAGAGATAGCGGTGTAGATATTTCCATATTTATACAGATAACGGTGTAGATATTTCCATGTTTATACAAATAGCCGTGTAAGTATTTCCATGTTTATACAGATCACGGTGTAGATATTTCCATGTTTATAGAGATAGCGGTGTAGATATTTCCATGTTTATACAGATAGCGATGTAGATATTTCCATGTTTATACAGACCGTGGTGTAAATATTTCCATGTTTATACAGAAAGCGGTGTAGTTATTTCCATGTTTATATAGATAGCGTTGTAGATATTTCCATGTATATACACATGGCTGTGTATATATTTCCATGTTTATACAGATGGAGGTGTAGATATTTCCATGTTTATACAGATAACTTTGTAAGTATTTCCATGTTTATGCAGATGGCAGTGTAGATATTTCGATGTTTACAGAGATAGCAGTGGAGATATTTCCATATTTATACAGATAGCGGTGTAGATATTTCCATGTTTATACTGATCGCAGTGTAGATATTTCCATGTTTATAGTGATGGCGGTGTAGATATTTCCATGTTCATGGAGATAGCGGTGTTGATTTTTCCATGTTTGTAGAGATAGCGGTGTGGATTTTCCATATTTATACAGATAGGGGTGTAGATATTTCCATGTTTATAGAGATGGCGGTGTAGATATTTCCATAATTATACAGATCACGGTGTAGATGTTTCCATGTTCATACAGATCATGGTGTAGATATTTCCATGTTTATACAGACCGCTGTGTTGATATTACAATGTTTATAGGGATAGCGGTGCAAATATTTCCAAACTTATACAGATAGCGGTGTAGTTATTAGCAAGTTTATACAGATAGCCGTGTAGATATTTCCGTGTATAAACAGATGTCTGTGTATATATTTCCATGTTTAAACAGATGGCGGTGTAGACGTTTACTTGTTTACACAAATAGCGGTGTAGTTATTTCCATGTTTATACAGATCACGGTGTAGATATTTCCTTGTTTATACAAATAGCGGTGTAGTTATTTCCATGGTTATACAGATAGCGGTGTAGATATTTCCTTGTTTATACAAATAGCGGTGTAGATATTTCCATGTTTATACAGATCACGGTGTAGATATTTCCTTGTTTATACAAATAGCGGTGTAGTTATTTCCGTGTTTATACAGATAGCGGTGTAGATATTTCCATGTATAAACAGATGGCTGTGTAGATATTTCCATGTTTATACAGATGGCTGTGTAGATGTCTCCATGTTTATACAGATGACTTTGTAGGTTTTTCCATGTTTATACAGATGGCGGTGTAGATATTTCCATGTTTATAGAGATAGCTGTGTAGATATTTCCATGTTTATACAGATAGCGGTGCAGATATTTCCATGTTTATACAGATCGCGGTGTAGATATTTCCATGTTTATACAGATCGCGGTGTAGATATTTCCATGTTTATACAGATAGCGGTGTAAATATTTCCATGTTTTTACAGATATCGGTGTAGATATATCCATGTTTACACAGATTGCAGTGTAGATATTTCCATCTTTCTACAGATGGCATTGTAGATATTTCCATGTTTTTACAGATGGTTGTGTAGATATTACCATGTTTATATAGGTAGTGGTGTAGATATTACCATGTTTATATAGATAGCGGTGTAGATATTTGCATGTTTATACAGATCGTGGTGAAGATATTTCCATGTTTTTACAGATCGCGGTGTAGATATTTCCATGTGTATACAGATCGCGGTGTAGATATTTCCCTGTTTATACATATAGCGGTGTAGATTTTTCCATGTTTATACAGATAGCCGTGTAGATATTTCCATGTTTATTGAGATAGCGGTGTAGGTATTTCCATGTTTATAGACATAGCGGTGTAGATATTCCCATGTTTATATAGATGGCGTTGTAGATATTTCCATGTTTATACCGATAGCGGTGTTGGTATTTCCACGTTTATACAGATAGCGATGTACATATTTCCATGTTTATACAGCTCGTGGTGCAGATATTTATATCTTTATACAGATGGCATTGTAGATATGTCCTTATTCACACAGGTGGCGGTGAAGGTGTTTCCTTGTTTATACAGATAACTTTGTAAGTATTTCCATGTTTATACAGATGACGGTGTAGATATTTCGATGTTTATAGAGATAGCAGTGGAGGTATTTCCATGTTTATACAGATTGCGGTGTATATATTTCCATGTTTCTACAGATGGCGGTGTAGATATTTCCTTGTTTATAAAGACAGCGGTGTAGATATTTCCATGTTTGTAGAGAAATTGGTGTAGGTATTTCCATGTTTATAGAGATAGCGGTGTAGACATTTCCATATTTATACAGATAGGGCTGTAGGTATTTCCATGTTTTTGCAGATTGCGGAGCAGATATTTCCATGTTTCTACAGATGGCGGTGTAGATATTTCCTTGTTTATACAGACAGCGGTGTAGATATTTCCATGTTTATACAGGTAGCGGTGTAGATATTTCCATGTTTACAGAGACAGCGGTGTAATTATTTCCATCTTTGCACAGATTGCTGTGAAGATATTTCCATGTTTACGCAGATAGCTCTGTAGATATTTCCAACTTTACACAGATAGTTGTGTAGATATTTCCATGTTTACACACATAGCGTTGTAGATATTTCCATGTTTATAGAGATTTCGGTGTAGATATCTCCATGTTTATTCAGAAAGCGGTGTAGATATTTTCATGTATATAGAGATAGCGGAGGAGATATTTCCATGTTTATAGAGACTGCAGTATAGATATTTCCATGTTTATACAGATAGCGGTGTAGATATTTCCATGTTTACAGAGATAGCAGTGTACATATTTCCATCTTTGCACAGATTGCTGTGTAGATATTTCCATTTTTACACAGACAGCTGTGTAGATATTTCCAAGTTTACACAGGTAGCTGTGTAGATGTTTCCATGTTTTTACAGATAGCGGTGTAGATATTTCCATGTTTATAGAGATAGCGGTGTAGGTATTTACATGTTTATACAGATAGCGGTGGAGATATTTCCTGTTTATACAGATAGCAATGTAGATATTTCCATGTTTATACAGATAGCGGTGTAGGTATTTCCATGTTTATACAGATAGCGGTGTAGATATTTCCATGTATATAGAGATAGCGGTGTAGATATTCCCATGTTTATACAGATGGCTGTGTAGATATTTCCATGTGTATACAGATGGCAGTGTAGATATTTCCATCTTTATACATATAGCGGTGTAGATATTTCCATGTTTACAGACAGCGGTAAAAATATTTCCACCTTTGCACAGATTGCTGTGCAGACATTGCAAACTTTACACAGATAGCGGTGTAGATATTTCCAAGTTTAAACAGATACCTGTGTCGATATTTCCATGTTTACAGAGATATCATTGAGGATATTTCCATGTTTATACAGATAGCGGTGTAGTTATTTACTTGTTGATACAGATAGCGGTGTAGATATTTTCAGGATTATACAGATAGTGGTGAAGATATTTCCACGTTTTACAGATAGCTGTGTAGATATTTCCCTGTTTACACAGATAGCGTTGAAAATATTTCCATGTTTACACAGAGAGCGTTGTAGATATTTCCATGCTTACACAGATTGCGGTGTAGATATTTGCAAGTTTACACAGATAGCTGTGTAGATATTTCCATGTTTACACAGATAGCGTTGTAGATATTTCATTGTTTATAGAGATAGCCGTGTAGGTATTTCCATGTTTTTAAAGACACCGGTGTAGGTATTTCCGTGTTTATAAAGATAGCGGTGGAGATATTTCCATGTTTATACAGATAGCGGTGTAAAAATTTCCATGCTTATACTGATAGCGGTGTAGTTATTTCCATATTCATACAGATAGTGGTGTAGATATTTCCATGTTTATACAGGTAGCGGTGTAGAAATTCCCAAGTTTATACAGATCGCTTTGTAGATATTTCCATCTTTCTACAGATGTCAGTGTAGTTATTTCCAAGTTTATACAGATGTACAGATGTCTGTGTATATATTTCCATGTTTATGCAGATGGCGGTGTAGATATTTCCATGTTTATAGTGACGGCGGTGTAGTTATTTCTATGTTTATAGTGATAGCGCTGTAAATATTTCCATGTTTGTAGAGATGGTGGTGTAAGTATTTACATGTTTATAGAGATAGCGGTGTAGATATTTCCATGTTTATACAGATAGCGGTGTTGCTACTTCCATGTTTATACAGATAGCGGTGTAGATATTTCCATGTTCATACAGCTCGCGGTGTAGATATTTCCATCTATATACAGATGGGAGTAGAGATATTTCCATGTTTATAGAGACTGCAGTATAGATATTTCCATGTTTATACAGATAGCGGTGTAGATATTTCCATGTTTACAGAGATAGCAGTGTAGATATTTCCATCTTTGCACAGATTGCTGTGTAGATATTTCCATTTTTACACAGATAGCTGTGTAGATATTTTCAAGTTTACACAGATAGCTGTGTAGATATTTCCATGTTTACACAGATAGCGTTGTAGATATTTCCATGTTTATACAGATAGCGGTGTAGATATTTCCATGTTTATACAGATAGCGGTGTAGATATTTACATGTTTATACAGATAGCGGTGGAGATATTTCCTGTTTATACAGATAGCGATGTAGATATTTCCATGTTTATACAGATAGCGGTGTAGATATTTCCATGTTTATAGAGATAGCAGTGTAGATATTTCCATGTTTATACAGATAGCGGTGTAGATATTTCCATGTTTATACAGACGGCGGTGTAGATATTTCCATATTTATACAGATGGCAGTGTTGATATTTCCATGTTTATACAAATATCGGTGTAGATATTTCCATGTTTACAGAGATAGCGGTGTAGGAATTTCCATCTTTGCACAGATTGCAGTGTAGGTATTGCCAAATTTACACAGATAGCGGTGTAGATATTTCCAAGTTTTCACAGATAGCTGTGTAGATATTTCCATGTTTACAGAGATAGCATTTTAGATATTTCCGTGTTTATACAGATAGCGGTGTAGTTAATTCCATGTTGATACAGATAGCGGTGTAGATATTTCCATGTTTATACAGGTAGCGGTGTAGAAATTCCCATGTTTTTACAGATCGCTTTGTAGACATTTCCATTTTTCTACAGATGTCAGTGTAGTTATTTCCAAGTTGATACAGATGGCAGTGTAGATATTTCCATGTTTATACAGATGTCTGTGTAGATATTTCCATGTTTATTCAGATGGCGGTGTAGATATTTCCATGTTTATAGAGATGGGGGTGTAGTTATTTCTATGTTTATAGAGATAGCGGTGTAAATATCTCCATGTTTATAGAGATGGTGGTGTAAGTATTTTCATGTTTATAGAGATAGCGGTGTAGATATTTCCATGTTTATACAGATGGCGGTGTAGATATTTCCATATTTATAGAGACAGCAGTGTAGATATTTCCAGGTTTATACAGATAGCGGTGTAAATATTTCCATGTTTATACAGATCGTGGTGTAGATATTTCCATGTTTATACAGATGCCGGTGTAGATATTTCCATGTTTATACAGATAACTATGTAAGTATTTCCATGTTTATACAGATAGCGTTGTAGATATTTCCATGTTTATACTGATCGTGGTGTAGATATTTCCATGATTATAGAGATGGCGGTGTAGATATTTCCATGTTCATAGCGATAGCGGTGTTGATTTTTCCATGTTTATAGAGATAGCGGTTTAGATATTTCCATGTTTATACAGATCACGGTGTAGATATATCCTCGTTTATACAAATAGCGGTGTAGTTATTTCCATGTTTATACAGATAGCGATGTAGATATTTCCATGTATATAGAGATGGCTGTGTAGATATTTCCATGTTTATACAGATGGCTGTGTAGATATTTCCATGTTTATAGAGATAGCTCTGTAGATATTTCCATGTTTATACAGATAGCGGTGTAGATATTTCCATGTTTATACAGATAGCAGTGTAGATATTTCCATGTTTATACAGATCGCGGTGTAGATATTTCCATGATTACACAGATAACGGTGTAGATATTTCAATGTTTTTACAGATATCGTTGTAGATATTTCCATGTTTACACAGATTGCGCTGTAGATATTTCCATCTTTCTACAGATGGCATTGTAGATATTTCCATGGTTATACAGATGGCGGTGTAGATATTTCCATGTTTATATAGATGGTGGTGTAGATATTACCATGTTTATACAGATAGCGGTGTAGATATTTCCGTGTTTATACAGATCGTGGTGTAGATATTTCCGTGTTTATACAGATAGCGGAGTAGTTATTTCCATGTTTATACAGATAGCGGTGTAGATATTTCCATGTTTATAGAGCTAGCGGTGTAGGTATTTCCATGTTTATAGACATAGCGGTGTAGATATTTCCATGTTTATATAGATGGCGTTGTAGATATTTCCATGTTTATACCGATAGCGGTGTTGGTATTTCCACGTTTATACAAACAGCGATGTAGATATTTCCATGTTTATAAAGCTCGCGGTGCTGATATTTATATCTTTATACAGATGGCATTGTAGATATTTCCTTATTCACACTGATGAAGGTGTAGATGTTTCCATGTTTATACAGATGGCGGAGTAGTTAGTTCCATGTTTATGGAGATGGCAGTGTAGATATTTTCATGTTTATAGAGATTGCGGTGTAGATATTTCCATGTATAAAGAGATAGCAGTGTAGATATTTACATGTTTATACAGATGGCTGTGTAGATATTTACATGCGTATACAGATGGCATTGTAGATATTTCCATGTTTATACACATGATTGTATAGGTATTTCCATGTTTTTACAGATGGCAGTGCAGATATTTCCATGTTTATAGAGATAGCGGTGTAGATATTTCCGTGTTTGTACAGATGTCGGTGTTGATATTTCCATCTATACACAGATGGCCGTGTAGATATTCCCATGTTTATACAGATGTCGGCGTATATATTTCCATGTTTACACAGATGGTGGTGTAGATATTTCCGTGTTTATACACATGGCGGAGTAGATACTTCCATCTTTATGGAGATGGCAGTGTAGTTATTTTCATGTTTATAGAGATGGCGGTGTAGATATTTCCATATTTATAGAGATAGCGGTGTAGATACTTCCATCTTTCTACAGATGGCGGTGTAGGTAATTCCATGTTTATACAGATGGCCGTGTAGATATTTCCATGTGTATACAGATGGTATTGTAGGTATTTCCATGTTTATACAGATGGTGGTGTAGATATTTCCACGTTTATTCAGATGACTGTTTAGATATTTCCATGTTTTTACAGATGGCAGTGTAGATTTGTCAATGTTTATAGAGATGGCTCTGTAGATATTTCCATGTTTATACAGATAACGGTTGAGATATTTCCATGTTTATACAGAGAGCAGTGGAGATATTTCCATGTTTATACACATAGCGCTGTACATATTTCCATGTTTATAGAGACAGCGGGGTAGGTATTTCCATGTTTATACACATAGCGGTTCAGTTATTACCAGGTTTACACAGATGCCTATGCAGATATTTCCATATTTATACAGAGGGCTGTGTAGATATTTCTGTTTATACAGATGGCAGTGTAGATATTTAAATGTTCCTACATATGACTGTGTAGGTATTTCCATGTTTATAGAGATGGCGGTGTAGATATTTCCATGTTTATACATATAGCGGTGTAGATATTTTCATGTGTATAGAGATAGCTGTGTAGATATTTCCATATTTATACAGAGAGCGGTGCAGATATTTCCATGTTTATACAGATAGGGGTGTAGATATTTTCATGTTTATACACATGGCTGTGTAGATATTTCCATGTTTATACAGATGGCTGTGTAGATATTTCCATGTTTATACAGATGGCAGTGTAGATATTTCCATGTTTATACAGATGACTGTGTAGATATTTCCAAGCTTATACAGATGACGTTGTAGGTGTTTCCATGTTTATAGAGATAACGGTGTAGATATTTCCATGTTTACACAGATAAGGGTGTAGATATTTCCATTTTTATAGAGATAGCGGTGTAGATGTTTCCATCTTTATTCAGATAGCGGTGTAGATATTTCCATGTTTATACAGATCATGGTGTAGATATTTCCATGTTTATACAGATAGCCTTGTACATATTTCCATGTTTATACAGATGACTTTGTAGAGATTTCCATGTTTTTACAGATGCCGGTACAGATATACCCATGTTTATAGAGATAGAGGTGTAGATATTTCCGTGTATATACTGATGGCTGTGTAGATCTTTACATGTGTATATAGATGGCATTGTAGATATTTTTAAGTTTGTATAGATGGTGGTGTAGATATTTCCATGTTTATACAGATGACTGTGTGGATATTTCCGTGTTTTTACACATGGCGGATTAGATATTTCCATGTTTATACAGATAGAGGTGTACTTCCATGTTTATACAAATAGCGGTGTACATATTTCCATGTGTATAGAGATAGCAGTGTAGATATTTCCATATTTATACAGAGAGTGGTGTAAATATTTCCATGTTTATACAGATATGGGTGTACGTATTTCCATGTTTATACAGATGACTTTGTAGATATTTCCATGTTTATACTGATAGCGGTATAGATATTTCCATGGTTATACAGATAGCGGTGTTGGTATTTCCAAGCTTATACAGATAGTGATGTAGATATTTCCAAGTTTATACAGATGACTGTGTAGGTATTTCCACGTTTATACAGATGGCGGTGTAGATATTTCCATGTTTATAGAGATAGCCATGTAGATATTTCCATGTTTATACCGAAAGGGTGTAGACATTTCCATGTTTACAGAGATAGCGGTGTAGATATTTCCATGTTTATACAGATAGCGGTGAAGATATTTCCATGTTTATAGAGATGGCGGTGTAGTTATTTCCATGTTTGTACAGATGGTTTTGTAGGTATTTCCATGTGTATACAGATGACAGTGTAGATATTTCCATGTTTATACAGATGTAAGTGTAGATATTCCCATCGTTATACAGATGACTGTGTAGATATTTCCACGTTTTTACAGATGGTAGTGTAGATATTTCCGTGTTTATATAGATAGCGTTGTGGCTATTTCCATGTTTATACAGATAGCGATGTAGATATTTCCATTTTTATAGAGTTGGCTTTGTACATATTTCCATGTTGATACAGATGGCAGTGTAGATATTTCTTGTTTATACAGATAGTGGTGTAGATATTTCCATGTTTACACAGATAGTGATGTAGATATTTCCATGTTTATACAGATGACTGTGTAGGTATTTCCATGTTTAAACAAATGGCGGTGTAGATATTTCCATGTTTATAGAGATAGCCATGTAGATATTTCCATGTGACAGATAGCGGTGTAGACATTTCCAAGTTTATAGAGATAGCGGTCTAGATATATCCATATTTTTACAGATTGCCTTGTAGATATTTCCAAGTTTATACAAATAGAGGTGTAGATATTTCCATGTTTATACAGATCGCGGTGTAGATATTTCCAAGTTTATGCAGACAGAAATGTGATTATTTCCATGTTAATTCAGATGACTGTGTATATATTTCCCTGTTTATACAGATGGCGGTGCAGATATTTCCATGTTTATAGAGATAGTGGTGTAGATATTTCCATGTTTACACGTATGGCTTTATAGATATTTCCATGTGTAGACAGATGGCAGTGTAGATATTTCAATGTTTATACAGATGGTGGTGTAGATATTTCCATGTTTATACAGATGACTGTGTAGATATTTCCATGTTTTTACATATGGCGGTGTAGATATTTCCATGCTTATACAGATAGTGCTGTAGATATTTCCATGTTTATACAGATGGCTGTGTAGGTATTTCCATGTGTATACAGATGGCCGTGCAGATATTTCCATGTTTATACAGATGGAGGTGTTGATATTTCCATGTTTATACAGATGACTGTGTAGATATTTCCATGTTTTTACAGATAGCGGTGGAGATATTTCCATGTTTATACAGATAGCATTGTAGATATTTCCATTTTTATACAGAAAGCGGTGTGGCTACTTCCATATTTACACAGATAGCGAAGTAGAAATTTCCATGTTTATAGAGATGGCTGTGTAGATATTTCCTTGTTTATACAGACGGCAGTGTAGATATTTCCATGTTCATACAGATAGTGGAGTAGGTTTTCCATGTTTATACAGATGACTGTGTAGGTATTTCCATGTTTATACAGATGGCGGTGTAGATATTTCTATGTTAATAGAGATAGCCAAGTAGGTATTTTCATGTTTATACAGATACTAGGGTAGATATTTCCATGTTTATAGACATAGCGGTGTAGATATTTCCCTATTTTTTCATATAGCGATGGAGATATTTCCACGTTTATGCAGAAAGCGGTGTAAATATTTCCATGTTTATACAGATTACTGTGTAGATATTTCCATGTTTTTACAGATAGCGGTGGAGATATTTCCATGTTTATACAGATAGCAGTGTAGATATTTCCATGTTTATACAGATGTAGGTGAAGATATTTCCATGTTTATACAGATGACTGTGTGGATATTTCCCTGTTTTTACAGATGGCTGTGTAGATATTTCCGTGTTTATGCAGATAGCAGTGTGGCTATTTCCATGTTGATACAGATAGCGATGTGGATATTTTCATGTTTATAGAGGTGGATGTGTAGGTATTTCCATGTTTATACAGATGGCAGTGTAGTTATTACCATGTTTATACAGATAGTGGTTTAGATATTTCCACGTTTATACAGATGACTGTGTAGGTATTTCCATGTTTATACAGATGGCGCTGTAGAAATTTCCATGTTTATAGAGACAGCCATGTACGTATTTCTATGTTTATAGAGATAGCGGTGTAGACATTTCCATGTTTGTAGAGATGGCGGTGTAGATATTTCCAAGTTTATAAAGAGAGCGGTGGAGAAATTTCCATGTTTATACAGATAGCGGTGGAGATATTTCCATATTTATAGAGATGGCGGTGTAGATATTTCCAAGTTTATAGAGATAGAGGTGTAGATATTTGCGTGTTTATACAGATAGCGGTGTAGCTACTTCCATGTTTATTCAGATAGCGGTGTAGGTACTTCCATGTTCATAGAGATAGCGGTGTAGATATTTCCATGTTTATACAGATGGCTGTGTAGATATTTCCATGTGTATACAGATGGCAGTGTAGATATTTCCATGTTTATACAGATGGAGGTGTAGATATTTCCATGTTTATACAGACGACTGTGTAGATATTGCCATGTTTTTCCACATTGTGGCATAGATATTTCCATGTTTATACAGATAATGGTGTGGCTATTTCCATGTTTATACAGGTAGCGATGTAGATACTTCCATGTTTCTAGAGATGACTGTGTAGATATCTCCGTGATTATACAGATGCCAGTGTTGATATTTCCATGTTTATGCAGATAGTGGTGTAGATATTTCCATGTTTATACAGATGACTGTGTAGGTATTTCCATGTTTATACAGATGGCGTTGTAGATATATCCATGTTTACAGAGATAGCCATGTAGATATTTCCATGTTTACAGAGATGGCTGTGTAGATATTTCCAGTTTTATACAGATGGAAGTGTAGATATTACCACGTATGTACAGATAGAACTGTAGATATTTCCATGTTTATACAAATGGCTGTGTAGGTATTCCCATGTTTATAAAGATAGCGCTGTAGATATTTCCATGTTTATACAGATAGCTGTGTAGTTATTTCCATGTTTATACAGACAGCAGTGTAGATATTTCCATGTTTACAGAGATAGCGGTGTAGATATTTCCATGTTTATACAGATAGCGGAGTAGATATTTCCATGTTTATACAGGTGACTGTGCAGATATTTCCATGTTTTTACAGATGGCGGTGTAGATATTTCCATGTTCATAGAGATGGCGGTGTAGATATTTCCATGTTTATACATATAGCGGTGTGGATATTTTCATGTGTATAGAGATAGCAGTGTAGATATTTCCATATTTATACAGAGAGCGGTGCAGATATTTCCATGTTTATACAGATAGGGGTGTAGATATTTCCATGTTTATACACATTGCTCTGTAGATATTTCCATGTTTATACAGATGGCTGTGTAGATATTTCCATGTTTATACAGATGGCAGTGAAGATATTTCCATGTTTATACAGATGACTGTGTAGATATTTCCAAGCTTATACAGATGACGTTGTAGGTGTTTGCATGTTTATAGAGATAACGGTGTAGATATTTCCATGTTTATACAGATAAGGGTGTAGATATTTCCATCTTTATAGAGATAGCGGTGTAGATGTTTCCATCTTTATTCAGCTAGTGGTGTAGATATTTCCATGTTTATACAGATCATGGTGTAGATATTTCCATGTTTATACAGATCATGGTGTAGATATTTCCATGTTTATACAGCTAGCCTTGTAGATATTTCCATATTTATACAGATGACTTTGTAGAGACTTCCATGTTTTTACAGATGACGGTACAGATATTCCTATGTTTATAGAGATAGAGGGGTAGATATTTCCGTGTATATACTGATGGCTGTGTAGATCTTTACATGTGTATATAGATGGCATTGTAGATATTTTTAAGTTTGTATAGATGGTGGTGTAGATATTTCCATGTTTATACAGATGACTGTGTGGATATTTCCGTGTTTTTACACATGGCGGAGTAGATATTTCCATGTTTATACAGATAGCGGTGTACTTCCATGTTTATACAAATAGCGGTGTAGATATTTCCATGTGTATAGAGATATCAGTGTAGATATTTCCATATTTATACAGAGAGTGGTGTAAATATTTCCATGTTTATACAGATATGGGTGTACGTATTTCCATGTTTATACAGATGACTTTGTAGATATTTCCATGTTTATACTGATAGTGGTGTAGATATTTCCATGGTTATACAGATAGCGGTGTTGGTATTTCCATGCTTATACAGATAGTGATGTAGGTATTTCCATGTTTATACAGTTGACTGTGTAGGTATTTCCATGTTTATACAGATGGCGGTGTAGATATTTCCATGTTTATAGAGATAGCCATGTAGATATTTACATGTTTATACCGAAAGGGTGTAGACATTTCCATGTTTATAGAGATAGCGGTGTAGATATTTCCATGTTTATACAGATAGCGGTGAAGATATTTCCATGTTTACACAGAGAGCAGTGGAGATATTTCCATGTTTATACAGATAGCGGTGGAGATATTTCCATGTTTATAGAGATGGCGGTGTAGATATTTCCATGTTTGTACAGATGGTTTTGTAGGTATTTCCATGTGTATACAGATGACAGTGTAGATATTTCCATGTATATACAGATGGAAGTGTATATATTCCAATCTTTATACAGATGACTGTGTAAATATTTCCATGTTTTTACAGATGGTAGTGTAGATATTTCCGTGTTTATATAGATAGCGTTGTGGCTATTTCCATGTTTATACAGATAGTGATGTAGATATTTCCATGTTTATAAAGATGGCTGTGTACATATTTCCATGTGTATGCAGATGGCAGTGTAGATATTTCCATGTTTATACAGATAGTGGTGTAGATATTTCCATGTTTATACAGTTGACTGTGTAGTTATTTCCATGTTTATACAGCTGGCAGTGTACGTATTTCCGTGTTTATACAGATATCGGTGTAGATATTTCCATGGTTTTACAGATAGCAGTGGAGATATTTCCACGTTTATAGAGTTAGTGGTGTAGATATTTCCGTGTTTATACAGATGACTGTGTAAGTATTTCCGTGTTTATACAGATGGGGGAGTAGATATTTCAATGTATACAGAGATAGGAATGTAGATATTTCCATGTTTACAGAGATAGCGGTGTAGACATTTCCATGTTTATAGAGATAGCGGTGTAGATATTTCCATATTTATACAGATAGCAGTAAAGATATTTCCATGTTTACACAGATACCGGTGTAGATATTTCCATGTTCATAGAGATAGAGGTGTCGATATTTCCATGTTTATACACGTAGCGATATAGTTATTTCCATGTTTACAGAGATAGAGGTGTAGATATTTCTATATTGGCACGGATTGCGGTGTCGATATTTCCATCTTCACCCTGATAGCGGTATACATATTTCCATGTTTACACAGACAGCTGTGTAGATACTTCCATGTTTCCACAGATAGTGCTGTAGATATTTCCATGTTTATACAAATTGCGGTGTAGATATTTCCGTGTTTATAAAGATAGCGGTGTAGTTATTTCCATGTTTATAGAGATAACAGTTTAGAGAATTCCATGTTTGTAGGTATTTCCGTGTGTATACAGATGACAGTGTAGTTATTTCGATGTTTATATAGATGGAGGTGTAGATATTTCCCTTTTTATACAGATGATTGTGTAGATATTTCCATGTTTTTACAGATGGCGGTGTAGATACATCCATGTTTATACAGATAGCAGTGCGTCTATTTCCATGTTTATACAGATAGAGATGTAGATATTTCCATGTTTTTAGAGATGGCTGTGTAAATATTTACATGTTTATACAGAGGGCAGTGTAGATATTTCCATGTTTATACAGATATTGGTGTAGGTATTTCCGTGTTTATACAGATGACTGTGTAGGTATTTCCGTGTTTATACAGATGGCGGTGTAGATATTTCCATGTTTATAGAGATAGCCATGTAGATATTTCCATGTTGATAAAGATAGCGGTGTGGACATATCCAAGTCTATAGAGATAGCGTTGTAGGTATATCCATATTTATACAGTTAGCGGTGTAGATATTTCCAAGTTTATACAGATAGTCGTGTAGATATTTCCAAGTTTATAGAGATAGAAGTGTAGATATTTCCATGTTTATACAGATAGCGGTGTAGATATTTCCATGTTTATACAGATAGCAGTGTAGGTATTTCCATGTTTATGGAGATAGCGATGTAGATATTTCTATGTTTATACAGATGACTGTGTAGATATTTCCATGTTTTTACAGGTGGCGGTGTAGATATTTCCATGTTTATACAGATAGCGGTGTGGCTATTTCCAAGTTTATACAGACAGCAATGTAGATATTTCCATATTTACAGAGATGCCTGTGTAGATATTTCCATGTTTATACAGATGGAAGTGTAGATATTTCTATGTTTATACAGATAATGCTGTAGATATTTCCATGTTTATGCAGATGGCTGTGTAGGTATTCCCATGTTTATAAAGATAGCGCTGTAGATATTTCCATGTTTATACAGATAGCTGTGTAGGTATTTCCATGTTTATACAGATAGCAGTGTATATATTTACATGTTTACAGATATAGCGGTGTAGATATTTCCATGTTTATACAGATAGCGGTGGAGATATTTCCATGTTTATACAGATAACGGTGGAGATATTTCCTTGTTTATACAGATGGCGGTGTAGATATTATGAAGTTCATACAGATGGCGGTATAGATATTTCCAAGATTATACAGATAGCGGTGTAGATGTTTCCATTTTTATACAAATGGCGGTGTAGATAGTACCATGATCATGGAGATGGCAGTGTAGATATTTCCATGTTTATAGAGATAGCAGTGTAGATATTTCCATGTTTATAGAGATAGCAGCATTGTTGTTTCCATGTTTTTAGAGTTAGCGGTGTAGATATTTCCAAGTTTATACAGACGGCTGTGTAGATATTTCCATGTGTGTACAGATGGCAGTGTGCATAGTTCCATGTTATACAGATGGTGGTGAAATAATTCCATGTTTTTTCAGATGACTGTGTGGATATTTCCATGTTTTTACAGATGGCGGTGTATATATTTCCATTTTTCTACAGATGGTGGTGTAGATATTTCCCTGTTTATACAGATAGCGATGTAGATATTTCCATGTTTATGGAGATGGCTGTGTAGATATTTCCCTGTTTATACAGAGGGCAGTGTAGATATGTCCATATATATACAGATGGCGGTGTAGGAATTTCAAGTTTATACAGATAGCGGTGTAGATATTTCCAAGTTTATGCAGATATTGGTGAAGATATTTCCATGTTTATAAAGATAGCGGTGTAGATATTTCCATGTTTATACAGATAGCGGTGTAGGTATTTCCATATTTATAGAGATAGCACTGTAGATATTTCCATGTTTACACATATGGCTGTGTAGTTATTTCCATGTGTATACTGATGGCAGTGTAGATGTTTCCATGTTTATACAGATGGAGGTGTAGATATTTTCACGTTTATACAGATGGCGGTGTAGATATTTCCATGTTTATTCAGATAGCGCTGTGGCAATTTCCATGTTTATAAAATAGTGATGTAGAGATTTCCATGATTGTAGAGATGGCTGTGTAGATATTTCCATGTTTACACAGATGACAGTATACATATTACCATGTTTATACACAGAGCGGTGGAGATATTTCCATGTTTATACAGATGACTCTGTGGGTATTTCCATGTTTATACAGATGGCGGTGTAGATATTTCCATGTTTATAGAGATAGACATGTAGATATTTCCATGTTTATACAGATAGCGGTGTAGATATTTTCATGTTTATTCAGATAGCGTTGTATGTATTTCCATGTTCATAGAAGTAGTGGTGTAGATATTTCCATGTTTATACGGATGGCTGTGTAGATATTTCCATATGTATACAGATGGCAGTGTAGATATTTTCATGTGTATACAGATGGAATTGTAGACATTTCCATGTTTATATCGATGACTGTGTAGATATTTCCATGTTTTTACACATGGCGGCGTAGATATTTCCATGTTTATACATATAGCGGTGTGGGTATTTCCATGTTTCTACAGATAGCGATGTAGATATTTCCATGTTTATAAAGATGACTGTGTAGGTATTTCCGTATTTATACAGATGGCAGTGCAGATATTCCCATGTTTATACATATCGTGTGGTAGATATTTCCATGTTTATACAGATGACTGTGTAGGTATTTCCATGTTTATACAGATGGCGGTGTAGATATTTCCATGTTTATACAGATAGCGGTGGAGATATTTCCATCTTTATACAGATAGCGGTGGAGATATTTCCATGTTTATAGAGATAGTAGTGTATATATTTCCATGTTTATACAGATAGCTGTGTGGCTATTTCCATGTTTATACAGATAGCGGTGTACATATTTCCATGTTTATAGAGATGGCTGTGTAGATATTTACATATTTACCCAGATGGCAGTGAAGATATTTCCAATTTTAGAAAGATAATGGTGTAAGTATTTCCTTGTTTATACAGATTGCGGTGTAGGTATTTCCATTTTTATAGAGATAGCGGTGTAGATATTTCCATGTTTAGACAGATGACAGTGTAGATATTTCCATGTTTTTACAGATGGCGGTGTATATATTTCCATGTTTATACAGATAGCGGTGTGGCTATTTCCATGTTTATACAGAGAGTGGTGTAGATATTTCCATGTTTACAGAGATAGCTGTGTAGATATTTACATGTTTATACAGATGGTAGTGAAGATATTTTCATGTTTATACAGATAGTGTTGTAGATATTTCCAGGTTTATACAGATGACTGTGTAGTTATTTCCATGTTTATACAGATGGCGGTGAAGATATTTCCATGTTTATAGAGACAGCCATGTAGATATTTCCATGTTTATACAGATAGCGATGTAGACATTTCCATGTTTATAGAGATAGCACTGTAGATATTTCCATATTTATACAGATAGCGGTGTCACTATTTCCATGTTTATACAGATAGAGGTGGAGATATTTCCATGTTTATACAGATAGCAGTGTAGATATTTCCATGTTTATACAGATAGCTGTGTGGCTATTTCCATGTTTATACAGATAGCGTTGGAGATACTTCCATGTTTATACAGATAGCTGTGTAGATATTTCCATGTGTATACAGATATCAGTGTAGATATTTCCATGTTTATACAGATGGAGGTGTAGATATTTCCATGTTTATACAGATGACTGTGTAGATATTTCCATGTTTTTACAGATGTCGGTGTATATATTTCCATCTTTATACAGATAGCGGTGCGGTTATTTCCATGTTTAACAGATAGCGGTGTAGATATTTCCATGTTTATAGAGATGGCTGTGTAGATATTTACATGTTTATACAGATGGCAGTGTAGATATATTCATGTTTATACAGATAGTGGTGTAGATATTTCCAGGTTTATACAGATGACTGTGTAGATATTTCCATGTTTATACAGATGGCGGTGAAGGTATTTCCATGTTTATACAGACAGCCACGTAGATATTTCCATATTTATACTGATAGCGGTGTAGACATTTCCATGTTTATAGAGATAGCGCTGTAGATATTTCCATTTTTATACAGATAGCGGTGTAGATTTTTCCATATTTATACAGATAGCGGTGTCACTATTTCCATGTTTATACAGATAGCGGTGGAGATATTTCCATGTTTATACAGATAGCGGTGGAGATATTTCCATGTTTATAGAGATAGCGGTGTAGATATTTCCATGTTTATACAGATAGCTGTGTGGCTATTTCCATGTTTATACTTATAGTGGTGTAGATATTTCCATGTTTATAGAGATGGCTGTGTAAATATTTACATATTTATACAGATGGCTGTGTAGATATTTCCATGTTTAGACAGATAATGGTGTAGATATTTCCATGTTTATACAGATTGCGGTGTAGTTATTTCCATGTTTATAGAGATAGCGGTGAAGATATTTCCATGTTTATACAGATGGCTCTGTAGATATTTCCATGTGTATACAGATGTTAGTGTAGATATTTCCATGTTTTTACAGATGGAGGTGTAGATATTTCCATGTTTATACAGATAGCGGTGTGGCTATTTCCATGTTTATACAGATAGAGGTGTAGATATTTCCATGTTTATAGAGATGGCTATGTAGATATCTCCATATTTATACAGATGGCATTGTAGATATTGTCATGTTTATACAGATAGTGGTGTAGATATTTCCAGGTTTATACAGATGACTGTGTAGGTATTTCCATGTTTATACAGATGGCGGTGTAGATATTTCCATATTTATAGGGATAACCATGTAGATATTTCCATGTTTATACAGATAGCAGTGTGGCTATTTCCATGTTTATACAGATAGCGGTGTAGATATTTCCATGTTTATAGAGATGGCTGTGTAGATATTTACATGTTTATACAGATGGCAGTCTAGATATTTCCATGTTAATAAAGATAGTGGTGTAGATATTTCCAGGTTTATACAGATGACTGTGTAGGTATTTCCATGTTTATACAGGTGGCGGTGTAGATATTTCCATGTTTATAGAGATAGCCATGTAGATATTTCCATGTTTATACAGAGAGCAGTGTAGACATTTCCATGTTTATAGAGATAGCGGTGTACATATTTCCATATTTATACAGACAGCGGTGTCACCATTTCCATCTTTATACAGATAGCGCTGTAGATATTTCCATGTTTATACAGATAGCGGTGGAGTTATTTCCATGTTTATAGGATAGCGGTGGAGATATTTCCAAGTTTATAGAGATAGCGGTGTAGATATTTCCATGTTTATACAGATAGCGATGAAGATATTTCCATGTTTATACAGATTTCGGTGTAGATATTTCCATGTTTATACAGATAGGGTTGTAGATATTTCCATGTTTACACAGATAACGGTGTAGATATTGCCATGTTTATGAAGATAGCCGTGTAGATATTTCCATGATCGTAGAGATAGCTGTGGAGATATTTCCATGTATATACTGATAGCGATGAAGATATTAGCATGTTTATACAGATAGTGGTGTAGATATTTCCCTGTTTATACAGATTTCGTTGTAGATATTTCCATGTTTATACACATAGGGTTGTAGTTATTTCCATGTTTATTCTGATTGCGGTGTAGGTTTTTCCATGTTTATAGAGATAGCGGTGTAGATATTTCCATGTTTATACAGATGGCTGTGTAGGTATTTCCACGTTTATTCAGATGAAGGTGTAGATATTTCCATATTTATACAGATGACTGAATAGATATTTTCATGTTTTTGCGGATGTCATTGTAGATATTTCCATGTTTATACATATAGCGATGTGGCTATTTCCACATTCATACAGATAGCAGTGTAGATATTTCCATGTATATACTGATAGCGATGAAGATATTAGCATATTTATACAGATGGCGGTGCAGATATTTCCATGTTTATACAGATAGCGGTGTACATATTTCCATATTTATACAGATGACTGTGTATTTATTTCCATTTTTATACAGGTGGCGGTGTAGATATTTCCGTGTTTATACAGATAGCGGTGGAGATATTTCCATGTTTATACAGATGGCAGTGAAGATATTTCCATGTTTGTACAGACAGTGGTGTAGATATTTCCATGTTTATACAGATGACTGTGTAGGTATTTCCATATTTATACAGATGGCGGTGTAGATATTTCCATGTTTATAGAGATAGCCATGTAGATATTTCCATGTTTATACAGATAGCGGTGTAGACATTTCCATGTTTATAGAGATAGCGGTGTAGATATTTCCATATTTATACAGATAGCGGTGTCACTATTTCCATGTTTATACAGATAGCGGTGTAGATATTTCCATGTTTATACAGAAAGCGGTGGAGATATTTCCATGTTTATAGAGATAGTCGTGGAGCTATTTCCATGTTTATAGAGATAGCAGTGTAGATATTTCCATGTTTATACAGATTGCTGTGTAGGTATTTCCATGTTTATAGAGATAGCGGTGTAGATATTTCCATGTTCATACAGATAGCGATGTAGTTATTTCCATGTTTATAGAGATAGTGGTGTAGATGTTTCCATCTTTACACTGATAGCAATGTAGATATTTCCATTTTTACACAGATAGCGGTATAGACATTTCCATATTTACATAGACAGCGCTGTAGACATTTCAATGTTACGCAGATAGCGTTCTAGATATTTCCTTGTTAATACAGATAGCGGTGTAGATATTTCCATGTTTATACAGATAGCAGTGGATAAATTTCCATGTTTATACACATAGTGGTGTAGATATTTCCATGTTTATAGAGATAGCGGTGTTCACATTTCCATGTTTATACAGACAGCGATGCAGACATTTCCATGTTCATACTGATGGCGGTGTAGATAGTTCCATATTTCTGGAGATGCCGGTGTAGTTATTTTCATGTTTATAGAGATGGCAATGTAGATATTTCCATGTTTACAGGGCCTGCGGTTTAGATATTTCCATGTTTATAGAGATAGCCGTGTAGGTATTCCCATGTTTATAGATATAGCGCTGTAGATATTTCCATGTTTTTACAGATGGCAGTGTAGATATTTCCATGTTTATAGAAATGGTGGTGTTCATATTTCCAAATTTATACAGATGACTGTGTAGATATTTGCAGGTTTACACAGATGGCGGTGTAGATATTTCCATGTTTATAGAGATAACGGTGTAGACATTTCCATGTTTATATAGATAGCAGTGTAGACATTTCCATGTTTACAGAGATAGCGGGGTAGATATTTCCATGTTTATACAGACAGCAGTGTAGATATTTCCAAGTTTATACAGATATTTGTGTAGGTATTTCCATGTTTATACATATCACGGTGGAGATATTTCCATGTTTATACAGATGGCGGTGTAGATATTTCCATGTTTATACAGATAGCGGTGTAGATATTTCCAAGTTTATACAGATAGTGATGTAGGTATTTCCATGTTTATACAGATAGCGGTGTAGATATTTCCATGTTTATACAGATAGCGGTGTAGGAATATCCATCTTTATAGGGATAGCTGTGTAGATTTCTCCATGTTTATACTGATGGCTGTGTAGATATTTCCATGTGTGTGCAGATGGCAGTGTAGATATTTACATGTTTATACTCACGGAAGTGTAGATATTTCCATGTTTATACAGAGGGCGGTGTAGATATTTCCATGTTTATACAGATAGCAGTGTAGACATTTCTATGTTTATAGAGATAGCTGTGTAGATATTTCCACATTTATACAGATAGCGGTGTAGATATTTCCATGTTTACAGATAGCAGTGTAGATATATCCATGTTTATACAGATAGAAGTGTAGATATTTCCATGGTTATACAGATGACTCTGTACATATTTCCATGTTTATACAGATGTCGTTGTAGATTTTTCCATGTTTATAGAGATAGTGGTGTAGATATTTCCATGTTTATACGGGTAGCTGTGTAGATATTTCCATTTTAATAGAGAGAGCGATGTAGATATTTCCATATTTATACAGATAGCCGTGTAGGTATTTCCATGTTTATTCAGATGGCGGCATAGATATTTCCATATTTCTACAGATAGCGGTGTGGCTAATTCCATGTTTATACAGATGACAGTATAGTTATTCCCATGTTTATTCAGATAGCGATGTAGATATTTCCATGTTTATAGAGATAACGGTGTAGATATTTCCATATTTATACAGATAGCGGTGTAGATATTTCCATGTTTATAGAGTTAGCAGTGCACATATTTCCCCGTTTATACAGATAGCGGTGTAGATATTTCCATGTTTACACAGATAGCGGTGGAGATATTTCCATGTTCATACAGATAGCGGTGGAGATAATTCCATGTTTATAGAGATGGCAGTGTAGATATTTCCAAGTTTATACAGATAGCGGTGTAGATATTTCCATGTTTATACAGATAGCGGTGTAGATATTTCCATATTTATTTACATAGCGGTTTAGGTATTTCCATGTTTCCAGAGACAGCGGTGTAGATATTTCCATGTTTATACAGATGGCTGTGTAGATATTTCCATGTGTATACAGATGGCAGTGTAGATATTTCCTTGTTTATACATAAGGAGGTGTAGATATTTCCATGTTTATACAGATGACTGTGTAGATATTTCCATGTTTTACAGATGGCGGTGTAGATATTTCCATGTTTATACAGATAGCAGTGTGGCTATTTCCATGTTTATGCAGATAGCGGTGTAGATATATCCATTTTTATAGAGATGGCTGTGTAGATATTTTCATGTTTATACAGATGGCAGTGTAGATATTTTCATGTTTATACAGATAGTGGTGTAGATATTTCCAGGTTTATACAGATGACTGTGTAGTTTTTTCCATGTTTTTACAGATGGCGGTGCAGATATTTCCATGTTTATAGAGACAGCCATGTAGATATTTCCATGTTTATACAGATAGCGGTGTAGATATTTCCATGTTTATAGTGATAGCGGTGTAGATATTTCCATATTAATACAGATAGCGGTGTCACTATTTCCATGTTTATACAGATAGCGGTGGAGATATTTCCATGTTTATACAGATAGCGGTGGATATATTTCCAGGTTTATAGAGATAGCGGTGTAGATATTTCCATGTTTATACAGATAGCTGTGTGGCTATTTCCATGTTTATACAGATAACGTTGGAGATATTTCCATGTTTAGAAAGATAGCGGTGGAGATATTTCCATGTTTATACAGATAGCGGTGTGGCTATTTCCATGTTTATACAGATAGCGGTGTAGATATTTCCATGTTTGTACAGACAGTGGTGTAGATATTTCCATGTTTATGCAGATGACTGTGTAGTTATTTCCATGTTTAAGCAGATGGCAGTGTAGATATTTCCATGTTTATACAGATAGCGGTGTGGCTATTTCCATGTTTATACAGATAGCGGTGTAGATATTTCCATGTTTATAGAGATGGCTGTGTAGATATTTACATGTTTATACAGATGGCAGTGTAGATATTTTCATGTTTATACAGATATTGGTGTAGATATTTCCAGGTTTATACAGATGACTGTGTAGGTAGTTCCATATTTATACCGATGGCGGTGAAGATATTTCCATGTTTATAGAGACAGCCATGTAGATATTTCCATGTTTATACTGATAGCGGTGTAGACATTTCCATGTTTATAGAGATAGCGCTGTAGATATTTCCATTTTTATACAGATAGCGGTGTAGATAGTTCCATATTTGTACAGATAGCGGTGTCACTATTTCCATGTTTATACAGATAGCCGTGGAGATATTTGCATGTTTATACAGATAGTGGTGGAGATATTTCCAAGTTTATAGAGATAGCGGTGAAGATATTTCCATGTTTATACTGATAGCTGTATGGCTATTTCCACGTTTATACAGATAGCGTTGGAAATATTTCCATGTTTATACAGATGGCGGTGTAGATATTTCCATGTTTATGCAGATGGCTGTGCAGATATTTCCATGTTGATACATATAGCGTTGTACATATTTCCTTATTTATACAGATGACTGTGTAGTTATTTCTATTTTTATACAGATGGCGGTGTAGATATTTCCATGTTTATACAGATAGCGGTGGAGATATTTCCATGTTTGTACAGATGACTGTGTAGATATTTTCATATTCTTACACATGTCGGTGTAGATATTTCCATGTTTATACAGATAGCGGTGTGGATATTTCCATGTTTATACAGATAGCAGTGTAGATATTTCCATGTTTATAGAAATGGCTGTGTAGATATTTCCATGTTTATACAGATGGCAGTGTAGATATTTCCATGTTTGTAGAGACAGTGGAGTAGATATTTCCATGTTTATACAGATGACAGTGTAGATATTTCCATGTTTATACAGATGGCGGTGTAGATATTTCGATGTTTATACAGATAGCGGTGTAGCTTTTTCCATGTTTATACAGATAGCGGTGTAGAGATTTCCATGTTTATAGAGATGGCTGTGCAGATATTTACATGTTTATACAGATGGCAGTGTAGATATTTCCATGTTTATACTGATAGTGGTGTAAATATTTCCAGGTTTATACAGATGACTGTGTAGTTATTTCCATGTTTATACAGATTGCGGTGTAGGTATTTCCATGTTTATAGAGATAGCGGTGTAGATATTTCCATGTTTATACAGATGGCTGTGTAGATATTTCCATGTGTATACAGATGGCAGTGTAGATATTTCCATATTTATACAGATGGAGGTGTAGATATTTCCATGTTTATACATATGACTGTGTAGATATTTCCATGTTTTTACAGATGGCGGTGTACATATTTCCATGTTTATACAGATACCGGTGTGGCTATTTCCATGTTTATACAGATGGCGGTTTAGATATTTCCACATTTATAGAGATGGCTGTGTAGATATTTCCATGTTTAAACTGATGGAAGTGTAGATATATTCATGTTTATACAGATAGTGGTGTAGATATTTCCAGGTTCATACAGATGACTGTGTAGTTATTTCCATGTTTATATAGATGGCGGTGAAGATATTTCCATGTTTATAGAGACAGCCATGTAGATATTTCCATGTTTATACAGATAGCAGTGTAGACATTTTCATGTTTATAGAGATAGCGCTGTAGATATTTCCATAGTTATACAGATTGCGGTGTCACTATTTCCATGATTATACAGATAGCAGTGGAGATATTTCCATGTTTATACAGATAGCGGTGGAGATATTTCCATGTTTACAGAGATAGCGGTGTAGATATTTCCATGTTTATACAGATAGCTGTGTGGCTATTTCCATGTTTATACAGATAGCGTTGGAGATATTTCCATGTTTATACAAATAGCGGTGGAGATATTTCCATCTTTATACAGATAGCGGTGGAGATATTTCCATGTTTATAGAGATAGTAGTGTATATATTTCCATGTTTATACAGATAGCTGTGTGGCTATTTCCATGTTTATACAGATAGCGGTGTACATATTTCCATGTTTATAGAGATGGCTGTGTAGATATTTACATATTTACCCAAATGGCAGTGAAGATATTTCCAATTTTAGAAAGATAATGGTGTAAGTATTTCCATGTTTATACAGATTGTGGTGTAGGTATTTCCATTTTTATAGAGATAGCGGTGTAGATATTTCCATGTTTAGACAGATGACTGTGTAGATATTTCCATGTTTTTACAGATGGCGGTGTATATATTTCCATGTTTACACAGATAGCGGTGTGGCTATATCCATGTTTATACAGATAGTGGTGTAGATATTTCCATGTTTACCGAGATAGCTGTGTAGATATTTACATGTTTATACAGATGGTAGTGAAGATATTTTCATGTTTATACAGATAGTGTTGTAGATATTTCCAGGTTTATACAGATGACTGTGTAGTTATTTCCATGTTTATACAGATGGCGGTGAAGATATTTCCATGTTTATAGAGACAGCCATGTAGATATTTCCATGTTTATACAGATAGCGATGTAGACATTTCCATGTTTATAGAGATAGCGCTGTAGATATTTCCATATTTATACAGATAGCGGTGTCACTATTTCCATGTTTATACAGATAGAGGTGGAGATATTTCCATGTTTATAGAGATAGCAGTGTAGATATTTCCATGTTTATACAGATAGCTGTGTGGCTATTTCCATGTTTATACAGATAGCGTTGGAGATACTTCCATGTTTATACAGATAGCTGTGTAGATATTTCCATGTGTATACAGATATCAGTGTAGATATTTCCATGTTTATACAGATAGCGGTGTAGATATTTCCATATTTATTTACATAGCGGTTTAGGTATTTCCATGTTTCCAGAGACAGCGGTGTAGATATTTCCATGTTTATACAGATGGCTGTGTAGATATTTCCATGTGTATACAGATGGCAGTGTAGATATTTCCTTGTTTATACATAAGGAGGTGTAGATATTTCCATGTTTATACAGATGACTGTGTAGATATTTCCATGATTTACAGATGGCGGTGTAGATATTTCCATGTTTATACAGATAGCAGTGTGGCTATTTCCATGTTTATGCAGATAGCGGTGTAGATATATCCATTTTTATAGAGATGGCTGTGTAGATATTTTCAAGTTTATACAGATGGCAGTGTAGATATTTTCATGTTTATACAGATAGTGGTGTAGATATTTCCAGGTTTATACAGATGACTGTGTAGTTTTTTCCATGTTTATACAGATGGCGGTGGAGATATTTCCATGTTTATAGAGACAGCCATGTAGATATTTCCATGTTTATACAGATAGCGGTGTAGATATTTCCATGTTTATAGTGATAGCGGTGTAGATATTTCCATATTAATACAGATAGCGGTGTCACTATTTCCATGTTTATACAGATAGCGGTGGAGATATTTCCATGTTTATACAGATAGCGGTGGATATATTTCCAGGTTTATAGAGATAGCGGTGTAGATATTTCCATGTTTATACAGATAGCTGTGTGGCTATTTCCATGTTTATACAGATAACGTTGGAGATATTTCCATGTTTAGAAAGATAGCGGTGGAGATATTTCCATGTTTATACAGATAGCGGTGTGGCTATTTCCATGTTTATACAGATAGCGGTGTAGATATTTCCATGTTTGTACAGACAGTGGTGTAGATATTTCCATGTTTATGCAGATGACTGTGTAGTTATTTCCATGTTTAAGCAGATGGCAGTGTAGATATTTCCATGTTTATACAGATAGCGGTGTGGCTATTTCCATGTTTATACAGATAGCGGTGTAGATATTTCCATGTTTATAGAGATGGCTGTGTAGATATTTACATGTTTATACAGATGGCAGTGTAGATATTTCCATGTTTATACTGATAGTGGTGTAAATATTTCCAGGTTTATACAGATGACTGTGTAGTTATTTCCATGTTTATACAGATTGCGGTGTAGGTATTTCCATGTTTATAGAGATAGCGGTGTAGATATTTCCATGTTTATACAGATGGCTGTGTAGATATTTCCATGTGTATACAGATGGCAGTGTAGATATTTCCATATTTATACAGATGGAGGTGTAGATATTTCCATGTTTATACATATGACTGTGTAGATATTTCCATGTTTTTACAGATGGCGGTGTACATATTTCCATGTTTATACAGATACCGGTGTGGCTATTTCCATGTTTATACAGATGGCGGTTTAGATATTTCCACATTTATAGAGATGGCTGTGTAGATATTTCCATGTTTAAACTGATGGAAGTGTAGATATATTCATGTTTATACAGATAGTGGTGTAGATATTTCCAGGTTCATACAGATGACTGTGTAGTTATTTCCATGTTTATATAGATGGCGGTGAAGATATTTCCATGTTTATAGAGACAGCCATGTAGATATTTCCATGTTTATACAGATAGCAGTGTAGACATTTCCATGTTTATAGAGATAGCGCTGTAGATATTTCCATAGTTATACAGATTGCGGTGTCACTATTTCCATGATTATACAGATAGCAGTGGAGATATTTCCATGTTTATACAGATAGCGGTGGAGATATTTCCATGTTTACAGAGATAGCGGTGTAGATATTTCCATGTTTATACAGATAGCTGTGTGGCTATTTCCATGTTTATACAGATAGCGTTGGAGATATTTCCATGTTTATACAAATAGCGGTGGAGATATTTCCATCTTTATACAGATAGCGGTGGAGATATTTCCATGTTTATAGAGATAGTAGTGTATATATTTCCATGTTTATACAGATAGCTGTGTGGCTATTTCCATGTTTATACAGATAGCGGTGTACATATTTCCATGTTTATAGAGATGGCTGTGTAGATATTTACATATTTACCCAAATGGCAGTGAAGATATTTCCAATTTTAGAAAGATAATGGTGTAAGTATTTCCATGTTTATACAGATTGTGGTGTAGGTATTTCCATTTTTATAGAGATAGCGGTGTAGATATTTCCATGTTTAGACAGATGACTGTGTAGATATTTCCATGTTTTTACAGATGGCGGTGTATATATTTCCATGTTTACACAGATAGCGGTGTTCCTATATCCATGTTTATACAGATAGTGGTGTAGATATTTCCATGTTTACCGAGATAGCTGTGTAGATATTTACATGTTTATACAGATGGTAGTGAAGATATTTTCATGTTTATACAGATAGTGTTGTAGATATTTCCAGGTTTATACAGATGACTGTGTAGTTATTTCCATGTTTATACAGATGGCGGTGAAGATATTTCCATGTTTATAGAGACAGCCATGTAGATATTTCCATGTTTATACAGATAGCGATGTAGACATTTCCATGTTTATAGAGATAGCGCTGTAGATATTTCCATATTTATACAGATAGCGGTGTCACTATTTCCATGTTTATACAGATAGAGGTGGAGATATTTCCATGTTTATAGAGATAGCAGTGTAGATATTTCCATGTTTATACAGATAGCTGTGTGGCTATTTCCATGTTTATACAGATAGCGTTGGAGATACTTCCATGTTTATACAGATAGCTGTGTAGATATTTCCATGTGTATACAGATATCAGTGTAGATATTTCCATGTTTATACAGATAGCGGTGTAGATATTTCCATATTTATTTACATAGCGGTTTAGGTATTTCCATGTTTCCAGAGACAGCGGTGTAGATATTTCCATGTTTATACAGATGGCTGTGTAGATATTTCCATGTGTATACAGATGGCAGTGTAGATATTTCCTTGTTTATACATAAGGAGGTGTAGATATTTCCATGTTTATACAGATGACTGTGTAGATATTTCCATGATTTACAGATGGCGGTGTAGATATTTCCATGTTTATACAGATAGCAGTGTGGCTATTTCCATGTTTATGCAGATAGCGGTGTAGATATATCCATTTTTATAGAGATGGCTGTGTAGATATTTTCAAGTTTATACTGATGGCAGTGTAGATATTTTCATGTTTATACAGATAGTGGTGTAGATATTTCCAGGTTTATACAGATGACTGTGTAGTTTTTTCCATGTTTATACAGATGGCGGTGGAGATATTTCCATGTTTATAGAGACAGCCATGTAGATATTTCCATGTTTATACAGATAGCGGTGTAGATATTTCCATGTTTATAGTGATAGCGGTGTAGATATTTCCATATTAATACAGATAGCGGTGTCACTATTTCCATGTTTATACAGATAGCGGTGGAGATATTTCCATGTTTATACAGATAGCGGTGGATATATTTCCAGGTTTATAGAGATAGCGGTGTAGATATTTCCATGTTTATACAGATAGCTGTGTGGCTATTTCCATGTTTATACAGATAACGTTGGAGATATTTCCATGTTTAGAAAGATAGCGGTGGAGATATTTCCATGTTTATACAGATAGCGGTGTGGCTATTTCCATGTTTATACAGATAGCGGTGTAGATATTTCCATGTTTGTACAGACAGTGGTGTAGATATTTCCATGTTTATACAGATGACTGTGTAGTTATTTCCATGTTTAAGCAGATGGCAGTGTAGATATTTCCATGTTTATACAGATAGCGGTGTGGCTATTTCCATGTTTATACAGATAGCGGTGTAGATATTTCCATGTTTATAGAGATGGCTGTGTAGATATTTACATGTTTATACAGATGGCAGTGTAGATATTTTCATGTTTATACAGATATTGGTGTAGATATTTCCAGGTTTATACAGATGACTGTGTAGGTAGTTCCATATTTATACAGATGGCGGTGAAGATATTTCCATGTTTATAGAGACAGCCATGTAGATATTTCCATGTTTATACTGATAGCGGTGTAGACATTTCCATGTTTATAGAGATAGCGCTGTAGATATTTCCATTTTTATACAGATAGCGGTGTAGATAGTTCCATATTTGTACAGATAGCGGTGTCACTATTTCCATGTTTATACAGATAGCCGTGGAGATATTTCCATGTTTATACAGATAGTGGTGGAGATATTTCCAAGTTTATAGAGATAGCGGTGAAGATATTTCCATGTTTATACTGATAGCTGTATGGCTATTTCCACGTTTATACAGATAGCGTTGGAAATATTTCCATGTTTATACAGATGGCGGTGTAGATATTTCCATGTTTATGCAGATGGCTGTGCAGATATTTCCATGTTGATACATATAGCGTTGTACATATTTCCTTATTTATACAGATGACTGTGTAGTTATTTCTATTTTTATACAGATGGCGGTGTAGATATTTCCATGTTTATACAGATAGCGGTGGAGATATTTCCATGTTTGTACAGATGACTGTGTAGATATTTTCATATTCTTACACATGTCGGTGTAGATATTTCCATGTTTATACAGATAGCGGTGTGGCTATTTCCATGTTTATACAGATAGCAGTGTAGATATTTCCATGTTTATAGAAATGGCTGTGTAGATATTTCCATGTGAATACAAACGACAGTGTAGAAATTTCCATGTTTATACAGATGGAGGTGAAGATATTTCCATGTTTATACAGATGACTGTGTAGGTATTTCCATGTTTTTACAGATGGCGTTGCAGATATTTCCATGATTATACAGATAGCGGTGTGGCTATTTCCATGTTTATACAGATAGCCGTGTAGATATTTCCATGTTTATAGAGATGGCTGTGTAGATATTTACATGTTTATACAGATGGCAGTGTAGATATTTTCATGTTTATACAGATAGTGGTGTAGATATTTCCAGGTTTATTCAGATGACTGTGTAGTTATTTCCATGTTTATACAGATGGCGGTGAAGATATTTCCATTTTTATAGAGACAGCCATGTAGATATTTCCATGTTTATACAGATAGCGGTGTAGACATTTCCATGTTTATAGAGATAGCGCTGTAGATATTTCCATATTTATACAGATAGCGGTGTCACTATTTCCATGTTTATACAGATAACGGTGGAGGTATTTCCATGTTTATAGAGAGAGTAGTGTATATATTTCCATGTTTATACAGATAGCTGTGTGGCTATATCCATGTTTATACAGATAGCGGTGTAGATATTTCCATGTTTATAGAGATGGCTGTGTAGATATTTACATGTTTATACAGATGGCAGTGTAGATATTTTCATGTTTATACAGATAGTGGTGTAGATATTTCCAGGTTTATACAGATGACTGTGTAGTTAATTCCATGTTTATACAGATGGCGGTGACGATATTTCCATGTTTATAGAGACAGCCATGTAGATATTTCCATGTTTATACAGATAGCGGTGTAGACATTTCCATGTTTTCAGAGATAGCGATGTAGTTATTTCCATATTTATAAAGATAGCGGTGTCATTATTTCCATGTTTATACAGATAGCAGTGGAGATATTTCCATGTTTATAGAGATAGCGGTGTAGATATTTCCATGTTTATAGAGATAGTAGTGTATATATTTCTATGTTTATACAGATAGCTCTGTGGGTATTTCCATGTTTATACAGATAGCGGTGTAGATATTTCCATGTTTATAGAGATGTCTGTGTAGATATTTACATATTTACGCAGATGGCAGTGTAGATATTTCCATGTTTAGACAGATAATGGTGTAGGTATTTCCATGTTTATACAGATTGCGGTGTAGACATTTCCATGTTTATAGAGATAGCGGTGTAGATATTTCCATGTTTATACAGATGGCTGTGTAGATATTTCCATGTGTATACAGATGGCACTGTATATATTTCCATGTTTATACAGATGGAGGTGTAGATACTTCCATGCTTAGACAGATGATGGTGTAGATATTTCCATGTTTTTACAGATGGCGGTGTAGATATTTCCAAGTTTAAAAAGATAGAGGTGTGGCTATTTCCATGTTTATACTGATAGCGGTGTAGATATTTCCATGTTTAGAGAGATGGCTGTGTAGATATTTACATGTTTATACAGATGGCGTTGAAGATATTTCCATGTTTATGGAGACAGCCATGTAGATATTTCCAAGTTTATACAGATAGCGGTGTAGACTTTTCCATGTTTATAGAGATAGCGGTGTAGATAGTTCCATATTTATACAGATAGCGGTGTCACTATTTTAATGTTTATACAGATAACGGTGGAGGTATTTCCATGTTTATACAGATAGCGGTGGAGATATTTCCATGTTTATAGAGATAGCGGTGTAGATATTTCCATGTTTATACAGATAGAGTTGGAGATATTTCCATGTTTATAGAGATAGCGGTGTAGATATTTCCATGTTCATACAGATAGCTGTGTGGCTATTTCCATGTTTATGCAGATAGCTTTGGAGATATGTCCATGTATATACAGATGGCGGTGAAGATATTTCCATGTTTATGCAAATGGCGGTGCAGATATTTCCATTTTGATACAGATAGCGGTGTACGTATTTCCTTATTTATACAGATGACTGTGTAGTTATTTCCATTTTTATACAGATGGCGGTGAAGATATTTCCATGTTTATACAGATAGCGGTGGAGATATTTCCATGTTTATACAGATGACTGTGTAGATATTTTCATATTTTTACACATGTCGGTGAAGATATTTCCATGTTTATACAGATAGCGGTGTGGCTATTTCCATGTTTATACAGATAGCAGTGTAGATATTTCCATGTTTATAGAGATGGCTGTGTAGATATTTCCATGTTTATACAGATGGCAGTGTAGATATTTCCATGTTTGTTCAGACAGTGGTGTAGATATTTCCATGTTTATACAGATGACTGTGTAGGTCTTTCCATGTTTATACAGATGGCGGTGTAGATATTTCCATGTTTATACAGATAGCGGTGTGGCTATTTCCATGTTTATACAGATAGCGGTGTAGATATTTCCATGTTTATAGAGATGGCTGTGCAGATATTTACATGTTTATACAGATAGCAGTATAGATATTTCCATGTTTATACAGATAGTAGTGTATATATTTCCAGGTTTATACAGATTACTGTGTAGGTATTTCCATGTTTATACAGATAGCGGTGGAGCTATTTCCATGTTTATCGAGATAGCAGTGTATATATTTCCATATTTATACAGATATCTGTGTGGCTACTTCCATGTTTATACAGATAGTGTTGTAGATATTTCCATGTTTATAGAGAGGGCTGTGTAGATATTTACATATTTACACAGATGGCAGTGTAGATATTTTCATGTTTAGACAGATAATGGTGTAGATATTTACATGTTTATACAGATTTCGGTGTAGGAATTTCCATGTTTATAGAGATAGCGGTGTAGATAATTCCATATTTATACAGATGGCTGTGTAGATATTTCCATGTGTATACAAACGACAGTGTAGAAATTTCCATGTTTATACTGATGGAGGTGAAGATATTTCCATGTTTATACAGATGACTGTGTAGATATTTCCATGTTTTTACAGATGGCGTTGTAGATATTTCCATGATTATACAGATAGCGGTGTGGCTATTTCCATGTTTATACAGATAGCGGTGTAGATATTTCCATGTTTATAGAGATGGCTGTGTAGATATTTACATGTTTATACAGATGGCAGTGTAGATATTTTCATGTTTATACAGATAGTGGTGTAGATATTTCCAGGTTTATTCAGATGACTGTGTAGTTCTTTCCATGTTTATACAGATGGCGGTGAAGATATTTCCATGTTTATAGAGACAGCCATGTAGATATTTCCATGTTTATACAGATAGCGGTGTAGACATTTCCATGTTTATAGAGATAGCGCTGTAGATATTTCCATATTTATACAGATAGCGGTGTCACTATTTCCATGTTTATACAGATAACGGTGGAGGTATTTCCATGTTTATAGAGATAGTAGTGTATATATTTCCATGTTTATACAGATATCTGTGTGGCTATTTCCATGTTTATACAGATAGTGGTGTAGATATTTCCATGTTTATAGAGATGGCTGTGTAGATATTTACATGTTTATACAGATGGCAGTGTAGATATTTTCATGTTTATACAGATAGTTGTGTAGATATTTCCAGGTTTATGCAGATGACTGTGTAGTTAATTCCATGTTTATACAGATGGCGGTGACGATATTTCCATGTTTATAGAGACAGCCATGTAGATATTTCCATGTTTATACAGATGGCGGTGTAGACATTTCCATGTTTTTAGAGATAGCGATGTAGATATTTCCATATTTATAAAGATAGCGGTGTCACTATTTCCATGTTTATACAGATAGCGGTGGAGATATTTCCATGTTTATAGAGATAGCGGTGTAGATATTTCCATGTTTATAGAGATAGTAGTGTATATATTTCTATGTTTATACAGATAGCTCTGTGGGTATTTCCATGTTTATACTGATAGCGGTGTAGATATTTCCATGTTTAGAGAGATGGCTGCGTAGATATTTACATGTTTATACAGATGGCGTTGAAGATATTTCCATGTTTATACAGATGACTGTGTAGATATTTTCATATTTTGACACGTCGGTGAAGATATTTCCATGTTTATACAGATAGCGGTGTGGCTATTTCCATGTTTATACAGATATCAGTGTAGATATTTCCATGTTTATAGAGATGGCTGTGTAGATATTTCCATGTTTATACAGATGGCAGTGTAGATATTTCCATGTTTGTTCAGACAGTGGTGTAGATATTTCCATGTTTATACAGATGACTGTGTAGGTCTTTCCATGTTTATACAGATGGCGGTGTAGATATTTCCATGTTTATACAGATAGCGGTGTGGCTATTTCCATGTTTATACAGATAGCCGTGTAGATATTTCCATGTTTATAGAGATAGCGGTGTAGATATTTCCATATTTATACAGATAGCGTTGTCACTATTTCCATGTTTATACAGATAGCGGTGTCACTATTTCCATGTTTATACAGATAGCGGTGGAGATATTTCCATGTTTATGCAGATAGCGGTGGAGATATTTCCATGTTTATAGAGATAGCGGTGGAGATATTTCCATGTTTATACAGATAGCTATGTGGCTATTTCCATGTTTATACAGATAGCGTTGGAGATATTTCCATGTTTATACAGATAGTAGTGGGGATATTTCCATGTTTATACAGATAGCGGTGTAGATATTTCCATGTTTATACAGATGGCTGTGTAGATATTAACATGTGTATACAGATGGCAGTGTAGATATTTCCATGTTTATACAGATGGAAGTGTAGATATTTCCATGTTTATACAGATGACTGTGTAGATATTTCCATGTTTATACAGATGACTGTGTAGATATTTCCATGTTTTTACAGATGGCGGTGTAGATATTTCAATGTTTATACAGATAGCGGTGTGGCTATTTCCATGTTTTTACAGATAGCGTTGTAGGTATTTCCATGTTTATACAGATAGCGGTGTAGGTATTTCCATGTTGATAGAGATAGCTGTGTAGACATTTTCATGTTTATACAGATAGCGGTGTATATGTTTTCATATTTATGCAGATAGCGGTGTAGATATTTCCATGTTATACAGATAGCGGTGTAGATATTTCCATGTTTCTACAGATAGCTGTGTTGGTATTTCCATGTTTATACAGATGGCGGTGTAGATATTTCCATGTTTATAGAGATATCGGTGTAGAAACATCCATATTTATACAGATTGCGGTGTAGATATTTCCATGTTTATAAAGATTTCTGTGTAGATATTTCCATGTTTATACCGATGACTGTGTAGATATTTCCATGTTTTTACAGATGACGGTTTAGATATTTCCATGTTTATACAGATAGCGGTGTGGCTATTTCCATGTTTATACAGATAGTGGTGTAGATATTTCCATGTTTATAGAGATGACTGTGTAGATATTTCCATGTTTATACAGATGGCAGTGTAGGTATTTCCATGTTCATACATATGGTGGTGTAGATATTTCCAGGTTTATACAGATGACTGTGTAGTTATTTCCATATTTATACACATGGTGGTTTAGATATTTCCATGATTATAGAGATAGCCGTTTAGATATTTCCATGTTTGTTCAAATAGCGGAGTAGATAGTTCCATGTTTATGGAGATAGCGGTGTAGATATTTCCATATTTATACAGATAGCGTTGTAGATATTTACATGTTTATACAGATAGCGGTGTAGATATTTCCATGATTTTACAGATAGCGGTGAAGATATTTCCAAGTATATACAGATAGCGGTGTAGATATATATATGTTTATACAGATTGTGGTGTAGATATTTCTGTGTTTATACAGATAGCGGTGTAGATATTTCCATGTTTATACAGGTAGTAGTGTAGATATTTCCATGTTTATATAGATCGCAGTGTAGACATTTCCATCTTTCTGTAGATAGCGTTGTAGATATTACCATTTTTACACAGATGGTGGTATAGTTTGCTCCATGTTTATGGAGATGGCGTTGTAGATATTTCCACGTTTATAGAGAAAGCTGTGGAGATATTTCCAGGTTTATACAGATAGTGATATAGATATTTCCATGTTTATACAGATAGCTGTGTAGAGATTTCCATGTTTACACAGATAGCTGTGTAGATGTTTCCATGTTTTCACAGATATTGTTGTAGATATTTCCATGTTTATACAGATAGTGTTTTTGATATTTCCATGTTTATACAGATAGCGGCGTACATATTTCCATGTTTATAGAGTTAGCGGTGTGGATATTTCCATGTTTATACTGATAGCGTTGTAGATATTTCCATTTTTATACAGATAGCGGTGTAGATATTTCCATATTTATACAGATAGCGGTGTCACTATTTCCATGTTTATACAGATAGCGGTGGAGATATTTTCATGTTTATACAGATAGCGGTGGAGATATTTCCATGTTTATAGAGATAGCGGTGTAGATATTTCCATGTTTATACAGATAGCGGTGTGGCTATTTCCAAGTTTATACAGATAGTGGTGTAGATATTTCCATGTTTATAGAGATGGCTGTGTAGATATTTACATATTTATACAGATGGCAGTGTAGATATTTCCATGTTTAGACAGATAATGGTGTAGATATTTCCATGTTTATACAGATTGCGGTGTAGGTATTTCCATGTTTGTAGAGATAGCGGTGTAGATATTTCCATGTTTATACAGATGGCTGTGAGGATATTTCCATGTTTATACAGATGGCAGTGTAGGTATTTCCATGTTTATAGAGATGGAGGTGTAGATATTTCCATGTTTATACAGATGACTGTGTAGATATTTCCATGTTTTTACAGATGGCGGTGTAGATATTTCCATGTTTATAGAGATAGCTGTGTACATATTTCCATGTTTATAGAGATGGCTGTGTAGATATTTACATGTTTATACAGATGGCAGTGTAGATATTTTCATGATTATACAGATAGTGGTGTAGATATTTAAAGGTTTTTACAGATGACTGTGTAGTTATTTCCATGTTTATACAGATGGCGGTGTAGATATTTCCATGTTTATACAGATAGCGGTGTGGCTATTTCCATGTTTATACAGATAGCAATGGAGATATTTCCATGTTTATACAGATAGCGGTGGAGATATTTCCATGTTTATAGAGATAGCTGTGTAGATATTTCCATGTTTATACAGAGAGCTGTGTGGTTATTTCCATGTTTATACAGATAGCGTTGGAGACACTTCCATGTTTATACAGATAGCTGTGTAGATATTTCCATGTGTATACAGATGGCAGTGTAGATATTTCCATGTTTATACAGATGGAGGTGTAGATATTTCCATGTTTATACAGATGACTGTGTAGATATTTCCATGTTTTTACAGATGGCGGTGTAGATATTTCCATGTTTATACAGATAGCGGTGTGGTTATTTCCATGTTTATACAGATGGAGGTGTAGATATTTCCATGTTTATACAGATGACTGTGTAGATATTTCCATGTTTTTACAGATGGCGGTGTAGATATTTCCATGTTTATAGAGATGGCTGTGTAGATATTTACATGTTTATACAGATGGCAGTGTAGATATTATCATGTTTATACAGATAGTGGTGTAGATATTTCCAGGTTTATACAGATGACTGTGTAGTTATTTCCATGTTTATACAGATGGCGGTGAAGATATTTCCATGTTTATAGAGATAGCCATGTAGATATTTCCATGTTTATACAGATAGCGGTGTAGACATTTCCATGTTTATAGAGATAGCGGTGTAGATATTTCCATGTTTATACAGATAGCTGTGTGGTTATTTCCATGTTTATACAGATAGCGTTGGAGATATTTCCATGTTTATACAGATGGCGGTGTAGATATTTTCAAGTTTATGCAGATGTCGGTGCAGATATTTCCATGTTTATACAGATAGCGGTGTACATATTTTCATATTTATATAGATGACTGTGTAGTTATTTCCATTTTTATACACATGGCGGTGTAGATATTTCCATGTTTATACAGATAGCGGTGGAGATATTTCCATGTTCATACAGATAGCGGTGGAGATATTTCCATGTTTATAGAGATAGCGGTGTAGATATTTCCATGTTTATACAGATAGCGGTGTGGCTATTTCCAAGATTATACAGATAGCGGTGTAGATATTTCCATGTTTATAGAGATGGCTGTGTAGATATTTACATATTTATACAGATGGCAGTGTAGATATTTCCATGTTTAGACAGATAATGGTGTAGATATTTCCATGTTTACACAGATTGCGGTGTAGGTATTTCCATGTTTATAGAGATAGCGGTGTAGATATTTCCATGTTTATACAGATGGCTGTGTGGATATTTCCATGTTTATACAGATGGCAGTGTAGATATTTCCATGTTTATACAAATGGAGGTGTAGATATTTCCATGTTTATACAGATGACTGTGTAGATATTTCCATGTTTTTACAGATGGTGGTGTAGATATTTCCATGTTTATACAGATAGCGGTGTGGCTATTTCCATGTTTATACAGATAGCGGTGTAGATATTTCCATGTTTATAGAGATGGCTGTGTAGATATTTACATGTTTATACAGATGGCAGTGTAGATATTTTCATGATTATACAGATAGTGGTGTAGATATTTAAAGGTTTATACAGATGACTGTGTAGTTATTTCCATGTTTATACAGATGGCGGTGTAGATATTTCCATGTTTATACAGATAGCGGTGTGGCTACTTCCATGTTTATACAGATAGCAATGGAGATATTTCCATGTTTATACAGATAGCGGTGGAGATATTTCCATGTTTATAGAGATAGCGGTGTAGATATTTCCATGTTTATACAGATAGCTTTGTGGCTATTTCCATGTGTATACAGATAGCGTTGGAGATATTTCTATGTTTATACAGATAGCTGTCTAGATGTTTCCATGTGTATACAGATGGCAGTGTAGATATTTCCATGTTTATACAGATGGAGGTGTAGATATTTCCATGTTTATACAGATGACTGTGTAGAAATTTCCATGTTTTTACAGATGGCGGTGGCGATATTTCCATGTTTATACAGATAGTGGTGTGGCTATTTCCATGTTTATACAGATAGCGGTGTAGATATTTCCATGTTTATAGAGATGGCTGTGTAGATATTTTCATGTTTATACAGATGGCAGAGTAGTTATTTTCATATTTATACAGATAGTCGTGTAGATATTTCCAGATTTATACAGATGACTGTGTATTTATTTCCATGTTTATACAGATGGCGTTGTAGATATTTCCATGTTTATAGAGATAGCCATGTAGATATTTCCATTTTTATACAGATAGCGGTGTAGACATTTCCATGTTTGTAGAGATAGCGGTGTGGAGACTTCCATATTTATACAGATAGCGTTGTCACAATTTCCATGTTTATACAGATAGCGGTGTAGATATTTCCATGTTTATACAGATAGCAGTGGAGATATATCCATGTTTATAGAGATAGCGGTGGAGATATTTCCATGTTTATAGAGATAGCGGTGTAGATATTTCCATATTTATAAAGATAGCTGTGTGGCTATTTCCATGTTTATACAGATAGCGGTGTAGATATTTCCATGTTTATAGAGATGGCTGTGTAGATATTTACATATTTATAGAGATGGCAGTGTAGATATTTCCATGTTTAGACAGATAATGGTGTAGATATTTCCATGTTTATACAGATTGCGGTGTAGGTATTTCCATGTTTATAGAGAGAGCGGTGTAGATATTTCCATGTTTATACAGATGGCTGTGTAGATATTTCCATGTTTATACAAATGGAAGTGTAGATATTTCCATGTTTATACAGATGACTGTGTAGATATTTCCATGTTTTTACAGATGGAGGTGTAGATATTTCCATGTTTATACAGATAGCGGTGTGGCTATTTCCATGTTTATACAGATAGCGGTGTAGATATTTCCATGTTTATAGAGATGACTGTGTAGATATTTTCATGTTTATTCAGATGGCAGTGTAGATATTTTCATGTTTATACAGATAGTGGTGTAGATATTTCCAGGTTTATACAGATGACTGTGTAGTTATTTCCATGTTTATACAGATGGCGGTGAAGATATTTCCATGGTTATAGAGACTGCCATGTAGATATTTCCGTGTTTATAGAGATAGCAGTGTAGACATTTTCTTATTTATAGAGATAGCGCTGTAGCTATTTCCATATTTATACAGATAACGGTGTCACTATTTCCATGTTTTTACAGATAGTGGTGGAGACATTTCCATGTTTATACAGATAGCGGTGGTGATATTTCCATGTTTATAGAGATAGCGGTGTAGATATTTCCATGTTTATACAGATAGCTGTGTGGCTATTTCCATGTTTATACAGATAGCGTTGGAGATATTTCCATGTTTATACAGATAGCGGTGGAGATATTTCCATGTTTATAGAGATAGCGGTGTAGATATTTCCATGTTTATACAGATAGCGGTGTGGCTATTTCCAAGTTTATACAGATAGCGGTGTAGATATTTCCATGTTTATAGAGATGGCTGTGTAGATATTTACATATTTATACAGATGGCAGTGTAGATATTTCCATGTTTAGACAGATAATGGTGTAGATATTTCCATGTTTATACAGATTGCGGTGTAGGTATTTCCATGTTTATAGAGATAGCGGTGTAGATATTTCCATGTTTATACAGATTGCTGTGAGGATATTTCCATGTTTATACAGATGGCAGTGTAGATATTTCCATGTTTATACAGATGGAGGTGTAGATATTTCCATGTTTATACAGATGACTGTGTAGATATTTCCATGTTTTTACAGATGGCGGTGTAGATATTTCCATGTTTATAGAGATAGCTGTGTAGATATTTCCATGTTTATAGAGATGGCTGTGTAGATATTTACATGTTTAAACAGATGGCAGTGTAGATATTTTCATGATTATACAGATAGTGGTGTAGATATTTAAAGGTTTTTACAGATGACTTTGTAGTTATTTCCATGTTTATACAGATGGCGGTGTAGATATTTCCATGTTTATACAGATAGCGGTGTGGCTATTTCCATGTTTATACAGATAGCAATGGAGATATTTCCATGTTTATACAGATAGCGGTGGAGATATTTCCATGTTTATAGAGATAGCGGTGTAGATATTTCCATGTTTATACAGATAGCTTTGTGGCTATTTCCATGTGTATACAGATAGCGTTGGAGATATTTCTATGTTTATACAGATAGCTGTGTAGATGTTTCCATGTGTATACAGATGGCAGTGTAGATATTTCCATGTTTATACAGATGGAAGTGTAGATATTCCCATGTTTATACAGATGACTGTGTAGAAATTTCCATGTTTTTATAGATGGCGGTGTCGATATTTCCATGTTTATACAGATAGTGGTGTGACTATTTCCATGTTTATACAGATAGCGGTGTAGATATTTCCATGTTTATAGAGATGGCAGTGTAGTTATTTTCATGTTTATACAGATAGTGGTGTAGATATTTCCAGGTTTATACAGATGACTGTGTATTTATTTCCATGTTTATACAGATGGCGTTGTAGATATTTCCATGTTTATAGAGATAGCCATGTAGATATTTCCATGTTTATATAGATAGCGGTGTAGACATTTCCATGATTGTAGAGATAGCGGTGTCGAGATTTCCATATTTATACAGATAGCGTTGTCACTATTTCCATGTTTATACAGATAGCGGTGTAGATATTTCCATGTTTATACAGATAGCGGTGGAGATATATCCATGTTTATACAGATAGCGGTGGAGATATTTCCATGCTTATAGAGATAGCGGTGTAGATATTTCCATATTTATAAAGATAGCTGTGTGGCTATTTCCATGTTTATACAGATAGCGGTGTAGATATTTCCATGTTTATAGAGATGGCTGTGTAGATATTTACATATTTATACAGATGGCAGTGTAGATATTTCCATGTTTAGACAGATAATGGTGTAGATATTTCCATGTTTATACAGATTGCGGTGTAGGTATTTCCATGTTTATAGAGAGAGCGGTGTAGATATTTCCATGTTTATACAGATGGCTGTGTAGATATTTCCATGTTTATACAGATGGAAGTGTAGATATTTCCATGTTTGTACAGATGACTGTGTAGATATTTCCATGTTTTTACAGACGGAGGTGTAGATATTTCCATGTTTATACAGATAGCGGTGTGGCTATTTCCATGTTTATACAGATAGCGGTGTAGATATTTCCATGTTTATAGAGATGACTGTGTAGATATTTTCATGTTTATTCAGATGGCAGTGTAGATATTTTCATGTTTATACAGATGGTGGTGTAGATATTTCCAGGTTTATAGAGATAGCGGTGTAGATATTTCCATGTTTATACAGATAGCTGTGTGGCTATTTCCATGTTTATACAGATAGCGTTGGAGATATTTCCATGTTTATACAGATAGCGGTGGAGATATTTCCATGTTTTTACAGATAGTGGTGGAGATATTTCCATGTTTATACAGATAGCGGTGGTGATATTTCCATGTTAATAGAGATAGCGGTGTAGATATTTCCATGTTTATACAGATAGCTGTGTGGCTATTTCCATGTTTATACAGATAGCGTTGGAGATATTTCCATGTTTATAAAGATAGCGGTGGAGATATTTCCATGTTTGTACAGATAGCGGTGGAGATATTTCCATGTTTATACAGATAGCGGTGTCACTATTTCCATGTTTATACAGATAGCAGTGGAGATATTTCCATGTTTATACAGATAGCAGAGGAGATATTTACATGTTTATAGAGATAGCGGTGTAGATATTTCCATGTTTATACAGATAGGGGTGTGGCTATTTCCATGTTTATACAGATAGCGTTGGAGATATTTCCATGTTTATAGAGATAGCGGTGCAGATATTTCCATGTTTATACAGATAGCTGTGTCTATTTCCATGTTTATACAGATAGCGTTGGAGATATTTCCATGTTTATACAGATAGCGGTGGAGATAATTCCATGTTTATACAGATAGCATTGGAGATATTTCCATGTTTATAGAGATAGTAGTGTATATATTTCCATGTTTATACAGATAGCTGAGTGGCTATTTCCATGTTTATACAGATAGCGGTGTAGATATTTCCAAGTTTATAGAGATGGATGTGTAGATATATACATATTTGCGCAGATGGCAGTGTAGATATTTCCATGTTTAGACAGATAATGGTGTAGGTATTTCCATGGTTATACAGATTGCGGTGTAGATATTTCCATGTTTATAGAGATAGTGGTGTAGATATTTCCATGTTAATACAGATGGCTGTGTAGATATTTCCATGTGTATACAGATGGCAGTGTAGATATTTCCATGTTTATACAGATGGAGGTGTAGATATTTCCATGTTTATACAGATGACTGTGTAGATATTTCCATGTTTTTACAGATGGCGGTGTATATATTTCCGTGTTTATATAGATAGCGGTGTGCCTATTTCCATGTTTATACAGAAAGCGGTGTAGATATTTCCATGTTTATAGAGATGGCTGTGTAGATATTTACATGTTTATACAGATGGAGGTGTAGATATTTCCTTGTTTATACAGATGGAGGTGTAGATATTTCCATGTTTATACAGATGACTGTGTAGATATTTCCATGTTTTTACAGATGGCGGTGTAGATATATCCATTTTTATACAGATAGCGGTGTGGTATTTCTAGGTTTATACAGATGACTCTGTAGGTATTTCCATGTTTATACAGATGGCAGTGTAGATATTTCCATGTTTATACAGATAGTGGTGTAGATATTTCCATGTTTATAGAGTTAGAGGAGTAGATATTTCCATATTTATACAGATAGCGGTGTAGACATTTCCATGTTTATAGAGATAGCGGTGTAGATATTTCCATATTTATACAGATAGCGGTGTCACTATTTCCATGTTTATACAGATAGCAGTGGAGATATTTCCATGTTTATACAGATAGGGGTGGAGATATTTCCATGTTCATAGAGATAGCGGTGCAGAAATTTCCATGTTTATACAGATAGCTCTGTGGCTATTTCCATGTTTATACAGATAGCTTTGGAGATATTTCCATCTTTATGCTGATGGCGTTGTGGATATTTCCATGTTTATGCAGATGTCGGTGCTGATATTTCCATGTTTATACAGATAGCGCTGTACATATTTCCATATTTATACAGATGACTGTGTAGTTATTTCCATTTTTATACAGATGTTGGTGAAGATATTTCCATGTTTATACAGATAGCGGTGGAGATATTTCCATGATTATATAGATAGCGGTGGTGATATTTCCATGTTTATAGAAATAGCGGTGTAGATATTTCCATGTTTATACAGATAGCTTTGTGGCTATTTCCATGTTTTTACAGATAGCGGTGTAGATATTTCCATGTTTATAGAGATGGCTGTGTAGATATTTACATATTTATAAAGATGGTAGTGTAGATATTTCCATGTTTAGACAGATAATTGTGTAAATATTTCCATGTTTATACAGATTGCGGTGTAGGTATTTCCATGTTTATAGAGAGAGCGGTGTAGATATTTCCATGTTTATACAGATTGCTGTGTACATATTTCCATGTTTATACTGATGGAAGTGTAGATATTTCCGTGTTTATACAGATGACTGTGTAGATATTTCCATGTTTTTACAGATGGCGGTGTAGATATTTCCATGTTTATACAGATAGCGGTGTGGCTGTTTCAATGTTTATACAGATAGCGGTGTAGATATTTCCATGTTTATAGAGATGACTGTGTAGATATTTTCATGTTTATACAGATGGCAGTGTAGATATTTTCATGTTTATACAGATAGTGGTGTAGATATTTCCAGGTTTATACAGATGACTGTGTAGTTATTTCCATGTTTATACAGATGGCGGTGAAGATATTTCCATGGTTATGGAGACAGCCATGTAGATATTTCCATGTTTATAGAGATAGCGGTGTAGACCTTTTCTTGTTTATAGAGATAGCGTTGTAGCTATTTCCATATTTATACAGATAGCGGTGTCACTATTTCCATGTTTTTACAGATAGTGGTGGAGATATTTCCATGTTTATACAGATAGCGGTGGTGATATTTCCATGTTTATAGAGATAGCGGTGTAGATATTTCCATGTTTATACAGATAGCTGTGTGGCTATTTCCATCTTTATACAGATAGCGTTGGAGATATTTCCATGTTTATACAGATAGCGGTGGAGATATTTCCATGTTTGTACAGATAGCGGTGGAGATATTTCCATGTTTATAGAGATAGTAGTGTATATATTTCCGTGTTTATACAGATAGCTTTGTGGGTATTTCCATGTTTATACAGATAGCGGTGTAGATATTTCCATGTTTATAGAGATGGCTGTGTAGATATTTACATATTTACGCAGATGGCAGTGTAGATATTTCCATGTTTAGACAGATAATGGTGTAGGTATTTCCATGTTTATACAGATTGCGGTGTAGACATTTCCATGTTTATAGAGATAGCGGTGTAGATATTTCCATGTTTATAGAGATGGCTTTGTAGATATTTCCATGTGTATACAAATGGCAGTGTAGATATTTCCATGTTTATACAGATGGAGGTGTAGATATTTCCATGTTTATACAGATGACTGTGTAGATATTTCCATGTTTTCACAGGTGGCGGTGTATATATTTCCATGTTTATACAGATAGCGGTGTGGCTATTTCCATGTTTATACAGAAAGCGGTGTGGATATTTCCATGTTTATAGAGATGGCTGTGTAGATATTTACATGTTTATACAGATGGCAGTGTAGATATTTTCATGTTTACACAGATAGTGGTGTAGATATTTCCGGGTTTATACAGATGACTGTGTAGCTATTTCCATGTTTATACAGATGGCGGTGAAGATATTTCCATGTTTATAGAGACAGCCATGTAGATATTTCCATGTTTATACAGATAGCGGTGTAGACATTTCCATGTTTATAGAGATAGCGCTGTAGATATTTCCATATTTATACAGATAGCGGTGTCACTATTTGCATGTTTATACAGATAGCAGTGGAGATATTTCCATGTTTATACAGATAGCGGAGGAGATATTTACATGTTTATAGAGATAGCGGTGTAGATATTTCCATGTTTTTACAGATAGGGGTGTGGCTATTTCCATGTTTATACAGATAGCGTTGGAGATATTTCCATGTTTATACGGATAGCGGTGGAAATATTTCCATGTTTATACAGATAGCGGTGGAGGTATTTCCATGTTTATAGAGATAGCAGTGTATATATTTCCATATTTATACAGATATCTGTGTGGCTATTTCCAAGTTTATACAGATAGTGTTGTAGGTATTTCCATGTTTATAGAGATGGCTGTGTAGATATTTACATATTTACACAGATGGCAGTGTAGATATTTTCATGTTTAGACAGATAATGGTGTAGATATTTACATGTTTTTACAGATTTCGGTGTAGGAATTTCCATGTTTATAGAGATAGCGGTGTAGATAATTCCATATTTATACAGATGGCTGTGTAGATATTTCCATGTGTATACAAACGACAGTGTAGAAATTTCCATGTTTATACAGATGGAGGTGAAGATATTTCCATGTTTATACAGATGACTGTGTAGATATTTCCATGTTTTTACAGATGGCGGTGTAGATATTTCCATGATTATACAGATAGCGGTGTGGCTATTTCCATGTTTATACAGATAGCGGTGTAGATATTTCCATGTTTATAGAGATGGCTGTGTAGATATTTACATGTTTATACAGATGGCAGTGTAGATATTTTCATGTTTATACAGATAGTGGTGTAGATATTTCCAGGTTTATTCAGATGACTGTGTAGTTATTTCCATGTTTATACAGATGGCGGTGAAGATATTTCCATGTTTATAGAGACAGCCATGTAGATATTTCCATGTTTATACAGATAGCGGTGTAGACATTTCCATGTTTATTGAGATAGCGCTGTAGATATTTCCATATTTATACAGATAGCGGTGTCACTATTTCCATGTTTATACAGATAACGGTGGAGGTATTTCCAAGTTTATAGAGATAGTAGTGTCTATATTTCCATGTTTATACAGATAGCTGTGTGGCTATTTCCATGTTTATTCAGATAGCGGTGTAGATATTTCCATGTTTATAGAGATGGCTGTGTAGATATTTACATGTTTATACAGATGGCAGTGTAGATATTTTCATGTTGATACAGATAGTGGTGTAGATATTTCCAGGTATATACAGATGACTGTGAAGTTAATTCCATGTTTATACAGATGGCGGTGACGATATTTCCATGTTTATAGAGACAGCCATGTAGATATTTCCATGTTTATACAGATAGCGGTGTAGACATTTCCATGTTTTTAGAGATAGCGATGTAGATATTTCCATATTTATAAAGATAGCGGTGTCACTATTTCCATGTTTATACAGATAGCGGTGGAGATATTTCCATGTTTATAGAGATAGCGGTGTGGATATTTCCATGTTTATAGAGATAGTAGTGTATATATTTCTATGTTTATACAGATAGCTCTGTGGGTATTTCCATGTTTATACAGATAGCGGTGTAGATATTTCCATGTTTATAGAGATGTCTGTGTAGATATTTACATACTTACGCAGATGGCAGTGTAGATATTTCCATGTTTAGACAGATAATGGTGTAGGTATTTCCATGTTTATACAGATTGCGGTGTAGACATTTCCATGTTTATAGAGATAGCGGTGTAGATATTTCCATGTTTATGCAGATGGCAGTGTAGATATTTCCATGTGTATACAGATGGCAGTGTAGATATTTCCATGTTTATACAGATGGAGGTGTAGATACTTCCATGTTTAGACAGATGATGATATAGATATTTCCATGTTTTTACAGATGGCGGTGTAGATATTTCCAAGTTTAAAAAGATAGAGGTGTGGCTATTTCCATGTTTATACTGATAGCGGTGTAGATATTTCCATGTTTAGAGAGATGGCTGTGTAGATATTTACATGTTTATACAGATGGCGTTGAAGATATTTCCATGTTTATGGAGACAGCCATGTAGATATTTCCAAGTTTATACAGATAGCGGTGTAGACATTTCCATGTTTATAGAGATAGCGGTGTAGATAGTTCCATATTTATACAGATAGCGTTGGAGATATTTCCATGTTTATAGAGATAGCGCTGTAGATATTTTCATGTTCATACAGATAGCTGTGTGGCTATTTCCATGTTTATACAGATAGCGTTGGAGATATGTCCATGTATATACAGATGGCGGTGTAGATATTTCCATGTTTATGCAAATGGCGGTGCAGATATTTCCATTTTGATACAGATAGCGGTGTACATATTTCCTTATTTATACAGATGACTGTGTAGTTAATTCCATTTTTATACAGATGGCGGTGAAGATATTTCCATGTTTATACAGATAGCGGTGGAGATATTTCCATGTTTATACAGATGACTGTGTAGATATTTTCATATTTTTACACATGTCGATGAAGATATTTCCATGTTTATACAGATAGCGGTGTGGCTATTTCCATGTTTATACAGATAGCAGTGTAGATATTTCCATGTTTATAGAGATGGCTGTGTAGATATTTCCATGTTTATACAGATGGCAGTGTAGATATTTCCATGTTTGTTCAGACAGTGGTGTAGATATTTCCATGTTTATACAGATGACTGTGTAGGTCTTTCCATGTTTATACAGATGGCGGTGTAGATATTTCCATGTTTATACAGATAGCGGTGTGGCTATTTCAATGTTTATACAGATAGCGGTGTAGATATTTCCATGTTTATAGAGATGGCTGTGCAGATATTAACATGATTATACAGATAGCAGTGTAGATATTTCCATGTTTATACAGATAGTAGTGTATATATTTCCAGGTTTATACCGATTACTGTGTAGGTATTTCCATGTTTATACAGATGGCGGTGTAGATATTTCCATGTTTATAGAGATAGCCATGTTGATATTTCCATGTTTATACAGATAGCGGAGTAGACATTTCCATGTTTATAGAGATAGCGGTGTAGATATTTCCATTTTATACAGATAGCGTTGTCACTATTTCCATGGTTATACAGATAGCGGTGTCACTATTTCCATGTTTATACAGATAGCGGTGGAGATATTTCCATGTTTATACAGGTAGCGGTGGAGATATTTCCATGTTTATAGAGATAGCGGTGGAGATATTTCCATGTTTATACAGATAGCTATGTGGCCATTTCCATGTTTATACAGATAGCGTTGGAGATATTTCCATGTTTATACAGATAGCAGTGGGGATATTTCCATGTTTATACAGATAGCGGTGTAGATATTTCCATGTTTATAGAGATGGCTGTGAAGATATTTACATATTTATACAGATGCCAGTGTAGATATTTCCATGTTTAGCAGATAATGGTGTAGATTTTTCCATGTTTATACAGAATGTGGTGTAGGTATTTCCATGTTTATAGAGATAGCGGTGTAGATATTTCGATGTTTATACAGATGGCTGTGTAGATGTTTTCATGTTTATTCAGATGGCAGTGTAGATATTTTTATGTTTATACTGATAGTGGTGTAGATATTTCCAGGTTTATACAGATGACTGTGTAGTTATTTCCATGTTTATACAGATGGCGGTGAAGATATTTCCATGGTTATAGAGACAGCCATGTAGATATTTCCATGTTTATACAGATAGCGGTGTAGACATTTCCATGTTTATAGAGATAGCGGTGTAGATATTTCCATATTTATACAGATAGCGGTGTCACTATTTCCATGTTTTTACAGATAGCGGTGGAGATATTTCCATGTTTATAAATATCGCGGTGGAGATATTTCCATGTTTGTACAGACAGTGGTGTAGATATTTCCATGTTTATACAGATGACTGTGTAGGTATTTCCATGTGTATACAGATGGCGGTGTAGACATTTCCATGTTTATACAGATAGCGGTGTGGCTATTTCCGTGTTTATACAGATAGCGGTGCAGATATTTCCATCTTTATAGTGATTGCGGTGTAGATATTTCCATGTTTATACAGATAGCTGTGTCTATTTCCATGTTTATACAGATAGCGTTGGAGATATTTCAATGTTTATACAGATAGCGGTGGAGATATTTCCATGTTTATACAGATAGCGGAGGAGATATTTCCATGTTTATAGAGATAGTAGTGTACATATTTTCATGTGTATACAGATAGCTGAGTGGCTATTTCCATGTTTATACAGATAGCGGTGTCGATATTTCCATGTTTATAGAGATGGATGTGTAGATATATACATATTTACACAGATGGCAGTGTAGATATTTCCATGTTTAGACAGATAATGGTGTAGGTATTTCCATGGTTATACAGATTGCGGTGTAGATATTTCCATGTTTATAGAGATAGCGTTGTAGATATTTCCATGTTAATACAGATGGCTGTGTAGATATTTCCATGTGTATACAGATGGCAGTGAAGATATTTCCATGTTTATACAGATGGAGGTGTAGATATTTCCATGTTTATACAGATGACTGTGTAGATATTTCCATGTTTTTACAGATGGCGGTGTATATATTTCCGTGTTTATATAGATAGCGGTGTGCCTATTTCCATGTTTATACAGAAAGCGGTGTAGATATTTCCATGTTTATAGAGATGGCTGTGTAGATATTTACATGTTTATGCAGATGGAGGTGTAGATATTTCCATGTTTATACAGATGGAGGTGTAGTTATTTCCATGTTTATACAGATGACTGTGTAGATATTTCCATGTTTTTACAGATGGCGCTGTAGATATTTCCATGTTTATACAGATAGCGGTGTGGTATTTCTAGGTTTATACAGATGACTCTGTAGGTATTTCCATGTTTATACAGATGGCAGTGAAGATATTTCCATGTATATAGAGACAGTCATGTAGATATTTCCATGTTTATACAGATAGCGGTGTAGACATTTCCATGTTTATAGAGATAGCGGTGTAGCTATTTCCATATTTATACAGATAGCGGTGTCACCATTTCCATGTTTATACAGATAGCAGTGGAGATATTTCCATGTTTATACAGATAGGGGTGGAGATATTTCCATGTTCATAGAGATAGCGGTGTAGATATTTCCATGTTTATACAGATAGCTTTGTGGCTATTTCCATGTTTTTACAGATAGCTTTGGAGATATTTCCATGTTTATACTGATGCCGGTGTAGATATTTCCATGTTTATGTAGATGTCGGTGCTGATATTTCCATGTTTATACAGATGGCGCTGTACATATTTCCATATTTATACAGATGACTGTGTAGCTATTTCCATTTTTATACAGATGGTGGTGAAGGTATTTCCATGTTTATACAGATAGCGGTGGAGATATTTCCATGTTTATATAGATATCGGTGGTGATATTTCCATGTTTATAGATATAGCGGTGTAGATATTTCCATGTTTATACAGTTAGCTTTGTGGATATTTCCATGTGTTTACACATAGCGGTGTAGATTTTTCCATGTTTATAGAGATGGCTGTGTAGATATTTACATATTTATACAGATGGTAGTGTAGATATTTCCATGTTTAGACAGATAATTGTGTAAATATTTCCATGTTTATACTGATTGCGGTGTAGGTATTTCCATGTTTATAGAGATAGCGGTGTAGATATTTCCATGTTTATACAGATAGCTGTGAGGCTGTTTCCATGTTTATACTGATAGCGTTGGAGATATTTCCATGTTTATACAGATGACGGTTTAGATATTTCCATGTTTATGCAGATGGCGGTGCAGATATTTCCATGTTTATACAGATAGCAGTGTACATATTTCAATATGTATACAGATGACTGTGTAGTTATTTCCATTTTTACACATATGGCGGTGTAGATATTTCTATGTTTATACAGATAGCGGTGGAGATATTTCCATGTTTATACAGATGACTGTGTAGATATTTTCATATTTTTACACATGTCGGTGTAGATATTTCCATGTTTATACAGATAGCGCTGTGGCTATTTCCATATTTATACAGATAGTAGTGTAGATATTTCCATGTTTATAGAGATGGCTGTGTAGGTATTTCCATGTTTATACAGATGGCCGTGTAGATATTTCCATGTTTGCACAGACAGTGGTGTAGATATTTCCATGTTTATACAGATGATTGTGAAGGTATTTCCATGTTTATACAGATGGCGGTGTAGACACTTCCATGTTTCTACAGATGATTGTGAAGGTATTTCCATGTTTATACAGATGGCGGTGTAGACATTTCCATGTTTATACAGATAGCGTTGTGGCTATTTCCATGTTTACAGAGATAGCGGTGTAGATATTTCCAGGTTTATATAGATAGCGGTGTGGCTATTTCCAAGTTTATACAGATAGCGGTGTAGATATTTCCATGTTTATAGAGATGGCTGTGTAGATATTTACATATTTATACAGATGGCAGTGTAGATATTTCCATGTTTAGACAGATAATGGTGTAGATATTTCCATGTTTATACAGATTGTGGTGTAGGAATTTCCATGTTTATAGAGATAGCGGTGTAGATATTTCCATGTTTATACAGATGGCTGTGTGGTTATTTCCATGTGCATTCAGATGGCAGTGTAGATATTTCCATGTTTATACAGATGGAGGTGTAAATATTTCCATGTTTATACAGATGACTGTGTAGATATTGTCATATTTTTACACATGTCGGTGTAGATATTTCCAGGTTTATACTGATAGCGGTGTGGTTATTTCCATGTTTATACATATAGCAGTGTAGATATTTCCATGTTTATACAGATGGCCGTGTAGATATTTCCATGTTTGTACAGACAGTGGTGTAGATATTTCCATGTTTATACAGATGACTGTGTAGGTATTTCCATGTTTATATAGATGGCGGTGTAGACATTTCCATGTGTATGCAGATAGCGGTGTGGCTATTTCCATGTTTATACAGATAGCGGTGCAGATATTTCCATGTTTATAGAGATGGCTGTGCAGATATTTACATGTTTATACAGATGGCAGTGTAGTTATTTCCATGCTTATGCAGATAGTGGTGTAGTTATTTCCAGGTTTATACAGTTGACTGTGTAGTTATTTCCATGTTTCTACCGATGGCGGTGAAGATATTTCCATGTTTATAGAGACAGCCATGTAGATATTTCCATGTTTATACAGATAGCGGTGTAGACATTTCAATGTTTATAGAGATAGCGGTGTAGATATTTCCATATTCATACAGATAGCGGTGTCACTATTTCCATGTTTATACAGATAGCGGTGGAGATATTTCCATGTTTATACAGATAGCGGTGGAGATATTTCCATGTTTATAGAGATAGCGGTGTAGATATTTCCATGTTTGTACAGACAGTGGTGTAGATATTTCCATGTTTATACAGATGACTGTGTAGTTATTTCCATGTTTATACAGATGGCGGTGTACACATTTCCATGTTTATACAGATAGCGGTGGGGCTATTTCCATGTTTATAGAGATAGCGTTGTAGATATTTCCATTTTTATAGAGATGGCTGTGTAGATATTTCCATGTTTATACAGATGGCAGTGTAGATATTTCCATGTTTATACAGATAGTGGTGTAGATATTTCCAGGTTTATACAGATGACTGTGTAGGTATTTCCATGTTTATACAGATGGCGGTGTAGATATTTCCATGTTTATAGAGATAGCCATGTAGATATTTCCATGTTTATACAGATAGCGGTGTAGACATTTCCATGTTTATAGAGATAGCGGTGTAGATATTTCCATATTTATACAGATAGCGGTGTCACTATTTCCATGTTTATACAGATAGCGGTGTAGATATTTCCATGTTTATACAGATAGCGGTGGAGATATTTCCATGTTTATACAGATAGCGGTGGAGATATTTCCATGTTTATAGAGATAGCGGTTTAGATACTTCCATGTTTATATAGATAGCGGTGTGGCTATTTCCAAGTTTATACAGATAGCGGTGTAGATATTTCCATGTTTATAGAGATGGCTGTGTAGATATTTATATATATATACAGATGGCAGTGTAGATATTTCCATGTTTAGACAGATAATGGTGTAGATATTTCCATGTTTATACAGATTGTGGTGTAGGTATTTCCATGTTTATAGAGATAGCGGTGTAGATATTTCCATGTTTATACAGATGGCGGTGAAGATTTTTCCATGTTTTTAGAGACAGCCATGTAGATATTTCCATGTTTATACAGATGGAGGTGTAAATACTTCCATGTTTATAGAGATAGCGGTGTAGATACTTCCATGTTTATACAGATAGCTGTGTGGCTATTTCCATGTTTATACAGATAGCGTTGGAGATATTTCCATGTTTATACAGATGGCGGTGTAGATATTTCCATGTTTATGCAGATGGCGGTGCAGATATTTCCATGTTTATACAGATAGCGGTGTACATATTTCCATATTTACACAGATGACTGTGTAGTTATTTCCATTTTTATACACATGGCGGAGTAGATATTTCCATGTTTTTACAGATAGCGGTGGAGATATTTCCATGGTTATGCAGATGACTCTGTAGATATTTTCATATTTTTACACATGTCGGTGTAGATATTTCCATGTTTATACAGATAGCGGTGTGGCTATTTCCATGTTTATACAGATATCAGTGTAGATATTTCCATGTTTATGGAGATGGCTCTGTAGATATTTCCATGTTTATACAGATATCAGTGTAGATATTTCCATGTTTGTACAGACAGTGGTGTAGATATTTCCATGTTTATACAGATGACTGTGTAGTTATTTCCATGTTTATACAGATGGCGGTGTACACATTTCCATGTTTATACAGATAGCGGTGCGGCTATTTCCATGTTTATACAGATAGCGTTGTAGATATTTCCATTTTTATAGAGATGGCTGTGAGGATATTTACATGTTTATACAGATGGCAGTGTAGATATTTTCATGTTTAGACAGATAATGGTGTAGACATTTCCATGTTTATACAGATTGTGGTGTAGGTTTTTCCATGTTTATAGAGATAGCGGTGTAGATATTTCCATGTTTATACAGATGGCTGTGTGGATATTTGCAAGTGTATACAGATGGCAGTGTAGATATTTCCATGTTTATACAGATGGAGGTGTAATATTTCCATGTTTATACAGATGACTGTGTAGATATTTCCATGTTTTTACAGATGGCGGTGTAGATATTTCCATGTTTATACAGATAGCGGTGTGGCTATTTCCATGTTTATACAGATAGCGGTGTAGATATTTCCATGTTTATAGAGATGGCTGTGTAGATATTTACATGTTTATACAGATGGCAGTGTAGATATTTTCATGTTTATACAGATAGTGGTGTAGATATTTCCAGGTTTATACAGATGACTGTGTAGTTATTTCCATGTTTATACAGATGGCGGTGTAGATATTTCCATGTTTATACAGATAGCGGTGTGGCTATTTCCATGTTTATACAGATAGCGGTGGAGATATTTCCATGTTTATAGAGATAGCGGTGTAGATATTTCCATGTTTATACAGATAGATGTGTGGCAATTTCCATGTTTATACAGAAAGCGTTGGAGTTATTTCCATGTTTATACAGATAGCGGTGGAGATATTTCCATGTTTATACAGATACCGTTGGAGGTATTTCCATGTTTATAGAGATAGCAGTGCATATATTTCCATGTTTTCCAGATATCTGTGTGGCTATTTCCATGTTTATACAGATAGCGTTGTAGATATTTCCATGTTAATACAGATGGCTGTGTAGATATTTACATATTTATACAGATGGCAGTGTAGATATTTCCATGTTTAGACAGATAATGGCGTAGATATTTCCATGTTTATACAGATTGCGGTGTAGGAATTTCCATGTTTATAAAGATAGCGGTGTAGATATTTCCATGTTTATACAGATGGCTGTGTAGATATTTCCATGTTTATACAGATGGCGGTGAACACATTTCCATGTTTATACAGATAGCGGTGCGGCTATTTCCATGTTTATGCAGATAGCGTAGTAGATATTTCCATTTTTATAGAGATGGCTGTGTAGATATTTACATGTTTATACAGACGGCAGTGTAGATATTTCCATGTTTATACATATAGTGGTGTAGATATTTCCAGGTTTATACAGATGACTGTGTAGGTATTTCCATGTTTATACAGATGGCGGTGTAGATATTTCCATGTTTATAGAGATAGCCATGTAGATATTTCCATGTTTATACAGATAGCGGTGTAGACATTTCCATGTTTATAGATATAGCGGTGTAGATATTTCCATATTTATGCAGATAGCGGTGTCACTATTTCCGTGTTTATACAGATAGCGGTGTAGATATTTCCATGTTTATACAGATAGCGGTGAAGATATTTCCATGTTTATACAGATAGCGGTGGAGATCTTTCCATGTTTACAGAGATAGCGGTGTAGATATTTCCATGTTTATATAGATAGCGGTGTGTCTATTTCCAAGTTTATACAGATAGCGGTGTAGATATTTCCATGTTTATAGAGATGGCTGTGTAGATATTTACATATTTATACAGATGGCAGTGTAGATATTTCCATGTTTAGACAGATAATGGTGTAGATATTTCCATGTTTATACAGATTGTGGTGTAGGAATTTCCATGTTTATAAAGATAGCGGTGTAGATATTTCCATGTTTATACAGATGGCTGTGTGGATATTTCCATGTGCATTCAGATGGCAGTGTAGATATTTCCATGTTTATACAGATGGAGGTGTAAATATTTCCATGTTTATACAGATGACTGTGTAGGTGTTTCCTTGTTTTTACAGATGGCGGTGTAGATATTTCCATGTTTATACAGATAGCGGTGTGGCTATTTCCATGTATATACAGATAGCGGTGTAGATATTTCCATGTTTATAGAGATGGCTGTGTAGATATTTACATGTTTATACAGATGGCAGTGTAGATATCTTCATGTTTATACAGATAGTGGTGTAGATATTTCCAGGTTTATACAGATGACTGTGTAGTTATTTCCATGTTTATACAGATGGCGGTGTAGATATTTCCATGTTTATACAGATAGCTGTGTGGGTATTTCCATGTTTATACAGATAGCGTTGGAGATATTTCCATGTTTATACAGATAGCGGTGGAGATATTTCCATGTTTATACAGATAGCGTTGGAGATGTTTCCATGTTTATAGAGATAGCAGTGCATATATTTCCATGTTTTCCAGATATCTGTGTGGCTATTTCCATGTTTATACAGATAGCGTTGTAGATATTTCCATGTTGATACAGATGGCTGTGTAGATGTTTACATATTTATACAGATGGCAATGTAGATATTTCCATGTTTAGACAGATAATGGCGTAGATATTTCCATGTTTATACAGATTGCGGTGTAGGTATTACCATGTTTATAGAGATAGCGGTGTAGATATTTCCATGTTTATACAGATGGCAGTTTAGATATTTCCATGTGTATACAGATGGCAGTGTAGATATTTCCATGTTTATACAGATGGAGGTGTAGAAATTTCCATGTTTATACAGATGACTGTGTAGATATTTCCATGTTTTTACAGATGGCGGTGAGGATATTTCCATGTTTATACAGATAGCGGTGTGTCTATTTCCATGTTTATACAGATAGCGTTGTAGATATTTCCATGTTTATAGAGATGGCTGTGTAGATATTTACATGTTTATACAGATGGCAGTGTAGATATTTTCATGTTTATACAGATAGTTGTGTAGATATTTCCAGGATTATACAGATGACTGTGTAGTTTTTTCCATGTTTTTACAGATGGCGGTGAAGATATTTCCATGTTTATAGAGACAGCCATGTAGATATTTCCATGTTCATACAGATAGCGGTGTAGACATTTCCATGTTTATAGAGATAGCGGTGTAGATACTTCAATATTTATACAGATAGCGGTGTCACTATTTCCATGTTTATACAGATAGCGGTGGAGATATTTCCATGTCTATACAGATAGCCGTGGAGTTATTTCCATGTTTATAGAGATAGCGGTGTAGATATTTCCATGTTTATACAGATAGCTGTGTGGCTATTTCCATGTTTATACAGATAGCTTTGGAGATATTTCCATGTTTATACAGATGGTGGTGTTGATATTTCCATGTTCATGCAGATGTCGGTGCAGATATTTCCATGTTTATACAGATAGCGTTGTACATATTTCCATATTTATACAGATGACTGTGTAGTTATTTCCATTTTTATACAGATGGCGGTGAAGATATTTCCATGTTTATACAGATAGCGGTGGAGATATTTCCATGTTTATACAGATGACTGTGTAGATATTTTCATATTTTTACACATGTCGGTGTAGATATTTCCAGGTTTATACTGATAGCGGTGTGGTTATTTCCATGTTTATACATATAGCAGTGTAGATATTTCCATGTTTATACAGATGGCCGTGTAGATATTTCCATGTTTGTACAGACAGTGGTGTAGATATTTCCATGTTTATACAGATGACTGTGTAGGTATTTCCATGTTTATATAGATGGCGGTGTAGACATTTCCATGTGTATACAGATAGCGGTGTGGCTATTTCCATGTTTATACAGATAGCGGTGCAGATATTTCCATGTTTATAGAGATGGCTGTGCAGATATTTACATGTTTATACAGATGGCAGTGTAGTTATTTCCATGCTTATGCAGATAGTGGTGTAGATATTTCCAGGTTTATACAGTTGACTGTGTAGTTATTTCCATGTTTCTACCGATAGCGGTGAAGATATTTCCATGTTTATAGAGACAGCCATGTAGATATTTCCATGTTTATACAGATAGCGGTGTAGACATTTCAATGTTTATAGAGATAGCGGTGTAGATATCTCCATATTCATACAGATAGCGGTGTCACTATTTCCATGTTTATACAGATAGCGGTGGAGATATTTCAATGTTTATACAGATAGCGGTGGAGATATTTCCATGTTTATAGAGATAGCGGTGTAGATATTTCCATGTTCATACAGATAGCTTTGTGGCTATTTCCATGTTTATACAGATAGCGTTGGAGATATTTCCATGTTTATAGAGATAGCAGTGGGGATATTTCCATGTTTATACATATAGCGGTGCAGATATTTCCATGTTTATAGAGATAGCAGAGTATATATTTCCATTTTTATACAGATAGCTGTGTGGCTATTTCCATGTTTATACAGATAGCAGTGTAGATATTTCCATGTTTATAAAGATGGCTGTGTAGATATTTACATGTTTATACAGATGGCAGTGTAGATATTTCCATGTTTAGCAGATAATGGTGTAGATATTTCCATGTTTATACAGATTGTGGTGTAGGTATTTCCATGTTTATAGAGATAGCGGTGTAGATATTTCCATGTTTATACAGATGGCTGTGTAGATATTTCCATATGTATACAGATGGCATTGTAGATATTTCCATGTTTATAAAGATGGAGGTGTAGATATTTCCATGTTTATAGAGATGACTGTGTAGATATTTCCATGTTTTTACAGATGGCGGTGTAGTTATTTCCATGTTTATACAGATAGTGGTGTGGCTATTTCCATGTTTATACAGATAGCGGTGTAGATATTTCCATGTTTATAGAGATGGCTGTGTAGATATTTACATGTTTATACAGATGGCAGTGTAGATATTTTCATGTTTATACAGATAGTGGTGTAGATATTTCCAGGTTTATACAGATGACTGTGTAGTTATTTCCATGTTTATACAGATGGCGGTGAAGATATTTCCATGTTTTTAGAGACAGCCATGTAGATATTTCCTTGCTTATACAGATAGCGGTGTAGACATTTCCATGTTTATAGAGATAGCGGTTTAGATACTTCCATGTTTATACAGATAGCTGTGTGGCTATTTCCATGTTTATACAGATAGCGTTGGAGGTATTTCCATGTTTATACAGATGGCGGTGTAGATATTTCCATGTTTATGCAGATGTCGGTGCAGATATTTCCATGTTTATACAGATCGCGGTGTACATATTTCCATATTTATACAGATGACTGTGTAGTTATTTCCATTTTTATACACATGGCGGAGTAGATATTTCCATGTTTATACAGATAGCGGTGGAGATATTTCCATGGTTATACAGATGTCTCTGTAGATATTTTCATATTTTTACACATGTCGGTGTAGATATTTCCATTTTTATACAGATAGCGGTGTGGCTATTTCCATGTTTATACAGATATCATTGTAGATATTTCCATGTTTATAGAGATGGCTGTGTAGATATTTCCATGTTTATACAGATATCAGTGTAGATATTTCCATGTTTGTACAGACAGTGGTGTAGATATTTCCATGTTTATACAGATGACTGTGTAGTTATTTCCATGTTTATACAGATGGCGGTGTACACATTTTCATGTTTATACAGATAGCGGTGCGGCTATTTCCATGTTTATAGAGATAGCGTTGTAGATATTTCCATTTTTATAGAGATGGCTGTGTAGATATTTACATGTTTATACAGATGGCAGTGTAGCTATTTCCATGTTTTTACAGATAGTGGTGTAGATATTTCCAGGTTTATACAGATGACTGTGTAGGTATTTCCATGTTTATACAGATGGCGGTGTAGATATTTCCATGTTTATAGAGATAGCCATGTAGATATTTCCATGTTTATACAGATAGCGGTGTAGACGTTTCCATGTTTATAGAGATAGCGTTGTAGATATTTCCATATTTATACAGATAGCGGTGTCACTATTTCCATGTTTATACAGATAGCGGTGTAGATATTTCCATGTTTATAGAGATGGCTGTGTAGATATTTATATATATATACAGATGGCAGTGTAGATATTTCCATGTTTAGACAGATAATGGTGTAGATATTTCCATGTTTATACAGATTGTCGTGTAGGTATTTCCATGTTTATAGAGATAGCGGTGTAGATATTTCCATGTTTATACCGATGGCGGTGAAGATATTTCCATGTTTTTAGAGACAGCCATGTAGATATTTCCATGTTTATACAGATGGTGGTGTAAATATTTCCATGTTTATAGAGATAGCGGTGTAGATACTTCCATGTTTATACAGATAGCTTTGTGGCTATTTCCATGTTTATACAGATATCATTGGAGATATTTCCATGTTTATACAGATGGCGGTGTAGATATTTCCATGTTTATGCAGATGGCGGTGCAGATATTTCCATGTTTATACAGATAGTGGTGTACATATTTCCATATTTACACAGATGACTGTGTAGTTATTTCCATTTTTATACACATGGCGGAGTAGATATTTCCATGTTTATACATATAGCGGTGGAGATATTTCCATGGTTATACAGATGACTCTGTAGATATTTTCATATTTTTACACATGTCGGTGTAGATATTTCCATGTTTATACAGATAGCGGTGTTGCTATTTCCATGTTTATACAGATATCAGTGTAGATATTTCCATATTTATGGAGATGGCTCTGTAGATATTTCCATGTTTATACAGATATCAGTGTAGATATTTCCATGTTTGTACAGACAGTGGTGTAGATATTTCCATGTTTATACAGATGACTGTGTAGTTATTTCCATGTTTATACAGATGGCGGTGTACACATTTCCATGTTTATACAGATAGCGGTGCGGCTATTTCCATGTTTATAGAGATAGCGTTGTAGATATTTCCATTTTTATAGAGATGGCTGTGTAGATATTTACATGTTTATACAGATGGCAGTGTAGATATTTCCATGTTTATACAGATAGTGGTGTAGATATTTCCAGGTTTATACAGATGACTGTGTAGGTATTTCCATGTTTATACAGATGGCGGTGTAGATATTTCCATGTTTATAGAGATAGCCATGTAGATATTTCCATGTTTATACAGATAGCGGTGTAGACATTTCCATGTTTATAGGGATAGCGGTGTAGATATTTCCATATTTATGCAGATAGCCGTGTCACTATTTCCATGTTTATACAGATAGCGGTGTAGATATTTCCATGTTTATAGAGATGGCTGTGTAGATATTTATATATATATACAGATGGCAGTGTTGATATTTCCATGTTTAGACAGATAATGGTGTAGATATTTCCATGTTTATACAGATTGTGGTGTAGGTATTTCCATGTTTATAGAGATAGCGGTGTAGATATTTCCATGTTTATACAGATGGCGGTGAAGATATTTCCATGTTTTTAGAGACAGCCATGTAGATATTTCCATGTTTATACAGATGGAGGTGTAAATATTTCCATGTTTATAGAGATAGCGGTGTAGATACTTCCATGTTTATACAGATAGCTGTGTGGCTATTTCCATGTTTATACAGATAGCGTTGGAGATATTTCCATGTTTATACAGATGGCGGTGTAGATATTTCCATGTTTATGCAGATGGCGGTGCAGATATTTCCATGTTTATACAGATAGTGGTGTACATATTTCCATATTTACACAGATGACTGTGTAGTTATTTCCATTTTTATACACATGGCGGAGTAGATATTTCCATGTTTATACAGATAGCGGTGGAGATATTTCCATGGTTATACAGATGACTCTGTAGATATTTTCATATTTTTACACATGTCGGTGTAGATATTTCTATGTTTATACCGATGGCGGTGAAGATATTTCCATGTTTTTAGAGACAGCCATGTAGATATTTCCATGTTTATACAGATGGAGGTGTAAATATTTCCATGTTTATAGAGATAGCGGTGTAGATACTTCCATGTTTATACAGATAGCTTTGTGGCTATTTCCATGTTTATACAGATATCGTTGGAGATATTTCCATGTTTATACAGATGGCGGTGTAGATATTTCCATGTTTATGCAGGTGGCGGTGCAGATATTTCCATGTTTATACAGATAGTGGTGTACATATTTCCATATTTACACAGATGACTGTGTAGTTATTTCCATTTTTATACACATGGCGGAGTAGATATTTCCATGTTTATACATATAGCGGTGGAGATATTTCCATGGTTATACAGATGACTCTGTAGATATTTTCATATTTTTACACATGTCGGTGTAGATATTTCCATGTTTATACAGATAGCGGTGTTGCTATTTCCATGTTTATACAGATATCAGTGTAGATATTTCCATATTTATGGAGATGGCTCTGTAGATATTTCCATGTTTATACAGATATCAGTGTAGATATTTCCATGTTTGTACAGACAGTGGTGTAGATATTTCCATGTTTATACAGATGACTGTGTAGTTATTTCCATGTTTATACAGATGGCGGTGTACACATTTCCATGTTTATACAGATAGCGGTGTGGCTATTTCCATGTTTATAGAGATAGCGTTGTAGATATTTCCATTTTTATAGAGATGGCTGTGTAGATATTTACATGTTTATACAGATGGCAGTGTAGATATTTCCATGTTTATACAGATAGTGGTGTAGATATTTCCAGGTTTATACAGATGACTGTGTAGGTATTTCCATGTTTATACAGATGGCGGTGTAGATATTTCCATGTTTATAGAGATAGCCATGTAGATATTTCCATGTTTATACAGATAGCGGTGTAGACATTTCCATGTTTATAGAGATAGCGGTGTAGATATTTCCATATTTATACAGATAGCGGTGTCACTATTTCCATGTTTATACAGATAGCGGTGTAGATATTTCCATGTTTATAGAGATGGCTGTGTAGATATTTATATATATATACAGATGGCAGTGTAGATATTTCCATGTTTAGACAGATAATGGTGAAGATATTTCCATGTTTTTAGAGACAGCCATGTAGATATTTCCATGTTTATACAGATGGAGGTGTAAATATTTCCATGTTTATAGAGATAGCGGTGTAGATACTTCCATGTTTATACAGATAGCTGTGTGGCTATTTCCATGTTTATACAGATAGCGTTGGAGATATTTCCATGTTTATACAGATGGCGGTGTAGATATTTCCATGTTTATGCAGATGGCGGTGCAGATATTTCCATGTTTATACAGATAGTGGTGTACATATTTCCATATTTACACAGATGACTGTGTAGTTATTTCCATTTTTATACACATTGCGGAGTAGATATTTCCATGTTTATACAGATAGCGGTGGAGATATTTCCATGGTTATACAGATGACTCTGTAGATATTTTCATATTTTTACACATGTCGGTGTAGATATTTCCATGTTTATACAGATAGCGGTGTGGCTATTTCCATGTTTATACAGATATCAGTGTAGATATTTCCATGTTTATGGAGATGGCTCTGTTGATATTTCCATGTTTATACAGATATCAGTGTAGATATTTCCATGTTTGTACAGACAGTGGTGTAGATATTTCCATGTTTATACAGATGACTGTGTAGTTATTTCCATGTTTATACAGATGGCGGTGTACACATTTCCATGTTTATACAGATAGCGGTGCGGCTATTTCCATGTTTATACAGATAGCGTTGTAGATATTTCCATTTTTATAGAGATGGCTGTGTAGATATTTACATGTTTATACAGATGGCAGTGTAGATATTTCCATGTTTATACAGATAGTGTTGTAGATATTTCCAGGTTTATAGAGATAGCCATGTAGATATTTCCATGTTTATACAGATGGCGGTGTAGATATTTCCATGTTTATAGAGATAGCGGTGTCACTATTTCCATCTTTATACAGATAGCGGTGTAGATATTTCCATGTTTATACAGATAGCGGTGTCACTATTTCCATGTTTATACAGATAGCGGTGTAGATATTTCCATGTTTATACAGATAGCGGTGGAGATATTTCCATGTTTATACAGATAGCGGTGTAGATATTTCCATGTTTATATAGATAGCGGTGTGGCTATTTCCAAGTTTATACAGATAGCGGTGTAGATATTTCCATGTTTATAGAGATGGCTGTGTAGATATTTACATATTTATACAGATGGCAGTGTAGATATTTCCATGTTTAGACAGATAATGGTGTAGACATTTCCATGTTTATACAGATTGTGGTGTAGGTATTTCCATGTTTATAGAGATAGCGGTGTAGTTATTTCCATGCTTATACAGATGGCTGTGTGGATATTTGCATGTGTATACAGATGGCAGTGTAGATATTCCCATGTTTATACAGATGGAGGTGTATATATTTCCATGTTTATACAGATGACTGTGTAGATATTTCCATGTTTTTACAGATGGCGGTGTAGATATTTCCATGTTTATACAGATAGCGGTGTGGCTATTTCCATGTTTATACAGATAGCGGTGGAGATATTTCCATTTTTATAGAGATAGCGGTGTAGATATTTCCATGTTTATACAGACAGCTGCGTGTCTATTTCCATGTTTATACAGAAAGCGTTGGAGATATTTCCATGTTTATACAGATATCGGTGGAGATATTTCCATGTTTATACAGATACCGTTGGGGGTATTTCCATGTTTATAGAGATAGCAGTGCATATATTTCCATGTTTTCCAGATATCTTTGTGGCTATTTCCATGTTTATACAGATAGCCTTGTAGATATTTCCATGTTTATACAGATGGCTGTGTAGATATTTACATATTTATACAGATGGCAGTGTAGATATTTCCATGTTTAGACAGATAATGGCGTAGATATTTCCATGTTTTTGCAGATTGCGGTGTAGGTATTTCCATGTTTATAGAGATAGCGGTGGAGATATTTCCATGTTTATACAGATGGCAGTGTAGATATTTCCATGTTTATACAGATGGCGGTGAACACATTTCCATGTTTATACAGATTGCGGTGCGGCTATATCCATGTTTATACAGATAGCGTTGTAGATATTTCCATTTTTATAGAGATGGCTGTGTAGATATTTACATGTTTATACAGATGGCAGTGTAGATATTTCCATGTTTATACAGATAGTGGTGTAGATATTTCCACGTTTATACAGATAGCGGTGTAGGCATTTCCATGTTTATAGAGATAGCGGTGTAGATATTTCCATATTTATACAGATAGCGGTGTCACTATTTCCGTGTTTATACAGATAGCGGTGTAGATATTTCCATGTTTATACAGATAGCGGTGGAGATATTTCCATGTTTATACAGATAGCGGTGGAGATATTTCCATGTTTATAGAGATAGCGGTGTAGATATTTCCACGTTTATATAGATAGCGGTGTGGCTATTTCCAAGTTTATACAGATAGCGGTGTAGATATTTCCATGTTTATAGAGATGGCTGTGTAGATATTTACATATTTATACAGATGGCAGTGTAGATATTTCCATGTTTAGACAGATAATGGTGTAGATATTTCCATGTTTATACAGATTGTTGTGTTGGAATTTCCATGTTTATAGAGACAGCGGTGTAGATATTTCCATGTTTATACAGATGGCTTTGTGGATATTTCCATGTGTATTCAGATGACAGTGTAGATATTTCCATGTTTATACAGATGGAGGTGTAAATATTTCCATGTTTATACAGATGACTGTGTAGGTGTTTCCATGTTTTTACAGATGGCGGTGTAGATATTTCCATGTTTATACAGATACCGGTGTGGCTATTTCCATGTTTAAACAGATAGCGGTGTAGATATTTCCATGTTTATAGAGATGGCTGTGTAGATATTTACATGTTTATACAGATGGCAGTGTAGATATTTTCATGTTTATACAGATAGTGGTGTAGATATTTCCAGGTTTATACAGATGACTGTGTAGTTATTTCCATTTTTATACAGATGGCGGTGTAGATATTTCCATGTTTATACAGATAGCGGTGTGGCAATTTCCATGTTTATACAGATAGCGGTGGAGATATTTCCATGTTTATTGAGATAGCGGTGTAGATATTCCCATGTTTATACAGATAGCTGTGTGGCTATTTCCATGTTTATACAGGAAGCGTTGGAGATATTTCCATGTTTTACAGATAGCGGTGGAGGTATTTCCATGTTTATACAGATAGCGTTGGAGATATTTCCATGTTTATAGAGATAGCAGTGCATATATTTCCATGTTTTCCAGATATCTGTGTGGCTATTTCCATGTTTATACAGATAGCGTTGTAGATATTTCCATGTTTATACAGATGGCTGTGTCGATATTTACATATTTATACAGATGGCAGTGTAGGTATTTCCATGTTTAGACAGATAATGGTGTAGATATTTACATGTTTTTACAGATGGCGGTGAAGATATTTCCATGTTTATAGAGACAGCCATGTAGATATTTCCATGTTCATACAGATAGCGGTGTAGACATTTCCATGTTTATAGAGATAGCGGTGTAGATACTTCTATATTTATACAGATAGCGGTGTCACTATTTCCATGTTTATACAGATAGCGGTGGAGATATTTCCATGTTTATACAGATAGCCGTGGAGTTATTTCCATGTTTATAGAGATAGCGGTGTAGATATTTCCATGTTTATACAGATAGCTGTGTGGCTATTTCCATGTTTATACAGATAGCTTTGGAGATATTTCCATGTTTATACAGATGGTGGTGTTGATATTTCCATGTTCATGCAGATGTCGGTGCAGATATTTCCATGTTTATACACATAGCGTTGTACATATTTCCATATTTATACAGATGACTGTGTAGTTATTTCCATTTTTATACAGATGGCGGTGAAGATATTTCCATGTTTATACAGATAGCGGTGGAGATATTTCCATGTTTATACAGATGACTGTGTAGATATTTTCATATTTTTACACATGTCGGTGTAGATATTTCCAGGTTTATACTGATAGCGGTGTGGTTATTTCCATGTTTATACATATAGCAGTGTAGATATTTCCATGTTTATACAGATGGCCGTGTAGATATTTCCATGTTTGTACAGACAGTGGTGTAGATATTTCCATGTTTATACAGATGACTGTGTAGGTATATCCATGTTTATATAGATGGCGGTGTAGACATTTCCATGTTTATACAGATAGCGGTGTGGCTATTTCCATGTTTATACAGATAGCGGTGCAGATATTTCCATGTTTATAGAGATGGCTGTGCAGATATTTACATGTTTATACAGATGGCAGTGTAGTTATTTCCATGCTTATGCAGATAGTGGTGTAGTTATTTCCAGGTTTATACAGTTGACTGTGTAGTTATTTCCATGTTTCTACCGATGGCGGTGAAGATATTTCCATGTTTATAGAGACAGCCATGTAGATATTTCCATGTTTATACAGATAGCGGTGTAGACATTTCAATGTTTATAGAGATAGCGGTGTAGATATCTCCATATTCATACAGATAGCGGTGTCACTATTTCCATGTTTATACAGATAGCGGTGGAGATATTTCCATGTTTATACAGATAGCGGTGGAGATATTTCCATGTTTATAGAGATAGCGGTGTAGATATTTCCATGTTCATACAGATAGGTTTGTGGCTATTTCCATGTTTATACAGATAGCGTTGGAGATATTTCCATGTTTATAGAGATAGCAGTGGGGATATTTCCATGTTTATACATATAGCGGTGCAGATATTTCCATGTTTATAGAGATAGCAGAGTATATATTTCCATTTTTATACAGATAGCTGTGTGGCTATTTCCATGTTTATACAGATAGCAGTGTAGATATTTCCATGTTTATAGAGATGGCTGTGTAGATATTTACATGTTTATACAGATGGCAGTGTAGATATTTCCATGTTTAGCAGATAATGGTGTAGATATTTCCATGTTTATACAGATTGTGGTGTAGGTATTTCCATGTTTATAGAGATAGCGGTGTAGATATTTCCATGTTTATACAGATGGCTGTGTAGATATTTCCATATGTATACAGATGGCATTGTAGATATTTCCATGTTTATAAAGATGGAGGTGTAGATATTTCCATGTTTATAGAGATGACTGTGTAGATATTTCCATGTTTTTACAGATGGCGGTGTAGATATTTCCATGTTTATACAGATAGTGGTGTAGCTATTTCCATGTTTATACAGATAGAGGTGTAGATATTTCCATGTTTATAGAGATGGCTGTGTAGATATTTACAGGTTTATACAGATGGCAGTGTAGATATTTTCATGTTTATACAGATAGTGGTGTAGATATTTCCAGGTTTATACAGATGACTATGTAGTTATTTCCATGTTTATACAGATGGCGGTGAAGATATTTCCATGTTTTTAGAGACAGCCATGTAGATATTTCCTTGCTTATACAGATAGCGGTGTAGACATTTCCATGTTTATAGAGATAGCGGTTTAGATACTTCCATGTTTATACAGATAGCTGTGTGGCTATTTCCATGTTTATACAGATAGCGTTGGAGGTATTTCCATGTTTATACAGATGGCGGTGTAGATATTTCCATGTTTATGCAGATGTCGGTGCAGAGATTTCCATGTTTATACAGATCGTGGTGTACATATTTCCATATTTATACAGATGACTGTGTAGTTATTTCCATTTTTATACACATGGCGGAGTAGATATTTCCATGTTTATACAGATAGCGGTGGAGATATTTCCATGGTTATACAGATGTCTCTGTAGATATTTTCATATTTTTACACATGTCGGTGTAGATATTTCCATGTTTATACAGATAGCGGTGTGGCTATTTCCATGTTTATACAGATATCAGTGTAGATATTTCCATGTTTATAGAGATGGCTGTGTAGATATTTCCATGTTTATACAGATATCAGTGTAGATATTTCCATGTTTGTACAGACAGTGGTGTAGATATTTCCATGTTTATACAGATGACTGTGTAGTTATTTCCATGTTTATACAGATGGCGGTGTACACATTTCCATGTTTATACAGATAGCGGTGCGGCTATTTCCATGTTTATAGAGATAGCGTTGTAGATATTTCCATTTTTATAGAGATGGCTGTGTAGATATTTACATGTTTATACAGATGGCAGTGTAGATATTTCCATGTTTATACAGATAGTGGTGTAGATATTTCCAGGTTTATACAGATGACTGTGTAGGTATTTCCATGTTTATACAGATGGCGGTGTAGATATTTCCATGTTTATAGAGATAGCCATGTAGATATTTCCATGTTTATACAGATAGCGGTGTAGACATTTCCATGTTTATAGAGATAGCGGTGTAGATATTTCCATATTTATACAGATAGCGGTGTCACTATTTCCATGTTTATACAGATAGCGGTGTAGATATTTCCATGTTTATAGAGATGGCTGTGTAGATATTTATATATATATACAGATGGCAGTGTAGATATTTCCATGTTTAGACAGTAATGGTGTAGATATTTCCATGTTTATACAGATTGTGGTGTAGGTATTTCCATGTTTATAGAGATAGCGGTGTAGATATTTCCATGTTTATACAGATGGCGGTGAAGATATTTCCATGTTTTTAGAGACAGCCATGTAGATATTTCCATGTTTATACAGATGGAGGTGTAAATATTTCCATGTTTATAGAGATAGCGGTGTAGATACTTCCATGTTTATACAGATAGCTGTGTGGCTATTTCCATGTTTATACAGATAGCGTTGGAGATATTTCCATGTTTATACAGATGGCGGTGTAGATATTTCCATGTTTATGCAGATGGCGGTGCAGATATTTCCATGTTTATACAGATAGTGGTGTACATATTTCCATATTTACACAGATGACTGTGTAGTTATTTCCATTTTTATACACATGGCGGAGTAGATATTTCCATGTTTATACAGATAGCGGTGGAGATATTTCCATGGTTATACAGATGACTCTGTAGATATTTTCATATTTTTACACATGTCGGTGTAGATATTTCCATGTTTATACAGATACCGGTGTGGCTATTTCCATGTTTATACAGATATCAGTGTAGATATTTCCATATTTATGGAGATGGCTCTGTAGATATTTCCATGTTTATACAGATATCAGTGTAGATATTTCCATGTTTGTACAGACAGTGGTGTAGATATTTCCATGTTTATACAGATGACTGTGTAGTTATTTCCATGTTTATACAGATGGCGGTGTACACATTTCCATGTTTATACAGATAGCGGTGCGGCTATTTCCATGTTTATAGAGATAGCGTTGTAGATATTTCCATTTTTATAGAGATGGCTGTGTAGATATTTACATGTTTATACAGATGGCAGTGTAGATATTTCCATGTTTATACAGATAGTGGTGTAGATATTTCCAGGTTTATACAGATGACTGTGTAGGTATTTCCATGTTTATACAGATGGCGGTGTAGATATTTCCATGTTTATAGAGATAGCCATGTAGATATTTCCATGTTTATACAGATAGCGGTGTAGACATTTCCATGTTTATAGAGATAGCGGTGTAGATATTTCCATATTTATGCAGATAGCGGTGTCACTATTTCCATGATTATACAGATAGCGGTGTAGATATTTCCATGTTTATAGAGATGGCTGTGTAGATATTTATATATATATACAGATGGCAGTGTAGATATTTCCATGTTTAGACAGATAATGGTGTAGATATTTCCATGTTTATACAGATTGTGGTGTAGGTATTTCCATGTTTATAGAGATAGCGGTGTAGATATATCCATGTTTATACAGATGGCGGTGAAGATATTTCCATGTTTTTAGAGACAGCCATGTAGATATTTCCATGTTTATACAGATGGAGGTGTAAATATTTCCATGTTTATAGAGATAGCGGTGTAGATACTTCCATGTTTATACAGATAGCTGTGTGGCTATTTCCATGTTTATACAGATAGCGTTGGAGATATTTCCATGTTTATACAGATGGCGGTGTAGATATTTCCATGTTTATGCAGATGGCGGTGCAGATATTTCCATGTTTATACAGATAGTGGTGTACATATTTCCATATTTACACAGATGACTGTGTAGTTATTTCCATTTTTATACACATGGCGGAGTAGATATTTCCATGTTTATACAGATAGCGGAGGAGATATTTCCATGGTTATACAGATGACTCTGTAGATATTTTCATATTTTTACACATGTCGGTGTAGATATTTCCATGTTTATACAGATAGCGGTATGGCTATTTCCATGTTTATACAGATATCAGTGTAGATATTTCCATGTTTATGGAGATGGCTCTGTAGATATTTCCATGTTTATACAGATATCAGTGTAGATATTTCCATGTTTGTACAGACAGTGGTGTAGATATTTCCATGTTTATACAGATGACTGTGTAGTTATTTCCATGTTTATACAGATGGCGGTGTACACATTTCCATGTTTATACAGATAGCTGTGCGGCTATTTCCATGTTTATAGAGATAGCGTTGTAGATATTTCCATTTTTATAGAGATGGCTGTGTAGATATTTACATGTTTATACAGATGGCAGTGTAGATATTTCCATGTTTATACAGATAGTGGTGTAGTTATTTCCAGGTTTATACAGATGACTGTGTAGGTATTTCCATGTTTATACAGATGGCGGTGTAGATATTTCCATGTTTATAGAGATAGCCATGTAGATATTTCCATGTTTATACAGATAGCGGTGTAGACATTTCCATGTTTATAGAGATAGCGGTGTAGATATTTCCATATTTATACAGATAGCGGTGTCACTATTTCCATGTTTATACAGATAGCGGTGGAGATATTTCCATGTTTATACAGATGACAGTGTAGATATTTTCATATTTTTACACATGTCGGTGTATATATTTCCATGTTTATACAGATAGCGGTGTGGCTATTTCCATGTTTATACATATAGCAGTGAAGATATTTCCATGTTTTAGAGATGGCTGTGTAGATATTTCCATGTTTATACAGATGGCAGTGTAGATATTTCCATGTTTCTACAGAAAGTGGTGTAGGTATTTCCATGTTTATACAGATGACTATGTGGGTATTTCCATGTTTATAGAGATAGCGGTGTAGTTATTTCCATGTGTATACAGATAGCTGTGTGGCTATTTCCATGTTTATGCAGATAGCGGTGGAGATGTTTCCATGTTTATATAGATAGCGGTGGAGATATTTCCATGTTTATACAGATAGTGGTGGAGATATTTCCATGTTTATAGAGATAGCAGTGCATATATTTCCTTGTTTTCCAGATAGCTGTGTGGCTATTTCCATGTTTATACAGATAGCGGTGTAGATATTTCCATGTTTATACAGATGGCTGTGTAGATATTTACATATTTATACAGATGGCAGTGTAGATATTTCCATGTTTAGACAGATAATGGCGTAGATATTTCCATGTTTATACAGATTGCGGTGTAGGTATTTCCGTGTTTATAGAGATAGCGGTGTAGATATTTCCATGTTTATACAGATGGCGGTGAAGATATTTCCATGTTTTTAGAGACAGCCATGTAGATATTTCCATGTTTATACAGATGGAGGTGTAAATATTTCCATGTTTATAGAGATAGCGGTGTAGATACTTCCATGTTTATACAGATAGCTGTGTGGCTATTTCCATGTTTATACAGATAGCGTTGGAGATATTTCCATGTTTATACAGATGGCGGTGTAGATATTTCCATGTTTATGCAGATGGCGGTGCAGATATTTCCATGTTTATACAGATAGTGGTGTACATATTTCCATATTTACACAGATGACTGTGTAGTTATTTCCATTTTTATACACATGGCGGAGTAGATATTTCCATGTTTATACAGATAGCAGTGGAGATATTTCCATGGTTATACAGATGACTCTGTAGATATTTTCATATTTTTACACATGTCGGTGTAGATATTTCCATGTTTATACAGATAGCGGTGTGGCTATTTCCATGTTTATACAGATATCAGTGTAGATATTTCCATATTTATGGAGATGGCTCTGTAGATATTTCCATGTTTATACAGATATCAGTGTAGATATTTCCATGTTTGTACAGACAGTGGTGTAGATATTTCCATGTTTATACAGATGACTGTGTAGTTATTTCCATGTTTATACAGATGGCGGTGTACACATTTCCATGTTTATACAGATAGCGGTGCGGCTATTTCCATGTTTATAGAGATAGCGTTGTAGATATTTCCATTTTTATAGAGATGGCTGTGTAGATATTTACATGTTTATACAGATGGCAGTGTAGGTATTTACATGTTTATACAGATGGCAGTGTAGATATTTCCATGTTTATACAGATAGTGGTGTAGATATTTCCAGGTTTATACAGATGACTGTGTAGGTATTTCCATGTTTATACAGATGGCGGTGTAGATATTTCCATGTTTATAGAGATAGCCATGTAGATATTTCCATGTTTATACAGATAGCGGTGTAGACATTTCCATGTTTATAGAGATAGCGGTGTAGATATTTCCATATTTATGCAGATAGCGGTGTCATTATTTCCATGTTTATACAGATAGCGGTGTAGATATTTCCATGTTTATAGAGATGGCTGTGTAGATATTTATATATATATACAGATGGCAGTGTAGATATTTCCATGTTTAGACAGATAATGGTGTAGATATTTCCACGTTTATACAGATTGTGGTGTAGGTATTTCCATGTTTATAGAGATAGCGGTGTAGATATTTCCATGTTTATACAGATGGCGGTGAAGATATTTCCATGTTTTTAGAGACAGCCATGTAGATATTTCCATGTTTATACAGATGGAGGTGTAAATATTTCCATGTTTATAGAGATAGCGGTGTAGATACTTCCATGTTTATACAGATAGCTGTGTGGCTATTTCCATGTTTATACAGATAGCGTTGGAGATATTTCCATGTTTATACAGATGGCGGTGTAGATATTTCCATGTTTATGCAGATGGCGGTGCAGATATTTCCATGTTTATACAGATAATGGTGTACATATTTCCATATTTACACAGATGACTGTGTAGTTATTTCCATTTTTATACACATGGCGGAGTAGATATTTCCATGTTTATACAGATAGCGGTGGAGATATTTCCATGGTTATACAGATGACTCTGTAGATATTTTCATATTTTTACACATGTCGGTGTAGATATTTCCATGTTTATACAGATAGCGGTGTGGCTATTTCCATGTTTATACAGATATCAGTGTAGATATTTCCATGTTTATGGAGATGGCTCTGTAGATATTTCCATGTTTATACAGATATCAGTGTAGATATTTCCATGTTTGTACAGACAGTGGTGTAGATATTTCCATGTTTATACAGATGACTGTGTAGTTATTTCCATGTTTATACAGATGGCGGTGTACACATTTCCATGTTTATACAGATAGCTGTGCGGCTATTTTCATGTTTATAGAGATAGCGTTGTAGATATTTCCATTTTTATAGAGATGGCTGTGTAGATATTTACATGTTTATACAGATGGCAGTGTAGATATTTCCATGTTTATACAGATAGTGGTGTAGATATTTCCAGGTTTATACAGATGACTGTGTAGGTATTTCCATGTTTATACAGATGGCGGTGTAGATATTTCCATGTTTATAGAGATAGCCATGTAGATATTTCCATGTTTATACAGATAGCGGTGTAGACATTTCCATGTTTATAGAGATAGCGGTGTAGATATTCCCATATTTATACAGATAGCGGTGTCACTATTTCCATGTTTATACAGATAGCGGTGGAGATATTTCCATGTTTATACAGATGACAGTGTAGATATTTTCATATTTTTACACATGTCGGTGTATATATTTCCATGTTTATACAGATAGTGGTGTGGCTATTTCCATGTTTATACATATAGCAGTGTAGATATTTCCATGTTTTAGAGATGGCTGTGTAGATATTTCCATGTTTATACAGATGGCAGTGTAGATATTTCCATGTTTCTACAGACAGTGGTGTAGGTATTTCCATGTTTATACAGATGACTATGTGGGTATTTCCATGTTTATAGAGATAGCGGTGTAGATATTTCCATGTGTATACAGATAGCTGTGTGGCTATTTCCATGTTTATGCAGATAGCGGTGGAGATGTTTCCATGTTTATATAGATAGCGGTGGAGATATTTCCATGTTTATACAGATAGTGGTGGAGATATTTCCATGTTTATAGAGATAGCAGTGCATATATTTCCTTGTTTTCCAGATAGCTGTGTGGCTATTTCCATGTTTATACAGATAGCGGTGTAGATATTTCCATGTTTATACAGATGGCTGTGTAGATATTTACATATTTATACAGATGGCAGTGTAGATATTTCCATGTTTAGACAGATAATGGCGTAGATATTTCCATGTTTATACAGATTGCGGTGTAGGTATTTCCATGTTTATAGAGATAGCGGTGTAGATATTTCCATGTTTATACAGATGGCGGTGTAGATATTTCCATGTGTATACAGATGGCAGTGTAGATATTTCCATATTTATACAGATGGAGGTGTAGATATTTCCATGTTTATACAGATTGCGGTGTAGGAATTTCCATGTTTATAGAGATAGCGGTGTAGATATTTCCATGTTTATACACATGGCAGTGTAGATATTTCCATGTGTATACAGATGGCAGTGTAGATATTTGCATGTTTATACAGATGGCGGTGTAGATATTTCCATGTTTATACAGATACCGGTGTGGCTATTTCTATGTTTATACAGATAGCGGTGTAGATATTTCCATGTTTATAGAGATGGCTGTGTAGATATTTACATGTTTATACAGATGGCAGTGTAGATATTTTCATGTTTATACAGATAGTGGTGTAGATATTTCCAGGTTTATACAGATGACTGTGTAGTTATTTCCATGTTTATACAGATGGCGGTGTAGATATTTCCATGTTTATACAGATAGCGGTGTGGCAATTTCCATGTTTATACAGATAGCGGTGGAGATATTTCCATGTTTATTGAGATAGCGGTGTAGATATTTCCATGTTTATACAGATAGCTGTGTGGCTATTTCCATGTTTATACAGAAAGCGTTGGAGATATTTCCATGTTTATACAGATAGCGGTGGAGGTATTTCCATGTTTATACAGATAGCGTTGGAGATATTTCCATGTTTATAGAGATAGCAGTGCATATATTTCCATGTTTTCCAGATATCTGTGTGGCTATTTCCATGTTTATACAGATAGCGTTGTAGATATTTCCATGTTTATACAGATGGATGTGTAGATATTTACATATTTATACAGATGGCAGTGTAGGTATTTCCATGTTTAGACAGATAATGGTGTAGATATTTCCATGTTTATACAGATTGCGGTGTAGGTATTTCCATGTTTATAGAGATAGCGGTGTAGATATTTCCATGTTTATTCAGATGGCAGTGTAGATATTACCATGTGTATACAGATGGCAGTGTAGATATTTCCATGTTTATACAGATGGAGGTGTAGATATTTCCGTGTTTATACAGATGACTGTGTAGATATTTCCATGTTTTTACAGATGGCGTTGTAGATATTTCCATGTTTATACAGATAGCAGTGTGTCTATTTCCATGTTTATACAGATAGCGGTGTAGATATTTCCATGTTTATAGAGATGGCTGTGTAGATATTTACATGTTTATACAGATGGCAGTGTAGATATTTTCATGTTTATACAGATAGTGGTGTAGATATTTCCAGGATTATACAGATGACTGTGTAGTTATTTCCATGTTTTTACAGATGGCGGTGAAGATATTTCCATGTTCATGGAGACAGCCATGTAGATATTTCCATGTTTATACAGATAGCGGTGTAGACATTTCCATGTTTATAGAGATAGCGGTGTAGATACTTCCATATTTATACAGATAGCGGTGTCACTATTTCCACGTTTATACAGATAGCGGTGGAGATATTTCCATGTTTATACAGATAGCGGTGTAGATATTTCCATGTTTATACAGATAGCTGTGGCTATTTCCATGTTTATACAGATAGCTTTGGAGATATTTCCATGTTTATACAGATGGCGGTGTAGATATTTCCATCTTTATGCAGATGGCGGTGCAGATATTTCCATGTTTATACAGATAGCTGTGTACATATTTCCATATTTATACAGATGACTGTGTAGTTATTTCCATTTTTATACAGATGTTGGTGAAGATATTTCCATGTTTATACAGACAGCGGTGGAGATATTTCCATGTTTATACAGATGACTGTGTAGATATTTTCATATTTTTACACATGTCGGTGTACATATTTCCATGTTTATACAGATAGCGGTGTGGCTATTTCCATGTTTATACATATAGCAGTGTAGATATTTCCATGTTTATAGAGATGGCTGTGTAGATATTTCCATGTTTATACAGATGGCAGTGTAGATATTTCCATGTTTCTACAGACAGTGGTGTAGGTATTTCCATGTTTATACAGATGACTGTGTGGGTATTTCCATGTTTATAGAGATAGCGGTGTAGATATTTCCATGTGTATACAGATAGCTGTGTGGCTATTTCCATGTTTATACAGATAGCGGTGGAGATGTTTCCATGTTAATATAGATAGCGGTGGAGATATTTCCATGTTTATACAGATAGCGGTGGAGATATTTCCAGGTTTATAGAGATAGCAGTGCATATATTTCCATGTTTTCCAGATAGCTGTGTGGCTATTTCCATGTTTATACAGACATCGGTGTAGATATTTCCATGTTTATACAGATGGATGTGTAGATATTTACATATTTATACAGATGGCAGTGTAGATATTTCCATGTTTAGACAGATAATGGCGTAGATATTTCCATCTTTATACAGATTTCGGTGTAGGTATTTCCATGTTTATAGAGATAGCGGTGTAGATATTTCCATCTTTATACAGATGGCGGTGTAGATATTTCCATGTGTATACAGATGGCAGTGTAGATATTTCCAAGTTTATACAGATGGAGGTGTAGATATTTCCATGTTTATACCGATTGCGGTGTAGGAATTTCAATGTTTATAGAGATAGCGGTGTAGATATTTCCATGTTTATACAGATGGCAGTGTAGATATTTCCATGTGTATACAGATGGCAGTGTAGATATTTGCATGTTTTTTCAGATGGCGGTGTAGATATTTCCATGTTTATACAGTTAGCGGTGTGGCTATTTCCATGTTTATACAGATAGCGGTGGAGATATTTCCATGTTTATAGAGATGGCTGTGTAGATATTTACATGTTTATACAGATGGCAGTGTAGATATTTTCATGTTTATACAGATAGTGGTGTAGATATTTCCAGGTTTATACAGATGACTGTTTAGTTATTTCCATGTTTATACAGATTGTGGTGTAGATATTTCCATGTTTATACAGATAGCGGTGTGGCTATTTCCATGTTTATACAGATAGCGGTGGAGATATTTCCATGTTTATAGAGATAGCGGTGTAGATATTTCCATGTTTATACAGATAGCTGTGTGGCTATTTCCATGTTTATACAGATAGCGTTGGAGATATTTCCATGTTTATACAGATAGCGGTGGAGATATTTCCATGTTTATACAGATAGCGTTGGAGATATTTCCATGTTTATAGAGATAGCAGTGCATATATTTCCATGTTTTCCAGATATCTGTGTGGCTATTTCCATGTTTATACAGATAGCGTTGTAGATATTTCCATGTTTATACCGATGGCTGTGTAGATATTTACATATTTATACAGATGGCAGTGTAGATATTTCCATGTTTAGACAGATAATGGCGTAGATATTTCCATGTTTATACAGATTGCGGTGTAGGTATTTCCATGTTTATAGAGATAGCAGTGTAGATATTTCCATGTTTATACAGATGGCAGTGTAGATATTTCCATGTTTATACAGATGGAGGTGTAGATATTTCCATGTTTATACAGATGACTGTGTAGATATTTCCATGTTTTTACAGATGGCGGTGTAGATATTTCCATGTTTATACAGATAGCGGTGTGTCTATTTCCATGTTTATACAGATAGCGGTGTAGATATTTCCATGTTTATAGAGATGGCTGTGTAGATGTTTACATGTTTATACACATGGCAGTGTAGATATTTTCATGTTTATACAGATAGTGGTGTAGATATTTCCAGGATTATACAGATGACTGTGTAGTTATTTCCATGTTTTTACAGATGGCGGAGAAGATATTTCCATGTTTATAGAGACAGCCATGTAGATATTTCCATGTTTATACAGATAGCGGTGTAGACATTTCCATGTTTACAGAGATAGCGGTATAGATACTTCCATATTTATACAGATAGCGGTGTCACTTTTTCCATGTTTATACAGATAGCGGTGGAGATATTTCCATGTTTAAACAGATAGCGGTGGAGATATTTCCATGTTTATAGAGATAGCAGTGTAGATATTTCCAAGTTTATACAGATAGCTGTGTGGCTATTTCCATGTTTATACAGACAGCTTTGGAGATATTTCCATGTTTATACAGATGGCGGTGTAGATATTTCCATGTTTATGCAGATGGCGGTGCAGATATTTCCATGTTTATACAGATAGCGGTGTACATATTTCCATATTTAGACAGATGACTGTGTAGTTATTTCCATTTTCATACAGATGGCGGTGAAGATATTTCCATGTTTATACAGATAGCGGTGGAGATATTTCCATGTTTATACAGATGACTGTGTAGACATTTTCATATTTTTACACATGTCGGTGTAGATATTTCCATGCTTATACAGATAGCGGTGTGGCTATTTCATTGTTTATACATATAGCACTGCAGATATTTCCATGTTTATAGAGATGGCTGTGTAGATATTTCCATGTTTATACAGATGGCAGTGTACATATTTCCATGTTTGTACAGACAGTGGTGTAGGTATTTCCATGTTTATACAGATGACTGTGTAGGTATATCCATGTTTATAGAGAAGGCGGTGTAGATATTTCTATGTTTATAGAGATGGCTGTGTAGATCTTTACATGTTTATACAGATGGCATTGTAGATATTTTCATGTTTATACAGATAGTGGTGTAGATATTTCCAGGTTTATACTGATGAGAGTGTAGTTATTTCCATGTTTATACAGATGGCGGAGTAGATATTTCCATGTTTATACAGATAGCGGTGTGGCTATTTCCATGTTTATAGAGATGGCGGTGTAGATATTTCCATGTTTATGCAGATGGCGGTGCAGATATTTCCATGTTTATACAGATAGCGGTGTACATATTTCCATATTTATACAGATGACTGCGTAGTTATTTCCATTTTTATACAGATGGTGGTGAAGATATTTCCATGTTTATACCGATAGCGGTGGAGATATTGCCATGTTTATACAGATGACTGTGTAGATGTGTTCATATTTTTACACATGTCGGTGTAGATATTTCCATGTTTATACAGAAAGCGGTGTGGCTATTTCCATGTTTATACATATAGCACTGTAGATATTTCCATGTTTATAGAGATGGCTGTGTAGATATTTCCATGTTTATACAGATGGCAGTGTAGATATTTCCATATTTGTACAGACAGTGGTGTAGGTATTTCCATGTTTATACAGATGACTGTGTAGATATTTCCATGTTTATAGAGATAGCGGTGTAGATATTTCCATGTGTATACAGATAGCTCTGTGGCTATTTCCATGTTTATACAGATGGCAGTGTAGATATTTCCATGTTCATACAGATAGCGGTGGAGATATTTGCATGTTTATACAGATGGCGGTGTAGATATTTCCATGTTTATACAGATAGCGGTGTGGATATTTCCATGTTTATACAGATAGCGGTGTAGATATATCCATGTTTATAGAGATGGCTGTGTAGATATTTACATGTTTATACAGATGGCAGTGTAGATAATTTCATGTTTATACAGATAGTGGTGTAGATATTTCCAGGTTTATACAGATGACTGTGTAGTTATTTCCATGTTTATACAGATGGCGGTGTAGATATTTCCGTGTTTGTACAGATAGCGGTGTGGCTATTTCCATGTTTATACAGATAGCGTTGGAGATATTTCCATGTTTATAGAGATAGCGGTGTAGATATTTCAATGTTTATACAGATAGCTGTGTGGCTATTTCCATGTTTATACAGATAGCGTTGGAGATATTTCCATGTTTATACAGATAGCGGTGGAGATATTTCCATGTTTAGACAGATAGCGTTGGAGATATTTCCATGTTTATAGAGATAGCAGTGCATATATTTCCATGTTTTCCAGATATCTGTGTGGCTATTTCCATGTTTATACAGATAGCGTTGTAGATATTTCCATGTTTATACAGATGGCTGTGTAGATATTTACATATTTATACAGATGGCAGTGTAGATATTTCCATGTTTTTACAGATGGCGGTGTAGATATTTCCATGTTTATACAGATAGCGGTGTGTCTATTTCCATGTTTATACAGATAGCGGTGTAGATATTTCCATGTTTATACAGATGACTGTGTAGATATTTCCATGTTTTTACAGATGGCGGTGTAGATATTTCCATGTTTATAGAGATAGCGGTGTGTCTATTTCCATGTTTATACAGATTGCGGTGTAGATATTTCCATGTTCATAGAGATGGCTGTGTAGATATTTACATGTTTATACAGATGGCAGTGTAGATATTTTCATGTTTATACAGATAGTGGTGTAGATATTACCAGGATTATACAGATGACTGTGTAGTTATTTCCATCTTTTTACAGATGGCAGAGAAGATATTTCCATATTTATAGAGACAGCCATGTAGATATTTCCATGTTTATACAGATAGCGGTGTAGACATTTCCATGTTTATAGAGATAGAGGTGTAGATACTTCCATATTTATACAGATAGCGGTGTCACTATTTCCATGTTTATACAGATAGCGGAGGAGATATTTCCATGTTTATAGAGATAGCGGTGTAGATATTTCCAAGTTTATACAGATAGCTGTGTGGCTATTTCCATGTTTATACAGACAGCTTTGGAGATATTTCCATGTTTATACAGATGGCGGTGTAGATATTTCCATGTTTATACAGATGGAGGTGTAGATATTTCCATGTTTATGCAGATGGCGGTGCAGATATTTCCATGTTTATACAGATAGCGGTGTACATATTTCCATATTTAGACAGATGACTGTGTAGTTTTTTCCATTTTCATAGAGATGGCAGTGAAGATATTTCCATGTTTATACAGATGGCAGTGTAGATATTTTCATGTTTATACAGATAGTGGTGTAGATATTTCCAAGTTTATACTGATGACTGTGTAGTTATTTCCATGTTTATACAGATGGCGGTGTAGATATTTCCATGTTTATACAGATAGCGGTGTGGCTATTTCCATGTTTATACAGATAGCGGTGGAGATATTTCCATGTTTATAGAGATAGCGGTGTAGATATTTCCATGTGTATACAGATAGCTGTGTGGCTATTTCCATGTTTATACAGATAGCGGAGGAGATATTTCCATGTTTATACAGATGGCGGTGTAGATATTTCCATGTTTATGCAGATGGCGGTGCAGATATTTCCATGTTTATACAGATAGCGGTGTACATATTTCCATATTTATACAGATGACTGTGTAGTTATTTCCATTTTTATACAGATGGTGGTGAAGATATTTCCATGTTTATACAGATAGCGGTGGAGATATTTCCGTGTTTATACAGATGACTGGGTAGATATTTTCATATTTTTACACATGTCGGCGTAGATATTTCCATGTTTATACAGATAGCGGTGTGGCTATTTCCATGTTTATACATATAGCAGTGTAGATATTCCCATATTTATAGAGATGGCTGTGTAGATATTTCCATGTTTATACAGATGGCAGTGTAGATATTTCCATGTTTGTACAGACAGTGGTGTAGGTATTTCCATGTTTATACAGATGACTGTGTAGGTATTTCCACGTTTATAGAGATAGCGGTGTAGATATTTCCATGTGTATACAGATAGCGGTGTGGCTATTTCCATGTTTATACAGATAGCGGTGGAGATATTTCCATGTTCATACAGATAGCGGTGGAGATATTTCCATGTTTATACAGATAGCGGTGGAGATATTTCCATGTTTATAGAGATAGCAGTGCATATATTTCCATGTTTTCCAGATATCTGTGTGGCTATTTCCATGTTTATACAGATAGCGGTGTAGATATTTCCATGTTTATACAGATGGCTGTGTAGATATTTACATATTTATACAGATGGCTGTGTAGATATTTCCATGTTTAGACAGATAATGGCGTAGATATTTCCATGTTTATACAGATTGCGGTGTAGGTATTTCCATGTTTATAGAGATAGCGGTGTAGATATTTCCATGTTTATACAGATGGCGGTGTAGATATTTCCATGTGGATACAGATGGCAGTGTTGATATTTCCATGTTTATACAGTTGGAGGTGTAGATATTTCCATGTTTATACAGATTGCGGTGTAGGAATTTCCATGTTTATAGAGATAGCGGTGTAGATTTTCCATGTTTATACAGATGGCAGTGTAGATATTTCCATGTGTATACAGATGGCAGTGTAGATATTTGCATGTTTATTCAGATGGCGGTGTAGATATTTCCATGTTTATACAGATAGCGGTGTGGCTAATTCCATGTTTATACAGATAGCGGTGTAGATATTTCCATGTTTATAGAGATGGCTGTGTAGATATTTACATGTTTATACAGATGGCAGTGTAGATATTTTCATGTTTATACAGATAGTGGTGTAGATATTTCCAGGTTTATACAGATGACTGTGTAGTTATTTCCACGTTTAAACAGATGGCGGTGTAGATATTTCCATGTTTATAAAGATAGCGGTGTGGTATTTCCATGTTTATACAGATAGCGGTGGAGATATTTCCGTGTTTATAGAGATAGCGGTGTAGATATTTCCATGTTTATACAGGTAGCTGTGTGGCTATTTCCATGTTTATACAGAAAGCGTTGGAGATATTTCCATGTTTATACAGAGAGCGGTGGAGATATTTCCATGTTTATACAGATAGTGTTGGAGATATTTCCATGTTTATAGAGATAGCAGTGCATATATTTCCATGTTTTCCAGATATCTGTGTGGCTATTTCCATGTTTATACAGATAGCGTTGTAAATATTTCCATGTTTATACAGATGGCTGTGTAGATATTTACATATTTATACAGATGGCAGTGTAGATATTTCCATGTTTAGACAGATAATGGCGTAGATATTTCCATGTTTATACAGATTGCGGTGTAGGTATTTCCATGTTTATAGAGATAGCGGTGTAGATATTTCCATGTTTATACAGATGGCAGTGTAGATATTTCCATGTGTATACAGATGGCAGTGTAGATAGTTTCATGTTTATACAGATAGTGGTGTAGATATTTCCAGGTTTATACTGATGACTGTGTAGTTATTTCCATGTTTATACAGATGGCGGTGTAGATATTTCCATGTTTATACAGATAGCGGTGTGGCTATTTCCATGTTTATACAGATAGTGGTGGAGATATTTCCATGTTTATAGAGATAGCGTTGGAGATATTTCCATGTGTATACAGATAGCTGTGTGGCTATTTCCATGTTTATACAGATAGCGGTGGAGATATTTCCATGTTTATACAGATGGCGGTGTAGATATATCCATGTTTATGCAGATGGCGGTGCAGATATTTCCATGTTTATACAGATAGCGGTGTACATATTTCCATATTTATACAGATGACTGTGTAGTTATTTCCATTTTTATACAGATGGTGGTGAAGATATTTCCATGTTTATACAGATAGCGGTGGAGATATTTCTATGTTTATACAGATGACTGGGTAGATATTTTCATATTTTTACACATGTCGGTGTAGATATTTCCATGTTTATACAGATAGCGGTGTGGCTATTTCCATGTTTATATATATAGCAGTGTAGATATTTCCATGTTTATAGAGATGGCTGTGTAGATATTTCCATGTTTATACAGATGGCAGTGTATATATTTCCATGTTTGTACAGACAGTGGTGTAGGTATTTCCATGTTTATACAGATGACTGTGTAGGAATTTCCATGTTTATAGAGATAGCGGTGTAGATATTTCCATGTGTATACAGATAGCGGTGTGGCTATTTCCATGTTTATACAGATAGCGGTGGAGATATTTCCATGTTTATACAGATAGCGGTGGAGATATTTCCATGTTTATAGAGATAGCAGTGCATATATTTCCATGTTTTCCAGATATCTGTGTGGCTATTTCCATGTTTATACAGATAGCGGTGTAGATATTTCCATGTTTATACAGATGGCTGTGTAGATATTTACATATTTATACAGATGGCAGTGTAGATATTTCCATGTTTAGACAGATAATGGCGTAGATATTTCCATGTTTATACAGATTGTGGTGTAGGTATTTCCATGTTTATAGAGATAGCGGTGTAGATATTTCCATGTTTATACAGATGGCGGTGTAGATATTTCCATGTGTATACAGATGGCAGTGTTGATATTTCCATGTTTATACAGATGGAGGTGTAGATATTTCCATGTTTATACAGATTGCGGTGTAGGAATTTCCATCTTTATGGAGATAGCGGTGTAGATATTTCCATGTTTATACAGATGGAGGTGTAGATATTTCCATGTTTATACAGATGACTGTGTAGATATTTCCATGTTTTTACAGATGGCGGTGTAGATATTTCCATGTTTATATAGATAGCGGTGTGTCTATTTCCATGTTTATACAGATAGCGGTGTAGGTATTTCCATGTTTATAGAGATGGCTGTGTAGATATTTACATGTTTATACAGATGGCAGTGTAGATATTTTCATGTTTATACAGATAGTGGTGTAGATATTTCCAGGTTTATACAGATGACTGTGTAGTTATTTCCATGTCTATACAGATGGAGGTGTAGATATTTCCATGTTTATACAGATAGCGGTGTGGCTATTTCCAGGTTTATACAGATAGCGGTGGAGATATTTCCATGTTTATAGAGATAGCGGTGTAGATATTTCCATGTTTATACAGATAGCTGTGTGGCTATTTCCATGTTTATACAGAAAGCGTTGGAGATATTTCCATGTTTATACAGATAGCGGTGGAGATATTTCCATGTTTATACAGATAGCGTTGGAGATATTTCGATGTTTATAGAGATAGCGGTGGAGATATTTCCATGTTTATACAGATAGCGGTGTAGATATTTCCAAGTTTATAGAGATGGCTGTGTAGATATTTACATGTTTATACAGATGGCAGTGTAGATATTTTCATGTTTATACAGATAGTGGTGTAGATATTTCCAGGATTATACAGATGACTGTGTAGTTATTTCCATGTTTTTACAGATGGCGGTGAAGATATTTCCATGTTTATAGAGACAGCCATGTAGATATTTCCATGTTTATACAGATAGCGGTGTAGACATTTCCATGTTTATAGAGATAGCGGTGTAGATACTTCGATATTTATACAGATAGCGGTGTCACTATTTCCATGTTTATACAGATAGCGGTGGAGATATTTCCATGTTTATACAGATGACTGCGTAGATATTTTCATATTTTTACACATGTCGGTGTAGATATTTCCATGTTTATTCAGATAGCGGTGTGGCTATTTCCATGTTTATACATATAGCAGTGTATATATTTCCATGTTTATAGAGACGGCTGTGTAGATATTTCCATGTTTACACAAATGGCAGTGTAGATATTTCCATGTGTGTACAGACAGTGGTGTAGGTATTTCCATGTTTATACAGATGACTGTGAAGGTATTTCCATGTTTATAGAGATAGCGGTGTAGATATTTCCATGTGTATACAGATAGCTGTGTGGCTTTTTCCATGTTTATACAGATAGCGGTGGAGATATTTCCATGTTTATACAGATAGCGGTGGAGATATTTCCATGTTTATACAGATGACTGTGTAGGTATTTCCATGTTTATAGAGATGGCGTTGTAGATATTTCTACGTTTATAGAGATGGCTTTGTAGATATTTACATGTTTATACAGATAGTGGTGTAGATATTTCCAGGTTTATACTGATGACTGTGTAGTTATTTCCTTGTTTATACAGATGGCGGTGTAGATATTTCCATGTTTATACAGATAGCGGTGTGGCTATTTCCATGTTTATACAGATAGCAGTGGAGATGTTTCCATGTTTATAGAGATAGCGGTGTAGATATTTCCATGTGTATACAGATAGCTGAGTGGCTATTTCCAGGTTTATACAGATAGCGGTGGAGATATTTCCATGTTTATACAGATAGCGGTGGAGATATTTCCATGTTTATACAGATAGCGGTGGAGATATTTCCATGTTTATAGAGATAGGAGTGCATATATTTCCATGTTTTGCAGATATCTGTGTGGCTCTTTCCATGTTTATACAGATAGCGGTGTAGATATTTCAATGTTTATAGAGATGGCTGTGTAGATATTTACATATTTATACAGATGGCAGTGTAGATATTTCCATGTTTAGACAGATAATGGCGCAGATATTTCCAAGTTTATACAGATTGCGGTGTAGGTATTTCCATGTTTATAGAGATAGCGGTGTAGATATTTCCATGTTTATACAGATGGCAGTGTAGACATTTCCATGTGTATACAGATGGCAGTGTAGTTATTTCCATGTTTATACAGATGGAGGTGTATATATTTACATGTTTATACAGATGACTGTGTGTATATTTCCATGTTTTTACAGATGGCGGTGGAGATATTTCCATGTTTATACAGATAGCGGTGGAGATATTTCCATGTTTATACAGATAGCGGTGGAGATATTTCCATGTTTATAGAGATAGCAGTGCATATATTTCCATGTTTTGCAGATATCTGTGTGGATATTTCCATGTTTATAGAGATAGCAGTGCATATATTTCCATGTTTTGCAGATATCTGTGTGGCTATTTCCATGTTTATACAGATAGCGGTGTAGATATTTCAATGTTTATAGAGATGGCTGTGTAGATATTTACATATTTACAGATGACTGTGTGGATATTTCCATGTTTTTACAGATGGCGGTGTAGATATTTCCATGTTTATACAGATAGCGGTGTGGCTATTTCCATGTTTATACAGATAGCGGTGTAGATATTTCCAAGTTTATAGAGATGGCTTTGTAGATATTTACATGTTTATACAGATGGCAGTGTAGATATTTCCATGTTTGTACAGACAGTGGTGTAGGTATTTCCATGTTTATACAGATGACTGTGTAGTTATTTCCATGTTTATACAGATGGTGGTGTAGATATTTCCGTGTTTATACAGATAGCTGTGTGGCTATTTCCATGTTTATACAGATAGCGGTGGAGATATTTCCATGTTTAGAGATAGCGGTGTAGATATTTCCATGTATATACATATAGCTTTGTGGCTATTTCCATGTTTATACAGATAGCGTTGGAGATATTTCCATGTTTATACAGATTGCGGTGTAGGAAATTCCATGTTTATGGAGATAGCGGTGTAGATATTTCCATGTTTATACAGATGGCAGTGTAGATATTTCCATGTTTATACAGATGGCAGTGTAGATATTTGCATGTTTATTCAGATGGCGGTGTAGATATTTCTATGTTTATACAGATAGTGGTGTGGCTAATTCCATGTTTATACAAATAGCGGTGTAGATATTTCCATGTTTGTAGAGATGGATGTGTAGATATTTACATGTTTATACAGATGGCAGTGTAGATATTTTCATGTTTATACAGATAGTGGTGTAGATATTTCCAGGTTTATACAGATGACTGTGTAGTTATTTCCATGTTTAAACAGATGGTGGTGTAGATATGTCCATGTTTATACAGATAGCGGTGTGGTATTTCCATGTTTATACAGATAGCGGTGGAGATATTTCCGTGTTTATAGAGATAGCGGTGTAGATATTTCCATGTTTATACAGGTAGCTGTGTGGCTATTTCCATGTTTATACAGAAAGCGTTGGAGATATTTCCATGTTTATACAGAGAGCGGTGGAGATATTTCCATGTTTATACAGATAGCGTTGGAGATATTTCCATGTTTATAGAGATAGCAGTGCATATATTTCCATGTTTTCCAGATATCTGTGTGGCTATTTCCATGTTTATACAGATAGCGTTGTAAATATTTCCATGTTTATACAGATGGCTGTGTAGATATTTACAAATTTATACAGATGGCAGTGTAGATATTTCCATGTTTAGAGAGATAATGGCGTAGATATTTCCATGTTTATACAGATTGCGGTGTAGGTATTTCCATGTTTATAGAGATAGCGGTGTAGATATTTCCATGTTTATACAGATGGCAGTGTAGATATTTCCATGTGTATACAGATGGCAGTGTAGATATTTCCATGTTTATACAGATGGAGGTGTAGATATTTCCATGTTTATACAGATGACTGTGTAGATATTTCCATGTTTTTACAGATGGCGGTGTAGATATTTCCATGTTTATATAGATAGCGGTGTGTCTATTTCCATGTTTATACAGATAGCGGTGTAGATATTTCCATGTTAATAGAGATGGCTGTGTAGATATTTACATGTTTATACAGATGGCAGTGTAGATATTTTCAGGTTTATACAGATAGTGGTGTAGATATTTCCAGGTTTATACAGATGACTGTGTATTTATTTCCATGTTTATACAGATGGCGGTGTAGGTATTTCCATGTTTATACAGATAGCGGTGTGGCTATTTCCAGGTCTATACAGATAGCGGTGGAGATATTTCCATGTTTATAGAGATAGCGGTGTAGATATTTCCATGTTTATACAGATAGCTGTGTGGCTATTTCCATGTTTATACAGAAAGCGTTGGAGATATTTCCATGTTTATACAGATAGCGGTGGAGATATTTCCATGTTTATACAGATAGCTTTGGAGATATTTCGATGTTTATAGAGATAGCAGTGCATATATCTCCATGTTTTCCATATATCTGTGTGGCTATTTCCATGTTTATACAGAGAGCGTTATAGATATTTCCATGTTTATACAGATGGCTGAGTAGTTATTTACATATTTATACAGATGGCAGTGTAGATATTTCCATGTTTAGACAGATAATGGCGTAGATATTTCCATTTTTATACAGATTGCCGTGTAGCTATTTCCATGTTTATAGAGATAGCGGTGTAGATATTTCCATGTTTATACAGTTGGCAGTGTGGATATTTCCATGTGTATACAGATGGCAGTGTAGATATTTCCATGTTTATACATATGGAGGTGTAGATATTTCCATGTTTATACAGATGACTGTGTAGATATTTCCATGTTTTTACAGAAGGCGGTGTAGATAATTCCATGTTTAAACAGATAGCGGTGTGTCTCTTTCCATGTTTATACAGATAGCGGTGTAGATATTTCCAAGTTTATAGAGATGGCTGTGTAGATATTTACATGTTTATACAGATGGCAGTGTAGATATTTTCATGTTTATACAGATAGTGGTGTAGATATTTCCAGGATTATACAGATGACTGTGTAGTTATTTCCATGTTTTTACAGATGGCGGTGAAGATATTTCCAAGTTTATAGAGACAGCCATGTAGATATTTCCATGTTTATACAGATAGCGGTGTAGACATTTCCATGTTTATAGAGATAGCGGTGTAGATACTTCGATATTTATACAGATAGCGGTGTCACTATTTCCATGTTTATACAGATAGCGGTGGAGATATTTCCATGTTTATACAGATGACTGTGTAGATATTTTCATATTTTTACACATGTCGGTGTAGATATTTCCATGTTTATTCAGATAGCGGTGTGGCTATTTCCGTATTTATACATATAGCAGTGTATATATTTCCATGTTTATAGAGATGGCGGTGTAGATATTTCTATGTTTATAGAGATGGCAGTGTAGATATTTACATGTTTATACAGATAGTGGTGTAGATATTTCCAGGTTTATACTGATGACTGTGTAGTTATTTCCATGTTTATACAGATGGCGGTGTAGATATTTCCATGTTTATACAGATAGCGGTGTGGCTATTTCCATGTTTATACAGATAGCGGTGGAGATGTTCCCATGTTTATAGAGATAGCGGTGTAGATATTTCCATGTGTATACAGATAGGTTTGTGGCTATTTCCAGGTTTATACAGATAGCGGTGGAGATATTTCCATGTTTATACAGATAGCGGTGGAGATATTTCCATGTTTATACAGATAGCGGTGGAGATATTTCCATGTTTATAGAGATAGCAGTGCATATATTTCCATGTTTTGCAGATATCTGTGTGGCTATTTCCATGTTTATACAGATAGCGGTGTAGATATTTCAATGTTTATAGAGATGGCTGTGTAGATATTTACATATTTATACAGATGGCAGTGTAGATATTTCCATGTTTAGACAGATAATGGCGCAGATATTTCCAAGTTTATACAGATTGCGGTGTAGGTATTTCCATGTTTATAGAGATAGCGGTGTAGATATTGCCATGTTTATACAGATGGCAGTGTAGACATTTCCATGTGTATACAGATGGCAGTGTAGTTATTTCCAGGTTTATACAGATGGAGGTGTAGATATTTACTTGTTTATACAGATGACTGTGTAGATATTTCCATGTTTTTACAGATGGCGGTGTAGATATTTCCATGTTTATACAGATAGCGGTGTGGCTATTTCCATGTTTATACAGATAGCGGTGAAGATATTTCCATGTTTATAGAGATGGCTGTGTAGATATTTACATGTTTATACAGATGGCAGTGTAGATATTTCCATGTTTGTACAGACAGTGGTGTAGGTATTTCCATGTTTATACAGATGACTGTGTAGGTATTTCCATGTTTATAGAGATGGCGGTGTAGATATTTCTATGTTTATAGAGATGGCTGTGTAGATATTTACATATTTATAGAGAAGGCAGTGTAGATATTTCCATGTTTAGACAGATAATGGCGTATATATTTCCATGTTTATACAGATAGCGGTGTGGCTATTTCCATGTTTATACCGATAGCGGTGTAGATATTTCCATGTTTATAGAGATGGCTGTGTAGATATTTACATATTTATACAGATGGCAGTGTAGATATTTTCATGTTTATACAGATAGTGGTGTAGATATTTCCAGGTTGATACAGATGACTGTGTAGTTATTTCCATGTGTATACAGATGGCGGTGTAGATATTTCCGTGTTTATACAGATAGCGGTGTGGCTATTTCGATGTTTATACACATAGCGGTGGAGATATTTCCATGTTTAGAGATAGCGGTGTAGATATTTCCATGTTTATACAGATAGCTTTGTGGCTATTTCCATGTTTATACAGAAAGCGTTGGAGATATTTCCATGTTTATTCAGATAGCGGTGGAGATATTTCCATGTTTATACAGATAGCGTTGGAGATATTTCGATGTTTATAGAGATAGCAGTGCATATATTTCCATGTTTTCCATATATCTGTGTGGCTATTTCCATGTTTATACAGATAGCGTTGTAGATATTTCCATGTTTATACATATGGCTGTGTAGTTATTTACATATTTATACAGATGGCAGTGTAGATATTTCCATGTTTAGACAGATAATGGCGTAGATATTTCCATTTTTATACAGATTGTCGTGTAGGTATTTCCATGTTTATAGAGATAGCGGTGTAGATATTTCCATGTTTATACAGTTGGCAGTGTAGGTATTTCCATGTGTATACAGATGGCAGTGTAGATATTTCCATGTTTATACATATGGAGGTGTAGATATTTCCATGTTTATACAGATGACTGTGTAGATATTTCCATGTTTTTACAGATGGCGGTGTAGATATTTCCATGTTTAAACAGATAGCGGTGTGTCTCTTTCCATGTTTATACAGATAGCGGTGTAGATATTTCCAAGTTTATAGAGATGGCTGTGTAGATATTTACATGTTTATACAAATGGCAGTGTAGATATTTTCATGTTTATACAGATAGTGGTGTAGATATTTCCAGGATTATACAGATGACTGTGTAGTTATTTCCATGTTTTTACAGATGGCGGTGAAGATATTTCCAAGTTTATAGAGACAGCCATGTAGATATTTCCATGTTTATACAGATAGCGGTGTAGACATTTCCATGTTTATAGAGATAGCGGTGTAGATACTTCGATATTTATACAGATAGTGGTGTCACTATTTCCATGTTTATACAGATAGCAGTGGAGATATTTCCATGTTTATACAGATGACTGTGTAGATATTTTCATATTTTTACACATGTCGGTGTAGATATTTCCATGTTTATTCAGAAAGCGGTGTGGCTATTTCCATGTTTATACATATAGCAGTGTATATATTTCCATGTTTATAGAGACGGCTGTGTAGATATTTCCATGTTTATACAAATGGCAGTGTAGATATTTCCATGTTTGTACAGACAGTGGTGTAGGTATTTCCATGTTTATACAGATGACTGTGAAGGTATTTCCATGTTTATAGAGATAGCGGTGTAGATATTTCCATGTGTATACAGATAGCTGTGTGGCTTTTTCCATGTTTATACAGATAGCGGTGGAGATATTTCCATGTTTATACAGATAGCGGTGGAGATATTTCCATGTTTATACAGATTACTGTGTAGGTATTTCCATGTTTATAGAGATGGCGGTGTAGATATTTCTATGTTTATAGAGATGGCAGTGTAGATATTTACATGTTTATACAGATAGTGGTGTAGATATTTCCAGGTTTATACTGATGACTGTGTAGTTATTTCCATGTTTATACAGATGGCGGTGTAGATATTTCCATGTTTATCCAGATAGCGGTGTGGCTATTTCCATGTTTATACAGATAGCGGTGGAGATGTTTCCATATTTATAGAGATAGCGGTGTAGATATTTCCATGTGTATACAGATAGGTGTGTGGCTATTTCCAGGTTTATACAGATAGCGGTGGAGATATTTCCATGTTTATACAGATAGCGGTGGAGATATTTCCATGTTTATACAGATAGCGGTGGAGATATTTCCATGTTTATAGAGATAGCAGTGCATATATTTCCATGTTTTGCAGATATCTCTGTGGCTATTTCCATGTTTATACAGATAGCGGTGTAGATATTTCAATGTTTATAGAGATGGCTGTGTAGATATTTACATATTTATACAGATGGCAGTGTAGATATGTCCATGTTTAGACAGATAATGGCGCAGATATTTCCAAGTTTATACAGATTGCGGTGTAGGTATTTCCATGTTTATAGAGATAGCGGTGTAGATATTGCCATGTTTATAGAGATGGCAGTGTAGACATTTCCATGTGTATACAGATGGCAGTGTAGTTATTTCCATGTTTATACAGATGGAGGTGTAGATATTTATATGTTTATACAGATGACTGTGTAGATATTTCCATGTTTTTACAGATGGCAGTGTAGACATTTCCATGTGTATACAGATGGCAGTGTAGTTATTTCCATGTTTATACAGATGGAGGTGTAGGTATTTCCATGTTTATACAGATGACTGTGTAGATATTTTCATATTTTTACACATGTCGGTGTAGATATTTCCATGTTTATACAGATAGCGGTGTGGCTATTTCCATGTTTATACATATTGCACTGTAGATATTTCCATGTTTATAGAGATGGCTGTGTAGATATTTCCATGTTTATACAGATGGCAGTGTAGATATTTCCATGTTTGTACAGACAGTGGTTTAGGTATTTCCATGTTTATACAGATTACTCTGTAGGCATTTCCGTGTTTATAGAGATGGCGGTGTAGATATTTCTATGTTTTTAGAGATGGCTGTGTAGATATTTACATGTTTATACAGATGGCAGTGTAGATATTTTCATGTTTATACAGATAGTGATGTAGATATTTCCAGGTTTATACTGATGACTGTGTAGTTATTTCCATGTTTATACAGATGGCGGTGTAGATATTTCCATGTTTATACAGATAGCGGTGCGGCTATTTCCATGTTTATACAGATAGCGGTGGAGATATTTCCATGTTTATAGAGATAGAGGTGTAGATATTTCCATGTGTATACAGATAGCTGTGTGGCTATTTCCATGTTTATACAGATAGCGGTGGAGATATTTCCATGTTTATACAGATAGTGGAGGAGATATTTCCATGTTTATAGAGGTAGCGGTGTAGATATTTCCAAGTTTATACAGATAGCTGTGTGGCTATTTCCATGTTTATACAGATAGCTTTGCAGATATTTCCATGTTTATACAGATGGCGGTGTAGATATTTCCATGTTTATGCAGATGGCGGTGCAGATATTTCCATGTTTATACAGATAGCGGTGTACATATTTCCATATTTAGACAGATGACTGTGTAGTTATTTCCATTTTTATACAGATGGCGGTGAAGATATTTCCATGTTTATACAGATAGCGGTGGAGATATTTCCATGTTTATACAGATGACTGTGTAGATATTTTCATATTTTTACACATGTCGGTGTAGATATTTCCATGTTTATACAGATAGCGGTGTGGCTATTTCCATGTTTATACATATAGCACTGTAGATATTTCCATGTTTATAGAGATGGCTGTGTAGATATTTCCATGTTTATAAAGATGGCGGTGTAGATATTTCCATGTTGGTACAGACAGTGGTGTAGGTATCTCCATGTTTTTACAGATGACTGTGTAGGTATTTCCATGTTTACACAGATGGCGGTGTAGATATTTCTATGTTTATAGAGATGGCTGTGTAGATATTTACATATTTATACAGATGGCATTGTAGATATTTCCATGTTTAGACAGATAATGGCGTATATATTTCCATGTTTATACAGATAGCGGTGTGGCTATTTCCATGTTTATACAGATAGCGGTGTAGATATTTCCATGTTTATAGAGATGGCTGTGTAGATATTTACATGTTTATACAGATGGCAGTGTAGATATTTTCATGTTTATACAGATAGTGGTGTACATATTTCCAGGTTTATACAGATGACTGTGTAGTTATTTCCATGTTTATACAGATGGCGGTGTAGATATTTCCGTGTTTATACAGATAGCGGTGTGGCTATTTCCATGTTTATACAGATAGCGGTGTAGATATTTCCATGTTTATAGAGATGGCTGTGTTGATACTTACATGTTTATACAGATGGCAGTGTAGATATTTTCAGGTTTATACAGATAGTGGTGTAGATATTTCCAGGTTTGTACAGATAACTGTGTAGTTATTTCCATGTTTATACAGATGGCGGTTTAGATATTTCCATGTTTATATAGCTAGCGGTGTGGCTATTTCCACGTTTATAGAGATTGCGGTGTAGATATTTCCATGTTTATACAGATAGCTGTGTGGCTATTTCCACGTTTATACAGAGAGCGTAGGAGATATTTCCATGTTTATACAGATAGCGGTGGAGATATTTCCATGTTTATACAGATTGCGGTGTAGTTATTTCCATGTTTATAGAGATAGCGGTGTAGATATTTCCTTGTTTATACATATGGCAGTGTAGATATTTCCATGTGTATACAGATGGCAGTGTAGATATTTCCATGTTTACACAGGTGGAGGTGTAGATATTTCTATGTTTATACAGATTACTGTGTAGATATTTCCATGTTTTTACAGATGGCGGTGTAGATATTTCCATGTTTATACAGATGGCGGTGTGTCTATTTCCATGTTTATACAGATAGCGGTGTAGATATTTCCATGTTTATAGAGATGGCTGTGTAGATATTTACATGTTTATACAGATGGCAGTGTAGATATTTTCATGTTTATACAGATAGTGGTGTACATATTTCCAGGATTATACAGATGACTGTGTAGTTATTTCCATGTTTTTACAGATGGCGGTGAAGATATTTCCATGTTTATAGAGACAGCCAGGTAGATATTTCCATGTTTATACAGATAGCGGTGTAGACATTTCCATGTTTATAGAGATAGCGGTGTAGATACTTCCATATTTATACAGATAGCGGTGTCACTATTTCCATGTTTATACAGATAGCGGTGGAGATATTTCCATGTTTATACAGATAGCGGTGGAGATATTTCCATGTTTATAGAGATAGCGGTGTAGATATTTCCAAGTTTATACAGATAGCTGTGTGGCTATTTCCATGTTTATACAGATAGCTTTGCAGATATTTCCATGTTTATACAGATGGCGGTGTAGATATTTCCATGTTTATGCAGATGGTGGTGCAGATATTTCCATGTTTATACAGATATCGTTGTATATATTTCCATATTTATACAGATGACTGTGTAGTTATTTCCATTTTTATACAGATGGCGGTGAAGATATTTCCATGTTTATACAGATAGCGGTGGAGATATTGCCATGTTTATACAGATGACTGTGTAGACATTTTCATATTTTTACACATGTCGGTGTAGATATTTCCATGTTTATACAGATAGCGGTGTGGCTATTTCTATGTTTATACATATAGCACTGTAGATATTTCCATGTTTATAGAGATGTCTGTGTGGATATTTCTATGTTTATACAGATGGCAGTGTAGATATTTCCATGTTTGTACAGACAGTGCTGTAGGTATTTCCATGTTTATACAGATGACTGTTTAGGTATTTCCATGTTTATAGAGATGGCGGTGTAGATATTTCTATGTTTATAGAGATGGCTGTGTAGATATTTACATGTTTATACAGATGGCAGTGTAGATATTTTCATGTCTATACAGATAGTGTTGTAGATATTTCCAGGTTTATACTGATGACTGTGTAGTTATTTCCATGTTTATACAGATGGCGGTGTAGATATTTCCATGTTTATACAGATAGCGGTGTGGCTATTTCCATGTTTATACAGATAGCGGTGGAGATATTTCCATGTTTATAGAGATAGCGGTGTAGATATTTCCATGTGTATACAGATAGCTGTGTGACTATTTCCATGTTTATACAGAAAGCGGTGGAGATATTTCCATGTTTACACAGATAGCGGTGGAGATATTTCCATGTTTATACAGATAGCGTTGGAGATATTTCCATGTTTATAGAGATAGCAGTGCATATATTTCCATGTTTTCCAGATATCTGTGTGGCTATTTCCATGTTTATACAGATAGCGGTGTAGATATTTCCATGTTTATAGAGATGGCTGTGTAGATATTTACATATTTATACAGATGGCAGTGTAGATATTTCCATGTTTAGACAGATAATGGTGTAGATATTTCCATGTTTACACAGATTGCGGTGTAGGTATTTCCATGTTTACAGAGATAGAGGTGTAGATATTTCCATGTTTATACAGATGGCAGTGTAGATATTTCCATGTGTATACAGATTGCAGTGTAGATATTTCCATGTTTATACAGATGGAGGTGCAGATATTTCCATGTTTATACAGATGACTGTGTAGATATTTCCATGTTTTTACAGATGGCGGTGAAGATATTTCCATGTTTATACAGATAGCGGTGTGGCTATTTCCATGTTTATACAGATAGCGGTGTAGATATTTCCATGTTTATAGAGATGGCTGTGTTGATATTTACATGTTTATACAGATGGCAGTGTAGATATTTTCAGGTTTATACAGACAGTGGTGTAGATATTTCCAGGTTTATACAGATGACTGTGTAGTTATTTCCATGTTTATACAGATGGCGGTGTAGATATTTCCATGTTTATACAGCTAGCGGTGTGGCTATTTCCATGTTTATACAGATAGCGGTGGAGATATTTCCATGTTTATAGACATAGCGGTGTAGATAATTCCATGTTTATACAGATAGCTGTGTGGCTATTTCCATGTTTATACAGATAGCGTTGGAGATATTTCAATGTTTATACAGATAGCGGTGGAGATATTTCCATGTTTATACAGATAGCGTTGGAGATATTTCCATGTTTATAGAGATAGCAGTACATATATTTCCATGTTTTCCAGATATCTGTGTGGCTATTTCCATGTTTATAGAGTTGGCTGTGTAGATATTTCCATGTTTATACAGATGGCAGTGTAGATATTTCCATGTTTGTACAGACAGTGGTGTAGGTATTTCCATGTTTATACAGATGACTGTGTAGGTATTTCCATGTTTATAGAGATGGCGGTGTAGATATTTCTATGTTTATAGACATGGCTGTGTAGATATTTACATGTTTATACAGATGGCAGTGTAGATATTTTCATGTTTATACAGATAGTGGTGTAGATATTTCCAGGTTTATACTGATGACTGTGTAGTTATTTCCATGTTTATACAGATGGCGGTGTAGATATTTCAATGTTTATACAGGTAGCGGTGTGGCTATTTCCATGTTTATACAGATCGCGGTGGAGATATTTCCATGTTTATAGAGATAGCGGTGTAGATATTTCCATGTGTATACAGAGAGCTATATGGCTATTTCCATGTTTATACAGATAGCGGTGGAAATATTTCCATGTTTATACAGATAGCGGTGGAGATATTTCCATGTTTATACAGATAGCGGTGGAGATATTTCCATGTTTATAGAGATAGCAGTGCATATATTTCCATGTTTTCCAGATATCTGTGTGGCTATTTCCATGTTTATACAGATAGCGGTGTAAATATTTCCATGTTTATAGAGATTGCTGTGTAGATATTTACATATTTATACAGAGGGCAGTGTAGATATTTCCATGTTTTGACAGATAATGGCGTATATATTTCCATGTTTATACAGATTACGGTGTAGGTATTTCCATGTTTATAGAGATAGCGGTGTAGACATTTTCATGTTTATACAGATGGCAGTGTAGATATTTCCATGTGTATACAGATGGCAGTGTAGATATTTCCATGTTTATACAGATGGAGTTGTAGATATTTCCATGTTTATACAGATGACTGTGTAGATATTTCCACGTTTTTACAGACGGCGGTGTAGATATTTCCATGTTTATACAGATAGCGGTGTGGCTATTTCCATGTTTATACAGATAGCGGTGTAGATATTTCCATGTTTATAGAGATGGCTGTGTAGATATTTACATGTTTATACAGATGGCAGCGTAGATATTTTCATGTTTATACAGATAGTGGTGTAGATATTTCCAGGATTATACAGATGACTGTGTAGTTTTTTCCATGTTTTTACAGATGGCGGTGAAGATATTTCCATGTTTATAGAGACAGCCATGTAGATATTTCCATATTTATACAGATAGCGGTGTAGACATTTCCATGTTTATAGAGATAGCGGTGTAGATACTTCCACATTTATACAGAGAGCGGTGTCATTATTTCCATGTTTATACAGATAGCGGTGGAGATATTTCCATGTTTATACAGATGGAGGTGTAGATATTTATATGTTTATACAGATGACTGTGTAGATATTTCCATGTTTTTACAGATGGCAGTGTAGACATTTCCATGTGTATACAGATGGCAGTGTAGTTATTTCCATGTTTATACAGATGGAGGTGTAGGTATTTCCATGTTTATACAGATGACTGTGTAGATATTTTCATATTTTTACACATGTCGGTGTAGATATTTCCATGTTTATACAGATAGCGGTGTGGCTATTTCCGTGTTTATACATATTGCACTGTAGATATTTCCATGTTTATAGAGATGGCTGTGTAGATATTTCCATGTTTATACAGATGGCAGTGTAGATATTTCCATGTTTGTACAGACAGTGGTTTAGGTATTTCCATGTTTATACAGATTACTCTGTAGGCATTTCCGTGTTTATAGAGATGGCGGTGTAGATATTTCTATGTTTATAAACATGGCTGTGTAGATATTTACATGTTTATACAGATGGCAGTGTAGATATTTTCATGTTTATACAGATAGTGGTGTAGATATTTCCAGGTTTATACTGATGACTGTGTAGTTATTTCCATGTTTATACAGATGGCGGTGTAGATATTTCAATGTTTATACAGGTAGCGGTGTGGCTATTTCCATGTTTATACAGATCGCGGTGGAGATATTTCCATGTTTATAGAGATAGCGGTGTAGATATTTCCATGTGTATACAGAGAGCTATATGGCTATTTCCATGTTTATACAGATAGCGGTGGAAATATTTCCATGTTTATACAGATAGCGGTGGAGATATTTCCATGTTTATACAGATAGCGGTGGAGATATTTCCATGTTTATAGAGATAGCAGTGCATATATTTCCATGTTTTCCAGATATCTGTGTGGCTATTTCCATGTTTATACAGATAGCGGTGTAAATATTTCCATGTTTATAGAGATTGCTGTGTAGATATTTACATATTTATACAGAGGGCAGTGTAGATATTTCCATGTTTTGACAGATAATGGCGTATATATTTCCATGTTTATACAGATTACGGTGTAGGTATTTCCATGTTTATAGAGATAGCGGTGTAGACATTTTCATGTTTATACAGATGGCAGTGTAGATATTTCCATGTGTATACAGATGGCAGTGTAGATATTTCCATGTTTATACAGATGGAGTTGTAGATATTTCCATGTTTATACAGATGACTGTGTAGATATTTCCACGTTTTTACAGACGGCGGTGTAGATATTTCCATGTTTATACAGATAGCGGTGTGGCTATTTCCATGTTTATACAGATAGCGGTGTAGATATTTCCATGTTTATAGAGATGGCTGTGTAGATATTTACATGTTTATACAGATGGCAGCGTAGATATTTTCATGTTTATACAGATAGTGGTGTAGATATTTCCAGGATTATACAGATGACTGTGTAGTTTTTTCCATGTTTTTACAGATGGCGGTGAAGATATTTCCATGTTTATAGAGACAGCCATGTAGATATTTCCATATTTATACAGATAGCGGTGTAGACATTTCCATGTTTATAGAGATAGCGGTGTAGATACTTCCACATTTATACAGAGAGCGGTGTCATTATTTCCATGTTTATACAGATAGCGGTGGAGATATTTCCATGTTTATACAGATGGAGGTGTAGATATTTATATGTTTATACAGATGACTGTGTAGATATTTCCATGTTTTTACAGATGGCAGTGTAGACATTTCCATGTGTATACAGATGGCAGTGTAGTTATTTCCATGTTTATACAGATGGAGGTGTAGGTATTTCCATGTTTATACAGATGACTGTGTAGATATTTTCATATTTTTACACATGTCGGTGTAGATATTTCCATGTTTATACAGATAGCGGTGTGGCTATTTCCGTGTTTATACATATTGCACTGTAGATATTTCCATGTTTATAGAGATGGCTGTGTAGATATTTCCATGTTTATACAGATGGCAGTGTAGATATTTCCATGTTTGTACAGACAGTGGTTTAGGTATTTCCATGTTTATACAGATTACTCTGTAGGCATTTCCGTGTTTATAGAGATGGCGGTGTAGATATTTCTATGTTTATAGAGATGGCTGTGTAGATATTTACATGTTTATACAGATGGCAGTGTAGATATTTTCATGTTTATACAGATAGTGGTGTAGATATTTCCAGGTTTATACTGATGACTGTGTAGTTATTTCCATGTTTATACAGATGGCGGTGTAGATATTTCCATGTTTATACAGATAGCGGTGCGGCTATTTCCATGTTTATACAGATAGCGGTGGAGATATTTCCATGTTTATAGAGATAGAGGTGTAGATATTTCCATGTGTATACAGATAGCTGTGTGGCTATTTCCATGTTTATACAGATAGCGGTGGAGATATTTCCATGTTTATACAGATAGTGGAGGAGATATTTCCATGTTTATAGAGGTAGCGGTGTAGATATTTCCAAGTTTATACAGATAGCTGTGTGGCTATTTCCATGTTTATACAGATAGCTTTGCAGATATTTCCATGTTTATACAGATGGCGGTGTAGATATTTCCATGTTTATGCAGATGGCGGTGCAGATATTTCCATGTTTATACAGATAGCGGTGTACATATTTCCATATTTAGACAGATGACTGTGTAGTTATTTCCATTTTTATACAGATGGCGGTGAAGATATTTCCATGTTTATACAGATAGCGGTGGAGATATTTCCATGTTTATACAGATGACTGTGTAGATATTTTCATATTTTTACACATGTCGGTGTAGATATTTCCATGTTTATACAGATAGCGGTGTGGCTATTTCCATGTTTATACATATAGCACTGTAGATATTTCCATGTTTATAGAGATGGCTGTGTAGATATTTCCATGTTTATAAAGATGGCGGTGTAGATATTTCCATGTTGGTACAGACAGTGGTGTAGGTATCTCCATGTTTTTACAGATGACTGTGTAGGTATTTCCATGTTTACACAGATGGCGGTGTAGATATTTCTATGTTTATAGAGATGGCTGTGTAGATATTTACATATTTATACAGATGGCATTGTAGATATTTCCATGTTTAGACAGATAATGGCGTGTATATTTCCATGTTTATACAGATAGCGGTGTGGCTATTTCCATGTTTATACAGATAGCGGTGTAGATATTTCCATGTTTATAGAGATGGCTGTGTAGATATTTACATGTTTATACAGATGGCAGTGTAGATATTTTCATGTTTATACAGATAGTGGTGTAGATATTTCCAGGTTTATACAGATGACTGTGTAGTTATTTCCATGTTTATACAGATGGCGGTGTAGATATTTCCGTGTTTATACAGATAGCGGTGTGGCTATTTCCATGTTTATACAGATAGCGGTGTAGATATTTCCATGTTTATAGAGATGGCTGTGTTGATACTTACATGTTTATACAGATGGCAGTGTAGATATTTTCATGTTTATACAGATAGTGGTGTAGATATTTCCAGGTTTGTACAGATAACTGTGTAGTTATTTCCATGTTTATACAGATGGCGGTTTAGATATTTCCATGTTTATATAGCTAGCGGTGTGGCTATTTCCATGTTTATAGAGATTGCGGTGTAGATATTTCCATGTTTATACAGATAGCTGTGTGGCTATTTCCATGTTTATACAGAGAGCGTAGGAGATATTTCCATGTTTATACAGATAGCGGTGGAGATATTTCCATGTTTATACAGATTGCGGTGTAGTTATTTCCATGTTTATAGAGATAGCGGTGTAGATATTTCCTTGTTTATACATATGGCAGTGTAGATATTTCCATGTGTATACAGATGGCAGTGTAGATATTTCCATGTTTACACAGGTGGAGGTGTAGATATTTCCATGTTTATACAGATTACTGTGTAGATATTTCCATGTTTTTACAGATGGCGGTGTAGATATTTCCATGTTTATACAGATGGCGGTGTGTCTATTTTCATGTTTATACAGATAGCGGTGTAGATATTTCCATGTTTATAGAGATGGCTGTGTAGATATTTACATGTTTATACAGATGGCAGTGTAGATATTTTCATGTTTATACAGATAGTGGTGTACATATTTCCAGGATTATACTGATGACTGTGTAGTTATTTCCATGTTTTTACAGATGGCGGTGAAGATATTTCCATGTTTATAGAGACAGCCAGGTAGATATTTCCATGTTTATACAGATAGCGGTGTAGACATTTCCATGTTTATAGAGATAGCGGTGTAGATACTTCCATATTTATACAGATAGCGGTGTCACTATTTCCATGTTTATACAGATAGCGGTGGAGATATTTCCATGTTTATACAGATAGCGGTGGAGATATTTCCATGTTTATAGAGATAGCGGTGTAGATATTTCCAAGTTTATACAGATAGCTGTGTGGCTATTTCCATGTTTATACAGATAGCTTTGGAGATATTTCCATGTTTATACAGATGGCGGTGTAGATATTTCCATGTTTATGCAGATGGTGGTGCAGATATTTCCATGTTTATACAGATATCGTTGTATATATTTCCATATTTATACAGATGACTGTGTAGTTATTTCCATTTTTATACAGATGGCGGTGAAGATATTTCCATGTTTATATAGATAGCGGTGGAGATATTGCCATGTTTATACAGATGACTGTGTAGATATTTTCATATTTTTCCACATGTCGGTGTAGATATTTCCATGTTTATACAGATAGCGGTGTGGCTATTTCCATGTTTGTACATATAGCACTGTAGATATTTCCATGTTTATAGAGATGTCTGTGTGGATATTTCCATGTTTATACAGATGGCAGTGTAGATATTTCCATGTTTGTACAGACAGTGCTGTAGGTATTTCCATGTTTTTACAGATGACTGTTTAGGTATTTCCATGTTTATAGAGATGGCGGTGTAGATATTTCTATGTTTATAGAGATGGCTGTGTAGATATTTACATGTTTATACAGATGGCAGTGTAGATATTTTCATGTCTATACAGATAGTGTTGTAGATATTTCCAGGTTTATACTGATGACTGTGTAGTTATTTCCATGTTTATACAGATGGCGGTGTAGATATTTCCATGTTTATACAGATAGCGGTGTGGCTATTTCCATGTTTATACAGATAGCGGTGTAGATATTTCAATGTTTATAGAGATGGCTGTGTAGATATTTACATATTTATACAGATGGCAGTGTAGATATGTCCATGTTTAGACAGATAATGGCGCAGATATTTCCAAGTTTATACAGATTGCGGTGTAGGTATTTCCATGTTTATAGAGATAGCGGTGTAGATATTGCCATGTTTATAGAGATGGCAGTGTAGACATTTCCATGTGTATACAGATGGCAGTGTAGTTATTTCCATGTTTATACAGATGGAGGTGTAGATATTTATATGTTTATACAGATGACTGTGTAGATATTTCCATGTTTTTACAGATGGCAGTGTAGACATTTCCATGTGTATACAGATGGCAGTGTAGTTATTTCCATGTTTATACAGATGGAGGTGTAGGTATTTCCATGTTTATACAGATGACTGTGTAGATATTTTCATATTTTTACACATGTCGGTGTAGATATTTCCATGTTTATACAGATAGCGGTGTGGCTATTTCCATGTTTATACATATTGCACTGTAGATATTTCCATGTTTATAGAGATGGCTGTGTAGATATTTCCATGTTTATACAGATGGCAGTGTAGATATTTCCATGTTTGTACAGACAGTGGTTTAGGTATTTCCATGTTTATACAGATTACTCTGTAGGCATTTCCGTGTTTATAGAGATGGCGGTGTAGATATTTCTATGTTTTTAGAGATGGCTGTGTAGATATTTACATGTTTATACAGATGGCAGTGTAGATATTTTCATGTTTATACAGATAGTGATGTAGATATTTCCAGGTTTATACTGATGACTGTGTAGTTATTTCCATGTTTATACAGATGGCGGTGTAGATATTTCAATGTTTATACAGGTAGCGGTGTGGCTATTTCCATGTTTATACAGATCGCGGTGGAGATATTTCCATGTTTATAGAGATAGCGGTGTAGATATTTCCATGTGTATACAGAGAGCTATATGGCTATTTCCATGTTTATACAGATAGCGATGGAAATATTTCCATGTTTATACAGATAGCGGTGGAGATATTTCCATGTTTATACAGATAGCGGTGGAGATATTTCCATGTTTATAGAGATAGCAGTGCATATATTTCCATGTTTTCCAGATATCTGTGTGGCTATTTCCATGTTTATACAGATAGCGGTGTAAATATTTCCATGTTTATAGAGATTGCTGTGTAGATATTTACATATTTATACAGAGGGCAGTGTAGATATTTCCATGTTTTGACAGATAATGGCGTATATATTTCCATGTTTATACAGATTACGGTGTAGGTATTTCCATGTTTATAGAGATAGCGGTGTAGACATTTTCATGTTTATACAGATGGCAGTGTAGATATTTCCATGTGTATACAGATGGCAGTGTAGATATTTCCATGTTTATACAGATGGAGTTGTAGATATTTCCATGTTTATACAGATGACTGTGTAGATATTTCCACGTTTTTACAGACGGCGGTGTAGATATTTCCATGTTTATACAGATAGCGGTGTGGCTATTTCCATGTTTATACAGATAGCGGTGTAGATATTTCCATGTTTATAGAGATGGCTGTGTAGATATTTACATGTTTATACAGATGGCAGCGTAGATATTTTCATGTTTATACAGATAGTGGTGTAGATATTTCCAGGATTATACAGATGACTGTGTAGTTTTTTCCATGTTTTTACAGATGGCGGTGAAGATATTTCCATGTTTATAGAGACAGCCATGTAGATATTTCCATATTTATACAGATAGCGGTGTAGACATTTCCATGTTTATAGAGATAGCGGTGTAGATACTTCCACATTTATACAGAGAGCGGTGTCATTATTTCCATGTTTATACAGATAGCGGTGGAGATATTTCCATGTTTATACAGATGGAGGTGTAGATATTTATATGTTTATACAGATGACTGTGTAGATATTTCCATGTTTTTACAGATGGCAGTGTAGACATTTCCATGTGTATACAGATGGCAGTGTAGTTATTTCCATGTTTATACAGATGGAGGTGTAGGTATTTCCATGTTTATACAGATGACTGTGTAGATATTTTCATATTTTTACACATGTCGGTGTAGATATTTCCATGTTTATACAGATAGCGGTGTGGCTATTTCCGTGTTTATACATATTGCACTGTAGATATTTCCATGTTTATAGAGATGGCTGTGTAGATATTTCCATGTTTATACAGATGGCAGTGTAGATATTTCCATGTTTGTACAGACAGTGGTTTAGGTATTTCCATGTTTATACAGATTACTCTGTAGGCATTTCCGTGTTTATAGAGATGGCGGTGTAGATATTTCTATGTTTATAGAGATGGCTGTGTAGATATTTACATGTTTATACAGATGGCAGTGTAGATATTTTCATGTTTATACAGATAGTGGTGTAGATATTTCCAGGTTTATACTGATGACTGTGTAGTTATTTCCATGTTTATACAGATGGCGGTGTAGATATTTCCATGTTTATACAGATAGCGGTGCGGCTATTTCCATGTTTATACAGATAGCGGTGGAGATATTTCCATGTTTATAGAGATAGAGGTGTAGATATTTCCATGTGTATACAGATAGCTGTGTGGCTATTTCCATGTTTATACAGATAGCGGTGGAGATATTTCCATGTTTATACAGATAGTGGAGGAGATATTTCCATGTTTATAGAGGTAGCGGTGTAGATATTTCCAAGTTTATACAGATAGCTGTGTGGCTATTTCCATGTTTATACAGATAGCTTTGCAGATATTTCCATGTTTATACAGATGGCGGTGTAGATATTTCCATGTTTATGCAGATGGCGGTGCAGATATTTCCATGTTTATACAGATAGCGGTGTACATATTTCCATATTTAGACAGATGACTGTGTAGTTATTTCCATTTTTATACAGATGGCGGTGAAGATATTTCCATGTTTATACAGATAGCGGTGGAGATATTTCCATGTTTATACAGATGACTGTGTAGATATTTTCATATTTTTACACATGTCGGTGTAGATATTTCCATGTTTATACAGATAGCGGTGTGGCTATTTCCATGTTTATACATATAGCACTGTAGATATTTCCATGTTTATAGAGATGGCTGTGTAGATATTTCCATGTTTATAAAGATGGCGGTGTAGATATTTCCATGTTGGTACAGACAGTGGTGTAGGTATCTCCATGTTTTTACAGATGACTGTGTAGGTATTTCCATGTTTACACAGATGGCGGTGTAGATATTTCTATGTTTATAGAGATGGCTGTGTAGATATTTACATATTTATACAGATGGCATTGTAGATATTTCCATGTTTAGACAGATAATGGCGTGTATATTTCCATGTTTATACAGATAGCGGTGTGGCTATTTCCATGTTTATACAGATAGCGGTGTAGATATTTCCATGTTTATAGAGATGGCTGTGTAGATATTTACATGTTTATACAGATGGCAGTGTAGATATTTTCATGTTTATACAGATAGTGGTGTAGATATTTCCAGGTTTATACAGATGACTGTGTAGTTATTTCCATGTTTATACAGATGGCGGTGTAGATATTTCCGTGTTTATACAGATAGCGGTGTGGCTATTTCCATGTTTATACAGATAGCGGTGTAGATATTTCCATGTTTATAGAGATGGCTGTGTTGATACTTACATGTTTATACAGATGGCAGTGTAGATATTTTCATGTTTATACAGATAGTGGTGTAGATATTTCCAGGTTTGTACAGATAACTGTGTAGTTATTTCCATGTTTATACAGATGGCGGTTTAGATATTTCCATGTTTATATAGCTAGCGGTGTGGCTATTTCCATGTTTATAGAGATTGCGGTGTAGATATTTCCATGTTTATACAGATAGCTGTGTGGCTATTTCCATGTTTATACAGAGAGCGTAGGAGATATTTCCATGTTTATACAGATAGCGGTGGAGATATTTCCATGTTTATACAGATTGCGGTGTAGTTATTTCCATGTTTATAGAGATAGCGGTGTAGATATTTCCTTGTTTATACATATGGCAGTGTAGATATTTCCATGTGTATACAGATGGCAGTGTAGATATTTCCATGTTTACACAGGTGGAGGTGTAGATATTTCCATGTTTATACAGATTACTGTGTAGATATTTCCATGTTTTTACAGATGGCGGTGTAGATATTTCCATGTTTATACAGATGGCGGTGTGTCTATTTTCATGTTTATACAGATAGCGGTGTAGATATTTCCATGTTTATAGAGATGGCTGTGTAGATATTTACATGTTTATACAGATGGCAGTGTAGATATTTTCATGTTTATACAGATAGTGGTGTACATATTTCCAGGATTATACTGATGACTGTGTAGTTATTTCCATGTTTTTACAGATGGCGGTGAAGATATTTCCATGTTTATAGAGACAGCCAGGTAGATATTTCCATGTTTATACAGATAGCGGTGTAGACATTTCCATGTTTATAGAGATAGCGGTGTAGATACTTCCATATTTATACAGATAGCGGTGTCACTATTTCCATGTTTATACAGATAGCGGTGGAGATATTTCCATGTTTATACAGATAGCGGTGGAGATATTTCCATGTTTATAGAGATAGCGGTGTAGATATTTCCAAGTTTATACAGATAGCTGTGTGGCTATTTCCATGTTTATACAGATAGCTTTGGAGATATTTCCATGTTTATACAGATGGCGGTGTAGATATTTCCATGTTTATGCAGATGGTGGTGCAGATATTTCCATGTTTATACAGATATCGTTGTATATATTTCCATATTTATACAGATGACTGTGTAGTTATTTCCATTTTTATACAGATGGCGGTGAAGATATTTCCATGTTTATATAGATAGCGGTGGAGATATTGCCATGTTTATACAGATGACTGTGTAGATATTTTCATATTTTTCCACATGTCGGTGTAGATATTTCCATGTTTATACAGATAGCGGTGTGGCTATTTCCATGTTTGTACATATAGCACTGTAGATATTTCCATGTTTATAGAGATGTCTGTGTGGATATTTCCATGTTTATACAGATGGCAGTGTAGATATTTCCATGTTTGTACAGACAGTGCTGTAGGTATTTCCATGTTTTTACAGATGACTGTTTAGGTATTTCCATGTTTATAGAGATGGCGGTGTAGATATTTCTATGTTTATAGAGATGGCTGTGTAGATATTTACATGTTTATACAGATGGCAGTGTAGATATTTTCATGTCTATACAGATAGTGTTGTAGATATTTCCAGGTTTATACTGATGACTGTGTAGTTATTTCCATGTTTATACAGATGGCGGTGTAGATATTTCCATGTTTATACAGATAGCGGTGTGGCTATTTCCATGTTTATACAGATAGCGGTGTAGATATTTCAATGTTTATAGAGATGGCTGTGTAGATATTTACATATTTATACAGATGGCAGTGTAGATATGTCCATGTTTAGACAGATAATGGCGCAGATATTTCCAAGTTTATACAGATTGCGGTGTAGGTATTTCCATGTTTATAGAGATAGCGGTGTAGATATTGCCATGTTTATAGAGATGGCAGTGTAGACATTTCCATGTGTATACAGATGGCAGTGTAGTTATTTCCATGTTTATACAGATGGAGGTGTAGATATTTATATGTTTATACAGATGACTGTGTAGATATTTCCATGTTTTTACAGATGGCAGTGTAGACATTTCCATGTGTATACAGATGGCAGTGTAGTTATTTCCATGTTTATACAGATGGAGGTGTAGGTATTTCCATGTTTATACAGATGACTGTGTAGATATTTTCATATTTTTACACATGTCGGTGTAGATATTTCCATGTTTATACAGATAGCGGTGTGGCTATTTCCATGTTTATACATATTGCACTGTAGATATTTCCATGTTTATAGAGATGGCTGTGTAGATATTTCCATGTTTATACAGATGGCAGTGTAGATATTTCCATGTTTGTACAGACAGTGGTTTAGGTATTTCCATGTTTATACAGATTACTCTGTAGGCATTTCCGTGTTTATAGAGATGGCGGTGTAGATATTTCTATGTTTATAGAGATGGCTGTGTAGATATTTACATGTTTATACAGATGGCAGTGTAGATATTTTCATGTTTATACAGATAGTGATGTAGATATTTCCAGGTTTATACTGATGACTGTGTAGTTATTTCCATGTTTATACAGATGGCGGTGTAGATATTTCCATGTTTATACAGATAGCGGTGCGGCTATTTCCATGTTTATACAGATAGCGGTGGAGATATTTCCATGTTTATAGAGATAGAGGTGTAGATATTTCCATGTGTATACAGATAGCTGTGTGGCTATTTCCATGTTTATACAGATAGCGGTGGAGATATTTCCATGTTTATACAGATAGTGGAGGAGATATTTCCATGTTTATAGAGGTAGCGGTGTAGATATTTCCAAGTTTATACAGATAGCTGTGTGGCTATTTCCATGTTTATACAGATAGCTTTGCAGATATTTCCATGTTTATACAGATGGCGGTGTAGATATTTCCATGTTTATGCAGATGGCGGTGCAGATATTTCCATGTTTATACAGATAGCGGTGTACATATTTCCATATTTAGACAGATGACTGTGTAGTTATTTCCATTTTTATACAGATGGCGGTGAAGATATTTCCATGTTTATACAGATAGCGGTGGAGATATTTCCATGTTTATACAGATGACTGTGTAGATATTTTCATATTTTTACACATGTCGGTGTAGATATTTCCATGTTTATACAGATAGCGGTGTGGCTATTTCCATGTTTATACATATAGCACTGTAGATATTTCCATGTTTATAGAGATGGCTGTGTAGATATTTCCATGTTTATAAAGATGGCGGTGTAGATATTTCCATGTTGGTACAGACAGTGGTGTAGGTATCTCCATGTATTTACAGATGACTGTGTAGGTATTTCCATGTTTACACAGATGGCGGTGTAGATATTTCTATGTTTATAGAGATGGCTGTGTAGATATTTACATATTTATACAGATGGCATTGTAGATATTTCCATGTTTAGACAGATAATGGCGTATATATTTCCATGTTTATACAGATAGCGGTGTGGCTATTTCCATGTTTATACAGATAGCGGTGTAGATATTTCCATGTTTATAGAGATGGCTGTGTAGATATTTACATGTTTATACAGATGGCAGTGTAGATATTTTCATGTTTATACAGATAGTGGTGTAGATATTTCCAGGTTTATACAGATGACTGTGTAGTTATTTCCATGTTTATACAGATGGCGGTGTAGATATTTCCGTGTTTATACAGATAGCGGTGTGGCTATTTCCATGTTTATACAGATAGCGGTGTAGATATTTCCATGTTTATAGAGATGGCTGTGTTGATACTTACATGTTTATACAGATGGCAGTGTAGATATTTTCAGGTTTATACAGATAGTGGTGTAGATATTTCCAGGTTTGTACAGATAACTGTGTAGTTATTTCCATGTTTATACAGATGGCGGTTTAGATATTTCCATGTTTATATAGCTAGCGGTGTGGCTATTTCCATGTTTATAGAGATTGCGGTGTAGATATTTCCATGTTTATACAGATAGCTGTGTGGCTATTTCCACGTTTATACAGAGAGCGTAGGAGATATTTCCATGTTTATACAGATAGCGGTGGAGATATTTCCATGTTTATACAGATTGCGGTGTAGTTATTTCCATGTTTATAGAGATAGCGGTGTAGATATTTCCTTGTTTATACATATGGCAGTGTAGATATTTCCATGTGTATACAGATGGCAGTGTAGATATTTCCATGTTTACACAGGTGGAGGTGTAGATATTTCCATGTTTATACAGATTACTGTGTAGATATTTCCATGTTTTTACAGATGGCGGTGTAGATATTTCCATGTTTATACAGATGGCGGTGTGTCTATTTCCATGTTTATACAGATAGCGGTGTAGATATTTCCATGTTTATAGAGATGGCTGTGTAGATATTTACATGTTTATACAGATGGCAGTGTAGATATTTTCATGTTTATACAGATAGTGGTGTACATATTTCCAGGATTATACAGATGACTGTGTAGTTATTTCCATGTTTTTACAGATGGCGGTGAAGATATTTCCATGTTTATAGAGACAGCCAGGTAGATATTTCCATGTTTATACAGATAGCGGTGTAGACATTTCCATGTTTATAGAGATAGCGGTGTAGATACTTCCATATTTATACAGATAGCGGTGTCACTATTTCCATGTTTATACAGATAGCGGTGGAGATATTTCCATGTTTATACAGATAGCGGTGGAGATATTTCCATGTTTATAGAGATAGCGGTGTAGATATTTCCAAGTTTATACAGATAGCTGTGTGGCTATTTCCATGTTTATACAGATAGCTTTGCAGATATTTCCATGTTTATACAGATGGCGGTGTAGATATTTCCATGTTTATGCAGATGGTGGTGCAGATATTTCCATGTTTATACAGATATCGTTGTATATATTTCCATATTTATACAGATGACTGTGTAGTTATTTCCATTTTTATACAGATGGCGGTGAAGATATTTCCATGTTTATACAGATAGCGGTGGAGATATTGCCATGTTTATACAGATGACTGTGTAGACATTTTCATATTTTTACACATGTCGGTGTAGATATTTCCATGTTTATACAGATAGCGGTGTGGCTATTTCCATGTTTATACATATAGCACTGTAGATATTTCCATGTTTATAGAGATGTCTGTGTGGATATTTCTATGTTTATACAGATGGCAGTGTAGATATTTCCATGTTTGTACAGACAGTGCTGTAGGTATTTCCATGTTTATACAGATGACTGTTTAGGTATTTCCATGTTTATAGAGATGGCGGTGTAGATATTTCTATGTTTATAGAGATGGCTGTGTAGATATTTACATGTTTATACAGATGGCAGTGTAGATATTTTCATGTCTATACAGATAGTGTTGTAGATATTTCCAGGTTTATACTGATGACTGTGTAGTTATTTCCATGTTTATACAGATGGCGGTGTAGATATTTCCATGTTTATACAGATAGCGGTGTGGCTATTTCCATGTTTATACAGATAGCGGTGGAGATATTTCCATGTTTATAGAGATAGCGGTGTAGATATTTCCATGTGTATACAGATAGCTGTGTGACTATTTCCATGTTTATACAGAAAGCGGTGGAGATATTTCCATGTTTACACAGATAGCGGTGGAGATATTTCCATGTTTATACAGATAGCGTTGGAGATATTTCCATGTTTATAGAGATAGCAGTGCATATATTTCCATGTTTTCCAGATATCTGTGTGGCTATTTCCATGTTTATACAGATAGCGGTGTAGATATTTCCATGTTTATAGAGATGGCTGTGTAGATATTTACATATTTATACAGATGGCAGTGTAGATATTTCCATGTTTAGACAGATAATGGTGTAGATATTTCCATGTTTACACAGATTGCGGTGTAGGTATTTCCATGTTTACAGAGATAGCGGTGTAGATATTTCCATGTTTATACAGATGGCAGTGTAGATATTTCCATGTGTATACAGATGGCAGTGTAGATATTTCCATGTTTATACAGATGGAGGTGCAGATATTTCCATGTTTATACAGATGACTGTAGATATTTCCATGTTTTTACAGATGGCGGTGAAGATATTTCCATGTTTATACAGATAGCGGTGTGGCTATTTCCATGTTTATACAGATAGCGGTGTAGATATTTCCATGTTTATAGAGATGGCTGTGTTGATATTTACATGTTTATACAGATTGCAGTGTAGATATTTTCAGGTTTATACAGACAGTGGTGTAGATATTTCCAGGTTTATACAGATGACTGTGTAGTTATTTCCATGTTTATACAGATGGCGGTGTAGATATTTCCATGTTTATACAGCTAGCGGTGTGGCTATTTCCATGTTTATACAGATAGCGGTGGAGATATTTCCATGTTTATAGACATAGCGGTGTAGATAATTCCATGTTTATACAGATAGCTGTGTGGCTATTTCCATGTTTATACAGATAGCGTTGGAGATATTTCAATGTTTATACAGATAGCGGTGGAGATATTTCCATGTTTATACAGATAGCGTTGGAGATATTTCCATGTTTATAGAGATAGCAGTACATATATTTCCATGTTTTCCAGATATCTGTGTGGCTATTTCCATGTTTATAGAGTTGGCTGTGTAGATATTTCCATGTTTATACAGATGGCAGTGTAGATATTTCCATGTTTGTACAGACAGTGGTGTAGGTATTTCCATGTTTATACAGATGACTGTGTAGGTATTTCCATGTTTATAGAGATGGCGGTGTAGATATTTCTATGTTTATAGACATGGCTGTGTAGATATTTACATGTTTATACAGATGGCAGTGTAGATATTTTCATGTTTATACAGATAGTGGTGTAGATATTTCCAGGTTTATACTGATGACTGTGTAGTTATTTCCATGTTTATACAGATGGCGGTGTAGATATTTCAATGTTTATACAGGTAGCGGTGTGGCTATTTCCATGTTTATACAGATCGCGGTGGAGATATTTCCATGTTTATAGAGATAGCGGTGTAGATATTTCCATGTGTATACAGAGAGCTATATGGCTATTTCCATGTTTATACAGATAGCGGTGGAAATATTTCCATGTTTATACAGATAGCGGTGGAGATATTTCCATGTTTATACAGATAGCGGTGGAGATATTTCCATGTTTATAGAGATAGCAGTGCATATATTTCCATGTTTTCCAGATATCTGTGTGGCTATTTCCATGTTTATACAGATAGCGGTGTAAATATTTCCATGTTTATAGAGATTGCTGTGTAGATATTTACATATTTATACAGAGGGCAGTGTAGATATTTCCATGTTTTGACAGATAATGGCGTATATATTTCCATGTTTATACAGATTACGGTGTAGGTATTTCCATGTTTATAGAGATAGCGGTGTAGACATTTTCATGTTTATACAGATGGCAGTGTAGATATTTCCATGTGTATACAGATGGCAGTGTAGATATTTCCATGTTTATACAGATGGAGTTGTAGATATTTCCATGTTTATACAGATGACTGTGTAGATATTTCCACGTTTTTACAGACGGCGGTGTAGATATTTCCATGTTTATACAGATAGCGGTGTGGCTATTTCCATGTTTATACAGATAGCGGTGTAGATATTTCCATGTTTATAGAGATGGCTGTGTAGATATTTACATGTTTATACAGATGGCAGCGTAGATATTTTCATGTTTATACAGATAGTGGTGTAGATATTTCCAGGATTATACACATGACTGTGTAGTTTTTTCCATGTTTTTACAGATGGCGGTGAAGATATTTCCATGTTTATAGAGACAGCCATGTAGATATTTCCATATTTATACAGATAGCGGTGTAGACATTTCCATGTTTATAGAGATAGCGGTGTAGATACTTCCACATTTATACAGAGAGCGGTGTCATTATTTCCATGTTTATACAGATAGCGGTGGAGATATTTCCATGTTTATACAGATGGAGGTGTAGATATTTATATGTTTATACAGATGACTGTGTAGATATTTCCATGTTTTTACAGATGGCAGTGTAGACATTTCCATGTGTATACAGATGGCAGTGTAGTTATTTCCATGTTTATACAGATGGAGGTGTAGGTATTTCCATGTTTATACAGATGACTGTGTAGATATTTTCATATTTTTACACATGTCGGTGTAGATATTTCCATGTTTATACAGATAGCGGTGTGGCTATTTCCGTGTTTATACATATTGCACTGTAGATATTTCCATGTTTATAGAGATGGCTGTGTAGATATTTCCATGTTTATACAGATGGCAGTGTAGATATTTCCATGTTTGTACAGACAGTGGTTTAGGTATTTCCATGTTTATACAGATTACTCTGTAGGCATTTCCGTGTTTATAGAGATGGCGGTGTAGATATTTCTATGTTTATAGACATGGCTGTGTAGATATTTACATGTTTATACAGATGGCAGTGTAGATATTTTCATGTTTATACAGATAGTGGTGTAGATATTTCCAGGTTTATACTGATGACTGTGTAGTTATTTCCATGTTTATACAGATGGCGGTGTAGATATTTCAATGTTTATACAGGTAGCGGTGTGGCTATTTCCATGTTTATACAGATCGCGGTGGAGATATTTCCATGTTTATAGAGATAGCGGTGTAGATATTTCCATGTGTATACAGAGAGCTATATGGCTATTTCCATGTTTATACAGATAGCGGTGGAAATATTTCCATGTTTATACAGATAGCGGTGGAGATATGTCCATGTTTATACAGATAGCGGTGGAGATATTTCCATGTTTATAGAGATAGCAGTGCATATATTTCCATGTTTTCCAGATATCTGTGTGGCTATTTCCATGTTTATACAGATAGCGGTGTAAATATTTCCATGTTTATAGAGATTGCTGTGTAGATATTTACATATTTATACAGAGGGCAGTGTAGATATTTCCATGTTTTGACAGATAATGGCGTATATATTTCCATGTTTATACAGATTACGGTGTAGGTATTTCCATGTTTATAGAGATAGCGGTGTAGACATTTTCATGTTTATACAGATGGCAGTGTAGATATTTCCATGTGTATACAGATGGCAGTGTAGATATTTCCATGTTTATACAGATGGAGTTGTAGATATTTCCATGTTTATACAGATGACTGTGTAGATATTTCCACGTTTTTACAGACGGCGGTGTAGATATTTCCATGTTTATACAGATAGCGGTGTGGCTATTTCCATGTTTATAGAGATAGCGGTGTAGATATTTCCATGTTTATAGAGATGGCTGTGTAGATATTTACATGTTTATACAGATGGCAGCGTAGATATTTTCATGTTTATACAGATAGTGGTGTAGATATTTCCAGGATTATACAGATGACTGTGTAGTTTTTTCCATGTTTTTACAGATGGCGGTGAAGATATTTCCATGTTTATAGAGACAGCCATGTAGATATTTCCATATTTATACAGATAGCGGTGTAGACATTTCCATGTTTATAGAGATAGCGGTGTAGATACTTCCACATTTATACAGAGAGCGGTGTCATTATTTCCATGTTTATACAGATAGCGGTGGAGATATTTCCATGTTTATACAGATGGAGGTGTAGATATTTATATGTTTATACAGATGACTGTGTAGATATTTCCATGTTTTTACAGATGGCAGTGTAGACATTTCCATGTGTATACAGATGGCAGTGTAGTTATTTCCATGTTTATACAGATGGAGGTGTAGGTATTTCCATGTTTATACAGATGACTGTGTAGATATTTTCATATTTTTACACATGTCGGTGTAGATATTTCCATGTTTATACAGATAGCGGTGTGGCTATTTCCGTGTTTATACATATTGCACTGTAGATATTTCCATGTTTATAGAGATGGCTGTGTAGATATTTCCATGTTTATACAGATGGCAGTGTAGATATTTCCATGTTTGTACAGACAGTGGTTTAGGTATTTCCATGTTTATACAGATTACTCTGTAGGCATTTCCGTGTTTATAGAGATGGCGGTGTAGATATTTCTATGTTTATAGAGATGGCTGTGTAGATATTTACATGTTTATACAGATGGCAGTGTAGATATTTTCATGTTTATACAGATAGTGGTGTAGATATTTCCAGGTTTATACTGATGACTGTGTAGTTATTTCCATGTTTATACAGATGGCGGTGTAGATATTTCCATGTTTATACAGATAGCGGTGCGGCTATTTCCATGTTTATACAGATAGCGGTGGAGATATTTCCATGTTTATAGAGATAGAGGTGTAGATATTTCCATGTGTATACAGATAGCTGTGTGGCTATTTCCATGTTTATACAGATAGCGGTGGAGATATTTCCATGTTTATACAGATAGTGGAGGAGATATTTCCATGTTTATAGAGGTAGCGGTGTAGATATTTCCAAGTTTATACAGATAGCTGTGTGGCTATTTCCATGTTTATACAGATAGCTTTGCAGATATTTCCATGTTTATACAGATGGCGGTGTAGATATTTCCATGTTTATGCAGATGGCGGTGCAGATATTTCCATGTTTATACAGATAGCGGTGTACATATTTCCATATTTAGACAGATGACTGTGTAGTTATTTCCATTTTTATACAGATGGCGGTGAAGATATTTCCATGTTTATACAGATAGCGGTGGAGATATTTCCATGTTTATACAGATGACTGTGTAGATATTTTCATATTTTTACACATGTCGGTGTAGATATTTCCATGTTTATACAGATAGCGGTGTGGCTATTTCCATGTTTATACATATAGCACTGTAGATATTTCCATGTTTATAGAGATGGCTGTGTAGATATTTCCATGTTTATAAAGATGGCGGTGTAGATATTTCCATGTTGGTACAGACAGTGGTGTAGGTATCTCCATGTTTTTACAGATGACTGTGTAGGTATTTCCATGTTTACACAGATGGCGGTGTAGATATTTCTATGTTTATAGAGATGGCTGTGTAGATATTTACATATTTATACAGATGGCATTGTAGATATTTCCATGTTTAGACAGATAATGGCGTGTATATTTCCATGTTTATACAGATAGCGGTGTGGCTATTTCCATGTTTATACAGATAGCGGTGTAGATATTTCCATGTTTATAGAGATGGCTGTGTAGATATTTACATGTTTATACAGATGGCAGTGTAGATATTTTCATGTTTATACAGATAGTGGTGTAGATATTTCCAGGTTTATACAGATGACTGTGTAGTTATTTCCATGTTTATACAGATGGCGGTGTAGATATTTCCGTGTTTATACAGATAGCGGTGTGGCTATTTCCATGTTTATACAGATAGCGGTGTAGATATTTCCATGTTTATAGAGATGGCTGTGTTGATACTTACATGTTTATACAGATGGCAGTGTAGATATTTTCATGTTTATACAGATAGTGGTGTAGATATTTCCAGGTTTGTACAGATAACTGTGTAGTTATTTCCATGTTTATACAGATGGCGGTTTAGATATTTCCATGTTTATATAGCTAGCGGTGTGGCTATTTCCATGTTTATAGAGATTGCGGTGTAGATATTTCCATGTTTATACAGATAGCTGTGTGGCTATTTCCATGTTTATACAGAGAGCGTAGGAGATATTTCCATGTTTATACAGATAGCGGTGGAGATATTTCCATGTTTATACAGATTGCGGTGTAGTTATTTCCATGTTTATAGAGATAGCGGTGTAGATATTTCCTTGTTTATACATATGGCAGTGTAGATATTTCCATGTGTATACAGATGGCAGTGTAGATATTTCCATGTTTACACAGGTGGAGGTGTAGATATTTCCATGTTTATACAGATTACTGTGTAGATATTTCCATGTTTTTACAGATGGCGGTGTAGATATTTCCATGTTTATACAGATGGCGGTGTGTCTATTTCCATGTTTATACAGATAGCGGTGTAGATATTTCCATGTTTATAGAGATGGCTGTGTAGATATTTACATGTTTATACAGATGGCAGTGTAGATATTTTCATGTTTATACAGATAGTGGTGTACATATTTCCAGGATTATACAGATGACTGTGTAGTTATTTCCATGTTTTTACAGATGGCGGTGAAGATATTTCCATGTTTATAGAGACAGCCAGGTAGATATTTCCATGTTTATACAGATAGCGGTGTAGACATTTCCATGTTTATAGAGATAGCGGTGTAGATACTTCCATATTTATACAGATAGCGGTGTCACTATTTCCATGTTTATACAGATAGCGGTGGAGATATTTCCATGTTTATACAGATAGCGGTGGAGATATTTCCATGTTTATAGAGATAGCGGTGTAGATATTTCCAAGTTTATACAGATAGCTGTGTGGCTATTTCCATGTTTATACAGATAGCTTTGGAGATATTTCCATGTTTATACAGATGGCGGTGTAGATATTTCCATGTTTATGCAGATGGTGGTGCAGATATTTCCATGTTTATACAGATATCGTTGTATATATTTCCATATTTATACAGATGACTGTGTAGTTATTTCCATTTTTATACAGATGGCGGTGAAGATATTTCCATGTTTATATAGATAGCGGTGGAGATATTGCCATGTTTATACAGATGACTGTGTAGATATTTTCATATTTTTACACATGTCGGTGTAGATATTTCCATGTTTATACAGATAGCGGTGTGGCTATTTCCATGTTTATACATATAGCACTGTAGATATTTCCATGTTTATAGAGATGTCTGTGTGGATATTTCCATGTTTATACAGATGGCAGTGTAGATATTTCCATGTTTGTACAGACAGTGCTGTAGGTATTTCCATGTTTTTACAGATGACTGTTTAGGTATTTCCATGTTTATAGAGATGGCGGTGTAGATATTTCTATGTTTATAGAGATGGATGTGTAGATATTTACATGTTTATACAGATGGCAGTGTAGATATTTTCATGTCTATACAGATAGTGTTGTAGATATTTCCAGGTTTATACTGATGACTGTGTAGTTATTTCCATGTTTATACAGATGGCGGTGTAGATATTTCCATGTTTATACAGATAGCGGTGTGGCTATTTCCATGTTTATACAGATAGCGGTGGAGATATTTCCATGTTTATAGAGATAGCGGTGTAGATATTTCCATGTGTATACAGATAGCTGTGTGACTATTTCCATGTTTATACAGAAAGCGGTGGAGATATTTCCATGTTTACACAGATAGCGGTGGAGATATTTCCATGTTTATACAGATAGCGTTGGAGATATTTCCATGTTTATAGAGATAGCAGTGCATATATTTCCATGTTTTCCAGATATCTGTGTGGCTATTTCCATGTTTATACAGATAGCGGTGTAGATATTTCCATGTTTATAGAGATGGCTGTGTAGATATTTACATATTTATACAGATGGCAGTGTAGATATTTCCATGTTTAGACAGATAATGGTGTAGATATTTCCATGTTTACACAGATTGCGGTGTAGGTATTTCCATGTTTACAGAGATAGCGGTGTAGATATTTCCATGTTTATACAGATGGCAGTGTAGATATTTCCATGTGTATACAGATGGCAGTGTAGATATTTCCATGTTTATACAGATGGAGGTGCAGATATTTCCATGTTTATACAGATGACTGTGTAGATATTTCCATGTTTTTACAGATGGCGGTGAAGATATTTCCATGTTTATACAGATAGCGGTGTGGCTATTTCCATGTTTATACAGATAGCGGTGTAGATATTTCCATGTTTATAGAGATGGCTGTGTTGATATTTACATGTTTATACAGATGGCAGTGTAGATATTTTCAGGTTTATACAGACAGTGGTGTAGATATTTCCAGGTTTATACAGATGACTGTGTAGTTATTTCCATGTTTATACAGATGGCGGTGTAGATATTTCCATGTTTATACAGCTAGCGGTGTGGCTATTTCCATGTTTATACAGATAGCGGTGGAGATATTTCCATGTTTATAGACATAGCGGTGTAGATAATTCCATGTTTATACAGATAGCTGTGTGGCTATTTCCATGTTAATACAGATAGCGTTGGAGATATTTCAATGTTTATACAGATAGCGGTGGAGATATTTCCATGTTTATACAGATAGCGTTGGAGATATTTCCATGTTTATAGAGATAGCAGTACATATATTTCCATGTTTTCCAGATATCTGTGTGGCTATTTCCATGTTTATACAGATAGCGTTGTAGATATTTCCATGTTTATACAGATAGCTGTGTAGATATTTACATATTCATACAGATGGCAGTGTAGATATTTCCATGTTTAGACAGATAATGGCGTAGATATTTCCATGTTTATACAGATTGCGGTGTAGGTATTTCCATGTTTATAGAGATATTGGTGTAGATATTTCCATGTTTATACAGATGGCAGTGTAGATATTTCCATGTGTATATAGATGGCAGTGTAGATATTTCCATGTTTATACAGATGGAGGTGTAGATATTTCCATGTTTATACAGATGACTGTGTAAATATTTCCATGTTTTTACAGATGGCGGTGTAGATATTTCCATGTTTATACAGATAGCGGTGTGTCCATTTCCATGTTTATACAGATAACGGTGTAGATATTTCCATGTTTATAGAGATGGCTGTGTAGATATTTACATGTTTATACAGATGGCAGTGTAGATATTTTCATGTTTATACAGATAGTGGTGTAGATATTTCCAGGATTATACAGATGACTGTGTATTTATTTCCATGTTTTTACAGATGGCGGTAAAGTTATTTCCATGTTTATAGAGACAGCCATGTAGATATTTCCATGTTTATATAGATTGCGGTGTAGACATTTCCATGTTTATAGAGATAGCGGTGTAGATACTTCCATATTTATACAGATAGCGGTGTCACTATTTTCATGTTTATACAGATAGCGGTGGAGATATTTCCATGTTTATACAGATAGCGGTGGAGATATTTCCATGTTTATAGAGATATCGGTGTAGATATTTCCAAGTTTATACAGATAGCTGTGTGGCTATTTCCATGTTTATACAGATAGCTTTGGAGATATTTCCATGGTTATACAGATGGCAGTGTAGATATTTCCATGTTTATGCAGATGGCGGTGCAGATATTTCCATGTTTATACAGATAGCGGTGTACATATTTCCATATTTATACAGATGACTGTGTAGTTATTTCCATTTTTATACAGATGGCGGTGAAGGTATTTCCATGTTTATACAGATAGCGGTGGAGATATTTCCATGTTTATACAGATGACTGTGTAGATATTTTCATATTTTTACACATGTCGGTGTAGATATTTCCATGTTTATACAGATAGCGGTGTGGCTGTTTCCATGTTTATACATATAGCACTGTAGATATTTCCATGTTTATAGAGATGGCTGTGTAGATATTTCCATGTTTATACAGATGGCAGTGTAGATATTTCCATGTTTGTACAGACAGTGGTGTAGGTATTTCCATGTTTATACAGATGACTGTGTAGGTATTTCCATGTTTATAGAGATGGCGGTGTAGATATTTCTATGTTTATAGACATGGCTGTGTAGATATTTACATGTTTATACAGATGGCAGTGTAGATATTTTCATGTTTATACAGATAGTGGTGTAGATATTTCCAGGTTTATACTGATGACTGTGTAGTTATTTCCATGTTTATACAGATGGCGGTGTAGATATTTCAATGTTTATACAGGTAGCGGTGTGGCTATTTCCATGTTTATACAGATCGCGGTGGAGATATTTCCATGTTTATAGAGATAGCGGTGTAGATATTTCCATGTGTATACAGAGAGCTATATGGCTATTTCCATGTTTATACAGATAGCGGTGGAAATATTTCCATGTTTATACAGATAGCGGTGGAGATATTTCCATGTTTATACAGATAGCGGTGGAGATATTTCCATGTTTATAGAGATAGCAGTGCATATATTTCCATGTTTTCCAGATATCTGTGTGGCTATTTCCATGTTTATACAGATAGCGGTGTAAATATTTCCATGTTTATAGAGATTGCTGTGTAGATATTTACATATTTATACAGAGGGCAGTGTAGATATTTCCATGTTTTGACAGATAATGGCGTATATATTTCCATGTTTATACAGATTACGGTGTAGGTATTTCCATGTTTATAGAGATAGCGGTGTAGACATTTTCATGTTTATACAGATGGCAGTGTAGATATTTCCATGTGTATACAGATGGCAGTGTAGATATTTCCATGTTTATACAGATGGAGTTGTAGATATTTCCATGTTTATACAGATGACTGTGTAGATATTTCCACGTTTTTACAGACGGCGGTGTAGATATTTCCATGTTTATACAGATAGCGGTGTGGCTATTTCCATGTTTATACAGATAGCGGTGTAGATATTTCCATGTTTATAGAGATGGCTGTGTAGATATTTACATGTTTATACAGATGGCAGCGTAGATATTTTCATGTTTATACAGATAGTGGTGTAGATATTTCCAGGATTATACAGATGACTGTGTAGTTTTTTCCATGTTTTTACAGATGGCGGTGAAGATATTTCCATGTTTATAGAGACAGCCATGTAGATATTTCCATATTTATACAGATAGCGGTGTAGACATTTCCATGTTTATAGAGATAGCGGTGTAGATACTTCCACATTTATACAGAGAGCGGTGTCATTATTTCCATGTTTATACAGATAGCGGTGGAGATATTTCCATGTTTATACAGATAGCGGTGGAGATATTTCCATGTTAATAGAGATAGCGGTGTAGATATTTTCATGTTTATAGAGATAGCTGTGTGGCTATTTCCAAGTTTTTACAGATAACTTTGGAGATATTTCCATGTTTATACAGATGGCGGTGTAGACAGTTCCATGTTTATGCAGATGGCGGTGCAGATATTTCCATGTTTATACTGAGAGCGGTGTACATAATTCCATATTTATACAGATGACTGTGTAGTTATTTCCATTTTTTTACAGATGGCGGTGAAGATATTTCCATGTTTATACAGACAGCGGTGGAGATATTTCCATGTTTATACAGATGACTGTGTAGATATTTTCATATTTTTACACATGTCGGTGTAGATATTTCCATGTTTATACAGATAGCGGTGTGGCTATTTCCATGTTTATACATATAGCAGCGTAGATATTTCCATGTTTATAGAGATGGCTGTGTAGATATTTCCATGTTTATACAGATAGCGGTGTGGCTATTTCCATGTTTATACAGATAGCGGTGAAGATATTTCCATGTTTATAGAGATGGATGTGTAGATATTTACATGTTTATACTGATGGCAGTGTAGATATTTCCATGTTTATACAGATAGTGGTGTAGCTATTTCCAGGTTTATACTGATAAATGTGTAGGTATTTCCATGTTTATACAGATGGCGGGTTAGATATTTCCATGTTTATTGAGAAAGCGATGTAGATATTTCTATGTTTATTCAGATAGCGGTGTAGTCATTTCCATGTTTATAGAGATAGCGGTGTAGATATTTCCATATGTATACAGATAGCGGTGTCACTATTTCCATGTTTATACTGATAGCGGTGGAGATATTTCCATGTTTATACAGATAGCGGTGGAGATATTTCCATGTTTATACAGATAGCGATGGAGATATTTCCATGTTTATAGAGATAGCGGTGTAGATATTTCCATGTTTATACAGATAGCTGTGTGGCTATTTCCATGTTTATACAGATAGCGGTGTAGATATTTCCATGTTTATAGAGATGGCTGTGTAGATATTTACATATTTATACAGATGGCAGTGTAGATATTTCCATGTTTAGACAGATAATGGTGTAGATATTTCCATGTTTATACAGATTGAGGTATAGTTATTTCCATGTTTATAGAGATAGCGGTGTAGATATTTCCATGTTTATACAGATAGCTGTGTGGCTATTTCCATGTTTATACAGACAGCGTTGGAGATATTTCCAAGTTTATACAGATGGCGGTGTAGATACTTCCATGTTTATGCAGAAGGCGGTGCAGATATTTCCATGTTTATACAGATAGCGGTGTACATATTTCCATATTTATACAGATGACTGTGTAGTTATTTCCATTTTTATACAGATGGCGGTGTTGATATTTCCATGTTTATGCAGATAGCGGTGGAGGTATTTCCATGTTTATACAGATGACTGTGTAGATATTTTCATATTTTTACACATGTCGGTGTAGATATTTCCATGTTTATACAGATAGCGGTGTGGCTATTTCCATGTTTATACAGAGAGCAGTGTAGTTATTTCCATGTTTATAGAGATGGCTGTGTAGATATTTCCACGTTTATACAGATGCCAGTGTAGATATTTCCATGTTTGTACAGACAGTGGTGTAGATATTTCCATGTTTATACAGATGACTGTGTAGGTATTTCTATGTTTATACAGATGGCGGTGAAGCTATTTCCATGTTTATAGAGATAGCGGTGGAGATATTTCCATGTTTATAGAGATAGCGGTGTAGATACTCCATGTTTATACAGATAGCTGTGTGGCTATTTCCATGTTTATACAGATAGCGTTGGAGATATTTCCATGTTTATACAGATAGCGGTGGAGATATTTCCATGTTTATACAGATAGCGGTGGAGATATTTCCATGTTTATAGAGATAGCAGTGTATATATTTCCATTTTCATACAGATAGCTGTGTGGCTATTTCCATGTTTATACAGATAGCGGTGTAGATATTTCCATGTTTATAGAGATGGCTGTGTAGCTATTTACATATTTATACAGATGGCGGTGTAGATATTTCCATGTTTAGACAGATAATGGTGTAGATATTTCCATGTTTATACAGATTGCGGTGTAGGTATTTCCATGTTTATAGAGATAGCGGTGTAGATATTTCCATGTTTATACAGATGGCTGTGTAGATATTTCCATGTGCATACAGATGGCAGTGTAGATATTTCCATGTTTATAAAGATGGAGGTGTAGACATTTCCATATTTATACAGATGATTGTGTAGATATTTCCATGTTTTTACAGATAGTGGTGTGGCTATTTCCATGTTTATACTGATAGCAGTGTAGATAATTCCATGTTTATAGAGATGGCTGTGTAGATATTTACATGTTTATACACATGGCAGTGTAGATATTTTCATGTTTATACAGATAGTGGTGTAAATATTTCCAGGTTTATACAGATGACTGTGTAGTTATTTCCATGTTTATACAGATGGCGGTGAAGATATTTCCAAGTTCATAGAGACAGCCATGTAGATATTTCCATGTTTATACTGATGGAAGTGTAGATATTTCCATGTTTAAACAGATGACTGTGTAGATATTTCCATGTTTTTACAGATGGCGGTGTAGATATTTTCATGTTTATAGAGATAGCGGTTTGGCTATTTCCATGATTATACAGATAGCGGTGGAGATATTTCCATGTTTATAGAGATAGTGGTGTAGATATTTCCATGTTTATACAGATAGCTGTGTGGCTTTTTCCATGTTTATGCAGATAGCGTTGGAGATATTTCCATGTTTATACAGATAACGGTGGAGATATTTCCATGTTTATACAGATAGCGGTGGAGATATTTCCAAGTTTATAGAGATAGCAGTGTATATATTTCCATGTTTATACAGATACCTGTGTGGCTATTTCCATGTTTATACAGATAGCGGTGTAGTTATTTCTATGTTTATAGAGATGGCTGTGTAGATATTTACATATTTATACAGATGGCAGTGTAGATATTTCCATGTTTAGACAGATAATGGTGTAGATATTTCCATGTGTATACAGATTGCGGTGTAGGTATTTCCATGTTTATTGAGATAGCGGTGTAGATATTTCCATGTTTTTACAGATGGCTGTTTATATATTTCCGTGTGCATACAGATGGCAGTGTAGATATTTCCATGTTTATACAGATGGAGGTGTAGATATTTCCATGTGTATACCGATGACTGTGTAGATATTTCCATGTTTTTACAGATGGCGGTGTACGTATTTCCATGTTTATACAGATAGCGGTGTGGCTATTCCCATGTTTATACAGATAGTGGTGTAGATATTTCCAGGTTTATACAGATGACTGTGTAGTTATTTCCATGTTTATACAGATGGCGGTGTAGATATTTCCATGTTTATACAGATAGCGGTGTGGCTATTTCCATGTTTATACAGATAGCGGTGGAGATATTTAAATGTTTATAGAGATTGCGGTGTAGATATTTCCATGTTTATACAGATAGCTGTCTGGCTATTTCCATGTTTATACAGATAGCGTTGGAGACATTTCCATGTTTATACAGATAGCGGTGGAGTTATTTCCATTTTATACAGATAGCGTTGGAGATATTTCCATGTTTATAGAGATAGCAGTGCATATATTTCCATGTTTTCCAGATATCTGTGTGGCTATTTCCATGTTTATACAGATAGCGTTGTAGATATTTCCATGTTTATACTGACGGCTGTGTAGATATTTACATATTTATACAGATGGCAGTGTAGATATTTCCATGTTTAGACAGATAATGGCGTAGATATTTCCATGTTTATACAGATTGCGGTGTAGGTATTTCCATGTTTATAGAGATAGCGGTGTAGATATTTCCATGTGTATACAGATGGCAGTGTAGATATTTCCATGTGTATACAGATGGCAGTGTAGATATTTCCATGTTTATACAGATGGAGGTGTAGATATTTCCATGTTTATACAGATGACTGTGTAGATATTTCCATGTTTTTACAGATGGCATTGTAGATATTTCCATGTTTATACAGATAGCGGTGTGTCTATTTCCATGTTTATACAGATAGCGGTGTAGATATTTCCATGTTTATAGAGATGGCTGTGTAGATATTTACATGTTTATACAGATGGCAGTGTAGATATTTTCATGTTTATACAGATAGTGGTGCAGATATTTCCAGGATTATACAGATGATTGTGTAGTTATTTCCATGTTTTACAGATGGCGGTGAAGATATTTCCATGTTTATAGAGACAGCCATGTAGATATGTCCATGTTTATACAGATAGCGGTGTAGACATTTCCATGTTTATAGACATAGCGGTGTAGATACTTCCATATTTATACAGATAGCGGTGTCACTATTTCCATGTTTATACAGATAGCGGTGGAGATATTTCCATGTTTATACAGATAGCGGTGGAGATATTTCCATGTTTATAGAGATAGCAGTGTAGAAATTTTTCTTGTTTATACAGATAGCTGTGTGGCTATTTCCATGTTTATACAGATAGCTTTGGAGATATTTCCATGTTTGTACAGATGGCGGTGTAGATATTTCCATGTTTATGCAGATGGCGGTGCAGATATTTCCATGTTTATACAGATAGCGGTGTACATATTTCCATATTTAGACAGATGACTGTGTAGTTATTTCCATTTTTATACAGATGGTGGTGAAGATATTTCCATGTTTATACTGATAGCGGTGGAGATATTTCCATGTTTATACAGATGACTGTGTAGATATTTTCATATTTTTACACATGTCGGTGTAGATATTTCCATGTTTATACAGATGGCGGTGAAGATATTTCCATGTTTATAGAGACAGCCTTGTGGATATTTCCATGTTTATACAGATAGCGGTGTAGACATTTCCATGTTTATAGAGATAGCGGTGTAGATATTTCCATGTTTATACAGATATCTGTGTGGCTATTTCCATGTTTATACAGATAGCGGTGGAGATATTTCCATGTTTATAGAGATAGCAGTGTATATATTTCCATTTTTATACAGATAGCTGTGTAGCTATTTCCATGTTTATACAGATAGCGGTGTAGATATTTCCATGTTTATAGAGATGGCTGTGTAGCTATTTACATATTTATACAGATGGCGGTGTAGATATTTCCATGTTTAGACAGATAATGGTGTAGATATTTCCATGTTTATACAGATTGCGGTGTAGGTATTTCCATGTTTATGGAGATAGCGGTGTAGATATTTCCATGTTTATACAGATGGCTGTGTAGATATTTCCATGTGCATACAGATGGCAGTGTAGATATTTCCATGTTTATAAAGATGGAGGTGTAGACATTTCCATATTTATACAGATGATTGTGTAGATATTTCCATGTTTTTACAGATAGTGGTGTGGCTATTTCCATGTTTATACTGATAGCAGTGTAGATATTTCCATGTTTATAGAGATGGCTGTGTAGATATTTACATGTTTATACACATGGCAGTGTAGATATTTTCATGTTTATACAGATAGTGGTGTAAATATTTCCAGGTTTATAGAGATGACTGTGTAGTTATTTCCATGTTTATACAGATGGCGGTGAAGATATTTCCAAGTTCATAGAGACAGCCATGTAGATATTTCCATGTTTATACTGATGGAAGTGTAGATATTTCCATGTTTAAACAGATGACTGTGTAGATATTTCCATGTTTTTACAGATGGCGGTGTAGATATTTCCATGTATATACAGATAGCGGTTTGGCTATTTCCATGATTATACAGATAGCGGTGGAGATATTTCCATGTTTATAGAGATAGTGGTGTAGATATTTCCATCTTTATACAGATAGCTGTGTGGCTTTTTCCATGTTTATACAGATAGCGTTGGAGATATTTCCATGTTTGTACAGATAACGGTGGAGATATTTCCATGTTTATACAGATAGCGGTGGAGATATTTCCAAGTTTATAGAGATAGCAGTGTATATATTTCCATGTTTATACAGATACCTGTGTGGCTATTTCCATGTTTATACAGATAGCGGTGTAGTTATTTCTATGTTTATAGAGATGGCTGTGTAGATATTTACATATTTATACATATGGCAGTGTAGATATTTCCATGTTTAGACAGATAATGGTGTAGATATTTCCATGTGTATACAGATTGCGGTGTAGGTATTTCCATGTTTATTGAGATAGCGGTGTAGATATTTCCATGTTTTTACAGATGGCTGTGTAGATATTTCCATGTGCATACAGATGGCAGTGTAGATATTTCCATGTTTATACAGATGGAGGTGTAGATATTTCCATGTTTATACCGATGACTGTGTAGATATTTCCATGTTTTTACAGATGGCGGTGTATGTATTTCCATGTTTATACAGATAGCGGTGTGGCTATTCCCATGTTTATACAGATAGTGGTGTAGATATTTCCAGGTTTATACAGATGACTGTGTAGTTATTTCCATGTTTATACAGATGGCGGTGTAGATATTTCCATGTTTATACAGATAGCGGTGTGGCTATTTCCATGTTTATACAGATAGCGGTGGAGGTATTTCCATGTTTATAGAGATTGCGGTGTAGATATTTCCATGTTTATACAGATAGCTGTCTGGCTATTTCCATGTTTATACAGATAGCGTTGGAGACATTTCCATGTTTATACAGATAGCGGTGGAGTTATTTCCATTTTATACAGATAGCGTTGGAGATATTTCCATGTTTATAGAGATAGCAGTGCATATATTTCCATGTTTTCCAGATATCTGTGTGGCTATTTCCATGTTTATACAGATAGCGTTGTAGATATTTCCATGTTTATACAGATGGCTGTGTAGATATTTACATATTTATACAGATGGCAGTGTAGATATTTCCATGTTTAGACAGATAATGGCGTAGATATTTCCATGTTTATACAGATTGCGGTGTAGGTATTTCCATGTTTATAGAGATAGCGGTGTAGATATTTCCATGTGTATACAGATGGCAGTGTAGATATTTCCATGTGTATACAGATGGCAGTGTAGATATTTCCATGTTTATACAGATGGAGATGTAGATATTTCCATGTTTATACAGATGACTGTGTAGATATTTCCATGTTTTTACAGATGGCATTGTAGATATTTCCATGTTTATACAGATAGCGGTGTGTCTATTTCCATGTTTATACAGATAGCGGTGTAGATATTTCCATGTTTATAGAGATGGCTGTGTAGATATTTACATGTTTATACAGATGGCAGTGTAGATATTTTCATGTTTATACAGATAGTGGTGTAGATATTTCCAGGATTATACAGATGACTGTGTAGTTATTTCCATGTTTTACAGATGGCGGTGAAGATATTTCCATGTTTATAGAGACAGCCATGTAGATATGTCCATGTTTATACAGATAGCGGTGTAGACATTTCCATGTTTATAGACATAGCGGTGTAGATACTTCCATATTTATACAGATAGCGGTGTCACTATTTCCATGTTTATACAGATAGCGGTGGAGATATTTCCATGTTTATACAGATAGCGGTGGAGATATTTCCATGTTTATAGAGATAGCAGTGTAGAAATTTTTCTTGTTTATACAGATAGCTGTGTGGCTATTTCCATGTTTATACAGATAGCTTTGGAGATATTTCCATGTTTGTACAGATGGCGGTGTAGATATTTCCATGTTTATGCAGATGGCGGTGCAGATATTTCCATGTTTATACAGATAGCAGTGTACATATTTCCATATTTAGACAGATGACTGTGTAGTTATTTCCATTTTTATACAGATGGTGGTGAAGATATTTCCATGTTTATACAGATAGCGGTGGAGATATTTCCATGTTTATACAGATGACTGTGTAGATATTTTCATATTTTTACACATGTCGGTGTAGATATTTCCATGTTTATACAGATGGCGGTGAAGATATTTCCATGTTTATAGAGACAGCCATGTGGATATTTCCATGTTTATACAGATAACAGTGTAGACATTTCCAGGTTTATAGAGATAGCGGTGTAGATATTTCCATGTTTATACAGATATCTGTGTGGCTATTTCCATGTTTATACAGATAGCGTTGGAGATATTTCCATGTTTTTACATATAGCGGTGGAGATATTTCAATGTTTTTACAGATAGCGGTGGAGATATTTCCTTGTTTATACAGATAGCGGTGGAGATACTTCCATGTTTATAGAGATAGCGGTGTAGATATTTCCATGTTTATACAGATAGCTGTGTGGCTATTTCCATGTATATACAGATAGCGTTGGAGATATTTCCATGTTTATACAGATAGCGGTGGAGATATTTCCATGTTTATACAGATAGCGTTGGAGATATTTCCATGTTTATAGAGATAGCAGTGTATATATTTCCATTTTTATACAGATAGCTGTGTGGCTATTTCCATGTTTATACAAATAGCGGTGTAGATATTTCCATATTTATAGAGATGGCTGTGTAACTATTTACATATTTATACAGATGGCGGTGTAGATATTTCCTTGTTTAGACAGATAATGGTGTAGATATTTCCATGTTTATACAGATTGCGGTGTAGATATTTCCATGTTTATACAGATAGTGGTGTAGATATTTCCATGTTTATACAGATGGCTGTGTAGATATATCCATGTGCATACAGATGGCAGTGTAGATATTTCCATGTTTATAAAGATGGAGGTGTAGATATTTCCATATTTATACAGATGATTGTGTAGATATTTCCATGTTTTTACAGATAGTGTTGTGGCTATTTCCATGTTTATACTGATAGCAGTGTAGATATTTCCATGTTTATAGAGATGGCTGTGTAGATATTTACATATTTATACACATGGCAGTGTAGATATTTTCATGTTTATACAGATAGTGGTGTAAATATTTCCAGGTTTATACAGATGACTGTGTAGTTATTTCCATGTTTATAGAGATAGCGGTGTAGATATTTCCATGTTTATACAGATGGCTGTGTAGATATTTCCATGTGTACAGATGGCAGTGTAGATATTTCCATGTTTATAAAGATGGAGGTGTAGATATTTCCATGTTTATACAGATGATTGTGTAGATATTTCCATGTTTTTACATATGGCGGTGTAGATATTTCCATGTTTATACAGATAGTGGTGTGGCTATTTCCATGTTTATACTGATAGCACTGTAGATATTTCCATGTTTATAGAGATGGCTGTGTAGATATTTACATGTTTATACACATGGCAGTGTAGATATTTTCATGTTTATACAGATAGTGGTGCAAATATTTGCAGGTTTACGCAGATGACTGTGTAGTTATTTCCATGTTTATACAGACGGCGGTGAAGATATTTCCAAGTTTATAGAGACAGCCATGTAGATATTTCCATGTTTATACAGATGGAGGTGTAGATATTTCCATGTTTTTACAGATGGCGGTGTAGATATTTCCATGTTTATACAGATAGCGGTTTGGCTATTTCCATGTTTATACAGATAGCGGTGGAGATATTTCCATGTTTATAGAGATAGTGGTGTAGATATTTCCATGTTTATACAGATAGCTGTGTGGCTTTTAACATGTTTATACAGATAGCGTTGGAGATATTTCCATGTTTATAAAGATAATGGTGGAGATATTTCCATGTTTATACAGATAGCGGTGGAGATATTTCCATGTTTATAGAGATAGCAGTGTATATATTTCCATGTTTATACAGATATCTGTGTGGCTATTTCCATGTTTATACAGATAGCGGTGTAGATATTTCCATGTTTATAGAGATGGCTGTGTAGTTATTTACATATTTATACAGATGGCAGTGTAGATATTTCCATGTTTAGACAGATAATGGTGTAGATATTTCCATGTGTATACAGACTGCGGTGTAAGTATTTCCATGTTTATAGAGATAGCGGTGTAGATATTTCCTTGTTTATACAGATGGCTGTGTAGATATTTCCATGTGCATACAGATGGCAGTGTAGATATTTCCATGTTTATACAGATGGAGGTGTAGAAATTTCCATGTTTATACAGATGACTGTGTAGATATTTCCATGTTTTTACAGATGGCGGTGTAGGTATTTCCATGTTTATACAGATAGCGGTGTGGCTATTCCTATGTTTATACAGATAGCGGTGTAGATATTTCCATGTTTATAGAGATGGCTGTGTAGATATTTCCAGGTTTATACAGATGACTGTGTAGTTATTTCCATGTTTATACAGATGGCGGTGAAGTTATTTCCATGTTTATAGAGACAGCCATGTAGATATTTCCATGTTTATACAGATAGCGGTGTAGACACTTCCATGTTTATAGAGATAGCGGTGTAGATACTTCCATATTCATATAGATAGTGGTGTGATTATTTCCATGTTTATACAGATAGCGGTGGAGATATTTCCATGTTTATACAGATAGCGGTGGAGATATTTCCATGTTAATAGAGATAGCGGTGTAGATATTTCCATGTTTATACAGATAGCTGTGTGGCTATTTCCAAGTTTTTACAGATAGCTTTGGAGATATTTCCATGTTTATACAGATGGCGGTGTAGATATTTCCATGTTTATGCAGATGGCGGTGCAGATATTTCCATGTTTATACAGATAGCGGTGTACATATTTACATATTTATACAGATGACTGTGTAGTTATTTCCATTTTTATACAGATGGCGGTGAAGATATTTCCATGTTTATACAGATGACTGTGTAGATATTTTCATATTTTTACACATGTCAGTGTAGATATTTTCATGTTTATACAGATAGCGGTGTGGCTGTTTCCATGTTTATACATATAGCAGTGTAGATATTTCCATGTCTATAGAGATGGCTGTGTAGATATTTCCATGTTTATACAGATGGCAGTTTAGATATTTCCATGTTTGTACAGACAGTGGTGTAGATATTTCCATGTTTATACAGATTACTGTGTAGGTATTTCCATGTTTAGAGAGATGGCGGTGTAGATATTTCCATGTTTATACAGATAGCGGTGTGGCTATTTCCATGTTTATACAGATAGCGGTGTAGATATTTCCATGTTTATAGAGATGGCTGTGTAGATATTTACATGTTTATACTGATGGCAGTGTAGATATTTCCATGTTTATACAGATAGTGTTGTAGGTTTTTCCAGGTTTATACAGATGAATGTGTAGGTATTTCCATGTTTATACAGATGGCGGGGTAGATATTTCCATGTTTATTGAGATAGCGATGTAGATATTTCCATATTTATACAGATAGCGGTGTAGACATTTCCATGTTTATAGAGATAGCGGTGTAGATATTTCCATATGTATACAGATAGCGGTGTCACTATTTCCATGTTTATACTGATAGCGGTGGAGATATTTCCATGTTTATACAGATAGCGGTGGAGATATTTCCATGTTTATACAGATAGCGATGGAGATATTTCCATGTTTATAGAGATAGCGGTGTTGATATTTCCATGTTTATACTGATAGCTCTGTGGCTATTTCCATGTTTATACAGATAGCGGTGTAGATATTTCCATGTTTATAGAGATGGCTGTGTAGATATTTACATGTTTATGCAGATGGCAGTGTAGATATTTTCATGTTTATACAGATAGTGCTGTAGATATTTCCAGGATTATACAGATGACTGTGTAGTTTTTTCCATGTTTTTACAGATGGCGATGAAGTTATTTCCATGTTTATAGAGACAGCCATGTAGATATTTCCATGTTTATACAGATAGCAGTGAAGAAATTTCCATGTTTATACAGATGACTGTGAAGATATTTTCATATTTTTACACATGTCGGTGTAGATATTTCCATGTTTATACAGATAGCGGTGTGGCTATTTCCATGTTTATACAGATAGCAGTGTAGTTATTTCCATGTTTATAGAGATGGCTGTGTAGATATTTCCATGTTTATACAGATGGCATTGTAGATATTTCCATGTTTGTACAGACAGTGGTGTAGATATTTCCATGTTTATACAGATGACTGTGTAGGTATTTCCATGTTTATACAGATGGCGGTGTAGACATTTCCATGTTTATGCAGATGGCGGTGCAGATATTTCCATGATTATACAGATAGCGGTGTACATATTTCCATATTTATACAGATGACTGTGTAGTTATTTCCATTTTTATACAGATGGCGGTGTAGATATTTCCATGTTTATACAGACAGCGGTGGAGGTATTTCCATGTTTATACAGATGTCTGTGTAGATATTTTCATATTTTTACACAGGTCGGTGTACATATTTCAATGTTTATACAGATAGCGGTGTGGCTATTTCCATGTTTATACAGATAGCAGTGTAGATATTTCCATGTTTATAGAGATGGCTGTGTAGTTATTTCCATGTTTATACAGATGGCAGTGTAGATATTTCCATGTTTGTACAGACAGTGGTGTAGATATTTCTATGTCTATACTGATGACTGTGTAGATATTTCAATGTTTATACAGATGGCGGTGTAGACATTTCCATGTTTATACAGATAGCGGTGTGGATATTTCCATGTTTATACAGATAGCGGTGCAGATATTTCCATGTTAATAGAGATGGCTGTGTAGATATTTACATGTTTATACAGATGGCATTGTAGTTATTTCCATGTTTATACAGGTACTGGTGTAAATATTTCCAGGTTTATACAGAAGACTGTGTAGTTACTTCCATGTTTATACAGATGGCGGTGAAGATATTTCCATGTTTATAGAGACAGCCATGTAGATATTTCCATGTTTACACCGATAGCGGTGTAAACATTTCCGTGTTTATAGAGATAGCGGTGTAGATATTTCCATATTTATACAGATAGCGGTGTCACTATTTCCATGTTTATACAGATAACGGTGGAGATATTTCCATGTTTATACAGATAGCGGTGGAGATGTTTCCATGTTTATAGAGATAGCAGTGTAGATATTTCCATGTTTATACAGATAGCTGTGTGGCTATTTCCATGTTTATACAGATAGCGTTGGAGATATTTCCATGTTTATACAGATAGCGGTGGAGATATTTCCATGTTTATACAGATAGCGGTGGAGATATTTCCATGTTTATAGTGATAGCAGTGTATATATTTCCATGTTTATACAGATAGCTGTGTGGCTATTTCCATGTTTATACAGATAGCGGTGTAGATATTTCCATGTTTATAGAGATGGCTGTGTAGATATTTTCATATTTATATAGATGGCAGTGTAGATATTTCCATGTTTAGACAGATAATGGTGTAGATATTTCCATGTTTATACAGATTGCGGTGTAGGTATTTCCATGTTTGTAGAGATAGCGGTGTAGATATTTCCATGTTTATACAGATGGCTGTGTAGATATTTCCATGTGTATACAGATGGCAGTGTAGATATTTCCATGTGTATAAAGATGAATGTGTAGATATTTCTATGTTTATACAGATGACTGTGTAGATATTTCCATGTTTTTACAGATGGCGGTGTAGATATTTCCATGTTTATACCGATAGCAGTGTGGCTATTTCCATGTTTATACAGATAGCGGTGTAGATATTTCCATGTTTATAGAGATGGCTGTGTAGATATTTACATGTTTATACAGATAGCGGTGTAGACATTTCCATGTTTATAGAGATAGCGGTGTAGATATTTCGTTATGTATACAGATAGCGGTGTCACTATTTCCATGTTTATGCAGATAGTAGTGGAGATATTTCCATGTTTATACAGATAGCGGTGGAGATATTTCCATGTTTATAGAGATAGCGGTGTAGATATTTCCATGTTTATACAGATAGCTGTGTGGCTATTTCCATGTTTATACAGATAGCGTTGGAGATATTTCCATTTTTATACATATGGCGGTGTAGATATTTCCATGTTTATGCAGGTGGCGGTGCAGATATTTCCATGTTTATACAGATAGCGGTGTACATATTTCCATATTTTTACAGATGACTGTGTAGTTATTTCCATTTTTATACAGATGGCGGTGTAGATATTTCCATGTTTATACAGATAGCGGTGTGGCTATTTCCATGTTTATACAGACAGCAGTGTAGATATTTCCATGTTTATAGTGATGGCTGTGTAGATATTTCCATGTTTATACAGATGGCAGTGTAGATATTTCCATGTTTGTACAGACAGTGGTGTAGATATTTCCATGTTTATACAGATGTCTGTTTAGGTATTTCCATGCTTATACTGATGGCGGTGTAGATATTTCCATGTTTATACAAATAGCGGTGTGGCTATTTCCATGTTTATACAGATATCGGCGTAGATATTTCCATGTTTATAGAGATGGATGTGTAGATATTTACATGTTTATACCGATGGAAGTGTTGATATTTCCATGTTTATACAGATAGTGGTGTAGATATTTCCAAGTTTATACAGATGACTGTGTAGGTATTTCCATGTTTATGCAGATGGCGGTGTAGATATTTCCATGTTTATAGAGATAGCCATGTAGATATTTCCATGTTTATACAGATAGCGGTGTAGACATTTCCATGTTTATAGAGATATCGGTGTAGATATTTCCATATTTGTACAGATAGCGGTGTCACTATTTCCATGTTTATAGAGATTGCGGTGTAGATATTTCCATGTTTATACAGATAGCGGTGGAGATATATCCATGTTTATACAGATAGCGGTGCAGATATTTCCATGTTTATAGAGATAGCGGTGTAGACATTTCCATGTTTATACAGATAGCTGTGTGGCTATTTCCATGTTTATACAGATAGCGGTGTACATATTTCCATGTTTATGGAGATGGCTGTGTAGATATTTACATATTTATACAGATGGCAGTGTAGATATTTCCATGTTTATACAGATGGAGGTGTAGATATTTCCATGTTTATACAGATGAATGTGTAGATATTTCCATGTTTTTACAGATGGCGGTGTAGATATTTCCATGTTTATACAGATAGCGGTGTGGCTATTTCCACTTTTGTAGAGATAGCGGTGTAGATATTTCCATGTTTATAGAGATGGCTGTGTAGATATTTACATATTTATACAGATGGCAGTGTAGCTATTTCCATGTTTAGACAGATAATGGTGTAAATATTTCAATGTTTATATAGATTGCGGTGTAGGTATTTCCATGTTTATAGAGATAGTGGTGTAGATATTTCCAGGTTTATACAGATGGCTGTGTGGATATTTCCATGTTTATACAGATGGCAGTGTAGATATTTCCATGTTTATACAGATAGCGGTGTGGCTATTTCCATGTTTATACAGATAGCGGTGGAGATATTTCCATGTTTATAGAGATGGCTGTGTAGATATTTACATGTTTATACAGATGGCAGTGTAGATATTTCCATGTTTATGCAGATGGCGGTGAAGATATTTCCATGTTTATACAGATAGTTGTGTACAAATTTCCATATTTATACAGATGACTGTGTAGTTATTTCCATTTTTATACAGATGGCGGTGTAGATATTTCCATGTTTATACAGATAGCGGTGGAGGTATTTCCATGTTTATACAGATGTCTGTGTAGATATTTTCATATTTTTACACAGGTCGGTGTACATATTTCAATGTTTATACAGATAGCGGTGTGGCTATTTCCATGTTTATACAGATAGCAGTGTAGATATTTCCATGTTTATAGAGATGGCTGTGTAGTTATTTCCATGTTTATACAGATGGCAGTGTAGATATTTCCATGTTTGTACAGACAGTGGTGTAGATATTTCCATGTTTATACAGATGACTGTGTAGATATTTCCATGTTTCTACAGATGTCGGTGTAGACATTTCCATGTTTATACACATAGCGGTGTGGATATTTCCATGTTTATGCCGATAGCGATTCAGATATTTCCATGTTAATAGAGATGGCTGTGTAGATATTTACATGTTTATACAGATGGCAGTGTAGTTATTTCCATGTTTATACAGATACTGGTGTAGATATTTCCAGGTTTATACAGAAAACTGTGTAGTTATTTCCATGTTTATACAGATGTCGGAGAAGATATTTCCATGTTTATAGAGACAGCCATGTAGATATTTCCATGTTTACACCGATAGCGGTGTAGACCTTTCCATGTTTATAGAAATAGCGGTGTAGATATTTCCATATTAATACAGATAGCGGTGTCACTATTTCCATGTTTATACAGATAACGGTGGAGATATTTCCATGTTTATACAGATAGCGGTGGAGATGTTTCCATGTTTATAGAGATAGCAGTGTATATATTTCCATGTTTATACAGATAGCTGTGTGGCTATTTCCATGTTTATACAGATAGCGTTGGAGATATTTCCATGTTTATAGAGATGGCTGTGTAGATAGTTACATGTTTATATAGATGGCAGTGTAGATATTTCCATGTTTAGACAGATAATGGTGTAGATATTTCCATGTTTATACAGATTGTGGTGTAGGTATTTCCATGTTTGTAGAGATAGCGGTGTAGATATTTCCATGTTTATACAGATGGCTGTGTAGATATTTCCATGTGTATACAGATGGCAGTATAGATATTTCCATGTTTAAAAAGATGAAGGTGTAGATATTTCTATGTTTATACAGATGACTGTGTAGATATTTCCATGTTTTTACAGGTGGCGGTGTAGATATTTCCATGTTTATACAGATAGCAGTGTGGCTATTTCCATGTTTATACAGATAGCGGTGTAGATATTTCCATGTTTATAGAGATGGCTGTGTAGATATTTACATGTTTATACAGATGGCAGTGTAGATATTTTCATGTTTATACATATAGTGATGTAGATATTTCCAGGTTTATGCAGATGACTGTGTAGTTATTTCCATGTTTATACAGATGGCGGTGAAGATATTTCCATGTTTATAGAGACAGCCATGTAGATATTTCCATGTTTATACAGAAAGCGGTGTAGACATTTCCATGTTTATAGAGATAGCGGTGTAGATATTTCCTTATGTATACAGATAGCGGTGTCACCATTTCCATGTTTATGCAGATAGCGGTGGAGATATTTCCATGTTTATACAGATAGCGGTGGAGATATTTCCATGTTTATAGAGATAGCGGTGTAGATATTTCCATGTTTATACAGATAGCTGTGTGGCTATTTCCATGTTTATAGAGATAGCGTTGGAGATATTTCCATTTTTATACATATGGCGGTGTAGATATTTCCATGTTTATGCAGATGGCGGTGCAGATATTTCCATGTTTATACAGATAGCGGTGTACATATTTCCATATTTATACAGATGACTGTGTAGTTATTTCCATTTTTATACAGATGGCGGTGTAGATATTTCCATGTTTATACAGATAGCGGTGTGGCTATTTCCATGTTTATACAGACAGCAGTGTAGATATTTCCATGTTTATAGTGATGGCTGTGTAGATATTTCCATGTTTATACAGATGGCAGTGTAGATATTTCCATGTTTGTACAGACAGTGGTGTAGATATTTCCATGTTATACAGATGACTGTTTAGGTATTTCCATGTTTATACTGATGGCGGTGTAGATATTTCCATGTTTATACAGATAGCGGTGTGGCTGTTTCCATGTTTATACAGATATCGGCGTAGATATTTCCATGTTTATAGAGATGGATGTGTAGATATTTACATGTTTATACAGATGGCAGTGTACATATTTCCATGTTTATACAGATAGTGGTGTAGATATTTCCAAGTTTATACAGATGACTGTGTAGATATTTCCATGTTTATACAGATAGCGGTATAGACATTTCCATGTTTATAGGGATAGCGGTGTAGATATTTCCATATTTATACAGATAGCGGTGTCACTATTTCCATGTTTATACATATAGCGGTGTAGATATTTCCATGTTTATACAGGTAGCAGTGGAGGTATATCCATGTTTATACAGATAGCGGTGCAGATATTTCCATGTTTATAGAGATTGCGGTGTAGACATTTCCATGTTTATACAGATAGCTGTGTGGCTATTTCCATGTTTATACAGATAGCGGTGTACATATTTCCATGTTTATAGAGATGGCTGTGTACATATTTACATATTCATACAGATGGCAGTGTAGATATTTCCATGTTTATACAGATGGAGGTGTAGATATTTCCATGTTTATACAGATGACTGTGTAGATATTTCCATGTTTTTACAGATGGCGGTGTAGATATTTCCATGTTTATACAGATAGCGGTGTGGCTATTTCCATGTTCATACAGATAGCGGTGTAGATATTTCCATGTTTATAGAGATGGCTTTGTCGATATTTCCATGTTTATACAGATGGCAGTGTAGATACTTTCATGTTTATACAGATAGTGGTGTAGATATTTCCAGGTTTATAGAGATGACTGTGTAATTATTTCCATGTTTATACAGATGGCGGTGAAGATATTTCCATGTTTATACAGATGGCTGTGTAGACATTTCCATGTTTATAGAGATAGCGGTGTAGATATTTCCATATTTATAGAGATAGCGGTGTCACTATTTCCATGTTTATACAGATAGCGGTGGAGATATTTCCATGTTTATACAGATAGTGGTGTAGATATTTCCAGGTTTATACAGATGACTGTGTAGGTATTTCCATGTTTATACAGATGGCGGTGTAGTTATTTCCATGTTTATTGAGGTAGCCATGTAGATATTTCCATCTTTATACAGATAGCGGTGTAGACATTTCCATGTTTATAGAGATAGTAGTGTAGATATTTCCATATTTATACAGATAGCGGTGTCACTATTTCCATGTTTATACTGATAGCGGTGGAGATATTTCCATGTTTTTACAGATAGTGGTGGAGATATTTCCATGTTTATAGAGATAGCGGTGTAGATATTTCCATGTTTATACAGATAGCTGTGTGGATATTTCCATGTTTATAGAGATAGCGGTGTAGATATTTCCATGTTTATAGAGATGGCTGTGTAGATATTTACATATTTATACAGATGGCAGTGTAGATATTTCCATGTATAGACAGATAATGTTGTAGATATTTCCATGTTTATACAGATTGCGGTGTAGGTATTTCCATGTTTATAGAGATAGCGGTGTAGATATTTCCATGTTTATACAGATGGCAGTGTAGATATTTTCATGTTTATACAGATAGTGGTGTAGATATTTCCAGGTTTATACACATGACTGTGTAGTTATTTCCATGTTTATACAGATGGCGGTGAAGTTATTTCCATGTTTATAGAGACAGCCATGTAGATATTTCCATGTTTATACAGATAGCGGTGTAGACATTTCCATGTTTATAGAGATAGCGGTGTAGATATTTCCATATTTATACAGATAGCGGTGTCACTATTTCCATGTTTATAGAGATAGCGGTGTAGATATTTCCATGTTTACACAGATAGCTGTGTTTCGATTTCCATGTTCATACAGATAGCGCTGGAGACATTTCCATGTTTATAAAGATAGCGGGGGAGATATTTCCATGTTTATACACATAGCGGTGGTGATATTTCCATGTTTATAGATATAGCAGTGTATATATTTCCATGTATATACAGATAGCTGTGTGGCTATTTCCATGTTTATACAGATAGCGGTGTAGATATTTCCATGTTTATAGAGATGGCTGTGTAGATATTTACATATTTATACAGATGGCGGTGTAGATATTACCATGTTTAGACAGATAATGGTGTAGATATTTCCATGTTTATACAGATTGCGGTGTAGGTATTTCCATGTTTATAGAGATAGCCATGTAGATATTTCCATGTTTATACAGATGGCTGTGTAGATATTTCCATGAGTATACAGATGGCAGTGTAGATATTTCCACTTTTATAAAGATGGAGGTGTAGATATTTCCATGTTTATACAGATAATTGTGTAGATATTTCCATGTTTTTACAGATGGCGGTGTAGATATTTCCATGTTTATACAGATAGTGGTGTGGCTATTTCCATGTTTATACTGATAGCAGTGTAGATATTTCCATGTTTATAGAGATGGCTGTGTAGATATTTACATGTTTATACACATGGCAGTGTAGATATTTTCATGTTTATACAGACAGTGGTGTAAATATTTCCAGGTTTATACAGATGACTGTGTAGTTATTTCCATGTTTATACAGATGGCGGTGAAGATATTTCCAAGTTTATAGACACAGCCATGTAGATATTTCCATGTTTATACACATGGAGGTGTAGATATTTCCATGTTTAAACAGATGACAGTGTAGATATTTCCATGTTTTTACAGATGGCGGTGTAGTTATTTCCATGTTTATACAGATAGCGGTTTGGCTATTTCCATGTTTATACAGATAGCGGTGGAGATATTTCCATGTTTATAGAGATAGTGGTGTAGATATTTCCATGTTTATACAGATAGCTGTGTGGCTTTTTCCATGTTTATACAGATAGCATTGGAGATATTTCCATGTTTATACAGATAACGGTGGAGATATTTCCATGTTTATACAGATAGCTGTGGAGATATTTCCATGTTTATAGAGATAGCAGTGTATATATTTCCATGTTTATACAGATATCTGTGTGGCTATTTCCATGTTTATACAGATAGCGGTGTAGATATTTCCATGTTTATAGAGATGGCTGTGTAGATATTTACATATTTATACAGTTGGCAGTGTAGATATTTCCATGTTTAGACAGATAATTGTGTAGATATTTCCATGTGTATACAGATTGCGGTGTAGGTATTTCCATGTTTATAGAGATAGCGGTGTAGATATTTCCATGTTTATACAGATGGCTGTGTAGATATTTCCATGTGCATACAGATGGCAGTGTAGATATTTCCATGTTTATACAGATAGCGGTGTACATATTTCCATATTTATACAGATGACTGTGTAGTTATTTCCATTTTTATAGAGATGGCGGTGTAGATATTTCCATGTTTATACAGATAGCGGTGTGGCTATTTCCATGTTTATACAGACAGCAGTGTAGATATTTCCATGTTTATAGTGATGGCTGTGTAGATATTTCCATGTTTATACAGATGGCAGTGTAGATATTTCCATGTTTGTACAGACAGTGGTGTAGATATTTCCATGTTTATACAGATGACTGTTTAGGTATTTCCATGCTTATACTGATGGCGGTGTAGATATTTCCATGTTTATACAAATAGCGGTGTGGCTATTTCCATGTTTATACAGATATCGGCGTAGATATTTCCATGTTTATAGAGATGGATGTGTAGATATTTACATGTTTATACCGATGGCAGTGTTGATATTTCCATGTTTATACAGATAGTGGTGTAGATATTTCCAAGTTTAAACAGATGACTGTGTAGGTATTTCCATGTTTATGCAGATGGCGGTGTAGATATTTCCATGTTTATAGAGATAGCCATGTAGATATTTCCATGTTTATACAGATAGCGGTGTAGACATTTCCATGTTTATAGAGATATCGGTGTAGATATTTCCATATTTGTACAGATAGCGGTGTCACTATTTCCATTTTTATAGAGATTGCGGTGTAGATATTTCCATGTTTATACAGATAGCGGTGGAGATATATCCATGTTTATACAGATAGCGGTGCAGATATTTCCATGTTTATAGAGATAGCGGTGTAGACATTTCCATGTTTATACAGATAGCTGTGTGGCTATTTCCATGTTTATACAGATAGCGGTGTACATATTTCCATGTTTATGGAGATGGCTGTGTAGATATTTACATATTTATACAGATGGCGGTGTAGATATTACCATGTTTAGACAGATAATGGTGTAGATATTTCCATGTTTATACAGATTGCGGTGTAGGTATTTCCATGTTTATAGAGATAGCCATGTAGATATTTCCATGTTTATACAGATGGCTGTGTAGATATTTCCATGAGTATACAGATGGCAGTGTAGATATTTCCACTTTTATAAAGATGGAGGTGTAGATATTTCCATGTTTATACAGATAATTGTGTAGATATTTCCATGTTTTTACAGATGGCGGTGTAGATATTTCCATGTTTATACAGATAGTGGTGTGGCTATTTCCATGTTTATACTGATAGCAGTGTAGATATTTCCATGTTTATAGAGATGGCTGTGTAGATATTTACATGTTTATACACATGGCAGTGTAGATATTTTCATGTTTATACAGACAGTGGTGTAAATATTTCCAGGTTTATACAGATGACTGTGTAGTTATTTCCATGTTTATACAGATGGCGGTGAAGATATTTCCAAGTTTATAGACACAGCCATGTAGATATTTCCATGTTTATACACATGGAGGTGTAGATATTTCCATGTTTAAACAGATGACAGTGTAGATATTTCCATGTTTTTACAGATGGCGGTGTAGTTATTTCCATGTTTATACAGATAGCGGTTTGGCTATTTCCATGTTTATACAGATAGCGGTGGAGATATTTCCATGTTTATAGAGATAGTGGTGTAGATATTTCCATGTTTATACAGATAGCTGTGTGGCTTTTTCCATGTTTATACAGATAGCATTGGAGATATTTCCATGTTTATACAGATAACGGTGGAGATATTTCCATGTTTATACAGATAGCTGTGGAGATATTTCCATGTTTATAGAGATAGCAGTGTATATATTTCCATGTTTATACAGATATCTGTGTGGCTATTTCCATGTTTATACAGATAGCGGTGTAGATATTTCCATGTTTATAGAGATGGCTGTGTAGATATTTACATATTTATACAGTTGGCAGTGTAGATATTTCCATGTTTAGACAGATAATTGTGTAGATATTTCCATGTGTATACAGATTGCGGTGTAGGTATTTCCATGTTTATAGAGATAGCGGTGTAGATATTTCCATGTTTATACAGATGGCTGTGTAGATATTTCCATGTGCATACAGATGGCAGTGTAGATATTTCCATGTTTATACAGATAGCGGTGTACATATTTCCATATTTATACAGATGACTGTGTAGTTATTTCCAATTTTATAGAGATGGCGGTGTAGATATTTCCATGTTTATACAGATAGCGGTGTGGCTATTTCCATGTTTATACAGACAGCAGTGTAGATATTTCCATGTTTATAGTGATGGCTGTGTAGATATTTCCATGTTTATACAGATGGCAGTGTAGATATTTCCATGTTTGTACAGACAGTGGTGTAGATATTTCCATGTTTATACAGATGACTGTTTAGGTATTTCCATGCTTATACTGATGGCGGTGTAGATATTTCCATGTTTATACAAATAGCGGTGTGGCTATTTCCATGTTTATACAGATATCGGCGTAGATATTTCCATGTTTATAGAGATGGATGTGTAGATATTTACATGTTTATACCGATGGCAGTGTTGATATTTCCATGTTTATACAGATAGTGGTGTAGATATTTCCAAGTTTAAACAGATGACTGTGTAGGTATTTCCATGTTTATGCAGATGGCGGTGTAGATATTTCCATGTTTATAGAGATAGCCATGTAGATATTTCCATGTTTATACAGATAGCGGTGTAGACATTTCCATGTTTATAGAGATATCGGTGTAGATATTTCCATATTTGTACAGATAGCGGTGTCACTATTTCCATTTTTATAGAGATTGCGGTGTAGATATTTCCATGTTTATACAGATAGCGGTGGAGATATATCCATGTTTATACAGATAGCGGTGCAGATATTTCCATGTTTATAGAGATAGCGGTGTAGACATTTCCATGTTTATACAGATAGCTGTGTGGCTATTTCCATGTTTATACAGATAGCGGTGTACATATTTCCATGTTTATGGAGATGGCTGTGTAGATATTTACATATTTATACAGATGGCAGTGTAGATATTTCCATGTTTATACAGATGGAGGTGTAGATATTTCCATGTTTATACAGATGAATGTGTAGATATTTCCATGTTTTTACAGATGGCGGTGTAGATATTTCCATGTTTATACAGATAGCGGTGTGGCTATTTCCACTTTTATAGAGATAGCGGTGTAGATATTTCCATGTTTATAGAGATGGCTGTGTAGATATTTACATATTTATACAGATGGCAGTGTAGCTATTTCCATGTTTAGACAGATAATGGTGTAAATATTTCAATGTTTATATAGATTGCGGTGTAGGTATTTCCATGTTTATAGAGATAGTGGTGTAGATATTTCCAGGTTTATACAGATGGCTGTGTGGATATTTCCATGTTTATACAGATGGCAGTGTAGATATTTCCATGTTTATACAGATAGCGGTGTGGCTATTTCCATGTTTATACAGATAGCGGTGGAGATATTTCCATGTTTATAGAGATGGCTGTGTAGATATTTACATGTTTATACAGATGGCAGTGTAGATATTTCCATGTTTATGCAGATGGCGGTGCAGATATTTCCATGTTTATACAGATAGTTGTGTACAAATTTCCATATTTATACAGATGACTGTGTAGTTATTTCCATTTTTATACAGATGGCGGTGTAGATATTTCCATGTTTATACAGATAGCGGTGGAGGTATTTCCATGTTTATACAGATGTCTGTGTAGATATTTTCATATTTTTACACAGGTCGGTGTACATATTTCAATGTTTATACAGATAGCGGTGTGGCTATTTCCATGTTTATACAGATAGCAGTGTAGATATTTCCATGTTTATAGAGATGGCTGTGTAGTTATTTCCATGTTTATACAGATGGCAGTGTAGATATTTCCATGTTTGTACAGACAGTGGTGTAGATATTTCCATGTTTATACAGATGACTGTGTAGATATTTCCATGTTTCTACAGATGTCGGTGTAGACATTTCCATGTTTATACACATAGCGGTGTGGATATTTCCATGTTTATGCCGATAGCGATGCAGATATTTCCATGTTAATAGAGATGGCTGTGTAGATATTTACATGTTTATACAGATGGCAGTGTAGTTATTTCCATGTTTATACAGATACTGGTGTAGATATTTCCAGGTTTATACAGAAAACTGTGTAGTTATTTCCATGTTTATACAGATGTCGGAGAAGATATTTCCATGTTTATAGAGACAGCCATGTAGATATTTCCATGTTTACACCGATAGCGGTGTAGACCTTTCCATGTTTATAGAGATAGCGGTGTAGATATTTCCATATTAATACAGATAGCGGTGTCACTATTTCCATGTTTATACAGATAACGGTGGAGATATTTCCATGTTTATACAGATAGCGGTGGAGATGTTTCCATGTTTATAGAGATAGCAGTGTATATATTTCCATGTTTATACAGATAGCTGTGTGGCTATTTCCATGTTTATACAGATAGCGTTGGAGATATTTCCATGTTTATAGAGATGGCTGTGTAGATATTTACATGTTTATATAGATGGCAGTGTAGATATTTCCATGTTTAGACAGATAATGGTGTAGATATTTCCATGTTTATACAGATTGTGGTGTAGGTATTTCCATGTTTGTAGAGATAGCGGTGTAGATATTTCCATGTTTATACAGATGGCTGTGTAGATATTTCCATGTGTATACAGATGGCAGTATAGATATTTCCATGTTTAAAAAGATGAAGGTGTAGATATTTCTATGTTTATACAGATGACTGTGTAGATATTTCCATGTTTTTACAGGTGGCGGTGTAGATATTTCCATGTTTATACAGATAGCAGTGTGGCTATTTCCATGTTTATACTGATAGCGGTGTAGATATTTCCATGTTTATAGAGATGGCTGTGTAGATATTTACATGTTTATACAGATGGCAGTGTAGATATTTTCATGTTTATACATATAGTGATGTAGATATTTCCAGGTTTATGCAGATGACTGTGTAGTTATTTCCATGTTTATACAGATGGCGGTGAAGATATTTCCATGTTTATAGAGACAGCCATGTAGATATTTCCATGTTTATACAGAAAGCGGTGTAGACATTTCCATGTTTATAGAGATAGCGGTGTAGATATTTCCTTATGTATACAGATAGCGGTGTCACCATTTCCATGTTTATGCAGATAGCGGTGGAGATATTTCCATGTTTATACAGATAGCGGTGGAGATATTTCCATGTTTATAGAGATAGCGGTGTAGATATTTCCATGTTTATACAGATAGCTGTGTGGCTATTTCCATGTTTATAGAGATAGCGTTGGAGATATTTCCATTTTTATACATATGGCGGTGTAGATATTTCCATGTTTATGCAGATGGCGGTGCAGATATTTCCATGTTTATACAGATAGCGGTGTACATATTTCCATATTTATACAGATGACTGTGTAGTTATTTCCATTTTTATACAGATGGCGGTGTAGATATTTCCATGTTTATACAGATAGCGGTGTGGCTATTTCCATGTTTATACAGACAGCAGTGTAGATATTTCCATGTTTATAGTGATGGCTGTGTAGATATTTCCATGTTTATACAGATGGCAGTGTAGATATTTCCATGTTTGTACAGACAGTGGTGTAGATATTTCCATGTTATACAGATGACTGTTTAGGTATTTCCATGTTTATACTGATGGCGGTGTAGATATTTCCATGTTTATACAGATAGCGGTGTGGCTGTTTCCATGTTTCTACAGATATCGGCGTAGATATTTCCATGTTTATAGAGATGGATGTGTAGATATTTACATGTTTATACAGATGGCAGTGTACATATTTCCATGTTTATACAGATAGTGGTGTAGATATTTCCAAGTTTATACAGATGACTGTGTAGATATTTCCATGTTTATACAGATAGCGGTATAGACATTTCCATGTTTATAGGGATAGCGGTGTAGATATTTCCATATTTATACAGATAGCGGTGTCACTATTTCCATGTTTATACATATAGCGGTGTAGATATTTCCATGTTTATACAGGTAGCAGTGGAGGTATATCCATGTTTATACAGATAGCGGTGCAGATATTTCCATGTTTATAGAGATTGCGGTGTAGACATTTCCATGTTTATACAGATAGCTGTGTGGCTATTTCCATGTTTATACAGATAGCGGTGTACATATTTCCATGTTTATAGAGATGGCTGTGTACATATTTACATATTTATACAGATGGCAGTGTAGATATTTCCATGTTTATACAGATGGAGGTGTAGATATTTCCATGTTTATACAGATGACTGTGTAGATATTTCCATGTTTTTACAGATGGCGGTGTAGATATTTCCATGTTTATACAGATAGCGGTGTGGCTATTTCCATGTTCATACAGATAGCGGTGTAGATATTTCCATGTTTATAGAGATGGCTTTGTCGATATTTCCATGTTTATACAGATGGCAGTGTAGATACTTTCATGTTTATACAGATAGTGGTGTAGATATTTCCAGGTTTATAGAGATGACTGTGTAATTATTTCCATGTTTATACAGATGGCGGTGAAGATATTTCCATGTTTATACAGATGGCTGTGTAGACATTTCCATGTTTATAGAGATAGCGGTGTAGATATTTCCATATTTATAGAGATAGCGGTGTCACTATTTCCATGTTTATACAGATAGCGGTGGAGATATTTCCATGTTTATACAGATAGTGGTGTAGATATTTCCAGGTTTATACAGATGACTGTGTAGGTATTTCCATGTTTATACAGATGGCGGTGTAGTTATTTCCATGTTTATTGAGGTAGCCATGTAGATATTTCCATCTTTATACAGATAGCGGTGTAGACATTTCCATGTTTATAGAGATAGTAGTGTAGATATTTCCATATTTATACAGATAGCGGTGTCACTATTTCCATGTTTATACTGATAGCGGTGGAGATATTTCCATGTTTTTACAGATAGTGGTGGAGATATTTCCATGTTTATAGAGATAGCGGTGTAGATATTTCCATGTTTATACAGATAGCTGTGTGGATATTTCCATGTTTATAGAGATAGCGGTGTAGATATTTCCATGTTTATAGAGATGGCTGTGTAGATATTTACATATTTATACAGATGGCAGTGTAGATATTTCCATGTATAGACAGATAATGTTGTAGATATTTCCATGTTTATACAGATTGCGGTGTAGGTATTTCCATGTTTATAGAGATAGCGGTGTAGATATTTCCATGTTTATACAGATGGCAGTGTAGATATTTTCATGTTTATACAGATAGTGGTGTAGATATTTCCAGGTTTATACACATGACTGTGTAGTTATTTCCATGTTTATACAGATGGCGGTGAAGATATTTCCATGTTTATAGAGACAGCCATGTAGATATTTCCATGTTTATACAGATAGCGGTGTAGACATTTCCATGTTTATAGAGATAGCGGTGTAGATATTTCCATATTTATACAGATAGCGGTGTCACTATTTCCATGTTTATAGAGATAGCGGTGTAGATATTTCCATGTTTACACAGATAGCTGTGTTTCGATTTCCATGTTCATACAGATAGCGCTGGAGACATTTCCATGTTTATAAAGATAGCGGGGGAGATATTTCCATGTTTATACACATAGCGGTGGTGATATTTCCATGTTTATAGATATAGCAGTGTATATATTTCCATGTATATACAGATAGCTGTGTGGCTATTTCCATGTTTATACAGATAGCGGTGTAGATATTTCCATGTTTATAGAGATGGCTGTGTAGATATTTACATATTTATACAGATGGCGGTGTAGATATTACCATGTTTAGACAGATAATGGTGTAGATATTTCCATGTTTATACAGATTGCGGTGTAGGTATTTCCATGTTTATAGAGATAGCCATGTAGATATTTCCATGTTTATACAGATGGCTGTGTAGATATTTCCATGAGTATACAGATGGCAGTGTAGATATTTCCACTTTTATAAAGATGGAGGTGTAGATATTTCCATGTTTATACAGATAATTGTGTAGATATTTCCATGTTTTTACAGATGGCGGTGTAGATATTTCCATGTTTATACAGATAGTGGTGTGGCTATTTCCATGTTTATACTGATAGCAGTGTAGATATTTCCATGTTTATAGAGATGGCTGTGTAGATATTTACATGTTTATACACATGGCAGTGTAGATATTTTCATGTTTATACAGACAGTGGTGTAAATATTTCCAGGTTTATACAGATGACTGTGTAGTTATTTCCATGTTTATACAGATGGCGGTGAAGATATTTCCAAGTTTATAGACACAGCCATGTAGATATTTCCATGTTTATACAGATGGAGGTGTAGATATTTCCATGTTTAAACAGATGACAGTGTAGATATTTCCATGTTTTTACAGATGGCGGTGTAGTTATTTCCATGTTTATACAGATAGCGGTTTGGCTATTTCCATGTTTATACAGATAGCGGTGGAGATATTTCCATGTTTATAGAGATAGTGGTGTAGATATTTCCATGTTTATACAGATAGCTGTGTGGCTTTTTCCATGTTTATACAGATAGCATTGGAGATATTTCCATGTTTATACAGATAGCGGTGGAGATATTTCCATGTTTATAGAGCTAGCAGTGTATATATTTCCATGTTTATACAGATATCTGTGTGGCTATTTCCATGTTTATACAGATAGCGGTGTAGATATTTCCATGTTTATAGAGATGGCTGTGTAGATATTTACATATTTATACAGTTGGCAGTGTAGATATTTCCATGTTTAGACAGATAATTGTGTAGATATTTCCATGTGTATAAAGATTGCGGTGTAGGTATTTCCATGTTTATAGAGATAGCGGTGTAGATATTTCCATGTTTATACAGATGGCTGTGTAGATATTTCCATGTGCATACAGATGGCAGTGTAGATATTTCCATGTTTATACAGATGTAGGTTTAGATATTTCCATGTTTATACAGATGACTGTGTAGATATTTCCATGTTTTTACAGATGGCGGTGTAGGTATTACCATGTTTATACAGATAGCGGTGTGGCTTTTCCCATGTTTATACAGATAGCGGTGTAGATATTTCCATGTTCATAGAGATGGCTGTGTAGATATTTTCATGTTTATACAGATGGCAGTGTATATATTTTCATGTTTATAAAGATAGTGGTGTAGATATTTCCAGGTTTATACAGATGACTGTGTAGTTATTTCCATGTTTATACAGATGGCGGTGAAGGTATTTCCATGTTTATAGAGATGGCTGTGTAGATATTTCCATGTTTATACAGATAGCGGAGATATTTCCATGTTTATACAGATAGCGGTGGAGATATTTCCATGTTTATACAGATAGCGGTGTGGCTATTTCCATGTTTAAACATATAGCAGTGTAGATATTTCCATGTTTATAGAGATGGCTGTGTAGATATTTCCATGTTTATACAGATGGCAGTGTAGATATTTCCATGTTTGTACAGACAGTGGTGTAGATATTTCCATGTTTATAGAGATGGCTGTGTAGATATTTACATGTTTATACTGATGGCAGTGTAGATATTTCCATGTTTTTACAGATAGTGGTGTAGCTATTTCCAGGTTTATACAGATGAATGTGTAGGTATTTCCATGTTTATACAGATGCCGGGGTAGATATTTCCATGTTTATTGAGATAGCGATGTAGATATTTCCATGTTAATACAGATAGCGGTGTAGACATTTCCATGTTTATAGAGATAGCGGTGTAGATATTTCCATATGTATACAGATAGCGGTGTCACTATTTCCATGTTTATACTGATAGCGGTGGAGATATTTCCATGTTTATACAGATAGCGGTGGAGATATTTCCATGTTTATACAGATAGCGATGGAGATATTCCATGTTTATAGAGATAGCGGTGTAGATATTTCCATGTTTATACAGATAGCTGTCTGGCTATTTCCATGTTTATACAGATAGCGGTGTAGTTATTTCCATGTTTATAGAGATGGCTGAGTAGATATTTACATATTTATACAGATGGCAGTGTAGATATTTCCATGTTTAGACAGATAATGGTGTAGATATTTCCATGTTTATACAGATTGAGGTATAGGTATTTCCATGTTTATAGAGATAGCGGTGTAGATATTTCCATGTTTATACAGATAGCTGTGTGGCTAAGTCCATGTTTATACAGATAGCGTTGGAGATATTTCCAAGTTTATACAGATGGCGGTGTAGATACTTCCATGTTTATGCAGAAAGCGGTGCAGATATTTCCATGTTTATACAGATAGCGGTGTACATATTTCCAAATTTAAGCAGATGACTGTGTAGTTATTTCCATTTTTATACAGATGGCGGTGTAGATATTTCCATGTTTATGCAGTTAGCGGTGGAGGTATTTCCATGTTTCTACAGATGACTCTGTAGATATTTTCATATTTTTACACATGTCGGTGTAGATATTTTCATGTTTATACAGATAGCGGTGTGGCTATTTCCATGTTTATACAGATATCAGTGTAGTTATTTCCATGTTTATAGAGATGGCTGTGTAGATATTTCCATGTTAATACAGATGGCAGTGTAGATATTTCCATGTTTGTACAGACTGTGGTGTAGATATTTCCATGTTTATACAGATGACTGTGTAGGTATTTCCATGTTTATACAGATGGCGGTGTAGACATTTCCATGTTTATACAGATAGCTGTGTGGCTATTTCCGTGTTTATACAGATAGCAGTGCAGATATTTCCATGTTTATAGATATGGCTGTGTAGATATATACATGTTTATACAGATGGCACTGTAGTTATTTCCATGTTTATATAGATAGTGGTGTAGATATTTCCAGGTTTATACAGATGACTTTGTAGTTATTTCCATGTTTATACAGATGGCGTTGAAGATATTTCCATGTTAATAGGGACAGCCATGTAGATATTTCCATGTTTATACAGATAGCGGTGTGCACATTTCCATGTTTATAGAGATAGCGGTGTAGATATTTCCATGTTTATACAGATAGCTGTGTGGCTATTTCCATGTTTATACTGATAGCGTTGGAGAAATTTCCATGTTTATACAGATAGTTGTGGAGATATTTCCATGTTTTTACAGATAGCGGTGGAGATATTTCCATGTTTATACAGATAGCGGTGGAGATATTTCCATGTTTATAGAGATAGCGGTGTAGATATTTCCATGTTTATACAGATAGCTGTGTGGCTATTTACATGTTTATACAGATAGCGTTGGAGTTATTTCCATGTTTATACAGATAGCGGTGGATATATTTCCATGTTTATACAGGTAGCGGTGGAGATATTTCCATGTTTATACAGATAGCGTTGTAGATATTACCATTTTTATAGAGATGGCTGTGTTGATATTAACATGTTTATTCAGATAGCAGTGTAGATATTTCCATGTTTATACAGATAGTGGTGTAGATATTTCCAGGTTTATACAGATGACTGTGTAGGTATTTCCATGTTTATACAAATGGCGGTGTAGATATTTCCATGTTTACAGAGATAGCCATGTAGACATTTCCATGTTTATACAGATAGTGGTGTAGAAATTTCCATGTTTATAGAGATAGCTGTGTAGATCTTTCCATATTTATAGAGATAGCGGTGTAGATATTTCCATATTTATACAGATAGCGGTGTTCCCTATTTCCATGTTTATACAGATAGCGGTGTAGAGATTTCCATGTTTATACAGATAGCGGTGGAGATATTTCCATGTTTATACAGATAGCGGTGGAGATATTTCCATGTTTATAGAGATAGCGGTGTAGATATTTCCATGTTTATACAGATAGCTGTGTGGCTATTTCCATGTTTATACAGATAGCGGTAAAGATAATTCCATGTTTATAGATTTGGCTGTGTAGACATTTACATATTTATACAGATGGCAGTGTAGATATTTCCATGTTTATACAGATGGCAGTGTGGATATTTCCATGTGTATACAGATGGCAGTGTAGATATTTCCATGTTCATACAGATGGAGATGTAGATATTTCCATGTTTATAGAGATGTCTGTGTAGATATTTCCATGTTTTTACAGATGGCGGTGTAGATATTTCCATGTTTATACAGATAGCGGTGTGGCTATTTCCATGTTTATACAGATAGCGGTGTAGATATTTCCATGTTTATAGAGATGGCTGTGTAGATATTTACATGTTTATACAGATGGCAGTGTAGATATTTTCATGTTTATACAGATAGTGGTGTAGATATTTCCAGGATTATGCAGATGGCGGTGAAGATATTTCCATGTTTATAGAGACAGCCATGTAGATATTTCCATGTTTATAAAGATAGCGGTGTAGACATTTCCGTGGTTATAGAGATAGCGGTGTAGATATTTCCATATTTATACAGATAACGGTGTCACCATTTCCATGTTTATACAGATAGCGGTGGAGATATTACCATGTTTATACAGATAGCGGTGGAGATATTTCCATGTTTATAGAGATGGCTGTGTTGATATTTACATATTTATACAGATGGCAGTGTAGATATTCTCATGTTTATACAGATAGCGTTGTAGATATTACCAAGTTTATACAGATGACTTTGTAGTTATTTCCATGTTTATAGAGATGGCGGTGAAGATATTTCCATGTTTATGCAGATGGAGGTGCAGATATTTCCATGATTATACAGATAGCGGTGTACATATTTCCATATTTATACAGATGACTGTGTAGTTATTTCCATGTTTATACAGATAGCGGTGGAGGTATTTCCATGTTTATACAGATGTCTGTGTAGATATTTTCATATTTTTACACAGGTCGGTGTAGATATTTCCATGTTTATACAGATAGCGGTGTGGCTATTTCTATGTTTATACAGATAGCAGTGTAGATATTTCCATGTTTATAGAGATGGCTGTGTAGTTATTTCCATGTTTATACATATGGCAGTGTAGATATTTCCATGTTTATACAGATGGCGGTGTAGACATCTCCATGTTTATACAGATAGCGGTGTGGATATTTCCATGTTTATACAGATAGCGGTGCAGATATTTCCATGTTAATAGAGATGGCTGTGTAGATATTTACATGTTTTTACAGATGGCACTGTAGTTATTTCCATGTTTATACAGATACTGGTGTAGATATTTCCAGGTTTATACAGATGACTGTGTAGTTATTTCCATGTTTATACAGATGGCGGTGAAGATATTTCCATGTTTATAGAGACAGCCATGTAGATATTTCCATGTTTACACCGATAGCGGTGTAGACATTTCCATGTTTATAGAGATAGCGGTGTAGAAATTTCCATATTTATACAGATAGCGGTGTCACTATTTCCATGTTTATACAGATAACGGTGGAGATATTTCCATGTTTATACAGATGGCGGTGGAGATGTTTCCATGTTTATAGAGATAGCAGTGTAGATATTTCCATGTTTATACAGATATCTGTGTGGCTATTTCCATGTTTATACAGATAGCGTTGGAGATATTTCCATGTTTATACAGATAGCGGTGGAGATATTTCCATGTTTATACAGATAGCGGTGGAGATATTTTCATGTTTATAGTGATAGCAGTGTATATATTTCCATGTTTACAGATAGCTGTGTGGCTATTTCCATGATTATACAGATAGCGGTGTAGATATTTCCATGTTTATAGAGATGGCTGTGTAGATATTTACATATTTATATAGATGGCTGTGTAGATATTTCCATGTTTAGACAGATAGTGGTGTAGATATTTCCATGTTTATACAGATTGCGGTGTAGGTATTTCCATGTTTGTAGAGATAGCGGTGTAGATATTTCCATGTTTATACAGATGGCTGTGTAGATATTTCCATGTGTATACAGATGGCAGTATAGATATTTCCGTGTTTATAAAGATGAAGGTGTAGCTATTTCTATGTTTATACAGTTGACTGTGTAGATATTTCCATGTTTTTACACATGGCGGTGTAGATATTTCCATGTTTATACAGATAGCGGTGTGGCTATTTCCAAGTTTATACAGATAGCGGTGTAGATATTTCCATGTTTATAGAGATGGCTGTGTAGATATTTACATGTTTATACAGATGGCAGCGTAGATATTTTCATGTTTATACAGATAGTGGTGTAGATATTTCCAGGATTATACAGATGACTGTGTAGTTTTTTCCATGTTTTTACAGATGGCGGTGAAGATATTTCCATGTTTATAGAGACAGCCATGTAGATATTTCCGTGTTTATACAGATAGCGGTGTAGACATTTCCACGTTTATAGAGATAGCGGTGTAGTTATTTCCTTATGTGTACAGATAGCGGTGTCACTATTTCCATGTTTATGCAGATAGCGGTGGAGATATTTCCATGTTTATACAGATAGCGGTGGAGATATTTCCATGTTTATAGAGATAGTGCTGTAGATACTTCCATGTTTATACAGATAGCTGTGTGGCTATTTCCATGTTTATATAGATAGCGTTGGAGATATTTCCATGTTTATACATATGGCGGTGTAGATATTTCCATGTTTATGCAGATGGCGGTGCAGATATTTCCATGTTTATACAGATAGCGGTGTACATATTTCCATATTTATACAGATGACTGTGTAGTTATTTCCATTTTTATACAGATGGCGTTGTAGATATTTCCATGTTTATACAGATAGCGCTGTGGCTATTTCCATGTTTATACAGACAGCAGTGTAGATATTTCCATGTTTATAGTGATGGCTGTGTAGATATTTCCATGTTTATACAGATGGCATTGTAGATATTTCCATGTTTGTACAGACAGTGGTGTAGATATTTCCATGTTTATACAGATGACTGTTTAGGTATTTCCATATTTATACTGATGGCGGTGTAGATATTTCCATGTCTATACAGATAGCGGTGTGGCTATTTCCATGTTTATACAGATATCGGTGTAGATATTTCCATGTTTATAGAGATGGATGTGTAGATATTTACATGTTTATACAGATGGCAGTGTAGATATTTCCATGTTTATACAGATAGCAGTGTAGATATTTCCATGTTTATAGAGATGGCTCTGTAGATATTTCCATGTTTATACAGATAGCAGTGTAGATATTTCCATGTTTGTACAGACAGTGGTGTAGATATTTCCATGTTTATACAGATGAGTGTTTAGGTATTTCCATGTTTATACAGATGGCAGTGTAGATATTTCTATGTTTATACAGATAGCGGTGTGGCTATTTCCATGTTTAGACAGATAATGGTGTAGATATTTCCATGTTTAGACAGATAATGGTGTAGATATTTCCATGTTTATACAGATGGCTGTGTAGATATTTCCATGTGTATACAGATGGCAGTATAGATATTTCCATGTTTATAAAGATGGAGGTGTAGATATTTCCATGTTTATACAGATGACTGTGTAGATATTTCCATGTTTTTACAGATGGCGGTGTAGATATTTCCATGTGTATACATATAGCGGTGTGGCTATTTCCATGTTTATACAGATAGCGGTGTAGATATTTCCATGTTTATAGAGATGGCTGTGTAGATATTTACATGTTTATACAGATGGCAGTGTAGATATTTTCATGTGTATACAGATAGTGGTGTACATATTTCCAGGTTTATGCAGATGACTGTGTAGTTATTTCCATGTTTATACAGAGGGCGGTGAAGATATTTCCATGTTTATAGAGACAGCCATGTAGATATTTCCATGTTTATACAGATAGCGGTGTAGACATTTCCATGTTTATAGAGATAGCGGTGTAGATATTTCCTTATGTATACAGATAGCGGTGTCACTATTTCCATGTTTATACAGATAGCGGTGGAGATATTTCCATGTTTATACAGATATCGGTGGAGATATTCCCATGTTTATAGAAATAGCGGTGTAGATATTTCCATGTTTATACAGATAGATGTGTGGCTATTTCCATGTTTATACAGATAGCGTTGGAGATATTTCCATGTTTATACAGATGGCGGTGTAGATATTTCCATGTTTATGCAGAAGGCGTTGAAGATATTTCCATGTTTATACAGATAGCGGTGTACATATTTCCATATTTATACACATGACTGTCTGGTTATTTCCATTTTTATACAGATGGCGGTGTAGATATTTCCATGTTTATACAGATAGCGGTGGAGATATTTCCATGTTTATACAGATGACTGTGTAGATATTTTCATATTTTTACACATGTCGGTGTAGATATTTCCGTGTTTATACAGATAGTGGTGTGGCTATTTCCATGTTTATACAGATAGCAGTGTAGATATTTACATGTTTATAGAGATGGCTGTGTAGATATTTCCATGTTTATACAGATGGCAGTGTAGATATTTCCATGTTTGTACAGACAGTGGTGTAGATATTTCCATGTTTATACCGATGACTGTGTAGGTATTTCCATGTTTATACAGATGGTGGTGTAGATATTTCCATGTTTATAGAGATAGCCATGTAGATATTTCCATGTTTATACAGATAGCGGTGTAGACATTTCCATGTTTATAGAGATAGCGGTGTAGATATTTCCATATTTATACAGATAGCGGTGTCACTATTTCCATGTTTATGCAGATAGCGGTGTGGATATTTCCATGTTTATACAGATAGCAGTGGAGATATATCCATGTTTATACAGATAGCGGTGCAGATATTTCCATGTTTATAGAGATATCAGTGTAGATATTTCCATGTTTATACAGATAGCTGTGTGGCTATTTCCATGTTTATACAGATAGCCGTGTACATATTTCCATGTTTATAGAGATGGCTGTGTAGGTATTTACATATTTATACAGATGGCAGTGTAGACATTTCCATGTTTATGCAGATGGAGGTGTAGATATTTCCATGTTTATACAGATGACTGTGTAGGTATTTCCATGTTTTTACAGATGGCGGTGTAGTTATTTCCATGTTTATACAGATAGCGGTGTGGCTATTTCCATGTTTATACAGATAGCGGTGGAGATATTTCCATATTTATAAAGATAGCGGTGGTGATATTTCCATGTTTATAGAGATAGCATTGTATATATTTCCATGTATATACAGACAGCTGTGTGGCTATTTCCATGTTTATACAGATAGCGGTGTAGATATTTCCATGTTTATAGAGATGGCTCTGTTGATATTTACATATTTATACAGATGGAAGTGTAGATATTTCCATGTTTATAGAGATGGCTCTGTTGATATTTACATATTTATACAGATGGCAGTGTAGATATTTCCATGTTTAGACAGATAATGGTGTAGATATTTCCATGTTTATACAGAATGCGGTGTAGGTATTTCCATGTGCATTCAGATGGCAGAATAGATATTTCCATCTTTATACAGGTTGAGGTGTAGATATTTCCATGTTTATGCAGATGACTGTGTAGATATTTCCATGTTTTTACAGATGGCGGTGTAGATATTTCCATGATTATACAGATAGCAGAATGGCTCTTTCCATGTTTATACAGAAAGCGGTGGAGATATTTCCATGTTTATAGAGATAGCGGTGTAGATATTTCCATGTTTATACAGATAGCTGTGTGGCTATTTCCATGTTTATACAGATAGCGTTGGAGATATTTCCTTGTTTATACAGATAGCGGTGGATATATTTCCATGTTTCTACAGATAGCGGTGGAGATATTTCCATGTTTATAGAGATAGCAGTGTATATATTTCCATGTTTATACAGATATCTGTGTGGCTATTTCCATGTTTATACAGATAGCGGTGTAGATATTTCCATGTTTATAGAGATGGCTGTGTAGATATTTACATATTTTTAAAGATGGCAGTGTAGATATTTCCATGTTTAGACAGATAATGGTGTACATATTTCCAAGTTTATACAGATTGCGGTGTAGGTATTTCCATGTTTATACAGATAGCCTTGTAGATATTTCCATGTTTATACAGATGGCTGTGTAGATATTTCCACGTGTATACAGATGGCAGTGTAGATATTTCCATGTTTATACAGATGGAGGTGTAGATATTTCCATGTTTATACAGATGACTGTGTAGATATTTCCATGTTTATACAGATAGCGGTGTGGCTATTTCCATGTTTATACAGATAGCTGTGGAGATATTTCCATGTTTATAGAGATGGCTGCATATATATTTACATCTTTATACAGATGGCAGTGTAGATATTTTCATGTTTATATTGATAGTGGTGTAGATATTTCCAGGTTTATACAGATGACTGTGTAGTTATTTCCATGTTTATTCAGATGGCGGTGAAGATATTTCCATGTTTATAGAGACAGCCATGTAGATATTTCCATGTTTATACAGATAGCGGTGTAGAAATTTCCATGTTTATAGAGATTGCGGTGTAGATATTTTCATATTAATACAGATAGCGGTGTCACTATTTCCATGTTTATACAGATAGAGGTGGAGATATTTCCATGTTTATACAGATAGCGGTGGAGATATTTCCATGTTTATAGAGATAGCGATGTAGATATTTCCATGTTTATTCAGATAGCTGTGTGGCTATTTCAATGTTCATACAGATAGCTTTGGAGATATTTCCATGGTTATACAGATGGCGGTGTAGATATTTCCATGTTTATGCAGATGGCGGTGCAGATATTTCCATGTTTATACAGATAGCGGTGTACATATTTCCATATTTATACAGATGACCGTGTAGTTATTTCCATTTTATACAGATGGCGATGTAGTTATTTCCATGTTTATACAGATAGCGGTGGAGATATTTCCATGTTTATACAGATGACTGTGTAGATATTTCCACGTTTATACAGATAGTGGTGGAGATATTTCCATGTTTATAGAGATAGCGGTGTAGATATTTCCATGTTTATACAGATAGCGGTTTAGATATTTCCATGTTTATACACATGGCTGTGTATATATTTACAAACTTATACAGATGGCAGTGTAGATATTTCCATGTTTAGACAGATAATGGTGTAGATATTTCCATGTTTATACAGATTGCGGTGTAGGTATTTCCATGTTTATACTGATAGCGGTGTAGATATTTCCATGTTTATACAGATGGCTGTGTAGATATTTCCACGTGTATACAGAAGGCAGTGTAGATATTTCCATGTTTATACAGATGGAGGTGTAGATATATCCATGTTTATACAGATGACTGTGTAGATATTTCCATGTTTTTACAGATGGCGGTGTAGATATTTCCATGTTTATACAGATAGCGGTGTGGCTATTTCCATGTTTATACAGATAGCTGTGGAGGTATTTCCATGATTATAGAGATGGCTGTGTAGATATTTACATGTTTTTACAGATGGCGGTGTAGATATTTTCATGTTTATATAGATAGTGGTGTAGATATTTCCAGGTTTATACAGATGAATGTGTAGTTATTTCCATGATTATACAGATGGCGGTGAAGATATTTCCATGTTTATAGAGACAGCCATGTAGATATTTCCATGTTTATACAGATAGCGTTGCAGACATTTCCATGTTTATAGAGATAGCGGTGTAGATATTTCCATATTTAAACAGATAGCGGTGTCACTATTTCCATGTTTATACAGATAGAGGTGGAGATAATTCCATGTTTATACAGATAGCGGTGGAGATATTTCCATGTTTATAGAGATAGCGATGTAGATATTTCCATGTTTATACAGATAGCTTTGTGGCTATTTTCATGTTTATACAGATAGCTTTGGAGATATTTCCATGTTTATACAGATGGCGGTGTAGATATTTCCATGTTTATGCAGATGGCGGTGCAGATATTTCCATGTTTATACAGATAGCGGTGTACATATTTCCATATTTATACAGAGGACTGTGTAGATATTTCCATTTTTATACAGATGGCGGTGTAGATATTTCCATGTTTATACAGATAGCGGTGGAGATATTTCCATGTTTATACAGATGACTGTGTAGATATTTCCATGTTTATACAGATAGCGGTGGAGATATTTCCATGTTTACAGAGATAGCAGTGTATATATTTCCATGTTTATACAGATATCTGTGTGGCTATTTCCATGTTTATACAGATAGCGGTGTAGATATTTCCATGTTTATAGAGATGGCTCTGTAGATATTTACATATTTATACAGATGGCAGTGCAGATATTTCCATGTTTAGACAGATAATGGTGTAGATATTTCCATCTTTATACAGATTCCGGTGTAAGTATTTCCATGTTTATACAGATAGCGGTGTAGATATTTCCATGTTTATACAGATGGCTGTGAAGATATTTCCACGTGTATACAGATGTCAGTGTAGATATTTCCATGTTAATACAGATGGAGGTGTAGATATTTCCATGTTTATACAGATGACTGTGTAGATATTTCCATGTTTTTACAGATGGCGGTGTAGATATTTCCATCTTTATACAGATCGCGCTGTGGTTTTTTCCATGTTTATACAGATAGCTGTGGAGATATTTCCATGTTTATAGAGATGGCTGTGTAGATATTTACATGTTTATACAGATGGCAGTGTAGATATTTTCATGTTTATATAGATAGTGGTGTAGATATTTCCAGGTTTATACAGATGACTGTGTAGTTATTTCCATGTTTATACAGATGGCGGTGAAGATATTTCCTTGTTTATAGAGAGCCATGTAGATATTTCCATGTTTATACAGATAGCGGTGTAGAAATTTCCATGTTTATAGAGATAGCGGTGTAGATATTTCCATATTTATACAGATAGCGGTGTCACTATTTCCATGTTTATACAGATAGAGGTGGAGATATTTCCATGTTTATACAGATAGCGGTGGAGATATTTCCATGTTTATAGAGATAGCGATGTAGATATTTCCATGTTTATACAGATTGATGTGTGGCTATTTCCATGTTTATACAGATAGCTTTGGAGATATTTCCATGTTTATACAGATGGCGGTGTAGATATTTCCATGTTTATGCAGATGGCGGTGCAGATATTTCCATGTTTATACAGATAGCGGTGTACATATTTCCATATTTATACAGATGACTGTGTAGTTATTTCCATTTTTATACAGATGGCGGTGTAGATATTTCCATGTTTATACAGATAGCGGTGTGGCTATTTCCATGTTTATACAGACAGCAGTGTAGATATTTCCATGTTTATAGTGATGGCTGTGTAGATATTTCCATGTTTATACAGATGGCGGTGTAGTTATTTCCATGTTTATACACATAGCGGTGGAGATATTTCCATGTTTATACAGATGACTGTGTAGATATTTCCATGTTTATACAGATAGCGGTGTAGATATTTCCATATTCATACAGATAGCGGTGTCACTATTTCCATGTTTATACAGATAGCGGTGGAGATATTTCCATGTTTATACAGATAGCGGTGGAGATATTTCCATGTTTATAGAGATAGCGGTGTAGATATTTCCATGTTTATACAGATAGCGGTGTGTCTATTTCCATGTTTATACAGATAGCGGTGTAGATATTTCCATGTTTATAGAGATGGCTGTGTATATATTTACATATTTATACAGATGGTAGTGTAGTTATTTCCATGTTTAGACAGATAATGGTGTAGATATTTCCATGTTTATACAGATTGCGGTGTAGGTATTTCCATGTTTATAGAGATTGCGGTGTAGACATTTCCATGTTTCTTCAGATGGCTGTGTGGATATTTCCATGTGTATACAGATGGCAGTGTAGATATTTCTGTGTTTATACAGATGGAGGTGTAGATATTTCCATGTTTATACAGATTGCGGTGTAGGTATTTCCATGTGTATACAGATGGCAGTATAGATATTTCCATGTTTACACAGATGGAGGTGTAGATATTTCCATCTTTATACAGATGTCTGTGTAGATATTTCCATGTTTTTACAGATGGCGGTGTAGATATTTCCATGTTTATACAGATAGCGGTGTGGCTATTTCCATGTTTATACAGATAGCAGTGGAGATATTTCTATGTTTACAGAGATAGCGATGTAGATATTTCCATGTTTACTCAGATAGCTGTGTGGCTATTTCCATGTTTATACAGATAGCGTTGGAGATATTTCCATGTTTATACAGATAGCGGTGGAGATATTTCCATGTTTATACAGATAGCGGTGGAGATAATTCCATGTTTATAGAGATAGCAGTGTGTATATTTCCATGTTTATACAGATATCTGTGTGGCTATTTCCATGTTTATACAGATAGCGGTGTAGATATTTCAAGGTTTATACAGATGAGTGTGTAGATATTTACATATTTATACAGATGGCAGTGTAGATAATTCCATGTTTAGACAGATAATGGTGTAGATATTTCCATCTTTATACACATTGCGGTGTAGGTATTTCCATGTTTATACAGATAGCGGTGTAGATATTTCCATGTTTATACAGATGGCTGTGTAGATATTTCCATGTTTATACAGATGGAGGTGTAGATATTTCCTTGTTTATACAGATGACTGTGTAGATATTTCCATGTTTTAAAGATGGCGGTGTAGATATTTCCATGTTTATACAGATAACGGTGTGGCTATTTCCATGTTTATACAGATAGCGGTGGAGATATTTCCATGTTTATAGAGATGGCTGTGTAGATATTTACATGTTTATACAGATGGCAGTTTAGTTATTTCCATATTTATACAGATAGTGGTGTAGATATTTCCAGGTTTATACAGATGACTGTGTTGTTATTTCCATGTTTATACAGATGGTGGTGAAGATATTTCCATGTTCATAGAGACAGCCATGTAGATATTTCCATGTTTATACCGATAGTGGTGTAGACATTCCATGTTTATAGAGATAGCGGTGTAGATAATTCCTTATTTATACAGATAGAGGTGTCACTATTTCAATGTTTATACAGATAGCGATGTAGATGTTTCCATGTTTATAGAGCTGGCTGTGTAGATATTTACATGTTTATACTGATGGCAGTGTAGATATTTCCATGTTTATACATATAGTGGTGTAGATATTTCCAAGTTTATACAGATGACTGTGTAGGTATTTCCATGTTTATACAGATGGCGGTGTAGATATTTCCATGTTTATTGAGATAGCCATGTAGATATTTCCGTGTTTATACAGATAGCGGTGTAGACATTTCCATTTTTATAGAGATAGCGGTGTAGATATTTCCATATTTATACAGATAGCGGTGTCACTATTTCCATGTTTATACTGATAGCGGTGGAGATATTTCCATTTTAATACAGATAGTGGTGGAGATATTTCCATGTTTATACAGATAGCGGTGTAGATATTTCCATGTTTATACAGATAGCTGTGTGGCTATTTCCATGTTTATACAGATAGCGGTGTAGATATTTCCATGTTTATAGAGATGGCTGTGTAGATATTTACATATTTATACAGATGGCAGTGTAGATATTTCCATGTTTAGACAGACAATGTTGTAGATATTTCCATGTTTATACAGATTGCGGTGTAGGTATTTCCATGTTTCTAGAGATAGTGGTGTACATATTTCCATGTTTATACAGATGGCAGTGTAGATATTTTCATGTTTATACAGATAGTGGTGTAGATATTTCCAGGTTTATACAAATGACTGTGTAGTTATTTCCATGTTTATACAGATGGCGGTGAAGATATTTCCATGTTTATAGAGACAGCCATGTAGATATTTCCATGTTTATACAGATAGCGGTGTAGACATTTCCATGTTTATACAGATAGCGGTGGAGGTATTTCCATGTTTATAGAGATAGCGGTGTAGATATTTCCATGTTTATACAGATAGCTGTGTGGCGATTTCCATGTTCATACAGATAGCGCTGGAGATATTTCCATGTTTATACAGATAGCGGGGGAGATATTTCCATGTTTATACAGATAGCGGTGGTGATATTTCCATGTTTATAGATATAGCAGTGTATATATTTCCAGGTATATACTGATAGCTGTGTGGCTATTTCCATGTTTATACAGATAGCGGAGTAGATATTTTCATGTTTATAGAGATTGTTGTGTAGATATTTACATATTTATACAGATGGCAGTGTAGATATTTCCATGATTAGACAGATAATGGTGAAGATAATTCAATGTTTATACAGATGACTGTGTAGATATTTCCATGTTTTTACAGATGGCTGTGTAGATATTTCCACGTTTATACAGATAGCGGTGTGGCTATTTCCATGTTTATACAGACAGCGGTGGAGATATTTCCATGTTTATAGAGATAGCGGTGTAGATATTTCCATGTTTATACAGATAGCTGTGTGGCTATTTCCATATTTATGCAGATAGCGGTGGAGATATTTCCATGTTTATACATATGACTGTGTAGATATTTTCATATTTTTACACATGTCGGTGTAGATATTTCCGTGTTTATACAGATAGCAGTGTAGATATTTCCATGTTTATAGAGATGGCTGTGTAGATATTTCCATGTTTATACAGATGGCAGTGTAGATATTTCCATGTTTGTACAGACAGTGGTGTAGATATTTCCATGTTTATACAGATGACTGTGTAGTTATTTCCATGTTTATACAGATGGCGGTGTAGATATTTCCATGTTTATACAGATAGCGGTGTGGCTATTTCCATGTTTATACAGATAGCGGCGTAGATATTTCCATGTTTATAGAGATGGATGTGTAGATATTTACATGTTTATACAGATGGCGGTGGAGATATTTCCATGTTTATACAGATAGCGGTGGAGATATTTCCATGTTTATAGTGATAGCAGTGTATATATTTCCATGTTTATGCAAATAGCTTTGTGGCTATTTCCCTGTTTAAACAGATAGCGGTGTAGATATTTCCATGATTATACAGATGGCTGTGTAGATATTTCCATGTGTATACAGATGGCAGTATAGATATTTCCATGTTTACAAAGATGGAGGTGTAGATATTTCCATGTTTATACAGATGACTGTGTAGATATTTCCATGTTTTTACAGATGGCGGTGTAGATATTTCCATGTTTATACAGATAGCGGTGGAGATATTTCCATGTTTATACAGATGACTGTGTAGATGTTTCCATATTTTTACACATGTCGGTGTAGATATTTCCGTGTTTATACAGATAGCGGTGTGGCTATTTCCATGTTTATACAGATAGCAGTGTAGATATTTCCATGTTTATAGAGATGGCTGTGTAGATATTTCCATGTTTATACAGATGGCAGTGTAGATATTTCCATGTTTGTACATACAGAGGTGTAGATATTTCCATGTTTATACAGATGACTGTGTAGATATTTCCATGTTGATACAGATGGCGGTGTAGATATTTCCATGTTTATACAGATAGCGGAGTGGCTATTTCCATGTTTATACAGATAGCGGCGTAGATATTTCCATGTTTATAGAGATGGATGTGTAGATATTTACATGTTTATACAGATGGCAGTGTAGATATTTCCATGTTTATACAGATAGTGGTGTAGATATTTCCAGGTTTATACCGATGACTGTGTAGGTATTTCCATGTTTATACAGATGGTGGTGTAGATATTTCCATGTTTATAGAGATAGCCATGTAGATATTTCCATGTTTATTCAGATAGCGGTGTAGACATTTCCATGATTATAGAGATAGCGGTGTAGATATTTCCATGTTTATACAGATAGCGGTGTAGAAATTTCCATGTTTATAGAGATAGCGGTGTAGATATTTCCATATTTGTACAGATAGCAGTGTCACTATTTCCAAGCTTATACAGATAGCGGTGGAGATTTTTCCATGTTTATAAAGATAGCGGAGGAGATATTTCCATGTTTATAGAGATAGCGGTGTAGGTATTTCCATATTTATACAGATAGCGGTGTCACTATTTCCATGTTTATACAGATAGAGGTGGAGATATTTCCATGTTTATACAGATATCGGTGTAGATATTTCCATGTTTATGCAGATGGCGGTGGAGATATTTCCATGTTTATACAGATAGCGGTGTACATATTTCCATATTTATACAGATGACTGTGTAGTTATTTCCATTTTTATACAGATGGCGGTATAGTTATTTCCATGTTTATACACATAGCGGTGGAGATATTTCCATCTTTATACAGATGACTGTGTAGATATTTCCATGTTTATACAGATAGCGGTGGAGATATTTCCATGTTTATAGAGATAGCGGTGTAGATATTTCCAAGTTTATACAGATAGCGGTGTGGCTATTTCCATGTTTATACAGATAGCGGTGTAGATATTTCCATGTTTATAGTGATGGCGGTGTAGATATTTACATAATTATACAGATGGAAGTGTAGATATTTCCATGTTTAGACAGATAATGGTGTAGATATTTCCATGTTTATACAGATTGCGGTGTAGGTATTTCCATGTTTATACAGATAGCGGTGTAGATATTTCCATGTTTATACAGATGTCTGTGTAGATATTTTCACGTGTATACAGATGGCATTGTAGATATTTCCATGTTTATGCAGATGGAGGTGTAGATATTTCCATGTTTATACAGATGACTGTGTAGATATTTCCATGTTTTTACAGATGGCGGTGTAGATATTTCCATGTTTATACAGATAGCGGTGTTGCTATTTCCATGTTTATACAGATAGCTGTGGAGATATTTCCATGTTTATAGAGATGGCTGTGTAGATATTTACATGTTTATACAGATGGCAGTGTAGATATTTTCATGTTTATATAGATAGTGGTGTAGATATTTCCAGGTTTATACAGATGACTGTGTAGTTATTTCCATGTTTATACAGATGGCTGTGAAGATATTTCCATGTTTATAGAGACAGCCATGTAGATATTTCCATGTTTATACAGATAGCGGTGTAGAAATTTCCATGTTTATAGAGATAGCGGTGTAGATATTTCCATATTTATACAGATAGCGGTGTCACTATTTCCATATTTATACAGATAGCGGTGGCGATATTTCCATGTTTATACAGATAGCGGTGGAGATATTTCCATGTTTATAGAGATAGTGGTGTAGGTATTTCCATGTTAATAAAGATAGCTGTGTGGCTATTTCCATGTTTATACAGATAGCGTTGGAGATATTTCCATGTTTATAGAGATGGCGGTGTAGATATTTCCATGTTTATGCAGATGGCGGTGCAGATATTTCCATGTTTATACAGATAGCGGTGTACATATTTCCATATTTATACAGATGACTGTATAGTTATTTCCATTTTTATACAGATGGCGGTGTAGGTATTTCCATGTTTATACAGATAGCGGTGCAGATATTTCCATGTTTATACAGATGACTGTGTAGATATTTCCACGTTTATACAGATAGCGGTGGAGATATTTCCATGTTTATAGAGATAGCGGTGTAGATATTACCAAGTTTATACAGATAGCGGTGTGGCTATTTCCATGTTTATACAGATAGCGGTGTAGTTATTTCCATGTTTATAGAGATGGCTGTGTAAATATTTACATATTTATACAGATGTCAGTGTAGATATTTCCATGTTTAGACAGATAATGGTGTAGATATTTCCATGTTTATACAGATTGCGGTGTAGGTATTTCCATGTGTATACAGATGGCAGTATAGATATTTCCATGTTTATACAGATGGAGGTGTAGATATTTCCATGTTTATGCAGATGACTGTGTAGATATTTCCATGTTTTTACAGATGGCGGTTTAGATATTTCCGTGATTATACAGAAAGCGGTGTGGCTATTTCCATGTTTATACAGATAGCAGTGGAGATATTTCCATGTTTGTAGAGATAGCGGTGTAGATATTTCCATTTTTATACAGATAGCTGTGTGGCTATTTCCATGTTTATACAGATAGCGTTGGAGATATTTCCATGTTTATACAGATAGCGGTGGAGATATTTCCATTTTTATACAGATAGCGGTGGAGATATTTCCATGTTTATAGAGATAGCAGTGTATATATTTCCATGTTTATACAGATATCTGTGTGGCTATTTCCATGTTTATACACATAGCGGTGTAGATATTTCCATGTTTATAGAGATGGCTGTGTAGATATTTACATATTTTTACAGATGGCAGTGTAGATATTTCCATGTTTAGACAGATAATGGTGTAGATATTTCCATGTTTATACAGGTTGCGGTGTAGGTATTTCCATGTATATACAGATGGCTGTGTAGATATTTCCACGTGTATACAGATGGCAGTGTAGATATTTCCATGTTTATACAAATGGACGTGTAGTTATTTCCATGTTTATACACATGACCTTGTAGATATTTCCATGTTTTTACAGATGGTGGTGTAGATATTTCCATGTTTATACAGATAGTGGTGTGGCTATTTCCATGTTTATACAGATAGCTGTGGAGATATTTCCATGTTTATAGAGATGGCTGTGTAGATATTTACATGTTTATACAGATGGCAGTGTAGATATTTTCATGTTTATATAGATAGTGGTGTAGATATTTCCAGGTTTATACAGATGACTCTGTAGTTATTTCCATGTTTATACAGATGGCTGTGAAGATATTTCCATGTTTATAGAGACAGCCATGTAGATATTTCCATGTTTATACAGATAGCGGTGTAGAAATTATCATGTTTATAGAGATAGCGGTGTAGATATTTCCATATTTGTACAGATAGCAGTGTCACTATTTCCAAGCTTATACAGATAGCGGTGGAGATTTTTCCATGTTTATAAAGATAGCGGAGGAGATATTTCCATGTTTATAGAGATAGCGGTGTAGGTATTTCCATATTTATACAGATAGCGGTGTCACTATTTCCATGTTTATACAGATAGAGGTGGAGATATTTCCAAGTTTATACAGATATCGGTGTAGATATTTCCATGTTTATGCAGATGGCGGTGGAGATATTTCCATGTTTATACAGATAGCGGTGTACATATTTCCATATTTATACAGATGACTGTGTAGTTATTTCCATTTTTATACAGATGGCGGTATAGTTATTTCCATGTTTATACACATAGCGGTGGAGATATTTCCATGTTTATACAGATGACTGTGTAGATATTTCCATGTTTATACAGATAGCGGTGGAGATATTTCCATGTTTATAGAGATAGCGGTGTAGATATTTCCAAGTTTATACAGAGAGCGGTGTGGCTATTTCCATGTTTATACAGATAGCGGTTTAGATATTTCCATGTTTATAGTGATGGCGGTGTAGATATTTACATAATTATACAGATGGAAGTGTAGATATTTCCATGTTTAGAGAGATAATGGTGTAGATATTTCCATGTTTATACAGATTGCGGTGTAGGTATTTCCATGTTTATGGAGATAGAGGTGTAGATATTTCAAAGTTTATAGAGATGGCTGTGTGTATATTTCCATGTGTATACAAATGGCAGTGTAGATATTTCCATGTTTATACAGATGGAGGTGTAGATATTTCCATGTTTGTACAGATGACTGTGTAGATATTTCCATGTTTTTACAGATGGCGGTGTAGATAGTTCCATGTTTATACAGATAGCGGTGTGGCTATTTCCACGTTCATACAGATAGCGGTGTAGATATTTCCATGTTTATAGAGATGGCTGTGTAGATATTTACATGTTTATACAGATGGCAGTGTAGGTATTTTCATGTTTATACAGATACTGGTGTAGATATTTCCAGGTTTATACAGATGATTGTGTAGTTATTTCCATGTTTATACAGATGGCGGTGAAGGTATTTACATGTGTATACAGATGGCAGTATAGATATTTCCATGTTTATACAGATGGAGGTGTAGATATTTTTAGGCAGATGACTGTGTAGATATTTCCATGTTTTTACAGATGGCGGTTTAGATATTTCCATGATTATACAGATAGCGGTGTGGCGATTTCCATGTTTATACAGATAGCGGTGGAGATATTTCCATGTTTATAGAGATAGCAGTGTAGATATTTCCATGTTTATACAGATAGCTGTGTGGCTATTTCCATGTTTATTCAGATCGCGTTGGACATATTTCCATGTTTATATAGATAGCTGTGGAGATATTTCCATGTTCATACAGATAGTGGTGGAGATATTTCCATGTTTATAGAGATAGCAGTGTATATACTTCCATGTTTATACAGATATCTGTGTGGCTATTTCCATGTTTATACAGATAGCGGTGTAGATATTTCCATGTTTATAGAGATGGCTGTGTAGATATTTACATATTTTTACAGATGGCATTGTAGATATTTCCATGTTTAGACAGATAATGGTGTAGATATTTCCATGTTTATACAGATTGCGGTGTAGGTATTTCCATGTTTATACAGATAGCGGTGTAGATATTTCCATGTTTATACAGATGTCTGTGTAGATATTTTCACGTGTATACAGATGGCATTGTAGATATTTCCATGTTTATGCAGATGGAGGTGTAGATATTTCCATGTTTATACAGATGACTGTGTAGATATTTCCATGTTTTTACAGATGGCGGTGTAGATATTTCCATGTTTATACAGATAGCGGTGTGGCTATTTCCATGTTTATACAGATAGCTGTGGAGATATTTCCATGTTTATAGAGATGGCTGTGTAGATATTTACATGTTTATACAGATGGCAGTGTAGATATTTTCATGTTTATATAGATAGTGGTGTAGATATTTCCAGGTTTATACAGATGACTGTGTAGTTATTTCCATGTTTATACAGATGGCTGTGAAGATATTTCCATGTTTATAGAGACAGCCATGTAGATATTTCCATGTTTATACAGATAGCGGTGTAGAAATTTCCATGTTTATAGAGATAGCGGTGTAGATATTTCCATATTTATACAGATAGCGGTGTCACTATTTCCATATTTATACAGATAGCGGTGGCGATATTTCCATGTTTATACAGATAGCGGTGGAGATATTTCCATGTTTATAGAGATAGTGGTGTAGGTATTTCCATGTTAATAAAGATAGCTGTGTGGCTATTTCCATGTTTATACAGATAGCGTTGGAGATATTTCCATGTTTATAGAGACGGCGGTGTAGATATTTCCATGTTTATGCAGATGGCGGTGCAGATATTTCCATGTTTATACAGATAGCGGTGTACATATTTCCATATTTATACAGATGACTGTATAGTTATTTCCATTTTTATACAGATAGCGGTGTAGGTATTTCCATGTTTATACAGATAGCGGTGCAGATATTTCCATGTTTATACAGATGACTGTGTAGATATTTCCATGTTTATACAGATAGCGGTGGAGATATTTCCATGTTTATAGAGATAGCGGTGTAGATATTTCCAAGTTTATACAGATAGCGGTGTGGCTATTTCCATGTTTATACAGATAGCGGTGTAGATATTTCCATGTTTATAGAGATGGCTGTGTAGATATTTACATATTTATACAGATGTCAGTGTAGATATTTCCATGTTTAGACAGATAATGGTGTAGATATTTCCATGTTTATACAGATTGCGGTGTAGGTATTTCCATGTGTATACAGATGGCAGTATAGATATTTCCATGTTTATACAGATGAAGGTGTAGATATTTCCATGTTTATGCAGATGACTGTGTAGATATTTCCATGTTTTTACAGATGGCGGTGTAAATATTTCCGTGATTATACAGAAAGCGGTGTGGCTATTTCCATGTTTATACAGATAGCAGTGGAGATATTTCCATGTTTGTAGAGATAGCGGTGTAGATATTTCCATTTTTATACAGATAGCTGTGTGGCTATTTCCATGTTTATACAGATAGCGTTGGAGATATTTCCATGTTTATACAGATAGCGGTGGAGATATTTCCATTTTTATACAGATAGCGGTGGAGATATTTCCATGTTTATAGAGATAGCAGTGTATATATTTCCATGTTTATACAGATATCTGTGTGGCTATTTCCATGTTTATACAGATAGCGGTGTAGATATTTCCATGTTTATAGAGATGGCTGTGTAGATATTTACATATTTTTACAGATGGCAGTGTAGATATTTCCATGTTTAGACAGATAATGGTGTAGATATTTCCATGTTTATACAGGTTGCGGTGTAGGTATTTCCATGTATATACAGATAGCGGTGTAGATATTTCCATGTTTATACAGATGGCTGTGTAGATATTTCCACGTGTATACAGATGGCAGTGTAGATATTTCCATGTTTATACAAATGGACGTGTAGTTATTTCCATGTTTATACACATGACCTTGTAGATATTTCCATGTTTTTACAGATGGTGGTGTAGATATTTCCATGTTTATACAGATAGTGGTGTGGCTCTTTCCATGTTTATACAGATAGCTGTGGAGATATTTCCATGTTTATAGAGATGGCTGTGTAGATATTTACATGTTTATACAGATGGCAGTGTAGATATTTTCATGATTATATAGATAGTGGTGTAGATATTTCCAGGTTTATACAGATGACTCTGTAGTTATTTCCATGTTTATACAGATGGCTGTGAAGATATTTCCATGTTTATAGAGACAGCCATGTAGATATTTCCATGTTTATACAGATAGCGGTGTAGAAATTTCCATGTTTATAGAGATAGCGGTGTAGATATTTCCATATTTGTACAGATAGCAGTGTCACTATTTCCAAGCTTATACAGATAGCGGTGGAGATTTTTCCATGTTTATAAAGATAGCGGAGGAGATATTTCCATGTTTATAGAGATAGCGGTGTAGGTATTTCCATATTTATACAGATAGCGGTGTCACTATTTCCATGTTTATACAGATAGAGGTGGAGATATTTCCATGTTTATACAGATATCGGTGTAGATATTTCCATGTTTATGCAGATGGCGGTGGAGATATTTCCATGTTTATACAGATAGCGGTGTACATATTTCCATATTTATACAGATGACTGTGTAGTTATTTCCATTTTTATACAGAAGGCGGTGTAGTTATTTCCATGTTTATACACATAGCGGTGGAGATATTTCCATGTTTATACAGATAACTGTGTAGATATTTCCATGTTTATACAGATAGCGGTGGAGATATTTCCATGTGTATAGAGATAGCGGTGTAGATATTTCCATGTTTATACAGATAGCGCTGTAGATATTTCCATGTTTATAGAGATGGCTGTGTATATATTTACATATTTATACAGATGGCAGTGTAGATATTTCCATGTTTAGACAGATAATGGTGTAGACATTTCCATGTTTATACAGATTGCGGTGTAGGTATTTCCATGTTTATGGAGATAGCGGTGTAGATATTTCCATGTTTATACAGATGGCTGTGTGGATATTTCCATGTGTATACAGATGGCAGTGTACATATTTCCATGTTTATACAGATGGAGTTGTAGATATTTCCATGTGTATACAGATGGCGGTGTAGATATTTCCATGTTTATACAGATAGCGGTGTGGCTATTTCCTTGCTCATACAGATAGCGGTGTAGATATTTCCATGTTTATAGAGATGGCTGTGTAGATATTTACATGTTTATACCGATGGCAGTGTAGATATTTTCATGTTTATACAGACAGTAGTGTAGATATTTCCAGGTTTATACAGATGACTGTGTAGTTATTTCCATGTTTATACAGATGGCGGTGAAGATATTTCCATGTTTATAGAGACAGCCATGTAGATGTTTCCATGTTTATACAGATAGCGGTGTAGTCATTTCCATGTTTATAGAGATAGCGTTGTAGATCTTTCCATATTTATACAGATAGCGTTGTCACTATTTCCATGTTTATACAGATAGCGGTGGAGATATCTCCATGTTTATACAGATAGCGGTGTAGATATTTCCATGTTTATAGAGATGGCTGTGTAGATATTTACATATTTTTACAGATGGCAGTGTAGATATTTCCATGTTTAGACAGATAATGGTGTAGATATTTCCATGTTTATACAGGTTGCGGTGTAGGTATTTCCATGTATATACAGATGGCTGTGTAGATATTTCCACGTGTATACAGATGGCAGTGTAGATATTTCCATGTTTATACAAATGGACGTGTAGTTATTTCCATGTTTATACACATGACCTTGTAGATATTTCCATGTTTTTACAGATGGTGGTGTAGATATTTCCATGTTTATACAGATAGTGGTGTGGCTATTTCCATGTTTATACAGATAGCTGTGGAGATATTTCCATGTTTATAGAGATGGCTGTGTAGATATTTACATGTTTATACAGATGGCAGTGTAGATATTTTCATGTTTATATAGATAGTGGTGTAGATATTTCCAGGTTTATACAGATGACTCTGTAGTTATTTCCATGTTTATACAGATGGCTGTGAAGATATTTCCATGTTTATAGAGACAGCCATGTAGATATTTCCATGTTTATACAGATAGCGGTGTAGAAATTTCCATGTTTATAGAGATAGCGGTGTAGATATTTCCATATTTGTACAGATAGCAGTGTCACTATTTCCAAGCTTATACAGATAGCGGTGGAGATATTTCCATGTTTATAGAGATAGCGGTGTAGGTATTTCCATATTTATACAGATAGCGGTGTCACTATTTCCATGTTTATACAGATAGAGGTGGAGATATTTCCATGTTTATACAGATATCGGTGTAGATATTTCCATGTTTATGCAGATGGCGGTGGAGATATTTCCATGTTTATACAGATAGCGGTGTACATATTTCCATATTTATACAGATGACTGTGTAGTTATTTCCATTTTTATACAGATGGCGGTATAGTTATTTCCATGTTTATACACATAGCGGTGGAGATATTTCCATGTTTATACAGATGACTGTGTAGATATTTCCATGTTTATACAGATAGCGGTGGAGATATTTCCATGTTTATAGAGATAGCGGTGTAGATATTTCCAAGTTTATACAGATAGCGGTGTGGCTATTTCCATGTTTATACAGATAGCGGTGTAGATATTTCCATGTTTATAGTGATGGCGGTGTAGATATTCACATAATTATACAGATGGAAGTGTAGATATTTCCATGTTTAGAGAGATAATGGTGTAGATATTTCCATGTTTATACAGATTGCGGTGTAGGTATTTCCATGTTTATGGAGATAGAGGTGTAGATATTTCAAAGTTTATAGAGATGGCTGTGTGTATATTTCCATGTGTATACAAATGGCAGTGTAGATATTTCCATGTTTATACAGATGGAGGTGTAGATATTTCCATGTTTGTACAGATGACTGTGTAGATATTTCCATGTTTTTACAGATGGCGGTGTAGATAGTTCCATGTTTATACAGATAGCGGTGTGGCTATTTCCACGTTCATACAGATAGCGGTGTAGATATTTCCATGTTTATAGAGATGGCTGTGTAGATATTTACATGTTTATACAGATGGCAGTGTAGGTATTTTCATGTTTATACAGATACTGGTGTAGATATTTCCAGGTTTATACAGATGATTGTGTAGTTATTTCCATGTTTATACAGATGGCGGTGAAGGTATTTACATGTGTATACAGATGGCAGTATAGATATTTCCATGTTTATACAGATGGAGGTGTAGATATTTTTAGGCAGATGACTGTGTAGATATTTCCATGTTTTTACAGATGGCGGTTTAGATATTTCCATGATTATACAGATAGCGGTGTGGCGATTTCCATGTTTATACAGATAGCGGTGGAGATATTTCCATGTTTATAGAGATAGCAGTGTAGATATTTCCATGTTTATACAGATAGCTGTGTGGCTATTTCCATGTTTATTCAGATCGCGTTGGACATATTTCCATGTTTATATAGATAGCTGTGGAGATATTTCCATGTTTATACAGATAGCGGTGGAGATATTTTCATGTTTATAGAGATAGCAGTGTATATACTTCCATGTTTATACAGATATCTGTGTGGCTATTTCCATGTTTATACAGATAGCGGTGTAGATATTTCCATGTTTATAGAGATGGCTGTGTAGATATTTACATATTTTTACAGATGGCATTGTAGATATTTCCATGTTTAGACAGATAATGGTGTAGATATTTCCATGTTTATACAGATTGCGGTGTAGGTATTTCCATGTTTATACAGATAGCGGTGTAGATATTTCCATGTTTATACAGATGTCTGTGTAGATATTTTCACGTGTATACAGATGGCATTGTAGATATTTCCATGTTTATGCAGATGGAGGTGTAGATATTTCCATGTTTATACAGATGACTGTGTAGATATTTCCATGTTTTTACAGATGGCGGTGTAGATATTTCCATGTTTATACAGATAGCGGTGTGGCTATTTCCATGTTTATACAGATAGCTGTGGAGATATTTCCATGTTTATAGAGATGGCTGTGTAGATATTTACATGTTTATACAGATGGCAGTGTAGATATTTTCATGTTTATATAGATAGTGGTGTAGATATTTCCAGGTTTATACAGATGACTGTGTAGTTATTTCCATGTTTATACAGATGGCTGTGAAGATATTTCCATGTTTATAGAGACAGCCATGTAGATATTTCCATGTTTATACAGATAGCGGTGTAGAAATTTCCATGTTTATAGAGATAGCGGTGTAGATATTTCCATATTTATACAGATAGCGGTGTCACTATTTCCATATTTATACAGATAGCGGTGGCGATATTTCCATGTTTATACAGATAGCGGTGGAGATATTTCCATGTTTATAGAGATAGTGGTGTAGGTATTTCCATGTTAATAAAGATAGCTGTGTGGCTATTTCCATGTTTATACAGATAGCGTTGGAGATATTTCCATGTTTATAGAGATGGCGGTGTAGATATTTCCATGTTTATGCAGATGGCGGTGCAGATATTTCCATGTTTATACAGATAGCGGTGTACATATTTCCATATTTATACAGATGACTGTATAGTTATTTCCATTTTTATACAGATGGCGGTGTAGGTATTTCCATGTTTATACAGATAGCGGTGCAGATATTTCCATGTTTATACAGATGACTGTGTAGATATTTCCATGTTTATACAGATAGCGGTGGAGATATTTCCATGTTTATAGAGATAGCGGTGTAGATATTTCCAAGTTTATACAGATAGCGGTGTGGCTATTTCCATGTTTATACAGATAGCGGTGTAGATATTTCCATGTTTATAGAGATGGCTGTGTAAATATTTACATATTTATACAGATGTCAGTGTAGATATTTCCATGTTTAGACAGATAATGGTGTAGATATTTCCATGTTTATACAGATTGCGGTGTAGGTATTTCCATGTGTATACAGATGGCAGTATAGATATTTCCATGTTTATGCAGATGGAGGTGTAGATATTTCCATGTTTTTGCAGATGACTGTGTAGATATTTCCATGTTTTTACAGATGGCGGTGTAGATATTTCCGTGATTATACAGAAAGCGGTGTGGCTATTTCCATGTTTATACAGATAGCAGTGGAGATATTTCCATGTTTGTAGAGATAGCGGTGTAGATATTTCCATTTTTATACAGATAGCTGTGTGGCTATTTCCATGTTTATACAGATAGCGTTGGAGATATTTCCATGTTTATACAGATAGCGGTGGAGATATTTCCATTTTTATACAGATAGCGGTGGAGATATTTCCATGTTTATAGAGATAGCAGTGTATATATTTCCATGTTTATACAGATATCTGTGTGGCTATTTCCATGTTTATACAGATAGCGGTGTAGATATTTCCATGTTTATAGAGATGGCTGTGTAGATATTTACATATTTTTACAGATGGTAGTGTAGATATTTCCATGTTTAGACAGATAATGGTGTAGATATTTCCATGTTTATACAGGTTGCGGTGTAGGTATTTCCATGTATATACAGATAGCGGTGTAGATATTTCCATGTTTATACAGATGGCTGTGTAGATATTTCCACGTGTATACAGATGGCAGTGTAGATATTTCCATGTTTATACAAATGGACGTGTAGTTATTTCCATGTTTATACACATGACCTTGTAGATATTTCCATGTTTTTACAGATGGTGGTGTAGATATTTCCATGTTTATACAGATAGTGGTGTGGCTATTTCCATGTTTATACAGATAGCTGTGGAGATATTTCCATGTTTATAGAGATGGCTGTGTAGATATTTACATGTTTATACAGATGGCAGTGTAGATATTTTCATGTTTATATAGATAGTGGTGTAGATATTTCCAGGTTTATACAGATGACTCTGTAGTTATTTCCATGTTTATACAGATGGCTGTGAAGATATTTCCATGTTTATAGAGACAGCCATGTAGATATTTCCATGTTTATACAGATAGCGGTGTAGAAATTTCCATGTTTATAGAGATAGCGGTGTAGATATTTCCATATTTGTACAGATAGCAGTGTCACTATTTCCAAGCTTATACAGATAGCGGTGGAGATTTTTCCATGTTTATAAAGATAGCGGAGGAGATATTTCCATGTTTATAGAGATAGCGGTGTAGGTATTTCCATATTTATACAGATAGCGGTGTCACTATTTCCATGTTTATACAGATAGAGGTGGAGATATTTCCATGTTTATACAGATATCGGTGTAGATATTTCCATGTTTATGCAGATGGCGGTGGAGATATTTCCATGTTTATTCAGATAGCGGTGTACATATTTCCATATTTATACAGATGACTGTGTAGTTATTTCCATTTTTATACAGATGGCGGTGTAGTTATTTCCATGTTTATACACATAGCGGTGGAGATATTTCCATGTTTATACAGATGACTGTGTAGATATTTCCATGTTTATACAGATAGCGGTGGAGATATTTCCATGTGTATAGAGATAGCGGTGTAGATATTTCCATGTTTATACAGATAGCGCTGTAGATATTTCCATGTTTATAGAGATGGCTGTGTATATATTTACATATTTATACAGATGGCAGTGTAGATATTTCCATGTTTAGACAGATAATGGTGTAGACATTTCCATGTTTATACAGATTGCGGTGTAGGTATTTCCATGTTTATGGAGATAGCGGTGTAGATATTTCCATGTTTATACAGATGGCTGTGTGGATATTTCCATGTGTATACAGATGGCAGTGTAGATATTTCCATGTTTATACAGATGGAGTTGTAGATATTTCCATGTGTATACAGATGGCGGTGTAGATATTTCCATGTTTATACAGATAGCGGTGTGGCTATTTCCATGCTCATACAGATAGCGGTGTAGATATTTCCATGTTTATAGAGATGGCTGTGTAGATATTTACATGTTTATACCGATGGCAGTGTAGATATTTTCATGTTTATACAGACAGTAGTGTAGATATTTCCAGGTTTATACAGATGACTGTGTAGTTATTTCCATGTTTATACAGATGGCGGTGAAGATATTTCCATGTTTATAGAGACAGCCATGTAGATGTTTCCATGTTTATACAGATAGCGGTGTAGTCATTTCCATGTTTATAGAGATAGCGTTGTAGATCTTTCCATATTTATACAGATAGCGTTTTCACTATTTCCATGTTTATACAGATAGCGGTGGAGATATCTCCATGTTTATACAGATAGCGGTGGAGATATTTCCATGTTTATGGAGATAGCGGTGTAGGTATTTCCATGTTTATAAAGATAGCTGTGTGGCTATTTCCATGTTTATACAGATAGCGTTGGAGATATTTCCATGTTTATAGAGATGGCGGTGTAGATATTTCCATGTTTATGCAGATGGCGGTGCAGATATTTCCATGTTTATACAGATAGTGGTGTACATATTTCCATATTTATACAGATGACTGTGTAGTTGTTTCCATTTTTATACAGATGGCGGTGTAGATATTTCCATTTTTATACAGAGAGCGGTGGAGATATTTCCATGTTTATACAGATGACTGTGTAGATATTTCCAAGTTTATACAGATAGCGGTGTGGCTATTTCCATGTTTATACAGATAGCGGTGTAGATATTTCCATGTTTATAGTGATGGCGGTGTAGATATTTACATAATTATACAGATGGAAGTGTAGATATTTCCATGTTTAGAGAGATAATGGTGTAGATATTTCCATGTTTATACCGATTGCGGTGTAGGTATTTCCATGTTTATGGAGATAGCGGTGTAGATATTTCCAAGTTTATAGAGATGGCTGTGTGTATATTTCCATGTGTATACAAATGGCAGTGTAGATATTTCCATGTTTATACAGATGGAGGTGTAGATATTTCCATGTTTGTACAGATGACTGTGTAGATGTTTCCATGTTTTTACAGATGGCGGTGTAGATATTTCCATGTTTATACAGATAGCGGTGTGGCTATTTCCATGTTCATACAGATAGCGGTGTAGATATTTCCATGTTTATAGAGATGGCTGTGTAGTATTTACATGTTTATACAGATGGCAGTGTAGGTATTTTCATGTTTATACAGATACAGGTGTAGATATTTCCAGGTTTATACAGATGATTGTGTAGTTATTTCCATGTTTATACAGATGGCGGTGAAGGTATTTACATGTGTATACAGATGGCAGTATAGATATTTCCATGTTTATACAGATGGAGGTGTAGATATTTCCATGTTTAGGCAGATGACTGTGTAGATATTTCCATGTTTTTACAGATGGCGGTTTAGATATTTCCATCATTATACAGATAGCGGTGTGGCGATTTCCATGTTTATACAGATAGCGGTGGAGATATTTCCATGTTTATAGAGATAGCGGTGTAGATATTTCCATGTTTATACAGATAGCTGTGTGGCTATTTCCATGTTTATTCAGATTGCGTTGGACATATTTCCATGTTTATATAGATAGCTGTGGAGATATTTCCATGTTTATACAGATAGCGGTGGAGATATTTCCATGTTTATAGAGATAGCAGTGTATATACTTCCATGTTTATACAGATATCTGTGTGGCTATTTCCATGTTTATACAGATAGCGGTGTAGATATTTCCATGTTTATAGAGATGGCTGTGTAGATATTTACATATTTTTACAGATGGCATTGTAGATATTTCCATGTTTAGACAGATAATGGTGTAGATATTTCCATGTTTATACAGATTGCGGTGTAGGTATTTCCATGTTTATACAGATAGCGGTGTAGATATTTCCATGTTTATACAGATGTCTGTGTAGATATTTTCACGTGTATACAGATGGCAGTGTAGATATTTCCATGTTTATGCAGATGGAGGTGTAGATATTTCCATGTTTATACAGATGACTGTGTAGATATTTCCATGTTTTTACAGATGGCGGTGTAGATATTTCCATGTTTATACAGATAGCGGTGTGGCTATTTCCATGTTTATACAGATAGCTGTGGAGATATTTCCATGTTTATAGAGATGGCTGTGTAGATATTTACATGTTTATACAGATGGCAGTGTAGATATTTTCATGTTTATATAGATAGTGGTGTAGATATTTCCAGGTTTATACAGATGACTGTGTAGTTATTTCCATGTTTATACAGATGGCTGTGAAGATATTTCCATGTTTATAGAGACAGCCATGTAGATATTTCCATGTTTATACAGATAGCGGTGTAGAAATTTCCATGTTTATAGAGATAGCGGTGTAGATATTTCCATATTTATACAGATAGCGGTGTCACTATTTCCATATTTATACAGATAGCGGTGGCGATATTTCCATGTTTATACAGATAGCGGTGGAGATATTTCCATGTTTATAGAGATAGTGGTGTAGGTATTTCCATGTTAATAAAGATAGCTGTGTGGCTATTTCCATGTTTATACAGATAGCGTTGGAGATATTTCCATGTTTATAGAGATGGCGGTGTAGATATTTCCATGTTTATGCAGATGGCGGTGCAGATATTTCCATGTTTATACAGATAGCGGTGTACATATTTCCATATTTATACAGATGACTGTGTAGTTATTTCCATTTTTATACAGATGGCGGTGTAGGTATTTCCATGTTTATACAGATAGCGGTGCAGATATTTCCATGTTTATACAGATGACTGTGTAGATATTTCCATGTTTATACAGATAGCGGTGGAGATATTTCCATGTTTATAGAGATAGCGGTGTAGATATTTCCAAGTTTATACAGATAGCGGTGTGGCTATTTCCATGTTTATACAGATAGCGGTGTAGATATTTCCATGTTTATAGAGATGGCTGTGTAAATATTTACATATTTATACAGATATCAGTGTAGATATTTCCATGTTTAGACAGATAATGGTGTAGATATTTCCATGTTTATACAGATTGCGGTGTAGGTATTTCCATGTGTATACAGATGGCAGTATAGATATTTCCATGTTTATGCAGATGGAGGTGTAGATATTTCCATGTTTATGCAGATGACTGTGTAGATATTTCCATGTTTTTACAGATGGCGGTGTAGATATTTCCGTGATTATACAGAAAGCGGTGTGGCTATTTCCATGTTTATACAGATAGCAGTGGAGATATTTCCATGTTTGTAGAGATAGCGGTGTAGATATTTCCATTTTTATACAGATAGCTGTGTGGCTATTTCCATGTTTATACAGATAGCGTTGGAGATATTTCCATGTTTATACAGATAGCGGTGGAGATATTTCCATTTTTATACAGATAGCGGTGGAGATATTTCCATGTTTATAGAGATAGCAGTGTATATATTTCCATGTTTATACAGATATCTGTGTGGCTATTTCCATGTTTATACAGATAGCGGTGTAGATATTTCCATGTTTATAGAGATGGCTGTGTAGATATTTACATATTTTTACAGATGGCAGTGTAGATATTTCCATGTTTAGACAGATAATGGTGTAGATATTTCCATGTTTATACAGGTTGCGGTGTAGGTATTTCCATGTATATACAGATAGCGGTGTAGATATTTCCATGTTTATACAGATGGCTGTGTAGATATTTCCACGTGTATACAGATGGCAGTGTAGATATTTCCATGTTTATACAAATGGACGTGTAGTTATTTCCATGTTTATACACATGACCTTGTAGATATTTCCATGTTTTTACAGATGGTGGTGTAGATATTTCCATGTTTATACAGATAGTGGTGTGGCTATTTCCATGTTTATACAGATAGCTGTGGAGATATTTCCATGTTTATAGAGATGGCTGTGTAGATATTTACATGTTTATACAGATGGCAGTGTAGATATTTTCATGTTTATATAGATAGTGGTGTAGATATTTCCAGGTTTATACAGATGACTGTGTAGTTATTTCTATGTTTATACAGATGGCTGTGAAGATATTTCCATGTTTATAGAGACAGCCATGTAGATATTTCCATGTTTATACAGATAGCGGTGTAGAAATTTCCATGTTTATAGAGATAGCGGTGTAGATATTTCCATATTTGTACAGATAGCAGTGTCACTATTTCCAAGCTTATACAGATAGCGGTGGAGATTTTTCCATGTTTATAAAGATAGCGGAGGAGATATTTCCATGTTTATAGAGATAGCGGTGTAGGTATTTCCATATTTATACAGATAGCGGTGTCACTATTTCCATGTTTATACAGATAGAGGTGGAGATATTTCCATGTTTATACAGATATCGGTGTAGATATTTCCATGTTTATTCAGATGGCGGTGGAGATATTTCCATGTTTATTCAGATAGCGGTGTACATATTTCCATATTTATACAGATGACTGTGTAGTTATTTCCATTTTTATACAGATGGCGGTGTAGTTATTTCCATGTTTATACACATAGCGGTGGAGATATTTCCATGTTTATACAGATGACTGTGTAGATATTTCCATGTTTATACAGATAGCGGTGGAGATATTTCCATGTGTATAGAGATAGCGGTGTAGATATTTCCATGTTTATACAGATAGCGCTGTAGATATTTCCATGTTTATAGAGATGGCTGTGTATATATTTACATATTTATACAGATGGCAGTGTAGATATTTCCATGTTTAGACAGATAATGGTGTAGACATTTCCATGTTTATACAGATTGCGGTGTAGGTATTTCCATGTTTATGGAGATAGCGGTGTAGATATTTCCATGTTTATACAGATGGCTGTGTGGATATTTCCATGTGTATACAGATGGCAGTGTAGATATTTCCATGTTTATACAGATGGAGTTGTAGATATTTCCATGTGTATACAGATGGCGGTGTAGATATTTCCATGTTTATACAGATAGCGGTGTGGCTATTTCCATGCTCATACAGATAGCGGTGTAGATATTTCCATGTTTATAGAGATGGCTGTGTAGATATTTACATGTTTATACCGATGGCAGTGTAGATATTTTCATGTTTATACAGACAGTAGTGTAGATATTTCCAGGTTTATACAGATGACTGTGTAGTTATTTCCATGTTTATACAGATGGCGGTGAAGATATTTCCATGTTTATAGAGACAGCCATGTAGATGTTTCCATGTTTATACAGATAGCGGTGTAGTCATTTCCATGTTTATAGAGATAGCGTTGTAGATCTTTCCATATTTATACAGATAGCGTTGTCACTATTTCCATGTTTATACAGATAGCGGTGGAGATATCTCCATGTTTATACAGATAGCGGTGGAGATATTTCCATGTTTATGGAGATAGCGGTGTAGGTATTTCCATGTTTATAAAGATAGCTGTGTGGCTATTTCCATGTTTATACAGATAGCGTTGGAGATATTTCCATGTTTATAGAGATGGCGGTGTAGATATTTCCATGTTTATGCAGATGGCGGTGCAGATATTTCCATGTTTATACAGATAGCGGTGTACATATTTCCATATTTATACAGATGACTGTGTAGTTATTTCCATTTTTATACAGATGGCGGTGTAGATATTTCCATTTTTATACAGAGAGCGGTGGAGATATTTCCATGTTTATACAGATGACTGTGTAGATATTTCCATGTTTATACAGATAGCGGTGGAGATATTTCCATGTTTATAGAGATAGCGGTGTAGATATTTCCAAGTTTATACAGATAGCGGTGTGGCTATTTCCATGTTTATACAGATAGCGGTGTAGATATTTCCATGTTTATAGTGATGGCGGTGTAGATATTTACATAATTATACAGATGGAAGTGTAGATATTTCCATGTTTAGAGAGATAATGGTGTAGATATTTCCATGTTTATACCGATTGCGGTGTAGGTATTTCCATGTTTATGGAGATAGCGGTGTAGATATTTCCAAGTTTATAGAGATGGCTGTGTGTATATTTCCATGTGTATACAAATGGCAGTGTAGATATTTCCATGTTTATACAGATGGAGGTGTAGATATTTCCATGTTTGTACAGATGACTGTGTAGATATTTCCATGTTTTTACAGATGGCGGTGTAGATATTTCCATGTTTATACAGATAGCGGTGTGGCTATTTCCATGTTCATACAGATAGCGGTGTAGATATTTCCATGTTTATAGAGATGGCTGTGTAGATATTTACATGTTTATACAGATGGCAGTGTAGGTATTTTCATGTTTATACAGATACTGGTGTAGATATTTCCAGGTTTATACAGATGATTGTGTAGTTATTTCCGTGTTTATACAGATGTCGGTGAAGGTATTTACATGTGTATACAGATGGCAGTATAGATATTTCCATGTTTATACAGATGGAGGTGTAGATATTTCCATGTTTAGGCAGATGACTGTGTAGATATTTCCATGTTTTTACAGATGGCGGTTTAGATATTTCCATCATTATACAGATAGCGGTGTGGCGATTTCCATGTTTATACAGATAGCGGTGGAGATATTTCCATGTTTATAGAGATAGCGGTGTAGATATTTCCATGTTTATACAGATAGCTGTGTGGCTATTTCCATGTTTATTCAGATCGCGTTGGACATATTTCCATGTTTATATAGATAGCTGTGGAGATATTTCCATGTTTATACAGATAGCGGTGGAGATATTTCCATGTTTATAGAGATAGCAGTGTATATACTTCCATGTTTATACAGATATCTGTGTGGCTATTTCCATGTTTATACAGATAGCGGTGTAGATATTTCCATGTTTATAGAGATGGCTGTGTAGATATTTACATATTTTTACAGATGGCATTGTAGATATTTCCATGTTTAGACAGATAATTGTGTAGATATTTCCATGTTTATACAGATTGCGGTGTAGGTATTTCCATGTTTATACAGATAGCGGTGTAGATATTTCCATGTTTATACAGATGTCTGTGTAGATATTTTCACGTGTATACAGATGGCAGTGTAGATATTTCCATGTTTATGCAGATGGAGGTGTAGATATTTCCATGTTTATACAGATGACTGTGTAGATATTTCCATGTTTTTACAGATGACGGTGTAGATATTTCCATGTTTATACAGATAGCGGTGTGGCTATTTCCATGTTTATACAGATAGCTGTGGAGATATTTCCATGTTTATAGAGATGGCTGTGTAGATATTTACATGTTTATACAGATGGCAGTGTAGATATTTTCATGTTTATATAGATAGTGGTGTAGATATTTCCAGGTTTATACAGATGACTGTGTAGTTATTTCCATGTTTATACAGATGGCTGTGAAGATATTTCCATGTTTATAGAGACAGCCATGTAGATATTTCCATGTTTATACAGATAGCGGTGTAGAAATTTCCATGTTTATAGAGATAGCGGTGTAGATATTTCCATATTTATACAGATAGCGGTGTCACTATTTCCATATTTATACAGATAGCGGTGGCGATATTTCCATGTTTATACAGATAGCGGTGGAGATATTTCCATGTTTATAGAGATAGTGGTGTAGGTATTTCCATGTTAATAAAGATAGCTGTGTGGCTATTTCCATGTTTATACAGATAGCGTTGGAGATATTTCCATGTTTATAGAGATGGCGGTGTAGATATTTCCATGTTTATGCAGATGGCGGTGCAGATATTTCCATGTTTATACAGATAGCGGTGTACATATTTCCATATTTATACAGATGACAGTGTAGTTATTTCCATTTATATACAGATGGCGGTGTAGGTATTTCCATGTTTATACAGATAGCGGTGCAGATATTTCCATGTTTATACAGATGACTGTGTAGATATTTCCATGTTTATACAGATAGCGGTGGAGATATTTCCATGTTTATAGAGATAGCGGTGTAGATATTTCCAAGTTTATACAGATAGCGGTGTGGCTATTTCCATGTTTATACAGATAGCGGTGTAGATATTTCCATGTTTATAGAGATGGCTGTGTAGATATTTACATATTTATACAGATGGCAGTGTAGATATTTCCATGTTTAGACAGATAATGGTGTAGATATTAACATGTTTATACAGATTGCGGTGTAGGTATTTCCATGTGTATACAGATGGCAGTATAGATATTTCCATGTTTATACAGATGGAGGTGTAGATATTTCCATGTTTATGCAGATGACTGTGTAGATATTTCCATGTTTTTACAGATGGCGGTGTAGATATTTCCGTGATTATACAAAAAGCGGTGTGGCTATTTCCATGTTTATACAGATAGCAGTGGAGATATTTCCATGTTTGTAGAGATAGCGGTGTAGATATTTCCATTTTTATACAGATAGCTGTGTGGCTATTTCCATGTTTATACAGATAGCGTTGGAGATATTTCCATGTTTATACAGATAGCGGTGGAGATATTTCCATTTTTATACAGATAGCGGTGGAGATATTTCCATGTTTATAGAGATAGCAGTGTATATATTTCCATGTTTATACAGATATCTGTGTGGCTATTTCCATGTTTATACAGATAGCGGTGTAGATATTTCCATGTTTATAGAGATGGCTGTGTAGATATTTACATATTTTTACAGATGGCAGTGTAGATATTTCCATGTTTAGACAGATAATGGTGTAGATATTTCCATGTTTATACAGGTTGCGGTGTAGGTATTTCCATGTATATACAGATAGCGGTGTAGATATTTCCATGTTTATACAGATGGCTGTGTAGATATTTCCACGTGTATACAGATGGCAGTGTAGATATTTCCATGTTTATACAAATGGACGTGTAGATATTTCCATGTTTATACACATGACCTTGTATATATTTCCATGTTTTTACAGATGGTGGTGTAGATATTTCCATGTTTATACAGATAGTGGTGTGGCTATTTCCATGTTTATACAGATAGCTGTGGAGATGTTTCCATGTTTATAGAGATGGCTGTGTAGATATTTACATGTTTATACAGATGGCAGTGTAGATATTTTCATGTTTATATAGATAGTGGTGTAGATATTTCCAGGTTTATACAGATGACTGTGTAGTTATTTCCATGTTTATACAGATGGCTGTGAAGATATTTCCATGTTTATAGAGACAGCCATGTAGATATTTCCATGTTTATACAGATAGCGGTGTAGAAATTTCCATGTTTATAGAGATAGCGGTGTAGATATTTCCATATTTGTACAGATAGCGGTGTCACTATTTCCATGCTTATACAGATAGCGGTGGAGATTTTTCCATGTTTATAAAGATAGCGGAGTAGATATTTCCATGTTTATAGAGATAGCGGTGTAGGTATTTCCATATTTATACAGATAGCGGTGTCACTATTTCCATGTTTATACAGATAGAGGTGGAGATATTTCCATGTTTATACAGATATCGGTGTAGATATTTCCATATTTATACAGATGACTGTGTAGTTATTTCCATTTTTATACAGATGGCGGTGTAGTTATTTCCATGTTTATACACATAGCGGTGGAGATATTTCCATGTTTATACAGATGACTGTGTAGATATTTCCATGTTTATACAGATAGCGGTGGAGATATTTCCATGTGTATAGAGATAGCGGTGTAGATATTTCCATGTTTATGCAGATAGCGCTGTAGATATTTCCATGTTTATAGAGATGGCTGTGTAGATATTTACATATTTTTACAGATGGCAGTGTAGATATTTCCATGTTTAGACAGATAATGGTGTAGACATTTCCATGTTTATACAGATTGCGGTGTAGGTATTTCCATGTTTATAGAGATAGCGGTGTAGATATTTCCATGTTTATACCGATGGCTGTGTGGATATTTCCATGTGTATACAGATGGCAGTGTAGATATTTCCATGTTTATACAGATGGAGTTGTAGATATTTCCATGTTTATACAGATAGCGGTGTGGCTATTTCCATGCTCATACAGATAGCGGTGTAGATATTTCCATGTTTATACCGATGGCTGTGTGGATATTTCCATGTGTATACAGATGGCAGTGTAGATATTTCCATGTTTATACAGATGGCGGTGTAGATATTTCCATGTTTATACAGATAGCGGTGTGGCTATTTCCATGCTCATACAGATAGCGGTGTAGATATTTCCATGTTTATAGAGATGGCTGTGTAGATATTTACATGTTTATACCGATGGCAGTGTAGATATTTTCATGTTTATACAGACAGTGGTGTAGATATTTCCAGGTTTATACAGATGACTGTGTAGTTATTTCCATGTTTATACAGATGGCGGTGAAGATATTTCCATGTTTATAGAGACAGCCATGTAGATGTTTCCATGTTTATACAGATAGCGGTGTAGACATTTCCATGTTTATAGAGATAGTGGTGTAGATATTTCCATATTCATACAGATAGCGGTGTCACTATTTCCATGTTTATACAGATAGCAGTGGAGATATTTCCATGTTTATACAGATAGCGGTGGAGATATTTCCATGTTTATAGAGATAGCGGTGTAGATATTTCCATGTTTATACAGACAGCGTTGTGGCTATTTCCATGTTTATACAGATAGCGGTGTAGATATTTCCATGTTTATAGAGATGGCTGTGTAGATATTTACATATTTATACAGATGGCAGTGTAGTTATTTCCATGTTTAGACAGATAATGGTGTAGATATTTCCATGTTATACAGATTGCGTTGTAGGTATTTCCATGTTAATAGAGATAGCGGTTTAGACATTTCCATGTTTCTTCAGATGGCTGTGTGGATATATCCATGTGTATACAGATGGCAGTGTAGATATTTCTATGTTTATACATATGGAGGTGTAGATATTTCCATGTTTATACAGATTGAGGTGTAGGTATTTCCATGTGTATACAGATGGCAGTAAAGACATTTCCATGTTTATACAGATGGAGGTGTAGATATTTCCATGTTTATACAGATGTCTTTGTAGATATTTCCATGTTTTTACAGATGGCGGTGTAGATATTTCCATGTTTATACAGATAGCGGTGTGGCTATTTCCATGTTTATACAGATAGCGGTGGAGATATTTCCATGTTTATAGAGATAGCGGTGTAGATATTTCCATGTTTATACAGATAGCTGTGTGGCTATTTCCATGTTTATACAGATAGCGTTGGAGATATTTCCATGTTTATACAGATAGCGGTGGAGATATTTCCATGTTTATACAGATAGCGTTGGAGATATTTCCATGTTTATAGAGATAGCAGTGTGTATATTTCCATGTTTATACAGATATCTGTGTGGCTATTTCCATGTTTATACAGATAGCGATGTAGATATTTCCATGTTTATAGAGATGGCTGTGTATATATTTACATATTTATACAGATGGCAGTGTAGATATTTCCATGTTTAGACAGATAATGGTGTAGATATTTCCATGTTTATACAGATTGCGGTGTAGTTATTTCCATGTTTATAGAGATAGCGGTGTAGATATTTCCATGTTTATACAGATGGCTGTGTGGATATTTCCATGTGTATACAGATGGCAGTGTAGATATTTCCATGTTTATACAGATGGAGGTGTAGATATTTCCATGTGTATACAGATGACTGTGTAGATATTTCCATGTTTATACAGATAGCGGTGTGGCTATTTCCATGTTCATACAGATAGCGGTGTAGATATTTCCATGTTTATAGAGATGGCTGTGTAGATATTTACATGTTTATACCGATGGCAGTGTAGACATTTTCATGTTTATACAGATAATGGTGTAGATATTTCCAGGTTTATACAGATGACTGTGTAGTTATTTCCATGTTTATACAGATGGCGGTGAAGATATTTCCATGTTTATAGAGACAGCCATGTAGATGTTTCCATGTTTATACAGATAGCGGTGTAGACATTTCCATGTTTATAGAGATAGCGGTGTAGATATTTCCATATTCATACAGATAGCGGTGTCACTATTTCCATGTTTATAGAGATAGCGGTGGAGATATTTCCATGTTTATACAGATAGCGGTGAAGATATTTCCATGTTTATAGAGATAGCGGTGTAGATATTTCCATGTTTATTCAGATAGCGTTGTGGCTATTTCCATGTTTATACAGATAGCAGTGTAGATATTTCCATGTTTATAGAGATGGCTCTGTAGATATTTACATATTTATACAGATGGCAGTGTAGTTATTTCCATGTTTAGACAGATAATGGTGTAGATATTTCCATGTTTATAAAGATTGCGGTGTAGGTATTTGCATGTTTATAGAGATAGCGGTGTAGACATTTCCATGTTTCTTCAGATGGCTGTGTGGATATTTCCATGTGTATACAGAAGGCAGTGTAGATATTTCTATGTTTATACAGATGGAGGTGTAGATATTTCCATGTTTATACTGATTGCGGTGTAGGTATTTCCATGTGTATACAGATGGCAGTATAGATATTTCCATGTTTATACAGATGGAGGTGTAGATATTTCCATGTTTATACAGATGTCTGTGTAGATATTTCCATGTTTTTACAGATGGCGGTGTAGATATTTCCATGTTTATACATACAGCGGTGTGGCTATTTCCATGTTTATACAGATATCGGTGGAGATATTTCCATGTTTATAGAGATAGCGGTGTAGATATTTCCGTGTTTATACAGATAGCGGTGTGGCTATTTCCATGTTTATACAGATAGCAGTGTAGATATTTCCATGTTTATAGAGATGGCTGTGTAGATATTTCCATGTTTATACAGATGGCAGTGTAGATATTTCCATGTTTGTGCAGACAGTGGTGTAGATATTTCCATGTTTATACAGATGACTGTGTAGGAAGTTCCATGTTTATACAGATGGCGGTGTAGATATTTCCATGTTTATACAGATAGCGGTGTGGCTATTTCCATGTTTATACACATAGCGGCGTAGATATTTCCATGTTTATAGAGATGGATGTGTAGGTATTTACATGTTTATACAGATGGCAGTGTAGATATTTCCATGTTTATACAGATAGTGGTGTAGATATTTCCAGGTTTATACCGATGATTGTGTAGGTATTTCCATGTTTATACAGATGGTGGTGTAGATATTTCCATGTTTATAGAGATAGCCATGTAGATATTTCCATGTTTATACAGATAGCGGTGTAGACATTTCCATGATTATAGAGATAGCGGTGTAGATATTTCCATATTTATACAGATAGCGGTGTCACTATTTCCATGTTTATACAGATAGCGGTGTAGATATTTCCATGTTTATACAGATAGCGGTGGAGATATATCCATGTTTATACAGATAGCGGCGCAGATATTTCCATGTTTATAGAGATAGCGGTGTAGATATTTCCATGTTTATACAGATAGCTTTGTGGCTATTTCCATGTTTATACAGATAGCGGTGTACATATTTCCATGTTTATAGAGATGGCTGTGTAGGTATTTACATATTTATACAGATGGCAGTGTAGATATTTCCATGTTTATACAGATGGAGGTGTACATATTTCCATGTTTATACAGATGACTGTGTAGGTATTTCCATGTTTTTACAGGTGGCGGTGCAGATATTTCCATGTTTATACAGATAGCGGTGTGGCTATTTCCATGTTTATACAGATAGCGGTGTAGATATTTCCATGTTTATAGAGATGGCTGTGTAGATATTTACATACTTATACAGATGGCAGTGTAGATATTTCCATGTTTAGACAGATAATGGTGTAAATATTTACATGTTTATATTGATTGCGGTGTAGGTATTTCCATGTTCATGAAGATAGCGGTGTAGATATTTCCATGTTTATACAGATGGCTGTGTGGATATTTCCATGTGTATACAGATGGCAGTGTTGATATTTCCATGTTTATACAGATGGATATGTAGATATTTCCGTGTTTATACAGATGACTGTGTAGATATTTCCATGTTTTACAGATGGCGGTGTAGATATTTCCATGTTAATACAGATCGCGGTGTGGCTATTTCCATGTTCATACAGATAGCGGTGTAGATATTTCCATGTTTATAGAGATGGCTGTGTAGATATTTGCATGTTTATACAGATGGCAGTGTAGATATTTTCAAGTTTATACAGATAGTGGTGTAGATATTTCCAGGTTTATACAGATGACTGTGTAGTTATTTCCCTGTTTATACAGATGGCGGTGAAGATATTTCCATGTTTAAAGAGATGGCTGTGTAGATATTTCCATGTTTATACAGATAGCGGTCTAGACATTTCCAAGTTTATAGAGATAGCGGTGTAGATATTTCCCTGTTTATACAGATAGCGGTGTCACTATTTCCATGTTTATACAGATAGCGGTGGAGATATTTCCATGTTTATACAGATTGCGGTGGAGATATTTCCATGTTTATAGAGATAGCGGTGTAGACATTTCCATGTTTATACAGATAGCTCTGTGGCGATTTCCATGTTCATACAGATAGCGTTGGCGATATTTCCATGTTTATACAGATAGCGGTGGAGATATTTCCATGTTTATACAGATAGCGGTGGAGATATTTCCATCTTTATAGAGATAGCAGTGTATATATTAACATGTTTATACAGATAGCTGTGTGGCTATTTCCATGTTTATACAGATAGCGGTGTAGATATTTCCATGTTTATAGAGATGGCTGTGTAGATATTTACATATTTATACATATGGCAGTGTAGATATTTCCATGTTTAGACAGATAATGGTGTAGAAATTTCCATGTTTATACAGATTGCGATGTAGGTATTTCCATGTTTATACAGATAGCGGTGTAGATATTTCCATGTTTATACAGATGGCTGTATAGATATTTCCACGTGTATACAGATGGCAGTGTAGATATTTCCATGTTTATACAGATGGATGTGTAGATATTTCCATGTTTATACAGATGACTGTGTACATATTTCCATGTTTTTACAGATGGCAGTGTACACATTTCCATGCTTATACAGATAGCGGTGTGGCTACTTCCATGTTTATACAGATAGCGATGGAGGTATTTCCATGTTTATAGAGATAGCGTTGTAGATATTTCCATGTTTATACAGACAGCTCTGTGGCTATTTCCATGTTTATACAGATAGCGTTGGAGATATTTCCATGTTTATACAGATGGAGGTGTAGATATTTCCATGTTTATACAGATGACTGTGTAGATATTTCCATGTTTATACAGATAGCGGTGGAGATATTTCCATGTTTATAAAGATAGCAGTGTATATATTTCCATGTTTATACAAATAGCTGTGTGGCTATTTCCCTGTTTATACAGATAGCGGTGTAGATATTTCCATGTTTATAGAGATGGCTTTGTAGATATTTACATATTTATGTAGATGGCAGTGTAGATATTTCCATGTTTAGACAGATAATGGTGTAGATATTTCCATGTTTATACAGATGGCTGTGTAGATATCTCCATGTGTATACAGATGGCAGTATAGATATTTCCATGTTTATAAAGATGGAGGTGTAGATATTTCCATGTTTATACAGATGACTGTGTAGATATTTCCATGTATTTACAGATGGCGATGTAGATATTTCCATGTTTATACAGATAGCGGTGTGGCTATTTCCATGTTTATACAGATAGAGGTGTAGATATTTCCATGTTTATAGAGATGGCTATGTAGATATTTACATGTTAATACAGATGGCAGTGTAGATATTTTCATGTTTATACAAATAGTGGTGTACATATTTCCAGGTTTATGCAGATGACTGTGTAGTTATTTCCATGTTTATACAGATGGCGGTGAAGATATTTCCATGTTTATAGAGACAGCCATGTAGATATTTCCATGTTTTCACAGATAGCGGTGTAGACATTTCCATGTTTATAGAGATAGCGGTGTAGATATTTCCTTATGTATACAGTTAGCGGTGTCACTATTTCCATGTTTATTCAGATAGCGTTGGAGATATTTCCATGTTTATACAGATGGCGGTGTAGATATTTCCATGTTTATGCAGATGGCGGTGCAGATATTTCCATGTTTATACAGATAGCGGTGTACATATTTCCATATTTATACAGATGACTGTCTAGTTATTTCCATTTTTATACAGATGGCGGTGTAGATATTTCCATGTTTATACAGATAGCAGTGGAGATATTTCCATGTTTATACAGATGACTGTGTAGATATTTTCATATTTTTACACATGTCGGTGTAGATATTTCCGTGTTTGTACAGATAGCAGTGTAGATATTTCCATGTTTATAGAGATGGCTTTGTAGATATTTCCATGTTTATACAGATGGCAGTGTAGATATTTCCATGTTTGTACAGACAGTGGTGTAGATATTTCGATGTTTATACAGATGACTGTGTAGGTATTTCCATGTTTATACAGATGGCGGTGTAGATATTTCCATGTTTATACAGATAGCGGTGTAGCTATTTCCATGTTTATACAGATAGCGGCGTAGATATTTCCATGTTTATAGAGATGGATGTGTAGATATTTACATGTTTATACAGATGGCAGTGGAGATATTTCCATGTTTATACAGATAGCGGTGGAGATATTTCCATGTTTATAGAGATAGCAGTGTATATATTTCCATGTTTATACAAATAGCTGTGTGGCTATTTCCCTGTTTAAACAGATAGCGGTGTAGATATTTCCATGTTTATAGAGATGGCTGTGTAGATATTTACATATTTATATAGATGGCAGTGTAGATATTTCCATGTTTAGACACATAATGGTGTAGATATTTCCATGTTTATACAGATGGCTGTGTAGATATTTCCATGTGTATACAGATGGCAGCATAGATATTTCCATGTTTATAAAGATGGAGGTGTAGATATTTCCATGTTTATACAGATGACTGTGTAGATATTTCCATGTTTTTACAGATGGCGGTGGAGATATTTCCATGTTTATACAGATAGCGGTGGAGATATTTCCATGTTTATACAGATGACTGTGTAGATATTTTCATATTTTTACACATGTCGGTGTAGATATTTCCGTGTTTATACAGATAGCGGTGTGGCTATTTCCATGTTTATACAGATAGCAGTGAAGATGTTTCCATGTTTATAGAGATGGCTGTGTAGATATTTCCATGTTTATACAGATGGCAGTGTAGATATTTCCATGTTTGTACAGACAGTGGTGTAGATATTTCCATGTTTATACAGATGACTGTGTAGGTATTTCCATGTTTATGCAGATGGCGGTGTAGATATTTCCATGCTTATACAGATAGCGGTGTGGCTATTTCCATGTTTATACAGATAGCGGCGTAGATATTTCCATGTTTTTAGAGATGGATGTGTAGATATTTTCATGTTTATACAGATGGCAGTGTAGATATTTCCATGTTTATACAGATAGTGGTGTAGATATTTCCAGGTTTATACCGATGAATGTGTAGGTATTTCCATGTTTATACAGATGGTGGTGTAGATATTTCCATGTTTATAGAGAAAGCCATGTAGATATTTCCATGTTTATACAGATAGCTGTGTAGACATTTCCATGATTATAGAGATAGCGGTGTAGATATTTCCATATTTATACAGATAGCGGTGTCACTATTTCCATGTTTATACAGATAGCGGTGTAGATATTTCCATGTTTATACAGATAGCGGTGGAGATATATCCATGTTTATACAGATAGCGGTGCAGATATTTCCATGTTTATAGAGATAGCGGTGTAGATATTTCCATGTTTATACAGATAGTTGTGTGGCTATTTGCATGTTTATGCAGATAGCGTTGGAGATATTTCCATGTTTATACAGATAGCGGTGGAGATATTTCCATGTTTATACTGATAGCGTTGGAGATATTTCCATGTTTATAGAGATAGCAGTGTATATATTTCCATGTTTATACAAATAGCTGTGTGGCTATTTCCCTGTTTATACAGATAGCGGTGTAGATATTTCCATGTTTACAGAGATGGCTGTGTAGATATTTACAAATTTACATAGATGGCAGTGTAGATATTTCCATGTTTAGACAGATAATGGTGTAGATATTTCCATGTTTATACAGATGGCTGTGTAGATATTTCCATGTGTTTACAGATGGCAGTATACATATTTCCATGTTTATAAAGATGGAGGTGTAGATATTTCCATGTTTTTACAGATGGCGGTGTAGATATTTCCATGTTTATAGAGATAGCGGTGTGGGTATTTCCATGTTCATACAGATAGCAGTGTAGATATTTCCATGTTTATAGAGATGGCTGTGTAGATATTTACATGTTTATACAGATGGCAGTGTAGATATTTTCTTGTTTATACAGATAGTGGTGTAGATATTTCCAGATTTATGCAGATGACTGTGTAGTTATTTCCATGTTTATACAGATGGCGGTGAAGATATTTCCATGTTTATAGAGACAGCCATGTAGATATTTCCATGTTTTCACAGATAGCGGTGTAGACATTTCCAAGTTTATAGAGATAGCGGTGTAGATATTTCCTTTTGTATAAAGATAGCGGTGTCACTAATTCCATGTTTATACAGATAGCGGTGGAGATATTTCCATGTTTATACAGATATCAGTGGAGATATTCCCATGTTTATAGAAATAGCGGTGTAGATATTTCCATGTTTATACAGATAGCTGTGTGGCTATTTCCAAGTTTATACAGATAGCGTTGGAGATATTTCCATGTTAATACAGATGGTATTGTAGATATTTCCATGTTTATGCGATGGCGGTGCAGATATTTCCATGTGTATACAGATAGCGTTGTACATATTTCCATATTTATACAGATGACTGTCTAGTTTTTTCCATTTTTATACAGATGGCGGTGTAGATATTTCCATGCTTATACAGATATCGGTGGAGATATTTCCATGTTTATACAGATGACTGTGTAGACATTTTCATATTTTTACACATGTCGGTGTAGATATTTCCGTGTTTATACAGATAGCAGTGTAGATATTTCCATGTTTATACAGATGGCAGTGTAGATAATTCCAGGTTTGTACAGACAGTGGTGTAGATATTTCCATGCTTATACAGATGACTGCGTAGGTATTTCCATGTTTATACAGATGGCGGTGTAGATATTTCCATGTTTATACAGTTAGCGCTGTGGCTATTTCCATGTTTATACAGATAGCGGCGTAGATATTTCCATGTTTATAGAGATGGATGTGTAGATATTTACATGTTTATACAGATGGAGGTGGAGATATTTCCATGTTTATACAGATAGCGGTGGAGATATTTCCATGTTTATAGAGGTAGCATTGTATATATTTCCATGTTTATACAAATAGCTGTGTGGCTATTTCCCGGTTTAAACAGATACGGAGTAGATATTTCCATGTTTATAGAGATGGCTGTGTAGATATTTACATATTTATATAGATGGCAGTTTAGATATTTCCATGTTTAGACAGATAATGGTGTAGATATTTCCATGTTTATACAGATGGCAGTGTAGATATTTCCATGTTTATACAGATGGAGGTGTAGATATTTCCATGTTTATACAGATGACTGTGTAGGTATTTCCATGTTTTTACAGATGGCGGTGTAGATATTTCCATGTTTATACAGATAGCGGTGTGGCTATTTCCATGTTTATACAGATATCGGGGTAGATATTTCCATGTTTATAGAGAGGGCTGTGTAGATATTTACATGCTTATACATATGGCAGTGTAGATATTTCCATGTTTAGACAGATAATGGTGTAAATATTTCCATGTTTATATTGATTGCGGTGTAGGTATTTCCATATTTTTGAAGATAGCGGTGTAGATAATTCCATGTTTATACAGATGGCTGTGTGGATATTTCCATGTGTATACAGATGGCAGTGTAGTTATTTCCATGTTTATAGAGATAGCCATGTAGATATTTCCATGTTTATACAGATAGCGGTGTAGATATTTCCATGTTTATGCAGATGACTGTGTAGTTATTTCCATGTTTATACAGATGGCGGTGTAGGTATTTCCATGTTTATAGAGATAGCCATGTAGATATTTCCATGTTTATACAGATAGCGGTGTAGACATTTCCATGTTTATAGAGATGGCGTTGAAGATATTTCCATATTTCTACAGATAGCGGTGTAGATATTTCCGTGTTTATACAGATAGCGGTATAGATTTTCCATGTTCATACAGATAGCTGTGTTAATATTAACATGTTTATACAGATCGTGCTGTAGATGATTCCATGTTTATACAGATAGCGGTGTAGATATTTCCACATTTATGCAGATAGCGGTGTAGATAATTCCATGTTTACAGAGATAGCGGTGTAGATATTTCCAAATTTTCACAGATTGCAGTGTATATATTTCCAACTTTACACAGATAGCGGGTTACAAATTTCCATGTTTACACAGATAGCTGTGTAGATATTTCCATGTTTATACAGATAACGGTGTAGATATTTCCATGTTTATATAGATAGGGTGGTAGATATTTCCATGTTTATACAGATTGTTTTGTAGGTATTTCCATGTTTATAGAGATAGCGGTGTAGATATTTCCATGTTTATACAGATGGCTTTGTAGATATTTCCATGTTTATACAGATGAAGTTGTAGATATTTCCATATTTATACTGATGATTGTGTAGATATTTTCATGTATTTGCAGATGGCGTTGTAGATATTTCCATGTTTATACAGATAGCGGTGTGGCTATTTCCACGTTCATTCAGATAGCAGTGTAGATATTTCCATGTTCATACAGATGGCTTTTTAGATATTTTCATGTTTATACAGATGGCGTTTTAGATATTTCCATGTTTATACAGATAGCGGTGTGGCTATTTCCACGTTCATACAGATAGCAGTGTAGATATTTCCATGTTTATAGAGATGGCTTTGTAGATATTTCCATGTTTATACATTTGGCAGTGTAGATATTTCCATATTTATACAGATGGCGATGTAGATATTTCCATGTTTATGCAGATGGCGGTGCCGATATTTCCATGTTTATACAGATAGCGGTGGAGATATTTCCATGTTTATACAGATAGCGGTGGAGATATTTCAATGTTTATTCAGATGGCAGTGTAGATATTTCCAAGTTTATACAGATAGCGGTGTAGATATTTCCATCTTTATACAGACTGCGGTGTAGATATTTCCATGGTTATACAGATGACTGTGTAGATATTTCAACGTTTATACAGATGGCGGTTTAAATATTTCCATATTTATAGAGATAGCCGTGTAGATATTTCCATGTTCATGCAGATGACGGTGAAGATATTTCCATGTTTATAGAGATGGCAGTGTAGATATTTCTAGGTTTATAGAGATATCGGTGTAGGTAATTCCATGTTTATAGAGATGGCTGTGTAGGTATTTCCATGTTTATAGTGATAGTGGTGTAGGTATTTCCATGTTTATACAGATAGCGGTGTAGATATTTCCATGTTAATACAGATAGTGGTGTTGGTAATTCCATGTTTACACAGATATTGGTGTAGTTATTTCCATGTTTATACAGATAGCGGTGTAGATATTTCCATGTTTATACAGATAGTGGTGTTGGTAATTCCATGTTTACACAGATATTGGTGTAGATATTTCCATTTTTAACCAGATGGCGGTGTAGATAGTTCCATGTTTATGGAGATGGCAGTGTAGATATTTTCATGTTTATAGAGATGGCGGTGTAGATATTTCCACGTTTTTACAGATAGCGGTGTATATATTTCCATGTTTATACAGATAGCGGTGTAGATATTTCCATGTTCAGAAAGATAGCGGTGTAGATATTTCCATGTTTACAGAGATAGCGGTGGAGATATTTCAATGTTTATACAGATAGCGATGTACATATTTCCATGTTTATACAGATAGCGATGTATATATTTCCAAGTTTATACAGATAGCGGTGTAGATATTTCCATGTTTATACAGGTAGTGGTGTAGATATTTCCATGTTTATAGAGATATCGTTGTAGATATTTCCATATTTATAGAGGTAGCGGTGAAGGCATTTCCATGTTTATAGAGAAAGCGGTGTGGATATTTCCATGTATATGCAGATGGCGGTGCAGATATTTCCATGTTTACACAGATAGCGGTGTAGATATTTCCATGTTTATACAGATGACTGTGTAGTTATTTCCATGTTTATACAGATGGCGGTGTAGATATTTCCATGTTTATAGAGATACCCATGTAGATATTTCCAATTTTATACAAATAGCGGTGTAGACATTTCCATGTTTATAGAGATGGCGTTGTAGATATTTCCAGATTTATACAGATAGCGGTGTAGATATTTCCGTGTTTATACAGATAGCGGTATAGATATTTCCATGTTCATACACATAGCGGTGTGGATATTTCTATGTTTATACAGATCGTGCTGTAGATATTTCCATATTTTTACAGATAGCGGTGTAGATATTTCCACGTTTATACAGATAGCGGTGTAGAGAATTCCATGTTTACAGAGATAGCAGTGTAGATATTTCCAAATTTTCACAGATTGCGGCATACATATTTCCATCTTTACACAGATAGCGGGTTACAAATTTCCATGTTTACACAGATAGCTGTGTAGATATTTCCATGTTTTCACAGATAGTGTTGTAGATATTTCCATGTTTATACAGATAACGGTGTAGATATTTCCATGTTTATAAAGATAGCGGTATAGATATTTCCATGTTTATAGAGATAGCGGTGGAGGTATTTCCATGTATATACTGATAGCGATGTAGATATTTCCATGTTTATACAGATAGTGGTGTAGATATTTCCCTGTTTATACAGATTTCGGTGCAGATATTTCCATGTTTATACAGATATGGTGGTAGATATTTCCATGTTTATACAGACTGTGGTGTAGGTATTTCCATGTTTATAGAGATAGTGGTGTAGATATTTCCATGTTTATACAGATGGCTTTGTAGATATTTCCATGTTTATACTGATGAAGTTGTAGATATTTCCATATTTATACTTATGACTGTGTAGATATTTTCATGTGTTTGCAGATGGCGTTGTAGATATTTCCATGTTTATACAGATAGCGGTGTGGCTATTTCCACGTTCATTCAGATAGCAGTGCAGATATTTCCATGTTTATAGAGATGGCTTTGTAGATATTTCCATGTTTATACAGATGGCGTTGTAGATATTTCCATGTTTATACAGATAGCGGTGTGGCTATTTCCACGTTCATACAGATAGCAGTGTAGATATTTCCATGTTTATAGAGATGGCTTTGTAGATATTTCCATGTTTATACATTTGGCAGTGTAGATATTTCCATGTTTATACAGATGGCGATGTAGATATTTCCATGTTTTTGCAGATGGCGGTGCCGATATTTCCATATTTATACAGATAGCGGTGGAGATATTTCCATGTTTATACAGATAGCGGTGGAGATATTTCAATGTTTATAGAGATGGCAGTGTAGATATTTCCAAGTTTATACAGATATCGGTGTAGATATTACCATCTTTATACAGACTGCGGTGTAGATATTTCCATGTTTATACAGATGACTGTGTAGATATTTCAACATTTATACAGATGGCGGTTTAAATATTTCCATATTTATAGAGATAGCCGTGTATATAATTCCATGTTCATGCAGATGGCGGTGAAGATATTTCCATGTTTATAGAGATGGCAGTGTAGATATTTCAAGGTTTATAGAGATATCGGAGTAGATAATTCCATGTTTATAGAGATGGCGGTGTAGGTATTTCCATGTTTATAGAGATAGTGGTGTAGGTATTTCCATTTTCATACGGACAGCGGTGTAGATATTTCCATGTTTATACAAATAGCGGTGTTGGTATTTCCATGTTTACACAGATAGTGGTGTAGATATTTCCATTTTTAACCAGATGGCGGTGTAGATAGTTCCATGTTTATGGAGATGGCGGCGTAGATATTTTCATGTTTATAGAGATGGCGGTGTAGATATTTCCACGTTTATACAGATAGCAGTGTAGATATTTCCATGTTTATACAAATAGCGGTGTAGATATTTCCATGTTCAGAAAGATAGCAGTGTAGATATTTCCATGTTTACAGAGATAGCGGTGGAGATATTTCAATGTTTATACAGATAGCGATGGACATATTTCCATGTTTATACAGATAGCGATGTATATATTTCCAAGTTTATACAGATAGCGGTGTAGATATTTCCATGTTTATACAGGTAGTGGTGTAGATATTTCCATGTTTATAGAGATATCGCTGTAGATATTTCCATATTTATAGAGGTAGCGGTGAAGGCATTTATATGTTTATAGAGAAAGCGGTGTGGATATTTCCATGTTTATGCAGATGGCGGTGCAGATATTTCCATGTTTATACAGATAGCGGTGTAGATATTCCCATGTTTATACAGATGACTGTGTAGTTATTTCCATGTTTATACAGTTGGCGGTGTAGATATTTCCATGTTTATAGAGATAGCCATGTAGATATTTCCATTTTTATACAAATAGCGGTGTAGACATTTCCATGTTTATAGAGATGGCGTTGTAGATATTTCCAGATTTATACAGATAGCAGTGTAGATATTTCCGTGTTTATACAGATAGCGGTATAGATATTTCCATGTTCATACACATAGCGGTGTAGATATTTCTATGTTTATACAGATCGTGCTGTAGATATTTCCATGTTTATACAGATAGCGGTGTAGATATTTCCACATTTATACAGATAGCGGTGTAGATATTTCCATGTTTACAGAGATAGCGGTGTAGATATTTCCAAATTTTCACAGATTGCGGCGTACATGTTTCCATTTTTACACAGATAGCAGGTTACAAATTTCCATGTTTACACAGATAGCTGTGTAGATATTTCCATGTTTTCACAGATACTGTTGTAGATATTTCCATGTTTATACAGATAACGGTGTAGATATTTCCATCTTTATAAAGATAGCGGTGTAGATATTTCCATGTTTATAGAGATAGCCGTGGAGGTATTTCCATGTATATACTGATACCGATGTAGATATTTCTATGTTCATAGAGATAGTGGTGTAGATATTTCCCTGTTTATACAGATTTCGGTGTAGATATTTCCATGTATATACAGATAGGGTAGTAGATATTTCCATGTTTATATAGATTGTGGTGAAGGTATTTGCATATTTATAGAGATAGCGGTGTAGATATTTCCATGTTTATACAGATGGCTTTGTAGATATTTCCATGTTTATACAGACGAAGGTGTAGATATTTCCATATTTATACTGATGACAGTGTAGATATTTTCATGTATTTGCAGATGGCGTTGTAGATATTTCCATGTTTATACAGATAGCGGTGTGGCTATTTCCACGTCCATTCAGATAGCAGTGTGGATATTTCCATGTTTTTAGAGATGGCTTTGTAGATATTTCCATGTTTATACAGATGGCGTTGTAGACATTTCCATGTTTATACAGATGACTGTGTAGTTATTTCCATGTTTATACAGATGGCGGTGTAGAAATTTCCATGTTTATATAGATAGCCATGTAGATATTTCCATGTTTATACAGATAGCAGTGTAGACATTTCCATGTTTATAGAGATTGCCTTGTAGATATTTCCATATTTATATAGATAGCGGTGTAGATATTTCCTTGTTTATACGGGTAGTGGTGTAGATATTTCCATGTTTATAGAGATATCGTTGTAGATATATCCATCTTTATAGAGGTAGCGGTGAAAGCATTTCCATGTTTATAGAGAAAGCGGTGAGGATATGTCCATGTTTATGCAGATGGCGGTGCAGATAATTGCATGTTTATACAGATAGCGGTGTAAATATTTCCATGTATTTACAGATGACTGTGTAGTTATTTCCATGTTTATACTGATGGCGGTGTAGATATTTCCATGTTTATAAAGATAGCCATGTAGATATTTCCATGTTTATACAGATAGCGGTGTAGACATTTCCATGTTTATAGAGATGGCGTTGTAGATATTTCCATATTTATACAGCTACCGGTTTAGATATTTCCGTGTTTATACAGATAGCGGTATAGATATTTCCATGTTCATACAGATGGCGGTGTAGATATTTCCATGTTTGTACAGATCGTGCTGTAGTTATTTCCATGTTTATAGAGATAGCGGTGTAGATATGTCCATATTTATACAGACAGCCATGTAGATATTTCCATGTTTACGCAGATGGCGGTGTAGATATTTCCATGTTTATACAGATTACTCTGTAAGTATTTCCATGGATATACAGATGGCGGAGTAGATATTTCTATGTTTATAGAGATAGCCATGTAGATATTTCCATGTTTATACAGATAGCCGTGTAGACATTTCCATGTTTATAGACATAGCGTTGTAGATATTTCCATATTTATATAGATAGCGGGGTAGATATCTCCATTTTTATACAGGTAGGGGTGTAGATATTTCCATGTTTAAGCAGATGGCGCTGTAGATACTTCCATGTTTATAGAGATGGCGGTGCAGATATTTCCATGTTTATAGAGATAGCGGTGTAGATATTTCCATCTTTGCATAGATGGCAATGTATATATTTCCATCTTTACACAGATAGCGGTGTAGATATTTCCATGTTTATACAGGTAGTGGTGTAGATATTTCCATGTTTATAGAGATATCGTTGTAGATATTTCCATGTTTATAGAGGTAGCGTTGAAAGCATTTCTATGTTTATAGAGAAAGCGGTGTGGATATTTCCATGTTTATGCAGATGGCGGTGCTAATATTTCCATGTTTTTACAGATAGCGATGTAGATATTTCCATGTTTATACAGATGACTGTGTAGTTATTTCCAGGTTTATACAGAGAGCGGTGTAGATATTTCCATGTTCAGAAAGATAGCGGTGTAGATATTTCCATGTTTATACAGATAGCGGTGTAGAGATTTCCATGTTTATGCAGCTCGTGTTGTAGATATTTCCATCTTTATACAGATGGCAGTGGAGATATTTCCATGTTTATGCAGACGGCGGTGTAGATATTTCCATGTTTATAGAGACGGCGTTGTAGATATTTCTATGTTTATACATATAGCTATGTAGATATTTCCATGTTTATAGAGATGGCGCTGTAGATATTTCCATGTTTATACAGATGGGCGTGTAGATAGTTCCATGTTTAAGGAAATGGCGGTGAAGATATTTTCATGTTTATAGAGATGGTGTTGCAGATATTTCAATGTTTATACAGATGACTCTGTAGATATTTCCATATTTATAAAGTTAGCGGTGTAGATATTTCCATATTTATACAGATCGTGTTGTAGATATTTCCATCTTTCCAAAGATGGCAGTGTAGCTATTTCCATGTTTATACAGATGGTACTGTAGATATTTCCATGTTTATACAGATTGCAGTGTAGATATTTCCATGTTCATGAAGATAGCTGTTTAGATATTTCCATGTCTACAGAGATTGCGCTGTAGGTATTTCCATGTTTATAGAGATAGGGGTGTAGATATTTCCATGTTTATACAGATAGCGTTGTAGATATTTCCAAGTTTATACAGATGGTGATGTAGATATTTCAATTTTTATACAGATTGCAGTGTAGATATTTCCATGTTCATGCAGATGGCGGTGTAGATATTTCCATGTTTATAATACATCCAAGTTTATACAAATTGCAGTGTAGATATTTCCATGTTCGTGCAGATGGCGGTGTAGATATTTCCATGTTTATAATATTTCCAAGATTATACAGATGGCGGTGTAGATATATCCAAGTTAATAGAGATGGTGTTCTAGATATTTCTATGTTTATAGAGATAGCGATGTAGATAATTCCATGTTTATAGAGATGGCGGTGTAAGTATTTCCATGTTTATAGGGACAGCGTTGTAGATATTTCCATTTTTATATAGACAGAGGTGTAGCTATTTCCATCTTTATACAGATAGAGTTGTTGTTATTTCCATGTTTATACAGATAGCGGTGTAGATATTTCCATGGTTATAGAGCTTGCGGTATAGCTATTTCCATCTTTATACAGATGGCAGTGTATATATTTCCATGTATATACAGACATCGGTGTAGATATTTCCATGTTTATACAGATGGCGATGTAGATATTTCCATTTTTATACAGATGGTGTTGTAGGTATTTCCATGTTTATAGAGATGGCGTTATAGATATTTCCATCTTTATAGAGATAGCAGTGTTGATATTTCCATGTTTATACAGATGGCTCTGTAGATATTTCCATGTAAATACAGATGGCCGTGTAGATATTTCCATGTTTATAGAGATGGAGGTGTAGATATTTCCATGTTTATAGAGTTGACTGTGTAGATATTTCCATGTTTATACAGATGGCGGTGTAGATATTTCCATGTTTATACAGATAGCAGTGTAGATATTTCCATGTTTATACAGATAGTGCTGTAGATATTTCCATGTTTATAGAGATAGCACTGTAGATATTTCCATCTTTATACAGATATTGGTGTAGATATTTCCATGTTTATACAGATTGCGGAGTAGGTATTTCTGGGTTTATGCTGATGGTGGTGTAGATATTTCCATGTTTATAGAGATGGCGGTGTAGATATTTCCACGTTTATAGAGATGGCCGTGTAGTTAATTCTATATTTATAGAGATAGCTGTGTAGTTATTTCCATGTTTATAGAGATTGCAGTGTAATTATTTCCATGTTTATAGAGATAGCAGTGTAAATATTTCCATGTTTATGCAAATATCAGTGTAGGTATTTCCACGTTTATACAGAGAGCGTTTTTGTTATTTCCATGTTTATACAGGTAGTGGTGTAGATATTTCCATGTTTATACAGCTCGGGGTGTAGATATTTTCATCCTTATTCAGATGGCAGTGTAGATATTTCCAAGTTTATACAGATAGCGGTGTAGATATTTCCATGTTTATAAAGATGGCGGTGTAGATATTTCTATGTTTATGGAGATGGCAGTGAAGATATTTTCATGTTTATAGTGATGGCGCTGTAGATATTTCCATGTTTATAGAGATAGCAGTGTGGATATTTCCATGTTTATACAGATGGCTGTGTAGATGTTTCCATGTTTATACAGATACCAGTGTAGATATTTCAATGTTTATGCAGATAGCAGTGGAGTTATTTCCATGTTTATACAGATAGCGATGTAGTTATTTACATGTTTATACAGATAGCGGTGTAGATATTTCCATGTTTATACAGAGAGCGCTGTTGATATTTCCTTGTTTATAGAGATGGCGGTGTAGATATTGCCATGTTTATAGAGATGGCGGTGTAGATATTCCCATGTTTATACAGATAGCGTTGTAGGTTTTTCCATGTTTATACAGATAACGGTGTAGATATTTCCATGTTCATGCAGAAGTCGGTGTAGGTATTTCGATGTGTATAGAGATCGCGTTGTAGATGTTTCCATGTTTATAGAGATGGTAGTGTAGAAATTTCCATTTGTATAGAGTTAGTGGTGTAGATATTCCCATGTTTATACAGATGGCTGTGAAGATATTTCCATGTGTATATAGATGGTCACGTAGATATTTCCATATTTCTAGAGATAGCGGTGTAGATGTTTCCTTGTTTATACAGACGGCAGTGTAGATATTTCCATGTTTACAATGATAGCGTTGTAGATGTTTCCTTGTTTATACAGATGGCAGTGTAGATATTTCCATGTTTACAATGATAGCAGTGTAGATATTTCCATATTTATACAGATGGCGGTGTACATATTTCAATGTTTATATAGATGGCATTGTAGATATTACCATGTTTATACAGAAGGCAGTGTAGATATTTCCATGTTTATACAGATAGCTTTGTAGATATTTCCATTTTTATACAGATGACGGTGTAGATATTTCCCTGTTTATAGAGATAGCGGTGTAGATATTTCCATGTTATACATATAGCGGTGTAAATATTTCCACATTTATACAGATAGCGGTGTAGATATTTACATCTTTTTACAGATAGCGGTGTAGATATTTCCATGTTTACACAGATAGCGGAGTAGGTATTTCCATGTTTACACAGATAGCGACGTAGATATTTCCATGTTTATACAGATAGCGGCGTAGATATTTCCATGTTTATAGAGATGGCGGTGTAGGTATTTCCATGTGTATAGAGATAGCGATGTAGATATTTCCATGTTTATACAGATAGCGGTGTAGATATTTTCATGTTTATACAGACGGTTGTGTTGTTTTTTCCATGTATATACAGATAGCGGTGTAGATATTTCCATCTTTATAAAGTTCGCGGTATAGATATTTCCATCTTTTTACAGATGGCAGTGTGGATATTTCCATGTTTATACAGATAGCGGTATAGATATTTCCATGTTTATACAGATGGCGGTGTAGTTCATTCCATGTTTATGGATATGGCGGTGTAGATATTTTCATGTTTATAGAGATGGCGGTGTAGATATTTCCGTGTTTATAGAGATAGCTGTGTAGATATTTCCATGTTTATAGAGATAGCTGCGTAGGTAATTTCATGTTTATAGAGATAGGGATGCAGATATTTCCATGTTTATACAGATGGCTGTGTAGATATTTCCATGTGTATGCACATGACATTGTTGATATTTGCATGTTTATAGAGATAGTGATGTAGATATTTCCATGTTTATGCAGATGACTGTGTAGATATATGCAGGTATATACAGATGGCGGTGTAGATATTTCCATGATTATAGAGATAACGGTGTAGATATTTCCATGTTTTTACAAATAGAGGTGTAGATATTTCCATGTTTATAGAGATAGCAGTGTAGATATTGAAATATTTATACAGATAGCGGTTTAGATGTATCCAAGTTTATACAGATCACGGTGTAAATATTTCCATGTTTATACAGATGGCATTGTTGATTTTTCCATGTTTATACAGATAGCGGTGGAGATATTTCCACGTTTATACAGATAGCGGGGTAGATATTTCCAAGTTTATACAGATAGCGGTGTAGATATTTCCATGTTTATACAGATAGCGGTGTAGATATTTCCATGTTTATGAAGATAGCGGTGTGGATATTTCCATGTTTATACAGATGACTGTGTAGATATATGCATGTATATACAGATGTCGGTGTAGATATTTCCATGTTTATAGAGATAACGTTGTAGATATTTCCATGTTTTTACAGATAGAGGTGTAGATATTTCCATGTTTATAGAGATAGCAGTGTAGATATTTCCACATTTATACAGATAGCGGTTTTGATGTTTCCATGTTTATACAGATCACGGTGTAGATATTTCCATGTTTATACAGATGGCAGTGTAGATATTTCCGTGTTTATACAGATAGCGGTGCAGATATTTCCATGTTTATACAGATAGCGGTGTAGATATTTCCATGTTTACAGAGATAGCGGTGTACATGTTTCCATCTTTGCACAGATTGCGGTGTACATATTTCCATCTTTACACAGATAGCTGTATAGATATTTCCAAGTTTACACACATAGCTGTGTGGATACTTCCATGTTTACAGATTTAGCGTTGTAGACATTTCCATGTTTACACAGATAGCGGTGTAGATATTTCCACGTTTATAAAGATAGCAGTGTAGATATTTCCACATTTAAACAGATAGCGTTGGAGATATTTCCACGTTTATACAGATATCAATGTAGATATTTCCACGTTTATACAGATAGCGTTGTAGATATTTCCTCGTTTATACAGATAGCGGTGTAGATATTTCCACATTTATACGGATAGCGTTGGAGATATTTCCACGTTTATACAGATATCGATGTAGATATTTCCACGTTTATACAGATAGCGTTGTAGATCTTTCCATATTTACACAGATAGCGGTGTAGGTATTTCCATGTTTACACAGATAGCGATGTAGATGTATCCTTGTTTATACAGATGGCTGTGTAGATATTTCCATGTGTATACACATGGCAGTGTAGGTATTTCCATGTTTATAGAGATGGTGGTGTAGACATTTGCATGTTTATAGAGATAGCGGTGTAGATATTTCCATGTTTATACAGATGGCTGTGTAGATATTTCCAGGTGTGTACAGATGGCGGTGTAGATATTTCCATGTTTATTGATATGGTGGTGTAGATATTTCCATGTTTATACAGATGACTGTGTAGGTATTTGAATGTTTATACAGATGGAGGTGTAGATATTTCCATGTTTCTAGAGATAGCGGTGTAGATATTTCCATGTTTCTACAGATATCGGCGTAGATATTTCCATATTTATACAGATAGCGGTGTAGATATTTCCATATTTAAAGAGATAGCGGTGTAGATATGTCCATGTTTATACAGATGGCGGTGTAGATATTTCCATGTTTATACAGATGACGGTGTAGATATTTCCACGTTTATACAGATAGCGGTGTAGATATTTCCACGTTTATACAGATAGCGGTGTAGATATTTACAGTTTTATACAGACAGCGGTGTAGATATTTCCACTTTTATACAGATAGCAGTGTAGATATTTTCATGTTTATACAGATAGCGGCCTAAATATTTCCATCTTTATACAGATAGCTGTGTAGATATTTCCATGTTTATACAGATAGTGGTGTACATATTTCCATGTTTACTCAGATAGTGTTGCGGATATTTCCATGTTTATACAGATAGCCGTGTAGATATTTCCATGTTTATGCAGTAGGCGGTGTAGATATTTCCGTGTTTATGCAGATGGCGGTGTAGATATTTCCTAGTTTGTAGAGATGGCGGTGTAGATATTTCCATGTTAATAGAGATAGCGGTGAAGATATTTCCATGTTTATAGAGATAGCGGTGTCGGTATTTCCATGTTAATAGAGATAGCGGTGTAGATATTTCCATGTTTATACAGATAGCAGTGTAGATATTTCCATGTTTATACGGATAGCGGTGTTGTTATTTCCATGTTTCTAGGGATAGCGGTGTGGATATTACCATGTTTATACAGATAGCGGTGTTGGTATTTCCATGTTGATGCAGATAGCGGTGTAGATATTTCAATGTTTATAGAGATGGCTGTGTAGATATTTCCATGTTAAAAGAGATGGCAGTGTAGATATTTCCATGTTTATACAGATGGCGGTGTAGATATTTCCATATTTACAATTGGTGGTGTAGTTATTTGCAAATTTACTCAGATAGCTGTGTAGATATTTCCATGTTTACACAGATATCGTTGTAGATATTTCCATGTTTATACTGATAGCGGTGTAGGTATTTCAATGTTTATAGAGATAGTGGTGTAGATATTTCCATGTTTATACATATTGTGGTGTAGATATTTCCATGTTTACACATATAACGGTGTAGATATTTCCAAGTTTACACAGATATCTGTGTAGATATTTCCATGTTTACACATATAGCATTGTATATATTTCCATGTTTATTCAGATAGCGGTGTAGATATTTCCTTGTTTATACAGATAGCGGTGGAGGTATTTTCATGTTTATAGAGATAGCTTCGTAGGTATTTCCATGTTCATAGAGATTGCGTTGTAGGTAATTCCTTGTTTATAGTGATAGCTTTGCAGATATTTCCATTTTTATACAGATAGCGGTGTAGTTATTTCCATTTTTATGCATATAGCGGTGTAGATATTTCCATGTTTACAGAGATGGCTGTGTAGATATTTCCATGTTTATACAGATGGCAGTGTAGATATTTCTTTGTTTATACAGATGGTGGTGCTGATATTTCCATGTTTATACAGATGACTTTATAGGTATTTCCATTTTTATACAGATGTCGGTGTAGATATTTTCATGTTTATAGAGACAGCGGTATGGGTATTTCCACGTTTATACAGATAGCAGTGTAGACATTTAAATGTTTACGGAGATACTGGTGTAAATATTTCTAAATTCAAACTGATAGCGGTGTAGATATTTCCATGATTATACAGATAGTGGTTTAGATATTTCCATGATAACAGAGATAGCGGTGTAGATATTTCCATGTGTATACAGATGGTAGTGTAGATATTTCCATTTTGCACAGATTCCGGTGTAGATACTTTCATCTATACACATATAGCGGAGTAGATATTTCCCAGTTTACACAGACAGCTGTGTAGATATTTCTATGTTTACATAGATTGCATTGTAGGTATTTCCCTGTTTACACAGATAGCGGTATAGATATTTCCAGGTTTATACAGATAGCGGTTTATTTATATCAGTGTTTATACAGATAGCCGTGGAGATATTTCCATGTTTATAGAGATAGCTTTGAAGATATTTCCATGTTTATACAGATAGCGGTGTAGATGTTTCCATGTTAATAGAGATAGCAGTGTAGATATTTCCATGTTTATACAGATGGCTGTGTAGAAATTTCCGTGTCTATAAAGATGGCTGTGTAGATATTTCCATGTATATACAGATGACTCTGTAGATATTTTCATGTTTATACAGATGGTGGTGTAGATATTTCCATGTTTACACAGAGAGCATTGTAGATATTTCCAAATTTATGCAGATAGCGGTGTAGGTATTTCCATGTTTTTATAGATAGCCGTGTAGATATTTGTATGATTATACAGATAGCGGTGTTGGTATTTCCATGTTTATACAGATAGCGGTGTAGATATTTCCATGTTTATACAGCTCGCGGTGTAGATATTTACATCTTTATACTGATGGCAGTGTGGATATTTCAATGTTTATACAGACATCGGTGTAGATAGTTCCATGTTTATGGAGATGGCAGTGCAGATATTTTCATGTTTATAGAGATGGCGGTTTAGATATTTCCATGTTTATAGAGATGACGTTGTAGATGTTTCTATGTTTATGCAGATAGCGGTGTAGATATTTGAATGTTTATACAGATAACGGTCTAGATATTTCCATGTTTATACAGATCGCGGTGAAGGTATTTCCATGTTTATACAGATGGCGGTGTAGATATTTCCATGTTTATACAGATAGCAGTGTAGATATATCCAAGTTTATACAGATAGTGGTGTAGGTATTTCCATGTTTATAATGATAGCGGACTTTATATTTCCATGTTTACACAGATAGCGTTGTAGAAATTTTCACGTTTATAGAGATAGTGGTTTACATATATCCAAGTTTATACAGATAGCGGTGTAGATATTTCCATGTTTACGGAGATAGCGGTGTAGATATTTCCATGTTTATAAAGATAGTGGTGTAGATATTTCCATGTTTATACGGATTGTGGTGTAGATATTTCCATTTTTATACAAGTAGCGGTGTAGTTATTTACGTGTTTAAACAGATCACGGTGTAGATATTTCCATCTTTTTACAGATGGCGGTGTAGATATTTCTATGTTTATACAGATGGCGGTGTAGATATTTCCATGTTTATGCAGATGGTGTTGTAGATATTTCCATGTTCATAGAGATGGCGGTGTAGATATTTCTATGTATGTAGTGATAGTAGTGTAGATAATCCCATGTTTATAGAGATGGTGTTGTAGGTATTTGCATGTTTACGGGTATAGTGGTGCAGATATTTCCATGTTTATACAGATAGCGGTGTAGATATATCCATGTTTATAAAGAAAGCGGTGTTGGTATTTCCTCGTTAAAACAGATAGCGGTGTAGATATTTCCATGTGTATTTAGCTGGTGATGTACATATTTCCATCGTTATACAGATAGCAGTGTAGATACTTCCATGTTTATACAGATAGCGGTGTCGTTATTTCCATGTTTACACAAATGGCGGTGTAGATAGTTCCATGTTCATGGAGATGGTGGTGTAGATATTTTCTTGTTTATAGAGATGGCGGTGTAGATATTTCCATGTTTATAGATATTGCGGTGTAGTTATTTCCATGTTTATACAGATCGTGGTGTAGATATTTCCATGTTTATACAGATGGCGGTGTAGATATTTCCATTTTTATACAAGTAGCGGTGTAGATATTTCCATGTTTATGCAGATCGCGGTGTAGATATTGCCATCTTTTTACAGATGGCGGTGTAGATATTTATATGTTTATACAGGTGGCGTTGTAGATATTTCCATGTTTATGCAGATGGCGTTGTAGATATTTCCATGTTTATAGAGATGGCGGTGTAGATATTTCTATGTATGTAGAGATAGTAGTGTAGATAATCTCATGTTTATACAGATGGAGTTGTAGTTATTTCCATGATTATGGGGTATAGTGGTGTAGTTATTTCCATGTTTATACAGATAGCGGCGTAGCTATATCCATGTTTATACAGCTCGCGGTGTAGATATTTACATCTTTATACAGATGGCAGTGTAGATATTTCCATGTTCATAAAGATGGCGGTGTAGATATTTCCATGTTTATAGAGATGGCGGTGTACATATTTCCATCTTTACAGAGACAACGGTGTAGATATTTCCATGTTAATAGAGATAGCGGTGTAGGTATTTCCATGTTCATAGAGATAGCGGTGTAGATATTTCCATGTTTATACTGATGGAGGTGTAGTTATTTCCATGTTCATAGAGATAGCGGCGTAGATATTTCCAAGTTTGTACTGATGGCTGTGTAGATATTTCCATGTGTATACAGATGGCAGTGTAGTTATTTCCATGTTTATATAGATCAGGGTGTAGATATTTCCATGTTTATGCAGATGACTGTGTAGATATTTCCATATTTTACAGATGGTGGTGTAGTTATTTCCATGTTTATAGGGATAAAATTGTAGAAATTTCCATGTTTATGCAGATGGCGGTGTATTTATTTCCATGTTTATGGAGATATGTGTGTAGATATTTCCATATTTATACAGACGGTGGTGTAGATGTTTCCATGCTTATACATATAGTGGTATAGATATTTCCATTTTTATAGAGATACCGGTGAAGATATTTCCATGTTTATACAGATCGTGGTGTATATATTTCCATGTTTATACAGATAGCGGTGTAAATGTTTAAATGATTATACAGATGGCAGTGTAGTTATTTCCATGTTTATACAGATGGCGGTGTTGATTCTTCCATGTTTATACAGATGGCAGTGTTGAAATTTAAGTGTTTATATATATGGCAGTGTAGATGTTTCCATGTTTATACAGATGGCGGAGTAGGTATTTCCCTGTTTATAGAGACTTTGGTGTAGATATTTCCATGTTTATACAGATGGCTGTGTACATATTTCCGTGTTTGTATAGATGGTGGTGCAGATATTTCCATGTTTATACAGAAAGCGGTGTTGATATTTCCAAGTTTATACAGATGGGGGTGTAGATAGTCCCAAGATTATACAGATGGTGCTGTTGATACTTCCATGTTTATACAGATGGCGGTGTTGATATTTCCATGTTTATACAGATGGCGGTGCAGATATATCCATGTTTATACAGATGGCGGTGTAGATATTTCCATCTTTATACAGATGGCGGTGTAGATATTTCCATGTTTATACAGATAGCGGTGAAGATATTTCCATGTTTATACAGATAGCGGTGTAGTTATTTCCAAGTTCATAAAGATAGCGGTGTAGATATTTTCATGTTTATAGAGATATCAGTGGAGATATTTCAATGTTTATACAGATAGCGGTGAAGATATTTCCATGTTCATGAAGATAGCGGTGTAGAGATTTCCATGTTTATACAGCTGGCGGTGTAGATATTTCCATGTTCATAAAGATAGTATTGTTGATATTTCCATGTTTATACAGATAGCGGTGGAGATATTTCAATGTTTATACAGATAGGGATGTGTATATTTCCATGTATATACAAATAGCGATGTAGACATTTCCAATTTTATACAGATAGCGGTGTAGATATTTCCACGTTTATACAGATAGTGGTGTGGATATTTCCATGTTTATAGAGATAGCGCTGTAGATATTTCCATGTTTATACAGATAGCGGTGAAGATATTACCATGTTTTCACAGATGGCGGTGTGGATATTTCCATCTTGGCACATATTGCGGTGTAGATATTTCGATTTTTACACAGATAGCGGTGTAGATATTTCCATGTTTACACAGATAGTGTTGTAGATATTTCCATGTTTACACAGATAGCATTGTTGATATTTGCATGTTTATACAGATAGCGGTGTAGATATTCCCATATTTATACAGATAGCGGTGTAGAAGTTTCCATGTTTACACAGATAGCGTTGTAGATATTTCCATGTTTATACAGATAGCGGTGTAGATATTTCCATGTTTATACAGATCGTGGTGTAGATACTTCCATGTTTATACAGATAGCGCTGTAGCTGTTTCCATGTTTATACAGGTAGCGGTGTAGAAATTTCCATGTTTATACAGATCGTAGTGTAGATATTTCCATCTTTCTACAAATGTCAGTGTAGATATTTCTATGTTTATACAGATGGCGGTTTTGATAATTCCATCTTTATACATATGGTGGTGTAAGTATTTCCATGTCTATACAGATAGCAGTGTAGATATTTCCATGTTTATACAGATAGCGGTGGAGATATTTCCATGTTTATACAGATAGCGGTGTAGGTATTTCCATGTTTATAATGATAACGGTGTAGATATTTCCAGATTCATAGAGATGGCTTTGTAGATATTTCCATGTGTAAATAGATGGCAGTGTAGGAATTTCCATGTTTATAAAAATGGAGGTGAAGATACTTCCATGTCTATACAGATGACTGTGTAGATATTTCCATGGTTTTGCAGATGGCGGTGTAGATATTTCCATGTTTATACAGATAGCTTTGTGGCTATTTCCATGTTGATACAGAGAGAGAAGAGGATATTTCCATGTTTATAGAGATGTCCTGGTAGATATTTCCATGTTTATACAGATGGCAGTGTAGGTATTTCCATGTTTATAGACATAGCTGTGTAGATATTGCCATTTTGATATCGATGGCGGTGTATATATTTCCATGTGTATACAGATGGCAGTGTATTTATTTCCATGTTTATAGAGATGGCTGTTTAGATATTTCCATGTTTATACGGATTGCCGTGTAGATGTTTCCATGTTTATACAGATGACTGTGTAGCTATTTCCATGTTTATACAGATGACGGTGTAGTTATTTCCGTGTTTATACAGATAGCCATGTAGATATTTCCATGTTTATACTGATAGCTGTGAAGACATTTCCATGTTTATAGAGATAGCGGTGTAGATATATCCATATTTACACAGATAGCAGTGTAGATATTTCCATGTTTATACAGATAGCGGTGTAGATATTTCCATATTTATACAGATAGCGGTGTAGTTATTTCCATGTTTACACAGATGACTGTGTATATATTTCCATGTTTATACAGATGACTGTGTATATATTTCAATGTTTGTACAGATGGCAGTGTAGATATATCCATATTTATATAGATATCGGTGTACATATTTCCATGTTTATACAGATAGCGGTGTGGCTGTTTCCATGTTTATACAGATAGTGATGTAGATATTTCCATGTTTACAGAGATGGCTTTGTCGATATTTCCATGTTTATAGAGATAGCAGTGTAGATATTTCCATATTTATACAGACAGCCATGTAGATATTTCCATGTTTACGCAGATGGCGGTGTAGATATTTCCATGTTTATACAGATTACTCTGTAAGTATTTCCATGGATATACAGATGGCGGAGTAGATATTTCTATGTTTATAGAGATAGCCATGTAGATATTTCCATGTTTATACAGATGGCCGTGTAGACATTTCCATGTTTATAGACATAGCGTTGTAGATATTTCCATATTTATATAGATAGCGGGGTAGATATCTCCATTTTTATACAGGTAGGGGTGTAGATATTTCCATGTTTAAGCAGATGGCGCTGTAGATACTTCCATGTTTATAGAGATGGCGGTGCAGATATTTCCATGTTTATAGAGATAGCGGTGTAGATATTTCCATCTTTGCATAGATGGCAATGTATAAATTTCCATCTTTACACAGATAGCGGTGTAGATATTTCCATGTTTATACAGGTAGTGGTGTAGATATTTCCATGTTTATAGAGATATCGTTGTAGATATTTCCATGTTTATAGAGGTAGCGTTGAAAGCATTTCTATGTTTATAGAGAAAGCGGTGTGGATATTTCCATGTTTATGCAGATGGCGGTGCAAATATTTCCATGTTTATACAGATAGCGATGTAGATATTTCCATGTTTATACAGATGACTGTGTAGTTATTTCCAGGTTTATACAGAGAGCGGTGTAGATATTTCCATGTTCAGAAATATAGCGGTGTAGATATTTCCATGTTTATACAGATAGCGGTGTAGAGATTGCCATGTTTATGCAGCTCGTGTTGTAGATATTTCCATCTTTATACAGATGGCAGTGGAGATATTTCCATGTTTATGCAGACGGCGGTGTAGATATTTCCATGTTTATAGAGACGGCGTTGTAGATATTTCTATGTTTATACATATAGCGATGTAGATATTTCCATGTTTATAGAGATGGCGCTGTAGATATTTCCATGTTTATACAGATGGGCGTGTAGATAGTTCCATGTTTAAGGAAATGGCGGTGAAGATATTTTCATGTTTATAGAGATGGTGTTGCAGATATTTCAATGTTTATACAGATGACTCTGTAGATATTTCCATATTTATAAAGTTAGCGGTGTAGATATTTCCATATTTATACAGATCGTGTTGTAGATATTTCCATCTTTCCAAAGATGGCAGTGTAGCTATTTCCATGTTTATACAGATGGTACTGTAGATATTTCCATGTTTATACAGATTGCAGTGTAGATATTTCCATGTTCATGAAGATAGCTGTTTAGATATTTCCATGTCTACAGAGATTGCGGTGTAGGTATTTCCATGTTTATAGAGATAGGGGTGTAGATATTTCCATGTTTATACAGATAGCGTTGTAGATATTTCCAAGTTTATACAGATGGTGATGTAGATATTTCAATTTTTATACAGATTGCAGTGTAGATATTTCCATGTTCATGCAGATGGCGGTGTAGATATTTCCATGTTTATAATATTTCCAAGTTTATACAGATTGCAGTGTAGATATTTCCATGTTCATGCAGATGGCGGTGTAGATATTTCCATGTTTATAATATTTCCAAGATTATACAGATGGCGGTGTAGATATATCCAAGTTAATAGAGATGGTGTTCTAGATATTTCTATGTTTATAGAGATAGCGATGTAGATAATTCCATGTTTATAGAGATGGCGGTGTAAGTATTTCCATGTTTATAGGGACAGCGTTGTAGATATTTCCATTTTTATATAGATAGAGGTGTAGCTATTTCCATCTTTATACAGATAGAGTTGTTGTTATTTCCATGTTTATACAGATAGCGGTGTAGATATTTCCATGGTTATAGAGCTTGCGGTATAGCTATTTCCATCTTTATACAGATGGCAGTGTATATATTTCCATGTATATACAGACATCGGTGTAGATATTTCCATGTTTATACAGATGGCGATGTAGATATTTCCATTTTTATACAGATGGTGTTGTAGGTATTTCCATGTTTATAGAGATGGCGTTATAGATATTTCCATCTTTATAGAGATAGCAGTGTTGATATTTCCATGTTTATACAGATGGCTCTGTAGATATTTCCATGTAAATACAGATGGCCGTGTAGATATTTCCATGTTTATAGAGATGGAGGTGTAGATATTTCCATGTTTATAGAGTTGACTGTGTAGATATTTCCATGTTTATACAGATGGCGGTGTAGATATTTCCATGTTTATACAGATAGCAGTGTAGATATTTCCATGTTTATACAGATAGTGCTGTAGATATTTCCATGTTTATAGAGATAGCACTGTAGATATTTCCATCTTTATACAGATATTGGTGTAGATATTTCCATGTTTATACAGATTGCGGTGTAGGTATTTCTGGGTTTATGCTGATGGTGGTGTAGATATTTCCATGTTTATAGAGATGGCGGTGTAGATATTTCCACGTTTATAGAGATGGCCGTGTAGTTAATTCTATATTTATAGAGATAGCTGTGTAGTTATTTCCATGTTTATAGAGATTGCAGTGTAATTATTTCCATGTTTATAGAGATAGCAGTGTAAATATTTCCATGTTTATGCAAATATCAGTGTAGGTATTTCCACGTTTATACAGAGAGCGTTTTTGTTATTTCCATGTTTATACAGGTAGTGGTGTAGATATTTCCATGTTTATACAGCTCGGGGTGTAGATATTTTCATCCTTATTCAGATGGCAGTGTAGATATTTCCAAGTTTATACAGATAGCGGTGTAGATATTTCCATGTTTATAAAGATGGCGGTGTAGATATTTCTATGTTTATGGAGATGGCAGTGAAGATATTTTCATGTTTATAGTGATGGCGCTGTAGATATTTCCATGTTTATAGAGATAGCAGTGTGGATATTTCCATGTTTATACAGATGGCTGTGTAGATGTTTCCATGTTTATACAGATACCAGTGTAGATATTTCAATGTTTATGCAGATAGCAGTGGAGTTATTTCCATGTTTATACAGATAGCGATGTAGTTATTTACATGTTTATACAGATAGCGGTGTAGATATTTCCATGTTTATACAGAGAGCGCTGTTGATATTTCCTTGTTTATAGAGATGGCGGTGTAGATATTGCCATGTTTATAGAGATGGCGGTGTAGATATTCCCATGTTTATACAGATAGCGTTGTAGGTTTTTCCATGTTTATACAGATAACGGTGTAGATATTTCCATGTTCATGCAGAAGTCGGTGTAGGTATTTCGATGTGTATAGAGATCGCGTTGTAGATGTTTCCATGTTTATAGAGATGGTAGTGTAGAAATTTCCATGTGTATAGAGTTAGTGGTGTAGATATTCCCATGTTTATACAGATGGCTGTGAAGATATTTCCATGTGTATATAGATGGTCACGTAGATATTTCCATATTTCTGGAGATAGCGGTGTAGATGTTTCCTTGTTTATACAGACGGCAGTGTAGATATTTCCATGTTTACAATGATAGCGGTGTAGATATTTCCATATTTATACAGATGGCGGTGTACATATTTCAATGTTTATATAGATGGCATTGTAGATATTACCATGTTTATACAGAAGGCAGTGTAGATATTTCCATGTTTATACAGATAGCTTTGTATATATTTCCATTTTTATACAGATGACGGTGTAGATATTTCCCTGTTTATAGAGATACCGGTGTAGATATTTCCGTCTTTGCACAGATTGCGGTGTAGATATTTCCATGTTTATTCAGGTAGCGGTGTAGATATTTCCATGTTTACACAGTTAGCTCTGTAGATATTTCCATGTTTACACCGATAGCATTGTAGATATTTCCATGTTTATATAGATAGCGGTTTACATATTTCAATGTTTATTCAGATAGCGGTGTAGACATTTCCATGTTTATAGAGATAGCGTTGTAGATATTTCCATATTTATAGAGATAGCGGTGTAGATATTTCCATGTTTACACGCATAGCGGTGTAGATATTTCCATGTTTATACAGATCGTGGTGTAGGTACTTCCATGGTTATACAGATAGCGGTGTACATAATTCCATGTTTATACAGGTAGCGGTCTGGAAATTTCCATATTTATACAGATCACTGTGTAGATATTTCCATCTTTCTACAGATGGCAGTGTAGAGATTTCCATGTTTATAGAGATGGTGCTGTAGATATTTCCATGTTTATACAAATTGCAGTGTAGATATTTCCATGTTCATGCAGATGGCGGTGTAGACATTTCCAGGTTTATAGACATGGCGGTGTAGATATTTCTATGTTTATAGCGATAGCGGTGTAGATATTTCCATGTGTATAGAGATGGCGGTGATGTTATTTCCATGTTTATAGAGATAGTGGTGTAGACATTTCCATGTTTATACAGATATCGGTGTATATATTTCCATGTTTATACAGATAGCGTTGTTGGTATTTCCATGTTTATACAGACAGCGGTGTAGATATTTCCTTGTTTGTACAGCTAGCGGCGTAGATATTTCCAACTTTATAGAGATGGCAGTGTAGATATTTCCATATTTATACAGATAGCGGTGTAGATATTTCCATGTTTATACAGATAGCAGTGTAGATATTTCCATGTTTATAGAGATAACGGTGTAGGTATTTCCATATTCATAAAGATAGCGGTGTAGATATTTCCATATTTATACAGATGGCGGTGTAGATATTTCCATGTTTATACAGATGGCGGTGTGGATATTTCCATGTTTATAAAGATAGCGGTGTAGATATTTCCACGTTTATACAGATAGCGGTGTAGATATTTCCACGTTTACAGAGATAGCGGTGTAGATATTTCTATCTTTGCACAGATTGCGGTGTACATATTTCCATCTTTATACAGATGGCGGTGTAGATATTTCCATGTTTATAGATATAGTGGTGTAGATATTTCCATGTTTGTACAGATGGCAGTGTAGATAGTTCCATGTTTATGGAGATGGTGTAGATATTTTCATGTTCATAGAGATGGCGGTGTAGATATTTCCATGTTTACAGAGGTAGCGGTGTTGATGTAACCATGTTTATTCTGATAGATGTGTAGATATTTCCATGTGTATACAGATCGCAGTGTAGATATTTCCATGTATGTAGAGATGGCGGTGTAGATATTTCCATGTTTATACAGATAGCGGTATAGAAATTTCCGTGTTTATACAGATAGCGGTATAGATATTTCCATGTTCACACATATGGCGGTGTAGATACTTCTATGTTTATACAGATGGCTGTGTAGGTATTTCCAAGTGTATACAGATGACAGTGAAGATATTTCCATGTTCATAGAGATGGTTGTGTAGATATTTCCATGCTTATATAGATGACTGTGTAGATATTTGCATGTTTTTACAGATGGGGGTGTAAATATTTCCATGTTTATACAGATAGCGGTGTAGCTTTTCTATGTTTATAGAGATAGCGGTGTATATATTTCCATATTTATACAGATAGCGGTGTAGATATTTCCATGTTTATACAGATGGCGGTGTAGATATTTCCATATTTATAGAGATGGCGGTGTAGATACTTCCATGTTTACACAGATGGCCGTGAAGAGATTTCCATGTATAAACTGATAGCGGTGAAGACATTTCCATGTTTACGCAGATACAAGTGTAGATATTTCCATTTTTGCACAGATTGCGGTGTAGATATTTCCATCTTTACACAGATAGCGGTGTAGATATTTCCATGTTTACACAGAGAGCTCTGTAGATTTTTCCAAGTTTACACAGATAGCGTAGAAGATATTTCCATGTGGACAGAGATATGGGTTTAGATATTGCCATGTATATACAGATAGCGGGGTAGACATTTCCATGTTTATAGGGATAGCGGTGTAGATATTTCAATGTTTATACAGATAGGGGTGTAGATATTTCCATGTTTATGCAGATAGCATTGTAGAAATATCCTTGTTTATACAGAGACTGGTGTAGATATTTCTATGTTTATGCAAATCCTGGTGTAGATGTTTCCATTTTTATACAGATAGCGGTGTAGATATTTCCATGTTTATAAAGGTAGCGGTTTAGAAATTTTCATGTTTATACAGATCGCGGTGCAGATATTTCCATCCTTCTACAGATGGCAGTGTAGATATTTCCATGTTTACAGATGGCAGTATAGATATTTCCACGTTTATACAGATGGCGGTGTAGACATTTTCATGTTTATGCAGATGGCGATGTAGATATTTCCATGTTTAGAGAGATGGCTGTGTAAGTATTTCCATGTTCATAGAGATAGCGGTGTAGATATTTCCACGTTTATTCAGATAGCGTTGTTGGTATTTCCATGTATATACAGAGAGCGGTTTAGATATTTCTATATTTATACAGCTCGCGGTGTAGATATTTCCAACTTTATACAGATGACAGTGTAGATATTTCCATGTTTATACAGATATCAGTGTAGATATTTCCATGTTTATACAGATACTCGTGAAGATATATCCACGTTTACAGAGATAGCGGTGTAGATATTTGAATCTTTGAACAGATTGCGGTGTACATATTTCCATCTTTATACAGATGGCGCTGTAGATATTTACATGTTTATACAGATAGCGATGTAGATATTTCCATGTTTATACAGATGGCGGTGTAGAGAGTTTCATGTTTATGGAGATGGTGTAGATATTTCCATGTTCATAGAGATTGCGATGTAAATATTTCCATGTTTATAGAGATAGTGGTGTTGATATAAGCATCTTTATACAGATGGATTTGTAGATATTTCCACGTGTTTACAGATGGCAGTGTAGATATTTCCATGTTTATAGAGATGGTGTTGTAGATATTTAAAGGTTTATACAGATGACTGTTTATATATTTCCATGTTTATACAGATGGAGGTGTAGATATTTCCATGTTTATACAGATAGCGGGGTAGATATGTCCATGTTTTCAGAGATAGCGGTGTAGATATGTCCATGTTTATATAGATAGCGGTGTTGATATTTCCATGTTTATAGGGATAGCGGTGTAGATATTTCCATGTTTATACAGATAGCGCTGTAGTTATTTCCATATTTATGCTGATAGCGTTGTAGATATTTCCATGTTTATACAGATGGCTGTGTAGATATTTCCATGTTTATACAGAAGATGGTGAAGGTATTTCCATGCTAATACACATGGTGGTGTAGATATTTCCAAGTTTGTACAGATGACTCTGAAGGTATTTCCGTGTTTATACAGATGGCAGTGTAGATATTTCCATGTGTATAGAGATAGCGGTGTAGATATTTGCATGTTTATACAAATAGCGGTGTAGGTATTTCCATGTTTATACAGATAGCGGTGTTGGTATTTCCAAGATAGTACAGATAGCGGTGTAGATATTTACATGTATATACAGTTCGTGGTGTAGATATTTCCATGTTTTTAAAGATGGCGGTGTAGATATTTCCATGTTTATGGAAATGGCGGTGTAGGTATTTTCATGTTTATACAGATGGCATTATAGATATTTCCAAGTTTATAGAGATAGCAGTGTAGATATTTCCATGTTTATACAGACAGCTGAGAAGATATTTCTATGTGTATGCAGATGGCAGTGTAGATATTTCCATGTGTATAGAGATGGTGTTGTAGATATTTCCATGTTTATAGAGATGGTGGTGTAGATATTTCCATGTTTATACAGTTGAATGTGTAGATATTTCCATATTTATAGACATTGCGGTGTAGATATTTCCATGTTTATAGAGATAGGGCTGTAGATATTTCCATGTTTATAAAGATAGAGGTGTAGATATTTCCATGTTTGTAGAGATGGCGGTGTATATATTTCCATATTAATACAGATAGCGCTGTAGATATTTCCATGTTTATAAAGATGGAGGTGTAGATATTTCCATGTTTATTGAGATGGCGGTGTAGCTATTTCTATGTTTATACGATAGCGGTGTAGGTATTTCCATGTTTATACAGATAGCGGTATAGATATTTCCATCTTTGCACAGATGGCGTTGTAGATACTTCCATCTCTACGCAGATAGCGGTGTAGATATTTCCATGTTTACACATATATCTCTGTAGATATTTCCATGTTTTCACAGATTGCGTTGTAGATATTTCCTTCTTTATACAGATAGCGGTGTAGATATTTCCACGTTTATACAGATAGCAGTGTAGATATTTCCATTTTTACACAGATGGTGGTGTAGATAGTTTCATGTTTATGGAGATGGCGGTGTAGATATTTTCATGTTTATAGAGAGGGCGATGTAGATATTTCCATATTTATGGAGATAGCGGTGTAGATATTTCCATGTTTATACAGATGGTGATGTAGATATTTCCATGTTTATGGAGATAGCGGTATAGATATTTCCATGTTTGTTCACATAGCGGTGTAGATATTTCCATGTATATAGAGATAGCGGTGTAGATATTTCCATATTTATACAGATAGCGGTGTAGATAATTCCATGTTTATACAGATGACGCTGTAGGTATTTCCGTGATTATAGAGATGGCGGTGAGGATATTTCCATGTTTATACAGATAGCGGTGTAGATATTTCCATGTTTATACTGATAGCTGTGTAGATATTTCCATGTTTACACAGATAGAGGTGTAGATATTTCCACCTTTGCACAGATTACGGTGTAGATATTTCCATCTTTACACAGATAGCTGTGTAGATATTTCCATGTTTACATAGATAGCTCTGTAGATATTTCCATGTTTACACAGATTGTGTTGTAGGTATTTCCATCTTTATACAAATAGCGGTGTAGATATTTCCATGTTTATACAGATAGCGGAGTAGATATTTCTATTTTTACACAGATGGTGGTGTAGATAGTTCCATGTTTATGGAGATGGCGGTGTAGATATTTCCATATTTATAGAGATAGCGGTGTAGATATTTCTATGTTTATACCGCTAGAGGTGTAGGTATTTCCATGTGTATAGAGATAGTGGTGCAAATGTTTCCATATTTATACTGATGGCTTTGTAGGTATTTCCATGTGTATAGAGAAAGCGTTGCAGATGTTTCCATATTTATACTGATGGCTGTGTAGATATTTCCATGTGCATACAGATGGCAGGGTAGATAATTCCATGTTTCTAGAGTTGGTGGTGCAGATATTTCCATGTTTAATCAGATGGCCGTGTAGATATTTCCATATTTATAGAGATAGCGGTGTAGATATTTTCATGTTTATACAGATAGCGGAGCAGTTATTTCCATGTTTATGGAGATAGCGATGTAGATATTCCCATCTTTGCACAGATTGCTGTGTAGATATTTCCATCCTTAAATAGATAGCGGTGTAGATATTTCCGTATTTACACAGATAGCTGTGTAGATATTTCCATGTTTACACAGATATCATTGTAGATATTTCCGTCTTCATACAGATAGCGGCGAAGGTTTTTCCATGTTTATACAGATAGCGGTGTAGATGTCTCCATGTTTATATAGATAGCGGCATAGATATTTCCATGTTTATACAGATATTGTTGAACATATTTCCATGTTTATAGAGATAGCGGTGTATATATTTCTATATTTATAGAGAAAGCGGTGTAGATATTTCCATGTATATACAGATGGCGGCGTATTTATTTCCATGTTTATACAGATGGCAGTGTAGATATTTCCATGTATATACACATAGAAGTGTAGATATTTCCATGCTTATACAAATAGCGGTGTATATATTACCATGTTTACACATATAGTGGTGTAGATATTTCCATCTTTGCACACATTGCATTGTAGATATTTCCATCTTTGCTCAGATAGCGGTGTAGATATTTACATCGTTGCACGGATTGCGGTGTAGATATTTCCATATTTACACAGACAATGGTGTTGATATTTCCATGTTTACACAGATAGCGGTGTAGATATTTCCATGTTTACAATGAGAGCGTTGAAGATATTTCCGTGTATATTCAGATAGCATTGAAGATATTTCCATGTTTATACCGAGAGTGGTGCACATTTTCCCTGTTTATACAGATAGCGGTGGAGATATTTCCATGTTTATACAGATAGCGATGTAGGTTTTTCCATGTTTATACAGATAGCGGTGGAGGTATTTCCATGTTTATACAGATAGCGATGTAGATATTTCCATGTTAATACAGAAAGCTTTGTAGATATTTCCATGTGTATACAGATGGCAGTGTATTTATTTCCATGTTTATACAGATGGTGGTGCAGATATTTCCATGTTTATACAGATATCGGTGTAGATATTTCCATGTTTATTCAGATGGCGGTGTAGATATTTCCACGTTTATACAGATGGCGGTGTGGATATTTCCATGTTTGTGCAGATGGCGTTGTAGATATTTCCACGTTTACACAGATGGCGGTGTAGATATTTCCATGTTTATGCAGATGGCAGTGTAGATATTTCAATGTTTAGGCAGACGGCATTGTAGATACTTCCAAGTTTATGGAGAAGGCCGTGTGGATATTCCCATGTTTTTAGAGATAGCGGTGTAGGTATTTCCAACTTTTTAGTGATAGCGGTGTAGATATTTCCGTGTTTATACAAATAGCGGTGTGGATATTTCCGCGTTTATACGGAGGGTGGTGTTGATTTTTCCATGTTTCTAGGGATAGCAGTGTAGATATTTCCATGTTTATACAGATAGCGGTGTAGGTATTTCCATGTTTATACCGACAGTGTTGTAGACATTTCTATGTTTATAGAGATGGCTGTGTAGGTATTTCCATGTTTACAGTGATAGCGGTGTAGATATTTCCATCATTGAACAGATTGCGGTGTAGGTATTTCCATGTTTATACAGATAGCAGTGTAGATATTTCCATATTTAAAGAGATAGCGGTGTAGATATGTGCAAGTTTACACAGATGGCGTGGTAGGTATTTCCATGTTTATACAGATGACGGTGTAGATATTTCCACTTTTATACAGATAGCGGTGCAGATATCTTCATGTTTATGCAGATAGCAGCATGAATATTTCCATCTTTATACAGATAGCCGTGTAGATATTTCCATGTTTATGCAGATGGCGGTGTAGATATTTCCATGTTTATGCAGATGGCGGTGTAGATATTTCCTAGTTTGTAGAGATGGTGGTGTAGATATTTCCATGTTTATAGAAATGGCGGTGTAGATATTTCCATGTTTATACAGATGGCCGTGTAGGTATTTCCATGTTTATACAGATAGCGGTGTAGAAACTTCCATGTTTATACAGATAGCGGTGTAGATACTTCCATGTTTATACAGATAGCGGTGTTGGTATTTCCATGTTTATACAGATAGCGATGTAGATATTTCCATGTTTATTCAGATAGCAGTGTAGATACTTCCACGTTTATACAGATAGCGGGGTAGATATTTCCAAGTTTATAAAGATAGCGGTGTAGATATTTCCATGTTTATACAGATAGCGGTGTAGATATTTCCATGTTTATGCAGATAGCGGCGTATATATTTCCATGTTTATAGATATGGCTGTGTAGGTATTTCCATGTGTATAGAGATAGCGATGTAGATATTTCCATGTTTATACAGTTAGCGGTGTAGATATTTTCATGTTTATACAGACGGCGGTGTTGGTATTTCCATGTGTATACAGATTGCGGTGTAGATATTTCCATCTTTATACAGCTCGCGGTATAGATATTTCCATCTTTTTACAGATGGCAGTGTGGATATTTCCATGTTTATACAGATAGCGGTGGAGATATTTCCAGGTTTATACAGATAGCGGTGTAGGTATTTCCACGTTTATACAGGTAGCAGTGTAGAAATTTCCATGTTTATACAGATAGAGGTGTAGATATTTCCATGTTTATGCAGATAGTGGTGTAGATATTTCCATGTTTATAGAGATGGCGGTGTAGGTTTTTCCATGTGTATAGAGATAGCAATGTAGATATTTCCATGTTTATTCAGATAGCGGTGTAGATACTTCCATGTTTATACAGATAGCGGTGTTGGTATTTCCATGTTTATAGAGATGGCGGTGAAGTTATTTCCATGTGTATAGAGATAGCGATGTAGATATTTCCATGTTTATACAGATAGCAGTGTAGATATTTCCATATTTAAAGAGATAGCGGTGTAGATATGTCCATGTTTATACAGATGGCCGTGTAGATATTTCCATGTTTATACAGATAGCGTTGTAGATATTTCCATGTTTATGCAGATAGCGGTGTAGATATATCAGTGTTTATAGAGATGGCGGTGTAGGTATTTCCATGTGTATAGAGATAGCGATTTAGATATTTCCATGTTTATACAGATAGCTCTGTAGATATTTTCATGTTTATACAGACGGTGGTGTTGGTATTTCCATGTTTATACAGATAGCTGTGTAGATATTTCATTCTTTATACAGCTCGCGGTATAGATATTTCCATCCTTTTACAGATGGCAGTGTGGATATTTCCATGTTTATACAGATAGCGGTGTAGATACTTCCATGTTTATACAGATAGCGGTGTTGGTATTTTCATGTTTATACAGATAGCGATGTAGATATTTCCATGTTTATACAGATAGCGGTGTAGATATTTCCATGTTATACATATAGCGGTGTAAATATTTCCACATTTATACAGATAGCGGTGTAGATATTTCCATCTTTTTACAGATAGCGGTGTAGATATTTCCATGTTTACACAGATAGCGGAGTAGGTATTTCCATGTTTACACAGATAGCGACGTAGATATTTCCATGTTTATACAGATAGCGGCGTAGATATTTCCATGTTTATAGAGATGGCGGTGTAGGTATTTCCATGTGTATAGAGATAGCGACGTAGATATTTCCATGTTTATACAGATAGCGGTGTAGATATTTTCATGTTTATACAGACGGTTGTGTTGTTTTTTCCATGTATATACAGATAGCGGTGTAGATATTTCCATCTTTATACAGTTCGCGGTATAGATATTTCCATCTTTTTACAGATGGCAGTGTGGATATTTCCATGTTTATACAGATAGCGGTATAGATATTTCCATGTTTATACAGATGGCGGTGTAGTTCATTCCATGTTTATGGATATGGCGGTGTAGATATTTTCATGTTTATAGAGATGGCGGTGTAGATATTTCCGTGTTTATAGAGATAGCTGTGTTGATATTTCCATGTTTATAGAGATAGCTGCGTAGGTAATTCCATGTTTATAGAGATAGGGATGCAGATATTTCCATGTTTATACAGATGGCTGTGTAGATATTTCCATGTGTATGCACATGACATTGTTGATATTTGCATGTTTATAGAGATAGTGATGTAGATATTTCCATGTTTATGCAGATGACTGTGTAGATATATGCAGGTATATACAGATGGCGGTGTAGATATTTCCATGATTATAGAGATAACGGTGTAGATATTTCCATGTTTTTACAAATAGAGGTGTAGATATTTCCATGTTTATAGAGATAGCAGTGTAGATATTGCCATATTTATACAGATAGCGGTTTAGATGTATCCATGTTTATACAGATCACGGTGTAAATATTTCCATGTTTATACAGATGGCATTGTTGATTTTTCCATGTTTATACAGATAGCGGTGGAGATATTTCCACGTTTATACAGATAGCGGGGTAGATATTTCCAAGTTTATACAGATAGCGGTGTAGATATTTCCATGTTTATACAGATAGCGGTGTAGATATTTCCATGTTTATGAAGATAGCGGTGTGGTTATTTCCATGTTTATACAGATGACTGTGTAGATATATGCATGTATATACAGATGTCGGTGTAGATATTTCCATGTTTATAGAGATAACGTTGTAGATATTTCCATGTTTTTACAGATAGAGGTGTAGATATTTCCATGTTTATAGAGATAGCATTGTAGATATTTCCACATTTATACAGATAGCGGTTTTGATGTTTCCATGTTTATACAGATCACGGTGTAGATATTTCCATGTTTATACAGATGGCAGTGTCGATATTTCCGTGTTTATACAGATAGCGGTGCAGATATTTCCATGTTTATACAGATAGCGGTGTAGATATTTCCATGTTTACAGAGATAGCGGTGTACATGTTTCCATCTTTGCACAGATTGCGGTGTACATATTTCCATCTTTACACAGATAGCTGTATAGATATTTCCAAGTTTACACACATAGCTGTGTGGATACTTCCATGTTTACAGATTTAGCGTTGTAGACATTTCCATGTTTACACAGATAGCGGTGTAGATATTTCCACGTTTATAAAGATAGCAGTGTAGATATTTCCACATTTAAACAGATAGCGTTGGAGATATTTCCACGTTTATAGAGATATCGATGTAGATATTTCCACGTTTATACAGATAGCGTTGTAGATATTTCCTCGTTTATACAGATAGCGGTGTAGATATTTCCACATTTATACGGATAGCGTTGGAGATATTTCCACGTTTATACAGATATCGATGTAGATATTTCCACGTTTATACAGATAGCGTTGTAGATCTTTCCATATTTACACAGATAGCGGTGTAGGTATTTCCATGTTTACACAGATAGCGATGTAGATGTATCCTTGTTTATACAGATGGCTGTGTAGATATTTCCATGTGTATACACATGGCAGTGTAGGTATTTCCATGTTTATAGAGATGGTGGTGTAGACATTTGCATGTTTATAGAGATAGCGGTGTAGATATTTCCATGTTTATACAGATGGCTGTGTAGATATTTCCAGGTGTGTACAGATGGCGGTGTAGATATTTCCATGTTTATTGATATGGTGGTGTAGATATTTCCATGTTTATACAGATGACTGTGTAGGTATTTGAATGTTTATACAGATGGAGGTGTAGATATTTCCATGTTTCTAGAGATAGCGGTGTAGATATTTCCATGTTTCTACAGATATCGGTGTAGATATTTCCATATTTATACAGATAGCGGTGTAGATATTTCCATATTTAAAGAGATAGCGGTGTAGATATGTCCATGTTTATACAGATGGCGGTGTAGATATTTCCATGTTTATACAGATGACGGTGTAGGTATTTCCACGTTTATACAGATAGCGGTGTAGATATTTCCACGTTTATACAGATAGCGGTGTAGATATTTACAGTTTTATACAGACAGCGGAGTTGATATTTCCACTTTTATACAGATAGCAGTGTAGATATTTTCATGTTTATACAGATAGCGGCCTAAATATTTCCATCTTTATACAGATAGCTGTGTAGATATTTCCATGTTTATACAGATAGTGGTGTACATATTTCCATGTTTACTCAGATAGTGTTGCGGATATTTCCATGTTTATACAGATAGCCGTGTAGATATTTCCATGTTTATGCAGTAGGCGGTGTAGATATTTCCGTGTTTATGCAGATGGCGGTGTAGATATTTCCTAGTTTGTAGAGATGGCGGTGTAGGTATTTCCATGTTAATAGAGATAGCGGTGAAGATATTTCCATGTTTATAGAGATAGCGGTGTCGGTATTTCCATGTTAATAGAGATAGCGGTGTAGATATTTCCATGTTTATACAGATAGCAGTGTAGATATTTCCATGTTTATACGGATAGCGGTGTTGTTATTTCCATGTTTCTAGGGATAGCGGTGTGGATATTACCATGTTTATACAGATAGCGGTGTTGGTATTTCCATGTTGATGCAGATAGCGGTGTAGATATTTCAATGTTTATAGAGATGGCTGTGTAGATATTTCCATGTTAAAAGAGATGGCAGTGTAGATATTTCCATGTTTATACAGATGGCGGTGTAGATATTTCCATATTTACAATTGGTGGTGTAGTTATTTGCAAATTTACTCAGATAGCTGTGTAGATATTTCCATGTTTACACAGATATCGTTGTAGATATTTCCATGTTTATACTGATAGCGGTGTAGGTATTTCAATGTTTATAGAGATAGTGGTGTAGATATTTCCATGTTTATACATATTGTGGTGTAGATATTTCCATGTTTACACATATAACGGTGTAGATATTTCCAAGTTTACACAGATATCTGTGTAGATATTTCCATGTTTACACATATAGCATTGTATATATTTCCATGTTTATTCAGATAGCGGTGTAGATATTTCCTTGTTTATACAGATAGCGGTGGAGGTATTTTCATGTTTATAGAGATAGCTTCGTAGGTATTTCCATGTTCATAGAGATTGCGTTGTAGGTAATTCCTTGTTTATAGTGATAGCGGTGCAGATATTTCCATTTTTATACAGATAGCGGTGTAGTTATTTCCATTTTTATGCATATAGCGGTGTAGATATTTCCATGTTTACAGAGATGGCTGTGTAGATATTTCCATGTTTATACAGATGGCAGTGTAGATATTTCTTTGTTTATACAGATGGTGGTGCTGATATTTCCATGTTTATACAGATGACTTTATAGGTATTTCCATTTTTATACAGATGTCGGTGTAGATATTTTCATGTTTATAGAGACAGCGGTATGGGTATTTCCACGTTTATACAGATAGCAGTGTAGACATTTAAATGTTTACGGAGATACTGGTGTAAATATTTCTAAATTCAAACTGATAGCGGTGTAGATATTTCCATGATTATACAGATAGCGGTTTAGATATTTCCATGATAACAGAGATAGCGGTGTAGATATTTCCATGTGTATACAGATGGCAGTGTAGATATTTCCATTTTGCACAGATTCCGGTGTAGATACTTTCATCTTTACACAGATAGCGGAGTAGATATTTCCCAGTTTACACAGACAGCTGTGTAGATATTTTTATGTTTACATAGATTGCATTGTAGGTATTTCCCTGTTTACACAGATAGCGGTATAGATATTTCCAGGTTTATACAGATAGCGGTTTATTTATATCAATGTTTATACAGATAGCCGTGGAGATATTTCCATGTTTATAGAGATAGCTTTGAAGATATTTCCATGTTTATACAGATAGCGGTGTAGATGTTTCCATGTTAATAGAGATAGCAGTGTAGATATTTCCATGTTTATACAAATGGCTGTGTAGAAATTTCCGTGTCTATACAGATGGCTGTGTAGATATTTCCATGTATATACAGATGACTCTGTAGATATTTTCATGTTTATACAGATGGTGGTGTAGATATTTCCATGTTTACACAGAGAGCATTGTAGATATTTCCAAATTTATACAGATAGCGGTGTAGGTATTTCCATGTTTATATAGATAGCCGTGTAGATATTTGTATGATTATACAGATAGCGGTGTTGGTATTTCCATGTTTATACAGATAGCGGTGTAGATATTTCCATGTTTATACAGCTCGCGGTGTAGATATTTACATCTTTATACTGATGGCAGTGTGGATATTTCAATGTTTATACAGACATCGGTGTAGATAGTTCCATGTTTATGGAGATGGCAGTGCAGATATTTTCATGTTTATAGAGATGGCGGTTTAGATATTTCCATGTTTATAGAGATGACGTTGTGGATGTTTCTATGTTTATGCAGATAGCGGTGTAGATATTTGAATGTTTATACAGATAACGGTCTAGATATTTCCATGTTTATACAGATCGCGGTGAAGGTATATCCATGTTTATACAGATGGCGGTGTAGATATTTCCATGTTTATACAGATAGCATTGTAGATATATCCAAGTTTATACAGATAGTGGTGTAGGTATTTCCATGTTTATAATGATAGCGGACTTTATATTTCCATGTTTACACAGATAGCGTTGTAGAAATTTTCACGTTTATAGAGATAGTGGTTTACATATATCCAAGTTTATACAGATAGCGGTGTAGATATTTCCATGTTTACGGAGATAGCGGTGTAGATATTACCATGTTTATACAGATAGTGGTGTAGATATTTCCATGTTTATACGGATTGTGGTGTAGATATTTCCATTTTTATACAAGTAGCGGTGTAGTTATTTCCGTGTTTAAACAGATCACGGTGTAGATATTTCCATCTTTTTACAGATGGCGGTGTAGATATTTCTATGTTTATACAGATGGCGGTGTAGATATTTCCATGTTTATGCAGATGGTGTTGTAGATATTTCCATGTTCATAGAGATGGCGGTGTAGATATTTCTATGTATGTAGTGATAGTAGTGTAGATAATCCCATGTTTATAGAGATGGTGTTGTAGGTATTTGCATGTTTACGGGTATAGTGGTGCAGATATTTCCATGTTTATACAGATAGCGGTGTAGATATATCCATGTTTATAAAGAAAGCGGTGTTGGTATTTCCTCGTTAAAACAGATAGCGGTGTAGATATTTCCATGTGTATTCAGCTGGTGATGTACATATTTCCATCGTTATACAGATAGCAGTGTAGATACTTCCATGTTTATGCAGATAGCGGTGTAGTTATTTCCATGTTTACACAAATGGCGGTGTAGATAGTTCCATGTTCATGGAGATGGTGGTGTAGATATTTTCTTGTTTATAAAGATGGCGGTGTAGATATTTCCATGTTTATAGATATTGCGGTGTAGTTATTTCCATGTTTATACAGATCGTGGTGTAGATATTTCCATGTTTATACAGATGGCGGTGTAGATATTTCCATTTTTATACAAGTAGCGGTGTAGATATTTCCATGTTTATGCAGATCGCGGTGTAGATATTGCCATCTTTTTACAGATGGCGGTGTAGATATTTATATGTTTATACAGGTGGCGTTGTAGATATTTCCATGTTTATGCAGATGGCGTTGTAGATATTTCCATGTTTATAGAGATGGCGGTGTAGATATTTCTATGTATGTAGAGATAGCAGTGTAGATAATCTCATGTTTATACAGATGGAGTTGTAGTTATTTCCATGATTATGGGGTATAGTGGTGTAGTTATTTCCATGTTTATACAGATAGCGGCGTAGCTATATCCATGTTTATACAGCTCGCGGTGTAGATATTTACATCTTTATACAGATGGCAGTGTAGATATTTCCATGTTCATAAAGATGGCGGTGTAGATATTTCCATGTTTATAGAGATGGCGGTGTACATATTTCCATCTTTACAGAGACAACGGTGTAGATATTTCCATGTTAATAGAGATAGCGGTGTAGGTATTTCCATGTTCATAGAGATAGCGGTGTAGATATTTCCATGTTTATACTGATGGAGGTGTAGTTATTTCCATGTTCATAGAGATAGCGGCGTAGATATTTCCAAGTTTGTACTGATGGCTGTGTAGATATTTCCATGTGTATACAGATGGCAGTGTAGTTATTTCCATGTTTATATAGATCGGGGTGTAGATATTTCCATGTTTATACAGATGACTGTGTAGATATTTCCATATTTTACAGATGGTGGTGTAGTTATTTCCATGTTTATAGGGATAAAATTGTAGAAATTTCCATGTTTATGCAGATGGCGGTGTATTTATTTCCATGTTTATGGAGATATGTGTGTAGATATTTCCATATTTATACAGACGGTGGTGTAGATGTTTCCATGCTTATACATATAGTGGTATAGATATTTCCATTTTTATAGAGATACCGGTGAAGATATTTCCATGTTTATACAGATCGTGGTGTATATATTTCCATGTTTATACAGATAGCGGTGTAAATGTTTAAATGATTATACAGATGGCAGTGTAGTTATTTCCATGTTTATACAGATGGCGGTGTTGATTCTTCCATGTTTATACAGATGGCAGTGTTGAAATTTAAGTGTTTATATATATGGCAGTGTAGATGTTTCCATGTTTATACAGATGGCGGAGTAGGTATTTCCCTGTTTATAGAGACTTTGGTGTAGATATTTCCATGTTTATACAGATGGCTGTGTACATATTTCCGTGTTTGTATAGATGGTGGTGCAGATATTTCCATGTTTATACAGAAAGCGGTGTTGATATTTCCAAGTTTATACAGATGGGGGTGTAGATAGTCCCAAGTTTATACAGATGGTGCTGTTGATACTTCCATGTTTATACAGATGGCGGTGTTGATATTTCCATGTTTATACAGATGGCGGTGCAGATATATCCATGTTTATACAGATGGCGGTGTAGATATTTCCATCTTTATACAGATGGCGGTGTAGATATTTCCATGTTTATACAGATAGCGGTGAAGATATTTCCATGTTTATACAGATAGCGGTGTAGTTATTTCCAAGTTCATAAAGATAGCGGTGTAGATATTTTCATGTTTATAGAGATATTAGTGGAGATATTTCAATGTTTATACAGATAGCGGTGAAGATATTTCCATGTTCATGAAGATAGCGGTGTAGAGATTTCCATGTTTATACAGATAGCGGTGGAGATATTTCAATGTTTATACAGATAGGGATGTGTATATTTCCATGTATATACAAATAGCGATGTAGACATTTCCAATTTTATACAGATAGCGGTGTAGATATTTCCACGTTTATACAGATAGTGGTGTGGATATTTCCATGTTTATAGAGATAGCGCTGTAGATATTTCCATGTTTATACAGATAGCGGTGAAGATATTACCATGTTTTCACAGATGGCGGTGTGGATATTTCCATCTTGGCACATATTGCGGTGTAGATATTTCGATTTTTACACAGATAGCGGTGTAGATATTTCCATGTTTACACAGATAGTGTTGTAGATATTTCCATGTTTACACAGATAGCATTGTTGATATTTGCATGTTTACACAGATAGCGGTGTAGATATTCCCATATTTATACAGATAGCGGTGTAGAAGTTTCCATGTTTACACAGATAGCATTGTAGATATTTCCATGTTTATACAGATAGCGGTGTAGATATTTCCATGTTTATACAGATCGTGGTGTAGATACTTCCATGTTTATACAGATAGCGCTGTAGCTGTTTCCATGTTTATACAGATAGCGGTGTAGATATTCCCATATTTATACAGATAGCGGTGTAGAAGTTTCCATGTTTACACAGATAGCGTTGTAGATATTTCCATGTTTATACAGATAGCGGTGTAGATATTTCCATGTTTATACAGATCGTGGTGTAGATACTTCCATGTTTATACAGATAGCGCTGTAGCTGTTTCCATGTTTATACAGGTAGCGGTGTAGAAATTTCCATGTTTATACAGATCGTAGTGTAGATATTTCCATCTTTCTACAAATGTCAGTGTAGATATTTCTATGTTTATACAGATGGCGGTTTTGATAATTCCATCTTTATACATATGGTGGTGTAAGTATTTCCATGTCTATACAGATAGCAGTGTAGATATTTCCATGTTTATACAGATAGCGGTGGAGATATTTCCATGTTTATACAGATAGCGGTGTAGGTATTTCCATGTTTATAATGATAACGGTGTAGATATTTCCAGGTTCATAGAGATGGCTTTGTAGATATTTCCATGTGTAAATAGATGGCAGTGTAGGAATTTCCATGTTTATAAAAATGGAGGTGAAGATACTTCCATGTCTATACAGATGACTGTGTAGATATTTCCATGGTTTTGCAGATGGCGGTGTAGATATTTCCATGTTTATACAGATAGCTTTGTGGCTATTTCCATGTTGATACAGAGAGAGAAGAGGATATTTCCATGTTTATAGAGATGTCCTGGTAGATATTTCCATGTTTATACAGATGGCAGTGTAGGTATTTCCATGTTTATAGACATATTTGTGTAGATATTGCCATTTTGATATCGATGGCGGTGTATATATTTCCATGTGTATACAGATTGCAGTGTAGTTATTTCCATGTTTATAGAGATGGCTGTTTAGATATTTCCATGTTTATACGGATTGCCGTGTAGATGTTTCCATGTTTATACAGATGACTGTGTAGCTATTTCCATGTTTATACAGATGACGGTGTAGTTATTTCCGTGTTTATACAGATAGCCATGTAGATATTTCCATGTTTATACTGATAGCTGTGAAGACATTTCCATGTTTATAGAGATAGCGGTGTAGATATTTCCATATTTATACAGATAGCAGTGTAGATATTTCCATGTTTATACAGATAGCGGTGTAGATATTTCCATATTTATACAGATAGCGGTGTAGTTATTTCCATGTTTACACAGATGACTGTGTATATATTTCCATGTTTATACAGATGACTGTGTATATATTTCAATGTTTGTACAGATGGCAGTGTAGATATATCCATATTTATATAGATATCGGTGTACATATTTCCATGTTTATACAGATAGCGGTGTGGCTGTTTCCATGTTTATACAGATAGTGATGTAGATATTTCCATGTTTACAGAGATGGCTTTGTCGATATTTCCATGTTTATAGAGATAGCAGTGTAGATATTTCCATATTTATACAGACAGCCATGTAGATATTTCCATGTTTACGCAGATGGCGGTGTAGATATTTCCATGTTTATACAGATTACTCTGTAAGTATTTCCATGGATATACAGATGGCGGAGTAGATATTTCTATGTTTATAGAGATAGCCATGTAGATATTTCCATGTTTATACAGATAGCCGTGTAGACATTTCCATGTTTATAGACATAGCGTTGTAGATATTTCCATATTTATATAGATAGCGGGGTAGATATCTCCATTTTTATACAGGTAGGGGTGTAGATATTTCCATCTTTAAGCAGATGGCGCTGTAGATACTTCCATGTTTATAGAGATGGCGGTGCAGATATTTCCATGTTTATAGAGATAGCGGTGTAGATATTTCCATCTTTGCATAGATGGCAATGTATATATTTCCATCTTTACACAGATAGCGGTGTAGATATTTCTACATTTATACAGATAGCGGTGTAGATATTTACATGTTTATACAGATAGCGGTGTAGATATTTCCATGTTTGCAAAGATAGCGGTCTAGGTATTTCCATTTTTATGTAGCTAGCGGGGTAGATATTTCCATGTTTACACAGATAGCGGTGTAGGTATTTCTATGTTTACACAGATAGGGTTGTAGATATTTCCATGTTTATACACATAGCAGTGGGGATATTTCCATGTTTATACACATAGCGGTGTGGATATTTCCATATTCATAGAGATAGCGGTGTAGTTATTTCCATGTTTATAAAGATACCAGCGTTGATATTTCCATGTTTATACAGATAGCCGTGGACATATTTACATGTTTATAAACATAGCGGTGTAAATATTTCCATGTTTATAGAGATAGCGTTGTAGATATTTCCATCTTTATACAGATTGCGGTGTAGATATTTCCATGTTTATACAGATGGCTGTGCAGATATTTCCACGTTTATACAGAGGGCTGTGTAGATATTTCCATGTTTATAGAGAGAGCAGTGTAGATATTTCCATGTTTATACAGATAGCGGTGTAATTATTTCCATGTTTGCAGAGATAGCGGTGTAGATATTTCCATATATATACAGATAGCGGTGTAGATAGTTCCATGGTTATACAGATAGCGCTGTAGATATTTCCATGGTTATACAGATAGCGGTGTAGATAGTTCCATGGTTATACAGATAGCGGTGTAGATATTCCCATGTTTATACAGATCGCGGTGTAGATATGTCCATGTTTATACAGATGGCAGTGTAGTTATTTCCATGTTTATACAGATAGCGGTGTGGCTATTTGCATGTTTTTACAGATAGCGGTGTAGGCATTTCCATGTTTATAGAGATGGCTTTGAAGATATTTCCATTTTTGTACAGATGACAGTGTAGATATTTCCATGTTTATACAGATGACGGTGTAGATATTTCCATGTTTCTACAGACAACTGTGTAAGTATTTCCAAGTTTATACTGATGGTGGTGTAAATATTTCCTTGTTTATACAGATGCCTGTGTAGATAATTCCATGTTTTTACAGATGGCGGTGTAGGTATTTCCATGTTTATAGAGATAGCAGAATAGATATTTCCATGTTTATACAGATAGTGATGTAGATATTTCCATGTATATACAGATCGCGGTGTAGATATTTCCATGTTTATACTGATAGCGGTGTAGATATTTTCATGTTTATACAGATAGCGGTGTTGGTATTTCCATGTTTATACAGATAGCGTTGTAGATATTTCCATGTTTATACAGATCGCGGTGTAGATATTTTCATGTTTATACAGATAGCGGTGTAGATATTTCCATGTTTATACAGATAGCATTGTAGATATTTCCATGTTTATACAGTTCGCCGTGTAGATATTTCCATTTTTATACAGATGGCAGTGTAGATATTTCCATGTTTATACAGATGGAGGTGTAGATATTTCCATGTTTATACAGATCATGGTGTAGATATTTCCATCTTTCTTCAGATGGCAGTGTAGATATTTCCATGTTATACAGATAGCGGTGTTGTTATTTCCTTGTTTATAGGGTAGCGGTGTAGATATTTCCATGTTTAAACAGATAGCCTTGTAGTTATTTCCATGTTTATATCGATAGCGGTGTAGATATTTCCATATTTATAGAGACAGCGGTGTAGATATTTCCATGTTTATACAGATAGTGTTGTAGATATTTCCATGTTTATACAGATAGTGGGGTAGATATTTCCATGTTTATACAGATAGCGGTGTAGATATTACCATATTTAAAGAGATAGCGGTGTAGATATTTCCATGTTTATAGAGATAGCTGTGTAGGTATTCCCATGTTTACAGATAGTGGTGTAGATATTTCCATGTTTATACAGATCGTTGTGTAGATATTCCCATGTTTATACAGATAGCGGTGTAGATATTTCCATGTTTACACAAGTAACGGTGTATATATTTCCATGTTTATACGGATCGCGGTGTAGATATTTCCATGCTTTTACAGATGGTGGTGTGGATATTTCTATGTTTATACAGATGGCGGTGTAGATATTTCCATGTTTATACAGATGGCGGTGTAGATATTTCCATGTTTATACAGTTAGTGGTGCATATATTTCCAAGTTTATTCAGAAAGCTGTGTAGATATTTCCATGTTTATAATGATGACTGTGTAGATATTTCCATGTTTATATGGATGTCGGTGTACATATTTCCATGTTTATAGAGATAGCAGTGTAGATATTTCCATGTTTTTTACAGATAGCGGTGCAGATACTTCCATGTTTCTACACGTAGCAGTGTAGATATTTCCATGTTTATGCAGATGACTGTGTAGATATTTCCACGTGTATACAGATGGCGGTTTAGATATTTCCATGTTTATAGAGATAACGGTGTAGATATTTCCATGTTTATAGAGATTGCGGTGTAGATATTTCCATGTTTATACAGATAGAGGTGCAGATATTTCCATGTTCATACAGATCGCCGTGTAGATTTTCCCAGTTTATACAGACAGCGGTGTAGATATTTCCATGTTTATACAGATAGCGGTGCAGATATTTGCATGTTCATACAGATAACTGTCTAGATATTTCCATGTTTATACAGATAGCGGTGTAGATATCTCCATATTTATACAGATCGCGGTGGAGATATTTCCATGTTTATACAGATGGCGGTGTAGATATTCCCATGTTTATGCAGATGTCATTGTAGTTATTTCCATGTTTATAGAGATGGCTTTGTAGATATTTCTATGTTTATAGAGATAGTAGTGTAGATAGTCCCATGTTTATAGAGATGGCGTGGTAGGTATTTCCATGTTTATGTGTATAGTGGTGTAGATATTTCCATGTTTATACAGATAGCGATGGAGTTATTTCCATGTTTACACAAGTGACGGTGTAGATAGATTCATGTTCATGGAGATGGTGGTGTAGATATTTCCATGTTTATAATGATGACTGTGTAGATATTTCCATGTTTATATGGATGTCGGTGTACATCTTTCCATGTTTATAGAGATATCAGTGTAGATATTTCCATGTTTTTTACAGATAGCGGTGCAGATACTTCCATGTTTCTACTCATAGCAGTGTAGATATTTCCATGTTTATGCAGATGACTGTGTAGATATTTCCACGTGTATACAGATGGCGGTTTAGATATTTCCATGTTTATAGAGATAACGGTGTAGATATTTCCATGTTTATAGAGATAGCGGTGTAGATATTTCCATGTTTATACAGATAGAGGTGCAGATATTTCCATGTTCATACAGATCGCAGTGTAGATTTTCCAAGTTTATACAGACAGCGGTGTAGATATTTCCATGTTTATACAGATAGTGGTGCAGATATTTGCATGTTCATACAGATAACGGTCTAGATATTTCCATGTTTATACAGTTAGCGTTGTAGATATTTCCATGTTTGTTCAGACAGCGGTGCAGATATTTCCATGTTTATACACATAGCGGTGCAGATATTTCCATGTTTACATAGATAGCGGTGGAGATGTTTCTATGTTTATACAGATAGCGATGTAGATATATCCATGTCTATACAGATAGCGGTGTAGATATTTGCATGTTTATACAGATAGCGGTGTAGATATTTCCATGTTTATACAGATAGCGGAGTAGATATTTCCACGTTTATACAGATAGTGGTGGAGGTATTTCTATGTTTATACAGATGACGGTGTAGATATTAACATGTTTATACAGATAGCGGTGTAGATAATTCCAAGTTTATTCAGATATTGGTGTAGGTATTTACATGTTTATACAGATCGCGGTGGAGATATTTCCATGTTCATACAGATGGCGCTGTTGACATTTCCATGTTTACACAGATAGCGGTGTAGATATTTCCAAGTTTATACAGATAGTGATGTAGGTATTTCCATGTTTATACAGATAGCGGTGTAGATATTTCCATGTTTATACAGATAGCGGTGTAGGAATTTCCATATTCATAGACATAGCGGTGTAGATATTTCCATGTTTATGCTGATGGCTGTGTAGATATTTCCATGTGTATACAGATGGCAGTGTAGATATTTCCATGTTTATACTCACGGAAGTGTAGATATTTCCATGTTTATATAGATGACTGTGTAGATATTTCCATGTTTTTACAGAGGGCATTGTAGATATTTCCATGTCTATACAAATGGCGGTGTGGATATTTCCATGATTATACAGATGAAGGTGTTGATATTTCCAGGTTTATACAGATGGCGGTGTTGATATTTCCATGTTTATGGAGATGGCAGTGTAGATATTTCCGTGTTTATAGGGATTGCGGTGTAGATATTTCCATATTTACACAGAAATTGGTGTAGATATTTCCATGTTTATACAGATGACTGTGTAGATATTTCCACGTTTATACAGCTCACGGTGTAGGTATTTCCATGTTTATACAGATGGCGATGTAAATATTTTCATGTTTATGGAGATGACAGTGTAGATATTTTCATGTTTACAGAGATGGCGGTGTAGATATTTCCATGTTTATAGGGATTGTGGTGTAGATATTTCCATGTTTATAGAGATAGCGGTGTAGGTATTTCCATGTTTATAGAGATAGCATTGTAGATGTTTCCATGTTTATACTGATGGCTCTGTAGATTTTTCCATGTGTATACAGATGGCAGTGTAGATATTTCCATGTTTATAGACATGGTGGTGAATATATTTCCATGTTTATACAGATGACTGTGCAGATATTTCCATGTATATACAGATGGTGTTGTAGATATTTCCATGTTTATAGAGATAGCGGTGTAGCTATTTCCATGTTTATTCAAATAGCGGTGCAGATATTTCCATGTTTATACACATAGCGTTGTAGATATCTCCATGTTTATATAGATAGCGGTGGAGATGTTTCCATGTTTATACAGATAGCGGAGAAGTTATTTCCAACTATATGCAGATAGCGGTGGAGATATTTCTATGTTTATACAGATTGCGTTGTAGATATTTAAATGTTTATACAGATAGCGGTGTAAATATTTCCAAGTTTATACAGATAGTGGTGTAGGTATTTCCATGTTTATACAGACAGCGGTGGAGATGTTTCCATGTTTATGCAGGTAGCGATGTAGATATTTCCATGTTTAAACAGATAGCGGTGTAGATATTTGCATGTTTTTACAGATAGCGGTGTAGATATTTCCATGTTTATACAGATAGCGGAGTTGATATTTCCATGTTTATACCTATAGCGGTGGGGATATTTCCATGTTTATACAGAAGGCGGTGTAAGTATTTCCATGTTTATACAGATAGCGGTGAAGATATTTCCAAGTTTGTGCAGATATTGTTGTAGGTATGTCCATGTTTATGCAGAATGCGGTGTAGATATTTCGGTGATTATACTGTTAGCGGTGTAGGTATTTCCATGTTTATAGAAATCTTGGTGTAGATATTTCCATGTTTATTCTGATGACTTTGTAGATATTTCCATGTGTATACAGATGGCAGTGTAGTTATTTCCATCTTTATACTCACTGAGGTGTAGATAATTCCATGTTTATATAGATGGCGGTGTAGGTATTTCCATGTTTATAGAGATAGTGGTGTAGATTTTTCCATGTTTATACAGATAGCGGTGTAGATATTTCCATGCTTATGGAGATACTTGTGTTGGTATTTCCATGTTTATGCACATAGCGGTGAAGATATTTCCATGTTTATACAGCTTGTGGTGTAGATATTTCCATCTTTGTACAGATGGCAGTGTAGGTATTTCCATGTTTATGCAGATAGCTGTGTAGATATTTCCATGTTTATAGAGATAGCGGTGTAGATATTTCCATATTTACACAGATAGCCGTGTAGATATTTCCATGTTTCTTCAGATGGCGGTGTACCTATTTCCATGTTTACACAGATAGCAGTGTGGCTATTTCCATGTTTATACAGATGGCAGTGTAGATATTTCCATGTTTACACAGATAGCGATGTACATATTTCCATGTTAATAGGGATAGCGGTGTAGATCTTTCCATGTTTATACAGATAGTGGTGTAGGTATTTCCATGTTTATACAGATAGCGTTGGAGATATTTCCATGTTTATACAGATGGCACTGTAGATATTTCCAAGTTTATACAGATGGCAGTGTGTATATTTCCATGTATATACAGATAGCGGTGAAGGTATTTCCATGTTTATACAGATATCGGTGTAGGTATTTCCATGATTATAGAGATAGTGGTGTAGATATTTCCTTGTTTATACAGATGACTGTGTAGAGATTTCCAGGTGTATACTGATGGCAGTGTTGATATTTCCATGTTTATACAGACAGCGGTGTAGATATTTCCATGTTTATAGAGATAGCAGTGTAGATATTTCCATGTTCATACAGATAGCGGTGTAGATATTTCCATGTTTATACAGATAGCGGTGTAGTTATTTCCAAGTTCATAAAGATAGCGGTGTAGATATTTCCATGTTTCTAGAGATATCAGTGGAGATATTTCAAAGTTTATACAGATAGCGGTGAAGATAATTCCATGTTCATAAAGATAGCGGTGTAGGGATTTCCATGTTTATACAGCTGGCGGTGTAGATATTTCCATGTTCATAAAGATGGTATTGTTGATATTTCCATGTTTATGGAGATAGCGGTGGAGATATTTCAATGTTTATACAGATAGGGATGTGTATATTTCCATGTATATACAAGTAGCGATGTAGACATTTCCAATTTTATACAGAGAGCGGTGTAGATATTTCCACGTTTTTACAGATAGTGGTGTAGATATTTCCATGTTTATAGAGATAGCGGTGTAGATATTTCCATCTTTATACAGATAGCGGTGTAGTTATTACCATGTTTTCACAGATGGCGTTGTGGATATTTCCATCTTGGCACATATTGCGGTGTAGATATTTCGATGTTTACACAGATAGCGGTGTATATATTTCCATGTTTACACAGATATTGTTGTAGATATTTCCATGTTTACACAGATAGCATTGTAGATATTTGCATGTTTATACAGATAGCGGTGTAGTTATTTCCATATTTATACAGATAGCGGTGTAGAAGTTTCCATGTTTATACAGATAGCGGTGTAGATATTTCCATGTTTATACAGATAGCAGTGTAGATATTTCCATGTTTATACAGATCGTGGTGTAGATACTTCCATGTTTATACAGATAGCGGTGTAGCTGTTTCCATGTTTATACAGGTAGCGGTGTAGAAATTTCCATGTTTATACAGATGTCTGTGTAGTTATTTCCATGTTTATACAGATGGCGGTGTAGATATTTCGATGTTTATAGAGATAGCCATGTAGATATTTCCATGTTTATACAGATAGCGGTGTAGACATTTCCATGTTTATAGAGATGGCGTTGTAGATATTTCCATATTTATACAGATAGCGGTGTAGATATTTCCGTGTTTATACAGATAGCGGTATAGATATCTCCATGTTCATACAGATAGCGGTGTAGATATTTCCATGTTTATTCAGATCGTGCTGTAGATATTTCCATGTTTATACAGATAGCGGTGTAGATATTTCCAAATTTATACAGATAGTGGTGTAGATAATTCCATGTTTACAGAGATAGCGGTGTAGATATTTCCAAATTTTCACAGATTGCAGCGTACATATTTCCATCTTTACACAGATTGCGGGTTACATATTTCCAAGTTTACACAGATAGCTGTGCACATATTTCCATGTTTTCACAGATAGTATTGTACATATTTCCATGTTTATACAGATAACGGTGTAGATATTTCCATGTTTATAAAGATAGCGGTGTAGATATTTCCATGTTTATACAGATCGCAGTGTAGATATTTACATCTTTCTACAAATGTCAGTGTAGGTATTTCTATGTTTATTCTGATGGCGGTGTTGATATTTCCATGTTTATACAGATGGCGGTGCAGATATTTCCATGTTTATGCAGATGGCGGTGTAGATATTTCCATGTTTATAGAGATGGCGGTGTAGATATTTCTATGTTTATAGAGATAGCGGTGTAGATAATTCCATCTTTATACATATGGTGGTGTAAGTATTTCCATGTCTATACAGATAGCAGTGTAGATATTTCCATGTTTATACAGATAGCGGTGGAGATATTTCCATGTTTATACAGATAGCGGTGAAGGTATTTTCATGTTTATAATGATAACAGTGTAGATATTTCCAAGTTTATACAGATGGCTCTGTAGATATTTCCATGTGTATATAGATGGCAGTGTAGGAATTTCCATGTTTATACAAATGGAGGTGAAGATACTTCCATGTTTATACAGATGACTGTGTAGATATTTCCATGGTTTTGCAGATGGCGTTGTAGATATTTCCATGTTTATACTGATAGCTTTGTGGCTATTTCCATGTTGATACAGAGAGAGAAGAAGATATTTCCATGTTTACAGAGATGTCCTGGTAGATATTTCCATGTTTATACAGATGGCAGTGTAGGTATTTCCATGTTCATAGAGATAGCTGTGTAGATATTTCCATTTTGATATCGATGGCGGTGTAGATATTTCCATGAGTATACAGATGGCAGTGTAGATATTTCCATGTTTATAGAGATGGCTGTTTAGATAATTCCATGTTTATATGGATTGCCGTGTAGATATTTCCATGTGTATGTAGATGGCAGTGTAGGAATTTCCATGTTTATACAAATGGAGGTGATGATACTTCCATGTTTATACAGATGACTTTGTTGATATTTCCAAGGTTTTTCAGATGGCGGTGTAGATATTTCCATGTTTATACAGATAGCTTTGTGGCTATTTCCATGTTGATACAGAGAGAGAAGAAGATATTTCACAGATGGCGGTGTGGATTTTCCATCTTGGCACAGATTGTGGTGTAGATATTTCCATCTTTACAAAGATAGCGGTGTAGATATTTCCATGTTTACACAGATAGCATTGTAGATATTTCCATGTTTACACAGATAGCGTTGTAGATATTTGCATGTTTATACAGATAGCGGTGTAGGTATTTCCATATTTATACAGATAGCGGTGTAGATCTTTCCATGTTTATACAGATAGCGGTGGAGATATTTCCATGTTTATAGAGATAGCGGTGGAGATATTTCAATGTTTATAAAGATAGCGATGTACATATTTCCATGTTTATACAGATAGCGACGTAGATATTTCCAAGTATATACAGAGAGCGGTGTAGATATTTCCATGTTCATACAGATAGCGGTGTAGATATTTCCATGTTTTTACAGATAGCGATGTAGATATTACCATGTTTACACAGATGGCAGTGTAGATATTTCCATCTTGGCACAGATTGCGGTGGAGATATTTCCATCTTTACACAGATAGCGGTGTAGATATTTCCATGTTTACACAGATAGCAGTGTAGATATTTCCATGTTGACACAGATTGCGTTGTAGATACTTGCATGTTTATACAGATAGCGGTGTAGATATTTCCATGTTTATACATATGACTGTGTAAATATTTCCAAGTATACACAGATAGCGGTGTAGATATTTACCGGTTGATACAGATTTCGGTGTAGATATTTCCATGTTTATACAGATAGGGTGGTAAATATTTCCATGTTTATACAGATTGTGGTGTAGTTATTTCCATGTTTATGGAGATAGCGGTGTAGATATTTCCATGTTTATACAGTTGGCTTTGTAGTTATTTCCATGTTTATACAGATGAAGGTGTAGATATTTCCATATTTATACTGATGACTGTGTAGATATTTTCATGTATTTGCAGATGGCGTTGTAGATATTTCCATGTTTATACAGATAGCGGTGTGGCTATTTCCATGTTCATTCAGATAGCAGTGTAGATATTTCCATGTTTATAGAGATGGCTTTGTAGATATTTCCATGTTTATACAGATGGCGTTGTAGATATTTCCATGTTTATACAGATAGCGGTGTGGCTATTTCCATGTTCATTCAGATAGCAGTGTAGATATTTCCATGTTTATAGAGATGGCTTTGTAGATATTTCCATGTTTATACATATGGCAGTGTAGATATTTCCATGTTTATAAAGATGGTGGTGTAGATATTTCCATGTTTATACAGCTGACGGTGTAGATATTTTCGTCTGTATACAGATGGCAGTGTAGATATTTCCATGTTTATACAGATAGTTGTGTAGATATTTCCATTTTTAACCAGATGGCGGTGTAGATAGTTCCATGTTTATGGAGATGGCGGTGTAGATATTTCCATGTTTATAGAGATGGCGGTGTAGATATTTCCACGTTTATACAGATAGCGGTGTAGATCTTTCCATGTACAGAAAGATAGCGGTGTAAATATTTCCATGTCTACAGAGATAGCAGTGGAGTTATTTCAGAGTTTATACAGATAGCGATGTATATATTTCCATGTTTATACAGATAGCGATGTATATATTTCCAATTTTATACAGATGGCGGTGTAGATATTTCCATGTTTATACAGATAGCGGTTTAGATATTTCCATGTTTATAGAGATGTCATTGTAGATATTTCCATGTTTATAGAGAAAGCGGTGTGGATATTTCCATGTTTATGCAGATGGCGGTGCAGATATTTCCATGTTTATACAGATAGCGGTGTAGATATTTCCATGTTTATGCAGATGACGGTGTAGATATTTTCATCTGTATACAGATGGCAGTGTAGATATTTCCATGTTTATACAGATAGTGGTGTAGATAATTTCCATTTTTAACGAGATGGCGGTGTAGATAGTTCCATGTTTATGGAGATGGCGGTGTAGATTTTTTCATGTTTATAGAGATGGTGGTGTAGATATTTCCACGTTTATACAGATAGCGGTGTAGATATTTCCAAGTTTATACAGATAGCCTTGTAGATATTTCCATGTTCAGAAAGATAGTGGTGTAGATATTTCCATGTTTACAAATATAGCGGTGGAGATATTTCAATGTTTATACAGATAGCGATGTACATATTTCCATGTTTATACAGATAGAGATGTATATATTTCCAAGTTTATACATATAGCGGTGTAGATATTTCCATGTTTATACAGGTAGTGGTGTAGATATTTCCATGTTTATAGAGATATCGTTGTAGATATTTCCATGTTTATAGAGGTAGCGGTGAAGGCATTTCCATGTTTATAGAGAAAGCGGTGTGGATATTTCCATGTTTATGCAGATGGCGTTGCAGAAATTTCCATGTTTATACAGATAGCGGTGTAGATATTTCCATGTTTATACAGATGTCTGTGTAGTTATTTCCATGTTTATACAGATGGCGGTGTAGATATTTCGATGTTTATAGAGATAGCCATGTAGATATTTCCATGTTTATACAGATAGCGGTGTAGACATTTCCATGTTTATAGAGATGGCGTTGTAGATATTTCCATATTTATACAGATAGCGGTGTAGATATTTCCGTGTTTATACAGATAGCGGTATAGATATCTCCATGTTCATACAGATAGCGGTGTAGATATTTCCATGTTTATTCAGATCGTGCTGTAGATATTTCCATGTTTATACAGATAGCGGTGTAGATATTTCCACATTTATACAGATAGCGGTGTAGATAATTCCATGTTTACAGAGATAGCGGTGTAGATATTTCCAAATTTTCACAGATTGCAGCGTACATATTTCCATCTTTACACAGATTGCGGGTTACATATTTCCAAGTTTACACAGATAGCTGTGCACATATTTCCATGTTTTCACAGATAGTATTGTAGATATTTCCATGTTTATACAGATAACGGTGTAGATATTTCCATGTTTATAAAGATAGCGGTGTAGATATTTCCATGTTTATAGAGATAGCGGTGGAAGAATTTCCATGTATATACTGATAGTGATGTAGATATTTCCATGTTTATACAGATAGTGGAGTAGATATTTCCCTGTTTATACAGATTTTGGTGTAGATATTTCCATGTTTATACAGATAGGGTGGTAGATATTTCAAAGTTTCTACAGATTGTGTTGTAGGTATTTCCATGTTTATAGAGATAGCGGTGTAGATATTTCCATGTTTATACAGATGGCTTTGTAGATATTTCCATTTTTATACAGATGAAGGTGTAGATATTTCCATATTTATACTGATGACTATGTAGATATTTCCATGTTTATACAGATGGCGTTGTAGATAATTCCATGTTTATACAGATAGCGGTGTGGCTATTTCCACGTTCATACAGATAGCAATGTACATATTTCCATGTTTATAGAGATGGCTTTGTAGATATTTCCATGTTTATACATATGGCAGTGAAGATATTTCCATGTTTATACAGATGGCGGTGTAGATATATCCATGTTTATGCAGATGGCGTTGCCGATATTTCCATGTTTATACAGATAGCGGTGTAGGTATTTCCAGGTTTGTACAGATAGCGGGGGAGATATTTCAATGTTTTTACAGATGGCAGTGTAGATATTTCCAAGTTTATACAGATAGCGGTGTAGATATTTCCATGTTTATACAGACTGCGGTGTAGATATTTCCATGTTTATACATATGACTGTGTAGATATTTCAACGTATTTGCAGATGGCGGTTTAAATATTTCCATATTTATAGAGATAGCCGAGTAGATATTTCCATGTTCATGCAGATGGCGGTGAAGATATTTCCATGTTTATAGAGATGGCAGTGTAGATATTTCTATGTTTATAGAGATATCGGTGTAGATAATTCCATGTTTATAGAGAAGGCAGTGTAGGTATTTCCATGTTTATAGAGATAGTGGTGTAGGTATTTCCATGTTTACACAGATAGCGTTGTAGATATTTCCATGTTTATACAGATGGCGGTGTAGATATTTCCATGTTTATGCAGATGGCGGTGCCGACATTTCCATGTTTATACAGATAGCGGTGTAGGTATTTCCATGATTGTACAGATAGCGGGGGAGTTATTTCCATGTTTATACAGATAGCGGTGGAGATATTTCAAGGTTTATACAGATGGCAGTGTAGATATTTCCTAGTTTATACAGATAGCGGTGTAGATATTTCCATGTTTATACAGACTGCGGTGTAGATATTTCCATGTTTATACAGATGACTGTGTAGATATTTCAACGTTTTTGTAGATGGCGGTTTAAGTATTTCCATATTTATAGAGATAGCCGTGTAGATATTTCCATGTTCATGCAGATGGCGGTGAAGATATTTCCATGTTTATAGAGATGGCAGTGTAGATATTTCTATGTTTATAGAGATATCGGTGTAGATAATTCCATGTTTATAGAGATGGCAGTGTAGGTATTTCCATGTTTACAGAGATAGTGGTGTAGGTATTTCCATGTTTATACAGATAGCGGTGTAAATATTTCCATGTTTATACAGATAGCAGTGTTGGTATTAACATGTTTATACTGATAGTGGTGTAGATATTTCCATGTTTATACAGCTGACGGTGTAGATATTTTCATCTGTATAAAGATGGCAGTGTAGATATTTCCATGTTTATACAGATAGTGGTGTAGATATTTCCATTTTTAACCAGATGGCGGTGTAGATAGTTCCATGTTTATGGAGATGGCGGTGAAGATATTTTCATGTTTATAGAGATGGCGGTGTAGATATTTCCACGTTTATACAGATAGCGGTGTAGATATTTCCATGTTTATACAGATAGCGGTGTAGATATTCCCATGTTCAGAAAGATAGCGTAGTAGATATTTCCATGTTTAGAGAGATAGCGGTGGAGATATTTCAATATTTATACAGATAGCGATGTACATATTTCCATGTTTATGCAGATAGCGATGTATATATTTCCAAGTTTATACAGATAGCGGTGTAGATATTTCCATGTTTATACAGGTAGTGGTGTAGATATTTCCATGTTTATAGAGATATCGTTGTAGATATTTCCATGTTTATAGAGGTAGCGGTGAAGGCATTTCCATGTTTATAGAGAAAGCGTTGTGGATATTTCCATGTTTATGCAGATGGAGGGGCAGATATTTCCATGTTTATACAGATAGCGGCGTAGATATTTCCATGTTTATACAGATGACTGTGTAGTTATTTCCATGTTTATACAGATGGCGTTGTAGTTATTTCCATGTTTATAGAGATAGCCATATAGATATTTCCATGTTTATACAGATAGCGCTGTAGTCATTTCCATGTTTATAGAGATGGCGTTGTAGATATTTCCACATTCATACAGATAGCGGTGTAGATATTTCCGTGTTTATACAGATAGCGGTATAGATATTTCCATGTTCATACAGATAGCGGTGTAGATATTTCCATATTTATACAGATCGTGCTGTAGATATTTCCATGTTTAAACAGATAGCGGCGTAGATATTTCCACATTTATACAGATAGCGGTGTAGATAATTCCATGTTTACAGAGATAGCGGTGTAGATATTTCCAAATTTTCACAGATTGCGGCGTACATATTTCCATCTTTACACAGATAGCGGGTTACAAATTTCCATGTTTACACAGATAGCTGTGTAGATATTTCCATGTATTCACAGATAGTGTTGTAGATATTTCCATGTTTATACAGATCACGGTGTAGATATTTCCATGTTTATAAAGATAGCGGTGTAGATATTTCCATGTTTATACAGATAGCGGTGGAGGTATTTCCATGTATATACTGATAGCGATGTAGACATTTCCATGTTTATACAGATAGTGGTGTAGATATATCCCTGTTTATACAGATTTCGGTGTAGATATTTCCATGTTTATACAGATAGGGTGGTAGATATTTCCATGTTTATACAGATTGTGGTGTAGGTATTTCCATGTTTATAGAGATTGCGGTGTAGATACTTCCATGTTTATACAGATGGCTTTGTAGATATTTCCATGTTTATACAGACGAAGGTGTAGATATTTCCATATTTATACTGATGACTGTGTAGATATTTTCATGTATTTGCAGATGGCTTTGTAGATATTTCCATGTTTATACAGATAGCGGTATGGCTATTTCCACATTCATTCAGATAGCAGTGTAGATATTTCCATGTTTATAGAGATGGCTTTGTAGATATTTCCATGTTCATACAGATGGCGTTGTAGATATTTCCATGTTTATACAGATAGATGTGTGGCTATTTCCACGTTCATACAGATAGCAGTGTAGATATTTCCATGTTTATAGAGATGGCTTTGTAGATATTTCCATTTTTATACATATTGCAGTGTATATATTTCCATGTTTATACAGATGGCGGTGTAGATATTTCCATGTTTATGCAGATGGCGGTGCCGATATTTCCATGTTTATACAGATAGCGGTGTAGCTCTTTCCATGTTTGTACAGATAGCGGGGGAGATATGTCCATGTTTATACAGATAGCGGTGGAGATATTTCAATGTTTATACAGATGGCAGTGTAGATATTTCCAAGTTTATACAGATAGCGGTGTAGATATTTCCATGTTTATGCAGACTGCGGTGTAGATATTTCCATGTTTATTCATATGACTGTGTAGATATTTCAACGTTTTTGCAGATGGCGGTTTAAATATTTCCATATTTATAGAGATAGCCGTGTAGATATTTCCATGTTCATGCAGATGGCGGTGAAGTTATTTCCATGTTTATAGAGATGGCAATGTAGATATTTCTATGTTTATAGAGATAGTGGTGTAGATATTTCCATGTTTATACAGATAGCGGTGCAGGTATTTCCATGTTTATACAGATAGCGGTGTTGGTATTTCCATGTTTATACAGATAGTGGTGTAGATATTTCCATGTTTATACAGCTGACGGTGTAGATATTTTCATCTGTATACAGATGGCAGTGTAGATATTTCCATGTTTATACAGAAAGTGGTGTAGATATTTCCATTTTTAACCAGATGGCGGTGTAGATAGTTCCATGTTTATGGAGATGGCGGTACAGATATTTTTACGTTATAGAGATGGCGGTATAGATATTTCCACGTTTATACAGATAGCGGTGTAGATATTTCCATGTTTATACAGATAGCTGTGTAGATATTTCCATGTTCAGACAGATAGCGGTGTAGATATTTCCATGTTTATAGAGATATCGTTTTAGATATTACCATGTTTATAGAGGTAGCGGTGAATGCATTTCCATGTTTATAGAGAAAGCGGTGTGGATATTTAAATGTTTATGTTGATGGCGGTGCAGATATTTCCATGTTTCTACAGATTGCGGTGTAGATAATTCCATGTTTATACAGATTACTGTGTACTTATTTCCATGTTTATACAGATGGCGGGGTAGATATTTCCATGTTTATAGAGATAGCCATGTAGATATTTTCATGTTTATACAGATAGCGGTGTAGACATTTCCATGTTTATAGAGATGGCGTTGAAGATATTTCCATATTTATACAGATAGCAGTGTAGATATTTCCGTGTTTATACAGATAGCGGTGTAGATATTTCCATGTTCATACAGATAGTGGTGTAGATATTTCCATGTTTATACAGATCGTGCTGTAGCTATTTCCATGTTTATACAGATAGCGGTGTAGATATTTCCACATTTATACAGATAGCGGAGTAGATAATTCCAGGTTTTCAGAGATAGCGGTGTAGATATTTCCAAATTTTCACAGATTGCGGTGTACATATTTACATCTTTACACAGATAGCGGGTTAGAAATTTCCATGTTTACACAGATAGCTGTGTAGATATTTCCATGTTTTCACAGATAGTGTTGTAGATATTTACATGTTTATTCTGATCACGGTGTAGATATTTCCATGTTTATAGAGATAGCAGTGGAGGTATTTCCACGTATATACTGATAGCGATGTAGATATTTCCATGTTTATACAGATAATGGTGAAGATATTTCCCTGTTTATACAGATTTCGGTGTAGATATTTCCATGTTTATACAGATAGGGTGGTAGATATTTCCATGTTTATACAGATTGTGGTGTAGGTATTTGCATGTTTATAGAGATAGCGGTGTAGGCATTTCCATGTTTATACAGATGGCTTTGTAGCTATTTCCATGTTTATACAGACGAAGGTGTAGATATTTCCATATTTATACTGATGACTGTGTAGATATTTTCATGTATTTGCAGATGGCGTTGTAGATATTTCCATGTTTATACAGACAGCGGTGTGGCTATTTCCACGTTCATTCAGATAGCAATGTAGATATTTCCATGTTTATAGAGATGGCTTTTTAGATATTTCCATGTTTATACAGATGGCTTGTAGATATTTTCATGTTTATACAGATAGCGGTGTGGCTATTTCCACGTTCATACAGATAGCAGTGTATATATTTCCATGTTTATAGAGATGACTTTGTAGATATTTCCATGTTTATACATATGGCAGTGTAGATATTTCCATGTTTATACAGATGGCGGTGTAGATATTTCCATGTTTATGCAGATGGCGGTGCCGACATTTCCATGTTTATACAGATAGCGGTGTAGGTATTTCCATGTTTGTACAGATAGCGGTGGAGATATTTCCATGTTTATACAGATAGCGGTGGAGATATTTCAATGTTTATACAGATGGCAGTGTAGATATCTCCATGTTTATACAGATAGTGGTGTAGATATTTCCATGTTTATGGAGATATCGTTGTAAATATTTCCATGTTTATAGAGGTAGTGGTGAAGGCATTTCCATGTTTATAGAGAAAGCGGTGTGGATATTTCCATGTTTATGCAGATGGCGGTGCAGGTATTTCCATGTTTATACAGATAGCGGTGTAGATACTTCCATGTTTATACAGATGACTGTGTAGTTATTTCCATGTTCATACAGATGGCGGTGTAGACATTTCCATGTTTATAGAGATGGCGTTGTAGATATTTCCATGTTTATACAGATGGCGTTGTAGATATTTCCATGTTTATACAGATAGCGGTGTGGCTATTTCCACGTTCATACAGATAGCAGTGTAGATATTAACATGTTTATAGAGATGACTTTGTAGATATTTCCATGTTTATACATATGGCAGTGTAGATATTTGCATGTTTATAGAGATGGCGGTGTAGATATTTCCATGTTTATGCAGATGGCGGTGCCGTTATTTCCATGATTATACAGATAGTGGTGTAGGTATTTCCATGTTTGTACAGATAGCGGTGGAGATATTTCAATATTTATACAGATAGTGATGTACATATTTCCATGTTTATACAGATAGCGTTGTATATATTTCCAGGTTTATACAGATAGCGGTGTAGATATTTCCATGTTTATACAGGTAGTGGTGTAGATAATTCCATGTTTATAGAGATATCGTTGTAGATATTTCCATGTTTATAGAGGTAGCGGTGAAGGCATTTCCATGTTTATAGAGAAAGCGGTGTGGATATTTCTATGTTCATGCAGATGGCGATGCAGATATTTCCATGTTTATACAGATAGCGGTGTAGATATTTCCAAGTTTATACAGATGACTGTGTAGTTATTTCCACGTTTATACAGATGGCGGTGTAGATATTTCCATGTTTATAGAGATAGCCATGTAGATATTTCCATGTTTATACAGATAGCGGTGTAGGTATTTCAATGTTTGTACAGATAGCGGTGGAGATATTTCAATATTTATACAGATAGTGATGTACATATTTCCATGTTAAAACAGATAGCGATGTATATATTTCCAAGTTTATACAGATAGCGGTGTAGATATTTCCATGTTTATACAGGTAGTGGTGTAGATATTTCCATGTTTATAGAGATATCGTTGTAGATATTTCCATGTTTATAGAGGTAGCGGTGAAGGCAATTCCATGTTTATAGAGAAAGCGGTGTAGATATTTCCATGTTTATGCAGATGGCGATGCAGATATTTCCATGTTTATACAGATAGCGGTGTAGGTATTTCCATGTTTATACAGATGACTTTGTAGTTATTTCCATGTTTATACTGATGGCGGTGTAGATATTTCCACGTTTATAGAGATAGCCATGTAGATATTTCCAAGTTTAGACAGATAGCGGTGTAGACATTTCCATGTTTGTAGAGATGGCGTTGCAGATATTTCCATATTTATACAGATAGCGGTGAAGTTATTTCCGTGTTTATACAGATAGCGGTATAGATATTTCCATGTTCATACAGATAGCGGTTTAGATATTTCCATGCTTATACAGATCGTGCTGTAGATATTTCCATGTTTATACAGATAGCGGTGTAGATATTTCCACATTTGTACAGATAGCGGTGTAGATAATTCCAGGTTTACACAGATAGCAGTGTAGATATTTCCAAATTTTCACAGATTGCGGCGTACATATTTCCATCTTTACACAGATAGCGGGTTACAAATTTCCATGTTTACACAGATAGTTGTGTAGATATTTCCATGTTTTCACAGATAGTGTTGTAGATATTTCCATGTTTATACAGATAACGGTGTAGATATTTCCATGTTTATAAAGATAGCGGTGTCGATATTTCCATGTTTATACAGATAGCAGTGGAGGTATTTCCATGTATATACTGAGAGCGATGTAGATATTTCCATGTTTATACAGATAGTGGTGTAGATATTTCCCTGTTTATACAGATTTCGTTGTAGATATTTCCATGTTTATACAGATAGGGTGGTAGATATATCCATGTTTATACAGATTGTGGTGTAGGTATTTCCATGTTTATAGAGATAGCGGTGTAGATATTTCCATGTTTATAGAGATGAAGGTGTAGATATTTCCATATTTACACTGATGACTGTGTAGATATTTTCATGTATTTGCAGATGGCTTTGCAGATATTTCCATGTTTATACAGAGGAAGGTGTAGATATTTCCATATTTATACTGATGACTCTGTAGATATTTTCATGTATTTGCAGATGGCGTTGTAGATATTTCCATGTTTATACAGATAGCGGTGTGGCTATTTCCACGTTCATTCAGATAGCACTGTAGATATTTCCATGTTTATAGAGATGGCTTTGTAGATATTTCCATGTTTATACATATGGTAGTGTAGATATTTCCATGTTTATACAGAAGGCGGTGTAGATATTTCCATGTTTATGCAGATGGCGGTGCCGATATTTCCATGTTTATACAGATAGCGGTGTAGGTATTTCCATGTTTGTACAGATAGCGGTGGAGATATTTCCATGTTTATAAAGATAGCATTGTAGATATTTCCACATTTATACAGATAGCGGTGTAGATAATTCCATGTTTACAGAGATAGCGGTGTAGATATTTCCAAATTTTCACAGATTGCGGCGTACATATTTCCATCTTTACACAGATAGCGGGTTACAAATTTCCATGTTTACACAGATATCTGTGTAGATATTTCCATGTTTTCACAGATAGTGTTGTAGACATTTCCATGCTTATACAGATCGTGCTGTAGATATTTCCATGTTTATAAAGATAGCAGTGTAGATATTTCCACATTTATACAGATAGCGGTGTAGATAATTCCATGTTTACAGAGATAGCGTTGTAGATATTTCCAAATTTTCACAGATTGCGGCGTACATATTTCCATCTTTACACAGATAGCGGGTTACAAATTTCCATGTTTACACAGATAGCTGTGTAGATATTTCCATGTTTTCACAGATAGTGTTGTAGATATTTCCATGTTTATACAGATAACGGTGTAGATATTTCCAGGTTTATACAGATGACTTTGTAGGTATTTCCATGTTTATACAGATTGCGGTGTAGGTATTTCCATGTTTATAGAGATAGCGGTGTAGATATTTCCATGTTTATACAGATGGCTGTGTAGATATTTCCATGTGTATACAGATGGCAGTGTAGGTATTTCCATATTTATACAGATGGAGGTGTACATATTTCCATGTTTATACATATGACTGTGTAGATATTTCCATGTTTTTACAGATGGCGGTGTCACTATTTCCATGATTATACAGATAGCAGTGGAGATATTTCCATGTTTATACAGATAGCGGTGGAGATATTTCCATGTTTAAAGAGATAGCGGTGTAGATATTTCCATGTTTATACAGATAGCTGTGTGGCTATTTCCATGTTTGTACAGATAGCGTTGGAGATATTTCCATGTTTATACAGATAGCGGTGGAGATATTTCCATGTTTATGCAGATAGCGGTGGAGATATTTCCATGTTTATACAGATAGCGGTGTAGATATTTCCATGTTTATACAGATAGCTGTGTGGCTATTTCCATGTTTATACAGATAGCGGTGTAGATATTTCCATGTTTATAGAGATGGCTGTGTAGATATTTACATATTTACACAGATGGCAGTGTAGATATTTCCAATTTTAGACAGATAATGGTGTAAGTATTTCCATGTTTATGCAGATTGCGGTGTAGGTATTTCCATGTTTATAGAGACAGCCATGTAGATATTTCCATGTTTATACAGATAGCGGTGTAGACATTTCCATGTTTATAGAGATAGCGCTGTAGATATTTCCATATTTATACAGATTGCGGTGTCACTATTTCCATGTTTATACAGATAGAGGTGGAGATATTTCCATGTTTATACAGATAGCGGTGGAGATATTTCCATGTTTATACAGATAGCTGTGAGGCTATTTCCATGTTTATACAGATAGCGTTGGAGATATTTCCATGTTTATACAGATAGCTGTGTAGATATTTCCATGTGTATACAGATGGCAGTGTAGATATTTCCATGTTTATACAGATGGAGGTGTAGGTATTTCCATGTTTATACAGATGACTGTGTAGATATTTCCATGTTTTTACAGATGGCAATGTAGATATTTCCATGTTTATACAGATAGCGGTGTGGCTATTTCCACGTTTATACAGATAGCGGTGTAGATATTTCCATGTTTAGAGATGGCTGTGTAGATATTTTCAAGTTTATACAGATGGCAGTGTAGATATTTTCATGTTTATACAGATTGTGGTGTAGATATTTCCAGGTTTATACAGATGACTGTGTAGTTATTTCCATGTTTATATAGATGGCGGTGAAGATATTTCCATGTTTATAGAGACAGCCATGTAGATATTTCCATGTTTATACAGATGGCGGTGTAGACATTTCCATGTTTATAGAGATAGCGTTGTAGATATTTCCATATTTATACAGATAGCGGTGTAGATATTTCCATGTTTATACAGATAGCGGTATAGATATTTCCATGTTCATACAGATAGCGGTGTAGATATTTCGATGCTTATACAGATCGTGCTGTAGATATTTCCATGTTTAAACAGATAGCGGTGTAGATATTTCCACATTTATACAGATAGCGGTGTAGATATTTCCATGTTTACAGAGATAACGGTGTAGATATTTCCATGTTTATACAGATAGCGGTGGAGATATTTCCATGTTTATGAAGATAGCGTTGGAGATATTTTCATGTTTATAGAGATGGTATTGTAGATATTTCCGTATTTATACAGATAGCCGTGTAGATATTTTGATGTTTATTCAAATGGTGGTGTAGATATTTCCGTGTTTATACAGATAGCGGTGTGGCTACTTCCATGTTTATACAGATGGCAGTATAGTTATTTCCAGGATTATACAAATATCGATGTAGATATTTCCATGTTTATAGAGATAGCGGTGTAGATATTTCCGTGTTTATACAGATGGCTGTGTGGACATATCCATATGTATACAAATGGCATTGTAGATATTTCCATGTTTACACAGATGTAGGTGTAGGTATTTCCATGTTTATACAGAAGACTGTGTAGATATTTCGATGGTTTTATAGATGGCGTTGCAGATATTTCCATGTTTATACAGATGGCTGTGTGGATATTTCCATGTGTATACATATGGCAGTGTAGATATTTCCATGTTTACACAGATGGAGGTGTAGGTATTTCCATGTTTATACAGATGACTGTGTAGATATTTCCATGTTTTTACAGATGGCGGTGTAGATATTTCCATGTTTATACAGATAGCGGTGTGGCTATTTCCATGTTTATACAGACGGAGGCGTAGATATTTCCATGTTTATTCAGATGGCTGTGTAGGTATTTCCATGTTTTTACAGATAGCGGTGTAGATATTTACATGTTTATACAGGTAGCGGTGTGTCTATTTCAATGTTTATACAGAAAGCGATGTAGATATTTCCATGTTTATACAGATAGCGGTGTAGATATTTCCATGTTTATACAGATACCAGTGGAGATATTTCCATGTTTATACAGATGGCGGTGTAGATATTTCCAAGTTTATGCAGATAGCGATGTAGGTATTTCCTTGTTTATACAGACTGCGGTGCAGTTATTTCCATGTTTATACAGATAGCGGTGGAGTTATTTCCATGTTTATAGAGATAGCAGTGTAGATATTTCCATATTTATACAGATAGCAGTGTAGATAATTCCATGTTTATTCAAATGGCGGTGTAGATATTTCCAGGTTTACACATAGCGCTGTGGCTGGTTCCATGTTTACAGTGGGTAGGGTAGATATTTTCATGTTTATACAGATAGTGGTGTAGATATTTCCATGTTTATGAAGATAGCGGTGTAGATATTTCCATGTTTATAGAGATAGCGGTGGAGATATTTCTATGTTTATAGAGATAGCCGTCGAGATATTTCCATGTTTATACATATAACGATTTATATATTTCCATGTTTCTGCAGATAGCGGTGTAGATATTTCCATGTTTATACAGATAGCGGCGTAGATATTTCCATGTTTATACAGATAGTGGTGTAGATAATTCCATGTTCATAGGGATAGCGGTGGAGATATTTCCATGTTTGTACATATAGCGATGTAGATATTTCCATGTTCACACAGATAGCGGTGGAGATATTTCCATGTTTATACAGATAGCGGTTGAGATATTTCCATGTTTATACAGATAGCGTAGGAGATATTTCCATGTTAATAGAGATGGCGGTGTAGATATTTCCATATTTATACAGATAGCCGTGTAGATATTTCGATGTTTATTCAGAAGGTGGTGTAGATATTTCCATGTTTATACGGATAACGGTGTGGATACTTCCATGTTTATACAGATACCGGTGGAGATATTTCCATGTTTATACAGAAAGCGATGTACATATTTCCATTTTTATACAGATAGCGGTGTAGATATTTCCGTGTTTATACAGATACCAGTGGAGATATTTCCATGTTTATACAGATAGTGGTGGAGATATTTCCATGTTTATACAGATGGCGGTGTAGATATTTCCAAGTATATGCAGATAGCGATGTAGGTATTTCCATGTTTGTACAGACTGCGGTGCAGTTATTTCCCTGTTTATACAGATAGCGGTGGAGTTATTTCCATGTTTATAGAGATAGCAGTGTAGATATTTCCACATTTATACAGATAGCAGTGTAGATAATTCCATGTTTATTCAGATGGCGGTGTAGATATTTCCAGGTTTACACATAGCGGTGTGGCTGGTTCCATGTTTACAGTGGGCAGTGTAGATATTTTCATGTTTATACAGATAGTGGTGTAGATATTTCCATGTTTATAAAGATAGCGGTGTACATAATTCCATGTTTATAGAGATAGCGGTGGAGATATTTCCATGTTTATAGAGATAGCCGTCGAGATATTTCCATGTTTATACATATAACGATTTAGACATTTCCATGTTTCTACGGATAGCGGCGTAGATATTTCCATGTTAATACAGATAGCGTTGTAGATATTTCCATGTTTATACAGATAGCGTTGTATATATTTCCATGTTTATACAAATAGCGATGGAGATATTTCCATGTTTATACAGATTGCATTGGAGATAGTTCCATATTTATAGAGAGGGCAGTGTAGATATTTCCAAGTTTATACAGATGGCGGTGTAGATATTTCCATGTTTATACAGATCGTGGTGTAGATATTTCCATGTTTAATCAGATGGCGGTGTAGGTATTTCCATGTTTATACAGATAGCGGTGTACGTATTTCCATGTTTATAGAGATAGCGGTGTAGATATTTCCATGTTTATACAGATTGCTTTTTAGATATTTCCATGTGTATACAGATGGCAGTGTTGCTTTTTCTTTGTTTATAGAGATGGCGGTGTAGTTATTTCCATATTTATACAGATAGCCGTGTAGATATTTCGATGTTTATTCAGAAGGTGATGTAGATATTTCCATGTTTATACAGATAGTGGTGTGGCTACTTCCATGTTTATACAGATGGCAGTATAGGTATTTCCAGGTTTATACAGATAGCGATGTAGATATTTCCATGTTTATAGAGATAGCGGTGCAGATATTTCCATGTTTATACAGATGACTGTGTGGATATTTCCATGTGTATACAGAGGGCAGTGTAAATATTTCCATGTTTACACAGATGGAGATATAGCTATTTCCTTGTTTACAGAGATGACAGCGTAGATATTTCCATGTTTTTACAGATGGCGGTGTAGATATTTCCATGTTTATATAGATATCGGTTTGGCTATTTCCATGTTTATACAGATAATGATGTAGATATTTCCATGTTTATAGAGATGTCTGTGAAGATATTTCCATGTTTATGCAGTTGGCAGTGTAGATATTTCCATGTTTATACAGGTAATGGTGTAGTTATTTCCATGTTTATGCAGATGACAGTGTAGGTATTTCCATGTTTGTTGAGATGGCGGTGTAGGTATTTCCATGTTTATAAAGATATCCATGTAGATATTTCCATGTTTATGCAGATATCAGTGTTGACATTTCTATGTCTATAGAGATAGCTTTGTAGGTATTTCGATATTTATACAGATGGCGGTGTAGATATTTCCATGTTTATAGAGATAACCATGTAGGTATTTCCATCTTTATACAGATAGCGGTGTAGACATTTCCATGTTTATAGAGATATCGGTGTAGGTATTTCCATATTTATACAGATAGCCGTGTAGATATTTCCATGTTTATTCAGATGGCGGTGTAGATATTTCCATGTTTATACAGATTGCGCTGTGGCTATTTCCATGTTTATACAGACGGCAGTGTAGATATTTCCATGTTAATAAAAATAGAGTTGAAGATATTTCCATGTTTACAGATTGCGGTGTATATATTTCCATATTTATACAGATAGCGTTGGAGATATTTCCATGTTTATAGAGATGGCGGTGTAGATATTTCCAAGTTTATACAGATAGTGGTGTAGATATTTCCATGTTTATACAGATAGCGGTGTCGATATTTCCATGTTTATACAGATAGCGGTGGAGATATTTCCATGTTTATACAGATAGTGGTGGAGATATTTCCATGTTTATACAGATAGCGTTGGAGATATTTCCATGTTTACAGAGATGGCGGTGTAGATATTTCCATGTTTATACAGAAAGCGGTGTCGATATTTCCATGTTTATACAGATAGTGGTGGAGATATTTCCATGTTTATACAGATAGTGGTGGAGATATTTCCATGTTTATACAGATAGCGTTGGAGATATTTCCATGTTTATAGAGATGGCGGTGTAGATATTGCCAAGTTAATAGAGATAGTGGTGTAGATATTTCCCTGTCTATAGAGATGGCGGTGTAGATATTTCCATGTTTATACAGATAGCGGTGTGGATATTTCCATGTTTATACAGATAGTGGTGTAGATTTCCGTGTTTATACAGATAGCGGTGTTGATATATGCATGTTTACACAGATAGCGGTGTAGATGTTTCCATCTTTGGACAGGTTGCGGTGTAGATATTTCCATTTTTACACAGGTAACGGTGTAGATATTTCCATGTTTACACAGATTGCTGTGTAGTTATTTCCATGTTTACACATATAGCGTAGTAGATATTTCCATATATATACAGATAGTGGTGTAGATATTTCCATGTTTAAACAGATAGTTGTGTAGATGTTTCCATGTTTGTACAGATAGCGGTGGAGATATTTCCATGTTTAGAGGGATAGCCGTGTAGATATTTCCATGTTTATACAGATAGCGGTGTAGATATTTCCATGTTTATAGAGAAAGCTGGGTAGATATTTCCATATTTATAGAGATCGCTGTGTAAATATTTCCATGTTTATACAGATAGCGGTTTAGATATTTCCATGTTTATGCATAAAGCGGTGTAGATATTTCCATGTTTATACTGATCTTGGTGTAGATATTTCCAAGTTTATACAGTTCGCGGCGTAGACATTTCCATCTTTCTCCAGATGGCAGTGTAGATATTTCTGTATTTTTACAGATTGCGGTGTAGATATTTCCATGTTTATAGAGATTGCAGTGTAGATATTTCTATGTTTATAGAGATAGCCGTGAAGATAATTCCATGTTAATGCAGATGGCAGTGTAGATATTTCCATGTTTATGCACATGGTGGTTTAGATGTTTCCATGTTTATAGAGATTGCGGAGTAGATATTTCTATGTTTATAGAGATAGCGGTGTAGATAATTCCATGTTTATAGTGATGGCGGTGCATATATTTTCATGTTAATAGAGATCGTGGTGTAGATATTTCCTTGTTTATACAGATAGCGATGTAGATATTTCCATGTTTATACAGATAGCGGTGTTGCTATTTCCATGTTTATAGAGATAGCGGTGTAGATATTTCCATATTTATACAGCTCGCGTTGTAGATACTTCCATCTTTATTCAGATGGCAGTGTAGATATTTCCATGTTTATAGAGATAGCATTGTAGATATTTCCATGTTTACACAGATGGTGGTGTAGATAGTTCCATGTTAATGGAGATGGCGGTGTAGATATTTTCATGTTTATAGAGATTGCGTTGTAGATATTTCCATGTTTATAGGGATCACGGTGTAGATATTTCCATGTTTTTTGAGATAGCGGTGTAGGTATTTCCATGTGTATAGACATAGCGGTGTAGATACTTCCATGTTTATACAGAAGGCTGTGTAGGTATTTCCATGTGTATACAGATGGCATTGTAGATATTTCCATGTTTATAGAGATGGTGGTGTAGATATTTCCATGTTAAAACAGATAGCGGTGTATATATTTCCATGTTTATACAGAGAGCGGTGGAGATATTTCCATATTTTTACATATAGCGGTGGAGATATATCCATGTTTATATAGATGGCGGTGTAGATATTTTCATGTTTATACAGATAGCGGTGTACATATTTCCAAGTTTGTACACATAGCCGTGTAGATATTTCCATGTTTATACAGATAGCGCTGTAGATATTTCCATGTTTATACTCATAGTGGTGTTCATATTTCCACGTTTACAGAGATTGCGGTGTAGATATTTCCATGTTTATTCTAATGGCTCTGTAGATATTTCCATGTTTATACAGATGGCATTGTAGATATTTCCATGTTTATACTGATGGAGGTGTAGATATTTCCTTCTTCATACAGATGTCTGTGTATATATTTCCATGTTTTTACAGATGGCGGTGTAGATATTTCCATGTTTATACAGATAGCGGTGTTGGTATTTCCGTGGTTATAGAGATAGCGGTGAAGATATTTCCATATTTATACAGCTCGCGGTGTAGATATGCTCATCTTTATACAGATGGCATTGTAGATATTTGGAAGTTTATAGAGATAGCGGTGTACATATTTCCATGTTTACACCGATAGTGTTGTAAATATTTCCATGTTTATAGAGATAGCGGTGTAAATATTTCTATGTTTATACAGATAGCGGTTTAAATGTTTACACATTTACACAGATAGTGGTGTGGATATTTCTACATTTATACAGAAAGTGGTATAGATATTTCCACGTTTAAAGAGATAGCGGTGTAGATATTTCCACGTTTATACAGATAGCGGTGTAGATATTTCCACATTTATAGAGATAGCGGTGTAGATATTTCCACGTTTATACTAATAGCGGTGTAGATATTTCCACATATATAGAGATATCGGTGTAGATATTTCCAAATTTATAGAGATATCGGTGTAGATATTTCCATGTTTACAGAGACACCGTTGTAGATATTTCCACGTTTATACAGATCGCATTGTAGATATTTCCATGTTTACAGAGACAGTGGTGTAGCTATTTCCACATTTATAGAGATAGCCTTGCAGATATTTCCAAGTTTATGGAGACAGCGGTGTAGATATTTGCATGTTTATAGAGACAGTGGTGTAGATATTTCCATGTTTTTAGAGACAGCGGTGTAGATATTTCCGTGTTTATAAAGATAGCAGTGTAGATATTTTAATGTTTATACAGACAGCAATGTAGATATTTCTATGTCTATAGAGATAGCGGTGTAGATATTTTCAGGTTAATACAGACAACAGTGTAGTTATTTCCATGTTTATAGAGATAGCGTTGTAGATATTTCAATGTTGATAGAGATTGCGATCTAAAGATTTCCATGTTTATACAGATATCGTTGTAAATACTTCCACGATTATACAGATAGCGGTGTTAATATTTTCATGTTTATAGACATAGCTGTGTAGATATTTTCATGTTTATTGAGATAGCAGTGTAAATATTTCCATGTTTATACAGATAGCCGTGTAAATGTTTACACGTTTATAGAGATAGCGTTGCAGGTATTCCCACATTTATACAGATAGCGGTGTAGATGTTTCCACATTTATAGAGATAGCGTTTTAGATGTTTCCACGTTTATACAGATAGCGGTGAAGATATTTCCACGTTTATACAGCTTGAGGTGTAGATATTTCCAAGTTTATACACATAGCGGTGTACATATTTCCACGTTTATACACATACTGGTGTAGATATTTTCATGTTTATACAGATAGCGGTGTAGATATTTCCACGTTTGTAGACATAGCGATGTAGAAATTTCCACATCTATTCAGATAGCGGTGTAGATATTTCCAAGTTAATACAGATAACCGTGTAGATATTTCCAGGTTTATAGAGACAGTGGTGTAGATATTTCCATGTTTATATAGATATCGGTGTAGATATTTCCATGTTTATAGAGACAACGATGTAGATATTCCCATGTTTATACAGATAGCGATGTAGGTATTTCCATGTTTATACAGTCAGTGGTGTAGATATTTCCATGTTTAAACAGATATCGGTGTATATATTTCCATGTTTATACAGACAGCGGTGTAGATATTTCCATGTTTTACAGATAGTGATGTAGATATTTCCATGTTTATTGAGATAGCGTTGTAGATATTTCCATGTTTATAGAGATAGCTTTGTAAATATTTCCATGTTTATACAGATAGCGGTGTAAGTATTTCCATGTTTATAGAGATAGCGGTTTAGATATTTCCATGTTCATGGAGATAGCGGTGTAGATATTTCCATGTTTATATAGATAGCCGTGTAAATTTTTACAGGTTTATTGAGATAGCGGTGTAGGTATTTCCATAAGTATAGAGATAGCTGTGTAGATATTTCCATGTTTATACAGATGGCTATGTAGATATTTCCATGTTTATACAGATAGCATTGTAGATATTTCCATGTTTATAGAGACAGCGGTGTAGATATTTCCATGTTTATACAGATGGCGCTGTACATATTTCCATGTTTATACAGACAGCGGTGTAGATATTTCTATGTTTATAGAGATAGCGGTGTTGATATTTTCATGTTTATACAGACAGCGCTGTAGGTATTTCCATGTTTATAGAGATAGCGGTGTAGATATTTCCATGTTTATAGAGATAGCGGTGTAAATATTTCCATGTTTATACAGATAGCGGTGTAAGTATTTCCATGTTTATACAGATAGCGTTGTAAATATTTTCATGTTTATAGAGATAGCGGTGTAGATATTTCCATGTTTGTACAGATAGCTGTGTAGATATTTCCATGTTTATAGAGATAGCTGTGTAAATGCACGTTTATAGAGATAGCGGTGTAGATATTCAGACATTTATAGAGATAGCGGTGTAAATATTTCCATGTTTATAGAGATAGCGGTGTAGATATTTCCATGTTTATAGAGACGGCAGTGTAAATATTTCCATATTTATACAGATAGCATTGTAATTGTTTACACATTTACAGAAATAGCAGTGTAGATATTTCCATGTTTATACAGAAAACGGTTTAGATATTTCCACGTTTTCTGAGATTTTATGAAAAGTAATTTTATCAAGACGAAACTAGTAATTGGGGTACCTACCTTATGGCATTTTTTACATTTAGAGTGTTTAAAATACCCCTCCCCTAACCAAAACCCTGACAAATAGAGCCAGGGAAGGCCATGCAAAAAAGGATTCTTGGGCTTGTATGCCTGATAACAAAAACTTATCACAGAAGACTGCAAAAAACCCAATCTTGCACAAAGCCCATTGCAACTTTGCACACAACAATGCTTCTGAAGGATATTTGCCCAACAACTGCCTGTCCAACCTTTGCCTGGCATCACCTTTGTTATTGATCTTTGTAGCCAAGGATAATCATTTCCAAATGATCATTTATTCTTCCTCATTTTTTCTTTTGTCTTCCTTTACCTCCGTGAATATTCATATAGTTTACTCTGGCTTGCCTGTTTCTATTGCAAAGCTCTGTTTCCAAACAAATATCTTTTTCTTGTGGAGAGCCTCTCTCTGTTTGTTATTTAGGTTCATAAGAGAAATGTGAACATTTGAGAGCTCAGGTAAAAGGCCTTAGTCTACAGTGAAACTTTTTTGCACCCTTAGATGCTTACTTCCACTACAACTTGCAGGTGGGCCTTGAAAAGTTCTTGGAATAAGTTTGAGCTTTGGTCTTCTCCGATTCATTTAGCATAGATTCTCAAAATGTGGTCCCTGGACCCACAGCATCAGCATCACCTGGAGATTGTTAGAAATGCAAATCATCGCGCCTCATTCCAGACCCTCAGCTGGAAACTCTAGGGGCATGGCCAGACCCTCTGTAGCTGAACAAGCCATCCAGGTGGTTTTGATGCAGCTAAAGTTCTGGAACAACTAATGTAGCCCCATTTGGAAAACTTGGCTCTACAGGCCTCCCTAGCTGGTAAGCTGCTAGCATTTTTTGTTTGCTTGTTTGTTTGTTTTGATACAGGGTCTAGCTCTGTTGACCAGACCGTGACCTCCTGGGTTCAAGCGAGGACTCAGCCTCCTGAGTAGCCGGGACTACAGGTATGTGCCACCACCATGCCCAACTAATTTTTGTATTTTTTTTTGTAGGGATGGGGTTTTAGCCCAGGCTAGTCTCAAACTCCTGGACTCAAGCAATCTGCCCACTTTGGCCTCACGAACTGCTGGGATTATAGGCATGAGCCACCACTCCTGGCCCAAAGTTCATATTTTAACTACTAACCTAAATTATTTTAAAAACAAAAGTCTCCTTGGAGTCAAACCAGGTCAGTGTGACATGATCATGTGCCTGTTTTGTGCAGGGTGAAGTGAGATTATTATCTAGGAAATAGCTGAAATGTCCTGAGGGTGACAAAGAGGAGCTGTGTTTTCAGCCAAATATCAGAACCAGGGCCACTGCCTGCCGCCGAACCCCGGCGGGCACCCCTACTTTGTGTTTATCTGTGGTGGCTACACTTGCCCACCTGGTGGGAACCCCGAGAATGACTCCAGACTTTTCCAGGGACTGCATGCCAGGCTATTTTTACAATTTATGTGTAGACTTTGTTCGGGTGGAAAAGTTATTTTATGAAGACAAAACAAGCAATTGGGGTACCTACCTTATGGCATTTTTTACATTGAGAGTGTTAAAAATACCCCTCCCCTAACCAAAACCCTGACAAATAGAGCCATGGAAGACCATGCAAAAAAGGATTCTTGGGCTTGTATGCCTGATAACAAAAACTTATCACAGAAGTCTGCAAAAAACACAACCTTGCACAAAGCCCATTGCAACTTTGCACACAACAATGCTTCTGAAGGATATTTGCCCAACAACTGCCTGTCCAACCTGGGCCTGGCATCACCTTTGTTATTGATCTTTGTAGCCAAGGATAATCATCTCCAAATGATCATATAATCTTCCTCATTTTTTCTTTTGTCTTCCTTTACCTCCGTGAATATGCATATAGTTTACTCTGGCTTGCCTATTTCTATTGCAAGGCTCTGTTTCCAAACGAATATCTTTTTCTTGTGGAGAGCCTCTTTCTGTTTGTTATTTAGGTTGATAAGAGAAATGTGAACATTTGAGAGCTCAGGTAAAAGGCCTTAGTCTACAGTGAAACTTTTTTGCACCCTTAGATGCTTACTTCCACTACAACTTGCAGGTGGGCCTTGAAAAGTTCTTGGAATAAGTTTGAGCTTTGGTCTTCTCCGATTCATTTAGCATAGATTCTCAAAATGTGGTCCCTGGACCCACAGCATCAGCATCACCTGGAGATTGTTAGAAATGCAAATCATCGGGCCTCATTCCAGACCCTCAGCTGGAAACTCTAGGGGCATGGCCAGACCCTCTGTAGCTGAACAAGCCATCCAGGTGGTTTTGATGCAGCTAAAGTTCTGGAAAAACTAATGCAGCCCCATTTGGAAAACTTGGCTCTACAGGCCTCCCTAGCTGGTAAGCTGCTAGCATTCTTGTTTGCTTGTTTGTTTGTTTTGATACAGGGTCTTGCTCTGTTGACCAGACCGTGACCTCCTGGGTTCAAGCGAGGACTCAGCCTCCTGAGTAGCCGGGACTACAGGTATGTGCCACCACCATGCCCAACTACTTTCTGTATTTTTTTTTTGTAGGGATGTGGTTTTAGCCCAGGCTAGTCTCAAACTCCTGGACTCAAGCAATCTGCTCACTTTGGCCTCACAAACTGCTGGGATTATAGGCATGAGCCACTGTGCCCGGCCCTGCCAGCTTTGTATAAGCTGAGGAGTTTTTAAAAATACCTAGACTCAGGGCAAACCCCAGACACTTAAGTCAGATTCTCTGGGAGGTGAAGCCCAGGCACTGGTATTTTTAAAGTCTCTACAGATGGTTCTAATGTGCTGCTAAGTTAGAGAACCGCTGATCTAGACCAGGCCTTTTCAAACTTAATGTGCACGTGAATTACCTGGACCTTGTTAAAATGCAGATTCAGTCTGCATAGGCCTGGGGTGGAGCCTGAGCTTCTGCATTTTTAACAAGTCTCTAGAGGATGCTGCTGCATCTGGGCTGCTAACTACACTTGGAGATAGGAGGTTCTGGAGAGCAGAGGAAAGAGCATGAACCATAACCTAGGGGCTGGTAGTCCTGACTTCCGAGCCAAGGTTTGCCTTTATGTGGCTGGCAACTTGCTTGGACTCCTGCCTCAATTCTTTCAGCCCAAGGTTTGTCCTGCCTCAGAAGGATGTCAAGAAAATTGAGTGAGTAATGCAGAATTGTTTCTTAAAGTGTGTGCAGATGCTCCATGAATTTAGAGAGTATGTGGATGCACATTAGTAAATTTTAATAGTTGTGAACATGTTGTTATGAGTACTTAGAACAAGTAATAATGGCTTTTGATGTATAGTAGTAAGAAAGCTTCCTTTTAAAAGGCATGTATTTAAGTTTCAAAAGTGGGGCTATTTAAAAATATATGAAATAAATAATAGTAGAGGTAATTGACAGAGCAAAATTAGGAAGTCAGGATGAGAATGACTCAAGTTTGGGAAATGCTGAGAAAGCAGATGCCCAAGGGCTATGAAAACTTAAAAAATAGGCAGCACTTGATTTTGATTGGCTGAATGAGATGATGTGTTTGATCATTTATGGGGTTGGCATTTGGCAACATGCACTGGGTGGCTGGGATCACTGTTTATTAAAAAATATTTGAGTCTCTACTTTGCACTAGATACTCTTTTAGTCTCTTGGAAAAGGGATTGGGGGGCAGGCAGGATAAAAACGAATCATTTATGCCCACAAGAAAATTGCAGGAAGATAAAAGTCATGAAATAAACTCTATGCTTCTAATTTAATTTTTTTATAGATTATGAGAAAAAAGTTTTGCTCACTATCAGCTAGGAAAGCTGTCTTAGCACAACTATTCATTCTTGCACAAATCAAAATCAAGATGAGCCAGATTTAATTTAATATTTTTTCACAGATTATGAGAAAAAAGTTCTAATTTAATTTTTTTATAGATGATGAGAAAAAAGTTTCTCTCTCTATCAGCTAGGAAAGCTGTCTTAGCACAACCATTCATTCTTGCAGAAATCAAAATCAAGATGAGCCAGAAGGCTCCATTCTGACAGCTTCTAATGGAGAAGCTACATTTACTGGACATGGAGAAAGTTGCTGGGCTCTAAGGACTGTGCTCATTTCTTGAACTAGATAAATGGTCTTGGTGTAGCATAATACCAAAACTTCTTGTCGCAGCCCTTAAGGACAGAACTCAATCAGCCTGAAAAGGAAGTCAGTGACTCCGACTCAACACAGGAATGTTCTGTGATTCCTAAAGAAGGATGTAGGAGTGTGGCACAATTCAACCACAGTCTGTGGCCCTGTGCCTCTGCCTTGACATGAGTGGGATTTCCCAGCTGGTCATTTTCTTCTTCTCTAAGACATTGGGAACAAATTACTTGACCTCCTCTGGGCTTCAGTACTCCCACTCATCAAATTAGAGGACTGGGTAGTCGCTAGGCTCTCTTTAGGCATCATATTTTAGTTTCTGTGATTTTAAATTTGAGAAGGGTTGTCTAAGGGAGAATACATAGGGGAGGGGGAAAGGCTTATTAAAAGTGTAGTTAGACACTGAATGTTTAAGAATTGCATTTTGTAATAATACCTTTACCTAATCAGGACTGACAATCTTACCTGATGACAGCACCTGGAGGAATGGCTGCATTCAAAAATAAAAATGAAATAAAACAAGACCTTATTTGAACTTAGCAATAATGCTGATTCCTCTTTTTGATTTGAGGAGGTTATAGCTGTTGTAAATGCTTGAATTGGGTCTTCCCAGGCAAAACGGAGTCAAGAGTCCATGTCGGATGAATTTTAACAATGTAGACAATAGAAAGGGTTGCTTAAACTGCCTCTCTTTTACCAAAACACATTTACAAATAAAAGAACAACACTTCCATTTTTTAAAAACATTTTTGAGGTGAAGTCTTCCTTTGTCACCCAGAGTGGATTGCAGTGGTGCGATCTTGGCTCACTGCAAACTTTGCCTCCCGGGTTCAAGTGATTCTCCTGCCTCATCCTCCCGAGTAGCTGGGACTACAGGCGCCCACCACCATTCCTAGCTAATTTTTGTATTTTTAGTAGAGACAGGGTTTCACCATGTTGGCCAGGCTGGTCTCGAACTCCTGACCCCAGGTGATCCGCCGACCTCGGCCTCTGAAAGTGCTGGGATTACAGGCGTGAGCCAACATGCATGGCCAAAAAATTTCCATTTTTAATTGCAGGGTCTGGGGAATTAAAATGCATCCGTAATATCTTGCATCTCTCCGCTCGGGATTGCATGAATGCAGAGGGATGGGGAGGACTTCTTGAGGCAAGCATCCCCCTCTTGTCGCCTGCCATCTGGACAGAGAGGGCTGTGATTTATCTCACTTTAATCAGGAAGGACCCGATGGGTGGATGGAGAGGTCTGACGGCTTTGTTGCTCCATGTGGGAAAGAAACGGACAGAGTGAATTTGTGTATGATCCCTAAGGAGAAAGCGTCTTTGTGCTCTATTTCTTTTTGACCTGGAGCCCCTGAAAGCAAGCTAGTTACAAGTTGAAATAGGCCGTTTCTAAAGTGTGATTTTGTTTTAGTATGAGCCTTGATTACAAAGGGGAAAAAAACCCGCTTAATTTACATACACCACATGTAGTGCAGGATCCCCTGGGCTGTCTTTTCAGGTATCAGGAAACTTTGATGAAAGTCGCTTGTCTCATCTAGGAGTCATTTCATATTGTTTAGCAGAGCCTGGTATTAACATTTCCTTCCAACTGTTTACTGGAATCTGTGTGTTCCCTTCAAGTGATGCATACTAGGTGCACAGGCTTCCTGCCACTGTCATCCTAATCTTTCCGTGCAGACAGGAGCAGAGGGGAGAGCGCTGAGCCAGGCCCCAGCTTGCTTTTCTTTCCTGACACAGTCCAGCTCCGCTGCACTTCTCAGCTCTTGCTCTAGGTGGTGGTGTTTGACCATTTTCTTCATGTGACCCTCCACTCGGTAATATAAATTCATTCAGAGGATGACCTGATATCAAAAAAAAAATTCCTTTTGATTAGTAGAATCAACTTGTTTCTTCACACGATACTCTTCCCACTGAGACACAGGGAGACAATTCTGACTCCAGGTTTGCAACCTTGAGATTTCTCTCAGATGCAATAAAAAAAACAAAAAAGCATTTTGAGTGGCACAGTGATGCCTAGTGCATGATCATGTTTGTCTGCTCAAACATTAAAGGGAAACTTGTGGGTTTGAGGATGCCCAGCAGCACGACAGCTGTGAATGTAAATGAGCCGTATAGAGAGAGAGGGGGCGGGAGGGGACTACAAACTTCAGAATATGAGCTGATCGTTTATAAGTTAAAAAAAAAAAAAAAAAACAAGTCAAAAGGGAGCCCAGGATGGTGCAAGAAAGAGGAGAAAGGAAGATTTTCCTTGCAGCTAATCAGGAGAGTTCATAAGGGCTGATTACATGAGTGGAAGCCTTAAGTTCTTTTTTAAAAAAAAATGTGAAAATTTGCATGTATGTATGTATGTATGTATGTATGTATGTATGTATGTATAGCTTCGTGTATTACCATTATTATTGCAATCAGCAAATGGATTTACTTCCTTTATCTCATGGGCTCCTTCCCACTCACTTCTGGCAGCACATTTTCCTTTCTCCTTCATCCCAGAACACCAAAGAACAGATGCGCTTCCTAACCCTGGCTCCAGGGGACTTTATACAATGTAAACAGTGCACCTCTAACGTGGTTCACCGCTTAGAGAACGTGTGTCCCATTTTAAAACTGTGACTCCTTTATATTTTGCAGTGCTTATTTTAATAAGAGACATTGGAATTGTGACTTATTTTTCATGGAGGAGTGAGCTTAATGGTTGAAAGTAATCGATAAACTTGTTTTTCCTCTGATGCCATCAGCCAAGATCCTATGGCAATAGTAAGAGGATGACACTGGGTTGGCACCCCCTCCATAACATATTTGGACCATGTTTTTCCCCCAGAATGCACATGCAATAGCTTTGGTTTGGTAAGAGAGAGATGGTGTACTTGGTTTCCTTCTGTCACACTTTTGGTGAAATGAATTAGACTTTTAAATCAGGAAATTCAGCGAGATGAGTTAGATTTTTACACAAGAGCAGTGGAGGACTTCCAGCTGGTTGGGGGAATGATACGGAAATATCTTGCTAAATCAGGGTCTGGTGGAATGCTGCTCCCCTGGCAGGCTCCTCTTCACAGGGAGCAATCAGTGGGTTGCTTATAGAACAGAGCGAGCAGGAGGCATAGCATGGTCTTGCTCATGGGAAGACCCGGTGTTCAGATGTTTGTCATTAGGAACTGGGTGTGGGCTTTTTCAAGTTAAACTGAAGCAGCAGTTCTATTAGGAAGAGCCTCCCAGATCAGCATCTTCTGTTTCTGGATACTCTCCCTTTGAAAAGCCAGATTTCAGCAAAAAGCTTTGCTAATGGTGAAATTGCACAACTGAAACCCTATGGGAGCAATGGGAAAGATGGAGAAAGAGGTGGTTATATCATGTACTTCAACAGTTTATTTAGAGGCTGTTGACGTTAGAATAACAAGCCAAGACAAACAAAAATACTCATTTTGGATGAAAATATTGTCTTTTCATGTTATTATAGATAGCTGAGTCCTAAGACTTATGCAGAAACACATTTTCCTAATGAGTGGCTGATTTTTCTGGTTGTGCAAGTAATATCCAAATTATTGTACAAATGTTTGGCTCAGGAGCAAACATTGTATTGCATATTGAGCTAATCACTTGCCCTTTCTAAGGTAAGCACTTACCTCTGCTTTCCCTTCATCTTGTCATTTCTGTTTGTGGGTACAGGTTTCCTGCTGGTTCTTTCTGTTTGGCTCTGATGTAACATGAATGAAGTTCTTAACATCCTTTCAGACATAAACACAACTTAGCTCATTGTTTCTGAGTTCATATAGAGGTTTTCTTGCCCCTGAGACTTTCGTGTCAGACAGCTGGATGTTGCTGTGTTCAAGGCTCTATATGTTGATTTTGTATCCTACAACTTTACTGATTTCACCTATCAGTTCAGTTCTAACAGTTTTCAAATTTTATTTATTTGTTTTTGTTTTTTAAATATTGTATGTTTCATTTTAGAGTCAGGAGGGTAGATGTACAGGTTTCTTAAACAGGTATATTGCATGGTGCTGAGGTTTGGGCTTCTAATGATCCCACCACCCAAGCAGTGAGCATAGTAATCGATAGGTAGTTTTTCAACCCTTGCTCCCACCATCCTTCCCTCCCACCTTTGGAGTCCCCCAGTGTCTATTGTTCCCTTCTTTGTGTTGAGTTCTAACCTTTTTTTAGTGAAGTTTGTAGGGTTTTCTATATATAACAAGATCATGCCGTCAGTAGAGACAGTTTCACTTCTTCCTTTCCTATTCGGATGCCTTTTATTTCTTTCCTTTGCCTAATTACCCTGAGAAGTGGTGTCTGTGGGCATCCTTGTCTTGTTCCTGATGGTAGAGGAAAAGTTTCAACTTTTCACCATTGATTATGGTGTTAGCTATGGGTTTGTCATATATGGCCTTTATTTTGTTGGGATACAGTCCCTCAATACGTGATCTGTTGGGTGTTTTCTTTTTCACCATGAAAGGGTTTCAAATTTTGTCAAAAGCTATTTCTATATCTATTGTGATGGCCATATAGTTTCTATCCTTTATTTTTCTAATATGGTATATTATATGTATTGATTTGCTTATGTTGAACCATGACATGATCATGGTGAATGATTCTTTCAATGTGCTATTGAATTTGGTTTGCTAGGATTTTGTTGAGGATTTTTGCATCTATGTAGATCAAGGATATTGGCCTGTCATTTTCCTTTCTTGTAGTGTTCTTGTCTGGCTTTGGAATCAGGGTAATGCTGGCCCTGTAAGATGAGTTTGGAAGTATTCCCTCCGCTGCAGCTTTTTGGAAGAGTTTGAGAAGGACTGGTATTCGTTCTTCTTAAAATATTTGGTAGAATTAATCTGGGAAGCCATCTGGTTTTGGGTTTTTCATTGATAGGAGACATTTTCTTACGGATTCAACCTCCTTGCTTGCTATTAGTCTGTTCAGATTTTTAAATTTCTTCATGAGTCAATCTTGGTAGGTTTTATGTGTCTGGGAATTTATCCATTTTTCTAGATGATCCAATTAGTTAGTGTGTAATTATACCTAGCAGTTTCTTAGGATCCTTTGTATTTCTGTGATATTGGCTATGATGTTTCATCTTTCATTTCTGATTTTATGCTCTATTGAAAACATGAGGCATAGCAGGTAGGGGGCACTGGTCAGGACTTGGGGTATAAACTGACAGATGTTAAGGTGGGTGATTCTGGTTAACTCAGAAACTCCGAAGTCCCGTGTGGAAGAATTAACTGCCTGTACTCACCTAGTAATGTATATCCTTGGTCAAAAAAGATCCAGCTGAGAATGTTGGATGAAGGGACCAAATCAATATTCATCATTATATTGAAAACAAGTCAGATTGGCTGTGGTCTTTTGACAGCAGGTCAGTGGCTAAGTCTATTTGAACAAAGTTAGGGCAGGTTCAAGGGAGAATCCTGAGATCGGTATTCTTTGTTCCATACAAACTTGCCTTTCAGTTTCTTCTCCCCATGCCTCCAGGATGTCCCTGCACAGCCCGTAGGGCCCCCTCCTTCAGTACCTTGCCTTACGAAGGGGAGAAAATGAGTTTTCCAATGTTAGCATATATTTAGCCTTCCAAAATTTTCTATTTCTATTTTAGGGGAGCTCTAGGAAAACAGCAGATTACTCTAAATCCCCAGGTAAAAATCTGAAATGGTGGAATTTCCTATGACCAGGAGACATATTTTGGGGCAAGTGGGCTTTTCGCAATCACTTGGACTTGAAGGCATATGCTTCTTCTATGCCTAAAATAGTCCTTCAATGTAGTAGTTTAATTCCTCTTCCTCTTTTTCAAATTTCAAGACAATACATGTAGTTACTGAACAATTTGGATCCAGGTTTCACTATTTAACTGCCAGTGTGACCTTGGGCGAGTCACTTAATCTTTTCAAGGCTCAATTTCATCATGTAAAGTAGAAGTACAAACAATTCCTGACTTAGAATATTTTGACTTACGATTTTTCAACTTTAAGATAGTTTGAAAGCAATACACATTCAGCAGAAGCTGTGCTTTGAGTACTCATACAACCATTCTGTTTTCCACTTTCAGTACAGTATTCATTATATTACATGAGATATTCAAAGCCCACTTTAATATAAAATGGGCTTTCTGTTAGATGATTTTGCCTAACTGTAGGTTAATGTGAGTGTTTAAGGTAGGCCGAGCTAAGCTATGATGTTTAGTAGGTTAAGTGTATTAAATGCATTTTCAGCTTACAATATTTTCATAAGTTTATTGGAATATAACCCCATTGCAAATTGAGGGGTATTTGTAATAATGATATCTCTTCAAGGAGACTTTGTGAGCCTCTCATAGGAAAATGCATACACTGATGCATATAAATATATAATCTTTCTTTTCCATACATATGATATTCTTTCAGGATATTCAAAAATCTGGAAAGAGTTGCCTCCAGGGAGATAAATGGTAGTGGGTTGGGAAACTTTTAACTATATACGCTTTTATACTTTTTGCATTTTGAATCAGATGAATGTATAATCTACATAAAATATTAAGATTAAAACATCACCGAATAACTTATCAGGAGTTTGGTGAACATAAGGGAAGGCCACTTATGGTGGCTGTATTTTATTCAGTGTTGGTCACTGTTGGGCACTTCATAGAGCTTATTTCATTTCATCCTCACAAGCGCCGTAGGAGGAAGGGGCCCCAGAGGGATTCATGGTTAAAATAGCAGAGTAGGAGCAGTAGATATTTCCATGTTTATACAGATAGCGGTGTACATACTTCCATGTTTATACAAATAGCGGTGTTGTTATTTCCATGTTTATACAGATAGCGGTGTAGATATTTCCATGTTTATACAGCTCGCGGTATAGATATTTCCATCTTTTTACAGATGGCAGTGAAGACATATCCATGTTTATACAGATAGCGGTGCAGATATTTCCATGTTTATACAGATGGCAGTGTAATTAGTTCCATGTTTATGGAGATGGCGCTGTAGATATTTTCATGTTTATAGAGATGGCGGTGTAGATATTTCCGTATTTATAGAGATTGCGGTGTTGATATTTCCATGTTTTTAGAGATAGCTGTGTAGGTATTTCCATGTTTACAGAGATAGCGGTGTAGATGTTTCCATGTTTATACAGATGGCTTTGTACATATTTCCATGTGTATACAGATGGCAGTGTAGATATTTCCATGTTTATAGAGAGGGTGGTGTAGATATTTCCATGTTTATACAGATGACTGTGTAGATATTTGCAGGTTTATACAGATGGCGGTGTAGATATTTCCATGTATATAGAGATAACGGGGTATATATTTCCATGTTTTTACAGATAGCGGTGTAGATATTTCCATGTTTATAGAGACAGCGGTGTAGATATTTCCATGTTTATAGAGGTAGTGGTTTAGATATTTCCATGTTTATTCAGATCCCGGTGTAGATATTTCCATGTTTATACAGATAGCGGTTTTTGTATTTCCATGTTCATACAGATAGCTGTGTAGATATTTCCATGTTTATACAGATAGCGGTGTAGGTATTTCCATGTTTATGCAGATTGCGGTGTACATATTACCAAGTTTATAGAGATGGCGGTGTAGGTATTTGCATGTTTATGGAAATAGTGATGTAGATATTTCCATGTTCATACAGACAGCGGTGTAGATATTCCATGTTTATACAGATAGCCGTGTTGGTATTTCCATGCTTATGCAGACAGTGGTGTAGATATTTCCATGTTTAAAGAGACGGTGTTGTAGATATTTCCATGTTTATACAGATGACTGTGTAGATATTTGCATGTTTATACAGATGGCGGTGTAGATATTTCCATGTTTTTAGAGATAGCAGTGTAGATATTTCCATGTTTATACAGATACCGGTGTGGATATTTCCATGTTTATAGAGATAGCGGTGAAGACATTTCCATGTTTATACAGATAGCGCTGTAGATGTTTCCATGTTTATGCAGATAGTGGTGTAGATATTTCCATGTTTATAGAGATGGTGGTGTAGGTATTTCCTTGTGTGTAGAGATAGCAATGTAGATATTTCCATGTTTATACAGATAGCGGTGTAGATACTTCCATGTTTATACAGATAGTGGTGTAGGTATTTCCATGTTTCTACAGATAGCGGTGTAGGTATTTCCATGTTTATACAGCTCGCGGTATAGATATTTCCATCTTTTTACAGATGGCCTTGTAGATATATCCATGTTTATACAGATAGCGGTGTAGATATTTCCATGTTTATACAGATGGCGGTGTAGTTAGTTAAATGTTTATGGAGATGGCGGTGTAGATATTTTCATGTTTATAGAGATGGTGGTGTAGATATTTCCATATTTATACAGATAGCAGTTTAGATATTTCCATGATTATACAGATCCCGGTGTAGATATTTCCAGGTTTATACAGATGGCGGTGTAGATATTTCCATGTTTATACACATATCGGTGTAGATATTTCCATGTTTACAGAAATAGCATTGTAGATATTTCCATCTTTGCACAGATTGTCGTGTAGATATTTCCATCTTTACACAGATAGCGCTGTAGATATTTTCATGTTTATACAGATGGCTGTGTAGATATTTCCATGTGTATACAGATGGTAGTGTAGATATTTCTATGTTTATAGAGATTGTGGTGTATTCATTTCCATGTTTATAGAGATAGTGGTGTAGGTATTTCCATGTTTATACAGATGGCTGTGTAGGTATTTCCATGTGTATACTGATGGCAGTGTAGATATTTCCATGTTTATAGAGATGGTGGTGTAGACATTTCCATGTTTATAGAGATTGAGGTGTAGATATTTCCATGTTTATACAGATGGCTGTGTAGGTATTTCCATGTGTATACAGATGGCGGTGTAGATATTTCCATGTTTATATAGATGGTGTTGTAGATATTTCCATGTTTATACAGATGACTGTGTAGATATTTGCATGTTTATACAGATGGCGGTGTAGATATTTCCATGTTTATAGAGATAGCAGTGTCGATATTTCCATGTTTATACAGATAGCGCTGTGGATATTTACATGTTTATAGAGATAGCGGTGTAGATATTTCCATGTTTACACAGATAGTGGTGTAGATATTTCCATCTTTGCACAGATTGTGGTGTAGATATTTCCATCTTTACCAGATAGCGCTGTAGATATGTCCAAGTTTACAAAGATATCTGAGTAGATATTTCCACATTTACACATGTAGCGTTGTATATATTTCCATGTTTATACAGATAGCGGTGGAGATATTTCCAGGTTTATACAGATAGCGGTGTAGGTATTTCCACGTTTATACCAATAGCGGTGTAGATATTTCCATGTTTATACAGATAGAGGTGTAGATATTTCCAAGTTTATGCAGATAGTGGTGTAGATATTTCCATGTTTATAGAGATGGCGGTATAGGTATTTCCATGTGTATAGAGATAGCAATGTAGGTATTTCCATGTTTATACAGATAGCGGTGTACATACTTCCATGTTTATACAAATAGCGGTGTTGTTATTTCCATGTTTATACAGATAGTGGTGTAGATATTTCCATGTTTATACAGCTCGCGGTATAGATATTTCCATCTTTTTACAGATGGCAGTGTAGATATATCCATGTTTATACAGATAGCGGTGCAGATATTTCCATGTTTATATAGATGGCAGTGTGGTTAGTTCCATGTTTATGGAGATGGCGCTGTAGATATTTTCATGTTTATAGAGATGGCGGTGTAGATATTTCCGTATTTATAGAGATTGCGGTGTTGATATTTCCATGTTTTTAGAGATAGCTGTGTAGGTATTTCCATGTATATAGAGATAGCGGTGTAGATGTTTCCATGTTTATACAGATGGCTTTGTACATATTTCCATGTGTATACAGATGGCAGTGTAGATATTTCCATGTTTATAGAGAGGGTGGTGTAGACATTTCCATGTTTATACAGATGACTGTTTAGATATTTGCAGGTTTATACAGATGGCGGTGTAGTTATTTCCATGTATATAGAGATAACGGTGTATATATTTCCATGTTTTTACAGATAGCGGTGTAGATATTTCCATGTTTATAGAGATAGCGGTGTAGATATTTCCATGTTCATACAGGTAGTGGTTTAGATATTTCCATGTTTATTCAGATCCCGGTGTAGATATTTCCATGTTTATACAGATAGCAGTGTAGGTATTTCCATGTTTATGAAGATAGCGGTGTAGATATTACCAAGTTTATAGAGACGGTGGTGTAGGTATTTCCATGTTTATGGAAATAGTGGTGTAGATATTTCCATGTTCATACAGACAGCGGAGTAGATATTTCCATGTTTATACAGATAGCGGTGTTGGTATCTCCATGTTTATACAGACAGCGGTGTAGATATTTCCATGTTTAAAGAGACGGTGTTGTAGATATTTCCATGTTTATACAGATGACTGTGTAGATATTTTCATGTTTATACAGATGGCGGTGTAGATATTTCCATGTTCATAGAGATAGCAGTTTAGATATTTCCATGTTTATACAGATACCGGTGTGGATATTTCCATGTTTATAGAGATAGCGGGGTAGACATTTCCATGTTTATACAGATAGCGGTGTAGATATTTCCATGTTTATGCAGATAGTGGTGTAGATATTTCCATGTTTATAGAGATGGCGGTGTAGGTATTTCCTTGTTTATAGAGATAGCAATGTAGATATTTCCATGTATATACAGATAGCGGTGTAGATACTTCCATGTTTATACAGATAGTGGTGTTGTTATTTCCATGTTTATACAGATAGCGTTGTAGATATTTCCATGTTTATACAGCTCGCAGTATACATATTTCCTTCTTTTTACAGATGGCAGTGAAGGTATATCCATGTTTATACAGATAGCGGTGTAGATATTTCCATGTTTACACAGATGGCGGTGTAGTTAGTTCCTTGTGTATGGAGATGGCGGTGTAGATATTTTCATGTTTATAGAGATGGCCGTGTAGATATTTCCATATTTATACAGATAGCAGTTTAGATATTTCCATGTTTACACAGATCCCGGTGTAGATATTTCCACATTTATACAGATGGCGGTGTAGATATTTCCATGTTTATACAGATATCGGTGTAGATAATTCCAGGTTTACAGAGATAGCTTTGTAGATATTTCCATCTTTGCACAGATTGTCGTGTAGATATTTCCATCTTTACACTGATAGCACTGTAGATATTTTCATGTTTATACAGATGGCTGTGTAGATATTTCCATGTGTATACAGATGGTAGTGTAGATATTTCCATATTTATAGAGATGGTGGTGTATTCATTTCCATGTTTATAGACATAGTGGTGTAGGTATTTCCATGTTTATACAGATGGCTGTGTAGCTATTTCCACGTGTATACTGATGGCAGTGTAGATATTTCCATGTTTATAGAGATGGTGGTGTAGACATTTCCATGTTTATAGAGATAGAGGTGTAGATATTTCCATGTTTATACAGATGGCTTTGTAGATATTTCCATGTGTATACAGATGGCGGTGTAGATATTTCCATGTTTATAGAGATGTTGTTGTAGATATTTCTATGTTTATACAGATGACTGTGTAGATATTTGCATGTTTATACAGATGGCGGTGTAGATATTTCCATGTTTATAGAGATAGCAGTGTAGATATTTCCATGTTTATACAGATTGCGGTGTGGATATTTACATGTTTATAGAGACAGCGGTGTAGATATTTCCATGTTTACACAGATAGTGGTGTAGATATTTCCATCTTTGCACAGATTGTGGTGTAGATATTTCCATCTTTACCAGATAGTGCTGTAGATATGTCCAAGTTTACAAAGATATCTGAGTAGATATTTCCACATTTACACAGGTAGCGTTGTGTATATTTCCATGTTTATACAGATAGCGGTGGAGATATTTCCAGGTTTATACAGATAGCGGTGTAGGTATTTCCACGTTAATACCGATAGCGGTGTAGATATTTCCATGTATATACAGATAGAGGTGTAGATATTTCCATGTTTATGCAGATAGTGGTGTAGATATTTCCATGTTTATAGAGAAGGCGGTATAGGTATTTCCATGTGTATAGAGATAGCAATGTAGATATTTCCATATTTATACAGATAGCTGTGAACATAATTCCATGTTTATACAAATAGCGGTGTTGGTATTTCCATGTTTATACAGATAGCGGTGTAGATATTTCCATGTTTATACAGCTCGCGGAATAGATATTTCCATCTTTTTACAGATGGCAGTGTAGATATATCCATGTTTATACAGATAGCGGTGCAGATATTTCCATGTTTATACAGTTGGCAGTGTAGTTAGTTCCTCGTTTATGGAGATGGTGGTGTAGATATTTTCATGTTTATAGGGATGGCGGTGTAGATATTTCCGTATTTATAGAAATGGCGGTGTTGATATTTCCATGTTTTTATAGATACCTGTATAGGTATTTCCATGTTTATAGAGATAGCGGTGTAGATGTTTCCATGTTTATACAGATGACTTTGTACATATTTCCATGTGTATACAGATGGCAGTGTAGATATTTCCATGTTTATAGAGAGGGTGGTGTAGATATTTCCATGTTTATACAGATGACTGTGTAGATATTTGCAGGTGTATACAGATGGCGGTATAGATATTTCCATGTATATAGAGATAACGGTGTATATATTTCCATGTTTTTACACATAGCGGTGTAGATGTTTCCATGTTTATACAGGTAGTGGTTTAGATATTTCCATGTTTATTCAGATCCCGGTGTAGATATTTCCATGTTTATACAGATCGCGGTTTTTGTATTTCCATGTTCATACAGATAGCTGTGTAGATATTTCCATGTTTATACAGATAGCGGTGTAGGTATTTCCATGTTTATGCAGATAGCGGTGTATATATTACCAAGTTTATAGAGACGGTGCTGTAGATATTTCGATGTTTATACAGATGACTGTATAGATATTTGCATGTTTATACAGATGGCTGTGTAGATATTTCCATGTTTATAGAGATAGCAGTGTAGATATTTCCATGTTTATACAGATACCGGTGTGGATATTTCCATGTTTATAGAGACAGCGGTGTAGACATTTCCATGTTTATACAGATAGCGCTGTAGATATTTCCATGTTTATGCAAATAGTGGTGTAGATATTTCCATGTTTATGGAGATGGCAATGTAGGTATTTCCTTGTGTTTAGAGATAGCAATGTAGATATTTCCATGTTTATACAGATAGCGGTGTAGATACTTCCATGTTTATACAGATAGTGGTGTTGGTATTTCCATGTTTCTACAGATAGCGGTGTAGATATTTCCATGTTTATACAGCTCGCGGTATAGATATTTCCATCTTTTTAGAGATGGAATTGTAGATATATCCATGTTTATACAGATTGCGGTGTAGATATTTCCATGTTTATACAGATGGCGGTGTAGTTAGTTAAACGTTTATGGAGATGGCGGTGTAGATATTTTCATGTTTATAGAGATGGCGGTGTAGATATTTCCATATTTATACAGATAGCGGTTTAGATATTTCCATTTATATACAGATCCCGGTGTAGATATCTCCAGGTTTATAGAGATGGCGGTGTAGATGTTTCTTGTTTATGCAGATAGTGGTGTAGATATTTCCATGTTTATAAAGATATCGGTGTAGATATTTCCATGTTTACAGAGATAGCTTTGTAGATATTTCCATCTTTGCACAGATTGTGGTGTAGATATTTCCATCTTTACACAGATAGCGCTGTAGATATTTTCATGTTTATACAGATGGCTGTGTAGATATTTCCATGTGTATACAGATGGTAGTGTAGATATTTCCATGTTTATAGAGATGGTGGTGTATTCATTTCTATGTTTATAGAGATAGTGGTTTAGGTATTTCCATGTTCATACAGATGGCTGTGTAGATATTTCCATGTGTATACTGATGGCAGTGTAGATATTTCCATATTTATAGAGATTGTGTTGTAGACATTACCATGTTTATAGAGATAGAGGTGTAGATATTTCCATGTTTATACAGACGGCTGTGTAGATATTTCCATGTGTATACAGATGGCGGTGTAGATATTTCCTTCTTTATAGAGATGGTGTTGTAGATATTTCCATGTTTATACAGATGACTGTGTAGATATTTGCATGTTTATACAGATGGCGGTGTAGATATTTCCATGTTTATAGAGATAGCAGTGTAGATATTTCCATGTTTATACAGATACCGGTGTGGATATTTCCATGTTTATAGAGACAGCGGTGTAGACATTTCCATGTTTATACAGATAGCGCTGTAGATATTTCCATGTTTATGCAGATAGTGGTGTAGATATTTCCATGTTTATAGAGATGGCGATGTAGGTATTTCCTTGTGTATAGAGATAGCAATGTAGATATTTCCATGTTTATACAGATAGCGGTGTAGATACTTCCATGTTTATACAGATAATGGTGTTGGTATTTCCATGTTTCTACAGATAGCGTTGTAGATATTTCCATGTTTATACAGCTCGCGGTATGGATATTTGCAACTTTTTAGAGATGGCATTTTAGATATATCCATGTTTATACACATTGCGGTGTAGATATTTCCATGTTTGTACAGATGGCGGTGTAGTTAGTTAAATGTTTATGGAGATGGCGGTGTAGTTATTTTCATGTTTATAGAGATGGCGGTGTAGATATTTCCATATTTATACAGATAGCGGTTTAGATATTTCCATGTTTATACAGATCCCGGTGAAGATATTTCCAGGTTTATAGAGATGGCGGTGTAGATATTTCTTGTTTATGCAGATAGCGGTGTAGATATTTCCATGTTTATAAAGATATCGGTGTGGATATTTCCATGTTTACAGAGATAGCTTTGTAGATATTTCCATCTTTGCACAGATTGTGGTGTAGATATTTCCATCTTTACACAGATTGCGCTGTACATATTTTCATGTTTATACAGATGGCCGTGTAGATATTTCCATGTGTATACAGATGGTAGTGTAGATAATTCCATGTTTATAGAGATGGTGGTGTATTCATTTCTATGTTTATAGAGATAGTGGTGTAGGTATTTCCATGTTTATACAGATGGCTGTGTAGATATTTCCATGTGTATACTGATGGCAGTGTATATATTTCCATGTTTATAGAGATGGTGGTGTAGACATTTCCATGTTTATAGAGATAGAGGTGTAGATATTTCCATGTTTCTACAGATGGCTGTGTAGATATTTCCATGGGTATACAGATGGCGGTGTAGATATTTCCATGTTTATAGAGATGGTGTTGTAGATATTTCCATGTTTATACAGATGACTGTGCAGATATTTGCATGTTTATACAGATGGCGGTGTAGATATTTCCATGTTTATAGAGATAGCAGTGTAGATATTTCCATGTTTATACAGATAGCGGTGTGGATATTTACATGTATATAGAGATAGCGGTGTAGATATTTCCATGTTTACACAGATAGTGGTGTAGATATTTCCATCTTTGCACAGATTGTGGTGTAGATATTTCCATCTTTACCAGATAGCGCTGTAGATATGTCCAAGTTTACAAAGATATCTGAGTAGATATTGCCACATTTACACAGGTAGCGTTGTATATATATCCATGTTTATACAGATAGCGGTGGAGATATTTCCAGGTTTATACAGATAGCGGTGTAGGTATTTCCACGTTTATACCGATAGCGGTGTAGATATTTCCATGTTTATACAGATAGAGGTGTAGATATTTCCATGTTTATGCAGATAGTGGTGTAGATATTTCCATGTTTATTGAGATGGCGGTATAGGTATTACCATGTGTATAGAGATAGCAATGTAGATATTTCCATGTTTATACAGATAGCGGTGTACATACTTCCATGTTTATACAAATAGCGGTGTTGTTATTTCCATGTTTATACAGATAGCGGTGTAGATATTTCCATCTTTATACAGCTCGCGTTATAGATATTTCCAGCTTTTTACAGATGGCAGTGTAGATATGTCCATGTTTATACAGATAGCGGTGCGGATATTTCCATGTTTATACAGATGGCAGTGTAGTTCGTTCCATGTTTATGGAGATGGCGGTGTAGATATTTTCATGTTTATAGAGATGGCGGTGTAGATATTTCCGTATTTATAGGGATTGCGGTGTTGATATTTCTATGTTTTTAGAGATAGCTGTGTAGGTATTTCCATGTTTATAGAGATAGCGGTGTAGATGTTTCTATGTTTATACAGATGGCTTTGTACATATTTCCATGTGTATACAGATGGCAGTGTAGATATTTCCATGTTTATAGAGAGGGTGGTGTAGATATTTCCATGTTTATAAAGATGACTGTGTAGATATTTGCAGGTTTATACAGATGGTGGTGCATATATTTCCATGTATATAGAGATAACGGTGTATATAATTCCATGTTTTTACAGATAGCGGTGTAGATATTTCCATGTTTATAGAGATAGCGGTGTAGATATTTCCATGTTTATACAGGTTGTGGTTTAGATATTTCCATGTTTATTCAAATCCCGGTGTAGATATTTCCATGTTCATACAGGTAGTGGTTTAGATATATCCATGTTTATTCAGATCCCGGTGTAGATATTTCCATGTTTATACAGATAGCGGTTTTGGTATTTCCATGTTCATACAGATAGCTGTGTAGATATTTCCATGTTTATACAGATAGAGGTGTAGGTATTTCCATGTTTATGCAGGTAGCGGTGTAGATATTACCAAGCTTATAGAGACGGTGGTGTCGTTATTTCCATGTTTATGGAAATAGTGGTGTAGATATTTCCATGTTCATACAGACAGCGGTGTAGATATTTCCATGTTTATACAGATAGCGGTGTTGGTATTTCCATGTTTATACAGACAGCGGTGTAGATATTTCCATGTTTAAAGAGACGGTGTTGTAGGTATTTCCAAGTTTATACAGATGACTGTGTAGATATTTGCATGTTTATACAGATGGCGGTGTAGATATTTCCATGTTTATAGAGATAGCGGTGTAGATATTGCCATGTTTACACAGATAGTGGTGTAGATATTTCCATCTTTGCACAGATTGTGGTGTAGATATTTCCATCTTTACCAGATAGTGCTGTAGATATGTCCAAGTTTACAAAGATATCTGAGTAGATATTTCCACATTTACACAGGTAGCATTGTATATATTTCCATGTTTATACAGATAGCGGTGGAGATATTTCCAGGTTTATACAGATAGCGGTGTAGGTATTTCCACGTTTATACCGATAGCGGTGTAGATATTTCCATGTTTATACAGATAGATGTGTAGATATTTCCATGTTTATAGAGATAGCGGTGTAGACATTTCCATGTTTATACAGATAGCAGTGTAGGTATTTCCAGGTTTATACAGATCAAGTTGTAGTTATTCCCATGTTTATACAGATAGCATTGTAGATATTTCCATGTTTATAGAGATAGTGGTGAAGATATTTCCACATTTATACAGATAACCATGTAGATATTTCCATCTTTCTACAGATGGCAGTGTAGGTATTTCCAAGTTTATAGAGATGATGGTGTGGATATTCCCATGTTTATATAGATGGCGGTATAGATATATCCTTGGTTATGTAGATGGCGGTGCAGATACTTCCATGTTTATACAGATTACGGTGTAGATATTTCCATGTTTATACAGATATCAGTGTAGATATTTCCACATTTATAGAGATAGCGGTGGAGATATTTCCACATTTATACACATATCGATGTAGATATTTCCTCTTTTATACAGATAGTATGGTAGATATTTACACGTTAATACAGATAGCGGTGTAGATATTTCCATTTTTATGCATATAGCGGTGTAGATATTTCCATGTTTATGCAGATGGCGGTGTAAAAATTTCCTAGTTTACAGAGATGGCGGTGTACATATTTCCATGTTTGTAGAGATAGCGGTGTTGATATTTCCATGTTTATAGAGAGAGCGGTGTAGGTATTTCCATGTTTATAGAGATGGCTGTGTAGTTATTTCCATGTTTATACACATTGCTGTTTAGATATTTCCACATTTACAGTTGGTGGTGTAGATATTTACATGTTTACAGAGATAGCAGTGTAGATATTTCAATCTTTTCACAGATTGCAGTGTAGATATTTCCATCTTTTCATAGATAGCGGTGTAGATATTTCCAAGTCTACAAAGATAGCTGTGTAGATATTTCCATGTTTACACAGATAGCATTCAAGATATTTCCATTTTTACACAGATAGCGTTGTAGATATTTCCATGTTTGTACAGCTAGCGGTGTAGATATTTCCAAGTTTACACATATAGCTGTGTAGATATTTCCATGTTTATACAGATAGCGGTGTAGATATTTCCATGTTTATACAGAGAGTTGTGTAGATATTTCCATGTTTATACAGATAGCGGTGTAGATATTTCCACATTTATAGAGATAGCCGTGGAGATATTTCCACATTTATGCACATATCGATGTAGATATCTCCTCGTTTATACAGATAGCATTGTAGATATTCACTCGTTCATATAGATAGTGGTGTAGATATTTCCATGTTTATACAGACGGCAGTGTAGGTATTTCCATGTATATGCAGATAGCGGAGTAGTTATTTCCATGTTTATGCAGATGGCGTTGTAGATATTTCCATGTTTATACAGATGACTGTGTAGTTATTTCCATGTTTATACAGATGGCAATGTAGTGATTTCCATCTTTATACAGATGGCGATGTAGATATTTCCATGTTTATACAGATGGCGGTATAGAGAGTTCCATGTTTATGGAGATGGTGTAGATATTTTCATGTTCATAGAGATGGCGGTGTAGATATTTCCATATTTATAGAGATAGTGGTGTTGATATAACCATGTTTATACAGATGGATGTGTAGATATTTCCATATGTATACAGATGGCAGTGTAGATATTTCCAGGTTTATAGAGATGCTGGTGTAGATATTTAATGGTTTGTACAGATGACTGTGTATATATTTCCATGTTTATACAGATGGCGGTGTATATATTTCCATGTTTATAAAGATAGCTTGGTAGATATTTCCATGTTTTCAGAGATAGTGGTGTAGATATTTTCATGTTTATATAGATAGCGGTGTTGATATTTCCATGTTTATAGGGACAGCGGTGTAGATATTTCCATGTTTATACAGATAGCGGTGTAATTATTTCCATATTTATACTGATAGCGGAGTAGATATTTCCATGTTTATACAGATGGCTGTGTAGATATTTCCATGTTTATAAAGATGGCGGTGTAGAGATTTCCATCTTTATTCAGATGGCGATGTAGATATTTCCATGTTTATACAGATGACTGTGGAGCTATTTACATGTTTATACAGATGGCGATGTAGATATTTCCATGTTTCTCCAGATGACTGTGTAGCTATTTCCATGTTTATACAGATAGCGCTGTAGATATTTCCATGTTGATAGAGATAAAGGTGAAGATATTTCCATGTTTATACAGATAGCGGTGTAGATATTTCCATTTATATACACATAGCGTTGCTGTTATATCCGTGTTTATACATATAGCGTTATAGATATTTCCATGTTTATACGGCTTTCGGTGTAGATATTTCCATGTTTATACAGATGTCGGTGTAGATATTTCCATGTTTATACAAATGGCGGTGTAGGTATTTCCATGTTTATACAGATAGCGGTGTAGATATTTCTATGTTTATAGAGATAGCAGTGGAGATACTTCCATGTTTATACACATAGCGGTGTAGATATTTCCATGTTTATAGAGATAGCGGTGTAGATGTTTCCATGTTTACATAGATAGTGATGTAGATATTTCCATGTTTATACAGATGGCTGTGCAGATATTTCCATGTTTATACAGAGAGCTGTGTGGATAATTCCATGTTTATAATAATGGCAGTATAGATATTTCCATGTTTATGAAGATGAATGTGTAGATATTTCCATGTTTATACAGATGGCTGTGTAGATATTTCCATGTTTATAAAGATGGCGGTGTAGAGATTTCCATCTTTATACAGATGGTGATGTAGATATTTCCATGTTTATACAGATGACTGTGTAGCTATTTACATGTTTATAAAGATGGCGATGTAGATATTTCCATGTTTCTGCAATGACTGTGCAGCTATTTCCATGTTTATACAGATAGCGGTGTAGATATTTCCATGTATATACAGATCTTGGTGTAGATATTTCCATGTTTATACAGGTGGCGGTGTAGATATTTCCATGTCTTTACAGATCGCGGTGTAGATACTTCCATCTTTCTACATATGGCAGTGTAGATATTTCTATGTTTATAGAGATAGTGGTTCGGATATTTCCATGTTTATAGAGATAGCGGTGTAGACATTTCCATGTTTATAGAGATAGGAGCGCAGATATTTCCATGGTCACTCAGATTGCGGTGTAGATATTTCCGTGTTTATAGAGATAGAGGTGTAGATATTTCCGTATTTATACTGATAGCAGTGTAGATATTTCCATGTTTATTCAGATAACGTTGTAGTTGTTTCCATGTTTATACAGATAGCGGTATAGGTATTTAAAGGTTTATAGAGATCAAGTTGTAGATATTTCCATGTTTATACAGATAGCGGTGAAGATATTTCCACATTTATACAGATAACCATGTAGATATTTCCTTCTTTCTACAGATGGCAGTGTACATATTTCCACATTTATAGAGATGACGGTGTGGATATTCCCATGTTTATATAGATGGCGGTATAGATATTTCCTGCTTTATGTAGATGGCGGTGCAGATATTTCCATGTTTATACAGATAGCGTTGTAGGTATTTCCATGTTTATAGAGATAGCGGTGTAGATATTTCCATGTTCATACAGAGAGTGTTGTAGATATTTCCATGTTTATACAGATAGCGGTGTTGGTATTTCCATGTTTTTACAGATAGCGGTAAAGATATTTCCATGTTTATACAGCTCTCGGTGTAGACATTTACATCTTTATAGAGATGGCGGTGTACATATTTCCATGTTTATACAGATAGCGGTGTAGATATTTCCATGTTTATACATAGAGCGGTGTAGATATTTCTATGTTTATAGAGATATCGCTGTAGATATTTTCATGTTTATACAGACAGCAGTGTAGATATTTCCATGTTTATAGAGATATCGGTGTTGATATATCCATGTTTATAGAGATAGCGGTGTAGGTATTACCATGTTTATAGAGATATTAGTGTAGGTATTTCCATGTTTTTACAAATGGCTGCGTAGATAATTCCATGTGTATACAGATGGCAGTGTAGATATTTCCATGTTTATACAGACGACTGAGTAGATATTTTCAGGTTTTTAGAGATGGCGGTATAGGTATTTCCATGTTTACACAGATAGCGGTGAAGATATTTCCATGTGTATATAGATGGCAGTGTAGATACTTCATTGTTTATGTTGATGGTGTTTTAGATTCCTCCATGTTTATTGACATGGTGATTTATATATTTCTATGTTTATAGCGGTGTACATATTTCCATGTTGATAGAAATAGCAGTGAAGATATTTCCATGTTTATACAGATAGCGGTGTAGATATTTCCATTTATATACACATAGCGTTGTTGGTATTTCCGTGTTTATACAGATAGCGGTATAGAAATTTCCATGTTTATACAGCTCACGGTGTAGATATTTCCATGTTTATACAGACGGCTGTGCAGATATTTCCATGATTATACAGAGAGCTGTGTGGATATTTCCATGTTTATACTAATGGCAGTATAGATATTTCCATGTTTATGAAGATGAATGTGTAGATATTTCCATGTTTATACAGATGGCGGTGTAGATATTTCCATGTTTATACAGATAGCTGTGTAGATATTTCCATGTTTATAGCGATAGCGGTGTAGATATTTCCATGTTTAAAGAGATAGTGTTGTATATATTTCTATGTTTATACAGATAGCGGTGTAGATATTTCCATTTTTATACAGATAGCAGGGTAGTTATTTCCATTTTTATACACATCGCGGTGTAGATATTTCCATGTTTATACAGATATCAGTGTAGATATTTCCTGGTTTATACAGATGGCTGTGTAGATATTTCCATGTTAACACAGATGGCGGTGGAGATATTTCCATGTTTATACAGACGGCGGTGTAGATATTTCCATGTTTATACAGATCGCGGTGTAGATATTTCCATGTTTCTACAGAATCGGTGTTGATATTGCCATGTTTATACAGATGGCAGTGTAGATATTTTCATCTTTATTCAGATGGCGGTGTAGATATTTCCACGTTTATACATATGGCGGTGTAGATATTTCCATGTTTATGCAGATGGCGCTGTAGATATTCCCATGTTTATACAGATAGCGGTGTAGGTATTTCCATCTTTATAGTGATAGCGGTGTAGATATTTCCGTGTTTATGCAAATAGCGGTGTGGATATTTCCATGTTTATACGGATATTGGTGTTGATTTTTCCATCTTTATAGGGATAGCGGTGTAGATATTTCCATGTTTATACAGATAGCGGTGTAGGTATTTCCATGTTTATACAGACAGTGTTGTAGACATTTCTATGTTTATAGAGATGTCTGTGTAGATATTTCCATGTTTACAGAGATAGCGGTGTAGATATTTCCATCATTGAAGAGATTGCGGTGTAGGTATTTCCATCTTTACAAAGATAGCATTGTAGATATTTCCAAGTTAACAAAGATAGCTGTGTAGATATTTCCATGATTACACAGATAGCGTTGTAGATATTTCCACGTTTACACAGATTGCGCTGTAGATATTTCCATGTTTACGCACATAGCGGTGTAGATATTTCCAAGTTTACACAGATATCTTTGTAGATATTTCCATGTTTACACAGATAGCATTATAGATATTTCCATGTTTATACAGATGGCGGTGTAGATATTTCCATGTTTACAGAGACAGCGGTGTAGGTATTTCAATCTTTGCACAGATTGCAGTGTAGATATTTTCATCTTTACACAGATAGCGGTGTAGATAATTCCAAGTTTTCAGAAATATCTGTGTAGAGATTTCCCTGTTTACAGAGATATCGTTGTAGTTATTTCCATATTTATGGAGATAGCGGTGTGGATATTTCCATATTTATACAGATTGCTGTGTAGATATTTCCATGTGTATACAGATGGCAGTGTAGTTATTTCCATGTTTATAGAGATGGTGGTGTAGATATTTCCATGTTTATACAGATGATTGTGTAGATATTTGCATATTTATACAGACGGCGGTGAAGATATTTCCATGTTTGCAGAGATAACGGTGTAGATATTTCCTTGTTTTTACAGATTGCGGTGTAGGTATTTCCAAGTTTATAGACATAGCGGTATAGATATTTCCATATTTATACAAATAGCGGTTTAGATATTTCCATGTTTATACAGATCCGGGTGTAGATATTTCCATGTTTATACAGATGGTGATGTAGATATTTCCAAGTTTATAGAGATAACGGTGTAGATATTTCCATGTTTATACAGATAGCGGTCTAGCTATTTCCATGTTTACAGAGATAACGGGGTAGATATTTCCATCTTTGCACAGATTGCGGTGTAGATATTTCCATATTTACACAGATAGCAGTGTAGATATTTCCAAGTTTACACAGATAGCCGTTTAGGTATTTCCATGTTTGCATAAATAGCGTTGCAGATATTTCCATGTTTATACAGATAGCGGTGTAGATATTTCCATGTTTACAGAGATGGTTCTGTAGATATTTCCTTGTTTATACAGATGAGTGTGTAGATATTTGCATGTTTATACAGATAGCGGTGTAGTTATTTCCATGTTTATAGAGATAGTCGTGTATATATTTCCATGTTTACACCGATATCGGTGTAGATATTTTCATGTTTATAGAGATAGAGGTGTAGATATTTCCATGTTCATACAGATAGCGGAGTAGATATTTCCATGTTTACACATATAACTCTGTAGATATTTCCATGCTTTCACAGAAGGCGGTGTAGATATTAATACGTTTATAGAGATTGCACTGTAGATATTTTCACGTTCATACAGATAACGGTGTAGATATTTCCACGTTTATACAGATAGCGCTGTAGCTATTTCCACAATTATAAAGATAGCGGTGAAGATATTTCCATCTTTATACAGATAGCGGTGTAGATATTTCCATGTTTACACAGATAGCGGTTTAGGTATTTCCATGTTTACATAAAGAGCGTTGCAGATATTTCCATGTTTATACAGATAGCGGTGTAGATATTTCCATGTTTATAGAGAGGGCTGCGTAGATATTTCCATGTTTATAGAGAGTGCTGCGTAGATATTTCCATGTTTATGCAGATGGCATTGTAGATATTTCCATGTTTACAGATGGTGGTGTAGATATTTCCATGTTTTCAGAGATAGTGGTGTAGATATTTCAATCTTTGCACAGATTGCGGTGTATATATTTCCATCTTTACACAGATAGCGGTGTAGATATTTCCAAGTTACACAGATAGCTGTGTAGATATTTCAATGTTTACACATATAGCGTTGTAGATATTTCCATGTTTACACAGATAGCGCTGTAGATATTTCCAAGTTTATACAGATAGCGGTGTAGGTATTTTCAAGTTTACACAGATACCTGTGTAGTTACTTCCATGTTTATACTGATAGCGGTGTAGGTATTTCCATGTTTATGCAGATAGCGGTGTAGATATTTCCATGTTTATACTGATGACTGTGTAGGTTTTTCCATGTTTATATAGAAGTCGGTGTAGATCTTTTCATGTTTATAGAGATAGCGGTATAGATATATCGAAGTTTGTAGAATGGCGGTGTAGATATTTCCATGTTTATAGAGATAGCAGTGTAGATATTTCCATGTTCACAGAGATCGCGGTGTAGGTATTTCCATGTTTATAGTGACAGCGGTGTAGATATTTCCATGTATATACAGATAGCGATGTAGATATTTCCATGTTTATAGGGATAGCGGTGTTGATATTTCCATGTTTATAGGGATAGCGGTGTAGATATTTCCATGTTTTTGTAGATAGCGGTGTAGATATTTCCATGTTTATAGTGATAGCGGTGTAGATACTTCCACGTTTATAAAAATAGCGGTGTAGATATTTCCATGTTTATACAGATAGCGGTGTAGATATTTCTATGTTTATACAGATAGTGGTGTAGATATTTCCATGTTTATACAGATAGCGGTGTACGTATTACCAAGTTTATACAGATAGCGGTGTAGATGTTTCCACGTTTATACAGATAGCGGGGTAGATGTTTCCATATTTATAGAGATAGCATTGTAGATATTTCCATGTTTATACAGATGGCTGTGTAGATATTTCCATGTTAATACAGATAGCGCTGTAGATATTTCCATGTTTATACAGATAGCTTTGTAGATATTTCACGTTTATACTGATAGTGGTGGAGATATTTCCACGTTTATACAAATATCGATGTAGATATTTCCACGATTATACGGATAGCGTTGTAGATATTTCCACGTTTATACAGAGAGCGGTGTAGATATTTCCACGTTTATATATATAGCGGTGTAGATATTTCCACGTCTATACAGATAGCGGTGTAGATATTTCCACGTTTATGCAGGTAGCAGTGTAGATATTTCCATCTTTATACAGATAGCAGTGTAGATATTTCCATGTTTACACAGATAGCAGTGTAGAGATTTCCATGTTTACACAGATAGCGTTGCAGATATTTCCATGTATATACAGATAGCTGTGTAGATATTTCCATGTTTATGGAGATGGCGGTGTAGATTTTTCCATGTTTATGCAGATGGCGGTGTAGGTATTTCTATGTTTATACAGATGTCGGTGTAGATATTCTCATGTTTATAGAGATAGCGGTGTAGATATTTCCATGTTTACAGAAAGCGGTGTAGACATTTCCATTTTTACAGAGATAGAGGTGTAGATATTTCCATCTTTCTACAGATAGCGGTGTAAATATTTCCATGTTTATACAGATAGTGGTGTAGATATTACCAGGTTTATAGTGATGGCGGTGTAGTTATTTCCATGTTTATGGAAATAGTGGTGTAGATATTTAAATGTTTATACAGATAGCGGTGTTGGTATTTCCATGTTTATACAGACAGCGGTGTAGATATTTCCATGTTTATACATCTCGCAGAGTGGATATTTCCATGTTTATACAGATAGCCGTCTAGATATTTCCATGTTTCTACAGATAGCAGTGTAGAATTTTCCGTGTTTATAGAGATTGCGGTGTAGATATTTCCATGTATATAGAGATAGCTGTGTAGTTATTTCCATGTTTATAGAGATAGCGGTGTAGACTTTTCGAGGTTTCTACAGATGACTGTGAAGGTATTTCCATGTGTATACAGATGGCAGTGTAGATATTTCCATGTTTATACAGATGGAGATGTAGATATTTCCATGATTCTACAGATGACTGTGTAGATATTTCCGTGTTTATACACATGGCTGTGTAGATATTTCCATTTTTACAGAGATAGCGGTGTAGATATTTCCATTTTTGCAGAGATTGTGGTGTAGATATTTCCATATTTAAACAGATAACGGTGTAGATATTCCCAAGTTTACACAGATAGCTGTATAGATATTTCCAAGTTCACACAGATAGCATTGCTGTTATTTCCATGTATATACAGATTGCATTTGAGATATTTCCATGTTTATACAGATAGCGGTGTAGATATTTCCACATTTATAGAGATAGCGGTGGAGATATTTCCACATTTATACACATACTGATGTAGATATTTCCACGTTTATACAGACAGCATTGCATATATTTACACGTTCATACAGATGGCGGTGTATATATTTCCATGTTTATGCATATAGCGGTGTAGATATTTCCATGTTTATGGAGATGGCGGTGTAGATATTTCCTAGTTTACAGAGATGGCGGTGTAGATATTTCCATGTTTATAGAGATAGCGGTGTAGATATTTAAATGTTTATACAGATAGCGGTGTAGTTATTTCCATGTTGATAGAGATGGCTGTGTAGATATTTCCATGTTTATACAGATGGCTGTGTAGATATTTCCATCTTTACAGATGGTGGTGTAGATATTTCCATGTTTACAGAGATAGCGGTGTAGATATTTCAATCTTTGCACAGATTGCAGTGTAGATATTTCCATCTTTACAGAGATAGCGGTGTAGATATTTCAATCTTTGCACAGATTACAGTGTAGATATTTCCATCTTTTCATAGATAGCGGTGTAGATATTTCCAAGTTTACACAGATAGCTGTGTAGATATTTCCATGTTTACACAGATAGCGTTGAAGATATTTCCATTTTTACACTGATAGCGTTGTAGATATTTCCATGTTTATACAGCTAGCATTGTAGATATTTCCAAGTTTACACAGATAGCTGTGTAGATAATTCCATCTTTACACAGATAGCATTGTAGATATTTCCATGTGTATAAAGATAGTGGTGTAGGTATTTCCATGTTTATAGAGATAGCGGTGTAGATATTTCCATGTGTATACAGATAGCGGTGGATATATTTCCATGTTTATACAGAAAGCGGTGTAGATATTTCCGTGTTTACACAGAGAGCGTTGTAGATATTTCCATCTTTGCACAGATTGTGGTGTAGATATTTCCATCTTTACACAGATAGCGTTGCAGTTATTTCCATGTTTATACAGATAGCATTGTAGATATTTCCATGTTTATATAGATAGCGGTGGAGATATTTCCAGGTTTATACAGATAGCGGTGTAGATATTTCCATGTTTATGTAGATGGTGGTGTAGGTATTTCCATGTTTATAGAGATGGCAGTGTAGTTATTTCCATGTGTATAGAGATAGCGATGTAGATATTTCCATGTTTATACAGATGGCGGTGTAGTTAGTTCCATGTTTATGGAGATGGCAGTGTAGATATTTTCATGTTTATAGAGATGTCGGTGTAGATATTTCCGAGTTTATAGAGATTGCGGTGTAGATATTTCCATGTTTATAGAGATAGCTGTGTAGGCATTTCCATGTTTATAGAGATAGCGGTGTAGATGTTTCCATGTTTATACAGATGGCTGTGTACATAGTTCCATGTATATACAGATGGCAGTGAAGATATTTCCATGTTTATAGAGAGGGTGGTGTAGATATTTCCATGTTTATACAGATGGCGGTGCAGATATTTCCATGTGTCTACAGATGGCTGTGTAGATATTTATATGTTTATAGAGATGGTGTTGTAGATATTTCCATGTTTATAGAGGTAGTGGTGTAGACATTTCCATGTTTATACAGATAGCGGTGTTGATGTTTCCATGTTTATAGAGATAGCGGTGTAGAGATTTCCATGTTTATATAGATAGCGGTATGGATATTTCCATGTTCATACAGATAGCGGTCTAGGTATTTCATATTTACACAGATAGCGGTGTAGATATTTCCATCTTTGCACAGATTGTGGTGTAGATATTTCCATCTTTACACAAATAGCATTGTAGGTATTTCCAAGTTTACAAAGATATTTGTGTAGATATTTCCACTTTTACACAGGTAGCGTTCTATATATTTCCATGTTTATACAGATAGCGGTGCAGATATTTCTATGTTTATACAGATAGTGGTGTAGATATTTCCAGGTTTATACTGATAGCAGTGCAGATATTTCCACGTTTATACGGAGAGCGATGTAGATATTTCCATGTTTATACAGATAGCGGTGTAGACATTTCCGTGTTTACACAGAGAGCGTTGTAGATTTTTCCATCTTTGCACAGATTGTGGTGTAGATATTTCCATCTTTACACAGATAGCGTTGCAGTTATTTCCATGTTTATAAAGATAGCATTGTAGATATTTCCATGTTTATACAGATAGCTGTGGAGATATTTCCAGGTTTATACAGATAGCGGTGTAGATATTTCCATGTTTTTGTTGATGGCGGTGTAGATATTTCCATGTTTATAGAGATGGCAGTGTAGTTATTTCCATGTGTATAGAGATAGCGATGTAGATATTTCCAAGTTTATACAGATGGCGGTGTAGTTAGTTCCATGTTTATGGAGATGGCAGTGTAGATATTTTCATGTTTATAGAGATGTCGGTGTAGATATTTCCGAGTTTATAGAGATTGCGGTGTAGATATTTCCATGTTTATACAGATAGCTGTGTAGGCATTTCCATGTTTATAGAGATAGCGTTGTAGATGTTTCCATGTTTATACAGATGGCTGTGTTCATAGTTCCATGTATATACAGAGGGCAGTGAAGATATTTTAATGTTCATAGAGAGGGGGGTGTAGATATTTCCATGTTTATACAGTTGGCGGTGCAGATATTTCTTTGTGTCTACAGATGGCTGTGTAGATATTTATATGTTTATAGAGATGGGGTTGTAGATATTTCCATGTTTATAGAGGTAGCGGTGTAGATATTTCCATGTTTATACAGATAGCGTTGTGGATGTTTCCATGTTTATAGAGATAGCGGTGTAGAGATTTCCATGTTTATACAGATAGCGGTGTGGATATTTCCATGTTCATACAGATAGCGGTCTAGGTATTTCCATATTTACACAGATAGCGGTGTAGATATTTCCATCTTTGTACTGATTGTGGTGTAGATATTTCCGTCTTTACACAAATATCATTGTAGATATTTCCAAGTTTACAAAGATATTTGTGTAGATACTTCCACTTTTACACAGGTAGCATTGTATATATTTCCATGTTTATACAGATAGTGGTGCAGATATTTCCATGTTTATACAGATAGTGGTGTAGATATTTCCATGTTTATACAGATAGCAGTGGAGATATTTCCATGTTTATACAGGTAGCGGTGTAGATATTTCCATGTTTATAAAGATGGCGGTGTAGATATTTTCTTGTTTATGTAGATGGCGGTGTAGATATTTCCATGTTTATAGAAATGGCGGTTTATGTACTTTCTTGTTTATGGAGATAGTGGTGAAGATATTTCCATGTTTATAGAGATAGCGGTGTAGGTATTTCCATGTTTATAGAGATAGCGGTGTAAATATTTCCATGTTTATACTAATAGCGGTGTAGATATTTCCATGTTTATACAAATAGTGATGTAGATATTTCCATGTTTATAGAGATGACAGTGAAGGTATTTAAATGTTTAAAAAGATGGTGGTGTAGATATTTCCATGTTAATAGACATAGCCATGTAGATATTTCCATGTTACAGATAGCGGTGTAGTCATTTCCAAGTTTATAGATATAGCGGTCTAGATATATCCATATTTTTACAGATTGCCTTGTAGATATTTCCAAGCTTATAAAAATAGCGGTGTAGATATTTCCTTGTTTATAGAGATAGCTGAGTAGATATTTCCATATTTATACAGATAGCGGTGTTGATATTTCCATGTTTATACAGAACGCGGTGTAGATATTTCCATGTTTATGCAGACAGAAGTGTAGCTATTTCCATGTTAATTCAGATGACTGTGTATATATTTCCCTGTTTATACAGATGGCGGTGCAGATATTTCCATGTTTATAGAGATAGCGGTGTAGGTATTTCCATGTTAATACAGATAGCTGTGTAGACATTTCCATATTTATAGAGATAGCGTTGTAGATATTTCCATATTTATACAGATAGCCGTGTAGATATTTCCATGTTTATTCAGATGGCAGTGTAGGTATTTCCATGTTTATAGAGGTAGCGGTGTACATATTTCCATGTTTACACGGATGCCTGTGGAGATATTTCCATGTGTATACAGATGGCAGTGTAGATATTTCAATGTTTGTACAGATGGAGGTGTAGATATTTCCATGTTTATACAGATGACTGTGTAGGTATTTCCATGTTTTTTAGATGGCGGTGTAGATATTTCCATGTTTATGCAGATAGTTGTGTAGATATTTCCATGTTTATACAGATGGCTGTGTAGGTATTTCCATGTGTATACAGATGCCAGTGCAGATATTTCCATGTTTATACAGATGGAGGTGTTGTTATTTCCATGTGTATACAGATAGCAGTGTAGATATTTCCATTTTTATATAGAAAGCCGTGTGGCTATTTCCATGTTTATACAGATAGCGATCTAGATATTTCCATGTTTATAGAGATGGCTGTGTAGATATTTCCTTGTTTATACAGATAGCAGTGTAGATATTTACATGTTCATACAGATAGTGGAGTAGGTTTTCCATGTTTATAGAGATGACTGTGTAGGTATTTCCATGTTTATACAGATGTCGGTGTAGATATTTCCATGTTTATAGAGATAGCCAAGTAGCTATTTTCATGTTTATACAGATACCAGGGTAGATATTTCCATGTTTATAGATACAGCGGTGCAGATATTTCCCTATATTTTCAGATAGCGGTGGAGATATTTCCTTGTTTATGCAGATAGCGGTGTAAATATTTCCATATTTATACAGTTAGCGGTGCAGATATTTCCATGTTTATACAGATGACTGTGTATATATTTCCATGTTTATACAGATTGTGGTGTAGGTATTTCCGTGTTTATAGAGATAGCGGTGTAGATATTTCCATGTTTATACAGATAGCGGTGTAAATATTTCCATGTTTACACAGATAGCGGTGGAGATATTTCCATGTTTATACAGATAGCAGTGGAGGTATTTCCATGTTTATACAGATTGTGGTGTAGGTATTTCCATGTTTATAGAGATAGCGGTGTAGATATTTCCCTGTTTATAAAGATAATGGTGTAGATATTTCCATGTTTACAGAGATTGAGTTGTAGATATTTCCATATTTGCACAGATTGCGGTGTACATATTTCCATCTTCACACAGATACCGGTGTACATATTTCCATGTTTACACAGACAGCTGTGTAGATATTTCCATGTTTGCAAAGATAGTGTTGTAGATATTTCCAGGTTTATACAGATTTCGTTGTAGATATTTCCATGTGTATAAAGATAGCCGTGTAGATTTTTCCATGTTTATTCAGATAGCGGTGGCGATATTTCCATGTTTATACAGATAGCGCTGTAGATATTTCCATGTTTATACAGATAGCGGTGTAGATATTTCCATGTTTATACAGATAGCGTTGTAGATATTTCCATGTTTACACAGATAGCGGTGGAGATATTTCCATGTTTATACAGATAGCAGTGGAGGTATTTCCATGTTTATACAGATGGCAATGTAGATATTTCCAAGTTTTTGCAGATATCGGAATAGATATTTCCATGTTTATGCTGATAGCGGTGCGGCTATTTCCATGTTTATAGAGATGGCAGTGTAGATATTTCCACGTGTATACAGATGGAGGTGTAGATATTTCCATGTTTATACAGATGACTGTGTAGATATTTCCATGTTTATACAGATAGCGGTGTGGCAATTTCCATGTTTATAGAGACAACGGTGTAGATATTTCCATGGTTATACAAATAGCTGTGTAGATATTTCCATGTGTATACAGATGGCTGTGTAGGTATTTCCATGTTTATACCGATGGAGTTGTAGACATTTCCATGTTTATAAGGATGAGTGTGTAGATAATTCCATGTTTTAACAGAAGGCAGTGTAGATATTTCCATGTTTATACAGATAGATGTGTGCCTATTTCCATGTTTATACAGACAGCTATGTAGATATTTCCATGTTTATAGAGATGGCTGTGTAGATATTTCCATGTTTATACAGATGGCAGAGTGGATATTTCCATGTTTATACAGATGACTGTGTAGGTATTTCCATGTTTATGCAGATGGCAGTGTGGATATTTCCATGTTTATACAGATGACTGTGTAGGTATTTCTATGTTTATACAGATGGCGGTGTCGATATTTCCATGTTTATAGAGATAGCCATGTAGATATTTCCATGTTTATACAGATGACTGTGTAGGTATTTCTATGTTTATACAGATGGCTGTGAAGACATTTCCCTGTTTATAGACATAGCGGTGTAGATATTTCCATATTTATATAGATAGCAGTGTAGATATTTCCATGTTTATACAGATAGCGGTGTAGATATTTCCATGTTTATACAGATAGCGGTGTAGATATTTCCATGTTTATGCAGATAGCGGTGTAGATATTTCCATGTTTATACAGATAGCGTTGTACGTATTTCCATGTTATAGACATAGCAGTGTAGATATTTCCATGTTTATAGAGACCGCTGTGTAGATATTTCCATGTAAATACAGATGGCAGTGTAGATATTTCCATGTTTATACAAACGAATGTGTAGATATTTCTATGTTTACACAGATGACTGTGTAGATATTTCCATGTTTTTACAGATGGTGGTGTAAATATTTCCATGATTATACAGATACCTGTGTGGCTATTTCCATGTTTATACAGATAGCAATGTAGTTATTTCCATGTTTATGGAGATGACTGTGTAGATATTTCCATGTTTATAAAGATGGCGGTGTAGATATTTCCATGTGTATAGAGATAGCCATGTAGATATTTCCATGTTTATACAGATAGCGGTGTATACATTTCCATGTTTATAGAGATAGCGGTGTAGATATTTCCATATTTATACGGATAGCGGTGTAGAAATTTCCATGTTTATACAGATAGCGGTGTAGATATTTCCATGTTTATACAGATATAAGTGTAGTTATTTCCATGTTTATAGAGATGACTGTGTACATATTTCCATGTTTATACAGATAGCAGTGTAGATATTTCCATGTTAACACAGATAGTTTTGTAGATATTTCCATGTTTATACAGATGGCGGTGTAGATATTTCCATGTTTATAGAGATAGCGGTGGAGATATTTCCATGTTTATGCAGATAGCGGTGGAGCTATTTCCATGTTTATTCAGATAGCGGAGTAGATATTTCCATGTTTATACAGATAGCGGGGTAGATATTTCCATGTTTTTACAGATCGTGGTTTAGTTATTTCCATGTTTATACAGATAGCGGGGTAGATATTTCCATGTTTTTACAGATCGTGGTTTAGTTATTTCCATGTTTATACAGAGAGTGGTGAAGATATTTCCATGTTTATACAGATAGCGGTGTAGATATTTCCAAGTTTACAGGGATATCGGTGTATATATTTCCATATTTGCACAGACTGCGGTGTAGATATTCCCATCTTTACACAGATAGCAGTGTACATATTTCCATGTTTACACAGATTGCTGTGTAGATATTTCCGAGTTTACACAGATAGCGTTGTAGATATTTCCATGTTTATACAGATAGCGGTGAAGATATTTCCACGTTTATAAAGATAGCCTGGTAGATATTTCCATGTTTATACAGATAGCTGTGTAGATATTTCCATGTTTACACAGATAGTGTTGTAGATATTTCCATGTTTACAGAGATAACGGTATAGATATTTCCATGTTTATAATGATAGCCGTGTAGATATTTCCATGTTTATAGAGATAGCTGTGGAGATATTTCCATGTATATACTGAGAGCGATGAAGATATTTCCATGTTTATACAGATAGTGGTGTAGATATTTCCCTGTTTATACAGATTTCGGTGTAGATTTTTCCATGTTTATACAGATATGGTTGTAGATATTTCCATGTTTATACAGATGGCTGTGTAGGGATTTCCATGTTTTTGCAGATGGCATTGTAGATATTTCCATGTTTATACATATAACGATGTGGCTATTTCCACGTTCATAAAGATAGCAGTGTAGATATTTCCATGTTTATAGAGATGGCTTTGTAGATGTTTCCATGTTTATACAGATGACCATGTTGATATTTCCATGTTTATACAGATGGCGTTGTAGATATTTCCATGTTTATGCACATGGCGGTGCAGATATTTCCATGTTTATACAGATAGCGGTGTACATATTTCCATATTTATACAGATGACTGTGTAGTTATGTCCATTTTTATACAGATGGCGGTGTAGATATTTCCATGTTTACACGTTGCCAAGGAGATATTTCCATGTTTATACAGATGACTGTGTAAATATTTTCATATTTTTACACAGGTCGGTGTAGATATTTCCATGTTTATACAGATAGCGGTGTGGCTATTTCCATGTTTATAGAGATGGCTGTGTAGATATTTCCATGTGTGTACAGATGGAAGTGTGGATATTTCCATGTTTATACAGAAGGAGGTGTAGATATTTCCATGTTTATACAGATGACTGTGTAGTTATTTCCATGTTTTTACAGATGGCGGTGTAGATATTTCCATGTTTATACAGATAGCGGTGTGGCTATTTCCATGTTTATACAGATAGTGGTGTAGTTATTTCCATGTTTATAGAGATGGCTGTGTAGATATTTACATGTTTATACAGATGGCAGTGTAGATATTTTCATGTTTATACAGATAGTGGTGTAGATATTTCCAGGTTTATACAGATGACTGTGTAGTTTTTTCCATTATTATACAGATGTCGGTGAAGACATTTCCATGTTTAGTGAGATATCCATGTAGATATTTCCATGTTTATACAGATGGCGGTGTAGACATTTCCATGTTTATAGAGATAGCGGTGTAGGTATTTCCATATTTATACAGATAGTGGTGTCACTATTTCCATCTTTATACAGATAGCGGTGGAGATATTTCCAGGTTTATACAGATAGCGGTGGAGATATTTCCATGTTTACACAGATAGCTGTGTGTCTATTTCCATGTTTATACAGATAGCGTTGGAGATATTTCCATGTTTATACAGATGGCGGTGTAGATAATTCCATGTTTATGCAGATGGCGTTTCAGATATTTCCATGTTTATACTGATAGCGGTGTACATATTTGCTTATTTATACAGATGACTCTGTAGTTATTTCCATTTTTATACAGATGGCGGTGTAGATATTTCCATGTTTATGCAGATAGAGGTGGACATATTTCCATGTTTATACAGATGACTGTGTAGATATTTTCATATTTTTACACATGTCAGTGTAGATATTTCCATGTTTATACAGATAGCGGTGTGGCTATTTCCATGTTTATACAGATAGCAGTGTAGGTATTTCCATGTTTATAGAGATGGCTGTGTAGATATTTCCATGTTTATACAGATGGCAGTGTAGATATTTCCATGTTTGTACCGACAGTGGTGTAGATATTTCCATGTTTATGCAGATGACTGTGTAGTTATTTCCATACTTATACAGATGGCGGTGTAGACATTTCCATGTTTATACAGATAGCGGTGTGGCTATTTCCATGTTTATACAGATAGCGTTGTAGATATTTCCATTTTTATAGAGATGGCTGTGTAGATATTTACATGTTTATACAGATCGCAGTGTAGTTATTTCCATGTTTATACAGATAGTTGTGTAGATATTTCCAGGTTTATACAGATGACTGTGTAGGTATTACCATGCTTATACTGATGGTGGTGTAGATATTTCCATGTATATAGAGACAGCCATGTAGATATTTCCATGATTATACACATAGCAGTGTAGACATTTCCATGTTTATGGAGATAGCGGTGTAGATCTTTCCATATTTATACAGATAGCGGTGTCACTATTTCCATGTTTAAAGAGATAGCGGTGTAGATATTTCCATGTTTATACAGATAGCGGTGGAGATATTTCCATGTTTATACAGATCGCTGTGGAGATTTTACCATGTTTATAGAGATAGCGGTGTAGATATTACCATGTTTATACAGATAGCGGTGTGGCTATTTCCATGTTTATAGAGATAGCGGTGTAGATATTTCCATGTTTATACAGATTGTTGTGTGGATATTTACATATTTATACAGATGGCTGTGTAGATATTTCCATGTTTAGACAGATAATGGTGTAGATATTTCCATGTTTATACAGATAGCGGTGTGGCTATTTCCATGTTTATACAGATAGCGGTGTAGATATTTCCATGTTTATAGAGATGGCTGTGTAGATATTTACTTGTTTATACAGATGGCAGTGTAGATATTTTTATGTTTATACGGATAGTGGTGTAGATATTTCCAGGTTTATACAGATGACTGTGTAGTTGTTTCCATCTTTATACAGATGGTGGTGAAGATATTTAAACGGTTATAGAGACACCCATGTAGTTATTTCCATGTTTACACAGATAGCGGTGTAGACATTTCCATGTTTATAGAGATAGCGGTGTAGATATTTCCATCTTTATACAGATAGCGGTGTCACTATTTCCATGTTTATATAGATAGCTGTGTCGCTATTTCCATGTTTATACAGATAGCGGTGTAGATATTTCCATGTTTATAGAGATGGCTGTGTAGATATTTACATATTTATACAGATGGCAGTGTAGATATTTCCATGTTTAGACAGATAATTGTGTAGATATTTCCATGTTTATACAGATTGCGGTGTAGGTATTTCCATGTTTATAGATATAGCGGTGTAGATATTTCCATGTTTATACAGATAGCTGTGTGGCTATTTCCATGTTTCTACAGATAGCGTTGGAGATATTTCCATGTTTATACAGATAGCGGTGGAGATATTTCCATGTTTATACAGATAGCGGTGGAGATATTTCCATGTTTATAGAGATAGCAGTGTATATATTTCCATGTCTATACAGATATCTGTGTGGCTATTTCCATGTTTACAGATAACGGTGTAGATATTTGCATGTTTATAGAGATGGTTGTGTAGATATTTTCATATTTATACAGATGGCAGTGTAGATATTTCCATGTTTAGACAGATAATGGTGTAGATATTTCCATGTTTATACAGATGTCTGTGTAGTTGTTTCCATTTTTATACAGATGGCGGTGTAGATATTTCCACGTTTATACAGATAGCGGTGGAGGTATTTCCATGTTTATACAGATGACTGTTTAGATATTTTCATATTTTTACACATGTCGGTGTAGACATTTCCATGTTTATAAAGATAGCGGTATGGATATTTCCATGTTTATACAGATAGCGGTGCAGATATTTCCATGTTTATAGAGATAGCTGTGTATATATTTACATGTTTATACAGATGGCAGTGTAGTTATTTCCATGTTTATACAGATAGTGGTGTAGATATTTCCAGGTTTATACAGATGACTGTGTAGTTATTTCCATGTTTATACAGACGGCGGTGAAGATATTTCCATGTTTATAGAGACAGCCGTGTAGATATTTCCATGTTTATACAGATAGCAGTGTAGACATTTCCATGTTTATAGAGATAGCAGTGTAGATATTTCCATATTTCTACAGATAGCGGTGTCACTATTTCCATGTTTATACAGATAGCGGTGGAGATATTTCCATGTTTATACAGATAGCGGTGGAGATATTTCCATGTTTATAGAGATAGAGGTGTAGATATTTCCATGTTTATACAGATAGCTGTGTGGCTATTTCCATGTTTATACAGATAGCGGTGGAGATATTTCCATGTTTATAGAGATGGCTGTGTAGATATTTACATATTTAAACAGATGGCAGTGTAGATATTTCCATGTTTATACAGATAGTGGTGTAGATATTTCCAGGTTTATACAGATGACTGTGTAGTTATTTCCATGTTTATACAGATGGCGGTGAAGATATTTCCATGTTTATAGAGACAGCCGTGTAGATATTTCCATGTTTATACAGATAGCAGTGTGGCTATTTCCATGTTTATACAGATAGCAGTGTAGATATTTCCATGTTTATAGAGATGGCTGTGTAGATATTTCCATGTTTATACAGATGGCAGTGTAGATATTTCCATGTTTGTACAGACAGTGGTGTAGATATTTCCACGTTTATACAGATGACAGTGTAGGTAATTCCATGTTTATACAGATGGCGGTGTAGACATTTCCATGTTTATAAAGATAGCGGTGTGGCTATTTCCTTGTTTATACAGATAGCGGTGCAGATATTTCCATGTTTATAGAGATGGCTGTGTGGATATTTACATGTTTATACAGATGGCAATGTAGTTATTTCCATGTTTATACAGATGGCTGTGTAGATATTTCCATGTTTATACAGATAGCGGTGTAGATATTTCCATGTTTATACAGATGGCGGTGTAGATATTTCCATGTTTATACAGATAGCGGTGGAGATATTTCCATGTTTATACAGATGACTGTGTAGATATTTTGATATTTTTACACATGTCGGTGTAGATATTTCCATGTATGTACAGATAGCGGTGGAGATATTTCCATGTTTATAGAGATAGCGGTGTTGATATTTCCAAGTTTATACAGATAGCTGTGTGGCTATTTCCATCATTATACAGATAGCGTTGGAGATATTTCCATGTTTATACAGATGGCGGTGTAGATATTTTCATGATTATGCAGATGGCGGTGCAGATATTTCCATGTTGATACAGACAGCGGTGTACATATTTCCTTATTTATACAGATGACTCTGTAGTTATTTCCATTTTTATACAGATAGCGGTGTAGATATTTCCATGTTTATACAGATAGCGGTGTGGGTATTTGCATGTTTATAAAGATAGCAGTGTAGGTATTTCCAAGTTTATAGAGATGGCTGTGTAGATATTTCCATGTTTATACAGATGGCAGTGTAGATATTTCCACGTTTGTACAGACAGTGGTGTAGATATTTCCATGTTTATACAGATGACTGTGTAGGTATTTCCATGCTTATACAGATGGCGGTGTAGATATTTCCATGTTTATACCGATAGCGGTGTGGCTGTTTCCATGTTTATACAGATAGCGGTGTAGATATTTCCATGTTTATAGAGATGGCTGTGTAGATATTTACATATTTATACAGATGGCAGTGTAGATATTTCCATGTTTAGACAGATAATGGTGTAGATATTTCCATGTTTATACAGATTGCGTTGTAGATTTTTCCATGTTTATAGAGATAGCGGTGTAGATATTTCCATGTTTATACAGATAGCTGTGTGGCTATTTCCATGTTTATACAGATAGCGTTGGAGATATTTCCATGTTTATATAGATGGCGGTGTAGATATTTCCATGTTTATGCCGAAGGCGGTGCAGATATTTCCATGTTTATACAGAAAACGGTGTACATATTTCCATATTTATACAGATGACTGTGTAGTTATTTCCATTTTTATATATATGGCGGTGTAGATATTTCCATGTTGATACAGAGAGCGGTGGAGGTAGTTCCAAGTTTATACAGACGACTGTGTAGATATTTTCATATTTTTACACATGTCGGTGTAGATATTTCCATGTTTATACAGATAGCAGTGTGGCTATTTCCATGTTTATACAGATAGCAGTGTAGATATTTCCATGTTTATAGTGATGGCTGTGTAGATATTTCCATGTTTATACAGATGGCAGTGTAGATATTTCCATGTTTGTACAGACAGTGGTGTAGATATTTCCACGTTTATACAGATGACTGTGTAGGTAATTCCATGTTTATACAGATGGCGGTGTAGACATTTCCATGTTTACAAAGATAGCGGTGTGGCTATTTCCATGTTTATACAGATAGCGGTGCAGATATTTCCATGTTTATAGAGATGGCTGTGTAGATATTTACATGTTTATACAGATGGCAGTGTAGTTATTTCCATGTTTATACACTTAGTGGTGTAGATATTTCCGGGTTTATACAGATGACTGTGTAGTTATTTCCATGTTTATACAGATGGCGATGAAGATATTTCCATGATTATAGAGACAGCCGTGTAGATATTTCCATGTTTATACAGATAGCCGTGTAGACATTTCCATGTTTATAGAGATAGCGGTGTAGATTTTTCCATATTTATACAGATAGCGGTGTCACTATTTCCATGTTTATACAGATAGCGGTGGAGATATTTCCAGGTTTATACAGATAGCAGTGGAGATATTTCCATGTTTATAGAGATAGCGGTGTAGATATTACCATGTTAATACAGATAGCTGTGTGGCTATTTCCATGTTTATAGAGATAGTGTTGGAGATATTTCCATGTTTATTCAGATGGCGGTGTAGATATTTCCATGTTTATGCAGATGGCGCTGCAGATATTTCCATGTTGATACAGATAGCGGTGTACATATTTCCTTATTTATACAGATGACAGTTTAGTTATTTCCACTTTTATACAGATGGCGGTGTAGATCTTTCCATGTTTATACTGATAGCGGTGGAGATATTTCCATGTTTATACAGATGACTATGTAGGTATTTGCATATTTACACAGATAGCGCTGTCACTATTTTCATGTTTATACTGAAAGCGGTGGAGATATTTCCATGTTTATACAGATAGCGGTGGAGATATTTCCATGTTTATAAAGATAGCGGTGGAGATATTTCCATGTTTATAGAGATAGCGGTGTAGATATTTCCATGTTTATACAGATAGCTGTGTGGCTATTTCCATGTAGATATAGATAGCCGTGTAGATATTTCCATGTTTATAGAGATAGCCATGTAGATACTTCCATGTTTATACAGATAGCCGTGTAGACATTTCCATGTTTATAGAGATAGCGGTGTAGATATTTCCATATTTATACAGATAGCGGTGTCACTATTTCCATGTTTATACAGAGAGACTTGGAGATATTTCCATGTTTATACAGATAGCGGTGGAGATATTTCCATGTTTATAAAGATAGCGGTGTAGACATTTCCATGTTTATAGAGATGCCTGTGTAGATATTTTCATGTTTATACAGATGGCATTGTAGATATTTTCATGTTTATACAGATAGTTTTGTAGATATTTCCAGGTTTATACAGATGACTGTGTAGTTACTTCCATGTTTATACAGATGGCGGTGAAGCTATTTCCATGTTTATAGAGACAGCCATGTAGATATTTCCAGCTTTATACAGATAGCGGTGTGGACATTTCCATGTTTATAGAGATAGCGGTGTAGATATTTCCATATTTATACAGATAGCGGTGTCACTATTTCCATGTTTATACAGATAGCGGTGGAGATATTTCCATGTTTATACAGATAGCGGTGGAGATATATCCATGTTTATACAGATTGCGGTAGAGTTATTTCCATATTTATACAGATAGCGGTGTAGATATTTCCATGTTTATACAGATAGCTGTGTGGCTATTTCCATGTATATACAGATAGCGGTGTAGATAATTACATGTTTATAGAGGTGGCTGTGTAGATATTTACATATTTATACAGATGGCAGTGTAGATATTTCCATGTTTAGACAGATATTGGTGTAGATATTTCCATGTTTATACAGATTGCGGTGTAGGTATTTCCATATTTATAGAGATAGCGGTGTAGATATTTCCATGTTTATACAGATGTCTGTGTAGATATTTCCATGTGTATACAGATGGCAGTGTAGATATTTCCATGTTTATAAAGATGGAGGTGTAAATATTTTCATGTTTATACAGATGACTGTATAGATATTTCCATGTTTTTACAGATGGCGGTGAAGATGTTTCCATGTTTATACAGATAGTGGTGTGGCTATTTTCATGTTTATACAGATAGCGGTGTAGGTATTTCCATGTTTATAGAGATCACTGTGTAGATATTTACATGTTTATACAGATGGCAGTGTAGATATTTTCATGTTTATACAGATAGTGGTGTAGATATTTCCAGGTTTATACAGATGACTGTGTAGTTATTTCCATGTTTATACAGATGGCGGTGACGATATTTCCATGTTTATAGAGACAGTCATGTAGATATTTCCATGTTCATACAGATAGCGGTGTAGACATTTCCATGTTTATAGAGATAGCGGTGTATATATTTCCATATTTATACAGATAGCGGTGTCACTATTTCCAAGTTTATGCAGATAGCGGTGGAGATATTTCCATGTTTATACAGATAGCGTTGGAGATATTTCCATGTTTATAAAGATTGCGGTGTAGATATTTCCATGTTTATACAGATAGCGGTGTACATTTTTCCTTATTTATACAGATGACCGTGCAGTTATTTCCATTTTTATACAGATGGCGGTTTAGATATTGCCATGTTTATACAGATAGCGGTGGAGATATTTCCATGTTTATAGAGACGGCTGTGTAGATATTTACATATTTACACAGATGGCAGTGTAGATATTTCCATGTTTAGACAGATAATGGTTTAGATATTTCCATGTTTATACAGATTGCGGTGTAGGTATTTCCATGTTTATAGAGATAGCGGTGTAGATATTTCCATGTTTATACAGATGGCCGCGTAGATATTTCCATGTGTATACAGATGGCAGTGTAGATATTTCCAAGTTTATACAGATGGAGGTGTAGATTTTTCGATGTTTATACAGATGACTGTGTAGATATTTCCATGTTTTTACAGATGGCTGTGTAGATATTTCCATGTTTATACAGATAGCGGTGTGGATATTTCCATGTTTATACAGACAGCGGTGTAGATATTTCCATGTTTATAGAGATGGCTGTGTTGATATTTTCATGTTTATACTGATGGCAGTGTAGATATTTTCATGTTTATACAGATAGTGGTGTAGATATTTCCAGGTTTATACAGATGACTGTGTAGTTATTTCCATGTTAATACAGATGGCGGTGAAGATATTTCCATGTTTATAGACACAGCCATGTAGATATTACCATGTTTATACAGATAGCAGTGTAGACATTTCCATGTTTATTGAGATAGCGGTGTAGATATTTCCATATTTATACAGATAGCGGTGTAACTATTTCCATGTTTATACAGATACAGGTGGAGATATTTCCGTTTTTATACAGATAGCGGTGGAGATATTTCCATGTTTATAAAGATAGCGGTGTAGACATTTCCATGTTTATACAGATAGCTGTGTGGCTATTTCCATGTTTATACAGATAGCTTTGGAGATATTTCCATGTTTTTACACATGGCGGTGTAGATATGTCCATGTTTATGCTGATGGCGGTGCAGATATTTCCATGTTTATACAGATAGCGGTGTACATATTTCCATGTTTATACAGATGACTGTGTAGTTATTTCCATTTTTATACAGATGGCGGTGTAGATATTTCCATGTTTATACAGATAGCGGTGGAGATATTTCCATGTTTATACAGATGACTGTGTAGATATTTTCATATTTTTACACATGTCGGTGTAGATATTTCCATGTTTATACAGATAGCGGTGTGGCTATTTCCATGTTTATACAGATAGCAGTGTAGATAATTCCATGTTTATAGAGATGGCTGTGTAGATATTTCCATGTTTATACAGATGGCAGTGCAGATATTTCCATGTTTGTACAGACAGTGTTGTAGATATTTCCATTTTTATACAGATGACTGTGTAGTTATTTCCATTTTTATTCAGATAGCGGTGTAGATATTTCCATGTTTTTACAGATAGCGGTGGAGATATTTCCATGTTTATGCAGATAGCGGTGTAGATATTTCCATGTTTATACAGATAGCGGTGTAGACATTTCCATGTTTATAGAGATAGCGGTGTAGATATTTCCATATTTATACAGATAGCGGTGTCACTATTTCCATGTTTATACTGATAGCGGTGGAGATATTTCCATGTTTAGACAGATAATGGTGTAGATATTTCCATGTTTATACAGATTGCGGTGTAGGTATTTCCATGTGTATAGAGATAGCGGTGTAGATATTTCCATGTTTTTACAGATGGCGGTGTAGATATTTCCATGTTTATGCAGATGGCGGTGCAGATATTTCCATGTTTATTGAGATAGCGGTGTACATATTTCCATATTTATACAGATGACTGTGTAGTTATTTCCATTTTTATACAAATGGCGGTGTAGATATTTCCATGTTTATACAGATAGCGGTGGAGGTATTTCCATGTTTATACAGATGACTGTGTAGATATTTTCGTATTTTTACACATGTCTGTGTAGATATTTCCATGTTTATACAGATAGCGGTGTGGCTATTTCCATGTTTATACAGATAGTAGTGTAGATATTTCCATGTTTATAGAGATGGCTGTGTAGATATTTCCATGTTTATACAGCTGGCAGTTTAGATATTTCCATATTTGTACAGACATTGGTGTAGATATTTCCATGTTTATACAGATGACTCTGTAGGTATTTCCATGTTTATACAGATGGCGTTGTAGACATTTCCATGTTTATACAGATAGCGGTGTGGCTATTTCCATGTTTATACAGATAGCGGTGCAGATATTTCCATGTATATAGAGATGGCTATATAGATATTTACATGTTTATACACATGGCAGTGTAGTTATTTCCATGTTTATACAGACAGTGGTGTAGATATTTCCTGGTTTATACAGATGACTCTGTAGTTATTTCCATGTTTATGCAGATGGCGGTGAAGATATTTCCTTTTTACAGAGACAGCCATGTAGATATTTCCATGTTTATACAGATAGCGGTGTCGACATTTCCTTGTTTATAGATATAGCGGTGTAGATATTTCCATATTTATACAGATAGCGGTATCACTATTTCCATGTTTATACAGATAGCGGTGGAGATATTCCTTGTTTATACAGATAGCGGTGGAGATATTTCCATGTTTATAGAGATAGCGGTGTAGATATTTCCATGTTTATACAGATAGCTCTGTGGCTATTTCCATGTTTATACAGATATCGTTGGAGATATTTCCATGTTTATACAGATAGCGGTGGAGATATTTCCATGTTTATACAGATAGCGGTGGAGATATTTCCTTGTTTATAGAGATAGCCGTGTATATATTTCCATTTTTATACAGATAGCTGTGTGGCTATTTCCATGTTTATACAGATAGCGGTGTAGATATTTCCATGTTTATAAAGATGGAGGTGTAGATATTTCCATGTTTATACAGATGACTGTTTAGATATTTCCATGTTTTTACAGATGGCGGTAAAGGTATTTCCATGTTTATACAGATAGTGGTGTTGCTATTTCCATGTTTATACAGATAGTGGTGTAGATATTTCCATGTTTATAGAGATCGCTGTGTAGATATTTACATGTTTATACAGATGGCAGTGTAGATATTTTCATGTTTATACAGATAGTGGTGTAGATATTTCCAGGTTTTCACAGATGTCTGTGTAGTTATTTCCATGTTTATACAGATGGCGGTGAAGATATTTCCATGTTTATAGAGACAGTCATGTAGATGTTTCCATGTTTATTCAGATAGTGGTTTAGACATTTCCATGTTTATAGAGATACCGGTGTAGATATTTCCATCTTTATACAGATTGCAGTGTAGACATTTCCATGTTTATAGAGATAGCGGTGTAGATATTTCAATATTTATACAGATAGCGGTGTCACTATTTCCATGTTTTCACAAATAGTGGTGTAGATATTTCCATGTTTATACAGATAGCGGTGGAGATATTTCCATGTTTATAGAGATAGCGGTGTAGATATTTCCATGTTTATACAGATAGCTGTGTGGCTATTTCCATGTTTATACAGATAGCGGTGGAGATATTTCCATGTTTATACAGATAGCGGTGGAGATATTTCCATGTTTATAGAGATAGCCGTGTAGATATTTCCATGTTTATACAGATAGCTGTGTGGCTATTTCCATGTTTACACAGATAGCGTTGGAGATATTTCCATGTTTATAGAGATAGCGGTGGAGATATTTCCATGTTTATACAGATAGCGGAGTAGATATTTTCCTTGTTTATACAGATAGTGGGGAAGATATTTCCATGTTTATACAGATAGCGTTGGAGATATTTCCATGTTTACACAGATAGCGGTGGAGATATTTCCATGTTTATACAGATAGCGGTGTGGCTATTTCCATGTTCATAGAGATGGCTGTGTAGATATTTCCATGTTTATACAGATGGCAGTGTAGGTATTTCCATGTTTGTACATACAGTGGTGTAGATATTTCCAGGTTTATACAGATGACTGTGTAGGTATTTCCATGTTTATACAGATGGCGGTGTAGATATTTCCATGTTTATACAGATAGCTGTGTAGCTATTTCCATGTTTATACAGATAGCGTTGGAGATATTTCCATGTTTATAAATATGGCGGTGCAGATATTTCCATGTTTATGCAGATGGCGGTGCAGATATTTACATCTTTATACACATAGCGGTGTACATATTTCCTTATTTATACAGATGACTGTGTAGTTATTTCTATTTTAATACAGATGGCGGTTTAGATATTTCCATGTTTATACAGAGAGCGGTGGAGATATTTCCATGTTCATACAGATAGCGGTGGAGATATTTCCATGTTTATAGAGATAGCGGTGTAGATGTTTCCATGTTTATACAGATAGGTGTGTGGCTATTTCCATGTTTATACAGATAGCGTTAGAGATATTTCCATGTTTACACAGATAGCAGTGGAGATATTTCATGTTTATACAGATAGCGGAGTAGATATTTTTCTTGTTTATACAGATAGTGGGGAAGATATTTCCATGTTTATACAGATAGCGTTGGAGATATTTCCATGTTTACACAGATAGCGGTGGAGATATTTCCATGTTTATACAGATAGCGGTGTGGCTATTTCCATGTTCATAGAGATGGCTGTGTAGATATTTCCATGTTTATACAGATGGAAGTGTAGATATTTCCATGTTTGTATATACAGTGGTGTAGATATTTCCAGGTTTATACAGATGACTGTGTAGGTATTTCCATGTTTATACAGATGGCAGTCTAGATATTTCCATGTTTATACAGATAGCTGCGTAGCTATTTCCATGTTTATACAGATAGCGTTGGAGATATTTCCATGTTTATAAATATGGCGGTGTACATATTTCCATGTTTATGCAGATGGCGGTGCAGATATTTCCATCTTTATACACATAGCGGTGTACATATTTCCTTATTTATACAGATGACTGTGTAGTTATTTCTATTTTAATACAGATGGCGGTTTAGTTATTTCCATGTTTATACAGATAACGGTGGAGATATTTCCATGTTTATACAGATGACTGTGTAGATATTTTCATATTTTTACACATGTCGGTGTAGATATTTCCATGTTTATAGAGATGGCTGTGTAGATATTTACATGTTTATACAGATGGCAGTGTAGATATTTTCATTTTTATACAGATAGTGGTGTAGATAATTCCAGGTTTATACAGATGACTGTGTAGGTATTTCCATGTTTATACAGATGGCGGTGTTGATGTTTCCATGTTTATAGAGATAGCCATGTATTTATTTCCATATTTATACAGATAGCGGTGTCACTATTTCCATGTTTATACAGATAGCGGCGTAGATATTTCCATGTTTATACTGGTAGCCGTGTAGATATTTCCATGTTTATAGAGAAAGCGGTGGAGATATTTCCATGTTTATAGAGATAGCGGTGTAGATATTTCCATGTTTATACAGATAGCTGTGTGGCTATTTGCATGTTTACAAAGATAGCGGTGTGGATATTTCCATGTTTATAGAGATGGCTCTGTAGATATTTACTTATTTATACAGATGGCAGTGTAGATATTTCCATTTTTAGACAGATAATGCTGTAGATATTTCCATGCTTATACAGATTGCGGTGTAGGTATTTCCATGTTTATACAGATGGCTGTGTAGTTATTTCCATGTTTATACAGATGGCAGTGTAGGTATTTCCATGTTTATACAGAAGGAGGTGTAGATATTTCCATGTTTATACAGATGACTGTATAGATATTTCCATGTTTTTACAGATGACGGTGTAGATATTTCCATGTTTATACAGATAGCGGTGTGGCTATTTACATGTTTATACAGATATCGGTGTAGATATTTCCATGTTTATAGAGATGGCTGTGTAGATATTTACAAGTTTATACAGATGGCAGTGTAGATATTTTCATGTTTATACAGATAGTGGTGTAGATATTTCCAGGTTTATACAGATAGCAGTGGAGATATTTCCATGTTCATACAGATAGCGGTGGAGATATTTCCATGTTTATAGAGACAGCCATGTAGATATTTCCATGTTTATACAGATAGCGGTGTAGACATTTCCATGTTTATACAGATAGCGGTGTCACTATTTCCATATATATACAGATAGCGGTGTCACTATTTCCATGTTTATACAGTAGCGGTGGAGATATTTCCATGTTTATACACATAGCGGTGGAGGTATTATCATGTTTATAGAGATGGCGGTGTAGATATTTCCATGTTTATACAGATAGCTGTGTGGCTATTTCCATGTTTATACAGATAGCATTGGAGATATTTCCATGTTTACACAGATAGCGGTGGAGATATTTCCATGTTTATACTGATAGCGGAGTAGATATTTCCATGTTTATACAGATAGCGGGGTAGATATTTCCATGTTTATACAGATCGTGGTTTAGATATTTCCATGTTTATACAGATGACTGTGTAGGTATTTACGTGTTTATACAGATGGTGGTGTAGATATTTCCATGTTTAATGTGATAGCCATGTAGATATTTCCATGTTTATACAGATAGCGGTGTAGACATTTCCAGGTTTATAGAGATAGCGGTGAAAATATTTCCATATTTGTACAGAAAGCGGTGTAGCTATTTCCATGTTTACACAGATAGCGGAGTATATACTTCCATGTTTATGCAGATAGCGGGGTAGATATTTCCAGGTTTATACAGATGACTGTGTAGTTAATTCCATATTTATTCAGATGGCTGTGAAGATATTTCCATGTTTATAGAGACAGCCATGTAGATATTTCCATGTATATACAGATAGCGGTGTAGACATTTCCATGTTTATAGAGATAGCGGTGTAGATATTTCCATATTTATACAGATAGCAGTGTCACCCTTTCCAAGTTTATACAGATAACGGTGGAGGTATTTCCATGTTCATACAGATAGCGGTGGAGATATTTCCATGTTTATAGAGATAGCGGTGTAAATATTTCCATGTATATACAGATAGTGGTGTAGATATTTCCAGGTTTATTCAGATAGCGGTGGAGATATTTCCATGTTTATGCACATAGCAGTGGAGATATTTCCATGTTTATAGAGATAGCGGTGTAGATATTTCCATGTTTATACAGATAGCTGTGTGGCTATTTCCATGTTTATACAGATAGCGTTGGAGATATTTCCATGTTTATACAGATAGCGGTGGAGATATTTCCATGTTTATACAGATAGCGGTGGAGATATTTCCATGTTTATAGAGATAGCGGTGGAGAAATTTCCATGTTTATACAGATAGCTGTGTGGCTATTTCCATGTTTATACAGATAGCGTTGGGGGTATTTCCATGTTTACACAGATAACGGTGGAGATATTTCCATGTTTATACAGATAGTGGAGTAGATATTTCCATGTTTATACAGATAGCGGGTTAGATATTTCCTTGTTTATACAGATAGCGTTGGAGATATTTCCATGTTTACACAGATAGCGGTGGAGATATTTCCATGTTTATACAGATAGCGTTGTGGCTATTTCCATGTTCATAGAGATGGCTGTGTGGATATTTCCATGTTTATACAGATGTCGGTGTAGATATTTCCATGTTTATGCAGATGGCGGTTCAGATATTTCCTTGTTTATACTGATAGCGGTGTACATATTTGCTTATTTATACAGATGACTGTGTAGTTATTTCCATTTTTATACAGATGGCAGTGTAGATATTTCCATGTTTATACAGATAGCGGTGGACATATTTCCATGTTTATACAGATGACTGTGTAGATATTTTCATATTTTTACACATGTCGGTGTAGATATTTCCATGTTTATACAGATAGCGGTGTGGCTATTTCCATGTTTATACAGATAGCAGTGTAGATATTTCCATGTTTATAGAGATGGCTGTGTAGATATTTCCATGTTTATACAGATGGCAGTGTAGATATTTCCATGTTTGTACCGACAGTGGTGTAGATATTTCCATGTTTATACAGATGACTGTGTAGTTATTTCCATGTTTATACAGATGGCGGTGTAGACATTTCCATGTTTATACAGATAGCGGTGTGGCTATTTCCATGTTTATACAGATATCGTTGTAGATATTTCCATTTTTATAGAGATGGCTGTGTAGATATTTACACGTTTATACAGATAGCGTTGTAGCTATTTCCATTTTTATAGAGATGGCTGTGTAGATACTTACACGTTTATACAGATGGCAGTGTAGTTATTTCCATGTTTATACAGATAGTTGTGTAGATATTTCGAGGTTTATACAGATGACTGTGTAGGTATTTCCATGTTTATACTGATGGCGGTGTAGATGTTTCCATGTATATAGAGATAGCCATGTAGATATTTCCATGATTATACAGATAGCGGTGTAGACATTTCCATGTTTATGGAGATAGCGGTGTAGATCTTTCCATATTTATACAGATAGCGGTGTCACTATTTCCATGTTTATACAGATAGCGTTGTAGATATTTCCATGTTTATACAGATAGCGGTGGAGATATTTCCATGTTTATACAGATAGCGGTGGAGATTTTTCCATGTTTATACAGATAGCTGTGTGGCTATTTACATATTTATACAGATGGCAGTGTAGATATTTCCATGTTTAGACAGATAATGGTGTAGATATTTCCATGTTTATACAGTTAGCGGTGTGCCTATTTCCATGTTTATACAGATAGCGGTGTAGATATTTCCATGTTTATACAGGTAGCGGTGTAGTTATTTCCATGTTTATACAGATCGTGTTGTAGATAATTCCATCTTTCCACAGATGGCAGTGTAGACATTTCCATGTTTATACAGATGACTGTGTAGTTGTTTCCATCTTTATGCAGATGGCGTTGAAGATATTTCCACGGTTATAGAGACAGCCATGTAGATATTTCCATGTTTACACAGATAGCGGTGTAGACATTTCCATGTTTATCGAGATAGCGGTGTAGATATTTCCATCTTTATACAGTTTGCAGTGTAGGTATTTCCATGTTTATAGAGATAGCGGTATAGATATTTCCATGTTTATACAGATGACTGTGTAGCTATTTCCATGTTTTTACAGATGGCGGTGTAGGTATTTCCATGTTTATACAGATAGCGGTGTGGATATTTCCATGTTTATACAGATATCGGTGTAGATATTTCCATGTTTATAGAGATGGCTGTGTAGATATTTACAAGTTTATACAGATGGCAGTGTAGATATTTTCATGTTTATTGAGACAGCGGTGTAGATATTTCCATGTTTATACAGATAGCGGTGTAGACATTTCCATGTTTATAGAGATAGTGGTGTAGATATTTCCATGTGTATAGAGATGGCGGTGAAGTTATTTCCATGTTTATTCAGATAGTGGTTTAGATGTTACCATGTTTATACAGATAGCGGTGTAGATATGTCGATGTTTATACAGATAGCGGTGTAGGTATTTCCATGTTTGTAGAGATAGCGGTGCAGATATTTCCATGTTTCTACAGATGGCTGCGTAGATATTTCGATGTGTATACAGATGGCAGTGTAGATATTTCCATGTTTATACAGATGGAGGTGTAGATATTTCTCTGTTCATACTGATGAATTTGTAGGTATTTCCATGTTTATACAGATGGCGGTTTAGATATTTCCATGTTTATAGAGACAGCGGTGTAAATATTTCCATGTTTATAGAGATAGCGGTGTAGACATTTCCATGTTTATAGAGATAGCGGTGTAAATACTTCCATACTTATACAGATAGTGGTGTAGATATTTCTATGTTTATACAGATAGCGGTGTAGATACTTCCATGTTTATACAGATATCAGTGTAGATATCTCCTTGTTTATACAGGTAGCGGTGTAGTTATTTCCATGTTTATACAGATCGTGGTGTAGATAATTCCATCTTTCCACAGATGGCAGTGTAGACATTTCCATGTTTATACAGATGGCGGTGCAATTATTTCCATGTTTATACAGATAGCGGTGTAGGTATTTCCATGATTTTGCAGATGGCGGTGTAGATATTTCCATGTTTATAGAGATGTCGGTGTAGATATTTCTATGTTTATAGAGATAGCGGTGTAGATATTTCCATGTGTATAGAGATGGCGGTGTAGGTATTTCCATGTTTATAGAGATAGTGCTGTAGATACTTTCTGTTTTATAGATATAGCGGTGTAGAGATTTCCATATTTATAGAGATTGCGTTGTTTTTATTTCCATGTTTATACAGATAGTGGTGGAGATGTTTCCATGTTTATACAGATAGCGGTGAGATATGTCCATGTTTATACAGATGGCGGTGTAGATATTGCCATGTTTATACAGAGGGCGGTGTAGATATTTCCAAATTTATACAGATAGCGGTGTATATATTTCGTTTTTTATACAGATATCAGTGTTGGTAGTTCCATGTTTATACAGACAGCGGTGAAGATAGTTTGGTGTTCATATAGCTCGCGGTATACATATTTCCATCTTTATACAGATGGCAATGTAGATACTTCCAAGTTTGTACAGATAGCGGTGTATATATTTGCATGTTTATACAGATGGCGGTGTAGATACTTCCATGTTTATGGAGATGGCGGTGTAGATATTTTCATGTTCATAGAGATGGCGGTGTAGATATTTCCATGTTTATAGAGAGGGTGGTGTAGATATATCCATCTTTGTACAGATAGCGCTGCGGTTATTTCCATGTTTATAGAGAAAACGGGGTAGATATTTCCATGTTTATACAGATGGCTGGGTAGGTATTTCCATGTGTATGCAGATGGTGCTGCAGATATTTCCATGTTTATACAGATGGTGGAGTAAATATTTCCATGTTTATAGGGATAGCGGTGTAGATATTTCCATGTTTATGCAGATACCGAGGTAGATATTTCCGTGTTTATATAGATAGATGTGTTGATATTTCCATATATATACAGGCAGCAGTGTAGATATTTCCATGTTTATACAGATGGCGGTGCAGATATTTCCATGTTTATACAGATGGCGGTTTAGATATTTCCATGTTTATAAAGGTAGCGGTGTAGATATTTCCAGGTTTACACAGATAGCGGTGTACATAATTCCATGTTTACCGAGATAGCGGTGTAGATATTTCCATCTTTGCAAAGATTACGTTGTAGTTATTTCCAACTTTACAAAGATAGCGGTGTAGATATTTCCAAAGTTACACAGATAGCTGTGTAGATATTGCCATGTTTACACAGATAGCGTTGTAGAGATTTCCATGTTTATACACATAGCAGTGTAGATATTTGCATCTTTACACAGATAGCTGTGTAAATATTTCCATGTTTATACAGATATTGGAGGAGACATTTCCATATTTATAGAGATAGTGATGTAGTTATTTCCATGTTTATACAGATAGCGGTGTTGTTATTTCCATGTTTATAGAGATAGAGGTGAAGATATTTCCATGTATATACAGATGGCTCTGTAGATATTTCCATGTGTACACAGATGGCAGTGTAGATATTGCCATGTTTATACAGATGGTGGTGTATATATTTCCATGTTTAAAGAAATTGTGGTGTAGATATTTCTATGTTTATAGAGATAGCGGTGTACATATTTCCACGTTTATAGAGATAGCGGTGTAGATATTTCCATGTTAATACAGATGCCTGTGCAGATATTTCCATGTCTATACAGAAGTCAGTGTAGATATTTCCATGATAATAGAGATGGTGGTGTAGATATTTCATGTTTATACTGATGACAGTGTAGATATTTCCATGTTTATACAGACGGCGGTGTAGATATTTCCATGTTTATATAGATTGCCATGTAGATATTTCCATGTTTATACAAATAGCGGTATAGATATTTCAATGTTTTTAGAGATAGCGGTGTAGATGTTTCCATATTTATACAGATAGCGGTGTAGATATTTCCATGTTTACAGAGATGGCGGTGTAGATATTTCCATGTGTATACAGATAGCAGTGTAGATATTTCCATGTTTATAATGATAGCGGTGAAGACATTTCCATGTTTACACAGATAGCGGTGTAGATATTTCCATCTTTGCCCAGATTGCGGTGTAGCTATTTCCATCTTTACAGAGATAGCAGGGTGGATATTTCCATGTTTACACAGATAGCTGTGTACATATTTCCATGTTTACACAGATAGTAGAGTAGATATTTCCATGTTTATAGAGATAGCGGTTAAGATATTTCCATGTTAATATAGACAGCGGTGCAGGCATTTCCATGTTTATAGAGATCGCGGTATAGATATTTCCATATTAATACAGATAGCATTGTAGATATTTCCATGTTTATAAAGATAGAGATGTAGCTATTTCCATGTTTATACACATCATGGTGTATATATTTCCATGTTTATACAGATAGCAGTGTAGATATGTTCATGTTTATACAGTTAGCGGTGTAGAAATTTCCATGTTTATACAGATCGCGGTGTAGATATTTCCATCTTTCTGCAGATGGCAGTGTAGATATTTCCATGCTTATACAGATGTCAGTGTGGATATTTCCATGTTTATACAAATGGCGGTGTTGTTATTTCCAGGTTTATGCAGATGGCGATGAAGATATTTCCATTTTTATAGAGATGGCGGTGTAGATAGTTCCAAGTTTATACAGATAGCTGTGTAGATATTTCCATGTTTATAGATATGGCGGTGTAGGTACTTACATGTTTATAGAGATAGTGGTGTAGATATATCCATGTTTATACAGTTGGGGGTGTAGATATTTCCATGTTTATACAGATAGCGGTGTAGTTATTTCCATGTTTATAGAGATAGCGGTGAAGATATTTCCAAGTATATACAGATGGCTGTGTAGATACTTCCATGTGTATACAGACCGGAGTGTAGATATTTGCAGGATTATAGAGATGGTGGTGTATATATTTCCATGTTAATACAGATGACCGTGTAGATATTTGCATGTTTATACACATGGCGATGTAGATATTTCCATGTATATAGAGATAGAAGTGTAGATATTATTATGTTTATACAGATAGCGATGTAGATATTTCCATGTTCATAGAGATAATGGTGTAGATATTTCCATATTTATACAGATAGCGGTGTAGATATTTCCATGTTTTTACAGATGGCGGTGTAGATATTTCCATCTTTATAGGGATGGTGGTGTAGATATTTCCATGTTTATACAGGTAGCGTTGTACATATTTCCATATTTACAGAGATAGTGGTGTAGATATTTACATCTTTGCACTGATTGTGGTGTAGATATTTCTATCTTTATTCAGATAGCTGTGTACATATTTCCAAGTTTACACAGATAGCTGTGTAGATATTTCCAAGTTTACACAGACAGCGTTGTAGGTATTTCCATGTTTATACAGATAGCGGTGCAGATATTTTCATGTTTATAGACATCGTGGTGTAGATAATTCCATCTTTCCACAGATGGCAGTGTAGATATTTCCATGTTTACACAGATGGAGTTGTAGATATTTCCATATTTATACAGATGACTGTGTAGAAATTTCCATGTTTTTACAGATGGCAGTGTAGATATTTCCATGTTTATTCACATAGCGGTGTGCATAATTCCATGTTTATTCAGATAGTGGTGTAGATATTTCCATGTTTATAGAAATGACTGCGTAGGTATTTCCATGTTTATACAGATGGCAGTGTCGATATTTCCATGTTTATACAGATAGCGGTGTAGATATTTCCATTTTTATACAGATGGCAGTGTAGATATTTCCATATTTATACAGATAGCTGTGTAGATATTTCCATTTTTATACAGATGGCGGTGTAGATATTTCCATGTTTATAGAAATTGCGGTGTAGATATTTCCATGTTTATAGAGATAGCTGTGAACGTATTTCCATGTTTATAGAGATAGCGGTGTAGTTATTTCCATGTTAATGCAGATGGGTGTGTAGATATTTCCATGTCTATACAGTTGGCAGTGTAGATATTTCCATGTTTATAGAGATGGTGGTTTAGATATTTCCATGTTTATACAGATGACAGTGTAGATATTTCCATGTTTATACAGATGGCGGTGTTCATATTTCCATGTTTATAGAGATAGCCATGTAGATATTTCAATGTTTATAGAGATGGTGGTGTAGATATTTCCATGTTTATAGAGATAGCCATGTAGATATTTCCATGTTTATACAGATAGCGGTGTCGACATTTCCAAGTTTATAGAGATAGCAGTGTAGAAATATCCATATTTATACAGATAGCCTTGTAGATATTTCCAAGTTGATACAGATAGCGGTGTAGATATTTCCATGTTTGTACAGATAGTGGTGTAGGTATTTCCATGTTTATGGGGATAGCGGTGTAGATATATCCACATTTATACAGATAGCGGTGAAGATATTTCCCAGTTTATAAAGAGAGCGTTGTAGATATTTCCACGTGAATACAGATGGCAGTGTAGATATTTCCATGTTTATACAGATAGAGGTGTAGATATTTCCATGTTTATATAGATGCATATGTAGATATTTCCATGTTTTTACAGATGGTGGTATAGTTATTTCCATGATTATACAGATAGCGGTGTGGCTATTTCCATGTTTATACAGATAGCGATGTGGATATTTCCATTTTTATAGAGATGGCTGTGTAGATATTTCCATGTTTATACAGATGGCAATGTAGATATTTCCAAGTTTATACAGATGTCGGTGTAGATATTTCCATGTTTATACAGATAGCGGTGTAGGTATTTCCATGTTTATAGAGATAGCGGTGCAGATATTTCCATGTTTATACAGATGGTTTTGTAGGTATTTCCATGTGTATACAGATGACATTGTAGATATTTCCATGTTTATACAGAAGGAGGTGTACATATTTCCATGTTTATACAGATGACTGTGTAGATATTTCCATGTTTTTACACATGGCAGTGTAGATATTTCCGTGTTTATACAGATAGCGGTGGGACTATTTCCTTTTTTATACAGATAGCAATGTAGATATTTCCATGTTTATAGAGATGGCTGTGTAGCTATTTCCATGTTTATACAGATGGCAGTGTAGATATTTCCATGTTTATACAGATAGTGGTGTAGATATTTCCATGTTTATACAGATAGTGATGTAGATATTTCCATGTTTATACAGATGACTGTGTAGTTATTTCCATGTTTATAGAGATGGTGGTGTAGATATTTCCATGTTTATAGAGATAGCCATGTATATATTTCCATGTTTATACAGATAGCGGTGTAGACATTTCCAAGTTTATAGAGATAGCAGTGTAGATATATCCATATTTATACAGATATACTTGTAGATATTTCCAAATTTATACAGATAGCGGTGTAGATATTTCCATGTTTATACAGATAGTGGTGTAGGTATTTCCATGTTTATAGGGATAGCGGTGTAGATATATCCATATTTATACAGATAGCGGTGAAGATATTTCCCAGTTTATACAGATAGCGTTGTAGATAATTTCATGTGAATACAGATGTCAGTGTAGATATTTCCATGTTTATACAGATGGAGGTGAAGACATTTCCATGTTTATATAGATGAATGTGTAGATATTTCCATGTTTTTACAGATGGCTGTATAGATATTTCCATGTTTATACAGATGACTGTGCAGGTATTTCCATGTTTATACAGATGGCGGTGTAGATACTTCCATGTTTATACAGATAGCTGTGTATATATTTCCATGTTTATAGAGATCGAATTGTAGATATTTCCATATTCATACAGATAGCCGTGTAGATATTTGCATGTATTTTCAGATGGCGGTTTAAATATTTCCATGTTTATACAGATAGCGGTGTGGCTATTTCCATGTTTATACCGATAGCGGTGTGGCTATTTCCATCTTTATACTGATAGCGATGTGGATATTTCCACGTTTATAGAGATGACTGTGTAGATATTTCCATGTTTATACAGATGACTGTGTAGGTATTTCCATGTTTATACAGATGGCGGTGTAGATATTTCCATGTTTATACAGATGGCGTTGTAGATATTTCCATGTTTATACAGATAGCTGTGTAGATATTTCCATGTTTTTAGAGATAGCATTGTAGATATTTCCATATTCATACAGATAGCCGTGTAGATATTTGCATGTTTTTTCAGATGGCGGTTTAAATATTTCCATGTTTATACAGATAGCGGTGTGGCTGTTTCCATGTTTATACCGATAGCGGTGTGGCTATTTCCATGTTTATACAGATAGCGATGTGGATATTTCCACATTTATAGAGATGGCTGTGTAGATATTTCCATGTTTATACAGATGACTTTGTAGGTATTTCCATGTTTATACAGATGGCGGTGTAGATATTTCCATGTTTATACAGATGGCGGTGTAGATATTTCCATGTTTATACAGATAGCTGTGTAGATATTTCCATGTTTATAGAGATAGCATTGTAGATATTTCCATATTCATACAGATAGCCGTGTAGATATTTGCATGTTTTTTCTGATGGCAGTTTAAATATTTCCATCTTTATACAGATAGCGGTGTGGCTATTTCCATGTTTATACTGATAGCGGTGTGGCTATTTCCATGTTTATACAGAGACCGGTGTTGCTACTTCCATGTTTATACAGATGGCAATGTAGATATTTCCATGTTTATACCGATAGCGATGTAGATATTTCCATGTTTATAGAGATAGCGGTGTAGATATTTCCATTTTTATAGAGATAGCAGTGTAGATATTTCCATGTTTGTACAGATTGCGGTGTAGGTATTTCCATGTTTATAGAGATAGCAGTGTAGATATTTCCATGTTTATTCAGATGGCTGTGAAGATATTTCCATGTATATACAGATGGCAGTGTAGATATTTCCATGTTTATACAGATGGAGGTGTAGATATTTCCCTGTTTATAGAGATGACTGTGTAGATATTTCCATGTTTTTACAGATGGCGGTGTAGATATAACCATGCTGATACAGATAGCAGTGTGGCTTTTTCCATTTTTATACAGATTGCGATGTAGACATTTCCATGTTTATAGAGATGGCTGTGTAGATAATTCCATGTTTATACAGATGGCAGTGTATATATTTCCAAGTTTATAAAGATAGTGGTGTAGATATTTCTATGTTTATACAAATGACTGTGTAGGTATTTCCATGTTTATACAGATGGCGGTGTAGATATTTCCATGTTTATAAAGATAGCCATGTAGATATTTCCATGTTTATACAGATAGCGTTGTAGACATTACCTAGTTTATAGAGATAGCATTGTAGATATATCCATATTTATACAGATAGCGGTGTAGATATTTCCAAGGTTATTCAGATAGCGGTGTAAATATTTCCAAGTTTATACAGATAGTGGTGTAGATATTTCCATGTTTATACAGATAGCAGTGAAGGTATTTCCATGTTTATACAGATAGTGGTGTAGGGATTTCCATGTTTATAGAGATACCCGTGTAGATATTTCCATGTTTACACAGATGGCTGTGTAGATATTTCCATGTGTATACAGATGGCAGCGTAGATATTTCCATGTTTATACAGATAGAGGTGTAGATATTTCCATGTTTATACAGATAGCGGTGGAGATATTTCCATGTTTATACCGATAGCGGTGTAGATGTTTCCATGTTTATACAGATAGAAGTGTAGATATTTCCATTTTTATACAGATGACTGTGTATATATTTCCATGTTTACACAGAAGGCGGTGTAGATATTTCCATGTTTATAGAGATAGCGGCGTAGATATTTCCATGTTTATACATATATCTGTGTAGATATTTCCATTTTTATAGTGATAGCGGTGTAGATATTTCCATATTTATACAGATAGCCTTGTAGATATTTCCATTTATATTCAGATGGCTGTGTATATATTTCCATGTTTATACAGACAGCGGTGTGGCTATTTCCATGTTTATTGAGACAGCAATGAAGATATTTCCATGATTATACAGATAGCGATGTACATATTTCCATGTTTATACAGATAGCGGTGTATATATTTCCAGGTTTATACAGATACCGTTGGAGATATTTCCTTGTTTATACAAATAGCGGTGTAGATATTTCCATGTTTATTCAGATAGCGGTGAAGTTATTTCCATGTTTATACAGATAGTGGAGTAGGGATTTCCATGTTTATAGAGAGAGCCGTGTACATATTTCCATGTTTACACAGATGGCTGTGTGGATATTTCCATGTGTATACAGATGGCAGCGTAGATATTTCCATGTTTATACAGACGGAGGTGTAGATATTTCCATGTTTATACAGATAGCGGTGGAGATATTTCCATGTTTATACCGATAGCGGTGTAGATGTTTCCATGTTTATACAGATAGAAGTGTAGATATTTCCATGTTTATACTGATGACTGTGTATATATTTCCATGTTTATACAGACGGCGGTGTAGATATTTCCATGTTTATAGAGATAGCGGCGTAGATATTTCCCTGTTTATACATATAGCTGTGTAGATATTTCCATTTTAACAGTGATAGCGGTGTAGATATTTCCATATTTATACAGATAACCTTACAGATATTTCCAAATTTATACAGATAGCGGTGTAGATATTTCCATGTTTATACAGAAAGCGCTGGAGATGTTTCCATGTTTATAGAGATGGCGGTGTAGATATTTCCAAGTTTGTACAGATAGCGGTGTAGATAATTCCATGTTTAAACAGATAGCGTTGTAGATATTTCCATGTATATACAGATAGCGGTGTAGTTATTTCCATGTTTATAGAGATAGCTGTGTAGATATTTCCATGTTTACACAGAGAGCGGTGGAGATATTTCCATGTCTATACAGAAAGCGCTGGAGATGTTTCCATGTTTATAGAGATGGCGGTGCAGATATTTCCAAGTTTATACAGATAGCGATGTAGTTATGTCCATGTTTAAGCAGATAGCGTTGTAGATATTTCCACGTTTATTCAGATAGCGGTGTAGGTATTTCCATGTTTATAGAGATAGCGGTGGAGATATTTCCATTTTTATACAGATAGCGGTGTAGATGTTTCCATGTTTATACAGATGACTGTGTATATATTTCCAAGTTTATACAGACGGCGGTGTAGGTATTTCCATGTTTATAGAGATAGCGGCGTAGATATTCCCATGTTTATACATATAGCTGTGTAGCTATTTCCATTTTAATAGTGATAGCGGTGTAGATATTTCCATATTTATACAGATAGCCTTGTAGATATTTCCATTTATATTCAGATGGCTGTGTAAATATTTCCACGTTTATACAGATAGCGGTGTGGCTATTTCCATGTTTATACAGTCGGCAATGTAGATATTTCCATGCTTCTACAGATAGCGATGTACATATTTCCATCTTTATACAGATAGCGGTGTACATATTTCCATGTTTATACAGATACTGTTGGAGATATTTCCTTGTTTATACAAATAGCAGTGGAGATATTTCCATGTTTATACAGATGGCAATGTAGATATTTCCAAGTTTATACAGATGGCGGTGTAGATATTTCCATGTTTATACAGATAGCGGTGTAGGTATTTCCATGTTTATAGAGATAGCGGTGCCAATATTGCCATGTTTATACAGATGGCTTTGTAGGTATTTCCATTTGTATACAGATGACAGTGTAGATATTTCCATGTTTATACAGATGGAGGTGTAGATATTTCCATGTTTATACAGATGACTGTGTAGATATTTCCATGTTTTTACACATGACAGTGTAGATATTTCCGTGTTTATACAGATAGCGGTGGGACTATTTCCATTTTTATACAAATAGCAATGTAGATGTTTCCATGTTTATAGAGATGGCTGTGTAGATATTTCCACGTTTATACAGATGGCATTGTAGATATTTCCATGTTTATACAGATAGTGGTGTAGATATTTCCATGTTTATACAGATGACTGTGTAGGTATTTCCATGTTTATAGAGATGGCGGTGTAGCTATTTCCATGTTTATAGAGATAGCCATGTAGATATTTCCATGTTTATACAGATAGCGGTGTAGACATTTCCAAGTTTATAGAGATAGCAGTGTAGATATATCCATATTTATACAGATAGCCTTGTAGATATTTCCGAGGTTATACAAATAGCGGTGTAGATGTTTCCATGTTTATACAGATAGCGGTGTAGATATTTCCATGTTTATACGGATAGTGGTGTAGGTATTTCCATGTTTATAGGGATAGCGGTGTAGATATATCCATGTTTACACAGATAGCTGTGTAAATATTTCCATGTGTATACAGATGGCAGTGTAGATATTTCCATGTTTATGCAGATGGAGGTGTAGATATTTCCATGTTTATACAGATGACTGTGTGGATATTTCCATGTTTTTACAGATGGCGGTTTAGAAATTTCCATGTTTATACAGATAGCGGTGTGGCTATTTCCAAGATTATACATATAGCTATGTAGAGATTTCCATGTTTATAGAGATGGCTGTGTAGGTATTTCCAAGTTTGTGCAGAAGGCATTGAAAATATTACCATGTTTATACAGATAGTGGAGTAGATATTTCCATGTTTATACAGATGACTGTGTAGGTATTTCCATGTTTACACGAATGGCGGTGTAGATATTTCCATGTTTATAGAGATAGCCATGTAGATATTTCCAGGTTTATACAGAAAGGGTGCAGACATTTCCATGTTTATAGAAATAGCGGTGTAGATATTTCCATATTTAAACAGATAGCGGTGAAGATATTTCCATGTTTACACAGTGAGCAGTGGAGATATTTCCATGTTTATACAGAAAGCGCTGCAGATGTTTCCATGTTTATAGAGATGGCGGTGTAGATATTTCCAAGTTTATACAGATTGCGGTGTAGATATTTCCATGTATAAACAGATAGCGTTGTAGATATTTCCATGTTTATTCAGATAGCGGTGTAGGTATTTCCATGTTTATAGAGATAGCGGTGTAGATATTTCCATGTTTACACAGGGAGCGGTGGAGATATTTCCATGTCTATACATAAAGCGCTGGAGATATTTCCATGTTTATATAGATGGCGGTGCAGATATTTCCAAGTTTATACAGATAGCGATGTAGATATGTCCATGTTTAAACAGATAGCATTGTAGATATTTCCATGTTTATTCAGATAGCGGTGTAGGTATTTCCATGTTTATAGAGATAGCGTTGGAGATATTTCCATTTTTATACAGATAGCGGTGTAGATGTTTCCATGTTTATACAGATGACTGTGTATATATTTCCAAGTTTATACAGACGGCGGTGTAGGTATTTCCATGTTTATAGAGATAGCGGCGTAGATATTTCCATGTTTATTCATATAGCTGTGTAGATATTTCCATTTTAATAGTGATAGCGGTGTAGATATTTCCATATTTATACAGATAGCCTTGTAGATATTTCCATTTATATTCAGATGGCGGTGTAGATATGTCCATGTTTATACAGATAGCGGTGTGGCTATTTCCATGTTTATACAGACAGCAATGTAGATATTTCCATGCTTCTACAGATAGCGATGTACATATTTCCATCTTTATTCAGATAGCGGTGAACATATTTCCATGTTTATACAGATACTGTTGGAGATATTTCCTTGTTTATACAGATAGCAGTGGAGATATTTCCATGTTTATACAGATGGCAATGTAGATATTCCCAAGTTTATACAGATGGCGGTGTAGATATTTCCATGTTTATACAGATAGCGGTGTAGGTATTTCCATGTTTATAGAGATAGCTGTGCCGATATTGCCATGTTTATACAGATGGCTTTGTAGGTATTTCCATTTGTATACAGATGACAGTGTAGATATTTCCATGTTTATACAGATGGAGGTGTAGATATTTCCATGTGTATACTGTTGACAGTGTAGATATTTCCATGTTTATACAGATGGAGGTGTAGATATTTCCATGTTTATACAGATGACTGTGTAGATATTTCCATGTTTTTACACATGACAGTGTAGATATTTCCGTGTTTATACAGATAGCAGTGGGACTATTTCCATTTTTATACAGTTAGCAATGTAGATATTTCCATGTTTATAGAGATGGCTGTGTAGATATTTCCACGTTTATACAGATGGCAGTGTAGATATTTCCATGTTTATACAGATAGTGGTGTAGATATTTCTATGTTTATACAGATAGTGATGAAGATATTTCCATGTTTATACAGATGACTTTGTAGGTATTTCCATGTTTATAGAGATGGCGGTGTAGGTATTTCCATGTTTATAGAGATAGCCATGTAGATATTTCCAAGTTTATATAGATAGCGGTGTAGACATTTCCAAGTTTATAGAGATAGCAGTGTAGATATATCCATATTTATACAGATAGCCTTGTAGATATTTCCGAGTTTATACAAATAGCGGTGTAGATGTTTCCATGTTTATACAGATAGCGGTGCAGATATTTCCATGTTTATACAGATAGTGGTGTAGGTATTTCCATGTTTATAGGGATAGCGGTGTAGATATATCCATATTTATACAGATAGCTGTGAAGATATTTCCTAGTTTATACAGATAGCGTTGTATATATTTCCATGTGAATACAGGTGTCAGTGTAGATATTTCCATGTTTATACACATGGAGGTGTAGATATTTCCATGTTCATATAGATGAATGTGTAGATATTTCCATGTTTTTACAGATGGCGGTGTAGATATTTCCATGTTTATACAGATAGCGGTGTGGCTATTTCCATGTTTATACAGATAGCAATGTAGATATATCCATGTTTATAGAGATGGCTGTGTAGATATTTCCATGTTTATTCAGATGACTGTGTAGTTATTTCCATGTTTATACAGATGGCGGTGTAGATATTTCCATGTTTACACAGATAGCTGTGTAGATATTTCCATGTTTATAGAGATAGCATTGTAGATATTTCCATATTCATACAGATAGCCGTGTAGATATTTACATGTCTTTTCAGATGGCACTTTAAATATTTCCATGTTTATACAGATAGCGGTGTGGCTATTTCCATGTTTATACCGATAGCCATGTGGCTATTTCCATGTTTATACAGATAGCAGTTTAGATATTTCCATGTTTATACAGATGGAGGTGTAGATATTTTGATGTTTATATAGATGAATGTGTAGATATTTCCATGTTTTTACAGATGGCCGTGTAAATATTTCCATGTTTATACAGGTAGCGGTTTGGCTATTTCCATGTTTATACATATAGCAATGTAGATATTTCCGTGTTTATAGATATGGCTGTGTAGATATTTCCATGTTTATACAGATGACTGTGTAGGTATTTCCATGTTTATACAGATGGTGGTGTAGATATTTCCATGTTTATAAAGATAGCCATATAGATATTTCCATATTCATAGAGATAGCCGTGTGGATATTTACATGTTTTTTCAGATGGCGGTTTAAATATTTCCATGTTTATACAGATAGCGGTGTGGCTATTTCCATGTTTATACCGATAGCGATGTGGCTATTTCCATGTTTATACAGATAGCAGTGTAGATATTTCCATGTTTATACACATGGCGGTGTAGATATTTCCATGTTCATAGAGATATCCATGTAGATATTTCCATGTTTATACAGATAGTGGTGTAGGGATATCCATGTTTATAGAGATAGCCGTGTACATATTTCCATGATTACACAGATGGCTGTGTAGATATTTCCATGTGTATACAGATGGCAGCGTAGATATTTCCATGTTTATACATATAAATGTGTAGATATTTCCATTTTAATAGTGATAGCGGTGTAGATATTTCCATATTTATACAGATAGCCTTGTAGATATTTCCATTTATATTCAGATGGCTGTGTAGATATTTCCATGTTTATACAGACAGCGGTGTGGCTATTTCCATGTTTATTGAGACAGCAATGTAGATATTTCCATGCTTATACAGATAGCGATGTACATATTTCCATGTTTATACAGATAGCGGTATACATATTTCCAGGTTTATACAGATACCGTTGGAGATATTTCCTTGTTTATACAGATAGCGGTGTAGATATTTCCATGTTTATACAGATAGCGGTGAAGATATTTCCATGTTTATACAGATAGTGGTGTAGGGATTTCCATGTTTATAGAGATAGCCGTGTAGATATTTCCATGTTTACACAGATGGCTGTGTAGATATTTCCTTGTGTATACAGATGGCAGCGTAGTTATTTCCATGTTTATACAGATGGAGGTGTAGATATTTCCATGTTTATACAGATAGCGGTGGAGTTATTTCCATGTTTACACCGATAGCGGTGTAGATGTTTCCATGTTTATACAGATAGAAGTGTAGATATTTCCATGTTTATACAGATGATTGTGTATATATTTCCATGTTTATACAGACGGCGGTGTAGATATTTCCATGTTTATAGAGATAGCGGCGTAGATATTTCCATGTTTATACATATAGCTGTGTAGATATTTCCATTTTAATAGTGATAGCGTTGTAGATATTTCCATATTTATACAGATAGCCTTGTAGATATTTCCAAATGTATACAGATAGCGGTGTAGATATTTCCATGTTTATACAGATAGTGGTGTAGGTATTTCCTTGTTTATAGGGATAGCGGTGTAGATATATCCATATTTATACAGAGAGCGGTGAAGATATTTCCCAGTTTATACAGATAGCGTTGTAGATATTTCCATGTGAATACAGATGTCAGTGTAGATATTTCCATGTTTATACAGATGGAGGTGAAGATATTATCATGTTTATATAGATGAATGTGTAGATAATTCCATGTTTCTACAGATGGCGGTGTAGATATTTCCATGTTTGTACAGATCGCATTGTGGCTATTTCCATGTTTCTACAGATAGCAATGTGGATATTTCCATGTTTATAGAGATGGCTGTGTAGATATTACCATGTTTATACAGATGACTGTGCAGGTATTTCCATGTTTATACAGATGGCGGTGTAGATATTTCCATGTTTATACAGATAGCTGTGTAGATATTTCGATGTTTATAGAGATTGCATTGTAGATATTTCCATATTCATACAGATAGCCGTGTAAATATTTGCATGTTTTTTCAGAAGGCGGTTTAAATATTTCCATGTTTATACAGATAGCGGTGTGGCTGTTTCCATGTTTATACCGATAGCGGTGTGGCTATTTCCATGTTTATACAGATAGCGATGTGGATATTTCCACATTTATAGAGATGGCTGTGTAGATATTTCCATGTTTATACAGATGACTGTGTAGGTATTTCCATGTTTATACAGATGGCGGTGTAGATATTTCCATGTTTATACAGATGGCGGTGTAGATATTTCCATGTTTATACAGATAGCTGTGTAGATATTTCCATGTTTATAGAGATAGCATTGTAGATAATTCCATATTCATACAGATAGCCGTGTAGATATTTGCATGTTTTTTCTGATGGCAGTTTAAATATTTCCATCTTTATACAGATAGCGGTGTGGCTATTTCCATGTTTATACTGATAGCGGTGTGGCTATTTCCATGTTTATACAGAGACCGGTGTTGCTACTTCCATGTTTATACAGATGGCAATGTAGATATTTCCATTATAGAGATAGCGGTGTAGATATTTCCATTTTTATAGAGATAGCAGTGTAGATATTTCCATGTTTGTACAGATGGCGGTGTAGGTATTTCCATGTTTATAGAGATAGCAGTGTAGATATTTCCATGTTTATTCTGATGGCTGTGAAGATATTTCCATGTATATACAGATGGCAGTGTAGATATTTCCATGTTTATACAGATGGAGGTGTAGATATTTCCCTGTTTATAGAAATGACTGTGTAGATATTTCCATGTTTTTACAGATGGCGGTGTAGATATAACCATGTTGATACAGAAAGCAGTGTGGCTTTTTCCATTTTTATACAGATTGCGATGTAGACATTTCCATGTTTATAGAGATGGCTGTGTAGATAATTCCATGTTTATACAGATGGCAGTGTATATATTTCCAAGTTTATAAAGATAGTGGTGTAGATATTTCCATGTTTATACAGATGACTGTGTAGGTATTTCCATGATTATACAGATGGTGGTGTAGATATTTCCATGTTTATAAAGATAGCCATGTAGATATTTCCATGTTTATACAGATAGCGTTGTAGACATTACCTATGTTATAGAGATAGCATTGTAGATATATCCATATATATACAAATGGCAGTGTAGATATTTCCAAGGTTATTCAGATAGCGGTGTAAATATTTCCAAGTTTATACAGATAGTGGTGTAGATATTTCCATGTTTATACAGATAGCAGTGAAGGTATTTCCATGTTTATACAGATAGTGGTGTAGGGATTTCCATGTTTATAGAGATACCCGTGTGGATATTTCCATGTTTACACAGATGGCTGTGTAGATATTTCCATGTGTATACAGATGGCTGCATAGATATTTCCATGTTTATACAGATAGAGGTGTAGATATTTCCATGTTTATACAGATAGCGGCGGAGATATTTCCACGTTTATACCGATAGCGGTGTAGATGTTTCCATGTTTATACAGATAGAAGTGTAGATATTTCCATGTTTACACAGATGACTGTGTATATATTTCCATGTTTATACAGAAGGCGGTGTAGATATTTCCATGTTTATAGAGATAGCGGCGTAGATATTTCCATGTTTATACATATATCTGTGTAGATATTTCCATTTTTATAGTGATAGCGGTGTAGATATTTCCATATTTATACAGATAGCCTTGTAGATATTTCCATTTATATTCAGATGGCTGTGTATATATTTCCATGTTTATACAGACAGCGGTGTGGCTATTTCCATGTTTATTGAGACAGCAATGTAGATATTTCCATGCTTATACAGATAGCGATGTACGTATTTCCATGTTTATAGAGATAGCGGTGTACATATTTCCAGGTTTATACAGATACCGTTGGAGATATTTCCTTGTTTATACAGATAGCGGTGTAGATATTTCCATGTTTATTCAGATAGCGGTGAAGTTATTTCCATGTTTATACAGATAGTGGAGTAGGGATTTCCATGTTTATAGAGATAGCCGTGTAGATATTTCCATGTTTACACAGATGGCTGTGTAGATATTTCCATGTGTATACAGATGGCAGCGTAGATATTTCCATGTTTATACAGACGGAGGTGTAGATATTTCCATGTTTATACAGATAGCGGTGGAGATATTTCCATGTTTATACCGATAGCGGTGTAGATGTTTCCATGTTTATACAGATAGAAGTGTAGATATTTCCATGTTTATACAGATAGTGGTGTGGCTATTTCCATGTTTATACAGATAGCGGTGTAGGTATTTCCATGTTTATAGAGATCACTGTGTAGATATTTACATGTTTATACAGATGGCAGTGTAGATATTTTCATGTTTATACAGATAGTGGTGTAGATATTTCCAGGTTTATACAGATGACTGTGTAGTTATTTCCATGTTTATACAGATGGCGGTGACGATATTTCCATGTTTATAGAGACAGTCATGTAGATATTTCCATGTTCATACAGATAGCGGTGTAGACATTTCCATGTTTATAGAGATAGCGGTGTATATATTTCCATATTTATACAGATAGCGGTGTCACTATTTCCAAGTTTATGCAGATAGCGGTGGAGATATTTCCATGTTTATACAGATAGCGTTGGAGATATTTCCATGTTTATAAAGATTGCGGTGTAGATATTTCCATGTTTATACAGATAGCGGTGTACATTTTTCCTTATTTATACAGATGACCGTGCAGTTATTTCCATTTTTATACAGATGGCGGTTTAGATATTGCCATGTTTATACAGATAGCGGTGGAGATATTTCCATGTTTATAGAGACGGCTGTGTAGATATTTACATATTTACACAGATGGCAGTGTAGATATTTCCATGTTTAGACAGATAATGGTTTAGATATTTCCATGTTTATACAGATTGCGGTGTAGGTATTTCCATGTTTATAGAGATAGCGGTGTAGATATTTCCATGTTTATACAGATGGCCGCGTAGATATTTCCATGTTTATACAGATGGCAGTGTAGATATTTCCAAGTTTATACAGATGGAGGTGTAGATTTTTCGATGTTTATACAGATGACTGTGTAGATATTTCCATGTTTTTACAGATGGCTGTGTAGATATTTCCATGTTTATACAGATAGCGGTGTGGATATTTCCATGTTTATACAGACAGAGGTGTAGATATTTCCATGTTTATAGATATGGCTGTGTTGATATTTTCATGTTTATACTGATGGCAGTGTAGATATTTTCATGTTTATACAGATAGTGGTGTAGATATTTCCAGGTTTATACAGATGACTGTGTAGTTATTTCCATGTTAATACAGATGGCGGTGAAGATATTTCCATGTTTATAGACACAGCCATGTAGATATTACCATGTTTATACAGATAGCAGTGTAGACATTTCCATGTTTATTGAGATAGCGGTGTAGATATTTCCATATTTATACAGATAGCGGTGTAACTATTTCCATGTTTATACAGATAGAGGTGGAGATATTTCCGTGTTTATACAGATAGCGGTGGAGATATTTCCATGTTTATAAAGATAGCGGTGTAGACATTGCCATGTTTATACAGATAGCTGTGTGGCTATTTCCATGTTTATACAGATAGCTTTGGAGATATTTCCATGTTTTTACACATGGCGGTGTAGATATGTCCATGTTTATGCTGATGGCGGTGCAGATATTTCCATGTTTATACAGATAGCGGTGTACATATTTCCATGTTTATACAGATGACTGTGTAGTTATTTCCATTTTTATACAGATGGCGGTGTAGATATTTCCATGTTTATACAGATAGCGGTGGGGATATTTCCATGTTTATACAGATGACTGTGTAGATATTTTCATATTTTTACACATGTCGGTGTAGATATTTCCATGTTTATACAGATAGCGGTGTGGCTATTTCCATGTTTATACAGATAGCAGTGTAGATAATTCCATGTTTATAGAGATGGCTGTGTAGATATTTCCATGTTTATACAGATGGCAGTGCAGATATTTCCATGTTTGTACAGACAGTGTTGTAGATATTTCCATTTTTATACAGATGACTGTGTAGTTATTTCCATTTTTATTCAGATAGCGGTGTAGATATTTCCATGTTTTTACAGATAGCGGTGGAGATATTTCCATGTTTATGCAGATAGCGGTGTAGATATTTCCATGTTTATACAGATAGCGGTGTAGACATTTCCATGTTTATAGAGATAGCGGTGTAGATATTTCCATATTTATACAGATAGCGGTGTCACTATTTCCATGTTTATACTGATAGCGGTGGAGATATTTCCATGTTTAGACAGATAATGGTGTAGATATTTCCATGTTTATACAGATTGCGGTGTAGGTATTTCCATGTGTATAGAGATAGCGGTGTAGATATTTCCATGTTTTTACAGATGGCGGTGTAGATATTTCCATGTTTATGCAGATGGCAGTTTAGATATTTCCATATTTGTACAGACATTGGTGTAGATATTTCCATGTTTATACAGATGACTCTGTAGGTATTTCCATGTTTATACAGATGGCGGTGTAGACATTTCCATGTTTATACAGATAGCGGTGTGGCTATTTCCATGTTTATACAGATAGCGGTGCAGATATTTCCATGTATATAGAGATGGCTGTATAGATATTTACATGTTTATACATATGGCAGTGTAGTTATTTCCATGTTTATACAGACAGTGGTGTAGATATTTCCTGGTTTATGCAGATGACTCTGTAGTAATTTCCATGTTTATGCAGATGGCGGTGAAGATATTTCCTTTTTACAGAGACAGCCATGTAGATATTTCCATGTTTATACAGATAGCGGTGTAGACATTTCCTTGTTTATAGATATAGCGGTGTAGATATTTCCATATTTATACAGATAGCGGTGTCACTATTTCCATGTTTATACAGATAGCGGTGGAGATATTCCTTGTTTATACAGATAGCGGTGGAGATATTTCCATGTTTATAGAGATAGCGGTGTAGATATTTCCATGTTTATACAGATAGCTCTGTGGCTATTTCCATGTTTATACAGATATCGTTGGAGATATTTCCATGTTTATACAGATAGCGGTGGAGATATTTCCATGTTTATACAGATAGCGGTGGAGATATTTCCTTGTTTATAGAGATAGCCGTGTATATATTTCCATTTTTATACAGATAGCTGTGTGGCTATTTCCATGTTTATACAGATAGCGGTGTAGATATTTCCATGTTTATAAAGATGGAGGTGTAGATATTTCCATGTTTATACAGATGACTGTTTAGTTATTTCCATGTTTTTACAGATGGCGGTAAAGGTATTTCCATGTTTAAACAGATAGTGGTGTTGCTATTTCCATGTTTATACAGATAGTGGTGTTGATATTTCCATGTTTATAGAGATCGCTGTGTAGATATTTACATGTTTATACAGATGGCAGTGTAGATATTTTCATGTTTATACAGATAGTGGTGTAGATATTTCCAGGTTTTCACAGATGTCTGTGTAGTTATTTCCATGTTTATACAGATGGCGGTGAAGATATTTCCATGTTTATAGAGACAGTCATGTAGATGTTTCCATGTTTATTCAGATAGTGGTTTAGACATTTCCATGTTTATAGAGATACCGGTGTAGATATTTCCATCTTTATACAGATTTCAGTGTAGACATTTCCATGTTTATAGAGATAGCGGTGTAGATATTTCCATATTTATACAGATAGCGGTGTCACTATTTCCATGTTTTCACAAATAGTGGTGTAGATATTTCCATGTTTATACAGATAGCGGTGGAGATATTTCCATGTTTATAGAGATAGCGGTGTAGATATTTCCATGTTTATACAGATAGCTGTGTGGCTATTTCCATGTTTATACAGATAGCGGTGGAGATATTTCCATGTTTATACAGATAGCGGGGGAGATATTTCCATGTTTATAGAGATAGCGGTGTAGATATTTCCATGTTTATACAGATAGCTGTGTGGCTATTTCCATGTTTACACAGATAGCGTTGGAGATATTTCCATGTTTATAGAGATAGCGGTGGAGATATTTCCATGTTTATACAGATAGCGGAGTAGATATTTTCCTTGTTTATACAGATAGTGGGGAAGATATTTCCATGTTTATACAGATAGCGTTGGAGATATTTCCATGTTTACACAGATAGCGGTGGAGATATTTCCATGTTTATACAGATTGCGGTGTGGCTATTTCCATGTTCATAGAGATGGCTGTGTAGATATTTCCATGTTTATACAGATGGCAGTGTAGGTATTTCCATGTTTGTACATACAGTGGTGTAGATATTTCCAGGTTTGTACAGATGACTGTGTAGGTATTTCCATGTTTATACAGATGGCGGTGTAGATATTTCCATGTTTATACAGATAGCTGTGTAGCTATTTCCATGTTTATACAGATAGCGTTGGAGATATTTCCATGTTTATAAATATGGCGGTGCAGATATTTCCATGTTTATGCAGATGGCGGTGCAGATATTTACATCTTTATACACATAGCGGTGTACATATTTCCTTATTTATACAGATGACTGTGTAGTTATTTCTATTTTAATACAGATGGCGGTTTAGTTATTTCCATGTTTATACAGATAACGGTGGAGATATTTCCATGTTTATACAGATGACTGTGTAGATATTTTCATATTTTTACACATGTCGGTGTAGATATTTCCATGTTTATAGAGATGGCTGTGTAGATATTTACATGTTTATACAGATGGCAGTGTAGATATTTTCATTTTTATACAGATAGTGGTGTAGATAATTCCAGGTTTATACAGATGACTGTGTAGGTATTTCCATGTTTATACAGATGGCGGTGTTGATGTTTCCATGTTTATAGAGATAGCCATGTAGTTATTTCCATATTTATACAGATAGCGGTGTCACTATTTCCATGTTTATACAGATAGCGGCGTAGATGTTTCCATGTTTATACTGGTAGCCGTGTAGATATTTCCATGTTTATAGAGAAAGCGGTGGAGATATTTCCATGTTTATAGAGATAGCGGTGTAGATATTTCCATGTTTATACAGATAGCTGTGTGGCTATTTGCATGTTTACACAGATAGCGGTGTGGATATTTCCATGTTTATAGAGATGGCTCTGTAGATATTTACTTATTTATACAGATGGCAGTGTAGATATTTCCATTTTTAGACAGATAATGCTGTAGATATTTCCATGCTTATACAGATTGCGGTGTAGGTATTTCCATGTTTATACAGATGGCTGTGTAGTTATTTCCATGTTTATACAGATGGCAGTGTAGGTATTTCCATGTTTATACAGAAGGAGGTGTAGATATTTCCATGTTTATACACATGACTGTGTAGATATTTCCATGTTTTTACAGATGGCGGTGTAGATATTTCCATGTTTATACAGATAGCGGTGTGGCTATTTACATGTTTATACAGATATCGGTGTAGATATTTCCATGTTTATAGAGATGGCTGTGTAGATATTTACAAGTTTATACAGATGGCAGTGTAGATATTTTCATGTTTATACAGATAGTGGTGTAGATATTTCCAGGTTTATACAGATAGCAGTGGAGATATTTCCATGTTCATACAGATAGCGGTGGAGATATTTCCATGTTTATAGAGACAGCCATGTAGATATTTCCATGTTTATACAGATAGCGGTGTAGACATTTCCATGTTTATACAGATAGCGGTGTCACTATTTCCATATATATACAGATAGCGGTGTCACTATTTCCATGTTTATACAGATAGCGGTGGAGATATTTCCATGTTTATACACATAGCGGTGGAGGTATTATCATGTTTATAGAGATGGCGGTGTAGATATTTCCATGTTTATACAGATAGCTGTGTGGCTATTTCCATGTTTATACAGATAGCATTGGAGATATTTCCATGTTTACACAGATAGCGGTGGAGATATTTCCATGTTTATACTGATAGCGGAGTAGATATTTCCATGTTTATACAGATAGCGGGGTAGATATTTCCATGTTTATACAGATCGTGGTTTAGATATTTCCATGTTTATACAGATGACTGTGTAGGTATTTACGTGTTTATACAGATGGTGGTGTAGATATTTCCATGTTTAATGTGATAGCCATGTAGATATTTCCATGTTTATACAGATAGCGGTGTAGACATTTCCAGGTTTATAGAGATAGCGGTGAAAATATTTCCATATTTGTACAGAAAGCGGTGTAGCTATTTCCATGTTTACACAGATAGCGGAGTATATACTTCCATGTTTATGCAGATAGCGGGGTAGATATTTCCAGGTTTATACAGATGACTGTGTAGTTAATTCCATATTTATTCAGATGGCTGTGAAGACATTTCCATGTTTATAGAGACAGCCATGTAGATATTTCCATGTATATACAGATAGCGGTGTAGACATTTCCATGTTTATAGAGATAGCGGTGTAGATATTTCCATATTTATACAGATAGCAGTGTCACTCTTTCCAAGTTTATACAGATAGCGGTGGAGGTATTTCCATGTTCATACAGATAGCGGTGGAGATATTTCCATGTTTATAGAGATAGCGGTGTAAATATTTCCATGTATATACAGATAGTGGTGTAGATATTTCCAGGTTTATTCAGATAGCGGTGGAGATATTTCCATGTTTATGCACATAGCAGTGGAGATATTTCCATGTTTATAGAGATAGCGGTGTAGATATTTCCATGTTTATACAGATAGCTGTGTGGCTATTTCCATGTTTATACAGATAGCGTTGGAGATATTTCCATGTTTATACAGATAGCGGTGGAGATATTTCCATGTTTATACAGATAGCGGTGGAGATATTTCCATGTTTATAGAGATAGCGGTGGAGAAATTTCCATGTTTATACAGATAGCTGTGTGGCTATTTCCATGTTTATACAGATAGCGTTGGGGGTATTTCCATGTTTACACAGATAACGGTGGAGATATTTCCATGTTTATACAGATAGTGGAGTAGATATTTCCATGTTTATACAGATAGCGGGGTAGATATTTCCTTGTTTATACAGATAGCGTTGGAGATATTTCCATGTTTACACAGATAGCGGTGGAGATATTTCCATGTTTATACAGATAGCGTTGTGGCTATTTCCATGTTCATAGAGATGGCTGTGTGGATATTTCCATGTTTATACAGATGTCGGTGTAGATATTTCCATGTTTATGCAGATGGCGGTTCAGATATTTCCTTGTTTATACTGATAGCGGTGTACATATTTGCTTATTTATACAGATGACTGTGTAGTTATTTCCATTTTTATACAGATGGCGGTGTAGATATTTCCATGTTTATACAGATAGCGGTGGACATATTTCCATGTTTATACAGATGACTGTGTAGATATTTTCATATTTTTACACATGTCGGTGTAGATATTTCCATGTTTATACAGATAGCGGTGTGGCTATTTCCATGTTTATACAGATAGCAGTGTAGATATTTCCATGTTTATAGAGATGGCTGTGTAGATATTTCCATGTTTATACAGATGGCAGTGTAGATATTTCCATGTTTGTACCGACAGTGGTGTAGATATTTCCATGTTTATACAGATGACTGTGTAGTTATTTCCATGTTTATACAGATGGCGGTGTAGACATTTCCATGTTTATACAGATAGCGGTGTGGCTATTTCCATGTTTATACAGATATCGTTGTAGATATTTCCATTTTTATAGAGATGGCTGTGTAGATATTTACACGTTTATACAGATAGCGTTGTAGCTATTTCCATTTTTATAGAGATGGCTGTGTAGATATTTACACGTTTATACAGATGGCAGTGTAGTTATTTCCATGTTTATACAGATAGTTGTGTAGATATTTCGAGGTTTATACAGATGACTGTGTAGGTATTTCCATGTTTATACTGATGGCGGTGTAGATGTTTCCATGTATATAGAGATAGCCATGTAGATATTTCCATGATTATACAGATAGCGGTGTAGACATTTCCATGTTTATGGAGATAGCGGTGTAGATCTTTCCATATTTATACAGATAGCGGTGTCACTATTTCCATGTTTATACAGATAGCGTTGTAGATATTTCCATGTTTATACAGATAGCGGTGGAGATATTTCCATGTTTATACAGATAGCGGTGGAGATTTTTCCATGTTTATACAGATAGCTGTGTGGCTATTTACATATTTATACAGATGGCAGTGTAGATATTTCCATGTTTAGACAGATAATGGTGTAGATATTTCCATGTTTATACAGTTAGCGGTGTGCCTATTTCCATGTTTATACAGATAGCGGTGTAGATATTTCCATGTTTATACAGGTAGCGGTGTAGTTATTTCCATGTTTATACAGATCGTGTTGTAGATAATTCCATCTTTCCACAGATGGCAGTGTAGACATTTCCATGTTTATACAGATGACTGTGTAGTTGTTTCCATCTTTATGCAGATGGCGGTGAAGATATTTCCACGGTTATAGAGACAGCCATGTAGATATTTCCATGTTTACACAGATAGCGGTGTAGACATTTCCATGTTTATCGAGATAGCGGTGTAGATATTTCCATCTTTATACAGTTTGCAGTGTAGGTATTTCCATGTTTATAGAGATAGCGGTATAGATATTTCCATGTTTATACAGATGACTGTGTAGCTATTTCCATGTTTTTACAGATGGCGGTGTAGGTATTTCCATGTTTATACAGATAGCGGTGTGGATATTTCCATGTTTATACAGATATCGGTGTAGATATTTCCATGTTTATAGAGATGGCTGTGTAGATATTTACAAGTTTATACAGATGGCAGTGTAGATATTTTCATGTTTATTGAGACAGCGGTGTAGATATTTCCATGTTTATACAGATAGCGGTGTAGACATTTCCATGTTTATAGAGATAGTGGTGTAGATATTTCCATGTGTATAGAGATGGCGGTGAAGTTATTTCCATGTTTATTCAGATAGTGGTTTAGATGTTACCATGTTTATACAGATAGCGGTGGAGATATGTCCATGTTTATACAGATGGCGGTGTAGATATTTCCATGTTTATACAGAGGGCGGTGTTGATATTTCCAAATTTATACAGATAGCGGTGTATATATTTCCTTTTTTATACAGATAGCGGTGTAGATATGTCGATGTTTATACAGATAGCGGTGTAGGTATTTCCATGTTTGTAGAGATAGCGGTGCAGATATTTCCATGTTTCTACAGATGGCTGCGTAGATATTTCGATGTGTATACAGATGGCAGTGTAGATATTTCCATGTTTATACAGATGGAGGTGTAGATATTTCTCTGTTCATACTGATGAATTTGTAGGTATTTCCATGTTTATACAGATGGTGGTTTAGATATTTCCATGTTTATAGAGACAGCGGTGTAAATATTTCCATGTTTATGGAGATAGCGGTGTAGACATTTCCATGTTTATAGAGATAGCGGTGTAAATACTTCCATACTTATACAGATAGTGGTGTAGATATTTCTATGTTTATACAGATAGCGGTGTAGATACTTCCATGTTTATACAGATATCAGTGTAGATATCTCCTTGTTTATACAGGTAGCGGTGTAGTTATTTCCATGTTTATACAGATCGTGGTGTAGATAATTCCATTTTTCCACAGATGGCAGTGTAGACATTTCCATGTTTATACAGATGGCGGTGCAGTTATTTCCATGTTTATACAGATAGCGGTGTAGGTATTTCCATGATTTTGCAGATGGCGGTGTAGATATTTCCATGTTTATAGAGATGTCGGTGTAGATATTTCTATGTTTATAGAGATAGCGGTGTAGATATTTCCATGTGTATAGAGATGGCGGTGTAGGTATTTCCATGTTTATAGAGATAGTGCTGTAGATACTTTCTGTTTTATAGATATAGCGGTGTAGAGATTTCCATGTTTATAGACATTGCGTTGTTGTTATTTCCATGTTTATACAGATAGTGGTGGAGATGTTTCCATGTTTATACAGTAGCGGTGAGATATGTCCATGTTTATACAGATGGCGGTGTAGATATTGCCATGTTTATACAGAGGGCGGTGTAGATATTTCCAAATTTATACAGATAGCGGTGTATATATTTCGTTTTTTATACAGATATCAGTGTTGGTAGTTCCATGTTTATACAGACAGCGGTGAAGATAGTTTGGTGTTCATATAGCTCGCGGTATACATATTTCCATCTTTATACAGATGGCAATGTAGATACTTCCAAGTTTGTACAGATAGCGGTGTATATATTTGCATGTTTATACAGATGGCGGTGTAGATACTTCCATGTTTATGGAGATGGCGGTGTAGATATTTTCATGTTCATAGAGATGGCGGTGTAGATATTTCCATGTTTATAGAGAGGGTGGTGTAGATATATCCATCTTTGTACAGATAGCGCTGCGGTTATTTCCATGTTTATAGAGAAAACGGGGTAGATATTTCCATGTTTATACAGATGGCTGGGTAGGTATTTCCATGTGTATGCAGATGGTGCTGCAGATATTTCCATGTTTATACAGATGGTGGAGTAAATATTTCCATGTTTATAGGGATAGCGGTGTAGATATTTCCATGTTTATGCAGATACCGAAGTAGATATTTCCGTGTTTATATAGATAGATGTGTTGATATTTCCATATATATACAGGCAGCAGTGTAGATATTTCCATGTTTATACAGATGGCGGTGCAGATATTTCCATGTTTATACAGATGGCGGTTTAGATATTTCCATGTTTATAAAGGTAGCGGTGTAGATATTTCCAGGTTTACACAGATAGCGGTGTACATAATTCCATGTTTACCGAGATAGCGGTGTAGATATTTCCATCTTTGCAAAGATTACGTTGTAGATATTTCCAACTTTACAAAGATAGCGGTGTAGATATTTCCAAAGTTACACAGATAGCTGTGTAGATATTGCCATGTTTACACAGATAGCGTTGTAGAGATTTCCATGTTTATACACATAGCAGTGTAGATATTTGCATCTTTACACAGATAGCTGTGTAAATATTTCCATGTTTATACAGATATTGGAGGAGACATTTCCATATTTATAGAGATAGTGATGTAGTTATTTCCATGTTTATACAGATAGCGGTGTTGTTATTTCCATGTTTATAGAGATAGAGGTGAAGATATTTCCATGTATATACAGATGGCTCTGTAGATATTTCCATGTGTACACAGATGGCAGTGTAGATATTGCCATGTTTATACAGATGGTGGTGTATATATTTCCATGTTTAAAGAAATTGTGGTGTAGATATTTCTATGTTTATAGAGATAGCGGTGTACATATTTCCACGTTTATAGAGATAGCGGTGTAGATATTTCCATGTTAATACAGATGCCTGTGCAGATATTTCCATGTCTATACAGAAGTCAGTGTAGATATTTCCATGATTATAGAGATGGTGGTGTAGATATTTCATGTTTATACTGATGACAGTGTAGATATTTCCATGTTTATACAGACGGCGGTGTAGATATTTCCATGTTTATATAGATTGCCATGTAGATATTTCCATGTTTATACAAATAGCGGTATAGATATTTCAATGTTTTTAGAGATAGCGGTGTAGATGTTTCCATATTTATACAGATAGCGGTGTAGATATTTCCATGTTTACAGAGATGGCGGTGTAGATATTTCCATGTGTATACAGATAGCAGTGTAGATATTTCCATGTTTATAATGATAGCGGTGAAGACATTTCCATGTTTACACAGATAGCGGTGTAGATATTTCCATCTTTGCCCAGATTGCGGTGTAGCTATTTCCATCTTTACAGAGATAGCAGGGTGGATATTTCCATGTTTACACAGATAGCTGTGTACATATTTCCATGTTTACACAGATAGTAGAGTAGATATTTCCATGTTTATAGAGATAGCGGTTAAGATATTTCCATGTTAATATAGACAGCGGTGCAGGCATTTCCATGTTTATAGAGATCGCGGTATAGATATTTCCATATTAATACAGATAGCATTGTAGATATTTCCATGTTTATAAAGATAGAGATGTAGCTATTTCCATGTTTATACACATCATGGTGTATATATTTCCATGTTTATACAGATAGCAGTGTAGATATGTTCATGTTTATACAGTTAGCGGTGTAGAAATTTCCATGTTTATACAGATCGCGGTGTAGATATTTCCATCTTTCTGCAGATGGCAGTGTAGATATTTCCATGCTTATACAGATGTCAGTGTGGATATTTCCATGTTTATACAAATGGCGGTGTTGTTATTTCCAGGTTTATGCAGATGGCGATGAAGATATTTCCATTTTTATAGAGATGGCGGTGTAGATAGTTCCAAGTTTATACAGATAGCTGTGTAGATATTTCCATGTTTATAGATATGGCGGTGTAGGTACTTACATGTTTATAGAGATAGTGGTGTAGATATATCCATGTTTATACAGTTGGGGGTGTAGATATTTCCATGTTTATACAGATAGCGGTGTAGTTATTTCCATGTTTATAGAGATAGCGGTGAAGATATTTCCAAGTATATACAGATGGCTGTGTAGATACTTCCATGTGTATACAGACCGGAGTGTAGATATTTGCAGGATTATAGAGATGGTGGTGTATATATTTCCATGTTAATACAGATGACCGTGTAGATATTTGCATGTTTATACACATGGCGATGTAGATATTTCCATGTATATAGAGATAGAAGTGTAGATATTATTATGTTTATACAGATAGCGATGTAGATATTTCCATGTTCATAGAGATAATGGTGTAGATATTTCCATATTTATACAGATAGCGGTGTAGATATTTCCATGTTTTTACAGATGGCGGTGTAGATATTTCCATCTTTATAGGGATGGTGGTGTAGATATTTCCATGTTTATACAGGTAGCGTTGTACATATTTCCATATTTACAGAGATAGTGGTGTAGATATTTACATCTTTGCACTGATTGTGGTGTAGATATTTCTATCTTTATTCAGATAGCTGTGTACATATTTCCAAGTTTACACAAATAGCTGTGTAGATATTTCCAAGTTTACACAGACAGCGTTGTAGGTATTTCCATGTTTATACAGATAGCGGTGCAGATATTTTCATGTTTATAGACATCGTGGTGTAGATAATTCCATCTTTCCACAGATGGCAGTGTAGATATTTCCATGTTTACACAGATGGAGTTGTAGATATTTCCATATTTATACAGATGACTGTGTAGAAATTTCCATGTTTTTACAGATGGCAGTGTAGATATTTCCATGTTTATTCACATAGCGGTGTGCATAATTCCATGTTTATTCAGATAGTGGTGTAGATATTTCCATGTTTATAGAAATGACTGCGTAGGTATTTCCATGTTTATACAGATGGCAGTGTCGATATTTCCATGTTTATACAGATAGCGGTGTAGATATTTCCATTTTTATACAGATGGCAGTGTAGATATTTCCATATTTATACAGATAGCTGTGTAGATATTTCCATTTTTATACAGATGGCGGTGTAGATATTTCCATGTTTATAGAAATTGCGGTGTAGATATTTCCATGTTTATAGAGATAGCTGTGAACGTATTTCCATGTTTATAGAGATAGCGGTGTAGTTATTTCCATGTTAATGCAGATGGGTGTGTAGATATTTCCATGTCTATACAGTTGGCAGTGTAGATATTTCCATGTTTATAGAGATGGTGGTTTAGATATTTCCATGTTTATACAGATGACAGTGTAGATATTTCCATGTTTATACAGATGGCGGTGTTCATATTTCCATGTTTATAGAGATAGCCATGTAGATATTTCAATGTTTATAGAGATGGTGGTGTAGATATTTCCATGTTTATAGAGATAGCCATGTAGATATTTCCATGTTTATACAGATAGCGGTGTCGACATTTCCAAGTTTATAGAGATAGCAGTGTAGAAATATCCATATTTATACAGATAGCCTTGTAGATATTTCCAAGTTGATACAGATAGCGGTGTAGATATTTCCATGTTTGTACAGATAGTGGTGTAGGTATTTCCATGTTTATGGGGATAGCGGTGTAGATATATCCACATTTATACAGATAGCGGTGAAGATATTTCCCAGTTTATAAAGAGAGCGTTGTAGATATTTCCACGTGAATACAGATGGCAGTGTAGATATTTCCATGTTTATACAGATAGAGGTGTAGATATTTCCATGTTTATATAGATGCATATGTAGATATTTCCATGTTTTTACAGATGGTGGTATAGTTATTTCCATGATTATACAGATAGCGGTGTGGCTATTTCCATGTTTATACAGATAGCGATGTGGATATTTCCATGTTTATAGAGATGGCTGTGTAGATATTTCCATGTTTATACAGATGGCAATGTAGATATTTCCAAGTTTATACAGATGTCGGTGTAGATATTTCCATGTTTATACAGATAGCGGTGTAGGTATTTCCATGTTTATAGAGATAGCGGTGCAGATATTTCCATGTTTATACAGATGGCTTTGTAGGTATTTCCATGTGTATACAGATGACATTGTAGATATTTCCATGTTTATACAGAAGGAGGTGTACATATTTCCATGTTTATACAGATGACTGTGTAGATATTTCCATGTTTTTACACATGGCAGTGTAGATATTTCCGTGTTTATACAGATAGCGGTGGGACTATTTCCTTTTTTATACAGATAGCAATGTAGATATTTCCATGTTTATAGAGATGGCTGTGTAGCTATTTCCATGTTTATACAGATGGCAGTGTAGATATTTCCATGTTTATACAGATAGTGGTGTAGATATTTCCATGTTTATACAGATAGTGATGTAGATATTTCCATGTTTATACAGATGACTGTGTAGTTATTTCCATGTTTATAGAGATGGTGGTGTAGATATTTCCATGTTTATAGAGATAGCCATGTAGATATTTCCATGTTTATACAGATAGCGGTGTAGACATTTCCAAGTTTATAGAGATAGCAGTGTAGATATATCCATATTTATACAGATATACTTGTAGATATTTCCAAATTTATACAGATAGCGGTGTAGATATTTCCATGTTTATACAGATAGTGGTGTAGGTATTTCCATGTTTATAGGGATAGCGGTGTAGATATATCCATATTTATACAGATAGCGGTGAAGATATTTCCCAGTTTATACAGATAGCGTTGTAGATAATTCCATGTGAATACAGATGTCAGTGTAGATATTTCCATGTTTATACAGATGGAGGTGAAGATATTTCCATGTTTATATAGATGAATGTGTAGATATTTCCATGTTTTTACAGATGGCTGTATAGATATTTCCATGTTTATACAGATGACTGTGCAGGTATTTCCATGTTTATACAGATGGCGGTGTAGATACTTCCATGTTTATACAGATAGCTGTGTATATATTTCCATGTTTATAGAGATCGAATTGTAGATATTTCCATATTCATACAGATAGCCGTGTAGATATTTGCATGTATTTTCAGATGGCGGTTTAAATATTTCCATGTTTATACAGATAGCGGTGTGGCTATTTCCATGTTTATACCGATAGCGGTGTGGCTATTTCCATCTTTATACTGATAGTGATGTGGATATTTCCACGTTTATAGAGATGACTGTGTAGATATTTCCATGTTTATACAGATGACTGTGTAGGTATTTCCATGTTTATACAGATGGCGGTGTAGATATTTCCATGTTTATACAGATGGCGTTGTAGATATTTCCATGTTTATACAGATAGCTGTGTAGATATTTCCATGTTTTTAGAGATAGCATTGTAGATATTTCCATATTCATACAGATAGCCGTGTAGATATTTGCATGTTTTTTCAGATGGCGGTTTAAATATTTCCATGTTTATACAGATAGCGGTGTGGCTGTTTCCATGTTTATACCGATAGCGGTGTGGCTATTTCCATGTTTATACAGATAGCGATGTGGATATTTCCACATTTATAGAGATGGCTGTGTAGATATTTCCATGTTTATACAGATGACTGTGTAGGTATTTCCATGTTTATACAGATGGCGGTGTAGATATTTCCATGTTTATACAGATGGCGGTGTAGATATTTCCATGTTTATACAGATAGCTGTGTAGATATTTCCATGTTTATAGAGATAGCATTGTAGATATTTCCATATTCATACAGATAGCCGTGTAGATATTTGCATGTTTTTTCTGATGGCAGTTTAAATATTTCCATCTTTATACAGATAGCGGTGTGGCTATTTCCATGTTTATACTGATAGCGGTGTGGCTATTTCCATGTTTATACAGAGACCGGTGTTGCTACTTCCATGTTTATACAGATGGCAATGTAGATATTTCCATGTTTATACCGATAGCGATGTAGATATTTCCATGTTTATAGAGATAGCGGTGTAGATATTTCCATTTTTATAGAGATAGCAGTGTAGATATTTCCATGTTTGTACAGATGGCAGTGTATATATTTCCAAGTTTATAAAGATAGTGGTGTAGATATTTCCATGTTTATACAGATGACTGTGTAGGTATTTCCATGATTATACAGATGGCGGTGTAGATATTTCCATGTTTATAAAGATAGCCATGTAGATATTTCCATGTTTATACAGATAGCGTTGTAGACATTACCTATGTTATAGAGATAGCATTGTAGATATATCCATATTTATACAAATGGCAGTGTAGATATTTCCAAGGTTATTCAGATAGCGGTGTAAATATTTCCAAGTTTATACAGATAGTGGTGTAGATATTTCCATGTTTATACAGATAGCAGTGAAGGTATTTCCATGTTTATACAGATAGTGGTGTAGGGATTTCCATGTTTATAGAGATACCCGTGTGGATATTTCCATGTTTACACAGATGGCTGTGTAGATATTTCCATGTGTATACAGATGGCTGCATAGATATTTCCATGTTTATACAGATAGAGGTGTAGATATTTCCATGTTTATACAGATAGCGGCGGAGATATTTCCACGTTTATACCGATAGCGGTGTAGATGTTTCCATGTTTATACAGATAGAAGTGTAGATATTTCCATGTTTATACAGATGACTGTGTATATATTTCCATGTTTATACAGAAGGCGGTGTAGATATTTCCATGTTTATAGAGATAGCGGCGTAGATATTTCCATGTTTATACATATATCTGTGTAGATATTTCCATTTTTATAGTGATAGCGGTGTAGATATTTCCATATTTATACAGATAGCCTTGTAGATATTTCCATTTATATTCAGATGGCTGTGTATATATTTCCATGTTTATACAGACAGCGGTGTGGCTATTTCCATGTTTATTGAGACAGCAATGTAGATATTTCCATGCTTATACAGATAGCGATGTACGTATTTCCATGTTTATAGAGATAGCGGTGTACATATTTCCAGGTTTATACAGATACCGTTGGAGATATTTCCTTGTTTATACAGATAGCGGTGTAGATATTTCCATGTTTATTCAGATAGCGGTGAAGTTATTTCCATGTTTATACAGATAGTGGAGTAGGGATTTCCATGTTTATAGAGATAGCCGTGTAGATATTTCCATGTTTACACAGATGGCTGTGTAGATATTTCCATGTGTATACAGATGGCAGCGTAGATATTTCCATGTTTATACAGACGGAGGTGTAGATATTTCCATGTTTATACAGATAGCGGTGTAGATGTTTCCATGTTTATACAGATAGAAGTGTAGATATTTCCATGTTTATACAGATGACTGTGTATATATTTCCATGTTTATACAGACGGCGGTGTAGATATTTCCATGTTTATAGAGATAGCGGCGTAGATATTTCCCTGTTTATACATATAGCTGTGAAGATATTTCCATTTTAATAGTGATAGCGGTGTAGATATTTCCATACTTATACAGATAGCCTTACAGATATTTCCAAATTTATACAGATAGCGGTGTAGATATTTCCAAGTTTATACAGAAAGCGCTGGAGATGTTTCCATGTTTATAGAGATGGCGGTGTAGATATTTCCAAGTTTGTACAGATAGCGGTGTAGATAATTCCATGTTTAAACAGATAGCATTGTAGATATTTCCATGTATATACAGATAGCGGTGTAGTTATTTCCATGTTTATAGAGATAGCTGTGTAGATATTTCCATGTTTACACAGAGAGCGGTGGAGATATTTCCATGTCTATACAGAAAGCGCTGGAGATGTTTCCATGTTTATAGAGATGGCGGTGCAGATATTTCCAAGTTTATACAGATAGCGATGTAGTTATGTCCATGTTTAAGCAGATAGCGTTGTAGATATTTCCACGTTTATTCAGATAGCGGTGTAGGTATTTCCATGTTTATAGAGATAGCGGTGGAGATATTTCCATTTTTATACAGATAGCGGTGTAGATGTTTCCATGTTTATACAGATGACTGTGTATATATTTCCAAGTTTATACAGACGGCGGTGTAGGTATTTCCATGTTTATAGAGATAGCGGCGTAGATATTTCCATGTTTATACATATTGCTGTGTAGATACTTCCATTTTAATAGTGATAGCGGTGTAGATATTTCCATATTTATACAGATAGCCTTGTAGATATTTCCATTTATATTCAGATGGCTGTGTAAATATTTCCATGTTTATACAGATAGCGGTGTGGCTATTTCCATGTTTATACAGACGGCAATGTAGATATTTCCATGCTTCTACAGATAGCGATGTACATATTTCCATCTTTATACAGATAGCGGTGTACATATTTCCATGTTTATACAGATACTGTTGGAGATATTTCCTTGTTTATACAAATAGCAGTGGAGACATTTCCATGTTTATACAGATGGCAATGTAGATATTTCCAAGTTTATACAGATGGCGGTGTAGATATTTCCATCTTTATACAGATAGCGGTGTAGGTATTTCCATGTTTATAGAGATAGCGGTGCAGTTATTGCCATGTTTATACAGATGGCTTTGTAGGTATTTCCATTTGTATACAGATGACAGTGTAGATATTTCCATGTTTATACAGATGGAGGTGTAGATATTTCCATGTGTATACTGATGACAGTGTAGATATTTCCATGTTTATACAGATGGAGGTGTAGATATTTCCATGTTTATACAGATGACTGTGTAGATATTTCCATGTTTTTACACATGACAGTGTAGATATTTCCGTGTTTATACAGATAGCGGTGGGACTATTTCCATTTTTATACAGATAGCAATGTAGATATTTCCATGTTTATAGAGATGGCTGTGTAGATATTTCCACGTTTATACAGATGGCAGTGTAGATATTTCCATGTTTATACAGATAGTGGTGTAGATATTTCCATGTTTCTACAGATGACTGTGTAGGTATTTCCATGTTTATAGAGATGGCGGTGTAGCTATTTCCATGTTTATAGAGATAGCCATGTAGATATTTCCATGTTTATACAGATAGCGGTGTAGACATTTCCAAGTTTATAGAGATAGCAGTGTAGATATATCCATATTTATACAGATAGCCTTGTAGATATTTCCATACTTATACAAATAGCGGTGTCACTATTTCCATGTTTATACAGATAGCGGTGTAGATATTTCCATGTTTATACAGATAGTGGTGTAGGTATTTCCATGTTTATAGGGATAGCGGTGTAGATATATCCATGTTTACACAGATAGCTGTGTAAATATTTCCATGTGTATACAGATGGCAGTGTAGATATTTCCATGTTTATGCAGATGGAGGTGTAGATATTTCCATGTTTATACAGATGACTGTGTGGATATTTCCATGTTTTTACAGATGGCGGTTTAGAAATTTCCATGTTTATACAGATAGCAGTGTGGCTATTTCCAAGATTATACATATAGCTATGTAGAGATTTCCATGTTTATAGAGATGGCTGTGTAGGTATTTCCAAGTTTGTACAGAAGGCATTGAAAATATTACCATGTTTATACAGATAGTGGAGTAGATATTTCCATGTTTATACAGATGACTGTGTAGGTATTTCCATGTTTATACGAATGGCGGTGTAGATATTTCCATGTTTATAGAGATAGCCATGTAGATATTTCCAGGTTTATACAGAAAGGGTGCAGACATTTCCATGTTTATAGAAATAGCGGTGTAGATATTTCCATATTTAAACAGATAGCGGTGAAGATACTTCCATGTTTACACAGTGAGCAGTGGAGATATTTCCATGTTTATACAGAAAGCGCTGCAGATGTTTCCATGTTTATAGAGATGGCGGTGTAGATATTTCCAAGTTTATACAGATAGCGGTGTAGATATTTCCATGTATAAACAGATAGCGTTGTAGATATTTCCATGTTTATTCAGATAGCGGTGTAGGTATTTCCATGTTTATAGAGATAGCGGTGTAGATATTTCCATGTTTACACAGAGAGCGGTGGAGATATTTCCATGTCTATACATAAAGCGCTGGAGATATTTCCATGTTTATATAGATGGCGGTGCAGATATTTCCAAGTTTATACAGATAGCGATGTAGATATGTCCATGTTTAAACAGATAGCATTGTAGATATTTCCATGTTTATTCAGATAGCGGTGTAGGTATTTCCATGTTTATAGAGATAGCGTTGGAGATATTTCCATTTTTATACAGATAGCGGTATAGATGTTTCCATGTTTATACAGATGACTGTGTATATATTTCCAAGTTTATACAGACGGCGGTGTAGGTATTTCCATGTTTATAGAGATAGCGGCGTAGATATTTCCATGTTTATTCATATAGCTGTGTAGATATTTCCATTTTAATAGTGATAGCGGTGTAGATATTTCCATATTTATACAGATAGCCTTGTAGATATTTCCATTTATATTCAGATGGCGGTGTAGATATTTCCATGTTTATACAGATAGCGGTGGACATATTTCCATGTTTATACAGATGACTGTGTAGATATTTTCATATTTTTACACATGTCGGTGTAGATATTTCCATGTTTATACAGATAGCGGTGTGGCTATTTCCATGTTTATACAGATAGCAGTGTAGATATTTCCATGTTTATAGAGATGGCTGTGTAGATATTTCCATGTTTATACAGATGGCAGTGTAGATATTTCCATGTTTGTACCGACAGTGGTGTAGATATTTCCATGTTTATACAGATGACTGTGTAGTTATTTCCATGTTTATACAGATGGCGGTGTAGACATTTCCATGTTTATACAGATAGCGGTGTGGCTATTTCCATGTTTATACAGATATCGTTGTAGATATTTCCATTTTTATAGAGATGGCTGTGTAGATATTTACACGTTTATACAGATAGCGTTGTAGCTATTTCCATTTTTATAGAGATGGCTGTGTAGATATTTACACGTTTATACAGATGGCAGTGTAGTTATTTCCATGTTTATACAGATAGTTGTGTAGATATTTCGAGGTTTATACAGATGACTGTGTAGGTATTTCCATGTTTATACTGATGGCGGTGTAGATGTTTCCATGTATATAGAGATAGCCATGTAGATATTTCCATGATTATACAGATAGCGGTGTAGACATTTCCATGTTTATGGAGATAGCGGTGTAGATCTTTCCATATTTATACAGATAGCGGTGTCACTATTTCCATGTTTATACAGATAGCGTTGTAGATATTTCCATGTTTATACAGATAGCGGTGGAGATATTTCCATGTTTATACAGATAGCGGTGGAGATTTTTCCATGTTTATACAGATAGCTGTGTGGCTATTTACATATTTATACAGATGGCAGTGTAGATATTTCCATGTTTAGACAGATAATGGTGTAGATATTTCCATGTTTATACAGTTAGCGGTGTGCCTATTTCCATGTTTATACAGATAGCGGTGTAGATATTTCCATGTTTATACAGGTAGCGGTGTAGTTATTTCCATGTTTATACAGATCGTGTTGTAGATAATTCCATCTTTCCACAGATGGCAGTGTAGACATTTCCATGTTTATACAGATGACTGTGTAGTTGTTTCCATCTTTATGCAGATGGCGGTGAAGATATTTCCACGGTTATAGAGACAGCCATGTAGATATTTCCATGTTTACACAGATAGCGGTGTAGACATTTCCATGTTTATCGAGATAGCGGTGTAGATATTTCCATCTTTATACAGTTTGCAGTGTAGGTATTTCCATGTTTATAGAGATAGCGGTATAGATATTTCCATGTTTATACAGATGACTGTGTAGCTATTTCCATGTTTTTACAGATGGCGGTGTAGGTATTTCCATGTTTATACAGATAGCGGTGTGGATATTTCCATGTTTATACAGATATCGGTGTAGATATTTCCATGTTTATAGAGATGGCTGTGTAGATATTTACAAGTTTATACAGATGGCAGTGTAGATATTTTCATGTTTATTGAGACAGCGGTGTAGATATTTCCATGTTTATACAGATAGCGGTGTAGACATTTCCATGTTTATAGAGATAGTGGTGTAGATATTTCCATGTGTATAGAGATGGCGGTGAAGTTATTTCCATGTTTATTCAGATAGTGGTTTAGATGTTACCATGTTTATACAGATAGCGGTGGAGATATGTCCATGTTTATACAGATGGCGGTGTAGATATTTCCATGTTTATACAGAGGGCGGTGTTGATATTTCCAAATTTATACAGATAGCGGTGTATATATTTCCTTTTTTATACAGATAGCGGTGTAGATATGTCGATGTTTATACAGATAGCGGTGTAGGTATTTCCATGTTTGTAGAGATAGCGGTGCAGATATTTCCATGTTTCTACAGATGGCTGCGTAGATATTTCGATGTGTATACAGATGGCAGTGTAGATATTTCCATGTTTATACAGATGGAGGTGTAGATATTTCTCTGTTCATACTGATGAATTTGTAGGTATTTCCATGTTTATACAGATGGCGGTTTAGATATTTCCATGTTTATAGAGACAGCGGTGTAAATATTTCCATGTTTATGGAGATAGCGGTGTAGACATTTCCATGTTTATAGAGATAGCGGTGTAAATACTTCCATACTTATACAGATAGTGGTGTAGATATTTCTATGTTTATACAGATAGCGGTGTAGATACTTCCATGTTTATACAGATATCAGTGTAGATATCTCCTTGTTTATACAGGTAGCGGTGTAGTTATTTCCATGTTTATACAGATCGTGGTGTAGATTATTCCATTTTTCCACAGATGGCAGTGTAGACATTTCCATGTTTATACAGATGGCGGTGCAGTTATTTCCATGTTTATACAGATAGCGGTGTAGGTATTTCCATGATTTTGCAGATGGCGGTGTAGATATTTCCATGTTTATAGAGATGTCGGTGTAGATATTTCTATGTTTATAGAGATAGCGGTGTAGATATTTCCATGTGTATAGAGATGGCGGTGTAGGTATTTCCATGTTTATAGAGATAGTGCTGTAGATACTTTCTGTTTTATAGATATAGCGGTGTAGAGATTTCCATGTTTATAGAGATTGCGTTGTTGTTATTTCCATGTTTATACAGATAGTGGTGGAGATGTTTCCATGTTTATACAGATAGCGGTGAGATATGTCCATGTTTATACAGATGGCGGTGTAGATATTGCCATGTTTATACAGAGGGCGGTGTAGATATTTCCAAATTTATACAGATAGCAGTGTATATATTTCGTTTTTTATACAGATATCAGTGTTGGTAGTTCCATGTTTATACAGACAGCGGTGAAGATAGTTTGGTGTTCATATAGCTCGCGGTATACATATTTCCATCTTTATACAGATGGCAATGTAGATACTTCCAAGTTTGTACAGATAGCGGTGTATATATTTGCATGTTTATACAGATGGCGGTGTAGATACTTCCATGTTTATGGAGATGGCGGTGTAGATATTTTCATGTTCATAGAGATGGCGGTGTAGATATTTCCATGTTTATAGAGAGGGTGGTGTAGATATATCCATCTTTGTACAGATAGCGCTGCGGTTATTTCCATGTTTATAGAGAAAACGGGGTAGATATTTCCATGTTTATACAGATGGCTGGGTAGGTATTTCCATGTGTATGCAGATGGTGCTGCAGATATTTCCATGTTTATACAGATGGTGGAGTAAATATTTCCATGTTTATAGGGATAGCGGTGTAGATATTTCCATGTTTATGCAGATACCGAAGTAGATATTTCCGTGTTTATATAGATAGATGTGTTGATATTTCCATATATATACAGGCAGCAGTGTAGATATTTCCATGTTTATACAGATGGCGGTGCAGATATTTCCACGTTTATACAGATGGCGGTTTAGATATTTCCATGTTTATAAAGGTAGCGGTGTAGATATTTCCAGGTTTACACAGATAGCGGTGTACATAATTCCATGTTTACCGAGATAGCGGTGTAGATATTTCCATCTTTGCAAAGATTACGTTGTAGATATTTCCAACTTTACAAAGATAGCGGTGTAGATATTTCCAAAGTTACACAGATAGCTGTGTAGATATTGCCATGTTTACACAGATAGCGTTGTAGAGATTTCCATGTTTATACACATAGCAGTGTAGATATTTGCATCTTTACACAGATAGCTGTGTAAATATTTCCATGTTTATACAGATATTGGAGGAGACATTTCCATATTTATAGAGATAGTGATGTAGTTATTTCCATGTTTATACAGATAGCGGTGTTGTTATTTCCATGTTTATAGAGATAGAGGTGAAGATATTTCCATGTATATACAGATGGCTCTGTAGATATTTCCATGTGTACACAGATGGCAGATGTTTATACAGATAGTGGTGTAGATATTTCCATGTTTATACAGATCGTGGTGAAGATATTTCCATGTTTATACAGATCGCGGTGTAGATATTCCCATGTTTATACAGATAGCGGTGTAGATATTTCCATGTTTATACAGATAGCGGTGTAGATATTTCCATGTTTATTGAGATAGCGGTGTAGGTATTTCCATGTTTATAGACATAGCGGTGTAGATATTTCCATGTTTATATAGATGGTGTTGTAGATATTTCCATGTTTATACCGATAGCGGTGTTGGTTTTTCCACGTTTATACAGATAGCGATGTAGATATTTCCATGTTTATACAGATAACGGTGGAGATATTTCCATGTTTATACAGACAGCAGTGGAGATATTTCCAGGTTTATACACATAGCCGTGTACATATTTCCATGTTTACAGAGACAGCGGTGTCTGTATTTCCATGTTTATGCAGATAGCGGTGCAGATATTTCCATGTTTATACAGATGCCTATGCAGATATCTCCATATTTATACAGTGGGCTGTGTAGATATTTCTATGTTTATACAGATGGCAGTGTAGATATTTCCATGTTCCTACACATGACTGTGTAGGTATTTCCATGTTTATACAGATGTCTTTGTAGTTATTTCCATGTCTATAGAGATAGCGGTGCAGATATTTCCGTTTATACAGAGAGCGGTGTATATATTTCCATGTTTATACAGATCGTGGTGTAGATATTTCCATGTTTATACAGATACCGGTGTAGATATTTCCATGTTTATACAGACCGCAGTGTAGATATTTCCATGTTTATAGAGATAGAAGTGTAGATATTTCCAAGTTTGTACAGATGGCGGTGTGGATGTTTCCATCTATACACAGATTTCCGTGTCGGTATTTCTATGTGTATGCAGATGGCGGTGTTGATGTTTCCATCTATACACAGATTTCCGTGTCGGTATTTCTATGTGTATACAGATGGCATTGTAGATATTTCCATGTTTATACAGATGGTGGTGTAGATATTTCCATGTTTACACAGATGACTGTATAGGTATTTCCATGTTTATACAGATGGCGGTGTAGATATTTCCAGGTTTATAGAGATAGCGGTGTAGATATTTCCATATTTATACAGATAACGGTGTAGAAATTTCCATGTTTATACAGATAACGGTGTAAATATTTCCATGTTTATACAGATCACGGTGTAGATATTTCCTTGTTTATAGAAATAGCGGTGTAGTTATTTCCATGTTTATACAGAGAGCGGTGCAGATATTTCCATGTATATACAGATGGCTGTGTAGATATTTCCACGTTTATACAGATGGCTTTGTAGATATTTCCCTGTTTATACACATGGCTGTGTAGATATTTCCATGTTTATACAGATCGCGGTGTAGATATTTCCATGTTTATACAGATAGATGTGTAGATATATCCATGTGACTACAGATGGCGGTATAGATAGTTCCATGTTTACACAGATTGCGGTGTAGATATTTCCATCATTCTACAGATGGCGTTGTAGATATTTCCATGTTTATACAGATGGCGGTGTAGATATTTCCATGTTTATATAGTTGGTGGTGTAGATATTACCATGTTTATACAGGTAGCGGTGTAGATATTACCATGTTTATACAGATTGTGGTGAAGATATTTCCATGTTTATAGAGATCGCGGTGTAGATTTTTCCATGTTTATACAGATCGCGGTGTAGATATTTCCATGTTTATACAGATAGCGGTGTAGATATTTCCATGTTTATACAGATAGCGGTGTAGATATTTCCATATTTATACAGATAACGGTTTAGAAATTTCCAGGTTTATACAGATAGCGGTGTAAATATTTCCATGTTTATACAGATCACGGTGTCGATATTTACATGTTTATAGAGATAGCGGTGTAGATATTTCCATGTTTATACAGATAGCGGTGCAGATATTTCCATGTTTGTACAGATGGCGGTGTTGATATTTCCATCTATACACAGATGACCGTGTAGATATTTCCATGTTTATACAGACGGCGGCGCAGATATTTCCATGGATATGTAGATGATGGTGTAGATATTTCCATGATTATACAGATAGCGGTGTAGTTATTTCCATGTTTACATAGATAGCGTTGCAGATATTTCCATGTATATACACATGGCTGTGTAGATATTTCCCTGTTTATACAGATGTCGGTGTAGTTATTTCCATGTTTATACAGATAACTTTGTAAGTATTTCCATGTTTATACAGATGGCGGTGTAGGTATTTCGATGTTTATAGAGATAGCATTGGAGATATTTCCATGTTTATACAGATAGCGGTGTAGATATTTCCATGTTTATACTGATCGTGGTGTAGATATTTCCATGTTTATAGAGATGGCGGTGTGGATATTTCCATGTTTATACAGATAGGGGTGTAGATATTTCCATGTTTATAGAGATGGCGGTGTAGATATTTCCATCTTTATACAGATCACGGTGTAGATATTTGCTTGTTTATACAAATATCGGTGTAGTTAATTCCATGTTTATAATGATAGCGGTGTAGATATTTCCATGTATATACAGATGGCTGTGTAGATATTTCCAAGTTTATACCGATGGCTGTGTAGATATTTCCATGTTTATACAGACGACTTTGTTGGTATTTCCAAGTTTATACAGATGGCGGTGTAGATATTTCCATGTTTATAGAGATAGCTGTGTAGATATTTCCATGTTTATACAGATAGCGGTGTAGATATTTCCATGTTTATACAGATAGCGGTGTAGATATTTCCATGTTTATACAGATCACGGTGTAGATATTTCCATGTTTATACAGATCGCAGTGTAGACATTTCCATGTTTATACAGATAGCGGTGTAGATATTTCCATGTGTTTACAGATAGCGGTGTAGATATTTCCATGTGTTTACAGATAGCGGTGTAGATATTTCCATGTTTACACAGATTGCGGTGTAGATATTTCCATCTTTCTACAGATGGCATTGTAGATATTTCCATGTTTATACAGATGGCGGTGTACGTATTTCCATGTTTATATAGATGGTGGTGTAGCTATCACCATGTTTATACAGGTTGCGGTGTAGATATTTCCATGTTTATACAGATTGTGGTGAAGGTATTTCCATGTTTATACAGATCACGGTGTAGATATTTCCATCTTTATACAGATCGCAGTGTAGATATTTCCATGTTTATACAGATAGCGGTGTAGATATTTCCATGTTTATACAGATAGCGGTGTAGATATTTCCATATTTATACAGATAACGGTGTAGAAATTTCCATGTTTATACAGATAGCGGTGTAAATATTTCCATGTTTATACAGATCACGGTTTAGATATTTCCATGTTTATAGCGATACCGTTGTAGATATTTCCATGTTTATACAGATAGCGGTGTAGATATTTCCATGTTTATACAGACCGCGGTGTAGATATATCCATGATTATACAGATAGCGGCGCAGATATTTCCATGTTTCTACAGATGGCGGTGTTGATATTTCCATCTATACACAGATGACCGTGTAGATATTTCCATGTTTATACAGCTGGCGGAGCAGATATTTCCATGGATATGTAGATGGTGGTGTAGATATTTCCATGTTTATACAGATAGCGGTGTAGTAATTTCCATGTTTGTATAGATAGCGGTGTAGATATTTCCATGTATATACACATGGCTGTGTAGATATTTCCATGTTTATACAGATGGCGGTGTAGATATTTCCATGTTTATACAGATAACTTTGTAAGTATTTCCATGTTTATAAAGATGGCGGTGTAGATATTTCGATGTTTATAGAGATAGCAGTGGAGATATTTCCATGTTTATACAGATAGCGGTGTAGATATTTCCATGTTTATACTGATCGTGGTGTAGATATTTCCATTTTTATACAGACGGCTGTGTAGATATTCCCATGTTCATAGAGATAGCGGTGTTGATTTTTCCATGTTTACAGAGATAGCGGTGTGGATATTTCCATGTTTATACAGATAGGGGTGTAGATATTTCCATCTTTATGGAGATGGCGGCGTAGATATTTCCGTGTTTATACTGATGACGGTGTAGATATTTGCTTGTTTATACAAATAGCGGTGTAGTTATTTCCATGTTTACACAGATAGCGGTGTAGATATTTCCATGTATATACAGATGGCTGTGTAGATATTTCCATGTTTCTACCGATGGCTGTGTTGGTATTTCCATGTTTATACAGATGACTTTGGAAGTATTTCCATGTTTATACAGATGGCGGTGTAGATATTTCCATGTTTATAGAGATAGCTGTGTAGATATTTCCATGTTTATACAGATAGCGGAGTAGATATTTCCATGTTTATACAGATCGTGGTGTAGATATTTCCATGTTTATACAGATCTCGGTGTAGATATTTCCATGTTTATAGAGATAGCAGTGCAGATATTTCCATGTTTATAAAGATAGCAGTGTAAATATTCCCATGTTTATAGAGATAGCGGTGTAGATATTTCCATGTTTATACAGATAGCGGTGTAGATATTTCCATGTTTATACAGATCACGGTGTAGATATTTCCAAGTTTATAGAGATAGCGGTGTAGATATTTCCATGTTTATACAGATAGCGGTGTGGATATTTCCATGTTTATTCAGACCGCGGTGTAGATATTTCCCTGTTTATACAGATAGCGGTGCAGATATTTCCATGTTTGTACAGATGGCGGTGTTGGTATTTCCATCTGTACACAGATGACCGTGTAGATATTTCCATGTTTATACAGATGGCGGCGCATATATTTCCATGGATATGTAGATGGCGGTGTAGATATTTCCAGGTTTATACAGATAGCGGTGTAGTTATTTCCAGGTTTACATGGATAGCGGTGTAGATATTTCCATCTATATACACATGACTGTGTAGATATTTCCATGTTTATACAGATGGCGGTGTAGATATTTCCATGTTTATACAGAGAACTTTGTAAGTATTTCCATGTTTCTAAAGATGGCGGTGTAGATATTTCGATGCTTATATAGATAGCAGTGGGGATATTTCCATGTTTATACAGATAAGGGTGTAGATATTTCCATGTTTATAGAGATGGCGGTGTAGATATTTCAATGTTTATACAGATCACGGTGTAGATATTTCCTTGTTTATACAAATAGCGGTGTAGTTATTTCCATGTTTATACAGATAGCGGTTTAGATGTTTCCATGTATATACTGATGGCTGTGTAGATATTTCCATGTTTATACAGATGGCTGTGTAGATATTTCCATGTTTATACAGATGACTTTGTAGGTATTTCCATGTTTATACAGATGGCAGTTTAGATATTTCCATGTTTATACAGAAAGCTGTGTAGATATTTCCATGTTTATACAGATAGCGGTGTAGATATTTCCATGTTTATACAGATCACGGTGTAGATATTTCCATGTATATTCAGATCGTGGTGTAGATATTTCCATGTTTATACAGATAGAGGTGTAGGTATTTCCATGGTTTTACAGATAGCGGTGCAGATATTTCCATGTTTACACAGATTGCGGTATAAATATTTCCATCTTTCTACAGATGGCATTGTTGATATTTCCATGTTTATACAGATGGCGGTGTAGATATTTCCAAGTTTGTATACATGCTGGTGTAGATATTACCATGTTTGTACAGGTAGCGGTGTAGATATTTCCATGTTTATACAGATTGTGGTGAAGATATTTCCATGTTTATACAGATCGCGGTGTAGATATCTCCATGTTTGTACAGATCGTGGTGTAGGTATTTCCATGTTTATACAGATGGCGAGGAAGATATTTCCATGTTTATAGAGATAGCGGTGTAGTTATTTCCATGTTTATAGAGATAGCGGTGTAGGTATTTTCATGTTTATAGACATAGCGGTGTAGATATTTCCATGTTCATATAGATGACGATGTAGATATTTCCATGTTTATACCGATAGCGATGTTGGTATTTCCACGTTTATACAGATAGCTATGAAGATTTTCCATGTTTATTCAGCTCGCGGTGCAGATATTTATATCTTTATACAGATGGCATTGTAGATATTTCCTTATTCACACAGATGGCGGTGTAGATGTTTCCATGTTTATACAGATGGCGGAGTAGTTAGTTCCATGTTTATGGAGATGGCAGTGTAGATATTTTCAAGTTTATAGAGATGGAAGTGTAGATATTTCCATGTTTATAGAGATAGCAGTGTAGATATTTACATGTTTATACAGTTGGCTGTGTAGATATTTCCATGTTTTTAGAGATGGCAGTGTAGATATTTCAATGTTTATAGAGATGGCGCTGTAGATATTTCCATGTTTAAACAGATAAAGGTGGAGATATTTCCATGTTTATACAGACTGCAGTGGAGATAATTCCATGTTTATACACATAGCGGTGTACATATTTCCATGTTTATAGAGACTGTGGTGTAGGTGTTTCCATGTTTATACACATAGCGGTGCAGATATTTCCATGTTTACACAGATGCCTATGCAGATATTTCCATATTTATACAAAGGTCTGTGTAGATATTTCTATGTTTATACAGATCGCAGTGTAGATGTTTCCATGTTCCAACACATGACTGTGTAGATATTTCCATGTTTATACAGATAGCGATGTAGATATTTCCATATTTATACAGATAACGGTGTAGAAATTTCCATGTTTGTACAGATAGCGGTGTAAATATTTCCATGTTTATACAGATCACGGTTTAGATATTTCCATGTTTATAGCGATACCGTTGTAGATATTTCCATGTTTATACAGATAGCGGTGTAGATATTTCCATGTTTATACAGACCGCGGTGTAGATATTTCCATGATTATACAGATAGCGGCGCAGATATTTCCATGTTTGTACAGATGGCGGTGTTGATATTTCCATCTATACACAGATGACCATGTAGATATTTCCATGTTTATGCAGCTGGCGGAGCAGATATTTCCATGGATATGTAGATGGTGGTGTAGATATTTCCATGTTTATACAGATAGCGGTGTAGTAATTTCCATGTTAGTATAGATAGCGGTGTAGATATTTCCATGTATATACACATGGCTGTGTAGATATTTCCATGTTTATACAGATGGCGGTGTAGATATTTCCATGTTTATACAGATATCTTTGTAAGTATTTCCATGTTTATAAAGATGGCGGTGTAGATATTTCGATGTTTATAGAGATAGCAGTGGAGATATTTCCATGTTTATACAGATAGCGGTGTAGATATTTCCATGTTTATACTGATCGTGGTGTAGATATTTCCATGTTTATACAGACGGCGGTGTAGATATTCCCATGTTCATAGAGATAGCGGTGTTGATTTTTCCATGTTTACAGAGATAGCGGTGTGGATATTTCCATGTTTATACAGATAGGGGTGTAGATATTTCCATGTTTATGGAGATGGCGGCGTAGATATTTCCGAGTTTATACTGATCACGGTGTAGATATTTGCTTGTTTATACAAATAGCGGTGTAGTTATTTCCATGTTTACACAGATAGCGGTGTAGATATTTCCATGTATATACAGATGGCTGTGTAGATATTTCCATGTTTCTACCGATGGCTGTGTTGGTATTTCCATGTTTATACAGATGACTTTGGAAGTATTTCCATGTTTATACAGATGGCGGTATAGATATTTCCATGTTTATAGAGATAGCTGTGTAGATATTTCCATGTTTATACAGATAGCGGAGTAGATATTTCCATGTTTATACAGATCGTGGTGTAGATATTTCCATGTTTATACAGATCTCGGTGTAGATATTTCCATGTTTATAGAGATAGCAGTGCAGATATTTCCATGTTTATAAAGATAGCAGTGTAAATATTGCCATGTTTATAGAGATAGCGGTGTAGATATTTCCATGTTTATACAGATAGCGGTGTAGATATTTCCATGTTTATACAGATCACGGTGTAGATATTTCCAAGTTTATAGAGATAGCGGTGTAGATATTTCCATGTTTATACAGATAGCGGTGTGGATATTTCCATGTTTATACAGACCGCGGTGTAGATATTTCCATGTTTATACAGATAGCGGTGCAGATATTTCCATGTTTGTACAGATGGCCGTGTTGTTATTTCCATCTGTACACAGATGACCGTGTAGATATTTCCATGTTTATACAGATGGCGGTGCATATATTTCCATGGATATGTAGATGGCGGTGTAGATATTTCCATGTTTATACAGATAGCGGTGTAGTTATTTCCATGTTTACATGGATAGCGGTGTAGATATTTCCATGTATATACACATGACTGTGTAGATATTTCCATGTTTATACAGATGGCGGTGTAGATATTTCCATGTTTATACAGAGAACTTTGTAAGTATTTCCATGTTTCTACAGATGGCGGTGTAGATATTTCGATGCTTATAGAGATAGCAGTGGGGATATTTCCATGTTTATACAGATAAGGGTGTAGATATTTCCATGTTTATAGAGATGGCGGTGTAGATATTTCAATGTTTATACAGATCACGGTGTACATATTTCCTTGTTTATACAAATAGCGGTGTAGTTATTTCCATGTTTATACAGATAGCGGTTTAGATGTTTCCATGTATATACTGATGGCTGTGTAGATATTTCCATGTTTATACAGATGGCTGTGTAGATATTTCCATGTTTATACAGATGACTTTGTAGGTATTTCCATGTTTATACAGATGGCAGTTTAGATATTTCCATGTTTATACAGAAAGCTGTGTAGATATTTCCATGTTTATACAGATAGCGGTGTAGATATTTCCAAGTTTATACAGATCACGGTGTAGATATTTCCATGTATATTCAGATCGTGGTGTAGATATTTCCATGTTTATAGAGATAGCGGTGTAGTTATTTCCATGTTTATAGAGATAGCGGTGTAGGTATTTTCATGTTTATAGACATAGCGGTGTAGATATTTCCATGTTTATATAGATGGCGATGTAGATATTTCCATGTTTATACCGATAGCGATGTTGGTATTTCCACGTTTATACAGATAGCTATGAAGATTTTCCAGGTTTATTCAGCTCGCGGTGCAGATATTTATATCTTTATACAGATGGCATTGTAGATATTTCCTTATTCACACAGATGGCGGTGTAGATGTTTCCATGTTTATACAGATGGCGGAGTAGTTAGTTCCATGTTTATGGAGATGGCAGTGTAGATATTTTCAAGTTTATAGAGATGGCAGTGTAGATATTTCCATGTTTATAGAGATAGCAGTGTAGATATTTACATGTTTATACAGATGGCTGTGTAGATATTTCCATTTTTATAGAGATAGCAGTGTAGATATTTACATGTTTATACAGATGGCTGTGTAGATATTTCCATATGTATACAGATGGCATTGTAGATATTTCCATGTTTATACAGATGACTGTATACGTATTTCCATGTTTTTACAGATGGCAGTGCAGATATTTCCATGTTGATAGAGATAGCGATGTAGATATTTCCATGTTTGCACAGATGGCGGTGTTGATATTTCCATCTATACACAGATGGCCGTGTAGATATTTCCATGTTTATACAGATGGCTGCGTAGATATTTCCATGGACATGCAGATGGCGGTGTAGATATTTCCATGTTTATACAGATAGCGGTGTAGTTATTTCCATGTTTACTCAGATGGTGGTGTAGATATTGTCGTGTTTATACACATGACGGGGTAGAAAATTCCATCTTTATGGAGATGGCAGTGTAGTTATTTTCATGTTTATAGAGATGGCGGTGTAGATATTTCCATATTTATAGAGATAGCAGTGTACATATTTCCATCTTTCTACAGATGGCAATGTAGATATTTCCATGTTTATACAGATGGTCATGTAGATATTTCCATATTTATACAGATGTCTGTCTAGATATTTCCATGTGTATACAGATGGTATTGTAGGTATTTCCATGTTTATACTGATGGTGGTGTAGATATTTCCATGTTTATTCAGATGACTGTGTAGATATTTCCATGTTTTTAGAGATGGCAGTGTAGATATTTCAATGTTTATAGAGATGGCGCTGTAGATATTTCCATGTTTAAACAGATAAAGGTGGAGATATTTCCATGTTTATACAGACAGCAGTGGAGATAATTCCATGTTTATACACATAGCGGTGTACATATTTCCATGTTTATAGAGACAGTGGTGCAGGTGTTTCCATGTTTATACACATAGCGGTGCAGATATTTCCATGTTTACACAGATGCCTATGCAGATATTTCCATATTTATACAAAGGTCTGTGTAGATATTTCTATGTTTATACAGATGGCAGTGTAGATGTTTCCATGTTCCAACACATGACTGTGTAGGTATTTCCGTGTTTATACAGATGACTTTGTAGATATTTCCATGTCCATAGAGATAGCGGTGCAGATATTTCCATGTTTATACAGACAGCGGTGTATATATTTCCATGTTTATACAGATCGTGGTGTAGATATTTCCATGTTTATACAGATACCGGTCAAGATATTTCCATGTTTATACAGACCGCAGTGTAGATATTTCCATGTTTTTAGAGATAGCAGTGTAGATATTTCCATGTTTGTACAGATGGCGGTGTTGATGTTTCCATCTATACACAGATTGCCGTGTAGTTATTTCCATGTGTATACAGATGGCATTGTAGAAATTTCCATGTTTATACAGATAGCGGTGTAAATATTTCCATGCTTATACAGATAACGGTGTAGATATTTCCATGTTTATAGAGATAGCGGTGTAGATATTTCCATGTTTATACAGACCGCGGTGTAGATATTTCCATGTTTGTACAGATGGCCGTGTTGATATTTCCATCTGTACACAGATGACTGTGTAGATAATTCCATGTTTATACAGATGGCGGCGCAGATATTTCTATGGATATGTAGATGGCGGTGTAGATATTTGCATGTATATAGAGATAGTGGTGTAGTTATTTCCATGTTTATATAGAGAGCGGTGTAGATATTCCCATGTATGTACACATGGCTGTGTAGATATTTCCATTTTTATACAGATGGTGGTGTAGATATTTCCATGTTTATACAGATAACTTTGTAAGTATTTCCATGTTTATACAGATGGCAGTGTAGATATTTCGATGTTTATAGAGACAGCAGTGGAGATATTTCCATGTTTATACAAATAGCCGTGTAGGTATTTCCATGTTTATATATATAGCGGTGTAGATATTTCCATGTATATACACATGGCTGTTTAGATATTTCCATGTTTCTACAGATGGCGGTGTAGATATTTCCATGTTTATACAGATAACTTTGTAAGTATTTCCATGTTTATACAGATGGCGGTGTAGATATTTCGATGTTTACAGAGATAGCAGTGGTGATATTTCCATGTTTATACAGATAGCGGTGTAGATATTTCCATGTTTATACTGATCGTGGTGTAGATATTTCCATGTTTATAGAGATGGCGGTGTAGATATTTCCATGTTCATAGAGATAGCGGTGTTGATTTTTCCATGTTTATAGAGATAGCGGTGTTGATATTTCCAGGTTTATACAGATATGGGTGTAGATATTTCCATGTTTATAGACATGGTGGTGTAGATATTTCCATATTTGTACAGATCACGGTGTAGATATTTCCTTGTTTATACTAATAGCGGGGTAGTTATTTCCATGTTTATACAGATGGCGGTGTAGATATTTCCATATTTATACAGATGCCTGTGTAGATATTTCCATGTTTATACAGATGACTTTGTAGGTATTTGTATGTTTATACAGATGGCGGTGTAGTTATTTCCATGTTTATAGTGATAGCTGCGTAGATATTTCCATCTTTATACAGATAGTGGTTTAGATATTTCCATGTTTATACAGATCGCGGTGTAGATATTTCCATGTTTATACCGATAGCGGTGTAGATATTCCCATGTTTTTATAGATAGAGGTGTAGATATTTCCATGTTTACACAGATTGCGGTGTAGATATTTCCATCTTTCTACAGATGGCATTGTATATATTTCCAAGTTTATACAGATGGCGGTGTAGATATTTCCATGTTTATATAGATGGTGGTGTAGATATTACCATGTTTATACATGTGGCGGTGTAGATATTTCCATGTTTATACAGATTGTGGTGAAGATATTTCCATGTTTATACAGATCGCGGGGTAGATATTTCCATGTTTTTACAGATCGCGGTGTAGATATTTCCATGTTTATAGAGATAGCGGTGTAGATATTTCCATGTTTATACAGATAGCGGTGTAGATATTTCCATGGTTATATAGATGGGGTTGTACATATTTCCATGTTTATACTGATAGCGGTGTTGGTATTTCCACGTTTATACAGATAGCGATGTGGATATTTCCATGTTTACACAGCTCGCGGTGCAGATATTTATATCTTTATACAGATGGCATTGTAGATATTTCCTTATTCACACAGATGGCGGTGTAGATGTTTCCATGTTTATACAGATTGCAGAGTAGTTAGTTCCATGTTTATGGAGATGGCAGTGTAGATATTTTCATGTTTATAGAGATGGCGGTGTAGATATTTCCATGTTTATAGAGATAGCAGTGTAGATATTTACATGTTTATACAGATGGCTGTGTAGATATTTCCATGTGTATACAGATGGCATTGTAGATATTTCCATGTTTATACAGATGACTGTATACGTATTTCCATGTTTTTACAGATGGCAGTGCAGATATTTCCATGTTTATAGAGATAGCGGTGTAGATATTTCCATGTTTGCACAGATGGCGGTGTTGATATTTCCTTGTATACACAGATGGCCAAGTAGATATTTCCATGTTTATACAGATGGAGGCGTAGATAATTCCATGTTTACACAGATAGTGGTGTACATATTTCCGTGTTAATACACATGGCAGAGTAGATACTTCCATCTTTATGGAGATGGCAGTGTAGATATTTTCATGTTTATAGAGATGGCGGTGTAGATATTTCCATATTTATAGAGATAGCGGTGTACATATATCTATCTTTCTACAGATGACAGTGTAAATATTTCCATGTTTATACAGATGGCCGTGTAGATATTTCCCTATTTATACAGATGTCTGTCTAGATATTTCCATGTGTATACAGATGGTATTGTAGGTATTTCCATGTTTATACAGATGGTGGTGTAGAGATTTCCATGTTTATTCAGATGACTGTGTAGATATTTCCATGTTTTTACAGATGGCAGTGCAGATATTTCAATCTTTACAGAGATGGTGCTGTAGATATTTCCGTGTTTATACAGATAACGGTGGAGATATTTCCCTGTTTATACAGAGAGCTGTGGAGATATTTCCACGTTTATACACATAGCGGTGTACATATTTCCAAGTTTATAGAGACAGCGGTGTAGGTATTTCCATGTTTATACAGTTAGCGGTGCAGATATTTCCATGTTTACACAGTAGCCTATGCAGATATTTCCATATTTATACTGAGGGCTGTGTAGGTATTTCTATGTTTATACAGATGGCAGTGTAGATATTTAAATGTTCCTACACATGACTGTGTAGGTATTTCCATGTTTATACAGACGTCTTTGTAGATATTTCCATGTTTATAGAGATAGCGGTGCAGATATTTCCATGTTTATACTGATAGCGGTGTAGATATTTCCATGTTTATAGAGATAGCGGTGTATGTATTTCCATGTTTATACAGATAGCGGTGTAGATATTTCCATGTTTATACAGATCACGGTGCAGATATTTCCATGTTTATAGAGATGGCGGTGTAGATATTTCCATGTATATAGAGATAGCAGTGTAGATATTTACATGTTTATACAGATGGCTGTGTAGGTATTTCCATCTTCATACAGATGGCTTTGTAGATATTTCCATGTTTATACAGATGGCGGTGTAGATATTTCCATGTTTATACAGATGGCGGTGTAGATATTTCGATGTTTATAGAGATAGCAGTGGAGATATTTCCATGTTTATACAGATAGCGGTGTAGGTATTTCCATGTTTATCTAGATAGCGGTGTAGATATTTCCATGTATATACACATGGCTGTGTAGATATTTCCATGTTTATACAGATAACTTTGTAAGTATTTCCATGTTTATACAGATGGCGGTGTAGATATTTCGATGTTTATAGAGATAGCAGTGGAGATATTTTCATGCTTATACAGATAGCGGTGTAGGTATTTCCATGTTTACATTGATCGCGGTGTAGATATTTCCATGTTTATAGAGATAGCTGTGTAGATATTTCCATGTTTATACAGATCGCGGTGTAGATATTTCCATGTTTATAAAGATCGCGGTGTAGCTATTTCCATGTTCATACAGATAGCAGTGTAGATATTTCCATGCTTTTCCAGATATCGGTGTAGATATTTCCATGTTTACACAGATTGCGGTGTAGATATTTCCATCTTTCTACAGATGGCATTGTAGATATTTCCATGTTTATACAGATGGAGGTGTAGCTATTTCCATGTTTATATAGATGGTGGTGTAGATATTACCATGTTTATACAGATAGCGGTGTAGATATTTCCATGTTTATACAGATCGTGGTGAAGATATTTCCATGTTTATACAGATCGCAGTGTAGATATTTCCATGTTTATACAGATAGCGATGTAGATATTTCCATGTTTGTACAGACAGCGGTGTACATATTTCCATGTTTATAGAGATAGCGGTGTAGGTATTTCCATGTTTATAGACATAGCGGTGTAGATATTTCCATGTTTATATAGATGGCGTTGTAGATATTTCCATGTTTATACTGATAGCGGTGTTGGTATTTCCACGTTTATACACATAACGATGTAGATATTTCCATGTTTATACAGCTCGCGGTGCAGATATTTATATCTTTATACAGATGGCATTGTAGATATTTCCTTATTCACACAGGTGGCGGTGTAGATGTTTCCATGTTTATACAGATGACGGGGTAGTTAGTTCCATGTTTATGGAGATGGCAGTGTAGATATTTTCAAGTTTATGGAGATGGCAGTGTAGATATTTTCATGTTTATAGAGATGGCGGTGTAGATATTTCCATGTTTATAGAGATAGCAGTGTAGATAATTACATGTGTATACAGATGGCTGTGTTGATATTTCCATGTGTATACCGATGGCATTGTAGATATTTCCAAGTTTATACAGATGACTGCATAGGTATTTCCAAGTTTTTACAGATGGCAGTGCAGATATTTCCATGTTTATAGAGATAGCGGTGTAGATATTTCCATGTTTGTACAGATGGCGGTGCTGATATTTCCATCTATACACAGATGGCCGTGTAGATATTTCCATGTTTATACAGATGGCGGCGTAGATATTTCCATGGACATGCAGATGGCGGTGTAGATATTTCCGTGTTTATACAGATAGCGGTGTAGATATTTCCATGTTTACACAGATGGTGGTGTAGGTATTTCCGTGTTTATACACATGGTGGAGTAGATACTTCCATTGTTGTGGAGATGGCAGTGTAGATATTTTCATGTTTATTGAGATGGCGGTGTAGATATTTCCATATTTATAGAGATAGTGGTGTAGATATTTCCATCTTTCTACAGATGGCAGTGTAGATATTTCCATGTTTATACAGACGTCTGTGTAGATATTTCCATGTGTATACAGATGGTATTGTAGTTATTTCCATGTTTATACAGATGGTGGTGTAGATATTTCCATGTTTATTCAGATGACTGTGTAGATATTTCCATGTTTTTACAGATGGCAGTGTGGATATTTCAATGTTTATAGAGATGGCGCTGTAGATATTTCCATGTTTATACAGATAACGGTGGAGATATTTCCATGTTTATACAGAGAGCAGTGGAGATATTTCCATGTTTATACACATAGCGGCGTACATATTTCCATGTTTATAGAGACAGCGGTGTAGGTATTTCCATGTTTATACAGATAGAGGTAGAGATATTTCCATGTTTATACAGATGCCTATGCAGATATCTCCATATTTATACAGAGGGCTGTGTAGATATTTCTATGTTTATACAGATGGCAGTGTAGATATTTAAATGTTCCTACACATGTCAGTGTAGGTATTTCCATGTTTACACAGATGTCTTTGTAGATATTTCCATGTCTATAGAGATAGCGGTGCAGATATTTCCATGTTTATACAGATAGCGGTGTATATATTTCCATATTTATACAGATCGTTGTGTAGATATTTCCATGTTTATATAGATACCGGTGTAGATATTTCCATGTTTATACAGACCGCAGTGTAGGTATTTCCATGTTTATAGAGATAGCAGTGTAGATATTTCCATGTTTGTACAGATGGCGGTGTTGATGTTTCCATCTATACACAGATTGCCGTGTAGGTATTTCCACGTGTATACAGATGGCATTGTAGATATTTCCATGTTTATACAGATGGTGGTGTAGATATTTCCATGTTTATACAGATGACTGTATAGGTATTTCCATGTTTATACAGATGGCGGTGTAGATATTTCCGTATTTATACGGATAACGGTGTAGAAATTTCCATGTTTATACAGATAGCGGTGTAAAAATTTCCATGTTTATACAGATCACGGTGTAGATATTTCCATGTTTATAGAGATAGCGGTGTAGAAATTTCCATGTTTATACAGATAGCGGAGTAGATATTTCCATGTTTATACAGACCGCGGTGTAGATATTTCCATGTTTATACAGATAGCGGTGCAGATATTTCCATGTTTGTACAGATGGCGGTGTTGATATTCCCATCTATACACAGATGACCGTGTAGATATTTCCATGTTTATACAGATGCCGGTGCAGATATTTCTATGGTTATGTACATGGTGGTGTAGATATTTCCATGTATATACAGATAGCGCTGTACTTATTTCCATGTTTATATAGAGAGTGGTGTAGACATTTCCATGTATGTACACACGGCAGTGTAGATATTTCAATGTTTATACAGATGGCGTTGTGGATATTTCCATGTTTATACAGATAACTTTGTAAGTATTTCCATGTTTATTCAGATGGCGGTGTAGATATTTCGATGTTTATAGAGATAGCAGTGGAGATATTTCCATGTTTATACAGATTGCGGTGTAGGTATTTCCATGTTTATATAGATAGCGGTGTAGATATTTCCATGTATATACACATGGCTGTGTAGGTATTTCCATGTTTATACAGATGGCGGTGTAGATATTTCCATGTTTATACAGATAACTTTGTAAGTATTTCCATGTTTATACAGATGGCGGTGTAGCTATTTCGATGTTTATAGAGATAGCATTGGAGATATTTCCATGCTTATACAGATAGCGGTGTAGGTATTTCCATGTTTACACTGATCGCGGTGTAGATATTTCCATGTTTATAGAGATAGCTGTGTAGATATTTCCATGTTTATACAGATCGCGGTGTAGATATTTCCATGTTTATAAAGATCGCGGTGTAGCTATTTCCATGTTCATACAGATAGCAGTGTAGATATTTCCATGTTTTTCCAGATATCGGTGTAGATATTTCCATGTTTACACAGATTGCGGTGTAGATATTTCCATCTTTCTACATATGGCATTGTAGATATTTCCATGTTTATACAGATGGCGGTGTAGCTATTTCCATGTTTATATAGACGGTGGTGTAGATATTACCATGTATATACAGATAGCGGTGTAGATATTTCCATGTTTATACAGATCGTGGTGAAGATATTTCCATGTTTATACAGATCGCAGTGTAGATATTTCCATGTTTATACAGATAGCGATGTAGATATTTCCATGTTTGTACAGACAGCGGTGTACATATTTCCATGTTTATAGAGATAGCGGTGTAGGTATTTCCATGTTTATAGACATAGCGGTGTAGATATTTCCATGTTTATATAGATGGCGTTGTAGATATTTCCATGTTTATGCTGATAGCGGTGTTGGTATTTCCACGTTTATACACATAACGATGTAGATATTTCCATGTTTATACAGCTCGCGGTGCAGATATTTATATCTTTATACAGATGGCATTGTAGATATTTCCTTATTCACACAGGTGGCGGTGTAGATGTTTCCATGTTTATACAGATGGCGGAGTAGTTAGTTCCATGTTTATGGAGATGGCAGTGTAGATATTTTCATGTTTATAGAGATGGCGGTGTAGATATTTCCATGTATATAGAGATAGCAGTGTAGATATTTACATGTTTATACAGATGGCTGTGTAGGTATTTCCATCTTCATACAGATGGCTTTGTAGATATTTCCATGTTTATACAGATGGCGGTGTAGATATTTCCATGTTTATACAGATGGCAGTGTAGATATTTCGATGTTTATAGAGATAGCAGTGGAGATATTTCCATGTTTATACAGATAGCGGTGTAGGTATTTCCATGTTTATATAGATAGCGGTGTAGATATTTCCATGTATATACACATGGCTGTGTAGGTATTTCCATGTTTATACAGATGGCGGTGTAGATATTTCCATGTTTATACAGATAACTTTGTAAGTATTTCCAAGTTTATACAGATGGCGGTGTAGATATTTCGATGTTTATAGAGATAGCAGTGGAGATATTTTCATGCTTATACAGATAGCGGTGTAGGTATTTCCATGTTTACACTGATCGCGGTGTAGATATTTCCATGTTTATAGAGATAGCTGTGTAGATATTTCCATGTTTATACAGATAGCGGTGTAGATATTTCCATGTTTATACAGATCACGGTGTAGATATTTCCAAGTTTATAGAGATAGCGGTGTAGATATTTCCATGTTTATACAGATAGCGGTGTGGATATTTCCATGTTTATACAGACCGCGGTGTAGATATTTCCATGTTTATACAGATAGCGGTGCAGATATTTCCATGTTTGTACAGATGGCCGTGTTGTTATTTCCATCTGTACACAGATGACCGTGTAGATATTTCCATGTTTATACAGATGGCGGTGCATATATTTCCATGGATATGTAGATGGCGGTGTAGATATTTCCATGTTTATACAGATAGCGGTGTAGTTATTTCCATGTTTACATGGATAGCGGTGTAGATATTTCCATGTATATACACATGACTGTGTAGATATTTCCATGTTTATACAGATGGCGGTGTAGATATTTCCATGTTTATACAGAGAACTTTGTAAGTATTTCCATGTTTCTACAGATGGCGGTGTAGATATTTCGATGCTTATAGAGATAGCAGTGGGGATATTTCCATGTTTATACAGATAAGGGTGTAGATATTTCCATGTTTATAGAGATGGCGGTGTAGATATTTCAATGTTTATACAGATCACGGTGTACATATTTCCTTGTTTATACAAATAGCGGTGTAGTTATTTCCATGTTTATACAGATAGCGGTTTAGATGTTTCCATGTATATACTGATGGCTGTGTAGATATTTCCATGTTTATACAGATGGCTGTGTAGATATTTCCATGTTTATACAGATGACTTTGTAGGTATTTCCATGTTTATACAGATGGCAGTTTAGATATTTCCATGTTTATACAGAAAGCTGTGTAGATATTTCCATGTTTATACAGATAGCGGTGTAGATATTTCCAAGTTTATACAGATCACGGTGTAGATATTTCCATGTATATTCAGATCGTGGTGTAGATATTTCCATGTTTATAGAGATAGCGGTGTAGTTATTTCCATGTTTATAGAGATAGCGGTGTAGGTATTTTCATGTTTATAGACATAGCGGTGTAGATATTTCCATGTTTATATAGATGGCGATGTAGATATTTCCATGTTTATACCGATAGCGATGTTGGTATTTCCACGTTTATACAGATAGCTATGAAGATTTTCCATGTTTATTCAGCTCGCGGTGCAGATATTTATATCTTTATACAGATGGCATTGTAGATATTTCCTTATTCACACAGATGGCGGTGTAGATGTTTCCATGTTTATACAGATGGCGGAGTAGTTAGTTCCATGTTTATGGAGATGGCAGTGTAGATATTTTCAAGTTTATAGAGATGGCAGTGTAGATATTTCCATGTTTATAGAGATAGCAGTGTAGATATTTACATGTTTATACAGATGGCTGTGTAGATATTTCCATTTTTATAGAGATAGCAGTGTAGATATTTACATGTTTATACAGATGGCTGTGTAGATATTTCCATATGTATACAGATGGCATTGTAGATATTTCCATGTTTATACAGATGACTGTATACGTATTTCCATGTTTTTACAGATGGCAGTGCAGATATTTCCATGTTTATAGAGATAGCGATGTAGATATTTCCATGTTTGCACAGATGGCGGTGTTGATATTTCCATCTATACACAGATGGCCGTGTAGATATTTCCATGTTTATACAGATGGCTGCGTAGATATTTCCATGGACATGCAGATGGCGGTGTAGATATTTCCATGTTTATACAGATAGCGGTGTAGTTATTTCCATGTTTACTCAGATGGTGGTGTAGATATTGTCGTGTTTATACACATGACGGGGTAGAAAATTCCATCTTTATGGAGATGGCAGTGTAGTTATTTTCATGTTTATAGAGATGGCGGTGTAGATATTTCCATATTTATAGAGATAGCAGTGTACATATTTCCATCTTTCTACAGATGGCAATGTAGATATTTCCATGTTTATACAGATGGTCATGTAGATATTTCCATATTTATACAGATGTCTGTCTAGATATTTCCATGTGTATACAGATGGTATTGTAGGTATTTCCATGTTTATACTGATGGTGGTGTAGATATTTCCATGTTTATTCAGATGACTGTGTAGATATTTCCATGTTTTTAGAGATGGCAGTGTAGATATTTCAATGTTTATAGAGATGGCGCTGTAGATATTTCCATGTTTAAACAGATAAAGGTGGAGATATTTCCATGTTTATACAGACAGCAGTGGAGATAATTCCATGTTTATACACATAGCGGTGTACATATTTCCATGTTTATAGAGACAGTGGTGCAGGTGTTTCCATGTTTATACACATAGCGGTGCAGATATTTCCATGTTTACACAGATGCCTATGCAGATATTTCCATATTTATACAAAGGTCTGTGTAGATATTTCTATGTTTATACAGATGGCAGTGTAGATGTTTCCATGTTCCAACACATGACTGTGTAGGTATTTCCGTGTTTATACAGATGACTTTGTAGATATTTCCATGTCCATAGAGATAGCGGTGCAGATATTTCCATGTTTATACAGACAGCGGTGTATATATTTCCATGTTTATACAGATCGTGGTGTAGATATTTCCATGTTTATACAGATACCGGTCAAGATATTTCCATGTTTATACAGACCGCAGTGTAGATATTTCCATGTTTTTAGAGATAGCAGTGTAGATATTTCCATGTTTGTACAGATGGCGGTGTTGATGTTTCCATCTATACACAGATTGCCGTGTAGGTATTTCCATGTGTATACAGATGGCATTGTAGAAATTTCCATGTTTATACAGATAGCGGTGTAAATATTTCCATGCTTATACAGATAACGGTGTAGATATTTCCATGTTTATAGAGATAGCGGTGTAGATATTTCCATGTTTATACAGACCGCGGTGTAGATATTTCCATGTTTGTACAGATGGCCGTGTTGATATTTCCATCTGTACACAGATGACTGTGTAGATAATTCCATGTTTATACAGATGGCGGCGCAGATATTTCTATGGATATGTAGATGGCGGTGTAGATATTTGCATGTATATAGAGATAGCGGTGTAGTTATTTCCATGTTTATATAGAGAGCGGTGTAGATATTCCCATGTATGTACACATGGCTGTGTAGATATTTCCATTTTTATACAGATGGTGGTGTAGATATTTCCATGTTTATACAGATAACTTTGTAAGTATTTCCATGTTTATACAGATGGCAGTGTAGATATTTCGATGTTTATAGAGACAGCAGTGGAGATATTTCCATGTTTATACAAATAGCCGTGTAGGTATTTCCATGTTTATATATATAGCGGTGTAGATATTTCCATGTATATACACATGGCTGTTTAGATATTTCCATGTTTCTACAGATGGCGGTGTAGATATTTCCATGTTTATACAGATAACTTTGTAAGTATTTCCATGTTTATACAGATGGCGGTGTAGATATTTCGATGTTTACAGAGATAGCAGTGGTGATATTTCCATGTTTATACAGATAGCGGTGTAGATATTTCCATGTTTATACTGATCGTGGTGTAGATATTTCCATGTTTATAGAGATGGCGGTGTAGATATTTCCATGTTCATAGAGATAGCGGTGTTGATTTTTCCATGTTTATAGAGATAGCGGTGTTGATATTTCCAGGTTTATACAGATATGGGTGTAGATATTTCCATGTTTATAGACATGGTGGTGTAGATATTTCCATATTTATACAGATCACGGTGTAGATATTTCCTTGTTTATACTAATAGCGGGGTAGTTATTTCCATGTTTATACAGATGGCGGTGTAGATATTTCCATATTTATACAGATGCCTGTGTAGATATTTCCATGTTTATACAGATGACTTTGTAGGTATTTGTATGTTTATACAGATGGCGGTGTAGTTATTTCCATGTTTATAGTGATAGCTGTGTAGATATTTCCATCTTTATACAGATAGTGGTTTAGATATTTCCATGTTTATACAGATCGCGGTGTAGATATTTCCATGTTTATACCGATAGCGGTGTAGATATTCCCATGTTTTTATAGATAGAGGTGTAGATATTTCCATGTTTACACAGATTGCGGTGTAGATATTTCCATCTTTCTACAGATGGCATTGTATATATTTCCAAGTTTATACAGATGGCGGTGTAGATATTTCCATGTTTATATAGATGGTGGTGTAGATATTACCATGTTTATACATGTGGCGGTGTAGATATTTCCATGTTTATACAGATTGTGGTGAAGATATTTCCATGTTTATACAGATCGCGGGGTAGATATTTCCATGTTTTTACAGATCGCGGTGTAGATATTTCCATGTTTATAGAGATAGCGGTGTAGATATTTCCATGTTTATACAGATAGCGGTGTAGATATTTCCATGGTTATATAGATGGGGTTGTACATATTTCCATGTTTATACTGATAGCGGTGTTGGTATTTCCACGTTTATACAGATAGCGATGTGGATATTTCCATGTTTACACAGCTCGCGGTGCAGATATTTATATCTTTATACAGATGGCATTGTAGATATTTCCTTATTCACACAGATGGCGGTGTAGATGTTTCCATGTTTATACAGATTGCAGAGTAGTTAGTTCCATGTTTATGGAGATGGCAGTGTAGATACTTTCATGTTTATAGAGATGGCGGTGTAGATATTTCCATGTTTATAGGGATAGCAGTGTAGATATTTACATGTTTATACAGATGGCTGTGTAGATATTTCCATGTGTATACAGATGGCATTGTAGATATTTCCATGTTTATACAGATGACTGTATACGTATTTCCATGTTTTTACAGATGGCAGTGCAGATATTTCCATGTTTATAGAGATAGCGGTGTAGATATTTCCATGTTTGCACAGATGGCGGTGTTGATATTTCCTTGTATACACAGATGGCCAAGTAGATATTTCCATGTTTATACAGATGGAGGCGTAGATAATTCCATGTTTACACAGATAGTGGTGTACATATTTCCGTGTTAATACACATGGCAGAGTAGATACTTCCATCTTTATGGAGATGGCAGTGTAGATATTTTCATGTTTATAGAGATGGCGGTGTAGATATTTCCATATTTATAGAGATAGCGGTGTACATATATCTATCTTTCTACAGATGACAGTGTAAATATTTCCATGTTTATACAGATGGCCGTGTAGATATTTCCCTATTTATACAGATGTCTGTCTAGATATTTCCATGTGTATACAGATGGTATTGTAGGTATTTCCATGTTTATACAGATGGTGGTGTAGAGATTTCCATGTTTATTCAGATGACTGTGTAGATATTTCCATGTTTTTACAGATGGCAGTGCAGATATTTCAATCTTTACAGAGATGGTGCTGTAGATATTTCCGTGTTTATACAGATAACGGTGGAGATATTTCCCTGTTTATACAGAGAGCTGTGGAGATATTTCCACGTTTATACACATAGCGGTGTACATATTTCCAAGTTTATAGAGACAGCGGTGTAGGTATTTCCATGTTTATACAGTTAGCGGTGCAGATATTTCCATGTTTACACAGTAGCCTATGCAGATATTTCCATATTTATACTGAGGGCTGTGTAGGTATTTCTATGTTTATACAGATGGCAGTGTAGATATTTAAATGTTCCTACACATGACTGTGTAGGTATTTCCATGTTTATACAGACGTCTTTGTAGATATTTCCATGTTTATAGAGATAGCGGTGCAGATATTTCCATGTTTATACTGATAGCGGTGTAGATATTTCCATGTTTATAGAGATAGCGGTGTATGTATTTCCATGTTTATACAGATAGCGGTGTAGATATTTCCATGTTTATACAGATCACGGTGCAGATATTTCCATGTTTATAGAGATGGCGGTGTAGATATTTCCATGTATATAGAGATAGCAGTGTAGATATTTACATGTTTATACAGATGGCTGTGTAGGTATTTCCATCTTCATACAGATGGCTTTGTAGATATTTCCATGTTTATACAGATGGCGGTGTAGATATTTCCATGTTTATACAGATGGCGGTGTAGATATTTCGATGTTTATAGAGATAGCAGTGGAGATATTTCCATGTTTATACAGATAGCGGTGTAGGTATTTCCATGTTTATCTAGATAGCGGTGTAGATATTTCCATGTATATACACATGGCTGTGTAGATATTTCCATGTTTATACAGATAACTTTGTAAGTATTTCCAAGTTTATACAGATGGCGGTGTAGATATTTCGATGTTTATAGAGATAGCAGTGGAGATATTTTCATGCTTATACAGATAGCGGTGTAGGTATTTCCATGTTTACATTGATCGCGGTGTAGATATTTCCATGTTTATAGAGATAGCTGTGTAGATATTTCCATGTTTATACAGATCGCGGTGTAGATATTTCCATGTTTATAAAGATCGCGGTGTAGCTATTTCCATGTTCATACAGATAGCAGTGTAGCTATTTCCATGCTTTTCCAGATATCGGTGTAGATATTTCCATGTTTACACAGATTGCGGTGTAGATATTTCCATCTTTCTACAGATGGCATTGTAGATATTTCCATGTTTATACAGATGGAGGTGTAGCTATTTCCATTTTTATATAGATGGTGGTGTAGATATTACCATGTTTATACAGATAGCGGTGTAGATATTTCCATGTTTATACAGATCGTGGTGAAGATATTTCCATGTTTATACAGATCGCAGTGTAGATATTTCCATGTTTATACAGATAGCGATGTAGATATTTCCATGTTTGTACAGACAGCGGTGTACATATTTCCATGTTTATAGAGATAGCGGTGTAGGTATTTCCATGTTTATAGACATAGCGGTGTAGATATTTCCATGTTTATATAGATGGCGTTGTAGATATTTCCATGTTTATACTGATAGCGGTGTTGGTATTTCCACGTTTATACACATAACGATGTAGATATTTCCATGTTTATACAGCTCGCGGTGCAGATATTTATATCTTTATACAGATGGCATTGTAGATATTTCCTTATTCACACAGGTGGCGGTGTAGATGTTTCCATGTTTATACAGATGACGGGGTAGTTAGTTCCATGTTTATGGAGATGGCAGTGTAGATATTTTCAAGTTTATGGAGATGGCAGTGTAGATATTTTCATGTTTATAGAGATGGCGGTGTAGATATTTCCATGTTTATAGAGATAGCAGTGTAGATAATTACATGTGTATACAGATGGCTGTGTTGATATTTCCATGTGTATACCGATGGCATTGTAGATATTTCCAAGTTTATACAGATGACTGCATAGGTATTTCCAAGTTTTTACAGATGGCAGTGCAGATATTTCCATGTTTATAGAGATAGCGGTGTAGATATTTCCATGTTTGTACAGATGGCGGTGCTGATATTTCCATCTATACACAGATGGCCGTGTAGATATTTCCATGTTTATACAGATGGCGGCGTAGATATTTCCATGGACATGCAGATGGCGGTGTAGATATTTCCGTGTTTATACAGATAGCGGTGTAGATATTTCCATGTTTACACAGATGGTGGTGTAGGTATTTCCGTGTTTATACACATGGTGGAGTAGATACTTCCATTGTTGTGGAGATGGCAGTGTAGATATTTTCATGTTTATTGAGATGGCGGTGTAGATATTTCCATATTTATAGAGATAGTGGTGTAGATATTTCCATCTTTCTACAGATGGCAGTGTAGATATTTCCATGTTTATACAGACGTCTGTGTAGATATTTCCATGTGTATACAGATGGTATTGTAGTTATTTCCATGTTTATACAGATGGTGGTGTAGATATTTCCATGTTTATTCAGATGACTGTGTAGATATTTCCATGTTTTTACAGATGGCAGTGTGGATATTTCAATGTTTATAGAGATGGCGCTGTAGATATTTCCATGTTTATACAGATAACGGTGGAGATATTTCCATGATTATACAGAGAGCAGTGGAGATATTTCCATGTTTATACACATAGCGGCGTACATATTTCCATGTTTATAGAGACAGCGGTGTAGGTATTTCCATGTTTATACAGATAGCGGTAGAGATATTTCCATGTTTATACAGATGCCTATGCAGATATCTCCATATTTATACAGAGGGCTGTGTAGATATTTCTATGTTTATACAGATGGCAGTGTAGATATTTAAATGTTCCTACACATGTCAGTGTAGGTATTTCCATGTTTACACAGATGTCTTTGTAGATATTTCCATGTCTATAGAGATAGCGGTGCAGATATTTCCATGTTTATACAGATAGCGGTGTATATATTTCCATATTTATACAGATCGTTGTGTAGATATTTCCATGTTTATATAGATACCGGTGTAGATATTTCCATGTTTATACAGACCGCAGTGTAGGTATTTCCATGTTTATAGAGATAGCAGTGTAGATATTTCCATGTTTGTACAGATGGCGGTGTTGATGTTTCCATCTATACACAGATTGCCGTGTAGGTATTTCCATGTGTATACAGATGGCATTGTAGATATTTCCATGTTTATACAGATGGTGGTGTAGATATTTCCATGTTTATACAGATGACTGTATAGGTATTTCCATGTTTATACAGATGGCGGTGTAGATATTTCCGTATTTATACGGATAACGGTGTAGAAATTTCCATGTTTATACAGATAGCGGTGTAAAAATTTCCATGTTTATACAGATCACGGTGTAGATATTTCCATGTTTATAGAGATAGCGGTGTAGAAATTTCCATGTTTATACAGATAGCGGAGTAGATATTTCCATGTTTATACAGACCGCGGTGTAGATATTTCCATGTTTATACAGATAGCGGTGCAGATATTTCCATGTTTGTACAGATGGCGGTGTTGATATTCCCATCTATACACAGATGACCGTGTAGATATTTCCATGTTTATACAGATGCCGGTGCAGATATTTCTATGGATATGTACATGGTGGTGTAGATATTTCCATGTATATACAGATAGCGCTGTACTTATTTCCATGTTTATATAGAGAGTGGTGTAGACATTTCCATGTATGTACACACGGCAGTGTAGATATTTCAATGTTTATACAGATGGCGTTGTGGATATTTCCATGTTTATACAGATAACATTGTAAGTATTTCCATGTTTATTCAGATGGCGGTGTAGATATTTCGATGTTTATAGAGATAGCAGTGGAGATATTTCCATGTTTATACAGATTGCGGTGTAGGTATTTCCATGTTTATATAGATAGCGGTGTAGATATTTCCATGTATATACACATGGCTGTGTAGGTATTTCCATGTTTATACAGATGGCGGTGTAGATATTTCCATGTTTATACAGATAACTTTGTAAGTATTTCCATGTTTATACAGATGGCGGTGTAGCTATTTCGATGTTTATAGAGATAGCATTGGAGATATTTCCATGCTTATACAGATAGCGGTGTAGGTATTTCCATGTTTACACTGATCGCGGTGTAGATATTTCCATGTTTATAGAGATAGCTGTGTAGATATTTCCATGTTTATACAGATCGCGGTGTAGATATTTCCATGTTTATAAAGATCGCGGTGTAGCTATTTCCATGTTCATACAGATAGCAGTGTAGATATTTCCATGTTTTTCCAGATATCGGTGTAGATATTTCCATGTTTACACAGATTGCGGTGTAGATATTTCCATCTTTCTACATATGGCATTGTAGATATTTCCATGTTTATACAGATGGCGGTGTAGCTATTTCCATGTTTATATAGACGGTGGTGTAGATATTACCATGTATATACAGATAGCGGTGTAGATATTTCCATGTTTATACAGATCGTGGTGAAGATATTTCCATGTTTATACAGATCGCAGTGTAGATATTTCCATGTTTATACAGATAGCGATGTAGATATTTCCATGTTTGTACAGACAGCGGTGTACATATTTCCATGTTTATAGAGATAGCGGTGTAGGTATTTCCATGTTTATAGACATAGCGGTGTAGATATTTCCATGTTTATATAGATGGCGTTGTAGATATTTCCATGTTTATGCTGATAGCGGTGTTGGTATTTCCACGTTTATACACATAACGATGTAGATATTTCCATGTTTATACAGCTCGCGGTGCAGATATTTATATCTTTATACAGATGGCATTGTAGATATTTCCTTATTCACACAGGTGGCGGTGTAGATGTTTCCATGTTTATACAGATGGCGGAGTAGTTAGTTCCATGTTTATGGAGATGGCAGTGTAGATATTTTCATGTTTATAGAGATGGCGGTGTAGATATTTCCATGTATATAGAGATAGCAGTGTAGATATTTACATGTTTATACAGATGGCTGTGTAGGTATTTCCATCTTCATACAGATGGCTTTGTAGATATTTCCATGTTTATACAGATGGCGGTGTAGATATTTCCATGTTTATACAGATGGCAGTGTAGATATTTCGATGTTTATAGAGATAGCAGTGGAGATATTTCCATGTTTATACAGATAGCGGTGTAGGTATTTCCATGTTTATATAGATAGCGGTGTAGATATTTCCATGTATATACACATGGCTGTGTAGGTATTTCCATGTTTATACAGATGGCGGTGTAGATATTTCCATGTTTATACAGATAACTTTGTAAGTATTTCCAAGTTTATACAGATGGCGGTGTAGATATTTCGATGTTTATAGAGATAGCAGTGGAGATATTTTCATGCTTATACAGATAGCGGTGTAGGTATTTCCATGTTTACACTGATCGCGGTGTAGATATTTCCATGTTTATAGAGATAGCTGTGTAGATATTTCCATGTTTATACAGATAGCGGTGTAGATATTTCCATGTTTATACAGATCACGGTGTAGCTATTTCCAAGTTTATAGAGATAGCGGTGTAGATATTTCCATGTTTATACAGATAGCGGTGTGGATATTTCCATGTTTATACAGACCGCGGTGTAGATATTTCCATGTTTATACAGATAGCGGTGCAGATATTTCCATGTTTGTACAGATGGCCGTGTTGTTATTTCCATCTGTACACAGATGACCGTGTAGATATTTCCATGTTTATACAGATGGCGGTGCATATATTTCCATGGATATGTAGATGGCGGTGTAGATATTTCCATGTTTATACAGATAGCGGTGTAGTTATTTCCATGTTTACATGGATAGCGGTGTAGATATTTCCATGTATATACACATGACTGTGTAGATATTTCCATGTTTATACAGATGGCGGTGTAGATATTTCCATGTTTATACAGAGAACTTTGTAAGTATTTCCATGTTTCTACAGATGGCGGTGTAGATATTTCGATGCTTATAGAGATAGCAGTGGGGATATTTCCATGTTTATACAGATAAGGGTGTAGATATTTCCATGTTTATAGAGATGGCGGTGTAGATATTTCAATGTTTATACAGATCACGGTGTACATATTTCCTTGTTTATACAAATAGCGGTGTAGTTATTTCCATGTTTATACAGATAGCGGTTTAGATGTTTCCATGTATATACTGATGGCTGTGTAGATATTTCCATGTTTATACAGATGGCTGTGTAGATATTTCCATGTTTATACAGATGACTTTGTAGGTATTTCCATGTTTATACAGATGGCAGTTTAGATATTTCCATGTTTATACAGAAAGCTGTGTAGATATTTCCATGTTTATACAGATAGCGGTGTAGATATTTCCAAGTTTATACAGATCACGGTGTAGATATTTCCATGTATATTCAGATCGTGGTGTAGATATTTCCATGTTTATAGAGATAGCGGTGTAGTTATTTCCATGTTTATAGAGATAGCGGTGTAGGTATTTTCATGTTTATAGACATAGCGGTGTAGATATTTCCATGTTTATATAGATGGCGATGTAGATATTTCCATGTTTATACCGATAGCGATGTTGGTATTTCCACGTTTATACAGATAGCTATGAAGATTTTCCATGTTTATTCAGCTCGCGGTGCAGATATTTATATCTTTATACAGATGGCATTGTAGATATTTCCTTATTCACACAGATGGCGGTGTAGATGTTTCCATGTTTATACAGATGGCGGAGTAGTTAGTTCCATGTTTATGGAGATGGCAGTGTAGATATTTTCAAGTTTATAGAGATGGCAGTGTAGATATTTCCATGTTTATAGAGATAGCAGTGTAGATATTTACATGTTTATACAGATGGCTGTGTAGATATTTCCATTTTTATAGAGATAGCAGTGTAGATATTTACATGTTTATACAGATGGCTGTGTAGATATTTCCATATGTATACAGATGGCATTGTAGATATTTCCATGTTTATACAGATGACTGTATACGTATTTCCATGTTTTTACAGATGGCAGTGCAGATATTTCCATGTTTATAGAGATAGCGATGTAGATATTTCCATGTTTGCACAGATGGCGGTGTTGATATTTCCATCTATACACAGATGGCCGTGTAGATATTTCCATGTTTATACAGATGGCTGCGTAGATATTTCCATGGACATGCAGATGGCGGTGTAGATATTTCCATGTTTATACAGATAGCGGTGTAGTTATTTCCATGTTTACTCAGATGGTGGTGTAGATATTGTCGTGTTTATACACATGACGGGGTAGAAAATTCCATCTTTATGGAGATGGCAGTGTAGTTATTTTCATGTTTATAGAGATGGCGGTGTAGATATTTCCATATTTATAGAGATAGCAGTGTACATATTTCCATCTTTCTACAGATGGCAATGTAGATATTTCCATGTTTATACAGATGGTCATGTAGATATTTCCATATTTATACAGATGTCTGTCTAGATATTTCCATGTGTATACAGATGGTATTGTAGGTATTTCCATGTTTATACTGATGGTGGTGTAGATATTTCCATGTTTATTCAGATGACTGTGTAGATATTTCCATGTTTTTAGAGATGGCAGTGTAGATATTTCAATGTTTATAGAGATGGCGCTGTAGATATTTCCATGTTTAAACAGATAAAGGTGGAGATATTTCCATGTTTATACAGACAGCAGTGGAGATAATTCCATGTTTATACACATAGCGGTGTACATATTTCCATGTTTATAGAGACAGTGGTGCAGGTGTTTCCATGTTTATACACATAGAGGTGCAGATATTTCCATGTTTACACAGATGCCTATGCAGATATTTCCATATTTATACAAAGGTCTGTGTAGATATTTCTATGTTTATACAGATGGCAGTGTAGATGTTTCCATGTTCCAACACATGACTGTGTAGGTATTTCCGTGTTTATACAGATGACTTTGTAGATATTTCCATGTCCATAGAGATAGCGGTGCAGATATTTCCATGTTTATACAGACAGCGGTGTATATATTTCCATGTTTATACAGATCGTGGTGTAGATATTTCCATGTTTATACAGATACCGGTCAAGATATTTCCATGTTTATACAGACCGCAGTGTAGATATTTCCATGTTTTTAGAGATAGCAGTGTAGATATTTCCATGTTTGTACAGATGGCGGTGTTGATGTTTCCATCTATACACAGATTGCCGTGTAGGTATTTCCATGTGTATACAGATGGCATTGTAGAAATTTCCATGTTTATACAGATAGCGGTGTAAATATTTCCATGCTTATACAGATAACGGTGTAGATATTTCCATGTTTATAGAGATAGCGGTGTAGATATTTCCATGTTTATACAGACCGCGGTGTAGATATTTCCATGTTTGTACAGATGGCCGTGTTGATATTTCCATCTGTACACAGATGACTGTGTAGATAATTCCATGTTTATACAGATGGCGGCGCAGATATTTCTATGGATATGTAGATGGCGGTGTAGATATTTGCATGTATATAGAGATAGCGGTGTAGTTATTTCCATGTTTATATAGAGAGCGGTGTAGATATTCCCATGTATGTACACATGGCTGTGTAGATATTTCCATTTTTATACAGATGGTGGTGTAGATATTTCCATGTTTATACAGATAACTTTGTAAGTATTTCCATGTTTATACAGATGGCAGTGTAGATATTTCGATGTTTATAGAGACAGCAGTGGAGATATTTCCATGTTTATACAAATAGCCGTGTAGGTATTTCCATGTTTATATATATAGCGGTGTAGATATTTCCATGTATATACACATGGCTGTTTAGATATTTCCATGTTTCTACAGATGGCGGTGTAGATATTTCCATGTTTATACAGATAACTTTGTAAGTATTTCCATGTTTATACAGATGGCGGTGTAGATATTTCGATGTTTACAGAGATAGCAGTGGTGATATTTCCATGTTTATACAGATAGCGGTGTAGATATTTCCATGTTTATACTGATCGTGGTGTAGATATTTCCATGTTTATAGAGATGGCGGTGTAGATATTTCCATGTTCATAGAGATAGCGGTGTTGATTTTTCCATGTTTATAGAGATAGCGGTGTTGATATTTCCAGGTTTATACAGATATGGGTGTAGATATTTCCATGTTTATAGACATGGTGGTGTAGATATTTCCATATTTATACAGATCACGGTGTAGATATTTCCTTGTTTATACTAATAGCGGGGTAGTTATTTCCATGTTTATACAGATGGCGGTGTAGATATTTCCATATTTATACAGATGCCTGTGTAGATATTTCCATGTTTATACAGATGACTTTGTAGGTATTTGTATGTTTATACAGATGGCGGTGTAGTTATTTCCATGTTTATAGTGATAGCTGTGTAGATATTTCCATCTTTATACAGATAGTGGTTTAGATATTTCCATGTTTATACAGATCGCGGTGTAGATATTTCCATGTTTATACCGATAGCGGTGTAGATATTCCCATGTTTTTATAGATAGAGGTGTAGATATTTCCATGTTTACACAGATTGCGGTGTAGATATTTCCATCTTTCTACAGATGGCATTGTATATATTTCCAAGTTTATACAGATGGCGGTGTAGATATTTCCATGTTTATATAGATGGTGGTGTAGATATTACCATGTTTATACATGTGGCGGTGTAGATATTTCCATGTTTATACAGATTGTGGTGAAGATATTTCCATGTTTATGCAGATCGCGGGGTAGATATTTCCATGTTTTTACAGATCGCGGTGTAGATATTTCCATGTTTATAGAGATAGCGGTGTAGATATTTCCATGTTTATACAGATAGCGGTGTAGATATTTCCATGGTTATATAGATGGGGTTGTACATATTTCCATGTTTATACTGATAGCGGTGTTGGTATTTCCACGTTTATACAGATAGCGATGTGGATATTTCCATGTTTACACAGCTCGCGGTGCAGATATTTATATCTTTATACAGATGGCATTGTAGATATTTCCTTATTCACACAGATGGCGGTGTAGATGTTTCCATGTTTATACAGATTGCAGAGTAGTTAGTTCCATGTTTATGGAGATGGCAGTGTAGATACTTTCATGTTTATAGAGATGGCGGTGTAGATATTTCCATGTTTATAGAGATAGCAGTGTAGATATTTACATGTTTATACAGATGGCTGTGTAGATATTTCCATGTGTATACAGATGGCATTGTAGATATTTCCATGTTTATACAGATGACTGTATACGTATTTCCATGTTTTTACAGATGGCAGTGCAGATATTTCCATGTTTATAGAGATAGCGGTGTAGATATTTCCATGTTTGCACAGATGGCGGTGTTGATATTTCCTTGTATACACAGATGGCCAAGTAGATATTTCCATGTTTATACAGATGGAGGCGTAGATAATTCCATGTTTACACAGATAGTGGTGTACATATTTCCGTGTTAATACACATGGCAGAGTAGATACTTCCATCTTTATGGAGATGGCAGTGTAGATATTTTCATGTTTATAGAGATGGCGGTGTAGATATTTCCATATTTATAGAGATAGCGGTGTACATATATCTATCTTTCTACAGATGACAGTGTAAATATTTCCATGTTTATACAGATGGCCGTGTAGATATTTCCCTATTTATACAGATGTCTGTCTAGATATTTCCATGTGTATACAGATGGTATTGTAGGTATTTCCATGTTTATACAGATGGTGGTGTAGAGATTTCCATGTTTATTCAGATGACTGTGTAGATATTTCCATGTTTTTACAGATGGCAGTGCAGATATTTCAATCTTTACAGAGATAGTGCTGTAGATATTTCCGTGTTTATACAGATAACGGTGGAGATATTTCCCTGTTTATACAGAGAGCTGTGGAGATATTTCCACGTTTATACACATAGCGGTGTACATATTTCCAAGTTTATAGAGACAGCGGTGTAGGTATTTCCATGTTTATACAGTTAGCGGTGCAGATATTTCCATGTTTACACAGTAGCCTATGCAGATATTTCCATATTTATACTGAGGGCTGTGTAGGTATTTCTATGTTTATACAGATGGCAGTGTAGATATTTAAATGTTCCTACACATGACTGTGTAGGTATTTCCATGTTTATACAGACGTCTTTGTAGATATTTCCATGTTTATAGAGATAGCGGTGCAGATATTTCCATGTTTATACTGATAGCGGTGTAGATATTTCCATGTTTATAGAGATAGCGGTGTATGTATTTCCATGTTTATACAGATAGCGGTGTAGATATTTCCATGTTTATACAGATCACGGTGCAGATATTTCCATGTTTATAGAGATGGCGGTGTAGATATTTCCATGTATATAGAGATAGCAGTGTAGATATTTACATGTTTATACAGATGGCTGTGTAGGTATTTCCATCTTCATACAGATGGCTTTGTAGATATTTCCATGTTTATACAGATGGCGGTGTAGATATTTCCATGTTTATACAGATGGCGGTGTAGATATTTCGATGTTTATAGAGATAGCAGTGGAGATATTTCCATGTTTATACAGATAGCGGTGTAGGTATTTCCATGTTTATCTAGATAGCGGTGTAGATATTTCCATGTATATACACATGGCTGTGTAGATATTTCCATGTTTATACAGATAACTTTGTAAGTATTTCCAAGTTTATACAGATGGCGGTGTAGATATTTCGATGTTTATAGAGATAGCAGTGGAGATATTTTCATGCTTATACAGATAGCGGTGTAGGTATTTCCATGTTTACATTGATCGCGGTGTAGATATTTCCATGTTTATAGAGATAGCTGTGTAGATATTTCCATGTTTATACAGATCGCGGTGTAGATATTTCCATGTTTATAAAGATCGCGGTGTAGCTATTTCCATGTTCATACAGATAGCAGTGTAGCTATTTCCATGCTTTTCCAGATATCGGTGTAGATATTTCCATGTTTACACAGATTGCGGTGTAGATATTTCCATCTTTCTACAGATGGCATTGTAGATATTTCCATGTTTATACAGATGGAGGTGTAGCTATTTCCATTTTTATATAGATGGTGGTGTAGATATTACCATGTTTATACAGATAGCGGTGTAGATATTTCCATGTTTATACAGATCGTGGTGAAGATATTTCCATGTTTATACAGATCGCAGTGTAGATATTTCCATGTTTATACAGATAGCGATGTAGATATTTCCATGTTTGTACAGACAGCGGTGTACATATTTCCATGTTTATAGAGATAGCGGTGTAGGTATTTCCATGTTTATAGACATAGCGGTGTAGATATTTCCATGTTTATATAGATGGCGTTGTAGATATTTCCATGTTTATACTGATAGCGGTGTTGGTATTTCCACGTTTATACACATAACGATGTAGATATTTCCATGTTTATACAGCTCGCGGTGCAGATATTTATATCTTTATACAGATGGCATTGTAGATATTTCCTTATTCACACAGGTGGCGGTGTAGATGTTTCCATGTTTATACAGATGACGGGGTAGTTAGTTCCATGTTTATGGAGATGGCAGTGTAGATATTTTCAAGTTTATGGAGATGGCAGTGTAGATATTTTCATGTTTATAGAGATGGCGGTGTAGATATTTCCATGTTTATAGAGATAGCAGTGTAGATAATTACATGTGTATACAGATGGCTGTGTTGATATTTCCATGTGTATACCGATGGCATTGTAGATATTTCCAAGTTTATACAGATGACTGCATAGGTATTTCCAAGTTTTTACAGATGGCAGTGCAGATATTTCCATGTTTATAGAGATAGCGGTGTAGATATTTCCATGTTTGTACAGATGGCGGTGCTGATATTTCCATCTATACACAGATGGCCGTGTAGATATTTCCATGTTTATACAGATGGCGGCGTAGATATTTCCATGGACATGCAGATGGCGGTGTAGATATTTCCGTGTTTATACAGATAGCGGTGTAGATATTTCCATGTTTACACAGATGGTGGTGTAGGTATTTCCGTGTTTATACACATGGTGGAGTAGATACTTCCATTGTTGTGGAGATGGCAGTGTAGATATTTTCATGTTTATTGAGATGGCGGTGTAGATATTTCCATATTTATAGAGATAGTGGTGTAGATATTTCCATCTTTCTACAGATGGCAGTGTAGATATTTCCATGTTTATACAGACGTCTGTGTAGATATTTCCATGTGTATACAGATGGTATTGTAGTTATTTCCATGTTTATACAGATGGTGGTGTAGATATTTCCATGTTTATTCAGATGACTGTGTAGATATTTCCATGTTTTTACAGATGGCAGTGTGGATATTTCAATGTTTATAGAGATGGCGCTGTAGATATTTCCATGTTTATACAGATAACGGTGGAGATATTTCCATGTTTATACAGAGAGCAGTGGAGATATTTCCATGTTTATACACATAGCGGCGTACATATTTCCATGTTTATAGAGACAGCGGTGTAGGTATTTCCATGTTTATACAGATAGCGGTAGAGATATTTCCATGTTTATACAGATGCCTATGCAGATATCTCCATATTTATACAGAGGGCTGTGTAGATATTTCTATGTTTATACAGATGGCAGTGTAGATATTTAAATGTTCCTACACATGTCAGTGTAGGTATTTCCATGTTTACACAGATGTCTTTGTAGATATTTCCATGTCTATAGAGATAGCGGTGCAGATATTTCCATGTTTATACAGATAGCGGTGTATATATTTCCATATTTATACAGATCGTTGTGTAGATATTTCCATGTTTATATAGATACCGGTGTAGATATTTCCATGTTTATACAGACCGCAGTGTAGGTATTTCCATGTTTATAGAGATAGCAGTGTAGATATTTCCATGTTTGTACAGATGGCGGTGTTGATGTTTCCATCTATACACAGATTGCCGTGTAGGTATTTCCATGTGTATACAGATGGCATTGTAGATATTTCCATGTTTATACAGATGGTGGTGTAGATATTTCCATGTTTATACAGATGACTGTATAGGTATTTCCATGTTTATACAGATGGCGGTGTAGATATTTCCGTATTTATACGGATAACGGTGTAGAAATTTCCATGTTTATACAGATAGCGGTGTAAAAATTTCCATGTTTATACAGATCACGGTGTAGATATTTCCATGTTTATAGAGATAGCGGTGTAGAAATTTCCATGTTTATACAGATAGCGGAGTAGATATTTCCATGTTTATACAGACCGCGGTGTAGATATTTCCATGTTTATACAGATAGCGGTGCAGATATTTCCATGTTTGTACAGATGGCGGTGTTGATATTCCCATCTATACACAGATGACCGTGTAGATATTTCCATGTTTATACAGATGCCGGTGCAGATATTTCTATGGATATGTACATGGTGGTGTAGATATTTCCATGTATATACAGATAGCGCTGTACTTATTTCCATGTTTATATAGAGAGTGGTGTAGACATTTCCATGTATGTACACATGGCAGTGTAGATATTTCAATGTTTATACAGATGGCGTTGTGGATATTTCCATGTTTATACAGATAACTTTGTAAGTATTTCCATGTTTATACAGATGGCGGTGTAGATATTTCGATGTTTATAGAGATAGCAGTGGAGATATTTCCATGTTTATACAGATAGCGGTGTAGGTATTTCCATGTTTATATAGATAGCGGTGTAGATATTTCCATGTATATACACATGGCTGTGTAGGTATTTCCATGTTTATACAGATGGCGGTGTAGATATTTCCATGTTTATACAGATAACTTTGTAAGTATTTCCATGTTTATACAGATGGCGGTGTAGATATTTCGATGTTTATAGAGATAGCAGTGGAGATATTTCCATGCTTATACAGATAGCGGTGTAGGTATTTCCATGTTTACACTGATCGCGGTGTAGATATTTCCATGTTTATAGAGATAGCTCTGTAGATATTTCCATGTTTATACAGATCGCGGTGTAGATATTTCCATGTTTATAAAGATCGCGGTGTAGCTATTTCCATGTTCATACAGATAGCAGTGTAGATATTTCCATGTTTTTCCAGATATCGGTGTAGATATTTCCATGTTTACACAGATTGCGGTGTAGATATTTCCATCTTTCTACAGATGGCATTGTAGATATTTCCATGTTTATACAGATGGCGGTGTAGCTATTTCCATGTTTATATAGACGGTGGTGTAGATATTACCATGTATATACAGATAGCGGTGTAGATATTTCCATGTTTATACAGATCGTGGTGAAGATATTTCCATGTTTATACAGATCGCAGTGTAGATATTTCCATGTTTATACAGATAGCGATGTAGATATTTCCATGTTTATAGAGATAGCAGTGTAGATATTTCCATGTTTGTACAGACCGCGGTGTAGATATTTCCATGTTTATACAGATAGCGGTGCAGATATTTCCATGTTCGTACAGATGGCGGTGTTGATATTCCCATCTATACACAGATGACCGTGTAGATATTTCCATGTTTATACAGATGCCGGTGCAGATATTTCTATGGATATGTACATGGTTGTGTAGATATTTCCATGTATATACAGATAGCGCTGTACTTATTTCCATGTTTATATAGAGAGTGGTGTAGACATTTCCATGTATGTACACATGGCAGTGTAGATATTTCAATGTTTATACAGATGGCGTTGTGGATATTTCCATGTTTATACAGATAACTTTGTAAGTATTTCCATGTTTATACAGATGGCGGTGTAGATATTTCGATGTTTATAGAGATAGCAGTGGAGATATTTCCATGTTTATACAGATAGCGGTGTAGGTATTTCCATGTTTATATAGATAGCGGTGTAGATATTTCCATGTATATACACATGGCTGTGTAGGTATTTCCATGTTTATACAGATGGCGGTGTAGATATTTCCATGTTTATACAGATAACTTTGTAAGTATCTCCATGTTTATACAGATGGCGGTGTAGATATTTCGATGTTTATAGAGATAGCAGTGGAGATATTTCCATGCTTATACAGATAGCGGTGTAGGTATTTCCATGTTTACACTGATCGCGGTGTAGATATTTCCATGTTTATAGAGATAGCTCTGTAGATATTTCCATGTTTATACAGATCGCGGTGTAGATATTTCCATGTTTATAAAGATCGCGGTGTAGCTATTTCCATGTTCATACAGATAGCAGTGTAGATATTTCCATGTTTTTCCAGATATCGGTGTAGATATTTCCATGTTTACACAGATTGCGGTGTAGATATTTCCATCTTTCTACAGATGGCATTGTAGATATTTCCATGTTTATACAGATGGCGGTGTAGCTATTTCCATGTTTATATAGACGGTGGTGTAGATATTACCATGTATATACAGATAGCGGTGTAGATATTTCCATGTTTATACAGATCGTGGTGAAGATATTTCCATGTTTATACAGATCGCAGTGTAGATATTTCCATGTTTATACAGATAGCGATGTAGATATTTCCATGTTTATAGAGATAGCAGTGTAGATATTTCCATGTTTGTACAGATGGCGATGTTGATGTTTCCATCTTTACACAGATTGCCGTGTAGGTATTTCCATGTGTATACAGATGGCATTGTAGATATTTACATGTTTATACAGATGGTGGTGTAGATATTTCCATGTTTACACAGATGACTGTATAGGTATTTCCATGTTTATACGGATGGCGGTGTAGATATTTCCAAGTTTATAGAGATAGCGATGTAGATATTTCCATATTTATACAGATAACGGTGTAAAAGTTTCCAGGTTTATACAGATAGCTGTGTAAATATTTTCATGTTTACACAGATCACGGTGTAGATATTTCCATGTTTATAGAGATAGCGGTGTAGATATTTCCAAGTTTATGCAGATAGCAGTGTAGATATTTCGAAGCTTACAGAGACCGCGATGTAGATATTTCCATGTTTATACAGATAGCGGTGCAGATATTTCCATGTTTGTACAGATGGCGGTGTTGATATTTCCATCTATATAGAGACGACAGTGTAGATATTTCCATGTTTATACAGATCGCGGTGTAGATATTTCCATGTTTATACAGATAGCGGTGTAGGTATTTCCATGTTTTTACAGATATCGGTGTAGTTATTTCCATGTATACACAGATTGTGGTGTAGATATTTCCATCTTTCTACAGATGGCATTGTAGATATTTCCATGTTTATATAGATGGCCGTGTAGATATTTCCATGTTTATATAGATGGTGGTGTAGATATTACCATGTTTATACAGATAGCGGTGTAGATATTTCCATGTATATACAGATCGTGGTGTAGATATTTCCATGTTTATACAGATCGCGGTGTATATATTTCCATGTTTGTGCAGATCGCGGTGTAGATATTTCCATGTTTATACAGATAGCGATGTAGATATTTCCATGTTTATACAGATAGCGGTGTAGATACTTCCATGATTATACAGATAGTGGTGTAGATATTTCCATGTTTATAGAGATAGCGGTATAGGTATTTCCATGTTTGTAGACATAGCGGTGTAGATATTTCCATGTCTATATAGACGGTGTAGTAGATATTTCCATGTTTATACCGATAGCGGTGTTGGTATTGCCACGTTTATACAGATAGCTATGTAGATATTTCCATGTTTATGCAGCTTGCGGTGCAGATATTTATATCTTTATAAAGATGGCATTGTAGATACTTCCTTGTTCACACAGATGGCGGATGTAGTTGTTCCCATGTTTATACAGATGGCGGAGTAGTTAGTTCCATGTTTATGGAGATGGCAGTGTAGATTTTTTCATTTTTATAGAGACGGCGGTGTAGATATTTCCATGTTTATAGAGATAGCAGTGTAGATATTTATATGTTTATACAGATGGCTGTGTAGATATTTCCATGTGCATACACATGGCATTGTAGATATTTCCATGCGTATACAGATGACTGTATAGGTATTTCCATGTTTTTACAGATGGCAGTGCAGATGTTTCCATGTCTATAGAGATAGCGGTGTAGATATTTCCATGTTTGTACAGATGGCGGTGTTGATATTTCCATCCATACACAGATAGCCGTGTAGATATTTCCTTGATTATACAGATGGCGGCGTAGATATTTCCATGGATATGCAGATGGCGGTGTAGATATTTCCATGTTTATACAGATAGCGGTGTAGATATTTCCATGTTTACACAGATGGTGGTGTAGATATTTCCGTGTTTATACACATGGCGGAGTAGATACTTCCATCTCTATGGAGATGGCAGTATAGATATTTTCATGTTTATAGAGATGGTGGTGTAGTTATTTCCATATTTATAGAAATAGCGGTGTGGATATTTCCATCTTTCAACAGATGGCAGTGTAGATATTTCCATGTTTAGACAGATGGCCGTGTAGATATTTCCATATTTATACAGATGTCTGTGTAGATATTTCCATGTGTATACAGATGGTATTGTAGGTACTTCCATGTTTATACATATGGTGGTGTAGATATTTCCATGTTTATTTAGATGACTGTGTAGATATTTCCATGTTTTTACAGATGGCGGTGTAGATATTTCAATGTTTATAGAGATGGCGCTGTAGATATTTCCATGTTTAAACAGATACCGGTGTAGATATTTCCATGTTTATACAGACCGCAGTGTAGATATTTTCATGTTTATACAGATAGCAGTGTAGATATTTCCATGTTTTTACAGATGGCGATGTTGATATTTCCATCTATACACAGATTGCCGTGTAGGTATTTCCATGTGTATACAGATGGCATTGTAGATATTTACATATTTATACAGATGGTGGTGTAGATATTTCCATGTGTACACAGATGACTGTATAGGTATTTCCATGTTTATACGGATGGCGGTGTAGATATTTCCAAGTTTATAGAGATAGCGGTGTAGATATTTCCATATTTATACAGATTACGGTGTAGAAGTTTCCATGTTTATACAGATAGCAGTGTAAATATTTTCATGTTTACACAGATCATGGTGTAGATATTTCCATGTTTATAGAGATATCGGTGTAGATATTTCCAAGTTTATACAGATAGCATTGTAGATATTTCCAAGCTTATGGAGACCGCGATGTAGATATTTCCATGTTTATACAGATAGTGGTGCAGATATTTCCATGTTTGTACAGATGGCGGTGTTGATATTTCCATCTATATACAGATGACAGTGTAGATATTTCCATGTTTATACAGATGGTGGCACAGATATTTCCATGGATATGTAGATGGTGGTGTAGATATTTCCATGTTTATACAGATAGCGGTGTAGTTATTTCCATGTTTATATAGATAGCTATGTAAATATTTCCATGTATGTACACATGGCTGTGTAGATATTTCCATGTTTATACAGATGGCGGTGTAGATATTTCCATCTTTATACAGATAACTTTGTAAGTATTTCCATGTTTATACAGATGGCGGTGTAGATATGTCGATGTTTATAGAGATAGCAGTGGAGATATTTCCATGATTATACAGATAGCGGTGTAGACATTTCCATGTTTATACTGATCGTGGTGTAGATATTTCCATTTTTATAGAGATGGCGGTGTAGATATTTCCATGTTCATAGAGATAGCGGTGTTGATTTTTCCATGTTTATAGAGATAGCGGTGTGGATATTTCCATGTTTATACAGATAAGGGTGTAGATATTTCCATGTTTATAGAGATGGCAGTGTAGATATTTCCATGTTTATACAGATCACGGTGTAGGTATTTCCTTGTTTATACAAATAGCGGTGTAGTTATTTACATGTTTATACATATAGCGGTGTAGATATTTCCACGTATATACAGATGGCTGTGTAGATATTTCCATGTTTATACAGATGGCGGCGTAGATATTTCCATGGACATGCAGATGGCGGTGTAGAAATTTCCATGTTTATACAGATAGCGGTATAGATATTTCCATGTTTACACAGATGGTGGTGTAGATATATCCGTGTTTATACACATGGTGGAGTAGATAATTCCATCTTTATGGAGATGGCAGTGTAGATATTTAAATGTTTATAGAGATGGCGGTGTATATGTTTCCATATTTATAGAGATAGCGTTGTAGATATTTCCATCTTTCTGCAGATGGCTGTGTAGATATTTCCATGTTTATACAGATGGCCGTGTAGATATTTCCATATTTATATAGATGTCTGTGTAGATATTTCCATGTGTATACAGATGGTATTTTAGGTACTTCCATGTTTATACATATGGTGGTGTAGATATTTCCATGTTTATTCAGATGACTTTGTAGATATTTCCATGTTTTTACAGATGGCAGTGTAGATATTTCAATGTTTATAGAGATGGCGCTGTAGATATTTCCATGTTTAAACAGATACCGGTGTAGATATTTCCATGTTTATACAGACCGCAGTGTAGATATTTCCATGTTTATAGAGATAGCAGTGTAGATAGTCCCATGTTTGTACAGATGGCGGTGTTGATGTTTCCATCTATACACAGATTGCCGTGCAGGTATTTCCATGTGTATACAGATGGCATTGTAGATATTTCCACGTTTATACAGATTGTGGTGTAGATATTTCCATGTTTACACAGATGACTGTATAGGTATTTCCATGTTTATACAGATGGCGGTGAAGATAATTCCAAGTTTATAGAGATAGCGGTGTAGCTATTTCCATATTTATACAGATAACGGTGTAGAAGTTTCCATGTTTATACAGATAGCGGTGTAAATATTTCCATGTTTATACAGATCACGGTGTAGATATTTCCATGTTTATAGAAATAGCGGTGTAGATATTTACATGTTTATGCAGATAGCGGTGTAGATATTTCCATGTTTATACAGACTGCGGTGTAGATATTTCCATGTTTATACAGATAGCGGTGCAGATATTTCCATGTTTGCACAGATGGCGGTGTTGATATTTCCATCTACACACAGATGACCGTGTAGATATTTCCATGTTTATACAGATGGCGGCGCAGATATTTCCATGGATATGTAGATGGCGGTGTAGATATTTCCATGTCTATACAGATAGTGGTGTAGTTATATCCATGTTTATATAGATAGCGGTGTAAATATTTCCATGTATGTAAACATGGCTGTGTAGATACTTCCATCTTTCTAAAGATGGCAGTGTAGATATTTCCATGTTTATACAGATAACTTTGAAAGTATTTCCATGTATATACAGATGGCGGTGTAGATATTTTGATGTTTATAGAGATAGCAGTGGAAATATTTCCATGTTTATACAGATAGCGGTGTAGATATTTCCATGTTTATATTGATCGTGGTGTAGATATTTCCATTTTTATAGTGATGGCGGTGTAGATATTTCCATGTTCATAGAGATAGCGTTGTTTATTTTTCCATGTTTATAGAGATAGCGGTGTGGATATTTCCATGTTTATACAGATAAGGGTGTAGATATTTCCTTGTTTATACAAATAGCATTGTAGTTATTTACATGATTATACAGATAGCGGTGTAGATATTTCCTTGTTTATACAAATACCGGTGTAGTTATTTACATGTTTATACAGATAGCGGTGTAGATATTTCCACATAAATACAGATGGCTGTGTAGATATTTCCATGTTTATACAGATGGCTGTGTAGATACTTCCATGTTTATACAGATGACTTTGTTGGTATTTCCATGTTTATACAGATGTCGGTGTAGATATTTCCATGTTTATGGAGATAGCTGTGTAGGTATTTCCATGTTTATACAGATCGCGGTGTAGATATTTCCATGTTTGTACAGATCGCGGTGTAGATATTTCCATGTTTATACAGATAGCGATGTAGATATTTCCATGTTTATACAGATAACGGTGTAGATATTACCATGTTTATAGAGATAGCGGTGTAGGTATTTCCATGTTTATAGACATAGCGGTGTAGATATTTCCATGTTTATATAGATGGCGTTGTAGATATCTCCATGTTTATACCGATAGCGGTGTTGGTATTTCCACGTTTATACAGATAGCGATGTTGATATTTCCATGTTTATACAGCTCGCGGTGCAGATATTTATATCTTTATAAAGATGGCATTGTAGATATTTCCTTTTTCACACAGATGGCGGTGTAGATGTTTCCATATTTATAAAGATGGCGGAGAAGTTAGTTCCATGTTTATGGAGATGGCAGTGTAGATATTTTCAAGTTTATAGAGATGGCAGTGTAGATATTTCCATGTTTATAGAGATAGCAGTGTAGATATTTACATGTTTATACAGATGGCTGTGTAGATATTTCCATGTGTATACAGATGGCATTGTAGATATTTCCATGTTTATACAGATGACTGCATAGGCATTTCCATGTTTTTATAGATGGCAGTGGAGATATTTCCATGTTTATAGAGATAGCGGTGTAGATATTTCCATGTTTGTACAGATGGCGATGTTGATATTTCCATCTATACACAGATGGCCGTGTAGATATTTCCATGTTTATACAGATGACTTTGTAGGCATTTCCATGTTTATACAGATGGCGGTGTAGATATTTCCATGTTTATGGAGATAGCTGTGTAGATATTTCCATGTTTATTCAGTTCGCGGTGTAGATATTTCCATGTTTGTACAGATCGCGGTGTAGATATTTCCATGTTTATGCAGATAGCGATGTAGATATTTCCATGTTTATACAGATAACGGTGTAGATATTTCCATGTTTATAGAGATAGCTGTGTAGGTATTTCCATGTTTATAGACATAGCGGTTTAGATATTTCCATGTTTATATAGATGGCGTTGTAGATATTTCCATGTTTATACCGATAGCGGTGCTGGTGTTTCCACGTTTATACAGATAGCGATGTTGATATTTCCATGTTTATACAGCTTGCGGTGCAGATATTTATATCTTTATAAAGATGGCATTGTAGTTATTTCCTTGTTCACACAGATGGCGGTGTAGATGTTTCCATGTTTATACAGATGGCGGAGAAGTTAGTTCCATGTTTATGGAGATGGCAGTGTAGATATTTTCATGTTTATAGAGATTGCGGTGTAGATATTTCCATGTTTATAGAGATAGCAGTGTAGATATTTACATGTTTATACAGATGGCTGTGTAGATATTTCCATGTGTATACAGATGGCATTGTAGATATTTCCATGTTTATACAGATGACTGTATAGGCATTATCATGTTTTTACAGATGGCAGTGCAGATATTTCCATGTTTGTAGAGATAGCGGTGTAGATATTTCCATGTTTGTACAGATGGCGGTGTTGATATTTCCATCTATACACCGATGGCCGTGTAGATATTTCCATGTTTATACAGATGGCGGCTTAGATATTTCCATGGACATGCAGATGGCGGTGTAGATATTTCCATGTTTATACAGATAGCGGTGTAGATATTTCCATGTTTACTCAGATGGTGGTGTAGATATTTCCGTGTTTATTCACATGGCGGAGTAGATACTTCCATCTTTATGGAGATGGCTTTGTAGATATTTTCATGTTTATAGAGATGGCGGTGCAGATATTTCCATATTTACAGAGATAGCGGTGTACATATTTCCATCTTTCTACAGATGGCAGTGTAGATATTTCCATGTGTATACAGATGGTATTGTAGGTATTTCCATGTTTATACAGATGATGGTGTAGATATTTCCATGTTTATTGAGATGACTGTGTAGTTATTTCCATGTTTTTACAGATGGCAGTATAGATATTTCTATGTTTATAGAGATGGCGCTGTAGATATTTCCATGTTTAAACAGATAACGGTGGAGATATTTCCATGTTTATACTCATAGCGGTGTACATATTTCCATGTTTATACAGACAGGGGTGTAGGTATTTCCATGTTTATACAGATAGCATTGCAGACATTTCCATGTTTACACAGATGTCTATGCAGATATTTCCATAATTATACAGAGGGCTGTGTAGATATTTCTATGTTTATACAGATGGCAGTGTAGATATTTCCATATTCCTACACATGACTGTGTAGGTATTTCCATGTTTATACAGATGGCTTTGTAGATATTTCCATGTTTATAGAGATAGCGGTGCAGATATTTCCATGTTTACACAGATAGCGCTGTATATATTTCCATGTTTATACAGATCGTGGTGTAGATATTTCCGTGTTTATACGGATACCGGTGTAGATATTTCCATGTTTATACAGACCGCAGTGTAGATAATTCCATGTTTATAGAGATAGCAGTGTAGATATTTTCATGTTTGTACAGATAGCGGTGTTGATGTTTCCATCTATACAGAGATTGCCGTGTAGGTATTTCCATGTGTATACAGATGGCATTGTAGATATTTCCATGTTTATACAGAAGGTGGTGTAGATATTTCCATGTTTACACAGATGACTGTATAGCTATTTCCATGTATATACTGATGGCGGTGTAGATATTTCCATGTATATAGAGATAGCGGTGTAGGAATTTCCAAATTTATACAGATAACGGTGTAGAAATTTCCAGGTTTATACAGATAGCGTTGTAAATATTTCCATGTTTATACAGATCACGGTGTAGATATTTCCATGTTTATAGAGATAGCGGTGTACATATTTCCATGTTTATACAGATAGTGGTGTAGATATTTCCATGTTTATACAAACCGCGGTGTAGATAATTCCATGGTTATACAGATAGAGGTGCAGATATTTCCATGTTTGCACAGATGGCGGTGTTGATATTTCCATCTATACACAGATGACCGTGTAGATATTTCCATGTTTATACAGATGGCGGCGCAGATATTTCCATGGATATGTAGATGGCGGTGTAGATATTTCCATGTTTATACAGATAGCGGTGTAGTTATTTCCATGTTTATATAGATTGCGGTGGAGATATTTCCATGTATATACACATGGCTGTGTAGATATTTCCATGTTTATACAGATGGCGGTGTAGATATTTCCATGTTTATACAGCTAACTTTCTAAGTACTTCCATGTTTATACAGATGGCGGTGTATATATTTCGATGTTTATAGAGATAGCGGTGTTGATTTTTCCATGTTTATACAGACAGCGTTGTGGATATTTCCATGTTTATACAGATAGGGGTGTAGATATTTCCATGTTTATAGAGATGGCGGTGTAGATATTTCCATGTTAATACAGATCACGGTGTAGATATTTGCTTGTTTATAAAAATAGCGGTGTAGTTATTTCCATGTTTATACAGATAGCGGTGTAGGTATTTCCATGTATATACACATGGCTGTGTAGATATTTCCAAGTTTATACAGATGGCTGTGTAGATATTTCCAGGTTGATACAGATGACTTTGTAGGTATTTACATGTTTATTCAGATGGCGGTGTAGATATTTCCATGTTTATACAGATCGCGGTGTAGATATTTCCATGTTTATACAGATCGCGGTGTAGATATTTCCATGTTTATACAGATCGCGGTGTAGATATTTCCATGTTTATACAGATTGCGGTGTAGATATTTCCATGTTTATACAGATAGCGGTGTAGATATTTCCATGTTTTTACAGATATCGGTGTAGATATTTCCATGTTTACACAGATTGCACTGTAGATATTTCGATCTTTCCACAGATGGCATTGAAGATATTTCCATGTTTATATAGATGGCGCTGTAGATATTTCCATGTTTATATAGATGGTGGTGTAGATATTACAATGTTTATACAGATAGCGGTGTAGATTTTTCCATGTATATACAGATCGTTGTGAAGATATTTCCATGTTTATACAGATCGCGGTGTAGATATTTCCATGTTTGTACAGATCGCGGTGTAGATATTTCCATGTTTATACAGATAGCGATGTAGATATTTCCATGTTTATACAGATAGCGGTGTAGATATTTCCATGTTTATAGAGATAGCGGTGTAGGTATTTCCATGTTTATAGACATAGCGGTTTAGATATTTCCATGTTTATATAGATGGCGTTGTAGATATTTCCATGTTTATACCGATAGCGGTGTTGGTATTTCCACGTTTCTACAGATAGCGATGTTGATATTTCCATGTTTATACTGCTCGCGGTGCAGATATTTATATCTTTATAAAGATGGCATTGTAGATATTTCCTTGTTCACACAGATGGCGGTGTAGATTTTTCCATGTTTATACAGATGGCGGAGAAGTTACTTCCGTGTTTGTGGAGATGGCAGTGTAGATATTTTCATGGTTATAGAGATGGCGGTGTAGATATTTCCATGTTTATAGAGATAGCAGTGTAGATATTTACATGTTTATACAGATGGCTGTGTAGATATTTCCATGTGTATACAGATGGCATTGTAGATATTTCCATGTTTATACAGATGACTGTATAGGCATTATCATGTTTTTACAGATGGCAGTGCAGATATTTCCATGTTTATAGAGATAGCGGTGTAGATATTTCCATGTTTGTACAGATGGCGGTGTTGATATTTCCATCTATACACAGATGGCCGTGTAGATATTTCCATGTTTATACAGATGACTTTGTAGGCATTTCCATGTTTATACAGATGGCGGTGTAGATATTTCCATGTTTATGGAGATAGCTGTGTAGATATTTCCATGTTTATTCAGTTCGCGGTGTAGATATTTCCATGTTTGTACAGATCGCGGTGTAGATATTTCCATGTTTATGCAGATAGCGATGTAGATATTTCCATGTTTATACAGATAACGGTGTAGATATTTCCATGTTTATAGAGATAGCTGTGTAGGTATTTCCATGTTTATAGACATAGCGGTTTAGATATTTCCATGTTTATATAGATGGCGTTGTAGATATTTCCATGTTTATACCGATAGCGGTGTTGGTGTTTCCACGTTTATACAGATAGCGATGTTGATATTTCCATGTTTATACAGCTTGCGGTGCAGATATTTATATCTTTATAAAGATGGCATTGTAGATATTTCCTTGTTCACACAGATGGCGGTGTAGATGTTTCCATGTTTATACAGATGGCGGAGAAGTTAGTTCCATGTTTATGGAGATGGCAGCGTAGATATATTCATGTTTATAGAGATTGCGGTGTAGATATTTCCATGTTTATAGAGATAGCAGTGTAGATATTTACATGTTTATACAGATGGCTGTGTAGATATTTCCATGTGTATACAGATGGCATTGCAGATATTTCCATGTTTATACAGATGACTGTATAGGCATTATCATGTTTTTACAGATGGCAGTGCAGATATTTCCATGTTTATAGAGATAGCGGTGTAGATATTTCCATGTTTGTACAGACGGCGGTGTTGATATTTCCATCTATACACCGATGGCCGTGTAGATATTTCCATGTTTATACAGATGGCGGCTTAGATATTTCTATGGACATGCAGATGGCGGTGTAGATATTTCCATGTTTATACAGATAGCGGTGTAGATATTTCCATGTTTACTCAGATGGTGGTGTAGATATTTCCGTGTTTATTCACATGGCGGAGTAGATACTTCCATCTTTATGGAGATGGCTTTGTAGATATTTTCATGTTTATAGAGATGGCGGTGCAGATATTTCCATATTTACAGAGATAGCGGTGTACATATTTCCATCTTTCTACAGATGGCAGTGTAGATATTTCCATGTGTATACAGATGGTATTGTAGGTATTTCCATGTTTATACACATGATGGTTTAGATATTTCCATGTTTATTGAGATGACTGTGTAGTTATTTCCATGTTTTTACAGATGGCAGTGTAGATATTTCTATGTTTATAGAGATGGCGCTGTAGATATTTCCATGTTTAAACAGATAACGGTGGAGATATTTCCATGTTTATACTCATAGTGGTGTACATATTTCCATGTTTATACTGACAGGGGTGTAGGTATTTCCATGTTTATACAGATAGCATTGCAGATATTTCCATGTTTACACAGATGTCTATGCAGATATTTCCATAATTATACAGAGGGCTGTGTAGATATTTCTATGTTTATACAGATGGCAGTGTAGATATTTCCATATTCCTACACATGACTGTGTAGGTATTTCCATGTTTATACAGATGGCTTTGTAGATATTTCCATGTTTATAGAGATGGCGGTGCAGATATTTCCATGTATACACAGATAGCGCTGTATATATTTCCATGTTTATACAGATCGTGGTGTAGATATTTCCGTGTTTATACGGATACCGGTGTAGATATTTCCATGTTTATACAGACCGCAGTGTAGATAATTCCATGTTTATAGAGATAGCAGTGTAGATATTTTCATGTTTGTACAGATAGCGGTGTTGATGTTTCCATCTATACACAGATTGCCGTGTAGGTATTTCCATGTGTATACAGATGGCATTGTAGATATTTCCATGTTTATACAGAAGGTGGTGTAGATATTTCCATGTTTACACAGATGACTGTATAGCTATTTCCATGTATATACTGATGGCGGTGTAGATATTTCCATGTATATAGAGATAGCGGTGTAGGAATTTCCATATTTATACAGATAACGGTGTAGAAATTTCCATGTTTATACAGATAGCGGTGTAAATATTTCCATGTTTATACAGATCACGGTGTAGATATTTCCATGTTTATAGAGATAGCGGTGTACATATTTCCATGTTTATACAGATAGTGGTGTAGATATTTCCATGTTTATACAAACCGCGGTGTAGATATTTCCATGGTTATACATATAGAGGCGCAGATATTTCCATGTTTTTACAGACGGCGGTGTTGATATTTCCATCTATACACAGATGACCGTGTAGATATTTCCATGTTTATACAGATGGCGGCGCAGATATTTCCATGGATATGTAGATGGCGGTGTAGATATTTCCATGTTTATACAGATAGCGGTGTAGTTATTTCCATGTTTATATAGATTGCGGTGGAGATATTTCCATGTATATACACATGGCTGTGTAGATATTTCCATGTTTATACAGATGGCGGTGTAGATATTTCCATGTTCTTAGAGATAGCGGTGTTGATTTTTCCATGTTTATAGAGATAGCGGTGTGGATATTTCCATGTTTATACAGATAAGGGTGTAGATATTTCCATGTTTATAGAGATGGCAGTGTAGATATTTCCATGTTTATACAGATCACGGTGTAGATATTTCCTTGTTTATACAAATAGCGGTGTAGTTATTTACATGTTTATACATATAGCGGTGTAGATATTTCCACGTATATACAGATGGCTGTGTAGATATTTCCACGTTTATACAGATGGCGGCGTAGATATTTCCATGGACATGCAGATGGCGGTGTAGAAATTTCCATGTTTATACAGATAGCGGTATAGATATTTCCATGTTTACACAGATGGTGGTGTAGATATATCCGTGTTTATACACATGGTGGAGTAGATAATTCCATCTTTATGGAGATGGCAGTGTAGATATTTTCATGTTTATAGAGATGGCGGTGTATATGTTTCCATATTTATAGAGATAGCGGTGTAGATATTTCCATCTTTCTGCAGATGGCTGTGTAGATATTTCCATGTTTATACAGATGGCCGTGTAGATATTTCCATATTTATATAGATGTCTGTGTAGATATTTCCATGTGTATACAGATGGTATTTTAGGTACTTCCATGTTTATACATATAGTGGTGTAGATATTTCCATGTTTATTCAGATGACTTTGTAGATATTTCCATGTTTTTACAGATGGCAGTGTAGATATTTCAATGTTTATAGAGATGGCGCTGTAGATATTTCCATGTTTAAACAGATACCGGTGTAGATATTTCCATGTTTATACAGACCGCAGTGTAGATATTTCCATGTTTATAGAGATAGCAGTGTAGATAGTCCCATGTTTGTACAGATGGCGGTGTTGATGTTTCCATCTATACACAGATTGCCGTGCAGGTATTTCCATGTGTATACAGATGGCATTGTAGATATTTCCACGTTTATACAGATTGTGGTGTAGATATTTCCATGTTTACACAGATGACTGTATAGGTATTTCCATGTTTATACAGATGGCGGTGAAGATAATTCCAAGTTTATAGAGATAGCGGTGTAGCTATTTCCATATTTATACAGATAACGGTGTAGAAGTTTCCATGTTTATACAGATAGCGGTGTAAATATTTCCATGTTTATACAGATCACGGTGTAGATATTTCCATGTTTATAGAAATAGCGGTGTAGATATTTACATGTTTATGCAGATAGCGGTGTAGATATTTCCATGTTTATACAGACCGCGGTGTAGATATTTCCATGTTTATACAGATAGCGGTGCAGATATTTCCATGTTTGCACAGATGGCGGTGTTGATATTTCCATCTATACACAGATGACCGTGTAGATATTTCCATGTTTATACAGATGGCGGCGCAGATATTTCCATGGATATGTAGATGGCGGTGTAGATATTTCCATGTCTATACAGATAGTGGTGTAGTTATATCCATGTTTATATAGATAGCGGTGTAAATATTTCCATGTATGTACACATGGCTGTGTAGATATTTCCATCTTTCTAAAGATGGCGGTGTAGATATTTCCATGTTTATACAGATAACTTTGAAAGTATTTCCATGTATATACAGATGGCGGTGTAGATATTTTGATGTTTATAGAGATAGCAGTGGAAATATTTCCATGTTTATACAGATAGCGGTGTAGATATTTCCATGTTTATATTGATCGTGGTGTAGATATTTCCATTTTTATAGAGATGGCGGTGTAGATATTTCCATGTTCATAGAGATAGCGTTGTTTATTTTTCCATGTTTATAGAGATAGCGGTGTGGATATTTCCATGTTTATACAGATAAGGGTGTAGATATTTCCTTGTTTATACAAATAGCATTGTAGTTATTTACATGATTATACAGATAGCGGTGTAGATATTTCCTTGTTTATACAAATACCGGTGTAGATATTTACATGTTTATACAGATAGCGGTGTAGATATTTCCACATAAATACAGATGGCTGTGTAGATATTTCCATGTTTATACAGATGGCTGTGTAGATACTTCCATGTTTATACAGATGACTTTGTAGGTATTTCCATGTTTATACAGATGGCGGTGTAGATATTTCCATGTTTATGGAGATAGCTGTGTAGGTATTTCCATGTTTATACAGATCGCGGTGTAGATATTTCCATGTTTGTACAGATCGCGGTGTAGATATTTCCATGTTTATACAGATAGCGATGTAGATATTTCCATGTTTATACAGATAACGGTGTAGATATTACCATGTTTATAGAGATAGCGGTGTAGGTATTTCCATGTTTATACACATAGCGGTGTAGATATTTCCATGTTTATATAGATGGCGTTGTAGATATCTCCATGTTTATACCGATAGCGGTGTTGGTATTTCCACGTTTATACAGATAGCGATGTTGATATTTCCATGTTAATACAGCTCGTGGTGCAGATATTTATATCTTTATAAAGATGGCATTGTAGATATTTCCTTTTTCACACAGATGGCGGTGTAGATGTTTCCATGTTTATAAAGATGGCGGAGAAGTTAGTTCCATGTTTATGGAGATGGCAGTGTAGATATTTTCATGTTTATAGAGATGGCAGTGTAGATATTTCCATGTTTATAGAGATAGCAGTGTAGATATTTACATGTTTATACAGATGGCTGTGTAGATATTTCCATGTGTATACAGATGGCATTGTAGATATTTCCATGTTTATAGAGATGACTGCATAGGCATTTCCATGTTTTTATAGATGGCAGTGCAGATATTTCCATGTTTATAGAGATAGCGGTGTAGATATTTCCATGTTTGTACAGATGGCGATGTTGATATTTCCATCTATACACAGATGGCCGTGTAGATATTTCCATGTTTATACAGATGACTTTGTAGGCATTTCCATGTTTATACAGATGGCGGTGTAGATATTTCCATGTTTATGGAGATAGCTGTGTAGATATTTCCATGTTTATTCAGTTCGCGGTGTAGATATTTCCATGTTTGTACAGATCGCGGTGTAGATATTTCCATGTTTATGCAGATAGCAATGTAGATATTTCCATGTTTATACAGATAACGGTGTAGATATTTCCATGTTTATAGAGATAGCTGTGTAGGTATTTCCATGTTTATAGACATAGCGGTTTAGATATTTCCATGTTTATATAGATGGCGTTGTAGATATTTCCATGTTTATACCGATAGCGGTGTTGGTGTTTCCACGTTTATACAGATAGCGATGTTGATATTTCCATGTTTATACAGCTTGCGGTGCAGATATTTATATCTTTATAAAGATGGCATTGTAGATATTTCCTTGTTCACACAGATGGCGGTGTAGATGTTTCCATGTTTATACAGATGGCGGAGAAGTTAGTTCCATGTTTATGGAGATGGCAGTGTAGATATTTTCAGGTTTATAGAGATTGCGGTGTAGATATTTCCATGTTTATAGAGATAGCAGTGTAGATATTTACATGTATATACAGATGGCTGTGTAGATATTTCCATGTGTATACAGATGGCATTGTAGATATTTCCATGTTTATACAGATGACTGTATAGGCGTTATCATGTTTTTACAGATGGCAGTGCAGATATTTCCATGTTTATAGAGATAGCGGTGTAGATATTTCCATGTTTGTACAGATGGCGGTGTTGATATTTCCATCTATACACAGATGGCCGTGTAGATATTTCCATGTTTATACAGATGACTTTGTAGGGATTTCCATGTTTATACAGATGGCGGTGTAGATATTTCCATGTTTATGGAGATAGCTGTGTAGATATTTCCATGTTTATTCAGTTCGCGGTGTAGATATTTCCATGTTTGTACAGATTGCGGTGTAGATATTTCCATGTTTATGCAGATAGCGATGTAGATATTTCCATGTTTATACAGATAACTGTGTAGATATTTCCATGTTTATAGAGATAGCTGTGTAGGTATTTCCATGTTTATAGACATAGCGGTTTAGATATTTCCATGTTTATATAGATGGCGTTGTAGATATTTCCATGTTTATACCGATAGCGGTGTTGGTGTTTCCACGTTTATACAGATAGCGATGTTGATATTTCCATGTTTATACAGCTTGCGGTGCAGATATTTATATCTTTATAAAGATGGCATTGTAGATATTTCCTTGTTCACACAGATGGCGGTGTAGATGTTTCCATGTTTATACAGATGGCGGAGAAGTTAGTTCCATGTTTATGGAGATGGCAGCGTAGATATATTCATGTTTATAGAAATTGCGGTGTAGATATTTCCATGTTTATAGAGATAGCAGTGTAGATATTTACATGTTTATACAGATGGCTGTGTAGATATTTCCATGTGTATACAGATGGCATTGCAGATATTTCCATGTTTATACAGATGACTGTATAGGCATTATCATGTTTTTACAGATGGCAGTGCAGATATTTCCATGTTTATAGAGATAGCGGTGTAGATATTTCCATGTTTGTACAGACGGCGGTGTTGATATTTCCATCTATACACCGATGGCCGTGTAGATATTTCCATGTTTATACAGATGGCGGCTTAGATATTTCCATGGACATGCAGATGGCGGTGTAGATATTTCCATGTTTATACAGATAGCGGTGTAGATATTTCCATGTTTACTCAGATGGTGGTGTAGATATTTCCGTGTTTATTCACATGGCGGAGTAGATACTTCCATCTTTATGGAGATGGCTTTGTAGATATTTTCATGTTTATAGAGATGGCGGTGCAGATATTTCCATATTTACAGAGATAGCGGTGTACATATTTCCATCTTTCTACAGATGGCAGTGTAGATATTTCCATGTGTATACAGATGGTATTGTAGGTATTTCCATGTTTATACAGATGATGGTGTAGATATTTCCATGTTTATTGAGATGACTGTGTAGTTATTTCCATGTTTTTACAGATGGCAGTGTAGATATTTCTATGTTTATAGAGATGGCGCTGTAGATATTTCCATGTTTAAACAGATAACGGTGGAGATATTTCCATGTTTATACTCATAGTGGTGTACATATTTCCATGTTTATACTGACAGGGGTGTAGGTATTTCCATGTTTATACAGATAGCATTGCAGATATTTCCATGTTTACACAGATGTCTATGCAGATATTTCCATAATTATACAGAGGGCTGTGTAGATATTTCTATGTTTATACAGATGGCAGTGTAGATATTTCCATATTCCTACACATGACTGTGTAGGTATTTCCATGTTTATACAGATGGCTTTGTAGATATTTCCATGTTTATAGAGATAGCGGTGCAGATATTTCCATGTATACACAGATAGCGCTGTATATATTTCCATGTTTATACAGATCGTGGTGTAGATATTTCCGTGTTTATACGGATACCGGTGTAGATATTTCCATGTTTATACAGACCGCAGTGTAGATAATTCCATGTTTATAGAGATAGCAGTGTAGATATTTTCATGTTTGTACAGATGGCGGTGTTGATGTTTCCATCTATACACAGATTGCCGTGTAGGTATTTCCATGTGTATACAGATGGCATTGTAGATATTTCCATGTTTATACAGAAGGTGGTGTAGATATTTCCATGTTTACACAGATGACTGTATAGCTATTTCCATGTATATACTGATGGCGGTGTAGATATTTCCATGTATATAGAGATAGCGGTGTAGGAATTTCCATATTTATACAGATAACGGTGTAGAAATTTCCATGTTTATACAGATAGCGGTGTAAATATTTCCATGTTTATACAGATCACGGTGTAGATATTTCCATGTTTATAGAGATAGCGGTGTACATATTTCCATGTTTATACAGATAGTGGTGTTGATATTTCCATGTTTATACAAACCGCGGTGTAGATATTTCCATGGTTATACAGATAGAGGCGCAGATATTTCCATGTTTTTACAGATGGCGGTGTTGATATTTCCATCTATACACAGATGACCGTGTAGATATTTCCATGTTTATACAGATGGCGGCGCAGATATTTCCATGGATATGTAGATGGCGGTGTAGATATTTCCATGTTTATACAGATAGCGGTGTAGTTATTTCCATGTTTATATAGATTGCGGTGGAGATATTTCCATGTATATACACATGGCTGTGTAGATATTTCCATGTTTATACAGATGGCGGTGTAGATATTTCCATGTTCTTAGAGATAGCGGTGTTGATTTTTCCATGTTTATAGAGATAGCGGTGTGGATATTTCCATGTTTATACAGATAAGGGTGTAGATATTTCCATGTTTATAGAGATGGCAGTGTAGATATTTCCATGTTTATACAGATCACGGTGTAGATATTTCCTTGTTTATACAAATAGCGGTGTAGTTATTTACATGTTTATACATATAGCGGTGTAGATATTTCCACGTATATACAGATGGCTGTGTAGATATTTCCACGTTTATACAGATGGCGGCGTAGATATTTCCATGGACATGCAGATGGCGGTGTAGAAATTTCCATGTTTATACAGATAGCGGTATAGATATTTCCATGTTTACACAGATGGTGGTGTAGATATATCCGTGTTTATACACATGGTGGAGTAGATAATTCCATCTTTATGGAGATGGCAGTGTAGATATTTTCATGTTTATAGAGATGGCGGTGTATATGTTTCCATATTTATAGAGATAGCGGTGTAGATATTTCCATCTTTCTGCAGATGGCTGTGTAGATATTTCCATGTTTATACAGATGGCCGTGTAGATATTTCCATATTTATATAGATGTCTGTGTAGATATTTCCATGTGTATACAGATGGTATTTTAGGTACTTCCATGTTTATACATATGGTGGTGTAGATATTTCCATGTTTATTCAGATGACTTTGTAGATATTTCCATGTTTTTACAGATGGCAGTGTAGATATTTCAATGTTTATAGAGATGGCGCTGTAGATATTTCCATGTTTAAACAGATACCGGTGTAGATATTTCCATGTTTATACAGACCGCAGTGTAGATATTTCCATGTTTATAGAGATAGCAGTGTAGATATTCCCATGTTTGTACAGATGGCGGTGTTGATGTTTCCATCTATACACAGATTGCCGTGCAGGTATTTCCATGTGTATACAGATGGCATTGTAGATATTTCCACGTTTATACAGATTGTGGTGTAGATATTTCCATGTTTACACAGATGACTGTATAGGTATTTCCATGTTTATACAGATGGCGGTGAAGATAATTCCAAGTTTATAGAGATAGCGGTGTAGCTATTTCCATATTTATACAGATAACGGTGTAGAAGTTTCCATGTTTATACAGATAGCGGTGTAAATATTTCCATGTTTATACAGATCACGGTGTAGATATTTCCATGTTTATAGAAATAGCGGTGTAGATATTTACATGTTTATGCAGATAGCGGTGTAGATATTTCCATGTTTATACAGACCGCGGTGTAGATATTTCCATGTTTATACAGATAGCGGTGCAGATATTTCCATGTTTGCACAGATGGCGGTGTTGATATTTCCATCTATACACAGATGACCGTGTAGATATTTCCATGTTTATACAGATGGCGGTGCAGATATTTCCATGGATATGTAGATGGCGGTGTAGATATTTCCATGTCTATACAGATAGTGGTGTAGTTATATCCATGTTTATATAGATAGCGGTGTAAATATTTCCATGTATGTACACATGGCTGTGTAGATATTTCCATCTTTCTAAAGATGGCGGTGTAGATATTTCCATGTTTATACAGATAACTTTGAAAGTATTTCCATGTATATACAGATGGCGGTGTAGATATTTTGATGTTTATAGAGATAGCAGTGGAAATATTTCCATGTTTATACAGATAGCGGTGTAGATATTTCCATGTTTATATTGATCATGGTGTAGATATTTCCATTTTTATAGAGATGGCGGTGTAGATATTTCCATGTTCATAGAGATAGCGTTGTTTATTTTTCCATGTTTATAGAGATAGCGGTGTGGATATTTCCATGTTTATACAGATAATGGTGTAGATATTTCCTTGTTTATACAAATAGCATTGTAGTTATTTACATGATTATACAGATAGCGGTGTAGATATTTCCTTGTTTATACAAATACCGGTGTAGATATTTACATGTTTATACAGATAGCGGTGTAGATATTTCCACATAAATACAGATGGCTGTGTAGATATTTCCATGTTTATACAGATGGCTGTGTAGATACTTCCATGTTTATACAGATGACTTTGTAGGTATTTCCATGTTTATACAGATGGCGGTGTAGATATTTCCATGTTTATGGAGATAGCTGTGTAGGTATTTCCATGTTTATACAGATCGCGGTGTAGATATTTCCATGTTTGTACAGATCGCGGTGTAGATATTTCCATGTTTATACAGATAGCGATGTAGATATTTCCATGTTTATACAGATAACGGTGTAGATATTACCATGTTTATAGAGATAGCGGTGTAGGTATTTCCATGTTTATACACATAGCGGTGTAGATATTTCCATGTTTATATAGATGGCGTTGTAGATATCTCCATGTTTATACCGATAGCGGTGTTGGTATTTCCACGTTTATACAGATAGCGATGTTGATATTTCCATGTTAATACAGCTCGTGGTGCAGATATTTATATCTTTATAAAGATGGCATTGTAGATATTTCCTTTTTCACACAGATGGCGGTGTAGATGTTTCCATGTTTATAAAGATGGCGGAGAAGTTAGTTCCATGTTTATGGAGATGGCAGTGTAGATATTTTCATGTTTATAGAGATGGCAGTGTAGATATTTCCATGTTTATAGAGATAGCAGTGTAGATATTTACATGTTTATACAGATGGCTGTGTAGATATTTCCATGTGTATACAGATGGCATTGTAGATATTTCCATGTATATACAGATGACTGCATAGGCATTTCCATGTTTTTATAGATGGCAGTGCAGATATTTCCATGTTTATAGAGATACCGGTGTAGATATTTCCATGTTTGTACAGATGGCGATGTTGATATTTCCATCTATACACAGATGGCCGTGTAGATATTTCCATGTTTATACAGATGACTTTGTAGGCATTTCCATGTTTATACAGATGGCGGTGTAGATATTTCCATGTTTATGGAGATAGCTGTGTAGATATTTCCATGTTTATTCAGTTCGCGGTGTAGATATTTCCATGTTTGTACAGATCGCGGTGTAGATATTTCCATGTTTATGCAGATAGCGATGTAGATATTTCCATGTTTATACAGATAACGGTGTAGATATTTCCATGTTTATAGAGATAGCTGTGTAGGTATTTCCATGTTTATAGACATAGCGGTTTAGATATTTCCATGTTTATATAGATGGCGTTGTAGATATTTCCATGTTTATACCGATAGCGGTGTTGGTGTTTCCACGTTTATACAGATAGCGATGTTGATATTTCCATGTTTATACAGCTTGCGGTGCAGATATTTATATCTTTATAAAGATGGCATTGTAGATATTTCCTTGTTCACACAGATGGCGGTGTAGATGTTTCCATGTTTATACAGATGGCGGAGAAGTTAGTTCCATGTTTATGGAGATGGCAGTGTAGATATTTTCATGTTTATAGAGATTGCGGTGTAGATATTTCCATGTTTATAGAGATAGCAGTGTAGATATTTACATGTATATACAGATGGCTGTGTAGATATTTCCATGTGTATACAGATGGCATTGTAGATATTTCCATGTTTATACAGATGACTGTATAGGCATTATCATGTTTTTACAGATGGCAGTGCAGATATTTCCATGTTTATAGAGATAGCGGTGTAGATATTTCCATGTTTGTACAGATGGCGGTGTTGATATTTCCATCTATACACCGATGGCCGTGTAGATATTTCCATGTTTATACAGATGGCGGCTTAGATATTTCCATGGACATGCAGATGGCGGTGTAGATATTTCCATGTTTATACAGATAGCGGTGTAGATATTTCCATGTTTACTCAGATGGTGGTGTAGATATTTCCGTGTTTATTCACATGGCGGAGTAGATACTTCCATCTCTATGGAGATGGCAGTGTAGATATTTTCATGTTTATAGAGATGGCGGTGCAGATATTTCCATATTTACAGAGATAGCAGTGTACATATTTCCATCTTTCTACAGATGGCAGTGTAGATATTTCCATGTGTATACAGATGGTATTGTAGGTATTTCCATGTTTATACAGATGATGGTGTAGATATTTCCATGTTTATTGAGATGACTGTGTAGTTATTTCCATGTTTTTACAGATGGCAGTGTAGATATTTCTATGTTTATAGAGATGGCGCTGTAGATATTTCCATGTTTAAACAGATAACGGTGGAGATATTTCCATGTTTATACTCATAGCGGTGTACATATTTCCATGTTTATACAGACAGGGGTGTAGGTATTTCCATGTTTATACAGATAGCGTTGCAGATATTTCCATGTTTACACAGATGTCTATGCAGATATTTCCATAATTATACAGAGGGCTGTGTAGATATTTCTATGTTTATACAGATGGCAGTGTAGATGTTTCCATATTCCTACACATGACTGTGTAGGTATTTCCATGTTTATACAGATGGCTTTGTAGATATTTCCATGTTTATAGAGATAGCGGTGCAGATATTTCCATGTTTACACAGATAGCGCTGTATATATTTCCATGTTTATACAGATCGTGGTGTGGATATTTCCGTGTTTATACAGACCGCAGTGTAGATAATTCCATGTTTATAGAGATAGCAGTGTAGATATTTTCATGTTTGTACAGATGGCGGTGTTGATGTTTCCATCTATACACAGATAGCCGTGTAGGTATTTCCATGTGTATACAGATGGCATTGTAGATATTTCCAAGTTTATACAGAAGGTGGTGTAGATATTTCCATGTTTACACAGATGACTGTATAGCTATTTCCATGTATATACTGATGGCGGTGTAGATATTTCCATGTATATAGAGATAGCGGTGTAGGAATTTCCATATTTATACAGATAACGGTGTAGAAATTTCCATGTTTATACAGATAGCGGTGTAAATATTTCCATGTTTATACAGATCACGGTGTAGATATTTCCATGTTTATAGAGATAGCGGTGTACATATTTCCATGTTTATACAGATAGTGGTGTAGATATTTCCATGTTTATACAAACCGCGGTGTAGATATTTCCATTGTTATACAGATAGAGGCACAGATATTTCCATGTTTGTACTGATGGCGGTGTTGATATTTCCATCTATACACAGATGACCGTGTAGATATTTCCATGTTTATACAGATGGCGGCGCAGATATTTCCATGGATATGTAGATGGCGGTGTAGATATTTCCATGTTTATACAGATAGCGGTGTAGTTATTTCCATGTTTATATAGATTGCGGTGGAGATATTTCCATGTATATACACATGGCTGTGTAGATATTTCCATGTTTATACAGATGGCGGTGTAGATATTTCCATGTTCTTAGAGATAGCGGTGTTGATTTTTCCATGTTTATAGAGATAGCGGTGTGGATATTTCCATGTTTATACAGATAAGGGTGTAGATATTTCCATGTTTATAGAGATGGCAGTGTAGATATTTCCATGTTTATACAGATCACGGTGTAGATATTTCCTTGTTTATACAAATAGCGGTGTAGTTATTTACATGTTTATACATATAGCGGTGTAGATATTTCCACGTATATACAGATGGCTGTGTAGATATTTCCATGTTTATACAGATGGCGGCGTAGATATTTCCATGGACATGCAGATGGCGGTGTAGAAATTTCCATGTTTATACAGATAGCGGTATAGATATTTCCATGTTTACACAGATGGTGGTGTAGATATATCCGTGTTTATACACATGGTGGAGTAGATAATTCCATCTTTATGGAGATGGCAGTGTAGATATTTTCATGTTTATAGAGATGGCGTTGTATATGTTTCCATATTTATAGAGATAGCGGTGTAGATATTTCCATCTTTCTGCAGATGGCTGTGTAGATATTTCCATGTTTATACAGATGGCCGTGTAGATATTTCCATATTTATATAGATGTCTGTGTAGATATTTCCATGTGTATACAGATGGTATTTTAGGTACTTCCATGTTTATACATATGGTGGTGTAGATATTTCCATGTTTATTCAGATGACTTTGTAGATATTTCCATGTTTTTACAGATGGCAGTGTAGATATTTCAATGTTTATAGAGATGGCGCTGTAGATATTTCCATGTTTAAACAGATACCGGTGTAGATATTTCCATGTTTATACAGACCGCAGTGTAGATATTTCCATGTTTATAGAGATAGCAGTGTAGATATTCCCATGTTTGTACAGATGGCGGTGTTGATGTTTCCATCTATACACAGATTGCCGTGCAGGTATTTCCATGTGTATACAGATGGCATTGTAGATATTTCCACGTTTATACAGATTGTGGTGTAGATATTTCCATGTTTACACAGATGACTGTATAGGTATTTCCATGTTTATACAGATGGCGGTGAAGATAATTCCAAGTTTATAGAGATAGCGGTGTAGCTATTTCCATATTTATACAGATAACGGTGTAGAAGTTTCCATGTTTATACAGATAGCGGTGTAAATATTTCCATGTTTATACAGATCACGGTGTAGATATTTCCATGTTTATAGAAATAGCGGTGTAGATATTTCCATGTTTATGCAGATAGCGGTGTAGATATTTCCATGTTTATACAGACCGCGGTGTAGATATTTCCATGTTTATACAGATAGCGGTGCAGATATTTCCATGTTTGCACAGATGGCGGTGTTGATATTTCCATCTATACACAGATGACCGTGTAGATATTTCCATGTTTATACAGATGGCGGCGCAGATATTTCCATGGATATGTAGATGGCGGTGTAGATATTTCCATGTCTATACAGATAGTGGTGTAGTTATATCCATGTTTATATAGATAGCGGTGAAAATATTTCCATGTATGTACACATGGCTGTGTAGATATTTCCATCTTTCTAAAGATGGCGGTGTAGATATTTCCATGTTTATACAGATAACTTTGTAAGTATTTCCATGTATATACAGATGGCGTTGTAGATATTTTGATGTTTATAGAGATAGCAGTGGAAATATTTCCATGTTTATACAGATAGCGGTGTAGATATTTCCATGTTTATATTGATCGTGGTGTAGATATTTCCATTTTTATAGAGATGGCGGTGTAGATATTTCCATGTTCATAGAGATAGCGTTGTTTATTTTTCCATGTTTATAGAGATAGCGGTGTGGATATTTCCATGTTTATACAGATAAGGGTGTAGATATTTCCTTGTTTATACAAATAGCATTGTAGTTGTTTACATGATTATACAGATAGCGGTGTAGATATTTCCTTGTTTATACAAATACCGGTGTATTTATTTACATGTTTATACAGATAGCGGTGTAGATATTTCCACATAAATACAGATGGCTGTGTAGATATTTCCATGTTTATACAGATGGCTTTGTAGATATTTCCATGTTTATACAGATGGCTGTGTAGATACTTCCATGTTTATACAGATGACTTTGTAGGTATTTCCATGTTTATACAGATGGCGGTGTAGATATTTCCATGTTTATGGAGATAGCTGTGTAGGTATTTCCATGTTTATACAGATCGCGGTGTAGATATTTCCATGTTTGTACAGATCGCGGTGTAGATATTTCCATGTTTATACAGATAGCGATGTAGATATTTCCATGTTTATACAGATAACGGTGTAGATATTACCATGTTTAGAGAGATAGCGGTGTAGGTATTTCCATGTTTATAGACATAGCGGTGTAGATATTTCCATGTTTATATAGATGGCGTTATAGATATCTCCATGTTTATACCGATAGCGGTGTTGGTATTTCCACGTGTATACAGATAGCGATGTTGATATTTCCATGTTTATACAGCTCGCGGTGCAGATATTTATATCTTTATAAAGATGGCATTGTAGATATTTCCTTTTTCACACAGATGGCGGTGTAGATGTTTCCATGTTTATAAAGATGGCGGAGAAGTTAGTTCCATGTTTATGGAGATGGCAGTGTAGATATTTTCATGTTTATAGAGATGGCAGTGAAGATATTTCCATGTTTATAGAGATAGCAGTGTAGATATTTACATGTTTATACAGATGGCTGTGTAGATATTTCCATGTGTATACAGATGGCATTGTAGATATTTCCATGTTTATACAGATGACTGTATAGGCATTTCCATGTTTTTATAGATGGCAGTGCAGATATTTCCATGTTTATAGAGATAGCGGTGTAGATATTTCCATGTTTGTACAGATGGCGATGTTGATATTTCCATCTATACACAGATGGCCGTGTAGATATTTCCATGTTTATACAGATGACTTTGTAGGCATTTCCATGTTTATACAGATGGCGGTGTAGATATTTCCATGTTTATGGAGATAGCTGTGTAGATATTTCCATGTTTATTCAGTTCGCGGTGTAGATATTTCCATGTTTGTTCAGATCGCGGTGTAGATATTTCCATGTTTATGCAGATAGCGATGTAGATATTTCCATGTTTATACAGATAACGGTGTAGATATTTCCATGTTTATAGAGATAGCTGTGTAGGTATTTCCATGTTTATAGACATAGCGGTTTAAATATTTCCATGTTTATATAGATGGCGTTGTAGATATTTCCATGTTTATACCGATAGCGGTGTTGGTGTTTCCACGTTTATACAGATAGCGATGTTGATATTTCCATGTTTATACAGCTTGCGGTGCAGATATTTTTATCTTTATAAAGATGGCATTGTAGATATCTCCTTGTTCACACAGATGGCGGTGTATATGTTTCCATGTTTATACAGATGGCGGAGAAGTTAGTTCCATGCTTATGGAGATGGCAGTGTAGATATTTTCATGTTTATAGAGATTGCGGTGTAGATATTTCCATGTTTATAGAGATAGCAGTGTAGATATTTACATGTTTATACAGATGGCTGTGTAGATATTTCCATGTGTATACAGATGGCATTGTAGATATTTCCATGTTTATACAGATGACTGTATAGGCATTATCATGTTTTTACAGATGGCAGTGCAGATATTTCCATGTTTATAGAGATAGCGGTGTAGATATTTCCATGTTTGTACAGATGGCGGTGTTGATATTTCCATCTATACACCGATGGCCGTGTAGATATTTCAATGTTTAGACAGATGGCGGCTCAGATATTTCCATGGACATGCAGATGGCGGTGTAGATATTTCCATGTTTATACAGATAGCGGTGTAGATATTTCCATGTTTACTCAGATGGTGGTGTAGATATTTCCGTGTTTATTCACATGGCGGAGTAGATACTTCCATCTTTATGGAGATGGCAGTGTAGATATTTTCATGTTTATAGAGATGGCGGTGCAGATATTTCCATATTTACAGAGATAGCGGTGTACATATTTCCATCTTTCTACACATGGCAGTGTAGATATTTCCATGTGTATACAGATGGTATTGTAGGTATTTCCATGTTTATACAGATGATGGTGTAGATATTTCCATGTTTATTGAGATGACTGTGTAGTTATTTCCATGTTTTTACAGATGGCAGTGTAGATATTTCTATGTTTATAGAGATGGCGCTGTAGATATTTCCATGTTTAAACAGATAACGGTGGAGATATTTCCATGTTTATACTCATAGCGGTGTACATATTTCCATGTTTATACAGACAGGGGTGTAGGTATTTCCATGTTTATACAGATAGCGTTGCAGATATTTCCATGTTTACACAGATGTCTATGCAGATATTTCCATAATTATACAGAGGGCTGTGTAGCTATTTCTATGTTTATACAGATGGCAGTGTAGATATTTCCATATTCCTACACATGACTGTGTAGGTATTTCCATGTTTATACAGATGGCTTTGTAGATATTTCCATGTTTATAGAGATAGCGGTGCAGATATTTCCATGTATACACAGATAGCGCTGTATATATTTCCATGTTTATACAGATCGTGGTGTAGATATTTCCGTGTTTATACGGATACCGGTGTAGATATTTCCATGTTTATACAGACCGTAGTGTAGATAATTCCATGTTTATAGAGATAGCAGTGTAGATATTTTCATGTTTGTACAGATGGCGGTGTATGTTTCCATCTATACACAGATTGCCGTGTAGGTATTTCCATGTGTATACAGATGGCATTGTAGATATTTCCATGTTTATACAGAAGGTGGTGTAGATATTTCCATGTTTACACAGATGACTGTATAGCTATTTCCATGTATATACTGATGGCGGTGTAGATATTTCCATGTATATAGAGATAGCGGTGTAGGAATTTCCATATTTATACAGATAACGGTGTAGAAATTTCCATGTTTATACAGATAGCGGTGTAAATATTTCCATGTTTATACAGATCACGGTGTAGATATTTCCATGTTTATAGAGATAGCGGTGTACATATTTCCATGTTTATACAGATAGTGGTGTAGATATTTCCATGTTTATACAAACCGCGGTGTAGATATTTCCATGGTTATACAGATAGAGGCGCAGATATTTCCATGTTTGTACAGATGGCGGTGTTGATATTTCCATCTATACACAGATGACCGTGTAGATATTTCCATGTTTATACAGATGGCGGCGCAGATATTTCCATGGATATGTAGATGGCGGTGTAGATATTTCCATGTTTATACAGATAGCGGTGTAGTTATTTCCATGTTTATATAGATTGCGGTGGAGATATTTCCATGTATATACACATGGCTGTGTAGATATTTCCATGTTTATGCAGATAGCGGTGTAGATATTTCCATGTTAATACAGATAGCGGTGCAGATATTTCCATGTTTGCACAGAAGGCGGTGTTGATATTTCCATCTATACACAGATGACCGTGTAGATATTTCCATGTTTATACAGATGGCGGCGCAGATATTTCCATGGATATGTACATGGCGGTGTAGATATTTCCATGTCTATACAGATAGCGGTGTAGTTATTTCCATGTTTATATAGAGAGCGGTGTAAATATTTCCATGTATGTACACATGGCTGTGTAGATATTTCCATGTTTCTAAAGATGGCGGTGTAGATATTTCCATGTTTTTACAGATATCGGTGTAGATATTTCCATGTTTACACAGATTGCAGTGTAGATATTTCCATCTTTCCACAGATGGCATTGAAGATATTTCCATGTTTATATAGATGGCGCTGTACATATTTCCATGTTTATATAGATGGTGGTGTAGATATTACAATGTTTATACAGATAGCGGTGTAGATTTTTCCATGTATATACAGATCGTTGTGAAGATATTTCCATGTTTATACAGATTGTGGTGTAGATATTTCCATGTTTATACAGATAGCGGTGTAGATATTTCCATGTTTTTACAGATATCGGTGTAGATATTTCCATGTTTACACAGATTGCACTGTAGATATTTCCATCTTTCCACAGATGGCATTGAAGTTATTTCCATGTTTATATAGATGGCGCTGTAGATATTTCCATGTTTATATAGATGGTGGTGTAGATATTACAATGTTTATACAGATAGCGGTGTTGATTTTTCCATGTATATACAGATCGTTGTGAAGATATTTCCATGTTTATACAGATCGCGGTGTAGATATTTCCATGTTTGTACAGATCGCGGTGTAGATATTTCCATGTTTATACAGATAGCGATGTAGATATTTCCATGTTTATACAGATAGCGGTGTAGATATTTCCATGTTTATAGAGATAGCGGTGTAGGTATTTCCATGTTTATAGACATAGCGGTTTAGATATTTCCATGTTTATATAGATGGCGTTGTAGATATTTTCATGTTTATACCGATAGCGGTGTTGGTATTTCCACGTTTATACAGATAGCGATGTTGATATTTCCATGTTTATACTGCTCGCGGTGCAGATATTTATATCTTTATAAAGATGGCATTGTAGATATTTCCTTGTTCACACAGATGGCGGTGTAGATTTTTCCATGTTTATACAGATGGCGGAGAAGTTACTTCCATGTTTGTGGAGATGGCAGTGTAGATATTTTCATGGTTATAGAGATGGCGGTGTAGATATTTCCATGTTTATAGAGATAGCAGTGTAGATATTTACATGTGTATACAGATGGCTGTGTAGATATTTCCATGTGTATACAGATGGCATTGTAGATATTTCCATGTTTATACAGATGACTCTATAGGTATTTCCATGTTTTTACAGATGGCAGTGAAGATATTTCCATGTTTATTGAGATAGCGGTGTAGATATTTCCATGTTTGTACAGATGGCGGTGTTGATATTTCCATCTATACACAGATGGCCGTGTAGATATTTCCATGTTTAGACAGATGTCGGCGTAGGTATTTCCATGGACATGCAGATGGCAGTGTAGATATTTCCATGAATATACAGATAGCGGTGTAGATATTTCCATGTTTACACAGATGGTGGTGTAGATATTTCCGTGTTTATACACATAGCGGAGTACATACTTCCATCTTTATGGAGATGGCAGTGTGGATATTTTCATGTTTATAGAGATGGCGGTGCAGATATTTCCATATTTACAGAGATAGCGGTGTACATATTTCCATCTTTCTACAGATGGCAGTGTAGATATTTTCATGTGTATACAGATGGTATTGTAGGTATTTCCATGTTTATACAGATGATGGTGTAGATATTTCCATGTTTATTGAGATGACTGTGTAGTTATTTCCATGTTTTTACAGATGGCAGTGTAGATATTTCTATGTTTACAGAGATGGCGCTGTAGATTTTCCATGTTTAAACAGATAACGGTGGAGATATTTCCATGTTTATACTCATAGCGGTGTACATATTTCCATGTTTATACAGACAGGGGTGTAGGTATTTCCATGTTTATACAGATAGCGTTGCAGATATTTCCATGTTTACACAGATGTCTATGCAGATATTTCCATAATTATACAGAGGGCTGTGTAGCTATTTCTATGTTTATACAGATGGCAGTGTAGATATTTCCATATTCCTACACATGACTGTGTAGGTATTTCCATGTTTATACAGATGGCTTTGTAGATATTTCCATGTTTATAGAGATAGCGGTGCAGATATTTCCATGTATACACAGATAGCGCTGTATATATTTCCATGTTTATACAGATCGTGGTGTAGATATTTCCGTGTTTATACGGATACCGGTGTAGATATTTCCATGTTTATACAGACCGCAGTGTAGATAATTCCATGTTTATAGAGATAGCAGTGTAGATATTTTCATGTTTGTACAGATGGCGGTGTATGTTTCCATCTATACACAGATTGCCGTGTAGGTATTTCCATGTGTATACAGATGGCATTGTAGATATTTCCATGTTTATACAGAAGGTGGTGTAGATATTTCCATGTTTACACAGATGACTGTATAGCTATTTCCATGTATATACTGATGGCGGTGTAGATATTTCCATGTATATAGAGATAGCGGTGTAGGAATTTCCATATTTATACAGATAACGGTGTAGAAATTTCCATGTTTATACAGATAGCGGTGTAAATATTTCCATGTTTATACAGATCACGGTGTAGATATTTCCATGTTTATAGAGATAGCGGTGTACATATTTCCATGTTTATACAGATAGTGGTGTAGATATTTCCATGTTTATACAAACCGCGGTGTAGATATTTCCATGGTTATACAGATAGAGGCGCAGATATTTCCATGTTTGTACAGATGGCGGTGTTGATATTTCCATCTATACACAGATGACCGTGTAGATATTTCCATGTTTATACAGATGGCGGCGCAGATATTTCCATGGATATGTAGATGGCGGTGTAGATATTTCCATGTTTATACAGATAGCGGTGTAGTTATTTCCATGTTTATATAGATTGCGGTGGAGATATTTCCATGTATATACACATGGCTGTGTAGATATTTCCATGTTTATGCAGATAGCGGTGTAGATATTTCCATGTTAATACAGATAGCGGTGCAGATATTTCCATGTTTGCACAGAAGGCGGTGTTGACATTTCCATCTATACACAGATGACCGTGTAGATATTTCCATGTTTATACAGATGGCGGCGCAGATATTTCCATGGATATGTACATGGCGGTGTAGATATTTCCATGTCTATACAGATAGCGGTGTAGTTATTTCCATGTTTATATAGAGAGCGGTGTAAATATTTCCATGTATGTACACATGGCTGTGTAGATATTTCCATGTTTCTAAAGATGGCGGTGTAGATATTTCCATGTTTTTACAGATATCGGTGTAGATATTTCCATGTTTACACAGATTGCAGTGTAGATATTTCCATCTTTCCACAGATGGCATTGAAGATATTTCCATGTTTATATAGATGGCGCTGTACATATTTCCATGTTTATATAGATGGTGGTGTAGATATTACAATGTTTATACAGATAGCGGTGTAGATTTTTCCATGTATATACAGATCGTTGTGAAGATATTTCCATGTTTATACAGATTGTGGTGTAGATATTTCCATGTTTATACAGATAGCGGTGTAGATATTTCCATGTTTTTACAGATATCGGTGTAGATATTTCCATGTTTACACAGATTGCACTGTAGATATTTCCATCTTTCCACAGATGGCATTGAAGTTATTTCCATGTTTATATAGATGGCGCTGTAGATATTTCCATGTTTATATAGATGGTGGTGTAGATATTACAATGTTTATACAGATAGCGGTGTTGATTTTTCCATGTATATACAGATCGTTGTGAAGATATTTCCATGTTTATACAGATCGCGGTGTAGATATTTCCATGTTTGTACAGATCGCGGTGTAGATATTTCCATGTTTATACAGATAGCGATGTAGATATTTCCATGTTTATACAGATAGCGGTGTAGATATTTCCATGTTTATAGAGATAGCGGTGTAGGTATTTCCATGTTTATAGACATAGCGGTTTAGATATTTCCATGTTTATATAGATGGCGTTGTAGATATTTTCATGTTTATACCGATAGCGGTGTTGGTATTTCCACGTTTATACAGATAGCGATGTTGATATTTCCATGTTTATTCTGCTCGCGGTGCAGATATTTATATCTTTATAAAGATGGCATTGTAGATATTTCCTTGTTCACACAGATGGCGGTGTAGATTTTTCCATGTTTATACAGATGGCGGAGAAGTTACTTCCATGTTTGTGGAGATGGCAGTGTAGATATTTTCATGGTTATAGAGATGGCGGTGTAGATATTTCCATGTTTATAGAGATAGCAGTGTAGATATTTACATGTGTATACAGATGGCTGTGTAGATATTTCCATGTGTATACAGATGGCGTTGTAGATATTTCCATGTTTATACAGATGACTCTATAGGTATTTCCATGTTTTTACAGATGGCAGTGCAGATATTTCCATGTTTATTGAGATAGCGGTGTAGATATTTCCATGTTTGTACAGATGGCGGTGTTGATATTTCCATCTATACACAGATGGCCGTGTAGATATTTCCATGTTTAGACAGATGGCGGCGTAGGTATTTCCATGGACATGCAGATGGCGGTGTAGATATTTCCATGAATATACAGATAGCGGTGTAGATATTTCCATGTTTACACAGATGGTGGTGTAGATATTTCCGTGTTTATACACATAGCGGAGTACATACTTCCATCTTTATGGAGATGGCAGTGTGGATATTTTCATGTTTATAGAGATGGCGGTGTAGATATTTCCATATTTATAGAGATAGCGGTGTAGATATTTCCATCTTTCTGCAGATGGCAGTGTAGATATTTCCATGTTTATACAGATGGCCGTGAAGATATTTCCATATTTATATAGATGTCTGTGTAGATATTTCCATGTGTATACAGATGGTATTGTAGGTACTTCCATGTTTATACATATGGTGGTGTAGATATTTTCATGTTTATTCAGATGACTTTGTAGATATTTCCATGTTTTTACAGATGGCAGTGTAGATATTTCAATGTTTATAGAGATGGCGCTGTAGATATTTCCATGTTTAAACAGATACCGGTGTAGATATTTCCATGTTTATACAGACCGCAGTGTAGATATTTCCATGTTTATAGAGATAGCAGTGTAGATATTTCCATGTTTGTACAGATGGTGGTGTTGATGTTTCCATCTATACACAGATTGCCGTGCAGCTATTTCCATGTGTATACAGATGGCATTGTAGATATTTCCACGTTTATACAGATGGTGGTGTAGATATTTCCATGTTTACACAGATGATTGTATAGGTATTTCCATGTTTATATAGATGGCGGTGAAGATATTTCCAAGTTTATAGAGATAGCGGTGTAGATATTTCCATATTTATACAGATAACGGTGTAGAAGTTTCCATGTTTATACAGATAGCGGTGTAAATATTTCCATGTTTATACAGATCACGGTGTAGATATTTCCATGTATATAGAAATAGCGGTGTAGATATTTCCATGTTTATGCAAATAGCGGTGTAGATATTTCCATGTTAATACAGATAGCGGTGCAGATATTTCCATGTTTGCACAGAAGGCGGTGTTGATATTTCCATCTATACACAGATGACCGTGTAGATATTTCCATGTTTATACAGATGGCGGCGCAGATATTTCCATGGATATGTACATAGCGGTGTAGATATTTCCATGTCTATACAGATAGCGGTGTAGTTATTTCCATGTTTATATAGATAGCGGTGTAAATATTTCCATGTATGTACACATGGCTATGTAGATATTTCCATGTTTCTAAAGATGGCGGTGTAGATATTTCCATGTTTTTACAGATATCGGTGTAGATATTTCCATGTTTACACAGATTGCAGTGTAGATATTTCCATCTTTCCACAGATGGCATTGAAGATATTTCCATGTTTATATAGATGGCGCTGTACATATTTCCACGTTTATATAGATGGTGGTGTAGATATTACAATATTTATACAGATAGCGGTGTAGATTTTTCCATGTATATACAGATCGTTGTGAAGATATTTCCATGTTTATACAGATCGCGGTGTAGATATTTCCATGTTTGTACAGATCGCGGTGTAGATATTTCCATGTTTATACAGATTGCCATGTAGATATTTCCATGTTTATACAGATAGCAGTGTAGATATTTCCATGTTTATAGAGATAGCGGTGTAGGTATTTCCATGTTTATAGACATAGCGGTTTAGATATTTCCATGTTTATATAGATGGCGTTGTAGATATTTCCATGTTTATACCGATAGCGGTGTTGGTATTTCCACGTTTATACAGATAGCGATGTTGATATTTCCATGTTTATACTGCTCGCGGTGCAGATATTTATATCTTTATAAAGATGGCATTGTAGATATTTCCTTGTTCACACAGATGGCGGTGTAGATTTTTCCATGTTTATACAGATGGCGGAGAAGTTACTTCCATGTTTGTGGAGATGGCAGTGTAGATATTTTCATGGTTATAGAGATGGCGGTGTAGATATTTCCATGTTTATAGAGATAGCAGTGTAGATATTTACATGTGTATACAGATGGCTGTGTAGATATTTCCATGTGTATACAGATGGCATTGTAGATATTTCCATGTTTATACAGATGACTGTATAGGTATTTCCATGTTTTTACAGATGGCAGTGCAGATATTTCCATGTTTATTGAGATAGCGGTGTAGATTTTTCCATGTTCGTACAGATGGCGGTGTTGATATTTCCATCTATACACAGATGGCCGTGTAGATATTTCCATGTTTAGACAGATGGCGGCGTAGATATTTCCATGGACATGCAGATGGCGGTGTAGATATCTCCATGAATATACAGATAGCGATGTAGATATTTCCATGTTTACACAGATGGTGGTGTAGATATTTCCGTGTTTATACACATGGCGGAGTACATACTTCCATCTTTATGGAGATGGCAGTGTGGATATTTTCATGTTTATAGAGATGGCGGTGTAGATATTTCCATATTTATAGAGATAGCGGTGTAGATATTTCCATCTTTCTGCAGATGGCAGTGTAGATATTTCCATGTTTATACAGATGGCCGTGTAGATATTTCCATATTTATATAGATGTCTGTGTAGATATTTCCATGTGTATACAGATGGTATTGTAGGTACTTCCATGTTTATACATATGGTGGTGTAGATATTTTCATGTTTATTGAGATGACTTTGTAGATATTTCCATGTTTTTACAGATGGCAGTGTAGATATTTCAATGTTTATAGAGATGGCGCTGTAGATATTTCCATGTTTAAACAGATAAGGGTGTAGATATTTCCATGTTTATAGAGATGGCAGTGTAGATATTTCCATGTTTATACAGATCACGGTGTAGATATTTCCTTTTTTATACAAATAGCGGTGTAGTTATTTCCATGTATATACAGATAGCGGTGTAGATATTTCCATGTTTATACAGATCGCGGTGTAGATATTTCCATGTTTATACACATCGTGGTGTAGATATTTCCATGTTTATACAGATAACGGTGTAGATATTTCCATGTTTTTACAGATATCGGTGTAGATATTTCCATGTTTACACAGATTGCGGTGTAGATGTTTCCATCTTTCTACAGATGGCATTGTAGATATTTCCATGGTTATACAGATGGCTCTGTAGTTATTTCCATGTTTATATAAATGGTGGTTTAGATATTTCCATGTTTATACAGATAGCGGTGTAGATATTACCATGTTTATAGATATAGCGGTGTAGGTATTTCCATGTTTATAGACATAGCGCTGTAGATATTTCCCTGTTTATATAGATGGCGTTGTAGATATGTCCATGTTTATACCGATAGCGGTGTTGGTATTTCCATGATTATACAGATAGCGATGTAGATATTTCCATGTTTATACAGCTCGCGGTGCAGATATTTATATCTTTATGCAGATGGCATTGTAGATATTTCCTTATTCACACAGATGGCGGATATTTCCATGTTTACACAGTAGGCGGAGTAGTTAGTTCCATGTTTATGGAGATGGCAGTGTAGATATTTTCATGTTTATTGAGATGGCGGTGTAGATATTTCCATGTGTATAGAGATAGCAGTGTAGATATTTACATGTTTACACAGATTGCGGTGTAGGTATTTCCATGTTTATATACATAGCCTTGTATATATTTCCATGTTTATACAGATGACTGTGTAGATATTTCCATGTTTTTACAGATGGCATTGTTGATATTTCCATGTTTATACAGATGGAGGTGTAGATATTTCCATGTTCATACAGATGACTCTGTAGATATTTTCATGTTTTTATAGACGGCGGTGTAGACAATTCCTTGTTTATACAGATAGCGGTGTGGCTATTTCAATGTTTATACAGATAGCAGTGTAGGTATTTCCATGTTTATAGAGATAGTTTTGTAGACATTTCCATGTTTATACAGAGAGCGGTGTAGATATTTCCATGTTTATACAGATGGCAATGTACATATTTCCATGTTTATACAGATAGTGGTGTAGGTAATTCCATCTTTATACAGATGACTGTGTAGGTATTTCCATGTTTAAACAGATGGCGGTGTAGATATTTCCATGTTAACAGAGATAGCTATGTAGATATTTAGATGTTTATACAGATAGAGGTGTAGGCATTTCCATGTTTATAGAGATAGCGATGTTGATATTTCCATGTTTATACAGATAGCAGTGTAGATATTTCCATGTTTATACAGATGTCTTTGTAGGTATTCCCATGTTCATAAAGGTCACGGTTTAGATATTTCCATGTTTATAGAGATAGCATTGTATGTATTTCCATGTTTATACAGATAGCGGTGTAGACATTTCCATGTTTATAGAGATAGGCATGTAGATGTTTCCATGTTTATACAGATAGCGGTGTAGACATTTCCATGTTCATGGAGATAGCGGTGTAAATATTTCCATATTTATACTGATAGCTGTGTAGGTATTTCCATGTTTATACAGGTAGAGGTGTAGGTATTTCCATGTTTATGCAGATCTCGGTGTAGGTATTACCATCTTTCAACAAATGACAGTGTAGAGGTTTCAATGTTTATAGAGATGGCGGTGTAGGTATTTCCATGTTTATACAGGCGGCGGTGTAGTTATTTCCATGTTTATACTGATGGCGGTGTAGATATTTCCATGTTTATAGAGATGGCGTTTTAGATATTTCTCTGTTTATAGAGATAGCGGTGTAGATAATTCCATGTTTATATAGATAGCTGTGTAGGTATTTCCATGTTTATACAGATAGCGGTGTAGATATTTCCATGTTTATACAGATAGCGGTGTAGATATTTCCATGTTTCTAGGGATAGCCAAGTAGATATTTCCACGTTTATACAGCTAGCGGTGTCAATATTTCCATGTTTATAGAGTTAGCGGTGTAGACATTTCCATATTTTTACAGATAGCGGTGTAGATATTTCCATGTTTTACAGATAGCGGTGTAGACATTTCCATGTTTATACAGATTGCGGTGTAGGTGTTTCCATGTTTTTGGAGATAGCGGTGTAGATATTTCCATGTTTATACAGATGGCTGTGTAGATATTTCCAGGTGTATACAGATTGCGGTGTAGGTATTTCCATGTTTATGGAGATAGCGGTGTAGATATTTCCATGTTTATACAGATGGCTGTGTAGATATTTCCAGGTGTATACAGATGGCAGTGTAGATATTTCCATGTTTATACACATGGAGGTGTAGATATTTCCATGTTTATACAGATGTCTGTGTAGATATTTCCATGTTTTTACAGATGGCGGTGTAGATATTTTCATGTTTATACAGATAGCGGTGTGGCTATTTCCATGTTTATACAGATGGCAGTGTAGATATTTCCATGTTTATTGAGATGGCTGTGTAGATATTTCCATGTTTATACAGATGGCTGTGTAGAAATTTCCATGTTTATACAGATGGAAGTGTAGATATTTCCATGTTTATACAGATGGCTGTGTAGATATTTCCATGTTTATACAGATGTCAGTGTAGATATTTCCATGTTTATACAGATAGTGGTGTAGATTTTTCCATGTTTATAAAGATGACTGTGTAGGTATTTCCATGTTTATACAGATGGCGGTGTAGATATTTCCATGTTTATGGAGATAGCCATGTAGATATTTCCATGTTTATGCAGACAGCAGTGCAGATATTTCTGTGTTTATACAGATAGCGTTGGAGATATTTCCATGTTTATACAGATGGCGGTGTAGATATTTCCATTTTTATACAGATAGTGGTGTAGGTATTTAAATGTTTATACAGATAGCGGTGCATATAATTCCATGTTTTTAGAGATAGTGTTGTAGATATTTCCATTTTTGCACAGATTGCGGTGTAGATATTTCCATCTTTACAGAGATAGCGGTGTAGATATTGCCATGTTTACACAGATAGCTGTTTAGATATTTCCATGTTTACACAGATAGCCTTGTAGATATTTCCAGGTTTATACAGATAGCGGTGGAGATATTTCCATGTTTTTACAGATACTGGTGGAGATATTTCCATGTTTATACAGCTCGCGGTGTAGGTATTTCCATCTTTATACAGATGGCGGTGTAGATATTCCCATATTTATAGAGATAGCCTTGTAGATATTTCCATGATTATACAGAAAGCGGTGTAGGTATTTCCATGTTTATGCAGATAGCGGTGCATATAATTCCATGTTTATAGAGATAGCATTGTAGATATTTCCATCTTTGCACAGATTGCGGTGTAGATATTTCCATCTTTACAGAGATAGCGGTTTAGATATTGCCATGTTTACACAGATCGCTGTTTAGATATTTCCATGTTTACACAGAGAGCATTGTAGATATTTCCAGGTTTATATAGATAGCGGTGGAGATATTTCCATGTTTATACAGATGGAGGTATAGACATTTCCATGTTTATACAGATGACTGAGTAGAAATTTTCATGTTTTTACAGATGGCGGTGTAGATATTTCCATGTTTATACAGATAGCGGTGTGGCTATATCCATGTTTATAGAGATAGCATTGTAGATATTTCGATGTATATAGAGATGGCTCTGTAGATATTTCCATGTTTATACAGATGGCAGTGCAGATATTTCCATGTTTATGCAGATAGTGGTGTAGATATTTCCATGTTTATACAGATAGCGGTTTAGGTATTTCCATGTTTATACAGATGGCGATGTAGGTATTTCCATGTTTATAGAGATAGCCATGTAGATATTTCCATGTTTATACAGATAGAGGTGTAGACATTTCCATGTTCATAGAGATAGCTGTGTAGATATTTCCATATTTATACAGACAGCAGTGTAGATATTTCCATGTTTATAGAGATCGTGGTGTAGATATTTCCATATTTATACAGATAACGGTGTAGGTATTTCCTTGTTGATAGAGATAACTGTGTAGATATTTCCATTTTTATAGAGATAGCTGTGTAGATATTTCCATGTTTACAGAGATAGCGGTGTAGATATTTCCATTTTTGTACAGATTGCGATGTAGATATTTCCATCTTTACACAGATAGCGGTGTACATATTTCCATGTTTACACAGATAGCGGTGTAGATATTTCCATGTTTACACAGATAGTGTTGTAGATATTTCCATGTTTATACAGATAGCAGTGTAGGTATTTCTATGTTTATAAAGATAGCGGTGTAGATGTTTCCATCTTTATACAGATAGCGGTGTAGATATTTCCATGTTTATACAGATGGCAGTGTACATATTTCCTTGTGTATACAGATGGCAGTGTAGATATTTCCATGATTATACAGATGGAGGTGTAGGTATTTCCATGTTTATACAGATGATAGTGTAGATATTTCCATGTTTTTACAGATCGCGGTGTAGATATTTCCAGGTTTATACAGATGGCAGGGTTGATATTTCCATGTTTGTGCACATAATGGTGTAGGTATTTCCATGTTTATACAGATAACGGTGTAAAATATTTCCAAGTTTATTCAGATGGCGGTGTAGATACTTCCATTATTATACTGGTAGCGGTGTAATTTGCATGTTTATACAGATAGCGGTGTAGATATTTCCATGTTTTTACAGATGGCAGTGTAGATATTTCCATGTTTACGCAGATAGCGGTGTTGCTATTTCCATGTTTATAGAGATCGTGGTGTAGATATTTCCATATTTATACAGATAAATGTGTAGATATTACCATGTTTATACAGATAGCTGTGTAGATATTTCCATATTTGCACAGATAGCGGTGTAGATATTTCCATCTTTACACAGATAGCGGTGTACATATTTCCATGCTTCCACAGATAGCGGTGTAGATATTTCCATGTTAACACAGATAATTTGTAGATATTTCCATGTTTATACAGAATGCGGTATAGATATTTCCATGTTTATAAAGATTGCGGGGCAGATAATTCCATGTTTACACAGATAGCGGTGGAGATATTTCCATGTTTATACAGATTGCGATGCAGATATTTCCAGGTTTATACAGATAGCGGTGTAGATATTTCCATGTTTATACAGATAGTGGGGTAGATATTTCCATGTTTATACAGATAGCGGTGTACATATTTCCATGAGTATGCAGATAGCGGTGGAGATATTTCAATGTTTATACAGATAGCGGTGGAGATATTTCCATGTTTATAGAGATGGCAGTGTAGATATTTCCAAGTTTATACAAATCGTGGTGTATATATTCCCATGTTTATTCAGATAGCGGTGTAGATATTTCCATGTTTATACCGATAGCGGTATAGGTATTTCCATGTTTATAGAGATAGCGGTGTAGATAATTCCATGTTTATACAGATGGCGGTGCAGATATTTCCATGTGTATACGGATGGCAGTGTAGATATTTCCATGTGTATACAGATGGAGGTGTAGATATTTCCATGTTTATACAGATGACTGTGAAGATATTTCCGTGTTTTTACAGACGGTGGTGTAGATATTTCCATGTTTATACAGAAATTGTTGTAGCTATTTCCATGTTTATGCAGATGGCGCTGTAGATATTTCCATGTTTATAGTGATGGTGGTGTAGATATTTCCATGTTTGTAGAGATAGCCATGTAGATATTTCTATGTTTACACAGATAGCGGTGTAGACATTTCCATGTTTATGGAGATAGCAGTGTATATATTTCCATGTTTATACACATAGTGGTGTATATATTTCCGTGTTTATACAGGTAGCGGTGGAGATATTTACATGTTTATACAGATAGCGGTGTAGACATTTCCATGTTTACACAGATGGTGGTGTAGATATTTCCATGTTTACACAGATAGCGTTGTAGATATTTCCATGTTTATACAGATAACGGTGTACATATTTCCATGTTTATACAGATAATGGCTTAGATGTTTCCATGTTTATACAGATACCAGTGGAGTTATTTCAATGTTTATACCGATAGCGGTGTACATATTTCCATGTTTATAGAGATATCGGTGTAGATAATTCCATATTTATACAGATAGCGGTGTAGAGATTTCCATGTTTATTAAGATGACGCTGTAGATATTTCCATGTTTATACAGATGGCGGTGTAGATATATCCATGTTTATACAGATAGCGTTGTAGATATTTCCATGCTTATACAGATAGCGGTGTAGATATTTCCATGCTTATACAGATCGTGATGTCGATATTTCCATGTTTATACAGATAGCGGTGTAGATATTTCGATGTTTATAGAGATGGCTTTGTAGATATTTCCATGTTTATACAGATGGCAGTGTAAATATTTCCATGTTTAGACATATACTGGTGTAGATATTTCCATGTTTATAAAGATAGAGGTGTAGATATTTCCATGTTCATAGAGATAGCGGTGTAGATATTTCCATATTTATACAGATAGCTGTTTAGATATTTCCATGTTTATACAGAGAGAGGTTTAGATATTTCCATGTTTATGCAGTTGTCGGTGTAGATATTTCCATTTTTCTGCAGATGGCAGTGTAGATATATCAATGTTTATAGAGATGGCAGTGTTGATAATTCCATGTTTATACAGAAGGAGGTGAAGTTATTTCCATGTTTATGCTGATGGCAGAGTAGATATTTAAATGTTCATAGAGATGGCGGTGTAGATATTTCAAGGTTTGTAGAGATAGCGTTGTAGATAATTCCATGTTTATAGAGATGGCGGTCTAGGTATTTCCATGTTTATAGAGATGGCGGTGTAGATATTTCCATGTTTATAGAGATAGTGGTGAAGATATTTCCATGTTTATACAGATAGAGCTGTAGATATTTCCATGTTTATACAGATAGTAGTGTTGGTATTTCCATGTTTATACAGATAGCAGTGTACAAATTTCCATGTTTCCACAGATGGCATTGTAGATTGTTCCATGTTTATGGAGATGGCTGTGTAGATATTTTCACGTTTATACAGATGGCGGTGTAGATATTTCCATGTTTATACAGATTGTGGTGTAGATATTTCCATGTTTATAGAGATCGCGGTGTAGATGTTTCCATGTTTATACAGATAGCGGTGGAGATATTTCCACGTTTATACAGATCGTGGTGTAGATATTTCCATGTTTATGGAGATAGCGGTGTATATATTTCCATTTTTACACAGATAGAGTTGTAGATATTTCCATGTTTACAAAGATAGCTGTGTAGATATTTCCATGTTTACACAGATAGTGTTGTAGATATTTCCATGTTTATACAGATAGCGTTGTAGATATTTCCATGTATGTACAGATGGCTGTGTACATATTTCCATGTTTACACAGATGGCTGTGTAGATATTTCCATGTTTATACAGATGACTTTGTAGGTATTTCCATGTTTATACAGATGTCGGTGTAGATATTTCCATGTTTATAGAGATAGCGGTGTAGATATTTGTATGTTTATTCAGATGGCGGTGTAGATATTTACATGTTTATACAGAGAGCGGTGTAGACATTTCCATGTTTATGGAGATAGCGGTGTAGATATTTCCATATTTATACAGATAACGGAGGAGATATTTCCATGTTTGTACAGATAGTGGTGTAGACATTTCAATGTTTATACAGATAGCGGTGTAGATATATCTATGTTTATACAGATTGTGGTGTAGATATTTCCATGTTTATACAGATAGCAGTGTCGATATTTCCATGCTTATACAGAGAGTGGTGTAGATATTTCCATGTTTACAGAGATAGAGGTGTAGCTATTTCCATATTTGCACAGATTGCGATGTAGGTATTTCCATCTTCACACAGATTGCGGTGTACATATTTCCATGTTTACACAGACAGCGGTGTAGATATTTCCATGTTTACACAGAAAGTGTAGTAGGTATTTCCGTGTTTATAGAGATTGCGGTGTAGATATTTCCATGTTTATACAGATAGCGGTGTAGATATTTCCATGTTTATACAGATAGCGGTATAGATATTTCCATGTTTATACAGAGAGTGGAGGAGATATTTCCATGTTTATGCAGGTAGCGGTGGAGATATTTCCATGTTTATAGAGATAGCGGTGTAGTTATGTCCATGTTTACAGGTAGCGGTGTAGACATTTCCCTGTTGACAGAGATATCGGTGTAGATATTTCCATATTTATACAGATAGCGGTTAAGATATTTGTATGTTTATTCTGATGGTGGTGTAGATATTTTCATGTTTATACAGATAGCGGTGTGGCTATTACCATGTTTATACAGATGGCAGTGTAGATATATCCATGTTTATGCAGATAGTGGAGTAGATATTTCCATGTTTATAAAGATAGCGGTGAAGATATTTCCAAGTTTATAGAGATAGCGGTGGAGATATTTCCATGTTCATAGAGATAGCGATGGAGATATTTCCATGTTCATAGAGATAGCGATGGAGATATTTCCATGTTTGTACAGATAACGATGTAGATATTTCCATGTCTATGCAGACAGAGGTGTAGATATTTCCGTGTTTAGGCAGAAAGCGGTGTAGACATTTCCATGTTTATAGAGATAGCAATGTAGATATTTCCATGTTTATACAGATAGCGGTGTAGACATTTCCATGTTTATAGGGATAGCGGTGTGGATATTTCCATATTTATACAGATAGCAGTGTAGATATTTCCATGTTTATACGGATAGAGGTGTAGATATTTCAATGTTTATACAGATAGCGATGTATTTACTTCCATGTTTATACAGATGACTGTATTTCCATGTTTATACAGATAGCAGTGTAGATATTTCATTGTTTATAGAGATAGCGGTGTAGATATTTCCATGTTTATACAGATGGCTGTTTAGATATTTCCATGTGTGTTCACATGGCGGTGTAGATATTTCCATGTTTATACAGATGGCGGTGTAGATATTTCCATGTTTATACAGATAGCAGTGAAGATATTTCCATGTTTATACAGATAATGGTGTAGACATTTCCATGTTTATACAGATGGCGGTGTAGATACATCCATGTTTCTGAAGATGGCGGTGTAGTTATATTCATGATTATACAGATGGCATTGTAGATATTTCCATGTATATAGAGATTGCAGTGTAGATATTTCCATGTTTATAGAGAAAGCGGTGTACGTATTTCCAAGTTTATAGAGATAGCTGTGTAGATATTTCCATATTTATACAGATAGCAGTGTACGTATTTCCTTGTTTATACAGATTGCGGTGTAGATATTTCCATGTTTCTATAGATGGCGGTGTAGATATTTCCTTGTTTATACAGACAGCGGTGTAGATATTTCCATGTTTATACAGATAGCGGTGTAGATATGTCCAGGTTTACAGAGATAGCTGTGTAGTTCTTTCCAACTTTGCACAGATTGCCGTGTAGATATTTCCATGTTTACGCAAATAGCTGTGTAGATATTTCCAAGTTTACACTGATAGCTGTGTAGATATTTCCATGTTTACAGAGATAGCGTTGTAGATATTTCCATGTTTATACAGATTGCGGTGTAGATATTTCCATGTTTATACAGATAGCGGTTTAGATATTTCCATGTTTATACAGATAGCGGTGGAGATATTTACCTATTTATACAGACAGGGATGTAGATATTTCCATGTTTATGCACATAGCAGTGTAGATATTTCCATGTTCATAGAGATAGCAGTGTAGATATTTCCACGTTTATACAGGTGGCTGTGTAGATATTTCCATGTGTGCACAGATGGCAGTGTAGATATTTCCATGTTTATACAGGTAGCGATGTAGGTATTTCCATATTTATACAGATTGCAGTGTAGATATTTCCATGTTCATACGGATAGTTGTGTAGATATTTCCATGTTTATAGAGATGGCGGTGTAGATACATCCGTGTTTCTGAAGATGGTGGTGTAGATATTTTCATGTTTATAGAGATGGCGGCGTAGATATTTCCATGTATATAGAGATTGCAGTGTAGATATTTCCATGTTTATAGAGAAATCGGTGTAGGTATTTCCATGTTTATAGAAATATCGGTGTGCATATTTCCATATTTATACAGATAACGGTGTAGGTATTTCCATGTTTATACAGATGGCGGTGTAAATATTCCCTTGATTATACAGATATCGGTGCAGATATTTCCAGGTTTACAAATATAGCCGTGTAGATATTTCTATGTTTACACAGATAGAGTTGCAGATATTTCCTTGTTTATAAATATAGCGGTGCAGATATTTCCAGGTTTATACAGATAGCGGTGTGGCTATTTCCACGTTTATACAGATAGCGGTGTGAGTATTTCCATGTTTATACAGATAGCGGTATAGATATTTCCAAGTTTATAGAGATGACTGTCTAGATATTTTCATGTTTATACAGCTTTCCGTGTAGATATTTCCATGTTAATTCAGATGGTGGTGTAGATATTTCCATGTTTATACAGATGACTGTGAAGTTATTTCCATGTTTATACAGATGTCAGTGTAGATATTTTCATGTTTATAGAGATAACGATCTAGATATTTCCATGTTTATACAGATAGCGGTGTAGACATTTCCATGTTTAGAGAGATAGCGGTGTAGATATTTCCATGTTTACACAGATAGCAGTGTAGATATTTCCATATTTATAGAGATGGCGTTGTAGGTAATTCCATGTTTATAGAGATAGCGGTGTAGATATTTCCATGATTATAAAACACGCAGTGCAGATATTTCCATATTTATACAGATGGCAGTGAAGTTTTTTCCATGTTTATACAGTTAGGGGTGTAGGTATTTCCATGTTTATACAGATGGCGGTGTAGATACAGCCATGTTTCTGAAGATGGCGGTGTAGATATTTTCATGTTTATAGAGATGGCGGTGTAGATAATTCCATGTTTACAGAGATTGCGATGTAGATATTTCCATGTTTATAGAGAAAGCGGTGATGTTATTTCCGTGTTTATAGACATAGCGGTGTAGATATTTCCATGTTTCTATGGATAGCGGGGTAGGTATTTCCATGTTTATACAGATGACATTGTAGAGATTTCCATGTATTCAGAGATAGCGGTGTAGATATTTCCACTTTTGCACAGATTGCCGTGTAGAAATTTCCATTTTTACACAGATACCTGTGTAGATATTTTCAAGTTTACACAGAGAGCTGTGTAGATATTTCCATGTTTACACAAAAAGCGTTGTAGATATTTCAATGTTTATAGAGATGGCGCTGTAGATATTTCCATGTTTATACAGATCGCGGTGTAGATGTTTCCAAGTTTACACAGATTGCGGTGTAGGTATTTCCATGTTTTTACAGATGGCATTGTAGATATTTCCATGTTTATACAGATGGCGGTGTAGATATTTCCATGTTTATATAGATGGTGGTGTAGATATTACCATGTTTATACAGATAGCGGTGTAGATATTTCTATGTTTATACAGATCGTGGTGAAGATATTTCCTTGTTTATACAGATAGCAGTGTAGATATTTACATGTTTATACAGATGGCTGTGTAGATATTTCCGTGTGTAAACAGATGGCATTGTAGATATTTCCATGTTTATACAGATGACTGTATAGATTTTAAGTGTTTTTACAGATGGCAGTGCAGATATTTCCATGTTTATAGATATAGCGGTGTAGATATTTCCATGTTTGTACAGATGGCGGTGTTGATATTTCCATGTATACGCAGATGGCCGTGTAGATATTTCCATGTTTATACAGATGGCGGCATAGATACTTCCATGGACAAGCAGATAGCAGTGCAGATATTTAAATGTTTATACAGATGGCTGTGTAGATATTTCCATGTGTATACAGATGGCATTGTAGATATTTCCATGTTTATTCAGATGACTGTATAGTTATTTCCATGTTTTTACAGATAGCAGTGCAGATATTTCCATGTTTATACAGATCGCGGTGCAGATATTTCCATGTTTATACAGATGCCTATGCAGATATCTCCATATTTATAAAGTGGGCTGTGTAGATATTTCTATGTTTATACAGATGGCAGTGTAGATATTTCCATGTTCCTACACATGACTGTGTAGGTATTTCCATGTTTATACAGATGGCTTTGTAGATATATCCATTTCTATAGAGATAGCGGTGCAGATATTTCCATGTTTATACAGATAGCGGTGTATATATTTCCATGTTTATACAGATCGTGGTGTAGATATTTCCATGTATATACAGATACCGGTGTAGATATTTCCATGTTTACAGACTGCAGTGTAGATATTTCCATGTTTATAGAGATAGCAGTAAAGATATTTCCAAGTTTGTACAGATGGCGGTGTTGATGTTTCCATCTATACACAGATTTCCGTGTAGGTATTTCCATGTGTATATAGATGGCATTGTAGACATTTCCGTGTTTATACAGATGGTGGTGTAGATATTTCCATGTTTACACAGATGACTGTATAGGTATTTCCATGTTTATACAGATGGCGGTGTAGATATTTACAGGTTTATAGAGATAGCATAGTAGATATTTCCATATTTATACAGATAACGGTGTAGAAATTTCCATGTTTATACAGATGGCTTTGTAGATATTTCCATGTTTATACAGATGACTATGTAGGTATTTCCATGTTTATACAGATGGCGGTGTAGATATTTCCATGTTTATAGAGATAGCTGTGTACATATTTCCAAGTTTATACAGATAGCCGTGTAGATATTTCCATGTTTATACAGATCGCGGTGTAGATATTTCCATGTTTATACAGATCACGGTGTAGATATTTCCATGTTTATACAGATAGCGGTGTAGATGTTTCCATGTTTTTACAGATATCGGTGTAGATATTTCCAGGTATACACAGATTGCGGTGTAGATAATTCCATCTTTCTACAGATGGCATTGTAGATATTTCCAAGTTTATACAGATGGCTGTGTAGATATTTCCGTGTTTATACAGATGGCGGTGTAGATATTACCATGTTTATACAGATAGCGGTGTAGCTATTTCCATCTTTACACTGATCGTGGTGAAGATATTTCCATGTTTATACAGATCGCGGTGTAGATATTTCCAGTTTTATACAGATCGCAGTGTAGATATTTCCACGTTTATACAGATAGCGGTGTAGATATTTCCATGTTTACACAGATAGCGGTGTAGATATTTCCATGTTTTTAGAGATAGCTGTGTAGGTATTTCCATGTTTATAGACATAGCGGTGTAGATATTTCCATGTTTATATACATGGCGTTGTAAATATTTCCATGTTTATACCGATAGCGGTGTTGGTATTTCCACATTTATACAGATAGCGATGTAGATATTTCCATGTTTATATAGCTCTCGGTGCACATATTTATATCTTTATACAGATGGCATTGTAGATATATCCTTATTCACACAGATGGCAGTGTAGATGTTTCCATGTTTATACAGATGGCGGAGTAGTTAGTTCCATGTTTATTGAGATGGCAGTGTAGATATTTTCATGTTTATAGAGATGGTGGTGTAGATATTTCCATGTTTATAGAGATAGCAGTGTAGATATTTACATGTTTTTACAGATGGCTGTGTAGATATTTCCATGTGTATACAGATGGCATTGTAGATATTTCCATGTTTATACAGATGACTTTATAGTTATTTCCATATTTTTACAGATGGCAGTGCAGATATTTCCATGTTTATAGAGATAGCGGTGTAGATATTTGCATGTTTGTACAGATGGCGGTGTAGATATTTCCATCTATACACAGATGTCCGTGTAGATATTTCCATGTTTATACAGAGGGCGGCATAGGTATTTCCATATTTATACAGATGTCTGTGTAGATATTTCCATGTGTATACAGATGGTATTGTAGGTGTTTCCATGTTTATACAGATGGTGTTGTAGATATTTCCATGTTTATTCAGATGACTGTGTAGATATTTACATGTTTTCACAGATGGCATTGTAGATATTTCCATGTTTATAGAGTTGGCGCTGTAGATATTTCCATGTTTATACAGATAACGGTGCAGATATTTCCATGTTTATACAGACAGCAGTGGAGATATTTCCATGTTTATACACATAGCCGTGTACATATTTCCATGTTTATAGAGACAGCGTTGTCGGTATTTCCATGTTTATGCAGATAGCGGTGCAGATATTTGCATGTTTATACAGATGCCTATGCAGATATCACCATATTTATACAGAGGGCTGCGTAGATATTTCTATGTTTATACAGATGGCAGTGTAGATATTTCCATGTTTCGACACATGACTGTGTAGGTATTTCCATGTTTATACAGATGGCTTTGTAGATATTTCCATGTCTATAGTGATAGCTGTGCAGGTATTTCCATGTTTATACAGATAGCGGTGTATATATTTCCATGTTTATACAGATCGTGGTGTAGATATTTCCATGTTTATACAGATACCGGTGTAGATATTTCCATGTTTATACAGACCGCAGAGTAGATATTTCCATGTTTAGAGAGATAGCAGCGTAGATATTTCCAAGTTTGTACAGATGGCGGTGTTGATGTTTCCATCTATACACAGATTGCCGTGTAGTTACTTCCATGAGAATACAGATGGCATTGTAGATATTTCCATGTTTATACAGATGGTGGTGTAGTTATTTCCATGTTTACACAGATGACTGTGTAGGTACTTCCATGTTTATACAGATGGCGGTGTAGATATTTCCATGTTTATAGAGATAGCGGTGTAGATATTTCCATATTTATACAGATAACGGTGTAGAAATTTCCATGTTTATACAGATAGTGGTGTAAATATTTCCATGTTTATACAGATCATGGTGTAGATATTTCCTTGTTTATACAAATAGCGGTGTAGTTATTTCCATGTTTATACAGATAACGGTGTAGATATTTCCATGTATATACAGATCGCTGTGTAGATATTTCCATGTTTATACAGATGGCTTTGTAGATATTTCCATGTTTGTACACATGACTTTGTAGGTATTTTCATGTTTTTTCAGATGGCAGTGTAGATATTTCAATGTTTATAGAGGTGGCGCTGTAGATATTTCCATGTTTATGCAGATCGCGGTGTAGATGTTTCCATGTCTACACAGATTGCAGTGTAGATATTTCCATGTTTTTACAGATGGCATTGTAGATATTTCCATGTTTATACAGATGGCGGTGTAGATATTTCCATGTTTATATAGATGGTGGTGTAGATATTACCATGTTTATACAGATAGTGGTGTAGATATTTCCATGTTTATACAGATCGTCGTGAAGATAATTCCATGTTTATACTGACCGCGGTGTAGATATTTCCATGTTTATACAGACGGCGGTGTAGATATTTCCATGTTTATACAGATAGCGGTGTAGATATTTCCATGTTTACAGAGATAGCGGTGTAGCTATTTCCATGTTTATAGACATAGCGGTGTAGATATTTCCATGTTTATATTGATGGTGTTGTAGATATTTCCATGTTTATACCGATAGCGGTGTTGGTATTTCCACGTTTATACAGATAGCGATGTAGATATTTCCATGTTTATACAGCTCGCGGTGCAGATATTTATATCTTTATACAGATGGCATTGTAGATATTTCCTTATTCACACTGATGGCGGTGTAGATGTTTCCATGTTTATACAGACGGCGGAGTAGTTAGTTCCAAGTTTATGGAGATGGCAGTGTGTATATTTTAATGTTTATAGAGATGCCGGTGTAGATATTTCCATATTTATAGAGATAGCAGTGTAGATATTAACATGTTTATACAGATGGCTGTGTAGATATTTCCATGTGTATACAAATGTCATTGTAGATATTTCCATGTTTATACAGATGACTGTGTAGTTATTTCCATGTTTTTACAGATGGCAGTGCAGATAATTCCATGCTTATAGAGATAGCGGTGTAGATATTTCCATGTTTGTACAGATGGAGGTGTTGATATTTCCATCTATACACAGATGGCCGTGTAGATATTTCCATGTTTATACAGATGACAGCGTTGGTATTTCCATGGACATGCAGATGGCGTTGTAGATATTTCCATGTTTACACAGATAGCGGTGTAGATATTTCCATGTTTACACAGATGGTGGTGTAGATATTTCCGTGTTGATACACATGTTGGAGTAGATACTTCCATCTTTATGGAGATGGCATTGTAGATATTTTCATGTTTATAGAGATGGCGGTGTAGATATTTCCATGTTTATAGAGATAGCGGTGTAGATATTTTCATATTTATACAGATAACAGTGTAGAAATTTCCATGTTTATACAGATAGCGGTGTAAATATTTCCATGTATATACAGATCACGGTGTAGATATTTCCTTGTTTATACAAAAAGCGGTGTAGTTATTTCCATGTTTATACAGATAGCGGTGTAGATATTTCCACGTATATACAGATGGCTGTGTAGATATTTCCATATTTATACAGATGGCTTTGTAGATATTTCCATGTTTATACACATGACTTTGTAGGTATTTCCATGTTTATACAGATGGTGGTGTAGATATTTCCATGTTTATTCAGATGACTGTGTAGATATTTCCATGTTTTTACAGATGGTGGTGTAGATATTTCCGTGTTTATACACACGGCAGAGTAGATACTTCCAACTTTATGGTGATGGCAGTGTAGATATTTTCATGTTTATAGAGATGGCGTTGTAGACATTTCCATATTTATAGAGATAGCGGTGTACATATTTCCATCTTTCTACAGATGGCAGTGTAGATATTTTCGTGTTTATACCGATGGCCGTGTAGATAATTCCATATTTATACAGATGTCGGTGTGGATATTTCCATGTGTATACAGATGGTATTGTAGGTATTTCCATGTTTATACAGATGGTGGTGTAGATATTTCCATGTTTATTCAGATGACTTTGTACATATTTCCATGTTTTTACAGATGGCAGTGTAGATATTTCAATGTTTATAGAGATGGCCCTGTAGATATTTCTATGTTTAAACAGATAACGGTGGAGATATTTCCATGTTTATACAGACAGCAGTGGAGATATTTCCATGTTTATACACATGGCGGTGTACATATTTCCATGTTTATAGAGACAGTGTTGTAGGTATTTCCATGTTTATACAGATAGCGGTGCAGACATTTCCTTGTTTACACAGATGCCAATGCAGATATTTCCATATTTATACAGAGGGCTGTGTAGATATTTCTATGTTTATATAGATGGCAGTGTAGATATTTCCATGTTCCTACACAAGACTGTGTAGATATTTCCATGTTTATACAGATGGCTTTGTAGATATTTCCATGTTTATAGAGATAGCAGTGCAGATATTTCCATGTTTATACAGATAGCGCTGTATATATTTCCATGTTTATACAGATAGTGGTGTAGACATTTAAATGTTTATACAGATACCGGTGTAGATATTTCCATGTTTATACAGACCTCAGTGTAGATAATTCCATGTTTATAGAGATAGCAGTGTAGATATTCCCAAGTTTGCACATATGGCGGTGTGGATGTTTCCATCTATACACAGATTGCCGTGTAGGTATTTCCATGTGTATACAGATTGCATTGTAGATATTTCCATGTTTATACAGACGGTGGTGTAGTGATTTCCATGTTTACACAGATGACTGTATAGGTATTTCCATGTTTATACAGATGGCGGTGTAGATATTTCCATGTTTTTAGAGATAGCGGTGTAGATATTTCCATATTTATACAGATAACGGTGTAGAAATTTCCATGTTTATACAGATAGCGGTGTAAATATTTCCATGTTTATACAGATCACGGTGTAGAAGTTTCCATGTTTATAGAGATAGCGGTGTAGATATTTCCATGTTTATACAGATAGCGGTGCAGATATTTCCATGTTTGTACAGATGGCGGTGTTGATATTTCCATCTATACACAGATGACCGTGTATATATTTCCATGTTTATACACATGGCGGCGCAGATATTTCCATGGATATGAAGATGGCGGTGTAGATATTTCCATGTTTATACACATAGTGGTGTAGTTATTTCCATGTTTATATAGATAGCGGTGTAGATATTTCCATGTATATACACATGGCTGTGTAGATATTTCCATGTTTATACTGATCGCGGTGTAGATATTTCCATGTTTATAGAGATGGCGGTGTAGATATTTCCATGTTCATAGAGGTAGCGGTGTTGATTTTTCCATGTTTATAGAGATAGCGCTGTGGATATTTCCATGTTTATACAGAAAGGCGTGTAGATATTTCCATGTTTGTAGTGATGACGGTGTAGATATTTCCATGTTGATACAGATCACGGTGTAGATATTTCCATGTTTATACAGATCATGGTGTAGATATTTCCATGTTTATACAGATCGCGGTGTTGATATTACCATGTTTATTGGGATAGCGGTGCAAGTATTTCCACATTTATACAGATAGCGGTGTAGTTATTATCATGTTTATACAGATAGCGGTGTAGATATTTCAATGTAGAAACAGATGTCTGCGTATATATTTCCATGTTTAAACAGATGACGGTGTAGATATTTCCTTGTTTATTCAAATAGCGGTGTAGATATTTCCATATTTATACAGATAGCGGTGTAGATATTTTCATGTATATACAGAAGGCTGTGTAGATATTTCCATGTTTATACAGATGGCGGTGTAGATATTTCCATGTTTAGACAGATGAATTTGTAGGTATTTCCATGTTTATACAGATGGCGGTGTAGATATTTCCATGTTAATAGAGATAGCTGTGTAGATATTTCCATGTTTATACAGATAGCGGTGTAGATATTTCCATGTTTATACAGATCACGGTGCAGATATTTCCATGTTTATACAGATCGCGGTGTAGATACTTCCATTTTTATGCAGATCGCAGTGTAGATATTTCCATATTTATAAAAATAGTGGTGTAGATATTTCCATGTTTATACAGATAGCACTGTAGATATTTCCATGTTTATACAGATGGCGGTGTAGATATTTCCATGTTTATACAGATGGTGGTGTAGATATTTCCATGTTTATCGAGATAGCGGTGTAGATATATCCATGTTCATAGAGATAGCAGTGAGGATATTTCCATGTTTATACAGATAGCAGTGTAGATATTTCCATTTTTAAAGAGATAGCGGTTTAGATATTTCATATTTATATACATAGCGGTGTAGATATTTCCATGTTTATACAGATTGTGTTGTAGATATTTCCATGTTTATACACATGACTCTGAAGGTATTTCCATGTTTATACAGATGGCTTTGTAGATATTTCCATGTTTATAGAGATAGCGGTGCAGATATTTCCATGTTTGTACAGAGAGCGGTGTAAATATTTCCATGTTTATACAGATCGTGGTGTAGATATTTCCATGTTTATACAGATTCCGGTGTAGATATTTACATGTTTATTCAGACCGCAGTGTAGATATTTCCATGTTTATAGAGATAGCGGTGTAGATATTTCCATGATTGTACAGATGGCGGTGTTGATGTTTCCATCTATACACAGATTGCCGTGTAGGTATTTCCATGTGTATACAGATGGCATTGTACATATTTCCATGGTTATACAGATGGTGGTGTAGAAATTTCCATGTAGATACAGATGACTCTATAGGTATTTCCATGTTTTTACTGATGGCATTGTAGATATTTCCATATTTATAGAGATAGCAGTGTAGATATTTCCATGTTTATACAGATGGCGGTGTAGACATTTCCATGTTTATACAGACCGCGGTATAGCTATTTCCATGTTTATACAGATAGCGGTGCAGATATTTCCATGTTTGTACAGATGTCGGTGTTGATATTTCCATCTATACAGAGATTACCGTGTAGATATTTCCATGTTTATACATATGGCAGCGCAGATATTTCCATGGATATATAGATGGCTGTGTATATATTTCCATGTTTATACAGATAGCGGTGAAGTTATTTCCATGTTTATATAGATAGCGGTGAAGCTATTTCCATGTATGTACACATGGCTTTGTAGATATTCCCATGTTTATACAGATGGCGGTGTAGATATTTCCATGTTTATACAGATATCTTTGTAAGTATTTCCATGTTTATACAGATGGCGGTGTAGATATTTCGATGTTTATAGAGATAACAGTGGAGATATTTCCAGGTTTATACAGATAGCCGTGTAGATATTTCCATGTTTATACTGATCGTGGTGTAGATATTTCCATGTTTATAGAGATCGCGGTGTAGATTTTTCCATGTTCATAGAGATAGCGGTGTTGATTTTTCCATGTTTATAGACATAGCGATGTGGATATTTCCATGTTTATACAGATATGGGTGTAGATATTTCCATGTTTACAAAGATGGCGGTGTAGATATTTCCATGTTTACAGATAGCGGTGTAAATATTTCCATGTTTATACAGATCATGGTGTAGATATTTCCATGTTTATACTGATCACGGTGTAGATATTTCCATGTTTATACAGATCGCGGTGTAGATATTTCCATGTTCATACACATCATGGTGCAGATATTTCCATGTGTCTACAGATCACGGTGTTGATATTACCATGTTTATAGGGATGGCGGTGCAAATATTTCCACATTTATACAGATAGCGTTGAATTTATTAGCATGTTTATTCAGATAGCGGTGTAGATATTTCCATGTATAAACAGATGTCTGTGATTATATTTCCATGTTTAAACAGATGGCGGTGTAGATATTTCCAAGTTTATAGAGATAGCGGTGTAGATATTTCCTTATTTATACAGATAACGGTGTAGAAGTTTCCATGTTTATACAGATAGCGGTGTAAATATTTCCATGTTTATACATATCACGGTGTAGAGATTTCCATGTTTATAGAGATAGTGATGTAGATATTTCCATGTTTATACAGATAGCGGTGTAGACATTTCCATGTTTATACAGACCGCGGTGTAGATATTTCCATGTTTATACAGATAGCGGTGCAGATATTCCATGTTTGCACAGATGGCGGTGTTGATATTTCCATCTATACAGAGACTACCGTGTAGACATTTCCATGTTTATACATATGGCGGCGCAGATATTTCCATGGATATGTAGATGGCGGTGTAGATATTTCCATGTTTATACAGATAGCGGTGTAGTTCTTTCCATGTTTATATAGATAGCGGTGTAGCTATTTCCATGTATGTACACATGGCTGTGTAGATATTCCCATGTTTATTCAGATGGTGGTGTAGATATTTCCATGTTTATACAGATATCTTTGTAAGTATTTCCATGTTTATACAGATGGCGGTGTAGATATTTCGATGTTTATAGAGATATCATTGGTGATATTTCCAGGTTTATACAGATAGCGGTGTAGATATTTCCATGTTGAGACTGATCGTGGTGTAGATATTTCCATGTTTATAGAGATCGCGGTGTAGATATTTCCATGTTCATAGAGATAGCGGTGTTGATTTTTCCATGTTTATAGAGATAGCGATGTGGATATTTCCATGTTTATACAGATATGTGTGTAGATATTTCCATGTTTATAAAGATGGCAGTGTAGATATTTCCATGTTTCTGCAGATTACGGTTTAGGCATTTCCTTGTTTATAGAGATAGCGGTGTAGATATTTCCATCTTTATGCAGATCTCGGTGTAGATATTTCCATCTTTCTACAGATGGCAGTGTATATATTTCTATGTTTATACAGATGGTGGGGTAGATAATTCCATGTTTGTACAGATTGCGGTGTAGTTATTTCCATGTTTATGCTGATTGCGGTATAGATATTTACATGTTTATAGAGATGGCGGTGTAGATATTTCCTTGTTCATACAGATAGAGGTGGAGTTATTTCCATGTTTATACAGAGAGTGATGTAGATATTTACATTTTTATACAGATAGCAGTGTAGGTATTAACATGTTTATAGAGATAACGGTGTAGATATTTCCATATTTATACAGATAGCGGTGTAGATATTTCCATGTTTACACAGATGTCGGTGTAGATATTTCCATGATTATACAGATGGCGGTGGAGATATTTCCATGTTTATACAGATCGTGGTGTAGATATTTCCATGTTTATAAAGATAGCAGAGTTTGTATTTACATGTTTATTCAGATAACGGTGCAGATATTTCCATGATATAGAGATAGCGGTGTAGATATTTCCATGTTCATACAAATAGCGGTGTAGGTATTTCCATGTTTATACAGAGAGCGGAGTTGTTATTAGCATGTTTATAGAGACAAAGGCGTAGATATTTCCATATTTATACAGATAGCGGTGTAGATATTTCCATGATTTTACAGATGGTGGTGTAGATATTTCCATGTTTATACAGATAGCGGTGTAGATATTTCCATGTTCATGCAGATGGCGATGTAGATATTTCCATGTTTATAGAGAAGGCGGTGTAGATATTTCCATGTTTATACAGATACTGGTGTAGATATTTCCATGTTTATACAGATAGTGGTGTACATATTTCCATCTTTACAGAGATAGCACTGTAGGTATTTTCATATTTGCACAGATTGCGATCTAGATATTTCCATGTTTATACAGATAGTGGTGTACATATTTCCATGTTTACAGAGATAGCACTGTAGGTATTTTCATATTTGCACAGATTGCGGTCTAGATATTTCCATCTTTACACAGATAGTGATATACATATTTTCATGTTTACACAGATATCTGTGTAGATATTTCCATCTTTACACAGATATTGTTGCAGATATTTTCATGTTTATAGAGATGGCTGTGTAGATATTTCCATGTTTATACAGATGGCAGTGTAGATATTTCCATGTTTATACAGATAGTTGTGTAGAGATTTCCATGTTTATACAGATGACTGTGTAGCTATTTCCGTGTTTATACAGATGGCAGTGTAGATATTTCCATGTTTATACAGATAGAAATGTAGATATTTCCATGTTTATAATGATAGCGGTGTAGCTGTATCCTTGTTTATACAGATAGCGTTGTACATATTTCTATGTTTATACAGATAGCTGTGTAGATATTTCCATGTTTACACAGATAGTGTTGTAGATATTTCCATGTTTATACAGGTAGCGTTATAGATATTTCCATGTTTATAGAGATAGCGCTGGAGTTATTTCCATGTTTATACAGATAGCGATGTAGATATTTCCATGCTTACGCAGATAGCGGTGTAGATATTTCCATGTTTATACTGATATCCTTGTATATATTTCCAAGTTTATACAGATAGCTGTGTAGGTATTTCCATGTTTTTACAGATAGCTGTGTAGATATTTCCATGTTTACAGAGATAGCAGTGTAGATATTTCCATCCTTGCACAGATTGCATTGTAGATATTTCCATGTTTACACAGATAGCGGTGTAGATATTTCCATGTTTCCACAGATATCTGTGTATATATTTCCATGTTTACACAGATAGCCTTGTAGATATTTCCATGTTTATACACATATTTCCATGTTTATAAAGATAGCGCTATAGATATTTCCATGTTTATACAGATAGTGTTGCAGGTATTCCCATGTTTATAGAGATAGCGGTGTAGATATTTCCATGTTCATAGAGATAGCGGTGCAGATATTTCCACGTTTATACAGATAGCAGTGTAGACATTTCTATGTTTATAGAGATAGCTGTGTAGATATTTACATGTTCATACAGATGGCAGTGTAGATATTTCCATGTTTATGCAGATGGCTGTGTAGTTATTTCTATGTTTATGCAGATGACTCTGTAGCTATTTCCATGAATATACAGATGGCGGTGTAGATATTTCCATTTTTATAGAGACAGCTGTGTAGATATTTCCCTGTTTATACAGATAGCGCTGTAGACATTTCCATGTATATAGAGATGGCGGTGTAGATATTTCTATTTTTATAGAGAGGGCGTGTAGTTTTTTCCACGTGTATAGAGATGGCAGTGTAGTTATTTCCATGTTTATAGAGATAGCGGTGGAGATATTTCCATGTTTATACAGATAGCGGTGTACATATTTCCATGTTTATACAGATAGCGGTGTAGATATTTCCATGTTTAAAAAGATGGCGGTGTACATAGTTCCATGTCTATGGAGATGGCGGTGTAGATATTTTCATGTTTATAGAGATGGCGGTGTAGATATTTCTATGTTCATAGAGATTGCGGTGTAGATATTTGCATGTTTATAGAGATAGCGGTGTATGTATTTCTATGTTTATAGAGATACGGGTGAAGTTATTTCCATGTATATAGAGATGGCAGTGTAGATATTTCCACGTTTATGCAGATGGCGGTGTAGATATTTCCATGTTTATAGAGATAGGGGTGTAAATATTTCCATGTTTATACAGATGGCCGTGTAGATATTTCCATGTGTATACATATGTCAGTGTAGATATTAACATGTTTATAGAAATGGCGGTATAGATATTTCCATGGTTATAGAGATAGCGGAGTACATATTTCCATGTTTATACAGATAGCGGTGTAAATATTTCCATGTTTATACAGACACCGGTGCAGATATTTCCATGTTTATAGAGATCGTTGTGTAGATATTTCCATGTTGATACAGATGGCTGTGTAGATATTTTCTTGTGTATACTGATGCTAGTGTATATATTTCCATGTTTATAGAGTTGGAGGTGTAGATATTTCCATGTTTATACAGACGACTGTGTAGATATTTGCATGTTTATTCACCTGGCGGTGTAGATATTTTCTTGTGTATTCAGATAGTGGTGTAGGTATTTCCATGTTTATACAGATAGCGGTGTAAATATCTCCATGTTTATTGAGATAGCGGTGTAGATATTTCCAACCTTGCACAGATTGTGGTGCAGATATTTCCATCTTTACACAGATAGCTCTGTATATATTTCCAAGTTTACACAGATAGCTGCGTAGGTATTTACGTGTTTACACAGATAGCTTTGTAGATATTTCCATGTTTATACTGATAGCGGTGTAGATATTTCCATGTTTATACTGATAGCGGTGTAGATATTTACATGTTTATACTGATAGCGGTGTAGATATTTCCATGTTCATACAGATAGAGGTAGAGTTATTTCCATGTTTATACAGATAGCGATGTAGATATTTACATGTTTATACAGATAGTGGTGTAGATATAAACATGTTTATAGAGATAACGGTGTAAATATTTCCATGTTTATACAGATGGCGTGAAGATATTTCCATGTGTTTACATATGGTAATGTAGATATTTCCATGTTTATAGAGATGGTGGTGTAGATATTTCTATGTTTATACAGATGGTGGTGTAGATATTTCCATGTTTATACAGATGACTGTGTAGATATTTGAATGTTCATACAGATTGCAGTGTATATATTTCCATGTTTATAGAGATAGTGGTGTAGATATTTCCATGTATATACAGATGGCGGTGTAGTTATTTCCATGTTTATACAGATGGCGGTGTAGGTATTTACATGTTTATACAGATGGAGGTGTAGATATTTCCATGTTTATACACATAGCGGTGTAGATACTTCCATGTTTACAGAGATAGCGGTGTAGATATTTCCATCTTTGCACAGATTGTGGTGTAGATATTTCCATCTTTACACAGATAGCGGTGTAGATATTTCATAGTTTACACAGATACCTGTGTAGATATTTCCATGTTTGCACAGATAGGGTTGTAGATATTTCCGTGTTTATACAGATAGCAGTGTAGATGTTTCTATGTTTACACAGATAGTGGTGGAGATATTTCCTTGTTTATACAGATCGTGGTGGAGATATTTCCATGTTTATACAGATAGCGGTGTAGATATTTCCATGTTTCTACAGGTAGCGGTGTAGATTTTTCCATTTTATACAGATCGCGATGTAGATATTTCCATCTTTCCACAGATGGTAGTGTAGAGATTTCCATGTTTATAGAGATCGCGGTGTAAATGTTTCCGTGTTTATACAGATGGCTGTGTAGATATTTCCATGTGTATACATATGGCAATGTAGGTATTTCCATGTTTATAGAGATGTTGGTGTAGATATTTCCATGTTTATACAGATGACTGTGTAGATATTTGCATGTTTATACAGATGGCGGTGTAGATATTTCCAAGTTCATAGAGATAACGGTGTAGATATTTCCATGTTTATACAGAGAGCGGTGTAGATATGTCCATGTTTATAGAGAGAATGGTGTAGATATTTCCATATTTATACAGATAGCGGTGTAGATATTTCCATGTATAAACAGATGTCTGTGTATATATTTCCATGTTTAAACAGATGGCGGTGTAGATATTTACTTGATTAAACAAATAGCGGTGTAGATATTTCCATCTTTATACAGATAGCGGTGTAGATATTTCCATGTATATACAGATGGCTGTGTAGATATTTCCTTGTTTATACAAATAGCGGTGTAGTTATTTCTATGTTTATACAGTTAGCGGTGTAGATATTTCCATGTATATACAGATGGCTGTGTAGATATTTCCATGTTTATATAGATGGCTGTGTAGATATTTCCATGTTTATACTGATGACTTTGTAGGTATTTCCATGTTTATACAGATAGTGGTGTAGATATTTCCATGTTTATAAAGATCGCGGTGTAGATATTTCCATGTTTATGCAGATCGCGGTGTAGATATTTCCATGTTTATACAGATAGCGGTGTAGATATTTCCATATTTTTACAGATATTGGTGTAGATATTTCCATGTTTACACTGATTGCGGTGTAGATATTTCCATCTTTCTACAGATGGCATTGTAGATATTTCCATGTTTATACAGATGGTGGTGTAGATATTTCCATGTTTATATTGATGGTGCTGTAGATATTACCATGTTTATACAGATAACGGTGTAGATATTTCCATGTTTATACAGATAGCGGTGTAGATATTTCCATGTTTACACAGATAGTGGTGTAGATATTTCCGTGTTGATACACATGCCGGAGTAAATACTTCCATCTTTATGGAGATGGCAGTGTAGATATTTTCATGTTTATAAAGATGGCGGTGTAGATATTTCCATATTTATAGAGATAGCGGTGTAGATATTTCCATCTTTCTACAGATGGCAGTGTAGATATTTCCATGTTTATACAGATGGCGGTGTAGATATTTCCATATTTATACAGATGCCTGTGTAGATATTTCCATGTGTATACAGATGGTATTGTAGCTATTTCCATGTTTACACAGATGGTGGTGTAGATATTTCCATGTTTATTCAGATGACTGTGTAGATATTTCCATGTTTTTACAGATGGCAGTGTAGATATTTCAATGTATATAGAGATGGCGCTGTAGATATTTCCATATTTATACAGATAACGGTGGAGATATTTCCATGTTTATACAGAGAGCAGTGGAGATATTTCCATGTTTATACACATAGTGGTGTACATATTTCCATGTTTATAGAGACAGCGGTGTAGGTATGTCCATGTTTATACTGATAGCGGTTCAGATATTTCCATGTTTATTCAGATGCCTATGCAGATATTTCCATATTTATACAGAGGGCTGTGTAGATATTTCTAGGTTTATACAGAAGACAGTGTAGATATTTCCATGTTCCTACACATGACTGTTTAGGTATTTCCATGTTTATACAGATGGGTTTGTAGATATTTCCATGTTTATAGAGATAGCGGTGTAGATATTTCCATGTTTATACAGATAGCAGTGTATATATTTCCATGTTTGTACAGATGGCGGTGTTGATGTTTCCATCTATACTCAGATTGCCGTGTAGGTATTTCCATGTGTATACAGATGGCATTGAAGATGTTTCCATGTTTATACAGATGGTGGTGTAGATATTTCCATGTTTACACAGATGACTGTATAGGTATTTCCATGTTTATACAGATGGCGTTGTAGATATTTCCATGTTTATAGAGATAGCGGTGTAGATATTTCCATATTTATACAGATAAAAGTGTAGGAATTTCCATGTTTATACACATATCGGTGTAAACATTTCCATGTTTATACAGATCACGGTGTAGATATTTCCATGTTTATAGAGATAGCGGTATATATATTTCCAGGGTTATACAGATAGCGCTGTAGATATTTCCATGTTTATACCGACCGCGGTGTAGATATTTCCATGTTTATACAGATAGTGGTGCAGATATTTCCATGTTCGTACAGATAGCGGTGTTGATATTTCCGTCTATACACAGATGACCATGTAGATATTTCTATGTTTATACAGATGGCGGTGCAGATATTTCTATGGATATGTAGATTGCGGTGTAGATATTTCCATGTATATACAGATAGCGGTGTAGTTATTTCCATGTTTATATAGAGAGCGGTGTAGATATTTCCATTTATGTACACACGGCTGTGTAGGTATTTCCATGTTTATACAGATTGCGGTGTAGATATTTCCATGTTTATACAGATCATGGTGTAGATATTTCCATGTATATACAGATCGCGGTGTTGATATTACCAAGTTTATAGGGATAGCAGTGCAAATATTTCCACATTCATACAGATAGCGGTGTAGTTATTAGCACGTTTATACAGATAGTGGTGTAGATATTTCCATGTATAAACAGATGTCTATGTATATATTTCCATGTTTAAACAGATGGCGGTGTAGATATATACTTCTTTATTCAAAAAGCGGTGTAATTATTTCCATGTTTATACAGATCACGGTGCAGATATTTCCTTGTTTATACAAATAGCGGTGTAGTTATTTCAATGTTTATACAGATAGCGGTGTGGATATTTCCTTGTTTCAACAAATAGAGGTGTAGATATTATCATCTTTATAGAGATCACGGTGTAGATATTTCCTTGTTTATACAAATAGCGGTGTAGTTATTTCAATGTTTATACAAATAGCGGTGTAGTTATTTCCTTGTTTATACAGATAGCGGTGTAGATATTTCCCTGTATATACAGATGGCTGTGTAGATATTTCCTTGTTTATACAAATAGCGGTGTGGTTATTTCTATGTTTATACAGTTAGCGGTGTAGGTATTTCCATGTATATACAGATGGCTGTGTAGATATTTCCATGTTTATATAGATGGCTGTGTAGATATTTCCATGTTTATACAGATGACTTTGTAGGTATTTCCATGTTTATACAGATGGCGGTGAAGATATTCCCATGTTTATAGAGATAGCTGTGTAGATATTTCCATGTTTATACAGATAGTGGTGTAGATATTTCCATGTTTATACAGATCGCGGTGTAGATATTTCCATGTTTATGCAGATCGCGGTGTAGATATTTCCATGTTTATACAGATAGCGGTGTAGATATTTCCATATTTTTACAGATATTGGTGTAGATATTTCCATGTTTACACTGATTGCGGTGTAGATATTTCCATCTTTCTACAGATGGCATTGTAGATATTTCCACGTTTATAGAGATGGCGGTGTAGATATTTCCATGTTTAAACAGATAGCAGTGTAGCTATTTCCATTTTTATAGAGATAGCGGTTTTGATATTTCATATTTATACAGAGAGAGTTGTAGATATTTCCATGTTTATACAGATTGCGGTGTAGATATTTCCATGTTTATACACATAGCGGTGTAGATATTTAAACGTTTATACTGAGGGCGGTGTAGATATTTCCATCTTTCTACAAGTGGCAGTGTAGATATTTCCATGTTTGTGGAGATGGCGCTGTAGATATTTCCATGTTTATATAGATGGCAATGTAGATATTTTCTTTTTTATGTAGATGGCGTTGGAGATATCTCCATGTTTAAAGTGATGGCGGTGTATATATTTCCATGTTGCTGGAGATAGCGGTGTAGATATTTCAATGTTTATAGAGATAGCAGTGTAGTTATTCCCATGTTTATAGAGATAGCGGTGCAGATATTTCCAAGTTTGTACAGATGGTGGTGTTGATATTTCCATCTACACACAGATGGCCGTGTAGATATTTCCATGCTTATACAGATGGCGGCGTAGATATTTCCACGGACATGCAGATGGCGGTGTAGTTATTTCCATGTTTATACAGATAGCGGTGTAGATATTTCCATGTTTACACTGATAGTGGTGTAGATATTTCCGTGTTTATACACATGCCGGAGTAAATACTTCCATCTTTATGGAGATGGAAGTGTAGATATTTTCATGTTTATAAAGATGGCGGTGTAGATATTTCCATATTTATAGAGATAGCGGTGTAAATATTTCCATCTTTCTACAGATGGCAGTGTAGATATTTCCATGTTTATACAGATGGCGGTGTAGATATTTCCATATTTATACAGATGTCTGTGTAGATATTTCCATGTGTATGCAGATGGTATTGTAGCTATTTCCATGTTTACACAGATGGTTGTGTAGATACTTCCATATTTATTCAGATGAATGTGTAGATATTTCCATGTTTTTACAGATGGCAGTGTAGATATTTCAATGTTTATAGAGATGGTGCTGTAGATATTTCCATATTTATACAGATAACGGTGGAGATATTTCCATGTTTATACAGAGAGCAGTGGAGATATTTCCATGTTTATACACATAGCGGTGTACATATTTCCATGTTTATAGAGACAGCGGTGTAGGTATTTCCATGTTTATACAGATAGCGGTTCAGATATTTCCATGTTTATTCAGATGCCTATTCAGATATTTCCATATTTATACAGAGGACTGTGTAGATATTTCTAGGTTTATACAGATGACAGTGTAGATATTTCCATGTTGCTACACATGACTGTGTAGGTATTTCCATGTTTATACTGATGGCTTTGTAGATATTTCCATGTTTATAGAGATAGCGGTGTAGATATTTCCATGTTTATACAGATAGCGGTGTATATATTTCCATGTTTACACAGATGGTGCTGTAGATATTTCCATGTTTATACAGATACCGATTTAGATATTTCCATGCTTATACAGACCACAGTGTAGATATTTCCATGTTTATAGAGATAGCAGTGTAGAAATTTCCATGTTTGTACAGATCGCGGTGTTGATGTTTCCATCTATACAAAGATTGCCGTGTAGGTATTTCCATGTGTATACAGATGGCATTGAAGATATTTCCATGTTTATACAGATGGAGGTGTAGATATTTCCATGTTTACACAGATGACTGTATAGGTGTTTCCATGTTTATACAGATGGCGTTGTAGTTATTTCCATGTTTATAGAGATAGCGGTGTAGATATTTCCATATTTATACAGATAACAGTGTAGAAATTTCCATGTTTATACACATATCGGTGTAAATATTTCCATGTTTATACAGATCACGGTGTAGATATTTCCATGTTTATAGAGATAGCGGTGTATATATTTCCATGTTTATACAGATAGCGGTGTAGATATTTCCATGTTTATACAGACCGTGGTGTAGATATTTCCATGTTTTTACAGATAGTGGTGCAGATATTTCCATGTTTGTACAGATAGCGGTGTTGATATTTCCATCTATACACAGAAGACCGTGTAGATATTTCCATGTTTATACAGATGGCGGTGCAGATATTTCTATGCATATGTAGATGGCGGTGTAGGTATTTCCATGTATATACAGATAGCGGTGTAGTTATTTCCATGTTTATAAAGAGAGCGGTGTAGATATTTCCATTTATGAACACACGGCTGTGTAGGTATTTCCATGTTTATACAGATGGCGGTGTAGATATTTCCATGTTTAAAGAGATAACTTTGTAAGTATTTCCATGTTTATACACATGGCGGTGTAGATATTTCGATGTTTATAGAGATAGCATTGGAGATATTTCCATGTTAATACAGATAGCGGTGTAGATATTTCCATGTTTATACTGATCACGGTGTAGATATTTCCATGTTCATAGAGATACCGGTGTTGATTTTTCCATGTTTATAGAGATAGCTGTGTGAATATTTCCATGTTTATACAGATAGGATTGTAGATATTTGCATGTACATAGAGATGGCGGTGTAGATATTTCCATGTTTATACAGATCACGGTTTAGATATTTCCATGTTTATACAGATCACGGTGTAGATATTTCCATGTTTATACAGGTCATGGTGTAGATATTTCCATGTTTATACAGATCGCGGTGTTGATATTACCATGTTTATAGGGATAGCGGTGCAAATATTTCCACATTTATACAGATAGCGCTGTAGTTATTAGCATGTTTATACAGATAGCGGTGTAGATATTTCCATTTATAAACAGATGTCTGTGTATACATTTCCATGTTTAAACAGATGGCTGTGTAGATATTTCCTTGTTAATACAAATAGCGGTGTATTTATTTCCATGTTTATACAGATAGCGGTGTAGATATTTCCATGTATATACAGATGGCTGTGTAGATATTTCCATGTTTATATAGATGGCTGTGTATATATTTCCATGATTATACAGATGACTTTGTAGGTATTTCCATGTTTATACAGATGGCGGTGTAGATATTACCATGTTTATAGAGATAGCTGTGTAGATATTTCCATGTTTATACAGACAGCGGTGTAGATATTTCCATGTTTATACAGATCGCGGTGTGGATATTTCCATGTTTATATAGACAGCAATGGAGATATTTCCATGTTTATACACATAGCGGTGTACATATTTCCATGTTTATAGAGACAGCGGTGTAGGTATTTCCATGTTTATACAGATAACGGTGAAGATATTTCCATGTTTATACAGATAGCAGTGTAAATATTTCCATGTTTATACAGATCACGGTGTAGTTATTTCCATGTTTATAGAGATAGCGGTGTAGATATTTCCGTGTTTATACAGACCGCGGTGTAGATATTTCCATGTTTATAGAGATAGCGGTGTAGATATTTCCATGTTTATACAGATAGCGGTTTAGATATTTCCATGTTTATACAGATGGTGGTGTAGATATTTCCATGTTTATACAGATGACTGTATAGGTATTTCCGTGTTTTTACAGATGGCATTGTAGATATTTCCATGTTTATAGAGATAGCAGTGTAGATATTTCCATGTTTATACAGATGGCGGTGTAGATATTTCCATGTTTATAGAGATAGCGGTGTAGGTATTTCCATATTTATACAGATATCGGTGTAGATATTTCCATGTTTATACAGATAGCAGTGTAAATATTTCCATGTTTATACAGATCACGGTGTAGTTATTTCCATGTTTATAGAGATAGCGGTGTAGATATTTCCATGTTTTTACAGATAGCGGTTTAGATATTTCCATGTTTATACAGACCGCGGTGTAGATACTTCCATGTTTATACAGTTGGCGGTGTTGATATTTCCATCTATACACAGATGACTGTGTAGATATTTCCATGTTTATACAGATGGCGGCGCAGATATTTCCATGGATATGCAGATGGCGGTGTAGATATTTCCATGTTTATACAGATAGCGGTGTAGTTATTTCCATGTTTATATAGATATCGGTGTAGATATTTCCATGTATATACACATGGCTGTGTAGATATTTCCATGTTTATACAGATGGCGGTGTAGATATTTCCATGTTTATACCGATATCTTTGTAAGTATTTCCATGTTTATACAGATGGCGGTGTACATATTTCCATGTTTATAGAGATGGCGGTGTAGATATTTCCATGTTTATACAGATCATGGTGTAGATATTTCCATGTTTATACAGATCGCGGTGTTGATATTACCATGTTTAAAGGGATAGCGGTGCAAATATTTCCACATTTATACAGATAGCGGTGTAGTTATTAGCATGTTTATACAGATAGCGGTGTAGATATTTCCATGTATAAACAGATGTCTGTGTATATATTTCCATGTTTAAACAGATGGCGGTGTAGATATTTCCTTGTTTATACAAATAGCGGTGTAGTTACTTCCATGTTTATACAGACAGCGGTGTAGATATTTCCATGTATATACAGATGTCTGTGTAGATATTTCCATGTTTATACAGATGGCTGTGTAGATATTTCCATGTTTATACAGATGACTTTGTAGGTATTTCCATGTTTATACAGATGGCGGTGTAGATATTTCCATGTTTATAGAGATAGCTGTGTAGATATTTTCATGTTTATACAGACGGCGGTGTAGATATTTCCATGTATATACAGATCGAGGTGTAGATATTTCCATGTTTATACGGACAGCAGTGGAGATATTTCCATGTTTATACACATAGCGGTTTACATATTTCCATGTTTATTGAGACAGCGGTGTAGGTATTTCCATGTTTATACAGATAGCGGTGTAGATATTTCCATGTTTATACAGATGCCTATGGAGATATTTCCATATTCATTCAGAGGGCTGTGTAGATATTTCCATGTTTATACAGATGGCAGTTTAGATATTTCCATGTTCCTACACATCACTGTGTAGGTATTTCCATGTTTACACAGATGGCTTTGTATATATTTCCATGTTTATAGAGATATCGGTGCAGATATTTCCATGTTTACACAGATAGCGGTGTATATATTTCCATGTTTATACAGATCTTGGTGTAGATATTTCCATGTTTATACAGATACCGGTGTAGGTATTTCCATGTTTATACAGACCACAGGGTAGATATTTCCATGTTTATAGAGATAGCGGTGTAGATATTTCCATGTTTGTACAGATGGGGGTGTTGATTTTTCCATCTATACACAGATTGCTGTGTAGGTATTTCCATGTGTATACAGATGGCATTGTAGATATTTCCATATTTATACAGATGGTGCTGTAGATATTTCCATGTTTATACAGATGACTGTATAGTTATTTCCATGTTTTCAGATGGCATTGTAGATATTTCCATGTTTATAGAGATAGCAGTGTAGATATTTCCATATTTATACAGATGGCGGTGTAGATATTTCCATGTTAATACAGACAACGGTGTAGATATTTCCATGTTTATACAGATAGCCGTGTAAATATTTCCATGTTTATACAGATCCCGGTGTAGATATATCCATGTTTATAGAGACAGCGGTGTAGATATTTCCATGTTTATACAGATAGCGGTGCAGATATTTCCATGTATATACAGAACGCGGTGTAGATATATCCATGTTTATACAGATTGCGGTGTAGATATTTCCATATTTATACAGATCGCGGTGTAGATATTTCCATGTTTATACAGATAGCGGTGTAGATATTTCCATGTTTATACAGATAGCGCTGTAGGTATTTCCATGTTTATACAGATGGCAGTGTACATATTTCCACGTTTATAGAGATTGCGTTGTAGATATTTCCATGTTTATAGAAATAGCGTTGTAGATATAACCGTGTTCATAGAGATAGCAGTGAGGATACTTCCATGTTTATACAGATAGCAGTGTAGATATTTCCATTTTCATAGAGATAGCGGTTTAGATACTTCATATTTATACAGATAGCGGTGTAGATATTTCCGTGTTTATACAGATTGCGGTGTAGATATTTCCATGTACCTACACATGACTGTGTAGGTATTTCTATGTTTATACAGATGGGTTTGTAGATATTTCCATGTTTATGGAGATAGCGGTGCAGATATTTCCATGTTTATACTGATAGCGGTGTAAATATTTCCATGTTTCTACAGATCGTGGTGTAGATATTTCCATGTTTATACAGATACCGGTGTAGATATTTACATGTTTATACAGACCGCAGTGTAGGTATTTCCATGTTTATAGAGATAGCGGTGTAGATATTTCCATGTTTGTACAGATGGCATTGTTGATGCTACCATCTATACACAGATTGTCATTTAGGTATTTCCATGTGTATACAGATGGCATTGTAGATATTTTCATGTTTATTGAGATGGTGGTGTAGATATTTCCAAGTTTATACAGATGACTCTATAGGTATTTCCAAGTTTTTACAGATGGCATTGTAGATATTTCCGTGTTTATAGAGATAGCAGTGTAGCTATTTCCATGTTTATACAGATGGCTGTGTAGATATTTCCATGTTTATAGAGATAGCGGTGTAGATATTTCCATATTTATAGAGATAACTGTGAAGATGTTTCCATGTTTATACAGATAGCGGTGTAAATATTTCCATGTTTATACAGATCATGGTGCAGATATTTCCATGTTTATATAGATAGCGGTGTAGTTATTTCCATGTTTGTACAGATGGCGGTGTTGATATTTCCATCTATACACAGATGACCGTGTAGATATTTCCATGTTTATACAGATGGTGGCACAGATATTTCTATGGATATGTAGATGGCGGTGTAGATATTTCCATCTTTATACAGATAGCGGTGTAGTTATTTCCATGTTTATATAGATAGCGGTGTAGATATTTCCATGTATATACACATGGCTGTGAAGATACTTCCATGTTTATACAGATGGCGGTGTAGATATTTCCATGTTTATACAGATCGCGGTGTAGATATTTCCATGTTTATACAGATCGCGGTGTAGATATTTCCATGTTTATACAGATCATGGTGTAGATATTTCCATGTTTATACAGATCGCGGTGTTGATATTACCATGTTTATAGGGATAGCGGTGCAAATATTTCCACATTTATACAGATAGCGGTGTAGTTATTAGCATGTTTATACAGATAGCGGTGTAGATATTTCCATGTATAAACAGATGTCTGTGTATATATTTACATGTTTAAACAGATGGCGGTGTAGATATTTCCTTGTTTATACAAATATCGGTGTAGTTATTTCCATGTTTTTACAGATAGCTGTGTAGATATTTCCATGTATATACACATGGCTGTGTAGATATTTCAATGTTTATACAGATGGCTCTGTAGATATTTCCATGTTTATACAGATGACTTTGTAGGTATTTCCATGTTTATACAGATGGCGGTGTAGATATTTCCATGTTTATAGAGATAGCTGTGTAGATATTTCCATGTTTTTACAGATAGCGGTGCAGATATTTCCATGTATATACAGAACGCCGTGTAGATATTTCCATGTTTATACAGATTGCGGTGTAGATATTTCCATATTTATACAGATCGCGGTGTAGATATTTCCATGTTTATACAATTAGAGGTGTACATATTTCCATGTTTATACAGATAGCGCTGTAGGTATTTCCATGTTTATACAGATGGCAGTGTAGATATTTCCATTTTCATAGAGATAGCGGTTTAGATACATCATATTTATACAGATAGCGGTGTAGATATTTCCGTGTTTATACAGATTGCGGTGTAGTTATTTCCATGTTTATAGGGAAAGCGTTGCAAATATTTCCATATTTATACAGATAGCGGTGTAGTTATTAGCATGTTTATACAGATAGCGGTGTAGATATTTCCATGTATAAACAGATGTCTGTGTATATATTTCCATGTTTAAACAGATGGCGGTGTAGATATTTCCTTGTTTATACAAATAGCGGTGTAGTTATTTCCATGTTTATACAGATAGCGGTGTAGATATTTCCATGTTTATACTGATGACTTTGTAGGTATTTCCATGTTTATACAGATGGCGGTGTAGATATTTCCATGTTTATAGAGATAGCTGTGTAGATATTTCCATGATTATACAGACAGCGGTGTAAGTATTTCCATGTTTATACAGATCGTGGTGTAGATATTTCCATGTTTATACAGAAAGCAGTGGAGATATTTCCATGTTTATACAATTAGCGGTGTACATATTTCCATGTTTATAGAGACAGCGGTGTAGGTATTTCCATGTTTATACAGATAGCAGTGTAGATATTTCCATTTTCATAGAGATAGCGGTTTAGATACATCATGTTTATACAGATAGCGGTGTAGATATTTCCGTGTTTATACAGATTGCGGTGTAGATATTTCCATGTACCTACACATGACTGTGTAGGTATTCCCATGTTTATACAGATGGGTTTGTAGATATTTCCATGTTTATAGAGATAGCGGTGCAGATATTTCCATGTTTATACTGATAGCGGTGTAAATATTTACATGTTTCTACAGATCGTGGTGTAGATATTTCCATGTTTATACAGATACCGGTGTAGATATTTACATGTTTATACAGACCGCAGTGTAGGTATTTCCATGTTTATAGAGATAGCGGTGTAGATATTTCCATGTTTGTACAGATGGCGTTGTTGATGCTACCATCTATACACTGATTGTCATTTAGGTATTTCCATGTGTATACAGATGGCATTGTAGATATTTCCATGTTTATACAGATGGTGGTGTAGATATTTCCAAGTTTATACAGATGACTCTATAGGTATTACCATGTTTTTACAGATGGCATTGTAGATATTTCCGTGTTTATAGAGATAGCAGTGTAGCTGTTTCCATGTTTATACAGATGGCTGTGTAGATATTTAAATGTTTATAGAGATAGCGGTGTAGATATTTCCATATTTATAGAGATAACTGTGAAGGTATTTCCATGTTTATACAGATAGCGGTGTAAATATTTCCATGTTTATACAGACATTAATGCAGTTATTTCCATGTTTATATAGATAGCGGTGTAGTTATTTCCATGTTTATGCAGATAGCGGTGTAGATATTTCCATGTTTATACAGACCGCGGTGTAGATATTTCCACGTTTATACAGATAGCGGTGTAGATATTTCCATGTTTGTACAGATGGCGGTGTTGATATTTCCATCTATACACAGATGACCGTGTAGATATTTCCATGTTTATACAGATGGCAGCACAGATATTTCTATGGATATGTAGATGGCGGTGTAGATATTTCCATGTTTATACAGATAGCGGTGTAGTTATTTCCATGTTTATATAGATAGCGGTGTAGATATTTCCATGTATATACACATGGCTGTGTAGATATTTCCATGTTTATACAGATGGCGGTGTAGATATTTCCATGTTTATACAGATCGCGGTGTAGTTAGTTCCATGTTTATACAGATCGAGGTGTAGATATTTCCATGTTTATACAGATCATGGTGTAGATATTTCCATGTTTATACAGATCGTGGTGTTGATATTACCATGTTTATAGGGATAGCGGTGCAAATATTTCCACATTTATACAGATAGCGGTGAAGTTATTAGCATGTTTATACAGATAGCGGTGTAGATATTTCCATGAATAAACAGATGTCTGTGTATATATTTACATGTTTAAACAGATGGCGGTGTAGATATTTCCTTGTTTATACAAATAGCGGTGTAGTTATTTCCATGTTTATACAGATAGCTGTGTAGATATTTCCAAGTATATACACATGGCTGTGTAGATATTTCAATGTTTATACAGATGGCTCTGTAGATATTTCCATGTTTATACAGATGACTTTGTAGGTATTTCCATGTTTATACAGATGGCGGTGTAGATATTTCCATGTTTATAGAGATAGCTGTGTAGATATTTCCATGTTTTTACAGATAGCGTTGCAGATATTTCCATGTATATACAGAACGCCGTGTAGATATTTCCATGTTTATACAGATTGCGGTGTAGATATTTCCATATTTATACAGATCGCGGTGTAGATATTTCCATGTTTATACAATTAGCGGTGTACATATTTCCATGTTTATACAGATAGCGCTGTAGGTATTTCCATGTTTATACAGATGGCAGTGTAGATATTTCCATTTTCATAGAGATAGCGGTTTAGATTCATCATATTTATACAGATAGCGGTGTAGATATTTCCGTGTTTATACAGATTGCGGTGTAGTTATTTCCATGTTTATAGGGAAAGCGTTGAAAATATTTCCATATTTATACAGATAGCGGTGTAGTTATTAGCATGTTTATACAGATAGCGGTGTAGATATTTCCATGTATAAACAGATGTCTGTGTATATATTTCCATGTTTAAACAGATGGCGGTGTAGATATTTCCTTGTTTATACAAATAGCGGTGTAGTTATTTCCATGTTTATACAGTTAGCGGTGTAGATATTTCCATGTTTATACTGATGACTTTGTAGGTATTTCCATGTTTATACAGATGGCGGTGTAGATATTTCCATGTTTATACAGATAGCGCTGTAGGTATTTCCATGTTTATACAGATGGCAGTGTAGATATTTCCACGTTTATAGAGATTGCGGTGTAGATATTTCCATGTTTATAGAGATAGCGGTGTAGATATATCCGTGCTCATAGAGATAGCAGTGAGGAAACTTCCATGTTTATACAGATAGCAGTGTAGATATTTCCATTTTCATAGAGATAGCGGTTTAGATACTTCATATTTATACAGATAGCGGTGTAGATATTTCCATGTTTTTACAGATTGCGGTGTAGATATTTCCATGTACCTACACATGACTGTGTAGGTATTTCCATGTTTATACAGATGGCTTTGTAGATATTTCCATGTTTATAGAGATAGCGGTGCAGATATTTCCATGTTTATACAGATAGCGGTGTAAATATTTCCATGTTTCTACAGATCGTGCTGTAGCCATTTCCATGTTTATACAGATACCGGTGTAGATATTTACATGTTTATACAGACCGCAGTGTAGGTATTTCCATGTTTATAGAGACAGCGGTGTAGATATTTCCATGTTTGTACAGATGGCGTTGTTGATGCTACCATCTATACACAGATTGTCACTTAGGTATTTCCATGTGTATACAGATGGCATTGTAGATATTTCCATGTTTATACAGATGGTGGTGTAGATATTTCCAAGTTTATACAGATGACTCTATAGGTATTTCCATGTTTTTACAGATGGCATTGTAGATATTTCCGTGTTTATAGAGATAGCAGTGTAGCTATTTCCATGTTTATACAGATGGCTGTGTAGATATTTCCAGGTTTATAGAGATAGCGGTGTAGATATTTCCATATTTATAGAGATAACTGTGAAGATATTTCCATGTTTATACAGACCGCGGTGTAGATATTTCCACGTTTATACAGATAGCGGTGTAGATATTTCCATGTTTCTACAGATGGCGGTGTTGATATTTCCATCTATACACAGATGACCGTGTAGATATTTCCATGTTTATACAGATGGCGGCACAGATATTTCTATGGATATGAAGATGGTGGTGTAGATATTTCCATGTTTATACAGATCGTGGTGTAGTTATTTCCATGTTTATAGGGAAAGCGTTGCAAATATTTCCACATTTATACAGATAGCGGTGTAGTTATTAGCATGTTTATACAGATAGCGGTGTAGATATTTCCATGTATAAACAGATGTCTGTGTATATATTTCCATGTTTAAACAGATGGCGGTGTAGATATTTCCTTGTTTATACAAATAGCGGTGTAGTTATTTCCATGTTTATACAGATAGCGGTGTAGATATTTCCATGTATATACAGATGTCTGTGTAGATATTTCCATGTTTATACAGATGGCTGTGTAGATATTTCCATGTTTATACTGATGACTTTGTAGGTATTTCCATGTTTATACAGATGGCGGTGTAGATATTTCCATGTTTATAGAGATAGCTGTGTAGATATTTCCATGATTATACAGACAGCGGTGTAAATATTTCCATGTTTATACAGATCGTGGTGTAGATATTTCCATGTTTATACAGAAAACAGTGGAGATATTTCCATGTTTATACAATTAGCGTTGTACATATTTCCATGTTTATAGAGACAGCGGTGTAGGTATTTCCATGTTTATACAGATAGCAGTGTAGATATTTCCATTTTCATAGAGATAGCGGTTTAGATACATCATATTTATACAGATAGCGGTGAAGTTATTTCCGTGTTTATACAGATTGAGGTGTAAATATTTCCATGTACCTACACATGACTGTGTAGGTATTTCCATGTTTATACAGATGGGTTTGTAGATATTTCCATGTTTATGGAGATAGCGGTGCAGATATTTCCATGTTTATAACGATAGCGGTGTAAATATTTCCATGTTTCTACAGATCGTGGTGTAGATATTTCCATGTTTATACAGATGCCGGTGTAGATATTTACATGTTTATACGGACCGCAGTGTAGGTATTTCCATGTTTATAGAGATAGCGGTGTAGATATTTCCATGTTTGTACAGATGGCGTTGTTGGTGCTACCATCTATACACAGATTGTCATTTAGGTATTTCCATGTGTATACAGATGGCATTGTAGATATTTCCATGTTTACAGATGGTGGTGTAGATATTTCCAAGTTTATACAGATGACTCTATAGGTGTTTCCATGTTTTTACAGATGGCATTGTAGATATTTCCGTGTTTATAGAGATAGCAGTGTAGCTATTTCCATGTTTATACAGATGGCTGTGTAGATATTTAAATGTTTATAGAGATAGCGGTGTAGATATTTCCATATTTATAGAGATAACTGTGAAGGTATTTCCATGTTTATACAGATAGCGGTGTAAATATTTCCATGTTTATACAGATCATGATGCAGATATTTCCATGTTTATATAGATAGCGGTGTAGTTATTTCCATGTTTATGCAGATAGCGGTGTAGATATTTCCATGTTTATACAGACCGCGGTGTAGATATTTCCACGTTTATACAGATAGCGGTGTAGATATTTCGATGTTTGTACAGATGGCGGTGTTGATATTTCCATCTATACACAGATGACCGTGTAGATATTTCCATGTTTATACAGATGGCGGCACAGATATTTCTATGGATATGTAGATGGCGGTGTAGATATTTCCATGTTTATACAGATAGCGGTGTAGTTATTTCCATGTTTATATAGATAGCGGTGTAGATATTTCCATGTATATACACATGGCTGTGTAGATATTTCCATGTATATACAGATGGCGGTGTAGATATTTCCATGTTTATACAGATCGCGGTGTAGGTATTTCCATGTTTATACAGATCGCGGTGTAGATATTTCCATGTTTATACAGATCATGGTGTAGATATTTCAATGTTTATACAGATCGCGGTGTTGATATTACCATGTTTATAGGGAAAGCGGTGTAGATAATTCCATGTATATACACATGGCTGTGTAGATATTTCCATGTATATACAGATGGCGGTGTAGATATTTCCATGTTTATACAGATCGCGGTGTAGGTATTTCCATGTTTATACAGATCGCGGTGTAGATATTTCCATGTTTATACAGATCATGGTGTAGATATTTCCATGTTTATACAGATCGCGGTGTTGATATTACCATGTTTATAGGGATAGCGGTGCAAATATTTCCACATTTATACAGATAGCGGTGTAGTTATTAGCATGTTTATACAGATAGCGGTGTAGATATTTCCATGTATAAACAGATGTCTGTGTATATATTTACATGTTTAAACAGATGGCAGTGTAGATATTTCCTTGTTTATACAAATAGCGGTGTAGTTATTTCCATGTTTATACAGATAGCTGTGTAGATATTTCCAAGTATATACACATGGCTGTGTAGATATTTCAATGTTTATACAGATGGCTCTGTAGATATTTCCATGTTTATACAGGTGACTTTGTAGGTATTTCCATGTTTATACAGATGGCGGTGTAGATATTTCCATGTTTATAGAGATAGCTGTGTAGATATTTCCATGTTTTTACAGATAGCGGTGCAGATATTTCCATGTATATACAGAACGCCGTGTAGATATTTCCATGTTTATACAGATTGCGGTGTAGATATTTCCATATATATACAGATCGCGGTGTAGATATTTCCATGTTTATACAGATAGCGGTGTAGATATTTCCATGTTTATAGAGATAGCGCTGTAGGTATTTCCATGTTTATACAGATGGCAGTGTAGATATTTCCACGTTTATAGAGATTGCGGTGTTGATATTTCCATGTTTATAGAGATAGCGGTGTAGATATATCCGTGCTCATAGAGATAGCAGTGAGGATACTTCCATGTTTATACAGATAGCAGTGTAGATATTTCCAATTTCATAGAGATAGCGGTTTAGATACTTCATATTTATACAGATAGCGGTGTAGATATTTCCGTGTTTATACAGATTGCGGTGTAGATATTTCCATGTACCTACACATGACTGTGTAGGTGTTTCCATGTTTATACAGATGGCTTTGTAGATATTTCCATGTTTATAGAGATAGCGGTGCAGTTATTTCCATGTTTATACCGATAGCGGTGTAAATATTTCCATGTTTCTACAGATCGTGGTGTAGATATTTCCATGTTTATACAGATACCGGTGTAGATATTTACATGTTTATACAGACCGCAGTGTAGGTATTTCCATGTTTATAGAGATAGCGGTGTAGATATTTCCATGTTTGTACAGATGGCGTTGTTGATGCTACCATCTATACACAGATTGTCATTTAGGTATTTCCATGTGTATACAGATGGCATTGTAGATATTTCCATGTTTATACAGATGGTGGTGTAGATATTTCCAAGTTTATACATATGACTCTATAGGTATTTCCATGTTTTTACAGATGGCATTGTAGATATTTCCGTGTTTATAGAGATAGCAGTGTAGCTATTTCCATGTTTATACAGATGGCTGTGTAGGTATTTAAATGTTTATAGAGATAGCGGTGTAGATATTTCCATATTTATAGAGATAACTGTGAAGGTATTTCCATGTTTATACAGATAGCGGTGTAAATATTTCCATGTTTATACAGATCATGGTGCAGATATTTCCATGTTTATATAGATAGCGGTGTAGTTATTTCCATGTTTATGCAGATAGCGGTGTAGATATTTCCATGTTTATACAGACCGCGGTGTAGATATTTCCACGTTTATACAGATAGCGGTGTAGATATTTCCATGTTTGTGCAGATGGCGGTGTTGATATTTCCATCTATACACAGATGACCGTGTAGATATTTCCATGTTTATACAGATGGCGGCACAGATATTTCTATGGATATGTAGATGGCGGTGTAGATATTTCCATGTTTATACAGATCGCGGTGTAGTTATTTCCATGTTTATAGGGAAAGCGGTGCATATATTTCCACATTTATACAGATAGCGGTGTAGTTATTAGCATGTTTACACAGATAGCGGTGTAGATATTTCCATGTATAAAGAGATGTCTGTGTATATATTTCCATGTTTAAACAGATGGCGGTGTAGATATTTCCTTGTTTATACAAATAGCGGTGTAGTTATTTCCATGTTTATACAGATGGCAGTGTAGATATTTCCATGTATATACAGATGTCTGTGTAGATATTTCCATGTGTATACAGATGGCTGTGTAGATATTTCCATGTTTATACTGATGACTTTGTAGGTATTTCCATGTTTATACAGATGGCGGTGTAGATATTTCCATGTTTATACAATTAGCGGTGTAAATATTTCCATGTTTATAGAGATAGCGGTGTAGGTATTTCCATGTTTATACAGATAGCGGTGCAGATATTCCCATGTTTATACAGATGCCTATGGAGATATTTCCATATTCATACAGAGGGCTGTGTAGGTATTTCCATGTTTATACAGATGGCAGTGTAGATATTTCCATGTTCCTACACATCACTGTGTAGGTATTTCCATGTTTATACAGATAGCGGTGCAGATATTCCCATGTTTATACAGATGCCTATGGAGATATTTCCATGTTTATTCAGATACCAGTGTAGATATTTCCATGTTTATACAGACCACAGTGTAGATATTTCCATGTTTATAGAGATAGCGGTGTAGATATTTCCATGTTTGTTCAGATGGGGGTGTTGATTTTTCCATCTATACACAGATTGCCATGTAGGTATTTCCATGTGTATACAGATGGCATTGTAGATATTTCGATATTTATACAGATGGTGTTGTAGCTATTTCCATGTTTATACAGATGACTGTATAGGTATTTCCATGTTTTTACAGATGGCATTGTAGATATTTCCATGTTTATAGAGATAGCCGTGTAGATATTTCCATGTTTATACAGATAACGGTGTAGATATTTCCATGTTTATACAGATAACGGTGTAGATATTTCCATGTTTATACAGATAGAGGTGTAGATATTTCCATGTTTATACAGATAGCGGTGTAGATATTTCCTTGTTTATACAGACCGTGGTGTATATATTTCCATGTTTATACAGATAGCGTTGCAGATATTTCCATGTTTGTACTGATGGCGGTGTTGATATTTCCATCTATGCACAGATGACCGTGTAGATATTTCCATGTTTACACAGATGGCAGCGCAGATATTTCTATGGATATGTAGGTGGCGGTGTAAATATTTCCATGTTTATACAGAAAGCGGTGTAGTTATTTCCATGTTTATATAGATAGCGGTGTAGATATTTCCATGTATATACACATGGCTGTGTAGATATTTCCATGTTTATTCAGATGGCGGTGTAGTTATTTCCATGTTTATACAGATAACTTTGTAAGTATTTCCATGTTTATACAGATTGCGGTGTAGATATTTCGATGTTTATAGAGATAGCAGTGGAGATATTTCCATGTTTATACAGATAGCGGTGTAGATATTTCCATGTTTATACTGATCGCGGTGTAGATATTTCCATGTTTATAGAGATGGCGGTGTAGATATTCCCATGTTCATAGAGATAGCGGTGTTGACTTTTCCATGTTAATAGAGATAGCGGTGTGGATATTTGCATGTTTATACAGATATTGTTGTAGATATTTCCATGTTTATAGAGATAGCAGTGTAGATATTTCCATGTTTATACAGATCACGGTGTAGATGTTTCCATGTTTATGCACATCATGGTGTAGGTATTTCCATGTTTACAGATCGCGGTGTTGATATTACCATGTTTATAGGGATAGCGGTGCAAATATTTCCACATTTATACAGATAGTGGTGTAGTTATTAGCATGTTTATACAGATAGCGGTGTAGATATTTCCATGTATAAACAGATGTCTGTGTATATATTTACATGTTTAAACAGATGGCGGTGTAGATATTTCCTTGTTTATACAAATAGCGGTGTAGTTATTTCCATGTTTATACAGATAGCTGTGTAGATATTTCCATGTATATACACATGGGTGTGTAGATATTTCAATGTTTATACAGATGGCTGTGTAGATATTTCCATGTTTATACAGATGACTTTGTAGGTATTTCCATGTTTATACAGATGGCGGTGTAGATATTTCCATGTTTATAGAGATAGCTGTGTAGATATTTCCATGTTTTTACAGATAGCGGTGCAGATATTTCCATGTATATACAGAACGCGGTGTAGATATTTCCATGTTTATACAGATCTCGGTGTAGATATTTCCATGTTTACAGAGATAGCATTGTATGTATTTCCATCTTTGCACAGATTGCGGTGTAGGTATTGCCTAATTTACACAGATAGCGGTGTAGATATTTCCAAGTTTACACAGATAACTGTGTAGATATTTCCATGTTTACAGAGATAGCATTGTAGATATTTCCGTGTTTATACAGATTGCGGTGTAGTTATTTCCATGTTGATACTGATAGCGGTGTAGATATTTCCATGTTTATACAGGTAGCGATGAAGAAATTCCCATGTTTATACAGATCGATTTGTAGACATTTCCATTTTTCTACAGATGTCAGTGTAGATATTTCCAAGTTTATACAGATGGCACTGTAGATATTTCCATGTTTATACAGATGTTTGTGTAGATATTTCCATGTTTATTCAGATGGCGGTGTAGATATTTCCATGTTTATAGAGATGGCGGTGTAGTTATTTCTATGTTTATAGAGATAGCGTTGTAAATATCTCCATGTTTATAGAGATGGTGGTGTAAGTATTTTCTTGTTTATAGAGTTAGCAGTGTAGATATTTCCATGTTTATACAGATAACGGTGTTGTTATTTCCATGTTTATACAGATAGCGGTGAAGATATTTCCATGTTTATACAGCTCGCGGTGTAGATATTTCCATCTATATACAGATGGCAGTGTAGATATTTCCATGTTTATACAGATAGCGGTGTAGCTATTTCCATGTCTATAGAGATAGCGGTGTAGGTATTTCCATATTTATACAGATTGCGGTGTAGATATTTCCATCTTTATACAGATGGCTGTGTAGTTATTTCAATGTTTATACAGATGGCAGTGAAGTTATTTCCATGTTTATACAGATAGTGTTGTAGATATTTCCATGATTATACAGATGGCAGTGTAGATACATCCATGTTTCTGAAGATGGTGGTGTAGATATTTTCATGTTTATAGAGATGGCGGTGTAGATATTTCCATGTTTATACAGATGTCTGTGTAGATATTTCCATGTTTATGCAGATAGCGGTGTAGATATTTCCATGTTCATAGAGATGGCGGTGTAGATATTTCCATGTTTATACAAATGGCAGTGAAGATATTTCAATGTTCATACAGATAGTGATGTAGATATTTCCATGTTTATACAGATGGCGGTGTAGATACACCCATGTATCTGAAGATGACGGTGTAGATATTTTCATGTTTATAGAGATGGAGGTGTAGATATTTCCATGTATATAGAGATAGCAGTGTAGATATTTTCATGTTTATAGGGAAAGCCGTGTAGGTATTTCCATGTTTATACAGATGGCAGTGTAGATATTTCCATGTTTATACAGATATCGGTGTAGATATTTCCATGTTTACAGAGATAGCGTTGTAGGTATTTCCATCTTTGCATAGATTGCGGTGTAGGTATTGCCAAATTTACACAGATAGCGGTGTAGATATTTCCAAGTTTACACAGATAGCTGTGTGGATATTTCCATGTTTACAGAGATAGCATTGTACATATTTCCATGTTTATACAGTTTGTGGTGTAGTTATTTCCATGCTGATACAGATAGCGGTGTAGATATATCCATGTTTATACAGGTAGCGGTGTAGAAATTCCCATGTTGATACAGATCTCTTTGTAGACATTTCCATCTTTCTACAGATGTCAGTGTAGATATTTCCAAGTTTATACAGATGGCAGTGTAGATATTTCCATGTTTATACAGATATCTGTGTTGATATTTCCATGTTTATGCAGATGGCGGTGTAGATATTTCCATGTTTATAGAGATGGCGGTGAAGTTATTTCTATGTTTATAGAGATAGCGGTGTAAATATCTCCATGTTTATAGAGATGATGGTGTAAGTATTTTCATGTTTATAGAGACAGCGGTTTAGATATTTCCATGTTTATACAGATAACGGTGTTGGTATTTCCATGTTTGTACAGATAGCGCTGTAGATATTTCCATGTTTATACAGCTCGCGGTGTAGATATTTCCATCTTTATACAGATGGCAGTGTAGATATTTCCATGTTTATACAGATAGCGATGTAGAAATTTCCATGTCTATAGAGATAGCGGTGTAGGTGTTTCCATATTTATACAGATTGTGGTGTAGTTATTTCCAACTTTATACAGATGGCGGTGTAGATATTTCCATGTTTATACAGATGGCGGTGAAGATATTTCCATGTTTATACAGATAGTGGTGTAGATATTTCCATGTTTATACAGATGGCGGTTTAGATACATCCATGTTTCTGAAGATGGCGGTGTAGGTATTTTCATGTTTATAGAGATGGCGGTGTACATATTTCCATGTTTATACAGATGTCTGTGTAGATATTTCCATGTTTATGCAGATAGCGGTGTAGATATTTCCATGTTCATAGAGATGGCGGTATAGTTATTTCTAAGTTTATAGAGATAGCGGTGTAAATATTTCCAGGTTTATAGAGATGGTGGTGTAAGTATTTTCATGTTTATAGAGATAGCGGTGTAGGTATTTCCATGTTTATACAGATAGCGGTGTTGGTAATTCCATCTTTATCCAGATAGCGGTGTAGATATTTCCATGTTTATACAGCTCGCAGTGTAGATATTTCCATCTTTATACAGATGGCAGTGTAGATATTTCCATGTTTATACAGATAGCGATGTAGATGTTTCCATGTCTATAGAGATAGCGGTGTAGTTATTTCCATATTTATACAGATTGCGCTGTAGATATTTCCATCTTTATACAGATGGCGGTGTAGATATTTCCATGTTTATACAGATGGCAGTGAAGATATTTCCACGTTTATACAGATAGTGGTGTAGATATTTCCATGTTTATACAGATGGCGGTGTAGATACATTCATGTTTCTGAAGATGGCGGTGTAGATATTTTCATGTTTATAGAGATGGAGGTGTAGATATTTCCATGTATATAGCGATAGCAGTGTAGATATTTTCATGTTTATAGAGAAAGCGGTGTAGGTATTTCCATGTTTATAGAGACAGTGGTGTATATATTTCCATATTTATACAGATAGCGATGTAGGTATTTCCATGTGTATAGAGATTTCGGTGTAGATATTTCCATGTTTCTACAGATGGCGGTGTAGATATTTCCTTGTTTATACATACAGCGGTGTAGATATTTCCATATTTATACAGGTAGCGGTGTAGATATTTCCAAGTTTACAGAGATAGCGTTGTAGTTATTTCCATCTTTGCACACATTGCCGTGTAGATATTTCCATGTTTACGCAGATAGCTGTGTAGATATTTCCAAGTTTACACAGATAGCTGTGTAGATATTTCCATGTTTACACACATACCGTCGTAGATATTTCCATGTTTATACAGATTGTGGTTTAGGTATGTCCATGATTATACAGATAGCGGTGTAGATATTTTCATGTTTATACAGATAGCAGTGGAGTTATTTTCATGTTTATAGAGACTGCGGTATAGATATTTCCATGTTTATACAAATAGCGGTGTAGATATTTCCATGTTCACAGAGATAGCAGTGTAGGTATTTCCGTCTTTCCACAGATTGCTTTGTAGATATTTCCATTTTGACACAGATAGCTGTGTAGATATTTCCAAGTTTACACAGATAGCTGTGTAGATATTTCCATGTTTACGCAGATAGCATTGTATATATTTCCATGTTTATACAGATAGCGGTGTAGATATTTCCATCTTTATACAGAAAGTGGTGTAGATATTTCCATGTTTATACAGATAGCGGTGGAGATATTTCCCTGTTTATACAGATAGCGATGTAGATATTTCCATGTTTATACAGATAACGGTGTAGATATTTCCATGTTTATAGAGACGGCGGTGTAAATAGTTCCATGTTTATACAGATAGCGTTGTAAATGTTTACACATTTACAGGGATAGCGGTGTAGATATTTCCACGTTTACAGAGATTTTATGAAAAGTTACTTTATGAAGACCAAACAAATCATTGGGGTACCTACCTTATGGCATTTTTTACATTGAGAGTGTTAAAAATACCCCTACCCTAACCAAAACCCTGACATATAGAGCCAGGAAAGGCCATGCAATAAAGGATTCTTGGGCTTGTATGCCTGATAACAAAAACTTATCACAGAAGCCTGCAAAAAACACAATCTTGCACAAAGCCCATTGCAACTTTGCACACAACAATGCTTCTGAAGGATATTTGCCCAACAACTGCCTGTCCAACCTGTGCCTGGCATCACCTTTGTTATTGATCTTTGTAGCCAAGGATAGTCATTTCCAAATGATCATATAATCTTCCTCATTTTTTCTTTTGTCTTCCTTTACCTCCGTGAATATGCATATAGTTTACTCTGGCTTGCCTGTTTCTATTGCAAGGCTCTGTTTCCAAACGAATATCTTTTTCTTGTGGAGAGCCTCTCTCTGTTTGTTATTTAGGTTGATAAGAGAAATGTGAACATTTGAGAGCTCAGGTAAAAGGCCTTTGTCTACAGTGAAACTTTTTTGCACCCTTAGATGCTTACTTCCACTACAACTTGCAGGTGGGCCTTGAAAAGTTCTTGGAATAAGTTTGAGATTTGGTCTTCTCCGATTCATTTAGCATAGATTCTCAAAATGTGGTCCCTGGACCCACAGCATCAGCATCACCTGGAGATTGTTAGAAATGCAAATCATCGGGCCTCATTCCAGACCCTCAGCTGGAAACTCTAGGGGCATGGCCAGACCCTCTGTAGCTGAACAAGCCATCCAGGTGGTTTTGATGCAGCTAAAGTTTTGGAACAACTAATGTAGCCCCATTTGGAAAACTTGCCTCTACAGGCCTCCCTAGCTGGTAAGCTGCTAGCATTTTTTGTTTGTTTGTTTCTTCGTTTTGATACAGGGTCTTGCTCTGTTGACCAGACCGTGACCTCCTGGGTTCAAGCGAGGACTCAGCCTCCTGAGTAGCCGGGACTACAGGTATGTGCCACCACCATGCCCAACTACTTTTTGTATTTTTTTTTTTGTAGGGATGTGGTTTTAGCCCAGGCTAGTCTCAAACTCCTGGACTCAAGCAATCTGCCCACTTTGGCCTCACGAAGTGCTGGGATTATAGGCATGGGCCACCACTCCTGGCCCAAAGTTCATATTTTAACTACTAACCTAAATTATTTTAAAAACAAAATTCTCCTTGGACTCAAACCAGGTCAGAGTGACATGATCATGTGCCTGTTTTGTGCAGGGTGAAGTGAGACTATTATCTAGGAAATAGCTGAAATGTCCTGAGGGTGACAAAGAGGAGCTGTGTTTTCAGCCAAATATCAGAACCAGGGCCACTGCCTGCCACTGAACCATAGCGGGGACCCCTACTTTGTGTTTATCTGTGGTGGCTATGCTTGCCCACCTGGGTGGGAACCCCGAGAATGACTCCAGACTTTTCCAGGGACTGCATGCCAGGGTATTTTTACAATTTTTGTGTAGACTTTGTTCGGGTGGAAAAGTTATTTTATGAAGACGAAACAAGCAATTGGGGTACCTACCTTATGGCATTTTTTACATTGAGAGTGTTAAAAATACCCCTCCCCTAACCAAAACCCTGACAAATAGAGCCAGGGAAGGTCATGCAATAAAGGATTCTTGGGCTTGTATGCCTGATAACAAAAACTTATCACAGAAGACTGCAAAAAACACAATCTTGCACAAAGCCCATTGCAACTTTGCACACAACAATGCTTCTGAAGGATATTTGCCCAACAACTGCCTGTCCAACCTGTGCCTGGCATCACCTTTGTTATTGATCTTTGTAGCCAAGGATAATCGTTTCCAAATGATCATATAATCTTCCTCATTTTTTCTTTTGTCTTCCTTTACCTCCGTGAATATGCATATAGTTTACTCTGGCTTGCCTGTTTCTATTGCAAGGCTCTGTTTCCAAACGAATATCTTTTTCTTGTGGAGAGCCTCTCTCTGTTTGTTATTTAGGTTGATAAGAGAAATGTGAACATTTGAGAGCTCAGGTAAAAGGCCTTAGTCTACAGTGAAACTTTTTTGCACCCTTAGATGCTTACTTCCACTACAACTTGCAGGTGGGCCTTGAAAAGTTCTTGGAATAAGTTTGAGCTTTGGTCTTCTCCAATTCATTTAGCATAGATTCTCAAAATGTGGTCCCTGGACCCACAGCATCAGCATCACCTGGAGATTGTTAGAAATGCAAATCATCGGGCCTCATTCCAGACCCTCAGCTGGAAACTCTAGGGGCATGGCCAGACCCTCTGTAGCTGAACAAGCCATCCAGGTGGTTTTGATGCAGCTAAAGTTCTGGAACAACTAATGTAGCCCCATTTGGAAAACTTGGCTCTACAGGCCTCCCTAGCTGGTAAGCTGCTAGCATTTTTTGTTTGCTTGTTTGTTTGTTTTGATACAGGGTCTTGCTCTGTTGACCAGACCGTGACCTCCTGGGTTGAAGTGAGGACTCAGCCTCCTGAGTAGCCGGGACTACAGGTATGTGCCACCACCATGCCCAACTACTTTTTGTATTTTTTTTTTTTGTAGGGATGTGGTTTTAGCCCAGGCTAATCTCAAACTCCTGGACTCAAGCAATCTGCCCACTTTGGCCTCACAAACTGCTGGGATTATATGCATGAGCCACTGTGCCCGGCCCTGCCAGCTTTGTATAAGCTGAGTTTTTAAAAATACCTAGACTCAGGGCAAACCCCAGACACTTAAGTCAGATTCTCTGGGAGGTGAAGCCCAGGCACTGGTATTTTTAAAGTCTCTACAGATGGTTCTAATGTGCTGCTAAGTTAGAGAACTGCTGATCTAGACCAGGCCTTTTCAAACTTAATGTGCTCGTGAATTACCTGGACCTTGTTAAAATGCAGATTCAGTCTGCATAGGCCTGGGGTGGAGCCTGAGCTTCTGCATTTTTAACAAGTCTCTAGAGGATGCTGCTGCATCTGGGCTGCTAACTACACTTGGAGATAGGAGGTTCTGGAGAGCAGAGGAAAGAGCATGAACCATAACCTAGGGGCTGGTAGTCCTGACTTCGGAGCCAAGGTTTGCCTTTATGTGGCTGGCAACTTGCTTGGACTCCTACCTCAATTCTTTGGGCCCAAGGTTTGTCCTGCCTCAGAAGGATGTCAAGAAAATTGAGTGAGTAATGCAGAATTGTTTCTTAAAGTGTGTGCAGATGCTCCATGAATTTAGAGAGTATGTGGATGCACATTAGTAAATTTTAATAGTTGTGACCATCTTGTTATGAGTACTTAGAACAAGTAATAATGGCTTTTGATGTATAGTAGTAAGAAAGCTTCCTTTTAAAAGGCGTGTATTTAAGTTTCAAAAGTGGGTCTATTTAAAAATATATGAAATAAATAATAGTAGAGGTAATTGACAGATCAAAATTAGGAAGGCAGGATGAGAATGACTCAAGTTTGGGAAATGCTGAGAAAGCAGATGCCCAAGGGCTATGAAAACTTAAAAAAATAGGTAGCACTTGATTTTGATTGGCTGAATGAGATGATGTGTTTGATTATTTATGGGGTTGGCATTTGGCAACATGCACTGGGTGGCTGTGATCACTGTTTATTAAAAAATATTTGAGTCTCCACTTTGCACTAGATACTCTTTTAGTCTCTTGGAAAAGGGATTGGGGTGCAGGCAGGATAAAAACAAATCATTTATGCCCACAACAAAATTGCAGGAAGATAAAAGTCATGAAATAAACTCTATGCTTCTAATTTAATATTTTTTATAGATTATGAGAAAAAAGTTTTGCTCACTATCAGCTAGGAAAGCTGTCTTAGCACAACCATTCATTCTTGCACAAATCAAAATCAAGACGAGCCAGATTTAATTTAATATTTTTTCACAGATTATGAGAAAAAAGTTCTAATTTAATTTTTTTATAGATGATGAGAAAAAAGTTTCGCTCTCTATCAGCTAGGAAAGCTGTCTTAGCACAACCATTCATTCTTGCACAAATCAAAATCAAGATGAGCCAGAAGGCTCCATTCTGACAGCTTCTAATGGAGAAGCTACATTTACTGGACATGGGGAAAGTTGCTGGGCTCTAAGGACTGTGCATTTCTTGAACTAGATAAATGGTCTTGGTGTAGCATAATACCAAAACTTCTTGTCGCAGCCTGTAAGGACAGAACTCAATCAGCCTGAAAAGGAAGTCAGTGACTCCGACTCAACACAGGAATGTTCTGTGATTCCTAAAGAAGGATGTAGGAGTGTGGCACAATTCAACCACAGTCTGTGGCCCTGTGCCTCTGCCTTGACATGAGTGGGATTTCCCAGCTGGTCATTTTCTTCTTCTCTAACACATTGGGAACAAATTACTTGACCTCCTCTGGGCTTCAGTACTCCCACTCATCAAATTAGAGGACTGGGCAGTCGCTAGGCTCTCTTTAGGCATCATATTTTAGTTTCTGTGATTTTAAATTTGAGAAGGGGTGTCTAAGGGAGAATACATAGGGGAGGGGGAAAGGCTTATTAAAAGTGTAGTTAGACACTGAATTTTTAAGAATTGCATTTTGTAATAATACCTTTACCTAATCAGGACTGACAATCTTACCTGATGACAGCACATGGAGGAATGGCTGCATTCAAAAATAAAAATGAAATAAAACAAGACCTTATTTGAACTTAGCAATAATGCTGATTCCTCTTTTTGATTTGAGGAGGTTATAGCTGTTGTAAATGCTTGAATTGGGTCTGCCCAGGCAAAACGGAGTCAAGAGTCCATGTCGGATGAATTTTAACAATGTAGACAATAGAAAGGGTTGCTTAAACTGCCCCTCTTTTACCAAAACACATTTACAAATGAAAGAACAACACTTCCATTTTTTAAAAACATTTTTTGAGATGAAGTCTTCCTTTGTCACCCAGAGTGGAGTGCAGTGGTGCGATCTTGGCTCACTGCAAACTTTGCCTCCCGGGTTCAAGTGATTCTCCTGCCTCATCCTCCCGAGTAGCTGGGACTACAGGCGCCCACCACCATTCCTAGCTAATTTTTGTATTTTTAGTAGAGACAGGGTTTCACCATGTTGGCCAGGCTGGTCTCGAACTCCTGACCCCAGGTGATCCGCCGACCTCGGCCTCTGAAAGTGCTGGGATTACAGGCGTGAGCCAACAGGCGTGGCCAAAAAATTTCCATTTTTAATTGCAGTGTCTGGGGAATTAAAATGCATCCGTAATTTCTTGCATCTCTCCGCTCGGGCTTGCATGAATGCAGAGGGATGGGGAGGACTTCTTGAGGCAAGCATCCCCCTCTTGTCGCCTGCCATCTGGAGAGAGAGGGCTATGATTTATCTCACTTTAATCAGGAAGGACCCGATGTGTGGATGGAGAGGTCTGACGGCTTTGTTGCTCCATGTGGGAAAGAAACGGACAGAGTGAATTTGTGTATGATCCCTAAGGAGAAAGCGTCTTTGTGCTCTATTTCTTTTTGACCTGGAGCCCCTGAAAGCAAGCTAGTTACAAGTTGAAATAGGCCGTTTCTAAAGTGTGATTTTGTTTGTGTATGAGCCTTGATTACAAAGGGGAAAAAAACCCGCTTAATTTACATACACCACATGTAGTGCAGGATCCCCTGGGCTGTCTTTTCAGGTATCAGGGAACTTTGATGAAAGTTGCTTGTCTCATCTAGGAGTCATTTCATATTGTTTAGCAGAGCCTGGTATTAACATTTCCTTCCAACTGTTTACTGGAATCTGTGTGTTCCCTTCAAGTGATGCATACTAGGTGCACAGGCTTCCTGCCACTGTCATCCTAATCTTTCCGTGCAGACAGGAGCAGAGGGGAGAGCGCTGAGCCAGGCCCCAGCTTGCTTCTCTTTCCTGACACAGCCCGGCTCCACTGCACTTCTCAGCTCTTGCTCTAGGTGGTGCTGTTTGACCATTTTCTTCATGTGACCCTCCACTCGGTAATATAAATTCATTCGGAGGATGACCTGATATCAAAAAAAATTCCTTTTGATTAGTAGAATCAACTTGTTTCTTCACACGATACTCTTCCCACTGAGACACATGGAGACAATTCTGACTCCAGGTTTGCAACCTTGAGATTTCTCTCAGATGCAATAAAAAAAACAAAAAAGCATTTTGAGTGGCACAGTGATGCCTAGTGCATGATCATGTTTGTCTGCTCAAACATTAAAGGGAAACTTGTGGGTTTGAGGATGCCCAGCAGCACGACAGCTGCCAATGTAAATGAGCCGTATAGAGAGAGAGGGGGCGGGAGGGGACTACAAACTTCAGAATATGAGCTGATCGTTTATAAGTTAAAAAAAAAAAAAACAAGTCAAAAGGGAGCCCAGGATGGTGCAAGAAAGAGGAGAAAGGAAGATTTTCCTTGCAGCTAATCAGGAGAGTTCATAAGGGCTGATTAGATGAGTGGAAGCCTTAAGTTCTTTTTTTAAAAAAATGTGAAAATTTGCATGTATGTATGTATGTATGTATGTATAGCTTCGTGTATTACCATTATTATTGCAATCAGCAAATGGATTTACTTCCTTTATCTCATGGGCTCCTTCCCACGCACTTCTGGCAGCACATTTTCCTTTCTCCTTCATCCCAGAACACCAAAGAACAGATGCGCTTCCTAACCCTGGCTCCAGGGGACGTTATACAATGTAAACAGTGCACCTCTAACATGGTTCACTGCTTAGAGAACGTGTGTCCCATTTTAAAACTGTGACTCCTTTATATTTTGCAGTGCTTATTTTAATAAGAGACATTGGACTTGTGACTTATTTTTCATGGAGGAGTGAGCTTAATGGTTGAAAGTAATCGATAAACTTGTTTTTCCTCTGATGCCATCAGCCAAGATCCTATGGCAATAGTAAGAGGATGACACTGGGCTGGCACCCCCTCCATAACATATTTGGACCATGTTTTCCCCCCAGAATGCACATGCAATAGCTTTGGTTTGGTAAGAGAGAGATGGTGTACTTGGTTTCCTTCTGTCACACTTTTGGTGAAATGAATTAGACTTTTAAATCAGGAAATTCAGCGAGATGAGTTAGATTTTTACACAAGAGCAGTGGAGGACTTCCAGCTGGTTGGGGGAATGATACGGAAATATCTTGCTAAATCAGGGTCTGGTGGAATGCTGCTCCCCTGGCAGGCTCCTCTTCACAGGGAGCAATCAGTGGGTTGCTTATAGAACAGAGCGAGCAGGAGGCATAGCATGGTCTTGCTCAGGTGTTCAAACATCTGAACCCGGTGTTCAGATGTTTGTCATTAGGAACTGGGTGTGGGCTTTTTCAAGTTAAACTGAAGCAGCAGTTCTATTAGGAAGAGCCTCCCAGATCAGCATCTTCTGTTTCTGGATACTCTCCCTTTGAAAAGCCAGATTTCAGCAAAAAGCTTTGCTAATGGTGAAATTGCACAACTGAAACCCTATGGGAGCAATGGGAAAGATGGAGAAAGAGGTGGTTATATCATGTACTTCAACAGTTTATTTAGAGGCTGTTGACGTTAGAATAACAAGCCAAGACAAACAAAAATACTCATTTTGGATGAAAATATTGTCTTTTCATGTTATTATAGATAGCTGAGTCCTAAGACTTCTACAGAAACGCATTTTCCTAATGAGTGGCTGATTTTTCTGGTTGTGCAAGTAATATCCAAATTATTGTACAAATTTTTGGCTCAGGAGCAAACATTGTATTGTATATTGAGCTAATCACTTGCCCTTTCTAAGGTAAGCCCTTACCTCTGCTTTCCCTTCATCTTGTCATTTCTGTTTGTTGGGTACAGGTTTCCTGTTGGTTCTTTCTGTTGGCTCTGATGTAACATGAATGAAGTTCTTAACATCCTTTCAGACATAAACACAACTTAGCTCATTGTTTCTGAGTTCATATAGAGGTTTTCTTGCCCCTGAGACTTTCGTGTCAGACAGCTGGATGTTGCTGTGTTCAAGGCTCTATATGTTGATTTTGTATCCTACAACTTTACTGATATCACCTATCAGTTCAGTTCTAACAGTTTTCAAATTTTATTTATTTGTTTTTGTTTTTTAAATATTGCATGTTTCATTTTAGAGTCAGGAGCGTAGATGTACAGGTTTCTTAAACAGGTATATTGCATGGTGCTGAGGTTTGGGCTTCTAATGATCCCACCACCCAAGCAGTGAGCATAGTAATCGATAGGTAGTTTTTCAACCCTTGCTCCCACCATCCTTCCCTCCCACCTTTGGAGTCCCCCAGTGTCTATTGTTCCCTTCTTTGTGTTGAGTTCTAACCTTTCTTTAGTGAAGTTTGTAGGGTTTTCTATATATAACAAGATCATGCCGTCAGTAGAGACAGTTTCACTTCTTCCTTTCCTATTAAGATGCCTTTTATTTCTTTCTTTTGCCTAATTACCCTGAGAAGTGGTGTCTGTGGGCATCCTTGTCTTGTTCCTGATGGTAGAGGAAAAGTTTCACCTTTTCACCATTGATCATGGTGTTAGCTATGGGTTTGTCATATATGGCCTTTATTTTGTTGGGATACAGTCCCTCAATACGTGATCTGTTGGGTGTTTTTTTTTTTCACCATGAAAGGGTTTCGAATTTTGTCAAAATCTTTTTCTATATCTATTGTGATGGCCATATAGTTTCTATCCTTTATTTTTCTAATATGGTATATTATATGTATTGATTTGCTTATGTTGAACCATGACATGATCATGGTGAATGATTCTTTCAATGTGCTATTGAATTTGGTTTGCTAGGATTTTGTTGAGGATTTTTGCATCTATGTAGATCAAGGATATTGGCCTGTCATTTTCCTTTCTTGTAGTGTTCTTGTCTGGCTTTGGAATCAGGGTAATGCTGGCCCTGTAAGATGAGTTTGGAAGTATTCCCTCCACTTCAGCTTTTTGGAAGAGTTTGAGAAGGACTGGTATTATTTCTTCTTAAAATATTTGGTAGAATTAATCTGGGAAGCCATCTGGTTTTGGGTTTTTCATTGATAGGAGACATTTTCTTACTGATTCAACCTCCTTGCTTGCTATTAGTCTGTTCAGATTTTTAAATTTCTTCATGAGTCAATCTTGGTAGGTTTTATGTGTCTGGGAATTTATCCATTTCTTCTAGATGATCCAATTAGTTAGTGTGTAATTATACCTAGCAGTTTCTTAGGATCCTTTGTATTTCTGTGATATTGGCTATGATGTTTCATCTTTCATTTCTGATTTTATGCTCTATTGAAAACATGAGGCATAGCAGGTAGGGGGCACTGGTCAGGACTTGGGGTATAAACTGGCAGATGTTAAGGTGGGTGATTCTGGTTAACTCAGAAACTCCGAAGTCCCGTGTGGAAGAATTAACTGCCTGTACTCACCTAGTAATGTATATCCTTGGTCAAAAAAGATCCAGCTGAGAATGTTGGATGAAGGGACCAAATCAATATTCATCATTATATTGAAAACAAGTCAGATTGGCTGTGGTCTTTTGACAGCAGGTCAGTGGCTAAGTCTATTTGAACAAAGTTAGGGCAGGTTCAAGGGAGAATCCTGAGATCGGTATTCTTTGTTCCATACAAACTTGCCTTTCAGTTTCTTCTCCCCATGCCTCCAGGATGTCCCTGCACAGCCCGTAGGGCCCCCTCCTTCAGTACCTTGCCTTACGAAGGGGAGAAAATGAGTTTTCCAATGTTAGCATATATTTAGCCTTCCAAAATTTTCTATTTCTATTTTAGGGGAGCTCTAGGAAAACAGCAGATTACTCTAAATCCCCAGGTAAAAATCTGAAATGGTGGAATTTCATATGACCAGGAGACATATTTTGGGGCAAGTGGGCTTTTCACAATCACTTGAACATGAAGGCATCTGCTTCTTCTATGCCTAAAATAGTCCTTCAATTTAGTAGTTTAATTCCTCTTCCACTTTTTCAAATTTCAAGACAATACATGTAGTGACTGAACAATTTGGATCCAAGTTTCACTATTTAACTGCCAGTGTGACCTTGGGCGAGTCACTTAATCTTTTCAAGGCTCAATTTCATCATGTAAAGTAGAAGTACAAACAATCCCTGACTTAGAATATTTTGACTTATGATTTTTCAACTTTAAGATAGTTTGAAAGCAATACACATTCAGCAGAAGCTGTACTTTGAGTACTCATACAACCATTCTGTTTTCCACTTTCAGTACAGTATTCATTATATTACATGAGATATTCAAAGCCCACTTTATTATAAAATGGGCTTTCTGTTAGATGATTTTGCCTAACTGTAGGTTAATGTGAGTGTTTAAGGTAGGCCGAGCTAAGCTATGATGTTTAGTAGGTTAAGTGTATTAAATGCATTTTCAGCTTACAATATTTTCATAAGTTTATTGGAATATAACCCTATTGTAAATTGAGGGCTATTTGTAATAATGATATCTCTTCAAGGAGACTTTGTGAGCCTCTCATAGGAAAATGCATACACAGATGCATATAAATATATAATCTTTCTTTTCCATACATATGATATTCTTTAAGGATATTCAAAAATCTGGAAACAGTTGCCTCCAGGGAGATAAATGGTAGTGGGTTGGGAAACTTTTAACTGTATACGCTTTTGTACCTTTTGCATTTTGAATCAGATGAATGTATAATCTACATAAAATATTAAGATTAAAACATCACCGAATAACTTATCAGGAGTTTGGTGAACATAAGGGAAGGCCACCTATGGTGGCTGTATTTTATTCAGTGTTGGTCACTGTTGGGCACTTCATAGAGCTTATTTTATTTCATCCTCACAAGCGTCGTAGGAGGAAGGGGCCCCAGAGGGATTCATGGTGAGAATAGCAGAGTAGGAGCATTTGGCAGCTATATTCTGTGTAGGTGATAACTTTAAAGATATTTTTGTTATAAAATGTTTCAAACATACAAAAAATATAGAGAAGCAGTTTTCTATAGTTATTAAATATTCTTAATGGGTAGTCACAGAAATTATCATCCAAAGTGGGATATTCTTGAGAGAAAAAGGAGGTTCTATTTATAATTATGGTGGGATAACAAACTTAAGATGAACAGCTCTGGACAAACTGGGTTGTATGGTCCCTGGAAAACAAGGATTACTGTAAATGTGAGTCCCGCCTTGTGCTTCTCTCTGTCCCACCAAGAAAATATGATCTTGATACAGATGTTCATTGTGTCAAGGCAACCATGGCAACCATGATCTAGATACACTGTTCAAGTTTTATGCTGATCCTACCTAGGTATGTCTCAGGAACTTTCCAGAGTTTCCTTTGAGTGCTTCTAAATTTTGCATAAATGGTATGTTGTCCCTTGTCTCTTTTTAAAACCAATAAGCCATTTTCCCTTCTTTTCCTGGAAAATTAAAGGAACAAAGACCAGGAAATAACAACGTATTAGCTAAGGTTCTGTTGATTGAAAGCAACAGAACCTAATTCTGGCTAGCTTAAACCATGCTAGGATTTAATGAAGAATACTGCAGAATCTTAGATATCTTATGACTGGGAAAGAGGAGGTTCAGGCAGTTCCTGGGATGTCAGCAACAGGTAACTGTCAATTAACTGCCCCCACACCACCCACTGCTGCCGTCATCAATATAGCACACCACGATGGCTCCCAGCCTCTGTACGTCTGGGTTCCAGTGTTCAAATTCTAGAGACAGCAAGAGAAATCCCATTGAGTCAGGGATCCTTCCCTGGGTCACACTCCCTGCATATGGTCAGAAATGCAGGATTATGTACTAAAGACACAGCTAAAGAGGACCCACTTCACTGTTTTGGGACCATTTGCAGGGGAGGCAAAATTATGAGCTACTCACTTAAAGAGGTGATAACCATAAGTTTGCAGGAAAAAAAAAATTGGAGAAGAGAAGGATAACACTATCCTACGGTTTCTTCTGAAAATGGACTAAGGGAACAGCATTTCCATTTGGAAATTCTCTCCTGGCATTTCAATATTTATGGATTCTGAATTCTGAGAAAAATCAGTTGAGAAATTAGGAAAATGGGAAGGAACATTCTAATTTTCCTGTGAAAATTACAGCTTAATAGTCAGTATAGAGAACTTACTGACTTGAAGAAATGCACTGACTTCAAGTCAGGCAAGATGAGGAAGCACTGACATGTGGAGATGAAAGTTAAGGTGAACAGGACAGGAGCAGTAAAGGAGCCTCAGTCAGACTTTCTTGTATCTGTTGCTGTGTTACAAGTGTGTGTTCATGGCCTTGTCCACTGCTAACAGTGAACCATTTCTGCAAATAAATATTAATGTGTTCATAGGCATAGTATATGTTTTACAAATCCTATGAGAGGTTTTCTAAGAAATGCCAAGTTTTAGAAACAAAATATGCCCTTAAATCGGCGATTTTGACAGTTGCTTCTTTCTAGTGCTATTCATCTTGCCAGGAGATCAGAATGTTATGTTATTTAAATGGTATTGGAGGGGATGATTGATGCCTTGTTTAACAATGTCATGTAAACAACGATTAAAGCATTAAGTATTTGTGGTGTTACCTTTCAATCTTTAAAGGACTTTTCTTTAGCATTTATTTTGTGATAATATTCATTTCTTTTTAATGTTTTCTCTATTAATGCTATTGGATTTTATAATCTTGTTACAATATGTTGGCTCCTAATAATAAGAAATCATCATTTGTTATCATATCTTTTAAAAACAGAAGACTACTAAAACTTTTCATATAATCCTGTTACAGAAAAAAACGACTATTTGCTTGTTATTATAGTCACTTATTATTTTTCAAAAACTTGTAAGTGAAGTGTTATGAAAATCATATGAATTTGGGAATTCCCAAGCATTCTCAGAATTTCTATTTCCTTGTTCCCAAATCCCAATGATTAATATCTGCCAGGAGTCGGAAAACAGTGAAAGGAAGTAACATCCTATGTTGGATACCTGGTAGGGTTAGTGAAGAAACGTTATTGCTGAGCTCTGTGTTACGCTCACGAATGATGCCATTGAGGAAGTCACGCTTGTTGAAAGGAACGCAGATACACAAAGAGTTTTGCTGCTGTCTGTTGGATAAGAACCCCCTGGTCGATTTCAGCTCCTACTGCAAGTTACAAAAATCAATCCAATGATAAATGAAAAGTGCCCAGTGTGCTGGGAAATAACTTATTTTTTGGCTTCAGAGGAAATTTTAGAAACAGTGCCAAGTGAAACGTAAAAACAAACTACGAAGACGTTCATGAATTTCCCTCTGAAGCTGACAGCCGTATTTTAGCAGATGGAACTCCTACTATTAGCCCAACTCTTGGGTTGAAACAGTGTGTCCAGGAAACCCTATGTTAAAATGCAATGTGTTGGGGATATTGTTCCTCTATTTGCTTGAGTTAATTTTCAAATTAGTGTACTCTTGCTTAGCTGTGCTCTGAGGGAATGAACAAAAGATTGGTAAACTCTGATGGAGAACACTGGTCAGGCAGGGCACATAGAATCCCTGGGGATGGTGGTTCCTGGCAAATGGGGGAGGACGCCCTGAGCCAGGCTTGGGCTGGGCTGGAGGAACATGAAGATGGGATCTACTCACAACCCCCAAAACTGAGGGGTCCTGGTAACACATTACTTCACCCTCAGCCATGCAAATTTATTATTTTTATGGATAAAATAGCTTTAAAAAACTAATTTACATTGAAATGTTAAAATATTTCTATAGAGATTAGAAATATTTATATAGAGATTATTGGGAATCCCCTCCTAAAGCCCAAACATAAAAACTACCAAAAAAAGAAATTCCGTGTAGGCTAAGATTGCAAATGACTGATGGAATGTAATTTAAATTAAACATGGAAAATATATTTCCTCTTTAATAAAGATCTAAATTCTATTCTTTTTAGGAGCCTTCAGAAATGAAATTCAACTATTAAAAAAAGTATAGAGAAGCCTTTAGAAAAGAAACTTTTCTTTTGCTGTATTATATATTAAAGAACTTTGATGAGAATAGTTCTAAAGTGTTTAATACTCGATTCCACTGATGTTTCTAGGTATTGTGGGGAACACCTAGAAATTAAATCTTCATCTTTGGCAGATCAGAGGCCTATTATTTTTAGGTAAAACAATTAAAATCCGCTTTTAATAAATCACAAATTTTGCAAGTTAGCCATTAATAGTAAGTGCTTTTCAAAGTTTGGCCCAATACATGAAAAAGCCAGAAAAACATACCTGCAATAGTTTTGCCCATCACCTTCTTATGCTGGCCTCAGGAGATTTATTAACAGCATTCAATATTTTAGGTAGGCTGGATGTGGTGGCTCATGCATGTAATCCCAGCACTTTGGGAGGCTGAGGTGGGAGGATGGCTTGAGAACAGGAGTTCAAGACCAGCCTGGTCAACCAAGTGAGCCCCTCGGTCTCTCTGAAAAGAAAAAAAAATTAGGTATCCTGTGGCTACCTCCAAAAACAAACTCCAGAGGAACTGAATTTTTTTTTTTTTTATTTCATGTGTTGGGATAATGGCTTCTTTTGCAGTTACTTACGAAGAATTTAAGGGTCAGTAAAAATATTTTTTCATCCTTAATAACATGAATTCTCTAATTTGTGTGTGATATAATGCTAGATATTGTTCCAAAAGTGTTACATAGACATAATCCATGCCCATTTTCAAAGATAATACTAATATAGAGAATAAGAATCATTATTATTGTAGTAATTATTATTTTAGTAATAGTAGTAATAATCAAAACAATTACATCAAACACTTATTAAACCCTTATTATGTGATAGGTAGTGTGTAAGCAATTTCCACATATTAGCTCCTTAAATGTGATCACTAACCCCATGAGGTAGGTAGCATTATGTCCATTTTATAGATGCAGAAACTGAGCTTTGAAGAGGGAAACAACTTGCCCAAGGCCATGCAGGCAGCCATTGATAAGGGTGGGGAGCGAGAAGTTGAAGTCTGAGATGTAAGTTCACAGACACGAGTACACAAACACGTACAAGATACTCGTATGACATGTGGGGTTGCTTGAAATATGGAATTGACTTTCCCCAGCACAAGAAAGTGTTTGGACAGATTTCAAAGGGATCTAACACTTCCTCAGAGGACTGCCCTACGACATTTTTCCGTGTGCTTTTCTGCCTCTTGTCCTATACTTTTGGCATTTCTTCTGCTCTTAGAGGCAATGAGTCAACAGCATATTTTTAGCACCTCCTGTGTGCATAGAAGTGGCCCCTGACTCAATGGGAGTGTATAACTACCATGGGCCAAATCAGTGTGCTTTCCTGTTAGCCAGGGGATTATAGAAGAACACGCTCCCCTGATTCCAACAGAACTTGCTGCCACTCTGATGTCTTCATTGTAAGGCCTCTAAATGAATGTTCAAGAAATTCATGTTAAAGGCACGTGTCATATGTGTAACTTGTAAACATTTGTGTACTTGTCTCTGTGTCCTTACACCTCAGGCTTCAACTCTTGTTTTTACCTTTATCAATGACTACCTGTGTGCTGTGTGGCTTTGGATCAATTGCTCACCCCCTCTAAAGCTCAGTTTCTGCATCTGTAAAATGGATATAATGCCATATATACATAGATATAGATATACATACACCAATATATATACACACATATATATGTGTGTATATACACACATATATATGTGTGTATATACATATATATATAATATACAAACTGAAATATATAGTTATATAAATATTTCAGTTTAAGTTTCAAAAATCACTGGAGGGTATTTTTATAATACCCTTCAGCAATTTTACCTGCTGCCTTTGCACATTCTGGTGAATTTCTAAATGGAAGTCTGATAGAGATTAATCTTTTAATGCATCATAAATAAAAAAGAAAATCACAGAATGATGTAGCTGGAGAGGACCCTGGGGATCTAGTGTTTCATGAAAGATTAATGTCCTTGATCTGTTTGTAAGTGTTTTGGAAAAATCTTCCATGGTCAAATAAAACTTGGCAATGTTGGATTAAAGTTAAATAGGTTTTTTTTTCCTGCAGAACTTCATAGTCTTTAATATGCTAATATGTTTTGTGAATCTACAAGGAATGAAGTGTTTCAATGCTTATTTTACCCAGATTCTCATTTTGGGACAGGCTGGTCAAGCTGAGTCAGATAGTATATTCTCTAGATGGAGATGATGGCTGATTCCTTTTTGACAGCAAGAGAGTCCCCAGGGGAAGCAAGGGTATATCAGTTGCTCCATTTCATGCCAAGGATCCTCAGTCTTTAGAGGCTCAGAGAAGGCTGAAAGGCTACTCTAGGCTATCAGGGCTACCATTCATTGTGACCCATGCTACAGAGAAGCTTTGAGCTCAGTGCAAAGGAGTGACCAGCCCTTGAGAATCAGGAAAATTTATTTATTCCAGACCTAGTCCACTGAGGACATACAAGGAATGGGGCAGGGGAGTGTCACCAGCTATGGTTACAAGCTAGTCTGATTCTCTTTCATTAAGAAAACTGGTCCCTGTGAGTTTAGATTGGGAAGCACCAGGTTAAAAAAATTTTAGGCCAGGAGTGGTGGCCACTGTACTCCAGCCTGGGTGACAGAGTGAGAATCTGTCTTAAAAAAAAAAAAAAGTTAAGTGATGTCTTCTGTTGAGGACCTCTCAGAACTTTTAATATGAAAGTGTGCATTGTGAAGAATGGGAGTAGAGTGTACAGGAGTTTTAAAAGCTACTTGGTCATGAAACTCTTGCTTTGTGCAGGATTCAAGGGGCACTAACATTCTGAGGAAAATAGTTTGGGAAACATTGATCTAATCCAAACTTCTCATTTTACCAGCAAACAACTGTGGGGCCCTCTAAGTTTCCTTTCTCCATCATTGTGACAAATTCATTGGAATTAATTCAATTAAACCTGGGGTCAGCTTCGAAGAGATTTATTTAGCAGGTAAATCTGTTTTGTACATTTTGAGGGAGTTCTGAGTTTCCATAGTCACAAACCACAGATCAATTTAACCAACCTTTATGGAATATCACCTATGGCCCAAAGACCCTTTAGCTACAGTGATGGTCTACAAAAATATAAACTGTAATTCTTGCAATACAGGAGATTAGTAATAATGGTAAATATAATGATGATGACACCATGAATAGCTAACATTTATTGAATGCCTTTCTATTAGTCAGGCACTTTACTAAGTATTTTAATCCTCCCAACAATTTATGAGATAGGGATTATAATAATTCCCATCTTATAGTGAGGACACTGAGGTTAGGAAATTATCCTAGCCTAAATGTTAAGTATAAGCATGAATAGAAAGGTGTTATTAGCCTATAAGACATTCCTTTATGAGTGATACAAAGTCCTATGTAAATTCAGAGAAAAGAAAAGTGGTTTTAGAAATCCTTGATCAGTGAGTGTGAAGCATGTGGTGGCCCGGTTACTGTTTGGTTGCCCATCTGTCCTCCCTCTGGGATCAGCACCCCCTTACTTTGGAAGAATTGTTTTCCTTTTCACTGTAAGGTTCTTTCTGGCTATGCGATGGGGCACATTGCCTCAAACTAGCCCTGTTCCAGTCTTTGAGAACCTTGAAATTGGAACCAAGGGAAGAGGATTGCCTCTTGAATGGTAATTCTCTAAAATCTAGTCTGAGGTGCTGGTGCCTAATCCCTGGGTCTGTGGAAGGAGCTGGGCTGTGAGAGGGGAGAATGATGTTGATGTCAAGAGAGAGGCAGGTGCTAGGAGCAGAGAAATGGAGGCCTGGAGCGTTTCTGGGCTTCTCTGAGGCTTAGGGTTTGGATCATTGTCTTCGTTACTGGAACAAAGGATTTACCATACCTGCTCTTCTGGGAATGAAACTGTCCTGCTTTGCAAAATAAAGTGTCATTAGAAAGAGATCTTAAAAACCCCACACCATAGACAGGTGCACAGATCCGTAGAAGTGTTAAAGTTCTGTCTGTTGGATGCTAAGCCAAGACTCTTAAGTATGTTCTAAAGAGAAACTGGTGTGTGTAGGCTGTGCACTCCCAGGGAGATAAAAAGTTAGGAACTTTATGGGTTGGGCTTGGTGGCTCCCACCTGTAATCCCAGCACTGTGGGAGGCTAAAGTGGGCAGATTGATTGAGCTGAGGAGTTCGAGACCAGCCTAGGCAACATGGTGAAACCCCATGTCTACAAAAACTACAAAAATTAGCTGGGCGTGGTGGCATGTACCTGTAGGCGGGAGGATCGCTTGAGCCCAAGAGGGAGAGGGTGCAGTGAGCCATGATTGTGCCACTGCACTCCACCTGGGTGACAGGAACTTTATGGGGAATGGGATCTTGGAGACTGAGTAGAGACTAGAGGAAAAAAAAAAAAAAAAAAAAACTACCTCCCCAACTGGCCACACTATTCTTTTAAAAAATGTTAATTGACAAATTAAAATTGTATGTATTTACGGAGGTATAATGTGATGTTATGATATATGTATACATTGTGGAATAATTAAATCCAGAGAATCAATAGATTCATCACCTCAAAACCTATCTTTTTTGTGGTGAGAACATTTGAAATTTATTGTCTTAGCAATTTTGAAATACACAATACTTCATTGTAAACTACAGTCACCATGCTGTGCTGTAGATCTCAACAAAATGTATTCTTCCTGTCTCAACTAAAACATTGTACTCTTTGACAACATTTCCCCATTCCTCTCACCCCCTCCAAAAACACCCATTCTTTATGTTGAAGAGAATGGCTAAAAAGTCCCAGCAGGTTTCAACTGACAGCTTCAGTGGTTGTCCCATCACACTTCAATGTTATTAATAGAAAGGGGAGGGGCAATACATAATTTGGACAGGCGGAAAGTACCACTGTAACCACTTTCCTGACTTCACAGAAAAAGTCCTCTTGTTTTCATCTGTAAAATGGGAACTGCGTGAATACCATTCTTCTTTTCTTCAGCCTCCAAAGAAAAAACAGATGCAAAGCCTTTTATCAATTGCAAAACAGTATACAATGTGTGTTATTACTCACAGTTGTCTTACTGTGACCAAACACTTTATAAGCCTGTGGCAAGTCAGCCTTACTCTCAGGAAGTGGACAATATTTGGGGAAGGAGAAGCAGCAGGATCTTTCAGGACAGTAGCCTTGGTGGGTCCAAAAATTCTTTGAGCAAAATGGGAGACAAAACTTTCTTCCTGCTTTGGGGTTTATCCTGTTAGTCTTTTCTCTCTTCACTCCTATTTTCTATGGAGAATTTCCTGGTTTTGGAGTTTGGGTGCGTTTTATGGAGAGGAGGCAGAACATCTTTAGCTCCAGCAGAATGAAAGGATACATGCAAAGGAACCTAGCACAGTATGTGGTACCCAGTTCCCCTTTAACTTGGCTTTATTCATTCACTCCTGGTAGGGCATTAATAAGGGATTTAGCCCCCTCCTATTGAAAACGATTAATTCAGGGAAGAGTTCAGGCAGTGTGGACAGATACAGTGTAGGCCAAGCCTGTTTCTAAGGCAGGAGCTGGGTAGGGAGGGTGAGAAGGGCGAGAAGAATAGGGAAATATGTGTCGTCTGTGTTGCTGCTGTTGCAACCACCAAAACAAACAAACAAGTGAAAAAAAAAAAAAAGAATTGTCCATACCGGAAAGTGTGCTGTTTTGGAGGAGGCTGGGGAAAGTGTGGATGGCTCGAGTGGGTCCTGTTGGATTGAAGTCTGACAGTGGTGATTCCCTTCAACAAATGGTCGGGGTGGGAGGGTACACACACACATACACACACACACACACCCCACACGCAGCACCAAGCCTCCGATTTCAGCGCTGGCAGGAGATAACCATCCTTAGCTCGCCTTTCCAGGGTTATTTTTGGCTGAGGCTGTTCGCTGATGGCAAAAGGTTTCAGCCCCCTCCCAAATCCCTCCCCATGCTTGTTCTAAAGAGAAACTGGTGCGTGTAGGCTGCGCACTCCCAGGGAGACAGGGAGACGGGCCTGGCGCCGGAGAGGAACCCGGACTCTGCCCAAAGTCTCGCCGCCCGCCGGCTGTTTTCTGGCGGAGGGTGTGCCGCGGAGGGCGGCGATCGCGCGTGAAGGCTGGGGCCAGGCGCGGGTGCAGGCGTCACCGGGGTCGGGCTAGCAGGCCCTGGAATCAGGCTTTTGGGACACCCCGAAAGTGAGTCCAACTTGGGGAGAAACTGAGGACACCTCGGGCGGTCTGGCAGCGGAGAAGGTGGGCGGGAGAAAACTTTACAGGAAGGCAGAAGCAGTCTCCGCCGAGGGAGTCAGCGAGCGGCCGCGTGGAGAGGAGGGGCGGGCGGTCCCCAGGCGGGCGGGCGCAGGGCGCAGGGTGCCGACCTGCCGGAGAGGGGGCCCGGGCGCGAGGCGGAGTCCCGGCACGCGGCCAGGCTGGTGGAGGCCCCCGGCAGGCTGCAGATTCCCTCCGGCCCCGGGAGCCACAGCAGGACCGGCCAGGAGGCACCACGGAGGGGAGCCCCATCCCGGTGCTGACAGTGCCCACCGTGCCCTACGAGGACTCGCGGCGGGCCGGCGGCGGGGTTCTGCGGCGACCTACCGGCCTCTTCGAGGGCCAGCGCAACTACCTGCCCAAATTCATCCAGAGCGTGCTATCGTCCATTGACCTGCGCGACCGTCGGGGCTGCACCACGGTGGTGGGCAGCGACGGCAGGTACTTTAGCAGGACGGCCATCGAGATCGTGGGGCAGATGGCCGCGGCCAACGGGGTGAGTGTCCAGATGCCCCTCGCTTCCCGCCGCGCTGCCGCCATGCCCTCTCCTAGCCCTTGTTCCCCTGCTGCCTCCAGGCCCAGCTGGGAGGCCCCTGCCCGGCCCAGGCTTTGCTTCCTCACTCCCGCGTCCTCACCCTCCAGCGCCCCACTCCCACCGTGCTTGCAGCCTCCCCGGCGCACCCCGGACACTGGGTTCTATTAGTACCCACTGCCCCCAAAAGCCTTGAGGGGTGTCCGTCGTTCCTGGAGCCACTCCGGGCGCCCTGGACTCTTCTCCGACTCTGCACACATCCCGCACCTGCTCATTTTTCTTTCGGACATTCTCTTACCCGGCCCTGTAGATTCCAAGGCAGCTCCCAGTTTTCCATATTGTTCCCAACGCGTTCACTGCCCACAGTCCCCACACAAACTTCTTTCCCAGGCTCACAACATAGTCCCTCTGCCCCGTGCCCTTTTTGCAATAATCTGCCAGTCCCCTAAGTCTTAGCTCTGCCTATTTAACAGTAGTGGTGTCTCAGAACACACACACACACACACACACACACACACACACACACGATCCCTGACATATTTGGCAAGAGTAGGCCCTGAAGGTTTTTAATATTTTGGTTTTTTAACCCAGTGGAATTACTGAATGATTTATTTAATTAGGGTAGGGATGGAGTGGATCCATTTGTTTGATGCGAAACAGCCTGAGCTCGCAGTTCCCAGGGGGCATATCTCTAAATGGTCTGAAACGAGATTTGCAGTGGTTTTCTTAATGCAATTCCCAACTTCTCTCCAAATGCCTTTTGACATTTGACAACATTTCATGCCTCTTCCCCTTTCGCTTTTCATCCTTGTTTTCTCTCCCTTCTCCCACGACCTCGGTAGTCTTCTGCAATCCAGATTCTCAGACCTCGGGTTTTTCTCCCTCTGCCCCTTTCCTCTCTGTCCTATAACTAGAAGCACCTTTTGGCATAGACCCGTATCCCAGTTTCCTCTTTCCCAGGTCCAGCAGCATCTCAAGGACATCTACAAGAGGGATACCTAACTTCAGGGGTCTCTGAATGATATGTGGGAAACATCGTCTAAAAAAGTAATTTTATCCTTATTCATGCAACCAGACCCACACTCACAGAACTTTTCTTTAAGGGGAGTGTCTTGCAGATGTATAAATGAGTGTTAACATCTTTAAAAGCGAAACTGCACAATTCCCTGGCATTTGAATTCCCTCCTTCCTTCCCAACCCTCTCCTTTTCATTTTCTCATTTATTATTAAAAACATTTTTAAAGGATCTCCATGCTTCATATTTATCTACTATAATTCCTCCTTCTCGGTGTTGCAGGGATGGGGAAAGAGGATTTTTTAAAAAACACAATAAAAAGCAATTGGGAGAAACAGGGCCAATGGTGTTGGGGTGGGTAGTGGAATTGTGATTTTTGACTCCAGTAGACAATGATGCTGGATATATGGGGTTTGATTTCTCTCTGGCTCCTCACTTGAGATTGATGAAGTTTGGCTAGAATCAGGGAGTTGAAGAGAGGTTGACAAATGGTCTTTCACTCTTCTCTGACAGGCTGTTCCTGTGGAGTGATGGAGAATAATGAGCCTTGGGAGAGCTATGGGAGCTCTCATACTCCTTCCCGAGCCAATTTTTTAGGGAGTGAGAGAAACATGGCCTGTCCAATACTTGTTGTGGGTCAAGATATTTTTGAAGCTACGGTTGTTGATTTGCATGGGAAAATTATTATGTCTTATTATTTCTTGTCCCACTTTACCATAAGGGCTCCTCAGCTTCTTACTTCAATGGGTCTTCCATGACACACACACTTTATTAACTCTAAGAGTGGAATTTATTTTAACAGATAATTAGCATAGGTCAATATATGCTGAAAATAGAGTCAAATTAAACACACTAGCTGTTATAAAAGACAGATGACAAAATCCACATAGAAGCATCGACTCTTAAATAATCTGAAAGTACTACTTCTAAGAGGGGCGGGCATGGGTGAAGGGAATGGTGGACATGTTTCAGAATTTCAAATGCCAACTTTAACCAATCGTTTCCTCATTTTGTTCACCTTCTTGGGGGCTTATGCTAAAGTGAAGTGAATAGCCATAAGGCTGGCTTCAGGAGAAAGGTGGTCTAAAAGAACTGGATAATTATAAGCAAAATTGGTCTCGAATGATTGAAAATTGATGAGAATGTGCTTGTCTCCTGATTTGGCATCCTGAGTTAGACTCAGGAATACTGAACATGGATCCCAAAGGCTTTGGTCTTTTTTGATATCCTATTGGATAATCATAAGCAGGCTAGAAAAATAGGAAACTAGAATTTATTCTCTTTGAACTGACAAATCTGACCAGTGGGCTGCATTCTCTATATCTGAAAAATCTTGGTTTTGATTGAAAAATTAATTTTACAAAGCAATTTTCTTTTTTTCAATTAAATTTCATTTTTTTTTTGACACAGGGTCTCACTTTGTTGCCCAGGCTGGAGTGCAATGGTACAGTCTTGGCTCACTGTAGCCTTGACCTCCCCAGATTCAGGTGATCTTCCCACCTCAGCCTCCTGAGTAGCTGGGGCTATAGGTGCACGCCACTATGCACAGCTGATTTTTGTGTTTTTACTACTCATAGGGTTTCTCTGTTGCCCAGTCTAGTCTCAAACTCCTGATCTCAAGAGATCTGCCTGCCTTGGCCTCCTAAAGTGTCATGAACCACCATGCCCAGCCTACAAAGCAATGTTCTAGGAAAAACTACAGTTACTCTTTGATTATGTAATTGCTGGAGAAGAAAAGCATGGCATTTCTAAAATGATGAACTATATTACTTATATTTTAATATCTCATAAAGTTTGAAATAGACATTTCAAACATAAACATGTATAAAAATTTTTATAAATTATAAAATCAAAAACATTTTACAATTATTTTATTATAAAATTATTATAGAATCAAAAACATTATAAATTTAAACAACTTTTTTAAAAATTTATTTTGGGATTTCCCATGGAGTGATGGAGAATAATGAGCCTTGGGAGAGCTATGGCAGCTCTCATACTCCCTCCTGGGCCAACTTTTTTAGGAAATGGGAGAAATATACCCTGTTCAATGTTTATTGTGGGTCAGGATATTTTTGAAGCTATAGTTGTTGATTTGCTTCAAACTTTTAAAAAATTATTATAAAATTATGGGATGTAAAAAAATTTATTATAAAACTTTGAAATTTTCAAACTTTCAGAAAAGCAGACAGATGAGATTAATGGCACTCACAGGCAAGCATAGAACATAGATTGTAAACATTTTGCTATATTTGTGTCATGACTATTTTTTGCTTGTGTTTGAAAGTCTATTAAAGAAAATGATATTTTACCCCTAAATTCTTTAGTACAGATTTCTAAAAAAATAAGAACATTTTCCTGTATAGTTACAAAATCATGTTTTCAAACAAAATAAAAAATGGCTTTTTTATATCATTTATTACCCAGTCCACATTCAGATTTCCTCAATTATTATGAAATGTCCTTTTATTTTTTGAGACAAAGTCTTGCTCTTTCACACAGCCTGAAGTGCAGTGAAACAATCATAGCTCATTGCAGCCTCAAACTCCTGGGCTCAAGTGATCTTCCTGCCTCAGCTTCCTGAGTAGCTAGGACTAGAGGTGCACACCACCATGCCCAGCTAATTTATTGTTTTTGTAGAGATGGAGGTCTTACTACGTTGCCCAGGCTGGTCTCAAACTCCTGGCCTCAAGTGATCCTTCCAGCTTGGTCTCCCTGAAATATCTTTTGTGGCTGGTTTGTTCAAATTAGTTTCTTCTAATCAAGGGATACACATTGCATTTGATTATTTAGCTCAAGACTTTTTTAACCTGGAAAATACCCATACTCTTTGTTTATGTATTTATTTAGTGAAATTGACTTGTTGAAAAACTAGTCAGTTGTCCTGTAGAATATTTCCCCTTCTGGAATTTTCTGGTTGCTTTTTATGGTGTCATTTAACTTTTCACTCTGTTTTTCCCTGGTTAACTGGAAGTTAGTTCTAAAGGCTTTTAGGCCTGCTATAACAAAATACCAAAAACTGGATGACTTATAAAGAACAGAAATTTATTTCTCACAGTCCTAGAGGCTAGCAAGTTTAAAATCAAGGAGCATGTGGTTTTGATATCTGGTTAGGACCAACTTTCTGGTTCATAGATTGGCCTTCTTGCTGGGCCCTCACATAGTGGGAGAGACTAGCTAGCTCTCTGGGGCCTCTTTTATAAGGGCACTAATTCCAATCATGAAGCCTCTGTCCTTATGATCTAATGACCCCCTAAAGGCCCCACCTTTTAATACCAGCACCTTTGGGGTTAGGATGTCAACATATTAATTTGGGGAAGACATACACGTTCAGCCCATTGCAAGGTTTAGTTAGATTCAGGTTCAACTTCTTTTTTTAAAGACTATTTCATAGGCAATAATGTGTATTCACATCCCATCATTAGTGATGGTGAGATGATCGCAAGGTTAGGGTGATCACTGCCTATCTCCTCTGCTATATTCCCCCTTGGGTCAAGCCAGTAGTCTGTGACGTGAACTTTGTACCATGTGTATATTCAGTTATATTCTGTATCAATAGTTACTTGATTGTTTTAGCATTTATTAATGATCCTTGCTTGAGTTGATTATTTCATTAGGGGTTTCAAAATGGTGAATTTCTAATTCTCTAATTCTATCTACATGTTTTAGCTGGCATTTTTCTATAAGCAGACCATTTTCTTCACAACTGGGTTATTTGGCTACCCTGAAACATAGTTCCTTCCGGGAAGGCAGAACATATGTTTATTTCTGTCTTTTAAAAATTACTGGTGTTTGGAGTGAAGATTAGGTGAGCTAACTACCTCCACAGGTGACAAATGAATTTTGTTTTGTCTCACTTTTGCTTTTTTGAATATCACTGTGGCTGCTTGGATTTTTATATTTAATTTGAATGGATTAGGGAATAAATGAGAAGATAGGTTTTATCTGTTTCTGTAGTTTTTATGTGGCTGTGTGAACTTACTTTTAAAAATTCCCAGAAATATTTTAATTCCCCTTTAAAGATATAAACTATGTCATACTATAAAGCAAAAGAAAAACCAATCATGTGAAGAGTAAATAGTATCGTTTAAACGAATTGTGGTTAAGCTTAGTTTGTAACTAATTAGTTTTTTATTTTCTTTCTACTTTTATCTGCTTCAGAGCCTCTTCAGTGGTTTAGATCTTCTATGTGTCAAATTATTCTAATCTCTTAAAAAGTTTAAGAGCTAAAATACAACACAATGACTACAGGAATGCCCTTGTCCTTTTCTGGGTAGGTACACCGAAGGCAACTTCTTTTTCTCTTCTTTGTTCTCTTCTTCTTTCTTATTCTTAAATCATCTTCAATATTGGACAGATGACAGCACTATGCCTGCCTCAAGATGTTTCTGACTTTTTCTTTTTCTTTTTCTTTTTTTTTTGAGATGGAGTCTTGCTCTGTCACCCAGGCTAGAGTGCAGTGGCACAATCTTGGCTCACTACAACTTCTGTCTCCTGGGTTCCAGTGATTCTCCCAACTCAGCCTCCTGAGTAGCTGGGGTTACAGGCATGCACCACCACGCCTAGCTAATTTTTTGTATTTTTACCAGAGACGGGGTTTCACCATGTTGGCCAGGCTGGTCTTGAACTCCTGACCTCAAGGGATCTGCCTGCCTTGGCCTCCCAAAGTGCTGGGATTACACGTGTGAGCCACTGCACCCGGCCATTTCTGACTTTTTCTAAAGTCTTCTTTCTCTGGAGATGACATTATATAATAGCACTGTTCAATAGAAGTTTCTTTGATGATGGAACTGTTCTATAATCTGCATTGTCCCAGCCACTAGCCATATGTGACTACTGTAACACTTGAAATGTGGCTAGAGCAACTGAAGAACTGAATTTTGCATTTTACTGAATTTTAATTAATTAAAATAGAAATGCAAATAACCATAAGTGGTTAGTAGCTACCATACTGGACAGCAAAGATCTATAATTCAGCATTTAAAATCGATTTTGTTTTGTTTTCAAAAATGGAGTCAGACTGTTACAACCCAAAAGAACTGTAGGTTAAATTAAGGTAAATCCCCAAATGCTACATACACATTTGGGAAATCCAAACCAGATTTTTTCATGTGATAACCACACCCTCTTTTGACTTTAGCCTTGGAGGTAATGGAGTATGGCAGAAAAAACCCTGTATCAGCAGCTGGAAGACTCACCTTCTTTTCCTAGCTCTGCCATATATTGACCAAAAGAGTCAAAGTCCATTCAGATGGTTGAAGGGCCTTGGAATTTTGTTTTTGGTTTTCACATACAAGTTGGAGGGCAGATGCGTTAGCCTCTTGAAATACCCAGAAACCACTTGTTTCCTCATCTAAAAATCAGGTATGACAGGATCATTTAATTATCCTGGAAATCAGATGAAGCACTGCATATGAAAGCACTTTGTAACATCGATAGCACTGGGAAATGTAAAGACCTTTTACTGAAATATAAAGGTGTATGGTCAACTGAATATATCTCAGATAGTTAGGATTTGACTGTATATATTGAATATAACCTGTAGTGGGCCCCTTGGTAAACGGCTTACAGTTTTGTTGCAAGTTTTAGCCAAGAGAAAATTTATTTGTTGACTAGTCATGCCCTTTATTGGCCACATGATGAGCAGCCAAGATATTAACACACAGTGCACCTTGCAGAATTCAAGAATGTCTCAGTGTCTTGTGAACTAGGAAGCTGAAATGCAGTGGTATGCAGAAGGCTGGCTCAGTAGGAGCCTTGGGAGTGTCCTCCAGATAGATGTTTGTGCAGGTTGTGTTTGATTCCAGTTGGCCATGAAAAGCTGGTTGCTCTAAAGAATGAGAATATACTTGGTTTTGCATTTACTAGAACTATCTGGGGAACAAATCTTGGGGTGGAAGAAAGAAGGGAGGGAGGGAAAGCTGTGCTTCAATACCTAGGGCTTCTTTCCTGGAATGGATCTGAGAATCTGGGATTGGGTGGCTAATATCTCATCTCTAGAAGGGAGAAAGAACTGGGTGGTGATGGCTTTGTATTTTCTATTGGAGTTCACTAGAGAATAGGTGAATGGAATGGGCTGCTATGATCCAGACATTAGGGAGGACAGGTTTGTGATACATTAGAAAACTTGAATGAGCCCTTCTATGATTCTCTCTTCCCTCTTTCTGCTTCCCGTTCTTAATCACCATCCGCAGGTTGTGGAATTAGCAAATCTATTATGTGAGCAATAGCAAACTTACAGGAGCCCTTGGCTCCAACTATCTCCCTGTTTGTGTCAGTTCCTTCTGGATGCTTTTAGTCTGTGGTCTTCATTCACTCTTTTTATGGGGAAGTAAAAGGAGTGGGACAGATTATGAGAAGAGCTGGGTCCTCCCAGTTGCTGGGGTGGTTATTTTAAGCTTTGTTTAATGTGTCCAGAGACCCAGATGGCATTTTTAACTAAGCTGCTTTATTAAATCTTGTGATAAAGCATAGTGATGTTTATTGAAAAGGCAGACACGTATCAGCAACATTATGCGTGAAACTTGCTCTAAGAATTTTCTATAAAACATCTGTTCTCTTTGAGCCTTTTGTGAACTCTGGAAGTTTGCTAGTTTCTATACAGACTTGAGGACAAGAAGCTGGAACCCACTTTTGGAGATGTCCAAGCATAGGTATTGGAATCATTAATCCTAACCCTCTCAGTTTTAAGGCCCCGGATACCCTTCTGTTAGACAACAGTAACATGAGCAAGCACTGTAATAACCTTTAAACAAGATTATTTGGAAATAATGGACAAGAAAAATTAGTATACATTGTTTGGGGATTTTAAAATTAAAGATAAAAAGCTAGGGCTTCAATGACCTGTGCCAGCCTATAGCCTTAATAGTCAATTTGCAAACACTCAAGATTTGGCCAATATGCCTCTACTACTTCTACTTAACACAGTCAAAGGGAAATTTTTAGAGTCTTTCATCTGATTTGACTCTCTTAGTTACGAATAAGAGGATATCTAGAATATATATGTGACTTGTTAAAATGAAAATCCACCTTCTCTGAGTCTTTAAATATCTTTCATATCTTACATTTTTTAGTCACATCAACTTTTGAAGTCATGTCCGTAGTTGTATGAAAAGAAAAATTTCAGGAACATTCAACCTCAAAAGTTCTTTTTCTTAGTCTGAAGTCGTAGAAGCATTTGACTTTTACTTTCTCTTTTTAAGTTTGTACTAGTAGGTATTTTGTATAAATATAATATTTAATTATTGCCTTTGTATTCTTTTTCTCTAGTAAACATCCTGGTTTTTAGCTATCAATATGTAGTTTTACATTCAGGGATTTCTAATGGAAAGAGAAAGGAATCTGAAATCAGAGGACGAGAGTATATTCTACTTGACCAAACACATACACAATACTGGAAGGAGAGTTTTACAACAAATATTTAATATCTATGACATGTAAAACGTTTTTTGAAATCAAGAAAATTCAAACAATTCAATACAAATATCATCAATAATAACACATGAACAGGTGGCCAACCTTATTAATAACCAGAGAAATATAAATTAAAACAATCCATCAACTTGTAAAAAAGATGAAATTACCCAGAGTTGGTGTAGGTGATGGAAAATTGTCATGTTTGTATACTGTTCATAGAATTTAAATTGACATAATTTTTTGGTCAGGCAATTTGGAAGTATATATCTAAATTAAAAGAGTAGTTTTCTAATAACCTGGGAATCTCTTAATCTAAGAATCTTTACTGTAGATTTTTCTAGAACAAATGTACAAACATCTGTGTACAAGGGTACTCACTGCAGCATTTTGCTAAGGAAAAACTCAGAAAAAATCTATATGTTCAACAGAGAACAGGTACATAATTTATGACACAACTGCACAATATACACCCCTAAAATAAAGGATATAAATTTATATGTAGTATGAAAAAGATGTGAATGATAGCTTGTTGGTGAAAAACAGCAATGACTGGAATATTGTGTGTAACGCAATCCTGCTTTTCTGTATATAATGTAGGCATAGAAAATAGGATTGAAAGGACATACTCTAGTCAACAGTGTATATAGCTTGGGTGGAGGGGGTGTATAATGGGGAAGGAGAGTCCCTTTTCCTATCTATTCCATATACATCTCTGGATTTAAAAGATCATACATGCATATGCATTACCTTCAAAATTAAAATGATAAAGACAAAAGGAGAAGCTTTGGATTTGAATCATGATACTACTGTTTGCAACTTCTATGACCGTGGGGAAGTCGCCTAGCCTCCTGGGGTTTATTTCCTCATTTATAAAAATAGGGAAAGTAATAATACTTGTCTACAAATCTTCTAGGGTTGTTGGGAGGATTGAATGTCATAATGGGTTACAGCGTTATGAATTATTTATTCATATAACACAATTATTATAAAAATATTTTGCTCTGATTAAAATAAAAGAAGGACGAGATCGTGTGTGTTTTTCAGTCCCAGTAGCTTTACTAACCAGAAAGCGCCTGCTGATGTGGTGATCACAGTTGCTTTGGTGCAGCTTCCTGTTGACTTTTGGCAATTCTCCACGCTGCTAGCTAAGGCTGAGGTGGCGACTGTGGAAGGTGTGATCTCCTCCCCCTCCCAGCACACATTTGTGTGCATACTCACACTCATGCACACACAAACACACACATGCACACTCTATCACAGTACATGAGGTGGCAGCAGCTGCTCCGGCATAGACTTTCACACAACATAAAGGGCTTTTTTGGTGTGGTCTGTGCATTATTTCCTGTGAAGCATGAGCTGAGTCAGTGCCATGCTTTTCCATCTGAAACCTTTCTGAGGCTCAGGCTGTGTTAAGAGCAAACCCTCTCCCCTCCATGCCCACCCCATGGCCCTCTACTGAAGCCAGATCATAGTCTGCTCATTTCATGAGGATTTTCAAACCGAATGGACTGGGCCATGTGAGAGATCACTGAAAGGAACAGACCAAGCAGAGGCTAAGAGACTCCACGCTAATCTGCTGAGTCATCTGAAAATGCACAGCTGTGGCAGCTCACGGTGCTTTAAAGTATTTTGGCAGGATGTTTGTTCAGGGGGCCTGTTCCTGCAGCCCTGCTGAATGTTTGGTTGGGAGGCATAATCATTTTTTGGACAGGATCTCCCAAATGTAAGGTGATAGATGCTAATGTGGAATATAATACAGAAGATCCAGCTTGGATGTCATAAATAACAATAAATTGTTTAATCTTGCTGAGTTGTAAATATATGATTGCCAGAGGTCTTTAGTTCACTGGAACATAGTATGGGGGCAGGGGCACTTAGCAAATAGGCAGTTATTATTTTCCAACCAGACAGAAACTGGTCTGATGAAATTTATCTAAAAAGGCATACACATGTATTTTAATTAATTGTGACAATTACTCAGAGAAAACACATGGCCCTAAAGAGGCTGAGGGTTTTTTTGTTCTAAATATAAATGTATATGTATATTCACCTATATTCTACCTATGTATAAGTAAGAGAATGAGTTTTTGTTTTGGGGATATATATTTATACGTATCTATACAGACAGATATACACATACTTAATTTCTGTGTACCTATTAAGGTGCGGTGACAGATGGAAAGTATTTTTAAGCATTTAGATAGCTTATTCTATAGCATATGTGTGCATATAGCCCACCCATAAAGCTTTGTCTCTTTTCTGGATATATTTAACAAGAGGCTAGAACAGAGTCCAAAATGTCAGAAATGTTTGAACATTCCATAGAAATGAAGGAGGTGTTTCCAAATGACCTATGTTTCTATGGCAATAAATAGAACTTGTGCTGCGTTGGATGGGTCAGGAGTAAGGAATATAAACAGTGTAATTATGGCTATTCCAGGCAGAAATCTACCTTGTAAGAACAGCTTTGTGCAGTGAGCTCGACAACATTGATCAGTTAGCAGTCCGGTTCAGTACAACATTGATAAGGTAGCAAGACGGTTCGGCAGTGCCAGTCGGAGACAAAGATGGGGACAATCAAAGAAGATGCAGGTCAGGACAAGGATGCAGACATGTACCTGTCACTACCATGGACTTCAGCAGCTTCTTAGTGAGCAGGTTTATGACCAAAGAAGAAAGACATCGTTGATATGTAAGCATGTTACAATTACTTTGCTGTTTAGTTACTAGCAAACTACATCCAGTTTTTAGTTTTTAGGGTTTTTTTTCTTTTTTCTTTTTTGAAACAGGTTCTTGTTCTGCCATCCAGGTTGGAGTGCAGTCGTTATCCAAGCTCACTGCAGCCTTAAAATCCTAGGCTCCATAGATCCTCCCACCTCAGCCTCCCAAGAAGCTGGGACTACAGGTGCACACGACCATGGCCAGCTAATATTTCTAATCTTTCTGTAGAGATGAGGCCTTGCTGTATTGCCCAGGCTGCTCTTGAGCTCCTGGCAGTGTAGATATTTCCATGTTTATACAGATGATGGTGTAGATATTTCCATGTTTATACAGATGAGTGTGTAGATATTTCCATGTTTTTAAAGATGGCGGTGTAGATATTTCCATGTTTATAGAGATGGCGGTGTAGATATTTCCATGTTTATACAGATAGCGGTGTAGATATTTCCACGTTTTTAAAGATAGCGGTGGAGAAATTTCCATTTTTATACAGCTAGCGGTGTAGATATTTCCATGTTAACACAGATGGCGGTGTAGATATTTCCATGTTTATTGAGATAGCGGTGTAGACATTTCCATGTTTATACAGATAGTGGTGTAGATATTTCCATGTTTATAGAGATAGCGGTGTAGATATTTCCATATTTATACATATAGCGGTGTAGATATTTCCATGTTTATAGTGATAGCGGTGTAGGAATTTCCATGTTTATAGTGATAGCGGTGTAGATATTTCCATCTTTATACATATAGCGGTGTAGATATTTCCATGTTTATAGTGATAGCGGTGAAGGAGTTTCCATGTTTATAGTGATAGCGGTGTAGATATTTCCATGTTTATATGGATAGCGGCGTAGATATTTCCGTGTTTATACGGATAGCGGTGTAGATATTTTCATGTTTATACAGATAGCGGTGTAGGTATTTACATGCTAATACAGATAGCGGTGTAGAAATTTCCATGTTTATACAGATGGCTGTGTAGATATTTCCATGTTTATACAGATGGCAGTGTAGATATTTCCATGTTTATGCAGATGGTGGTGTTGATATTTCCGTGTGTACAGAGATAGCGGTGTAGATATTTCCATCTTTGCACAGATTGCGGTGCAGGTATTTCCATCTTTACACAGATAGTGGTGTAGATATTTCCGAGTTTACAAAGATAGCTGTGTAGATATTTCCATGTTTACACAGATGGCGTTGTAGATATTTCCATGTTTACACAGATGGCGTTGTAGATATTTCCATGTTTATACAGATAGCGGTGTAGGTATTTCCATGTTTATACAGATAGCGGTGTAGATATTTCCATGTTTATACAGATCGCGGTGTAGATATTTCCATGTTTATACAGATCATGGTGTAGATATTTCCATGTTTATACATGTCGCGGTGTAGATATTTCCATGTTTATACAGATCGCGGTGTAGATATTTCCATGTTTATACAGATCATGGTGTAGATATTTCCATGTTTATACAGATCGTGGTGTTGATATTACCATGTTTATAGGGATAGAGGTGCAAATATTTCCACATAGAGATAGCGGTGTAGTTATTAGCATGTTTATACAGACAGCGGTGTAGGTATTTCCATGTATAAACAGATGACTATGTAGATATTTCCATGTTTAAACAGATGGTGGTGTAGATATTTACTTGTTTATACAAATAGCAGTGTATTTATTTCCATGTTTATACAGATAGCGGTGTAGATTTTCATGTATATACAGACGGCTGTGTAGATATTTCCATGTTTATAGAGATGGCTTTGTAGATATTTCCATGTTTATACAGATGACTTTGTAGGTATTTCCATGTATATACAGATAGGGGTGTAGAAATTTCCATGTTTATAGTGATGGCGGTGTAGATATTTCCATGTTTATACAGATCACGTTGTAGATATTTCCTTGTTTATACAAATAGAGGTGTAGTTATTTCCATGTTTATACAGATAGCGGTGCAGATATTTCCTTGTTTATACAAATTGCACTGTAGATATTTCCATGTTTATACATATCACGGTGTAGATATTTCCTTGTTTATACAAATAGCAGTGTAGTTATTTCCATGTTTATACAGATAGCGGTGTAGATATTTCCATGTATATACAGATGGCTGTGTAGATATTTCCATGTTTATACAGATGACTTGTAGGTATTTCCATGTTTATACAGATGGCGGTGAAGATATTTCCATGTTTATAGAGATACCTGTGTAGATATATCCATGTTTATACAGATAGCGGTGTAGATATTTCCATGTTTATACAGATCGTGGTGTAGATATTTCCATGTTTATGCAGATCGCGGTGTAGATATTTCCATGTTTATATAGATAGCGGTGTAGATATTTCCATGTTTTTACAGATATTGTTGTACATATTTCCATGTTTACACAGATTGAGGTGTAGGTATTTCCATCTTTCTACAGATGGCATTGTAGATATTTCCATGTTTATACAGATGGCGGTGTAGATATTTCCATGTTTATATAGATGGTGGTGTAGATATTACCATGTTTATACAGATAGATTTGTAGATATTTCCATGTTTATACAGATCGTTGTGAAGATATTTCCATGTTTATACAGATCGCGGTGTAGATATTTCCATGTTTATACAGATCGCGGTGTAGATATTTCCATGTTTATACAGATGGCGGTGTAGATATTTCCATGTTTATAGAGATCGCAGTGTAGAAATTTCCATGTTCATAGAGATAACGGTGTAGATATATCCATGTTCATAGAGATAGCAGTGAGGATATTTCCATGTTTATACAGATAGCAGTGTAGATATTTCCATTTTTATAGAGATAGCAGTTTTGATACTTCATATTTATACAGATAGCGGTGTAGATATTTCCATGTTAATACAGATTGCGGTGTAGATATTTCCATGTTTATACAGTTAGCGGTGTAGATATTTCCACGTTTATACACATGGCGGTGTAGATATTTCCATCTTTCTACAAATGGCAGTGTAGATATTTCCATGTTTATAGAGATGGCGGTGTAGATATTTCCATGTTTATATAGACGGCAATGTAGATATTTTCTTGTTTATGTAGATGGCGTTGTAGATATCTCCATGTTTAAAGAGATGGCGGTGTACATATTTCCATGTTTATAGAGACAGCGGTGTAGGTATTTCCATGTTTATACAGATAGCGGTGCAGATATTTCCATGTTTATACAGATTCCTATGCAGATATTTCCATATTTATACAGAGGTCTGTGTAGATATTTCTATGTTTATGCATATGGCATTGTAGATATTTCCATGTTCCTACACATGACTGTGTAGGCATTTCCATGTTTATACAGATGGCTTTGTAGATATTTCCATGTTTATAGAGATAGCGGTGCAGATATTTCCATGTTTATACAGATAGCGGTGTGTATATTTCCATGTTTATTCAGATCGTGGTGTAGATATTTCCATGTTTATACAGATACCGGTGTAGATATTTCCATGTTTATACAGAGCGCAGTGTAGATATTTCCATATTTATAGAGACAGAAGTGTAGATATTTCCATGTTTGTACAGATGGCGGTGTTGATGTTTCCATCTATACACAGATTGCCGTGTAGGTATTTCCATGTGTATACAGATGGCATTATAGATATTTCCATGTTTATACAGATGGTGGTGTAGATATTTCCATGTTTATACAGATGACTGTATAGATATTTCCATGTTTTTACAGATGGCATTGTAGATATTTCCATGTTTATAGAGATAGCGGTGTAGATATTTCCATGTTTATACAGATTGCGGTTTAGCTATTTCCATGTTTATACAGACCGCGGTGTAGATATTTCCATGTTTATACAGATAGCAGTGCAGATATTTCCATGTTTGTACAGATGGCGGTGTTGATATTTCCATCTATACACTGATGAACGTGTAGATATTTCCATCTTTATACAGATGGCGGCGCAGATATTTCCATGGATATGTAGAAGGCAGTGTAGTTATTTCCATGTATATACAGATAACGGTGTAGATATTTCCATGTTTATATAAATAGCGGTGTAGATATTTCCATGTATATACACATGGCTGTGTAGATATTTCCATGTTTATACAGATGGCAGTGTAGCTATTTCCATGTTTATACCGATAACTTTGTAAGTATTTCCATGTTTCTACAGATGATGGTGTAGATATTTCGATGTTTATAGAGATAGCAGTGGAGATATTTCCTTGTTTATAGAGATAGCGGTGTAGATATTTCCACGTTTATACTGATTGCGGTTTAGATTTTTCCATGTTTATAAAGATAGCGGTGTTGATATTTCCAAGTTTATACAGATAGGGGTGTAGATATTTCTATGTTTATAGAGATGGCGGTGTAGATATTTCCATGTTTATACAGAACACGTTGTAGATATTTCCTTGTTTATACAAATAGTGGTGTAGTTATTTCCATGTTTATACAGATAGCGGTGTAGATATTTCTTTGTTTATACAAATATCACTGTAGATATTTCCATGTTTATACAGATCACGGTGTAGATATTTCCTTGTTTATACAAATAGCGGTGTAGATATTTCCATGTTTATACAGATAGCGGTGTAGATATTTCCATGTATATACAGAAGGCTGTGTAGATATTTCCATGTTTATACAGATGGCTGTGTAGATATTTCCATGTTTATACAGATGACTTGTAGGTATTTCCATGTTTATACAGATGGCGGTGAAGATATTTCCATGTTTATAGAGATAGCTGTGTAGATATTTCCATGTTTATACAGATAGCGGTGTAGATATTTCCATGTTTACACAGATCTCTGTGTAGATATTTCCATGTTTATGCAGATCGCGGTGTAGATATTTCCATGTTTATACAGATAGCGGTGTAGATATTTCCATGTTTTACAGATATTGTTGTAGATATTTCCATGTTTACACAGATTGCGGTGTAGTTATTTCCATCTTTCTACAGATGGCATTGTAGATATTTCCATGTTTATACAGTTGGCGGTGTAGATATTTCCATGTTTATATAGATGGTGGTGTAGATATTACCATGTTTATACAGATAGCTTTGTAGATATTTCCATGTTTATATAGATGGCGGTGTAGATATTTCCATGTTCATTGTGATAACGGTGTAGATATATCCATGTTCATAGAGATAGCAGTGAGGATATTTCCATGTTTATACAGATAGCAGTGTAGATATTTCCATTTTTATAGAGATAGCGGTTTTGATATTTCATATATATACAGATAGCGGTGTAGATATTTCCATGTTTATACAGATTGCGGTGTAGATATTTCCATGTTGATGCAGTTAGTGGTGTAGATATTTCCACATTTATACAGATGGCGGTGTAGATATTTCCATCTTTCTACAAATAGCAGTGTAGATATTTCCAAGTTTATAGAGATGGCGGTGTAGATATTTCCATGTTTATATAGATGGCAATGTAGATATTTTCTAGTTTATGTAGGTGGCGTTGTAGATATCTGCATGTTTAAGGAGATGGCGGTGTACATATTTCCATGTTTATAGAGACAGCGGTGTAGGTATTTCCATGTTTATACAGATAGCGGTGCAGATATTTCTATGTTTATACAGATTCCTATACAGATATTTCCATATTTATACAGAGGGCTGTGTAGATATTTCTATGTTTATACAGATGGCAGTGTGGATATTTCCGTGTTCCTACACATGACTTTGTAGGCATTTCCATGTTTATACAGATGGCTTTGTAGATATTTCCATGTTTATAGAGATAGCGGTACAGATATTTCCATGTTTATACCGATAGCGGTGTATATATTTCCATGTTTATACAGATCGTGGTGTAGATATTTCCATGTTTATACAAACACCGGTGTAAATATTTCCATGTTTATACAGAGCGCGGTGTAGATATTTCCATGTTTATAGAGATAGCAGTGTAGATATTTCCATGTTTGTACAGATGGCGGTATTGATATTTCCATCTATACACAGATTGCCGTGTAGGTATTTCCATGTGTATACAGATGGCATTGTAGATATTTCCATTTTTATACAGATGGCGGTATAGATCTTTCCTTGTTTATAGAGATAGCGGTGTAGATATTTCCATATTTATACAGATAACGGTGTAGGAATTTCCATGTTTATACAAATAGCAGTGTAGTTATTTCCATGTTTATACAGATAGCGGTGTAGATATTTCCATGTATATACAAATGGCTGTGTAGATATTTCCATGTTTATACAGATGGCTGTGTAGATATTTCCATGTTTATATAGATGACTTGTAGGTATTTCCATGTTTATACAGATGGCGGTGAAGATATTTCCATGTTTATAGAGATACCTGTGTAGATATATCCATGTTTATACAGATAGCGGTGTAGATATTTCCATGTTTATACAGATCGTGGTGTAGATATATCCATGTTTATGCAGATCACCGTGTAGATATTTCCATGTTTATATAGATAGCGGTGTAAGTATTTCCATGTTTTACAGATATTGCTGTAGATATTTCCATGTTTACACAGATTGAGGTGTAGGTATTTCCATCTTTCTACAGATGGCATTGTAGATATTTCCATGTTTATACAGATGGCGGTGTAGATATTTCCATGTTTATATAGATGGTGGTGTAGATATTACCAAGTTTATACAGATAGCTTTGTAGATATTTCCATGTTTATACAGATCATGGTGAAGATATTTCCATGTTTATACAGATTGCGGTGTAGATATTTCCATGTTTATACAGATCACGGTGTAGATATTTCCATGTTTATACAGATGGCGGTGTAGATATTTCCATGTTTATAGAGATGGCAGTGTAAATATTTCCATGTTCATTGAGATAACGGTGTAGATATATCCATGTTCATAGAGATAGCAGTGAGGATATTTCCATGTTTATACAGATAGCAGTGTAGTTATTTCCATTTTTATAGAGATAGCAGTTTTGATACTTTATATTTATACAGATAGCGGTGTAGATATTTCCATGTTTATACAGATTGCGGTGTAGATATTTCCATGTTTATACAGTTAGCGGTGCAGATATTTCCACGTTTATACAGATGGCGGTGTAGATATTTCCTTCTTTCTACAAATGGCAGTGTAGATATTTCCATGTTTATAGAGATGGCGGTGTAGATATTTCCATGTTTATATAGATGGCAATGTAGATATTTTCTTTTTTATGTAGATGGCGTTGTAGATATCTCCATGTTTAAAGAGATGGCGGTGTACATATTTCCATGTTTATAGAGACAGCGGTGTAGGTATTTCCATGTTTATACAGATAGCGGTGCAGATATTTCCATGTTTATACAGATTCCTATGCAGATATTTCCATATTTATACAGAGGGTTGTGTAGATATTACTATGTTTATACAGATGGCAGTGTAGATATTTCCATGTTCCTACACATGACTGTGTAGGCATTTCCATGTTTATACAGATGGCTTTGTAGATATTTCCATGTTTATAGAGATAGCGGTGCAGATATTTCCATGTTTATACAGATAGCGGTGTATATATTTCCATGTTTATACAGATCGTGGTGTAGATATTTCCATGTTTATACAGATACCGGTGTAGATATTTCCATGTTTCTACAGAGTGCAGTTTAGATATTTCCATATTTATAGAGATAGAAGTGTAGATATTTCCATGTTTACACAGATAGCGGTTTAGCCATTTCCATGTTTATACAGACCGTGGTGTAGATGTTTCCATGTTTATACAGAGAGCGGTGCAGATATTTCCATGCTTGTACAGATGGCGGTGTTGATATTTCCATCTATACACTGATGACCGTGTAGATATTTCCATGTTTATTCAGATGGCGGCGCAGATATTTCCATGAATATGTAGAAGGCAGTGTAGTTATTTCCATGTACATACAGATAACGGTGTAGTTATTTCCATGTTTATATAGATAGCGGTGTAGATATTTCCATGTATATACACATGGCTGTGTAGATATTTCCATGTTTATACAGATGGCAGTGTAGCTATTTCCATGTTTATACCGATAACTTTGTAAGTATTTCCATGTTTATACAGATGGCGGTGTAGATATTTCGATGTTTATAGAGATAGCAGTGGAGATATTTCCATGTTTATAGAGATAGCGGTGTAGATATTTCCACGTTTATACTGATCGCGGTGTAGATTTTTCCATGTTCATAAAGATAGCGGTGTGGATATTTCCATGTTTGTACAGATAGGGGTGTAGATATTTCTATGTTTATAGAGATGGCGGTGTAGATATTTCCATGTTTATACAGATCACGTTGTAGATATTTCCTTGTTTATTCAAATAGCGGTGTAGTTATTTCCATGTTTATACAGATAGCGGTGTAGATATTTCTTTGTTTATACAAATAGCACTGTAGTTATTTCCATGTTTATACAGATCACGGTGTAGATATTTCCTTGTTTATACAAATAGCGGTGTAGATATTTCCATGTTTATACAGATAGCGGTGTAGATATTTCCATGTATATACAGAAGGCTGTGTAGATATTTCCATGTTTATACAGATGGCTGTGTAGATATTTCCATGTTTATACAGATGACTTGTAGGTATTTCCATGTTTATACAGATGGCGGTGAAGATATTTCCATGTTTATAGAGATAGCTGTGTAGATATTTCCATGTTTATACAGATAGCGGTGTAGATATTTCCATGTTTACACAGATCGCTGTGTAGATATTTCCATGTTTATGCAGATCGCGGTGTAGATATTTCCATGTTTATACAGATAGCGGTGTAGATATTTCCATGTTTTTACAAATATTGTTGTAGATATTTCCATGTTTACACAGATTGCGGTGTAGGTATTTCCATCTTTCTACAGATGGCATTGTAGATATTTCCATGTTTATACAGACGGCGGTGTAGATATTTCCATGTTTATATAGATGGTGGTGTAGATATTACCATGTTTATACAGATAGCTTTGTAGTTATTTCCATGTTTATACAGATCGTGGTGAAGATATTTCCATGTTTATACAGCTCGCGGTGTAGATATTTCCATGTTTATACAGATCGCGGTGTAGATATTTCCATGTTTATACAGATGGCAGTGTAGATATTTCCATGTTTATACAGTTAGCGGTGTAGATATTTCCACGTTTACAGATGGCGGTGCAGATATTTCCATCTTTCTACAAATGGCAGTGTAGATATTTCCATGTTTATAGAGATGGCGGTGTAAATATTTCCATGTTTATATAGATGGCAATGGAGATATTTTCTTGTTTATGTAGATGGCGTTGTAGATATCTCCATGTTTAAAGAGATGGCGGTGTACATATTTCCATGTTTATAGAGACAGCGGTGTAGGTATTTCCATATTTATACAGATAGCGGTGCAGATATTTCCATGTTTATACAGATTCCTATGCAGATATTTCCATATTTATACAGAGGGCTGTGTAGATATTTCTATGTTTGTACAGATGGCAGTGTAGATATTTCCATGTTCCTACACATGACTGTGTAGGCATTTCCATGTTTATACAGATGGCTTTGTAGATATTTCCATGTTTATAGAGATAGCGGTGCAGATATTTCCATGTTTATACAGATAGCGGTGTACATATTTCCATGTTTATACAGATCGTGGTGTAGATATTTCCATGTTTATACAGATACCGGTGTAGATATTTCCATGTTTATACAGAGTGCAGTGTAGATATTTCCATATTTATAGAGATACAAGTGTAGATATTTCCATGTTTGTACAGATGGCGGTGTTGATGTTTCCATCTATACACAGATTGCCGTGTAGGTATTTCCATGTGTATACAGATGGCATTATAGATATTTCCATGTTTATACAGATGGTGGTGTAGATATTTCCATGTTTATACAGATGACTGTATAGATATTTCCATGTTTTTACAGATGGCATTGTAGATATTTCCATGTTTATAGAGATAGCGGTGTAGATATTTCCATGTTTATACAGACCGCGGTGTAGATATTTCCATGTTTATACAGATAGCGGTGCAGATATTTCCATGTTTGTACAGATGGCGGTGTTGATATTTCCATCTATACACTGATGACCGTGTAGATATTTCCATGTTTATTCAGATGGCGGCGCAGATATTTCCATGGATATGTAGAAGGCAGTGTAGTTATTTCCATGTATATACAGATAACGGTGTAGATATTTCCATGTTTATATAGATAGCGGTGTAGATATTTCCATGTATATACACATGGCTGTGTAGATATTTCCATGTTTATACAGATGGCAGTATAGCTATTTCCATGTTTATACCGATAACTTTGTAAGTATTTCCATGTTTATACAGATGGCGATGTAGATATTTCGATGTTTATAGAGATAGCAGTGGAGATATTTCCATGTTTATAGAGATAGCGGTGTAGATATTTCCACGTTTATACTGATCGCTGTGTAGATTTTTCCATGTTTATAAAGATAGCGGTGTGGATATTTCCATGTTTGTACAGATAGGGGTGTAGATATTTCTATGTTTATAGAGATGGCGGTGTAGATATTTCCATGTTTATACAGATCACGTTGTAGATATTTCCTTGTTTATTCAAATAGCGGTGTAGTTACTTCCATGTTTATACAGATAGCGGTGTAGATATTTCTTTGTTTATACAAATAGCACTGTAGTTATTTCCATGTTTATACAGATCACGGTGTAGATATTTCCTTGTTTATACAAATAGCGGTGTAGATATTTCCATGTTTATACAGATAGCGGTGTAGATATTTCCATGTATATACAGAAGGCTGTGTAGATATTTCCATGTTTATACAGATGGCTGTGTAGATATTTCCATGTTTATACAGATGACTTGTAGGTATTTCCATGTTTATACAGATGGCGGTGAAGATATTTCCATGTTTATAGAGATAGCTGTGTAGATATTTCCATGTTTATACAGATAGCGGTGTAGATATTTCCATGTTTACACAGATCGCTGTGTAGATATTTCCATGTTTATGCAGATCGCGGTGTAGATATTTCCATGTTTATACAGATAGCGGTGTAGATATTTCCATGTTTTTACAGATATTGTTGTAGATATTTCCATGTTTACACAGATTGCGGTGTAGGTATTTCCATCTTTCTACAGATGGCATTGTAGATATTTCCATGTTTATACAGAAGGTGGTGTAGATATTTCCATGTTTATATAGATGGTGGTGTAGATATTACCATGTTTATACAGATAGCTTTGTAGTTATTTCCATGTTTATACAGATCGTGGTGAAGATATTTCCATGTTTATACAGCTCGCGGTGTAGATATTTCCATGTTTATACAAAACGCGGTGTAGATATTTCCATGTTTATACAGATGGCAGTGTAGATATTTCCATGTTTATACAGTTAGCGGTGTAGATATTTCCACGTTTACAGATGGCGGTGTAGATATTTCCATCTTTCTACAAATGGCAGTGTAGATATTTCCATGTTTATAGAGATGGCGGTGTAAATATTTCCATGTTTATATAGATGGCAATGGAGATATTTTCTTGTTTATGTAGATGGCGTTGTAGATATCTCCATGTTTAAAGAGATGGCGGTGTACATATTTCCATGTTTATAGAGACAGCGGTGTAGGTATTTCCATATTTATACAGATAGCGGTGCAGATATTTCCATGTTTATACAGATTCCTATGCAGATATTTCCATATTTATACAGAGGGCTGTGTAGATATTTCTATGTTTATACAGATGGCAGTGTAGATATTTCCATGTTCCTACACATGACTGTGTAGGCATTTCCATGTTTATACAGATGGCTTTGTAGATATTTCCATGTTTATAGAGATAGCGGTGCAGATATTTCCATGTTTATACAGATAGCGGTGTACATATTTCCATGTTTATACAGATTGTGGTGTAGATATTTCCATGTTTATACAGATACCGGTGTAGATATTTCCATGTTTATACAGAGTGCAGTGTAGATATTTCCATATTTATAGAGATACAAGTGTAGATATTTCCATGTTTGTACAGATGGCGGTGTTGATGTTTCCATCTATACACAGATTGCCGTGTAGGTATTTCCATGTGTATACAGATGGCATTATAGATATTTCCATGTTTATACAGATGGTGGTGTAGATATTTCCATGTTTATACAGATGACTGTATAGATATTTCCATGTTTTTACAGATGGCATTGAAGATATTTCCATGTTTATAGAGATAGCGGTGTAGATATTTCCATGTTTATACAGACCGCGGTGTAGATATTTCCATGTTTATACAGATAGCGGTGCAGATATTTCCATGTTTGTACAGATGGCGGTGTTGATATTTCCATCTATACACTGATGACCGTGTAGATATTTCCATGTTTATACAGATGGCGGCGCAGATATTTCCATGGATATGTAGAAGGCAGTGTAGTTATTTCCATGTATATACAGATAATGGTGTAGTTATTTCCATGTTTATATACATAGCGGTGTAGATATTTCCATGTTTATACACATGGCTGTGTAGATATGTCCATGTTTATACAGATTGCAGTGTAGCTATTTCCATGTTTATACCGATAACTTTGCAAGTATTTCCATGTTTATACAGATGGCGGTGTAGATATTTCGATGTTTAAAGAGATAGCAGTGGAGATATTTCCATGTTTATAGAGATAGCGGTGTAGATATTTCCACGTTTATACTGATCGCGGTGTAGATTTTTCCATGTTTATAAAGATATCAGTGTGGATATTTCCATGTTTATACAGATAGGGGTGTAGATATTTCTAAGTTTATAGAGATGACGGTGTAGATATTTCCATTTTTGTACAGATCACGTTGTAGATATTTCCTTGTTTATACAAATAGCGGTGTAGATATTTCCATGTTTATACAGATAGCGGTGTAGATATTTCTTTGTTTATACAAATAGCACTGTAGATATTTCCATGTTTATACAGATCACGGTGTAGATATTTCCTTGTTTATATAAATAGCGGTGTAGATATTTCCATGTTTATACAGATAGCGGTGTAGATATTTCCATGTATATACAGAAGGCTGTGTAGATATTTCCATGTTTATACAGATGGCTGTGTAGATATTTCCATGTTTATGCAGATGACTTGTAGGTATTTCCATGTTTATACAGATGGCGGTGAAGATATTTCCATGTTTATAGAGATAGCTGTGCAGATATTTCCATGTTTATACAGATAGCGGTGTATATATTTCCATGTTTACACAGATCGCTGTGTAGATATTTCCATGTTTATGCAGATCGCGGTGTAGATATTTCCATGTTTATACAGATGGCGGTGTAGATATTTCCATGTTTATATAGATGGTGGTGTAGATATTACCATGTTTATACAGATAGCTTTGTTGATATTTCCATGTTTATAGAGATGGCGGTGTAGATATTTCCATGTTCATTGTGATAACGGTGTGGATATATCCATGTTCATAGAGATAGCGGTGAGGATATTTCCATGTTTATACAGATAGCAGTGTAGATATTTCCATTTTTATAGAGATAGCGGTTTTGATATTTCATATTTATACAGATAGCGGTGTAGATATTTCCTTGTTTATACAGATTGCGGTGTAGATATTTCCATGTTTATACAGTTAGTGGTGTAGATATTTCCACGTTTATACAGATGTCGGTGTAGATATTTCCATCTTTCTACAAATGGCAGTGTAGATATTTCCATGTTTATAGAGATGGCGGTGTACATATTTCCATGTTTATATAGATGGCAATGTAGATATTTTCTTGTTTATGTAGATGGCGTTGTAGATATCTGCATGTTTAAAGAGATGGCGGTGTACATATTTCCATGTTTATAGAGACAGCGGTGTAGGTATTTCCATGTTTATACAGATAGCGGTGCAGATATTTCCATGTTTATACAGATTCTTATGCAGATATTTCCATATTTATACAGAGGGCTCTGTAGATATTTCTATGTTTATTGAGATGGCAGTGTGGATATTTCCGTGTTCCAACACATGACTTTGTAGGCATTTCCATGTTTATACAGATGGCTTTGTAGATATTTCCATGTTTATAGAGATAGCGGTACAGATATTTCCATGTTTATACAGATAGCGGTGTATATATTTCCATGTTTATACAGATCGTGGTGTAGATATTTCCATGTTTATACAGACACCGGTGTAGATATTTCCATGTTTATACAGAGCGCGGTGTAGATATTTCCATGTTTATAGAGATAGCAGTGTAGATATTTCCATGTTTGTACAGATGGCGGTATTGATATTTCCATCTATACACAGATTGCCGTGTAGGTATTTCCATGTGTGTACAGATGGCATTGTAGATATTTCCATGTTTATACAGATGGCGGTATAGATCTTTCCTTGTTTATAGAGATAGCGGTGTACATATTTCCATATTTATACAGATAACGGTGTAGGAATTTCCATGTTTATACAAATAGCAGTGTAGTTATTTCCATGTTTATGCAGATAGCGGTGTAGATATTTCCATGTATATACAAATGGCTGTGTAGATATTTCCATGTTTATACAGATGGCTGTGTAGATATTTCCATGTTTATATAGATGACTTGTAGGTATTTCCATGTTTATACAGATGGCGGTGAAGATATTTCCATGTTTATAGAGATACCTGCGTAGATATATCCATGTTTATGCAGATAGCGGTGTAGATATTTCCATGTTTATAAAGATCGTGGTGTAGATATTTCCATGTTTATGCAGATCGCCGTGTAGATATTTCCATGTTTATATAGATAGCGGTGTAGGTATTTCCATGTTTTTACAGATATTGTTGTAGATATTTCCATGTTTACACAGATTGAGGTGTAGGTATTTCCATCTTTCTACAGATGGTATTGTAGATATTTCCATGTTTATACAGATGGCGGTGTAGATTTTTCCATGTTTATATAGATGGTGGTGTAGATATTACCAAGTTTATACAGATAGCTTTGTAGATATTTCCATGTTTATACAGATCGTGGTGAAGATATTTCCATGTTTATACAGCTCGCGGTGTAGATATTTCCATGTTTATACAGATCGCGGTGTAGATATTTCCATGTTTATACAGATGGCGGTGTAGATATTACCATGTTTATAGAGATGGCAGTGTAGATATTTCCATGTTCATTGAGATAACGGTGTAGATATATCCATGTTCATAGAGATAGTAGTGAGGATATTTCCATGTTTATACAGATAGAAGTGTAGATATTTCCATTTTTATAGAGATAGCAGTTTTGATACTTCATATTTATACAGATAGCGGTGAAGATATTTCCATGTTTATACAGATTGCGGTGTAGATATTTCCATGTTTATACAGTTAGCGGTGTAGATATTTCCACGTTTATACAGATGGCGGTGTAGATAATTCCATCTTTCTACAAATGACAGTGTAGATATTTCCATGTTTATAGAGATGGCGGTGAAGATATTTCCATGTTTATATAGATGGCAATGTAGATATTTTCTTGTTTATGTAGATGGCGTTGTAGATATCTCCATGTTTAAAGAGATGGCGGTGTACATATTTCCATGTTTATAGAGACAGCGGTGTAGGTATTTCCATGTTTATACAGATAGCGGTGCAGATATTTCCATGTTTATACAGATTCCTATGCAGATATTTCCATATTTATACAGAGGGTTGTGTAGATATTTCTATGTTTATACAGATGGCAGTGTAGATATTTCCATGTTCCTACTCATGACTGTGTAACCATTTCCATGTTTATACAGATGGCTTTGTAGATATTTCCATGTTTATAGAGATAGCGGTGCAGATATTTCCATGTTTATACAGATAGCGGTGTATATATTTCCATGTTTATACAGAGCGCAGTCTAGATATTTCCATATTTATAGAGATAGAAGTGTAGATATTTCCATGTTTACACAGATAGCGGTTTAGCTATTTCCATGTTTATACAGACCGCGGTGTAGATATTTCCATGTTTATACAGACAGCGGTGCAGATATTTCCATGTTTGTACAGATGGCGGTGTTGATATTTCCATCTATACACTGATGACCGTGTAGATATTTCCATGTTTATTCAGATGGCGGCGCAGATATTTCCATGGATATGTAGAAGGCAGTGTAGTTATTTCCATGTATATACAGATAACGGTGTAGTTATTTCCATGTTTATATAGATAGCGGTGTAGATATTTCCATGTATATACACATGGCTGTGTAGATATTTCCATGTTTATACAGATGGCAGTGTAGCTATTTCCATGTTTATACTGATAACTTTGTAAGTATTTCCATGTTTATACAGATGGCGGTGTAGATATTTCGATGTTTATAGAGATAGCAGTGGAGATATTTCCATGTTTATAGAGATAGCGGTGTAGATATTTCCACGTTTATACTGATCGCGGTGTAGATTTTTCCATGTTTATAAAGATAGCGGTGTGGATATTTCCATGTTTATACAGATAGGGGTGTAGATATTTCTATGTTTATAGAGATGGCGGTGTAGATATTTCCATCTTTATACAGATCACGTTGTAGATATTTCCTTGTTTATTCAACTAGCGGTGTAGTTATTTCCATGTCTATACAGATAGCGGTGTAGATATTTCTTTGTTTATACAAATAGCACTGTAGTTATTTCCATGTTTATACAGATTACGGTGTAGGTATTTCCTTGTTTATACAAATAGCGGTGTAGATATTTCCGTGTTTATACAGATAGCGGTGTAGATATTTCCATGTATATACAGAAGGCTGTGTAGATATTTCCATGTTTATACAGATGGCTGTGTAGATATTTCCATGTTTATACAGATGACTTGTAGGTATTTCCATGTTTATACAGATGGCGGTGAAGATATTTCCATGTTTATAGAGATAGCTGTGTAGATATTTCCATGTTTATACAGATAGCGGTGTAGATATTTCCATGTTTACACAGATCGCTGTGTAGATATTTCCATGTTTATGCAGATCGCGGTGTAGATATTTCCATGTTTATACAGATAGCCGTGTAGATATTTCCATGTTTTTACTGATATTATTGTAGATATTTCCATGTTTACACAGATTGCGGTGTAGGTATTTCCATCTTTCTACAGATGGCATTGTAGATATTTCCATGTTTATACTGACGGCGGTGTAGATATTTCCATGTTTATATAGATGGTGGTGTAGATATTACCATGTTTATACAGATAGCTTTGTAGTTATTTCCATGTTTATACAGATCGTGGTGAAGATATTTCCATGTTTATACAGCTCGCGGTGTAGATATTTCCATGTTTATACAGATCGCGGTGTAGATATTCCCATGTTTATACAGATGGTGGTGTAGATATTTCCATGTTTATACAGATGACTGTATAGATATTTCCATGTTTTTACAGATGGCATTGTAGATATTTCCATGTTTATAGAGATAGCGGTGTAGATATTTCCATGTTTATACAGACCGCGGTGTAGATATTTCCATGTTTATACAGATAGCGGTGCAGATATTTCCATGTTTGTACAGATGGCGGTGTTGATATTTCCATCTATACACTGATGACCGTGTAGATATTTCCATGTTTATTCAGATGGCGGCGCAGATATTTCCATGGATATGTAGAAGGCAGTGTAGTTATTTCCATGTACATACAGATAACGGTGTATTTATTTCCATGTTTATATAGATAGCGGTGTAGATATTTCCATGTATATACACATGGCTGTGTAGATATTTCCATGTTTATACAGATGGCAGTGTAGCTATTTCCATGTTTATACCGATAACTTTGTAAGTATTTCCATGTTTATACAGATGGCAGTGTAGATATTTCGATGTTTATAGAGATAGCAGTGGAGATATTTCCATGTTTATAGAGATAGCGGTGTAGATATTTCCACGTTTATACTGATCACGGTGTAGATTTTTCCATGTTTATAAAGATATCAGTGTGGATATTTCCATGTTTATACAGATAGGGGTGTAGATATTTCTATGTTTATAGAGATGGCGGTGTAGATATTTCCATGTTTATACAGATCACGTTGTAGATATTTCCTTGTTTATACAAATAGCGGTGTAGATATTTCCATGTTTATACAGATAGTGGTGTAGATATTTCTTTGTTTATACAAATAGCACTGTATATATTTCCATGTTTATACAGATCACGGTGTAGATATTTCCTTGTTTATATAAATAGCGGTGTAGATATTTCCATGTTTATACAGATAGCGGTGTAGATATTTCCATGTATATACAGAAGGCTGTGTAGATATTTCCATGTTTATACAGATGGCTGTGTAGATATTTCCATGTTTATGCAGATGACTTCTAGGTATTTCCATGTTTATACAGATGGCGGTGAAGATATTTCCATGTTTATAGAGATAGCCGTGTAGATATTTCCATGTTTATACAGATAGCGGTGTATATATTTCCATGTTTACACAGATCGCTGTGTAGATATTTCCATGTTTATGCAGATCGCGGTGTAGATATTTCCATGTTTATACAGATAGTGGTGTAGATATTTCCATGTTTATATAGATGGTGGTGTAGATATTACCATGTTTATACAGATAGCTTTGTAGATATTTCCATGTTTATAGAGATGGCGGTGTAGATATTTCCTTGTTCATTGTGATAACGGTGTAGATATATCCATGTTCATAGAGATAGCAGTGAGGATATTTCCATGTTTATACAGATAGCAGTGTAGATATTTCCATTTTTATAGAGATAGCGGTTTTGATATTTCATATTTATACAGATAGCGGTGTAGATATTTCCTTGTTTATACAGATTGCGGTGTAGATATTTCCATGTTTATAGAGTTAGTGGTGTAGATATTTCCACGTTTATACAGATGGCGGTGTAGATATTTCCATCTTTCTACAAATGGCAGTGTAGATATTTCCATGTTTATAGAGATGGCGGTGTAGATATTTCCATGTTTATATAGATGGCAATGTAGATATTTTGTTGTTTATATAGAAGGCGTTGTAGATATCTGCATGTTTAAAGAGATGGCGGTGTACATATTTCCATGTTTATAGAGACAGCGGTGTTGGTATTTCCATGTTTATACAGATAGCGGTGCAGATATTTCCATGTTTATACAGATTCCTATACAGATATTTCCATATTTATACAGAGGGCTCTGTAGATATTTCTATGTTTATAGAGATGACAGTGTGGATATTTCCGTGTTCCTACACATGACTTTGTAGGCATTTCCATGTTTATACAGATGGCTTTGTAGATATTTCCATGTTTATAGAGATAGCGGTACAGATATTTCCATGTTTATACAGATATCGGTGTATATATTTCCATGTTTATACAGATCGTGGTGTAGATATTTCCATGTTTATACAGACACCGGTGTAGATATTTCCATGTTTATACAGAGCGCGGTGTAGATATTTCCATGTTTATAGAGATAGCAGTGTAGATATTTCCATGTTTGTACAGATGGCGGTATAGATATTTCCTTGTTTATATAAATAGCGGTGTAGATATTTCCATATTTATGCAGATAACGGTGTAGGAATTTCCATGTTTATACAAATAGCAGTGTAGTTATTTCCATGTTTATACAGATAGCGGTGCAGATATTTCCATGTATATACAAATGGCTGTGTAGATATTTCCTTGTTTTTACAGATGGCTGTGTAGATATTTCCATGTTTATATAGATGACTTGTAGGTATTTCCATGTTTATACAGATGGCGGTGAAGATATTTCCATGTTTATAGAGATACCTGTGTAGATATATCCATGTTTATACAGATAGCGGTGTAGATATTTCCATGTTTATACAGATCGTGATGTAGATATTTCCATGTTTATGCAGATCACGGTGTAGGTATTTCCATCTTTATAGAGATAGCGGTGTATAAATTTCCATGCTGATACAGATAGCGGTGTAGATATTTCCATGTTTATACAGACCGCGGTGTAGATATTTCCATGTTTTTACAGATAGCGTTGCAGATATTTCCTTTTTTATACAAATAGCACTGTAGATATTTCCATGTTTATACAGATCGCGGTGTAGTTATTTCCTTGTTTATACAAATAGCAGTATAGTTATTTCCATGTTTATACAGATAGCGGTGTAGATATTTCCATGTTTTTACAGGTATTGTTGTAGATATTTCCATGTTTACACAGATTGAGGTGTAGGTATTTCCATCTTTCTACAGATGGCATTGTAGATATTTCCATATTTATAGAGATAGAAGTGTAGATATTTCCATGTTTGTACAGATGGCGGTGTTGATGTTTCCATGTTTGTACAGATTGCCGTGTAGGTATTTGCATGTGTATACAGATGGCATTAGAGATATGTCCATGTTTATACAGATGGTTGTGTAGCTATTTCCATGTTTATACAGATTGCGGTGTAGATATTTCCATGTTTATAGAGATAGCTGTGTAGATGTTTTCATGTTTATAGAGATAGCGCTGTAGATATTTCCATGTTTATACAGATAGCGGTGTAGATATTTCCATGTTTATACAGATCGCGGTGTAGGTATTTCCATGTTTATACAGATCGCGGTGCAGATATTTCCATGTTTTTACTGATATTGGTGTAGATATTTCCATGTTTGCCCAGATTGCGGTGTAGATATTTCCATATTTATACAGATGGCGGTGTAGATATTTCCATGTTTATACACATGGCGGTGTAGATATTTCCATGTTTATATAGATGGTGGTGTAGATATTACCATGTTTATACAGATAGCGGTGTAGATATTTCCATGTTTATACAGATCGAGGTGAAGATATTTCATGTTTATACAGATCGTGGTGTAGATATTTCCATGTTTATACAGATCGCAGCGTAGATATTTCCATGTTTATACAGATAGCGGTGTATGTATTTCCATGTTTATACAGATGGCAGTGTAGATATTTCCATGTTTATAGAGATGGCGGTGTAGGTATTTCCATGTTCATAGAGATAGCGGTGTAGATATATCCATGTTCATAGAGATAGCAGTGAGGATTTTTCCATGTTTATACAGATAGCTGTGTAGATATTTCCATTTTTATAGAGATAGCGGTTTTGATATTTCATATTTATACAGATAGCGGTGTAGATATTTCCATGTTTATACAGATTGCGGTGTAGATATTTCCATGTTTATACAGATAGCGGTGTAGATATTTCCACGTTTATACAGATTGCGGTGCAGATATTTCCATCTTTCTGCAAATGGCAGTGTAGATATTTCCATGTTTATAGAGATGGCGGTGTATATATTTCCATGTTTATATAGATGGCAATGTAGATATTTTCTTGTTTATGTAGATGGCGTTGTAGATATCTCCATGTTTAAAGAGATGGCGGTGTATATATTTCCATGTTGATGGAGATAGCGGTGTAGATATTTCCATGTTTATAGAGATAGCAGTGTAGATATTGCCATGTTTATAGAGATAGCGTTGTAGATATTTCCATATTTCTACAGATGACTGTGTACATATTTCCAGGTTCGTACAGATGGCAGTCTAGGTATTTCCATGTTTATAGAGATAGCGTGTAGATATTTTCATGTTTATACAGATTGGGGTGGAGGTATGTACATGTTCATGCAGAGAGCAATGGAGATATTTCCACGTTAATACACATAGCGGTGTAGATATTTCCATGTTTATACAGATAGCGGTGTAGATATTTACATGTTTATACAGATGGCTGTGTCGATATTTCCATGTTTACGCAGAGTTCTCTGTAGATATTTCCATGTTTATATAGATGACAGTGTAGATATTTCCAGGTTTATACAGATGACTGTGTAGGTATTTCCATGTTAATACAGATGGCGGTGTAGATATTTCCATGTTTATAGAGATAGCGGTGTAGATATTTCCATGTTTATTGAGATAGCGGTGTAAATATTTCCATATTTTTACAGATGGTGTAGATATTTCCATGTTTTTACAGATAGCGGTGTAGTTATTTCCATCTTTATTCAGAGAGTGCTGTACATATTTCCATGTTTATACACATCCCCGTGTAGATATTTCCATGTTTATACAGATAACGTTGTAGATATTTCCATCTTTATAAAACGGTGGTGTAGATATTTTCATGTTCCTACACATGACTGTGTAGTTATTTCCATGTTTATACAGATGGCGGTGTAGATATTTCCATATTTATAGAGATAGCATTGTAGATATTTCAGGTTTATACAGATCGTGGTGTAGATATTTCCATGTTTATACAGATACAGGTGTAGATATTTCCATGTTTATACAGACTGCATTGTAGGTATTTCTATGTTTATACAGATAGCAGTGTAGTTATTTCCATGTATGTACAGATTGCCGTGTTGATATTTCAATATGTACACAGATTTCAGTGTAGATATATCCATCTTTATACAGATGGCGTTGTAGATATTTCCATGGATATGCAGATGGCGGTGTGGATATTTCCATGTTTATAGAGATAGCGGTGTAGGTATTTCCATGTTTATAGACATAGCGGTGTTGATATTTCCATGTTTATACAGACTGCAGTGTCGGTATTTCTCTGTTTATAAGATAGCGGTGTAGATATTTCCATGTTTGTACAAATGGCGGTGTTGACATTTCCATCTGTTCACAGATTGCCGTGTAGATATTTCCATCTTTATACAGATGGCATTGTATATATTGCCATGGATATGCAGATTGCGGTGTAGGTGTTTCCATGTTTATAGACATAGCGGTGTAGGTATTTCCATGTTTATATAGATGGCGTTGTAGATATTTCCATGTTTATGCCGATAGCGGTGTTGGAATTTCCACGTTTATACAGATAGCGATGTAGATATTTCCATGTTTATACAGCTCGCGGTGCAGATATTTATATCTTTATACAGATGGCATTATAGATATTTCCTTATTCACACAGATGGCAGTGTAGATGTTTCCATGTTTATACAGATGGCGGAGTAGTTAGTTCCATGTTTATGGAGAAGGCAGTGTAGATATTTTCATGTTTATAGAGATGGCGGTGTAGATATTTCCATGCTTATAGAGATAGCAGTGTAGATATTTACATGTTTATACAGATGGCTGTGTAGATATTTCCATGTGTATACAGATGGCATTGTAGATATTTCCATGTTTATACAGATGACTGTATAGGTATTTCCATGTTTTTACCGATGGCAGTGCTGATATTTCCTTGTTTATACAGATAGCGGTGTAGATATTTCCATGTATAAACAGATGTCTCTGTAGATATTTCCATGTTTAAACAGATGGTGGTGTAGATATTTCCTTGTTTATACAAATAGTGGTGTATTTATTTCCATGTTTAAACAGATAGCAGTGTAGATATTTCCATGTATATACAGACGGTTCTGTAGATATTTCCATGTTTATACAGATGGCTGTGTAGATATTTCCATGTTTAAACAGATGACTTTGTAGGTATTTCCATGTTTATACAGATTGTGGTGTAGATATTTCCATGTTTATAGAGATAGCTGTGTAGATATTTCCATGTTTATACAGATAGCGGTGTAGATATTTCCATGTTATACAGATCGCGGTGTAGATATTTCCATGTTTATACAGATCGCGGTGTAGATATTTCCATGTTCCTACACATGACTGTGTTGGTATTTCCATGTTTACACAGATTTCTTTGTAGATATTTCCATGTTTATAGAGATAGCGGCGTAGATATTTCCATGTTTATACAGATAGCAGTGTAAATATTTCCATGTTTATACAGATCGTGGTGTAGAAATTTCCATGTTTATTCAGACCGCAGTGTAGATATTTCCATGTTTATACAGATGGCGGTGTAGATATTTCCATGTTTATAGAGATAGCGGTGTAGGTGTTTCCATATTTATACAGATAACGGTGTACATATTTTCATGTTTATACAGATAGCAGTGTAAATATTTCCATGTTTATGCAGATCACGGTGCAGATATTTCCATGTTTATAGAGATAGCGGTGTAGATATTTCCATGTTTATACAGATAGCGGTTTAGATATTTCCATGTTTACACAGATTGAGGTGTAGGTATTTCCATCTTTCTACAGATAGCGGTGTAGATATTTCCATCTTTGTACAGAAAGCGGTGTAGATATTTCCATGTTTATACAGATCGCGGTGTAGATATTTCCATGTTCCTACATATGACTGTGTTGGTATTTCCATGTTTATACAGATGGCTTTGTAGATATTTCCATGTTCACAGAGATAGCGGTGTAGATATTTCCATGTTTATAGAGATAGCTGCGTAGATATTTCCATGTTTTTACAGATAGCAGTGAAAATATTTCCATGTTTATACAGATCGTGGTGTTGAAATTTCCATGTTTATACAGACCGCAGTATAGATATTTCCATGTTTATACAGATGGCGGTGTAGATATTTCCATGTTTATAGAGATAGCGGTGTAGGTATTTCCATATTTATACAGATAACGGTGTACATATTTTCATGTTTATACAGATAGCAGTGTAAATATTTCCATGTTTATACAGATCGTGGTGTTGAAATTTCCATGTTTATACAGACCGCAGTATAGATATTTCCATGTTTATACAGATAGCGTTTTAGATATTTCCATGTTTATACAGGCTGCGGTGTAGATATTTCCATGTTTACATAGATGGCTGTGTAGATATTTCCATGTTTATACAGATGACTTTGTAGGTATTTCCATGTTTATACAGATGGCGGTGTAGATATTTCCATGTTTGTAGAGATAGCTGTGTAGATGTTTCCATGTTTATGGAGATAGCGCTGTAGATATTTCCATGTTTATACAGATGGCGGTGTAGATATTTCCATGTTTATAGAGATAGCGGTGTAGGTATTTGCATATTTATACAGATCACGGTGTAGATATTTCCATGTTTATAGAGATAGCGGTGTAGATATTTCCATGCTTATACAGATATCGTTTTAGATATTTCGATATTTATACAGGCTGCGGTGTAGATATTTCCATGTTTATACAGATAGGGGTGTAGATATTTCCATGTTTGTACAGATGGCGGTGTTGATATTTCCATGTTTATACAGATGGCTGTGTATATATTTCCATGTTTATAAAGATGACTTTGTAGGTATTTCCATGTTTATACAGATGGCAGTGTAGATATTTCCATGTTTATAGAGATAGCTGTGTAGATGTTTCCATGTTTATGGAGATAGCGCTGTAGATATTTCCATGTTTATACAGATCGCGGTGTAGATATTTCCATGTTTATACAGATCGCGGTGTAGATATTTCCATGTTTATTCAGATAGCGGTGTAGTTATTTACATGTTTTTACAGATATTGGTGTAGATATTTCCATGTTTGCCCAGATTGCGGTGTAGATATTTCCATGTTTATACAGATGGCGGTGTAGATATTTCCATGTTTATACACATGGCGGTGTAGATATTTCCATGTTTATATAGATGGTGGTGTAGATATTACCATGTTTATACAGATAGTAGTGTAGATATTTCCATGTTTATACAGATCGTGGTGAAGATATTTCCATGTTTATACAGATCGCGGTGTAGATATTTCCATGTTTATACAGATCGAAGTGTAGATATTTCCAAGTTTATACAGATAGCGGTGTAGTTATTTCCATGTTTATACAGCTAGCTGTGTAGATATTTCCATGTTTATCCAGATGGCGGTGTAGATATTTCCATGTTTATAGAGATAGCGGTGTAGATATTTCCATGTTTATTGAGATAGCGGTGTAAATATTTCCATATCTTTACAGATGGTGTAGATATTTCCATGTTTTTACAGTTAGCGGTGTAGTTATTTCCATCTTTATTCCGAGAGTGCTGTACATATTTCCATGTTTATACACATCCCTGTGTAGATATTTCCATGTTTATACAGATAACGTTGTAGATATTTCCATCTTTATAAAACGCTGGTGTAGATATTTTCATGTTCCTACACATGACTGTGTAGTTATTTCCATGTTTATACAGATGGCGGTGTAGATACTTCCATATTTATAGAGATAGCATTGTAGATATTTCCAGGTTTATACAGATCGTGGTGTAGATATTTCCATGTTTATACAGATACAGGTGTAGATATTTCCATGTTTATACAGACTGCAGTGTTGGTATTTCTATGTTTATACAGATAGCAGTGTAAATATTTCCATGTATGTACATATGGCGGTGTTGAAATTTCCATCTGTACACAGATTTCCGTGTAGATATTTCCATCTTTATACAGATGGCGTTGTAGATATTTCCATGGATATGCAGATGGCCGTGTGGATATTTCCATGTTTATAGAGATAGCGGTGTAGTTATTTCCATGTTTATAGACATAGCGGTGTAGATATTTCCATGTTTATACAGACTGCAGTGTCGGTATTTCTATGTTTATAAGATAGCGGTGTAGATATTTCCATGTTTGTACAGATGGCGGTGTTGATATTTCCATCTGTACACAGATTGCCGTGTAGGTATTTCCATCTTTATACAGATGGCATTGTGTATATTGCCCTGTATATGCAGATGGCGGTGTAGGTATTTCCATGTTTATATAGATGGCGTTGTAGATATTTCCATGTTTATACCGATAGCGGTGTTGGTATTTCCACATTTATACAGATAGCGATGTAGATATTTCCATGTATATACAGCTCGCGGTGCAGATATTTTTATCTTTATACTGATGGCATTGTAGATATTTCCTTATTCACACAGATGGCGGTGTAGATGTTTATATGTTTATACACATGGTGGAGTAGTTAGTTCCATGTTTATGGAGATGGCAGTGTAGATATTTTCATGTTTATAGAGATGGTGGTGTAGATATTTCCATGTTTATAGAGATGGCAGTGTAGATATTTACATGTTTATACAGAGGGCTGTGTAGATATTTCCATGTGTATACAGATGGCAGTGCAGATATTTCCATGTTTATAGAGATAGCGGTGTAGATATTTAAATGCTTGTACAGATGGCGGTGTTGGTATTTCCATCTATACACAGATGGCCGTGTAGATATTTCCATGATTATACAGATGGTGGCGTAGATATTTCCATGTTTATACAGATAGCGGTGAAGATATTTCCATGTTTACACAGATGGTGGTGTAGATATTTCCGTGTTTATACACATGGCTGTGTAGATACTTCCATCTTTATGGAGATGGCAGTGTAGATATTTTCATGTTTATATAGATGGCGGTGCAGATATTTCCAAAATTTATAGAGATAGCGGTGTAGATATTTCCATCTTTCTACAGATGGCAGTGTAGATAATTCCATGTTTATACAGATGGCAGTGTAGGTATTTCCATGTGTATACAGATGGTATTGTAGGTATTTCCATGTTTATACAGATGGTGGTGTAGATATTTCCAGGTTTATTCAGATGACTGTGTAGATATTTCCATGTTTTTACAGATGGCAGTGTAGATTTGTCAATGTTTATAGAGATGGCGCTGTAGACATTTCCATGTTTATACAGATAACGGTGGAGATATTTCCATGTTTATACAGAGAGCAGTGGAGATATTTCCATGTTTATACACATAGCGGTGTACATATTTCCATGTTTATAGAGACAGCGGTGTAGGTATTTCCATGTTTATACAGATAGCGGTGCATATATTTCCAGGTTTCCACAGATGCCTATGCAGATATTTCCATATTTATACAGAGGGCTGTGTAGATATTTCTATGTTTATACAGATGGCAGTGTAGATTATTAAATGTTCCTAAACCTGACTGTGTAGGTATTTCCATGTTTATACAGATGTCTTTGTAGATATTTCCATGTTTATAGAGATAGCGGTGTATATATTTCCATGTTTATACAGATCATGGTGTAGATATTTCCATGTTTGTACAGATTCCGGTGTAGATAATTCCATGTTTATACAGACCGCAGTGTAGATATTTGCATGTTTATAGAGATTGCAGTCTAGATATTTCCATGTTTGTACAGATGGCGGTGTTGATGTTTCCATCTATACACAGATTGCCGTGTAGGTATTTCCATGTTTATACAGATGGCGGCACAGATATTTCCATGGATATGTAGATGGCGGTGTAGATATTTCCGTGTTTATACATATAGCGGTGTAGTTATTTCCATGTTTATATAGATAGCGGTGTAGATATTTCCATGTATATACACATGGCTGTGTAGATATTTCCATGTTTATACAGATGGCGGTGTAGATATTTCCATGTTTATACAGATAACTTTGTAAGTATTTCCATGTTTATACAGATGGCGGTGTAGATATTTTGATGTTTATAGAGATAGCAGTGGAGATATTTTCACGTTTATGCAGATAGCGGTGTAGATATTTCCATGTTTACACAGATTGCGGTGTAGTTATTTCCATCTTTCTACAGATGGCATTGTAGATATTTCCATGTTTATACAGATGGCGGTGTAGTTATTTCCATGTTTATATAGATGGTGGTGTAGATATTACCATGTTTATACAGATAGCGGTGTAGATATTTCCATGTTTATACAGATCGTGGTGAAGGTATTTCCATGTTTATACTGATCGCGGTGTAGATATTTCCATGTTTATAATGATCGCGGTGTAGATGTTTCCATGTTTATACAGATCGCGGTGTAGATATTTCCATGTTTATACAGATAGCGGTGTAGATAGTTCCGTGTTTATACAGATAGCGGTGTAGATATTTCCATGTTTGTACAGATTCCGGTGTAGATAATTCCATGTTTATACAGACCGCAGTGTAGATATTTGCATGTTTATAGAGATTGCAGTCTAGATATTTCCATGTTTGTACAGATGGCGGTGTTGATGTTTCCATCTATACACAGATTGCCGTGTAGGTATTTCCATGTTTATACAGATGGCGGCACAGATATTTCCATGGATGTGTAGATGGCGGTGTAGATATTTCCGTGTTTATACATATAGCGGTGTAGTTATTTCCATGTTTATATAGATAGCGGTGTAGATATTTCCATGTATATACACATGGCTGTGTAGATATTTCCATGTTTATACAGATGGCGGTGTAGATATTTCCATGTTTATACAGATAACTTTGTAAGTATTTCCATGTTTATACAGATGGCGGTGTAGATATTTTGATGTTTATAGAGATAGCAGTGGAGATATTTTCACGTTTATGCAGATAGCGGTGTAGATATTTCCATGTTTACGCAGATTGCGGTGTAGATATTTCCATCTTTCTACAGATGGCATTGTAGATATTTCCATGTTTATACAGATGGCGGTGTAGTTATTTCCATGTTTATATAGATGGTGGTGTAGATATTACCATGTTTATACAGATAGCGGTGTAGATATTTCCATGTTTATACAGATCGTGGTGAAGGTATTTCCATGTTTATACTGATCGCGGTGTAGATATTTCCATGTTTATAATGATCGCGGTGTAGATGTTTCCATGTTTATACAGATCGCGGTGTAGATATTTCCATGTTTATACAGATAGCGGTGTAGATAGTTCCGTGTTTATACAGATAGCGGTGTAGATATTTCCATGTTTATAGAGATAGCGGTGTAGATATTTCCATGTTCATAGACATAGCCCTGTTGATTTTTCCATGTTTATAGAGATAGCGGCGTGGATATTTCCATGTTTATACAGATTGGGTGTAGATATTTCCATGTTTATAGAGATGGCGGTGTAGATATTTCCATGTTTTTAGAGATAGCTGTGTAGATATTTCCATGTTTATACAGATCGCGGTGTAGATAATTCCATGTTAATAGAGATAGCAGTGTAGATATTTTCATGTTTGTACAGATGGTGGTGTTGGTGTTTCCATCTATACACAGATTGCCGTGTAGGTATTTCCATGTGTATACAGATGGCATTGTAGATATTTCCATGTTTATACAGATGGTGGTGTAGATATTTCCATGTTTACACAGATGACTGTATAGGTATTTCCATGTTTATACAGATGGCGGTGTAGATATTTCGATGTTTCTAGAGATAGCAGTGGAGATATTTCCATGTTTATACAGATAGCGGTGTAGATATTTCCATGTTTATACTGATCGTGGTGTATATATTTCCATGTTTATAGAGATGGCGGTGTAGATATTTCTATGTTCATAGAGATAGCGGTGTTGATTTTTCCATGTTTATAGAGATAGCGGTGTGGATATTTCCATGTTTATACAGATAGGGGTGTAGATATTTCCATGTTTATAGAGATGTTGGTGTAGATATTTCCTTGTTTATACAGATCACGGTGTAGATATTTGCTTGTTTATACAAATAGTGTAGTTATTTCCATGTTTATACAGATAGCGGCGTAGATATTTCCATGTATATACTGATGGCTGTGTAGATATTTCCATGTTTATACAGATGGCTGTGTATATATTTCCATGTTTATACAGATGACTTTGTAGGAATTTCCATGTTTATACAGATGGCGGTGTAGATATTTCCATGTTTATAGAGATAGCTGTGTAGATATTTCCATTTTTATACAGATGGCTGTGTAGATATTTCCAGGTTTACAAAGATGACTTTGTAGGTATTTCCATGTTTATACAGATGGCGGTTTGGATATTTCCATGTTTATAGAGATAGCTGTGTAGATATTTCCATGTTTATACAGATAGCGGTGTATATATTTCCATGTTTATACAGATCGCGGTGTAGATATTTCCGTGTTTACACAGATCGCGGTGTAGATATTTCCATGTTTATACAGATAGCGGTGTATATATTTCCATGTTTTTACAGATATCGGTTAATATATTTCCATGTTTACACAGATTGCAGAGTAGATATTTCCGTCTTTCTACAGATGGCATTGTAGATATTTCCATGTTTATACAGATGGCGGTGTAGATATTTCCATGTTTATATAGATGGTGGTGTAAATATTACCATGTTTATACATATAGCGGTGTACATATTTCCATGTTTATACAAACAGCGGTGTAGGTATTTCCAAGTTTATACAGATAGCGGTGCAGATATTTCCATGTTTACACAGAGGTCTATGCAGATATTTCCATATTTATACAGAGGGCTGTTTAGATATTCCTATGTTTATACAGATGGCTGTGTAGATATTTCCATGTTCCTACACATGACTGTGTAGGTATTTCCATCTTTATACAGATGGCTTTGTAGATATTTCCATGTTTATAGAGATAGCGTTGCAGATATTTCGATGTTTATACAGTTATCGCTGTATATATTTCCATGTTTATACACATCATGGTGTAGATATTCCCATGTTTATACAGATACCGGTGTAGATATTTCCATGTTTATACAGACCGCAGTGTAGATAATTCCATTTTTAGAGAGATAGCAGTGTAGATATTTACCTGTTTATACAGATGGCTGTGGAGATATTTCCAGATGTATACAGATGGCATTGTAGATATTTCCATGTTTATACAGATGACTGTATAGGTATTTCCATGTTTTTACACATGGCAGTGCAGATATTTCCATGTTTATACAGATAACGGTGTAGATATTTCCATGTATATACAGATATCTCTGTTGATATTTCCATGTTTAAACAGATGGTGGTGTAGATAATTCCTTGTTTAAACAAATAGGGATGTAATTATTTCCATGTTTATACAGATAGCGGTGTAGATATTTCCATGTATATACAGACGGCTGTGTAGATATTTCCATGTTTATAGAGATAGCTGTGTAGATATTTCCATGTTTATACAGAAAGTGGTGTAGCTATTTCCATGTTATACAGATCGCGGTGTAGATATTTCCATGTTTATACAGATCGCGGTGTAGATATTTCCATGTTCCTACACATGACTGTGTTGGTATTTCCATGTTTATACAGATGGCTTTGAAGATATTTCCATGTTTATAGAGATAGCGGTGTAGATATTTCCATGATTATACAGATCACAGTGTAAATATTTCCATGTTTATACAGATCTTGGTGTAGAAATTTCCATGTTTATACAGACCGCAGTGTAGATATTTCCATGTTTATACAGATGGCGGTGTAGATATTTCGATGTTTGTACAGATAGCGGTGTTGGTATTTCCACATTTATACAGATAGCGATGTAGATATTTCCATATTTATACAGGCCGCGGTGCAGATATTTATATCTTTATACAGATGGCATTGTCGATATTTCCTTATTCACACAGATGGCGGTGTAGATGTTTCCATGTTTATACAGATGGCGGAGTAGTTAGTTCCATGTTTATGGAGATGGCAGTGTAGATATTTTCATGTTTATAGAGATGGCGGTGTAGATATTTCCATGTTTATAGAGATAGCAGTGTAGATATTTTCATGTTTATACAGATGGCTGTGTAGATATTTCCATGTGTGTACAGATGGCATTGTAGATATTTCCATGTTTATACAGATGACTGTATAGGTAGTTCCATGTTTTCACAGATGGCAATGCAGATATTTCCATGTTTACAGAGATAGCGGTGTAGATATTTCCATGATTGTACAGATGGCGGTGCTGATATTTCCATCTATATACAGATGGCCGTGTAGATATTTCCATGTTTATACAGATGGCGGTGTAGATATTTCCATGGACAAGCAGATGGCGGTGTAGATATTTCCATGTTTATACAGAGAGCGGTGTAGATATTTCCATGTTTACACAGATGGTGGTGTAGATATTTCCGTGTTTATACACATGGCGGAGTAGATAGTTCCATCTTTATGGAGATGGCAGTGTAGTTATTTTCATGTTTGTAGAGATGGCGGTGTAGATATTTCCATATTTATAGAGATAGCGGTGTAGATATTTCCATCTTTCTACAGATGGCAGTGTAGATATTTCCATGTTTATACAGATGGCGGTGTAGCTATTTCCATATTTATACAGATGTCTGTGTAGATATTTCCATGTGTATACAGATGATATTGTAGGTATTTCCATGTTTATACAGATGGTGGTGTAGATATTTCCATGTTTATTCAGATGACTGTGTACATATTTCCATGTTTTTACAGATGACAGTGTGGATATTTCAATGTTTATAGAGATGGCGCTGTAGATATTTCCATGTTTATACAGATAACGGTGGAGATATTTCCATGTATATGCAGAGAGCAGTGGAGATATTCCCATGTTTCTACACATAGCGGTGTACATATTTCCATGTTTATAGAGACAGCGGTGTAGGTATTTCCATGTTTATACATATTGCGGTGCAGATATTTCCATGTTTATACAGATGCCTATGCAGATATTTCCATATTTATACAGATGGCAGTGTAGATATTTCCATGTTTATTCAGATGTCAGTGTAGATATTTAAATGTTCCTACACATGACTGTGTAGGTATTTCCATGTTTATACAGATGTCTTTGAAGATATTTCCATGTTTATAGAGATTGTGGTGCAGATATTTCTATGTTTACACAGATAGCGGTGTATGTATTTCCATGTTTATACAGATCGTGGTGTAGATATTTCCATGTTTATACAGATACTAGTGTAGATATTTCCATGTTTATACATACCGCAGTGTAGATATTTCCATGTTTATGGAGATAGCACTGTAGCTATTTCCATGTTTGTACAGAAGGCGGTGTTGATGTTTCCATCTATACACAGATTGCCATGTAGGTATTTCCATGTGTATACAGATGGCATTGTAGATATTTCCATGTTTATACAGATAGTGGTGTAGATATTTCCATGTTTACACAGATGACTGTATAGGTATTTCCATGTTTATACAGATGGCGGTGTAGATATTTCCATCTTTATAGAGATAGCGGTGAAGATATTTCCATATTTATACAGATAACGGTGTAGAAATTTCCATGTTTATACAGATAGCGGTGTAAATATTTCCATGTTTATACAGATCACGGTGTAGATATTTCCATGTTTATAGAGATAGCGGTGCAGGTATTTCCATGTTTATACAGACCGCGGTGTAGATATTTCCATGTTTATACAGATTGTGGTGCAGATATTTCCATGTTTGTACAGATGTTGGTGTTGATATTTCCATCTATACACAGATGACCGTGTCGATATTTCCATGTGTATACAGATGACGGCGCAGATATTTCCATGGATATGTAGATGGCGGTGTAGATATTTCCATGTTTACACAGATAGCGGTGTAGTTATTTCCATGTTTATATAGATAGTGGTGTAGATATTTCCATGTATATACACATGGTTGTGAAGATATTTCCAGATTTATACAGATGGTGGTGTAGATATTTCCATGTTTATACAGATAACTTTGTAAGTATTTCCATGTTTACGCAGATGGCGGTGTAGATATTTCGATGTTTATAGAGATAGCAGTGGAGATCTTTCCATGTTTATACAGATGGTGTTGTAGATATTTCCATGTTTATACAGATAGAATTGAAGATATTTCCATGTTTATACAGATAGCAGTGTAGATATTTCCACATATATAGAGATAGCGGTTTAGATATTTCATATTTATACAGATAGCGGTGTAGATATTTCCATGTTTATACAGATTGCAGTGTAGATATTTCCATGTTTATACAGATGCCTATGCAGATATCTCCATATTTTTACAGAGGGCTGTGTAGATATTTCTATGTGTATACAGATGGCAGTGTAGATATTTCCATGTTCCTACACATGACTGTGTAGCTATTTCCATGTTTATATAGATGACATTGTAGGTATTTCCATGTTTATACAGATGGCGGTGTAGATATTTCCATGTTTATAGAGATAGCGGTGTATATATTTCCATGTTTATACAGATCGTGGTGTAGATATTTCCATGTTTATACAGATACCGGTGTATATATTTCCATGTTTATACAGAACGCCGTGTATATATTTCCATGTTTATAGAGATAGCAGTGTAGATATTTCCAAGTATGTACAGATGGTGGTGTTGATGTTTCCATCTATACACAGATTGCCTTGTAGGTATTTCCATGTGTATACAGATGGCATTGTAGATATTTCCATGTTTATACAGATGGTCGTGTAGATATTTCCATGTTTACACAGATGACTGTATAGGTATTTCCATGTTTATACAGATGGCGGTGTAGATATTTCCATGTTTATAGAGATAGCGGTGTAGATATTTCCATATTTATACAGATAATGGTGTAGAAATTTCCATGTTTATACATATAGCGGTGTTAATATTTCCATGTTTATACAAGTCACGGTGTAGATATTTCATTGTTGATACAAATAGCGGTGTAGTTATTTCCATGTTTATACAGATAGTGGTGTAGATATTTCCATGTATATACAGATGGCTGTGTAGATATTTCCATGTTTATACAGATGGCTTTGTAGATATTTCCATGTTTATATAGATAACATTGTAGGTATTTCAATGTTTATACAGATGGCGGTTTAGATATTTCCATGTTTATAGAGATAGCTGTGTAGATATTTCCATGTTTATACAGATCGCAGTGTATATATTTCCATGTTTATACAGATCGTGGTGTACATATTTCCATGTTTATACAGATACCGGTGTAGATATTTCCATGTTTGTACAGACCACCGTGTATATATTTCCATGTTTATAGAGATAGCAGTGTAGATATTTTCAAGTTTGTTCAGATGGCGGTGTTGAAGTTTCCATCTATACACAGATTGCCTTGTAGGTATTTCCATGTGTATACAGATGGCATTGTAGATATTTCCATGTTCCTACACATGACTGTGTAGTTATTTCCATGTTTATATATATGGCGGTGTAGATATTTCCATATTTATAGAGATAGCAGTGTAGATATTTCCAGGTTTATACAGATAGTGATGTAAATATTTCCATGTTTATACAGATCGTGGTGTAGATATTTCCATGTTTATACAGATACCGGTGTAGATATTTCCATATTTATACAGACTGCAGTTTAGGTAGTTCTATGTTTATGCAGATAGCGGTGTAGATATTTCCATGTTTGTACAGATGGCGGTGTTGATATTTCCATCTGTACACAGATTGCCGTGTAGATATTTCCATCTTTATACAGATGGCGTTGTAGATATTTCCATGGATATGCAGATGGCGGTGTGGATATTTCCATGTTTATAGAGATAGCGGTGTAGGTATTTCCATGTTTATACACATAGTGGTGTAGATATTTCCATGTGTATATAGATGGCGTAGTAGATATTTCCATGTTTATACCGATAGCGGTGTTGGTATTTCCACGTTTATACAGATAGCGTTGTAAATATTTCCATGTTTATACAGCTCACGGTGCAGATATTTATATCTTTATACAGATGGCATTGTAGATATTCCCTTATTCACAGAGATGGCGGTGTAGATGTTTCCATGTTTATACAGATGGCGGAGTAGTTAGTTCCATGTTTATGGAGATGGCAGTGTAGATATTTTCATGTTTATAGAGATGGCGGTGTAGATATTTCCATGCTTATAGAGATAGCAGTGTAGATATTTACATGTTTATACAGATGGCTTTGTAGATATTTCCATGTGTATACAGAAGGCATTGTAGTTATTTCCATGTTTATACAGATGACTGTATAGGTATTTCCATGTTTTTACAGATGGCAGTGCAGATATTTCCATGTTTATACAGATACCGGTGTAGATATTTCCATGTATAAACAGATGTCTCTTTAGATATTTCCATGTTTAAACAGATGGTGGTGTAGATATTTCCTTGTTTATACAAATAGTGGTGTATTTATTTCCATGTTTATACAGATAGCGGTGTAGATATTTCCATGTATATACAGACGGCTGTGTAGATATTTCCATGTTTATACAGATGGCTGTGTAGATATTTCCATGTTTACACAGATGACTTTGTAGGTATTTCCATGTTTATACAGATTGCGGTGTAGATATTTCCATGTTTATTCAGATAGCAGTGTAGATATTTCCATGTGTGTACAGATGGCGGTGTTGATATTTCCATCTATACACAGATGACCATGTAGATATTTCCATGTATATGCAGACGGCGGCGCAGATATTTCCATGGATATGTAGATGGCGGTGTAGATATTTCCATGTTTATACAGATAGCGGTGTAGTTATTTCCATGTTTATATAGATAGCGTAGTAGATATTTCCATGTATTTACACATGGCTGTGTTGGTATTTCCATGTTTATACAGATGGCGGTGTTGATATTTCCATGTTTATACCGATAACTTTGTAAGTATTTCCATGTTAATACATATGGCGGTGTAGATATTTCGATGTTTATAGAGATAGCAGTGGAGATATTTCCATGTTTATAGATATAGCGGTGTAGATATTTCCACGTTTATACTGATCACGGTGTAGATATTTTCATGTTTATAGAGATGGCGGTGTAGATATTTCCATGTTCATAGAGATAGCGGTGTTGATTTTTCCATGTTTTTAGAGATAGGGGTGTGGATATTTCCAAATTTATACAGATAGGGGTGTAGATATTTCCATGTTTATAGAGATGGCGTTGTAGATGTTTCCATGTTTATTCAGATCACGGTGTAGATATTTCCATGTTTATACAGATCACGGTGTAGTTATTTCCATGTTTATACAGATCATGTTGTAGATATTTCCATGTTTATACAGATCGCTGTGTTGATATTACCATGTTTATAGGGATAGCGGTGCAAATATTTCCACATTTATGCAGAGAGCGGTGTAGTTATTAGCATGTTTATACAGATAGTGGTGTAGTTATTTCGATGTATGAACAGATATCTGTGTATATATTTCCGTGTTTAAACTGATGGCGGTGTAGATATTTCCTTGTTTATACAATTAGCGGTGTAGTTATTTCCATGTTTATACAGATCACAGTGTAGATATTTCCTTGTTTATACAAATAGCGGTGTAGTTATTTCCATGTTTGTACAGATTGCGGTGTAGTTATTTCCTTCTTTATACAAATTGCGGAGTAAATATTTCCATGTTTATACAGATCACGGTGTAGATATTTCCTTGATTATACAAATAGCGGTGTAGTTATTTCCATGTTTATACAGATAGCGGTGTAGATATTTCCATGTATGTACAGATGGCTGTGTAGAGATTTCCATGTTTATACAGATGGCTGTGTAGATATTTCCATGTTTATACAGATGACTTTGTAGGTATTTCCATGTTTATACAGATGGCGGTGTAGATATTTCCATGTTTATAGAGATAGCTGTGTAGATATTTCCATGTTTATAGAGATAGCTGTGTAGATATTTCCATGTTTATAGAGATAGCGGTATAGATATTTCCATGTTTATACAGATCGCGGTGTAGATATTTCCATGTTTATACAGATAGAGGTGTAGATATTTCCATGTTTATATAGATGATGGTGTAGATATTACCATGCTTATACAGATAGCGGTGTAGATATTTCCATGTTTATACAGATCGTGGTGAAGATATTTCCATGTTTATACAGATCGCGGTGTAGATATTTCCATGTTTATACAGATCGCAGTGTAGATATATCCATGTTTATACAGATCGCAGTGTAGATATATCCGTGTTTATACAGATAGCGGTGTAGATATTTCCATGTTTATACAGATAGCGGTGTAGATATTTCCATGTTTATACAGATGGCGGTGTAGATATTTCCATGTTTATAGAGATGGCGGTGTAGATATTTCCATGTTCATAGAGATAGCAGTGAGGATTTTTCCATGTTTATACAGATAGCAGTGTAGATATTTCCATTTTTATAGAGATAGCGGTTTTGATATTTCCTACTTATACAGATAGCGGTGTAGATATTTCCATGTTTATACAGATTGCGGTGTAGATATTTCCATGTATATACAAATAGCGGTGTAGATATTTCCACGTTTATACAGATGGCGGTGTAGATATTTCCATCTTTCTACAAATGGCAGTGTAGATATTTCCATGTTTATAGAGATGGCGGTGTATATATTTCCATGTTTTTATAGATGGCAATGTAGATATTTTCTTGTTTATGTAGATGGCGTTGTAGATATCTCCATGTTTAAAGAGATGGTGGTGTATATATTTCCATGTTGATGGAGATAGCGGTGTAGATATTTCCATGTTTATAGAGATAGCGGTGTAGTTATTTCCATGTTTATAGAGATAGCGGTGTAGATATTTCCATATTTCTACAGATGACTGTGTAGATATTTCCATGTTCGTTCAGATGGCAGTGTAGATATTTCCATGTTTATAGAGATAGAGGTGTAGATATTTTCATGTTTATACAGATTGCGGTGGAGATATGTCCATGTTTATACAGATAGCAATGGAGATATTTCCACGTTAATACACATAGCGGTGTAGATATTTCCATGTTTATACAGATAGCGGTGTAGATATTTCCATGTTTATATAGATGGCGTTGTAGATATTTCCATGTTTATACCGATAGCGGTGTTGGTATTTCCACGTTTATACAGATAGCGATGTAAGTTTTCCATGTTTATACAGCTTGCGGTGCAGATATTTATATCTTTACACAGATGGCATTGTAGATATTTCCTTATTCACACAGATGGCGGTGTAGATGTTTCCATGTTTATAGAGTTAGCAGTGAAGATATTTACATGTTTATCCAGATGGCTGTGAAGATATTTCCATGTGTATACAGATGGCATTGTAGATATTTCCATGTTTATACAGATGACTGTAAAGGTATTTCCATGTTTTTACAGATGGCAGTGCAGATATTTCCATGTTTATAGAGATAGCGATGTAGATATTTCCATGTTTGTACAGATGGCGGTGTTGATATTTCCATGTACACACAGATGGCCGTGTAGATATTTCCATGTTTATACAGATGGCGGCGTAGATATTTCCAAGGACATGAAGATGGCGGTGTAGATATTTGCATGTTTATGCAGATAGCGGTGTAGATATTTCCATGTTTACACAGATGGTGGTGTAGATATTTCCGTGTTTATACAAATGTCCGAGTAGATACTTCCATCTTTATGGAGATGGCAGTGTAGATATTTTCATGTTTATATAGATGGCGGTGTAGATATTTCCATATTTATAGAGATAGCGGTGTACATATTTCCATCTTTCTACAGATGGCAGTGTAGATATTTCCATGTTTATACAGAAGGCCGTGTAGATATTTCCATGTTTATTCAGATGGCCGTGTAGATATTTCCATATTTATACAGATGTCTGTGTAGATATTTCAATGTTTATAGAGATGGCGCTGTAGATATTTCCATGTTTAGACAGATACCGGTGTAGATATTTCCATGTTTACACAGACCGCAGTGTAGATATTTCCATGTTTATAGAGACAGCAGTGTAGATATTTCCATGTTTGTACAGATGGCGGTGTTGATGTTTCCATCTATACACAGATTGCCGTGTGGGTATTTCCAGGTGTATACAGACGGCATTGAAGATATTTCCATGTTTATACAGATGGTGGTGTAGATATTTCCATGTTTACACAGATGAATTTGTAAGTTTTTCCATGTTTATTCAGATGGCAGTGTAGATATTTCCATGTTTATAGAGATAGCTGTGTAGATATTTCCATGTTTATACAGATAGCGGTGTAGATATTTCCATGTTTATACAGATAGCAGTGTAGATATTTCCATATTTACACAGATAACGGTGTAGAAATTTCCATGTTTATACAGATAGCGGTGTAGATATTTCCATGTTTTTATAGATAGCGGTGTAGATATTTCAATGTTTTCACAGATAAAGGTGTAGATATTTCCATGTTTACACAGATTGCCGTGTAGATATTTCCATCTTTCTACAGATGGCATTGTAGATATTACCATGTTTATATAGATGGCGGTGTAGATATTTCCGTGTTTATATAGATGGTGGTGTAGATATTACCATGTTTATACAGATAGCGGTGTAGATATTTCCATGTATATGCAGATCGTGATGAAGATATTTCCATGTTAATACAGATCGCGGTGTAGATATTTCCATGTTTGTACAGATCGCGGTGTAGATATTTCCATGTTTATACAGATAGCGATGAAGATATTTCCATGTTTATACAGATAGCCGTGTACTTATTTCCATGTTTATAGAGTTAGCGGTGTAGGTATTTCCATGTTTATAGTCATAGCGGTGTAGATATTTCCATGTTTATATAGATGGCGTTGTAGATATTACCATGTTTATACCGATAGCGGTGTTGGTATTTCCACGTTTACACAGATAGCGATGTAGATATTTCCATGTTTATGCAGCTCACGGTGCAGATATTTATATCTTTATAAAGATGGCATTGTAGGTATTTCCTTGTTCACACAGATGGCGATGTAGATGTTTCCATGTTTATACAGATGGCGGAGTAGTTAGTTCCATGTTTATGGAGACGGCAGTGTAGATATTTTCATGTTTATAGAGATGGCGGTGTAGATATTTCTATGTTTATACAGATAGCAGTGTAGATATTTACATGTTTATACAGATGGCTGTGTAGATATTTCCATGTGTATACAGATGGTATTTTAGATATTTCCATGTTTATATAGATGAGTGTATAGGTATTTCCATGTTTTTACAGATGGCAGTTCAGATATTTCCATGTTTATAGAGAAAGCGGTGTAGATATTTCCATGTTTGTACAGATGGCGGTGTTGATATTTCCATCTATACACAGATGGCCGTGTAGATATTTCCATGTTTATACAGATGGCGGCGTAGATATTTCCATGGACGTGCAGATTGCGGTGTAGATATTTCCATGTTTATACAGATAGCGGTGTAGGTATTTCCATGTTTATAGAGATAGCTGTGTGGATATTTCCATGTTTATACAGATAGCTGTGTAGATATTTCCATGTTTATAAAGATCGCGGTGTAGATATTGCCATGTTTATACAGATCGCGGTGTAGATATTTCCATGTTTATATAGATAGCGGTGTAGATATTTCCATGTTTTTACAGCTATCGGTGTTGATATTTCCATGTTTACACAGATTGCCGTGTAGATATTTCCATCTTTCTACAGATGGCTTTGTAGATATTTCCATGTTTATATAGATGGCGGTGTAGATATTTCCGTGTTTATATAGATGGTGGTGTAGATATTACCATGTGTATACAGATAGCGGTGTAGATATTTCCATGTATGTACAGATCGTGGTGAAGATATTTCCATGTTTATACAGATCGCGGTGTAGATATTTCCATGTTTGTACAGATCGCGGTGTAGATATTTCCATGTTTATACAGATAGCGATGAAGTTATTTCCATGTTTATACAGATAGCGGTGTAGTTATTTCCATGTTTACAGAGATAGCGGTGTAGGTATTTCCATGTTTATAGACATAGCGGTGTAGATATTTCCATGTTTATATAGATGGCGTTGTAGATATTACCATGTTTATACCGTTAGCGGTGTTGGTATTTCCACGTTTATACAGATAGCGATGTAGATATTTCCATGTTTATGCAGCTAACGGTGCAGATATTTATATCTTTATAAAGATGGCATTGTAGATGTTTCCTTGTTCACACAGATGGTGATGTAGATGTTTCCATGTTTATACAGATGGCGGAGTAGTTAGTTCCATGTTTATGGAGATGGCAGTGTAGATATTTTCATGTTTATAGAGATGGCGGTGTAGATATTTCTATGTTTATAGAGATAGCAGTGTAGATATTTACATGTTTATACAGATGGCTGTGTAGATATTTCCATGTTTACAAAGATAGTGTTGTAGATATTTCCATCATTATACAGATAGTGGTGTAGATATTTCCATGTTTATAATGATAGCGGTGTAGATATTTCCATGTTGATAGAGATTGCGGTGGAGATATTTCCATGTTTAGACAGTTAGCGATGTAGATATTTCAATGTTTATACAGATAGCGGTGTAGATATTTTCGTGTTTATGCAGATAGCGGAGGAGATATTTCCATGTTTATACAGATGGCGGTGTAGATATATCCAAGTTTATACAGATAGCGGTGTTGTTATGTCCAAGATTATACAGATTACGGTTTAGGTATTTCCTTGTTTATAGAGTTAGCGGTGTAGATATTTCCATCTTTATGCAGATCTCGGTGTAGATATTTCCATCTTTCTACAGATGGCAGTGTATATATTTCTGATTATACAGATGGCGGGGAAGATAATTCCATGTTTGTACAGATGGCGGTGTAGTTATTTCCATGTTTATGCTGATTGCGGTGTAGATATTTACATGTTTATAGAGATGGCAGTGTAGATATTTCGATGTTTATACAGATAGTGGTGTAGATATTTCCATGTGTATACAAATAGTGGTGTACATATTTCCAAGTTTACAGAGATAGCTGTGTAGATATTTACGTGTTTACACAGATAGCTTTGTAGATATTTCCATGTTTATACTGATAGCAGTGTAGATATTTCCATGTTTATACTGATAGCGGTGTAGATATTTCCATGTTCATACAGATAGAGGTGGAGTTATTTCCATGTTTATACAGATAGCGATGTAGATATTTACATGTTTATATAGATAGCGGTGTAGATATTAACATGTTTATAGAGATAACGGTGTAGATATTTCCATATTTATATAGATAGCGGTGTAGATATTACCATGTTTACACAGATGTCGGTGTAGATATTTCCATGATTATACAGATGGCGGTGGAGATATTTCCATGTTTATACAGATCGTGGTGTAGATATTTCCATGTTTATAAAGATAGCGGTGTTTGTATTTACATGTTTATTCAGATAATGGTGCAGATATTTCCATGATATAGAGATAGCGGTGTAGATATTTCCATGTTCATACAAATAGCGGTGTAGGTATTTCCATGTTTATACAGATAGCGGAGTAAATATTTGCATGTTTATAGAGACAAAGGTGTAGATATTTCCATATTTATACAGATAGCGGTGTAGATATTTCCATGTTTTTACAGATGGTGGTGTAGATATTTCCATGTTTATACAGATAGCGGTGTAGATATTTCCATGTTCATGCAGATGGCGATGTAGATATTTCCATGTTTATAGAGTTGGCAGTGTAGATATTTCCATGTTTATACAGATTGTGGTGTAGATATTTCCATGTTTATACCGATAGTGGTGTACATATTTCCATGTTTACAGAGAAAGCACTGTAGGTATTTTCATATTTGCACAGATTGCGGTCTAGATATTTCCATGTTTATACAGATAGTGGTGTACATATTTCCATGTTTACAGAGATAGCACTGCAGGTATTTTCATATTTGCACAGATTGCAGTCTAGATATTTCCATCTTTACACAGATATTGATGTACAGATTTTCATGTTTACACAGATATCTGTGTAGATATTTCCATCTTTACACAGATATTGTTGCAGATATTTTCATGTTTATAGAGATGGCTGTGTAGATATTTCCATGTTTATACAGATGGCAGTGTAGGTATTTCCATGTTTATACAGATAGTTGTGTAGAGATTTCCATGTTTATACAGATGACTGTGTAGCTATTTCCGTGTTTATACTGATGGCAGTGTAGATATTTGCATGTTTATACAGATAGAAATGTAGATATTTCCATGTTTATAATGATAGCGGTGTAGCTATTTCCTTGTTTATACAGATAGCGTTGTACATATTTCTATGTTTATACAGATCGTGGTGTAGATATTTCCATGTTTATACATATCGTGGTGTAGATATTTCCATGTTTATTCAGATACCGGAGTAGATATTTCCATGTTTACAGAAATAGCGGTGTAGATATTTGCATATTTGCACAGATTACGGTGTAAATATTTCCATCTTTATACAGATAGCGGGGTACATATTTCCATGTTTACACAGATAGCTGTGTAGATATTTCCATGTTTACACAGATAGTGTTGTAGATATTTCCATGCTTATACAGGTAGCGTTATAGATATTTCCATGTTTATAGAGATATCGCTGGAGATATTTCCATGTTTACACAGATAGCGATGTAGATATTTCCATGCTTACGCAGATAGCGGTGTAGATATTTCCATGTTTAGACTGATATCGGTGTATATATTTCCAAGTTTGTACAGATAGCTGTGTAGGTATTTCCATGTTTTTACAGATAGCTGTGTAGATATTTCCATGTTTACAGAGATAGCAGTGTAGATATTTCCATCCTTGCACAGATTGCAGTGTAGATATTTCCATGTTTACACAGATAGCGGTGTAGATATTTCCATGTTTACACAGATATCTGTGTATGTATTTCCATATTTGCACAGATAGCCTTGTAGATATTTCCATGTTTATACACATAGGGGTGTAGATATTTCCATGTTTATAAAGATAGCTGTATAGATATTTCCACGTTTATACAGATAGCGTTGCAGGTATTCCCATGTTCATAGAGATAGCGGTGTAGATATTTCCATGTTCATAGAGATAGTGGGGTAGATATTTCCACGTTTATACAGATAGCAGTGTAGACATTTCCATGTTTATAGAGATAGCTGTGTAGATATTTACATGTTCATACAGATGGCAGTGTAGATATTTCCATGTTTATGCAGATAGCTGTGTAGGTATTTCTATGTTTATGAAGATGACTGTGTAGCTATTTCCATGTATATAGAGATGGCGGTGTAGATATTTCCAATTTTATAGAGACTGCTGTGTAGATATTTCACTGTTTATACACATAGCGCTGTAGACATTTCCATGTATATAGAGATGGCGGTGTAGATATTTCTATTTTTATAGAGAGGGCGTGTAGTTTTTTCCACGTGTATAGAGATGGCAGTGTAGTTATTTCCATGTTTATAGAGATAGCGGTAGAGATATTTCCATGTTTATACAGATAGCGGTGTACATATTTCCATGTTTATACAGATAGCGGTGTAGATATTTCCATGTTTAAAAAGATGGCGGTGTACATAGTTCCATGTTTATGGAGATGGCGGTGTAGATATTTTCATGTTTATAGAGATGGCGGTGTAGATATTTCTATGTTCATAGAGATTGCGGTGTAGATATTTGCATGTTTATAGAGATAGCGTTGTATGTATTTCTATGTTTATAGAGATACGGGTGTAGTTATTTCCATGTTTATACAGATGGCAGTGAAGATATTTCCAGGTTTATGCAGATGGCGGTGTAGATATTTCCATGTTTATAGAGATAGGGGTGTAAATATTTCCATGTTTATACAGATGGCCGTGTAGATATTTCCATGTGTATACATATGTCAGTGTAGATATTTCCATGTTTATAGAAATGGCTGTGTAGTTATTTCCATGGTTATAGAGATAGCGGTGTACATATTTCCATGTTTATACACATAGCGGTGTAAATATTTCCATGTTTATACAGATACCGGTGCAGATATTTCCATGTTTATAGTGATCGTTGTGTAGATATTTCAATGTTTATTCAGATAGCGGTGGAGATATTTCCATGTTTATAGAGACAGCGGTGTACATATTTCCATGTTGATACAGATGGCTGTGTAGATATTTTCTTGTGTATACTGATGCTAGTGTATATATTTCCATGTTTATAGAGTTGGAGGTGTAGATATTTCCATGTTTATACAGACGACTGTGTAGATATTTGCATGTTTATATAGATGGCGGTGTAGATATTTCCTTGTTTATTCAGCTGGCGGTGTAGATATTTTCTTGTGTATTCAGATAGTGGTGTAGGTATTTCCATGTTTATACAGATAGCGGTGTAAATATCTCCATGTATATAGAGAGAGCAGTGTAGATATTTCCATCTTTGCACAGATTGTGGTGCAGATATTTCCATCTTTACACAGATAGCTCTTTATATATTTCCAAGTTTACACAGATAGCTGTGTAGGTATTTACGTGTTTACACAGATAGCTTTGCAGATATTTCCATGTTTATACTGATAGCGGTGTAGATATTTCCATGTTTATACTGATAGCGGTGTAGATATTTCCATGTTCATACAGATAGAGGTAGAGTTATTTCCATGTTTATACAGATAGCGATGTAGATATTTACATGTTTATATAGATAGTGGTGTAGATATTAACATGTTTATAGAGATAACGGTGTAAATATTTCCATGTTTATACCGATGCCGTGAAGATATTTCCATGTGCTTACATATGGTAATATAGATATTTCCATGTTTATAGAGATGGTTGTATAGATATTTCCATGTTTATACAGATGGTGGTGTAGATATTTCCATGTTTATACACATGACTGTGTAGATATTTGAATGTTCATACAGATTGCAGTGTAGATATTTCCATGTTTATAGAGATAGTGGTGTAGATATTTCCATGTATATACAGATGGCGGTGTAGTTATTTCCATGTTTATACAGATGGCGGTGTAGTTATTTACATGTTTATACAGATGGAGGTGTAGATATTTCCATGTTTATACACATAGCGGTGTAGATATTTCCATGTTTACAGTGATAGCGGTGTAGATATTTCCATCTTTGCACAGATTGTGGTGTAGATATTTCCATCTTTACACAGATAGCGGTGTAGATATTTCGTAGTTTACACAGATACCTGTGTAGATATTTCCATGTTTACACAGATAGGGTTGTAGATATTTCCGTGTTTATCCAGATAGCGGTTTAGATATTTTCATGTTTACTCAGATAGCGGTGGAGATATTTCCTTGTTTATACAGATCGTGGTGGAGATATTTCCATGTTTATACAGAAAGCGGTGTAGATATTTCCATGTTTCTACAGGTAGCGGTGTAGATATTTCCATTTTATACAGATCGCGATGTAGATATTTCCATCTTTCCACAGATGGCAGTGTAGAGATTTCCATGTTTATAGAGATCGCGGTGTAAGTATTTCCGTGTTTATACAGATGGCTGTGTAGATATTTCCATGTGTATACATATGGCAATGTAGGTATTTCCATGTTTATAGAGATGTTGGTGTAGATATTTCCATGTTTATACAGATGACTGTGTAGATATTTGCATGTTTATACAGATGGCGGTGTAGATATTTCCATGTTCATAGAGATAACGGTGTAGATATTTCCATGTTTATACAGAGAGCGGTGTAGATATGTCCATGTTTATAGAGAGAATGGTGTAGATATTTCCATATTTATGCAGATAGCGGTGTAGATATTTCCATGTTTATAGAGACGGCGGTGTAGTTATTTCCATGTTTATAAAGATTGTGGTGTAGATATTTCCATGTTTATAAAGACGGTGGTGTAGATATTTCCATGTTTATACAGATAGCGGTGGAGATATCTCCTGTTTATACAAATCGTTTTGTAGATAATTCCATGTTTATATAGGTAGCGGTGTTAATATTTCCATGTTTATACAGGTAGCTGTGTAGATATATTCATCTTTATACAGATCGCAGTGTAGATATTTCTCTCTTTCCACTGATGGTCGTGTAGATATTTCCATGTTTATTCAGATGGCGGTGTAGGTATTTCCATGTATATAGAGATGGCGGTATAGATATTTCTATGTTTATACAGATAGCCCTGTAGATATTTCCTTGTGTATAGAGATGGCGGTGTAGGTATTTCCATGTTTATAGAGATAGTGGTGAAGATATTTCCTTGTTTATACAGATAGCGGTGTAGATATTTCCATGTTTACAGGGATAGCGGTGTGGATATTTCCATCTTTGCACATATTGCGGTGCAGCTATTTCCATCTTTACACAGATAGCCGTGCAGATATTTCCAAGTTTACACAGATAGCTGTGTACATATTTCTAAGTTTACACAGATAGTGTTGTAGATATTTCCATTTTTATACTGATAGCGGTGTAGATATTTCCATGTTTATAGAGATAGCGGTGTGGATATTTCCATGTTTATACAGATTGCGGTGTAGATATTTCCATGGTTATACAGATAGCGATGTAGATATTTCCATGTTTATACAGACAGCGGTTTAGATATTTCCATGTTTATCGAGAGAGCGGTGTAAATATTTCCATGTTTATACAGATGGCTGTGTAGTTATTTCCATGTGTATACATATGGCAGTGTAGATATTTCCATGTTTATAGAGATGGCGCTGTAGGTATTTCCATAGTCATAGAGACATCGGTGTAGATATTTCCATGTTTATACAGATGGCGGTGTAGATATTTCCTTGTTTATGCAGAGAGTGGTGTAGGTATTTCCATGTTTATACAGATAGCGGTGTAGATATTTCCATGTTTATAGAGATAGCGGTGTATATATTTCCATTTTGCACAGATTTCAGTGCAGATATTGCCATCGTTACACAGATAACTCTGTAGATATTTACAAGTTCACACAGATAGCTGTGTTGATATTTCCATGTTTACACAGAAAGCGTTGTAGATATTTCCATGTTTATACAGATATCGGTGTAGATATTTCCATGTTTACAGGGATAGCGGTGTGGATATTTCCATCTTTGCACATATTGCGGTGCAGCTATTTCCATCTTTACACAGATAGCCGTGCAGATATTTCCAAGTTTACACAGATAGCTGTGTACATATTTCTAAGTTTACACAGATAGTGTTGTAGATATTTCCATTTTTATACTGATAGCGGTGTAGATATTTCCATGTTTATAGAGATAGCGGTGTGGATATTTCCATGTTTATACAGATTGCGGTGTAGATATTTCCATGGTTATACAGATAGCGATGTAGATATTTCCATGTTTATACAGACAGCGGTTTAGATATTTCCATGTTTATCGAGAGAGCGGTGTAAATATTTCCATGTTTATACAGATGGCTGTGCAGTTATTTCCATGTGTATACATATGGCAGTGTAGATATTTCCATGTTTATACAGATGGCGGTGTAGATATTTCCATAGTTATAGAGACAGCGGTGTAGATATTTCCATGTTTATACAGATGGCGGTGTAGATAATTCCTTGTTTATGCAGATAGTGGTGTAGGTATTTCCATGTTTATACAGATAGCGGTGTAGATATTTCCATGTTTATAGAGATAGCGGTGTATATATTTCCATTTTGCACAGATTTCAGTGCAGATATTGCCATCGTTACACAGATAACTCTGTAGATATTTACAAGTTCACACAGATAGCTGTGTTGATATTTCCATGTTTACACAGAAAGCGTTGTAGATATTTCCATGTTTACACTGATAGCGGTGTAGATATTTCCATGTTGATACAGATAGCGGTGTAGATATTTCCATGTTCATACAAATAGCGCTGGAGTTATTTCCATGTTTATACAGATATTGATGTAGATATTTCCATGTTTATACAGATAGCGGTGTAGATATTAACATGTTTATAGAGATAGCAGTGTAGATATTTCCATGTTTATACAGATGTCTGTGTTGATATTTCCATGTATATACAGATGGCAGTGCAGCTACTTCCATGTTTATAAAGATAGTGGTATAGATATTTCCATGATTATACAGATGAATGTGAAGATATTTGCATGTTTATACAGATGGCGGTGTAGATATTTTCATGTTTACAGAGATAGTGTTGAAGATATTTCCATGTTTATTAGAGATAGTGGTGTACATATTTCCATATTTATACAGATAGCGGTGTATATATTTACATGTTTATAGAGATGGCGGTGTAGATATTTCCATGTTTATACAGATGGCGGTGTACACATTTCCATGTTCATACTGATGGCGGTGTACATATTTCCATGTTTATACAGATAGCGTTGTAGATATTTCCATGTTTACGGAGATATCGTTGTAGATACTTGCATCTTTGCATAGATTGCGGGGTAGATATTTCCATCTTTACACATATAGCGGTGAAGATATTTCCTAGTTTACACAGACAGGTGTGTGGATATTTCTATGTTTACACAGATAGCGTTGTAGATACTTCCATGTTTACACAGATAGCGGTGTAGATATTTCCATGTTTATACAGAGACCGCTGTAGATATTTCCACCTTTGTACAGATAGCGTTGTAGATATATCCATGTTTATACAGATGGCGATGTAGATATTTCCATATGTATACAGATAGCGGTGTAGATATTTAGATGTTTATATAGATAGCGGTGTAGATATTTCCATGTTTACAGAGATAGCGGTGTAGATATTTCCATCTTTCCACAGATTGCGGTGTAGATATTTCCATATTTTCACAGATAGCATTGTAGATATTTCCATGTTTACACAGATAGCTGTGAAGATATTTCCATGTTTTCACAGATACCGTTGTAGATATTTCCATGTTTATAAAGATAGCGGTGTAGATATTTCCAAGTTTATACTGATAGCGGTGTAAATATTTCCATGTTTATACAGATGGCGTTAAGCTATTTCCAAGTGTATACATATGGCAATGTAGATATTTCCAAGTTTATAAAGATGATGGTGTAGATATTTCCATGTTTATACAGATGGTGGTGTAGATATTTCCATCTTTATACAGATGACTGTGTAGATATTTGAATGTTTATACAGATTGCAGTGTAGATATTTCCATGTTTACAGAGATAGTGGTGTAGATATTTCCATGTATATACAGATTGCGGTGTAGATATTTCTATTTTCATAGAGATAACAGTGTAGATATTTCCATATTTATACAAATAGCGGTGTAGATATTGCCATGTTTATACAAATGGCGGTGTAGATATTTCATGTTTATACAGATGGCGGTGTAGGAATTTCCATGTTTATACAGATGGAGGTGTAGATATTTCCATGTGTATACAGATAGCGGTGTATATATTTCCATGTTTACAGAGATAGCGTTGTAGATATTTCCATCTTTGCACAGAGTTCGGTGTAGATATTTCCATCTTTACACAGATAGCAGTGTAGATATTTCCATGTTTACACAGATAGCGTTGCAGATATTTCCGTGTTTATACAGATAGTGGTGTAGATATTTCCATGTTTATACAAATAGTGGTGTAGATATTTCCATGCTTATACAGATAGCGGTGGAGATATTTCCTTGTTTATACAGATCGTGGTGGAGATATTTCCATGTTTATACAGATAGCGGAGTAGATATTTCCATGTTTCTACAGATGGCGGTGTAGGTATTTCCATGTTTATACAGATGGCGGTGTACATATTTCCATGTTTATACAGATAGCGGTGTAGATATTTCCATGTTTACAGAGATAGCGTTGTAGATATTTCCATCTTTGCATGGATTGCTAGGTAGATATTTCCATCTTTACACATATAGCATTGGAGATATTTCCAAGTTTACACAGACAGCTGTGTGGATATTTCTATGTATACACAGGTAGTGTTGTAGATACTTCCATGTTTACACAGATAGCAGTGTAGATATTTCCATGTTTATACAGATAGCAGTGTAGATATATCCACCTTTGTAAAGATAGCGTTGTAGATATATCCATGTTTATACAGATGGCGATGTAGATATTTCCATATATATACAGATAGCGGTGTAGATATTTCCATGTTTACAGAGATAGCGGTGTAGATATTTCCATGTTTTCACAGATAGCGTTGTACATATTTCCATGTTTATAAAGATAGCGGTGTAGATATTTCCACATTTATACAGATAGCGGTGTGGATATTTCCATGTTTACAGAAATAGCGGTGAAGGCATTTCCATCTTTGCACAGATTGCGGTGTAGATATTTCCATTCTTACACAGATACCGATGTAGTTATTTCCAAGTTTACACAGCTGTGTAGATAATTCCATGTTTCCAAAGATAGCGGTGTCCATATTTCCATGTTTATAGAGATAGCGGTGTGGATATTTCCATGTTTATACAGACAGCGGTGTAGATATTTCCATGTTTATTCAGATAGCGGTGTAGAGATTTCCACGTTTATACAGATAGTGGTGGAGATAATTCCATGTTTATAAGATAGCGATGTAGATATTTCCGCGTTTATACAGATATCGGTGTAGATATTTCCATGTTTATAGAGACAGTGGTGCAGATATTTCCATGTTTATACACATGGCTGTGTAGATTTTTCCATGTGTATACAGATGGCAGTGTATATATTTCCATGTTTATAGAGATGGTGGTATAGATAATTCCATGTTTATACAGATGACTGTGTAAATATTTGCATGTTTATACAGATGGCGGTGTAGGTATTTCCATGTTTTTAGAGATAGCGGTGTAGATATTTCCACATTTATACTGATAGTGTTGTAGATATTGCCATGTTTACACAGATAGCGGTGTAGATATTTACATGTTTATAGAGATGGTGGTGTTTTTCTATGTTTATACAGATAGCAGTGTAGATATTTCCATGTTTACAGAGTTAGCGGTGTAGCTATTTCCATCTTTGCACAGATTGCAGTGCAGGTATTTCCATCTTTACACAGATAGCAGTGTAGATATTTCAAAGTTTACACAGATAGCTGGGAAGATATTTCCATGTTTACACAGATAGCATTGTAGATATTTCCAAGTTTATACAGTTAGCGATGTAGATATTTCCATGTTTATACAGATAGCGGTGTAGATATTTCCATGTTTATAGAGATAGCGGTGAAGATATTTCCATGTTTATGCAGATAGCGGTATAGATATTTCCATGTTTCTACAGATAGCGGTGTAGATATTTCCATGTTTATAGAGATAGTTTTGTAGATATTTCCATGTTTATACAGATGGATTACTAGATATTTCCATGTGTATACAGATGGTGTTGTAGATATTTCCATGTTTATACAGATTGTGGTGAAGGTATTTCCAGGTTTATACAGAGGACTGTGTAGATATTTGCATGTTTATACAGATGTCGGTGTAGATATTTCCATGTCTATAGAGATAGAGGTGTAGAAATTTCCATGTTTATACAGATAGCGGTGCAGATATTTCCATGTTTATAGAGATAAGGGTGTAGATATTTCCATATTTATACAGACAGCGGTGTAGGTATTTGCATGTTTATACAGATGGTGGTGTAGATATTTCCATGTTTATACAGATGGCGGTGTAAATATTTCCATTATTATGGAGATAGCGGTGTAGATATTTCCATGTACACAGAGATAGCAGTGTAGATATTTCCATCATTGCACAGATTGCAGAGTAAATATTTCCAACTTTACACAGATAGCGGTGTAGATATTTCCAAATTTACACAGATTGCTATGTAGATATTTCCATGTTAACACAGATAGCGTGGCAGATATTTCCATGTTTATACAGATAGCGGTGTACATATTTCCATGTTTATGCAGATAGCTATGTAGATATTTCCATGTTTATACAGATAGCGTTGGAGATATTTCCTTGTTTATACAGATCGTGGTGTAGATATTTCCATGTTTATACAGATATCCGTGTAGATATTTCCGTGTTTATACAGGTCGCGGTGTACATATTTCCTTGTTTAGACAGATCGCGTTGTAGATATTTCCATCTTTCCACAGATGGCAGTGTAGATATTTCCACGTTTATACAGATAGCGGTGTAGATATTTCCATGTTTATAGAGATTGCGGTGTAAATATTTCCATGTTTATAGAGATGACTGTGTAGATATTTCCATGTGTATACATATGGCAGTGTAGATATTTCCATATTTATAGAGATGGTGGTGTAGATATTTCCATGGTTATAGAGATAGCAGTGTAGATATTTCCATGTTTATACAGATGGCGGTGTATATATTTCCTTGTTTATACAGATAGCATTGTAGATATTTCCATGTTTATACACAGAGCGGTGTAGATATTCCCATGTTTATACAGATAGCGGTGTAAATATTTCCATGTTTATACATATGGCGTGAAGATATTTCCATGTGTATACATACGGCAATGTAGATATTTCCATGTTTATAGAGATGGTGATGTAGATATTTCCATGTTTATACAGATGGTGGTGTAGATATTTCCATGTTTATACAGATGACTGTGTAGGTATTTTCATGTTTAAACAGATTGCGGAGGATTTATTTCCATGTTTATAGAGATAGTGATGTAGATATTTCCATGTTCGTACAAATGGCGGTGTAGATATTTCCATGTATATAGAGATAACAGTGCTGATATTTCCAGAATTATACAGATAGCGGTGTTGATATTTCCATGTTTATACAGATGGCGGTGTAGATATTTCCATGTTTATGCAGATGGCTGTGTAGTTATTTTCCTGTTTATATAGACGGATGTGTAGATATTTCCATGTTTATACAGACAGCGGTGAAGATATTTCCATATTTGCAGACATAGCGGTGCAGATACTTCCATCTTTGCACAGATTGCTGTGTAGATATTTCCATCTTTACACCGATAACGGTGTAGATATTTCGAAGTTTACACAGATAGCTGTGTAGATATTTCCATGTTTATACAGATAACGGTGGAGATATTTCCTTCTTTATACAGATCGTGGTGTAGATATTTCCATGTTTATACAGATAGCAGTGTAGATATTTCCAAGTTTCTACAGGTAGCAGTGTAGATATCTCCATGTTCATACAGATAGCGTTGGAGTTATTTCCATGCTTATACTGATAGCGGTGCAGATATTAACATGTTTATTGAGATAGCAGTGAAGATATTTCCATGTTTATGTAGATGGCATTGTAGATATTTACATGTGTATACACTTGGCAATGTAGCTAATTCCATGTTTATAAAGATTGTGATGTAGATATTTCCATGATTATACAGATGAATGTGTAGTTATTTGCATGTTTATACAGATGGCGGTGTAGATATTTCCATGTTTATAGAGATAGCGGTGTAGATATTTCCACATTTATACAGTGTAGATATTTCCATGTTTATAGAGATAGCGGTGTAGATATTTCCACATTTATACAGATAGCGGTGTAGATATTTCCATGTTTATACAGATGTCCGTGTAGATATTTCCATGTTTATACATAGAGCGGAGTAGATATTTCCATGGTTATAGAGATAACGGTGCAGATATTTCCATTTTTGCACAGATAGCAGTGTAGATATTTCCATGTTCATGCAGATGGCGGTGTAGATATTTCCATGTTTATAGAGATGGCGGTGTAGATATTTCTATGTTTATACAGATAGCAGTGTAGATATTTCCATGTCTATAGAGATGGCAGTGTAGGTATTTCCATGTTTATAGAGATAGTGTTGAAGAGATTTCCATGTTTATACAGATAGCGGTGGAGTTATCTCCTTGTTTATAGAAATAGTGGTGTAGGTATTTCCATGTTTATACAGATAGCGGTGTAGATATTTCCATGTTAATGCAGATAGCGGTGGAGATATTTCCACGTTTACAGAGTCAGCGGTGTAGATATTACCATGATTACACAGATGGCTTTGTAGATATTCCCATGTGTATACAGATGGTATTGTAGATATTTCCATTCATATAGAGATGGTGGTGTAGATATTTTCATGTTTTTACCGACGACTGTGTAGATATTTGCATGTTTATATAGATGGCGGTGAGGATATTTCCATGGTTAAAGAGATAGCAGTGTAGATATTTCCATGTTTATACAGATAGTGGTGTAGATATTTCCATGTTTACAGAGACAGCGGTGTAGATATTTCCATGTTTGCACAGATTGTGGTGTAGATATTTCTATCTTTACTCAGTTAGTAGTGTAGCTATATCCATCTTTACACAGATAGCTGTGTAGATATTTCCATGTTTATACAGATAGCAGTGAAGGTATTACCATGTTTATAAAGAGAGCGGTGTAGATATTTCCATGTTTATACACATAGCGGTGGACGTATTTCCATGTTTATACAGACAGCATTGTAGATATTTCCATGTTTATACAGATAGCGGTGTAGATATTTCCATGTTTATACAGATCGCGGTGTAGATATTTCCATGTTTATACAGATAGCGGTGTAGATATTCCCATGTTTACACAAATAGCGGTGTAGATATTTCCATGTTTATACAGATAGCGGTGGAGATTTTTCTAAGTTTATACAGATAGCGGTGGAGATATTTCCATGTTTATACAGATAGCGGTGTAGATATTTCCATGTTTATACGGATGGCTGTGTAGATATTTCCATGTGTATACAGATGGTAGTGTAGATATTTCCATGTTTATGCAGATGGAGGTGTAGATATTTCTTTGTTTATACAGATGACTGTGCAGAAATTTCCATGTTTTTACAGATGGCGGTGTAGATATTTCCATGTTTATACACATAGCGGTGAAGATAATTCCATGTTTATAGAGATGGCTGTGTAGATATTGCCATGTTTATACAGATGGCTGTGTGGACAGTTCCATATTTATACAGATGTCATTGTGGATATTTCCATGTTTATGCAAATAGTTGTGTAGATATTTCCATGTTTATATAGATGAAAGTTTAGTTATTTCCATGTTTATACAGATGGCGGTGTTTATATTTCCATGTTTATAGGGATAGTCATGTAGATATTGCCATGTTTATACGGATAGCGGTGTAGGCATTTCCATGTTTATATAGATAGCGGTGTAGATATTTCCATATTGATACAGATAGTGGTTTAGATATTTCCATGTTTATACAGATGGCGGTGTAGATATTTCCATGTTTATACAGATGGCTGTGTGGATAGTTCCATGTTTATACAGATGGCTGTGTAGATATTTTCATGTATATTCAAATAGTTGTGTAGATATATCCATGTTTATACAGATGACCGAGTAGGTATTTCCTTGTTTATACAGATTGCGGTATAGATATTTCCATATTGATACAGATAGAGGTGTAGATATTTTCATGTTTATACAGATAGCAGTCTCGATATTTCCACGTTTATACAGATAGCGGTGTAGATATTTCGATGTTTATACAGATAGAGGTGTAGATAATTCCATACTTACAGAGATAGCGGTGTGTATATTTCCATATTTGCACAGATTGTGGTGTAGGTATTTCCATTTTACACAGATAGCGGTGTACATATTTCCTTGTTTACACAGATAGCTGTGTATATATTTCCATGTTTGCACAAATAGTGTTGTAGTTATTTCCATGTTTATACAGATAGCGGTGTAGATATTTACATATTTATACAGATAGCGGTGTAGATATTTCCATGTTTATGCAGGTAGAGGTGTAGATATTTCCATGTTTATGCAGATTGTAGTGCAGATATTTCCATCTTTCTACAGATGGCAGTGTAGATATTTCTGTGTTTATACAGATTGCGGTGTAGATATTTCCATGTTTATGCAGATGGCGGTGTAGATATTTCCATGTTTATAGAGATGGCCGTGTAGATATTTCTATGTTTACAGAGTTATCGGTGTAGATAATTCCATATTTACAGAGATGGCAGTGTAGGTATTTCCATGTTTATAGAGATAGTGGTGCAGTTATTTCCATATTTATAGAGCTAGCGGCGTAGATATTTCCATCTTTATACAGATGGCAGTGTAGTTATTTCCATGTTTATACAGATAGCGGTGTAGATATTTCCATGTTTACACAGATGGCAGTGTAGATAGTTCCATGTTTATGGAGATGGCATGTAGATATTTTCATGCTTATAGAGATGGCGGTGTATATATTTCCCTGTTTATAGAGATAGCGGTGTAGATATTTCCATGATTATAGAGAATTCGGTGTAGGTATTTCCATGAGTATATAGATAGCATTGCAGATGTTTCCATGTTTATACTGATGGCTGTGTAGATAGTTCCATGTGTATAAAGATGGCAATTTAGATATTTCCATATTTACAGAGATGGTGGTGTAGATATTTCCATGTATGTACAGATGACTCTGTAGATATTTCCATGTTTATACATATAGCGGTGTAGCTATTTCCAAGTTTATGGAGATAGCGGTGCAGATATTTCCATGTTTATAGAGATAGCGGTGCAGATATTTCCATGTTTGTAGAGATTGCGGTGTAGATATTTACATCTTTACACAGATAGATGTGTACATATTTCCATGTTTACGCAGATAGCTCTGTAGATATTTCCATGTTTACACAGATATTGTTATAGATATTTCCATGTTTATACAGTTATCTGTGTAGATATTTCCATATTTATACAGATATTGATGGAGATATTTCCATGTTTATACAGGTAGAGGTGCAGATATTTCCATGTTTATGCAGATCGCGGTGCAGATATTTCCATCTTTCTACAGACGGCAGCGTAGATATTTCTATGTTTTTACAGAAGGTGGTGTAGATATTTCCATGTATATACAGATAACTGTGTAGATATTTTCATGTTTATACAGATGGCTGTGTAGATATTTCCATGTTTATACAGATGGCGGTGTAGACATTTCCATGTTTTTGGAGATAGCGGTGTAGATATTTCCATGTTTGTACATATAACGGTGCAGATATTTCCAAGTTTATAGAGATAGCGGTGTAGATATTTCCATCTTGGAACAGATTGCGGTGAAGATATTGCCATCTTTACACAGATAGCGGCGTATAGATTTCCATGTTTACACTGATAGCGTTGTATATATTTCCATGTTTATACAGATAGTGGTGTAGATGTTTCCATGTTTATACAGACAGCGGTGGAGATATTTCAATGTTTATACAGATAGCGGTGTAGATATTTCTTGTTTATACAGATAGCGGTGTAGATATTTCCATGTTTATAGAGATAGCAGTGTAGATATTTCCATGTATCAGAGACAGCGGTGTAGATATTTGCATATTTGCACGGATTGAGGAGTAGATATTTCCATCTTTACACAGATAGTGGTGTACATATTTCCATGTTTACACAGATAGCTGTGTAGATATTTCCATGTTTACACAGTTTTGTAGATATTTCCATGTTTATACAGATAGCGGTGTAGATATTTCTATGTTTATAAAGATAGCGGTGTAGATATTTCCATTTTTATAGAGATAGCGGTGGAGGTATTTACATGTTTATTCAGATAGCTATGAAGAGATTTCCATGTATATACAGATAGCAGTGTAGATATTTCCATGTTTATACCGATAGTGGTGTAGATGTTTCTATGTTTATAGTGATAGCGGTGTAGATATTCCCATGTTTATACAGAGAGTGGTGGCGATATTTCCATGTTTATACAGATAGCGGTGGAGATATTTCTATGTTTATACAAATGGCAGTGTAGATATTTCCAAGATTATGGAGATAGCGGTGTATATATTTCCATTTTATAGAGATAGCGTTGTAGATACTTCCATCTTTATACAGATTGTGGTGCAGGTTTTCCCATGTTTATGGAGATAGCGGTGTAGATATTTCCATGTTTATACAGATGGCTGTTTAGATATTTCCATGTTTATACAGATGGAGGTGTAGATATTTCCATGTTTATACAGATGTCTATGTAGATAGTTTCATGTTTTTACAGATGGCGGTGAAGATATTTCCATGTTTATGCAGATAGCGGTGTAGATATTTCCATGTTTATACAGATTGCGGTGTAGATATTTCCAAGTTTATACAGATGGCGGTGTAGATATTTCCATCTTTCTACAAATGGCAGTTTAGATATTTCCATGTTTATAGAGATGGCGGTGTAGATATTTCCATGTTTATATAGATGGCAATGTAGATATTTTCTTTTTTATGTAGATGGCGTTGTAGATATCTCCATGTTTAAAGAGATGGCGGTGTAGACATTTCCATGTTTATAGAGATAGCAGTGTAGATATTTACATGTTTATTCAGATGGCTGTGTAGATATTTCCATGTCTATACAGATGGCATTGTAGATATTTCCATGTTTATACAGATGACTATCTAGGTATTTCCATGTTTTTACAGATGGCAGTGCAGATATTTCCATGTTTATAGAGATAGCGGTGTAGATATTTCCATATTTGTAGAGATGGCGTTGTTGATATTTCCATCTATGCACAGATGGCCGTGTAGACATTTCCAGGTTTATACAGATGGCGGCGTAGATATTTCCTTGGACATGCAGACGGAGGTGTAGTTATTTCCATGTTTACACAGATGGTGGTGTAGATATTTCCATGTTTATACACACGGCGGAGTAGATACTTCCATCTTTATGGAGATGGCAGTGTAAATATTTTCTGGTATATAGAGATGGCGGTGTAGATATTTCCATATTTATAGAGATAGCGGTGTAGATATTTCCATCTTTCTCCAGATGTCAGTGTAGATATTTCCATGTTTATACAGATGTCTGTGTAGTTATTTCCATGTGTATACATATGGTATTGTAGCTATTTCCATGTTTATACAGATGGTGGTGTAGATATTTCCATGTTTATTCAGATGACTGTCTAGATATTTCCATGTTTTGTAGATGGTAGTGTAGATATTTCAATGTTTATAGAGATGGCGCTGTGGATATCTCCATGTTTATAAAGATAACGGTGGATATATTTCCATGTTTATAGACATAGCGGTGTACATATTTCCGTGTTTATAGAGACAGCGGTGCAGATATTTCCATGTTTATACAGATGCCTTTGCAGATATTTCGATATTTATACAGAGGGCTGTGTAGATATGTTTATACAGATGGCAGTGTAGATATTTTCATGTTCCTACACATGACTGTGTAGATATTTCCATGTTCGTACAGATGGCAGTGTACATATTTCCATGTTTATAGAGATAGCGGTGCAGTTATCTCCATGTTTATACAGATAGCGGTGTATATATTTCCATGTTTATACATATCGTGGTGTAGATATTTCCATGTTTATACAGATACCGGTGTAGATATTTCCATGTTTATACAGACCGCAGTGTAGATATTTCCATGTTTATAGAGATAGCAGTGTAGATATTTACATGTTTGTACAGATGGCGGTGTTGATGTTTCCATCTATACACAGATTGCCGTGTAGGTATTTCCATGTGTATACAGATGGCATTGTAGATATTTCCATGTTTATACAGATAGCAGTGTATATATTTCCATGTTTATACATATCGTGGTGTAGATATTTCCATGTTTATACAGATACCGGTGTAGATATTTCCATGTTTATACAGACCGCAGTGTAGATATTTCCATGTTTATAGAGATAGCAGTGTAGATATTTCCATGTTTGTACAGATGGCGGTGTTGATGTTTCCATCTATACACAGATTGCCGTGCAGTTATTTCCATGTGTATACAGATGGCATTGTAGATATTTCCATGTTTATACAGATGGTGGTGTAGATATTTACATGTTTACACAGATGACAGTATAGGTATTTCCATGTTTTTACAGATGGCGGTGTAGATATTTCCATGTTTATAGAGATAGCGGTGTAGATATTTCCATATTTATACAGATAACGGTGTAGAAATTTCCATGTTTACACAGATATCGGTGTAAATATTTCCATGTTTATACAGATCACGGTGTAAATATTTCCATGTTTATAGAGATAGCGGTGTATATGTTTCCATGTTTATAGAGATAGCGGTGTAGATATTTCCATGTTTATAGAGATAGCGGTGTAGATATTTCCATGTTTATACAGATAGCGGTGCAGATATTTCCATGTTTGTACAGATGGCGGTGTTGATATTGCCATCTATACACAGATGACCGTGTAGATATTTCCATGTTTACAGATGGCCGCGCAGATATTTCTATGGATATGTAGATGGCGGTGTAGATATTTCCATGTATGTTCACATGGCTGTGTAGATATTTCCATGTTTATACAGATGGCGGTGTAGATATTTCCATGTTTATACAGATAACTTTGTAAGTATTTCCATGTTTATACAGATGGCGGTGTAGATATTTCGATGTTTATAGAGATAGCAGTGGAGATATTTCCATGTTTATACAAATAGCGGTGTAGTTATTTGCATGTTTATATAGATAGCGGTGTAGGTATTACCATATATATACACATGGCTGTGTAGATATTTCCATGTTTATACAGATGGTGGTGCAGTATTTCCATGTTTATACAGATAACTTTGTAAGTATTTCCATGTTTATACAGATGGCGGTGTAGATATTTTGATGTTTATAGAGAGAGCAGTGGAGATATTTCCATGTTTATACAGATAGCGGTGTAGATATTTCCATGTTTATAATGATCACGGTGTAGATATTTCAATGTTTATAGAGATGGCGGTGTAGATATTTCCATGTTTATACCTATGGCTGTGTAGATATTTCCATGTTTACACAGATCGCGGTGTAGATATTTCCATGTTTATAAAGATCATGGTGTAGATATTTCCATGTTTATACAGATCGCGGTGTTGATATTACCATGTTTATAGGGATAGCGGTGCAAATATTTCCACATTTATACAGATAGCGTTGTAGTTATTAGCATGATTATACAGATAGCGGTGTAGATATTTCCATGTGTAAACAGATGTCTGTGTATATATTTCCATGTTTATACAGATGGCGGTGTAGATATTTCTTTGTTTATACAAATAGCGGTGTAGTTATTTCCATGTTTATACAGATAGCGGTGTAGATATTTCCATGTATATACCGATGGCTGTGTAGATATTTCCAAGTTTATACAGATGACTTTGTAGGTATTTCCATGTTTATACAGATGGTTTTGTTGGTATTTCCATGTTTATAGAGATAGCTGTTTAGATTTTTCCATGTTTATACAGATAGCGGTGTAGATATTTCCATGTTTATACAGATAGCAGTGGCGATATTTCCATGTTTATACACGTAGCGGTGTACATATTTCCATGTTTATAGAGACAGCGGTGTAGGTATTTCCATGTTTATACAGATAGCGGTGCAGATATTTCCATGTTTATACAGATGCCTATGCAGATATTTCCATGTTCATACAGATGGCAGTGTAGATATTTCCATGTTCCTACACATGACTGTTTAGGTATTTCCATGTTTATACAGATGGCTTTGTAGATATTTCCATGTTTATAGAGATAGCGGTGTAGATATTTCCATGTTTATACTGATCACGGTGTAGATATTTCCATGTTCATAGAGATACCGGTGTTGATTTTTCCATGTTTATAGAGATAGCTGTGTGGATATTTCCATGTTTATACAGATAGGGGTGTAGATATTTCCATGTTTATAGAGATGGCGTTGTAGATATTTCCATGTTTATACAGATCACGGTGTAGATATTTCCATGTTTATACAGATCGCGGTGTAGATATTTCCATGTTTATACAGATCATGGTGTAGATATTTCCATGTTTATACAGATCGCGGTGTTGTTATTACCATGTTTATAGGGATAGCGGTGCAAATATTTCCACATTTATACAGATAGCGGTGTAGTTATTAGCATGTTTATACAGATAGCGGTGTAGATATTTCCATGTATAAACAGATGTCTGTGTATACATTTCCATGTTTAAACAGATGGCGTTGTAGATATTTCCTTGTTTATACAAATAGCGGTGTAGTTATTTCCATGTTTATACAGATATCGGTGTAGATATTTCCATGTTTATACAGATGGTGGTGTAGATATTTCCATGTTTATACAGATGACTGTATAGGTATTTCCGTGTTTTTACAGATGGCATTGTATATATTTCCATGTTTATAGAGATAGCAGTGTAGATATTTCCATGTTTATACAGATGGCGGTGTAGATATTTCCATGTTTATAGAGATGGCGGTGTAGGCATTTCCATATTTATACAGATATTGGTGTAGATATTTCCATGTTTATACAAATAGCAGTGAATATATTTCCATGTTTATACAGATAGCAGTGTAAATATTTCCATGTTTATACAGATCACGGTGCAGTTATTTCCATGTTTATAGAGATAGCGGTGTAGATATTTCCATGTTTATACAGATAGCCGTTTAGATATTTCCATGTTTATACAGACCGCGGTGTAGATACTTCCATGTTTATACAGATGGCGTTGTTGATATTTGCATCTATACACAGATGACCGTGTAGATATTTCCATGTTTATACAGATGGCCGCGCAGATATTTCCATGGGTATGCAGATGGCGGTGTAGATATTTCCATGTTTATACAGATAGCGGTGTAGTAATTTCCATGTTTATATAGATAGCGGTGTAGATATTTCCATGTATATACACATGGCTGTGTAGATATTTCCATGTTTATTCAGATGGCGGTGTAGATATTTCCATGTTTCTACCGATATCTTCGTAAGTATTTCCATGTTTATACAGATGGCGGTGTAGATATTTCGATGTTTATAGAGATAGCAGTGGAGAAATTTCCAAGTTTATAGAGATAGCGGTGTAGATATTTCCACGTTTATACTGATCGCGGTGTAGATATTTCCATATTTATAGAGATGGCCGTGTAGATATTTCCATGTTCATAGAGATAGCGTTGTTGATTTTTCCATGTTTATAGAGATAGCGATGTGGATATTTACATGTTTCTACTTATAGGGGTGTAGCTATTTCCATGTTTATAGAGATGGCGGTGTAGAAATTTCCATGTTTATACAGATCACGGTGTAGATATTTCCATGTTTATACAGATCGCGGTGTAGATATTTCCATGTTTATACAGATCATGGTGTAGATATTTCCATGTTTATTCAGATCGCGATGTTGATATTACCATGTTTATAGGGATAGCAGTGCAAATATTTCCACATTCATACAGATAGCGGTGTAGCTATTAGCACGTTTATACAGATAGTGGTGTAGATATTTCCATGTATAAACAGATGTCTGTGTATATATTTCCATGTTTAAACAGATGGCGGTGTAGATATTTACTTGTTTATACAAAAAGCGGTGTAATTATTTCCATGTTTTTACAGATCACGGTGCAGATATTTCCTTGTTTATACAAATAGCAGTGTAGTTATTTCAATGTTTATACAGATAGCGGTGTAGATATTTCCTTGTTTAAACAAATAGCGGTGTAGATATTTCCATCTTTATACAGATCACGATGTAGATATTTCCTTGTTTATACAAATAGCGGAGTAGTTATTTCCATGTTTATACAGATAGCGGTGTAGATATTTCCATGTATATACAGATGGCTGTGTAGATATTTCTTTGTTTATACAAATAGCGGTGTAGTTATTTCCATGTTTATACAGATAGCGGTGTACATATTTCCATGTATATACAGATGGCTGTGTAGATATTTCCTTCTTTATACAAATAGCGGTGTAGGTATTTCTATGTTTATACAGTTAGCGGTGTAGATGTTTCCATGTACATACAGATGGCTGTGTAGATATTTCCAGGTTTACATAGATGGCTGTGTAGATATTTCCATGTTTATACTGATGACTTTGTAGCTATTTCCATGTTTATACAGATGGCGGTGAAGATATTTCCATGTTTATAGAGATAGCTGCGTAGATATTTCCATATTTATACAGATAGTGGTGTAGATATTTCCATGTTTATACAGATCGCGGTGTAGATATTTCCATGTTTATGCAGATCGCGGTGTAGATATTTCCATGTTTATACAGATAGCGGTGTAGATATTTCCATATTTTTACAGATATTGGTGTAGATATTTCCATGTTTACACTGATTGCGGTGTAGATATTTCCATCTTTCTACAGATGGCATTGTAGATATTTCCATGTTTATACAGATGGCGGTGTAGATATTTCCATGTTTATATTGATGGTGCTGTAGATATTACCATGTTTATACAGATAACGGTGTAGATATTTCCATGTTTATACAGAGAGCAGTGTTGATATTTCCATTTATATAGAGATAGCGGTTTTGATATTTCATATTTATACAGACAGAGTTGTAAATATTTCCATGTTTATACAGATAGCGGTGTAGATATTTAAACGTTTATACAGAGGGCGGTGTAGATATTTCCATCTTTCTACAAATGGCAGTGTAGATATTTCCATGTTTATAGAGATGGCGCTGTAGATATTTCCATGTTTATATAGATGGCAATGTAGATATTTTCTTGTTTATGTAGATGGCATTGTAGATATCTCCATGTTTAAAGAGATGGCGGTGTATATATTTCCATGTTGATGGAGATAGCGGTGTAGATATTTCCATGTTTATAGAGATAGCAGAGTAGTTATTTCCATGTTTATACAGATAGCGGTGTAGATATTTCCATGTTTGTACTGATGGCGGTGTTGATATTTCCATCTACACACTGATGGCCGTGTAGATATTTCCATGTTTATACAGATTGTGGCGCAGATATTTCCATGGACATGCAGATGGCGGTGTAGTTATTTGCATGTTTATACAGATAGCGGTGTAGATATTTCCATGTTTTCACAGATAGTGGTGTAGATATTTTCGTGTTTATACACATGCCGGAGTAAATACTTCCATCTTTATGGAGATGGCAGTGTAGATATTTTCATGTTTATAAAGATGGCGGTGTAGATATTTCCATATTTATAGAGATAGCGGTGTAGATATTTCCACCTTTCTACAGATGGTATTGTAGCTATTTCCATGTTTACACAGATGGTGGTGTAGATATTTCCATGTTTATTCAGATGACTGTGTAGATATTTCCATGTTTTTACAGATGGCAGTGTAGATATTTCAATGTATATAGAGATGGCGCTGTAGATATTTCCATATTTATACAGATAACGGTGGAGATATTTCCATGTTTATACAGAGAGCAGTGGAGATATTTCCATGTTTATACACATAGCGGTGTACATATTTCCATGTTTATAGAGACAGCGGTGTAGGTATTTCCATGTTTATACAGATAGCGGTTCAGATATTTCCATGTTTATTCAGATGCCTATGCAGATATTTCCATATTTATACAGAGGGCTGTGTAGATATTTCCAGGTTTATACAGAAGACAGTGTAGATATTTCCATGTTCCTACACATGACTGTGTAGGTATTTCCATGTTTATACAGATGGCTGTGTAGATATTTCCATGTTTATAGAGATAGCGGTGTAGATATTTCCATGTTTATACAGATAGCAGTGTATATATTTCCATGTTTATACAGATGGTGCTGTAGATGTTTCCATGTTTATACAGATACCGATGAAGATATTTCCATGCTTATACAGACCACAGTGTAGATACATCCATGTTTATAGAGATAGCAGTGTATATATTTCCATGTTTGTACAGATGGCCGTGTTTATGTTTCCATCTATACACAGATTGCTGTGTAGGTATTTCCATGTGTATACAGATGGCATTGAAGATGTTTCCATGTTTATACAGATGGTGGTGTACATATTTCCATGTTTACACAGATGACTGTATAGGTATTTCCATGTTTATACAGATGGCGTTGTAGATATTTCCATGTTTATAGATATAGCGGTGTAGATATTTCCATATTTATACAGATAACAGTGTAGAAATTTCCATGTTTATACACATATCGGTGTAAATATTTCCATGTTTACACAGATCACGGTGTAGATATTTCCATGTTTATAGAGATAGCGGTGTATATATTTCCATGTTTATACAGATAGCGGTGTAGATATTTCCATGTTTATACAGACCGCGGTGTAGATATTTCCATGTTTATACAGATAGTGGTGCAGATTTTTCCATGTTTGTACAGATAGCGGTGTTGATATTTCCATCTATACACAGATGACCGTGTAGATATTTCTGTTTATTAAGATGGCGGTGCAGATATTTCTATGGATATGTAGATGGCAGTGTAGATATTTCCATGTATATACAGATAGCGGTGTAGTTATTTCCATGTTTATATAGAGAGCGGTGCAGATATTTCCATTTATGTACACACGGCTGTGTAGATATTTCCATGTTTATACAGATGGCGGTGTAAATATTTCCATGTTTGTACAGATAACTTTGTAAGTATTTCCATGTTTATACACATGGCGGTGTAGATATTTCGATGTTTATAGAGATAGCAGTGGAGATATTTTCATGTTTACACAAATAGCGGTGTAGTTATTTCCATGTTTATATAGATAGCGGTGTAGATATTTCCATGTATATACAGAGAGCGGTGTAGATATTTCCATGTTTACACAGATAGTGGTGTAGATATTTCCGTGTTTATACACATGCCGGAGTAAATACTTCCATCTTTATGGTGATGGCAGTGTAGATATTTTCATGTTTATAAAGATGGCGGTGTAGATATTTCCATGTTTATACAGATGGCTGTGTAGATATTTCCATGTTTATACAGATGACTTTGTAGGTATTTGCATGTTTATACAGATGGCGGTGTAGATATTACCATGTTTATAGAGATAGCTGTGTAGATATTTCCATGTTTATACGGACAGCGTTGTAGATATTTCCATGTTTATACAGATCGCGGTGTAGATATTTCCATGTTTATACAGACAGCAGTGGAGATATTTCCATGTTTATACACATAGCGATGTACATATTTCCATGTTTATAGAGACAGCGGTGTAGGTATTTCCATGTTTATACAGATAACGGTGTAGATATTTCCATGTTTATAGAGATAGCAGTGTAAATATTTCCATGTTTATACAGATCACGGTGTAGTTATTTCCATGTTTATAGAGATAGCGGTGTAGATATTTCCATGTTTATACAGAACGCGGTGAAGATATTTCCATGTTTATACAGATAGTGGTGCAGATATATCCATGTTAGTACAGATAGCAGTGTTGATATTTCCAGCTATACACAGATGACCGTGTAGATATTTCCATGTTTATACAGATGGCGGTGCAGTTATTTCTATGGATATGTAGATGGCGGTTTAGATATTTCCATGTTTATACAGATCGCGGTGTAGTTATTTCCATGTTTATAGAGATAGCAGTGTAGATATTTCCATGTTTATACAGATAGCAGTTTAGATATTTCCATGTTTATACAGATGGTGGTGTAAATATTTCCATGTTTATACAGATGACTGAATAGGTATTTCCGTGTTTTTACAGATGGCATTGTAGATATTTCCATGTTTATAGAGATAGCAGTGTAGATATTTCCATGTTTATACAGATGGCGGTGTAGATATTTCCATGTTTATAGAGATAGCGGTGCAGGTATTTCCATATTTATACAGATATCGGTGTAGATATTTCCATGTTTATACAGATAGCAGTGTAAATATTTCCATGTTTATACAGATCACGGTGTAGTTATTTCCATGTTTATAGAGATAGCGGTGTAGATATTTCCATGTTTTTACAGATAGTGGTTTAGATATTTCCATGTTTATATAGACCGCGGTGTAGATACTTCCATGTTTATACAGATGGCGTTGTTGATATTTCCATCTATACACAGATGACCGTGTAGATATTTCCATGTTTATACAGATGGCAGCGCAGATATTTCTATGGATATGTAGATGGCGGTGTAAATATTTCCATGATTATACAGAAAGCGGTGTAGTTATTTCCATGTTTACAGATCGCGGTGTTGATATTACCATGTTTATAGGGATAGCGGTGCAAATATTTCCACATTTATACAGATAGCGGTGTAGTTATTAGCATGTTTATACAGATAGCGGTGCAGATATTTCCATGTATAAACAGATGTCTGTGTATATATTTACATGTTTAAACAGGTGGCGGTGTAGATATTTCCCTGTTTATACAAATAGCGGTGTAGTTATTTCCATGTTTATGCAGATAGCTGTGTAGATATTTCCATGTAAATACACATGGCTGTGTAGGTATTTCAGTGTTTATACCGATGGCTCTGTAGATATTTCCATGTTTATACAGTTGACTTTGTAGGTATTTCCATGTTTATACAGATGGCGGTGTAGCTATTTCCATGTTTATAGAGATATCTGTGTAGATATTTCCATGTTTTTACAGATAGCGATGCAGATATTTCCATGTATATACAGAACGCGGTGTAGATATTTCCATGTTTATACAGATAGCGCTGTAGGTATTTCCATGTTTATACAGATGGCAGTGTAGATATTTCCACGTTTATAGAGATTGCGGTGAAGATATTTCCATGTTTATAGAGATAGCGATGTAGATATATCCGTGTTCATAGAGATAGCAGTGAGGATACTTCCATGTTTATACAGATAGCAGTGTAGATATTTCCATTTTTATAGAGATAGCGGTTTAGATACTTCATATTTATACAGATAGCGGTGTAGATATTTCCGTGTTTATACAGATTGCGGTGTAGATATTTCCATGTACCTACACATGACTTTGTAGGTATTTCCATGTTTATACAGATGGCTTTGTAGATATTTCCATGTTTATAGAGATAGCGGTGCAGATATTTCCATGTTTATACAGATAGCGGTGTAAATATTTCCATGTTTCTACAGATCTTGGTGTAGATATTTCCATGTTTATACAGATACCGGTGTAGATATTTACATGTTTATACAGACCGCAGTGTAGGTATTTCCATGTTTATAGAGATAGCGGTGTAGATATTTCCATGTTTGTACAGATGGCGTTGATGCTACCATCTATACAAAGATTGTCATTTAGGTATTTCCATGTGTATACAGGTGGCATTGTAGATATATCCATGTTTATACAGATGGTGGTGTAGATATTTCCAAGTTTATACAGATGACTCTGTAGGTATTTCCATGTTTTTACAGATGGCATTGTAGATATTTCCATGTTTATAGAGATAGAAGTGTAGCTATTTCCATGTTTATACAGATGGCTGTGTAGATATTTCCATGTTTATAGAGATAGCGGTGTAGATATTTCCATATTTATAGAGATAACTGTGAAGATATTTCCATGTTTATACAGATAGCGGTGTAAATATTTCCATGTTTATAAAGATCATGGTGCAGATATTTCCATGTTTATATAGATAGCGGTGTAGTTACTTCCATGTTTATGCAGATAGCGGGGTAGATATTTCCATGTTTATACAGACCGCGGTGTAGATATTTCCACGTTTATACAGATAGCGGTGTAGATATTTCCATGTTTGTACAGATGGCGGTGTTGATATTTCCATCTATACACAGATGACCGTGTAGATATTTCCATGTTTATACAGATGGCGGCACAGATATTTCTATGGATATGTAGATGGCGGTGTAGATATTTCCATGTTTATACAGATAGCGGTGTAGTTATTTCCATGTTTATATAGATAGCTGTGTAGATATTTCCATGTATATACACATGGCAGTGTAGATATTTCCATTTTTATACAGATGGCGGTGTAGATATTTCCATGTTTATACAGATCGCGGTGTAGATATTTCCATGTTTATACAGATCGCGGTGTAGATATTTCCATGTTTATACAGATCATGGTGTAGATATTTCCATGTTTATACAGATCGCGGTGTTGATATTACCATGTTTATAGGGATAGCGGTGCAAATATTTCCACATTTATACAGATAGCGGTGTAGTTATTAGCATGTTTATACAGATAGCGGTGTAGATATTTCCATGTATAAACAGATGTCTGTGTATATATTTCCATGTTTAAACAGATGGCGGTGTAGATATTTCCTTGTTTATACAAATAGCGGTGTAGTTATTTCCATGTTTATACAGATAGCGGCGTAGATATTTCCATGTATATACAGATGACTGTGTAGATATTTCCATGTTTATACAGATGGCTGTGTAGATATTTCCATGTTTATACTGTTGACTTTGTAGTTATTTCCATGTTTATACAGATGGCGGTGTAGATATTTCCATGTTTATAGAGATAGCTGTGTAGATATTTCCATGATTATACAGACAGCGGTGTAGATATTTCCATGTTTATACATATCGTGGTGTAGATATTTCCATGTTTATACAGACAGCAGTGGAGATATTTCCATGTTTATACACATAGCGGTGTAGATATTTCCATGTTTATAGAGACAGCGGTGTAGGTATTTCCATGTTTATACAGATAGCGGTTCAGATATTTCCATGTATATACAGATGCCTATGGAGATATTTCCATATTCATACAGAGGGCTGTGTAGGTATTTCCATGTTTATACAGATGGCAGTGTAGATATTTCCATGTTCCTACACATCACTGTGTAGGTATTTCCATGTTTATACAGATGTCTTTGTAGATATTTCCATGTTTATAGAGATATCGGTGCAGATATTTCCATGTTTATACAGATAGCCGTGTATATATTTCCATGTTTATACAGATCGTGGTGTAGATATTTCCATGTTTATACAGATACCAGTGTAGGTATTTCCATGTTTATACAGACCACAGTGTAGATATTTCCATGTTTATAGAGATAGCGGTGTAGATATTTCCATGTTTGTACAGATGGGGGTGTTGATTTTTCCATCTATACACAGATTACCATGTAGGTATTTCCATGTGTATACAGATGGCATTGTAGATATTTCCATATTTATACAGATGGTGCTGTAGATATTTCCATGTTTATACAGATGACTTTATAGGTATTTCCATGTTTTTACAGATGGCATTGTAGATATTTCCATGTTTATAGAGATTGCAGTGTAGATATTTCCATGTTTACACAGATAACGGTGTAGATATTTCCATGTTTATACAGATAATGGTGTAGATATTTCCATGTTTATACAGATAGCCGTGTAAATATTTCCATGTTTATACAGATCCCGGTGTAGATATTTCCATGTTTATAGAGATAGCGGTGTAGATATTTCCATGTTTATACAGATAGCGGTGTAGATATTTCCATGTTTATACAGACCGTGGTGTAAATATTTCCATGTTTATTTAGATAGCGTTGCAGATATTTCCATGTTTGTACTGATGGCGGTGTTGATATTTCCATCTATACACAGATGACCGTGTAGATATTTCCATGTTTATACAGATGGCAGCGCAGATATTTCTATGGATATGTAGATGGCGGTGTAAATATTTCCATGTTTATACAGAAAGCGGTGTAGTTATTTCCATGTTTATATAGATAGCGGTGTAGATATTTCCATGTATATACACATGGCTGTGTAGATATTTCCATGTTTATTCAGATGGTGGTGTAGTTATTTCCATGTTTATACAGATAACTTTGTAAGTATTTCCATGTTTATACAGATTGCGGTGTAGATATTTCGATGTTTATAGAGATAGCAGTGGAGAAATTTCCATGTTTATACAGATAGCGGTGTAGATATTTCCATGTTTATACTGATCGCGGTGTAGATATTTCCATGTTTATAGAGATGGCGGTGTAGATATTCCCATGTTCATAGAGATAGCGGTGTTGACTTTTACATGTTAATAGAGATAGCGGTGTGGATATGTCCATGTTTATACAGATATTGGTGTAGATATTTCCATGTTTATAGAGATGGCAGTGTAGATATTTCCATGCTTATACAGATCACGGTGTAGATGTTTCCATGTTTATACACATCATGGTGTAGGTATTTCCATGTTTACAGATCGCGGTGTTGATATTACCATGTTTATAGGGATAGCGGTGCAAATATCTCCACATTTATACTGATAGCGGTGTAGTTATTAGCATGTTTATACAGATAGCGGTGTAGATATTTCCATGTATAAACAGATGTCTGTGTATATATTTACATGTTTATACAGATGGCGGTGTAGATATTACCTTGTTTATACAAATAGCGGTGTAGTTATTTCCATGTTTATACAGATAGCTGTGTAGATATTTCCATGTATATACACATGGCTGTGTAGATATTTCAATGTTTATACAGATGGCTGTGTAGATATTTCCATGTTTATACAGATGACTTTGTAGTTATTTCCATGTTTATACAGATGGCGGTGTAGATATTTCCATGTTTATACAGATATCTGTGTAGATATTTCCATGTTTTTACAGATAGCGGTGCAGATATTTCCATGTATATACAGAACGCGGTGTAGATATTTCCATGTTTATACAGATAGCGGTGTAGGTATTTCCATATTTATACAGATCGCGGTGTAGATATTTCCATGTTTATACAGATAGCGGTGTAGATATTTCCATGATTATACAGATAGCTGTGTAGATATTTCCAGGTATATACACATGGCTGTGTAGATATTTCAATGTTTATACAGATGGCTGTGTAGATATATCCATGTTTATACAGATGACTTTGTAGGTATTTCCATGTTTATACAGATGGCGGTGTAGATATTTCCATGTTTATAGAGATAGCTGTGTAGATATTTCCATGTTTTTACAGATAGCGGTGCAGATATTTCCATGTATATACAGAACGCGGTGTAGATATTTCCATGTTTATACAGATTGCGGTGTAGATATTTCCATATTTATACAGATCGCGGTGTAGATATTTCCATGTTTATACAGATAGCGGTGTAGATATTTCCATGTTTATACAGATAGCGCTGTAGGTATTTCCATGTTTATACAGATGGCAGTGTAGATATTTCCACGTTTATAGAGATTGCGGTGTAGATATTTCCATGTTTATAGAGATAGCGGTGTAGATATATCCGTGTTCATAGAGATAGCAGTGAGGATACTTCCATGTTTATGCAGATAGCAGTGTAGATATTTACATTTTCATAGAGATAGCGGTTTAGATACTTCATATTTATACAGATAGCGGTGTAGATATTTCCGTGTTTATACAGATTGCGGTGTAGATATTTCCATGTACCTACACATGACTGTGTAGGTATTTCCATGTTTATACAGATGGCTTTGTAGATATTTCCATGTTTATAGAGATAGCGGTGCAGATAATTCCATGTTTATACAGATAGCGGTGTAAATATTTCCATGTTTCTACAGATCGTGGTGTAGATATTTCCATGTTTATACAGATACCGGTGTAGATATTTACATGGTTATACAGACCGCAGTGTAGGTATTTCCATGTTTATAGAGATAGCGGTGTAGATATTTCCATGTTTGTACAGATGGCCTTGTTGATGCTACCATCTATACACAGATTGTCATTTAGGTATTTCCATGTGTATACAGGTGGCATTGTAGATATTTCCATGTTTATACAGATGGTGGTGTAGATATTTCCAAGTTTATACAGATGACTCTGTAGGTATTTCCATGTTTTTACAGATGGCATTGTAGATATTTCCGTGTTTATAGAGATAGCAGTGTAGCTATTTCCATGTTTATACAGATGGCTGTGAAGACATTTCCATGTTTATACAGATAGCGGTGTAAATATTTCCATGTTTATTCAGATCATGGTGCAGATATTTCCATGTTTATATAGATAGCGGTGTAGTTATTTCCATGTTTATGCAGATAGCGGTGTAGATATTTCCATGTTTATACAGACCGCAGTGTAGATATTTCCACGTTTATACAGATAGCGGTGTAGATATTTCCATGTTTGTACAGATGGCGGTGTTGATATTTCCATCTATACACAGATGACCGTGTAGATATTTCCATGTTTATACAGAAGGCGGCACAGATATTTCTATGGATATGTAGATGGCGGTGTAGATATTTCCATGTTTATACAGATAGCGGTGTAGTTATTTCCATGTTTATATTGATAGCGGTGTAGGTATTTCCATGTATATACACATGGCAGTGTAGATATTTCCATGTTTATACAGATGGCGGTGTAGATATTTCCATGTTTATACAGATCGCGGTGTAGATATTTCCATGTTTATACAGATCGCGGTGTAGATATTTCCATGTTTATACAGATCATGGTGTAGATATTTCCATGTTTATACAGATCGCGGTGTTGATATTACCATTTTTATAGGGGTAGCGGTGCAAATATTTCCACATTTATACAGATAGCGGTGTAGTTATTAGCATGTTTATACAGATAGCGGTGTAGATATTTCCATGTATAAACAGATGTCTGTGTATATATTTCCATGTTTAAACAGATGGCAGTGTAGATATTTCCTTGTTTATACAAATAGCGGTGTAGATATTTCCATGTTTCTGCAGATAGCGCTGTAGGTATTTCCATTATTATACAGATGGCTGTGTAGATATTTCCTTGTTTATAGAGATGGCGCAGTAGATATTCCCATGTTTATATAGATGGCAGTGTAGATATTTTCTTGTTTATGTAGATGGCGTTGTAGATACCTACATGTTTAAAGAGATGGCGGTTTGTATATTTCCATGTTTATAGAGATAGCGGTGTAGTTATTTCCATGTTTATGGAGATAGCGGTGTAGATATTTCCATGTTTCTACAGATGACTGTGTAGATATTTCCATGTTTGTACAGATGGCAGTGTAGATATTTCCATGTTTATAGAGATAGCCGTGTAGTTATTTTCATGTTTATACAGATTGCGGTGGAGATAAGTCCATGATTATACAGATAGAAATTTAGATATTTCCACGTTAATACACATAGCGGTGCAGATATTTCCATGTTTATACAGATAGCGGTGTAGATATTTCCATGTTTATACAGATGGCTGTGCCGATATTTCCATGTTTATACAGAGTTCTCTCTAGATATTTCCATGTTTATATAGATGACAGTGTAGATATTTCCCGGTTTATACAGATGACTGTGTAGATATTTCCATGTTAATACAGAAGGCGGTGTAGATATTTCCATGCTTAGAGAGATAGTGGTGTAGATATTTCCATGTTTATAGAGATAGCGGTTTAAATATTTCCATCTTCATAGAGATAGTGGTTTACATATTTCCATGTTTATACAGATGGCGGTGTAGATACAGCCATGTTTCTGAAGATGGCAGTGTAGATATTTTCATGTTTACATAGATGGCGGTGTAGATATTTCCATGTTTACTGAGATTGTAGTGTAGATATTTCCATGTTTATAGTGCAAGTGGTGGATGTATTTCCATGTTTATAGAGATAGCGGTGTAGACATTTCCATATTTATACAGGTAGCAGTGTAGGTATTTCCATGTTTATACAGATGGCGATGTAGATATTTCCATGTTTGTAAAGATGGCGGTGTAGATATTTCCTTGTTTGTACTGATAGCGGTGTAGATATTTCCATGTATATACAGATAGCGGTGTAGATATTGCCATGTTTGCACAGATAGCGGTGGAGATATTTCCCTGTTTATACAGATAGCGATGTAGATATTTCCATGTTTATACAGATAGCGGTGTAGATATTTCCATGTTTATAGAGATAGCGGTGTAGATATTTCCATGTTTATACAGATGGCTGTGTAGATATTTCCATGTGTATACAGATGGTGGTATAGATATTTCCATGTTTATACATATAGCGGTGTAGATATTTGCATGTTTACAGATATAGCAGTAAAGATATTTCCATCTTTGCACTGATCGCGGTGTAGACATTGCAAACTTTACACAGATAGCGGTGTAGATATTTCCAAGTTTACACAGATAACTGTGTTGATATTTCCATGTTTACAGAGATATCACTGTAGATATTTCCATGTTTATACAGATAGCGGCATAGTTATTTACATGTTGATACAGATAGCGGTGTAGATATTTTCAGGGTTATACAGATAGTGGTGTAGATATTTCCACGTTTTACAGATAGCTGTGTAGATATTTCCCTGTTTACACAGATAGCGTTGTAAATATTTCCATGTTTACAAAGATCGCGTTGTAGATATTTCCATGCTTACACAGATTGCGGTGTAGATATTTCCAAGTTTACACAGATAGCTGTGTAGATATTTCCATGTTTACACAGATAGCGTTGTAGATATTTCATTGTTTACAGAGATAGCGGTGTAGGTATTTCCATGTTTTTAAAGACACCGGGGTAGGTATTTCCTTGTTTATAAAAATAGCGCTGGAAATATTTCCATGTTTATACAGATAGCGGTGTAAAAATTTCCATGTTTATACAGATAGCGGTGTATTTATTTCCATGTTTATACAGATAGCTGTGTAGTTTTTTCCATGTTTATAGATACTGCGGTGTAGATATTACCATCTTTGCACAGATTGCTGTGTAGATATTTCCATGTTTATACAGGTAGCGGTGTAGAAATTCCCATGTTTATACAGATCGCTTTGTAGATATTTCCATCTTTCTACATATGTCAGTGTAGATATTTCCATGTTTATACAGATGTGTGTGTAGCTATTTCCATGTATATGCAGATGGCGGTGTAGATATTTCCATATTTATAGGGATGGCGGTGTAGTTATTTCTATGTTTATAGAGATAGCGGTGTAAATATTTCCATGCTTATAGAGATGGTGGTGTAATTATTTTCATATTTATAGAGATAGCGGTGTAGGTATTTCCATGTTTATACAGATAGCGGTGTTGCTATTTCCATCTTTATACAGATAGCGGTGTAGATATTTCCATGTTTATACAGCTCGCGGTGTAGATATTTCCATCTTTATACAGATGGCAGTGTAGATATTTCCATGTTTGTACAGATAGCGGTGTAGATATTTCCATGTCTATAGAGATAGCGGTGTAGTTATTTCCATATTTATACAGATTGCGGTGTAGATATTTCCATCTTTATACAGATGGCGGTGTAGATATTTCCATGTTTATACAGATGAAAGTGAAGATATTTCCATGTTCATACAGATAGTGGTGTAGATATTTCCATGTTTATACTGATGGCGGTGTAGATACACCCATGTATCTGAAGATGGCGGTGTAGATATTTTCATGTTTATAGACATAGAGGTGTAGATATTTCCATGTATATAGAGATAGCAATGTAGATATTTTCATGTTTATAGGGAAAGCCGTGTAGGTATTTCCATGTTTATACAGATGGCAGTGTAGATATTTCCATGTTTATACAGATATCGGTGTAGATATTAACATGTTTACAGAGATAGCGGTGTAGGTATTTCCATCTTTGCATAGATTGCGGTGTAGGTATTGCCAAATTTACACAGATAGCGGTGTAGATATTTCCAAGTTTACACTGATAGCTGTGTGGATATTTCCATGTTTACAGAGATAGCATTGTACATATTTCCATGTTTATACAGATTGTGGTGTAGTTATTTCCATGTTGATACAGATAGCGGTGTAGATATTTCCATGTTTATACCGGTAGCGGTGTAGAAATTCCCATGTTGATACAGATCTCTTTGTAGACATTTCCATCTTTCTACAGATGTCAGTGTAGATATTTCCAAGTTTATACAGATGGCAGTGTAGATATTTCCATGTTTATACAGATATCTGTGCAGATATTTCCATGTTTATGCAGATGGCGGTGTAGATATTTCCATGTTTATAGAGATGGCGTTGTAGTTATTTCTATGTTTATAGAGATAGCAGTGTAAATATCTCCATGTTTATAGAGATGATGGTGTAAGTATTTTCATGTTTATAGAGACAGCGGTGTAGATATTTCCATGTTTATACAGATAAAGGTGTTGGTATTTCCATGTTTGTACAGATAGCGCTGTAGATATTTCCATGTTTATACAGCTCGCGGTGTAGATATTTCCATCTTTATACAGATGGCAGTGTAGATATTTCCATGTTTATACAGATAGCGATGTAGAAATTTCCATGTCTATAGAGATAGCGGTGTAGGTATTTCCATATTTATACAGATTGTGGTGTAGATATTTCCAACTTTATACAGATGGCGGTGTAGATATTTCCATGTTTATACAGATGGCAGTGAAGATATTTCCATGTTTATACAGATAGTGGTGTAGATATTTCCATGTTTATACAGATGGCGGTTTAGATACATCCATGTTTCTGAAGATGGCGGTGTAGATATTTTCATGTTTATAGAGATGACGGTGTACATATTTCCATGTTTATACAGATGTCTGTGTTGATATTTCCATGTTTATGCAGATAGCGGTGTAGATATTTCCATGTTTGTAAAGATGGCGGTGTTGATAACTCCATCTATACGCAGATGACCGTGTAGATATTTCCATGTTTATACAGATGGCAGTGTAGATATTTCCATGTTTATACCGATAACTTTGTAAGTATTTCCATGTTTATACAGATGGCGGTGTAGATATTTCGATGTTTATAGAGATAGCAGTGGAGATATTTCCATGTTTATAGAGATAGCGGTGTAGATATTTCCACGTTTATACTGATCGCGGTGTAGATTTTTCCATGTTTATAGAGATAGCAGTGTGGATATTTTCATGTTTATACAGATAGGGTTGCAGATATTTCCATGTTTATAGAGATGGCGGTGTTGATATTTCCATGTTTATACAGATCACGTTGTAGATATTTCCTTGTTTATACAAATAGCGGAGTAGTTATTTCCATGTTTATACAGATAGCGGTGTAGATTTTTCCTTGTTTATACAAATAGCACTGTAGATATTTCCATGTTTATACAGATCACGGTGTAGATATTTCCTTGTTTATACAAATAGCAGTGTAGTAATTTCCATGTTTATACAGATAGCGGTGTAGATATTTCCATGTATATACAGAAGGCTGTGTAGATATTTCCATGTTTATACAGATGGCTGTGTATATATTTCCATGTTTATACATATGACATGTAGGTATTTCCATGTTTATACAGATGGCGGTGAATATATTTACGTGTTTATAGAGATAGCTGTGTAGATAATTCCATGTTTATACAGATAGCGGTGTAGATATTTCCATATTTACGCAGATCGCTGTGTAGATATTTCCATGTTTATGCAGATCGCGGTGTAGATATTTCCATGTTTATACAGATAGCGGTGTAGATATTTCCATGATTTACAGATATTGTTGTAGATATTTCCATGTTTACTCAGATTGCGGTGTAGGTATTTCCATCTTTCTACAGATGGCATTGTAGATATTTCCATGTTTATACAGATGGCGGTGTAGATATTTCCATGTTTATATAGATGGTGGTGTAGATATTACCATGTTTATACAGATAGCTTTGTAGATATTTCCATGTTTATAGAGATGGCGGTGTAGATATTTCCATGTTCATTGTGATAACGGTGTAGATATATCCATGTTCATGGAGATAGCAGTGAGGATATTTCCATGTTTATACAGATAGCAGTGTAGATATTTCCATTTTTATAGAGATAGCGGTTTTGATATTTCATATTTATACTGATAGCGGTGTAGATATTTCCATGTTTATACAGATTGCGGTGTAGATATTTCCATGTTTATACAGTTAGCGGTGTAGATATTTACACGTTTATACTGATGGCGGTGTAGTTATTTCCATCTTTCTACAAATGGCAGTGTAGATATTTCCATGTTTATTGAGATGGCGGTACAGATATTTCCATGTTTATACAGATAGCGGTGTATATATTTCCATGTTTATACAGATCATGGTGTAGATATTTCCATGTTTATACAGATACCGGTGTAGATATATCCATGTTTATACAGATCGTGGTGTAGATATTTCCATGTTTATAGAGATAGCAGTGTAGATATTTTCATGTTTGTACAGATGGCGGTATTGATATTTCCATCTATACACAGATTGCCGTGTAGGTATTTCCATGTGTATACAGATGGCATTGTAGATATTTCCATGTTTACACCAATAACTTTGTAAGTATTTCCATGTTTATACAGATGGCGGTATAGATATTTCCTTGTTTATATAGATAGCGGTGTAGATATTTCCATATTTATACAGATATCAGTGTAGGAATTTCCATGTTTATACAGATATCAGTGTAAATATTTCCATGTTTATATAGATCACGGTGTAGATATTTCCATGTTTATAGAGATAGCGGTGTATATATTTCCATGCTGATACAGATAGCGGTGTAGGTATTTGCATGTTTATACAGACCGCGGTGTAGATATTTCCATGTTTATACAGATAGCGGTGGAGATATTTCCATGTTTGTACAGATGGCGGTGTTGATAACTCCATCTATACGCAGATGACCGTGTAGATATTTCCATGTTTATACAGATGGCAGTGTATATATTTCCATGTTTATACCGATAACTTTGTAAGTATTTCCATGTTTATTCAGATGGCGGTGTAGATATTTCGATGTTTATAGAGATAGCAGTGGAGATATTTTCATGTTTATAGAGATAGCGGTGTAGATATTTCCACGTTTATACTGATCGCGATGTAGATTTTTCCATGTTTATAGAGATAGCAGTGTGGATATTTTCATGTTTATACAGAAAGGGGTGTAGATATTTCCATGTTTATAGAGATGGCGGTGTAGATATTTCCATGTTTATACAGATCACGTTGTAGATATTTCCTTGATTATACAAATAGTGGTGTAGTTATTTCCATGTTTATACAGATAGCGGTGTAGATATTTCTTTGTTTATACAAATATCACTGTAGATATTTCCATGTTTATACAGATCACGGTGTAGATATTTCCTTGTTTATACAAATAGCGGTGTAGATATTTCCATGTTTATACAGATAGCGGTGTAGATATTTCCATGTATATACAGAAGGCTGTGTAGATATTTCCATGTTTATACAGATGGCTGTGTAGATATTTCCATGTTTATACAGATGACTTGTAGGTATTTCCATGTTTATACAGATGGCGGTGAAGATATTTACATGTTTATAGAGATAGCTGTGTAGATAATTCCATGTTTATACAGATAGCGGTGTAGATATTTCCATATTTACACAGATCGCTGTGTAGATATTTCCATGTTTATGCAGATCGCGCTGTAGATATTTCCAAGTTTATACAGAAAGCGGTGTAGATATTTCCATGTTTTTACAGATATTGTTGTAGATATTTCCATGTTTACACAGATTGCGGTGTAGGTATTTCCATCTTTCTACAGATGGCATTGTAGATATTTCCATGTATATACAGATGGCGGTGTAGATATTTCCATGTTTATATAGATGGTGGTGTAGATATTACCATGTTTATACAGATAGCTTTGTAGATATTTCCATGTTTATAGAGATGGCGGTGTAGATATTTCCATGTTCATTGTGATAACGGTGTAGATATATCCATGTTCATAGAGATAGCAGTGAGGATATTTCCATGTTTATACAGATAGCAGTGTAGATATTTCCATTTTTATAGAGATAGCGGTTTTGATATTTCATATTTACACTGATAGCGGTGTAGATATTTCCATGTTTATACAGATTGCGGTGTAGATATTTCCATGTTTATACAGTTAGCGGTGTAGATATTTACACGTTTCTACTGATGGCGGTGTAGATATTTCCATCTTTCTACAAATGGCAGTGTAGATATTTCTATGTTTATAGAGATGGCGGTGTAGATATTTCCATGTTTATATAGATGGCAATGTAGATATTTTCTTGTTTATGTACATGGCGTTGTAGATATCAGCATATTTAAAGAGATGGCGGTGTACATATTTCCATGTTTATAGAGACAGCGGTGTAGGTATTTCCATGTTTATACAGATAGCGGTGCAGATATTACCATGTTTATACGGATTCCTATGCAGATATTTCCATATTTATACAGAGGGCTGTGTAGATATTTCTATGTTTATACAGATGGCAGTGTGGATATTTCCGTGTTCCTACACATGACTTTGTAGGCATTTCCATGTTTATACAGACGGCTTTGTAGATATTTCCATGTTTATAGAGATAGCGGTACAGATATTTCCATGTTTATACAGATAGCAGTGTATATATTTCCATGTTTATACAGATGGTGGTGTAGATATTTCCATGTTTATACAGATACCGGTGTAGATATTTCCATGTTTATACAGAGCGCGGTGTAGATATTTCCATGTTTATAGATATAGCAGTGTAGATATTTCCATGTTTGTACAGATGGCGGTATTGATATTTCCATCTATACACAGATTGCCGTGTAGGTATTTCCATGTGTATACAGATGGCATTGTAGATATTTCCATGTTTACACCGATAACTTTGTAAGTATTTCCATGTTTATACAGATGGCGGTATAGATATTTCCTTGTTTATATAGATAGCGGTGTAGATATTTCCATATTTATACAGATATCAGTGTAGGAATTTCCATGTTTATACAGATATCAGTGTAAATATTTCCATGTTTATAGAGATCACGGTGTAGATATTTCCATGTTTATAGATATAGCGGTGTATATATTTCCATGCTGATACATATAGCGGTGTAGATATTTGCATGTTTATACAGACCGCGGTGTAGATATTTCCATGTTTATACAGATAGCGGTGCAGATATTTCCATGTTTGTAAAGATGGCGGTGTTGATAACTCCATCTATACGCAGATGACCGTGTAGATATTTCCATGTTTATACAGATGGCAGTGTAGATATTTCCATGTTTATACCGATAACTTTGTAAGTATTTCCATGTTTATACAGATGGCGGTGTAGATATTTCGATGTTTATAGAGATAGCAGTGGACATATTTCCATGTTTATAGAGATAGCGGTGTAGATATTTCCACGTTTATACTGATCGCGGTGTAGATTTTTCCATGTTTATAGAGATAGCAGTGTGGATATTTTCATGTTTATACAGATAGGGTTGCAGATATTTCCATGTTTATAGAGATGGCGGTGTTGATATTTCCATGTTTATACAGATCACGTTGTAGATATTTCCTTGTTTATACAAATAGCGGAGTAGTTATTTCCATGTTTATACAGATAGCGGTGTAGATTTTTCCTTGTTTATACAAATAGCACTGTAGATATTTCCATGTTTATACAGATCGCGGTGTAGATATTTCCTTGTTTATACAAATAGCAGTGTAGTAATTTCCATGTTTATACAGATAGCGGTGTAGATATTTCCATGTATATACAGAAGGCTGTGTAGATATTTCCATGTTTATACAGATGGCTGTGTAGATATTTCCATGTTTATACAGATGACATGTAGGTATTTCCATGTTTATACAGATGGTGGTGAATATATTTACGTGTTTATAGAGATAGCTGTGTAGATAATTCCATGTTTATACAGATAGCGGTGTAGATATTTCCATATTTACGCAGATCGCTGTGTAGATATTTCCATGTTTATGCAGATCGCGGTGTAGATATTTCCATGTTTATACAGATAGCGGTGTAGATATTTCCATGATTTACAGATATTGTTGTAGATATTTCCATGTTTACTCAGATTGCGGTGTAGGTATTTCCATCTTTCTACAGATGGCATTGTAGATATTTCCATGTTTATACAGATGGCGGTGTAGATATTTCCATGTTTATATAGATGGTGGTGTAGATATTACCATGTTTATACAGATAGCTTTGTAGATATTTCCATGTTTATAGAGATGGCGGTGTAGATATTTCCATGTTCATTGTGATAACGGTGTAGATATATCCATGTTCATGGAGATAGCAGTGAGGATATTTCCATGTTTATACAGATAGCAGTGTAGATATTTCCATTTTTATAGAGATAGCGGTTTTGATATTTCATATTTATACTGATAGCGGTGTAGATATTTCCATGTTTATACAGATTGCGGTGTAGATATTTCCATGTTTATACAGTTAGCGGTGTAGATATTTACACGTTTATACTGATGGCGGTGTAGTTATTTCCATCTTTCTACAAATGGCAGTGTAGATATTTCCATGTTTATTGAGATGGCGGTACAGATATTTCCATGTTTATACAGATAGCGGTGTATATATTTCCATGTTTATACAGATCATGGTGTAGATATTTCCATGTTTATACAGATACCGGTGTAGATATATCCATGTTTATACAGATCGTGGTGTAGATATTTCCATGTTTATAGAGATAGCAGTGTAGATATTTTCATGTTTGTACAGATGGCGGTATTGATATTTCCATCTATACACAGATTGCCGTGTAGGTATTTCCATGTGTATACAGATGGCATTGTAGATATTTCCATGTTTACACCAATAACTTTGTAAGTATTTCCATGTTTATACAGATGGCGGTATAGATATTTCCTTGTTTATATAGATAGCGGTGTAGATATTTCCATATTTATACAGATATCAGTGTAGGAATTTCCATGTTTATACAGATATCAGTGTAAATATTTCCATGTTTATATAGATCACGGTGTAGATATTTCCATGTTTATAGAGATAGCGGTGTATATATTTCCATGCTGATACAGATAGCGGTGTAGGTATTTGCATGTTTATACAGACCGCGGTGTAGATATTTCCATGTTTATACAGATAGCGGTGGAGATATTTCCATGTTTGTACAGATGGCGGTGTTGATAACTCCATCTATACGCAGATGACCGTGTAGATATTTCCATGTTTATACAGATGGCAGTGTATATATTTCCATGTTTATACCGATAACTTTGTAAGTATTTCCATGTTTATTCAGATGGCGGTGTAGATATTTCGATGTTTATAGAGATAGCAGTGGAGATATTTTCATGTTTATAGAGATAGCGGTGTAGATATTTCCACGTTTATACTGATCGCGGTGTAGATTTTTCCATGTTTATAGAGATAGCAGTGTGGATATTTTCATGTTTATACAGAAAGGGGTGTAGATATTTCCATGTTTATAGAGATGGCGGTGTAGATATTTCCATGTTTATACAGATCACGTTGTAGATATTTCCTTGATTATACAAATAGTGGTGTAGTTATTTCCATGTTTATACAGATAGCGGTGTAGATATTTCTTTGTTTATACAAATAGCACTGTAGATATTTCCATGTTTATACAGATCACGGTGTAGATATTTCCTTGTTTATACAAATAGCGGTGTAGATATTTCCATGTTTATACAGATAGCGGTGTAGATATTTCCATGTATATACAGAAGGCTGTGTAGATATTTCCATGTTTATACAGATGGCTGTGTAGATATTTCCATGTTTATACAGATGACTTGTAGGTATTTCCATGTTTATACAGATGGCGGTGAAGATATTTACATGTTTATAGAGATAGCTGTGTAGATAATTCCATGTTTATACAGATAGCGGTGTAGATATTTCCATATTTACACAGATCGCTGTGTAGATATTTCCATGTTTATGCAGATCGCGGTGTAGATATTTCCATGTTTATACAGAAAGCGGTGTAGATATTTCCATGTTTTTACAGATATTGTTGTAGATATTTCCATGTTTACACAGATTGCGGTGTAGGTATTTCCATCTTTCTACAGATGGCATTGTAGATATTTCCATGTATATACAGATGGCGGTGTAGATATTTCCATGTTTATATAGATGGTGGTGTAGATATTACCATGTTTATACAGATAGCTTTGTAGATATTTCCATGTTTATAGAGATGGCGGTGTAGGTATTTCCATGTTCATTTTGATAACGGTGTAGATATATCCATGTTCATAGAGATAGCAGTGAGGATATTTCCGTGTTTATACAGATAGCAGTGTAGATATTTCCATTTTTATAGAGATAGCGGTTTTGATATTTCATATTTACACTGATAGCGGTGTAGATATTTCCATGTTTATACAGATTGCGGTGTAGATATTTCCATGTTTATACAGTTAGCGGTGTAGATATTTACACGTTTCTACTGATGGCGGTGTAGATATTTCCATCTTTCTACAAATGGCAGTGTAGATATTTCTATGTTTATAGAGATGGCGGTGTAGATATTTCCATGTTTATATAGATGGCAATGTAGATATTTTCTTGTTTATGTACATGGCGTTGTAGATATCAGCATATTTAAAGAGATGGCGGTGTACATATTTCCATGTTTATAGAGACAGCGGTGTAGGTATTTCCATGTTTATACAGATAGCGGTGCAGATATTACCATGTTTATACGGATTCCTATGCAGATATTTCCATATTTATACAGAGGGCTGTGTAGATATTTCTATGTTTATACAGATGGCAGTGTGGATATTTCCGTGTTCCTACACATGACTTTGTAGGCATTTCCATGTTTATACAGACGGCTTTGTAGATATTTCCATGTTTATAGAGATAGCGGTACAGATATTTCCATGTTTATACAGATAGCAGTGTATATATTTCCATGTTTATACAGATGGTGGTGTAGATATTTCCATGTTTATACAGATACCGGTGTAGATATTTCCATGTTTATACAGAGCGCGGTGTAGATATTTCCATGTTTATAGATATAGCAGTGTAGATATTTCCATGTTTGTACAGATGGCGGTATTGATATTTCCATCTATACACAGATTGCCGTGTAGGTATTTCCATGTGTATACAGATGGCATTGTAGATATTTCCATGTTTACACCGATAACTTTGTAAGTATTTCCATGTTTATACAGATGGCGGTATAGATATTTCCTTGTTTATATAGATAGCGGTGTAGATATTTCCATATTTATACAGATATCAGTGTAGGAATTTCCATGTTTATACAGATATCAGTGTAAATATTTCCATGTTTATACAGATCACGGTGTAGATATTTCCATGTTTATAGATATAGCGGTGTATATATTTCCATGCTGATACATATAGCGGTGTAGATATTTGCATGTTTATACAGACCGCGGTGTAGATATTTCCATGTTTATACAGATAGCGGTGCAGATATTTCCATGTTTGTAAAGATGGCGGTGTTGATAACTCCATCTATACGCAGATGACCGTGTAGATATTTCCATGTTTATACAGATGGCAGTGTAGATATTTCCATGTTTATACCGATAACTTTGTAAGTATTTCCATGTTTATACAGATGGCGGTGTAGATATTTCGATGTTTATAGAGATAGCAGTGGAGATATTTCCATGTTTATAGAGATAGCGGTGTAGATATTTCCACGTTTATACTGATCGCGGTGTAGATTTTTCCATGTTTATAGAGATAGCAGTGTGGATATTTTCATGTTTATACAGATAGGGTTGTAGATATTTCCATGTTTATAGAGATAGCGGTGTAGATATTTCCTTGTTTATACAAATAGCAGTGTAGTAATTTCCATGTTTATACAGATAGCGGTGTAGATATTTCCATGTATATACAGAAGGCTGTGTAGATATTTCCATGTTTATACAGATGGCTGTGTAGATATTTCTATGTTTATACAGATGACTTGTAGGCATTTCCATGTTTATACAGATGGCAGTGAAGTTATTTCCATGTTTATAGAGACAGCTGTGTAGATATTTCCATGTTTATACAGATCACGGTGTAGATATTTCCATGTTTATACAAATCGTGGTGCAGATATTTCCATGTTTATGCAGATCGCGGTGTAGATATTTCCATGTTTATACAGATAGCGGTGTAGACAGTTCCATGTTTTTACTGATATTGTTGTAGATATTTCTATGTTTACACAGATTGCAGTGTAGGTATTTCCATCTTTCTACAGATGGCATTGTAGAGATTTCCATGTTTATACAGATGGCGGTGTAGGTATTTCCATGTTTATATAGATGGTGGTGTAGATATTACCATGTTTATAGAGATAGCTTTGTAGATATTTCCATGTTTATACAGATCGTGGTGAAGATATTTCCATGTTTATACAGATCGTGGTGTAGATATTTCCATGTTTATAGAGATCGCGGTGTAGATATTTCCATGCTTATACAGATAGCGGTGTAGATATTTCCATGTTCATTGAGATAGCGGTGTAGATATATCCATGTTCCTAGAGATAGCAGTGAGGATATTTCCATGTTTATACAGATAGCAGTGTAGATATTTCCATTTTTATAGAGATAGCGGTTTTGATATTTCATATTTATACAGATAGCGGTGTAGATATTTCCATGTTTATACAGATTGCGGTGTAGATATTTCCATGTTTATACAGATAGCGGTGTAGGTATTTCCTCGTTTATACAGATGGCGGTGTAGATGTTTCCATCTTTCTACAAATGGCAGTGTAGATATTTCCATGTTTATAGAGATGGCAATGTAGATATTTTCTTGTTTATGTAGATGGCGTTGTAGATATCTCCATGTTTAAAGAGATTTTGGTGTACATATTTCCATGTTTATAGAGACAGCGGTGTAGGTATTTCCATGTTTATACAGATAGCGGTGCAGATATGTCCATGTTTATACAGATTCCTAAGCAGATATTTCCATATTTAAACAGAGGGCTGTGGAGATATTTCTATGTTTATACAGATGGCAGTGTAGATATTTCCTTGTTCCTACACATGACTGTGTAGGCATTTCCATGTTTATACAGATGGCTTTGTAGATATTTCCATGTTTATAGAGATAGCGGTGCAGATATTTCCATGTTTATACAGACAGCGGTGTATATATTTCCATGTTTATACAGATCGTGGTGTAGATATTTCCATGTTTATACAGATACTGGTGTAGCTATTTCCATGTTTATACAGATGGCATTGTAGATATTTCCATGTTTATACAGAGCGCAGTGTAGATATTTCCATGTTTATAGAGATAGCAGTGTAGATATTTCCATGTTTGTACAGATGGCGGTGTTGATGTTTCCATCTATACACAGATTGCCGTGTAGTTATTTCCATGTGTATACAGATGGCATTGTAGATATTTCCATGTTTTTACAGATGGTGGTGTAGATATTTCCATGTTTACACAGATGACTTTATAGGTATTTCCATGTTTATACAGATGGCGGTATAGATATTTCCATGTTTATAGAGATAGCGGTGTAGATATTTCCATATTTATACAGATAACAATGTAGAAATTGCCATGTTTATACAGATATCGGTGTAAATATTTCCATGTTTATACAGATCACGGTGTACGTATTTCCATGTTTATAGAGATAGCGGTGTATACATTTCCATGTTTATACAGATAGCGGTGTAGATATTTCCATATTTATACAGACAGCGGTGTAGATATTTCCTTGTTTATACAGATAGCGGTGCAGATATTTCCATGTTTGTACAGATGGCGGTGTTGATGTTTCCATCTATACACAGATGACCGGGTAGATATTTCCATGTTTATACAGATGGCAGTGCAGATATTTCTATGGATATGTAGATGGCGGTGTAGATATTTCCATGTATACACAGATAGGGGTATTGTTATTTCCATGTTTATATAGAGAGCGCTGTAGATATTTCCATGTATGTACACATGGCTGTGTAGATATTTCCATGTTTATACAGATGGCGGTGTAGATATTTCCATGTTTATACAGATAACTTTGTAAGTTTTTCCATGTTTATACAGATAGCAGTGTAGATATTTCCATGTTTATAGAGATGTCTGTGTATATATTTCCATGTTTAAACAGCTGGCAGTGTAGATATTTCCTTGTTTATACAAATAGCGGAGTAGTTATTTCCATGTTTATACAGAACACGGTGTAGATAATTCCTTGTTTATACAAATAGCGGTGTAGATATTTCCATGTTTATACAGATCACGGTGTAGATATTTCCTTGTTTATACAACTAGCGGTGTAGTTATTTGGATGTTTATGAAGACCGCAGTGTAGATATTTCCATGTCTTTAAAGATAGCGGTGTTGATATTACCATGTTTATAGGGATAGCGGTGCAAATATTTCCACATTTATAAATATAGCGGTGTAGTTATTAGCATGTTTATACAGATAGTGGTATAGATATTTACATGTATAAACAGATGACTGTGTATATATTTCCATGTTTAAACAGCTGGCGGTGTAGATATTACCTTGTTTATACAAATAGCGGAGTAGTTGTTTCCATGTTTATACAGATCATGGTGTATATATTTCCTTGTTTATACAAATAGCAGTGTAGTTATTTCAATGTGTATACAGATAGCGGTGTAGAGATTTCCTTGTTTATACAAATAGCGGTGTACATATTTCCATGTTAATACAGATCACGGTGTAGATATTTCCTTGTTTATTCAAATAGCGGTGTAGTTATTTCCATGTTTATACAGATAGCAGTGTAGATATTTCCATGTATATGAAGATGGCTGTGTAGATATTTCCATTTTTATATAGATGGCTGTGTAGATATTTCCATGTTTATACAGATGACTTTGTAGGTATTTCCATGTTTATACAGATGGCGGTGTAGTTATTTCCATTTTTATAGAGATAGCTGTGTAGATATTTCCATGTTTATACAGATAGCGGTGTAGATACTTCCATGTTTACACAGATTGCGGTGTAGATATTTCCATCTTTCTACAGATGGCATTGTAGATATTTCCATGTTTATACAGATGGCGTTGTAGTTATTTCCATGTTTATATAGATGGTGGTGTAGATATTACCATGTTTATACAGATAGCGGTGTAGATATTTCCATGTTTATACAGAAGGTGGTGAAGTTATTTCCATGTTTATACAGATCGCGGTGTAGATATATCCATGTTTATACAGATCACAGTGTAGATATATCCATGTTTATACAGATAACTTTGTAGATATTTCCATATTTATACAAACAGTGGTGTAGGAATTTCCATGTTCCTACACATGACTGTGTGGTTATTTCCATATTTATACAGATGACGGTGCAGATATGTCCATATTTATAGAGATAGCAGTGTAGATATTTCCAGGTTTATACAGATAGCGATGTAAATATTTCCATGTTTATACAGATCGTGGTGTAGATATTTCCATGTTTATACAGATACCGGTGTAGATATTTCCATGTTTATACAGACTGCAGTGTAGGTATTTCTATGTTTATACAGATAGCGGTGTAGATATTTCCATGTTTGTACAGATGGCAGTGTAAATATTTCCATGTTTATACAGATCGTGGTGTAGATATTTCCATGTTTATACAGATACCGGTGTAGATATTTCCATGTTTTTACAGACCGCAGTGTAGATATTTCCATGTTTATAGAGATAGCGGTGTAGATATTTCCATGTTTGTACAGACGGCGATGTTGATATTTCCATCTATACACAGATTGCCGTGTAGGTATTTCCATGTGTATACAGATGGCATTGTAGATATTTCCATGTTCATACAGATGGTGGTGTAGATATTTCCATGTTTATACAGATGACTGTATAGGTATTTCCATGTTTTTACAGATGGCATTGTAGATATTTCCATGTTTATAGAGATAGCAGTGTAGATATTTTCATGTTTATACAGATGGCGGTGTAGATATTACCATGTTTATACAGACCGTGGTGTAGATATTTCCATGTTTATACAGATAGCCATGTAAATATTTCCACGTTTTTACAGATCACGGTGTAGATATTTCGATGTTTATACAGATAGCAGTGTAGATATTTCCACGTTTATACAGATGGCGGTGTAGATATTTCCATCTTTCTACAAATGGCAGTGTAGATATTTCCATGTTTATAGAGATGGCGGTGTAGATATTTCCTTGTTTATATAGATGGCAATGTAGATATTTTGTTGTTTATGTAGATGGCGTTGTAGATATCTCCATTTTAAATAGATAGCGGTGTATATATTTCCATGTTGATGGAGATAGCGGTGTAGATATTTCCATGTTTATAGAGATAGCGGTGTAGTTATTTCCATGTTTATAGAGATAGCGGTGTAGATATTTCCATATTTCTACAGATGACTGTGTAGATATTTCCATGTTTGTACAGATGGCAGTGTAGATATTTCCATGTTTGTACAGGTGGCAGTGTAGATATTTCCATGTTTATAGAGATAGCGGTGTAGAAATTTTCATGTTTATACAAATTGCGGTGGAGATAAGTCCATGTTTATACAGATACCAATGGAGATATTTCCACGTTAATACACATAGTGGTGTAGATATTTCCATGTTTATACAGATGGCTGTGCCGATATTTCCATGTTTATACAGAGTTCTCTGTAGATATTTCCAAGTTTATGTAGATGACAGTGTAGATATTTCCAGGTTTATACAGATGACTTTTTAGGTATTTCCATGTTTATACAGATGGCGGTGTAGATATTTCCATGTTTATAGAGATAGCTGTGTAGATATATCCATGTTTATACAGATAGCGGTGTAAATATTTCCATGTTTATACAGATCGTGGTGTAGATATTTCCATGTTTATACAGACACCGGTGTAGATATTTCCATGTTTATACTGATCGCGGTGTAGATATTTCCATGTTTATAGAGATTGCGGTGTAGATATTTCCATGTTCACAGTGATAGCGGTGTTGATTTTTCCATGTTTATAGAGATAGCGGTGTGGATATTTCCATGTTTATACAGATAGGGGTGTACATATTTCCATGTTTATAGAGATGGCGGTGTAGATATTTCCATGTTTATACAGATCACGGTGAAGATGTTTCCATGTTTATACAGATCATGGTGTAGATATTTCCATGTTTTTACAGATCGCAGTGTTGATATTACCATGTTTATAGGCATAGCGGTACAAATATTTCCACATTTATACAGATAGCGGTGTAGTTATTCGTATGTTTATACAGATAGCGATGTAGATATTTCCATGTATAAACAGATGTCTGTGTATATATTTCCATGTTTAAACAGATGGCGGTGTAGATATTTCCTTGTTTATACAAATAGCAGTGTAGTTATTTCCATGTTTATACAGATAGCGGTGTAGATATTTCCATGTATATACAGATGGCTGTGTAGATATTTCCATGTTTATACAGATGGCTGTGTAGATATTTCCATGTTTATAGAGATGGCGGTGTAGATATTTCCATGTTTATAGAGATAGCGATGAAGATATTTCCGTGATTATACAGATAGCGGTGTAAATAATTCCATGTTTATACAGATCGTGGTGTAGATATTTGCATGTTTATACAGATACCGGTGTAGATACTTACATGTTTATACACACCGCAGTGTAAGTATTTCCTCTTTTATAGAGATAGCGGTGTAGATATTTCCATGTTTGTACAGTTGGCGGTGTTGATGTTTCCATCTATACACAGATTGCCGTGTAGGTATTTCCATGTGTATACAGATGGCATTGTCGATATTTCCATGTTTATACAGATGGTGGTGTAGATATTTCCACGTTTATACAGATGACTGTATAGGTATTTCCATGTTTTTACAGATGGAATTGTAGATATTTCCATGTTTATAGAGATAGCAGTGGAGATATTTCCATGTTTATACAGATAGCGGTGTAGATATTTTCATGTTTATACAGATCATGTTGTAGATAATTCCATGTTTATACAGATCGCGGTGTTGGTATTACCATGTTTATAGGGATAGCGGTGCAAATATTTCCACATTTATACAGATAGCGATGTAGTTATTAGCATGTTTATACAGATATCGGTGTAGATATTTCCATGTATATACAGATGTCTGTATATATATTTCCATGTTTAAACAGATGGCGGTGTAGATATTCACTTGTTTATACAAATAGCGGTGTAGATATTTCCATGTTTATACAGCTCGCGGTATAGATATTTCCATCTTTATACAGATGGCAGTGTAGACATTTCCATGTTTATACAGATAGCGGTGTAGATATTTCCATGTCTATAGAGATAGCGGTGTAGTTATTTCCATATTTAGACAGATTGCGGTGTAGATATTTCCATCTTTATACAGATGGCAGTGTAGATATTTCCATGTTTATACGGATGGCAGTGAAGATATTTCCATATTTATACAGATAGTGCTGTGGATATTTCCATGTTTATACAGATGGCGGTGTAGATAATCCATGTTTCTGAAGATGGCGGTGTATATATTTTCATGTTTACAGAGATGGAGATGTAGATATTTCCATGTATATAGAGATAGCAGTGTAGTTATTTTCATGTTTATAGAGAAAGTGGTGTTGGTATTTCCATGTTTATACAGATGGCAGTGTAAATATTTCCATGTTTATACAGATATCTGTGTAGATATTTACATGTTTACAGATATATCAGTGTAGGCATTTCTATCTTTGCACAGATTGCGGTGTAGGTATTGCCAAATTTACAGAGATAGCAGTGTAGATATTTCCAAGTTTACACAGATAGCTTTGTAGATATTTCCATGTTTACAGAGATAGCATTGTAGATATTTCCATGTTTATACAGATTGCGGTGTCGTTATTTCCATGTTGATAAAGATAGCGGTGTAGATATTTCCATGTTTATACAAGTAGCGGTGTAGAAATTCCCATGTTTATACAGATCGCTTTGTAGACATTTCCATCTTTCTACAGATGTCAGTGTAGATATTTCCAAGTTTATACAGATGGCAGTGTAGATATTTCCATGTTTATACAGATGTCATTGTAGATATTTCCATGTTTATGCAGATGGCGGTGTAGATATTTCCATGTTTATAGAGATGGCGGTGTAGTTATTTCTATGTTAATAGAGATAGCGGTGTAAATATCTCCATGTTTATAGAGATGGTGGTGTAAGTATTTTCATGTTTATACAGTTAGCGCTGTAGATATTTCCATGTTTATACAGATAATGGTGTTGGTATTTCCATGTTTAAACAGATATCGGTGTAGATAGTTCCATGTTTACACAGCTCGCGGTGTAGATATTTCCATCTTTATACAGAAGGCATTGTGGATATTTCCATGTTTATACCGATAGCGGTGTAGATATTTCCATGTCTATAGAGATAGCGGTGTAGTTATTTCCATATTTATACAGATTGCGGTGTAGATATTTCCATCTATGTACAGATGGCGGTGTGGTTATTTCCATGTTTATACAGATGGCAGTGAAGGTATTTCCATGTTTATACAGATAGTGGGGTAGATATTTCCATGTTTATAGAGATACCGGTGTAGATATTTCCATGTTTTTACAGACCGCAGTGTAGATATTTCCATGTTTATAGAGATAGCGGTGTAGATATTTCCATGTTTGTACAGACGGCGGTGTTGATATTTCCATCTATACACAGATTGCCGAGTAGGTATTTCAATGTGTATACAGATGGCATTGTAGATATTTCCATGTTTATACAGATGGTTGTGTAGATATTTCCATGTTTATACAGATGACTGTATAGTTATTTCCATGTTTTTACAGATGGCATTGTAGATATTTCCATGTTTATAGAGATAGCAGTGTAGATATTTTCATGTTTATACAGATGGCGGTGTAGATATTTCCATGTTTATACAGACCGCGGTGTAGATATTTCCATGTTTATACAGATAGCCATGTAAATATTTCCACGTTTTTACAGATCACGGTGTAGATATTTCCATGTTTATACAGATAGCGGTGTAGATATTTCCACGTTTATACAGAGGGCGGTGTAGATATTTCCATCTTTCTACAAATGGCAGTGTAGATATTTCCATGTTTATAGAGATGGCGGTGTAGATATTTCATTGTTTATATAGATGGCAATGTAGATATTTTGTTGTTTATGTAGATGGCAATGTAGATATCTCCATTTTAAATAGATAGCGGTGTATATATTTCCATGTTGATGGAGATAGCGGTGTAGATATTTCCATGTTTATAGAGATAGCGGTGTAGTTATTTCCATGTTTATAGAGATAGCGGTGTAGATATTTCCATATTTCTACAGATGACTGTGTAGATAATTCCATGTTTGTACAGATGGCAGTGTAGATATTTCCATGTTTGTACAGGTGGCAGTGTAGATATTTCCATGTTTATAGAGATAGCGGTGTAGAAATTTTCATGTTTATACAAATTGCGGTGGAGATAAGTCCATGCTTATACAGATACCAGTGGAGATATTTCCACATTAATACACATAGTGGTGTAGATATTTCCATGTTTATACAGATGGCTGTGCCGATATTTCCATGTTTATACAGAGTTCTCTGTAGATATTTCCATGTTTATGTAGATGACAGTGTAGATATTTCCAGGTTTATACAGATGACTTTGTAGGTATTTCCATGTTTATACAGATGGCGGTGTAGATATTTCCATGTTTATAGAGATAGCTGTGTAGATATATCCATGTTTATACAGATAGCGGTGTAAATATTTCCATGTTTATACAGATCATGGTGTAGATATTTCCATGTTTATACAGATACCGGTGTAGATATTTCCATGTTTATACTGATCGCGGTGTAGATATTTCCATGTTTATAGAGATTGTGGTGTAGATATTTCCATGTTCATAGTGATAGCGGTTTTGAATTTTCCATGTTTATAGAGATAGCGGTGTGGATATTTCCATGTTTATACAGATAGGGGTGTACATATTTCCATGTTTATAGAGATGGCGGTGTAGATATTTCCATGTTTATACAGATTACGGTGTAGATATTTCCATGTTTATACAGATGGTGGTGTAGATATTTCCATGTTTATACAGATCATGGTGTAGATATTTCCATGTTTATACAGATCGCGGTGTTGATATTACCATGTTTATAGGGATAGCGGTGCAAATATTTCTACATTTATACAGATAGCGGTGTAGTTATTAGCATGTTTATACAGATAGCAGTGTAGATATTTCCATGTATAAACAGATGTCTGTGTATATATTTCCATGTTTAAACAGATGGCGGTGTAGATATTTCCTTGTTTATAAAAATAGCAGTGTAGATATTTCCATGTTTATACAGATAGCGGTGTAGATATTTCCATGTATATACAGATGGCTGTGTAGATATTTCCATGTATATACAGATGGCTGTGTAGACATCTCCATGTTTATACAGATGGCTGTTTAGATATTTACATGTTTATACAGATGTCTTTGTAGGTATTTCCGTGTTTATACAGATGGCGGTGTAGATATTTCCATGTTTGTAGAGATAGCTGTGTGGATATTTCCATGTTTACACAGATAGCGGTTTAGATATTTCCATGTTTATACAGATCGCGGTGCCGATATTTCCATGTTTATACAGAGTTCTCTGTAGATATTTCCATGTTTATATAGATGACAGTGTAGATATTTCCAGGTTTATACAGATGACTCTGCAGATATTTCCATGTTAATACAGATGGCGGTTTAGATATTTCCATGTTTATAAAGATAGTGGTGTAGATATTTCCATCTTTATAGAGATAGCGGTATAAATATTTCCATCTTTATACAGATAGTGGTGTAGATATTTCCATGTTTATACAGATGGCGGTGTAGATACAGCCATTTTTCTGAATATGGCAGTGTAGATATTTTCATGTTTACATAGATGGTGGTGTAGATATTTCCATGTTTACAGAGATTGCGGTGTAGATATTTCCATGTGTATAGTGCAAGTGGTGTACGTATTTCCATGTTTATAGAGATAGCAGTGTAGACATTTCCATATTTATACAGGTAGCGGTGTAGGTATTTCCATGTTTATACAGATGGCGGTGTAGATATTTCCATGTTTCTAAAGATGGCGATGTAGATATTTCCTTGTTTATACTGATGGCGGTGTAGATATTTCCATGTTTATACAGACTGCAGTGTAGGTATTTCTATGTTTATACAGATAGTGGTGTAGATATTTCCATGTTTGTACAGATGGCGGTGTTGATATTTCCATCTATACACAGATTGCCGTGTAGATATTTCCATCTTTATACAGATGGCGTTGTAGATATTTCCATGGATATGCAGATGGCGGTTTGGATATTTCCATATTTATAGAGATAGCGGTGTAGGTATTTCCATGTTTATAGACATAGCGGTGTAGATATTTCCATGTTTATATAGATGGCGTTGTAGATATTTCCATGTTTATAGCGATAGCGGTGTTGGTATTTCCACGTTTATACAGATAGCGATGTAGATATTTCCATGTTTATACACCTCGCGGTGCAGATATTTATACCTTTACACAGATGGCATTGTAGATATTTCCTTATCCACACAGATGTCGGTGTAGATGTTTCCATGTTTATACAGATGGCAGAGTAGTTAGTTCCATGTTTACGGAGATGGCAGTGTAGATATTTTCATGTTCATAGAGATGGTGGTGTAGATATTTCCATGTTTATAGAGATAGCAGTGTAGATATTTACATGTTTATACAGATGCCTGGGTACATATTTCCATTTGTATACAGATGGCATTGTAGATATTTCCATGTTTACACAGATGACTGTACAGGTTTTTCCATGTTTTTACAGATGGCAGTGCAGATATTTCCATGTTTATAGAGATAGCGGTGTAGATATTTCCATGTTTGTACAGATGGCGGTGTTGATATTTCCATCTATACACAGACGGCCGTGTAGATATTTCCATGTTTATACAGATGGCGGCGTAGGTGTTTCCATGGACATGCAGATAGCGGTGTAGATATTTCCATGTTTACACAGATGGTGGTGTAGATATTTCCGTGTTTATACACATGGCAGAGTAGATAATTCCATGTTTATGGAGATTGCAGTGTAGATATTTTCATGTTTATAGAGATGGCGGTGTAGATATTTCCATATTTATAGAGATTGTGGTGTAGGTATTTCCATCTTTCTGCAGATGGCAGTGTAGATATTTCCATGTTTATACAGATGGCTGTGTAGATATTTCCATATTTATACAGATGTCTGTGTAGATGTTTCCATGTGTGTACAGATGGTATTGTACCTATTTCCATGTTTATACACATGGTGGTGTAGATATTTCCATGTTTATTCAGATGACTGTGTAGATATTTCCATGTTTTTAGAGATGGCAGTGTAGATATTTCAATGTTTATAGAGATGGCGCTGTAGATATTTCCATGTTTATACAGATAACGGTGGAGATATTTCCATGTTTATACAGACAGCAGTGGAGATATTTCCATGTTTATACACATAGCGGTGTACATATTTCCATGTTTATAGAGACAGTGGTGTAGGTATTTCCATGTTTATACAGATAGCGGTGTAGATATTTCCATGTTTACAGATCGCGGTGTAAATATTTCCATGTTAATACAGATCGCGGTGTAGATATTTCCATGTTTATACAGATAGCGGTGTAGATATTTTCATATTTTTACAGATATCGGTGTAGATATTTCCAAGTTTACAGAGATTGCGGTGTAGTTATTTCCATCTTTCTACAGATGGCATGGTAGTTATTTCCATGTTTATAAAGATGGCGGTGTAGATATTTCCATGTTTATATAGATGGTGTAGATATTACCATGTTTATACAGATAGCGGTGTAGAGATTTCCATGTTTATACAGATCGCGGTGAAGATATTTCCATGTTTATACAGATCGCGGTGTAGATATTTCCATGTTTATACAGATCGTGGTGAAGATATTTCCATGTTTATACCGATAGCGGTGCAGATTTTTCCATGTTTGTACAGATAGCGGTGTAGATATTTCCATGTTTATTGACATAGCGGTGTAGATATTTCCAAGTTTTTATATATGGCGTTGTAGATATTTCCATGTTTATACCGATATCGGTGCTGGTATTTCCACGTTTATACAGATAGTGGTGTAGATATTTCCATCTTTTTACAGATATCGGTATAGATATTTCCATGTTTACACAGATTGCGGTGTAGATGTTTCCATCTTTCTACAGATGGCATTGTAGATATTTCCATGTTTATACAGATGGCTTTGTAGATATTTCCATGTTTATATAGATCTTGGTGTAGATATTACCATGTTTATACAGATAGCGGTGTAGATATTTCCAAGTTTATACAGATGACATTGTAGGTATTTCCATGTTTATACAGATGGCGGTGTAGATATTTCCATGTTTCTACAGATATTGGTGTAGATATTTCCATGTTTGCACAGATGGCGATGTAGATATTTCCATGTTTATACAGATGGCGGTGTAGATATTTCCATGTTTATACACATGGCGGTGCAGATATTTCCATGTTTATATAGATGGTGGTGTAGATATTACCATGTTTATACAGATAGCGGTGAAGATATTTCCATGTTTATACAGATCGCGGTGTAGATATTTCCATGTTTATACAGATCGCAGTGTAGATATTTCCATGTTTATACAGATAGCGGTGTAGATATTTCCATGTTTATACAGATAGCTGTGTAGATATTTCCATGTTTATACAGATGGCGGTGTAGACATTTCCATGTTTATAGAGATGGCGGTGTAGATATTTCCATGTTCATAGAGATAGCGGTGTAGATATATCCATGTTCATAGAGATAGCAATGAGGATATTTCCATGTTTATACAGATAGCTGTGTAGATATTACCATTTTTATAGAGATAGCGGTTTTGATATTTCATATTTATACAGATAGCGGTGTAGATATTTCCATGTAAATACAGATGGCTGTGTAGATATTTCCATGTTTATACAGATAGCGGTGTAGATATTTCCACATTTATACAGATGGCGGTGCAGATATTTCCATCTTTCTACAAATGGCAGTGTAGATATTTTCATGTTTATAGAGATGGCGGTGTACATATTTCCATGTTTATATAGATGGCAACGTAGATATTTACTTGTTTTTGTAGATGGCGTTGTACATATCTCCATGTTTAAAGAGATGGTGCTGTATATATTTCCATGTTGATGGAGATAGCGGTGTAGATATTTACATGTTTATAGAGATAGCGGTGTAGTTATTTCCATGTTTATACAGATCACGGTGTAGATATTTCCTTGTTTATACAAATAGCGGTGTAGTTATGTCCATGTTTATACAGATAGCGGTGTAGATATTTCCTTGTTTATACAAATAGCGGTGTAGATATTTACATGTTTATACAGATCATGGCGTAGATATTTCCTTGTTTATACAAATAGTGGTGTAGTTATTTCCATGTTTATACAGATAGCGGTGTAGATATTTCCATGTGTATACAGATGGCTGTGTAGATATTTCCATGTTTATACAGATGGCTGTGTAGATATTTCCATGTTTATACAGATGAATTTGTAGGTATTTCCATGTTTATACAGATGGCGGTGTAGATATTTCCATGTTTATAGAGATAGCTGTGTAGATGTTTCCATGTTTATAGAGATAGCGCTGTAGATATTTCCATGGATATGCAGATGGCGGTGTTGATATTTCCATGTTTATAGAGATAGCGGATTAGGTATTTCCATGTTTATAGACATAGCGGAGTAGGTATTTCCATGTTTATAGACATAGCGGTGTAGGTATTTCCATGTTTATGTAGATGGCATTGTAGATATTTCCATGTTTATAACGATAGCGGTGTTGGTATTTCAACGTTTATACAGATAGTGACGTAGATATTTCCATGTTTATACAGCTCGCGGTGCAGATATTTATATCTTCATACAGATGGCATTGTAGATATTTCCTTTTTCACACAGATGGCGGTGTAGATGTTTCCATGTTTATACAGATGGCGGAATATTTAGTTCCATGTTTATGGAGATGGCTGTGTAGTTATTTTCATGTTTATAGAGATGGCGTTGAAGATATTTCCATGTTTATAGATATAGCATTGTAGATATTTACATGTTTATGCTGATGGCTGTGTAGATATTTCCATGTGTATACAGATGGCATTGTAGATATTTCCATGTTTATACAGATGACTGTATAGGTATTTCCATGTATTACACATGGCAGTGCAGATATTTCCATGTTTATAGAGATAGCGGTGTAGATATTTCCACGTTTGTACAGATGGCGGTGCTGATATTTCCATCTATACACAGATGGCCGTGTAGATATTTCCATGTTTATACAGATGGCTGCTTAGATATTTCCATGGACATGCAGATGGCGGTGTAGATATTTCCAAGTTTATACAGATAGCGGTGTAGATATTTCCATGTTTACACAGATGGTGGTGTAGATATTTCCGTGTTTATACACATGGCGGTGTAGATACTTCCATCTTTATGGAGATGGCAGTGTAGATATTTTCATGTTTATAGAGATGGCGGTGTAGGTATTTCCATATTTATAGAGATAGCGGTGTAGAAATTTCCATTTTTCTACAGATGGCAGTGTAGATATTTCCATGTTTATACAGATGGCGGTGTAGATATTTCCATATTTATACAGATGTCTGTGTAGATATTTCCATGTCTATACAGATGGTATTGTAGGTAATTCCATGTATATACAGATGGTTGTGTAGATATTTACATGTTTATACAGATGGCTGTGTTGATATTTCCATGTTTATACAGATGAATTTGTAGTTATTTCCATGTTTATACAGATGGCGATGTAGGTATTTCCATGTTTATAAAGATAGCTTTGTAGATATATCCATGTTTATAGAGATAGCTGTGTAGATATTTCCATGTTTATATAGCTGGTGGTGTAGGTATTTCCAGGTTTATAGAGATAGCGGTGTAGATATTTCCATATTTATGCAGATAACGGTGTAGATATTTCCATGTTTATACAGATAGCCGTGTAAATATTTCCATGTTTATACAGATCACGGTGTAGATATTTCCATGTTTATAGAGATAGCGGTGTAGATATTTCTATGTTTATACAGATAGCGATGTAGATATTTCCATGTTTATACAGACCGTGGTGTAAATATTTCCAGGTTTATAGAGAAAGCGGTGTAGTTATTTCCATGTTTATATAGATAGCGGTGTAGATGTTTCCATGTATATACACATGGCTGTGTATATATTTCCATGTTTATACAGATGGCGGTGTAGATATTTCCATGTTGATACAGATAACTTTGTAAGTATTTCTATGTTTATACAGATGGTGGTGTAGATATTTCGATGTTTATAGAGATAGCAGTGCAGATATTTCCATGTCTATACAGATAGCGGTGTAGATATTTCCATCTTTATACTGATCGCAGTGTAGATATTTCCATGTTTATAGAGATGGCGGTGTAGATATTTCCATGTTCATAGAGATAGCGGTGTTGATTTTTCCATGTTTATAGATATAGCGGTGTCGATTTTCCATATTTATACAGATAGGGGTGTAGATATTTCCATGTTTATAGAGATGGCGGTGTAGATATTTCCATGATTATACAGATCACGGTGTAGATGTTTCCATGTTCATACAGATCATGGTGTAGATATTTCCATGTTTATACAGACCGCTGTGTTGATATTACCATGTTTATAGGGATAGCGGTGCAAATATTTCCAAACTTATACAGATAGCGGTGTAATTATTAGCAAGTTTATACAGATAGCGGTGTAGATATTTCCGTGTATAAACAGATGTCTGTGTATATATTTCCATGTTTAAATAGATTGCGGTGTAGACATTTCCTTGTTTATACAAATAGCGGTGTAGTTTTTTCCATATTTATACAGATCACAGTGTAGATATCTCCTTGTTTATACAAATAGCGGTGTAGTTATTTCCATGGTTATACAGATAGCGGTGTAGATATTTCCTTGATTATACAAATAGCGGTGTAGATATTTCCATGTTTATACAGATCACGGTGTAGATATTTCCTTGTTTATACAAATAGCGGTGTAGTTATTTCCATGTTTATACAGATAGCGGTGTAGATATTTCCATGTAAATACAGATGGCTGTGTAGATATTTCCATGTTTATACAGATGGGTGTGTAGATGTCTCCATGTTTATACAGATGACTTTGTAGGTATTTCCATGTTTATACTGATGGCGGTGTAGATATTTCCATGTTTATAGAGATAGCTGTGTAGATATTTCCATGTTTATACAGATAGCGGTGCAGATATTTCCATGTTTATACAGGTCGCGGTGTAGATATTTCCATGTTTATACAGAAGGCTGTGTAGATGTCTCCATGTTTATACAGATGACTTTGTAGGTATTTCCATGTTTATACAGATGGCGGTGTAGATATTTCCATGTTTATAGAGATAGCTGTGTAGATATTTCCATGTTTATACAGATAGCGGTGCAGATATTTCCATGTTTATACAGGTCGCGGTGTAGATATTTCCATGTTTATACACATCGCGGTGTAGATATTTCCATGTTTATACAGATAGCGGTGTAGATATTTCCATGTTTTTACAGATATCGGTGTAGATATTTCCATGTTTATACAGATTGCGGTGTAGATATTTCCATCTTTCTACAGATGGCATTGTAGATATTTCCATGTTTTTACAGATGGTTGTGTAGATATTTCCATGTTTATATAGATAGTGGTGTAGATATTACCATGTTTATAGAGATAGCGGTCTAGATATTTGCAAGTTTATACAGATCGTGGTGAAGATATTTCCACGTTTTTACAGATCGCGGTTTAGATATTTCCATGTGTATACAGATCGCGGTGTAGATATTTCCATGTGTATACTGATAGCGGTGTAGATTTTTCCATGTTTATACAGAGCAGTGTAGATATTTCCATGTTTATAGAGATAGCGGTGTAGGTATTTCCATGTTTATAGACATAGCGGTGTAGATATTTCCATGTTTATATAGATGGCGTTGTAGATATTTCCATGTTTATACCCATAGCAGTGTTGGTATTTCCACGTTTATACAGATAGAGATGTAGATATTTCCATGTTTATGCAGCTCGCGGTGCAGATATTTATATCTTTATACAGATGGCATTGTAGATATATCCTTATTCACACAGATGGCGGTGAAGATGTTTCCTTGTTTATACAGTTAACTTTGTAAGTATTTCCACGTTTATACAGATGGCGGTGTAGATATTTCGATGTTTATAGAGATAGCAGTGGAGATATTTCCATGTTTATACAGATAGCGGTGTAGATATTTCCATATTTATACTAATCGTGGTGTAGATATTTCCATGTTTATAGAGATGGCGGTGTAGATAGTTGCATGTTCGTAGAGATAGCGGTGTTGATTTTTCCATGTTTATAGAGATAGCGGTGTGGATATTTCCAAGTTTATACTGATAGGGGTGTAGATATTTCCATGTTTTTGCAGATATCGGTGTAGATATTTCCATGTTTACACAGATTGCGGTGTAGATATTTCAATCTTTCTACAGATGGCTTTGTAGATATTTCCATGTTTATACAGATGGCGGTGTAGATATTTCCATGTTTATATAGATGGTGGTGTAGATATTACCATGTTTATACAGATAGCGGTGTAGATATTTCCATGTTTATACAGATTGTGATGAGGATATTTCCATGTTTATATGGATAGCGGTGCAGATATTCCCATGTTTCTACAGATGGCGGTGTTGTTATTTCCATCTATACACAGATGACATTGTAGATATTTCCATGTTTATACAGATGGTGGCGCAGATATTTCTATGGATATGTGGATGGTGGTGTAGATATTTCCATGTATATACAGATTGCGCTGTACTTATTTCCATGTTTATATAGAGAGCAGTGTAAATATTTCCATGTATGTACACATGTCTCTGTAGATATTTCCATGTTTATACAGATGGCGGTGTAGATATTTCCATGTTTTTACAGATAACTTTGTAAGTATTTCCATGTTTATACAGATGGCGGTGTAGATATTTCTATGTTTATAGAGATAGCAGTGGAGATATTTCCATGTTTATACAGATAGCGGTGTAGTTATTTCCATGTTTATATAGATAGCGGTGTAGATATTTCCATGTTTATAGAGATGGCGTTGTAAATATTTCCATGTTCATAGAGATTGAGGTGTTTATTTTTCCATGTTTATAGAGATAGCTGTGTGGATATTTCCATGTTTATACAGATAGGGGTGTAGATATTTCCATGTTTATAGAGATGACGGTGTAGATATTTCCATGTTTATACAGATCACGGTGTAGTTATTTCCATGTTTATACGGATCACGGTGTAGATATTTCCATGTTTATACAGATCATGGTGTAGATATTTCCATGTTTATACAGATCGCGATGTTGATATTACCATGTTTACAGGGATAGCGGTGCAAATATTTCCACATTTATAGAAATAGCGGTGTAGTTATTACCATGTTTATACAGATAGCGGTGTAGATATTTCCATGTATAAACAGATGTCTCTGTATATATTTTCATGTTTAAACAGATGGCGGTGTAGATATTTCCTTGTTTATACAAATAGCGGTGTAGTTATTTCCATGTTTATAGAGTTATCGGTGTAGTTATTTCCATGTATATACAGATGGCTGTGTAGATATTTCCATGTTTATACAGATCACTTTGTAGGTATTTCCATGTTTATACAGATGGCGCTGTTGGTATTTCCATGTTTATAGAGATAGCTGTGTAGATATTTCCATGTTTATAGAGATAGCGGTGTAGATATTTCCATGTTTATACAGATCGCGGTGTAGATATTTCCATGTTTATACAGACAGCAGTGGAGACATTTGCATGTTTACACACATAGCGGTGTACATATTTCCATGTTTATGGAGACAGCGGTGTTGGTATTTCCATGTTTATACAGATAGCGGTGCAGATATTTCCATATTTATACAGATGCCTATGCAGATATTTCGATATTTATACAGAGGGCCTTGTAGATATTTCCATGTTTATACAGATGGCAGTGTAGATATTTCCATGTTCCTACCAATGACTGTGTAGGTATTTCCATGTTTATACAGATGGCTTTGTAGATATTTCCATGTTTATAGAGATAGCGGTGTAGATATTTCCATGTTTATACAGATAGCGGTGTAGATATTTCCATGTTTATACAGACCGCGGTGTAGATATTTCCATGTTTATACAGATAGCGGTGCAGATAATTCCATGTTTGTACAGATGGCGGTGTTGATATTTCCATTTATACACTGATGACCGTGTAGATATTTCCATGTTTATACAGATGGCGGCACAGATATTTCTATGGATATGTAGTTGGCGGTGTAGATATTTCCACGTTTATACAGATAGTGGTGTAGTTATTTCCATGTTTATAGAGATAGCGGTGTAGATATTTCCTTGTTTCTACAGATGACTGTGTAGATATTTCCATGTTTGCACAGATGGCAGTGAAGATATTTCCATGTTTATAGAGATAGCGGTGTAGATATTTTCATGTTTATACAGATTGCGGTGGAGATTTGTCCATGATTATACAGATAGCATTGGAGATATTTCCATGTTAATACACATAGTGGTGTAGATATTTCCATGTTTATACAGATAGCGGTGAAGATATTTCCATGTTTATACAGATGTCTGTGCCGATATTTCCATGTTTATACAGAGCTCTATGTCGATATTTCCATGTTTATGTAGATGACAGTGTAGATATTTCCAGGTTTATACAGATGACTGTGTAGATATTTCCATATTAATACAGACGGCGGTGTAGTTATTTCCATGTTTATAGAGATAGCGGTGTAGACATTTCCATGTATACAGAGATAGCGGTTTAAATATTTCCATCTTTATACAGAGAGTTGTGTAGATATTTCCATATTTATACAGATGGCGGTGTAGATATTTCCATGTTCACAGAGATTGCGGTGTAGATATTTCCATGTTTATAGTGCAAGTGGTGTAGGTATTTCCATGTTTATAGAGATAGCATTGTAGACTTTTCCATATTTAAACAGGTAGCGGTGTAGGTATTTCCATGTTTATACAGATGGCGGTGTAGATATTTCCATGTTTCTAAAGATGGCAGTGAATATATTTCCTTGTTTATACAGATAGCGGTGTATATATTTACATGTATATACAGATAGCGGTGTAGAAATTTCCATGTTTACACAGATAGCAGTGGAGATATTTCCATGTTTATACAGATAGCGGTGTAGATATTTCCACGTTTATACTGATCGCGGTGTAGGTATTTCCATGTTTATAGAGATGGCGGTGTAAATATTTCCATGTTCATAGAGATTGAGGTGTTGATTTTTCCATGTTTATAGAGATAGCTGTGTGGATATTTCCATGTTTATACAGATAGGGGTGTAGATATTTCCACGTTTATAGAGATGACGGTGTAGATATTTCCATGTTTATACAGATCACGGTGTAGTTATTTCCATGTTTATACAGATCACGGTGTAGATATTTCCATGTTTATACAGATCATGGTGTAGATATTTCCATGTTTATACAGATCGCGATGTTGATATTACCATGTTTATAGGGATAGCGGTGCAAATATTTCCACATTTATAGAGATAGCGGTGTAGTTATTACCATGTTTATACAGATAGCGGTGTAGATATTTCGATGTATAAACAGATGTCTGTGTATATATTTCCATGTTTAAACAGATGGCGGGGTAGATATTTCCCTGTTTATACAAATAGCGGTGTAGTTATTTCCATGTTTATACAGTTATCGGTGTAGATATTTCCGTGTATATACAGATGGCTGTGTAGATATTTCCATTTTTCTACAGATGGCTGTGTAGATATTTCCATGTTTATACAGATCACTTTGTAGGTATTTCCATGTTTATACAGATGGCGGTGTAGGTATTTCCATGTTTATAGAGATAGCTGTGTAGATATTTCCATGTTTATAGAGATAGCGCTGTAGATATTTCCATGTTTATACAGATCGCAGTGTAGATATTTCCATGTTTCTACAGACAGCAGTGGAGACATTTGCATGTTTATACACATAGCGGTGTACATATTTCCATGTTTATGGAGACAGCGGTGTTGGTATTTCCATGTTTATACAGATAGCGGTGCAGATATTTCCATGTTTATACAGATGCCTATGCAGATATTTCCATATTTATACAGAGGGCTTTGTAGATATTTCCATGTTTATACAGATGACTTTGTAGTTATTTCCAAGTTTATACAGATGGCGATGTAGGTATTTCCATGTTTATAAAGATAGCTTTGTAGTTATATCCATGTTTATAGAGACAGCAGTGTAGATATTTCCATGTTTATATAGATGGTGGTGTAGATATTTCCATGTTTATAGAGATAGTGGTGTAGATATTTCCATATTTATGCAGATAACGGTGTAGATATTTCCATGTTTATACAGATAGCCGTGTAAATATTTCCATGTTTATACAGATCACGGTGTAGATATTTCCATGTTTATAGAGATAGCGGTGTAGATATTTCCATGTTTATACAGATAGCGATGTAGATATTTCCATGTTTATACAGACCATGCTGTAAATATTTCCATGTTTATACAGAAAGCGGTGTAGTTATTTCCATGTTTATATAGATAGCGGGGTAGATGTTTCCATGTATATACACATGGCTGTGTATATATTTCCAAGTTTATAGAGATGGCGGTGTAGATATTTCCATGTTTATACAGATAACTTTGTAAGTATTTCCATGTTTATAGAGATGGTGGTGTAGATATTTCGATGTTTATAGAGACAGCAATGGAGATGTTTCCATGTCAATACAGACAGCGGTGTAGATATTTCCATGTTTATACTGATCGCGGTGTAGATATTTCCATTTTTATAGAGATGGCGGTGTAGATATTTCCATGTTCATAGAGATAGCGGTGTTGATTTTTCCATGTTTATAGAGATAGCGGTGTGGATTTTCCATATTTATACAGATAGGGGTGTAGATATTTCCATGTTTATTGAGATGTCGGTGTAGATATTTCCATGATTATACAGATCACGGTGTAGATATTTCCATGTTTATACAGATGGCAGTGTAGATATTTCCATGTTCCTACCAATGACTGTGTAGGTATTTCCATGTTTATACAGATGGCTTTGTAGATATTTCCATGTTTATAGAGATAGCGGTGTAGATATTTCCATGTTTATACAGATAGCGGTGTAGATATTTCCATGTTTATACAGACCGCGGTGTAGATATTTCCATGTTTATACAGATAGCGGTGCAGATAATTCCATGTTTGTACAGATGGCGGTGTTGATATTTCCATTTATACACTGATGACCGTGTAGATATTTCCATGTTTATACAGATGGCGGCACAGATATTTCTATGGATATGTAGTTGGCGGTGTAGATATTTCCACGTTTATACAGATAGTGGTGTAGTTATTTCCATGTTTATAGAGATAGCGGTGTAGATATTTCCTTGTTTCTACAGATGACTGTGTAGATATTTCCATGTTTGCACAGATGGCAGTGAAGATATTTCCATGTTTATAGAGATAGCGGTGTAGATATTTTCATGTTTATACAGATTGCGGTGGAGATTTGTCCATGATTATACAGATAGCATTGGAGATATTTCCATGTTAATACACATAGTGGTGTAGATATTTCCATGTTTATACAGATAGCGGTGAAGATATTTCCATGTTTATACAGATGTCTGTGCCGATATTTCCATGTTTATACAGAGCTCTATGTAGATATTTCCATGTTTATGTAGATGACAGTGTAGATATTTCCAGGTTTATACAGATGACTGTGTAGATATTTCCATATTAATACAGACGGCGGTGTAGTTATTTCCATGTTTATAGAGATAGCGGTGTAGACATTTCCATGTATACAGAGATAGCGGTTTAAATATTTCCATCTTTATACAGAGAGTTGTGTAGATATTTCCATATTTATACAGATGGCGGTGTAGATATTTCCATGTTCACAGAGATTGCGGTGTAGATATTTCCATGTTTATAGTGCAAGTGGTGTAGGTATTTCCATGTTTATAGAGATAGCATTGTAGACTTTTCCATATTTAAACAGGTAGCGGTGTAGGTATTTCCATGTTTATACAGATGGCGGTGTAGATATTTCCATGTTTCTAAAGATGGCAGTGAATATATTTCCTTGTTTATACAGATAGCGGTGTATATATTTACATGTATATACAGATAGCGGTGTAGAAATTTCCATGTTTACACAGATAGCAGTGGAGATATTTCCATGTTTATACAGATAGCGGTGTAGATATTTCCACGTTTATACTGATCGCGGTGTAGATATTTCCATGTTTATAGAGATGGCGGTGTAAATATTTCCATGTTCATAGAGATTGAGGTGTTGATTTTTCCATGTTTATAGAGATAGCTGTGTGGATATTTCCATGTTTATACAGATAGGGGTGTAGATATTTCCACGTTTATAGAGATGACGGTGTAGATATTTCCATGTTTATACAGATCACGGTGTAGCTATTTCCATGTTTATACAGATCACGGTGTAGATATTTCCATGTTTATACAGATCATGGTGTAGATATTTCCATGTTTATACAGATCGCGATGTTGATATTACCATGTTTATGGGGATAGCGGTGCAAATATTTCCACATTTATAGAGATAGCGGTGTAGTTATTACCATGTTTATACAGATAGCGGTGTAGATATTTCGATGTATAAACAGATGTCTGTGTATATATTTCCATGTTTAAACAGATGGCGGGGTAGATATTTCCCTGTTTATACAAATAGCGGTGTAGTTATTTCCATGTTTATACAGTTATCGGTGTAGATATTTCCGTGTATATACAGATGGCTGTGTAGATATTTCCATTTTTCTACAGATGGCTGTGTAGATATTTCCATGTTTATACAGATCACTTTGTAGGTATTTCCATGTTTATACAGATGGCGGTGTAGGTATTTCCATGTTTATAGAGATAGCTGTGTAGATATTTCCATGTTTATAGAGATAGCGCTGTAGATATTTCCATGTTTATACAGATCGCAGTGTAGATATTTCCATGTTTCTACAGACAGCAGTGGAGACATTTGCATGTTTATACACATAGCGGTGTACATATTTCCATGTTTATGGAGACAGCGGTGTTGGTATTTCCATGTTTATACAGATAGCGGTGCAGATATTTCCATGTTTATACAGATGCCTATGCAGATATTTCCATATTTATACAGAGGGCTTTGTAGATATTTCCATGTTTATACAGATGACTTTGTAGTTATTTCCAAGTTTATACAGATGGCGATGTAGGTATTTCCATGTTTATAAAGATAGCTTTGTAGTTATATCCATGTTTATAGAGACAGCAGTGTAGATATTTCCATGTTTATATAGATGGTGGTGTAGATATTTCCATGTTTATAGAGATAGTGGTGTAGATATTTCCATATTTATGCAGATAACGGTGTAGATATTTCCATGTTTATACAGATAGCCGTGTAAATATTTCCATGTTTATACAGATCACGGTGTAGATATTTCCATGTTTATAGAGATAGCGGTGTAGATATTTCCATGTTTATACAGATAGCGATGTAGATATTTCCATGTTTATACAGACCATGCTGTAAATATTTCCATGTTTATACAGAAAGCGGTGTAGTTATTTCCATGTTTATATAGATAGCGGGGTAGATGTTTCCATGTATATACACATGGCTGTGTATATATTTCCAAGTTTATAGAGATGGCGGTGTAGATATTTCCATGTTTATACAGATAACTTTGTAAGTATTTCCATGTTTATAGAGATGGTGGTGTAGATATTTCGATGTTTATAGAGACAGCAATGGAGATGTTTCCATGTCAATACAGACAGCGGTGTAGATATTTCCATGTTTATACTGATCGCGGTGTAGATATTTCCATTTTTATAGAGATGGCGGTGTAGATATTTCCATGTTCATAGAGATAGCGGTGTTGATTTTTCCATGTTTATAGAGATAGCGGTGTGGATTTTCCATATTTATACAGATAGGGGTGTAGATATTTCCATGTTTATTGAGATGTCGGTGTAGATATTTCCATGATTATACAGATCACGGTGTAGATGTTTCCATGTTCATACAGATCATGGTGTAGATATTTCCATGTTTATACAGACCGCTGTGTTGATATTACCATGTTTATAGGGATAGCGGTGCAAATATTTCCAAACTTATACAGATAGCGGTGTAGTTATTAGCAAGTTTATACAGATAGCGGTGTAGATATTTCCCTGTATAAACAGATGTCTGTGTATATATTTCCATGTTTAAACAGATTGCGGTGTAGACATTTCCTTGTTTATACAAATAGCGGTGTAGTTATTTCCATGTTTATACAGATCACAGTGTAGATATCTCCTTGTTTATACAAATAGCGGTGTAGTTATTTCCATGGTTATACAGATAGCGGTGTAGATATTTCCTTGATTATTCAAATAGCGGTGTAGATATTTCCATGTTTACACAGATTGCGGTGTAGATATTTCCATCTTTCTTCAGATGGCATTGTAGATATTTCCATGTTTTTACAGATGGTTGTGTAGATATTTCCGTGTTTATATAGTGGTGTAGGTATTACCATGATTATAGAGATAGCGGTGTAGATATTTGCATGTTTATACAGATCGTGGTGAAGATATTTCCATGTTTTTACAGATCGCGGTGTAGATATTTCCATGTTTATACAGATAGCGGTGTAGATTTTTCCATGTTTATACAGATAGCGGTGTAGATATTTCCATGTTTATACAGACCGCGGTGTAGATATTTCCATGTTTATAGAGATAGCGGTGTAGATATTTCCATGTTTATACAGATCGCGGTGTAGATATTTCCATGTTTATACAGACAGCAGTGGAGACATTTGCATGTTTACACACATAGCGGTGTACATATTTCCATGTTTATGGAGACAGCGGTGTTGGTATTTCCATGTTTATACAGATAGCGGTGCAGATATTTCCATATTTATACAGATGCCTATGCAGATATTTCGATATTTATACAGAGGGCCTTGTAGATATTTCCATGTTTATACAGATGGCAGTGTAGATATTTCCATGTTCCTACCAATGACTGTGTAGGTATTTCCATGTTTATACAGATGGCTTTGTAGATATTTCCATGTTTATAGAGATAGCGGTGTAGAAATTTCCATGTTTATACAGATAGCGGTGTAGATATTTCCATGTTTATACAGACCGCGGTGTAGATATTTCCATGTTTATACAGATAGCGGTGCAGATAATTCCATGTTTGTACAGATGGCGGTGTTGATATTTCCATTTATACACTGATGACCGTGTAGATATTTCCATGTTTATACAGATGGCGGCACAGATATTTCTATGGATATGTAGTTGGCGGTGTAGATATTTCCACGTTTATACAGATAGTGGTGTAGTTATTTCCATGTTTATAGAGATAGCGGTGTAGATATTTCCTTGTTTCTACAGATGACTGTGTAGATATTTCCATGTTTGCACAGATGGCAGTGAAGATATTTCCATGTTTATAGAGATAGCGGTGTAGATATTTTCATGTTTATACAGATTGCGGTGGAGATTTGTCCATGATTATACAGATAGCATTGGAGATATTTCCATGTTAATACACATAGTGGTGTAGATATTTCCATGTTTATACAGATAGCGGTGAAGATATTTCCATGTTTATACAGATGTCTGTGCCGATATTTCCATGTTTATACAGAGCTCTATGTAGATATTTCCATGTTTATGTAGATGACAGTGTAGATATTTCCAGGTTTATACAGATGACTGTGTAGATATTTCCATATTAATACAGACGGCGGTGTAGTTATTTCCATGTTTATAGAGATAGCGGTGTAGACATTTCCATGTATACAGAGATAGCGGTTTAAATATTTCCATCTTTATACAGAGAGTTGTGTAGATATTTCCATATTTATACAGATGGCGGTGTAGATATTTCCATGTTTACAGAGATTGCGGTGTAGATATTTCCATGTTTATAGTGCAAGTGGTGTAGGTATTTCCATGTTTATAGAGATAGCATTGTAGACTTTTCCATATTTAAACAGGTAGCGGTGTAGGTATTTCCATGTTTATACAGATGGCGGTGTAGATATTTCCATGTTTCTAAAGATGGCAGTGAATATATTTCCTTGTTTATACAGATAGCGGTGTATATATTTACATGTATATACAGATAGCGGTGTAGAAATTTCCATGTTTACACAGATAGCAGTGGAGATATTTCCATGTTTATACAGATAGCGGTGTAGATATTTCCACGTTTATACTGATCGCGGTGTAGATATTTCCATGTTTATAGAGATGGCGGTGTAAATATTTCCATGTTCATAGAGATTGAGGTGTTGATTTTTCCATGTTTATAGAGATAGCTGTGTGGATATTTCCATGTTTATACAGATAGGGGTGTAGATATTTCCACGTTTATAGAGATGACGGTGTAGATATTTCCATGTTTATACAGATCACGGTGTAGTTATTTCCATGTTTATACAGATCACGGTGTAGATATTTCCATGTTTATACAGATCATGGTGTAGATATTTCCATGTTTATACAGATCGCGATGTTGATATTACCATGTTTATGGGGATAGCGGTGCAAATATTTCCACATTTATAGAGATATCGGTGTAGTTATTACCATGTTTATACAGATAGCGGTGTAGATATTTCGATGTATAAACAGATGTCTGTGTATATATTTCCATGTTTAAACAGATGGCGGGGTAGATATTTCCTTGTTTATACAAATAGCGGTGTAGTTATTTCCATGTTTATACAGTTATCGGTGTAGATATTTCCGTGTATATACAGATGGCTGTGTAGATATTTCCATTTTTCTACAGATGGCTGTGTAGATATTTCCATGTTTATACAGATCACTTTGTAGGTATTTCCATGTTTATACAGATGGCGGTGTAGGTATTTCCATGTTTATAGAGATAGCTGTGTAGATATTTCCATGTTTATAGAGATAGCGCTGTAGATATTTCCATGTTTATACAGATCGCAGTGTAGATATTTCCATGTTTCTACAGACAGCAGTGGAGACATTTGCATGTTTATACACATAGCGGTGTACATATTTCCATGTTTATGGAGACAGCGGTGTTGGTATTTCCATGTTTATACAGATAGCGGTGCAGATATTTCCATGTTTATACAGATGCCTATGCAGATATTTCCATATTTATACAGAGGGCTTTGTAGATATTTCCATGTTTATACAGATGACTTTGTAGTTATTTCCAAGTTTATACAGATGGCGATGTAGGTATTTCCATGTTTATAAAGATAGCTTTGTAGTTATATCCATGTTTATAGAGACAGCAGTGTAGATATTTCCATGTTTATAGAGACAGCAGTGTAGATATTTCCATGTTTATATAGATGGTGGTGTAGATATTTCCATGTTTATAGAGATAGTGGTGTAGATATTTCCATATTTATGCAGATAACGGTGTAGATATTTCCATGTTTATACAGATAGCCGTGTAAATATTTCCATGTTTATACAGATCACGGTGTAGATATTTCCATGTTTATAGAGATAGCGGTGTAGATATTTCCATGTTTATACAGATAGCGATGTAGATATTTCCATGTTTATACAGACCATGCTGTAAATATTTCCATGTTTATACAGAAAGCGGTGTAGTTATTTCCATGTTTATATAGATAGCGGGGTAGATGTTTCCATGTATATACACATGGCTGTGTATATATTTCCAAGTTTATAGAGATGGCGGTGTAGATATTTCCATGTTTATACAGATAACTTTGTAAGTATTTCCATGTTTATAGAGATGGTGGTGTAGATATTTCGATGTTTATAGAGACAGCAATGGAGATGTTTCCATGTCAATACAGACAGCGGTGTAGATATTTCCATGTTTATACTGATCGCGGTGTAGATATTTCCATTTTTATAGAGATGGCGGTGTAGATATTTCCATGTTCATAGAGATAGCGGTGTTGATTTTTCCATGTTTATAGAGATAGCGGTGTGGATTTTCTATATTTATACAGATAGGGGTGTAGATATTTCCATGTTTATTGAGATGTCGGTGTAGATATTTCCATGATTATACAGATCACGGTGTAGATGTTTCCATGTTCATACAGATCATGGTGTAGATATTTCCATGTTTATACAGACCGCTGTGTTGATATTACCATGTTTATAGGGATAGCGGTGCAAATATTTCCAAACTTATACAGATAGCGGTGTAGTTATTAGCAAGTTTATACAGATAGCGGTGTAGATATTTCCCTGTATAAACAGATGTCTGTGTATATATTTCCATGTTTAAACAGATTGCGGTGTAGACATTTCCTTGTTTATACAAATAGCGGTGTAGTTATTTCCATGTTTATACAGATCACAGTGTAGTTATCTCCTTGTTTATACAAATAGCGGTGTAGTTATTTCCATGGTTATACAGATAGCGGTGTAGATATTTCCTTGATTATTCAAATAGCGGTGTAGATATTTCCATGTTTACACAGATTGCGGTGTAGATATTTCCATCTTTCTTCAGATGGCATTGTAGATATTTCCATGTTTTTACAGATGGTTGTGTAGATATTTCCGTGTTTATATAGTGGTGTAGGTATTACCATGATTATAGAGATAGCGGTGTAGATATTTGCATGTTTATACAGATCGTGGTGAAGATATTTCCATGTTTTTACAGATCGCGGTGTAGATATTTCCATGTTTATACAGATAGCGGTGTAGATTTTTCCATGTTTATACAGATAGCGGTGTAGATATTTCCATGTTTATACAGACCGCGGTGTAGATATTTCCATGTTTATAGAGATAGCGGTGTAGATATTTCCATGGTTATACAGATCGCGGTGCAGATAATTCCATGTTTGTACAGATGGCGGTGTTGATATTTCCATCTATACACTGATGACCGTGTAGATATTTCCATGTTTATACAGATGGCGGCACAGATATTTCTATGGATATGTAGATGGCGGTGTAGATATTTCCATGTTTATACAGATAGTGGTGTAGTTATTTCCATGTTTATAGAGATTGCGGCGTAGATATTTCCATGTTTCTACAGATGACTGTGTAGATATTTCCATGTTTGTACAGATGGCAGTGTAGATATTTCCATGTTTATAGAGATAGCGGTGTTGATATTTTCATGTTTATACAGATTGCGGTGGAGATTTGTCCATGTTTATACAGACAGCATTGGAGATATTTGCACGTTAATACACATAGCGGTGTAGATATATCCATGTTTATACAGCTAGCGGTGAAGATATTTCCATGTTTATACAGATGGCTGTGCCGATATTTCCATGTTTATACAGAGTTCTCTGTAGATATTTCCATGTTTATATAGACGACAGTGTGGATATTTCCAGGTTTATACCGATGACTGTGCAGATATTTCCATATTAATACAGATGGCGGTGTAGATATTTCCATGTTTATAGAGATAGCGGTGTAGGCATTTCCATGTATATAGAGAGAGCGGTTTAAATATTTGCATCTTTATACAGAGAGTTGTGTAGATATTTCCATATTTATACAGATGGCGATGTAGATACAGCCATGTTTCTGAGTATGGCAGTGTAGATATTTTCATGTTTACATAGATGGCGGTGTAGATATTTCCATGTTTACAGAGATTGCGGTGTAGATATTTCCATGTTTATAGTGCAAGTGGTGTAGGTATTTCCATGTTTATAGAGTTAGCATTGTAGACATTTCCATATTTAAACAGGTAGCGGTGTAGGTATTTCCATGTTTATACAGATGGTGGTGTAGATATTTCCATGTTACTAAAGATGGCAGTGTAGATATTTCCTTGTTTATACAGGTAGCGGTGTATATATTTACATGTTTATACAGATAGCGGTGTAGAAATGTCCATGTTTACACAGATAGCGGTGGAGATATTTCCCTGTTTATACAGATAGCTATGTAGACATTTCCTTGTTTATACAGATAGCGGTGTAGATATTTCCATGTTTATACAGATAGCGGTATAGATATTTCCATGTTTATACAGATGGCTGTGTAGATATTTCCATGCTTATACAGATGGCTGTGTAGATATTTCCATGTTTATACAGATGACTTTGTAGTTATTTCCATGTTTATACAGATGGCGGTGTAGATATTTCCATGTTTATAGAGATAGCTGTGTAGATATTTCCATGTTTACACAGATAGCGGTCTAGATATTTCCATGTTTATACAGATCGCGTTGTATATATTTCCATGATTATGCAGATCGCGGTGTAGTTATTTCCATGTTTATACAGATAGCAGTGTAGATATTTCCATGTTTATACAGATGGCGGTGTAGTTATTTCCATGTTTATAGAGATAGCGGTGTAGATATATCCATGTTCATAGAGATAGCAGTGAGGATATTTCCATGTTTATACAGATAGCAGTGTAGATATTTCCAGTTTTATAGAGATAGCGGTTTAGATATTTCATATTTATACAGATAGTGGTGTAGATATTTCCATGTTTATACAGATTGCGGTTTAGATATTTCCATGTTTATACAGATAGCGTTGTAGATATTTCCACGTTTATACAGATGACGGTGTAGATATTTCCATCTTTCTACAAATGTCAGTGTAGATATTTCCATGTTTATATAGATGGCATTGTAGACATTTTCTTGTTTATGTAGATGGCGTTGTAGATACCTCCATGTTTAAAGAGATGGCGGTGTTTATGTTTCCATGTTGTTGGAGATAGCGGTGTAGATATTTCCATGTTTAAAGAAATAGCGGTGTAGTTATTTCCATGTTTATAGAGATAGCGGTGCAGATATTTCCATGTTTATACAGATCATGGTGTAGATATTTCCATGTTTATACATATACCGGTGTAGATATTTCCATGTTTCTTCTGATGACTGTGAAGATATTTCCATGTTTTTACAGATGGCAGTTTAGATTTGTCAATGTTTATAGAGATGGCGCTGTAGATATTTCCATGTTTATACAGATGAATTTGTAGGTATTTCCATGTGTATACAGGTGACATTGTAGATATTTCCATGTATATACAGATGGTGGTGTAGATATTTCCATGTTTATACAGACCGCGGTGTAGATATTTCCATGTTTATACAGATAGCGGTGCAGATATTTCCATGTTTGTACAGATGGCGGTGTTGATATTTCCGTCTATACACAGATGAACGTGTAGAATATTTCCATGTTGATACAGACGGTGGCACAGATGTTTCCATGGATATGTAGATGGCGGTGTAGATATTTCCATGTTTATACAGAGAGCGGTGTAGTTATTTCCATGTTTATATAGGTAGCGGTGTAGATATTTCCATGTATATACAGATGGCTGTGTACATATTTGCATGTTTATGCAGATGGCGTTGTAGTTATTTCCATGTTTTTACAGATAACATAGCAAGTATTAGCATGTTTATACAGATAGCGGTGTACATATTTCCAGGTTTATATAGATCGTGGTGAAGATATTTCCATGTTTATACAGATCGCGGTGTAGATATTTCCATGTTTATACAGATCACGGTGTAGATATTTCCATGTTTATACAGATAGTGGTGTTGATTTTTCCATGTTTATAGAGATAGCGGTGTGAATATTTCCATGTTTATACAGATAGGGGTGTAGATATTTCCACGTTTATAGAGATGGCGGTGTAGATATTTCCATGTTTATACAGATCACGGTGTTGATATATGCTTGTTTATACAAATAGAGGTGTAGTTATTCCCATGTTTATACAGATAGCAGTGTAGATATTTCCATGTATATACAGTTGGCTGTGTAGATATTTCCATGATTATACAGATGGCTGTGTGGATATTTCCATGTTTATACAGATGACTTTCTAGGTATTTCCATGTATATACAGATAGCGGTGTAGATATTTCCATGTTTCTAGAGATAGCGGTATAGATATTTCCATCTTTCTACAGATGACAGTGTAGATATTTCCATGTTTATAGAGATGACGGTGTAGATATTTCCATATTTATACAGATGTCTGTGTAGATATTTCCATGTTTATACAGATGGCTTTGTAGATATTTCCAAGTTTATACAGATGACTTTCTAGGTATTTCCATGTTTATACAGATGCCGGTGGAGATAATTCCATGTTTATAGAGATAGCTGTGTAGATATTTCCATGTTTATACAGATCACGGTGTAAATATTTCCATGTTTATAAAGATCGCGGTGTAGATATTTCCATGTTTATACAGATAGCGGTGTAGATATTTCAATGTTTATAGAGATAGCGGTGTAGTTATTTCCATGTTTATAGACATAGCGGTGTAGATATTTCCATGTTTATATAGATGGCGTTGTAGATACTTCTATGTTTATACCGAAAGCGGTGTTGGTATTTCCACGTTTATACAGATAGCGATGTAGATATTTCCATGTTTATACAGCTCACGGTGCAGATATTTATATCTTTATACAGATTGCATTGTAGATAATTCCTTATTCACACAGATGGTGGTGTAGATGTTTCCATGTTTATACAGATGGCGGAGAAGTTAATTCCATGTTTATGGAGATGGCAGTGTAGATATTTTCATGTTTATAGAGATGGCGGTGTAGATATTTCCATGTTTATAGAGATAGCAGTGTAGATATTTCCATGTTTTTACAGATGGCGGTGTTGATGTTTCCATCTATACACAGATTGCTGTGTAGGTATTTCCATGTGTATACAGATGGCATTGTGGATATTTCCACGTTTCTACAGATGGTGGTGTAGATATTTCCATGTTTACACAGATGACTGTATAGGTATTTCCATGTTTATAGAAATGGCGGTGTAGGTATTTCCATGTTTATAGACATAGCGGTGTAGATATTTCCATGTTTGTATAGATGGCGTTGTAGATATTTCCATGTTTATACCGATAGCGGTGTTGGTATTTCCACGTTTATACAGATAGCGATGTAGATATTTCCATGTTTATACAGCTCGCTGTGCAGATATTTATATCTTTATACAGACGGCATTCTTGATATTTCCTTATTCACACAGATGGCGGTGTAGATGTTTCCATGTTTATACAGATGACGGAGAAGTTAGTTCCATGTTTATGGAGATGGCAGTGTAGATATTTTCATGATTATAGAGATGGCGGTGTAGATATTTCGATGTTTATAGAGATAGCAGTGTTGATATTTCCATGTTTATACAGATGGCGGTGTAGATATTTCCATGTTTATATAGATGATGGTGTAGATATTACCATGTTTATACAGATAGCGGTGTAGATATATCCATGTTTATACAGATCGTGGTGAAGATATTTCCATGGATATACAGATCACAGTGTAGCTATTTCCATGTTTATACAGATACCGATATAGATATTTCCATGTTTATACAGATAGCGGTGTAGATATTTCCATGTTTATAGAGATAGCAGTGTAGATATTTACATGTTTATACAGATGGCTGTGTAGATATTTCCATGTGAATACAGATGGCATTGTAGATATTTCCATGTTTATACAGATGACTGTATAGGTATTTCCATGTTTATAGATTTAGCGGTGTAGATATTTCCATGGATATGCAGATGGCGGTGGAGATAGTTCCATGTTTATACAGATAGCGGTGGAGATATTTCCATGTTAGTACAGATGGCGGTGTTGATGTTTCCATCTATACACAGATTGACGTGTGGGTATTTAAATGTGTATACAGATGGCATTGAAGATATTTCCATGTTTATACAGATGGTGGTGTAGATATTTCCATGTTTACACAGATGACTTTGTAGGTTTTTCCATGTTTATACAGATGGCAGTGTAGATATTTCCATGTTTATAGAGATAGCTGTGTAGATATTTCCATGTTTATACAGATAGCGGTGTAGATATTTCCATGTTTATAAAGACCGCGGTGTAGATATTTCCATGTTTATACAGATCGCGGTGTAGATATTTCCATGTTTGTATAGATAGCGGTGTAGATATTTCCATGTTTTTACGGATATCGGTGTAGATATTTCCATGTTTACACAGATTGCCGTGTAGATATTTCCATATTTCTACAGATGGCATTGTAGATATTTCCATGTTTATATAGATGGCGGTGTAGATATTTCCGTGTTTATATAGATGGTGGTGTAGATATTACCATGTTTATACAGGTAGCGGTGTAGATATTTCCATGTATATACAGATCGTGGTGAAGATATTTCCATGTTTATACAGATCGCGGTGTAGATATTTCCATGTTTGTACAGATCACGGTGTAGATATTTCCATGTTTATACAGATAGCGGAGTAGTTATTTCCATGTTTATAGAGGTAGCGTTGTAGGTATTTCCATGTTTATAGACATAGCTGTGTAGATATTTCCATGTTTATATAGATGGCGTTGTAGATATTACCATGTTTATACCGATAGCGGTGTTGGTATTTCCACGTTTCTACAGATAGCGATGTAGATATTTCCATGTTTATGCAGCTCACTGTGCAGATATTTATATCTTTATAAAGATGGCATTGTAGATATTTCCTTGTTCACACAGATGGCGATGTAGATATTTCCATGTTTATACAGATGGCGGAGTAATTAGTTCCATGTTTATGGAGATGGCAGTGTAGATATTTTCATGTTTATAGAGATGGCGGTGTAGATATTTCTATGTTTATAGAGATAGCAGTGTAGATATTTACATGTTTATACAGATGGTTGTGTAGATATTTCCATGTGTATACAGATGGCATTGTAGATATTTCCATGTTTATACAGATGACTGTATAGGTATTTCCATGTTTTTACAGATGGCAGTGCAGATATTTCCATGTTTATAGAAATAGCGGTGTAGATATTTCCATGTTTGCACAGATGGCGGTGCTGATATTTCCATCTATACACAGATGGCCGTGTAGATATTTCCATGTTTATACAGATGGCGGCATAGATATTTCCATGGACATGCAGATGGCGGTGTAGATATTTCCATGTTTATACAGATAGCGGTGTAGATATTTCCATGTTTACACAGATGGTGGTGTAGATATTTCCGTGTTTATACACATGGCGGAGTAGATACTTCCATCTTTATGGAGATGGCAGTGTAGATATTTTAATGTTTATAGAGATGGCGGTGTAGATATTTCCATATTTATAGAGATAGCGGTGTACATATGTCCATCTTTCTACAGATGGCAGTGTAGATATTTCCATGTTTATACAGAAGACCGTTTATATATTTCCATATTTATACAGATGTCTGTGTAGATATTTCCATGTGTATACAGATGGTATTGTAGGTGTTTCCATGTTTATACAGATGGTGGTGTAGATATTTCCATGTTTATTCAGATGACTGTGTAGATATTTCCATGTTTTTACAGAGGGCAGTGTAGATATTTCAGTGTTTATGGAGATGGCGCTGTAGATATTTCCATGTTTAAACAGATAACGGTGGATATATTTCCATGTTTATACACATACCGGTGTACATACTTCCATGTTTATACAGACAGCGGTGTAGGTATTTCCATGTTTATACAGATAGCGGTGCAGATATTTCCATGTTTACACAGATGCCTATGCAGTTATTTCCATATTTATACAGAGGGCTGTGTAGATATTTCTATGTTTATACAGATGGCGGTGTAGATATTTCCATGTTCCTACACATGACTGTGTAGGTATTTCCATGTTTATACAGATGGTTTTGTAGATATTTCCATGTTTATAGAGATAGAGGTGTAGATATTTCCATGTTCATACAGATTGCGCCGTATATATGTCCAAGTATATACAGATCGTGGTGTAGATATTTCCAAGTTTATACAGATACCGGTGTAGATATTTCCATGTTTATACAGACCGCAGTGTAGATAATTCCATGTTTATAGAGATAGCAGTGTAGATATTTTCATGTTTGTACAGATGGCGGTGTTGATGTTTCCATCTATTCACAGATTGCCATGTAGTTATTTCCATGTGTATACAGATGGCATTGTAGATATTTCCATGTTTATACAGATGGCGGTGTAGATATTTCCATGTTTATAGAGATAGCGGTGTAGATATTTCCATATTTATACAGAAAACGGTGTAGAAATTTCCATTTTTATACAGATAGCGGTGTAAATATTTCCATGTTTATACAGACCACGGTGTAGGAACTTCCATTTTTATACAGATAGCGGTGTAAATATTTCCATGTTTATACAGATCACGGTGTAGATATTTCCATGTTTATACAGATAGCGGTGTAGATATTTTCATGTTTACACAGATGGTGGTGTAGATATTTCCGTGTTTATACACATGGTGGAGTAGATACTTCCATCTTTATGGAGATGGCAGTGTAGATATTTTCATGTTTATAGAGATGGCGGTGTAGATATTTCCATATTTATAGAGACAGCGGTGTACATATTTCCATCTTTCTACAGATGGCAGTGTAGATATTTCCATGTTTATACAGAAGGCCGTGTAGATATTTCCATGTTTATATAGAAGGCCGTGTAGATTTTTCCATATTTATACAGATGTCTGTGTAGATATTTCCATGTGTATACAGAAGGTATTGTAGGTATTTCCATGTTTATATAGATGGTGGTGTAGATATTTCCATGTTTATTCAGATGACTGTGTAGATATTTCCATGTTTTTACAGAGGGCAGTGTAGATATTTCAATGTTTATGGAGATGGCGCTGTAGATATTTCCATGTTTAAACAGATAACGGTGGATATATTTCCATGTTTATACACATACCGGTGTACATACTTCCATGTTTATACAGACAGCGGTGTAGGTATTTCCATGTTTATACAGATAGCGGTGCAGATATTTCCATGTTTACACAGATGCCTATGCAGATATTTCCATATTTATACAGAGGGCTGTGTAGATATTTCTATGTTTATACAGATGGCTGTGCCGATATTTCCATGTTTATACAGAGTTATCTTTAGCTATTTCGATGTTTATATTGATGACAGTGTAGATATTTCCAGGTTTATACAGATGACTGTGTAGATATTTCCATGTTAATACAGATGGCGGTGAAGATATTTCCATTTTTATACAGATCACGTTGTAGATATTTCCATGTTTATTCAGATCGCTGTGTAGATATTTCCATGTTTATAGAGATGGCGTTGTAGATATTTCCATGTTTATACACATCACGGTGTAGATATTTCCATGTTTATACAGATCGCGGTGTAGTTATTTCCATGTTTATACAGATCATGTTGTAGATATTTCCATGTTTATACAGATCGCGCTGTTGTTATTACCATGTTTATAGGGAAAGCGGTGCAAATATTTCCACATTTATGCAGAGAGCGGTGTAGTTATTAGCATGTTTATTCAGATAGCGGTGTAGTTATTTCGATGTGTGAACAGATGTCTGTGTATATATTTCCATGTTTAAACAGATGGCGGTGTAGATATTTCCTTGTTTATACAATTAGCGGTGTAGTTATTTCCATGTTTATACAGATCACGGTGTAGATATTTCCTTGTTTATACAAATAGCGGTGTAGTTATTTCAATGTTTGTACAGATAGCGGTGTAGATATTTCCTTGTTTATACAGATAGCGGTGTAAATATTTCCATGTTTATACAGATCACGGTGTAGATATTTCCTTGTTTATACAAATAGCGGTGTAGTTATTTCCATGTTTGTACAGATAGCGGTGTAGATAGTTCCATGTATGTACAGATGGTTGTGTAGATATTTCCATGTTTATACAGATGGCTGTGTAGATATTTCCATGTTCATACAGATGACTTTGTAGGTATTTCCATGTTTATACAGATGGCGGTGTAGATATTTCCATGTTTATAGAGATAGCTGTGAAGATATTTCCATCTTTATAGAGATAGCTGTGTAGATATTTCCATGTTTATACAGATAGCGGTGTAGATATTTCCATTTTTATACTGATAGTGGTGTAAATATTTCCATGTTTATAGAGATAGCTGTGTAGATATTTCCATGTTTATAGAGATAGCGGTGTAGATATTTCCATTTTTATACAGATAGTGGTGTAAATATTTCCATGTTTATACAGACTGCGGTGTAGATATTTCCATGGTTATACAGATAGCAGTGCAGATATTTCCATGTTTGTACAGATGGCGGTGTTGATATTTCCATCTATACACAGATGACCGTGCAGTTATTTCCATGTTTATACAGATGGCGGCGCAGATATTTCCATGGATATGTAGATGGCGGTGTAGATATTTCCATGTTTATACAGATGGCAGTGTAGATATTTCCATGTTTATACAAACAGCGGTGTAGTTATTTCCATGTTTATATAGATAGCAGTGGAGATATTTCCATGTTTATACAGATAGCAGTGTAGATATTTCCATGTTTATACTGATCGTGGGGTAGATATTTCCATGTTTATAGAGATGGCGGTGCAGATATTTCCATGTTCATGGAGATAGCGGTGTTGATATTTCCATGTTTATAGAGATAGCGGTGTTCATATTTCCATATTTATACAGATAGGGGTGTATGTATTTCCATGTTTATAGAGATGGCGGTGTAGATATTTCCATGTTTATACAGATCACGGTGTAGATATTTGCTTGTTTATAAAAATAGCGGTGTAGTTATTTCTTTATTTATACAGATAGCGGTGTAAATATTTCCATGTATATACAGATGGCTGTGTAGATATTTCCATGTTTATACAGATGGCTGTGTAGATATTTCCATGTTTATACAGATGAGTTTGTAGTTATTTCCATGTTTATGCAGATGGCGGTGTAGATATTTCCATGTTTATAGAGATAGCTGTGTAGATGTTTCCATGTTTATTCAGATAGCGTTGTAGATATTTCCATGTATATACAGATGATTGTAAAGGTATTTCCATGTTTTTACAGATGGCAGTGCAGATATTTCCATGTTTATAGAGATAGCGATGTAGATATTTCCATGTTTGTAGAGATGGCGGTGTTGATATTTCCATGTACACACAGATGGCCGTGTAGATATTTCCATGTTTATACAGATTGCGGCGTAGATATTTCCAAGGACATGAAGATGGCGGTGTAGATATTTCCATGTTTATACAGATAGCGGTGTAGATATTTCCATGTTTACACAGATGGTGGTGTAGATATTTCCATGTTTATAGAGATAGCGGTGTAGATATTTCCATATTTATACAGATAACGGTGTAGAAATTTCCATTTTTATACAGATAGCGGTGTAAATATTTCCATGTTTATACAGATCACGGTGTAGATATTTCCATGTTTATACAGATAGCGGTGTAGATATTTTCATGTTTACACAGATGGTGGTGTAGATATTTCCGTGTTTATACACATGGCGGAGTAGATACTTCCATCTTTATGGAGATGGCAGTGTAGATATTTTCATTTTTATAGAGATGGCTGTGTAGATATTTCCATATTTATAGAGATAGCGGTGTACATATTTCCATCTTTCTACAGATGGCAGTGTAGATATTTCCATGTTTATACAGAAGGCCGTGTAGATATTTCCATGTTTATATAGAAGGCCGTGTAGATATTTCCATATTTATACAGATGTCTGTGTAGATATTTCCATGTGTATACAGATGGTATTGTAGGTATTTCCATGTTTATACAGATGGTGGTGTAGATATTTCCATGTTTATTCAGATGACTGTGTAGATATTTCCATGTTTTTACAGAGGGCAGTGTAGATATTTCAATGTTTATAGAGATGGCGCTGTAGATATTTCCATGTTTAAACAGATAACGGTGGATATATTTCCATGTTTATACACATACCGGTGTACATACTTCCATGTTTATACAGACAGCGGTGTAGGTATTTCCATGTTTATACAGATAGCGGGGCAGATATTTCCATGTTTACACAGATGCCTATGCAGATATTTCCATATTTATACAGAGGGCTGTGTAGATATTTCTATGTTTATACAGATGGCAGTGTAGATATTTCCATGTTCCTACACATGACTGTGTAGGTATTTCCATGTTTATACAGATGGTTTTGTAGATATTTCCATGTTTATAGAGATAGCGGTGCAGATATTTCCATGTTCATACAGATTGCGCCGTATATATGTCCATGTTTATACAGATCGTGGTGTAGATATTTCCATGTTTATACAGATACCGGTGTAGATATTTCCATGTTTATACAGACCGCAGTGTAGATAATTCCATGTTTATAGAGATAGCAGTGTAGATATTTTCATGTTTGTACAGATGGCGGTGTTGATGTTTCCATCTATACACAGATTGCCGTGTAGTTATTTCCATGTGTATACAGATGGCATTGTAGATATTTCCATGTTTATACAGATGGCGGTGTAGATATTTCCATGTTTATAGAGATAGCGGTGTAGATATTTCCATATTTATACAGATAACGGTGTAGAAATTTCCATTTTATACAGATAGCGGTGTAAATATTTCCATGTTTATACAGATCACGGTGTAGATATTTCCATGTTTATAAAGATAGCCGTGTAGATATTTCCATGTTTATACAGATAGTGGTGTAGATATTTCCATGTTTATACAGACCGCGGTGTAGATATTTCCATGGTTATGCAGATAGCGGTGCAGATATTTCAATGTTTGTACAGATGGCGGTGTTGATATTTCCATCTATACACAGATGACCGTGTAGATATTTCCATGTTTACACAGATAGCAGTGTAGTTATTTCCATGTTTGTATAGATAACGGTGTAGATATTTCCATGTATATACACATGGCTGTGTAGATATTTCCATGTTTATACAGATGGCGGTGTAGATATTTCCATGTTTATACAGATAACTTTGTAAGTATTTCCATGTTTATACAGATGGCAGCGTAGATATTTCCAAGGACATGCAGATGGCGGTGTAGATATTTCCATGTTTATACAGATAGCGGTGTAGATTTTTCCTTGTTTACACAGATGGTGGTGTAGATATTTCCGTGTTTATACACATGGCGGAGGAGATACTTCCATCTTTATGGAGATGGCAGTGTAGATATTTTCATGTTTATAGAGATGGCGGTGTAGATATTTCCATATTTATAGAGATAGCGGTTTACATATTTCCATCTTTCTACAGAAGGCCGGGTAGATATTTCCATATTTATACAGATGTCTGTGTAGATATTTCCATGTGTATATAGATGGTATTGTAGGTATTTCCATGTTTATACAGATGGTGGTGTAGATATTTCTATGTTTATTCAGATGACTGTGTGTATATTTCAATGTTTTTACAGAGGGCAGTGTAGATATTTCTATGTTTATACAGATGGCAGTGTAGATATTTAAATGTTCCTACACATGACTGTGTAGGTATTTCCATGTTTATACAGATGACTTTGTAGGTATTTCCATGTTAATAGAGATAGCGGTGCAGACATTTCCTTGTTTATACAGATAGTGGTGTAGATATTTCCATGTATATACAGATGGCTGTGTAGATATTTCCATGTTTATACAGATGGCTTTGTAGATATTTCCATGTTTATACAGATGGCTGTGCCGATATTTCCATGTTTATACAGAGTTATCTTTAGCTATTTCGATGTTTATATAGATGACAGTGTAGATATTTCCAGGTTTATACAGATGACTGTGTAGATATTTCCATGTTAATAAAAATGGCGGTGTAGATATTTCCATGTTTATACAGATCACGTTGTAGATATTTCCATGTTTATTCAGATCGCGGTGTAGATATTTCCATGTTTATACAGATAGCGGTGTAGATATTTCCATGTTTATACAGATGGCGGTGGAGATATTTCCATGTTTATAGAGATAGCGGTGTAGATATTTCCATGTTTATTGAGATAGCGGTGTAAATATTTCCATATTTAGACAGATAGTGGTTTAGATATTTCCATGTTTTTACAGATAGCGGTGTAGATATTTCCATCTTTATTCAGAGAGTGCTGTACATATTTCCATGTTTATACAGATCACTGTGTAGATATTTCCATGTTTATACTGATAACGTTGTAGATATTTCCATTTTATACAAACGGTGGTGTAGATATTTCCATGTTCCTACACATGACTGTGTAGTTATTTCCATGTTTATACAGATGGCGGTGTAGATATTTCCATATTTATAGAGATAGCAGTGTAGATATTTCCAGGTTTATACAGATAGTGGTGTAAATATTTCCATGTTTATACAGATCGCGGTGTAGATATTTCCATGTTTATACAGATACCGGTGTAGATATTGCCATGTTTATACAGACTGCAGTTTAGGTATTTCTATGTTTATGCAGATAGCGGTGTAGATATTTCCATGTTTGTACAGATGGCGGTGTTGATATTTCCATCTGTACACAGATTGCCTTGTAGATATTTCCATCTTTATACAGATGGCGTTGTAGATGTTTCCATGGATATGAAGATGGCGGTGTGGATATTTCCATGTTTATAGAGATAGCGGTGTAGGTATTTCCATGTTTATAGACATAACGGTGTAGGTATTTCCATGTTTATATAGATGGCGTTGTAGATATTTCCATGTTTATACCGATAGCGGTGTTGGTATTTCCACGTTTATACAGATAGCGATGTAGATATTTCCATGTTTATACAGCTCGCGGTGCAGATATTTATATCTTTATACAGATGGCATTTTAGATATTTCCTTATTCACAGAGATGGCGGTGTAGATGTTTCCTTGTTTACACAGATGGCGGAGTAGTTTGTTCCATGTTTATGGAGATGGCAGTGTAGATATTTTCATGTTTATAGAGATGGCGGTGTAGATATTTCCATGCTTATAGAGATAGCAGTGTAGATATTTACATGTTTATCCAGATGGATGTGTAGATATTTCCATGTGTATACAGATGGCATTGTAGTTATTTCCATGTTTATACAGATGACTGTATAGGTATTTCCATGTTTTTACAGATGGCAGTGCAGATATTTCCATGTTTATACAGATAGCGGTGTAGATATTTCCATGTATAAACAGATGTCTCTGTAGATATTTCCATGTTTAAACAGATGGTGGTGTAGATATTTCCTTGTTTATACAAATAAATGTGTATTTATTTCCAAGTTTATACAGATAGCGGTGAAGATATTTCCATGTATATACAGACGGCTGTGTAGATATTTCCATGTTTATACAGATGGCTGTGTAGATATTTCCATGTTTAAACAGATGACTTTGTAGGTATTTCCATGTTTATACAGATTGCGGTGTAGATATTTCCATGTTTATAGAGATAGCTGTGTAGATATTTCCATGTTTATACAGATCGCGGTGTAGATATTTCCATGTTATACAGATCGCGGTGTAGATATTTCCATGTTTATACAGATCGCGGTGTAGATATTTCCATGTTCCTACACATGACTGTGTTGGTATTTCCATGTTTATACAGATGGCTTTGTAGATATTTCCATGTTTATAGAGATAGCGGTGTAGATATTTCCATGTTTATACAGATAGCGGTGTAAATATTTCCATGTTTATACAGATCGTGGTGTAGAAATTTCCATGTTTATACAGACCGCAGTGTAGATATTTCCATGATTATACAGATGGCGGTGTAGATATTTCCATGTTTATAGAGATAGCGGTGTAGGTATTTCCATATTTATACAGATAACGGTGTACATATTTCCATGTTTATACAGATAGCAGTGTAAATATTTCCATGTTTATACAGATCACGGTGTAGATATTTCCATGTATATAGAGATAGCGGTGTAGATATTTCCATGTTTATACAGATAGCGGTGTAGATATTTCCATGTTTATACAGAACGCGGTGTAGATATTTCCATGTTTATACAGATAGCGGTGTAGATATTTCCACGTGTGTACAGATGGCGGTGTTGATATTTCCATCTATACACAGATGACCATGTAGATATTTCCATGTATATGCAGACGGCGGCGCAGATATTTCCATGGATATGTAGATGGCGGTGTAGATATTTCCATGTTTTTACAGATAGCGGTGTAGTTATTTCCATGTTTATATAGATAGCGTAGTAGATATTTCCATGGATTTACACATGGCTATGTTGGTATTTCCATGTTTATACAGATGGCGGTGTTGATATTTCCATGTTTATACCGATAACTTTGTAAGTATTTCCATGTTTATACAGATGGCGGTGTAGATATTTCGATGTTTATAGAGATAGCAGTGGAGATATTTCCATGTTTATAGAGATAGCGGTGTAGATATTTCCACGTTTATACTGATCGCGGTGTAGATATTTTCATGTTTGTAGAGATGGCGGTGTAGATATTTCCATGTTCATAGAGATAGCGGTGTTGATTTTTCCATGTTTATAGAGATAGGGGTGTGGATATTTCCAAGTTTATACAGATAGGGGTGTAGATATTTCCGTGTTTATAGAGATGGCGGTGTAGATATTTCCATGTTTATACAGATCGCGATGTAGTTATTTCCATGTTTATACAGATCATGTTGTAGATATTTCCATGTTTATACAGATCGCGCTGTTGTTATTACCATGTTTATAGGGATAGCGGTGCAAATATTTCCACATTTATGCAGAGAGCGGTGTAGTTATTAGCATGTTTATTCAGATAGCGGTGTAGTTATTTCGATGTGTGAACAGATGTCTGTGTATATATTTCCATGTTTAAACAGATGGCGGTGTAGATATTTCCTTGTTTATACAATTAGCGGTGTAGTTATTTCCATGTTTATACAGATCACGGTGTAGATATTTCCTTGTTTATACAAATAGCGGTGTAGTTATTTCAATGTTTGTACAGATAGCGGTGTAGATATTTCCTTGTTTATACAGATAGCGGTGTAAATATTTCCATGTTTATACAGATCACGGTGTAGATATTTCCTTGTTTATACAAATAGCAGTGTAGTTATTTCCATGTTTATACAGATAGCGGTGTAGATATTTCCATGTATGTACAGATGGTTGTGTAGATATTTCCATGTTTATACAGATGGCTGTGTAGATATTTCCACGTTCATACAGATGACTTTGTAGGTATTTCCATGTTTATACAGATGGCGGTGTAGATATTGCCATGTTTATAGAGATAGCTGTGAAGATATTTCCATGTTTATAGAGATAGCTGTGTAGATATTTCCATGTTTATAGAGATAGCGGTGTAGATATTTCCATTTTTATACTGATAGTGGTGTAAATATTTCCATGTTTATACAGACTGCGGTGTAGATATTTCCATGGTTATACAGATAGCAGTGCAGATATTTCCATGTTTGTACAGATGGCGGTGTTGATATTTCCATCTATACACAGATGACCGTGTAGTTATTTCCATGTTTATACAGATGGCGGCGCAGATATTTCCATGGATATGTAGATGGCGGTGTAGATATTTCCATGTTTATACAGATGGCAGTGTAGATATTTCCATGTTTATACAAATAGCGGTGTAGTTATTTCCATGTTTATATAGATAGCAGTGGAGATATTTCCATGTTTATACAGATAGCAGTGTAGATATTTCCATGTTTATACTGATCGTGGGGTAGATATTTCCATGTTTATAGAGATGGCGGTGCAGATATTTCCATGTTCATAGAGATAGCGGTGTTGATATTTCCATGTTTATAGAGATAGCGGTGTTCATATTTCCATATTTATACAGATAGGGGTGTATGTATTTCCATGTTTATAGAGATGGCGGTGTAGATATTTCCATGTTTATACAGATCACGGTGTAGATATTTGCTTGTTTATAAAAATAGCGGTGTAGTTATTTCTTTATTTATACAGATAGCGGTGTAAATATTTCCATGTATATACAGATGGCTGTGTAGATATTTCCATGTTTATACAGATGGCTGTGTAGATATTTCCATGTTTATACAGATGAGTTTGTAGTTATTTCCATGTTTATGCAGATGGCGGTGTAGATATTTCCATGTTTATAGAGATAGCTGTGTAGATGTTTCCATGTTTATTCAGATAGCGTTGTAGATATTTCCATGTATATACAGATGATTGTAAAGGTATTTCCATGTTTTTACAGATGGCAGTGCAGATATTTCCATGTTTATAGAGATAGCGATGTAGATATTTCCATGTTTGTAGAGATGGCGGTGTTGATATTTCCATGTACACACAGATGGCCGTGTAGATATTTCCATGTTTATACAGATTGCGGCGTAGATATTTCCAAGGACATGAAGATGGCGGTGTAGATATTTCCATGTTTATACAGATAGCGGTGTAGATATTTCCATGTTTACACAGATGGTGGTGTAGATATTTCCATGTTTATAGAGATAGCGGTGTAGATATTTCCATATTTATACAGATAACGGTGTAGAAATTTCCATTTTTATACAGATAGCGGTGTAAATATTTCCATGTTTATACAGATCACGGTGTAGATATTTCCATGTTTATACAGATAGCGGTGTAGATATTTCCATGTTTACACAGATGGTGGTGTAGATATTTCCGTGTTTATACACATGGCGGAGTAGATACTTCCATCTTTATGGAGATGGCAGTGTAGATATTTTCATTTTTATAGAGATGGCTGTGTAGATATTTCCATATTTATAGAGATAGCGGTGTACATATTTCCATCTTTCTACAGATGGCAGTGTAGATATTTCCATGTTTATACAGAAGGCCGTGTAGATATTTCCATGTTTATATAGAAGGCCGTGTAGATATTTCCATATTTATACAGATGTCTGTGTAGATATTTCCATGTGTATACAGATGGTATTGTAGGTATTTCCATGTTTATACAGATGGTTTTGTAGATATTTCCATGTTTATAGAGATAGCGGTGCAGATATTTCCATGTTCATACAGATTGCGCCGTATATATGTCCATGTTTATACAGATCGTGGTGTAGATATTTCCATGTTTATACAGACACCGGTGTAGATATTTCCATGTTTATACCGACCGCAGTGTAGATAATTCCATGTTTATAGAGATAGCAGTGTAGATATTTTCATGTTTGTACAGATGGCGGTGTTGATGTTTCCATCTATACACAGATAGCCGTGTAGTTATTTCCATGTGTATACAGATGGCATTGTAGATATTTCCATGTTTATACAGATGGCGGTGTAGATATTTCCATGTTTATAGAGATAGCGGTGTAGATATTTCCATATTTATACAGATAACGGTGTAGAAATTTCCATTTTTATACAGATAGCGTTGTAAATATTTCCATGTTAATACAGATCACGGTGTAGATATTTCCATGTTTATACAGATAGCGGTGTAGATATTTTCATGTTTACACAGATGGTGGTGGAGATATTTCCGTTTTTATACACATGGCGGAGTAGATACTTCCATCTTTATGGAGATGGCAGTGTAGATATTTTCATTTTTATAGAGATGGCTGTGTAGATATTTCCATATTTATAGAGATAGCGGTGTACATATTTCCATCTTTCTACAGATGGCAGTGTAGATATTTCCATGTTTATACAGAAGGCCGTGTAGATATTTCCATGTTTATATAGAAGGCCGTGTAGATATTTCCATATTTATACAGATGTCTGTGTAGATATTTCCATGTGTATACAGATGGTATTGTAGGTATTTCCATGTTTATACAGATGGTGGTGTAGATATTTCCATGTTTATTCAGATGACTGTGTAGATATTTCCATGTTTTTACAGAGGGCAGTGTAGATATTTCAATGTTTATGGAGATGGCGCTGTAGATATTTCCATGTTTAAACAGATAACGGTGGATATATTTCCATGTTTATACACATACCGGTGTACATACTTCCATGTTTATACAGACAGCGGTGTAGGTATTTCCATGTTTATACAGATAGCGGTGCAGATATTTCCATGTTTACACAGATGCCTATGCAGATATTTCCATATTTATGCAGAGGGCTGTGTAGATATTCCTATGTTTATACAGATGGCAGTGTAGATATTTCCATGTTCCTACACATGACTTTGTAGCTATTTCCATGTTTATACAGATGGTTTTGTAGATATTTCCATGTTTATAGAGATAGCGGTGCAGATATTTCCATGTTCATACAGATTGCGCCGTATATATGTCCATGTTTATACAGATCGTGGTGTAGATATTTCCATGTTTATACAGATACCGGTGTAGATATTTCCATGTTTATACAGACCGCAGTGTAGATAATTCCATGTTTATAGAGATAGCAGTGTAGATATTTTCATGTTTGTACAGATGGCGGTGTTGATGTTTCCATCTATACACAGATTGCCGTGTAGTTATTTCCATGTGTATACAGATGGCATTGAAGATATTTCCATGTTTATACAGATGGCGGTGTAGATATTTCCATGTTTATAGAGATAGCGGTGTAGATATTTCCATATTTATACAGATAACGGTGTAGAAATTTCCATTTTATACAGATAGCGGTGTAAATATTTCCATGTTTATACAGATCACGGTGTAGATATTTCCATGTTTATAAAGATAGCCGTGTAGATATTTCCATGTTTATACAGATAGTGGTGTAGATATTTCCATGTTTATACAGACCGCGGTGTAGATGTTTCCATGGTTATACAGATAGCGGTGCAGATATTTCAATGTTTGTACAGATGGCGGTGTTGATATTTCCATCTATACACAGATGACCGTGTAGATATTTCCATGTTTACACAGATAGCGGTGTAGTTATTTCCATGTTTGTATAGATAACGGTGTATATATTTCCATGTATATACACATGGCTGTGTAGATATTTCCATGTTTATACAGATGGCGGTGTAGATATTTCCATGTTTATACAGATAACTTTGTAAGTATTTCCATGTTTATACAGATGGCAGCGTAGATATTTCCAAGGACATGCAGATGGCGGTGTAGATATTTCCATGTTTATACAGATAGCGGTGTAGATTTTTCCTTGTTTACACAGATGGTGGTGTAGATATTTCCGTGTTTATACACATGGCGGAGTAGATACTTCCATCTTTATGGAGATGGCAGTGTAGATATTTTCATGTTTATAGAGATGGCGGTGTAGATATTTCCATATTTATAGAGATAGCGGTGTACATATTTCCATCTTTCTACAGAAGGCCGTGTAGATATTTCCATATTTATACAGATGTCTGTGTAGATATTTCCATGTGTATATAGATGGTATTGTAGGTATTTCCATGTTTATACAGATGGTGGTGTAGATATTTCCAAGTTTATTCAGATGACTGTGTGGATATTTCAATGTTTTTACAGAGTGCAGTGTAGATATTTCTATGTTTATACAGATGGCAGTGTAGATATTTAAATGTTCCTACACATGACTGTGTAGGTATTTCCATGTTTATACAGATGACTTTGTAGGTATTTCCATGTTAATAGAGATAGCGGTGCAGACATTTCCTTGTTTATACAGATAGTGGTGTAGATATTTCCATGTATATACAGATGGCTGTGTAGATATTTCCATGTTTATACAGATGGCTTTGTAGATATTTCCATGTTTATACAGATGGCTGTGCCGATATTTCCATGGTTATACAGAGTTATCTTTAGCTATTTCGATGTTTATATAGATGACAGTGTAGATATTTCCAGGTTTATACAGATGACTGTGTAGATATTTCCATGTTAATACAGATGGCGGTGTAGATATTTCCATGTTTATACAGATCACGTTGTAGATATTTCCATGTTTATTCAGATCGCGGTGTAGATATTTCCATGTTTATACAGATAGCGGTGTAGATATTTCCATGTTTATACAGATGGCGGTGAAGATATTTCCATGTTTATAGAGATAGCGGTGTAGATATTTCCATGTTTATTGAGATAGCGGTGTAAATATTTCCATATTTAGACAGATAGTGGTTTAGATATTTCCATGTTTTTACAGATAGCGGTGTAGATATTTCCATCTTTATTCAGAGAGTGCTGTACATATTTCCATGTTTATACAGATCACTGTGTAGATATTTCCATGTTTATACTGATAACGTTGTAGATATTTCCATTTTATACAAACGGTGGTGTAGATATTTCCATGTTCCTACACATGACTGTGTAGTTATTTCCATGTTTATACAGATGGCGGTGTAGATATTTCCATATTTATAGAGATAGCAGTGTAGATATTTCCAGGTTTATACAGATAGTGGTGTAAATATTTCCATGTTTATACAGATCGCGGTGTAGATATTTCCATGTTTATACAGATACCGGTGTAGATATTGCCATGTTTATACAGACTGCAGTTTAGGTATTTCTATGTTTATGCAGATAGCGGTGTAGATATTTCCATGTTTGTACAGATGGCGGTGTTGATATTTCCATCTGTACACAGATTGCCTTGTAGATATTTCCATCTTTATACAGATGGCGTTGTAGATGTTTCCATGGATATGAAGATGGCGGTGTGGATATTTCCATGTTTATAGAGATAGCGGTGTAGGTATTTCCATGTTTATAGACATAACGGTGTAGGTATTTCCATGATTATATAGATGGCGTTGTAGATATTTCCATGTTTATACCGATAGCGGTGTTGGTATTTCCACGTTTATACAGATAGCGATGTAGATATTTCCATGTTTATACAGCTCGAGGTGCAGATATTTACATCTTTATACAGATGGCATTTTAGATATTTCCTTATTCACAGAGATGGCGGTGTAGATGTTTCCTTGTTTACACAGATGGCGGAGTAGTTTGTTCCATGTTTATGGAGATGGCAGTGTAGATATTTTCATGTTTATAGAGATGGCGGTGTAGATATTTCCATGCTTATAGAGATAGCAGTGTAGATATTTACATGTTTATCCAGATGGATGTGTAGATATTTCCATGTGTATACAGAAGGCATTGTAGTTATTTATATGTTTATACAGATGACTGTATAGGTATTTCCATGTTTTTACAGATGGCAGTGCAGATATTTCCATGTTTATACAGATAGCGGTGTAGATATTTCCATGTATAAACAGATGTCTCTGTAGATATTTCCATGTTTAAACAGATGGTGGTGTAGATATTTCCTTGTTTATACAAATAAATGTGTATTTATTTCCAAGTTTATACAGATAGCGGTGAGGATATTTCCATGTATATACAGACGGCTGTGTAGATATTTCCATGTTTATACAGATCGCGGTGTAGATATTTCCATGTTCCTACACATGACTGTGTTGGTATTTCCATGTTTATACAGATGGCTTTGTAGATATTTCCATGTTTATAGAGATAGCGGTGTAGATATTTCCATGTTTATACAGATAGCGGTGTAAATATTTCCATGTTTATACAGATCGTGGTGTAGAAATTTCCATGTTTATACAGACCGCAGTGTAGATATTTCCATGTTTATACAGATGGCGGTGTAGATATTTCCATGTTTATAGAGATAGCGGTGTAGGTATTTCCATATTTATACAGATAACGGTGTACATATTTCCATGTTTATACAGATAGCAGTGTAAATATTTCCATGTTTATACAGATCACGGTGTAGATATTTCCATGTATATAGAGATAGCGGTGTAGATATTTCCATGTTTATACAGATAGCGGTGTAGATATTTCCATGTTTATACAGAACGCGGTGTAGATATTTCCATGTTTATACAGATAGCGGTGTAGATATTTCCACGTGTGTACAGATGGCGGTGTTGATATTTCCATCTATACACAGATGACCATGTAAATATTTCCATGTATATGCAGACGGCGGCGCAGATATTTCCATGGATATGTAGATGGCGGTGTAGATATTTCCATGTTTATACAGATAGCGGTGTAGTTATTTCCATGTTTATATAGATAGCGTAGTAGATATTTCCATGGATTTACACATGGCTATGTTGGTATTTCCATGTTTATACAGATGGCGGTGTTGATATTTCCATGTTTATACCGATAACTTTGTAAGTATTTCCATGTTTATACAGATGGCGGTGTAGATATTTCGATGTTTATAGAGATAGCAGTGGAGATATTTCCATGTTTATAGAGATAGCGGTGTAGATATTTCCACGTTTATACTGATCGCGGTGTAGATATTTTCATGTTTGTAGAGATGGCGGTGTAGATATTTCCATGTTCATAGAGATAGCGGTGTTGATTTTTCCATGTTTATAGAGATAGGGGTGTGGATATTTCCAAGTTTATACAGATAGGGGTGTAGATATTTCCGTGTTTATAGAGATGGCGGTGTAGATATTTCCATGTTTATACAGATCGCGATGTAGTTATTTCCATGTTTATACAGATCATGTTGTAGATATTTCCATGTTTATACAGATCGCGCTGTTGTTATTACCATGTTTATAGGGATAGCGGTGCAAATATTTCCACATTTATGCAGAGAGCGGTGTAGTTATTAGCATGTTTATTCAGATAGCGGTGTAGTTATTTCGATGTGTGAACAGATGTCTGTGTATATATTTCCATGTTTAAACAGATGGCGGTGTAGATATTTCCTTGTTTATACAATTAGCGGTGTAGTTATTTCCATGTTTATACAGATCACGGTGTAGATATTTCCTTGTTTATACAAATAGCGGTGTAGTTATTTCAATGTTTGTACAGATAGCGGTGTAGATATTTCCTTGTTTATACAGATAGCGGTGTAAATATTTCCATGTTTATACAGATCACGGTGTAGATATTTCCTTGTTTATACAAATAGCAGTGTAGTTATTTCCATGTTTATACAGATAGCGGTGTAGATATTTCCATGTATGTACAGATGGTTGTGTAGATATTTCCATGTTTATACAGATGGCTGTGTAGATATTTCCACGTTCATACAGATGACTTTGTAGGTATTTCCATGTTTATACAGATGGCGGTGTAGATATTGCCATGTTTATAGAGATAGCTGTGAAGATATTTCCATGTTTATAGAGATAGCTGTGTAGATATTTCCATGTTTATAGAGATAGCGGTGTAGATATTTCCATTTTTATACTGATAGTGGTGTAAATATTTCCATGTTTATACAGACTGCGGTGTAGATATTTCCATGGTTATACAGATAGCAGTGCAGATATTTCCATGTTTGTACAGATGGCGGTGTTGATATTTCCATCTATACACAGATGACCGTGTAGTTATTTCCATGTTTATACAGATGGCGGCGCAGATATTTCCATGGATATGTAGATGGCGGTGTAGATATTTCCATGTTTATACAGATGGCAGTGTAGATATTTCCATGTTTATACAAATAGCGGTGTAGTTATTTCCATGTTTATATAGATAGCAGTGGAGATATTTCCATGTTTATACAGATAGCAGTGTAGATATTTCCATGTTTATACTGATCGTGGGGTAGATATTTCCATGTTTATAGAGATGGCGGTGCAGATATTTCCATGTTCATAGAGATAGCGGTGTTGATATTTCCATGTTTATAGAGATAGCGGTGTTCATATTTCCATATTTATACAGATAGGGGTGTATGTATTTCCATGTTTATAGAGATGGCGGTGTAGATATTTCCATGTTTATACAGATCACGGTGTAGATATTTGCTTGTTTATAAAAATAGCGGTGTAGTTATTTCTTTATTTATACAGATAGCGGTGTAAATATTTCCATGTATATACAGATGGCTGTGTAGATATTTCCATGTTTATACAGATGGCTGTGTAGATATTTCCATGTTTATACAGATGAGTTTGTAGTTATTTCCATGTTTATGCAGATGGCGGTGTAGATATTTCCATGTTTATAGAGATAGCTGTGTAGATGTTTCCATGTTTATTCAGATAGCGTTGTAGATATTTCCATGTATATACAGATGATTGTAAAGGTATTTCCATGTTTTTACAGATGGCAGTGCAGATATTTCCATGTTTATAGAGATAGCGATGTAGATATTTCCATGTTTGTAGAGATGGCGGTGTTGATATTTCCATGTACACACAGATGGCCGTGTAGATATTTCCATGTTTATACAGATTGCGGCGTAGATATTTCCAAGGACATGAAGATGGCGGTGTAGATATTTCCATGTTTATACAGATAGCGGTGTAGATATTTCCATGTTTACACAGATGGTGGTGTAGATATTTCCATGTTTATAGAGATAGCGGTGTAGATATTTCCATATTTATACAGATAACGGTGTAGAAATTTCCATTTTTATACAGATAGCGGTGTAAATATTTCCATGTTTATACAGATCACGGTGTAGATATTTCCATGTTTATACAGATAGCGGTGTAGATATTTCCATGTTTACACAGATGGTGGTGTAGATATTTCCGTGTTTATACACATGGCGGAGTAGATACTTCCATCTTTATGGAGATGGCAGTGTAGATATTTTCATTTTTATAGAGATGGCTGTGTAGATATTTCCATATTTATAGAGATAGCGGTGTACATATTTCCATCTTTCTACAGATGGCAGTGTAGATATTTCCATGTTTATACAGAAGGCCGTGTAGATATTTCCATGTTTATATAGAAGGCCGTGTAGATATTTCCATATTTATACAGATGTCTGTGTAGATATTTCCATGTGTATACAGATGGTATTGTAGGTATTTCCATGTTTATACAGATGGTTTTGTAGATATTTCCATGTTTATAGAGATAGCGGTGCAGATATTTCCATGTTCATACAGATTGCGCCGTATATATGTCCATGTTTATACAGATCGTGGTGTAGATATTTCCATCTTTATACAGACACCGGTGTAGATATTTCCATGTTTATACCGACCGCAGTGTAGATAATTCCATGTTTATAGAGATAGCAGTGTAGATATTTTCATGTTTGTACAGATGGCGGTGTTGATGTTTCCATCTATACACAGATTGCCGTGTAGTTATTTCCATGTGTATACAGATGGCATTGTAGATATTTCCATGTTTATACAGATGGCGGTGTAGATATTTCCATGTTTATAGAGATAGCGGTGTAGATATTTCCATATTTATACAGATAACGGTGTAGAAATTTCCATTTTTATACAGATAGCGGTGTAAATATTTCCATGTTAATACAGATCACGGTGTAGATATTTCCATGTTTATACAGATAGCGGTGTAGATATTTTCATGTTTACACAGATGGTGGTGGAGATATTTCCGTTTTTATACACATGGCGGAGTAGATACTTCCATCTTTATGGAGATGGCAGTGTAGATATTTTCATTTTTATAGAGATGGCTGTGTAGATATTTCCATATTTATAGAGATAGCGGTGTACATATTTCCATCTTTCTACAGATGGCAGTGTAGATATTTCCATGTTTATACAGAAGGCCGTGTAGATATTTCCATGTTTATATAGAAGGCCGTGTAGATATTTCCATATTTATACAGATGTCTGTGTAGATATTTCCATGTGTATACAGATGGTATTGTAGGTATTTCCATGTTTATACAGATGGTGGTGTAGATATTTCCATGTTTATTCAGATGACTGTGTAGATATTTCCATGTTTTTACAGAGGGCAGTGTAGATATTTCAATGTTTATGGAGATGGCGCTGTAGATATTTCCATGTTTAAACAGATAACGGTGGATATATTTCCATGTTTATACACATACCGGTGTACATACTTCCATGTTTATACAGACAGCGGTGTAGGTATTTCCATGTTTATACAGATAGCGGTGCAGATATTTCCATGTTTACACAGATGCCTATGCAGATATTTCCATATTTATGCAGAGGGCTGTGTAGATATTCCTATGTTTATACAGATGGCAGTGTAGATATTTCCATGTTCCTACACATGACTTTGTAGCTATTTCCATGTTTATACAGATGGTTTTGTAGATATTTCCATGTTTATAGAGATAGCGGTGCAGATATTTCCATGTTCATACAGATTGCGCCGTATATATGTCCATGTTTATACAGATCGTGGTGTAGATATTTCCATGTTTATACAGATACCGGTGTAGATATTTCCATGTTTATACAGACCGCAGTGTAGATAATTCCATGTTTATAGAGATAGCAGTGTAGATATTTTCATGTTTGTACAGATGGCGGTGTTGATGTTTCCATCTATACACAGATTGCCGTGTAGTTATTTCCATGTGTATACAGATGGCATTGTAGATATTTCCATGTTTATACAGATGGCGGTGTAGATATTTCCATGTTTATAGAGATAGCGGTGTAGATATTTCCATATTTATACAGATAACGGTGTAGAAATTTCCATTTTATACAGATAGCGGTGTAAATATTTCCATGTTTATACAGATCACGGTGTAGATATTTCCATGTTTATAAAGATAGCCGTGTAGATATTTCCATGTTTATACAGATAGTGGTGTAGATATTTCCATGTTTATACAGACCGCGGTGTAGATGTTTCCATGGTTATACAGATAGCGGTGCAGATATTTCAATGTTTGTACAGATGGCGGTGTTGATATTTCCATCTATACACAGATGACCGTGTAGATATTTCCATGTTTACACAGATAGCGGTGTAGTTATTTCCATGTTTGTATAGATAACGGTGTATATATTTCCATGTATATACACATGGCTGTGTAGATATTTCCATGTTTATACAGATGGCGGTGTAGATATTTCCATGTTTATACAGATAACTTTGTAAGTATTTCCATGTTTATACAGATGGCAGCGTAGATATTTCCAAGGACATGCAGATGGCGGTGTAGATATTTCCATGTTTATACAGATAGCGGTGTAGATTTTTCCTTGTTTACACAGATGGTGGTGTAGATATTTCCGTGTTTATACACATGGCGGAGTAGATACTTCCATCTTTATGGAGATGGCAGTGTAGATATTTTCATGTTTATAGAGATGGCGGTGTAGATATTTCCATATTTATAGAGATAGCGGTGTACATATTTCCATCTTTCTACAGAAGGCCGTGTAGATATTTCCATATTTATACAGATGTCTGTGTAGATATTTCCATGTGTATATAGATGGTATTGTAGGTATTTCCATGTTTATACAGATGGTGGTGTAGATATTTCCAAGTTTATTCAGATGACTGTGTGGATATTTCAATGTTTTTACAGAGTGCAGTGTACATATTTCTATGTTTATACAGATGGCAGTGTAGATATTTAAATGTTCCTACACATGACTGTGTAGGTATTTCCATGTTTATACAGATGACTTTGTAGGTATTTCCATGTTAATAGAGATAGCGGTGCAGACATTTCCTTGTTTATACAGATAGTGGTGTAGATATTTCCATGTATATACAGATGGCTGTGTAGATATTTCCATGTTTATACAGATGGCTTTGTAGATATTTCCATGTTTATACAGATGGCTGTGCCGATATTTCCATGTTTATACAGAGTTATCTTTAGCTATTTCGATGTTTATATAGATGACAGTGTAGATATTTCCAGGTTTATACAGATGACTGTGTAGATATTTCCATGTTAATACAGATGGCGGTGTAGATATTTCCATGTTTATACAGATCACGTTGTAGATATTTCCATGTTTATTCAGATCGCGGTGTAGATATTTCCATGTTTATACAGATAGCGGTGTAGATATTTCCATGTTTATACAGATGGCGGTGAAGATATTTCCATGTTTATAGAGATAGCGGTGTAGATATTTCCATGTTTATTGAGATAGCGGTGTAAATATTTCCATATTTAGACAGATAGTGGTTTAGATATTTCCATGTTTTTACAGATAGCGGTGTAGATATTTCCATCTTTATTCAGAGAGTGCTGTACATATTTCCATGTTTATACAGATCACTGTGTAGATATTTCCATGTTTATACTGATAACGTTGTAGATATTTCCATTTTATACAAACGGTGGTGTAGATATTTCCATGTTCCTACACATGACTGTGTAGTTATTTCCATGTTTATACAGATGGCGGTGTAGATATTTCCATATTTATAGAGATAGCAGTGTAGATATTTCCAGGTTTATACAGATAGTGGTGTAAATATTTCCATGTTTATACAGATCGCGGTGTAGATATTTCCATGTTTATACAGATACCGGTGTAGATATTGCCATGTTTATACAGACTGCAGTTTAGGTATTTCTATGTTTATGCAGATAGCGGTGTAGATATTTCCATGTTTGTACAGATGGCGGTGTTGATATTTCCATCTGTACACAGATTGCCTTGTAGATATTTCCATCTTTATACAGATGGCGTTGTAGATGTTTCCATGGATATGAAGATGGCGGTGTGGATATTTCCATGTTTATAGAGATAGCGGTGTAGGTATTTCCATGTTTATAGACATAACGGTGTAGGTATTTCCATGATTATATAGATGGCGTTGTAGATATTTCCATGTTTATACCGATAGCGGTGTTGGTATTTCCACGTTTATACAGATAGCGATGTAGATATTTCCATGTTTATACAGCTCGCGGTGCAGATATTTACATCTTTATACAGATGGCATTTTAGATATTTCCTTATTCACAGAGATGGCGGTGTAGATGTTTCCTTGTTTACACAGATGGCGGAGTAGTTTGTTCCATGTTTATGGAGATGGCAGTGTAGATATTTTCATGTTTATAGAGATGGCGGTGTAGATATTTCCATGCTTATAGAGATAGCAGTGTAGATATTTACATGTTTATCCAGATGGATGTGTAGATATTTCCATGTGTATACAGAAGGCATTGTAGTTATTTCCATGTTTATACAGATGACTGTATAGGTATTTCCATGTTTTTACAGATGGCAGTGCAGATATTTCCATGTTTATACAGATAGCGGTGTAGATATTTCCATGTATAAACAGATGTCTCTGTAGATATTTCCATGTTTAAACAGATGGTGGTGTAGATATTTCCTTGTTTATACAAATAAATATGTATTTATTTCCAAGTTTATACAGATAGCGGTGAAGATATTTCCATGTATATACAGACGGCTGTGTAGATATTTCCATGTTTATACAGATGGCTGTGTAGATATTTCCATGTTTAAACAGATGACTTTGTAGGTATTTCCATGTTTATACAGATTGCGGTGTAGGTATTTCCATGTTTATAGAGATAGCTGTGTAGATATTTCCATGTTTATACAGATCGCGGTGTAGATATTTCCATGTTATACAGATCACGGTGTAGATATTTCCATGTTTATACAGATCGCGGTGTAGATATTTCCATGTTCCTACACATGACTGTGTTGGTATTTCCATGTTTATACAGATGGCTTTGTAGATATTTCCATGTTTATAGAGATAGCGGTGTAGATATTTCCATGTTTATACAGATAGCGGTGTAAATATTTCCATGTTTATACAGATCGTGGTGTAGAAATTTCCATGTTTATACAGACCGCAGTGTAGATATTTCCATGTTTATACAGATGGCAGTGTAGATATTTCCATGTTTATAGAGATAGCGGTGTAGGTATTTGCATATTTATACAGATAACGGTGTACATATTTCCATGTTTATACAGATAGCAGTGTAAATATTTCCATGTTTATACAGATCACGGTGTAGATATTTCCATGTATATAGAGATAGCGGTGTAGATATTTCCATGTTTATACAGATAGCGGTGTAGATATTTCCATGTTTATACAGAACGCGGTGTAGATATTTCCATGTTTATACAGATAGCGGTGTAGATATTTCCAAGTGTGTACAGATGGCGGTGTTGATATTTCCATCTATACACAGATGACCATGTAGATATTTCCATGTATATGCAGACGGTGGCGCAGATATTTCCATGGATATGTAGATGGCGGTGTAGATATTTCCATGTTTATACAGATAGCGGTGTAGTTATTTCCATGTTTATATAGATAGCGTAGTAGATATTTCCATGGATTTACACATGGCTATGTTGGTATTTCCATGTTTATACAGATGGCGGTGTTGATATTTCCATGTTTATACCGATAACTTTGTAAGTATTTCCATGTTTATACAGATGGCGGTGTAGATATTTCGATGTTTATAGAGATAGCAGTGGAGATATTTCCATGTTTATAGAGATAGCGGTGTAGATATTTCCACGTTTATACTGATCGCGGTGTAGATATTTTCATGTTTGTAGAGATGGCGGTGTAGATATTTCCATGTTCATAGAGATAGCGGTGTTGATTTTTCCATGTTTATAGAGATAGGGGTGTGGATATTTCCAAGTTTATACAGATAGGGGTGTAGATATTTCCGTGTTTATTGAGATGGCGGTGTAGATATTTCCATGTTTATACACATCACGGTGTAGATATTTCCATGTTTATACAGATCGCGATGTAGTTATTTCCATGTTTATACAGATCATGTTGTAGATATTTCCATGTTTATACAGATCGCGCTGTTGATATTACCATGTTTATAGGGATAGCGGTGCAAATATTTCCACATTTATGCAGAGAGCGGTGTAGTTATTAGCATGTTTATTCAGATAGCGGTGTAGTTATTTCGATGTGTGAACAGATGTCTGTGTATATATTTCCATGTTTAAACAGATGGCGGTGTAGATATTTCCTTGTTTATACAATTAGCGGTGTAGTTATTTCCATGTTTATACAGATCACGGTGTAGATATTTCCTTGTTTATACAAATAGCGGTGTAGTTATTTCAATGTTTGTACAGATAGCGGTGTAGATATTTCCTTCTTTATACAGATAGCGGTGTAAATATTTCCATGTTTATACAGATCACGGTGTAGATATTTCCTTGTTTATACAAATAGCGGTGTAGTTATTTCCATGTTTATACAGATAGCGGTGTAGATATTTCCATGTATGTACAGATGGTTGTGTAGATATTTCCATGTTTATACAGATGGCTGTGTAGATATTTCCACGTTCATACAGATGACTTTGTAGGTATTTCCATGTTTATACAGATGGCGGTGTAGATATTGCCATGTTTATAGAGATAGCTGTGAAGATATTTCCATGTTTATAGAGATAGCTGTGTAGATATTTCCATGTTTATAGAGATAGCGGTGTAGATATTTCCATTTTTATACTGATAGTGGTGTAAATATTTCCATGTTTATACAGACTGCGGTGTAGATATTTCCATGGTTATACAGATAGCAGTGCAGATATTTCCATGTTTGTACAGATGGCGGTGTTGATATTTCCATCTATACACAGATGACCGTGTAGTTATTTCCATGTTTATACAGATGGCGGCGCAGATATTTCCATGGATATGTAGATGGCGGTGTAGATATTTCCATGTTTATACAGATGGCAGTGTAGATATTTCCATGTTTATACAAATAGCGGTGTAGTTATTTCCATGTTTATATAGATAGCAGTGGAGATATTTCCATGTTTATACAGATAGCAGTGTAGATGTTTCCATGTTTATACTGATCGTGGTGTAGATATTTCCATGTTTATAGAGATGGCGGTGCAGATATTTCCATGTTCATAGAGATAGCGGTGTTGATATTTCCATGTTTATAGAGATAGCGGTGTTCATATTTCCATATTTATACAGATAGGGGTGTATGTATTTCCATGTTTATAGAGATGGCGGTGTAGATATTTCCATGTTTATACAGATCACGGTGTAGATATTTGCTTGTTTATAAAAATAGCGGTGTAGTTATTTCCATATTTATACAGATAGCGGTGTAAATATTTCCATGTATATACAGATGGCTGTGTAGATATTTCCATGTTTATACAGATGGCTGTGTAGATATTTCCATGTTTATACAGATGAGTTTGTAGTTATTTCCATGTTTATGCAGATGGCGGTGTAGATATTTCCATGTTTATAGAGATAGCTGTGTAGATGTTTCCATGTTTATTCAGATAGCGTTGTAGATATTTCCATGTATATACAGATGATTGTAAAGGTATTTCCATGTTTTTACAGATGGCAGTGCAGATATTTCCATGTTTATAGAGATAGCGATGTAGATATTTCCATGTTTGTAGAGATGGCGGTGTAGATATTTCCATGTTTATACAGATGGCGGCGTAGATATTTCCAAGGACATGAAGATGGCGGTGTAGATATTTCCATGTTTATACAGATAGCGGTGTAGATATTTCCATGTTTACACAGATGGTGGTGTAGATATTTCCGTGTTTATACACATGGCGGCGTAGATACTTCCATCTTTATGGAGATGGCAGTGTAGATATTTTCATGTTTATAGAGATGGCGGTGTAGATATTTCCATATTTATAGAGATAGCGGTGTACATATTTCCATCTTTCTACAGATGGCAGTGTAGATATTTCCATGTTAATACAGAAGGCCGTGTAGATATTTCCATGTTTATACAGAAGGCCATGTAGATATTTCCATATTTATACAGATGTCTGTGTAGATATTTCCATGTGTATACAGATGGTATTGTAGGTATTTCCATGTTTATACAGATGGTGGTGTAGATATTTCCATGTTTATTCAGATGACTGTGTAGATATTTCCATGTTTTTACAGAGGGCAGTGTAGATATTTCAATGTTTATGGAGATGGCGCTGTAGATATTTCCATGTTTAAACAGATAACGGTGGATATACTTCCATGTTTATACACATACCGGTGTACATACTTCCATGTTTATACAGACAGCGGTGTAGGTATTTCCATGTTTATACAGATAGCGGTGCAGATATTTCCATGTTTACACAGATGCCTATGCAGATATTTCCATATTTATACAGAGGGCTGTGTAGATATTTCTATGTTTATACAGATGGCAGTGTAGATATTTCCATGTTCCTACACATGACTGTGTAGGTATTTCCATGTTTATACAGATGGTTTTGTAGATATTTCCATGTTTATAGAGATAGCGGTGCAGATATTTCCATGTTCATACAGATTGCGCCGTATATATGTCCATGTTTATACAGATCGTGGTGTAGATATTTCCATGTTTATACAGACACCGGTGTAGATATTTCCATGTTTATACCGACCGCAGTGTAGATAATTCCATGTTTATAGAGATAGCAGTGTAGATATTTTCATGTTTGTACAGATGGCGGTGTTGATGTTTCCATCTATACACAGATTGCCGTGTAGTTATTTCCATGTGTATACAGATGGCATTGTAGATATTTCCATGTTTATACAGATGGCGGTGTAGATATTTCCATGTTTATAGAGATAGCGGTGTAGATATTTCCATATTTATACAGATAACGTTGTAGAAATTTCCATTTTTATACAGATAGCGGTGTAAATATTTCCATGTTAATACAGATCACGGTCTAGATATTTCCATGTTTATACAGATAGCGGTGTAGATATTTTCATGTTTACACAGATGGTGGTGTAGATATTTCCGTGTTTATACACATGGCGGAGTAGATACTTCCATCTTTATGGAGATGGCAGTGTAGATATTTTCATTTTTATAGAGATGGCTGTGTAGATATTTCCATATTTATAGAGATAGTTGTGTACATATTTCCATCTTTCTACAGATGGCAGTGTAGATATTTCCATGTTTATACAGAAGGCCGTGTAGATATTTCCATGTTTATATAGAAGGCCGTGTAGATATTTCCATATTTATACAGATGTCTGTGTAGATATTTCCATGTGTATACAGATGGTATTGTAGGTATTTCCATGTTTATAGAGATGGTGGTGTAGATATTTCCATGTTTATTCAGATGACTGTGTAGATATTTCCATGTTTTTACAGAGGGCAGTGTAGATATTTCAATGTTTATGGAGATGGCGCTGTAGATATTTCCATGTTTAAACAGATAACGGCGGATATATTTCCATGTTTATACACATACCGGTGTACATACTTCCATGTTTATACAGACAGCGGTGAAGTTATTTCCATGTTTATACAGATAGCGGTGCAGATATTTCCATGTTTACACAGATGCCTATGCAGATATTTCCATATTTATGCAGAGGGCTGTGTAGATATTCCTATGTTTATACAGATGGCAGTGTAGATATTTCCATGTTCCTACACATGAATTTGTAGCTATTTCCATGTTTATACAGATGGTTTTGTAGATATTTCCATGTTTATAGAGATAGCGGTGCAGATATTTCCATGTTCATACAGATTGCGCCGTATATATGTCCATGTTTATACAGATCGTGGTGTAGATATTTCCATGTTTATACAGATACCGGTGTAGATATTTCCATGTTTATACAGACCGCAGTGTAGATAATTCCATGTTTATAGAGATAGCAGTGTAGATATTTTCATGTTTGTACAGATGGCGGTGTTGATGTTTCCATCTATACACAGATTGCCGTGTAGTTATTTCCATGTGTATACAGATGGCATTGTAGATATTTCCATGTTTATACAGATGGCGGTGTAGATATTTCCATGTTTATAGAGATAGCGGTGTAGATATTTCCATATTTATACAGATAACGGTGTAGAAATTTCCATTTTATACAGGTAGCGGTGTAAATATTTCCATGTTTATACAGATCACGGTGTAGATATTTCCATGTTTATAAAGATAGCCGTGTAGATATTTCCATGTTTATACAGATAGTGGTGTAGATATTTCCATGTTTATACAGACCGCGGTGTAGATGTTTCCATGGTTATACAGATAGCGGTGCAGATATTTCAATGTTTGTACAGATGGCGGTGTTGATATTTCCATCTATACACAGATGACCGTGTAGATATTTCCATGTTTACACAGATAGCGGTGTAGTTATTTCCATGTTTGTATAGATAACGGTGTATATATTTCCATGTATATACACATGGCTGTGTAGATATTTCCATGTTTATACAGATGGCGGTGTAGATATTTCCATGTTTATACAGATAACTTTGTAAGTATTTCCATGTTTATACAGATGGCAGCGTAGATATTTCCAAGGACATGCAGATGGCGGTGTAGATATTTCCATGTTTATACAGATAGCGGTGTAGATTTTTCCTTGTTTACACAGATGGTGGTGTAGATATTTCCGTGTTTATACACATGGCGGAGTAGATACTTCCATCTTTATGGAGATGGCAGTGTAGATATTTTCATGTTTATAGAGATGGCGGTGTAGATATTTCCATATTTATAGAGATAGCGGTGTACATATTTCCATCTTTCTACAGAAGGCCGTGTAGATATTTCCATATTTATACAGATGTCTGTGTAGATATTTCCATGTGTATATAGATGGTATTGTAGGTATTTCCATGTTTATACAGATGGTGGTGTAGATATTTCCAAGTTTATTCAGATGACTGTGTGGATATTTCAATGTTTTTACAGAGTGCAGTGTAGATATTTCTATGTTTATACAGATGGCAGTGTAGATATTTAAATGTTCCTACACATGACTGTGTAGGTATTTCCATGTTTATACAGATGACTTTGTAGGTATTTCCATGTTAATAGAGATAGCGGTGCAGACATTTCCTTGTTTATACAGATAGTGGTGTAGATATTTCCATGTATATACAGATGGCTGTGTAGATATTTCCATGTTTATACAGATGGCTTTGTAGATATTTCCATGTTTATACAGATGGCTGTGCCGATATTTCCATGTTTATACAGAGTTATCTTTAGCTATTTCGATGTTTATATAGATGACAGTGTAGATATTTCCAGGTTTATACAGATGACTGTGTAGATATTTCCATGTTAATACAGATGGCGGTGTAGATATTTCCATGTTTATACAGATCACGTTGTAGATATTTCCATGTTTATTCAGATCGCGGTGTAGATATTTCCATGTTTATACAGATAGCGGTGTAGATATTTCCATGTTTATACAGATGGCGGTGAAGATATTTCCATGTTTATAGAGATAGCGGTGTAGATATTTCCATGTTTATTGAGATAGCGGTGTAAATATTTCCATATTTAGACAGATAGTGGTTTAGATATTTCCATGTTTTTACAGATAGCGGTGTAGATATTTCCATCTTTATTCAGAGAGTGCTGTACATATTTCCATGTTTATACAGATCACTGTGTAGATATTTCCATGTTTATACTGATAACGTTGTAGATATTTCCATTTTATACAAACGGTGGTGTAGATATTTCCATGTTCCTACACATGACTGTGTAGTTATTTCCATGTTTATACAGATGGCGGTGTAGATATTTCCATATTTATAGAGATAGCAGTGTAGATATTTCCAGGTTTATACAGATAGTGGTGTAAATATTTCCATGTTTATACAGATCGCGGTGTAGATATTTCCATGTTTATACAGATACCGGTGTAGATATTGCCATGTTTATACAGACTGCAGTTTAGGTATTTCTATGTTTATGCAGATAGCGGTGTAGATATTTCCATGTTTGTACAGATGGCGGTGTTGATATTTCCATCTGTACACAGATTGCCTTGTAGATATTTCCATCTTTATACAGATGGCGTTGTAGATGTTTCCATGGATATGAAGATGGCGGTGTGGATATTTCCATGTTTATAGAGATAGCGGTGTAGGTATTTCCATGTTTATAGACATAACGGTGTAGGTATTTCCATGTTTATATAGATGGCGTTGTAGATATTTCCATGTTTATACCGATAGCGGTGTTGGTATTTCCACGTTTATACAGATAGCGATGTAGATATTTCCATGTTTATACAGCTCGCGGTGCAGATATTTATATCTTTATACAGATGGCATTTTAGATATTTCCTTATTCACAGAGATGGCGGTGTAGATGTTTCCTTGTTTACACAGATGGCGGAGTAGTTTGTTCCATGTTTATGGAGATGGCAGTGTAGATATTTTCATGTTTATAGAGATGGCGGTGTAGATATTTCCATGCTTATAGAGATAGCAGTGTAGATATTTACATGTTTATCCAGATGGATGTGTAGATATTTCCATGTGTATACAGAAGGCATTGTAGTTATTTCCATGTTTATACAGATGACTGTATAGGTATTTCCATGTTTTTACAGATGGCAGTGCAGATATTTCCATGTTTATACAGATAGCGGTGTAGATATTTCCATGTATAAACAGATGTCTCTGTAGATATTTCCATGTTTAAACAGATGGTGGTGTAGATATTTCCTTGTTTATACAAATAAATGTGTATTTATTTCCAAGTTTATACCGATAGCGGTGAAGATATTTCCATGTATATACAGACGGCTGTGTAGATATTTCCATGTTTATACAGATGGCTGTGTAGATATTTCCATGTTTAAACAGATGACTTTGTAGGTATTTCCATGTTTATACAGATTGCGGTGTAGATATTTCCATGTTTATAGAGATAGCTGTGTAGATATTTCCATGTTTATACAGATCGCGGTGTAGATATTTCCATGTTATACAGATCGCGGTGTAGATATTTCCATGTTTATACAGATCGCGGTGTAGATATTTCCATGTTCCTACACATGACTGTGTTGGTATTTCCATGTTTATACAGATGGCTTTGTAGATATTTCCATGTTTATAGAGATAGCGGTGTAGATATTTCCATGTTTATACAGATAGCGGTGTAAATATTTCCATGTTTATACAGATCGTGGTGTAGAAATTTCCATGTTTATACAGACCGCAGTGTAGATATTTCCATGTTTATACAGATGGCGGTGTAGATATTTCCATGTTTATAGAGATAGCGGTGTAGGTATTTCCATATTTATACAGATAACGGTGTACATATTTCCATGCTTATACAGATAGCAGTGTAAATATTTCCATGTTTATACAGATCACGGTGTAGATATTTCCATGTATATAGAGATAGCGGTGTAGATATTTCCATGTTTATACAGATAGCGGTGTAGATATTTCCATGTTTATACAGAACGCGGTGTAGATATTTCCATGTTTATACAGATAGCGGTGTAGATATTTCCACGTGTGTACAGATGGCGGTGTTGATATTTCCATCTATACACAGATGACCATGTAGATATTTCCATGTATATGCAGATGGCGGCGCAGATATTTCCATGGATATGTAGATGGCGGTGTAGATATTTCCATGTTTATACAGATAGCGGTGTAGTTATTTCCATGTTTATATAGATAGCGTAGTAGATATTTCCATGGATTTACACATGGCTATGTTGGTATTTCCATGTTTATACAGATGGCGGTGTTGATATTTCCATGTTTATACCGATAACTTTGTAAGTATTTCCATGTTTATACAGATGGCGGTGTAGATATTTCGATGTTTATAGAGATAGCAGTGGAGATATTTCCATGTTTATAGAGATAGCGGTGTAGATATTTCCACGTTTATACTGATCGCGGTGTAGATATTTTCATGTTTGTAGAGATGGCGGTGTAGATATTTCCATGTTCATAGAGATAGCGGTGTTGATTTTTCCATGTTTATAGAGATAGGGGTGTGGATATTTCCAAGTTTATACAGATAGGGGTGTAGATATTTCCGTGTTTATAGAGATGGCGGTGTAGATATTTCCATGTTTATACACATCACGGTGTAGATATTTCCATGTTTATACAGATCGCGATGTAGTTATTTCCATGTTTATACAGATCATGTTGTAGATATTTCCATGTTTATACAGATCGCGCTGTTGATATTACCATGTTTATAGGGATAGCGGTGCAAATATTTCCACATTTATGCAGAGAGCGGTGTAGTTATTAGCATGTTTATTCAGATAGCGGTGTAGTTATTTCGATGTGTGAACAGATGTCTGTGTATATATTTCCATGTTTAAACAGATGGCGGTGTAGATATTTCCTTGTTTATACAATTAGCGGTGTAGTTATTTCCATGTTTATACAGATCACGGTGTAGATATTTCCTTGTTTATACAAATAGCGGTGTAGTTATTTCAATGTTTGTACAGATAGCGGTGTAGATATTTCCTTGTTTATACAGATAGCGGTGTAAATATTTCCATGTTTATACAGATCACGGTGTAGATATTTCCTTGTTTATACAAATAGCGGTGTAGTTATTTCCATGTTTATACAGATAGCGGTGTAGATATTTCCATGTATGTACAGATGGTTGTGTAGATATTTCCATGTTTATACAGATGGCTGTGTAGATATTTCCACGTTCATACAGATGACTTTGTAGGTATTTCCATGTTTATACAGATGGCGGTGTAGATATTTCCATGTTTATAGAGATAGCTGTGAAGATATTTCCATGTTTATAGAGATAGCTGTGTAGATATTTCCATGTTTATACAGACTGCGGTGTAGATATTTCCATGGTTATACAGATAGCAGTGCAGATATTTCCATGTTTGTACAGATGGCGGTGTTGATATTTCCATCTATACACAGATGACCGTGTAGTTATTTCCATGTTTATACAGATGGCGGCGCAGATATTTCCATGGATATGTAGATGGCGGTGTAGATATTTCCATGTTTATACAGATGGCAGTGTAGATATTTCCATGTTTATACAAATAGCGGTGTAGTTATTTCCATGTTTATATAGATAGCAGTGGAGATATTTCCATGTTTATACAGATAGCAGTGTAGATGTTTCCATGTTTATACTGATCGTGGTGTAGATATTTCCATGTTTATAGAGATGGCGGTGCAGATATTTCCATGTTCATAGAGATAGCGGTGTTGATATTTCCATGTTTATAGAGATAGTGGTGTTCATATTTCCATATTTATACACATAGGGGTGTATGTATTTCCATGTTTATAGAGATGGCGGTGTAGATATTTCCATGTTTATACAGATCACGGTGTAGATATTTGCTTGTTTATAAAAATAGCGGTGTAGTTATTTCCATATTTATACAGATAGCGGTGTAAATATTTCCATGTATATGCAGATGGCTGTGTAGATATTTCCATGTTTATACAGATGGCTGTGTAGATATTTCCATGTTTATACAGATGAGTTTGTAGTTATTTCCATGTTTATGCAGATGGCGGTGTAGATATTTCCATGTTTATAGAGATAGCTGTGTAGATGTTTCCATGTTTATTCAGATAGCGTTGTAGATATTTCCATGTATATACAGATGATTGTAAAGGTATTTCCATGTTTTTACAGATGGCAGTGCAGATATTTCCATGTTTATAGAGATAGCGATGTAGATATTTCCATGTTTGTAGAGATGGCGGTGTAGATATTTCCATGTTTATACAGATGGCGGCGTAGATATTTCCAAGGACATGAAGATGGCGGTGTAGATATTTCCATGTTTATACAGATAGCGGTGTAGATATTTCCATGTTTACACAGATGGTGGTGTAGATATTTCCGTGTTTATACACATGGCGGAGTAGATACTTCCATCTTTATGGAGATGGCAGTGTAGATATTTTCATGTTTATAGAGATGGCGGTGTAGATATTTCCATATTTATAGAGATAGCGGTGTACATATTTCCATCTTTCTACAGATGGCAGTGTAGATATTTCCATGTTAATACAGAAGGCCGTGTAGATATTTCCATGTTTATACAGAAGGCCGTGTAGATATTTCCATATTTATTCAGATGTCTGTGTAGATATTTCCATGTGTATACAGATGGTATTGTAGGTATTTCCATGTTTATACAGATGGTGGTGTAGATATTTCCATGTTTATTCAGATGACTGTGTAGATATTTCCATGTTTTTACAGAGGGCAGTGTAGATATTTCAATGTTTATGGAGATGGCGCTGTAGATATTTCCATGTTTAAACAGATAACGGTGGATATATTTCCATGTTTATACACATACCGGTGTACATACTTCCATGTTTATACAGACAGCGGTGTAGGTATTTCCATGTTTATACAGATAGCGGTGCAGATATTTCCATGTTTACACAGATGCCTATGCAGATATTTCCATATTTATACAGAGGGCTGTGTAGATATTCCTATGTTTATACAGATGGCAGTGTAGATATTTCCATGTTCCTACACATGACTTTGTAGCTATTTCCATGTTTATACAGATGGTTTTGTAGATATTTCCATGTTTATAGAGAGAGCGGTGCAGATATTTCCATGTTCATAGAGATTGCGCCGTATATATGTCCATGTTTATACAGATCGTGGTGTAGATATTTCCATGTTTATAAAGATACCGGTGTAGATATTTCCATGTTTATACAGACCGCAGTGTAGATAATTCCATGTTTATAGAGATAGCAGTGTAGATATTTTCATGTTTGTACAGATGGCGGTGTTGATGTTTCCATCTATACACAGATTGCCGTGTAGTTATTTCCATGTGTATACAGATGGCATTGTAGATATTTCCATGTTTATACAGATGGCGGTGTAGATATTTCCATGTTTATAGAGATAGCGGTGTAGATATTTCCATATTTATACAGATAACGGTGTAGAAATTTCCATTTCTATACAGATAGCGGTGTAAATATTTCCATGTTTATACAGATCACGGTGTAGATATTTCCATGTTTATACAGATAGCGGTGTAGATATTTTCATGTTTACACAGATGGTGGTGTAGATATTTCCGTGTTTGTACACATGGCGGGGTAGATACTTCCATCTTTATGGAGATGGCAGTGTAGATATTTTCATTTTTATAGAGATGGCTGTGTAGATATTTCCATATTTATAGAGATAGCGGTGTACATATTTCCATCTTTCTACAGATGGCAGTGTAGATATTTCCATGTTTATACAGAAGGCCGTGTAGATATTTCCATGTTTATATAGAAGGCCGTGTAGATATTTCCATATTTATACAGATGTCTGTGTAGATATTTCCATGTGTATACAGATGGTATTGTAGGTAATTCCATGTTTATACAGATGGTGGTGTAGATATTTCCATGTTTATTCAGATGACTGTGTAGATATTTCCATGTTTTTACAGAGGGCAGTGTAGATATTTCAATGTTTATGGAGATGGCGCTGTAGATATTTCCATGTTTAAACAGATAACGGTGGATATATTTCCATGTTTATACACATACCGGTGTACATACTTCCATGTTTATACAGACAGCGGTGTAGGTATTTCCATGTTTATACAGATAGCGGTGCAGATATTTCCAGGTTTACACAGATGCCTATGCAGATATTTCCATATTTATACAGAGGGCTGTGTAGATATTCCTATGTTTATACAGATGGCAGTGTAGATATTTCCATGTTCCTACACATGACTTTGTAGCTATTTCCATGTTTATACAGATGGTTTTGTAGATATTTCCACGTTTATAGAGATAGCGGTGCAGATATTTCCATGTTCATACTGATTGCGCCGTATATATGTCCATGTTTATACAGATCGTGGTGTAGATATTTCCATGTTTATACAGATACCGGTGTAGATATTTCCATGTTTATGCAGACCGCAGTGTAGATAATTCCATGTTTATAGAGATAGCAGTGTAGATACTTTCATGTTTGTACAGATGGCGGTGTTGATATTTCCATCTATACACAGATTGCCGTGTAGTTATTTCCATGTGTATACAGATGGCATTGTAGATATTTCCATGTTTATACAGATGGCGGTGTAGATATTTCCATGTTTATAGAGATAGCGGTGTAGATATTTCCATATTTATACAGATAACGGTGTAGAAATTTCCATTTTATACAGATAGCGGTGTAAATATTTCCATGTTTATACAGATCACGGTGTAGATATTTCCATGTTTATAAAGATAGCCGTGTAGATATTTCCATGTTTATACAGATAGTGGTGTAGATATTTCCATGTTTATACAGACCGCGGTGTAGATATTTCCATGGTTATACAGATAGCAGTGCAGATATTTCAATGTTTGTACAGATGGCGGTGTTGATATTTCCATCTATACACAGATGACCGTGTAGATATTTCCATGTTTACACAGATAGCGGTGTAGTTATTTCCATGTTTGTATAGATAACGGTGTATATATTTCCATGTATATACACATGGCTGTGTAGATATTTCCATGTTTATTGAGATAGCGGTGTAAATATTTCCATATTTAGACAGATAGTTATTTAGATATTTCCATGTTTTTACAGATAGCGGTGTAGATATTTCCATCTTTATTCAGAGAGTGCTGTACATATTTCCATGTTTATACAGATCACTGTGTAGATATTTCCATGTTTATACTGATAACGTTGTAGATATTTCCATTTTATACAAACGGTGGTGTAGATATTTCCATGTTCCTACACATGACTGTGTAGTTATTTCCATGTTTATACAGATGGCGGTGTAGATATTTCCATATTTATAGAGATAGCAGTGTAGATATTTCCAGGTTTATACAGATAGTGGTGTAAATATTTCCATGTTTATACAGATCGCGGTGTAGATATTTCCATATTTATACAGATACCGGTGTAGATATTGCCATGTTTATACAGACTGCAGTTTAGGTATTTCTATGTTTATGCAGATAGCGGTGTAGATATTTCCATGTTTGTACAGATGGCGGTGTTGATATTTCCATCTGTACACAGATTGCCTTGTAGATATTTCCATCTTTATACAGATGGCGTTGTAGATGTTTCCATGGATATGAAGATGGCGGTGTGGATATTTCCATGTTTATAGAGATAGCGGTGTAGGTATTTCCATGTTTATAGACATAACGGTGTAGATATTTCCATGTTTATATAGATGGCGTTGTAGATATTTCCATGTTTATACCGATAGCGGTGTTGGTATTTCCACGTTTATACAGATAGCGATGTAGATATTTCCATGTTTATACAGCTCGCGGTGCAGATATTTATATCTTTATACCGATGGCATTTTAGATATTTCCTTATTCACAGAGATGGCGGTGTAGATGTTTCCTTGTTTACACAGATGGCGGAGTAGTTTGTTCCATGTTTATGGAGATGGCAGTGTAGATATTTTCATGTTTATAGAGATGGCGGTGTAGATATTTCCATGCTTATAGAGATAGCAGTGTAGATATTTACATGTTTATCCAGATGGATGTGTAGATATTTCCATGTGTATACAGAAGGCATTGTAGTTATTTCCATGTTTATACAGATGACTGTATAGGTATTTCCATGTTTTTACAGATGGCAGTGCAGATATTTCCATGTTTATACAGATAGCGGTGTAGATATTTCCATGTATAAACAGATGTCTCTGTAGATATTTCCATGTTTAAACAGATGGTGGTGTAGATATTTCCTTGTTTATACAAATAGATGTGTATTTATTTCCAAGTTTATACAGATAGCGGTGAAGATATTTCCATGTATATACAGACGGCTGTGTAGATATTTCCATGTTTATACAGATGGCTGTGTAGATATTTCCATGTTTAAACAGATGACTTTGTAGGTATTTCCATGTATATACAGATTGCGGTGTAGATATTTCCATGTTTATAGAGATAGCTGTGTAGATATTTCCATGTTTATACAGATCGCGGTGTGGATATTTCCATGTTATACAGATCGCGGTGTAGATATTTCCATGTTTATACAGATCGCGGTGTAGATATTTCCATGTTCCTACACATGACTGTGTTGGTATTTCCATGTTTATACAGATGGCTTTGTAGATATTTCCATGTTTATAGAGATAGCGGTGTAGATATTTCCATGTTTATACAGATAGCGGTGTAAATATTTCCATGTTTATACAGATCGTGGTGTAGAAATTTCCATGTTTATACAGACCGCAGTGTAGATATTTCCATGTTTATACAGATGGCGGTGTAGATATTTCCATGTTTATAGAGATAGCGGTGTAGGTATTTCCATATTTATACAGATAACGGTGTACATATTTCGATGTTTATACAGATAGCAGTGTAAATATTTCCATGTTTATACAGATCGCGGTGTAGATATTTCCATGTTTATACAGATCGCAGTGTAGATATTTCCGTGTTTATACAGATAGCGGTGTAGATATTTCCATGTTTATACAGATAGCGGTGTAGATATTTCAATGTTTATACAGATGGCGGTGTAGATATTTCCATGTTTGTAGAGATGGCGGTGTAGATATTTCCATGTTCATAGAGATAGCGGTGTAGACATATCCATGTTCATAGAGATAGCAGTGAGGATATTTCCATGTATATACAGATAGCAGTGTAGATATTTCCATTTTTATAGAGATAGCGGTTTTGTTATTTCATACTTATACAGATAGCGGTGTAGATATTTCCATCTTTCTACAAATGGCAGTGTAGATATTTCCATGTTTATAGAGATGGCGGTGTATATATTTCCATGTTTTTATAGACGGCAATGTAGATATTTTCTTGTTTATGTAGATGGCGTTGTAGATATCTCCATGTTTAAAGAGATGGTGGTGTATATATTTCCATGTTGATGGAGATAGCGGTGTAGATATTTCCATGTTTATAGAGATAGCGGTGTAGTTATTTCCATATTTATAGAGATAGCGGTGTAGATATTTCCATATTTCAACAGATGACTGTGTAGATATTTCCATGTTCGTTCAGATGGCAGTGTAGATATTTCCATGTTTATAGAGATAGCAGTGTAGATATTTTCATGTTTATACAGATTGCGGTGGAGATATGTCCATGTTTATACAGATAGCAATGGAGATATTTCCACGTTAATACACATAGTGGTGTAGATATTTCCATGTTTATACAGATAGCGGTGTAGATATTTCCATGTTTATATAGATGGCGTTGTAGATATTTCCATGTTTATACCGATAGCGGTGTTGGTATTTCCACGTTTATACAGATAGCTATGTAGATTTTCCATGTTTATATGCCTTGCGGTGCAGATATTTATATCGTTACACAGATGGCATTGTAGATATTTCCTTATCCACACAGATGGCGGTGTAGATGTTTCCATGTTTATACAGATGGCGGAGTAGTTAGTTCCATGTTTATGGAGATGGCAGTGTAGATATTTTCATGTTCATAGAGATGGCGGTGTAGATATTTCGATGTTTAGAGAGATAGCAGTGTAGATATTTACATGTTTATACTGATGGCTCTGTAGATATTTCCATTTGTATACAGATGGCATTGTAGATATTTCCATGTTTACACAGATGACTGTACAGGTATTTCCATGTTTTTACAGACGGCAGTGCAGATATTTCCATGTTTATAGAGATAGCGGTGTAGATATTTCCATGTTTGTACAGATGGCGGTGTTGATATTTCCATCTATACACTGATGGCCGTGTAGATATTTCCATGTTTATACAGTTGGCGGCACAGATATTTCCATGGACATGCAGATGGCGGTGTAGCTATTTCCATGTTTATACAGATAGCGGTGTAGATATTTCCATGTTTTTACAGATGGCAGTGTAGATATTTCAATGTTTATAGAGATGGCACTGTAGATATTTCCATGTTTATACAGATAACGGTGGTGATATTTTCATATTTATACAGACAGCAGTGGAGATATTTCCATGTTTATACACATAGCGGTGTACATATTTCCATGTTTATAGAGACAGCGTTGTAGGTATTTCCATGTTTATACAGATAGCGGTGCAGATATTTCCATGTTTATACAGATGCCTATGCAGATATTTCCATATTTATACAGAGGGCTGTGTAGATATGTCTATGTTTATACAGATGGCAGTGAAGATATTTCCATATTACTACACATCACTGTGTAGGTATTTCCATGTTTATACAGATGGCTTTGTAGTTATTTCCATGTTTATAAAGATAGTGTTGCAGATATTTCCATGTTTATACAGATAGCGGTGTATATATTTCCATGTTTATACAGATCGTGGGGTAGATATTTCCATGTATATAAAGATACCTGTGTAGATATTTCCATGTTTATACAGACCGCAGTGTAGATATTTCCATGTTTATAGAGATAGCAGTGTAGATATTTCCATGTTTATATAGATGGCGGTGTTGATGTTTCCATCTATACACAGATTGCCGTGTAGGTATTTCCATGTGTATACAGATGGCGTTGTAGATATTTCCATGTTTATACAGATGGCGGTTTAGATATTTCCATGTTTACACAGATGACTGTATAGGTATTTCCATGTTTATACAGATGATCGTGTAGATATTTCCATCTTTATAGAGAAAGCGGTGTAGATATTTCCATATTTATACAGATAACGTAGTAGAAATTTCCATGTTTATACAGATATCGGTGTAAATATTACCATGTTTATACAGATCGTGGTGTAGATATTTCCATGTTTATACAGATACCGGTGTAGGTATTTCCATGTTTATAGAGACAGCGGTGTAGGTATTTCCATGTTTATACAGATAGCGGTGCAGATATTTCCAGGTTTACACAGATGCCTATGCAGATATTTCCATATTTATACAGAGGGCTCTGTAGATATTTCTATGTTTATACAGATGGCAGTGTAGATATTTAAATGTTCCTACACATGACTGTGTAGGTATTTCCATATTTATACAGATGTCTTTGTAGATATTTCCATGTTTATAGAGATAGCGATGTAGATATTTCCATGTTTATACAGATAGCGGTGTAGATATTTCCATGGTTATACAGACCGCGGTGTAGATATTTCCAAGTTTATACAGATAGCGGTGCAGATATTTCCATGTTTGTACAGATTGCGTTGTTGATATTTCCATTTATACACAGATGACCGTGTAGTTATTTCCCTGTTTATACAGATGGCGGCGCAGATATTTCCATGGAAATGTAGATGGCGGTGAAGATATTTCCATCTTTATACAGATACCGGTGTATTTATTTCCATGTTTATATAGATAGTGGTGTCGATATTTCCATGTGTATACACCTGGCTGTGTAGATATTTCCACGTTTATACAGATGGCGGTGTAGATATTTCCATGTTTATACAGATAACTTTGTAAGTATTTCCATGTTTATACAGATGGCGGTGTAGATATTTCGATGTTTATAGAGATAGTAGTGGAGATATTTCCATGTTTATACAGATTGCGGTGTAGATATTTCCATGTTTATACTGATCGTGGTGTAGACATTTACATGTTTATAGGGATGGCGGTGTAGATATTTCCATGTTCATAGAGATAGCGGTGTTGATTTTTCCATGTTTATAGAGATAGCGGTGTGCATATTTCTATGTTTATACAGATAGGGGTGCAGATATTTCCATGTTTTTACAGATATCGGTGTAGATATTTCCATGTTTACACAGATTGTGGTGTAGACATTTCCATCTTTCTTCAGATGGCATTGTAGATATTTCCATGTTTATACAGATAGTGGTGTAGATATTTCCATGTTTATATAGATGGTGGTGTAGATATTACCATGTTTATACAGATAGCGATGTAGATATTTCCATCTTTATACAGATCGTGGTGAAGATATTTCCATGTTTATACAGATCGCGGTGTAGATATTTCCATGTTTATACAGATCGCGGTGTAGATATTTCCATGTTTATACAGATAGCGGTGTAGATATTTCCATGTTTATACAGGTAGCGGTGTAGATATTTCCATGTTTATAGACATAGCGGTGTAGATATTTCCATGTTTATATAGATGGCGTTGTAGATATTTCCATGTTTATACCGATTGCGGTGTTGGTATTTCCACGTTTATACAGATAGCGATGTAGATATTTCCATGTTTATACAGTTTGCGGTGCAGATATTTATGTCTTTATACAGATGGCATTGCAGATATTTCCTCATTCACACAGATAGCGGTGTAGATGTTTCCATGTTTATATAGACGGCGGAGTAGTTAGTTTCATTTTTATGGAGATGGCAGTGTAGATATTTTCATGTTTATAGAGATGGTGGTGTAGATATTTCCACGTTTATAGAGATAGCAGTGCAGATATTTACATGTTTATACAGATGTCTGTGTAGTTATTTCCATGTGTATACAGATGGCATTGTAGATATTTCCATGTTGATACAGATGACTGTATAGATATTTCCTTGTTTTTACAGATGGCAGTGCAGATATTTCCATGTTTATAGATATAGCGGTGTAGATATTTCCATGTTTGTACAGATGGCGGTGTTGATATTTCCATCTATAAAAGATGACCGTGTAGATTTTTCCATGTTTATACAGATGGCATTGCAGATATTTCCATGGATACGTAGATGGAGGTGTAGATATTTCCATGTTTATACAGATAGCTGTGTAGTTTTTTCCATGTTTATGTAGATAGCGGTGTAGATATTTCCATGTTTACACAGATTGTGCTGTAGATATTTCCATCTTTCTACAGATGGCATTGTAGATATTTCCATGTTTATACAGATGGCGGTGTAGATATTTCCATGTTTATAGAGATAGCGGTGTAGATATTTCCTTGTTTATACTGATCGTGGTGTAGATATTTCCATGTTCATAGAGATGGCAGTGCAGATATTTCCATGTTCATAGAGATAGCGGTGTTGATTTTTCCATGTTTATATAGATAGCGGTGTGGATATTACCATGTTTATACAGATAGGGGTGTAGATATTTCCATGTTTATAGAGATGGCGTTGTAGATATTTCCATGTTTATACAGGTCACGGTGTAGATATTGGCTTGTGTATAAAAATAACGGTTTAGTTATTTCCATGTTTATACAGATAGCGGTGTAGATATTTCCATGTATATGCAGATGGCTGTGTAGATATTTCCATGTTTATACAGATGGCTGTGTAGATATTTCCATGTTTATACAAATGACTTTGTAGTTATTTCCATGTTTATACAGATGGCGGTGTAGATATTTCCATGTTTATGGAGATAGCTGTGTAAATATTTCCATGTTTATACAGATAGCTGTGTAGATATTTCCATGTTTATAAAGATCGCGGTGTAGATATTTCCATGTTTATACAGATCGCGGTGTAGATATTTCCATGTTTATATAGATAGCGGTGTAGATATTTCCATGTTTTTACAGATATTGGTGTAGATATTTCCATGTTTACACAGATTGCCGTGTAGATATTTCCATCTTTCTACAGAAGGCATTGTAGATATTTCCATGTTTATATACATGGCGGTGTAGATATTTCCGTGTTTATATAGATGGTGGTGTAGATATTACCATGTTTATACAGATAGCGGTGTAGATATTTCCATGTATATACAGATCGTGGTGAAGATATTTCCATGTTTATACAGATCGTGGTGTAGATATTTCCAAGTTTGTACAAATCACGGTGTAGATATTTCCATGTTTATACAGATAGCGATGAAGATATTTCCATGTTTATACAGATAGCGGTGTAGTTATTTCCATGTTTATAGAGATAGTGGTGTAGGTATTTCCATGTTTATAGACATAGTGGTGTAGATATTTCCATGTTTATATAGATGGCGTTGTAGATATTACCATGTTTATACCGGTAGCGGTGTTGGTATTTCCACGTTTATACAGATAGCGTTGTAGATATTTCCATGTTTATGCAGCTCACGGTGCAGATATTTATATCTTTATAAAGATGGCATTGAAGATATTTCCTTGTTCACACAGATGGCGATGTAGATGTTTCCATGTTTATACAGATGGCGGAGTAGTTAGTTCCATGTTTATGGAGATGGCAGTGTAGATATTTTCATGTTTATAGAGATGGCGGTGTAGATATTTCTATGCTTATAGAGATAGCAGTGTTGATATTTACATGTTTATACAGATGGCTGTGTAGATATTTCCATGTGTATACAGATGGCATTTTAGACATTTCCATGTTTATACAGATGACTGTATAGGTATTTCCATGTTTTTACAGATAGCAGTGTAGATATTTCCATGTTTATAGAGATAGCGGTGTAGATATTTCCATGTTTGTACAGATGGCGGTGTTGATATTTCCATCTATACACAGAAGGCCGTGCAGATATTTCCATGTTTATACAGATGGCGGTGTAGATATTTCCATGGACATGCAGATGGCGGTGCAGATATTTCCATGTTTATACAGATAGCGGTGTAGATATTTCCATGTTTACACAGATGGTGGTGTAGAGATTTCCGTGTTTATACACATGGCGTAGTAGATACTTCCATCTTTATGGAGATGGCAGTGTAGATATTTTCATGTTTATAGAGATGGCGGTGTAGATATTTCCATATTTATAGAGATAGCGGTGTAGATATTTCCATCTTTCTACAGATGGCAGTGTAGATATTTCCATATTTATACAGATGTCTGTGTAGATATTTCCATGTGTATACAGATGGTATTGTAGGTACTTCCATGTTTATACATATGGTGGTGTAGATATTTCCATGTTTATTCAGATGACTGTGTAGTTATTTCCATGTTTTTACAGATGGCAGTGTAGATATTTCAATGTTTATAGAGATGTCGCTGTAGATATTTCCATGTTTAAACAGATACCGGTGCAGATATTTCCATGTTTATACAGACCGCAGTGTAGATATTTCCATGTTTATAGAGATAGCGGTGTAGATATTTCCATGTTTTTACAGATGGCGGTTTTGATGCTTTCATCTATACACAGATTGCCGTGTAGGTATTTCCATGTGTATACAGATGGCATTGTAGATATTTCCATGTTTATACAGATGGCGGTGTTGATATTTCCATGTTTATAGAGATAGCGGTGTAGATATTTCCTTGTTTATACTGATCGTGTTGTAGATATTTCCATGTTTATAGAGATGGCGGTGCAGATATTTCCATGTTCATAGAGATATCGGTGTTGATTTTTCCATGTTTATATAGATAGCGGTGTGGATATTTCCATGTTTATACACATAGGGGTGTAGATATTTCCATGTTTATTGAGATGGCGGTGTAGATATTTCCATGTTTATACAGATCACGGTGTAGATATTTGCTTGTGTATAAAAATAACGGTTTAGTTATTTCCATGTTTATACAGATAGCGGTGTAGATATTTCCATGTATATGCAGATGGCTTTGTAGATATTTCCATGTTTATACAGATGGCGGTGTAGATATTTCCATGTATATAGAGATAGCTGTGTAGATATTTCCATGTTTATACAGATAGCTGTGTAGATATTTCCATGTTTATAAAGATTGCGGTGAAGATATTTCCATGTTTATACAGATCGCGGTGTAGATATTTCCATGTTTATATAGATAGCGGTGTAGATATTTCCATGTTTTTACAGATATCGGTGTAGATAGTTCCATGTTTGCACAGATTGCCGTGTAGATATTTCCATCTTTCTACAGATGGCATTGTAGATATTTCCATGTTTATATAGATGGCGGTGTAGATATTTCCGTGTTTATATAGATGGTGTTGTAGATATTACCATGTTTATACAGATAGCGGTGTAGATATTTCCATGTATATACAGATCGTGGTGAAGATATTTCCATGTTTATACGGATCGTGGTGTAGATATTTCCATGTTTGTACAGATCGCGGTGTTGATATTTCCATGTTTATACAGATAGCGATGAAGATATTTCCATGTTTATACAGATAGCGGTGTAGTTATTTCCATGTTTATAGAGATAGCGGTGTAGGTATTTCCATGTTTATAGACATAGTGGTGTAGATATTTCCATGTTTATATAGATGGCGTTGTAGATATTACCATGTTTATACCGATAGCGGTATTGGTATTTCCACGTTTATACAGATAGCCATGTAGATATTTCCATGTTTATGCAGCTCACGGTGCAGATATTTATATCTTTATAAAGATGGCATTGTAGATATTTCCTTGTTCACACACATGGCGATGTAGATGTTTCCATGTTTATACAGATGGCGGAGTAGTTAGTTCCATGTTTATGGAGATGGCAGTGTAGATATTTTCATGTTTATAGAGATGGCGGTGTAGATATTTCTATGTTTATAGAGATAGCAGTGTAGATATTTACATGTTTATACAGATGGCTGTGTAGATATTACCATGTTTATACAGATGGCATTTTAGATATTTCCATGTTTATACAGATGACTGTATAGGTATTTCCATGTTTTTACAGATGGCAGTGCATATATTTCCATGTTTATAGAGATAGCGGTGTAGATATTTCCATGTTTGTACAGATGGCGGTGTTGATATTTCCATCTATACACAGATGGCCGTGTAGATATTTCCATGTTTATACAGATGTCGGCGTAGATATTTCCATGGACTTGCAGATGGCGGTGTAGATATTTCCATGTTTATACAGATAGCGGTGTAGATATTTCCATGTTTACACAGATGGTGGTGTAGATATTTCCGTGTTTATACACATGGCGGAGTAGATAATTCCATCTTTATGGAGATGGCAGTGAGGATATTTTCATGTTTATAGAGATGGCGGTGTAGATATTTCCATATTTATAGAGAAAGCGGTGTACATATTTCCATCTTTTTACTGAAGGCCGTGTAGATATTTCCATATTTATACAGATGTCTGTGTAGATATTTCCATGTTTATAGAGATAGCAGTGTAAATATTTTCATGTTTGTACAGATGGCGGTGTTGATGTTTCCATCTATACACAGATTGCCGTGTAGTTATTTCCATGTGTATACAGATGGCATTGTAAATATTTCCAGGTTTATACAGATCACGGTGTAGATATTTCCATATTTATAGAGATAGCCGTGTAGATATTTCCACGTTTATACAGATAGTGGTGTAGATATTTCCAAGTTTGTACAGACCGCGGTGTAGATATTTCCATGGTTATACTGATAGCGGTGCACATATTTCCATGTTTGTACAGATGGCGGTGTTGATATTTCCATCTATACACAGATGACCGTGTAGATATTTCCATGTTTATACAGATAGCGTTGCAGTTATTTCCATGTTTATATAGATAGCGTTGTAGATAATTCCATGTATATACACATGGCTGTGTAGATATTTCCACGTTTATACAGATGGCGGTGTAGATATTTGCATGTTTATACAGATAACTTTGTAAGTATTTCCATGTTTATACAGATGGCGGTGTAAATATTTCGATGTTTACAGAGATAGCAGTGGAGATATTCCATGTTTATACAGATAGCGGTGTAGATATTTCCTTGTTTATACTGATCGTGGTGTAGATATTTCCATGTTTATAGAGATGGCGGTGCAGATATTTCCATGTTCATAGAGATAGCGTTGTTGATTTTTCCATGTTTATATAGATAGCGGTGTGGATATTTCCATGTTTATACAGATAGGGGTGTAGATATTTCCATGTTTATAGAGATGGCGGTGTAGATATTTCCATGTTTATACAGATGTCTGTGTAGATATTTCCATGTGTATACAGATGGTATTGTAGGTACTTCCATGTTTATACATATGGTGGTGTAGGTATTTCCATGTTTATTCAGATGACTGTGTAGTTATTTCCATGTTTTTACAGATGGCAGTGTAGATATTTCAATGTTTATAGAGATGTCGCTGTAGATATTTCCATGTTTAAACAGATACCGGTGCAGATATTTCCATGTTTATACAGACCGCAGTGTAGATATTTCCATGTTTATAGAGATAGCAGTGTATATATTTCCATGTTTTTACAGATGGCGGTTTTGATGTTTCCATCTATACACAGATTGCCGTGTAGGTATTTCCATGTGTATACAGATGGCATTGTAGATATTTCCATGTTTATACAGATGGCGGTGTAGATATTTCCATGTTTATAGAGATAGCGGTGTAGATATTTCCTTGTTTATACTGATCGTGGTGTAGATATTTCCATGTTTATAGAGATGGCAGTGCAGATATTTCCATGTTCATAGAGATAGCGGTGTTGATTTTTCCATGTTTATATAGATAGCGGTGTGGATATTACCATGTTTATACAGATAGGGGTGTAGATATTTCCATGTTTATAGAGATGGCGGTGTAGATATTTCCATGTTTATGCAGGTCACGGTGTAGATATTGGCTTGTGTATAAAAATAACGGTTTAGTTATTTCCATGTTTATACAGATAGCGGTGTAGATATTTCCATGTATATGCAGATGGCTGTGTAGATATTTCCATGTTTATACAGATGGCTGTGTAGATATTTCCATGTTTATACAAATGACTTTGTAGTTATTTCCATGTTTATACAGATGGCGGTGTAGATATTTCGATGTTTATAGAGATAGCAGTGTAGGTATTTCCATGTATATACACATGGCTGTGTAGATATTTCCATGTTTATACAGATCGCGGTGTAGATATTTCCATGTTTATACAGATCGCGGTGTAGATATTACCATGTTTATACAGATAGCGGTGTAGATATTTCCATGTATATACCGATCGTGGTGAAGATGTTTCCATGTTTATACAGATCACGGTGTAGGTATTTCCATGTTTGTACAGATCGCGGTGTAGATATTTCCATGTTTATACAGATAGCGATGTAGATATTTCCAAGTTTATACAGATAGCGGTGTAGTTATTTCCATGTTTATAGAGATTGCGGTGTAGGTATTTCCATGTTTATAGACATAGCGGTGTAGATATTTCCATGTTTATATAGATGGCGTTGTAGATATTTCCATGTTTATACCGATAGCAGTGTTGCTATTTCCACGTTTATACAGATTGCGATGTAGATATTTCCTTGTTTATGCAGCTCGCAGTGCAGATATTTATATCTTTATAAAGATGGCATTGTAGATATTTCCTTGTTCACCCAGATGGCGGTGTAGATGTTTCCATGTTTATACAGATGGCGGAGTAGTTAGTTCCATGTTTATGCAGATGGCAGTGTAGATATTTTCATGTTTATAGAGATGGCGGTGTAGATATTTCCACGTTTATAGATATAACAGTGTAGATATTTACATGTTTATACAGATGGCTGTGTAGATATTTCCACGTGTATACAGATGGCATTTTAGATATTTCCATGTTTATACAGATGACTGTAAAGGTATTTCCATGTTTTTACAGATGGCAGTGCAGATATTTCCATGTTTATAGAGATAGCAGTGTAGATATTTCCATGTTTGTTCAGATGGCGGTGTTGATGTTTCCATCTATACACCGATTGCCGTGTGGGTATTTCCATTTGTATACAGATGGCATTGAAGATATTTCCATGTTTATACAGATGGTGGTGTACATATTTCCATGTTTACACAGATGACTTTTTAGGTTATTCCATGTTTATACAGATGGCGGTGTAGATATTTCCATTTTTATAGAGATAGCTGTGTAGATATTTCCATGTTTATACAGATAGCGGTGTAGATATTTCCATGTTTAAACAGATAGCGGTGTAGATATTTCCATCTTTACACAGATAACGGTGTAGAAATTTCCATGTTTATACAGATAGCGGTGTAAATATTTCCATGTTTACAGATCACGGTGTAGATATTTCCATGTTTATAGACATAGCTGTGTAGATATTTCCATGTTTATACAGATAGCTGTGTAAATATTTCCATGTTTATAAAGACCGCGGTGTAGATATTTCCATCATTATACAGATCGCGGTGTAGATATTTCCATGTTTATATAGATAGCGGTGTAGATATTTCCATGTTTTTACAGATATCGGTGAAGATATTTCCATGTTTACACTGATTGCCGTGTAGATATTTCCATCTTTCTAAAGATGGCATTGTAGATATTTCCATGTTTATACAGATGGCGGTGTAGATATTTCCGTGTTTATACACATGGCGGAGTAGATACTTCCATCTTTATGGAGATGGCAGTGCAAATATTTTCATGTTTATAGAGATGGCGGTGTAGATATTTCCATATTTATAGAGATAGCGGTGTAGATATTTCCATCTTTCTACAGATGGCAGTGTAGATATTTCCATGTTTATACAGATGGCCGTGTAGATATTTCCATATTTATACAGATGTCTGTGCAGATATTTCCATGTGTATACAGATGGTATTGTAGATACTTCCATGTTTATACATATGGTGCTTTAGATATTTCCATGTTTATTCAGATGACTGAGTAGATATTTCCATGTTTTTACAGATGGCAGTGTAGATATTTCAATGTTTATAGAGATGGCGCTGTAGATATTTCCATGTTTAAACAGATACCGGTGTAGATATTTCCATGTTTATACAGACCGCAGTGTAGATATTTCCATGTTTATAGAGATAGCAGTGTAGATATTTCCATGTTTGTACAGATGGCGGTGTTGATGTTTCCATCTATACACCGATTGCCGTGTGGGTATTTCCATTTGTATACAGATGGCATTGAAGATATTTCCATGTTTATACAGATGGTGGTGTAGATATTTCCATGTTTACACAGATGACTTTGTAGGTTATTCCATGTTTATACAGATGGCGGTGTAGATATTTCCATGTTTATAGAGATAGCTGTGTAGATATTTCCATGTTTATACAGATAGCGGTGGAGATATTTCCATGTTTAAACAGATAGCGGTGTAGATATTTCCATATTTACACAGATAACGGTGTAGAAATTTCCATGTTTATACAGATAGCGGTGTAAATATTTCCATGTTTACAGATCACGGTGTAGATATTTCCATGTTTATAGAGATAGCTCTGTAGAAATTTCCATGTTTATGCAGATAGCTGTGCAGATATTTCCATGTTTATAAAGACCGCGGTGTAGATATTTCCATGTTTATACAGATCGCGGTGTAGATATTTCCATGTTTATATAGATAGCGGTGTAGATATTTCCATGTTTTTACAGATATCGGTGTAGATATTTCCATGTTTACACAGATTGCCGTGTAGATATTTCCATCTTTCTACAGACGGCATTGTAGACAGTTCCTTGTTCACCCAGATGGCGGTGTAGATGTTTCCATGTTCATACAGATGGCGGAGTAGTTAGTTCCATGTTTATGGACATGGCAGTGTAGATATTTTCATGTTTATAGAGTTGGCGGTGTAGACATTTCCATGTTTATAGAGATAGCAGTGTAGATATTTACATGTTTATACAGATGGCTGTTTAGATATTTCCATGTGTATACAGATGGCATTGTAGATATTTCCATGTTTATGCAGATGACTGTAAAGTTACTTCCATGTTTTTACAGGTGGCAGTGCAGATATTTCCATGTTTATAGAGATAGCGGTGTAGATATTTATATGTTTGTAGAGATGGAGGTGTTGATATTTCCATCTATACAGAGATGGCCGTGTAGATATTTCCATGTTTGTACAGATGGCGGCGTAGATATTTCCATGGACATGCTGATGGCGGTGTAGATATTTCCATGTTTATACAGATAGCGGTGTAGATATTTCCATGTTTACACAGATGGTGGTGTAGCTATTTCCGTGTTTATACACATGGCGGCGTAGGTACTTCCATCTTTATGGAGATGGCAGTGGAAATATTTTCATGGTTATAGAGATGGCGGTGTAGATATTTCCATATTTATAGAGATAGCGGTGTAGATATTTCCATCTTTCTACAGATGGCAGTGTAGATATTTCCATGTTTATACAGATGGCAGTGTAGATATTTCCATATTTATACAGATGTCTGTGTAGATATTTCCATGTGTATACAGATGGTATTGTAGATACTTCCATGTTTATACATATGGTGCTTCAGATATTTCCATGTTTATTCAGATGACTGTGTAGATATTTCCATGTTTTTACAGATGGCAGTGTAGATATTTCAATGTTTATAGAGATGGCGCTGTAGATATTTCCATGTTTAAACAGATACCGGTGTAGATATTTCCATGTTTATACAGACCGAAGTGTAGATATTTCCATGTTTATAGAGATAGCAGTGTAGATATTTCCATGTTTGTACAGATGGCGGTGTTGATGTTTCCATCTATACACCGATTGCCGTGTGGTAATTTCCATTTGTATACAGATGGCATTGAAAATATTTCCATGTTTATACAGATGGTGGTGTAGATATTTCCATGTTCACACAGATGACTTTGTAGGTTTTTCCATGTTTATACAGATGGTGGTTTAGATATTTCCATGTTTATAGAGATAGCTGTGTAGATATTTCCATGTTTATACAGATAGCGGTGTAGATATTTCCATGTTTAAACAGATAGCGGTGTAGATATTTCCATCTTTACACAGATAACGGTGTAGAAATTTCCATGTTTATACACATAGCGGTGTAAATATTTCCATGTTTACAGATCACGGTGTAGATATTTCCATGTTTATAGACATAGCTGTGTAGATATTTCCATGTTTATACAGATAGCTGTGTAGATATTTCCATGTTTATAAAGACCGCGGTGTAGATATTTCCATCTTTATACAGATCGCGGTGTAGATATTTCCATGTTAATATAGATAGCGGTGTAGATATTTCCATGTTTTTACAGATATCGGTGAAGATATTTCCATGTTTACACTGATTGCCGTATGGATATTTCCATCTTTCTAAAGATGGCATTGTAGATATTTCCATGTTTACACAGATGGCGGTGTAGATATTTCCGTGTTTATATACATGCTGGTGTAGATATTACCATGTTTATACAGATAGCGGTGTAGGTATTTCCATGTATATACAGAGCGTGGTGTAGATATTTCCATGTTTACACAGATCGCGGTGTAGATATTTCCATGTTTGTACAGATCGCGGTGTAGATATTTCCATGTTTATACAGATAGTGATGAAGATATTTCCATGTTTATACAGATAGCGGTGTAGTTATTTCCATGTTTATGGAGATAGCAGTGTAGGTATTTCCATGTTTATAGACATAGCGGTGTAGATATTTCCATGTTTATACAGATGGCGTTGTAGATATTACCATGTTTATACCGATAGCGGTGTTGGTATTTCCACGTTTATACAGATAGCGATGTAGATATTTCCATGTTTATGCAGCTCACGGTGCAGATATTTATATCTTTATAAAGATGGCATTGTAGATATTTCCTTGATCACACAGATGGCGATGTAGATGTTTCCATGTTTATACAGATGGCGGAGTAGTTAGTTCCATGTTTATGGAGATGGCAGTGTAGATATTTTCATGTTTATAGAGATGGCGGTGTAGATATTTCTATGTTTATAGAGATAGCAGTGTAGATATTTAAATGTTTATACACATGGCTGTGTAGATATTTCCATCTTTATACAGATGGCGGTGTAGATATTTCCATGTTTATACAGATAACTTTGTAAGAATTTCCATGTTTATACAGATGGCGGTGTAGATATTTCCATGTGTATAGAGATAGCAGTGGAGATATTTCCATGTTTATACAGATAGCGGTGTAGATATTTCCATGTTTATACAGATAGTGGTGTAGATATTTCCATGTTTATACAGACCGCGGTGTAGATATTTCCATGTTTATACAAATAGGTGTGCAGATATTTCCATGTTTGCACAGATGGCGGTGTTGATTTTTCCATCTATACACAGATGACCATGTAGATATTTCCATGTTTATACAGATGGTGGCGCAGATATTTCCATGGATATGTAGATGGCAGTGTAGATATTTCTATGTTTATACAGATTGCGGGGTAGTTATTTCCATGTTTATATAGATAGCGGTGTAGTTATTTCCATGTATATACACAGGGCTGTGTAGATATTTCCATGTTTATACAGATGGCGGTGTAAATATTTCCATGTATATACACAGGGCTGTGTAGATATTTCCATGTTTATACAGATGGCGGTGTAGATATTTCCATGTTTATACAGATAACTTTGTAAGTATTTCCAGGTTTATACAGATGGCGGTGTAGATATTTCCATGTTTATAGAGATAGCATTGGAGATATTTCCATTTTTATACAGATAGCGGTGTAGATATTTCCATGTTTATTCTGATCGTGGTGTAGATATTTCCATGTTTATAGAGATGGCGGTGTAGATAATTCCATGTTCATAGACATAGCGGTGTTGATTTTTCCATGTTTAAAGAGACAGCGGTGTGGATATTTCCATGCTTATACAGATAGGAGTGTAGATATTTCCATGTTTATAGAGATAGCGGTGTAGATATTTCCATGTATATACATATGGCCATGTAGATATTTCCATGTTTATACAGATGGCTGTGTAGATATTTCCATATTTATACAGATGACTTTGTAAGTATTTGCATGTTTATAAAGATGGCGGTGTAGATTTTCCATGTTTATAGTGATAGCTTTGTAGATATTTCCATGTTTATACAGATTGCGGTGTTGATATTTCCATGTTTATACTAATAGCGGTGTAGTTATTTCCAGGTTTATACAGATAGCGGTGTAGATATTTCCATGTATATACAGATGGCCATGTAGATATTTCCATGTTTATACAGATGGCTGTGTAGATATTTCCATATTTATACAGATGACTTTGTAGGTATTTGCATGTTTATAAAGATGGCGGTGTAGATTTTCCATGTTTATAGTGATAGCTTTGTAGATATTTCCATGTTTATACAGATTGCGGTGTTGATATTTCCATGTTTATACAGATCGTGGTGTAGATGTTTAGATGTTTATACAGATCGCCGTGTAGATATTTCCATGTTTATAGAGATAGCGATGTAGATATTTACATGTTTTTACAGATATCGGTGTAGTTATTTCCATGTTTACACAGATTGCGGTGTAGATATATCCATCTTTCTGTAGATGGCATTGTAGATATTTCCATGTTTATACAGATGTTGGCGTAGATATTTCCATGTTTATATAGATGGTGGTGTAGATATTGCCATGTTTATACAGATAGCGGTGTAGATATTTCCATGTTTATAGAGATGGTGGTGAAGATATGTCCATGTTTATACAGATCGTGGTGTAGATATTTCCATGTTTATACAGATTGCGATGTACATATTTCCATGTTTATACAGATAGCGGTGTAGATATTTCCATGTTTATACAGATAGCGTTGTAGATATTTCCATGTTTATAGAGATAGCGGTGTAGGTATTTATATATTTATAGTCATAGCGGTGTAGATATTTCCATGTTTATATAGATGTCGTTGTAGATATTTCCATGTTTATACCGACAGCGGTGTTGGTATATCCACGTTTATACATATAGCGATGTAGATATTTCCATGTTTATACAGCTCACGGTGCAGATATTCATATCTTTATACAGATGGCATTGTAGATATTTCCTTATTCACACAGATGGCTGCGTAGATCTTTCCATGTTTATACAGATGGCAGGGTAGTTAGTTCCATGTTTATGGAGATGGCAGTGTAGATATTTTCATGTTTATAGAGATGGCGGTGTAGATATTTCCATGTTTATAGAGATAGCAGTGTAGATATTTACATGTTTATACACATGGCTGTGTAGATATTTCCATGTGTATACAGATGGCATTGTAGATATTTCCATGTTTATACAGATGGCTGTATACGTATTTCCATGTTTACAGATGGCAGTGCAGATATTTCCATGTTTATAGAGATAGCGGTGTAGATATTTCCATGTTTCCACAGACGGCGGTGTTGATATTTCCATCTATACACAGATGGCCGTGTAGATATTTCCATGTATATACACATGGCTGTGAAGATATTTCCATGTTTATACAGATGGCGGTGTAGATATTTCCATGTTTATACAGATAACTTTGTAAGTATTTCCATGTTTATGCAGATTGCGGTGTAGATATTTCGATGTTTATAGAGATAGCTGTGTAGATATTTCCATGTTTATACAGATAGCGGTGCAGATATTTCCATGTTTATACAGGTCGCGGTGTAGATATTTCCATGTTTATACACATCGCGGTGTAGATATTTCCATGTTTATACAGATAGCGGTGTAGATATTTCCATGTTTTTACAGATATCGGTGTAGATATTTCAATGTTTACACAGATTGCGGTGTAGATATTTCCATCTTTCTACAGATGGCATTGTAGATATTTCCATGTTTTTACAGATGGTTGTGTAGATATTTCCATGTTTATATAGATAGTGGTGTAGATATTACCATGTTTATAGAGATAGCGGTCTAGATATTTGCAAGTTTATACAGATCGTGGTGAAGATATTTCCACGTTTTTACAGATCGCGGTGTAGATATTTCCATGTGTATACAGATCGCGGTGTAGATATTTCCATGTGTATACTGATAGCGGTGTAGATTTTTTCATGTTTATACAGAGCGGTGTAGATATTTCCATGTTTATAGAGATAGCGGTGTAGGTATTTCCATGTTTATAGACATAGCGGTGTAGATATTTCCATGTTTATATAGATGGCGTTGTAGATATTTCCAAGTTTATACCCATAGCGGTGTTGGTATTTCCACGTTTATACAGATAGAGATGTAGATATTTCCATGTTTATACAGCTCGCGGTGCAGATATTTATATCTTTATACAGATGGCATTGTAGATATGTCCTTATTCACACAGATGGCGGTGAAGATGTTTCCTTGTTTATACAGTTAACTTTGTAAGTATTTCCACGTTTATACAGATGGCGGTGTAGATATTTCGATGTTTATAGAGATAGCACTGGAGATATTTCCATGTTTATACAGATAGCGGTGTAGATATTTCCATGTTTATACTAATCGTGGTGTAGATATTTCCATGTTTATAGAGATGGCGGTGTAGATAGTTGCATGTTCGTAGAGATAGCGGTGTTGATTTTTCCATGTTTATAGAGATAGCGGTGTGGATATTTCCAAGTTTATACTGATAGGGGTGTAGATATTTCCATGTTTTTACAGATATCGGTGTAGATATTTCCATGTTTACACAGATTGCGGTGTAGATATTTCAATCTTTCTACAGATGGCATTGTAGATATTTCCATGTTTATACAGATGGCGGTGTAGATATTTCCATGTTTATATAGATGGTGGTGTAGATATTACCATGTTTATACAGATAGCGGTGTAGATATTTCCATGTTTATACAGATCGTGGTGAGGATATTTCCATGTTTATAAGGATAGTGGTGCAGATATTCCCATGTTTCTACAGATGGCGGTGTTGTTATTTCCATCTATACACAGATGACATTGTAGATATTTCCATGTTTATACAGATGGTGGCGCAGATATTTCTATGGATATGTGGATGGTGGTGTAGATATTTCCATGTATATACAGATTGCGATGTACTTATTTCCATGTTTATATAGAGAGCAGTGTAAATATTTCCATGTATGTACACATGTCTCTGTAGATATTTCCATGTTTATACAGATGGCGGTGTAGATATTTCCATGTTTTTACAGATAACTTTGTAAGTATTTCCATGTTTATACAGATGGCGGTGTAGATATTTCTATGTTTATAGAGATAGCAGTGGAGATATTTCCATGTTTATACAGATAGCGGTGTAGTTATTTCCATGTTTATATAGATAGCGGTGTAGATATTTCCATGTTTATAGAGATGGCGGTGTAAATATTTCCAAGTTCATAGAGATTGAGGTGTTGATTTTTCCATGTTTATAGAGATAGCTGTGTGGATATTTCCATGTTTATACAGATAGGGGTGTAGATATTTCCATGTTTATAGAGATGACGGTGTAGATATTTCCATGTTTATTCAGATCACGGTGTAGTTATTTCCATTTTTCTACAGATGGCTGTGTAGATATTTCCATGTTTATACAGATCACTTTGTAGGTATTTCCATGTTTATACAGATGGCGGTGTAGGTATTTCCATGTTTATAGAGATAGCTGTGTAGATATTTCCATGTTTATAGAGATAGCGCTGTAGATATTTCCATGTTTATACAGATCGCAGTGTAGATATTTCCATGTTTCTACAGACAGCAGTGGAGACATTTGCATGTTTATACACATAGCGGTGTACATATTTCCATGTTTATGGAGACAGCGGTGTTGGTATTTCCATGTTTATACAGATAGCGGTGCAGATATTTCCATGTTTATACAGATGCCTATGCAGATATTTCCATATTTATACAGAGGGCTTTGTAGATATTTCCATGTTTATACAGATGACTTTGTAGTTATTTCCAAGTTTATACAGATGGCGATGTAGGTATTTCCATGTTTATAAAGATAGCTTTGTAGTTATATCCATGTTTATAGAGACAGCAGTGTAGATATTTCCATGTTTATATAGATGGTGGTGTAGATATTTCCATGTTTATAGAGATAGTGGTGTAGATATTTCCATATTTATGCAGATAACGGTGTAGATATTTCCATGTTTATACAGATAGCCGTGTAAATATTTCCATGTTTATACAGATCACGGTGTAGATATTTCCATGTTTATAGAGATAGCGGTGTAGATATTTCCATGTTTATACAGATAGCGATGTAGATATTTCCATGTTTATACAGACCATGGTGTAAATATTTCCATGTTTATACAGAAAGCGGTGTAGTTATTTCCATGTTTATATAGATAGCGGTGTAGATGTTTCCATGTATATACACATGGCTGTGTATATATTTCCAAGTTTATAGAGATGGCGGTGTAGATATTTCCATGTTTATACAGATAACTTTGTAAGTATTTCCATGTTTATAGAGATGGCGGTGTAGATATTTCGATGTTTATAGAGACAGCAGTGCAGATGTTTCCATGTCAATACAGACAGAGGTGTAGATATTTCCATGTTTATACTGATCGCGGTGTAGATATTTCCATTTTTATAGAGATGGCGGTGTAGATATTTCCATGTTCATAGAGATAGCGGTGTTGATTTTTCCATGTTTATAGAGATAGCGGTGTGGATTTTCCATATTTATACAGATAGGGGTGTAGATAATTCCATGTTTATAGAGATGTCGGTGTAGATATTTCCATGATTATACAGATCACGGTGTAGATGTTTCCATGTTCATACAGATCATGGTGTAGATATTTCCATGTTTATACAGACCGCTGTGTTGATATTACCATGTTTATAGGGATAGCGGTGCAAATATTTCCAAACTTATAAAGATAGCGGTGTAGTTATTAGCAAGTTTATACAGATAGCGGTGTAGATATTTCCGTGTATAAACAGATGTCTGTGTATATATTTCCATGTTTAAACAGATTGCGGTGTAGACATTTCCTTGTTTATACAAATAGCGGTGTAGTTATTTCCATGTTTATACAGATCCCAGTGTAGATATCTCCTTGTTTATACAAATAGCGGTGTAGTTATTTCCATGGTTATACAGATAGCGGTGTAGATATTTCCTTGATTATTCAAATAGCGGTGTAGATATTTCCATGTTTATACAGATCACGGTGTAGGTATTTCCTTGTTTATACAAATAGCGGTGTAGTTATTTCCATGTTTATACACATAGCGGTGTAGATATTTCCTTGTAAATACAGATGGCTGTGTAGATATTTCCATGTTTATAAGATGGCTGTGTAGATGTCTCCATGTTTATACAGATGACTTTGTAGGTATTTCCATGTTTATACAGATGGCGGTGTAGATATTTCCATGTTTATAGAGATAGCTGTGTAGATATTTCCATGTTTATACAGATAGCGGTGCAGATATTTCCATGTTTATACAGATGGCGGTGTAGATATTTCCATGTTTATACAGATAACGGTGTAGATATTTCCATGTTTATACAGATAGCGGTGTAGATATTTCCATGTTTATACAGATCACGGTGTAGATATTTCCTTGTTTATACAAATAGCGGTGTAGGTATTTCCATGTTTTTACAGATAGCGGTGTAGATATTTCCAAGTTTACACAGATTGCGGTGTAGATATTTCCATCTTTCTACAGACGGCATTGTAGATATTTCCATGTTTGTACAGATGTCGGTGTAGATATTTCCATCTTTATATAGATGGTGATGTAGATATTACCATGTTTATACAGGTAGCGGTGTAGATATTTCCATGTTTTTACAGATTGTGGTGAAGATATTTCCATGTTTATACAGATCGCGGTGTAGATATTTTCATGTTTATACAGATCGCGGTGTAGATATTTCCATGTTTATATAGATAGCGGTGTAGATATTTCCATATTTATACAGATAGCAGTGTAGATATTTCCATATTTATACAGATAACGGTAGAGAAATTTCCATGTTTTTACAGATATTGGTGTATGTATTTCGATGTTTACACAGATTGCGGCGTAGATATTTCCATCTTTCTACACATGGCAGTGTAGATATTTCCATGTTTATGTAGATGGCAGTGTAGATATATTCTTGTTTATTTAGATGGCGTTGTAGATACCTCCATGTTTAAAGAGATGGCGGTGTGTATATTTCCATGTTGATGGAGATAGCGGTATAGATATTTCCATGTTTATATAGATAGCGGTGTAGTTATTTCCATGTATGTATACATAGCTGTGTAGATATTTCCATGTTTATACAGATGGCGGTGTAGATATTTCCATGTTTATACAGATAACTTTCTAAGTATTTCCATCTTTATACAGATGGCGGTGTAGATATTTCGATGTTTATACAAATAGCAGTGGAGATATTTCCATGTTTATACAGATAGCGGTGCAGATTTTTCCATGTTTATATAGATATGGGTGTAGATATTTCCATGTATATACACATGGCTGTGTAGATATTTCCATGTTTATACAGATGGCGGTGTAAATATTTGCATGTTTATACAGATATCTTTTTAAGTATTTCCATGTTTATACAGATGGCGGTGTAGATATTTCGATGTTTATAGAGATAGCAGTGGAGATATTTCCATGTTTATACAGATCGCGGTGTAGATATTTCCATGTTTATAGAGTTGGCGGTGTAGATATTTCCATGTTCATAGAGATAGCGGTGTTGATTTTTCCATGTTTATACAGATAGCTGTGTGGATATTTCCATGTTTATACAGATAGGGGTGTAGATATTTCCATGTTTATAGAGATGGCGGTGTAGATATTTCCATGTTTATACAGATTACGGTGTGGATATTTCCATGTTTATACAGATCACGGTGTAGATATTTCCATGTTTATACAGATCATGGTGTAGATATTTCCATCTTTATACAGATCGCGGTGTTGATATTACCATGTTTATAGGGATAGCGGTGCAAATAATTCCACATTTATACAGATAGCGGTGTAGTTATTAGCATGTTTATACAGATAGCGGTGTAGATATTTCCATGTTTATACTGATTGCTGTGCCGATATTTCCATGTTTATACAGAGTCCTCTGTAGATATTTCCATGTTTATATAGATGACAGTGTAGATATTTCCAGGTTTACACAGATGGCTGTGCAGATATTTCCATGTTAATATAGATGTCGGTGTAGATATTTCCATGTTTATAGAGATAGCGGTGTAGATACAGCCATGTTTCTGAATATGGCAGTGTAGATGTTTTCATGTTAACATAGATGGCGGTGTAGATATTTCCATGTTTACAGAGATTGCGGTGTAGATATTTCCATGTGTATAGTTCAAGTGGTGTAGATATTTCCATGTTTATAGAGTTAGCAGTGTAGACATTTCCATATTTATACAGGTAGCGGTGTAGATATTTACATGTTTATACAGATGGCTGTGTAGATATTTCCATGTGTATACAGATGGCATTGTAAATATATCAATGTTTATACAGATGGCGGTGTAGATGTTTCCATGTTTATACAGATGGCGGAGTAGTTAGTTCCCTGTTAATGGAGATGGCAGTGTAGATATTTTCAAGTTTATAGAGATGGCGGTGTAGATATTTCCATGTTTATAGAGATAGCAGTGTAGATATTTACATGTTTATACAGATGGCTGTGTAGATATTTCCATGTGTATATAGATGGCATTGTAAATATTTCAATGTTTATACAGATGACTGTATAGGTATTTCCATGTTTTTACAGATGGCAGTGCAGATATTTCCATGTTTATAGAGATAGCGGTGTAGATATTTTCATGTTTATACATATTGCGGTGTTGATATGTCCATGTATATACAGATAGCAATGGAGATATTTCCACGTGAATACACATAGCGGTGTAGATATTTCCATGTTTATACAGATAGCTGTGTAGATATTTCCATGTTTATACCGATCGCGGTGTAGATATTTCCATGTTTATACAGATCGCGGTGTAGATATTTGCATGTTTACGCAGATAGCGGTGTAGATATTTCCATGTTTTTACAGATATTGTTGTAGATATTTCCATGTTTACACAGATTCCGGTGTAGATATTTCCATCTTTCTACAGATGACATTGTAGATATTTCCATGTTTATACAGATGGCGGTGTAGATATTTCCATGTTTATATAGATGGTGGTGTAGGTATTACCATGTTTATACAGATGGCGGCGTAGATATTTCCATGTTTACACAGATGGTGGTGTAGATATTTCCGTGTTTATACACATGGCGGAGTAGATACTTCCATCTTTATGGAGATGGCAGTGTAGATATTTTCATGTTTATAGAGATGGCGGTGTAGATATTTCCATATTTATAGACATAGCGGTGTAGATATTTCCATCTTTGTACAGATGGCAGTTTAGATAATTCCATGTTTATACAGATGGCCGTGTAGATATTTCCATCTTTATACAGATGTCTGTGTAGATATTTCCATGTGTATACAGATGGTATCGTAGGTATTTCCATGTTTATACAGATGGTGGTGTAGATATTTCCATGTTTCTTCTGATGACTGTGAAGATATTTCCATGTTTTTACAGATGGCAGTTTAGATTTGTCAATGTTTATAGAGATGGCGCTGTAGATATTTCCAAGTTTATACAGATGAATTTGTAGGTATTTCCATGTGTATACAGATGACATTGTAGATATTTCCATGTTTATACAGATGGTGGTGTAGATATTTCCATGTTTACACAGATGACTGTATAGGTATTTCCATGTTTGTACTGATGGCGGTGTAGATATTTCCATGTTTATAGAGATAGCGGTGTAGACATTTCCATATTTATACAGATAATTGTGTAGAAATTTCCATGTTTACACAGATAGCGGTTTAAATATTTCCATGTTTATACAGATCACGGTGTAGATATTTCCATGTTTATACAGACCGCAGTGTAGATATTTCCATGTTTATTGAGATAGCAGTGTAGATATTTCCATGTTTATACAGATAGCGGTGTAGATATTTCCATGTTTATACAGACCGCGGTGTAGATATTTCCATGTTTATACAGATAGCGGTGCAGATATTTCCATGTTTGTACAGATGGCGGTGTTGATATTTCCGTCTATACACAGATGAACGTGTAGAATATTTCCATGTTTATACAGACGGTGGCACAGATGTTTCCATGGATATGTAGATGGCGGTGTAGATATTTCCATGTTTATACAGAGAGCGGTGTAGTTATTTCCATGTTTATATAGGTGGCGGTGTAGATATTTCCATGTATATACAGATGGCTGTGTACATATTTGCATGTTTATGCAGATGGCGTTGTAGTTATTTCCATGTTTTTACAGATAACATAGCAAGTATTAGCATGTTTATACAGATAGCGGTGTACATATTTCCATGTTTATACAGATCGTGGTGAAGATATTTCCATGTTTATACAGATTGCGGTGTAGATATTTCCATGTTTATACAGATCGCGGTGTAGATATTTCCATGTTTATACAGATAGTGGTGTTGATTTTTCCATGTTTATAGAGATAGCGGTGTGGATATTTCCATGTTTATACAGATAGGGGTGTAGATATTTCCACGTTTATAGAGATGGCGGTGTAGATATTTCCATGTTTATACAGATCACGGTGTTGATATTTGCTTGTTTATACAAATAGAGGTGTAGTTATTCCCATGTTTATACAGATAGCAGTGTAGATATTTCCATGTATATACAGATGGCTGTGTAGATATTTCCATGATTATACAGATGGCTGTGTAGATATTTCCATGTTTATACAGATGACTTTCTAGGTATTTCCATGTTTATAGAGATAGCGGTGTAGATATTTCCATGTTTCTAGAGATAGCGGTGTAGATATTTCCATCTTTCTACAGATGACAGTGTAGATATTTCCATGTTTATAGAGATGACGGTGTAGATATTTCCATATTTATACAGATGTCTGTGTAGATATTTCCATGTCTATACAGATGGTATTGTAGGTAATTCCATGGTTATACAGATGGTGGTGTAGATATTTCCATGTTTATTCAGATGACTGTGTAGATATTAACATGTTTTTAAAGATGGCAGTGTAGATATTTCAATGTTTATAGGGATGGCGCTGTAGATATTTCCGTGTTTATACAGATAACGGTGGACATATTTCCATGTTTATACAGAGAGCAGTGGAGATATTTCCATGTTTATACACATAGTGGTGTACATATTTCCATGTTTATAGATACAGCGGTGTAGGTATTTCCATGTTTATACAGATAGCGGTGCAGATATTTCCATGTTTGTACATATGCCTATAAAGATATTTCCATATTTATACAGAGGGCTGTGTACATAATTCTATGTTTATAGAGATGGCAGTGTAGATATTTAAATGTTTCTACTAATGACTGTGTAGGTATTTCCATGTTTATACAGATGGCTTTGTAGATATTTCCATGTCTATGGAGATAGCGGTGCAGATATTTCCATGTTTATACAGATAGCGGTGTACATATTTCCATGTTTACACAGATCGTGGTGTAGATATTTCCATGTTTATACAGATACCGGTGTAGATATTTCCATGTTTATACAGACCGCAGTGTAGCTATTTCCATGTTTATAGAGATAGCAGAATAGATTTTTCCAAGTTTGTACAGATGGCGGTGTTGATGTTTCCATCTATACACAGATTGCCGTGTAGGTATTTCCATGTGTATACATATGGCATTGTAGATATTTCCATGTTTATACAGATGGTGGTGTAGATATTTCCATGTTTACACAGATGACTATATAGGTATTTCCATGTTTATACAGATGGCGGTGTAGATATATCCATGTTTATAGAGATAGCAGAGTAGATATTTGCATATTTATACAGATAACGGTGTAGAAATATCCATGTTTATACAGATAGCGGTGTAAATATTTCCATGTTTATACAAGTCACGGTGTAGATATTTCCTTGTTTATACAAATAGCGGTGTAGTTATTTCCATGTTTATACAGATAGCGGCGTAGATATTTCCATGTATATACAGATGGCTGTGTGGATATTTCCATGTTTATACAGATGGCTTTGTAGACATTTCCAAGTTTATACAGATGACTTTCTAGGTATTTCCATGTTTATACAGATGGCGGTGGAGATAATTCCATGTTTATAGAGATAGCTGTGTAGATATTTCCATGTTTATACAGATCACGGTGTAAATATTTCCATGTTTATAAAGATCGCGGTGTAGATATTTCCATGTCTATACAGATAGCGGTGTAGATATTTCAATGTTTATAGAGATAGCGGTGTAGTTATTTCCATGTTTATAGACATAGCGGTGTAGATATTTCCATGTTTATATAGATGGCGTTGTAGATACTTCTATGTTTATACCGAAAGCGGTGTTCGTATTTCCACGTTTATACAGATAGCGATGTAGATATTTCCATGTTTATACAGCTCACGGTGCAGGTATTTATATCTTTATACAGATTGCATTGTAGATAATTCCTTATTCACAAAGATGGCGGTGTAGATGTTTCCATGTTTATACAGATGGCGGAGAAGTTAATTCCATGTTTATGGAGATGGCAGTGTAGATATTTTCATGTTTATAGAGATGGCGGTGTAGATATTTCCATGTTTACAGAGATAGCAGTGTAGATATTTCCATGTTTTTACAGATGGCGGTGTTGATGTTTCCATCTATACACAGATTGCTGTGTAGGTATTTCCATGTGTATACAGATGGCATTGTGGATATTTCCACGTTTCTACAGATGGTGGTGTAGATATTTCCATGTTTACACAGATGATTGTATAGGTATTTCCATGTTTATACAGATGGCGGTGTAGGTATTTCCATGTTTATAGACATAGCGGTGTAGATATTTCCATGTTTGTATAGATGGCGTAGTAGATATTTCCATGTTTATACCGATAGCGGTGTTGGTATTTCCACGTTTATACAGATAGCGATGTAGATATTTCCATGTTTATACAGCTCGCTGTGCAGATATTTATATCTTTATACAGACGGCATTCTTGATATTTCCTTATTCACAAAGATGGCGGTGTAGATGTTTCCATGTTTATACAGATGACGGAGAAGTTAGTTCCATGTTTATGGAGATGGCAGTGTAGATATTTTCATGTTTATAGAGATGGCGGTGTAGATATTTCCATGTTTATAGAGATAGCAGTGTTGATATTTCCGTGTTTATACAGATGGCGGTGTAGATATTTCCATGTTTATATAGATGATGGTGTAGATATTACCATGTTTATACAGATAGCGGTGTAGATATATCCATGTTTATACAGATCGTGGTGAAGATATTTCCATGGTTATACAGATCACAGTGTAGATATTTCCATGTTTATACAGATACCGATATAGATATTTCCATGTTTATACAGATAGCGGTGTAGATATTTCCATGTTTATAGAGATAGCAGTGAAGATATTTACATGTTTATACAGATGGCTGTGTAGATATTTACATGTGTATACACATGGCATTGTAGATATTTCCATGTTTATACAGATGGCTGTATAGGTATTTCCATGTTTTTACAGATGGCAGTGCAGATATTTCCATGTTTATAGAGATAGCGGTGTAGATATTTCCATGTTTGTACAGATGGCGGTGCTGATATTTCCATGTATACACAGATGGCCGTGTAGATATTTCCATGTTTACACTGATGGTGGTGTAGATATTTCCGTGTTTATACGCATGGCGGAGTAGATGTTTCCATCTTTATGGAGATGGCAGTGTAGATATTTTCATATTTATAGAGATGGCGGTGTAGATATTTCCATATTTACAGAGATAGTGGTGTAGATATTTCCATCTTTCTACAGATGGCAGTGTAGATATTTCCATGTTTATACAGATGGCGGTGTAGATATTTCCATATTTATACAGATATCTGTGTAGATATTTCCATGTGTACACAGATGGTTTTGCAGTTATTTCCATGTTTATACAGATGGTGGTGTAGATATTTCCATGTTTGTTCAGATGACTGTGTAGATATTTCCATGTTTTTACAGATGGCAGTGTGGATATCTCAATGTTTATAGAGATGGTGCTGTAGATATTTCCATGTTTATACAGATAACGGTGGAGATATTTCCATGTTTATACAGAGAGCAGTGGAGATATTTCCATGTTTATACACATAGCGGTGTACATACTTCCATGTTTTAAGAGACAGCGGTGTAGGTATTTCCATGTTTATACAGATCGCGGTACAGATATTTCCATGTTTATACAGAAGCCTATGCAGATATCTCCATATTTTTGCAGAGGGTTGTGTAGATATTTCTATGTTTATACAGATGGCAGTTTAGATATTTCCATGTTCCTACACATGACTGTGTAGGTATTTCCATGTTTATACAGATGGCTTTGTAGATATTTCCATGTCTATAGAGATAGCGGTGCAGATATTTCCATGTTTATACAGATAGCGGTGCACATATTTCCATGTTTATACAGATCGTGGTGTAGATATTTCCATGTTTATACAGATACCGGTGTAGATATTTCCCTGTTTATACAGACCGCAGTGTAGATATTTCCATGTTTATAGAGATAGCAGTGTAGATATTTCCAAGTTTGTACAGATGGCGGTGTTGATGATTCCATCTATACACAGATTGCCGTGTAGGTATTTCCAAGTGTATACAGATGGCATTGTAGATATTTCCATGTTTATACAGATGGTGGTGTAGATATTTCCATGTTTACGCAGATGACTGTATAGGTATTTCCATGTTTATACAGATGGCGGTGTAGATATATCCATGTTTATAGAGATAGCATAGTAGATATTTCCATATTTATACAGATAACGGTGTAGAAATATCCATGTTTATACAGATAGCGGTGTAAATATTTCCATGTTTATACAAGTCACGGTGTAGATATTTCCTTGTTTATACAGATAGCGGTGTAGTTATTTCCATGTTTATACAGATAGCGGCATAGATATTTCCATGTATATACAGATGGCTGTGTAGATATTTCCATGTTTATACAGATGGCTGTGTAGATATTTCCATGTTTATACAGATGACTTTGTAGGTATTTCCATGTTTATACAGATGGCGGTGTCGATAATTCCATGTTTATAGAGATAGCTGTGTAGATATTTCCATGTTTATACAGATCACGGTGTAGATATTTCCATGTTTATAAAGATCGCGGTGTAGATATTTCCATGTTTATACAGATAGCGGTGTAGATATTTCCATGTTTATAGAGATAGCGGTGTAGTTATTTCCATGTTTATACACATAGCTGTGTAGATATTTCCATGTTTATATAGATGGCGTTGTAGATATTTCTATGTTTATACCGATAGCGGTGTTGGTGTTTCCACGTTTATGCAGATAGAGATGTAGATATTTCCATGTTTATACAGCTCGCAGTGAAGATATTTATATCTTTATACAGATGTCATTGTAGATATTTCCTTATTCACACAGATGGCGGTGTAGATGTTTCCATGTTTATACAGATGGCGGAGAAGTTAGTTCCATGTTTATGGAGATGGCAGTGTAGATATTTTCATGTTTATAGAGATGGCGGTGTAGATATTTCCATGTTTATAGAGATAGCAGTGTAGATATTTACATGTTTATACAGATGGCTGTGTAGATATTTCCATGTGAATACAGATGGCATTGTAGATATTTCCATGTTTATACAGATGACTGTATAGGTATTTCCATGTTTATAGATTTAGCGGTGTAGATATTTCCATGGATATGCAGATGGCGGTGGAGATAGTTCCATGTTTATACAGATAGCGCTGTAGATATTTCCATGTTTACACAGATGTTGGTGTAGATATTTCCGTGTTTATACACATGGCAGAGTAGATATTTCCATCTTTAAGGAGATGGCAGTGTAGATATTTTCATGTTTATAGAGATGGCGGTGTAGATATTTCCATATTTATAGAGATAGCGGTGTAGATATTTCCATCTTTCTACAGATGGCAGTGTAGATATTTCCATGTTTATACAGATGGCCGTGTAGATATTTCCATGTGTATACAGATGGTATTGTAGGTATTTCCATGTTTGTACAGATGGTGTTGTAGATATTTCCATGTTTATTCAGATGACTGTGTTGATATCTCCATGTTTTTACAGATGGCAGTGTAGATTTTTCAATGTTTATAGGGATGGCGCTGTAGATATTTCCATGTTTATACAGATAACAGTGGAGATATTTCCATGTTTATACAGAGAGCAGTGGAGATATTTCCATGTTTATACAAATAGCGGTGTACATATTTCCATGTTGATAGAGACAGCGGTATAGGTATTTCCATGTTTATACAGATAGCGGTGCAGATATTTCCAGGTTTACACAGATGCCTTTGCAGATATTTCCATATTTATACAGAGGGCTGTGTAGATATTTCTATGTTTATACAGATGGCGGTGTAGATATTTCAATGTTCCTACACATGACTGTGTAGTTATTTCCATGTTTATACAGATGTCTTTGTAGATAATTCCATGTTTACAGCGATAGCGGTGCAGACATTCCCATGTTTATACAGATGTCTTTGTAGATATTTCCATGTTTATAGAGATAGCGGTGCAGGCATTTCCATGTTTATAGAGATAGCGGTGTATATATTTCCATGTTTATACAGATTATGGTGTAGATATTTCCATGTTTATACAGATACCGGTGTAGATATTTCCATGTTTATACAGACCGCAGTGTAGATATTTTCATGTTTATAGAGATAGCAGTGTAGGTATTTCCATGTTTGTACAGATGGCGGTGTTGATGTTTCCATGTATACACAGATTGCCGTGTAGGTATTTCCATGTGCATACAGATGACTGTGTAGGTATTTCCATGTTTATACAGATGGCGGTGTAGATATTTCCATGTTTATAGAGATAGCGGTGAAGATATTTCCATATTTATACAGAAAACGGTGTAGAAATTTCCATGTTTATACAGATAGCGGTGTTAATATTTCCATGTTTATTCAGATCACGGTGTAGATATTTCCATGTTTATAGAGATAGCGGTGTAGATATTTCCATGTTTATACACATAGTGGTGTAGATATTTCCATGTTTATACAGACTGCGGTGTAGATATTTCCATGTTTATACAGATAGCGGTGCAGATATTTCCATGTTTGTACAGATGGCGGTGTTGATATTTACATCTATACACAGATGACCGTGTAGATATTTCCATCTTTATACAGATAACTTTGTAAGTATTTCCATGTTTATACCGATGGCGGTGTAGATATTTCGATGTTTATAGAGATAGCAGTGGAGATATGTCCATGGTTCTACAGATAGCGGTGCAGATATTTCCATGTTTATACAGATCGTGGTGTAGATATTTCCATGTTTATACAGATACCGGTGTAGATATTTCCATGTTTATACAGACCGCAGTGTATATATTTCCATGTTTATAGAGATAGCAGTGTAGATATTTCCAAGTTTGTACAGATGGCGGTGTTGAAGTTTCCATCTATACACTGATTGCCTTGTAGGTATTTCCATGTGTATACAGATGGCATTGTAGATATTTCCATGTTTATACAGAGGGTGGTGTAGATATTTCCATGTTTACACAGGTGACTGTATAGGTATTTCCATGTTTAAACAGATGGCGGTGTAGATATTTCCATGTTTATAGAGATAGCGGTGTAGAAATTTCCATATTTATACAGATAACGGTGAAGAAATTTCCATGTTTATACAGATAGCGGTGTAAATATTTCCATGTTTATACAAGTCACGGTGTAGATAATTCCGTGTTTAAACAAATAGCGGGGTAGTTATTTCCATGATTACACAGATAGCGGAGTACATATTTCCATGTACATACTGATGGCTATATAGATATTTCCATGTATATACAGATAGCGGTGTAGATATTTCCATGTTTATGAAGATCGCGGTGTAGATATTTCCATGTTCATACAGATAGCAGTGTAGATATTTCCATGTTTTTTCAGATATCAGTGTAGATATTTTCATGTTTACACAGATTGCGGTGTAGGTATTTCCATCTTTCTACAGATGGCATTGTAGATATTTCCATGTTTATACAGATGGCGGTGTAGATATTTCCATGTTTATATAGATGGTGGTGTAGATATTACCATGTTTATACAGATAGCTTTGTAGATATTTCCATGTTTATACAGATCGTGGTGAAGATATTTCCATGTTTATACAGATCGCAGTGTAGATATTTCCATGTTTATACACATAGCGATGTAGATATTTCCTTGTTTATACAGATAGCGGTGTAGATATTTCCATGTTTATAGACATAGCGGTGTAGGTATTTCCATGTTTATAGACATAGCGGTGTAGATATTTCCATGTTTATATAGATGGCGTTGTAGATATTTCCATTTTTATACCGATAGCGGTGTTGGTATTTCCACGTTTATACAGATAGCGATGTAGATATTTCCATGTTTATACAGCTCGCTGTGCAGATATTTGTATCTTTATACAGATGGCATTGTAGATATTTCGTTATTCTCACAGATGGCGGTGTAGATGTTTCCATGTTTATACAGATGACGGGGAAGTTAGTTCCATGTTTATGGAGATGGCAGTGTAGATAATTTCATGTTTATGGAGATGGCAGTGTAGACATTTTCATGTTTATAGAGATGGCGGTGTATTTATTTCCATGTTTATAGAGATAGCAGTGTAGATAATTACATGTTTATACAGATGGCTGTGTAGATATTTCCATGTGTATACTGATGGCATTGTAGATATTTCCATGTTTATACAGATGACTGTATAGGTATTTCCATGTTTATACAGATGGCGGTGTAGATATTTCGATGTTTATACAGATAGCAGTGGAGATATTTCCATGTTTATACAGATAGCAGTGTAGATATTTACATGTTTATACTGATCGTGGTGTAGATATTTCCATGTTTATAGAGATGGTGGTGCAGATATTTCCATGTTCATAGAGATAGCGGTGTTGATATTTCCATGTTTATAGAGATAGCGGTGTGGATATTTCCATGTTTATACAGATGGGGGTGCAGATATTTCCATGTTTATAGAGATGGCGGTGTAGATATTTCCATGTTGATACAGATCACGGTGTAGATACTTGCTTGTTTATAAAAATAGAGGTGTATTTATTTCCATATTTATACAGATAGCGGTGTAGATATATCTATGTATATACAGATGGCTGTGTAGATATTTCCATGTTTATACAGATGGCTGTGTAGATATTTCCATGTTTATACAGATGAGTTTGTAGTTATTTCCATGTTTATACAGATGGCGGTGTAGATATTTCCATGTTTATAGAGATAGCTCTGTAGATATTTCCATGTTTATACAGATAGCGTTGTAGATATTTCCATGTTTATACAGATGACTGTAAAGGTATTTCCATGTTTTTACAGACGGCAGTGCAGATATTTCTATGTTTATACTGATGGCGGTGTAGATATTTCCATGTATATACAGATCGTGGTGAAGATGTTTCCATGTTTATACAGATCGCGGTGTAGATATTTCCATGTTTGTACAGATCGCGGTGTAGATATTTCCTTGTTTATACAGATAGCGATGTAGGTATTTCCATGTTTATACAGATAGCGGTGTAGTTATTTCCATGTTTATAGAGTTAGCGGTGTAGGTATTTCCATGTTTATAGACATAGCGGTGTAGATATTTCCATGTTTATATAGATGGCGTTGTAGATATTTCCATGTTTATACCGATAGCGGTGTTGCTATTTCCACGTTTATACTGATAGCGATGTAGATATTTCCTTGTTTATGCAGCTCGCGGTGCAGATATTTATATCTTTAAAAGATGGCATTGAAGATATTTCCTTGTTCACCCAGATGGCGGTGTAGATGTTTCCATGTTTATACAGATGGCGGAGTAGTTAGTTCCATGTTTATGGAGATGGCAGTGTAGATATTTTCATGTTTAAAGAGATAGCAGTGTAGATGTTTACATGTTTATACAGATGGCTGTGTAGATATTTCCATGTGTATACAGATGGCATTGTAGATATTTCCATGTTTATACAGATGACTGTAAAGCTATTTCCATGTTTTTACAGATGGCAGTGCAGATATTTCCATGTTTATAGAGATAGCGGTGTAGATATTTATATGTTTGTACAGATGGAGGTGTTGACATTTCCATCTATACACAGATGGCCGTGTAGATATTTCCATGTTTGTACAGATGGCGGCGTAGATATTTCCATGGACATGCTGATGGCGGTGTAGATATTTCCATGTTTATACAGATAGCGGTGTAGATATTTCCATGTTTACACAGATGGTGGTGTAGATATTTCCGTGTTTATACACATGGCGGAGTAGATACTTCCTTCTTTATGGAGATGGCAGTGGAAATATTTTCATGTTTATAGAGATGGCGGTGTAGATATTTCCATATTTATAGAGATAGCGGTGTAGATATTTCCATCTTTCAGCAGATGGCAGTGTAGATATTTCCATGTTTATACAGAGGGCCGTGTAGATATTTCCATATTTATACAGATGTCTGTGTAGATATTTCCATGTGTATACAGATGGTATTTTAGATACTTCCATGTTTATACATATGATGCTTTAGATATTTCCATGTTTATTAAGATGACTGTGTAGATATTTCCATGTTTTTACAGATGGCAGTGTAGATATATCAATGTTTATAGAGATGGCGCTGTAGATATTTCCATGTTTAAACAGATACCGGTGTAGATATTTCCATGTTTATACAGACCGCAGTGTAGATATTTCCATGTTTATAGAGATAGCAGTGTAGATATTTCCATGTTTGTACAGATGGCGGTGTTGATGATTCCATCTATACACAGATTGACGTGTGGGTATTTACATGTGTATACAGATGGCATTGAAGATATTTCCATGTTTATACAGATGGTGGTGTAGATATTTCCATGTTTACACAGATGACTTTGTAGGTTTTTCCATGTTTATACAGATGGCAGTGTAGATATTTCCATGTTTATAGAGATAGCTGTGTAGATATTTCCATGTTTATACAGATAGCGGTGTAGATATTTCCATGTTTACACAGATAGCGGTGTAGATATTAACATATTTACACAGATAACGGTGTAGAAATTTCCATGTTTATACAGATAGCGGTGTAAATATTTCCATGTTTACAGATCACGGTGTAGATATTTCTATGTTTATAGAGATAGCTGTGTAGATATTTCCATGTTTATACAGATAGCTGTGTAGATATTTCCATGTTTATAAAGACCGCGGTGTAGATATTTCCATGTTTATACAGATCGCGGTGTAGATATTTCCATGTTTGTATAGATAGCGGTGTGGATATTTCCATGTTTTTACAGATATCGGTGTAGATATTTCCAAGTTTACACAGATTGCCGTGTAGATATTTCCGTGTTTATATAGATGGTGGTATAGATATTACCATGTTTATACAGGTAGCGGTGTAGATATTTCCATGTATATACAGATCGTGGTGAAGATATTTCCATGTTTATACAGATCGCGGTGTAGATATTTCCATGTTTGTACAGATCACGGTGTAGATATTTACATGTTTATACAGATAGCGTTGAAGATATTTCCATGTTTATACAGATAGCGGAGTAGTTATTTCCATGTTTATAGAGGTAGCGTTGTAGGTATTTCCATGTTTATAGACATAGCTGTGTAGATATTTCCATGTTTATATAGATGGCGTTGTAGATATTACCATGTTTATACCGATAGCGGTGTTGGTATTTCCACGTTTCTACAGATAGCGATGTAGATATTTCCATGTTTATGCAGCTCACTGTGCAGATATTTATATCTTTATAAAGATGGCATTGTAGATATTTCCTTGTTCACACAGATGGCGATGTAGATATTTCCATGTTTATACAGATGGCGGAGTAATTAGTTCCATGTTTATGGAGATGGCAGTGTAGATATTTTCATGTTTATAGAGATGGCGGTGTAGATATTTCTATGTTTATTGAGATAGCAGTGTAGATATTTACATGTTTATACAGATGGCTGTGTAGATATTTCCATGTGTATACAGATGGCATTGTAGATATTTCCATGTTTATACAGATGACTGTATAGGTATTTCCATGTTTTTTCAGATGGCAGTGCAGATATTTCCATGTTTATAGACATAGCGGTGTAGATATTTCCATGTTTGTACAGATGGCGGTGCTGATATTTCCATCTATACACAGATGGCCGTGTAGATATTTCCATGTTTATACAGATGGCGGCGTAGATATTTCCATGGACATGCAGATGGCGGTGTAGATATTTCCATGTTTATACAGATAGCGGTGTAGATATTTCCATGTTTACACAGATGGTGGTGTAGATATTTCCGTGTTTATACACATGGCGGAGTAGATACTTCCATCTTTATGGAGATGGCAGTGTAGACATTTTCATGTTTATAGAGATGGCGGTGTAGATATTTCCATATTTATAGACATAGCGGTGTACATATTTCCATCTTTCTACAGATGGCAGTGTAGATATTTCCATGTTTATACAGAAGGCCGTGTAGATATTTCCATGTTTATACAGAAGACCGTGTAGATATTTCCATATTTATACAGATGTCTGTGTAGATATTTCCATGTTTATACAGATAGTGGTGTAGCTATTTCCAGGTTTATACAGATGAATGTGTAGGTATTTCCATGTTTATACAGATGGCGGGGTAGATATTTCCAGGTTTATTGAGATAGCGAGGTAGATATTTCCATGTTTATACAGATAGCGGTGTAGACATTTCCATGTTTATAGAGATAGCGGTGCAGATATTTCCATGTTCATACAGATTGCGCCGTATATATGTCCAAGTATATACAGATCGTGGTGTAGGTATTTCCATGTTTATACAGATACCGGTGTAGATATTTCCATGTTTATACAGACCGCAGTGTAGATAATTCCATGTTTATAGAGATAGCAGTGTAGATATTTTCATGTTTGTACAGATGGCGGTGTTGATGTTTCCATCTATTCACAGATTGCCGTGTAGTTATTTCCATGTGTATACAGATGGCATTGTAGATATTTCCATGTTTATACAGATGGCGGTGTAGATATTTCCATGTTTATAGAGATAGCGGTGTAGATATTTCCATATTTATACAGATAACGGTGTAGAAATTTCCATTTTTATACAGATAGCGGTGTAAATATTTCCATGTTTATACAGATCACGGTGTAGAAATTTCCATTTTTATACAGATAGCGGTGTAAATATTTCCATGTTTATACAGATCACGGTGTAGATATTTCCATGTTTATACAGATAGCGGTGTAGATATTTTCATGTTTACACAGATGGTGGTGTAGATATTTCCGTGTTTATACACATGGTGGAGTAGATACTTCCATCTTTATGGAGATGGCAGTGTAGATATTTTCATGTTTATAGGGATGGCGGTGTAGATATTTCCATATTTATAGAGATAGCGGTGTACATATTTCCATCTTTCTACAGATGGCAGTGTAGATATTTCCATGTTTATACAGAAGGCCGTGTAGATATTTCCATGTTTATATAGAAGGCCGTGTAGATTTTTCCATATTTATACAGATGTCTGTGTAGATATTTCCATGTGTATACAGAAGGTATTGTAGGTATTTCCATGTTTATATAGATGGTGGTGTAGATATTTCCATGTTTATTCAGATGACTGTGTAGATATTTCCATGTTTTTACAGAGGGCAGTGTAGATATTTCAATGTTTATGGAGATTGCGCTGTAGATATTTCCATGTTTAAACAGATAACGGTGGATATATTTCCATGTTTATACACATACCGGTGTACATACTTCCATGTTTATACAGACAGCGGTGTAGGTATTTCCATGTTTATACAGATAGCGGTGCAGATATTTCCATGTTTACACAGATGCCTATGCAGATATTTCCATATTTATACAGAGGGCTGTGTAGATATTTCTATGTTTATACAGATGGCAGTGTAGATATTTCCATGTTCCTACACATGACTGTGTAGGTATTTCCATGTTTATACAGATGGTTTTGTAGATATTTCCATGTTTATAGAGATAGCGGTGCAGATATTTCCATGTTCATACAGATTGCGCCGTATATATGTCCATGTTTATACAGATCGTGGTGTAGATATTTCCATGTTTATACAGATACCGGTGTAGATATTTCCATGTTTATACAGACCGCAGTGTAGATAATTCCATGTTTATAGAGATAGCAGTGTAGATATTTTCATGTTTGTACAGATGGCGGTGTTGATGTTTCCATCTATACACAGATTGCCGTGTAGTTATTTCCATGTGTATACAGATGGCATTGTAGATATTTCCATGTTTATACAGATGGCGGTGTAGATATTTCCATGTTTATCGAGATAGCGGTGTAGATATTTCCATATTTATACTGATAACGGTGTAGAAATTTCCATATTATACAGATAGCGGTGTAAATATTTCCATGTTTATACAGATCACGGTGTAGATATTTCCATGTTTATAAAGATAGCCGTGTAGATATTTTCATGTATACACAGATGGTGGTGTAGATATTTCCGTGTTTATACACATGGCGGAGTAGATACTTCCATCTTTATGGAGATGGCAGGGTAGATATTTCCATTTTTATAGAGATGGCTGTGTAGATATTTCCATATTTATAGAGATAGCGGTGTACATATTTCCATCTTTCTACAGATGGCAGTGTAGATATTTCCATGTTTATACAGAAGGCCGTGTAGATATTTCCATGTTTATATAGAAGGCCGTGTAGATATTTCCATATTTATACAGATGTCTGTGTAGATATTTCCATGTGTATACAGATGGTATTGTAGGTATTTCCATGTTTATACGGATGGTGGTGTAGATATTTCCATGTTTATTCAGATGACTGTGTAGATATTTCCATGTTTTTACAGAGGGCAGTGTAGATATTTCAATGTTTATGGAGATGGCGCTGTAGATATTTCCATGTTTAAACAGATAACGGTGGATATATTTCCATGGTTATACACAAAGCGGTGTACATACTTCCATGTTTATACAGACAGCGGTGTAGGTATTTCCATGTTTATACAGATAGCGGTGCAGATATTTCCATGTTTACACAGATGCCTATGCAGATATTTCCATATTTATACAGAGGGCTGTGTAGATATTTCTATGTTTATACAGATGGCAGTGTAGATATTTCCATGTTCCTACACATGACTGTGTAGGTATTTCCATGTTTATACAGATGGTTTTGTAGATATTTCCATGTTTATAGAGATAGCGGTGCAGATATTTCCATGTTCATACAGATTGCGCCGTATATATGTCCATGTTTATACAGATCGTGGTGTAGATATTTCCATGTTTATACAGATACCGGTGTAGATATTTCCATGTTTATACAGACCGCAGTGTAGATAATTCCATGTTTATAGAGATAGCAGTGTAGATATTTTCATGTTTGTACAGATGGCGGTGTTGATGTTTCCATCTATACACAGATTGCCGTGTAGTTATTTCCATGTGTATACAGATGGCATTGTAGATATTTCCATGTTTATACAGATGGCGGTGTAGATATTTCCATGTTTATCGAGATAGCGGTGTAGATATTTCCATATTTATACTGATAACGGTGTAGAAATTTCCATATTATACAGATAGCGGTGTAAATATTTCCATGTTTATACAGATCACGGTGTAGATATTTCCATGTTTATAAAGATAGCCGTGTAGATATTTTCATGTATACACAGATGGTGGTGTAGATATTTCCGTGTTTATACACATGGCGGAGTAGATACTTCCATCTTTATGGAGATGGCAGGGTAGATATTTCCATTTTTATAGAGATGGCTGTGTAGATATTTCCATATTTATAGAGATAGCGGTGTACATATTTCCATCTTTCTACAGATGGCAGTGTAGATATTTCCATGTTTATACAGAAGGCCGTGTAGATATTTCCATGTTTATATAGAAGGCCGTGTAGATATTTCCATATTTATACAGATGTCTGTGTAGATATTTCCATATTTATACAGATGTCTGTGTAGATATTTCCATGTGTATACAGATGGTATTGTAGGTATTTCCATGTTTATACGGATGGTGGTGTAGATATTTCCATGTTTATTCAGATGACTGTGTAGATATTTCCATGTTTTTACAGAGGGCAGTGTAGATATTTCAATGTTTATGGAGATGGCGCTGTAGATATTTCCATGTTTAAACAGATAACGGTGGATATATTTCCATGGTTATACACAAAGCGGTGTACATACTTCCATGTTTATACAGACAGCGGTGTAGGTATTTCCATGTTTATACAGATAGCGGTGCAGATATTTCCATGTTTACACAGATGCCTATGCAGATATTTCCATATTTATACAGAGGGCTGTGTAGATATTTCTATGTTTATACAGATGGCAGTGTAGATATTTCCATGTTCCTACACATGACTTTGTAGCTATTTCCATGTTTATACAGATGGTTTTGTAGATATTTCCATGTTTATAGAGATAGCGGTGCAGATATTTCCATGTTCATACAGATTGCGCCGTATATATGTCCATGTTTATACAGATCGTGGTGTAGATATTTCCATGTTTATACAGATACCGGTGTAGATATTTCCATGTTTATACAGACCGCAGTGTAGATAATTCCATGTTTATATAGATAGCAGTGTAGATATTTTCATGTTTGTACAGATGGCGGTGTTGATGTTTCCATCTATACACAGATTGCCGTGTAGTTATTTCCATGTGTATACAGATGGCATTGTAGATATTTCCATGTTTATACAGATGGCGGTGTAGATATTTCCATGTTTATAGAGATAGCGGTGTAGATATTTCCATATTTATACAGATAACGGTGTAGAAATTTCCATTTTATACAGATAGCGGTGTAAATATTTCCATGTTTATACAGATCACGGTGTAGATATTTCCATGTTTATAAAGATAGCCGTGTAGATATTTCCATGTTTATACAGATAGTGGTGTAGATATTTCCATGTTTATACAGACCGCGGTGTAGATATTTCCATGGTTATACAGATAGCGGTGCAGATATTTCAATGTTTGTACAGATGGCTGTGTTGATATTTCCATCTATACACAGATGACCGTGTAGATATTTCCATGTTTACACAGATAGCGGTGTAGTTATTTCCATGTTTGTATAGATAACGGTGTAGATATTTCCATGTATATACACATGGCTGTGTAGATATTTCCATGTTTATACAGATGGCGGTGTAGATATTTCCATGTTTATACAGATAACATTGTAAGTATTTCCATGTTTTTACAGATGGCAGCGTAGATATTTCCAAGGACATGCAGATGGCGGTGTATATATTTCCATGTTTATACAGATAGCGGTGTAGATTTTTCCTTGTTTACACAGATGGTGGTGTAGATATTTCCGTGTTTATACACATGGCGGAGTAGATACTTCCATCTTTATGGAGATGGCAGTGTAGATATTTTCATGTTTATAGAGATGGCGGTGTAGATATTTCCATATTTATAGAGATAGCGGTGTACATATTTCCATCTTTCTACAGAAGGCGGTGTAGATATTTCCATATTTATACAGATGTCTGTGTAGATATTTCCATGTGTATATAGATGGTATTGTAGGTATTTCCATGTTTATACAGATGGTGGTGTAGATATTTCCATGTTTATTCAGATGACTGTGTAGATATTTCCATGTTTTTACAGAGGGCAGTGTAGATATTTCTATGTTTATACAGATGGCAGTGTAGATATTTAAATGTTCCTACACATGACTGTGTAGGTATTTCCATGTTTATACAGATGACTTTGTAGATATTTCCATGTTAATAGAGATAGCGGTGCAGACATTTCCTTGTTTATACAGATAGTGGTGTAGATATTTCCATGTATATACAGATGGCTGTGTAGATATTTCCATGTTTATACAGATGGCTTTGTAGATATTTCCATGTTTATACACATGGCTGTGCCGATATTTCCATGTTTATACAGAGTTATCTTTAGCTATTTCGATGTTTATATTGATGACAGTGTAGATATTTCCAGGTTTATACAGATGACTGTGTAGATATTTCCATGTTAATACAGATGGCAGTGTAGATATTTCCATGTTTATACAGATCACGTTGTAGATATTTCCATGTTTATTCAGATCGCGGTGTAGATATTTCCATGTTTATACAGATAGCGGTGTAGATATTTCCATGTTTATACAGATGGCGGTGTAGATATTTCCATGTTTATAGAGATAGCGGTGTAGATATTTCCATGTTTATTGAGATAGCGGTGTAAATATTTCCATATTTAGACAGATAGTGGTTTAGATATTTCCATGTTTTTAGAGATAGCGGTGTAGATATTTCCATCTTTATTCAGAGAGTGCTGTACATATTTCCATGTTTATACAGATCACTGTGTAGATATTTCCATGTTTATACTGATAACGTTGTAGATATTTCCATTTTATACAAACGGTGGTGTAGATATTTCCATGTTCCTACACATGACTGTGTAGTTATTTCCATGTTTATACAGATGGCGGTGTAGTTATTTCCATATTTATAGAGATAGCAGTGTAGATATTTCCAGGTTTATACAGATAGTGGTGTAAATATTTCCATGTTTATACAGATCGCGGTGTAGATATTTCCATGTTTATACAGATACCGGTGTAGGTATTGCCATGTTTATACAGACTGCAGTTTAGGTATTTCTATGTTTATGCAGATAGCGGTGTAGATATTTCCATGTTTGTACACATGACTTTGTAGCTATTTCCATTTTTATACAGATGGTTTTGTAGATATTTCCATGTTTATAGAGATAGCGGTGCAGATATTTCCATGTTCATACAGATTGCGCCGTATATATGTCCATGTTTATACAGATCTTGGTGTAGATATTTCCATGTTTATACAGATACCGGTGTAGATATTTCCATGTTTATACAGACCGCAGTGTAGATAATTCCATGTTTATAGAGATAGCAGTGTAGATATTTTCATGTTTGTACAGATGGCGGTGTTGATGTTTCCATCTATACACAGATTGCCGTGTAGTTATTTCCATGTGTATACAGATGGCATTGTAGATATTTCCATGTTTATACAGATGGCGGTGTAGATATTTCCATGTTTATAGAGATAGCGGTGTAGATATTTCCATATTTATACAGATAACGGTGTAGAGATTTCCATTTTATACAGATAGCGGTATAAATATTTCCATGTTTATACAGATCACGGTGTAGATATTTCCATGTTTATAAAGATAGCCGTGTAGATATTTCCATGTTTATACAGATAGTGGTGTAGATATTTCCATGTTTATACAGACCGCGGTGTAGATATTTCCATGTTTATACAGATAGCGGTGCAGATATTTCAATGTTTGTACAGATGGCGGTGTTGATATTTCCATCTATACACAGATGACCGTGTAGATATTTCCATGTTTACACAGATAGCGGTTTAGTTATTTCCATGTTTGTATAGATAACGGTGTAGATATTTCCATGTATATACACATGGCTGTGTAGATATTTCCATGTTTATACAGATGGCGGTGTAGATATTTCCATGTTTATACAGATAACTTTGTAAGTATTTCCATGTTTATACAGATGGCAGCGTAGATATTTCCAAGGACATGCAGATGGCGGTGTAGATATTTCCATGTTTATACAGATAGCGGTGTAGATTTTTCCTTGTTTACACAGATGGTGGTGTAGATATTTCCGTGTTTATACACATGGCGGAGTAGATACTTCCATCTTTATGGAGATGGCAGTGTAGATATTTTCATGTTTATAGAGATGGCGGTGTAGATATTTCCATATTTATAGAGATAGCGGTGTACATATTTCCATCTTTGTACAGAAGGCAGTGTAGATATTTCCATATTTATACAGATGTCTGTGTAGATATTTCCATGTGTATATAGATGGTATTGTAGGTATTTCCATGTTTATACAGATGGTGGTGTAGATATTTCCATGTTTATTCAGATGACTGTGTAGATATTTCAATGTTTTTACAGAGGGCAGTGTAGATATTTCTATGTTTATACAGATGGCAGTGTAGATATTTAAATGTTCCTACACATGACTGTGTAGGTATTTCCATGTTTATACAGATGACTTTGTAGATATTTCCATGTTAATAGAGATAGCGGTGCAGACATTTCCTTGTTTATACACATAGTGGTGTAGATATTTCCATGTATATACAGATGGCTGTGTAGATATTTCCATGTTTATACAGATGGCTTTGTAGATATTTCCATGTTTATACAGATGGCTGTGCCGATATTTCCATGTTTATACAGAGTTATCTTTAGCTATTTCGATGTTTATATAGATGACAGTGTAGATATTTCCAGGTTTATACAGATGACTGTGTAGATATTTCCATGTTAATACAGATGGCGGTGTAGATATTTCCACGTTTATACAGATCACGTTGTAGATATTTCCATGTTTATTCAGATCGCGGTGTAGATATTTCCATGTTTATACAGATAGCGGTGTAGATATTTCCATGTTTATACAGATGGCGGTGAAGATATTTCCATGTTTATAGAGATAGCGGTGTAGATATTTCCATGTTTATTGAGATAGCGGTGTAAATATTTCCATATTTAGACAGATAGTGGTTTAGATATTTCCATGTTTTTAGAGATAGCGGTGTAGATATTTCCATCTTTATTCAGAGAGTGCTGTACATATTTCCATGTTTATACAGATCACTGTGTAGATATTTCCATGTTTATACTGATAACGTTGTAGATATTTCCATTTTATACAAACGGTGGTGTAGATATTTCCATGTTCCTACACATGACTGTGTAGTTATTTCCATGTTTATACAGATGGCGGTGTAGATATTTCCATATTTATAGAGATAGCAGTGTAGATATTTCCAGGTTTATACAGATAGTGGTGTAAATATTTCCATGTTTATACAGATCGCGGTGTAGATATTTCCATGTTTATACAGATACCGGTGTAGATATTGCCATGTTTATACAGACTGCAGTTTAGGTATTTCTATGTTTATGCAGATAGCGGTGTAGATATTTCCATGTTTGTACAGATGGCGGTGTTGATATTTCCATCTGTACACAGATTGCCTTGTAGATATTTCCATCTTTATACAGATGGCGATGTAGATGTTTCCATGGATATGAAGATGGCGGTGTGGATATTTCCATGTTTATAGAGATAGCGGTGTAGGTATTTCCATGTTTATAGACATAACGGTGTAGATATTTCCATGTTTATATAGATGGCGTTGTAGATATTTCCATGTTTATACCGATAGCGGTGTTGGTATTTCCACGTTTATACAGATAGCGATGTAGATATTTCCATGTCTATACAGCTCGCGGTGCAGATATTTATATCTTTATACAGATGGCATTTTAGATATTTCCTTATTCACAGAGATGGCGGTGTAGATGTTTCCTTGTTTACACAGATGGCGGAGTAGTTTGTTCCATGTTTATGGAGATGGCAGTGTAGATATTTTCATGTTTATAGAGATGGCGGCGTAGATATTTCCATGCTTATAGAGATAGCAGTGTAGATATTTACATGTTTATCCAGATGGATGTGTAGATATTTCCATGTGTATACAGAAGGCATTGTAGTTATTTCCATGTTTATACAGATGACTGTATAGGTATTTCCATGTTTTTACAGATGGCAGTGCAGATATTTCCATGTTTATACAGATAGCGGTGTAGATATTTCCATGTATAAACAGATGTCTCTGTAGATATTTCCATGTTTAAACAGATGGTGGTGTAGATATTTCCTTGTTTATACAAATAAATGTGTATTTATTTCCAAGTTTATACAGATAGCGGTGAAGATATTTCCATGTATATACAGACGGCTGTGTAGATATTTCCATGTTTATACAGATGGCTGTGTAGATATTTCCATGTTTAAACAGATGACTTTGTAGGTATTTCCATGTTTATACAGATTGCGGTGTAGATATTTCCATGTTTATAGAGATAGCTGTGTAGATATTTCCATGTTTATACAGATCGCGGTGTAGGTATTTCCATGTTATACAGATCGCGGTGTAGATATTTCCATGTTTATACAGATCGCGGTGTAGATATTTCCATGTTCCTACACATGACTGTGTTGGTATTTCCATGTTTATACAGATGGCTTTGTAGATATTTCCATGTTTATAGAGATAGCGGTGTAGATATTTCCATGTTTATACAGATAGCGGTGTAAATATTTCCATGTTTATACAGATCGTGGTGTAGAAATTTCCATGTTTATACAGACCGCAGTGTAGATATTTCCATGTTTATACAGATGGCGGTGTAGATATTTCCATGTTTATAGAGATAGCGGTGTAGGTATTTCCATATTTATACAGATAACGGTGTACATATTTCCATGTTTATACAGATAGCAGTGTAAATATTTCCATGTTTATACCTATCACGGTGTAGATATTTCCATGTATATAGAGATAGCGGTGTAGATATTTCCATGTTTATACAGATAGCGGTGTAGATATTTCCATGTTTATACAGAACGCGGTGTAGATATTTCCATGTTTATACAGATAGCGGTGTAGATATTTCCACGTGTGTACAGATGGCGGTGTTGATATTTCCATCTATACACAGATGACCATGTAGATATTTCCATGTATATGCAGACGGCGGCGCAGATATTTCCATGGATATGTAGATGGCGTTGTAGATATTTCCATGTTTATACAGATAGCGGTGTAGTTATTTCCATGTTTATATAGATAGCGTAGTAGATATTTCCATGGATTTACACATGGCTATGTTGGTATTTCCATGTTTATACAGATGGCGGTGTTGATATTTCCATGTTTATACCGATAACTTTGTAAGTATTTCCATGTTTATACAGATGGCGGTGTAGATATTTCGATGTTTATAGAGATAGCAGTGGAGATATTTCCATGTTTATAGAGATAGCGGTGTAGATATTTCCACGTTTATACTGATCGCGGTGTAGATATTTTCATGTTTGTAGAGATGGCGGTGTAGATATTTCCATGTTCATAGAGATAGCGGTGTTGATTTTTCCATGTTTATAGAGATAGGGGTGTGGATATTTCCAAGTTTATACAGATAGGGGTGTAGATATTTCCGTGTTTATAGAGATGGCGGTGTAGATATTTCCATGTTTATACACATCACGGTGTAGATATTTCCATGTTTATACAGATCATGTTGTAGATATTTCCATGTTTATACAGATCGCGCTGTTGTTATTACCATGTTTATAGGGATAGCGGTGCAAATATTTCCACATTTATGCAGAGAGCGGTGTAGTTATTAGCATGTTTATTCAGATAGCGGTGTAGTTATTTCGATGTGTGAACAGATGTCTGTGTATATATTTCCATGTTTAAACAGATGGCGGTGTAGATATTTCCGTGTTTATACAATTAGCGGTGTAGTTATTTCCATGTTTATACAGATCACGGTGTAGATATTTCCTTGTTTATACAAATAGCGGTGTAGTTATTTCAATGTTTGTACAGATAGCGGTGTAGATATTTCCATGTTTATAGAGATAGCGGTGTAGATATTTCCATATTTATACAGATAACGGTGTAGAAATTTCCATTTTTATACAGATAGCGGTGTAAATATTTCCATGTTTATACAGATCACGGTGTAGATATTTCCATGTTTATACAGATAGCGGTGTAGATATTTTCATGTTTACACAGATGGTGGTGTAGATATTTCCGTGTTTATACACATGGCGGAGTAGATACTTCCATCTTTATGGAGATGGCAGTGTAGATATTTTCATTTTTACAGAGATGGCTGTGTAGATATTTCCATATTTATAGAGATAGCGGTGTACATATTTCCATCTTTCTACAGATGGCAGTGTAGATATTTCCATGTTTATACAGAAGGCCGTGTAGATATTTCCATGTTTATATAGAAGGCCGTGTAGATATTTCCATATTTATTCAGATGTCTGTGTAGATATTTCCATGTGTATACACATGGTATTGTAGGTATTTCCATGTTTATACAGATGGTGGTGTAGATATTTCCATGTTTATTCAGATGACTGTGTAGATATTTCCATGTTTTTACAGAGGGCAGTGTAGATATTTCAATGTTTATGGAGATGGCGCTGTAGATATTTCCATGTTTAAACAGATAACGGTGGATATATTTCCATGTTTATACACATACCAGTGTACATACTTCCATGTTTATACAGACAGCGGTGTAGGTATTTCCATGTTTATACAGATAGCGGTGCAGATATTTCCATGTTTACACAGATGCCTATGCAGATATTTCCATATTTATACAGAGGGCTGTGTAGATATTCCTATGTTTATACTGATGGCAGTGTAGATATTTCCATGTTCCTACACATGACTTTGTAGCTATTTCCATGTTTATACAGATGGTTTTGTAGATATTTCCATGTTTATAGAGATAGCGGTGCAGATATTTCCATGTTCATACAGATTGCGCCGTATATATGTCCATGTTTATACAGATCGTGGTGTAGATATTTCCATGTTTATACAGATACCGGTGTAGATATTTCCATGTTTATACAGACCGCAGTGTAGATAATTCCATGTTTATAGAGATAGCAGTGTAGATATTTTCATGTTTGTACAGATGGCGGTGTTGATGTTTCCATCTATACACAGATTGCCGTGTAGTTATTTCCATGTGTATACAGATGGCATTGTAGATATTTCCATGTTTATACAGATGGCGGTGTAGATATTTCCATGTTTATAGAGATAGTGGTGTAGATATTTCCATATTTATACAGATAACGGTGTAGAAATTTCCATTTTATACAGATAGCGGTGTAAATATTTCCATGTTTATACAGATCACGGTGTAGATATTTCCATGTTTATAAAGATAGCCGTGTAGATATTTCCATGTTTATACAGATAGTGGTGTAGATATTTCCATGTTTATACAGACCGCGGTGTAGATATTTCCATGGTTATACAGATAGCGGTGCTGATATTTCAATGTTTGTACAGATGGCGGTGTTGATATTTCCATCTATACACAGATGACCGTGTAGATATTTCCATGTTTACACAGATAGCGGTGTAGTTATTTCCATGTTTGTATAGATAACGGTGTAGATATTTCCATGTATATACACATGGCTGTGTAGATATTTCCATGTTTATACAGATGGCGGTGTAGATATTTCCATGTTTATACAGATAACTTTGTAAGTATTTCCATGTTTATACAGATGGCAGCGTAGATATTTCCAAGGACATGCAGATGGCGGTGTAGATATTTCCATGTTTATACAGATAGTGGTGTAGATTTTTCCTTGTTTACACAGATGGTGGTGTAGATATTTCCGTGTTTATACACATGGCGGAGTAGATACTTCCATCTTTATGGAGATGGCAGTGTAGATATTTTCATGTTTATAGAGATGGCGGTGTAGATATTTCCATATTTATAGAGATAGCGGTGTACATATTTCCATCTTTCTACAGAAGGCCGTGTAGATATTTCCATATTTATACAGATGTCTGTGTAGATATTTCCATGTGTATATAGATGGTATTGTAGGTATTTCCATGTTTATACAGATGGTGGTGTAGATATTTCCATGTTTATTCAGATGACTGTGTAGATATTTCAATGTTTTTACAGAGGGCAGTGTAGATATTTCTATGTTTATACAGATGGCAGTGTAGATATTTAAATGTTCCTACACATGACTGTGTAGGTATTTCCATGTTTATACAGATGACTTTGTAGATATTTCCATGTTAATAGAGATAGCGGTGCAGACATTTCCTTGTTTATACACATAGTGGTGTAGATATTTCCATGTATATACAGATGGCTGTGTAGATATTTCCATGTTTATACAGATGGCTTTGTAGATATTTCCATGTTTATACAGATGGCTGTGCCGATATTTCCATGTTTATACAGAGTTATCTTTAGCTATTTCGATGTTTATATAGATGACAGTGTAGATATTTCCAGGTTTATACAGACGACTGTGTAGATATTTCCATGTTAATACAGATGGCGGTGTAGATATTTCCATGTTTATACAGATCACGTTGTAGATATTTCCATGTTTATTCAGATCGCGGTGTAGATATTTCCATGTTTATACAGATAGCGGTGTAGATATTTCCATGTTTATACAGATGGCGGTGAAGATATTTCCATGTTTATAGAGATAGCGGTGTAGATATTTCCATGTTTATTGAGATAGCGGTGTAAATATTTCCATATTTAGACAGATAGTGGTTTAGATATTTCCATGTTTTTACAGATAGCGGTGTAGATATTTCCATCTTTATTCAGAGAGTGCTGTACATATTTCCATGTTTATACAGATCACTGTGTAGATATTTCCATGTTTATACTGATAACGTTGTAGATATTTCCATTTTATACAAACGGTGGTGTAGATATTTCCATGTTCCTACACATGACTGTGTAGTTATTTCCATGTTTATACAGATGGCGGTGTAGATATTTCCATATTTATAGAGATAGCAGTGTAGATATTTCCAGGTTTATACAGATAGTGGTGTAAATATTTCCATGTTTATACAGATCGCGGTGCAGATATTTCCATGTTTATACAGATACCGGTGTAGATATTGCCATGTTTATACAGACTGCAGTTTAGGTATTTCTATGTTTATGCAGATAGCGGTGTAGATATTTCCATGTTTGTACAGATGGCGGTGTTGATATTTCCATCTGTACACAGATTGCCTTGTAGATATTTCCATCTTTATACAGATGGCGTTGTAGATGTTTCCATGGATATGAAGATGGCGGTGTGGATATTTCCATGTTTATAGAGATAGCGGTGTAGGTATTTCCATGTTTATAGACATAACGGTGTAGATATTTCCATGTTTATATAGATGGCGTTGTAGATATTTCCATGTTTATACTGATAGCGGTGTTGTTATTTCCACGTTTATACGGATAGCGATGTAGATATTTCCATGTTTATACAGCTCGCGGTGCAGATATTTATATCTTTATACAGATGGCATTTTACATATTTCCTTATTCACAGAGATGGCGGTGTAGATGTTTCCTTGTTTACACAGATGGCGGAGTAGTTTGTTCCATGTTTATGGAGATGGCAGTGTAGATATTTTCATGTTTATAGAGATGGCGGTGTAGATATTTCCATGCTTATAGAGATAGCAGTGTAGATATTTACATGTTTATCCAGATGGATGTGTAGATATTTCCATGTGTATACAGAAGGCATTGTAGTTATTTCCATGTTTATACAGATGACTGCATAGGTATTTCCATGTTTTTACAGATGGCAGTGCAGATATTTCCATGTTTATACAGATAGCGGTGTAGATATTTCCATGTATAAACAGATGTCTCTGTAGATATTTCCATGTTTAAACAGATGGTGGTGTAGATATTTCCTTGTTTATACAAATAAATGTGTATTTATTTCCAAGTTTATACAGATAGCGGTGAAGATATTTCCATGTATATACAGACGGCTGTGTAGATATTTCCATGTTTATACAGATGGCTGTGTAGATATTTGCATGTTTAAACAGATGACTTTGTAGGTATTTCCATGTTTATACAGATTGCGGTGTAGATATTTCCATGTTTATAGAGATAGCTGTGTAGATATTTCCATGTTTATACAGATCGCGGTGTAGATATTTCCATGTTATACAGATCGCGGTGTAGATATTTCCATGTTTATACAGATCGCGGTGTAGATATTTCCATGTTCCTACACATGACTGTGTTGGTATTTCCATGTTTATACAGATGGCTTTGTAGATATTTCCATGTTTATAGAGATAGCGGTGTAGATATTTCCATGTTTATACAGATAGCGGTGTAAATATTTCCATGTTTATACAGATCGTGGTGTAGAAATTTCCATGTTTATACAGACCGCAGTGTAGATATTTCCATGTTTATACAGATGGCGGTGTAGATATTTCCATGTTTATAGAGATAGCGGTGTAGGTATTTCCATATTTATACAGATAACGGTGTACATATTTCCATGTTTATATAGATAGCAGTGTAAATATTTCCATGTTTATACAGATCACGGTGTAGATATTTCCATGTATATAGAGATAGCGGTGTAGATATTTCCATGTTTATACAGATCGCGGTGTAGATATTTCCATGTTTATACAGAACGCGGTGTAGATATTTCCATGTTTATACAGATAGCGGTGTAGATATTTCCACGTGTGTACAGATGGCGGTGTTGATATTTCCATCTATACACAGATGACCATGTAGATATTTCCATGTATATGCAGACGGCGGCGCAGATATTTCCATGGATATGTAGATGGCGGTGTAGATATTTCCATGTTTATACAGATAGCGGTGTAGTTATTTCCATGTTTATATAGATAGCGTAGTAGATATTTCCATGGATTTACACATGGCTATGTTGGTATTTCCATGTTTATACAGATGGCGGTGTTGATATTTCCATCTTTATACCGATAACTTTGTAAGTATTTCCATGTTTATACAGATGGCGGTGTAGATATTTCGATGTTTATAGAGATAGCAGTGGAGATATTTCCATGTTTATAGAGATAGCGGTGTAGATATTTCCACGTTTATACTGATCGCGGTGTAGATATTTTCATGTTTGTAGAGATGGCGGTGTAGATATTTCCATGTTCATAGAGATAGCGGTGTTGATTTTTCCATGTTTATAGAGATAGGGGTGTGGATATTTCCAAGTTTATACAGATAGGGGTGTAGATATTTCCGTGTTTATAGAGATGGCGGTGTAGATATTTCCAAGTTTATATACATCACGGTGTAGATATTTCCATGTTTATACAGATCGCGATGTAGTTATTTCCATGTTTATACAGATCATGTTGTAGATATTTCCATGTTTATACAGATCGCGCTGTTGTTATTACCATGTTTATAGGGATAGCGGTGCAAATATTTCCACATTTATGCAGAGAGCGGTGTAGTTATTAGCATGTTTATTCAGATGGCGGTGTAGTTATTTCGATGTGTGAACAGATGTCTGTGTATATATTTCCATGTTTAAACAGATGGCGTTGTAGATATTTCCTTGTTTATACAATTAGCGGTGTAGTTATTTCCATGTTTATACAGATCACGGTGTAGATATTTCCTTGTTTATACAAATAGCGGTGTAGTTATTTCAATGTTTGTACAGATAGCGGTGTAGATATTTCCTTGTTTATACAGATAGCGGTGTAAATATTTCCATGTTTATACAGATCACGGTGTAGATATTTCCTTGTTTATACAAATAGCGGTGTAGTTATTTCCATGTTTATACAGATAGCGGTGTAGATATTTCCATGTATGTACAGATGGTTGTGTAGATATTTCCATGTTTATACAGATGGCTGTGTAGATATTTCCACGTTCATACAGATGACTTTGTAGGTATTTCCATGTTTATACAGATGGCGGTGTAGATATTTCCATGTTTATAGAGATAGCTGTGAAGATATTTCCATGTTTATAGAGATAGCTGTGTAGATATTTCCATGTTTATACAGACTGCGGTGTAGATATTTCCATGGTTATACAGATAGCAGTGCAGATATTTCCATGATTGTACAGATGGCGGTGTTGATATTTCCATCTATACACAGATGACCGTGTAGTTATTTCCATGTTTATACAGATGGCGGCGCAGATATTTCCATGGATATGTAGATGGCGGTGTAGATATTTCCATGTTTATACAGATGGCAGTGTAGATATTTCCATGTTTATACAAATAGCGGTGTAGTTATTTCCATGTTTATATAGATAGCAGTGGAGATATTTGCATGTTTATACAGATAGCAGTGTAGATATTTCCATGTTTATACTGATCGTGGGGTAGATATTTCCATGTTTATAGAGATGGCGGTGCAGATATTTCCATGTTCATAGAGATAGCGGTGTTGATATTTCCATGTTTATAGAGATAGCGGTGTCCATATTTCCATATTTATACAGATAGGGGTGTATGTATTTCCATGTTTATAGAGATGGCGGTATAGATATTTCCATGTTTATACAGATCACGGTGTAGATATTTGCTTGTTTATAAAAATAGCGGTGTAGTTATTTCCATATTTATACAGATAGCGGTGTAAATATTTCCATGTATATACAGATGGCTGTGTAGATATTTCCATGTTTATACAGATGGCTGTGTAGATATTTCCATGTTTATACAGATGAGTTTGTAGTTATTTCCATGTTTATGCAGATGGCGGTGTAGATATTTCCATGTTTATAGAGATAGCTGTGTAGATGTTTCCATGTTTATTCAGATAGCGTTGTAGATATTTCCATATATATACAGATGATTGTAAAGGTATTTCCATGTTTTTACAGATGGCAGTGCAGATATTTCCATGTTTATAGAGATAGCGATGTAGATATTTCCATGTTTGTAGAGATGGCGGTGTAGATATTTCCATGTTTATACAGATGGCGGCGTAGATATTTCCAAGGACATGAAGATGGCGGTGTAGATATTTCCATGTTTATACAGATACCGGTGTAGATATTTCCATGTTTACACAGATGGTGGTGTAGATATTTCCGTGTTTATACACATGGCGGAGTAGATACTTCCATCTTTATGGAGATGGCAGTGTAGATATTTTCATGTTTATAGAGATGGCGGTGTAGATATTTCCATATTTATAGAGATAGCGGTGTACATATTTCCATCTTTCTACAGATGGCAGTGTAGATATTTCCATGTTAATACAGAAGGCCGTGTAGATATTTCCATGTTTATACAGATGGTATTGTAGGTATTTCCATGTTTATACAGATGGTGGTGTAGATATTTCCATGTTTATTCAGATGACTGTGTAGATATTTCCATGTTTTTACAGAGGGCAGTGTAGATATTTCAATGTTTATGGAGATGGCGCTGTAGATATTTCCATGTTTAAACAGATAATGGTGGATATATTTCCATGTTTATACACATACCAGTGTACATACTTCCATGTTTATACAGACAGCGGTGTAGGTATTTCCATGTTTATACAGATAGCGGTGCAGATATTTCCATGTTTACACAGATGCCTATGCAGATATTTCCATATTTATACAGAGGGCTGTGTAGATATTTCTATGTTTATACAGATGGCAGTGTAGATATTTCCATGTTCCTACACATGACTGTGTAGGTATTTCCATGTTTATACAGATGGTTTTGTAGTTATTTCCATGTTTATAGAGATAGCGGTGCAGATATTTCCATGTTCATACAGATTGCGCCGTATATATGTCCATGTTTATACAGATCGTGGTGTAGATATTTCCATGTTTATACAGATACCGGTGTAGATATTTCCATGTTTATACAGACCGCAGTGTAGATAATTCCATGTTTATAGAGATAGCAGTGTAGATATTTTCATGTTTGTACAGATGGCGGTGTTGATGTTTCCATCTATACACAGATTGCCGTGTAGTTATTTCCATGTGTATACAGATGGCATTGTAGATATTTCCATGTTTATACACATGGCGGTGTAGATATTTCCATGTTTATAGAGATAGCGGTGTAGATATTTCCATATTTATACAGATAACGGTGTAGAAATTTCCATTTTTATACAGATAGCGGTGTAAATATTTCCATGTTTATACAGATCACGGTGTAGATATTTCCATGTTTATACAGATAGCGGTGTAGATATTTTCATGTTTACACAGATGGTGGTGTAGATATTTCCGTGTTTATACACATGGCGGAGTAGATACTTCCATCTTTATGGAGATGGCTGTGTAGATATTTTCATTTTTATAGAGATGGCTGTGTAGATATTTCCATATTTATAGAGATAGCGGTGTACATATTTCCATCTTTCAACAGATGGCAGTGTAGATATTTCCATGTTTATACAGAAGGCCGTGTAGATATTCCCATGTTTATATAGAAGGCCGTGTAGATATTTCCATATTTATACAGATGTCTGTGTAGATATTTCCATGTGTATACAGATGGTATTGTAGGTATTTCCATGTTTATACAGATGGTGGTGTAGATATTTCCATGTTTATTCAGATGACTGTGTAGATATTTCCATGTTTTTACAGAGGGCAGTGTAGATATTTCAATGTTTATGGAGATGGCGCTGTAGATATTTCCATGTTTAAACAGATAACGGTGGATATATTTCCATGTTTATACACATACCGGTGTACATACTTCCATGTTTATACAGACAGCGGTGTAGGTATATCCATGTTTATACAGATAGCGGTGCAGATATTTCCATGTTTACACAGATGCCTATGCAGATATTTCCATATTTATACAGAGGGCTGTGTAGATATTCCTATGTTTATACAGATGGCAGTGTAGATATTTCCATGTTCCTACACATGACTTTGTAGCTATTTCCATGTTTATACAGATGGTTTTGTAGATATTTCCATGTTTATAGAGATAGCGGTGCAGATATTTCCATGTTCATACAGATTGCGCCGTATATATGTCCATGTTTATACAGATCGTGGTGTAGATATTTCCATGTTTATACAGATACCGGTGTAGATATTTCCATGTTTATACAGACCGCAGTGTAGATAATTCCATGTTTATAGAGATAGCAGTGTAGATATTTTCATGTTTGTACAGATGGCGGTGTTGATGTTTCCATCTATACACAGATTGCCGTGTAGTTATTTCCATGTGTATACAGATGGCATTGTAGATATTTCCATGTTTATACAGATGGCGGTGTAGATATTTCCATGTTTATAGAGATAGCGGTGTAGATATTTCCATATTTATACAGATAACGGTGTAGAGATTTCCATTTTATACAGATAGCGGTGTAAATATTTCCATGTTTATACAGATCACGGTGTAGATATTTCCATGTTTATAAAGATAGCCGTGTAGATATTTCCATGTTTATACAGATAGTGGTGTAGATATTTCCATGTTTATACAGACCGCGGTGTAGATATTTCCATGGTTATACAGATAGCGGTGCAGATATTTCAATGTTTGTACAGATGGCGGTGTTGATATTTCCATCTATACACAGATGACCGTGTAGATATTTCCATGTTTACACAGATAGCGGTGTAGTTATTTCCATGTTTGTATAGATAACGGTGTAGATATTTCCATGTATATACACATGGCTGTGTAGATATTTCCATGTTTATACAGATGGCGGTGTAGATATTTCCATGTTTATACAGATAACTTTGTAAGTATTTCCATGTTTATACAGATGGCAGCGTAGATATTTCCAAGGACATGCAGATGGCGGTGTAGATATTTCCATGTTTATACAGATAGCGGTGTAGATTTTTCCTTGTTTACACAGATGGTGGTGTAGATATTTCCGTGTTTATACACATGGCGGAGTAGATACTTCCATCTTTATGGAGATGGCAGTGTAGATATTTTCATGTTTATAGAGATGGCGGTGTAGATATTTCCATATTTATAGAGATAGCGGTGTACATATTTCCATCTTTCTACAGAAGGCAGTGTAGATATTTCCATATTTATACAGATGTCTGTGTAGATATTTCCATGTGTATATAGATGGTATTGTAGGTATTTCCATGTTTATACAGATGGTGGTGTAGATATTTCCATGTTTATTCAGATGACTGTGTAGATATTTCCATGTTTTTACAGAGGGCAGTGTAGATATTTCTATGTTTATACAGATGGCAGTGTAGATATTTAAATGTTCCTACACATGACTGTGTAGGTATTTCCATGTTTATACAGATGACTTTGTAGGTATTTCCATGTTAATAGAGATAGCGGTGCAGACATTTCCTTGTTTATACACATAGTGGTGTAGATATTTCCATGTATATACGGATGGCTGTGTAGATATTTCCATGTTTATACAGATGGCTTTGTAGATATTTCCATGTTTATACAGATGGCTGTGCCGATATTTCCATGTTTATACAGAGTTATCTTTAGCTATTTCGATGTTTATATAGATGACAGTGTAGATATTTCCAGGTTTATACAGATGACTGTGTAGATATTTCCATGTTAATACAGATGGCGGTGTAGATATTTCCACGTTTATACAGATCACGTTGTAGATATTTCCATGTTTATTCAGATCGCGGTGTAGATATTTCCATGTTTATACAGATAGCGGTGTAGATATTTCCATGTTTATACAGATGGCGGTGAAGATATTTCCATGTTTATAGAGATAGCGGTGTAGATATTTCCATGTTTATTGAGATAGCGGTGTAAATATTTCCATATTTAGACAGATAGTGGTTTAGATATTTCCATGTTTTTACAGATAGCGGTGTAGATATTTCCATCTTTATTCAGAGAGTGCTGTACATATTTCCATGTTTATACAGATCACTGTGTAGATATTTCCATGTTTATACTGATAACGTTGTAGATATTTCCATTTTATACAAACGGTGGTGCAGATATTTCCATGTTCCTACACATGACTGTGTAGTTATTTCCATGTTTATACAGATGGCGGTGTAGATATTTCCATATTTATGGAGATAGCAGTGTAGATATTTCCAGGTTTATACAGATAGTGGTGTAAATATTTCCATGTTTATACAGATCGCGGTGTAGATATTTCCATGTTTATACAGATACCGGTGTAGATATTGCCATGTTTATACAGACTGCAGTTTAGGTATTTCTATGTTTATGCAGATAGCGGTGTAGATATTTCCATGTTTGTATAGATGGCGGTGTTGATATTTCCATCTGTACACAGATTGCCTTGTAGATATTTCCATCTTTATACAGATGGCGATGTAGATGTTTCCATGGATATGAAGATGGCGGTGTGGATATTTCCATGTTTATACAGATAGCGGTGTAGGTATTTCCATGTTTATAGACATAACGGTGTAGATATTTCCATGTTTATATAGATGGCGTTGTAGATATTTCCATGTTTATACCGATAGCGGTGTTGGTATTTCCACGTTTATACAGATAGCGATGTAGATATTTCCATGTTTATACAGCTCGCGGTGCAGATATTTATATCTTTATACAGATGGCATTTTAGATATTTCCTTATTCACAGAGATGGCGGTGTAGATGTTTCCTTGTTTACACAGATGGCGGAGTAGTTTGTTCCATGTTTATGGAGATGGCAGTGTAGATATTTTCATGTTTATAGAGATGGCGGTGTAGATATTTCCATGCTTATAGAGATAGCAGTGTAGATATTTACATGTTTATGCAGATGGATGTGTAGATATTTCCATGTGTATACAGAAGGCATTGTAGTTATTTCCATGTTTATACAGATGACTGCATAGGTATTTCCATGTTTTTACAGATGGCAGTGCAGATATTTCCATGTTTATACAGATAGCGGTGTAGATATTTCCATGTATAAACAGATGTCTCTGTAGATATTTCCATGTTTAAACAGATGGTGGTGTAGATATTTCCTTGTTTATACAAATAAATGTGTATTTATTTCCAAGTTTATACAGATAGCGGTGAAGATATTTCCATGTATATACAGACGGCTGTGTAGATATTTCCATGTTTATACAGATGGCTGTGTAGATATTTCCATGTTTAAACAGATGACTTTGTAGGTATTTCCATGTTTATACAGATTGCGGTGTAGATATTTCCATGTTTATAGAGATAGCTGTGTAGATATTTCCATGTTTATACAGATCGCGGTGTAGGTATTTCCATGTTATACAGATCGCGGTGTAGATATTTCCATGTTTATACAGATCGCGGTGTAGATATTTCCATGTTCCTACACATGACTGTGTTGGTATTTCCATGTTTATACAGATGGCTTTGTAGATATTTCCATGTTTATAGAGATAGCGGTGTAGATATTTCCATGTTTATTGAGATAGCGGTGTAAATATTTCCATATTTAGACAGATAGTGGTTTAGATATTTCCATGTTTTTAGAGATAGCGGTGTAGATATTTCCATCTTTATTCAGAGAGTGCTGTACATATTTCCATGTTTATACAGATCACTGTGTAGATATTTCCATGTTTATACTGATAACGTTGTAGATATTTCCATTTTATACAAACGGTGGTGTAGATATTTCCATGTTCCTACACATGACTGTGTAGTTATTTCCATGTTTATACAGATGGCGGTGTAGATATTTCCATATTTATGGAGATAGCAGTGTAGATATTTCCAGGTTTATACAGATAGTGGTGTAAATATTTCCATGTTTATACAGATCGCGGTGTAGATATTTCCATGTTTATACAGATACCGGTGTAGATATTGCCATGTTTATACAGACTGCAGGTTAGGTATTTCTATGTTTATGCAGATAGCGGTGTAGATATTTCCATGTTTGTACAGATGGCGGTGTTGATATTTCCATCTGTACACAGATTGCCTTGTAGATATTTCCATCTTTATACAGATGGCGATGTAGATGTTTCCATGGATATGAAGATGGCGGTGTGGATATTTCCATGTTTATACAGATAGCGGTGTAGGTATTTCCATGTTTATAGACATAACGGTGTAGATATTTCCATGTTTATATAGATGGCGTTGTAGATATTTCCATGTTTATACCGATAGCGGTGTTGGTATTTCCACGTTTATACAGATAGCGATGTAGATATTTCCATGTTTATACAGCTCGCGGTGCAGATATTTATATCTTTATACAGATGGCATTTTAGATATTTCCTTATTCACAGAGATGGCGGTGTAGATGTTTCCTTGTTTACACAGATGGCGGAGTAGTTTGTTCCATGTTTATGGAGATGGCAGTGTAGATATTTTCATGTTTATAGAGATGGCGGTGTAGATATTTCCATGCTTATAGAGATAGCAGTGTAGATATTTACATGTTTATCCAGATGGATGTGTAGATATTTCCATGTGTATACAGAAGGCATTGTAGTTATTTCCATGTTTATACAGATGACTGCATAGGTATTTCCATGTTTTTACAGATGGCAGTGCAGATATTTCCATGTTTATACAGATAGCGGTGTAGATATTTCCATGTATAAACAGATGTCTCTGTAGATATTTCCATGTTTAAACAGATGGTGGTGTAGATATTTTCTTGTTTATACAAATAAATGTGTATTTATTTCCAAGGTTATACAGATAGCGGTGAAGATATTTCCATGTATATACAGACGGCTGTGTAGATATTTCCATGTTTATACAGATGGCTGTGTAGATATTTCCATGTTTAAACAGATGACTTTGTAGGTATTTCCATGTTTATACAGATTGCGGTGTAGATATTTCCATGTTTATAGAGATAGCTGTGTAGATATTTCCATGTTTATACAGATCGCGGTGTAGGTATTTCCATGTTATACAGATCGCGGTGTAGATATTTCCATGTTTATACAGATCGCGGTGTAGATATTTCCATGTTCCTACACATGACTGTGTTGGTATTTCCATGTTTATACAGATGGCTTTGTAGATATTTCCATGTTTATAGAGATAGCGGTGTAGATATTTCCATGTTTATACAGATAGCGGTGTAAATATTTCCATGTTTATACAGATCGTGGTGTAGAAATTTCCATGTTTATACAGACCGCAGTGTAGATATTTCCATGTTTATACAGATGGCGGTGTAGATATTTCCATATTTATGGAGATAGCAGTGTAGATATTTCCAGGTTTATACAGATAGTGGTGTAAATATTTGCATGTTTATACAGATCGCGGTGTAGATATTTCCATGTTTATACAGATACCGGTGTAGATATTGCCATGTTTATACAGACTGCAGTTTAGGTATTTCTATGTTTATGCAGATAGCGGTGTAGATATTTCCATGTTTGTATAGATGGCGGTGTTGATATTTCCATCTGTACACAGATTGCCTTGTAGATATTTCCATCTTTATACAGATGGCGATGTAGATGTTTCCATGGATATGAAGATGGCGGTGTGGATATTTCCATGTTTATACAGATAGCGGTGTAGGTATTTCCATGTTTATAGACATAACGGTGTAGATATTTCCATGTTTATATAGATGGCGTTGTAGATATTTCCATGTTTATACCGATAGCGGTGTTGGTATTTCCACGTTTATACAGATAGCGATGTAGATATTTCCATGTTTATACAGCTCGCGGTGCAGATATTTATATCTTTATACAGATGGCATTTTAGATATTTCCTTATTCACAGAGATGGCGGTGTAGATGTTTCCTTGTTTACACAGATGGCGGAGTAGTTTGTTCCATGTTTATGGAGATGGCAGTGTAGATATTTTCATGTTTATAGAGATGGCGGTGTAGATATTTCCATGCTTATAGAGATAGCAGTGTAGATATTTACATGTTTATGCAGATGGATGTGTAGATATTTCCATGTGTATACAGAAGGCATTGTAGTTATTTCCATGTTTATACAGATGACTGCATAGGTATTTCCATGTTTTTACAGATGGCAGTGCAGATATTTCCATGTTTATACAGATAGCGGTGTAGATATTTCCATGTATAAACAGATGTCTCTGTAGATATTTCCATGTTTAAACAGATGGTGGTGTAGATATTTCCTTGTTTATACAAATAAATGTGTATTTATTTCCAAGTTTATACAGATAGCGGTGAAGATATTTCCATGTATATACAGACGGCTGTGTAGATATTTCCATGTTTATACAGATGGCTGTGTAGATATTTCCATGTTTAAACAGATGACTTTGTAGGTATTTCCATGTTTATACAGATTGCGGTGTAGATATTTCCATGTTTATAGAGATAGCTGTGTAGATATTTCCATGTTTATACAGATCGCGGTGTAGGTATTTCCATGTTATACAGATCGCGGTGTAGATATTTCCATGTTTATACAGATCGCGGTGTAGATATTTCCATGTTCCTACACATGACTGTGTTGGTATTTCCATGTTTATACAGATGGCTTTGTAGATATTTCCATGTTTATAGAGATAGCGGTGTAGATATTTCCATGTTTATTGAGATAGCGGTGTAAATATTTCCATATTTAGACAGATAGTGGTTTAGATATTTCCATGTTTTTAGAGATAGCGGTGTAGATATTTCCATCTTTATTCAGAGAGTGCTGTACATATTTCCATGTTTATACAGATCACTGTGTAGATATTTCCATGTTTATACTGATAACGTTGTAGATATTTCCATTTTATACAAACGGTGGTGTAGATATTTCCATGTTCCTACACATGACTGTGTAGTTATTTCCATGTTTATACAGATGGCGGTGTAGATATTTCCATATTTATGGAGATAGCAGTGTAGATATTTCCAGGTTTATACAGATAGTGGTGTAAATATTTCCATGTTTATACAGATCGCGGTGTAGATATTTCCATGTTTATACAGATACCGGTGTAGATATTGCCATGTTTATACAGACTGCAGGTTAGGTATTTCTATGTTTATGCAGATAGCGGTGTAGATATTTCCATGTTTGTACAGATGGCGGTGTTGATATTTCCATCTGTACACAGATTGCCTTGTAGATATTTCCATCTTTATACAGATGGCGATGTAGATGTTTCCATGGATATGAAGATGGCGGTGTGGATATTTCCATGTTTATACAGATAGCGGTGTAGGTATTTCCATGTTTATAGACATAACGGTGTAGATATTTCCATGTTTATATAGATGGCGTTGTAGATATTTCCATGTTTATACCGATAGCGGTGTTGGTATTTCCACGTTTATACAGATAGCGATGTAGATATTTCCATGTTTATACAGCTCGCGGTGCAGATATTTATATCTTTATACAGACGGCATTTTAGATATTTCCTTATTCACAGAGATGGCGGTGTAGATGTTTCCTTGTTTACACAGATGGCGGAGTAGTTTGTTCCATGTTTATGGAGATGGCAGTGTAGATATTTTCATGTTTATAGAGATGGCGGTGTAGATATTTCCATGCTTATAGAGATAGCAGTGTAGATATTTACATGTTTATCCAGATGGATGTGTAGATATTTCCATGTGTATACAGAAGGCATTGTAGTTATTTCCATGTTTATACAGATGACTGCATAGGTATTTCCATGTTTTTACAGATGGCAGTGCAGATATTTCCATGTTTATACAGATAGCGGTGTAGATATTTCCATGTATAAACAGATGTCTCTGTAGATATTTCCATGTTTAAACAGATGGTGGTGTAGATATTTAATTGTTTATACAAATAAATGTGTATTTATTTCCAAGGTTATACAGATAGCGGTGAAGATATTTCCATGTATATACAGACGGCTGTGTAGATATTTCCATGTTTATACAGATGGCTGTGTAGATATTTCCATGTTTAAACAGATGACTTTGTAGGTATTTCCATGTTTATACAGATTGCGGTGTAGATATTTCCATGTTTATAGAGATAGCTGTGTAGATATTTCCATGTTTATACAGATCGCGGTGTAGGTATTTCCATGTTATACAGATCGCGGTGTAGATATTTCCATGTTTATACAGATCGCGGTGTAGATATTTCCATGTTCCTACACATGACTGTGTTGGTATTTCCATGTTTATACAGATGGCTTTGTAGATATTTCCATGTTTATAGAGATAGCGGTGTAGATATTTCCATGTTTATACAGATAGCGGTGTAAATATTTCCATGTTTATACAGATCGTGGTGTAGAAATTTCCATGTTTATACAGACCGCAGTGTAGATATTTCCATGTTTATACAGATGGCGGTGTAGATATTTCCATGTTTATAGAGATAGCGGTGTAGGTATTTCCATATTTATACAGATAACGGCGTACATATTTCCATGTTTATACAGATAGCAGTGTAAATATTTCCATGTTTATACAGATCACGGTGTAGATATTTCCATGTATATAGAGATAGCGGTGTAGATATTTCCATGTTTATACAGATAGCGGTGTAGATATTTCCATGTTTATACAGAACGCGGTGTAGATATTTCCATGTTTATACAGATAGCGGTGTAGATATTTCCACGTGTGTACAGATGGCGGTGTTGATATTTCCATCTACACACAGATGACCATGTAGATATTTCCATGTATATGCAGACGGCGGCGCAGATATTTCCATGGATATGTAGATGGCGGTGTAGATATTTCCATGTTTATACAGATAGCGGTGTAGTTATTTCCATGTTTATATAGATAGCGTAGTAGATATTTCCATGGATTTACACATGGCTATGTTGGTATTTCCATGTTTATACAGATGGCGGTGTTGATATTTCCATGTTTATACCGATAACTTTGTAAGTATTTCCATGTTTATACAGATGGCGGTGTAGATATTTCGATGTTTATAGAGATAGCAGTGGAGATATTTCCATGTTTATAGAGATAGCGGTGTAGATATTTCCACGTTTATACTGATCGCGGTGTAGATATTTTCATGTTTGTAGAGATGGCGGTGTAGATATTTCCATGTTCATAGAGATAGCGGTGTTGATTTTTCCATGTTTATAGTGATAGGGGTGTGGATATTTCCAAGTTTATACAGATAGGGGTGTAGATATTTCCGTGTTTATAGAGATGGCGGTGTAGATATTTCCATGTTTATACACATCACGGTGTAGATATTTCCATGTTTATACAGATCATGTTGTAGATATTTCCATGTTTATACAGATCGCGCTGTTGTTATTACCATGTTTATAGGGATAGCGGTGCAAATATTTCCACATTTATGCAGAGAGCGGTGTAGTTATTAGCATGTTTATTCAGATAGCGGTGTAGTTATTTCGATGTGTGAACAGATGTCTGTGTATATATTTCCATGTTTAAACAGATGGCGGTGTAGATATTTCCTTGTTTATACAATTAGCGGTGTAGTTATTTCCATGTTTATACAGATCACGGTGTAGATATTTCCTTGTTTATACAAATAGCGGTGTAGTTATTTCAATGTTTGTACAGATAGCGGTGTAGATATTTCCATGTTTATAGAGATAGCGGTGTAGATATTTCCATATTTATACAGATAACGGTGTAGAAATTTCCATTTTTATACAGATAGCGGTGTAAATATTTCCATGTTTATACAGATCACGGTGTAGATATTTCCATGTTTATACAGATAGCGGTGTAGATATTTTCATGTTTACACAGATGGTGGTGTAGATATTTCCGTGTTTATACACATGGCGGAGTAGATACTTCCATCTTTATGGAGATGGCAGTGTAGATATTTTCATTTTTATAGAGATGGCTGTGTAGATATTTCCATATTTATAGAGATAGCGGTGTACATATTTCCATCTTTCTACAGATGGCAGTGTAGATATTTCCATCTTTATACAGAAGGCCTTGTAGATATTTCCATGTTTATATAGAAGGCCGTGTAGATATTTCCATATTTATACAGATGTCTGTGTAGATATTTCCATGTGTATACAGATGGTATTGTAGGTATTTCCATGTTTATACAGATGGTGGTGTAGATATTTCCATGTTTATTCAGATGACTGTGTAGATATTTCCATGTTTTTACAGAGGGCAGTGTAGATATTTCAATGTTTATGGAGATGGCGCTGTAGATATTTCCATGTTTAAACAGATAACGGTGGATATATTTCCATGTTTATACACATACCGGTGTACATACTTCCATGTTTATACAGACAGCGGTGTAGGTATTTCCATGTTTATACAGATAGCGGTGCAGATATTTCCATGTTTACACAGATGCCTATGCAGATATTTCCATATTTATACAGAGGGCTGTGTAGATATTCCTATGTTTATACAGATGGCAGTGTAGATATTTCCATGTTCCTACACATGACTTTGTAGCTATTTCCATGTTTATACAGATGGTTTTGTAGATATTTCCATGTTTATAGAGATAGCGGTGCAGATATTTCCATGTTCATACAGATTGCGCCGTATATATGTCCATGTTTATACAGATCGTGGGGTAGATATTTCCATGTTTATACAGATACCGGTGTAGATATTTCCATGTTTATACAGACCGCAGTGTAGATAATTCCATGTTTATAGAGATAGCAGTGTAGATATTTTCATGTTTGTACAGATGGCGGTGTTGATGTTTCCATCTATACACAGATTGCCGTGTAGTTATTTCCATGTGTATACAGATGGCATTGTAGATATTTCCATGTTTATACAGATGGCGGTGTAGATATTTCCATGTTTATAGAGATAGCGGTGTAGATATTTCCATATTTATACAGATAACGGTGTAGAAATTTCCATTTTATACAGATAGCGGTGTAAATATTTCCATGTTTATACAGATCACGGTGTAGATATTTCCATGTTTATAAAGATAGCCGTGTAGATATTTCCATGTTTATACAGATAGTGGTGTAGATATTTCCATGTTTATACAGACCGCGGTGTAGATATTTCCATGGTTATACAGATAGCGCTGCAGATATTTCAATGTTTGTACAGATGGCGGTGTTGATATTTCCATCTATACACAGATGACCGTGTAGATATTTCCATGTTTACCCAGATAGCGGTGTAGTTATTTCCATGTTTGTATAGATAACGGTGTAGATATTTCCATGTATATACACATGGCTGTGTAGATATTTCCATGTTTATACAGATGGCGGTGTAGATATTTCCATGTTTATACAGATAACTTTGTAAGTATTTCCATGTTTATACAGATGGCAGCGTAGATATTTCCAAGGACATGCAGATGGCGGTGTAGATATTTCCATGTTTATACAGATAGCGGTGTAGATTTTTCCTTGTTTACACAGATGGTGGTGTAGATATTTCCGTGTTTATACACATGGCGGAGTAGATACTTCCATCTTTATGGAGATGGCAGTGTAGATATTTTCATGTTTATAGAGATGGCGGTGTAGATATTTCCATATTTATAGAGATAGCGGTGTACATATTTCCATCTTTCTACAGAAGGCAGTGTAGATATTTCCATATTTATACAGATGTCTGTGTAGATATTTCCATGTGTATATAGATGGTATTGTAGGTATTTCCATGTTTATACAGATGGTGGTGTAGATATTTCCATGTTTATTCAGATGACTGTGTAGATATTTCAACGTTTTTACAGAGGGCAGTGTAGATATTTCTATGTTTATACAGATGGCAGTGTAGATATTTAAATGTTCCTACACATGACTGTGTAGGTATTTCCATGTTTATACAGATGACTTTGTAGATTTTTCCATGTTAATAGAGATAGCGGTGCAGACATTTCCTTGTTTATACAGATAGTGGTGTAGATATTTCCATGTATATACAGATGGCTGTGTAGATATTTCCATGTTTATACAGATGGCTTTGTAGATATTTCCATGTTTATACAGATGGCTGTGCCGATATTTCCATGTTTATACAGAGTTATCTTTAGCTATTTCGATGTTTATATAGATGACAGTGTAGATATTTCCAGGTTTATACAGATGACTGTGTAGATATTTCCATGTTAATACAGATGGCGGTGTAGATATTTCCATGTTTATACAGATCACGTTGTAGATATTTCCATGTTTATTCAGATCGCGGTGTAGATATTTCCATGTTTATACAGATAGCGGTGTAGATATTTCCATGTTTATACAGATGGCGGTGAAGATATTTCCATGTTTATAGAGATAGCGGTGTAGATATTTCCATGTTTATTGAGATAGCGGTGTAAATATTTCCATATTTAGACAGATAGTGGTTTAGATATTTCCATGTTTTTACAGATAGCGGTGTAGATATTTCCATCTTTATTCAGAGAGTGCTGTACATATTTCCATGTTTATACAGATCACTGTGTAGATATTTCCATGTTTATACTGATAACGTTGTAGATATTTCCATTTTATACAAACGGTGGTGTAGATAATTCCATGTTCCTACACATGACTGTGTAGTTATTTCCATGTTTATACAGATGGCGGTGTAGATATTTCAATGTTTGTACAGATAGCAGTGTAGATATTTCCTTGTTTATACAAATAGCGGTGTAGTTATTTCAATGTTTGTACAGATAGCGGTGTAGATATTTCCTTGTTTATACAGATAGCGGTGTAAATATTTCCATGTTTATACAGATCACGGTGTAGATATTTCCTTGTTTATACAAATAGCGGTGTAGTTATTTCCATGTTTATACAGATAGCGGTGTAGATATTTCCATGTATGTACAGATGGTTGTGTAGATATTTCCATGTTTATACAGATGGCTGTGTAGATATTTCCACGTTCATACAGATGACTTTGTAGGTATTTCCATGTTTATACAGATGGCGGTGTAGATATTTCCATGTTTATAGAGATAGCTGTGAAGATATTTCCATGTTTATAGAGATAGCTGTGTAGATATTTCCATGTTTATACAGATAGCGCTGTAGATATTTCCATTTTTATACTGATAGTGGTGTAAATATTTCCATGTTTATACAGACTGCGGTGTAGATATTTCCATGGTTATACAGATAGCAGTGCAGATATTTCCATGTTTGTACAGATGGCGGTGTTGATATTTCCATCTATACACAGATGACCGTGTAGTTATTTCCATGTTTATACAGATGGCGGCGCAGATATTTCCATGGATATGTAGATGGCAGTGTAGATATTTCCATGTTTATACAGATGGCAGTGTAGATATTTCCATGTTTATACAAATAGCGATGTAGTTATTTCCATGTTTATATAGATAGCAGTGGAGATATTTCCATGTTTATACAGATAGCAGTGTAGATATTACCATGTTTATACTGATCGTGGGGTAGATATTTCCATGTTTATAGAGATGGCGGTGCAGATATTTCCATGTTCATAGAGATAGCGGTGTTGATATTTCCATGTTTATAGAGATAGCGGTGTTCATATTTCCATATTTATACAGATAGGGGTGTATGTATTTCCATGTTTATAGAGATGGCGGTGTAGATATTTCCATGTTTATACAGATCACGGTGTAGATATTTGCTTGTTTATAAAAATAGCGGTGTAGTTATTTCCATATTTATACAGATAGCGGTGTAAATATTTCCGTGTATATACAGATGGCTGTGTAGATATTTCCATGTTTATACAGATGGCTGTGTAGATATTTCCATGTTTATACAGATGAGTTTGTAGTTATTTCCATGTTTATGCAGATGGCGGTGTAGATATTTCCATGTTTATATAGATAGCTGTGTAGATGTTTCCATGTTTATTCAGATAGCGTTGTAGATATTTCCATGTATATACAGATGATTGTAAAGTTATTTCCATGTTTTTACAGATGGCAGTGCAGATATTTCCATGTTTATAGAGATAGCGATGTAGATATTTCCATGTTTGTAGAGATTGCGGTGTAGATATTTCCATGTTTATACAGATGGCGGCGTAGATATTTCCAAGGACATGAAGATGGCGGTGTAGATATTTCCATGTTTATACAGATGGTGGTGTAGATATTTCCGTGTTTATACACATGGCGGAGTAGATACTTCCATCTTTATGGAGATGGCAGTGTAGATATTTTCATGTTTATAGAGATGGCGGTGTAGATATTTCCATATTTATAGAGATAGCGGTGTACATATTTCCATCTTTCTACAGATGGCAGTGTAGATATTTCCATGTTAATACAGAAGGCCGTGTAGATATTTCCATGTTTATACAGAAGGCCGTGTAGATATTTCCATATTTATACAGATGTCTGTGTAGATATTTCCATGTGTATACAGATGGTATTGTAGGTATTTCCATGTTTATACAGATGGTGGTGTAGATATTTCCATGTTTATTCAGATGACTGTGTAGATATTTCCATGTTTTTACAGAGGGCAGTGTAGATATTTCAATGTTTATGGAGATGGCGCTGTAGATATTTCCATGTTTAAACAGATAACGGTGGATATATTTCCATGTTTATACACATACCGGTGTACATACTTCCATGTTTATACAGACAGCGGTGTAGGTATTTCCATGTTTATACAGATAGCGGTGCAGATATTTCCATGTTTACACAGATGCCTATGCAGATATTTCCATATTTATACAGAGGGCTGTGTAGATATTCCTATGTTTATACAGATGGCAGTGTAGATATTTCCATGTTCCTACACATGACTTTGTAGCTATTTCCATGTTTATACAGATGGTTTTGTAGATATTTCCATGTTTATAGAGATAGCGGTGTAGATATTTCCATGTTCATACAGATTGCGCCGTATATATGTCCATGTTTATACAGATCGTGGTGTAGATATTTCCATGTTTATAAAGATACCGGTGTAGATATTTCCATGTTTATACAGACCGCAGTGTAGATAATTCCATGTTTATAGAGATAGCAGTGTAGATATTTTCATGTTTGTACAGATGGCGGTGTTGATGTTTCCATCTATACACAGATTGCCGTGTAGTTATTTCCATGTGTATACAGATGGCATTGTAGATATTTCCATGTTTATACAGATGGCGGTGTAGATATTTCCATGTTTATAGAGATAGCGGTGTAGATATTTCCATATTTATACAGATAACGGTGTAGAAATTTCCATTTCTATACAGATAGCGGTGTAAATATTTCCATGTTTATACAGATCACGGTGTAGATATTTCCATGTTTATACAGATAGCGGTGTAGATATTTTCATGTTTACACAGATGGTGGTGTAGATATTTCCGTGTTTGTACACATGGCGGAGTAGATACTTCCATCTTTATGGAGATGGCTGTGTAGATATTTTCATTTTTATAGAGATGGCTGTGTAGATATTTCCATATTTATAGAGATAGCGGTGTACATATTTCCATCTTTCTACAGATGGCAGTGTAGATATTTCCATGTTTATACAGAAGGCCGTGTAGATATTTCCATGTTTATATAGAAGGCCGTGTAGATATTTCCATATTTATACAGATGTCTGTGTAGATATTTCCATGTGTATACAGATGGTATTGTAGGTATTTCCATGTTTATACAGATGGTGGTGTAGATATTTCCATGTTTATTCAGATGACTGTGTAGATATTTCCATGTTTTTACAGAGGGCAGTGTAGATTTTTCAATGTTTATGGAGATGGCGCTGTAGATATTTCCATGTTTAAACAGATAACGGTGGATATATTTACATGTTTATACACATACCGGTGTACATACTTCCATGTTTATACAGACAGCGGTGTAGGTATTTCCATGTTTATACAGATAGCGGTGCAGATATTTCCATGTTTACACAGATGCCTATGCAGATATTTCCATATTTATACAGAGGGCTGTGTAGATATTCCTATGTTTATACAGATGGCAGTGTAGATATTTCCATGTTCCTACACATGACTTTGTAGCTATTTCCATGTTTATACAGATGGTTTTGTAGATATTTCCATGTTTATAGAGATAGCGGTGTAGATATTTCCATGTTCATAGAGATAGCGGTGTAGACATATCCATGTTCATAGAGATAGCAGTGAGGATATTTCCATGTATATACAGATAGCAGTGTAGATATTTCCATTTTTATAGAGATAGCGGTTTTGATATTTCATACTTATACAGATAGCGGTGTAGATATTTCCATCTTTCTACAAATGGCAGTGTAGATATTTCCATGTTTATAGAGATGGCGGTGTATATATTTCCATGTTTTTATAGATTGCAATGTAGATATTTTCTTGTTTATGTAGATGGCGTTGTAGATATCTCCATGTTTAAAGAGATGGTGGTGTATATATTTCCATGTTGATGGAGATAGCGGTGTAGATATTTGCATGTTTATAGAGATAGCGGTGTAGTTATTTCCATATTTATAGAGATAGCGGTGTAGATATTTCCATATTTCAACAGATGACTGTGTAGATATTTCCATGTTCGTACAGATGGCAGTGTAGATATTTCCATGTTTATAGAGATGGCGGTGTAGATATTTTCATGTTTATACAGATTGCGGTGGAGATATGTCCATGTTTATACAGATAGCAATGGAGATATTTCCACGTTAATACACATAGTGGTGTAGATATTTCCATGTTTATACAGATAGCGGTGTAGATATTTCCATGTTTATATAGATGGCGTTGTAGATATTTCCATGTTTATACCGATAGCGGTGTTGGTATTTCCACGTTTATACAGATAGCGATGTAGATTTTCCATGTTTATACAGGTTGCGGTGCAGATATTTATATCGTTACACAGATGGCATTGTAGATATTTCCTTATCCACACAGATGGCGGTGTAGATGTTTCCATGTTTATACAGATGGCGGAGTAGTTAGTTCCATGTTTATGGAGATGGCAGTGTAGATATTTTCATGTTCATAGAGATGGCGGTGTAGATATTTCCATGTTTAGAGAGATAGCAGTGTAGATATTTACATGTTTATACTGATGGCTCTGCAGATATTTCCATTTGTATACAGATGGCATTGTAGATATTTCCATGTTTACACAGATGACTGTACAGGTATTTCCATGTTTTTACAGACGGCAGTGCAGATATTTCCATGTTTATAGAGATAGCGGTGTAGATATTTCCATGTTTACACAGATGACGGTGTTGATATTTCCATCTATACACTGATGGCCGTGTAGATATTTCCATGTTTATACAGTTGGCGGCACAGATATTTCCATGGACATGCAGATGGCGGTGTAGCTATTTCCATGTTTATACAGATAGCGGTGTAGATATTTCCATGTTTTTACAGATGGCAGTGTAGATATTTCAATGTTTATAGAGATGGCACTGTAGATATTTCCATGTTTATACAGATAACGGTGGAGATATTTTCATATTTATACAGACAGCAGTGGAGATATTTCCATGTTTATACACATAGCGGTGTACATATTTCCATGTTTATAGAGACAGCGTTGTAGGTATTTCCATGTTTATACAGATAGCGGTGCAGATATTTCCATGTTTATACAGATGCCTATGCAGATATTTCCATATTTATACAGAGGGCTGTGTAGATATGTCTATGTTTATACAGATGGCAGTGAAGATATTTCCATATTACTACACATGACTGTGTAGGTATTTCCATGTTTATACAGATGGCTTTGTAGTTATTTCCATGTTTATAGAGATAGTGGTGCAGATATTTCCATGTTTATACAGATAGCGGTGTATATATTTCCATGTTTATACAGATCGTGGGGTAGATATTTCCATGTATATAAAGATACCTGTGTAGATATTTCCATGTTTATACAGACCGCAGTGTAGATATTTCCATGTTTATAGAGATAGCAGTGTAGATATTTCCATGTTTGTATAGATGGCGGTGTTGATGTTTCCATCTATACACAGATTGCCGTGTAGGTATTTCCATGTGTATACAGATGGCGTTGTAGATATTTCCATGTTTATACAGATGGTGGTTTAGATGTTTCCATGTTTACACAGATGACTGTATAGGTATTTCCATGTTTATACATATGGTGGTGTAGATATTTCCATCTTTATAGAGAAAACGGTGTAGATATTTCCATATTTATACAGATAACGTAGTAGAAATTTCCATGTTTATACAGATATCGGTGTAAATATTACCATGTTTATACAGATCGTGGTGTAGATATTTCCATGTTTATACAGATACCGGTGTAGGTATTTCCATGTTTATAGAGACAGCGGTGTAGGTATTTCCATGTTTATACAGATAGCGGTGCAGATATTTCCAGGTTTACACAGATGCCTATGCAGATATTTCCATATTTATACAGAGGGCTCTGTAGATATTTCTATGTTTATACAGATGGCAGTGTAGATATTTAAATGTTCCTACACATGACTGTGTAGGTATTTCCATATTTATACAGATGTCTTTGTAGATATTTCCATGTTTATAGAGATAGCGATGTAGATATTTTCATGTTTATACAGATAACTTTGTAAGTATTTCCATGTTTATACAGATGGCGGTGTAGATATTTCGATGTTTATAGAGATAGTAGTGGAGATATTTCCATGTTTATACAGATTGCGGTGTAGATATTTCCATGTTTATACTGATCGTGGTGTAGACATTTCCATGTTTATAGGGATGGCGGTGTAGATATTTCCATGTTCATAGAGATAGCGGTGTTGATTTTTCCATGTTTATAGAGATAGCGGTGTGGATATTTCTATGTTTATACAGATAGGGGTGCAGATATTTCCATGTTTTTACAGATATCGGTGTAGATATTTCCATGTTTACACAGATTGTGGTGTAGACATTTCCATCTGTCTTCAGATGGCATTGTAGATATTTCCATCTTTATACAGATGGCGGTGTAGATATTTCCATGTTTATATAGATGGTGGTGTAGATATTACTATGTTTATACAGATAGCGATGTAGATATTTCCATCTTTATACAGATCGTGGTGAAGATATTTCCATGTTTATACAGATCGCGGTGAAGATATTTCCATGTTTATACAGATCGCGGTGTAGATATTTCCATGTTTATACAGATCGCGGTGTAGATATTTCCATGTTTATACAGATAGCGGTGTAGATATTTCCATGTTTATACAGGTAGCGGTGTAGATATTTCCGTGTTTATAGACATAGCGGTGTAGATATTTCCATGTTTATATAGATGGCGTTGTAGATATTTCCATGTTTATACCGATTGCGGTGTTTGTATTTCCACGTTTACACAGATAGCGATGTAGATATTTCCATGTTTATACAGCTCGCGGTGCAGATATTTATGTCTTTATACAGATGGCATTGCAGATATTTCCTCATTCACACAGATAGCGGTGTAGATGTTTCCATGTTTATATAGACGGCGGAGTAGTTAGTTTCATTTTTATGGAGATGGCAGTGTAGATATATTCATGTTTATAGAGATGGTGGTGTAGATATTTCCACGTTTATAGAGATAGCAGTGCAGATATTTACATGTTTATACAGATGTCTGTGTAGTTATTTCCATGTGTATACAGATGGCATTGTAGATATTTCCATGTTTATACAGATGACTGTATAGATATTTCCTTGTTTTTGCAGATGGCAGTGCAGATATTTCCATGTTTATAGATATAGCGGTGTAGATATTTCCATGTTTGTACAGATGGCGGTGTTGATATTTCCATCTATAAAAGATGACCGTGTAGATTTTTCCATGTTTATACAGATGGCGTTGCATATATTTCCATGGATATGTAGATGGAGGTGTAGATATTTCCATGTTTATACAGATAGCTGTGTAGTTTTTTCCATGTTTATGTAGATAGCGGTGTAGATATTTCCATGTTTACACAGATTGTGCTGTAGATATTTCCATCTTTCTACAGATGGCATTGTAGATATTTCCATGTTTATACAGATGGCGGTGTAGATATTTCCATGTTTATATAGATGGTGGTGTAGATATTTCCATGTATATACAGATAGCAGTGTAGATATTTCCATGTTTATAGAGATAGCGGTGTAGTTTTTTCCATGTTTATAGACATAGCGGTGTAGATATTTCCATGTTTATATAGATGGCGTTGTAGATATTTCCATGTTTATACCGATAGCGGTGTTGGTATTTACATGATTATACAGATAGCGATGTATATATTTCCATGTTTATACAGCTCGCGGTGCAGATATTTACATCTTTATACAGATGGCATTGTAGATATTTCCTTATTCACACAGATGGCGGTGTAGATGTTTCCATGTTTATACAGATGGCAGAGTAGTTAGTTCCATGTTTACGGAGATGGCAGTGTAGATATTTTCATATTTATTGAGATGGCGGTGTAGATATTTCCATGTTTATAGAGTTAGCAGTGTAGATATTTACATGTTTATACAGATGGCTGTGTAGATATTTCCATGTGTATACAGATGGCATTGTAGATATTTCCATGTTTATACAGATGACTGTAAAGTTATTTCCATGTTTTTACAGATGGCATTGCAGATATTTCCATGTTTATAGAGAAAGCGATGTAGATATTTCCATGTTTGTACAGATGGCGGTGTTGATATTTCCATGTACACACTGATGGCCGTGTAGATATTTCCATGTTTATACAGATGGCGGCGTAGATATTTCCAAGGACAGGAAGATGGTGCTGTAGATATTTCCATGTTTATACAGATAGCGGTGTAGGTATTTCCATGTTTACACAGATGGTGGTGTAGATATTTCCGTGTTTATAGAGATGGCGGTGCAGATATTTCCATGTTCATAGAGATAGCGTTGTTGATTTTTCCATGTTTATATAGATAGCGGTGTGGATATTTCCATGTTTATACAGATAGGGGTGTAGACATTTCCATGTTTATAGAGATGGCGGTGTAGATATTTCCATGTTTATACAGATGTCTGTGTAGATATTTCCATGTGTATACAGATGGTATTGTAGGTACTTCCATGTTTATACATATGGTGGTGTAGATATTTCCATGTTTATTCAGATGACTGTGTAGTTATTTCCATGTTTTTACAGATGGCAGTGTAGATATTTCAATGTTTATAGAGATGTCGCTGTAGATATTTCCATGTTTAAACAGATACCGGTGCAGATATTTCCATGTTTATACAGACCGCAGTGTAGATATTTCCATGTTTATAGAGATAGCAGTGTAGATATTTCCATGTTTTTACAGATGGCGGTTTTGATGTTTCCATCTATACACAGATTGCCGTGTATGTATTTCCATGTGTATACAGATGGCATTGTAGATATTTCCATGTTTATACAGATGGCGGTGTAGATATTTCCATGTTTATAGAGATAGCGGTGTAGATATTTCCTTGTTTATACTGATCGTGGTGTAGATATTTCCATGTTCATAGAGATGGCAGTGCAGATATTTCCATGTTCATAGAGATAGCGGTGTTGATTTTTCCATCTTTATATAGATAGCGGTGTGGATATTTCCATGTTTATGCAGATAGGGGAGTAGATATTTCCATGTTTATAGAGATGGCGGTGTAGATATTTCCATGTTTATACAGGTCACGGTGTAGATATTGGCTTGTGTATAAAAATAACGGTTTAGTTATTTCCAATTTTATACAGATAGCGGTGTAGATATTTACATGTTTATACAGATGGCTGTGTAGATATTTCCATGTTTATACAGATGGCATTTTAGATATTTCCATGTTTATACAGATGACTGTATAGGTATTTCCATGTTTTTACAGATGGCAGTGCATATATTTCCATGTTTGTAGAGATAGCGGTGTAGATATTTCCATGTTTGTACAGATGGCGGTGTTGATATTTCCATCTATACACAGATGGCCGTGTAGATATTTCCATGTTGATACAGATGGCGGCGTAGATATTTCCAAGGACTTGCAGATGGCGGTGTAGATATTTCCATGTTTATACAGATAGCGGTGTAGATATTTCCATGTTTACACAGATGGTGGTGTAGATATTTCCGTGTTTATACACATGGCGGAGTAGATACTTCCATCTTTATGGAGATGGCAGTGTAGATATTTTCATGTTTATAGAGATGGCGGTGTAGATATTTCCATATTTATAGAGATAGCGGTGTAGATATTTCCATCTTTCTACAGATGGCAGTGTAGATATTTCCATGTTTATACAGATGGCCGTGTAGATATTTCCATATTTATACAGATGTCTCTGTAGATATTTCCATGTGTAAACATATGGTATTGTAGGTACTTCCATGTTTATACATATGGTGGTGTAGATATTTCCATGTTTATTCAGATGACTGTGTAGTTATTTCCATGTTTTTACAGATGGCAGTGCAGATATTTCAATGTTTATAGAGATGTCGCTGTAGATATTTCCATGTTTAAACAGATACCGGTGTAGATATTTCCATGTTTATACAGACCGCAGTGTAGATATTTCCATGTTTATAGAGATAGCAGTGTAGATATTTCCATGTTTTTACAAATGGCGGTTTTGATGTTTCCATCTATACACAGATTGCCATGTAGGTATTTCCATGTGTATACAGATGTCATTGTAGATATTTCCATGTTTATACAGATGGCGGTGTAGATATTTCCATTTTTATAGAGATAGCGGTGTAGATATTTCCATATTTATACAGATAACGGTGTAGAAATTTCCATCTTTATACAGATAGCGGTGTAAATATTTCCATGTTTATACAGATCACGGTGTAGATATTTCCATGTTTATAGAGATAGCGGTGTAGATATTTCCATGTTTATACAGATAGTGGTGTAAATATTTCCATGTTTATACAGACCGCGGTGTAGATATTTCCATGGTTATACAGATAGCAGTGCAGGTATTTCCATGATTGTACAGATGGCGGTGTTGATATTTCCATCTATACACAGATGACCGTGTAGATATTTCCATGTTTATACAGATGGCGGCGCAGATATTTCCATGGATATGTAGATGGCGGTGTAGATATTTCCATGTTTATACAGATGGCAGTGTAGATATTTCCATGTATATACACATGGCTGTGTCGATACTTCCATGTTTATACAGATGGCGGTGTAGATATTTCCATGTTTATACATATAACCTTGTAAGTATTTCCATGTTTATACAGATGGCGGTGTAGATATTTCGATGTTTATAGAGATAGCAGTGTAGATATTTCCATGTATATACACATGGCTGTGTAGATATTTCCATGTTTATACTGATCATGGTGTAGATATTTCCATGTTTATAGAGATGGCGGTGCGGATATTTCCATGTTCATAGAGATAGCGGAGTTGATATTTCCATGTTTGTAGAGATAGCGGTGTGGATATTTCCATGTTTATACAGATAGGGGTGTAGATATTTCCATGTTTATAGAGATGGTGGTGTAGATATTTCCATGTTTATACAGATCACGGTGTAGATATTTGCTTGTTTATAAAAATAGCGGTGTAGTTATTTCCATATTTATACAGATAGCGGTGTAGATATTTCCAAGTATATACAGATGGCTGTGTAGATATTTCCATGTTTATACAGATGGCTGTGTAGATATTTCCATGTTTATACAGATGAGTTTGTAGTTATTTCCATGTTTATACAGATGGCGGTGTAGATATTTCCATGTTTATAGAAATACCTGTGTAGATATTTCCATGTTTATACAGATAGCGTTGTAGATATTTCCATGTTTATACAGATCGCGGTGTAGATATTTCCATGTTTATACAGATCGCGGTGTAGATATTAGCATGTTTATACAGATAGCGGTGTAGATATTTCCATGTATATACAGATCGTGGTGAAGATGTTTCCATGTTTATACAGATCGCCGTGTAGATATTTCCATGTTTCTACAGATCGCGATGTAGGTATTTCCATGTTTATACAGATAGCGATGTAGATATTTCCATGTTTATACAGATAGCGGTGTAGTTTTTTCCATGTTTATAGAGATAGCGGTGTAGGTATTTCCATGTTTATAGACATAGCGGTGTAGATATTTCCATGTTTATATAGATGGCGTTGTGGATATTTCCATGTTTATACCGATAGCGGTGTTGCTATTTCCACGTTTATACAGATAGCGATGTAGATATTTCCTTGTTTATGCAGCTCGCGGTGCAGATATTTATATCTTTATAAAAATGGCATTGTAGATATTTCCTTGTTCACCCAGATGGCGGTGTAGATGTTTCCATGTTTATACAGATGGCGGAGTAGTTAGTTCCATGTTTATGGAGATGGCAGTGTAGATATTTTCATGTTTGTAGAGATGTCGGTGTAGATATTTCCATGTTTATAGAGATAGCAGTGTAGATATTTACATGTTTATACAGATGGCTGTGTAGATATTTCCAGGTGTATACAGATGACATTGTAGATATTTCCATGTTTATACAGATGACTGTAAAGCTATTTCCATGTTTTTACAGATGGCAGTGCAGATATTTCCATGTTTATAGAGATCGCGGTGTAGATATTTATATGTTTGTACAGATGGAGGTGTTGTTATTTCCATCTATACACAGATGGCCGTGTAGATATTTCCGTGTTTGTACAGATGGCGGCGTAGATATTTCCATGGATATGCTGTTGGCGGTGTAGATATTTCCATGTTTATACAGATAGCGGTGTAGATATTTCCATGTTTACACAGATGGTGGTGTAGATATTTCCGTGTTTATACACATGGCGGAGTAGATACTTCCATCTTTATGGAGATGGCAGTGGAAATATTTTCATGTTTATAGAGATGTCGGTGTAGATATTTCCATATTTATAGAGATAGCAGTGTAGATATTTCCACCTTTCTACAGATGGCAGTGTAGATATTTCCATGTTTATACAGATGACCGTGTAGATATTTCCATATTTATACAGCTGTCTGTGTAGATATTTCCATGTGTATACAGATGGTATTGTAGATACTTCCATGTTTATACATATGGTGCTTTAGATATTTCCATGTTTATTCAGATGACTGTGTAGATATTTCCATGTTTTTACAGATGGCAGTGTAGATATTTCAATGTTTATAGAGATGGCGCTGTAGATATTTACATGTTTAAACAGATTCCGGTGTAGATATTTCCATGTTTATACAGACCGCAGTGTAGGTATTTCCATGTTTACAGAGATAGCAGTGTAGATATTTCCATGTTTGTACAGATGGCGGTGTTGACGTTTCCATCTATACACCGATTGCCGTGTGGGTATTTCCATGTGTATACAGATGACATTGAAGATATTTCCATGTTTATACAGATGGTGGGGTAGTTATTTCCATGTTTACACAGATGACTTTGTAGGTTTTTCCATGTTTATACAGATGGCGGTGTAGATATTTCCATGTTTATAGAGATAGCTGTGTAGATATTTCCATGTTTATACAGACAGCGGAGTAGATATTTCCATGTTTATACAGATAGCGGTGTAGATATTTCCATGTTTACAGATCACGGTGTAGATATTTCCATATTTATAGAGATAGCTGTGTAGATATTTCCATGTTTATACAGATAGCTTTTTAGATATTTCCATGTTTATAAAGACCGCGGTGTAGATATTTCCATGTTTATACAGACCGCGGTGTAGATATTTCCATGTTTATATAGATAGCGGTGTAGATATTTCCATGTTTTTACAGATATCGGTGTAGATATTTCCATGTTTACACAGATTGCCGTGTAGATATTTCCATCTTTCTACAGATGGCATTGTAGATATTTCCATGTTTATATAGATGACGGTGTAGATATTTCCGTGTTTATATGGATGGTGGTGTAGATATTACCATGTTTATACAGATAGCGGTGTAGATATTTCCATGTATATACAGATCGTGGTGAAGATATTTCCACGTTTATACAGATCGCGGTGTAGGTATTTACATGTTTGTACAGATCGCGGTGTAGATATTTCCATGTTTATACAGATAGCGATGAAGATATTTCCATGTCTATACAGATAGCGGTGTAGTTATTTCCATGTTTATAGAGATAGCGGTGTTGGTATTTCCACGTTCATACAGATAGCGATGTAGATATTTCCATGTTTATGCAGCACATAGTGCAGATATTTATATCTTTATAAAGATGGCTTTGTAGATATTTCCTTGTTCACACAGATGGCGATGTAGATGTTTCCATGTTTATACAGATGGCGGAGTAGATATTTCCATTTGTATACAGATGGCATTGTAGATATTTCCATGTTTACACAGATGACTGTACAGGTATTTCCATGTTTTTACAGACGGCAGTGCAGATATTTCCATGTTTATAGAGATAGCGGTGTAGATATTTCCATGTTTATACAGATCACGTTGTAGATATTTCCATGTTTATTCAGATCGCGGTGTAGATATTTCCATGTTTATACAGATAGCGGTGTAGATATTTCCATGATTACACAGATGGTGGTGTAGATATTTCCGTGTTTATACACATGGCGGAGAAGATACTTCCATCTTTATGGAGATGGCAGTGTAGATATTTTCATGTTTATAGAGATGGTGGTGTAGATATTTCCATATTTATAGAGATAGCGGTGTAGATATTTCCATCTTTCTACAGATGGCAGTGTAGATATTTCCATGTTTATACAGATGGCCGTGTAGATATTTCCATATTTATACAGATGTCTGTGTAGATATTTCCATGTGTATACAGATGGTATTGTAGGTACTTCCATGTTTATACATTTGGTGGTGTAGATATTTCCATGTTTATTCAGATGACTGTGTAGTTATTTCCATGTTTTTACAGATGGCAGTGTAAATATTTCAATGTTTATAGAGATGTCGCTGTATTTATTTCCATGTTTAAACAGATACCGGTGTAGATATTTCCATGTTTATACAGACCGCAGTGTAGATATTTCCATGTTTATAGAGATAGCAGTGTAGATATTTCCATGTTTGTACAGATGGCGGTTTTGTTGTTTCCATCTATACACAGATTGCCGTGTAGGTATTTCCATGTGTATACAGATGGCATTATAGATATTTCCATGTTTAAACAGATGGCGGTGTAGATATTTCCATGTTTATAGAGATAGCGGTGTAGATATTTCCATATTTATACTGATAACTGTAGAAATTTCCATCTTTTTACAGATAGCGGTGTAAATATTTCCATGTTTATACAGATCACGGTGTAGATATTTCCATGTCTATACAGACTGCGGTGTAGATATTTCAATGGTTATACAGATAGCAGTGCAGATATTACCATGTTTGTACCGATGGCGGTGTTGATATTTCCATCTATACACAGATGACCGTGTAGATATTTCCATGTTTATACAGATGGCGGCGCAGATATTTCCATGGATATGTAGATGGCGTTGTAGATATTTCCATGTTTATACAAATAGCGGTGTAGTTATTTCCATGTTTATATAGATAGCGGTGTTGATATTTCCATGTATATACACATGGCTGTGTAGATATTTCCATGTTTATACAGATGGCGGTGTAGATATTTCCATGTTTATACAGATAACTTTGTAAGTATTTCCATGTTTATACAGATGGCGGTGTTGATATTTCGATGTTTATAGAGATAGCAGTGGAGATATTTCCATGTTTATACAGATAGCAGTGTAGATATTTCCATGTTTATACTGATCGTGGTGTAGATATTTCCATGTTTATAGAGATGGCGGTGCAGATGTTTCCATGTTCATAGAGATAGCGGTGTTGATATTTCCATGTTTATAGAGAGAGCGGTGTGGATATTTCCATGTTTATACAGATAGGGGTGTAGATATTTCCATGTTTATAGAGATGGCGGTGTAGATATTTCCATGTTTACACAGATCACGGTGTAGATATTTGCTTGTTTATAAAAATAGCGATGTAGTTATTTCCATATTTATACAGATATCTGTGTAGATATTTCCATGTGTATACATATGGCTGTGTAGATATTTCCATGTTTATACAGATGGCTGTGTAGATATTTCCATGTTTATGCAGATGAGTTTGTAGTTATTTCCATGTTTATACAGATGGCGGTGTAGATATTTCCATGTTTATAGAGATAGCTGTGTAGATATTTCCATGTTTATACAGATAGCGTTGTAGATATTTCCATGTTTATAGAGATCGCGGTGTAGATATTTCCATGTTTATACAGATCGCGGTGTAGATAATACCATGTTTATACAGATAGCGGTGTAGATATTTCCATGTATATACAGATCGTGGTGAAGATATTTCCATGTTTATACTGATCGCGGTGTAGATATTTCCATGTTTGTACAGATCGCGGTGTAGATATTTCCATGTTTATACAGATAGCGATGAAGATATTTCCATGTTTATACAGATAGCGGTGTAGTTATTTCCATGTTTATATGGATAGCGGTGTAGATATTTCCATGTATATACACATGGCTGTGTAGATACATCCATGTTTATACAGATGGCGGTGTAGATATTTCCATGTTTATACAAATAACCTTGTAAGTATTTCCATGTCTATACAGATGGCGGTGTAGATATTTCGATGTTTATAGAGATAGCAGTGGAGGTATTTCCATGTTTATACAGATAGCGGTGTAGATGTTTCCGTGTTTATACTGATCGTGGTGTAGATATTTCCATGTTTATAGAGATGGCGGTGTAGATATTTCCATGTTCATAGAGATAGCAGTGTAGATTTCTCCATGTTTATAGAGATTGCGGTGTGGATATTTCCATGTTTATACAGATAGGGGTGTAGATATTTCCATGTTTATAGAGATGGCGGTGTAGATACTTCCATGTTTATACAGATCACCGTGTAGATATTTGCTTGTTTATACAAATATCGGTGTAGTTATTTCCATGTTTATACAGATAGCGGTGTAGATATTTCCATGTATATACAGATGGCTGTGTAGATATTTCCATGTTTATACCGATGGCTGTGTAGATATTTCCATGTTTATACAGATGACTTTGTAGGTATTTCCATGTTTATTCAGACGGCGTTGCCGATATTTCCATGTTTATACAGACCGCGGTGTAGATATTTCCATGTTTATACAGATAGCGTTGCAGATATTTCCATGTTTATATAGATGGTGGTGTAGATATTACCATGTTTATACAGATAGCGGTGTAGATATTTCCATGTATATACAGATCGTGGTGAAGATATTTCCATGTTTATACAGATTGCGGCGTAGGTATTTCCATGTTCATTCAGATCGCGGTGTAGATATTTCCATGTTTATACAGATAGCGGTGTAGATATTTCCATGTTTATACAGATATCGGTGGAGATATTTTCATGTTTATAGAGATAGCGGTGTAGGTATTTCCTTGTTTAAAGACATAGCGGTGTAGATATTTCCATGTTGATATAGATGGCGTTGTAGATATTTCCAGGTTTATACCGATAGCGGTGTTGGTATTTCCACGTTTATACAGATAGCGATGTAGATATTTCCATGTTTATACAGCTCGCGGTGCAGATATTCATATCTTTATACAGATGGCATTGTAGATATTTCCTTGTTCACACAGATGGCGGTGTAGTTGTTTCCATGTTTATACAGATGGCGGAGTAGTTAGTTCCATATTTATGGAGACATCAGTGTAGATATTTTCATGTTTATAGAGATGGCGGTGTAGATATTTCCATGTTTATAGAGATAGCAGTGTAGATATTTACATGTTTATACAGATGGCTGTGTAGATATTTCCATGTGTATACAGATGGCATTGAAGATGTTTCCATGTTTATACAGATGACTGTATAGGTATTTCCATGTTTTTAGAGATGAGAGTGCAGATATTTCCATGTTTATAGAGATAGCGGTGTAGATATATCCATGTTTGTACAGATTGCGGTGTTGATATTTCCATCTATACACAGATGGCCGTGTAGATATTTCCATGTTTATACAGATAGCGGTGTATATATTTCCATGTTTACAGAGATGGTTGTGTAAATATTTTCGTGTTTATACACATGGCGGAGTAGATACTTCCGTCTTTATGGAGATGGCAGTGTAGATATTTTCATGTTTATAGAGATGGCGGTGTAGATATTTCCATATTTATAGAGATAGCGGTGTAGATATTTCCATCTTTCTACAGATGGCAGTGTAGATATTTCCATGTTTCTACAGATGGCCGTGTAGTTATTTCCATATTTATACACATGTCTGTGTAGATATTTCCATGTGTATACAGATGGTATTGTAGGTATTTCCATGTTTATACAGATGGTGGTGTAGATATTTCCATGCTTATACAGTTGGCGGTGTAGATATTTCCATGTTTTTACAGATGGCAGTTTAGATATTTCAATGTTTATAGAGATGGCGCTGTAGATATTTCCATGTTTATACAGATAACGGTGGAGATATTTCCATGTTTATACAGAGAGCAGAGGAGATATTTCCATGTTTATATACATAGCGGTGTACATATTTCCATGTTTATAGAGACAGCGGTGTAGGTATTTCCATGTTTATACAGATAGCGGTGCAGATATTTCCATGTTTATAGAGATAGCGGTGCAGATATTTCCATGTTTATACAGATAATGGTGTTTATATTTCCATGTTTATACAGATCATGGTGTAGATATTTCCATGTTTATACAGATACCGGTGTAGATATTTGCAAGTTTATACAGACCGCAGTGTAGATATTTCCATGTTTAAAGAGATAGCAGTGTAGATATTTCCATGTTTGTACAGATGGTGATGTTGATGTATCCATTTTTACACAGATTGCCATGTAGGTATATCCATGTGTATTCAGATGGTATTGAAGATATTTCCATGTTTATACAGATGGTGGTGTAGATATTTCCATGATTACACAGATGACTGTATAGGTATTTCCTTGTTTATACAGATGGCGGTGTAGATATTTCCATGTTTATAGAGATAGCTGTGAAGATATTTCCATGTTTATACAGATAGCGGTGTACATATTTCCATGTTTATACAGATCGCTGTGTAGATATTTCCATGTTTATACAGATCACGGTGTAGATATTTCCATGTTTATACAGATAGCTGTGTAGATATTTCCATGTGTTTACAGATAACAGTGTCGATAGTTCCATGTTTACACAGATTGCGGTGTAGATATTTCCATCTTTCTACAGATGGCATTGTAGATATTTCCATGTTTGTATACATGGTGGTGTAGATATTACCATCTTTATACAGGTAGCGGTGTAGATATTTCCATGTTTATACAGCTTGTGGTGAAGATATTTCCATGTTTATACAGATCGCGGTGTTGATATTTCCATGTTTTTACAGATCGCGGTGTAGATATTTCCATGTTTATAGAGATAGCAGTGGAGATATTTCCATGTTTATACAGATAGCAGTGTAGATATTTCCATGTTTATACTGATCGTGGTGTAGATATTTCCATGTTTATAGAGAAGGCGGTGCAGATATTTCCATGTTCATAGAGATAGCGGTGTTGATATTTCCATGTTTATAGGGATAGCGGTGTGGATATTTCCATGTTTATACAGATAGGGTTGTAGATATTTCCATGTTTATAGAGATGGCGGTGTAGATATTTCCATGTTTATACAGATCACGGTGTAGATATTTGCTTGTTTATAAAAATAGCGGTGTAGTTATTTCCATATTTATACAGATAGCGGTGTAGATATTTCCATGTAAATACAGATGGCTGTGTAGATATTTCCATGTTTATACAGATGGCTGTGTAGATTTTTCCATGTTTATACAGATGAGTTTGTAGTTATTTCCATGTTTATACAGATGGTGGTGGAGATATTTCCATGTTTATTGAGATAGCTGTGTAGATATTTCCATGTTTATACAGATAGCGTTGTAGATATTTCCATGTGTATACAGATCGCGGTGTAGATATTTCCATGTTTATACAGATCGCGGTGTAGATATTACCATGTATATGCATATAGCGATGTAGATATTTCCATGTATATACAGATCGTGGTGAAGATGTTTCCATGTTTATACAGATCGCGGTGTAGACATTTCCATATTTGTACAGATCGCGGTGTAGATATTTCCATGTTTATACAGATAGCGATGTAGATATTTCCATGTTTATACAGATAGCGGTGTAGTTATTTCCATGTTTATAGAGATAGCGGTGTAGGTATTTCCATGTTTATAGACATAGCGGTGTAGACATTTCCATGTTTATATACATGGCGTTGTAGATATTTCCATGTTTATACCGATACCGGTGTTGCTATTTCCACGTTTATACAGATAGCGATGTAGATATTTCCTTGTTTATGCAGCTCGCAGTGCAGATATTTATATCTTTATAAAGATGGCATTGTAGATATTTCCTTGTTCACCCAGATGGCAGTGTAGATATTTCCATGTTTATACAGATGGCGGAGTAGTTAGTTCTATGTTTATGGAAATGGCAGTGTAGATATTTTCATGTTTATAGAGATGGCGGTGTAGATATTTCCATGTATATAGAGATAGCCGTGTAGATATTTACATATTTATACAGATGGCTGTGTAGATATTTCCATGTGTATACAGATGGCATTTTAGATATTTCCATGTTTATACAGATGACTGTATACTTATTTCCATGTTTTTACAGATGGCAGTGCAGATATTTCCTTGTTTATAGAGATAGCGGTGTAGATATTTATATGTTTGTAGAGATGGAGTTGTTGATATTTCCATCTATACACAGATGGCCCTGTAGATATTTCCATGTTTGTACAGATGGCGGCATAGATATTTCCATGGACATGCTGATGGCGGTGTAGATATTTCCATCTTTATACAGATAGCGGTGTAGATATTTCCATGTTTACACAGATGGTGGTGTAGATATTTCCGTGTTTATACACATGGCGGAGTAGATACTTCCATCTTTATGGAGATGGCAGTGGAAATATTTTCATGTTTATAGAGATGGCGGTGTAGATATTTCCATATTTATAGAGATAGCGGTGTAGATATTTCCATCTTTCTACAGATGGCAGTGTAGATATTTCTATGTTTATACAGATGGCCGTGTAGATATTTCCATATTTATACAGATGTCTGTGTAGATATTTCCATGTGTATACAGATGGTATTGTAGATACTTCCATGTTTATACAAATGGTTCTTTAGATATTTCCATGTTTATTCAGATGACTGTGTAGATATTTCCATGTTTTTACAGATGGCAGTGTAGATATTTCAATGTTTATAGAGATGGCGCTGTAGATATTTCCATGTTTAAACAGATACCGGTGTAGGTATTTCCATGTTTATACAGACCGCAGTGTAGATATTTCCATGTTTATAGAGATAGCAGTGTAGATATTTCCATGTTTGTACAGATGGCGGTGTTGATGTTTCCATCTATACACAGATTGCCGTGTGGGTATTTCCATTTGTATACAGATGGCATTGAAGATATTTCCATGTTTATACAGATGGTGGTGTAGATATTTCCATGTTTACACAGATGACTTTGTAGGTTTTTCCATGTTTATACAGATGGCGGTGTAGATATTTCCATGTTTATAAAGATAGCTGTGTAGATATTTCCATGTTTATACAGATAGCGGTGTAGATATTTCCATGTTTATACAGATAGCGGTGTAGATATTTCCATATTTACACAGATAACGGTGTAGAAATTTCCATGTTTATACAGATAGCGGTTTAAATATTTCCATGTTTACAGATCACGGTGTAGATATTTCCATGTTTACAGAGATAGCTGTGTAGAAATTTCCATGGTTATTCAGATAGCTGTGTAGATATTTCCATGTTTATAAAGACCGCGGTGTAGATATTTCCATGTTTATACAGATCACGGTGTAGATATTTCCATGTTTATATAGATAGCGGTGTAGATATTTCCGTGTTTTTACAGATATCGGTGTAGATATTTCCATGTTTACACAGATTGCCCTGTAGATCTTTCCATCTTTCTACAGACGGCATTGTAGATATTTCCTTGTTCACCCAGATGGCGGTGTAGATGTTTCCATGTTTATACAGATGGCGGAGTAGTTAGTTCCATGTTTATGGACATGGCAGTGTAGATATTTTCATGTTTATAGAGTTGGAGGTGTAGATATTTCCATGTTTATAGAGATAGCAGTGTAGATATTTACATGTTTATGCAGATGGCTGTGTAGATATTTCCATGTGTATACAGATGGCATTGTAGATATTTCCATGTTTATGCAGATGACTGTAAAGTTACTTCCATGTTTTTACAGATGGCAGTGCAGATATTTCCATGTTTATAGAGATAGCGGTGTAGATATTTATATGTTTGTAGAGATGGAGGTGTTGATATTACCATCTATACAGAGATGGCCATGTAGATATTTCCATGTTTGTACAGATGGCGGCGTAGATATTTCCATGGACATGCTGATGGCGTTGTAGATATTTCCATGTTTATACAGATAGCGGTGTAGGTATTTCCATGTTTACACAGATGGTGGTGTAGATATTCCCGTGTTTACACACATGGCGGAGTAGATCCTTCCATCTTTATGGAGATGGCAGTGGAAATATTTTCATGTTTATAGAGATGGCGGTGTAGATATTTCCATATTTATAGAGATAGCGGTATAGATATTTCCATCTTTCTACAGATGGCAGTGTAGATATTTCCATGTTTATACAGATGGCCGTGTAGATATTTCCATATTTATACAGATGTCTGTGTAGATATTTCCATGTGTATACAGATGGTATTGTAGATACTTCCATGTTTATACATATGGTGCTTCAGATATTTCCATGTTTATTCAGATGACTGTGTAGATATTTCCATGTTTTTACAGATGGCAGTGTAGATATTTCAATGTTTATAGAGATGGCGCTGTAGATATTTCCATGTTTAAGCAGATACCGGTGTAGATATTTCCATGTTTATACAGACCGCAGTGTAGATATTTCCATGTTTATAGAGATAGCAGTGTAGATATTTCCATGTTTGTACAGATGGTGATGTTGATGTTTCCATCTGTACACCGATTGCCGTGTGGGTATTTCCATTTGTATACAGATGGCATTGAAGATATTTCCATGTTTATACAGATGGTGGTGTAGATATTTCCATGTATATACAGATGGCTGTGTAGATATTTCCATGTTTATACTGATGACTTTGTAGGTATTTCTATGTTTATACAGTTGGCGGTGAAGTTATTTCCATGTTTATAGAGACAGCTGTGTAGATATTTCCATGTTTACAGAGATAGCATTGTACATATTTCCCTGTTTATACAGATTGTGGTGTAGTTATTTCCATGTTGATACTGATAGCGGTGTAGATATTTCCATCTTTATACAGGTAGCGGTGTAGAAATTCCCAAGTTGATACAGATCGCTTTGTAGACATTTCCATCTTTCTACAGATGTCAGTGTAGATATTTCCAAATTTATACAGACGGCAGTGTAGATATTTCCATGTTTATACAGATATCTTTGTAGATATTTCCATGTTTATGAAGATGGCGGTGTAGATATTTCCATCTTTATAGAGATGGCGGTGAAGTTATTTCTACGTTTATAGAGATAGCGTTGTAAATATCTCCATGTTTATTGAGATGATGGTGTAAGTATTTTCATGTTAATAGAGATAGCGGTGTAGATATTTCCATGTTTATACAGATAACGTTGTTGGTATTTCCATGTTTGTACAGATAGCGGTGTAGCTATTTCCATGTTTATACAGCTCGCGGTGTAGATATTTCCATCTTTACACACAGATGTCAGTGTAGATATTTCCATGTTTATACAGATAGCGGTGTAGATATTTCCATATCTATAGAGATAGCGGTGTAGTTATTTCCATCTTTATACAGATTGCGGTGTAGATATTTCCATCTTTATACAGATGGCGGTGTAGATATTTCCATATTTATACAGATGGCAGTGAAGATATTTCCATGTTTATACAGATAGTGGTGTAGATATTTCCATGTTTATACAGATGGTGGTGTAGATACATTCATGTTTCTGAAGATGGCGGTGTAGATATTTTCATGTTTATAGAGATGGAGGTGTAGATATTTCCATGTATATAGAGATAGCAGTGTAGATATTTTCATGTTTATAGGGAAAGCGGTGTAGGTATTTCCATGTTTATAGAGACAGCGGTGTAGATATTTCCATATTTATACAGATATTGGTGTAGGTATTTCCATGTTTATACAGATTTCGGTGTAGATATTTCCATGTTTCTACAAATGGCGGTGTAGATATTTCCTTGTTTATACAGACAGCGGTGTATATATTTCCATGTTTATACAGGTAGCGGTGTAGATGTTTCCAAGTTTACAGAGATAGCGGTGTAGTTATTTCCTTCTTTGCACCGATTGCCGTGTAGATATTTCCATGTTTACGCAGATAGCTGTGTAGATATTTCCAAGTTTACACAGATAGCTGTGTAGATATTTCCACGTTTACACACATACCGTGGTAGATATTTCCATGTTTATACAGATAGCGGTGTAGATATTTCCATGTTTATAGAGATAGCGGTGTAGATATTTCCATGTTTACAGATAGCGGTGGATATATTTCCCTGTTTATACAGATAGCGATGTAGATATTTCCATGTTTATACAGATAACGGTGTAGATATTTCCATGTTTATACAGATGGCTGTGTAGATATTTCCATGTTTGTACAGATGGCAGTGTAGATATTTCCATGTTTTTCAAATGGGGCTGTAGATATTTCCATGTTTATACAGATGGCACTGTAGATATTTCCATGTTTATACAGATAGCTGTGTTGATATTTCCGTGTTTACAGAGATATCGGTGTACATTTTTCCATCTTTGCACAGATTGCGGTGTAGGTATTGCCAAATTACACAGTCTGCGGTGCAGATATTTCCAAGTTTACACAGATAGCTGTGTAGATATTTCCGTGTTTACAGATATAGCATTGTAGATATTTCCATGTTTATACAGATTGCGGTGTAGTTATTTCCATGTTGATACAGATAGTGGTGTAGATATTTCCATGTTTATACAGGTAGTGGTGTAGAAATTCCCTTGTTTATACAGATCACTTTGTAGACATTTCCATCTTTCTACAGATGTCATTGTAGATATTTCCAAGTTTATACAGATGGCAGTGTAGATATTTCCATGTTTATACAGATGTGTGTGTAGATATTTCCATGTATATGCAGATGGCGATGTAGATATTTCCATGTTTATAGGGATGGCGGTGTAGTTATTTCTATGTTTATAGAGATAGCGGTGTAAATATTTCCATGCTTATAGAGATGGTGGTGTAAGTATTTTCATGTTTATAGAGATAGCGGTGTAGATATTTCCATGTTTATACAGATAACGGTATTGTTATTTCCATGTTTATAGTGATAGCGGTGTAGATATTTCCATGTTTACGCAGATAGCATTGTATATATTTCCATGTTTATACAGATAGCGGTGTAGATATTTCCATGTTCATACAGAAAGCGGTGTAGATATTTCCATGTTCATAGAGATAGCAGTGTAGGTATTTCCCTGTTTATACAGATAGCGGTGTAGATATTTCCATCTTTATACAGATGGCAGTGTAGATATTTGCATGTTTATACAGATAGTGGTGTAGATATTTACATTTCTAAAGAGGTAGCGGTGTAGCTATTTCCATATTTATAAAGATTGCGGTGTAGATATTTCCATCTTTATACAGATGGCGGTGTAGATATTTCCATGTTTATACAGATAGAAGTGAAGATATTTCCATGTTTATACAGACAGTGGTGTAGATATTTCCAAGTTTATAGAGATGGCGGTGTAGATACATCCAAGTTTCTGAAGATGGCGATGTAGATATTTTCATGTTTATAGAGATGGCAGTGTAGATATTTCCATGAATATAGAGATTGCAGTGTAGATATTTCCATGTTTATAGAGATAGCGGTGTAGATGTTTCCATATTTATACAGATAGCGGTGTAGGTATTTCCATGTTTATTCAGATTGCGGTGTAGATATTTCCATGTTTCTACAGATGGCGGTGTAGATATTTCCTTGTTTATACAGACAGCGGTGTAGATATTTCCATGTTTATACAGGTAGCCGTGTAGATATTTCCATGTTTACAGAGATAGCGGTGTAGGTATTTCCATCTTTGCATAGATTGCGGTGTAGGTATTGCCAAATTTACACAGATAGCGGTGTAGATATTTCCAAGTTTACACAGATAGCTGTGTAGATATTTCCATGTTTACAGAGATAGCATTGTACTTATTTCCATGTTTATACAGATAGTGGTGTAGTTATTTCCATGTTGACACAGATAGCAGTGTAGGTATTTCCATGTTTATACAGGTAGCGGTGTAGAAATTCCCATGTTGATACAGATCGCTTTGTAGACATTTCAATCTTTCTACAGATGTCAGTGTTGATATTTCCAAGTTTATACAGACGGCAGTGTAGATATTTCCATGTTTATACAGATGTCTGTTTAGATATTTCCATGTTTATGAAGATGGCGGTGTAGATATTTCCATGTTTATAGAGATGGCGGTGTAGTTATTTCTATGTTTATAGAGATAGCATTGTAAATATCTCCATGTTTATAGATATGATGGTGTAAGTATTTTCATGTTTATAGAGATAGTGGTGTAGATATTTCCATGTTTATACAGATAACGGTGTTGGTATTTCCATGTTTGTACAGATAGCGGTGTAGCTATTTCCATGTTTATACAGCTCGCGGTGTAGATATTTCCATCTTTATACAGATGGCAGTGTAGATATTTCCATGTTTCTACAGATAGCGGTGTAGAACCTTGCATGTCTATAGAGATAGCGGTGTAGGTATTTCCATATTTATACTGATTGCGGTGTACATATTTCCAAATTTATACAGATGGCGGTGTAGATATTTCCATGTTTATCCAGATGGCAGTGAAGATATTTCCATGTTTATACAGATAGTGGTGTAGATATTTCCATGTTTATACAGATGGCGGTGTAGATATATCCATGTTTCTGAAGATGGCGGTGTAGATATTTCCATGTTTATACAGATGTCTGTGTTGATATTTCCATGTTTATGCAGATAGCGGTGTAGATATTTCCATGTTCATAGAGATGGCGGTATAGTTATTTCTAAGTTTATAGAGATAGCGGTGTAAATATTTTCATGTTTATAGAGATGGTGGTGTAAGTATTTTCATGTTTATTGAGATAGCCGTGTAGGTATTTCCATGTTTATACAGATAGCGGTGTTGGTATTTCCATCCTTATACAGATAGCGGTGAGATATTTCCATGTTTATAAAGCTCGCGGTGTAAATATTTCCATCTTTATACAGATGGCAGTGTAATTATTTCCATGTTTATACAGATAGCGGTGTAGATATTTCCATGTGTATAGAGATAGCGGTGTAGTTATTTCCATATTTATACAGATTGCGGTGTAGATATTTCCATCTTTATACAGATGGCGGTGTAGATATTTCCATGTTTATACAGATGGAAGTGAAGATATTTCCATGTTTATACAGATAGTGGTGTAGATATTTCCATGTTTATACAGATGGCGGTGTAGATACATTCATGATTCTGAAGATGGCGGGGTAGATATTTTCATGTTTATAGAGATGGAGGTGTAGATATTTCCATGTATATAGTGATAGCAGTGTAGATATTTTCATGTTTATAGATAAAGCGGTGTAGGTATTTCCATATTTATAGAGATAGCGGTGTAGTTATTTCCATATTTATACAGATAGTGGTGTAGATATTTCCGTGTTTCTACAGATGGCGGTGTAGATATTTCCTTGTTTATACAGACAGCGGTGTAGATATTTCCATGTTTATACAGGTAGCGGTGTAGATATTTCCAAGTTTACAGAGATAGCGGTGTAGTTATTTCCATCTTTGCACAGATTGCCATGTAGATATTTCCATGTTTACGCAGATAGTTGTGTAGATATTTTCAAGTTTACACAGATAGCTGTGTAGATATTTCCATGTTTACACACATACCGTGGTAGATATTTCCATGTTTATACAGACTGCGGTTTAGATATGTCCATGACTATACAGATAGCGGTGTAGATATTTTCATGTTTATACAGATAGCGGTGGAGATATTTCCATGTTTATAGAGACTGCGGTTTAGATATTTCCATGTTTATACAGATAGCGGTGTAGATATTTCCATGTTTACAGAGATAGCAGTGTAGATATTTCCATCTTTGCACAGATTGCTGTGTAGATATATCCATTTTTACACAGATAGCTGTGTAGATATTTCCAAGTTTACACAGATAGCTGTGTGGATATTTCCACGTTTACGCAGATAGCATTGTATATATTTCCATGTTTATACAGATAGCGGTGTAGATATTTCCATGTTTATAAAGAAAGTGTTGTAGATATTTCCATGTTTATACAGATAACGGTGTAGATATTTCCATGTTTATAGAGATAGCGGAGTAGATATTTCCATGTTTATACAGATGGCTGTGTAGATATTTCCATGTTTTTACAGATGGCAGTGTAGATATTTCCATGTTTATACAGATGGCGCTGTACATATTTCCATGTTTATACAGATGTCACTGTAGATATTTACATGTTTATACAGATAGCTGTGTAGATATTTCCAAGTTTACAGAGATAGCGGTGTAGATATTTCCATCTTTGCACAGATTGTGGTGTAGGTATTCCCAAATTTACACAGATTGCGGTGTAGATATTTCCAAGTTTACACAGATAGCTGTGTAGATATTTCCATGTTTACAGAGATAGCATTGTAGATATTTCCATGTTTATACAGATTGCGGTGTAGTTATTTCCATGTTGATACAGATAGTGGTGTAGATATTTCCATGTTTATACAGGTAGCGGTGTAGAAATTCCCATGTTTATTCAGATCGCTTTGTAGTCATTTCCATCTTTCTACAGATGTCAGTGTAGATATTTCCAAGTTTATACAGATGGTAGTGTGGATATTTCCATGTTTACACAGATGTGTGTGTAGATATTTCCATGTATGTGCAGATGGTGGTGTAGATATTTCCTTGTTTATAGGGATGGCGGTGTAGTTATTTCTATGTTTATAGAGATAGCGGTGTAAATATTTCCATGCTTATAGAGATGGTGGTGTAAGTGTTTTCATGTTTATAGATTTAGCGGTGTAGATATTTCCATGTTCATATAGATAACGGTGTCGCTATTTCCACGTTTATAGAGATAGCGGTGTAGATATTTCCATGTTTACGCAGATAGCATTGTATATATTTCCATGTTTATACAGATAGCGGTGTAGATATTTCCATGTTTATACAGAAAGTGGTGTAGATATTTCGATGTTTATACAGGTAGCGGTGTAGAAATTCCCATGTTTATACAGATCGCTTTGTAGACATTTACATCTTTCTACAGATGTCAGTGTAGATATTTCCAAGTTTATACAGATGGCAGTGTAGATATTTCCATGTTTATACAGATGTGTTTGTAGATATTTCCATGTATATGCAGATGGCGGTGTAGATATTTCCTTGTTTATAGGGATGGCGGTGTAGATATTTCTATCTTTATAGAGATAGCGGTGTAAATATTTCCATGCTTATAGAGATGGTGGTGCAAGTAATTTCATGTTTATAGATTTAGCGGTGTAGATATTTCCATCTTTATACAGATAACGGTGTTGGTATTTCCATGTTTATAGAGATAGCGGTGTAGATATTTCCATCTTTACGCAGATAGCATTGTATATATTTCCATGTTTATACAGATTGCGGTGTAGATATTTCCATGTTTATACAGAAAGCGGTGTAGATATTTCCAAGTTTATACAGATAGTGGTGGAGCTATTTCCCTGTTTATACAGATAGCGGTGTAGATATTTCCATCTTTATACAGATGGCAGTGTAGATATTTCCATGTTTATACAGATTGCGGTGTAGATATTTACATGTCTATAGAGGTAGCGGTGTAGGTATTTCCATATTTATACAGATTGCGGTGTAGGTATTTCCATCTTTATACAGATGGCGGTGTGGATATTTCCATGTATATACAGATAGAAGTGAAGATATTTCCATGTTTATACAGATAGTGGTGTTGATAATTCCAAGTTTATAGAGATGGCGGTGTAGATACATCCATGTTTCTGAAGATGGCGGTGTAGTTATTTTCATGTTTATAGAGATGCCGGTGTAGATATTTCCATGTATATAGAGATAGTGGTGTAGATATTTCCATTTTTAAAGAGATAGCGGTTTAGGTATTTCCATGTTTATACAGATTGCGGCGTAGATATTTCCATGTTTCTAGAGATGGTGGTGTAGAGATTTCCTTGTTTATACAGACAGCGGTGTAGATATTTCCATGTTTATACAGGTAGCGGTGTGGATATTTCCATGTTTACAGAGATAGCGGTGTAGTTATTTCCATCTTTGCACAGATTGCCGTGTAGATATTTCCATGTTTACGCAGATAGCTGTGTAGATATTTCCAAGTTTACACAGATAGCTGTGTAGATATTTCCATGTTTACACACATAGCGTTGTAGATATTTCCATGTTTATACATACTGCGGTGTAGATATGTCCATGTTTATACAGAAAGCGGTGTAGATATTTTCATGTTTATACAGATAGCGGTGGAGATATTTCCATGTTTATAGAGACTGCGGTATAGATATTTCCATGTTTATACAGATAGCGGTGTAGATATTTCCATGTTTATAGAGATAGCGTTGTAGATATTTCCATGTTTATATAGATCACGGTGTAGATATTTCCATGTTTATACAGATCATGGTGTATATATTTCCATGTTTATACATATCGCGGTGTTGATATTTCCATGTTTATAGGGAGAGCCGTGCAAATATTTCCACATTTATACAGATAGCGGTGTAGTTATTAGCATGTTTATACAGATAGCGGTGTAGATATTTCCATGTATAAACAGATGTCTGTGTATATATTTCCATGTTTAAACAGATAGCGGTGTAGATATTTCCTTGTTTATACAAATAGCGGTGTAGTTATTCCCATGTTTATACAGATAGCGGTGTAGATATTTCCATGTATATACAGATGGCTGTGCAGATATTTCCATGTTTATACAGATAGCAGTGGAGATATTTCCATGTTTATACAGATAGCGGTGTAGATATTTCCATGTTTATAATGATCGTGGTGTAGATATTTCCATGTTTATAGAGATGGCGGTGTAGATATTTCCATGTTCATAGAGATAGCGGTGTTGATTTTTCCATGTTTATAGAGATAGCGGTGTGGATATTTCCATGTTTATACAGATAGGGGTGTAGATATTTCCATGTTTATAGACATGGTGGTGTAGTTATTTCCATGTTTATACTGATCACGGTGTAGATATTTCCTTGTTTATACTAATAGCGGTGTAGTTATTTCCATGTTTGTACAGATAGCGGTGTAGATATTTCCATGTATATACACATGGCTGTGTAGGTATTTCCATGTATATACAGATGGCTGTGTAGATATTTCCATGTTTATACTGATGACTTTGTAGGTATTTCTATGTTTATACAGTTGGCGGTGAAGTTATTTCCATGTTTATAGAGACAGCTGTGTAGATATTTCCATGTTTACAGAGATAGCATTGTACATATTTCCCTGTTTATACAGATTGTGGTGTAGTTATTTCCATGTTGATACTGATAGCGGTGTAGATATTTCCATCTTTATACAGGTAGCGGTGTAGAAATTCCCAAGTTGATACAGATCGCTTTGTAGACATTTCCATCTTTCTACAGATGTCAGTGTAGATATTTCCAAATTTATACAGACGGCAGTGTAGATATTTCCATGTTTATACAGATATCTTTGTAGATATTTCCATGTTTATGAAGATGGCGGTGTAGATATTTCCATCTTTATAGAGATGGCTGTGAAGTTATTTCTACGTTTATAGAGATAGCGTTGTAAATATCTCCATGTTTATTGAGATGATGGTGTAAGTATTTTCATGTTAATAGAGATAGCGGTGTAGATATTTCCATGTTTATACAGATAACGTTGTTGGTATTTCCATGTTTGTACAGATAGCGGTGTAGCTATTTCCATGTTTATACAGCTCGCGGTGTAGATATTTCCATCTTTACACACAGATGTCAGTGTAGATATTTCCATGTTTATACAGATAGCGGTGTAGATATTTCCATATCTATAGAGATAGTGGTGTAGTTATTTCCATCTTTATACAGATTGCGGTGTAGATATTTCCATCTTTATACAGATGGCGGTGTAGATATTTCCATATTTATACAGATGGCAGTGAAGATATTTCCATGTTTATACAGATAGTGGTGTAGATATTTCCATGTTTATACAGATGGTGGTGTAGATACATTCATGTTTCTGAAGATGGCGGTGTAGATATTTTCATGTTTATAGAGATGGAGGTGTAGATATTTCCATGTATATAGAGATAGCAGTGTAGATATTTTCATGTTTATAGGGAAAGCGGTGTAGGTATTTCCATGTTTATAGAGACAGCGGTGTAGATATTTCCATATTTATACAGATATTGGTGTAGGTATTTCCATGTTTATACAGATTTCGGTGTAGATATTTCCATGTTTCTACAAATGGCGGTGTAGATATTTCCTTGTTTATACAGACAGCGGTGTATATATTTCCATGTTTATACAGGTAGCGGTGTAGATGTTTCCAAGTTTACAGAGATAGCGGTGTAGTTATTTCCTTCTTTGCACCGATTGCCGTGTAGATATTTCCATGTTTACGCAGATAGCTGTGTAGATATTTCCAAGTTTACACAGATAGCTGTGTAGATATTTCCACGTTTACACACATACCGTGGTAGATATTTCCATGTTTATACAGATAGCGGTGTAGATATTTCCATGTTTATAGAGATAGCGGTGTAGATATTTCCATGTTTACAGATAGCGGTGGATATATTTCCCTGTTTATACAGATAGCGATGTAGATATTTCCATGTTTATACAGATAACGGTGTAGATATTTCCATGTTTATACAGATGGCTGTGTAGATATTTCCATGTTTGTACAGATGGCAGTGTAGATATTTCCATGTTTTTCAAATGGGGCTGTAGATATCTCCATGTTTATACAGATGGCACTGTAGATATTTCCATGTTTATACAGATAGCTGTGTTGATATTTCCGTGTTTACAGAGATATCGGTGTACATTTTTCCATCTTTGCACAGATTGCGGTGTAGGTATTGCCAAATTACACAGTCTGCGGTGTAGATATTTCCAAGTTTACACAGATAGCTGTGTAGATATTTCCGTGTTTACAGATATAGCATTGTAGATATTTCCATGTTTATACAGATTGCGGTGTAGTTATTTCCATGTTGATACAGATAGTGGTGTAGATATTTCCATGTTTATACAGGTAGTGGTGTAGAAATTCCCATGTTTATACAGATCACTTTGTAGACATTTCCATCTTTCTACAGATGTCATTGTAGATATTTCCAAGTTTATACAGATGGCAGTGTAGATATTTCCATGTTTATACAGATGTGTGTGTAGATATTTCCATGTATATGCAGATGGCGATGTAGATATTTCCATGTTTATAGGGATGGCGGTGTAGTTATTTCTATGTTTATAGAGATAGCGGTGTAAATATTTCCATGCTTATAGAGATGGTGGTGTAAGTATTTTCATGTTTATAGAGATAGCGGTGTAGATATTTCCATGTTTATACAGATAACGGTATTGTTATTTCCATGTTTATAGTGATAGCGGTGTAGATATTTCCATGTTTACGCAGATAGCATTGTATATATTTCCATGTTTATACAGATAGCGGTGTAGATATTTCCATGTTCATACAGAAAGCGGTGTAGATATTTCCATGTTCATACAGATAGCAGTGTAGGTATTTCCCTGTTTATACAGATAGCGGTGTAGATATTTCCATCTTTATACAGATGGCAGTGTAGATATTTGCATGTTTATACAGATAGTGGTGTAGATATTTACATTTCTAAAGAGGTAGCGGTGTAGCTATTTCCATATTTATAAAGATTGCGGTGTAGATATTTCCATCTTTATACAGATGGCGGTGTAGATATTTCCATGTTTATACAGATAGAAGTGAAGATATTTCCATGTTTATACAGACAGTGGTGTAGATATTTCCAAGTTTATAGAGATGGCGGTGTAGATACATCCAAGTTTCTGAAGATGGCGATGTAGATATTTTCATGTTTATAGAGATGGCAGTGTAGATATTTCCATGAATATAGAGATTGCAGTGTAGATATTTCCATGTTTATAGAGATAGCGGTGTAGATGTTTCCATATTTATACAGATAGCGGTGTAGGTATTTCCATGTTTATTCAGATTGCGGTGTAGATATTTCCATGTTTCTACAGATGGCGGTGTAGATATTTCCTTGTTTATACAGACAGCGGTGTAGATATTTCCATGTTTATACAGGTAGCCGTGTAGATATTTCCATGTTTACAGAGATAGCGGTGTAGGTATTTCCATCTTTGCATAGATTGCGGTGTAGGTATTGCCAAATTTACACAGATAGCGGTGTAGATATTTCCAAGTTTACACAGATAGCTGTGTAGATATTTCCATGTTTACAGAGATAGCATTGTACTTATTTCCATGTTTATACAGATAGTGGTGTAGTTATTTCCATGTTGACACAGATAGCAGTGTAGGTATTTCCATGTTTATACAGGTAGCGGTGTAGAAATTCCCATGTTGATACAGATCGCTTTGTAGACATTTCAATCTTTCTACAGATGTCAGTGTTGATATTTCCAAGTTTATACAGACGGCAGTGTAGATATTTCCATGTTTATACAGATGTCTGTTTAGATATTTCCATGTTTATGAAGATGGCGGTGTAGATATTTCCATGTTTATAGAGATGGCGGTGTAGTTATTTCTATGTTTATAGAGATAGCATTGTAAATATCTCCATGTTTATAGATATGATGGTGTAAGTATTTTCATGTTTATAGAGATAGTGGTGTAGATATTTCCATGTTTATACAGATAACGGTGTTGGTATTTCCATGTTTGTACAGATAGCGGTGTAGCTATTTCCATGTTTATACAGCTCGCGGTGTAGATATTTCCATCTTTATACAGATGGCAGTGTAGATATTTCCATGTTTCTACAGATAGCGGTGTAGAACCTTGCATGTCTATAGAGATAGCGGTGTAGGTATTTCCATATTTATACTGATTGCGGTGTACATATTTCCAAATTTATACAGATGGCGGTGTAGATATTTCCATGTTTATCCAGATGGCAGTGAAGATATTTCCATGTTTATACAGATAGTGGTGTAGATATTTCCATGTTTATACAGATGGCGGTGTAGATATATCCATGTTTCTGAAGATGGCGGTGTAGATATTTCCATGTTTATACAGATGTCTGTGTTGATATTTCCATGTTTATGCAGATAGCGGTGTAGATATTTCCATGTTCATAGAGATGGCGGTATAGTTATTTCTTAGTTTATAGAGATAGCGGTGTAAATATTTTCATGTTTATAGAGATGGTGGTGTAAGTATTTTCATGTTTATTGAGATAGCCGTGTAGGTATTTCCATGTTTATACAGATAGCGGTGTTGGTATTTCCATCCTTATACAGATAGCGGTGAGATATTTCCATGTTTATAAAGCTCGCGGTGTAAATATTTCCATCTTTATACAGATGGCAGTGTAATTATTTCTATGTTTATACAGATAGCGGTGTAGATATTTCCATGTGTATAGAGATAGCGGTGTAGTTATTTCCATATTTATACAGATTGCGGTGTAGATATTTCCATCTTTATACAGATGGCGGTGTAGATATTTCCATGTTTATACAGATGGAAGTGAAGATATTTCCATGTTTATACAGATAGTGGTGTAGATATTTCCATGTTTATACAGATGGCGGTGTAGATACATTCATGTTTCTGAAGATGGCGGGGTAGATATTTTCATGTTTATAGAGATGGAGGTGTAGATATTTCCATGTATATAGTGATAGCAGTGTAGATATTTTCATGTTTATAGATAAAGCGGTGTAGGTATTTCCATATTTATAGAGATAGCGGTTTAGTTATTTCCATATTTATACAGATAGTGGTGTAGATATTTCCGTGTTTCTACAGATGGCGGTGTAGATATTTCCTTGTTTATACAGACAGCGGTGTAGATATTTCCATGTTTATACAGGTAGCGGTGTAGATATTTCCAAGTTTACAGAGATAGCGGTGTAGTTATTTCCATCTTTGCACAGATTGCCATGTAGATATTTCCATGTTTACGCAGATAGTTGTGTAGATATTTTCAAGTTTACACAGATAGCTGTGTAGATATTTCCATGTTTACACACATACCGTGGTAGATATTTCCATGTTTATACAGACTGCGGTTTAGATATGTCCATGACTATACAGATAGCGGTGTAGATATTTTCATGTTTATACAGATAGCGGTGGAGATATTTCCATGTTTATAGAGACTGCGGTTTGGATATTTCCATGTTTATACAGATAGCGGTGTAGATATTTCCATGTTTACAGAGATAGCAGTGTAGATATTTCCATCTTTGCACAGATTGCTGTGTAGATATATCCATTTTTACACAGATAGCTGTGTAGATATTTCCAAGTTTACACAGATAGCTGTGTAGATATTTCCACGTTTACGCAGATAGCATTGTATATATTTCCATGTTTATACAGATAGCGGTGTAGATATTTCCATGTTTATAAAGAAAGTGTTGTAGATATTTCCATGTTTATACAGATAACGGTGTAGATATTTCCATGTTTATAGAGATAGCGGAGTAGATATTTCCATGTTTATACAGATGGCTGTGTAGATATTTCCATGTTTTTACAGATGGCAGTGTAGATATTTCCATGTTTATACAGATGGCGCTGTAGATATTTCCATGTTTATACAGATGTCACTGTAGATATTTACATGTTTATACAGATAGCTGTGTAGATATTTCCAAGTTTACAGAGATAGCGGTGTAGATATTTCCATCTTTGCACAGATTGTGGTGTAGGTATTCCCAAATTTACACAGATTGCGGTGTAGATATTTCCAAGTTTACACAGATAGCTGTGTAGATATTTCCATGTTTACAGAGATAGCATTGTAGATATTTCCATGTTTATACAGATTGCGGTGTAGTTATTTCCATGTTGATACAGATAGTGGTGTAGATATTTCCATGTTTATACAGGTAGCGGTGTAGAAATTCCCATGTTTATTCAGATCGCTTTGTAGTCATTTCCATCTTTCTACAGATGTCAGTGTAGATATTTCCAAGTTTATACAGATGGTAGTGTGGATATTTCCATGTTTACACAGATGTGTGTGTAGATATTTCCATGTATGTGCAGATGGCGGTGTAGATATTTCCTTGTTTATAGGGATGGCGGTGTAGTTATTTCTATGTTTATAGAGATAGCGGTGTAAATATTTCCATGCTTATAGAGATGGTGGTGTAAGTGTTTTCATGTTTATAGATTTAGCGGTGTAGATATTTCCATGTTCATATAGATAACGGTGTCGCTATGTCCACGTTTATAGAGATAGCGGTGTAGATATTTCCATGTTTACGCAGATAGCATTGTATATATTTCCATGTTTATACAGATAGCGGTGTAGATATTTCCATGTTTATACAGAAAGTGGTGTAGATATTTCGATGTTTATACAGGTAGCGGTGTAGAAATTCCCATGTTTATACAGATCGCTTTGTAGACATTTACATCTTTCTACAGATGTCAGTGTAGATATTTCCAAGTTTATACAGATGGCAGTGTAGATATTTCCATGTTTATACAGATGTGTTTGTAGATATTTCCATGTATATGCAGATGGCGGTGTAGATATTTCCTTGTTTATAGGGATGGCGGTGTAGATATTTCTATCTTTATAGAGATAGCGGTGTAAATATTTCCATGCTTATAGAGATGGTGGTGCAAGTAATTTCATGTTTATAGATTTAGCGGTGTAGATATTTCCATCTTTATACAGATAACGGTGTTGGTATTTCCATGTTTATAGAGATAGCGGTGTAGATATTTCCATCTTTACGCAGATAGCATTGTATATATTTCCATGTTTATACAGATTGCGGTGTAGATATTTCCATGTTTATACAGAAAGCGGTGTAGATATTTCCAAGTTTATACAGATAGTGGTGGAGCTATTTCCCTGTTTATACAGATAGCGGTGTAGATATTTCCATCTTTATACAGATGGCAGTGTAGATATTTCCATGTTTATACAGATTGCGGTGTAGATATTTACATGTCTATAGAGGTAGCGGTGTAGGTATTTCCATATTTATACAGATTGCGGTGTAGGTATTTCCATCTTTATACAGATGGCGGTGTAGATATTTCCATGTATATACAGATAGAAGTGAAGATATTTCCATGTTTATACAGATAGTGGTGTTGATAATTCCAAGTTTATAGAGATGGCGGTGTAGATACATCCATGTTTCTGAAGATGGCGGTGTAGTTATTTTCATGTTTATAGAGATGCCGGTGTAGATATTTCCATGTATATAGAGATAGTGGTGTAGATATTTCCATTTTTAAAGAGATAGCGGTTTAGGTATTTCCATGTTTATACAGATTGCGGCGTAGATATTTCCATGTTTCTACAGATGGCGGTGTAGAGATTTCCATGTTTCTACAGATAGCGGTGTAGATATTTCCATGTTTATAGAGATAGCAGTGTAGATATTTCCATGTTTACACAGATAGCATTGTAGATATTTCCATGTTTATACAGATAGCGGTGTAGATATTTCCATGTTTCTACAGATAGCGGTGTAGATATTTCCATGTTTATAGAGATAGCAGTGTAGATATTTCCATGTTTATACAGATGGCTTTGAAGATATTTCCATGTTTATACAGATGGCGCTGTAGATATTTCCATGTTTATACAGATGGCAGTGTAGATATTTCCATGTTTATACAGATATCGGTGTAGATATTTCCATGTTTACCGAGATAGAGGTGTAGGTATTTCCATCTTTGCTCAGATTGTGGTGTAGTTATTGCCAAATTTACACAGATAGCGGTGTAGATATTTCCAAGTTTACACAGATAGCTGTGTTGATATTACCATGTTTACAGAGATAGCATTGTAGATATTTCCGTGTTTATACACATTGCGGAGTAGTTATTTCCATGTTTATACAGATAACGGTGTAGATATTTCCACGTTTATACAGATCGCGTTGTAGATATTTCCATGTTTATACAGACAGCAGTGGAGATATTTCCATGTTTATACACATAGCGGTGTACATATTCCCATGTTTATAGAGACAGCGGTGTTGGTATTTCCATGTTTGTACAGATAGCGGTGCAGATATTTCCATGTTTATACAGATGCCTATGCAGATATTTCCATATTTATACAGAGGGCTGTGTAGATATTTCCATGTTTATACAGATGGCAGTGTAGATATTTCCATGTTCCTACACATAACTGTGTAGGTATTTCCTTGTTTATGCAGATGGCTTCGTAGATATTTCCATCTTTATAGAGATAGCGGTGTAGATATTTCCATGTTTTTACAGATAGCAGTGCAGATAATTCTATGTTTGTACAGATGGCAGTGTTGATATTTCCATCTATATACAGATAACCGTGTAGATATTTCCATGTTTATACAGATGGCGGCACAGATATTTCTAAGGTTATGTTGATGGTGGTGTAGATATTTCCATGTTTATACTGATAGCGGTGTAGTTATTTCCATGTTTATATAGATAGCGGTGTAGATATTTCCATGTATATACACATGGCTGTGTAGATATTTCCATGTTTATACAGATGGCGGTGGAAATATTTCCATGTTTGTACAGATAACTTTGTAAGTATTTTCACGTTTATACAGAAAGCGGTGTAGATATTTCGATGTTTATAGAGATAGCAGTGGAGATATTTCCATGTTTATACTGATAGCAGTGTAGATATTTCCCTGTTTATACTGATCGCGTTATAGATATTTCCATGTTCATAGAGTTGGCGGTGTAGATATTTCCATGTTCATAGAGATAGCGGTGTTAATTTTTCTATGTTTATAGAGATAGCGGTGTAGATATTTCCATGTTTATACAGATAGGGTTGTAGATATTTCCATGTTTTTACAGATATCGGTGTAGATATTTCCATGTTTCCACAGATTGCAGTGTAGATATTTCCATCTTTCTACACATGGCATTGTAGATATTTCCATGTCAATACAGATGGCGGTGTAGATATTTCCATGTTTATATAGATGGTGGTGTAGGTATTACCATGTTTATACAGATGACTGTATAGGTATTTCCATGTTTTTACAGATGGCAGTGCAGATATGTCCATGTTTATAGAGATAGCAGTGTAGATATTTCCATGCTTGTACAGATGGCGGTTTTGATATTTCCATCTATACACAGATGGTCGTGTGGACATTTCCATGTTTATACAGATGGCGGCGTAGATATTTCCATGGACATGCAGATAGCGTTGTAGATATTTCCATGTTTATACAGATAGCGGTGTAGATATTTCCATGTTTACAGAGATGGTGGTTTAGATATTTCCTTGTTTATACACATGGTGGAGAAGATAATTCCATCTTTATGGAGATGGCAGTGTAGATATTTTCATGTTTATAGAGATGGCGGTGTAGATATTTCCATATTTATATAGATAGCGGTGTAGATATTCCCATGTATATACAGATGGCTGTGTAGATATTTCCATGTTTCTACAGAAGGCCTTGTAGATATTTCCATGTTTATATAGATGACATAGCAATTATTACCAAGTTTATAAAGATAGCGGTGTACATATTTCCATGTTTATGCAGATCGTGGTGAAGATATTTTCATGTTTATACAGATCGCGGTGTAGATATTTCCATGTTTATACAGATCGCGGTGTAGATATTTCCATGTTTATACAGATAGCGGTGTTGATATTTCCATGTTTATACTGATCGTTGTGTAGATATTTCCATGTTTATAGAGATGGTGGTGTAGATATTTCCATGTTCATAGAGATAGCGGTGTAGATTTTTCCTTGTTTATAGAGATAGCGGTGTGGATATTTCCATGTTTATACAGATAGGGGTGAAGATATTTCCATGTTTATAGAGATGGCGGTGTAGATATTTCCATGTTTATACAGATCACGTTGTAGATATTTGCTTGTTTATACAGATGGCTGTGTAGATATTTCCATGTTTATACAGATGACTTTGTAGGTATTTCCATGTTTATACAGATGGCGGTGTAGATATTTCCATGTTTATAGAGATAGCTGTGTAGATATTTCCATGTTTATACAGATCGCGGTGTAGATATTTCCATGTTTATACAGATAGCGGTGTATTTATTTCCATGTTTATACAGATAGCGGTGTAGATATTTCCATGTATTTACAGATATCGGTGTAGATATTTCCATGTTTACACAGATTGCGGTGTAGATATTTCCATCTTTCTACAGATGGCATTGTAGATACTTCCATGTTTATACAGATGGCGGTGTAAATATTTCCATGTTTATTTAGATGATGGTGTAGATTTTACCATGTTTATACAGATAGCGGTGTACTTATTTCCATCTTTATACAGATCGTGGTGAACATATTTCCATTTTTATACAGATCGCGGTGTAGATATTTTCATGTTTATACAGATAGCGGTGTAGATATTTCCATGTTTATAGAGATAGCGGTGTAGGTATTTCCATGTTTATAGACATAGCGGTGTAGGTATTTCCATGTTTATGTAGATGGCATTGTAGATATTTCCATGTTTATAACGATAGCGGTGTTGGTATTTCCACGTTTATACAGATAGCGATGTAGATATTTCCATGTTTATACAGCTCGCGGTGCAGATATTTATATCTTTTTACAGATGGCATTGTAGATATTTCCTTTTTCACACAGATGGCGGTGTAGATGTTTCCATGTTTATACAGATGGCGGAGTAGTTAGTTCCATGTTTATGGAGATGGCTGTGTAGATATTTTCTTGTTTATAGAGATGGCGGTGAAGATATTTCCATGTTTATAGAGATAGCATTGTAGATATCTACATGTCTATGCTGATGGCTGTGTAGATATTTCCATGTGTATACAGATGGCATTGTAGATATTTCCATGTTTATACAGATAACTGTATAGGTATTTCCATGTTTTACAGATGGCAGTGCAGATATTTCCATGTTTATAGAGATAGTGGTGTAGATATTTCCACGTTTGTACAGATGGCGGTGCTGATATTTCCATCTATTCACAGATGGCCGTGTAGATATTTCCATGTTTATACAGATGGCTGCGTAGGTATTTCCATGGACATGCAGATGGCAGTGTAGATATTTCCATGTTTATACAGATAGCAGTGTAGATATTTCCATGTTTACACAGATGGTGGTGTAGATATCTCCGTGTTTATACACATGGCGGAGTAGATAATTCCATCTTTATGGAGATGGCAGTGTAGATATTTTCATGTTTATAGAGATGGCGGTGTAGATATTTCCATATTTATAGAGATAGCGGTGTAGAAATTTCCATCTTTCTACAGATGGCAGTGTAGATATTTCCATGTTTATACAGATGGCGGTGTAGATATTTCCATATTTATACAGATGTCTGTGTAGATATTTCCATGTCTATACAGATTGTATTGTAGGTAATTCCATGTTTATACAGATGGTGGTGTGGATATTTCCATTTTTATTCAGATGACTGTGTAGATATTTCCATGTTTTTAAAGATGGCAGTGTAGATATTTCAATGTTTATAGAGATGGCGCTGTAGATATTTCCGTGTTTATACAGATAACGGTGGAGATATTTCCATGTTTATACAGAGAGCAGGGAGATATTTCCATGTTTATACACATAGCGGTGTACATATTTCCATGTTTATAGAGACAGCGGTGTAGGTATTTCCATGTTTATACAGATAGCAGTGCAGGTATTTCCATGTTTGTACAGATTCCTATGCAGATATTTCCATATTTATACAGAGGGCTGTGTAGATAACTCTATGTTTATACAGATGGCAGTGTAGATATTTAAATGTTTCTACACATGACTGTGTAGGTATTTCCATGTTTATACAGATGTCTTTGTAGATATTTCCATGTTTATAGAGATAGCGGTGCAGATATATTCATGTTTATACAGACCGCAGTGTAGATATTTCCATGTTTATAGAGATAGCAGTGTAGATATTTCCATGTTTGTACAGACGGCGGTGTTGATGTTTCCATCTATACACAGATTGCCATGTAAGTATTTCCATGTGTATACAGATGGTATTGTAGATATTTCCATGTGTATACAGATGGCGGTGTAGATATTTCCATGTTTTTACAGATAACTTTGTAAGTATTTCCATGTTTATACTGATGGCGGTGTAGATATTTCGATGTTTATAGAGATAGCAGTGCAGATATTTCCATGTCTATACAGATAGCGGTGTAGATATTTCCATGTTTATACTGATCGCAGTGTAGATATTTCCATGTTTATAGAGATGGCGGTGTAGATATTTCCATGTCCATAGAGATAGTGGTGTTGATTTTTCCATGTTTATAGAGATAGCGGTGTGGATTTTCCATATTTATACAGATAGGGGTGTAGATGTTTCCATGTTCATACACATCATGGTGTAGATATTTCCATGTTTATAGAGACCGCTGTGTTGATATTACCATGTTTATAGGGATAGCGTTGCAAATATTTCCAAACTTATACAGATAGCGGTGTAGTTATTAGCAAGTTTATACAGATAGCGGTGCAGATATTTCCGTGTATAAACAGATGTCTGTGTATATATTTCCATGTTTAAACAGATTGCGGTGTAGACATTTCCTTGTTTATACAAATAGCGGTGTAGTTATTTCCATCTTTATACAGATCTCAGTGTAGATATTTCCTTGTTTATACAAATAGCGGTGTAGTTATTTCCATGGCTATACAGATAGCGGTGTAGATATTTCCTTGATTATACAAATAGCGGTGTAGATATTTCCATGTTTATACAGATCATGGTGTAGATATTTCCTTGTTTATACAAATAGCGGTGTAGATATTTCCATGTTTATACAGATAGCGCTGTAGATATTTCCATGTAAATACAGATGGCTGTGTAGGTATTTCCATGTTTATACAGATGGCTGTGTAGATGTCTCCATGTTTATACAGATGACTTTGTAGGTATTTCCATGTTTATACAGATGGCGGTGTAGATATTTCCATGTTTATAGAGATAGCTGTGTAGATATTTCCAGGTTTATACAGATAGCGGTGCATATATTTCCATGTTTATACAGGTCGCGGTGTAGATATTTCCATGTTTATACAGATGGCTGTGTAGATGTCTCCATGTTTGTACAGATGGCTGTGTAGATATTTCCATGTTTTTACAGATGGTTGTGTAGATATTTCCATGTTTATATAGATAGTGGTGTAGATATTACCATGTTTATAGAGATAGCGGTGTAGATATTTGCAAGTTTATACAGATCGTGGTGAAGATATTTCCACGTTTTTACAGATCGCGGTTTAGATATTTCCATGTGTATACAGATCGCGGTGTAGATATTTCCAAGTTTATACAGATAGTGGTGTAGATTTTTCCATGTTTATAGAGATAGCGGTGTGGATATTTCCATGTTTATACAGATAGCGGGGTAGATATTTCCATGTTTTTACAGATATCGGTGTAGATATTTCCATGTTTACACAGATTGCAGTGTAGATATTTCCATCTTTCTACAGATGGCATTGTAGATATTTCCATGTTTATACAGATGGCGGTGTAGATATTTCCATGTTTATATAGATGGTGGTGTAGATATTACCATGTTTATACAGATAGCGGTGTAGATATTTCCATGTTTATACAGATCTTGGTGAAGATATTTCCTTGTTTATACAGATAGCGGTGCATGTATTCCCATGTTTCTACAGATGGCAGTGTTGTTATTTCCATCTATACACAGATGACCCTGTAGATATTTCCATGTTTATACAGATGGCGGTGCAGATATTTCTATGGATATGTAGATGGTGGTGTAGATATTTCCATGTTTATACAGATGGCGCTGTAGATATTTCCATGTTTATACAGATGGCGGTGTAGATATTTCCATGTTTATAGAGATAGCTGTGTAGATATTTCCATGTTTATACAGATAGCGGTGCAGATATTTCCATGTTTATACAGGTCGCGGTGTAGATATTTCCATGTTTATACACATCGCGGTGTAGATATTTCCATGTTTATACAGATAGCGGTGTAGATATTTCCATGTTTTTACAGATATCGGTGTAGATATTTCCATATTTACACAGATTGCGGTGTAGATATTTCCATCTTTCTACAGATGGTATTGTAGATATTTCCATGTTTTTACAGATGGTTTTGTAGATATTTCCATGTTTATATAGATAGTGGTGTAGATATTACCATGTTTATAGAGATAGCGGTGTAGATATTTGCAAGTTTATACAGATCGTGGTGAAGATATTTCCACGTTTTTACAGATCGCGGTTTAGATATTTCCATGTGTATACAGATCGCGGTGTAGATATTTCCATGTTTATACAGATAGTGGTGTAGATTTTTCCGTGTTTATAGAGATAGCGGTGTGGATATTTCCATGTTTATACAGATAGCGGGGTAGATATTTCCATGTTTTTACAGATATCGGTGTAGATAATTCCATGTTTACACAGATTGCAGTGTAGATATTTCCGTCTTTCTACAGATGGCATTGTAGATATTTCCATGTGTATACAGATGGCGGTGTAGATATTTCCATGTTTATATAGATGGTGGTGTAGATATTACCATGTTTATACAGATAGCGGTGTAGATATTTCCATGTTTATACAGATCTTGGTGAAGATATTTCCATGTTTATACAGATAGCGGTGCAGATATTCCCATGTTTCTACAGATGGCGGTGTTGTTATTTCCATCTATACACAGATGACCATGTAGATATTTCCATGTTTATACAGATGGCGGTGCAGATATTTCTATGGATATGTAGATGGTGGTGTAGATATTTCCATGTTTATACAGATGGCGCTGTAGATATTTCCATGTTTATACAGATGGCGGTGTAGATATTTCCATGTTTATAGAGATAGCTGTGTAGATATTTCCATGTTTATACAGATAGCGGTGTAGATATTTCCAAGTTTTCACAGATAGCTGTGTAGATATTTCCATGTTTACAGAGATAGCATTTTAGATATTTCCGTGTTTATACAGATTGCGTTGTAGTTATTTCCATGTTGATACAGATAGCGGTGTAGATATTTCCATGTTTATACATGTAGCGGTGTAGAAATTGCCATGTTTTTACAGATCGCTTTGTAGACATTTCCATATTTCTACAGATGTCAGTGTAGATATTTCCAAGTTTATACAGATGGCAGTGTAGATATTTCCATGTTTATTCAGATGTCTGTGTAGATATTTCCATGGTTATTCTGATGGTGGTGTAGATATTTCCATGTTTATAGAGATGGGGGTGTAGTTATATCTATGTTTATAGAGATAGCGGTGTAAATATCTCCATGTTTATAGAGATGGTGGTGTAAGTATTTTCATGTTTTTAGAGATAGCGGTGTAGATATTTCCGTATTTCTACAGATGACTGTGTAGATATTACCATGTTTGTACAGATGGCAGTGTAGATATTTCCATGTTTATAGAAATAGCGGTGTAGATATTACCATGTTTATACAGATAGCAATGGAGATATTTCCACGTTAATACACATAGTGGTGTAGATATTTCCATGTTTATACAGATAGCAGTGTAGATATTTCCATGTTTATACTGATGGCTGTGTCGATATTTCCATGTTTATACAGAGTTCTGCGTAGTTATTTCCATGTTTATATAGATGACATAGTAGATATTTCCAGGTTTATACAGATGACTGTGTAGATATTTCCATGTTAATACAGATGGCGGTGTAGATATTTCCATGTTTATAGAGATAGCGGTGTAGATATTTCCATGTTTATTGAGATATCGGTGTAAATATTTCCATATTTATGCTGATAGTGGTGTAGATATTTCCATGTTTTTACAGATAGCGGTGTAGATATTTCCATCTTTATTCAGAGATTGCTGTACATATTTCCATTTATATACAGATCACTGTGTATATATTTCCATGTTTATACAGTTAACTTTGTTGATATTTCCATTTTTACACACACGGTGGTGTAGATATTTCCATGTTCCTACACATGACTGTGTAGTTATTTCCATGTTTATACAGATGGTGGTGTAGATATTTCCATATTTATAGAGATAGCAGTGTAGATATTTCCAGGTTTATACAGATAGCGGTGTAAATATTTCCATGTTTATACAGATCGTGGTGTAGATATTTTCATGTTTATACAGATACCGGTGTAGATATTTCCATGTTTGTAGAGATGGCGGTGTTGTTATTTCCATCTGTACACAGATTGCCGTGTAGATATTTCCATCTTTATACAGATGGCGTTGTAGTTATTTCCGTGGATATGCAGATGGCGATGTGGATATTTCCATGTTTATAGAGATAGCGGTGTAGGTATTTCCATGTTTATAGACATAGCGGTGTAGATATTTCCATGTTTATATAGATGGCGTTGTAGGTATTTCCTTGTTTATACTGATAGCGTTGTTGGTATTTCCACGTTTATACAGATAGCGATGTAGATATTTCCATGTTTATACAGCTCGCGGTGCAGATATTTATATCTTTATTCAGATGGCATTGTAGATATTTCCTTATTCACACAGATGGCGGTGTAGATGTTTCCATGTTTATACAGATGGCGGAGTAGTTAGTTCCATGTTTATGTAGATGACAGTGTAGATATTTTCATGTTTATAGAGATGGCGGTGTAGATATTTCCATGTTTATAGAGATAGCAGTGTAGATATTTACATGTTTATACAGATGGCTGTGCAGATATTTCCATGTGTATAGAGATGTCATTGTAGATATTTCAATGTTTATACAGATGACTGTATAGGTATTTCCATGTTTTTACAGATGGCAGTGCAGATATTTCCATGTTTATAGAGATAGCGGTGTAGATATTTTCATGTTTATACAGATTGCGGTGGAGATATGTCCATGTTTATACAGATAGCAATGGAGATATTTCCACGTTAATACACATAGCGGTGTAGATATTTCCATGTTTATACAGATAGCAGTGTAGATATTTCCATGTATATACAGATGGCTGTGCCGATATTTCCATGTTTATACAGAGTCCTCTGTAGATATTTCCATGTTTATATAGATGACTGTGTAGATATTTCCAGGTTTATACAGATGACTGTGTAGATATTTCCATGTTAATACAGATGGCGGTGTAGATACTTCCATGTTTATAGAGATAGCGGTGTAGATATTTCAATGTTTATTGAGATAGCGGTGTAAATATTTCCATATTTATACTGATAGTGGTTTAGATATTCCCATGTTTTTACAAATAGCGGTGTAGATATTTCCATCTTTATTCAGAGATTGCTGTACATCTTTCCATGTTTATAGAGATCACTGCTTAGATATTTCCACGTTTATACAGATAACGTTGTAGATATTTCCATCTTTATACAAACGGTGGTGTAGATATTTCCATGTTACTACACATGACTGTGTAATTATTTCCATTTTTATACAGATGGCGGTGTAAATATTTCCATATTTATAGAGACAGCAGTGTAGATATTTCCAGGTTTATACAGATAGCGGTATAAATATTTCCATTTTTATACAGACCCTGTTGTAGATATTTCCATGTTTATACAGATACCGGTGTAGATATTTCCATGTTTATACAGATAACTTTGTAAGTATTTCCATGTTTATACAGATGGCGGTGTAGATATTTCGATGTTTATAGAGATAGCAGTGGAGATATTTCCATGTTTATACAGATAGCGGTGTAGATATTTCCATGTTTATACTGATCGTGGTGTAGATATTTCCATGTTTCTAGAGATGGCGGTGTAGATATTTCCATGTTCACAGCGATAGCGGTGTTGATTTTTCCATGTTTATAGAGATAGCGGTGTAGATATTTCCATGTTTATACAGATCACGGTGTAGATATTTCCTTGTTTATACAAATAGCAGTGTAGTTATTTCCATGTTTATACAGATACCGATGTAGATATTTCCATGTACATAAAGATGGCTGTGTAGATATTTCCATGTTTATACAGATGGCTGTGTAGATATTTCCATGTTTATACAGATGACTTTGTAGGTATTTCCATGTTTATACAGATGGCGGTGTAGATATTTCCATGTTTATAGAGATAGCTCTGTAGATATTTCCATGTGTATACAGATAGCGGTGTAGGTATTTCCATGTTTATACAGATCGCGGTGTAGATATTTCCATGTTTATACAGATGGCGGTGTAGATATTTCCATGTTTATATAGATGGTGGTGTAGATATTACCATGTTTATACAGATAGCTGTGTAGATATTTCCATGTTTATACAGATCGTGGTGAACATATTTCCATGTTTATACAGATCGCGGTGTAGATATTTCCATGTTTATACAGATCGCGGTGTAGATATTTCCATGTTTATACAGATACCGATGTAGATATTTCCATGTTTATACAGCTCGCGGTGCAGATATTTATATCTTTATACAGATGGCATTGTAGATATTTCCTTATTCACACTGATGGAGGTGTAGATGTTTCCATGTTTATACAGATGGTGGAGTAGTTAGTTCCATGTTTATGGAGATGGCAGTGTAGATATTTTCTTGTTTATAGAGATGGCGGTGTAGATATTTCCATGTATATGCAGATGATTGTATAAGTATTTCCATGTTTTTACAGATGGCAGTGCAGATATTTCCATGTTTATAGAGATAGCGGTGTAGATATTTCCGTGTTTGTACAGATGTCGGTGTTGATATTTCCATCTATACACAGATGGCCGTGTAGATATTCCCATGTTTATACAGATGGCGGCATAGATATTTCCATGTTTACACAGATTTTGGTGTAGATATTTCCTTGTTTATACACATGGCGGAGTAGATACTTCCATCTTTATGCAGATGGCAGTGTAGATATTTTCATGTTTATAGTGATGGCAGTGTAGATATTTCAATATTTATAGAGATAACGATGCAGATATTTCCATCTTTCTACAGATGGCAGTTTAGATAATTCCATGTTTATACAGATGGCCGTGTAGATATTTCCATATTTATACAGATGTCTGTGTAGATATTTCCATGTGTATACAGATGGTATCGTAGGTAATTCCATGTTTACACAGATGGTGGTGTAGATATTTCCATGTTTATTCAGATGACTGTGTAGATATTTCCATGTTTTTAGAGATGGCAGTTTAGATTTCTCAATGTTTATAGAGATGGAGCTGTAGATATTTCCATGTTTATACAAATGACTTTGTAGTTATTTCCATGTTTATACAGATGGCGGTGTAGATATTTCCATGTTTATAGAGATAGCTGTGTAGATATTTCCATGATTATACAGATAGCGGTGTAGATATTTCCATGTTTATACAGATCGCGGTGTAGATATTTCCATGTTTATACAGATCGCGGTGTAGTTATTTCAATGTTTATACAGATAGCGGTGTAGATATTTCCATATTCTTACAGATATCGGTGTAGATATTTCCATGTTTACACAGATTGCGGTGTAGATATTTCCATCTATCTACAGATGGCATTGTAGATATTTCCCTGTTTATACAGATGGCGGTGCAGATATTTCCATGTTTATATAGATGGTGTTGTAGATATTACCATGTTTATACAGATAGCAGTGTAGATATTTCCATGTTTATACAGATCACGGTGAATATATTTCCATGTTTATACAGATCGCGGTGTAGGTATTTCCATGATTATACAGATCGTGGTGTAGGTATGTCCATGTTTGTACAGATAGCGGTGTAGATATTTCCATGTGTATACAGATGGTATTGTAGTTATTTCCATGTTTATACAGATGGTGGTGTAGATATTTCCATGTTTATTCAGATGACTGTGCAGATATTTCCATGTTTTTACAGATGGCAGTGTAGATTTGTCAATGTATATAGAGATGGCGCTGTAGATATTTCCATGTTTCTACAGATAACGGTGGAGATATTTCCATGTTTATACAGAGAGCAGTGGAGATATTTCCATGTTTATACACATAGTGGTGTACATATTTCCATGTTTATAGAGACAGCGGTGTAGGTATTTCCATGTTTATACAGATAGCGGTGCAGATATTTCCAGGTTTACATAGATGCCTATGCAGATATTTCCATATTTATACAGAGGGCTGTGTAGATATTTCTATGTTTATACAGATGGCAGTGTAGATATTTAAATGTTCCTACCCATGACTGTGTAGGTATTTCCATGTTTATACAGATGTCTTTGTAGATATTTCCATGTTTATAGAGATAGCGGTGCAGATATTTCCATGCTTATACAGATAGCAGTGTATATATTTCCATGTTTATACAGATCATGGTGTAGATATTTCCATGTTTATACATATACCGGTGTAGATATTTCCATGTTTATACAGATCGCAGTGTAGATATTTCCGTGTTTATAGAGATAGCAGTGCAGATATGTCAATGTTTGTACAGATGGCGGTGTTGATGTTTCCATCTATACACAGATTGCCGTTTAGGTATTTCCATGTGTATACAGATGGCATTGTAGATATTTCCATGTTTATACAGATGGTGGTGTAGATATTTCCATGTTTACACAGATGACTGTATAGGTATTTCCATGTTTATACAGATGGCGGTGTAGATATTTCCATCTTTATAGAGATAGCCGTGAAGATATTTCCATATTTATACAGATAACGGTGTAGAAATTTCCTTGTTTATACAGATAGCGGTGTAAATATTTCCATGTTTATACAGATAACGGTGTAGGTATTTCCATGTTTATAGAGATAGCGGAGAGGTTATTTCCATATTTATACAGATAACGGTGTAGAAATTTCCATGTTTATACAGATAGCAGTGTAAATATTTCCATGTTTGTACAAGTCACGGTGTAGATATTTCCTTGTTTATACAAATAGCGGTGTATTTATTTCCATGTTTATACAGATAGCGGCGTAGATATTTCCATGTATATACAGATGGCTGTGTAGATATTTCCATGTTTATACAGATGGCTTTGTAGATATTTCCATGTTTATACAGATGACTTTGTAGGTATTTCCATGTTTATACAGATGGTGGTGTAGGTATTTCCACGTTTATTCAGATGACTGTGTAGATATTTCCATGTTTTTACAGATGGCAGTGTAGATTTGTCAATGTTTATAGAGATGGCGCTGTAGATATTTCCATGTTTATAGAGATAGCTTTGTAGGTATTTCCATGTATATACAGATCGCGGTGTACATATTTCCATGTTTATACAGATAGCGGTGTAGATATTTCCATGTTTATACACATAGCGGTGTAGATATTTCCATGTTTGTACAGATGGCGGTGTTGATATTTCCATCTATACACAGATGACCGTGTAGATATTTCCATGTTTATACAGATGGCGGCGCAGATATTTCCATGGATATGTAGATGGCGGTGTAGATATTTCCATGTTTATACAGATAGCGGTGTAGTTATTTCCATGTTTATATAGATGGGGGTGTAGATATTTCCATGTATATACACATGGCTGTGTAGATATTTCCATGTTTATACAGATAGCGGTGTAGATATTTCCATGTTTATACAGATAACTTTGTAACTATTTCCATGTTTATACAGATGGCGGTGTAGATATTTCGATGTCTATAGAGATAGCAGTGGAGATATTTCGATGTTTATACAGATGGCGGTGTAGATATTTCCATGTTTATACAGATAGAATTGAAGATATTTCCATGTTTATACAGATAGCAGTGGAGATATTTCCACTTTTATAGAGATAGCGGTTTAGATATTTCATATTTATACAGATAGCGGTGTAGATATTTCGATGTTTATACAGATTGCGGTGTAGATATTTCCATGTTTATACAGATGCCTATGTAGATATCTCCATATGTATACAGAGGGCTGTGTAGATATTTCTATGTGTATACAGATGGCAGTGTAGATATTTCCATGTTCCTACACATGACTGTGTAGGTATTTCCATGTTTATACAGATGGCTTTGTAGATATTTCCATGTCTATAGAGATAGCGGTGCAGATATTTCCATGTTTATACAGACCACAGTGTATATATTTCCATGTTTATAGAGATAGAAGTGTAGATATATCCAAGTTTGTACAGATGGCGCTGTTGATGTTTCCATCTATACACAGATTGCCTTGTAGGTATTTCCATGTGAATACAGATGGCATTGTAGATATTTCCATGTTTATACAGAAGGTGGTGTAGATATTTCCATGTTTACACAGATGACTGTATAGGTATTTCCATGTTTATACAGATGGCGGTGTAGATATTTCCATGTTTAAAGAAATAGCGGTGAGGATATTTCCATATTTATACAGATAACGGTGTAGAAATTTCCATGTTTATACAGATAGCGGTGTAAATATTTCCATGTTTGTACAAGTCACGGTGTAGATATTTCCTTGTTTATACAAATAGCGGTGTAGTTATTTCCATGTTTACACAGATAGCGGCGTAGATATTTCCATGTATATACAGATGGCTGTGTAGATATTTCCATGTTTATACAGATGGCTTTGTAGATATTTCCATGTTTATACAGATGACTTTGTAGGTATTTCCATGTTTATACAGATGTCTTTGTAGATATTTCCATGTTTATAGAGATAGCGGTGCAGACATTTCCATGTTTATACAGATAGCGGTGTATATATTTCCATGTTTATACACATCATGGTGTAGATATTTCAATGTTTATACAGATGGCAGTGTAGATATTTAAATGTTCCTACACATGACTGTGTAGGTATTTCCATGTTTATACAGATGTCTTTGTAGATATTTCCATGTTTATAGAGATAGCGGTGCAGACATTTCCATGTTTATACAGATAGCGGTGTATATATTTCCATGTTTATACACATCATGGTGTAGATATTTCAATGTTTATACAGATACCGGTGTAGTTATTTCCATGTTTATACAGACCGCAGTGTAAATATTCCCATGTTTATAGAGATAGAAGTGTAGATATTGCCATGTTTGTACAGATGGCGGTGTTGATGTTTAAATCTATACACAGATTTCTGTGTAGGTATTTCCATGTGTATACAGATGGCATTGTGATATTTCCATGTTTATACATATGGTGGTGTAGATATTTCCATGTTTACACAGATGACTGTATAAGTATTTCCATGTTTATACAGATGGCGGTGTAGATATTTCCATGTTTATACAGATAGCGGTGTAAATATTTCCATGTTTATACAAGTCACAGTGTAGATATTTCCTTGTGCATAAAAATAGCGGTGTAGTTATTTCCATTTTATTCAGATAGTGGTGTAGACATTTCCATGTATATACAGATGGCTGTGAAGATATTTCCATGTTTATACAGATGGCTTTGCAGATATTTCCAAGTTTATACAGATGACATTGTAGGTATTTCCATGTTTCTACAGATTGCGGTGTAGATATTTCCATGTTTACAGAGATAGCTTTGTAGATATTTCCATGTTTATACAGATCGCGGTGTAGATATTTCCATGTTTATACAGATAGCGGTGTAGATATTTCCATGTTTATACACATGGCTTTGTAGATATTTCCATGTTTATACAGATGACATTGTAGTTATTTCCATGTTTTTACAGATGGTGGTGTAGATATTTCCATGTTTATAGAGATAGCTTTGTAGATATTTCCATGTTTATACAGATCGCGGTGTACATATTTCCATGTTTATACAGATAGCGGTGTAGATATTTCCATGTTTATACAGATAGCGGTGTAGATATTTCCATGTTTATAGAGATAGCGGTGTAGTTATTTCCATGTTTATAGACATAGCGGTGTAGATATTTCCATGTTTATATAGATGGCATTGTAGATATTTCTATGTTTATACCGATAGCGGTGTTGGTATTTCCACGTTTATACAGATAGCGATGCAGATATTTCCATGTTTTTACAGCTCGCGGTGCAGATATTTATATCTTTACACAGATGGCATTGTAGATATTTCCTTATTCACACAGATGGCGGTGTAGATGTTTCCATGTTTATACAGATGGCGGAGAAGTTAGTTCCATGTTTATGGAGATGGCAGTGTAGGTATTTTCATGTTTATAGAGATGGCGGTGTTGATATTTCCATGTTTATAGAGATAGCAGTGTAGATATTTCCATGTTTTAGACATAGCGGTGTAGATATTTCCAAGTTTATATAGACGGCATTGTAGATATTTCTATGTTTATACAGATGGCGGTGTTGATGTTTCCATTTATACACAGAGTGCCGTGTAGGTATTTCCATGTGTATACAGATGGCATTGAAGATATTTCCATGTTTATACAGATGGTGGTGTAGATATTTCCATGTTTTCACAGAGGACTGTATAGGTATTTCCATGTTTATACAGATGGCGGTGTAGATATTTCCATGTTTATAGAGATAGCGGTGTAGATATTTCCATATTTATACAGATAACGGTGTAGAAATTTCCACGTTTATACAGATAGTGGTGTAGATATTTCCATGTTTATACAGACCGTGGTGTAGATATTTCCATGTTTATACAAATAGCGGTGCAGATATTTCCATGTTTGTACAGACGGCGGTGTTGATTTTCCATCTATACACAGACGACCGTGTAGATATTTCCATGTTTATACAGATGGCGGCGCAGATATTTCCATGGATATGTAGATGGCGGTGTAGATATTTCCATGTTTATACAGATGTTGGTGTAGTTTTTTCCATGTTTATATAGATAGCGGTGTAGTTATTTCCATGTATATACACATGGCTGTGTAGATATTTCCATCTTTATACAGATGGCGGTGTAGATATTTCCAAGTTTATACAGATAACTTTGTAAGAATTTCCATGTTTATACAAATGGCGGTGTAGATATTTCCATGTGTATAGAGATAGCAGTGGAGATATATCCAGTTTATACAGATAGCGGTGTAGATATTTCCATGTTTATACAGATAGTGGTGTAGATATTTCCACGTTTATACAGACCGCGGGGTAGATATTTCCATGTTTATACAAATAGCGGTGCAGATATTTCCATGTTTGCACAGATGGCGGTGTTGATATTTCCATCTATACACAGATGACCGTGTAGATATTTCCATGTTTATACAGATGGCGGCGCAGATATTTCCATGGATATGTAGATGGCGGTGTAGATATTTCTATGTTTATACAGATTGCGGTGTAGTTATTTCCATGTTTATATAGATAGCGGTGTAGTTATTTCCATGAGTATACACAGGGCTGTGTAGATATTTCCATGATTATACAGATGGCGGTGTAGATATTTCCATGTTTATACAGGGAACTTTGTAAGTATTTCCATGTTTATACAGATGGCGTTGTAGATATTTCGATGTTTATAGAGATAGCAGTGGAGATATTTCCATGTTTATACAGATAGCGGTGTAGATATTTCCACGTTTATTCTGATCGTGGTGTAGATATTTCCATGTTTATAGAGATGGCAGTGTAGATATTTCCATGTTCATAGAGATAGCGGTGTTGATTTTTCCATGTTTATAGAGACAGCGGTGTGGATATTTCCAAGCTTATATAGATAGGGTTGTAGATATTTCCATGTTTATAGAGATAGCGTTGTAGATATTTCCATGTTTGTACATATCATGGTGTAGATATTTCCTTGTTTATACTAATAGCGGTGTAGTTATTTCCATCTTTATACAGATAGCGGTGTAGATATTTCCATGTATATACAGATGGCTGTGTAGATGTTTCCATGTTTATACAGATGGCTGTGTAGATATTTCCATGTTTATACAGATGACTTTGTAGGTATTTGCATGTTTTTACAGAAGGCGGTGTAGATTTTCCATGTTTATAGTGATAGCTGTGTAGATATTTCCATGTTTATACAGATAGCGGTGTTGATATTTCCATGTTTATACTGATCGCGGTATAGATATTTCCATGTTTATACAGATCGTGGTGTAGATATTTCCATGTTTATAGAGATAGCGATGTAGATATTTCCATGTTTTTACAGATATCGGTGTAGATATTTCCATGTTTACACAGATTGCGGTGTAGATATTTCCATCTTTCTCCAGATGGCATTGTAGATATTTCCATGTTTATACAGATGGTGGTGTAGATATTTCCATGTTTATATAGATGGTGGTGTAGCTATTACCATGTTTATACAGATAGCGGTGTAGATATTTCCATGTTTATACAGATCGTGGTGAAGATATGTCCATGTTTATACAGATCGTGGTGTAAATATTTCCATGTTAATACAGATCGCGGTGTAGATATTTCCATGTTAATACAGATCGCGGTGTATATATTTCCATGTTTATACAGATAGCGGTGTAGATATTTCCATGTTTATACAGATAGCGGTGTAGATATTTCCATGTTTATACAGATGGCGGCGCAGATATTTCCATGGATATGTAGATGGCGGTGTAGATATTTCCATGTTTATACAGATTGCGGTGTAGTTTTTCCATGTTTATATAGATAGCGGTGTAGTTATTTCCATGTATATACACATGGCTGTGTAGATATTTCCATGTTTATACAGATGGCGGTGTAGATATTTCCATGTTTATACTGATAACTTTGTAAGTATTTCCATGTTTATACAGATGGCGGTGTAGATATTTCCATGTCTATAGAGATAGCAGTGGAGATATTTCCATGTTTATACAGATGGCGGTGTAGATATTTCCATGTTTATAGAGATAGCTCTGTAGATATTTTCATGTTTATACAGATAGCGGTGTAGATGTTTCCATGTTTATAGTGATCGTGGTGTAGATATTTCCATGTTTATAGAGATGGCGGTGTAGATATTTCCATGTTCATAGAGATAGCAGTGTTGATATTTCCATGTTTATAGAGATGGCGGTGTAGATATTTCCATGTTTATACAGTTCACGGTGTAGATATTTTATTGTTTATACAAATAGCTATGTAGTTATTTCCATGTTTATACAGATAGCGGTGTAAATATTTCCATGTATATACAGATGGCTTTGTAGATATTTCCATGTTTATACAGATGACTTTGTAGGTATTTCCATGTTTATACAGATGGCGGTGTAGGTATTTCCATGTTTATAGAGATAGCTGTGTCGATATTTCCATGTTTCTACAGATAGCGGTGTAGATATTACCATGTTCATACAGATCGCGGTGTAGATATTTCCATGTTTAAACAGATAGCGGTGTAGATATTTCCATGTTTACACAGATAGTGGTGTAGATATTTCCGTGTTTATACACATGGCAGAGTAGATCCTTCCATCTTTATGGAGATGGCAGTGTAGATATTTTCATGTTTATAGAGATGGCGGTGTAGATATTTCCATATTTATAGAGATAGCGGTGTAGATATTTCCATCTTTCTACAGATGGCAGTGTAGATATTTCCATGTTTATACAGATGGCAGTGTAGATATTTCAATATTTATACAGATGTCTGTGTAGATATTTCCATGTGTATTCAGATGGTATTGTAGGTATTTCCATGTTTATATAGATGGTGGTGAAGATATTTCCATGTTTATTCAGATGACTGTGTAGATATTTTCATGTTTTTACAGATGGCAGTGTAGATATTTCAATGTTTATAGAGATGGCGCTGCAGATATTTCCATGTTTATACAGATAACGGTGGAGATATTTCCATGTTTATACAGAGAGCAGTGGAGATATTTCCATGTTTATACACACAGCGGTGTACATATTTCCATGACTATAGAGACAGCGGTGTAGGTATTTCCATGTTTATGCAGATAGCGGAGCAGATATTTCCATGATTACACAGATGCCTATGCAGATATTTCCATATTTATACAGAGGGCTGTGTAGATATTTCTATGTTTATACAGAAGACAGTGTAGATATTTAAATGTTCCTACACATGACTGTGTAGGTATTTCCATGTTTATACAGATGTCTTTGTAGATATATCCATGTTAATAGAGATAGCGGTGCAGACATTTCCATGTTTATACAGATAGCGGTGTAGATATTTCCAGGTTTATACAGATAGTGGTGTAGATATTTCCATGTTTACACAGACCGCGGTGTAGATATTTCCATGTTTATACAAATAGCGATGCAGATATTTCCATGTTTGTACAGATGGCGGTATTGATATTTCCATTTATACACAGATGACCGTGTAGATATTTCCATGTTTATACAGACGGCGGAGCAGATATTTCCATGGATATGTAGATGGCGGTGTAGATATTTCCATGTTTATACAGATTGCGGTGTAGTTTTTCCATGTTTATATAGATAGCGGTGTAGTTATTTCCATGTATATACACATGGCTGTGTAGTTATTTCCATGTTTATACAGATGGCGGTGTAGATATTTCCATGTTTATACTGATAACTTTGTAAGTATTTCCATGTTTATACAGATGGCGGTGTAGATATTTCCATGTCTATAGAGATAGCAGTGGAGATATTTCCATGTTTATACAGATGGCGGTGTAGATATTTCCATGTTTATAGAGATAGCTCTGTACATATTTCCATGTTTATACAGATAGCGGTGTAGATATTTCCATCTTTATAGTGATCGTGGTGTAGATATTTCCATGTTTATAGAGATGGCGGTGTAGATATTTCCATGTTCATAGAGATAGCAGTGTTGATATTTCCATGTTTATAGAGATAGCGGTGTGGATATTTCCATGTTTATACAGATAGGGGTGTAGATATTTCCATGTTTATAGAGATGGCGGTGTAGATATTTCCATGTTTATACAGTTCACGGTGTAGATATTTTATTGTTTATACAAATAGCTATGTAGTTATTTCCATGTTTATACAGATAGCGGTGTAGATATTTCCATGTATATACAGATGGCTGTGTAGATATTTCCATGTTTATACAGATGACTTTGTAGGTATTTCCATGTTTATACAGATGGCGGTGTTGGTATTTCCATGTTTATAGAGATAGCTGTGTCGATATTTCCATGTTTCTACAGATAGCGGTGTAGATATTTCCATGTTTATACAGATCGCGGTGTAGATATTTCCATGTTTATACAGATAACGGTGTAGATATTTCCATGTTTATACAGATAGCGGTGTAGGGATTTCCATGTTATTACAGATATCGGTGTAGCTATTTCCATGTTTACACAGATTTCGGGGTAGATATTTCCTCCTTTCTACAGATGGCATTGTAGTTATTTCCGTGTTTATATAGATGGCGCTGTAGATATTTCCATGTTTATATAGATGGTGGTGTAGATATTACCATGTTCATACAGATAGCGGTGTAGATATTTCCATGTACATACAGATCGTGGTGAAGATATTTCCATGTTTATACAGATCGCGGTGTAGATATTTCCATGTTTATACAGATAGCGGTGAGGATATTTCCATGTTTATAGAGATAGCGGTGTAGGTATTTCCATGTTTATAGACATATCGGTGTAGATATTTCCATGTTTATATAGATGGCGTTGTAGATATTTCCCTGTTTATACCGATAGTGGTGTTGGTATTTCCATGTTTATACAGATAGCGATGTAGATATTTCCATGTTTATACAGCTCGCGGTGCAGATATTTATATCTTTATACAGATGGCATTGTAGATATTTCCTTTTTCACACAGATGGCGGTGTAGATGTTTCCATGTTTATACAGATGGCGTAGTAGTTAGTTCCATATTTATGGAGATGGCAGTGTAGATATTTTCATGTTTATAGAGATGGCGGTGTAGATATTTCCATGTTTATAGAGATAGCAGTGTAGATATTTACATGCTTATACAGATGGCTGTTTAGACATTTCCATGTGTATACAAATGGCATTGTAGATATTTCCATGTTTATACAGATGACTGTATAGGTATTTCAATGTTTTTCAGATGGCAGTGCAGATATCTCCATGTTTATAGAGATAGCGGTGTAAATATTTCCATGTTTGTACAGATGGCGGTGTTATTTCCATCTATACACAGATGGCCGTGTAGATATTTCCATGTTTATACAGATGGCGGCGTAGATATTTCCATGGACATGCAGATGGCGGTGTAGATATTTCCATGTTTATACAGATAGCGGTGTAGATATTTCCATGTTTACACAGATGGTGGTGTAGATATTTCCGTGTTTATACACATGGCGGAGTAGATACTTCCATCTTTATGGAGATGGCAGTGTAGATATTTTCATGTTTATAGAGATGGCGGTGTAGATATTTCCATATTTATAGAGATAGCGGTGTAGATATTTCTATCTTTCTACAGATGGCAGTGTAGATATTTCCATGTTTATACAGATGGCCGTGTAGTGTTTCCATATTTATACAGATGTCTGTGTAGATATTTCCATGTGTATACAGATGGTATTGTAGTTATTTACATGTTTATACAGATGGTGGTGTAGATATTTCCATGCTTATACAGTTGGCGGTGTAGATATTTCCATGTTTTTACAGATGGCAGTGTAGATATTTCAATGTTTATAGAGATGGCGCTGTAGATATTTCCATGTTTATACAGATAACGGTGGAGATATTTCCATGTTTATACAGAGAGCAGTGGAGATATTTCAATGTTTATACACATAGCGGTGTACATATTTCCATGTTTATAGAGACAGCGGTGTAGGTATTTCCATGTTTATACAGATAGCGGTGCAGATATTTCCATGTTTATACAGATAGCGGTGTATATATTTCCATGTTTATACAGATCATGGTGTAGATATTTCCATGTTTATACAGATACCGGTGTAGATATTTCCATGTTTATACAGACTGCAGTGTAGATATTTCCATGTTTATAGAGATAGCAGTGTAGATATTTCCATGTTTGTACAGATGGCGGTGTTGATGTTTCCATCTATACACAGATTGCCATGTAGGTATTTCCATGTGTATTCAGATGGCATTGAAGATATTTCCATGTTTATACAGATGGTGGTGTATATATTTCCATGTTGACACAGATGACTGTATAGGTATTTCCATGCTTATACAGTTGGCGGTGTAGATATTTCCATGTTTTTACAGATGGCAGTGTAGATATTTCAATGTTTATAGAGATGGCGCTGTAGATATTTCCATGTTTATTCAGATAGCGGTGTAGATATTTCCATATTTATACAGATAACGGTGAAGAAATTTCCATGTTTATACAGATAGCGGTGTAAATATTTCCACATTTATACAGATCACGGTGTAGACATTTCCATGTTTATAAAGATAGCGGTGTAGATATTTCCATGTTTATACAGATAGCGGTGTAGATATTTCCATGTTTATACAGACCGCGGTGTAGATATTTCCATGGTTATACAGATAGCGGTGCAGATATTTCCATGTTTGTACAGATGGCGGTGTTGATATTTCCATCTATACACAGATGACCGTGTAGATATTTCCATGTTTATACAGATGGCGGCGCAGATATTTACATGGATATGTAGATGGCGGTGTAGATATTTCCATGTTTATACAGATAGCGGTGCAGTTAGTTCCATGTTTATGTAGATAGCGGTGTAGATATTTCCATGTATATACACATGGCTGTGTAGATATTTCCATGTTTATACAGATGGCAGTGTAGATATTTCCATGTTTATACAGATAACTTTGTAAGTATTTCCATGTTTATACAGATGGCGGTGTAGATATTTCGATGTTTATAGAGATAGCTGTGGAGATATTTCCATGTTTATACAGATAGCGGTGTAGATGTTTCCATGTTTATACTGATCGTGGTGTAGATATTTCCATGTTTTTAGAGATGGCGGTGTAGATATTTCCATGTTCATAGAGATAGCGGTGCTGATTTTTCCATGTTTATAGAGATAGCGCTGTGGATATTTCCATGTTTGTACAGATAGGGGTGTAGATATTTCCATGTATATAGAGATGGCGGAGTAGATATTTCCATGTTTGTACAGATCACGGTGTAGATATTTGCTTGTTTATACAAATAGCGGTGTAGTTATTTCCATGTTTATACAGATAGCGGTGTAGATATTTCCATGTATATACAGATGGCTGTGTAGATATTTCCACGTTTATACCAATGGCTGTGGAGATATTTCCATGTTTATACAGATGACTTTGTAGGTATTTCCATGGTTATACAGTTGGCGGTGTAGATATTTCCATGTTTATAGAGATAGCTGTGTAGATATTTCCATGTTTATACAGATAGCGGTGTAGATATTTCCATGTTTATACAGATCGCGGTGTAGATATTTCCATGTTTATACAGATCGCGGTGTAGATATTTCCATGATTATACTGATAGCGGTGTAGATATTTCCATGTTTTTGCAGATATCGGTGTAGATATTTCCATGTTTACACAGATTGCGGGGTAGATATTTCCATCTTTCTACAGATGGCATTGTAGATATTTCCATGTTTATATAGATGGCGGTGTAGATATTTCCATGTTTATACAGATGGCGGTGTAGATATTTCCATGTTTATACACATAACATTGTAAGTATTTCCATGTTTATACAGATGGCGGTGTAGATATTTCCATGTTTATACAGATCGCGGTGTAGATATTTCCATGTTTATACAGATGGCGGTGTAGATATTTCCATGTTTATAGAGATAGCTGTGTAGATATTTCCATGTTTATACAGATAGCGGTGTAGATGTTTCCATGTTTATAGTGATCGTGGTGTAGATATTTCCATGTTTATAGAGATGGCGGTGTAGATATTTCCATGTTCATAGAGATAGCGGTGTTGATATTTCCATGTTTATAGAGATAGCGGTGTGGATATTTCCATGTTTATACAGATAGGGGTGTAGATATTTCCTTGTTTATAGAGATGGCGGTGTAGATATTTCCATGTTTATACAGTTCACGGTGTAGATATTTGCTTGTTTATACAAATAGCTATGCAGTTATTTCCATGTTTATACAGATAGCGGTGTAGATATTTCCATGTATATACAGATGTCTGTGTAGATATTTCCATGTTTATACAGATGACTTAGTAGGTATTTCCATGTTTATACAGATGGCGGTGTAGGTATTTCCATGTTTATAGAGATAGCTGTGTCAATATTTCCATGTTTCTACAGATAGCGGTGTAGATGTTTCCATGTTTATACAGATCGCGGTGTAGATATTTCCATGTTTATACAGATAGCGGTGTAGATATTTCCATGTTTATACAGATAGCGGTGTAGATATTTCCATGTTTTTACAGATATCGGTGTAGCTATTTCCATGTTTACACAGATTGCGGGGTAGATATTTCCACCTTTCTACAGATGGCATTGTAGTTATTTCCGTGTTTATACACATGGCAGAGTAGATCCTTCCATCTTTATGGAGATGGCAGTGTAGATATTTTCATGTTTATAGAGATGGCGGTGTAGATATTTCCATATTTATAGAGATAGCGGTGTAGATATTTCCATCTTTCTACAGATGGCAGTGTAGATAATTCCATGTTTATACAGATGGCCGTGTAGATATTTCCATGTGTATAAAGATGGTATTGTAGGTATTTCCATGTTTATACAGATGGTTGTGTAGATATTTCAACGTTTATTCAGATGACTGTGTAGATATTTCCATGTTTTTACAGATTGCAGTGTAGGTTTTTCAATGTTTATAGAGATGGCGCTGTAGATATTTCCATGTTTATACAGATAACGGTGGAGATATTCCCATGTTTATACAGAGAGCAGTGGAGATATTTCCATGTTTATACACATAGCGGTGTACATATTTCCATGTTTATAGAGACAGCGGTGTAGGTATTTCCATGTTTATACAGATAGCGGTGCAGATATTTCCAGGTTTACACAGATGCCTATGCAGATATTTCCATATTTATACAGAGGGCTGTGTAGATATTTCTACGTTTACACAGATGGCAGTGTAGATATTTAAATGTTCCTACACATGACCTTGTAGGTATTTCCATGTTTATACAGATGTCTTTGTAGATATTTCCATGTTTATAGAGATAGCGGTGCAGACATTTCCATGTTTATACAGATAGCGGTGTATATATTTCCATGTTTATTCAGATCATGGTGTAGATATTTCCATGTTTATGCAGATACCGGTGTAGATATTTCCATGTTTATACAGACCGCAGTGTAGATATTCCCATGTTTATAGAGATAGCAGTGTAGATATTTCCATGTTTGTACAGATGGCGGTGTTGATGTTTCCATCTATACACAGATTGCCGTGTAGGTATTTCCATGTGTATACAGATGGCATTGTAGATATTTCCATGTTTATACAGATGGTGGTGTAGATATTTCCATGTTTACACAGATGACTGTATAGGTATTTCCATGTTTATACTGATGGCGGTGTAGATATTTCCATGTTTATAGAGATAGCGGTGAAGATATTTCCATATTTATACAGATAACGGTGTAGAAATTTCCATGTTTGTACAGATAGCGGTGTAAATATTTCCATGTTTATGCAGATCACGGTGTGGATATTTCAATGTTTATAGAGATAGCGGTGTAGATATTTCCATGTTTGTACAGATAGTGGTGTAGATATTTCCATGTTTATACAGACCGCGGTGTAGATATTTCCATGTTTACAGATAGCGGTGCGGATATTTCCATGTTTGTACAGATGGCGGTGTTGATATTTCCATCTATACACAGATGACCGTGTAGATATTTCCATGTTTATACAGATGGCGCCGCAGATATTACCATGGATATGTAGATGGCGGTGTATGTATTTCCATGTTTATACAGATAGCGGCGTAGTTATTTCCATGTTTATATAGATAGCGGTGTGGATATTTCCATGTATATACACATGGCTGTGTAGATATTTCCATGTTTATACAGATAGCAGTGTAGATATTTCCATGTTTATGCAGATAACTTTGTAAGTATTTCCATGTTTATACAGATGGCGATGGAGATATTTCGATGTTTATAGAGATAGCAGTGGAGATATTTTCATGGTTACACAGATGGCGGTGTAGATATTTCCATGTTTACACAGATAGAATTGAAGTTATTTCCATGTTTATACAGATAGCAGTGGAGACATTTCCACTTTTATGGAGATAGCGGTTTAGATATTTCATATTTATACAGATTGCGGTGTAGATATTTCCATGTTTATACAGATGCCTATGCAGATATCTCCATATTTATACAGAGGGCTGTGTAGATATTTCTACGTGTAAACAGATGGCAGTGTAGATATTTCCATGTTCCTACACATGACTGTGTAGGAATTTCCATGTTTATACAGATGGCTTTGTAGATATTTCCATGTCTATAGAGATAGCGGTGCAGATGTTTCCATGTTTATACAGACAGCGGTGTATATATTTCCATGTTTATACAGATCGTGGTGTAGATATTTCCATGTTTATACAGATAACGGTGTAGATATTTCCATGTTCATACAGACAGCATTGTATATATTTCCATGTTTATAGAGATAGCAGTGTAGATATTTCCAAGATTGTACAGATGGCGGTGTTGATATTTCCATCTATACACAGATTGCCGTGTAGGTATTTCCATGTGTATACAGATGGCATTGTAGATATTTCCATGTTTATACAGATGGTGGTGTAGATATTTCCATGTTTACACAGATGACTGTATAGGTATTTCCATGTTTATACAGATGGCGGTGTAGATATTTCCATGTTTATAGAGATAGCGGTGTAGATATTTCCATATTTATACAGATAACGGTGTAGAAATTTCCATGTTTATACAGATAACGGTGTAAATATTTCCATGTTTATACAAGTCACGGTGTAGATATTTCCTTGTTTAAACAAGTAGCGATGTAGTTATTTCCATGTTTATATAGATAGCGGCGTAGATATTTCCATGTATATAAAGATGGCTATGTAGATATTTCCATGTTCATACAGATGACTTTGTAGGTATTTCCATGTTTATACAGATGGCAGTGTAGATATTTCCATGTTTATAGAGATAGCTGTGTAGATATTTCCATGTTTATACAGATAGCGGTGTAGATATTTCCAAGTTTATGCAGATCGCGGTGTAGATATTTCCATGTTTATAAAGATCGCGGTGTAGATATTTCCATCTTCATACAGATAGCAGTGTAGTTATTTCTATGTTTTTCCAGATATCGGTGTAGATATTTCCATGTTTACACAGATTGCGGTGTAGATATTTCCATCTTTCTACAGATGGCATTGTAGTTATTTCCATGTTTATACAGATAGCGGTGTAGATATTTCCATGTTTATACAGATAGCGGTGTAGTTATTTCCATGTTTACACAGATTGCGGTGAAGATATTTCCATCTTTCTACAGATGGCATTGTAGATATTTCCATGTTCATACAGACGGTGGTGTAGATATTTCCATGTTAATACAGATGACTGTATAAGTATTTCCATGTTTATACAGATGGCGGTGTAGATATTGCCATATTTACACAGATAACGTTGTAGAAATTTCCATGTTTATACAGATAGCGGTGTAAATATTTCCATGTTTATACAGATCATGGTGTAGATATTTCCATGTTTATACAGAGAGCGCTGCAGACATTTCCATGTTTGTACAGATGGCGGTGTTGATATTTCCATCTATACTCAGATGACCGTGTAGATATTTCCATGTTTATACAGATGCCGGTGCAGATATTTCTATGGATATGTAGATGGTGGTGTAGATATTTCCATGTATATACAGATAGCGCTGTACTTATTTCCATGTTTATATAGACAGCGGTGTAGACATTTCCATGTATGTACAAATGGCTGTGTAGATATTTCCATGTTTATACAGATGGCGGTGTAGATATTTCCATGTTTATACAGATAACTTTGTAAGTATTTCCATGTTTATACAGATGGTGGTGTAGATATTTCAATGTTTATAGAGATAGCAGTGGAGATATTTCCATGTTTATACAGATAGCGGTGTAGTAATTTCCAAGTTTATATAGATAGCGGTGTAGATATTTCCATGTATATACAGATGGCGGTGAAGATATTTCCATATTTGTACAGATGTCTGTGTAGATATTTCCATGTGTATACAGATGGTATTGTAGGTATATCCATGTTTATACAGATGGTGTTATAGATATTTCCATGTTTATTCAGATGACTGTGTAGATATTTCCACGTTTTGGCAGATGGCAGTGTAGATATTTCAATGTTTATAGAGATGGCGCTGTAGATATTTCCATGTTTATACAGATAACGGTGGAGATATTTCCATGTTTATACAGAGAGCAGTGGAGATATATCCATGTTTATACACATAGCGGTGTACATATTTCCATGTTTATAGAGACAGCGGTGTAGGTATTTCCATGTTTATACAGATAGCGGTGCAGATATTTCCATGTTTATACAGATGCCTATGCAGATATTTCTATATTTATACAGATGACAGTGTAGATGTTTCCATGTTTATACAGATGGCAGTGTAGATATTTAAATGTTCCTACACATGACTGTGTAGGTATTTCCATGTTTATACAGATGTCTTTGTAGATATTTCCATGTTTATACAGATGGCGGTTTAGATATGTCCATATTTATACAGATGTCTGTGTGGATATTTCCATGTGTATACAGATGGTATTGTAGGTATATCCATGTTTATACAGATGGTGTTGTAGATATTTCCATGTTTATTCAGATGACTGTGTAGATATTTCCATGTTTTGACAGATGGCAGTGTAGATATTTCAATGTTTATAGAGATGGCGCTATAGATATTTCCATGTTTACACAGATAACGATGGAGATATTTCCATGTTTATACAGAGAGCAGTGGAGATATTTCCATGTTTATACACATAGCGGTGTACATATTTCCATGTTTATAGAGACAGCGGTGTAGGTTTTTCCATGTTTATACTGATAGCGGTGCAGATATTTCCATGTTTATACAGATGCCTATGCAGATATTTCCATATTTATACAGATGGCAGTGTAGATATTTCCATGTTTATACAGATGTCAGTGTAGATATTTAAATGTTCCTACACATGACTTTGTAGGTATTTCCATGTTTATACAGATGTCTTTGTAGATATTTCCATGTTTATTGAGATAGTGGTGCAGATATTTCCATGTTTACACAGATAGCGGTGTATATATTTCCATGTTTTTACAGATCCTGGTGTAGATATTTCCATGCTTCTACAGATACCGGTGTAGATATTTCCATGTTTATACAGACCGCAGTGTAGATATTTCCATGTTTATAGAGATAGCAGTGTAGATATTTCCATGTTTGTACAGATGGCGGTGTTGATGTTTCCATCTATACACAGATTGCCGTGTTGGTATTTCCATGTGTATACAGATGGCATTGTAGATATTTCCATGTTTATACAGATGGTGGTTTAGATATTTCCATGTTTACACAGATGACTGTATAGGTATTTCCCTGTTTATGCAGATGGTGGTGTAGTTATTTCCATGTTTATAGAGAAAGAGGTGTAGATATTTCCATATTTATACAGATAACGGAGTAGAAATTTCCATGTTTATACAGATATCAGTGTAAATATTTCCATGTTTATACAGATCGTGGTGTAGATATTTCCATGTTTATACAGATACCAGTGTAGATATTTCCATGTTTATAGAGACAGCGGTGTATTTATTTCCATGTTTATACAGATGGCGGCGCAGATATTTCCATGGATATGTAGATGGCGGTGTAGATATTTCCATGTTTATACAGATAGCTGTGGAGGTATTTCCATGTTTATACTGATCGTGGTGTAGATATTTCCATGTTTATAGAGGTGGCGGTGTGGATATTTCCATGTTCATAGAGATAGCGGTGTTGATTTTTCCATGTTTATACAGATAGCCGTGTGGATATTTCCATGTTTATACAGATAGGGGTGTAGATATTTCCATGTTTATACAGATAGCGGTGTAGATATTTCCATGTATATACAGATGGCTGTGTAGATATATCCATGTTTATACAGATGGCTGTGTAGATATTTCCATGTTTATACAGATGACTTTGTTGGTATTTCCATGTTTATACAGATGGCGGTGTAGGTTTTTCCATGTTTATAGAGATAGCTTTGAAGATATTTGCAGGTTTATACAGATAGCGGTGTAGATATTTCCATGTTTGTACAGATCGCGGTGTAGTTATTTCCATGTTTATACAGATCGCGGTGTAGATATTTCCATGTTTATATAGATGGTGGTGTAGATATTACCATGTTTATACAGATAGCGGTGTTGATATTTCCATGTTTATAAAGATCGTGTTGAAGATATTTCCATGTTTATACAGATCGCGGTGTAGATATTTCCATGTTTATACAGATCGCGGTGTAGATATTTCCATGTTTATACAGATAGCGGTGTAGATATTTCCATGTTTATACTGATATCGGTGTAGATATTTCCAAGTTTATAGAGATAGCGGTGTAGGTATTTCCATGTTTATAGACATAGCGGTGTAGATATTTCCATGTTTATATAGATGACGTTGTAGATATTTCCATGTTTATACCAATAGCGGTGTTGGTATTTCCACGTTTATACAGATAGCGATGTAGATATTTCCATGTTTATACAGTTCGCAGTGCAGATATTTATATCTTTATACAGATGGCTGTGTAGATATTTCCATGTGAATACAGATGGCCTTGTAGATATTTCCATGTTCATACAGATGACTGTATAGGTATTTCCATGATTTTTCAGATGGCAGTGCAGATATTTCCATGTTTATAGAGATACCGGTGTAGATATTTCCATGTTTGTACAGATGGCGGTGTTGATATTCCCATCTATACACAGATGGCCGTGTAGATATTTCCATGTTTATACAGATGGCGGCGTAGATATTTCCATGGACATGCCGATGGCGGTGTAGATATTTCCATGTTTATACAGATAGCGGTGTAGATAATTCCATGTTTACACAGATGGTGGTGTAGATATTTCCGTGTTTATACACATGGCGGTGAAGATAGTTCCATCTTTATGGAGATGGCAGTGTAGGTATTTTCATGTTTATTGGGATGGCTGTGTAGATATTTCCATATTTATAGAGATAGCGGTGTACATATTTCCATCTTTCTACAGATGGCAGTGGAGATAATTCCATGTTTATACAGATGGCCATGTTGATATTTCCATGTGTATACAGTTGGTATTGTAGGTATTTCCATGTTTATACAGATGGCAGTGTAGATATTTAAATGTTCCTACACATGACTGTGTAGGTATTTCCATGTTAATACAGATGTCTTTGTAGATATTTCCATGTTTATAGAGATAGCGGTGTAGATATTTCCATGTTTATACAGATAGAGGTGTAGATATTTCCATGTTTATACAGACTGCGGTGTAGATATTTCCAAGTTTATACAGATAGCGGTGCAGATATTTCCATGTTTATACAGATAGCGGTGTAGATATTTCCATGTTTACACAGATGGTGGTGTAGATATTTCCGTGCTTATACACATGGCGGAGTACATATTTCCATCTTTATGGAGATGGCAGTGTAGATAGTTTCATGTTTATAGAGATGGTGGTGTTGATATTTCCATATTTATAGAGATAGCGGTGTAGATATTTCCATCTTTCTACAGATGGCAGTGTAGATAATTCCATGTTTATACAGATGGACGTGTAGATATTTCCATGTGTATACAGATGGTATTGTAGTTATTTCCATGTTTATACAGATGGTGGTGAAGATATTTCCATGTTTATTCAGATGACTGTGTAGATATTTCCATGTTTTTACAGATGGCAGTGTAGTTTTGTCAATGTTTATAGAGATGGCGCTGCAGATATTTCCATGTTTATACAGATAACGGTGGAGGTATTTCCATGTTTATACAGAGAGCAGTGGAGATATTTCCATGTTTATACACATAGCGGTGTACATATTTGCATGTTTATAGAGAGAGCGGTGTAGGTATTTCCATGTTTATACAGATAGCGGTGCAGATATTTCCAGGTTTACACAGATGCCTATGCAGATATTTCCATATTTATACAGAGGGCTGTGTAGATATTTCTATGTTTATACAGATGGCAGTGTAGATATTTAAATGTTCCTACACATGACTGTGTGGTTATTTCCATTTTTATACAGATGTCTTTGTAGATATTTCCATGTTTATAGAGATAGCAGTGCAGATATTTCCAGGTTTATACAGATAGCGGTGTATATATTTCCATGTTTATACAGATCATGGTGTAGATATTTCCATGTTTGTACAGATACCGGTGTAGATATTTCCATGTTTATACAGACCGCAGTGTAGATATTTCCATGTTTATAGAGATAGCAGTGTAGATATTTCCATGTTTGTACAGATGGCGGTGTTGATGTTTCCATCTATACACAGATTGCCGTGTATGTATTTCCATGTGTATACAGATGGCGTTGTAGATATTTCCATGTTTATACAGATGGCGGTGTAGATATTTCCATGTTTACACAGATGACTGCATAGGTATTTCCATGTTCATACAGATGGCGGTGTAGATATTTCCATGTTTATAGAGATAGCGGTGTAGATATTTCCATATTTATACAGATAACGGTGTAGAAATTTCCATGTTTATACAGATAATGGTGTAAATATTTCCATGTTTATACAGATCACGGTGTAGATATTTCCATGTTTATAGAGATATCGGTGTAGATATTTCCCTGTTTATGCAGATAGAATTGAAGATATTTCCATGTTTATACAGATAGCAGTGGAGATATTTCCACTTTTACAGAGATAGCGGTTTAGATATTTCATATTTATACAGATAGCGGTGTAGATATTTCCATGTTTATACAGATTGCGGTGTAGATATTTCCATGTTTATACAGATAACGGTGTATACATTTCCATGTTTATACAGATCGCGGTGAAGATATTTATATCTTTATACAGATGGCATTGTAGATATTTCCTTATTCACACAGATGGCGGTGTAGATGTTTCCATGTTTATACAGATGGCGGAGTAGTTAGTTATATGTTTATGGAGATGTCAGTGTAGATATTTTCATGTTTATAGAAATAGCGGTGTAGATATTTCCATGTTTATAGAGGTAGCAGTGTAGATATTTACATGTTTATACAGATGGCTGTGTAGATAATTCCATGTGTATACCGATGGCATCGTAGATATTTCCATGTTTATACAGATGACTGTATAGGTATTTCCATGTTTTTACAGATGGCAGTGCAGATATTTCCATGTTTATACAGATAGCGGTGTAGATATTTCCATGTTTGTACAGATGGTGGTGTTGATATTTCCATCTATACACAGATGGCCGTGTAGATATTTCCATGTTTATACAGATGGCGGCATAGATATTTCCATGGATATGCAGATGGCGGTGAAGATATTTCCATGTTTATACAGAGAGCGGTGTAGATATTTCCATGTTTACACAGATGGTGGTGTAGATATTTCCGTGTTTATACACATGGCGGAGTAGATACTTCCATCTTTATGGAGATGGTAGTGTAGATATTTTCATGTTTATAGAGATGGCGGTTTAAATATTTCCATATTTATAGAGATAGCGGTGTAGATATTTCCATCTTTCTACAGATGGCAGTGTAGATAATTCCATGTTTTACAGATGGCCGTGTAGATATTTCCATGTGTATACAGATGGTATTGTAGGTATTTCCATGCTTATACAGATTGTGGTGCAGATATATCCAAGTTTATTGAGATGACTGTGTAGATATTTCCATGTTTTTACAGATGGCAGTGTAGATTTTTCAATGTTTATAGAGATGGCGCTGTAGATATTTCCATGTTTATACAGATAATGGAGGAGATATTTCCATGTATATAAAGAGAGCAGTGGAGATATTTCCATGTTTATACACATAGCGGTGTACATATTTCCATGATTATAGAGACAGCGGTGTAGGTATTTCCATGTTTATACAGATAGCGGTGCAGATATTACCAGGTTTACACAGATGCCTATGCAGAAATTTCCATATTCATACAGAGGGCTGTGTAGATATTTCTATGTTTATACAGATGGCAGTGTAGATATTTAAATGTTCCTAGCCATGACTGTGTAGGTATTTCCATGTTTATACAGATGTCTTTGTAGATATTTCCATGTTTATAGAGATAGCGGTGCAGACATTTCCATGTTTATACAGATAGCGGTGTATATATTTCAATGTTTATACAGATCATGGTGTAGATATTTCCATGTTTATACAGATACCGGTGTAGATATTTCCATGTTTATACAGACCGCAGTGTAGATATTTCCATGTTTATAGAGATAGCAGTGTAGATATTTCCATGTTTGTACAGATGGCGGTGTTGATGTTTCCATCTATACACAGATTGCCGTGTTGGTATTTCCATGTGTATACAGATGGCATTGTAGATATTTCCATGTTTATACAGATGGTGGTTTAGATATTTCCATGTTTACACAGATGACTGTATAGGTATTTCCCTGTTTATACAGATGGTGGTGTAGATATTTCCATGTTTATAGAGAAAGAGGTGTAGATATTTCCATATTTATACAGATAACGGAGTAGAAATTTCCATGTTTATACAGATATCGGTGTAAATATTTCCATGTTTATACAGATCGTGGTGTAGATATTTCCATGTTTATACAGATACCAGTGTAGATATTTCCATGTTTATAGAGACAGCGGTGTATTTATTTCCATGTTTATACAGATGGCGGCGCAGATATTTCCATGGATATGTAGATGGCGGTGTAGATATTTCCATGTTTATACAGATAGCAGTGTAGGTATTTCCATGTTTATACTGATCGTGGTGTAGATATTTCCATGTTTATAGAGATGGCGGTGTGGATATTTCCATGTTCATAGAGATAGCGGTGTTGATTTTTCCATGTTTATAGAGATAGCCGTGTGGATATTTCCATGTTTATACAGACAGGGGTGTAGATATTTCCATGTTTTTACAGATATCGGTGTAGATATTTCCATGTTTACACAGATTGCGGTGTAGGCATTTCCATCTTTCTACAGATGGCATTGTAGATATTTCCATGTTTATACAGATGGCGGTGTAGATATTTCCATGTTTATATAGATGGTGGTGTAGATATTACCATGTTTATACAGATAGCGATGTAGATATTTCCATGTTTATACAGATCGTGGTAAAGATATTTCCATGTTTATACAGATCGCGATGTTGGTATTTCCATGTTTATAGAGATTGCGGTGTAGATATTTCCATGTTTATACAGATTGCGGTGTAGATATTTCCATGTCTATACAGATAGCTGTGTAGATATTTCCATGTTTATAGAGATAGCGTTGTAGGTATTTCCGTGTTTATAGACATAGGGGTGTAGATATTTCCATGTTTATATAGATGGCGTTGTAGATATTTCCATGTTTATACCGATAGCATTGTTGGTATTTCCACGTTTATACAGATAGCGATGTAGGTATTTCAATGTTTATACAGATATCTTTGTAAGTATTTCCATTTTTATACAGATGGCGGTGTAGATATTTCGATGTTTATAGAGATAGCAGTGGAGGTATTTCCATGATTATACAGATGGCGGTGTAGATATTTCGATGTTTATAGAGATAGCAGTGGAGATATTTCCATGTTTATACAGATAGCGGTGTAGATATTTCCATGTTTATACTGATCGTGGTGTAGATATTTCCATGTTTATAGAGATGGCGGTGTAGATATTTCCATGTTCATAGAGACAGCGGTGTTGATTTTTCCATGTTTATAGAGATAGCGGTGTGGATATTTCCATGTTTATACAGATCACGGTGTAGATATTTCCTTGTTTATACAAATTGCGGTGTAGTTATTTCCATGTTTATACAGATAGCGGTGTAGATATTTCCATGTATATACAGATGGCTGTGTAGATATATCCATGTTTATACAGATGGCTGTGTAGATATTTCCATGTTTATACAGATGACTTTGTTGGTATTTCCATGTTTATACAGATGGCGGTGTAGGTTTTTCCACGTTTATAGAGATAGCTTTGAAGATATTTGCAGGTTTATACAGATAGCAGTGTAGATATTTCCATGTTTATACAGATCGCGGTGTAGATATTTCCATGTTTATACAGATAGCGGTGTAGATATTTCCATGTTTATACAGATTGCGGTGTAGAAATTTCCATGTTTATAGAGATAGCAGTGTAGTTATTTCCATGTTTATAGACATAGCGGTGTAGATATTTCCATGTTTGTATAGATGGCGTTGTAGATATTTCTATGTTTATACCGATAGCGGTGTTGGTATTTCCACGTTTATACAGATAGCGATGTATATATTTCCATGTTTCTACAGCTCGCGGTGAAGATATTTATATCTTTACACAGAAAGCATTGTAGATATTTCCTTATTCACAGAGATGGCGGTGCAGATGTTTCCATGTTTATACAGATGGCGGAGTAGTTAGTTATATGTTTATGGAGATGTCAGTGTAGATATTTTCATGTTTATAGAAATAGCGGTGTAGATATTTCCATGTTTATAGAGGTAGCAGTGTAGATAATTACATGTTTATACAGATGGCTGTGTAGATATTTCCATGTGTATACCGATGGCATCGTAGATATTTCCATGTTTATACAGATGACTGTATAGGTATTTCCATGTTTTTACAGATGGCAGTGCAGATATTTCCATGTTTATACAGATAGCGGTGTAGATATTTCCATGTTTGTACAGATGGTGGTGTTGATATTTCCATCTATACACAGATGGCCGTGTAGATATTTCCATGTTTATACAGATGGCGGCGTAGATATTTCCATGGATACGCAGATGGCGGTGTAGATATTTCCATGTTTATACAGAGAGCGGTGTAGATATTTCCATGTTTACACAGATGGTGGTGTAGATATTTCCGTGTTTATACACATGGCGGAGTAGATACTTCCATCTTTATGGAGATGGTAGTGTAGATATTTTCATGTTTATAGAGATGGCGGTGTAGATATTTCCATATTTATAGAGATAGCGGTGTAGATATTTCCATCTTTCTACAGATGGCAGTGTAGATAATTCCATGTTTATACAGATGGCCGTGTAGATATTTCCATGTGTATACAGATGGTATTGTAGGTATTTCCATGCTTATACAGATTGTGGTGTAGATATATCCAAGTTTATTGAGATGACTGTGTAGATATTTCCATGTATTTACAGATGGCAGTGTAGATTTTTCAATGTTTATAGAGATGGCACTGTAGATATTTCCATGTTTATACAGATAATGGAGGAGATATTTCCATGTTTATAAAGAGAGCAGTGGAGATATTTCCATGTTTATACACATAGCGGTGTACATATTTCCATGATAATAGAGACAGCGGTGTAGGTATTTCCATGTTTATACAGATAGCGGTGCAGATATTACCAGGTTTACACAGATGCCTATGCAGAAATTTCCATATTCATACAGAGGGCTGTGTAGATATTTCTATGTTTATACAGATGGCAGTGTAGATATTTAAATGTTCCTAGCCATGACTGTGTAGGTATTTCCATGTTTATACAGATGTCTTTGTAGATATTTCCATGTTTATAGAGATAGCGGTGCAGACATTTCCATGTTTATACAGATTGCGGTGTAGATATTTCCATGTTTATACAGAAGGCGGAGTAGATATTTCCATGTTTATAGAGATAGCGGTGAAGATATTTCCATATTTATACTGATAACGGTGTAGAAATTTCCATGTTTATACAGGTCACGGTGTAGATATTTCCATGTTTATAGAGATAGCGGTGTAGATATTTCCATGTTTATACAGATAGCGGTGTAGATATTTCCATGTTTATACACACCGCTGTGTAGATATTTCCATGTTTATACAGATAGCGGTGCAGATATTTCCATGTTTGTACAGATGGCGGTGTTGATATTTCCATCTATACACAGATGACCGTGTAGATATTTCCATGTTTATACAGATGGCGGCGCAGATATTTCCATGGATATGTAGATGGTGGTGTAGATATTTCCATGTTTATACAAATAGCGGTGTAGTTATTTGCATGTTTATATAGATAGCGGTGTAGATATTACCATGTATATACACATGGCTGTGTAGATATTTCCATGTTTATACAGATGGCGGTGCAGATATTTCCATGTTAATACAGATAACTTTGTAAGTATTTCCATGTTTATACAGATGGCGGTGTAGACATTTCCATGTTTATAGAGAGCAGTGGAGATATTTCCTTGTTTATACATATAGCGGTGGAGTTAGTTCCATGTTTATACAGATAGCGGTGTAGATATTTCCATGTTTATACTGATCGTGGTGTACATATTTCCATGTTTATAGAGATGGCTGTGTAGATATTTCCATGTTCATAGAGATAGCGGTGTTAATTTTTCCATGTTTATAGAGGTAGCGGTGTAGATATTTCCATGTTTATACAGATAGGGTTGTAGATATTTCCATGTTTTTACAGATATCGGTGTAGATATTTCCATGTTTGCACTGATTGAGGTGTAGATATTTCCATCTTTCTACACATGTCATTGAAGTTATATCCATGTTTATACAGATGGCGGTGTAGATATTTCCATGTTTATATAGATGGTGGTGTAGGTATTACCATGTTTATACAGATGGTGGTGTAGGTATTAGCATGTTTATACAGATGACTGTATAGGGATTTCCATGTTTTTACAGATGGCAGTGCAGATATGTCCATGTTTATAGAGATAACAGTGTAGATATTTCCATGTTTGTACAGATGGTGGTGTTGATATTTCCATCTATACACAGATGGTCGTGTGGACATTTCCATGTTTATACAGATGGCGGCGTAGATATTTCCATGGACATGCAGATAGCGGTGTAGATATTTCCATGTTTATACAGATAGTGGTGTAGATATTTCCATGTTTACACAGATGGTGGTTTAGATGTTTCCGTGTTTATACACATGGTGGAGTAGATACTTCCATCTTTATGGAGATGGCAATGTAGATATTTTCATGTTTATAGAGATGGCGGTGTAGATATTTCCATATTTATATAGATTGCGGTGTAGATATTTCCATGTATATACAGATGGCTGTGTAGATATTTCCATGTTTATACAGATGGCCTTGTAGATATTTCCATGTTTATACAGATGACATAGCAAGTATTACCATGTTTATACAGATAGCGGTGTACATATTTCCATGTTTATTCAGATCGTGGTGAAGATATTTCCGTGTTTATACAGATCGCGGTCTTGATATTTCCATGTTTATACAGATCGCGGTGTAGTTATTTCCATGTTTATACAGACAGCGGTGTTGATATTTCCATGTTTATACTGATCGTGGTGTAGATATTTCCATGTTTATAGAGATGGTGGTGTAGATATTTCCATGTTCATAGAGATAGCGGTGTTGATTTTTCCATGTTTATAGAGATAGCGGTGTGGATATTTCCATGTTTATACAGATAGGGGTGTAGATATTTCCATGTTTATACAGATCACGGTGTAGATATTTGATTGTTTATACAAATAGCGGTGTAGTTATTCCCATGTTTATACAGATAGCAGTGTAGATATTTCCATGTATATACAGATGGCTGTGTAGATATTTCCATGTTTATACAGATGGCTGTGTAGATATTTCCATGTTTATACAGATGACTTTCTAGGTATTTCCATGTTTGTACCGATGGTGGTGTAGATATTTCCAAGTTTATAGAGATAGCTGTGTAGATATTTCCATGTTTATACAGATGGCTGTGTAGATATTTCCATGTTTATACAGATGACTTTGTAGGTATTTCCATGTTTATACAGATGGCGGTGTAGATATTTCCATGTTCATAGAGATAGCTGTGTAGATATTTCCATGTTTATACAGATCGCGGTGTAGATATTTCCATGTTTATACAGATAGCGGTGTATTTATTTCCATGTGTATACAGATAGCGGTGTAGATATTTCCATGTTTATAAAGATCGTGTTGAAGATATTTCCATGTTTATACAGATCGCGGTGTAGATATTTCCATGTTTATACAGATCGCGGTGTAGATATTTCCATGTTTATACAGATAGCGGTGTAGATATTTCCATGTTTATACTGATAGCGGTGTAGATATTTCCAAGTTTATAGAGATAGCGGTGTAGGTATTTCCATGTTTATAGACATAGCGGTGTAGATATTTCCATGTTTATATAGATGACGTTGTAGATATTTCCATGTTTATACAGTTCGCAGTGCAGATATTTATATCTTTATACAGATGGCTGTGTAGATATTTCCATGTGTATACAGATGGCCTTGTAGATATTTCCAGGTTCATACAGATGACTGTATAGGTATTTCCATGATTTTTCAGATGGCAGTGCAGATATTTCCATGTTTATAGAGATACCAGTGAAGATATTTCCATGTTTGTACAGATGGCAGTGTTGATATTCCCATCTATACACAGATGGCCGTGTAGATATTTCCATGTTTATACAGATGGCGGCGTAGATATTTCCATGGACATGCCGATGGCGGTGTAGATATTTCCATGTTTATACAGATAGCGGTGTAGATAATTCCATGTTTACACAGATGGTGGTGTAGATATTTCCGTGTTTATACACATGGCGGTGTAGATAGTTCCATCTTTATGGAGATGGCAGTGTAGATATTTTCATGTTTATAGAGTTGGCTGTGTAGATATTTCCATATTTATAGAGATAGCGGTGTACATATTTCCATCTTTCTACAGATGGCAGTGGAGATAATTCCATGTTTATACAGATGGCCATGTTGATATTTCCATGTGTATACAGTTGGTATTGTAGGTATTTCCATGTTTATACAGATGGCAGTGTAGATATTTAAATGTTCCTACACATGACTGTGTAGGTATTTCCATGTTAATACAGATGTCTTTGTAGATATTTCCATGTTTATACAGATAGCGGTGCAGATATTTCCATGTTTATACAGATAGCGGTGTAGATATTTCCATGATTACACAGATGGTGGTGTAGATATTTCCGTGTTTATACACATGGCAGAGTAGATATTTCCATCTTTATGGAGATGGCAGTGTAGATAGTTTCATGTTTATAGAGATGGTGGTGTTGATATTTCCATATTTATAGAGATAGCGGTGTAGATATTTCCATCTTTCTACAGATGGCAGTGTAGATAATTCCATGTTTATACAGATGGACGTGTAGATATTTCCATGTGTATATAGATGGTATTGTAGGTATTTCCATGTTTATACAGATGGTGGTGAAGATATTTCCATGTTTATTCAGATGACTGTGTAGATATTTCCATGTTTTTACAGATGGCAGTGTAGTTTTCTCAATGTTTATAGAGATAGCGCTGCAGATATTTCCATGTTTATACAGATAACGGTGGAGATATTTCCATGTTCATACAGAGAGCAGTGGAGGTATTTCCATGTTTATACACATAGCGGTGTACATATTTCCATGTTTATAGAGACAGCGGTGTAGTTATTTCCACGTTTATACAGATAGCGTTGCAGATATTTACAGGTTTACACAGATGCCTATGCAGATATTTCCATATTTATACAGAGGGCTGTGTAGATATTTCTATGTTTATACAGATGGCAGTGTAGATATTTAAATGTTCCTACACATGACTGTGTAGTTATTTCCATTTTTATACAGATGTCTTTGTAGATATTTCCATGTTTATAGAGATAGCAGTGCAGATATTTCCAGGTTTATACAGATAGCGGTGTATATATTTCCATGTTTATACAGATCATGGTGTAGATATTTCCATGTTTGTACAGATACCGGTGTAGATATTTCCATGTTTATACAGACCGCAGTGTAGATATTTCCATGTTTATAGAGATAGCAGTGTAGATATTTCCATGTTTGTACAGATGGCGGTGTTGATGTTTCCATCTATACACAGATTGCCGTGTATGTATTTCCATGTGTATACAGATGGCGTTGTAGATATTTCCATGTTTATACAGATGGCGGTGTAGATATTTCCATGTTTACACAGATGACTGCATAGGTATTTCCATGTTCATACAGATGGCGGTGTAGATATTTCCATGTTTATAGAGATAGCAGTGTAGATATTTCCATATTTATACAGATAACGGTGTAGAAATTTCCATGTTTATACAGATAGCGGTGTAAATATTTCCATGTTTATACAGATAGTGGTGTAGATATTTCCATGTTTATACAGATAGAGGTGTATTGATTTCCATGTTTATACAAATGGCAGTGTATATATTTCCAAGTTTATAGAGATAACAGTGTAGATATTTCCAAGTTTGTACAGACGGCAGTGTTGATGTTTACATCTATACACAGATTGCCGTGTAGGTATTTCCATGTGTATACAGATGGCATTGTAGATATTTCCATGTTTATACATATGGTGGTGTAGATATTTCCATGTTTATACAGATGGCGGTGTAGATATTTCCATGTTTATACAGATAACTTTGTAAGTATTTCCATGTTTATACAGATGGCAGTGTAGATATTTCGATGTTTATAGAGATAGCAGTGGAGATATTTCCATGTTTATACAGATAGCGGTGTAGATATTTCCATGTTTATACTGATCGTGGTGTAGATATTTCCATGTTTATAAACCTGGCGGTGTAGATATTTCCATGTTCATAGAGATAGCGGTGTTGATTTTTCCATGTTTACAGAGATAGCGGTGTGGATATTTCCATGTTTATACAGATAGGGGAGTAGATATTTCCATGTTTATAGAGATGGCAGTGTAGATATTTCCATGTTTATACAGATCACGGTGTAGATATTTGCTTGTTTAAACAAATAGCGGTGTATTTATTTCCATGTTTATACAGATAGCGGTGTAGGTATTTCCATGTATATACAGATGGTTGTGTAGATATTTCCATGTTTATACCGATGGCTGTGTAGATATTTCCATGTTTATGCAGATGACTTTGTAGTTATTTCCATGTTTATACAGATGGCGGTGTCGGTATTTCCATGTTTATAGAGATAGCTGTGTAGATATTTCCATGTTTATTCAGATAGCGGTGTTGATATTTCCATGTATATACAGATCGTGGTGAAGATATTTCCATGTTTATAGAGATCGCGGTGTAGATATTTCCATGTTCATACAGATCGCGTTGTAGATATTTCAATGTTTATACAGATAGCGGTGTAGATATTTCCATGTTTATAGAGATAGCTGTGTAGGTATTTAAATGTTTATAGACATAGCGGTGTACATATTTCCATGTTTATATAGATGGCGTTGTAGATATTTCCATGTTTATACCGATAGCGGTGTTGGTATTTCCACGTTTATACAGATAGCGTTGTAGATATTTCCATGTTTATGCAGCTCGCGGTGCAGATATTTATATCTTTATACAGATGGCATTGTAGATATTTCCTTGTTCACACAGATGGCGGTGTAGATGTTTCCATGTTTATACAGATGGCGGAGTAGTTAGTTCCATATTTATGGAGAGGGCAGTGTAGATATTTTCATGTTTATAGAGATGGCGGTGTAGATATTTCCATGTTTACAGAGATAGCAGTGTAGATATTTACATGTTTATACAGATGGCTGTGTAGATATTTCCATGCGTATACAGATGGCATTGTAGATATTTCCATGTTTATACAGATGACTGTATAGGTATTTCCATGTTTTTACGGATGGCAGTGCAGATATTTCCATGTTTACAGAGATAGTTGTGTAGATATTTCCATGTTTGTACAGTTGGCGGTGTTGATATTTCCATCTATACACAGATGGCCGTGTAGATATTTCCATGTTTATACAGATGGCGGTGTAGATATTTCCATGGACATGCAGATGGCGGTGTAGATATTTCCATGTTTACACAGATGGTGGTGCAGATATTTCCGTGTTTATACACATGGCGGAGTAGATACTTCCATCTTTATGTAGATGGCAATGTAGATATTTTCATGTTTATACAGATGGCGGTGTAGATATTTCCATATTTATAGAGATAGCGGTGTAGATATTTCCATCTTTCTACAGATGGCAGTGTAGATATTTCCATGTTTATACAGATGGCCGTGTAGTTATTTCCATATTTATACAGATGTCTGTGTAGATATTTCCATGTGTATACAGATGGTATTGTAGGTATTTCCATGTTTATACAGATGGTGGTGTAGATATTTCCATGTTTATACAGTTGGCGGTGTAGATATTTCCATGTTTTTAGAGATGACAGTGTAGATATTTCAATGTTTATAGAGATGGCGCTGTAGATATTTCCATGTTTATACAGATAACGGTGGAGATATTTCCATGTTTATACAGAGAGCAGTGGAGATATTTCCATGTTTATAGACATAGCGGTGTACATATTTCCATGTTTATAGAGACAGCGGTGTAGGCATTTCCATGTTTATACAGATAGCGGTGCAGATATTTCCATGTTTACACAGATGCCTATGCAGATATTTCCATATTTATACAGGGGGCTTTGTAGATATTTCTATGTTTATACAGATGGCAGTGTAGATATTTATATGTTCCTACACATGACTGTGTAGGCATTTCCATGTTTATACAGATGTCTTTGTAGATATTTCCATGTTTATAGACATAGAGGTGCAGATATTTCCATGTTTATACAGATAGCGGTGTATATATTTCCATGTTTATACAGATCATGGTGTAGATATTTCCATGTTTATAGAGATAGCGGTGTAGATATTTCCATATTTATACATATAATGGTGTAGAAATTTACATGTTTATACAGATAGCGGTATAGATATTTCCATGTTTATATAGATAGCGGTGTAGTTATTTCCATGTATATACAGATGGCGGTGTAGATATTTCCATGTTTATACAGATAACTTTGTAAGTATTTCCATGTTTATACAGGTAGCGGTGTAGATATTTCCATGTTTATACAGATTGTGGTGAAGACATTTCCATGTTTATACAGATCGCGGTGTAGACATTTCCATGTTTATACAGATCGCGGTGTAGATATTTCCATGTTTATACAGATAGCGGTGTAGATATTTCCATGTTTATACATATAGCGGTGTAGATATTTCCATATTTATACAGATAACGGTGTAGAAATTTCCATGTTTATACAGATAGCAGTATAAATATTTCCATGTTTATACAGATCACGGTGTAGATATTCCCATGTTTATAGAGAGAGTGGTGTAGATATTTCCATGTTTATACAGATAGCGGTGTAGATATTTCCATGTTTATACAGACTGCGGTGTAGATATTTCCATGGTTATACAGATAGCGGTGCAGATAATTCCATGTTTGTACAGATGGCGGTGTTGATATTTCCATCTATACACAGATGACCGTGTAGATATTTCCATGTTTATACAGATGGCGGCGCAGATATTTCCATGGATATGTATATGCTGGTGTAGTTATTTCCATGTTTATACAGATAGCAGTGTAGTTATTTCTATGTTTGTATAGATAGCGATGTAGATATTTCCATGTATATACACGTGGCTGTGTAGATATTTCCATGTTTATACAGATGGCGGTGTAGATATTTCCATGTTTATACAGATAACTTTGTAAGTATTTCCATGTTTATACAGATGGTTGTGTAGATATTTCGATGTTTATAGAGATAGCACTGGAGATATTTCCATGTTTATACAGATAGCGGTGTAGATGTTTCCATGTTTATTGTGATCGTGGTGTATTTATTTCCATGTTCATACAAATGGCGGTGTAGATATTTCCATGTTCATAGAGAGAGCAGTGTTGATTTTTCCATGTTTTTAGAGATAGAGGTGTGGATATTTCCATGATTATACAGATAGGGGTGTAGATATTTCCATGTTCATAGAGATGGCGGTGTAGATATTTCCATGTTTATACAGTTCACGGTGTAGATATTTGCTTGTTTATACAAATAGCGGTGTAGTTATTTCCATGTTTATACAGATAGCGGTGTTGATATTTCCATGTACATACAGATGGCTGTGTAGATATTTCCATGTTTATACAGATGACTTTGTAGGTATTTCCATGTTTATACTGATGGCGGTGTAGGTATTTCCATGTTTATAGAGATAGCTGTGTAGATATTTCCATGTTTATACAGATAGCGGTGTAGATATTTCCATCTTTATACATATCGCAGGGTAGATATTTCCATGTTTATACAGATAGCGGTGTAGATATTTCCATGTTTTTACAGATATCGGTGTAGGTATTTCGATGTTTACACAGATTGCGTGGTAGATATTTCAATCTTTCTACAGATTTCATTGTAGATATTTCCATGTTTATATAGATGGTGGTGTAGATATTACCATGTTTATACAGCTAGCGGTGTAGATATTTCCATGTATATACAGATCTTGGTGAAGATATTTCCATGTTTATACAGATAGCGGTGGAGATATTTCCCTGTTTATACAGATAGCGATGTAGATATTTCCATGTTTATACAGATAACGGTGTAGGTATTTCCAAGTTTATAGAGATAGCGGTGTAGATATTTCCATGTTTATACAGATGGCTGTGTAGATATTTCCATGTTTGTACAGATGGCAGTGTAGATATTTCCATGTTTATACAGATGGCTCTGTAGATATTTCCATGTTTATACAGATGGCACTGTAGATATTTCCATGTTTATACAGATAGCTGTGTAGATATTTCCATGTTTACAGAGATAGCGGTGTAGATATTTCCATCTTTGCACAGATTGCGGTGTAGGTATTGCCAAATTTCCACAGATTGCGGTGTAGATATTTCCAAGTTTACACAGATAGCTGTGTAGATATTTCCATGTTTACAGAGATAGCATTGTAGATATTTCCATGTTTATACAGATTGCGGTGTAGTTATTTCCATGTTGATACTGATAGTGGTGTAGATATTTCCATGTTTATACAGGTAGCGGTGTAGAAATTCCCATGTTTATACAGATCGCTTTGTAGACATTTCCATCTTTCTACAGATGTCAGTGTAGATATTTCCAAGTTTATACAGATGGCAGTGTAGATATTCCCATGTTTTTACAGATGTGTGTGTAGATATTTCCATGTATTTGCAGATGGCGGTGTAGATATTTCCATGTTTATAGGGATGGCGGTGTAGTTATTTCTATGTTTATAGAGATAGCGGTGTAAATATTTCCATACTTATAGTGATGGTGGTGTAAGTATTTTCATGTTTATAGATATAGCGGTGTAGATATTTCCATGTTTATACAGATAACGGTGTTGGTATTTCCATGTTTATAGAGATAGCGGTGTAGATATTTCCATGTTTACGCAGATAGCATTGTACATACTTCCATGTTTATACAGATAGCTGTGTAGATATTTCCATGTTTATACAGAAATCGGTGTAGATATCTCCATGTTTATACAGATAGCGGTGGAGATATTTCCCTGTTTAGAGAGATAGCGGTGTAGATATTTCCATCTTAATACAGATTGCAGTGTAGATATTTCCATGTTTATACAGATAGCGGTGTAGATATTTTCATGTCTATAGAGGTAGCGGTGTAGCTATTTCCATATTTATACAGATTGCGGTGTAGATATTTCCATCTTAATAGAGATGGCGGTGTAGATATTTCCATGATTATACACATAGAAATGAAGATATTTCCTTGTTTATACAGATAGTGGTGTAGATATTTCCAAGTTTATACAGATGGCGGTGTAGATACATCCATGTTTCTGAAGATGGCGGTGTAGTTATTTTCATGTTTATAGAGATGACGGTGTAGAAATTTCCATGTATATAGAGATTGCAGTGTAGATATTTCCATGTTTATAGAGATAGCGGTGTAGATATTTCCATATTTATACAGATAGCGGTGTAGGTATTTCCATGTTTATACAGATTGCGGTGTAGATATTTCCATGTTTATACAGATAGCAGTGGAGATATTTCCATGTTTATAGAGACTGCGGTATAGATATTTCCATGTTTATACAGATAGCGGTGTAGATATTTCCATGTTTACAGAGATAGCAGTGTATATATTTCTATCTTTGCACAGATTGCTGTGTAGATATTTCCATTTTTACACAGATAGCTGTGTAGATATTTCTAAGTTTACACAGATAGCTGTGTGCAGATATTTCCATGTTTACAAAGATTGCGGTGTAGATATTTCCATCTTTCTACAGATGGCATTGTAGATATTTCCATGTTTATACAGATGGCAGTGTAGATATTTCCATGTTTATATAGATGGTGGTGTAGATTTTACCATGTTTATACAGATAGCATTGTAGATATTTCCATGTTTATACAGATCGTGGTGAAGGTATTTCCATGTTTATACAGATCGCGGTGTAGATATTTCCATGTTTATACAGGTAGTGGTGTAGATATTTCCATGTTTATAGACATAGCGGTGTAGATCTTTTCAGGTTTATATAGATGGCGTTGTAGATATTTCCATGTTTATACCGATAGCGGTGTTGGTATTTCCACGTTTTTACAGATAGCGATGTAGATATTTCCATGTTTATACAGCTCGCAGTGCAGATATTTGTATCTTTATACAAATGGCATTGTAGATATTTCCTTTTTCACACAGATGGCGGTGTAGATGTTTCTATGTTTATACAGATGGCGAATGAGTTATTTCCATGTTTATGGAGATGGCAGTGTAGATATTTTCATGTTTATAGAGATAGCAGTGTAGATATTGACATGCTAATACAGATTGCCGTGTAGGTATTTCCATGTGTATACAGATGGCATTGTAGATATTTCCATGTTTATACAGATGGTGGTGTAGATATTTCCATGTTTACACAGATGACTGTATAGGTATTTCCATGTTTATACAGATGGCGGTGTAGATATTTCCATGTTTATAGAGATAACGGTGTAGATATTTCCATGTTTATACAGATCGCGGTGTAGATATTTCCATGTTTATACAGATAGCGGTGTTGATATTTCCATGTTTATACTGATCGTGGTGTAGATATTTCCATGTTTATAGAGATGGTGGTGTAGATATTTCCATGTTCATAGAGATAGCGGTGTTGATTTTTCCATGTTTATAGAGATAGCGGTGTGGATATTTCCATGTTTATACAGATAGGGGTGTAGATATTTCCATGTTTATAGAGATGGCGGTGTAGATATTTCCATGTTTATACAGATCACGGTGTTGATATTTGCTTGTTTAAACAAATAGAGGTGTAGTTATTCCCATGTTTATACAGATAGCAGTGTAGATATTTCCATGTATATACAGATGGCTGTGTAGATATTTCCTTGTTTATACAGATGGCTTTGTAGATACTTCCATGTTTATACAGATGACTTTCTAGGTATTTCCATGTTTATACAGATGGCGGTGTAGATATTTTCATGTTTATAGAGATAGCTGTGTAGATATTTCCATGTTTATACAGATGGCCGTGTAGATATTTCCATGTTTATACAGATAGCGGTGTAGATATTTCCATGTTTACACAGATGTTGGTGTAGATATTTCCGTGTTTATACACATGGCGGAGTAGATACTTCCATCTTTATGGAGGTGGGAGTGTAGATATTTTCATCTTTATAGAGATGGTGGTGTAGATATTTCCATATTTATAGAGATAGCGGTGTAGATATTTCCATCTTTCTACAGATGACAGTGTAGTTATTTCCATGTTGATAGAGATGACGGTGTAGATATATCCATATTTATACAGATGTCTGTGTAGGTATTTCCATGTCTATACAGATGGTATTGTAGGTAATTCCATGGTTATACAGATGGTGGTGTGGATATTTCCATGTTTATTCAGATGACTGTGTAGATATTTCCATGTTTTTAAAGATGGCAGTGTAGATATTTCAATGTTTATAGGGATGGCGCTGTAGATATTTCCGTGTTTATACAGATAACGGTGGACATATTTCCATGTTTATACAGAGAGCAGTGGAGATATTTCCATGTTTATACACATAGCGGTGTACATATTTCCATGTTTATAGAGACAGCGGTGTAGGTATTTCCATGTTTATACAGATAGCGGTGCAGATATTTCCATGTTTATACATATGCCTATACAGATATTTCCATATTTATACAGAGGGCTGTGTAGATAATTCTATGTTTATACAGATGGCAGTGTAGATATTTAAATGTTTCTACACATGACTGTGTAGGTATTTCCATGTTTATACAGATGTCTTTGTAGATATTTCCATGTTCATAGAGACAGCTGTGCAGATATTTCCGTGTTTATAGAGATAGCGGTGTATATATTTCCATGTTTATACAGATCGTGGTGTAGATATTTCCATGTTTATACAGATACCGGTGTAGATATTTCCATGTTTATACAGACCGCAGTGTAGATATTTCCATGTATATAGAGATAGCAGTGTAGATAATTCCATGTATGTACAGATGGCGGTGTTGATGTTTCCATCTATACACAGATTGCCATGTAAGTATTTCCATGTGTATACAGATGACATTGTAGATATTTGCATGTTTATACAGATGGTGGAGTAAATATTTCCATGTTTACAAAGATGACTGTATAGGTATTTCCATGTTTATACAGATGGCGGTGTAGATATTTCCATGTTTATAGAGATAACGGTGTAGATATTTCCATATTTATACAGATAGCGGTGTAGATATTTCCATGTTTATAGAGATAGCGGTGTAGATATTTCCATGTTTATATGGATAGCGGAGTAGATATTTCCATGTTTATAAAGACCGCGGTGTAGATATTTCCAAGTTTATACAGTTAGCGGTGCAGATATTTCCATGTTTGTACAGATGGCGGTTTTGATATTTCCATCTATACACACATGACCGTGTTGATATTTCCATGTTTATACAAATGGCGGCGCAGATATTTCTATGGATAAGTAGATGGTGGTGTAGATATTTCCATGTATACTCAGATAGCGCTGTTCTTATTTCCATGTTTCTATAGAGAGCGGTGTAATTATTTCCATGTATGTACACATGTCTGTGTAGATATTTCCATGTTTATACAGATGGCGGTGTAGATATTTCCATGTTTATACAGATAACTTTCTAAGTATTTCCATCTTTATACAGATGGCGGTGTAGATATTTCGATGTTTATAGAGATAGCAGTGGAGATATTTCCATGTTTATACAGATAGCGGTGTAGATATTTCCATGTTTATACTCATCACGGTGTAGATATTTCCATGTTTATAGAGTTGGCGGTGTAGATATTTCCATGTTCATAGAGATAGTGGTGTTGATTTTTCCATGTTTATAGAGATAGCTGTGTGGATATTTCCATGTTTATACAGATAGGGGTGTAGATATTTCCATGTTTATAGAGATGGCGGTGTAGATATTTCCATGTTTATACAGATCGCGGTGTAGATATTTCCATGTTTATACACATCATGGTGTAGATATTTCCATGTTTATAAAGATCGCGGTGTTGATATTACCATGTTTATAGGGATAGCGGTGCAAATATTTCCACATTTATACAGATAGCGGTGTAGTTATTAGCATGTTTATACAGATGGCGGTGTAGATATTTCCATGTGTAAACAAATGTCTGTGTATATATTTCCATGTTTAAACAGATGGCGGTGTAGATATTTCCTTGTTTATACAAAAAGCGGTGTAGATATGTCCATGTTTATACAGATAGCGGTGTAGATATTTCCATGTATATACAGATGGCTGTGTAGATATTTCCATGTTTATACAGATGGCTGTTTAGATATTTACATGTTTATACAGATGACTTTGTAGGTATTTCCATGTTTATACAGATGGCGGTTTAGATATTTCCATGTTTATAGAGATAGCTGTGTGGATATTTCCATGTATACACAGATAGCGGTTTAGATATTTCCATGTTTATACAGATAGCGGTGTAGATATTTCCACGCTTATACAGATGGCGGTGTAGATATTTCCATCTTTCTACAAATGGCTGTGTAGATATTTCCATGTTTATGTATATAGCAGTGTAGATATTTTCTTGTTTATGTAGATGGCGTTGTAGATACCTCCATGTTTAAAGAGATGGCGGTGTGTATATTTCCATGTAGATGGAGATAGCGGTATAGATATTTCCATGTTTATATAGAGAGCGGTGTAGTTATTTCCATGTATGTACACATGGCTGTGTAGATATTTCCATGTTTATACAGATGGCGGTGTAGATATTTCCATGTTTATACAGATAACTTTCTAATATTTCCATCTTTATACACATGGCGGTGTAGATATTTCGATGTTTATAGAGATAGCAGTGGAGATATTTCCATGTTTACACAGATAGCGGTGCAGTTTTTTCCATGTTTATATAGAGAGCGGTGTAGATAATTCCATGTATATACACATGCCTGTGTAGATATTTCCATGTTTTTACAGATGGCGGTGTAAATATTTCCATGTTTATACAGATAACTTTGTAAGTATTTCCATGTTTATACAGATGGGGGTGTAGATATTTCGATGTTTATAGAGATAGCAGTGGAGATATTTCCATGTTTATACAGATAGCGGTGTAGATATTTCCATGTTTATACTGATCGCGGTGTAGATATTTCCATGTTTATAGAGTTGGCGGTGTAGTTATTTCCATGTTTATTGAGATAGCAGTGTAGGTATTTCCATGTTTATTGAGATAGCAGTGTAGATATTTCCATGTTTATACATATAGCGGTGTAGATATTTCCATGTTTATACAGACCGCGGTGTAGATATTTTCATGTTTATACAGATAGCGGTGCAGATATTTCCATGTTTGTACAGATGACGGTCTTGATATTTCCGTCTATACACAGATGAACGTGTAGAATATTTCCATGTTTATACAGACGGTGGAGCAGATATTTCCATGGATATGTAGATGGCGGTGTAGATATTTCCATGTTTATACAGATAGCGGTGTATTTATTTCCATGTTTATATAGATAGCGGTGTAGATATTTCCATGTATATACAGATGGCTGTGTCGATATTTGCATGTTTATACAGATGGCGTTGTAGATATTTCCATGTTTATACAGATAACATATCAAGTATTAGCATGTTTATACAGATAGCGGTGTACATATTTCCATGTTTATACAGATCGTGGTGAAGATATTTCCATGTTTATACAGATCGCGGTGTAGATATTTCCATGTTTATACAGATCGCGGTGTAGATATTTCCATGTTTATACAGATAGCGGTGTTGATATTTCCATGTTTATACTGATCGTGGTGTAGATATTTCCATGTTTATAGAGATGGTGGTGTAGATATTTCCATGTTCATAGAGATAGCGGTGTTGATTTTCCCATGTTTATAGAGATAGCGGTGTGGATATTTCCATGTTTATACAGATAGGGGTGTAGATATTTCCATGTTTATAGAGATGGCGGTGTAGATATTTCCATGTTTATACAAATCACGGTGTTGATAGTTGCTTGTTTATACAAATAGAGGTGTAGTTATTCCCATGTTTATACAGATAGCAGTATAGATATTTCCATATATATACAGATGCCTGTGTAGATATTTCCATGTTTATACAGATGGCTGTGTAGGTATTTCCATGTTTATACAGATGACTTTCTAGGTATTTCCATGTTTATACAGATGGCGGTGTAGATATTTTCATGTTTATAGAGATAGCTGTGTAGATATATCCATGTTTATACAGATGGCCGTGTAGATATTTCCATGTTTATACAGATAGCTGTGAAGATATTTCCATGTTTACACAGATGTTGGTGTAGATATTTCCGTGTTTATACACATGGCGGAGTAGATACTTCCATCTTTATGGAGGTGGCATTGTAGATATTTTCATGTTTATAGAGATGGTGGTGTAGATATTTCCATATTTATAGAGATAGCGGTGTAGATATTTCCATCTTTCTACAGATGACAGTGTAGATATTTCCATGTTTATAGAGATCACGGTGTAGATATTTCCATATTTATACAGATGTCTGTGTAGATATTTCCATGTCTTTACAGATGGTATTGTAGGTAATTCCATGGTTATACAGATGGTGGTGTGGATATTTCCATGTTTATTCAGATGACTGTGTAGACATTTCCATGTTTTTAAACATGGCAGTGTAGATATTTCAATGTTTATAGGGATGGCGCTGTAGATATTTCCGTGTTTATACAGATAACGGTGGATATATTTCCATGTATATACAGAGAGCAGTGGAGATATTTCCATGTTTATACACATAGCGGTGTACATATTTCCATGTTTATAGAGACAGCGGTGTAGGTATTTCCATGTTTATACAGATAGCGGTGCAGATATTTCCATGTTTATACATATGCCTATACAGATATTTCCATATTTATACAGAGGGCTGTGTAGATAATTCTATGTTTATACAGATGGCAGTGTAGATATTTAAATGTTTCTACACATGACTGTCTAGGTATTTCCATGTTTATACAGATGTCTATGTAGATATTTCCATGTTTATAGAGACAGCTGTGCAGATATTTCCGTGTTTATAGAGATAGCGGTGTATATATTTCCATGTTTATACAGATCGTGGTGTAGATATTTCCATGTTTATACAGATACCGGTGTAGTTATTTCCATGTTTATACAGACCGCAGTGTAGATATTTCCATGTTTATAGAGATAGCAGTGTAGATATTTCCATGTTTGTACAGATGGCGGTGTTGATGTTTCCATCTATACACAGATTGCCATGTAAGTATTTCCATGTGTATACAGATGGCATTGTAGATATTTCCATGTTTATACAGATGGTGGAGTAGATATTTCCATGTTTACACAGATGACTGTATAGGTATTTCCATGTTTATACAGATCGCGGTGTAGATATTTCCATGTTTATAGAGATAACGGTGTAGATATTTCCATATTTATACAGATTACGGTGTAGATATTTCCATGTTTATAGAGATAGCGGTGTAGATATTTCCATGTTTGTATGGATAGCGGAGTAGATATTTCCATGTTTACAAAGACCGCGGTGTAGATATTTCCATGTTTATACAGATCATGGTGTAGATATTTCCATCTTTATACAGATTGCGGTGTTGATATTAACATGTTTATAGGGATAGCGGTGCAAATAATTCCACATTTATACAGATAGCTGTGTAGTTATTAGCATGTCTATACAGATAGCGGTGTAGATGTTTCCATGTTTATACTGATGGCTGTGCCGATATTTCCATGTTTATACAGAGTTCTCTTTAGATATTTCCATGTTTATATAGATGACAGTGTAGATATTTCCAGGTTTACACAGATGACTGTGCAGATATTTCCATGTTAACATAGATGTCGGTGTAGATATTTCCATGTTTATAGAGATAGCGGTGTAGATACAGCCATGTTTCTGAATATGGCAGTGTAAATGTTTTCATGTTTACATAGATGGCGGTGTAGATGTTTCCATGTTTACAGAAATTGCGGTGTAGATATTTCCATGTGTATAGTTCAAGTGGTGTAGATATTTCCATGTTTATAGAGTTAGCAGTGTAGACATTTCCATATTTATACAGGTAGCGGTGTAGATATTTACCTGTTTATACAGATGGCTGTGTAGATATTTCCATGTGTTTACAGATGGCATTGTAAATATTTCAATGTATATACAGATGGCGGTGTAGATGTTTCCATGTTTATACAGATGGCGGAGTAGTTAGTTCCATGTTTATGGAGATGGCAGTGTAGATATTTTCATGTTTATAGAGATGGCTGTGTAGATATTTCCATGTTTATAGAGATAGCAGTGTAGATATTTACATGTTTATACAGATGGATTTGTAGATATTTCCATGTGTATACAGATGTCATTGTAAATATTTCAATGTTTATACAGATGACTGTATAGGTATTTCCATGTTTTTACAGATGGCAGTGCAGATATTTCCATGTTTATAGAGATAGCGGTTTAGATATTTTCATGTTTATACAGATTGCGGTGTTGATATATCCATGTATATACAGATAGCAATGGAGATATTTCCACATTAATACACATAGCGGTGTAGATATTTCCATGTTTATACAGATAGCGGTGTAGATATTTCCATGTTTATAGAGATGGCTGTGTAGATATTTACATGTTTACACAGATAGTGGTGTAGATATTTCCATGTTTTTACAGATATCGTTGTAGATATTTCCATGTTCACACAGATTGCGGTGTAGATATTTCCATCTTTCTACAGATGGCAGTGTAGATAATTCCATGTTTATACAGATGGCCGTGTAGATATTTCCATATTTATACAGATGTCTGTGCAGATATTTCCATGTGTATACAGATAGTATCGTAGGTATTTCCATGTTTATACAGATGGTGGTGTAGATATTTCCATGTTTCTTCTGATGACTGTGTAGATATTTCCATGTTTTTACAGATGGCAGTTTAGATTTGTCGATGTTTATAGAGATGGCGCTGTAGATATTTTCATGTTTATACAGATGACTTTGTAGGTATTTCTATGTTTATACAGATGGCGGTGTAGATATTTCCATGTTTATAGAGATAGCTGTGTAGATATTTCCATGTTTATACAGATAGCAGTGTAGATATTTCCATGTTTGTACAGATCGCGGTGTAGATATTTCCATGTTCATAAAGATTGCGGTGTAGATATTTCAACGTTCATACAGATAGCGTTGTAGATATTTCCAAATTTTTACAGATATCGGTGTAGATATTTCCATGTTTACACAGATTGCGTTGTACATATTTCCATCTTTCTACAGATGGCATTGTAGATATTTCCATGTTTACAGATGGCGGTGTAGATATTTCCATGTTTATATAGATGGTGGTGTAGATATTACCATGTTTATACAGATAGCAGTGTAGATATTTCCATGTTTATACAGATCACGGTGAAGATATTTCCATGTTTGTACAGATAGCGGTGTAGATATTTCCATGTTTATACAGATAGTGGTGTAGTTATTTCCATGTTTATATAGATAGCGGTGCAGATATTTCCATGTATATACACATGGCTCTGTAGATATTTCCATGTTTATACAGATAACTTTGTAAGTATTTCCATGTTGATACAGATGGCGGTGTAGATATTTCGATGTTTATAGAGATGGCAGTGGAGATAATTCCATGTTTATACAGATAGCAGTGTAGATATTTCCATGTTTATACTGATCGTGGTGTAGATATTTCCATGTTTATAGAGATTGCAGTGTAGATAATTCCATGTTCATAGAGATAGCGGTGTTGATTTTTCCATGTTTATAGAGATAGCAGTGTATATATTTCCATGTTTATACAGATAGGTGTGTAGGTATTTCCATGTTTTTACAGATATCGGTATAGGTATTTCCATGTTTCCACAGATTGCGGTGTAGATATTTCCATCTTCCTACAGATGGCATTGTAGATATTTCCATGTTTATATAGATGGTGGTGTAGATATTACCATGTTTATACAGATAGCGGTGTAGATATTTCCATGTTTATACAGATCGTGGTGAAGGTATTTCCCTGTTTATACAGATCGCGATGTAGATATTTCCATGTTTATACAGATCGCGGTGTAGATATTTCCATGTTTATACAAATAGCGGTGTAGATATTTCCATGTTTATAGAGATAGCGGTGTAGTTATTTCCATGTTTATAGACATAGCGGTGTAGATATGTCCATGTTTATATAGATGGCGTTGTAGATATTTCCATGTTTATACCGATAGCGGTGTTGGTATTTCCACGTTTATACAGATAGCGATGTAGATATTTCCATGTTTATACAGCTCGCGGTGCAGATATTTATATCTTTATACAGATGGCATTGTAGATATTTCCTTACTCACACAGATGACTGTATAGGTATTTCCATGTTTATACTGATGGCGGTGTAGATATTTCCATCTTTATAGAGACAGCGTTGAAGATATTTCCACATTTATACAGATAACGGTGAAGAAATTTCCAAGTTTATACAGATAGCGGTGTAAATATTTCCATGTTTATACAGATCACGGTGTAGATATTTCCATGTTTATAGAGATAGCGGTGTAGATATTTCCATGTTTATATAGATAGTGGTGTAGATATTTCCATGTTTATACAGACCATGGTGTAGATATTTCCATGTTTATACAGATAGCGGTGCAGATATTTCCATGTTTGTACAGATGGCGGTGTTGATATTTCCATCTATACACAGATGACCGTGTAGATATTTCCACGTTTATACAGATGGCGGCACAGATATTTCCATGGATATGTAGATGGCGGTGTAGATATTTCCATGAATATACCATGGCTGTGTAGGTATTTCCATGTTTATACAGATAGCGGTGTAGATATTTCCATCTTTATACAGATAACTTTGTAAGTATTTCCATGTTTATACAGATGGCGGTGTAGATATTTCGATGTTTATAGAGATAGCAGTGGAGATATTTCCATGTTTATACAGATGGCGGTGTAGATATTTCCATGTGTATACAGATAGAATTGAAGATATTTCCATGTTTATACAGATAGCAGAGGAGATATTTCCACTTTTATAGAGATAGAGGGTTAGATATTTCATATTTATACAGATAGCGGTGTAGATATTTCCATGTTTATACAGATTGCGGTGTAGATATTTCCATGTTTATACAGATGCCTATGCAGATATCTCCATATTTATACAAAAGGCTGTCTAGATATTTCTGTGTGTATACAGATGGCAGTGTAGATATTTCCATGTTTCTACACATGACTGTGTAGGTATTTCCATGTTTATACACATGGCTTTGTAGATATTTCCATGTTTATAGAGATAGCGGTGCAGCTTTTTCCATGTTTATACAGATAGCGGTGTATATATTTCCATGTTTATACAGATCGTGGTGTAGATATTTCCATGTATATACAGATACCGGTGTAGATATTTACATGTTTATACAGACCGCAGAGTATATATTTCCATGTTTATAGAGATAGCAGTGTAGATATTTCCAAGTTTGTACAGATGGCGGTGTTACTGTTTCCATCTATACACAGATTGCCGTGTAGTTATTTCCATGTGTATACAGATGGCATTGTAGGTATTTCCATGTTTATACAGATGGTGGTGTAGATATTTCCATGTTTACACAGATGACTGTATAGTTATTTCCATGTTTATACAGATGGCGGTGTGGATATTACCATGTTTATAGAGACAGCGGTGTAGATATTTCCATATTTATACAGATAACGGTGTAGAAATTTCCATGTTTATACAGATAGCGGTGAAAATATTTCCATGTTTATACAAGTCACGGTGTAGATATTTCCTTGTTTATACAAATAGCGGTGTAGTTATATCCATGTTTATACAGATAGCGGCGTAGATATTTCCATGTATATACAGATGGCTGTGTAGATATTTCCATGTTTATACAGATGGCTTTGTAGATATTTCCATGTTTATACAGATGACTTTGTAGGTATTTCCATGTTTATACTGATGGCGGTGTAGTTCTTTCCATGTTTATAGAGATAGCTGTGTAGATATTTCCATGTTTATACAGATAGCGGTGTAGATATTTCCATGTTTGTTCAGATGGCGGTGCTGATATTTCCATCTATACACAGATGGCCGTGTAGATATTTCCATGTTTATACAGATAGCGGCGTAGATATTTCCATGGACATGCAGATGGCGGTGTAGACATTTCCATGTTTATACAGATAGCGGAGTAGATATTTCCATGTTTACACAGATGGTGGTGTAGATTTTTCCGTGTTTATACACATGGAGGAGTAGATGATTCCATCTTTATGGAGATGGCAGTGTAGATATTTTCATGTTTATAGAGATGGCGGTGTAGATATTTCCATTTTTATAGAGATAGCGGTGTAGATATTTCCATCTTTCTACAGATGGCAGTGAAGGTGTTTCCATGTTTATACAGATGGCGGTGTAGATATTTCCATATTCATACAGATATCTGTGTAGATATTTCCATGTGTATACAGATGGTATTGTAGTTATTTCCATGTTTATACAGATGGTGGTGTAGATATTTCCATGTTTATTCAGATGACTGTGTAGATATTTCCATGTATTTACAGATGGCAGTGTGGATATTTCAATGTTTATAGAGATGGCACTGTAGATATTTCCATGTTTATACAGATAAAGGTGGAGATATTTCCATGTTTATACAGAGAGCAGTGGAGATATTTCCATGTTTATACAGATGGTGATGTAGATATTTCCATGTTTACACAGATGACTGTATAGGTATTTCCATGTTTATACAGATGGCGGTGTAGATATATCCATGTTTTTAGAGATAACAGAGTAGATATTTCCAAATTTATACAGATAACGGTGTAGATATTTCCATGTTTATTAAGATCGCGGTGTAGATATTTCCATGTTTATAAAGATAGCGGTGTAGATATTTCCATGTTTGTAGAGATAGCTGTGTAGATATTTCCATGTTTATACAGATCTCGATGTAGATATTTCCATATTTATACAGATAGCGGTGTAGATACTTCCATGTTTATACAGATAGCGGTGTAGAAATTTCCATGTTTATAGAGATAGCGGTGTAGTTATTTCCATGTTTATAGACATAGCGGTGTAGATATTTCCATGTTTATATAGATGGCTTTGTAGATATTTCTATGTTTATACCGATAGCGGTGTTGGTATTTCCACGTTTATACAGATAGCGATGTAGATATTTCCATGTTTATACAGCTCGCGGTGCAGATATTTATATCTTTATACAGATGGCATTGTAGGTATTTCCTTATTCACACAGATGGCGGTGTAGATGTTTCCATGTTTATACAGATGGCGGAGTAGTTAGTTCCATGTTTATGGAGATGGCAGTGTAGATATATTCATGTTTATATAGATGGCGGTGTAGATATTTCCATGTTTATAGAGATAGCAGTGTAGATATTTACATGTTTATACAGATGGCTGTGTAGATATTTCCATGTGTATACAGATGGCATTGTAGATGTTTCCATGTTTATACAGATGACTGTATAGGTATTTCCGTGTTTATAGAGATAGCGGTGTAGATATTTCCATGGATATGCAATGGCGGTGTAGATATTTCCATGTTTGTACAGATGGCGGTGTTGATATTTCCATCTATACACAGATGGCCGTGTAGATATTTCCATGTTTATACAGATGGCGGCGTTAATATTTCCATGGATGTGCAGATGGCGGTGTATATATTTCCATGTATATACAGAGAGCGGTGTAGGTATTTCCATGTTTAAACAGATGGTGGTGTAGATATTTCCGTGTTTATACACATGGCGGAATAGATACTTCCATCTTTATGGAGATGGCAGTGTAGATATTTTCATGATTATAGGGATGGCGGTGTAGATATTTCCATATTTATAGAGATAGCGGTGTAGATATTTCCATCTTTCTACAGATGGCAGTGTAGATAATTCCATGTTTATACAGATGGCCGTGTAGATATTTACATGTGTATACAGATGTTATTGTAGGTATTTCCATGTTTATACAGATGGTGGTGTAGATATTTCCACGTTTATTCAGATGACTTTGTAGATATTTCCATGTTTTTACAGATGGCATTGTAGATTTGTGAATGTTTATAGAGATGGCGCTGTAGATATTTCCATGTTTATACAGATAACGGTGGAGATATTTCCATGTTTATACAGAGAGCAGTGGAGATATTTCCATGTTTATACACATAGCGGTGTACATATTTCCATGTTTATAGAGACAGCGGTGTAGGTATTTCCATGTTTATACAGATAGCGGTGAAGATATTTCCAGGTTTACACAGATGCCTATGCAGATATTTCCATATTTATACAGAGGGCTGTGTAGCTATTTCTGTGTTTATACAGATGGCAGTGTAGATATTTAAATGTTCCTACACATGACTGTGTAGGTATTTCCATGTTTATACAGATGTCTTTGTAGATATTTCCATGTTTATAGAGATAGCGGTGCAGACATTTCCATGTTTATACAGATAGCGGTGTATATATTTCCATGTTTATACAGATCATGGTGTAGATATTTCCATGTTTATACTGATACCGGTGTAGATATTTCCATGTTTATACAGACCGCAGTGTAGATATTCCCATGTTTATAGAGATAGCAGTGTAGATAGTTCCATGTTTTTACAGATGGCGGTGTTGATGTTTCCATCTATACACAGATTGCTGTGTAGGTATTTCCATGTGTATACAGATGGCATTGTGGATATTTCCACGTTTCTACAGATGGTGGTGTAGATATTTCCATGTTTACACTGATGACTGTATAGGTATTTCCATGTTTATACAGTTGGCGTTGTAGGTATTTCCATGTTTATAGAGATAGCGGTGTAGTTATTTCCATGTTTATAGTCATAGCGGTGTAGATATTTCCATGTTTATATAGATGTCGTTGTAGATATTTCCATGTTTATACCGATAGCGTTGTTGGTATTTCCACGTTTATACAGATAGCGATGTAGATATTTCCATGTTTATACAGATGGTGTTGTAGATATTTCCATGTTTACACAGATGACTGTATAGGTATTTCCATGTTTATACAGATGGCGGTGTAGATATATCCATGTTTATAGAGATAGCAGAGTAGATATTTCCATATTTATACAGATAACGGTGTAGAAATATCCATGTTTATACAGATAGCGGTGAAAATATTTCCATGTTTATACAAGTCACGGTGTAGATATTTCCTTGTTTATACAAATAGCGGTGTAGTTATTTCCATGTTTATACAGATAGCGGTGTAGAAATTTCCATGTTTATACAGATAGCGGTGTTAATATTTCCATGTTTATACAGATGGCGGTGTAGATATTTCCATGTTTATAGAGATAGCGGTGAAGATATTTCCATATTTATACAGATAACGGTGTAGAAATTTCCATGTTTATACAGATAGCGGTGTTAATATTTCCTTGTTTATACAGATCACGGTGTAGATATTTCCATGTTTATAGAGACAGCGGTGTAGATATTTCCATGTTTATACAGATAGTGGTGTAGATATTTCCATGTTTATACAGACTGCGGTGTAGATATTTCCATGTTTATACAGATAGCGGTGCAGATATTTCCATGTTTGTACAGATGGCGGTGTTGATATTTACATCTATACACAGATGACCGTGTAGATATTTCCATGTTTATACAGATAACTTTGTAAGTATTTCCATGTTTATACCGATGGCGGTGTAGATATTTCGATGTTTATAGAGATAGCAGTGGAGATATTTACATGGTTCTACAGATGGCGGTGTAGATATTTCCATGTTTATACAGATAGAATTGAGGAGATTTCCATGTTTATACAGATAGCAGAGGAGATATTTCCACTTTTATGGAGATAGCGGTTTAGATATTTCATATTTATACAGATAGCGGAGTAGATATTTCCATGTTTATACAGATTGCGGTGTAGATATTTCCATGTTTATACAGATGCCTATGCAGATATCTCCATATTTATACAGAGGGCTGTGTAGATATTTCTATGTGTATACAGATGGCAGTGTAGATATTTCCATGTTCCTACACATGACTGTGTAGTTATTTCCATGTTTATACAGATGGATTTGTAGATATTTCCATGTCTATAGAGATAGCAGTGCAGATATTTCCATGTTTATACAGATAGCGGTGTATATATTTCCATGTTTATACAGATCGTGGTGTAGATATTTCCATCTTTATTCAGATGACTGTGTAGATATTTCCATGTTTTTACAGAGGGCAGTGTGGATATTTCAATGTTTATAGAGATGGCGCTGTAGATATTTCCATGTTTATACAGATAACGTTGGAGATATTTCCATGTTTATACAGAGAGCAGTGGAGATATTTCCATGTTTATACACATAGCGGTGTACATACTTCCATGTTTATAGAGACAGCGGTGTTGGTATTTCCAGGTTTATACAGATAGCGGTACAGATATTTCCATGTTTATACAGATGCCTATGCAGATAACTCATTATTTACACAGAGGTCTGTGTAGATATTTCTATGTTTATACAGATGGCAGTGTAGATATTTCCATGTTCCTACACATGACTGTGTAGGTATTTCCATGTTTATACAGATGGCTTTGTAGATATTTCCATGTTTATAGAGATCGCGGTGTAGATATTTCCATGTTTATACAGATAGCGGTGTAGATATTTCCATGTTTTTCCAGATATCGGTGTAGATATTTCCATGTTTACACAGATAGCGGTGTAGATATTTCCATCTTTTTACAGATGGCATTGAAGATATTTCCTTATTCACCCAGATGGCAGTGTAGATGTTTCCATGTTTATACAGATGGCGGAGTAGTTAGTTCCATGTTTATGGAGATGGCAGTGTAGATATTTTCATGTTTATAGAGATGGCGGTGTAGATATTTCCATGTTTATAGAGATAGCAGTGTAGATATTTACATGTTTATACAGATGGCTGTGTAGATATTTCCATGTGTATACAGATGGCATTGTAGATATTTCCATGTTTATGCAGATGACTGTATAGGTATTTCCATGTTTTTACAGATGGCAGTACAGATATTTCCATGTTTATAGAGATAGCGGTGTAGATATTTCCATGTTTGTACAGATGGCGGTACTGATATTTCCATCTATACACAGATGGCCGTGTAGATATTTCCATGTTAATACAGATGGCGGCGTATATATTTCCATGGACATGCAGATGGCGGTGTAGATATTTCCATGTTTATACAGATAGCGGTGTAGATATTTCCATGTTTACACAGATGGTGGTGTAGATATTTCCGTGTTTATACACATGGCGGAGTAGATACTTCCATCTTTATGGAGATGGCAGTGTAGATATTTTCATGTTTATAGAGATGGCGGTGTAGATATTTCCATATTTATAGAGATAGCGGTGTAGATATTTCCATATTTATACAGATGTCTGTGTAGATATTTCCAGGTGTATACAGATGGAATTGTAGGTATTTCCATGTTTATACAGATGGTGGTGTAGATATTTCCATCTTTATTCAGATGTCTGTGTAGATGTTTCCATGTTTTTACAGATGGCAGTGTGGATATTTCAATGTTTATAGAGATGGCGCTGTAGATATTTCCATGTTTATACAGATAACGGTGGAGATATTTCCATGTTTATACAGAGAGCAGTGATGATATTTCCATGTTTATACACAAAGCGGTGTACATACTTCCATATTTATAGAGACAGCAGTGTAGGTATTTCCATGTTTATACAGATAGCGGTACAGTTATTTCCATGTTTACACAGATGCCTATGCATATATCTCCATATTTATACAGAGGGCTGTGTAGATATTTCTATGTTTATACAGATTGCAGTGTAGATATTTCCATGTTCCTACACATGACTGTGTAGGTATTTCCATGTTTATACAGATGTCTTTGTAGATATTTCCATGTCTATAGAGATAGCGGTGCAGATATTTCCATGTTTATACACATAGCGGTGTATATATTTCCATGTTTATACAGATCGTGGTGTAAATATTTCCATGTTTATACAGATACCGGTGTAGATATTTCCATGTTTATACAGACCGCAGTGTAGATATTCCCATGTTTATAGAGAAAGCATTGTTCATATTTCCATGTTTGTACAGATGGCGGTGTTGATGATTCCATCTATAAACAGATTGCCGTGAACGTGTTTCCATGTGTATACAGATGGCATTGTAGATATTTTCATGTTTATACAGATGGTTGTGTAGATATTTTCATGTTTACACAGATGACTGTATAGGTATTTCCATGTTTATACAGATGGCGGTGTAGATATTTCCATGTTTATAGAGATAGCAGAGTAGATATTTCCATATTTATACAGACAACTGTGTAGAAATTTCCATGTTTATACAGATAGCGTTGTAAATATTTCCATGTTTATACAAGTCACGGTGTAGATATTTCCTTGTTAATACAAATAGCGGTGTAAATATTTCCATGTTTATACAAGTCACGGTGTAGATATTTCCTTGTTTATACAAATAGCGGTGTAGTTATTTCCATGTTTATACAGATAGCGGCATAGATATTTCCATGTATATACAGATGGCTGTGTAGATATTTCCATGTTTATACAGATGGCTTTGTAGTTATTTCCGTGTTTATACAGATGACTTTGTAGGTATTTCCATGTTTATTCAGATGGCGGTGTAGATATTTCCATGTTTATAGAGATAGCTGTGTAGATATTTCCATGTTTATACAGATAGCGGTGTTGATATTTCCATCTTTATACACATCACGGTGTAGATATTTCCATGTTTATAAAGATCGCGGTGTAGATATTTCCATGTTTATGCAGATAGCGGTGTAGATACTTCCATGTTTATACAGATAGCGGTGTAGATATTTCCATGTTTACACAGATCGCGGTGTAGATATTTCCATCTTTCTACAGATGGCAATGTAGATATTTCCATGTTTATACAGATGGTGGTGTAGATATTTCCATGTTTATACAGATGACTGTATAAGTATTTCTATGTTTATACAGATGGTGGTGTAGATATTTCTATATTTATACAGATAATGGTGTAGAAATTTCCATGTTTATACAGATAGCGGTGTAAATATTTCCTTGTTTATACAGATCACAGTGTAGATATTTCCATGTTTATACAGATAGCGGTGCAGATATTTACATGTTTGTACAGATGGCGGTGTTGATATTTCCATCTATACACAGATGACCATGTAGATGTTTCCATGTTTATACAGATGCCGGTGCAGATATTTCTATGGATATGTAGATGGTGGTGTAGATATTTCCATGTATATACATATAGCGCTGTACTTATTTCCATGTTTATATAGAGAGCGGTGTAGACATTTCCATGTATGTACACATGTCTGTGTAGATATTTCCATGTTTATACAGATGGCGGTGTAGATATTTCCATGTTTATACAGATAACTTTGTAAGTATTTCCATGTTTATACAGATGGCGGTGTCGATGTTTCCATGTTTATACAGATAGAAGTGGAGATATTTCCATGTTTATACAGACAGCGGTGTAGATATTTCCATTTTTATACTGATCGCGGTTTAGATATTTCCATGTTTATAGAGATGGCGGTGTAGATATTTCCATGTTCATAGAGATAGCAGTGTTGGTTTTTCCATGTTTATAGAGATAGCTGTGTGGATATTTCCATGTTTATACAGATAGGGTTGTAGATATTTCCATGTTTATAGAGATGGTGGTGTAGATATTTCCATGTTTATACAGATCATGTTGTAGATATTTCCATATTTATACAGATCGCGGTGTTGATATTACCATGTTTATAGGGATATCGGTGCAAATATTTCCACATTTATACAGAGAGCGGTGTTGTTATTAGCATGTTTATACAGATAGCGGTGTAGATATTTCCACGTATAAACAGATGTCTGTGTATATATTTCCATGTTTAAACAGATGGCGGTGTAGATATTTCCTTGTTTATGCAAATAGCGGTGTAGTTATTTCCATGTTTATACAGATAGCAGTGTATATATTTCCATGTATATACAGATGGCTGTGTAGGTATTTCCATGTTTATACAGATGGCTGTGTAGGTATTTCCATGTTTATACAGATGGCTGTGTAGATATTTCCATGTTTATACAGATAACTTTGTATGTATTTCCATGTTTATACAGATGGCGGTGTAGTTATTTCCATGTTTACAGAGATCGCTGTGTAGATATTTCCATGTTCATACAGATAGCGGTGTAGATATTTCCATGTTTATAGAGATAGCGGTGTAGGTATTTCCATGTATGTACACATGGCTTTGAAGATATTTCCATGTTTATACAGATGGTGGTGTACTTATTTCCATGTTTATACAGATAACTTTGTAAGTATTTCCATGTTTATACAGATGGCGGTTTAGATATTTCGATGTTTATAGAGATAGCAGTGGAGATATTTCCATGTTTATACAGATAGCGGTGTAGTTATTTCCATGTTTATATAGATAGCTGTGTATATATTTCCATGTATATACACATGCCTGTGTAGATATTTCCATGTTTATACAGATTGCGGTGTAGATATTTCCATGTTTATACAGATAACGGTGTAGTTATTTCCATGTTTATAGAGATAGCGGTGTAGTTGTTTTCATGTTTATAGACATAGCGGTGTAGATATTTCCATGTTTATATAGACGGCGTTGTAGATATTTCTATGTTTATACTGATAGCGGTGTTGGTATTTCCATGTTTATACAGATATCGATGTAGATATTTCCATGTTTATACAGCTCGCGGTGCAGATATTTATATCTTTATACAGATGGCATTGTAGATATTTCCTTATGCACACAGATGGCGGTGTAGATGATTCCATGTTTATACAGATGGCGGAGTAGTTAGTTCCATGTTTATGGAGATGGCAGTGTAGGTATTTTCATGTTTATAGAGATGGCGGTGTAGATATTTCCATGTTTATAGAGACAGCAATTTAGATATTTCCATGTGTATACAGATGGCATTGTAGATATTTCCATGTTTATACAGATGACTCTATAGGTATTTCCATGTTTTTACAGATGGCAGTGCAAATATTTCCATGTTTATAGAGATAGCGCTGTAGATATTTCCATGTTTGTACTGATGGCGGTGTTGATATTTCCATCTATACACAGATGGCCGTGTAGATGTTTGCATGTTTATACAGATGGCGGTGTAGATATTTCCATGTTTATACAGATAGCAGTGTAGATATTTCCATGTTTAACAGATGGTGGTGGAGATATTTCCGTGTTTATACACATGGCGGAGTACATACTTCCATCTTTATGGAGATGGCAGTGTAGATATTTTCATGTTTATAGAGATGGCAGTGTAGATATTTCCATATTTATAGAGGTAGCGGTGTAGATATTTCCATGTGTATACAGATGGTATTGTAGGTATTTCCATGTTTATACAGATGGTGGTGTAGATATTTCCATGTTTATTCAGATGACTGTGTAGATATTTCCATGTTTTTACAGATGGCAGTGTAGATTTGTCAATGTTTATAGAGATGGCACTGTAGATATTTCCATGTTTATACAGATAAGGGTGGAGATATTTCCATGTTTATAAAGAGAACAGTGGAGACATTTCCATGTTTATACACATAGCGATGTACATATTTCCATGTTTATACAGACAGCGGTGTATATATTTCCATGTTTATACAGATAGCGGTGCAGATATTTCCAGGTTTACACAGATGCCTATGCAGATATTGCCATATTTATACAGAGGGCTGTGTAGATATTTCTATGTGTATACAGATGGCAGTGTAGATATTTTAAGGTTCCTACACATGACTGTGTAGGTTTTTCCATGTTTATACAGATCGCGTTGTAGATATTTCCATGTTTATACAGATCGCGGTGTAGATATTTCCATGTTTACACAGATAGCGGTGTGGATATTTCCATGTTTATACAGATGGCGGTGTAGATATTTCCATGTTTATAGAGATAGCGGTGTAGATATTTCCATGTTTATTGAGAGAGCGGTGTAAATATTTCCATATTTAGACAGATAGTGGTTTAGATATTTCCATGTTTTTACAGATAGCGGTGTAGATATTTCCATCTTTATTCAGAGAGTGCTGTACATATTTCCATGTTTATACAGATCACTGCATAGATATTTCCATGTTTATACAGATAATGTTGTAGATTTTTCCATCTTTATACAAACGGTGGTGTAGATATTTCCATGTTCCTACACATGACTGTGTAGTTATTTCCATTTTTATACAGATGACGGTGTAGATATTTCCATATTTATAGAGTTAGCATTGTAGATATTTCCATGTTTATACAGACTGCGGTTTAGGTATTTCTATGTTTATACAGATAGCGGTGTTGATATTTCCATGTTGGTACAGATGGCGGTGTTGATATTTCCATCTGTACACAGATTGCCGTGTAGATATTTCCTTCTTTATACAGATGGCGTTGTAGATACTTCCATGGATATGCAGATGGCGGTGTGGATATTTCCATGTTTATAGAGATAGCGGTGTAGGTATTTCCATGTTTATAGACATAGCGGTGTAGATATTTCCATGTTTATAAAGATGGCATTGTAGATATTTCCATGTTTATACCGATAGCGGTGTTGGTATTTCCACGTTTATACAGATAACGATGTAGATATTTCGATGTGTATACAGCTCGCGGTGCAGATATTTATATCTTTATACAGATGGCATTGTAGATACTTCCTTATTCACAGAGATGGCGGTGTAGATGTTTCAATGTTTATTCAGATGGCGGAGTCGTTACTTCCATGTTTATGGAGATGGCAGTGTAGATATTTTCATGTTTATAGAGATGGTGGTGAAGATATTTCAATGTTTATACAGATAGCGGTGTAGATATTTCCATGTATAAACAGATGTCTCTGTAGGTATTTCCATGTTTAAACAGATGGTGGTGTAGATATTTCCTTGTTTATACAAATAGTGGTGTATTTATTTCCATGTTTATACAGATATCGGTGTAGATATTTCCATGTATATACAGACGGCTGTGTAGATATTTCCATGTTAATACAGATGGCTGTGTAGATATTTCCATGTTTAAACAGATAACTTTGTAGCTATTTCCATGTTTATTCAGATTGCGTTGTAGATATTTCCATGTTTATAGAGATAGCTGTGTAGATATTTCCATGTTTATACAGATAGCGGTGTAGATATTTCCATGTTATACAGATCGCGGTGTAGATATTTCCATGTTCCTACACATGACTGTGTTGGTATTTCCATGTTTATACAGATGGCTTTGTAGATATTTCCATGTTTATAGAGATAGCGGTGTAGATATTTTCATGTTTACACAGATAGCGGTGTAAATATTTCCATGTTTATACAGATCGTGGTGTAGAAATTTCCATGTTTATACAGATGGCGGTGAAGATATTTCCATGTTTATAGAGATAGCGGTGTAGGTATTTCCATATTTATACAGATAACGGTGTACATATTTCCATGTTTATACAGATAGCCGTGTAAATATTTCCATGTTTATACAGATCACGGTGTAGATATTTCCATGTTTATAGAGATAGCGGCGTAGATATTTCCATGTTTATACAGACCACAGTGTAGATATTTCCATGTTTATAGAGATAGCAGTGTAGATATTTCCATGTGTGTACAGATGGTGGTATTGATATTTCCATCTATATACAGATGACCTTGTATATATTTCCATGTATATGCAGACGGCGGCGCAGATATTTCCATGGATATGTGGACGGCGGTGTAGATAATTCCATGTTTATACAGATAGCGGTGTAGTTATTTCCATGTTTATAGAGATAGTAGTGGAGATATTTCCATCTTTCTACAAATGGCAGTGTAGATATTTCCATGTTTATAGATACAGACAGTTTATAGATACAGATAGTGGTGCAGATATTTCCATGTTTATACAGACGCCTACGCAGATATTTCCATATTTATACAGAGGGCTGTGTATATATTTCTATGTTTATACAGATGGCAGTGTAGATATTTCCATGTTCCTACACATGACTGTGTAGGTATTTCCAAGTTTATACAGATGGCTTTGTAGATATTTCCATGTTTATAGGGATAGCGGTGCAGATATTTCCAAGTTTATACAGATAGCGGTGTATATATTTCCATGTTTATACAGATCGTGGGGTAGATATTTCCATGTATATACAGATACCGGTGTAGATATTTCCATGTTTATACAGACCGCAGTGTAGATAATTCCATGTTTATAGAGATAGCAGTGTAGATATTTCCATGTTTGTACAGATGACGGTGTTGATGTTTCCATCTATTTACAGATTGCCGTGTAGGTATTTCCATGTGTAAACAGATGGCATTGTAGATATTTCCATGTTTATACAGATGGTGGTTTAGATATTTCCATGTTTACACAGATGACTGTATAGGTATTTCCATGTTTATACAGATGGTGATGTAGATATTTCCATGTTTATAGAGAAAGCGTTTTAGATATTTCCATATTTATACAGATAACGGAGTAGAAATTTCCATGTTTATACAGATATCGGTGTAAATATTTCCATGTTTATACAGATCGTTGTGTAGATATTTCCATGTTTATACAGATACCGGTGTAGATATTTCCATGTTTATAGAGACAGCGGTGTAGGTATTTCCATGTTTATACAGATAGCGGTGCAGATATTTGCAGGTTTACACAGATGCCTATGCAGATATTTCCATATTTATACAGAGGGCTGTGTAGATATTTCTATGTTTATTACAGATGGCAGTGTAGATATTTAAATGTTCCTACACATGACTGTGTAGGTATTTCCATGTTTATACAGATGTCTTTGTAGATATTTCCATGTTTATAGAGATAGCGATGTAGATATTTCCATGTTTATACAGATAGCGGTGTAGATATTTCCATGTTTATACAGACCGCGGTGTAGATATTTCCAAGTTTATACAGATAGCGGTGCAGATATTTCCATGTTTGTACAGATTGCGTTGTTGATATTTCCATCTATACACAGATGACCGTGTAGATATTTCCAAGTTTATACAGATGTCGGCGCAGATATTTCCATGGATATGTAGATGGCGGTGTAGATATTTCCATGTTTATACAGATAGCGGTGTAGTTATTTCCATGTTTACATGGATAGTGGTGTCGATATTTCCATGTATATACACCTGGCTGTGTAGATATTTCCATATTTATTCAGATGGCGGTGTAAATATTTCCATGTTTATACAGATAACTTTGTAAGTATTTCCATATTTATAGAGATGGCGGTGTTGATATTTCCATGTTCATAGAGATAGCGGTGTTGATTTTTCCATGTTAATAGAGATAGCGGTGTGGATATTTCCATGTTTATACAGATAGGGGTGTAGATATTTCCATGTTTTGACAGATATCGGTGTAGGTATTTCTATGTTTACACAGATTGCGGTGTAGACATTTTCATCTTTCTACAGATGGCATTGTAGACATTTCCATGTTTATACAGATGGCGGTGTAGATATTTCCATGTTTATATAGATGGTGGTGTAGATATTACCATGTTTGTACAGATAGCGATGTAGATATTTCCATGTTTATACAATTCGTGGTGAAGATATTTCCATGTTTATACAGACCGCGGTGTAGATATTTCCATGTTTACACAGATCGCGATGTAGATATTTCCATGTTTATACAGATAGCGGTGTAGATATTTCCATGTTTATACAGATAGCGGTGTAGATATTTCCATATTTATAGAGATAGCGGTGTAGGTATTTCCATGTTTATAGACATAGCGGTGAGGATATTTCCATGTTTATATAGATGGCGTTGTAGATATTTCCATGTTTATACCGATAGCGGTGTTGGTGTTTCCACGTTTATGCAGATAGAGATGTATATATTTCCATGTTTATACAGCTCGCGGTGCAGATATTTATATCTTTCTACAGATGGCAGAGTAGATATTTCCATGTTTATACAGATGGCGGTGTAGATATTTAAATATTTATACAGCAGTCTGTGTAGATATTTCCATGTGTGTACAGATGGTACTGTAGTTATTTCCATGTTTATACAGATGGTGGTGTAGATATTTCCATGTTTATTCAGATGACTGTGTAGTTATTTCCATATTTTTACAGACGACAGTGTAGATATTTAAATGTTTATAGAGAAGGCGCTGTAGATATTTCCATGTTCATACAGATCTCGGTGTAGATATTTCAATGTTTATACAGATTGCGGTGTAGATATTTCCATGTATTTACAGATATTGGTGTAGATATTTCCATGTTTACACAGATTGCGGTGTAGATATTTCCATCTTTCTACAGAGGGCATTGTAGATATTTCCATGTTTATACTGATGGCGGTGTAGATATTTCCATGTTTATATAGATGGTGGTGTAGATATTACCATGTTTATACAGATAGCGGTGTAGATATTTCCATGTTTATACAGATCGCGGTGAAGATATTTCCATGTTTAGAAAGATCGGGTTGGAGATATTTCCATGTTTATACAGATCGCGGTGGAGATATTTCCATGTTTATAGAGATAGCGGTGTAGATATTTCCATGTTTATAGAGATAGGGGTGTAGGTATTTCCATGTTTATAGACATAGCGGTGTAGATATTTCCATGTTTATACCAATAGCGGTGTTGGTATTTCCACGTTTATACAGATAGCGATGTAGATATTTCCATGTTTATACAGCTCGCGGTGCAGGTATTTATACCTTTATACAGATGGCATTGTAGATATTTCCTTATTCACACAGATGGCGGTGTAGATGTTTCCATGTTTATACAGATGGCGGAGTAGTTAGTTCCATATTTATGGAGATGGCAGTGTAGATATTTTCATGTTTATAGAGATGGCGGTGTAGATATTTCCATGTTTATAGAAATAGCAGTGTAGATATTTACATGTTTATACAGATGGCTGTGTAGATATTTGCATGTGTATACAGATGGCATTGTAGATATTTCCATGTTTAAACAGATGACTGTATAGATATTTCCATGTTTTTAGAGATGGCAGTGCAGATATTTCTATGTTTATAGGGATAGCGGTGTAGATATTTCCATGTTTGTACAGATGGCCGTGTTGATATGTCCATCTATACACAGATGGCCGTGAAGATATTTCCATGTTTATACAGATGGCGGCATAGATATTTCCATGGACATGCAGATGGCGGTATAGATATTTCCATGATTATACAGATAGCGGTGTAGATATTTCCAAGTTTACCCAGAAGGTGGTGTAGATATTTCCGTGTTTATACAGATAGCGGTGTAGATATTCCCATGTTTATACAGATGGTGGTGTAGATATTTCCATGTTTATTCAGATGACTGTGTAGATATTTCCATGTTTTTACATATGGCAGTGTAGATATTTCAATGTTTATGGAGATGACGCTGTAGATATTTCCATGTTTATACAGAGCGCGGTGTAGATATTTCCATGTGTATACAGATAGCGGTGTAGATATTTCCATGTTTTTACAGATATCGGTGTAGATATTTCCCTGTTTACACAGATTGCGGTGTAGATATTTCCATCTTTCTACAGATGGCATTGTAGATATTTCCATGTTTATACAGATGGCGGTGTAGATATTTCCATGTTTATATACATGGTGGTGTAGATATTACCATGTTTATACAGATAGCGGTGTAGATATTTCCATGTTTATACAGATCGCGGTGAAGATATTTCCATGTTTATACAGATCACGGTGTAGATATTTCCATAATTATACAGATCACCATGTAGATATTTCCATGTTTATACAGATAGCGGTGTAGATATTTCCATGTTTACACAGATGTCTATATAGGTATTTCCATGTTTTTACAGATGGCGGTGTAGATATTTCCACGCTTATAGAGATAGCGGTGTAGATATTTCCATATTTATACAGATAACGGTGTAGAAATTTCCATGAGTATACAGACAGCGGTGTAAATATTTCCATGTTTATACTGATCTCGGTGTAAATATTTCCTTGTTTATACAAATAGTGGTGAAGTTATTTCCATGTTTATGCAGAAAGTGGTGTAGGTATTTCCATGTATATACAGATGTCTGTGTAGATATTTCCATGTTTATACAGATGGCTTTGCAGATATTTCCATGTTTATACAGATGAGTTTGTAGGTATTTCCATGTTTATACAGATGGCAGTGTAGATATTTCCATGTTTATAGAGATAGCTGTGTAGATATTTCCATGTTTATACAGATAGAGGTGTAGATATTTCCATGTTTATACAGATCGCGGTGTAGATATTTCCATGTTTATACAGATCGCGCTGTAGATATTTCCATGTTTATACAGACAGCGGTGTAGATATTTCCATGTTTTTACAGATATCGGTGCAGATATTTCCATGTTTACACCGATTGCGGTGTAGATATTTCCATTTTTCTACAGATGACATTGTAGATATTTCCATGTTCATACAGATGGTGGTGTAGATATTTCCATGTTTATATAGATGGTGGTGTAGATGTTACCATGTTTATACAGATAGCGGTGTAGATATTTCCATGTTTATACAGAACGCGGTGAAGATATTTCCATGTTTATACAGACCGCGGTGTAGATATTTCCATGTTTATACAGATCGCGATGTAGATATTTCCATGTTTATAGAGATAGCGGTGTAGATATTTCCATGTTTATACAGATAGCGGTGTAGTTATTTCCATGTTTATAGGGATAGCTGTGTAGGTATTTCCATAGTTATAGACATAGCGGTGTAGATATTTCCATGTTTATATAGATGGCGTTGTAGATATTTCCATGTTTATACCGATAGCGGTGTTGTTATTTCCACGTTTATACAGATAGCGATGTAGATATTTCCATGTTTATACAGCTCGTCGTGCAGATATTTATATCTTTATACAGATGGCATTGTAGATATTTCCTTATTCACACAGATGGCTGTGTAGATGTTTCCATGTTTATACAGATGGCGGAGTAGTTAGTTCCATGTTTATGGAGATGGCAGTGCAGATATTTTCATGTTTATAGAAATGGCGGTGTTGATATTTCCATGTTTATAGAGATAGTAGTGTAAATATTTACATGTTTATACAGATGGCTGTGTAGATATTTCCATGTGTATACAGATGGCATTGTAGAAATTTCCATGTTTATACAGATGACTCTATAGGTATTTCCATGTTTTTACAGATGGCAGTGCAGATATTTCCATGTTTATAAAGATAGCGGTGTAGATATTTCCATGTTTGTACAGATGGTGTTGTTGATATTTCCATCTATACACAGATGGCCGTGTAGATATTTCCATGTTTATACAGATGGCGGCGTAGATATTTCCATGTGTATAGGTATGGCGGTGTAGGTTTTTTCATGTTTATAGAGATAGTAGTGAAGATATTTCCATGTTTATACAGATAGCGGTGTAGATATTTCCATGTTTATACAGATAGCGGTGTTGGTATTTCCATGTTTATACAGATAGCGGGGTAGATATTTCCATATTTATACAGTTCGTGGTGTAGATATTTCTATCTTTATACAGATGGCATTGTACATATTTCCATATTTATACAGATAGTGGTGTAGATATTAACATGTTTATACACATGGCGGTGAAGATATTTCCATGTTTTAGGAGATGGCCGTGTAGATATTTTCATGTTTACGGAGATGGCGTTGTACATAATTTCATGTTTATAGATATGGCGGTGTAGATATTTCCATGTTTATAGACATGGCGGTGTAGGTATTTCCATCTGTATTGAGATACCAGTGTAGGTATTTCCATGTTTATAGAGATAGCGGTGTAGATAATTCCATGTATATACCGATGGCTCTGTAGATATTTCCATGTGTAAACAGATCGCAGTGTAGATATTTCCATGTTTATAGAGATTGTGGTGTAGATATTTCCATGCTTATACAGATGACTGAGTAGATATTTCCATTTTTATAGGCATTGCGTTGTAGATATTTCCATGTTTATAGAGATAGCGGTGTAGACATTTACATGTTTATAGAGATAGCGGTGTAGATATTTCCATATTTATAGAGATTGCGTTGTAGATATTTCCATGTTTATGGAGATAGCGGTGTAGACATTTCCATGTGTATAGAGAAAGCGGTGTAGATATTTCCATATTTATACATATAGCGGTGTACATATTTTCATGTTTATACTGACGGCGGTGTAGATATTTCCATGTTTATACAGATGGCGGTGTCGATATTTCCTTGTTTATACAGATAGCGGTGTAGATATTTCCATGTTTATACAGATAGCAGTGTAGATATTTCCATGTTTACAGAGATAACCGTGTAGATATTTTCATCTTTGCACAGACTGCGGTGTAGATATTTCCATCTTTACACAGATAGCTATGTACATATTTCCCAGTTTACACAGCTAGCTGTGTAGATATTTCCATGTGTACACAGATAGTGTTGTAGATTTTTCCATGTTTATACAGATAGCGGTGTAGCTATTTCCATGTTTATACTGATTGCGGTGTAGATATTTCCATGTTTATAATGATAGCGGTGGAGATATTTCCATGTTTATAAAGATTGCGATGTAGATATTTCCATGTTTATAGAGATGGCGGTTTATATATTTCAATGTTAATAGAGATTGCGGTGTAGATATTTCCATGTTTATAGAGATAGCATTGTAGGTATTTCTATGTTTATAGAGATAGCGGTGTAGATATTTGCATGTTTATACAGATAGCGGTGTTGTTACTTCCATGTATATACACATAGCAGTGTTGATATTTCCATGTTTATACAGGTCGCGGTGTAGATATTTCCATATTTATACAGATGGCAGTGCAGATATTTCCATGTTTATACCGATAGTGTTGTAGATATTTCCATGTTTATTCAAATGGCGGTGTAGACAGTTCCATGTTTCTGGAGATGGCTGTGTAGGTATTTTCATGTTCATAGAGATGGCGGTGTAGATATTTCCATGATTATAGAGATTGCAGTGTAGATATTACCGTGTTTATAGAGATAGTGGTGTAGGTATTTCCATTTTTATAGAGATAGCGCTGTAGATATTTCCAAGTTTATAAAGATGGCTGTGTAGATATTTCTATGCTTATAGAAATTGCGGTGTAGATATTTCCATGTTTACAGAGATAGCAGTGTAGTTATTTTCTTGTTTATAGAGATTGCGGTGTAGATATTTGCATGTTTATACCAATAGCGGTGTTGTTATTTCCATGTTTATACACATAGCTGTGTAGATATTAACATGTTTATACAGCTCACGGTGTAGATATTTCCAAGTTTATACAGACAGTGGTGTAGGTATTTCCATGTTTATACAGATTGCGGTGTATTTTGTTCCATGTTTCTGGAGATGGCGGTGTAGATATTTTCATGTTTATAGAGATGCAGGTGTAGATATTTCCATGATTATAGAGATTGCGGTGTAGATATTTCTATGTTTATAGAGATAGTGGTGTCGATATTTCCATGTTTATACAGATGGCTGTGATGATATTTCCATGTGTATACAGATGGCAGAGTAGATATTTCCATGTTTCTAGAGATGGTGGTGTAGATATTTCCATGTTTATACAGATGACTATGTAGATATTTGCATGTTTATACAGATGGCGGTGTAGATATTTCCATGTTTATAGAGATAACAGTTCAGATATTTCCATGTTTATAAAGTTAGCGGTGTAGGTATTTCCATGTTTATAGAGATAGAATGTAGGTATTTCCATATGTATACAGATAGCAGTGTAGATATTTCCATGTTTATGGAGATGGTGGTATAGATATATCCATGTTTATACAGATGACTCTGTAGATATTTGCATGTTTATACAGATGGCCGTGTAGATATTTCCATGTTCATAGTGATAACAGTGTAGATATTTCCATGTTTATAAAGATATCGGTGCAGATATTTCCATGTATATGGAGATAGCGGTGTGTTTATTTCCATATTTACACTGATAGCGGTGTAGATATTTCCATGTTTATACAGATGGCGGTGTAGATATTTCCATGTTTATACAGATGGTGGTGTAGATATTTCCTTGTTTATTCAGATAGCAGTGTAGATATTTCCATGTTTATACAGATAGCGGTGTAGATATTTCCATGTTTACAGAGATCGCGGTGCAGATATTTCCATGTTTACAGAGATAGCGCTGTAGATATTTACATCTTTGCACAGTTTGTAGTGTAGATATTTCCATCTTTAAACAGATGGCTGTGTAGATATTTCCAAGTTTACACAGATAGCTGTGTAGATATTTCCATGTTTACACAGATAGCATTGTAGATATTTCCATGTTTACAGAAAGCTTTGTAGATATTTCCATGTTTATACCGATAGCGGTGTAGATAATTCCATGTTTATGCAGATAGCGGTGTAGGTATTTCCATGTATATAGTGATAGCGGTGTTGATATTTCCATGTTTATACAGATAGCGGTGTAGATATTTCCATGTTTATGCGGATAGTGCTGTTGATATTTCCATGTTTATCGGGATAGCGGTGTAGATATTTCCATGATTATACAGATAGCTGCGTAGATATTTCCATGTTTATTCAGATCGTGGTAATGATATTTCTATGTTTATAAAGATAGCGCTGTACATATTTCCAAGTTTATACAGGAAGCGGTGTAGATATTTCCATGGTTATGCAGATCGCGGTGTAGATATTTCCATGTTTATAGAGATAGCGGTGTAGATATTTCCATATTTATAAAGATAGCGGTGTAGGTATTTCCATCTGTACACAGATAGCGGTGTATATATTTCCATGTTTATATGGATAGCGGTGTAGATATTTCCATGTTTATACAGATAATTGTGTAGATATTTCCATGTTTATACAGATAGTGTTGTAGATATTTCATTGTTTATACAGATTACGGTGTAGACATTTCCATGTTTACACAGACCACGGTGAATTTATTTGCCCCTTTCTACTGATTTCAGTGTAGATATTTCCATGTGTATACACATGGCAGTGTAGATATTTCCATGTTTATACATTTGGCATTGTAGATATTTCCATCTTTATATAGTTGGCAGTGTAGATATTTCCTTGTTTATGTAGATGGCTGTGTAGATATTTCCATGTTTATAGAGATGTCGGTGTATATATTTCAACGTTTATACAGATAGCGGTGTAGATATTTCCATGTTTATACAGATATCGGTGTAGCTATTTCCATGTTTATAGATATAGCATGGTAGATATTTCCATGTTTATTCTGATAGCGGTGTAGATATTTCCATGTTTATACAGGTAGCGGTGTTGGTATTTCCATGTTTATACAGATAGCGGTGTAGATATTTCCAAGTTTACAGAGATAGCGGTGCAGGTATTTCCATCTTTGCACAGATTGCCGTGTAGATATTTCCATCTTTATACATATAGCTATGTAGATATTTCCCAGTTTACACAGATAGCTGTGTAGATATTTCCATGTTTACACAGATAGCATTGGAGATATTTCCATGTTTATACAAATAGCGGTGTAGATATTTCTATGTTGATAGAGATAGCCATGTAGATATTTCCATCTTTATATTGATAGCGGTGGAGATATTTCCGTTTTTATAGAGATTGTGATGTAGATATTTCCATGTTTATAGAGATGGCTGTGTAGGTATTTCCATGCTTATAGAAATTGCGGTGTAGATATTTCCACGTTTATAGAGATAGCGTTGTAGTTATTTCCATGTTTATAGAGATTGCGGTGTAGATATTTGCATGTTTATACAGATAGCGGTGTTGTTATTTCCATGTTTATACACATAGCGGTGTAGATATTTCCATGTTTATACAGCTCATGGTGCAGATATTTCCAACTTTCTAAAGACAGTCGTGTAGGTATTTCCATGTTTATACAGATTGCGGTGTAGATAGTTCCTTGTTTCTGGAGATGACGGTGTAGTTATTTTCATATTTCGGAGATGGTTGTGTAGATATTTCCATGATTATAGAGATTGCGGTGTAGATATTTCCATGTTTATAGAGATAGAGGTGTAGGTATTTCCATGTTTATAGAGATAGCAGTGTAGATATTTCCATGTTTATACAGAAGACTCTGAGGATATTTCCATTTGTATACAGATGGCAGTGTAGATATTTCCATGTTCACAGAGATGGTAGTGTACATATTTCCATGTTTATACAGATGACTGTGTAGATATTTACATGTTTATACAGATGGCGGTGTAGATATTTACATGTTTATAGGGATAACAGAGCAGATATTTCCATGTTTATAAAGATAGCGGTGTAGATATTTCCATGTTTATAGAGATAGAGTGTAGTTATTTCCATGTTTATACAGATAGCGGTGTAGATAATTCCATGTTTATAAAAATGGCTCTGTTGATATTTCCATGTGTATACAGATGGCAGTGTAGATATTTCCATGTTTATGGAGATGGTGGTGTAGATATTTCCATGTTTATACAGATGACTGTGTAGATATTTGCATGTTTATACAGATGGCGGTGTAGATATTTCCATGTTCATAGAGAAAACAGTGTAGATATTTCCATGTTTATAAAGTTAGCGGTGTAGATATTTCCATGTATATAAAGATAGCGGTGTGGATATTTCCATATTTACACAGACAGCGATGTAGATATTTCCATGTTTATACAGACGGCGGTGTAGATATTTCCATGTTTACACACTTGGTGGTGTAGATATTTCCTTGTTTATTCAGATAGTGGTGTAGGTAATTCCATGTTTACACAGATAGCGGTGTAGATATTTCCATGTTTACCGAGATCGCGGTGCAGATATATCCATGTTCACAGAGATAGCGGTGTAGATATTTCCATCTTTGCACAGATTGCTGTGTAGATATTTCCATCTTTACACATATAGCTATGTAGATATTTCAGAGTTTACACAGATAGCTCTGTAGATATTTCCATGTTTACACAGATAGCATTGTAGGTATTTCCATGTTTATACAGATAGCGGTGTAGATATTTCCATGTTTATACAGATAGCGGTGTAGATATTTCCATTTTGATACAGATAGCGATGTACATATTTCCATGTTTATACTGATAGCGGTGGAGGTATTTCCGTGTTTATTGAGATTGTGATGTAGATATCTCCATGTTCATAGAGATGGCTGTGTAGATGTTTCCATGCTTATAGAAATTGCAGTGTAGATATTTCCATGTTTTTAGAGATAGCGGTGTAGTTATTTCCATGTTTATAGAGATTGCGGTGCAGATATTTGCATGTTTATACAGATAGCAGTGTTGTAATTTCATGTTTAAACACATAGCGGTGTTGTTATTTCTATGTTTATACACATAGCGTTGTAGATATTTCCATGTTTATACAGCTCGCGGTGTAGATATTTCCATGTTTATACAGACAGTGGTGTATTTATTTCCATGTTCATACACATTGCGGTGTAGATAGTTCCATGTTTCTGGAGATGGCGGTGTAGGGATTTTCATGTTTTAGAGATGGATGTGTAGATATTTCGATGATTATAGAGATAGCGGTGTGGATATTTCCATGTTTATACAGATGGCTGTGAAGATAATTCCATGTGTATACAGATGACAGTGTAGATATTTCCATGTTTATAGAGATGGTCGTGTAGTTATTTCCATGTTTATACAGATGACTGTGAAGATGTTGGCATGTTTATAGAGATGTCAGTGTAGATATTTCCAGGTTTATAGAGATATCAGTGCAGATTTTTCCATGTTTATAAACATAACGGTGTAGATATTTCCATGTATATAGAGATAGCGGTGTGGTTATTTCCATATTTACACAGATAGCGGTGTAGATATTTCCATGTTTACACAGATGGTTGTGTAGATATTTCCTTGTGTATTCAGATAGCAGTGAACATATTTTCATGTTTATACAGAGAGCGGTGTAGATATTTCCATGTTTACAGAGATCACGGTGCAAATATTTCCATGTTTACAGAGATAGCGGTGTAGATATTTCCATCTTTGCACAGATTGCAGTGTAGATATTTCCATCTTTAAACAGATGTGTAGATATTTCCAAGTTTACACAGATAGCTCTGTAGACATTTCCATGTTTACACAGATAGCATTGTAGATATTTCCATGTTTATACAGATAGCGTTGTAGATATTTCCATATTTATACAGAGAGCGGTGTTATTTCCATGTTTATACCGATAGCGGTGTAGGTATTTCCATGTTTACACAGATGGCGGTGTAGATATTTCCATGTTTACACAGATGGTGATGTAGATATTTCCTTGTTTATTCAGATAGAAGTGTAGATATTTCCATGTTTATACAGATAGCGGTGTAGTTATTTCCATATTTATACAGATAGCGGTGTAGATATTTCCATGTTTATACAAATGGCTCTGTAGAAATTTCCATGTGTATACAGATGGCAGTGTAGATATTTCCATGTTTATGGAGATGGTGCTGTAGATATTACCATGTTTATACAGATGACTGTGTAGATATTTGCATGTTTATACAGATGGCGGTGTAGATATTTCTATGTTCATAGAGATAACAGTGTAGATATTTCCATGTTTATAAAGATAGCGGTGTAGATATTTCCATGTATATAGAGATAGCGGTGTGGTTATTTCCATATTTACACAGATAGCGGTGTAGATATTTCCAGGTTTATACAGATAGCGGTGTAGATATTTCCATGTTTACAGAGATCGTCGTGCAGATATTTCCATGTTTACAGAGATAGCGGTGTAGATATTTCCATCTTTGCACAGATTGCAGTGTATGTATTTCCATCTTTAAAGAGATAGGTGTGTAGATATTTCAAAGTTTACACAGATAGCTGTGAAGACATTTCCATGTTTACATAGATAGAATTGTAGATATTTCCATGTTTATACAGATAGCATTGTAGATATTTCCATGTTTATACAGATAGCGGTGTAGATATTTCCATGTTTATAGTGATAGCGGTGTTGATATTTCCATGTTTATACCGATACCGATGTAGGTATTTCCATGTTTATGCGGATAGTGGTGTTGATATTTCCATGTTTATAGGGATTGCGGTGTAGATATTTCCATGATTATTCAGATAGCGGCGTGGATATTTCCATGTTTATACAGACCGTGGTACAGATATTTCTATGTTTATAAAGATAGCGGTGTACACATTTCCAAGTTTATACAGGTAGCGGTTTAGATATTTCCATGGTTATACAGATCGTGGTGTAGATATTTCCATGTTTATAGAGATAGCGGTGAAGATATTTCCATATTTATACAGATAGCAGAGTAGGTATTTCCATGTTTACACAGGTAGCGGTGTAGATGTTTCCATGTTTATACGGATAGCGGTGTAGGTATTTCCATGTTTATACAAATCATTGTGTAGATATTTCCATGTTTATACAGATAGCGATGTAGGTATTTCCATGTTTGTACAGATCGCGGTGTAGATATTTCCATGTTTATACAGATCGCGGTGTAGATATTTGCACCTTTCTACTGATGGCAGTGTAGATATTTCCATGTTTATTCATATAGCAGTGTAGATATTTCCATCTTTATATAGATGGCAGTGTAGATATTTCATTGTTTATGTAGATAGCTGTGTAGATATTTCCATGTTTATAGAGATGGCGGTGTATGTATTTCCATTTTTATAGAGATAGAGATGTAGACATTTCCATGTTTATACAGATATCGGTGTAGATATTTCCATGTTTATAGAGATCGCAGTGTAGATATTTCCATGTTTATACAGATGGCGGTGTAGATATTTCCAAGTTTGCAGAGATAGCGGTGTAGACATTTCCATCTTTGCACAGATTGCGGTGTAGATATTTCCATCTTTACACATATAGCTATGTAAATATTTCCCAGTTTACACAGATAGCTGTGTACATATTTCCATGTATACACAGATAGCATTGTAGATATTTCCATGTTTATGCAGATAGCGGTGTAGATATTTCCATGTTGATACAGATAGCGATGTAGATATTTCCATGTTTATACTGATAGCGGTGGAGATACTTCCGTGTTTATAGAGATTGTTATGTAGATGTTTCCATGTTGATAGAGATGGCTGTGTAGATGTTTCCATGTTTATAGAAATTGCAGGGTATATATTTCCATGTTTATAGAGATAGCGGTGTAGTTATTTCCATGTTTATAGAGATTGCAGTGTAGATATTTTCATGTTTATACAGATAGCGGTTTTGTTATTTCCATGTTTATACACATAGCGGTGCAGATATTTCCGTGTTTATACATCTCACGGTGTAGATATTTCCAAGTTTATACAGACAGTCGTGTAGTTATTTCCATGTTTATACAGATTGCGGTTTAGATACTTCCATGTTTCTGGAGATGGCGGTATATGTATTTTTATGTTTTAGAGATGGAGGTGTATATATTTCCATGATTATAGAGATTGCGCTGTAGATATTTCCTTGTTTATAGAGACAGCGGTGTAGGTATTTCCATGTTTATAGAGATAGCAGTGTAGATATTTCCATGTTTATACAAATGGCTGTGAAGATATTTCCACGTGTATACAGATGGCAGTGTAGATATTTCCATGTTTATAGAGATGGTGGTGTAGATATCTCCATGTTTATACAGATGACTGTGTAGATGTTTGCATGTTTATACACATGGCGGTGTAGATATTTCCATGCTTATAGAGATAACAGTGCAGATATTTCCATGTTTATACAGATAGCAGTGTAGATATTTCCATGTTTATACAGATAGCGGTGTAGGTATTTCCATTTTTATAGTGATAGCGGTGTTGATATTTCCATGTTTATACCGATAGTGGAGTAGGTATTTCCATGTTTATGCGGATAGTGTTGTTGACATTTCCATGTTTATAGGGATAGTGGTGTAGATATTCCCATGATTATATAGATAGCGGCATAGGTATTTCCATGTTTATACAGATCGTGGTATAGATATTTCCATGTTTATAAAGATAGCAGTGTAGATATTTCCAAGTTTATACAGGTAGCGGTGTAGATATTTACATGTTTACACAGATAGCGGTGTAGATATTTCCATGTTTATACGGATAGCGGTGTAGACATTTCCATGTTTATACAGATCATTGTGTAGATATTTCCATGTTTATACCGATAGCGTTGTAGATATTTCCATGTTTATACAGATCGCAGTGTAGTTATTTGAACCTTTCTACTAATGGCAGTGTAGATATTACCATGTTTATACATATATCGGTGTAGATATTTCCATCTTTATATAAATGGCAGTGTAGATATTTCCTTGTTTATGTAGATGGCTGTGTAGATATTTCCATATTTATAGAGATGGCGGTGTATATATTTCCATTTTTATAGAGATAGAGATGTAGATATTTCAATGTTTATAAAGATATCGGTGTAGATATTTCCATGTTTATAGAGATAGCTGTGTAGATATTTCCATGTTTATACAGATAGCGGTGTAGATACTTACATGTTTTTACAGACAGCGCTGTTGTTATTTCCTTGTTTATACAGATAGCGTTGTAGATATTTCCAGGTTTATACAGTTCGCGGTGTAGATATTTCCATCTTTATAGAGATTGCAGTGGAGACATTCCCATGTTTACACTGAAGGCGGTGTTGATTTTTCCATGTTTATACAGGTGGCCGTGTAGATATTTCCATGTTTATACAGATGGCGGTGTAGGTATTTCCATCTTTATGCAGATGGCGGTGTAGTTGTTTCCATGTTTATGCAGATGTCGGTGTAGATATTTCCAAGTTTATAGAGATGGCTGTGTAGATATTTCCATGTTTATAGAGATAGCGTTGTAGGTATTTCCATGTTTATAATGATAGCATTGTTGATATTTCCATGTTTATACCGATGGCTGTGTAGATATTCCATGTTTATACAGAGGGCAGTGTAGATATTTCCATGTTTATTCAGATGGTGGTGTTGATATTTCCATGTTTACACTGATGACTGTGTAGATATTTCCTTAATTTTACACATGGGGCTGTAGATATTTCCATGTTTATAGAGATAGTGGTGTAGATATTTCCATGTTTACATAGAAGGCGGTGTAGATATTTCCTTTTTTATGTAGATGGCGGTGTAGATATTTCCATGTTTGTAGAGATGGCCGTGTATATATTTCCATGTTTATAGAGATAGCGGTGTAGATCTTTCCATGTTCATAGAGATAGCGGTATAGGTATTTCCATGTTTATAGAGATAGCAGTGTAGATATATCCATGTTTATACAGATAGCGGTGTAGATATTTCCATGTTTATACAGATAGCGGTATTGGTATTTCCATGTTTATACAGATAGCGGTGGAGATATTTCCATGTTTATACAGCTCTCGGTGTAGATATGTACATCTTTATACAAATGACACTGTGGATATTTCAGTGTTTATAGAGATGGAGGTGTAGATAATTCCATGTTTATGGAGATGGCAGTGTAAATATTTTCTTGTTTATAGAAATGGCGTTGTAGATATTTCCATGTTTATTGAGATACTGGTGTATATATTTCCAGGTTTGTAGAGATTGCGGTGTAGGTATTTCCATGTTTATAGAGATAGGGTTGTAGATATTTCCGTGTTTATACAGATGGTGGTGTAGATATTTCCATGTTTATACAGATGACTGTGTAGATATTTCCAAGTTTTTACAGATGGCGGTGAAGATATTTCCATGTTTATAGAGATAGCAGTTTAGATATTTCCATGTTTATGCAGATAGCCCTGTAGTTATTTACATGTTTATAGAGATAGCAATGTAGATATTTCCATATTTATACAGATCACGGTGTATACATTTCCATGTTTATACAGACAGTGGTGTAGATATTTCCATGTTTATAAAGATAGTGGTGTTGGTATTTCCATTTTTATACAGATGGCGGTGTAGATATTTCCATGTTTATACAGATGGTGGTGTAGTTATTTCCATGTTTATACAGATGACGGTGTAGATAATTCCATGTTTATGGAGATGGCAGTGTAGATATTTTCATGTTTATAGAGATGGCGGGGTAGATATTTCCATGTTTATAGAGATAGCGATGTAGGTGTTTCCATGTTTACAGAGATAGTGGTGGAGATGTTTCCATGTTTATACAGATGGCTGTCTAGATATTTCCATGTGTATACTCATGGCAGTGTAGATATTTCCATGTTTATACATTTGGCGGTGTAGATATTTCCATCTTTATATAGATGGCGGTGTAGGTATTTCCATCTTTACACATATAGCTATGTAGATATTTCCCAGTTTACACCGATAGCTGTGTAGATATTTCCATGTTTAAACTGATAGCATTGTAGATATTTCCATGTTTATACAGATAGCGGTGTAGATATTTCCATATTGATACAGAGAGCGATGTAGATAATTCAATGTTTATACTGATAGCGGTGGAGATATTTCCGTGTTTATAAAGATTGTGATGTAGATATTTCCAGGTTTATAAAGATGGCTGTGTAGATATTTCCATACTTATAGAAATTGCGGTGTAGATATTTCCATGTTTATAGAGATAGCGGTGTAGTTATTTCCATGTTTATAGGGATTGCGGTGTAGTTATTTGCATGTTTATACAGATAGCGGTGTTGTTACTTCCATGCTTACACACATAGCTGTGTAGATATTTCCATGTTTATACAACTCATGGGGTAGATATTTCAAAGTTTATACAGACAATGGTGTAGGTATTTCCACGTGTATACAGATTGCAGTGTAGGTAGTTTCATGTTTCTGGAAATGGCGGTGAAGTTATTTTCATGTTTATAGAGATGGAAGTGTAGATATTTCCATGATTTTAGAGATTGCGGTGTAGATATTTCCATGTTTGTAGAGATAGCGGTGTAGGTATTTCCATGTTTATAGAGATGGCAGTGTAGATATTTCCATGTTTATACAGATGGCTGTGAAGATATTTCCATGTGTATACAGATGGCACTGTAGATATTTCCATGTTTATAGAGATGGTGGTGTAGATATTTCCATGTTTATACAGATGACTGTGTAGATATTTGCATGTTAATACTGATGGCGGTGTGGATATTTCCATGTTTATAGAGATAACAGTGCCCATATTTCCATGTTTATAAAGATAGCGGTGTAGATATTTCCATGTTTATAGAGATAGAGTGTAGTTATTTCCATATTTATACAGATAGCGGTTTAGATAATTCCATGTTTATACAAATGCCTCTGTAGATGTTTCCATGTGTATACAGATGGCAGTGTAGATATTTCCATGTTTATGGAGATGGTGGTGTAGATATTTCCATGTTTATGCAGATGACTGTGTAGGTATTTGCATGTTTATACAGATGGCGGTGTAGACATTTCCATGTTCATAGAGATAACAGTGTAGATATTTCCATTTTTATAAAGACAGCGGTGTAGATATTTCCATGTATGTAGAGATAGCGATGTGGTTATTTCCATCATATTTACACAGATAGCAGTGTAGATATCTCCATGTTTATACAGATGGCGGTGTAGATGTTTCCATGTTTATACAGATGGTGCTGTAGATATTTCCTTGTTTATTCAGATAGCAGTGTAGATATTTCCATGTTCATACAGATAGCGGTGTAGATACTTCCATGTTTACAGAGATAGCGGTGTAGATATTTACATCTTTGCACAGATTTCAGTGTAGGTATTTCCGTCTTTAAACAGGTAGCCGTGTAGGTATTTCCAAGTTTACACAGATAGCGCTGTTGGTATTTCCATGTTTATACAAATAGCGGTGTAGATATTTCCAGGTTTATACAGTTTGCGGTGTAGGTATTTCCATCTTTATAGAGATTGCAGTGGAGACATTCCCATGTTTACAAAGATGGCGGTGTTGATTTTTCCATGTTTATACAGATGGCCGTGTAGATGTTTCCATGTTTATACAGATGGCGGTGTAGATATTTCCATGTTTATGCTGATGGCGGTGTAGATATTTCCATGTTTATACAGACAGCGCTGTAGATATTTCCATGTTTATTCAGATTGTGGTGTAATTATTTCCATGTTTATACAGATGGTGGTGTATATATTTCCATGTTTATACAGATGGCGGTGTAGATATTTCCATGTTTATAGAGATAATGGTGTATATATTTCCATGTTTATACAGAAAGCTGTGTAGATATTTCCATGTTTATAGAGACAGCGGTGTAGATATTTCCATATTTATACAGATAGCCGTGTAGGTATTTCCATGTTTATTCAAATGGCGGTGTAGTTTTTTCCATATTTATACAGATTGCGATGTGGATATTTCCATGTTTATTCAGATGGCGTTGTAGGTTTTTCCATGTTTATACAGATAGCGGTGTGGATATTTCCATGTTTATACAGATGGCAGTGTAGATATTTCGATGTATATACAGATAGCGATGAAGATATTTCCATGTATATACAGATAGCGGTGTACATATTTCCATGTTTATAGAGATAGCGGTGTAGATATTTCCATGTTCATACAGATAGCGTTATAGATATTTCCATGTTTATACAGATAGTGTTGGAGATATTTCCATATTTATACACATAGCGGTGGAGATATTTCCATGTTCATACAGATGGCGGTGTATAAATTTCCAAGTTCATATAGATGGCGGTGTAGATATTTCCATGTTTATACAGATAGCGGTGCAGATATTTCCATGTTTATACAGGAAGCGGTGTAGGTATTTCTATGTTTATAGAGATATCGGTGTAGATATTTCCAATTTTATACAGATGTCTGTGTAGATATTTAAATGCGTATACAGATGGCGGAGTAGATATTTCCATGTTTAAACAGATGACTGTGTAGATATTTCCATGTTTTTACAGATGGCGGAGTAGGTATTTCCATGTTTATACTGATAGCGGTGTGGCTATTTCCATGTTTATACAGATAGCGATGTTGATATTTCCATGTTTATAAGGATGGCTGTGTAGATATTTCCAAGTTTACACAGATGGCATTGTCGATATTTCCATGTTTATACAGATAGTGGTGTAAATATTTCCATGTTTATACAGAAGACTGTGTAGGTATTTCCATGTCTATACAGATGGCAGTGTAGATATTTCCATGTTTATAGAGATAGCCATGTAGGTATTTCCATGTTTATACTGATAGCGGTGTAGACATTTCCATGTTTATCGAGATAGCGGTGTAGATATTTCCATATTTCTACAGATAGCGGTGTAGATATTTCCATGTTTATACAGATAGCGGTGTAGATATTTCCATGTTTATACGGATAGCGGTGTAGTTATCTCCATGTTTATACAGATGACTGTGTATATATTTCCATGTTTATACAGATGGCAGTGTAGATATTTCCATGTTTATGGAGATAGCGGTGTAGATATTTCCATGTTTATAGAGATAGCGGTGTAGATATTTCCATGTTTATACAGATGGCTGTGTAGATATTTCCATGTTTATACTGATAGCGGTGTAGGTATTTCCATCTTAATAGAGATAGCGGTGTAGATATTTCCATGTTTATACCGATGGCTGTGTAGATATTTCCATGTGTATACAAATGTTAGTGTAGATATTTCCATGTTTGTACAGATGAATATGTAGGTATTTCCATGTTTATAAAGATGGCGGTCTAGATACTTCCATGTTTATACAGACAGCCATGTAGTTATTTCCATGTTCATACAGATCGCAGTGTAGATATTTCCATGTTTATAGACATTGCTGTGTAGGTATTTCCATATTTATACATATAGCGGTGTAGATATTTCCATGTTTATACACTTAGCGGAGTAGTTATTTCCATGTTTATACAGATAGCGGGGAAATTATTTCCATGTTTATTCAGATGACTGTGTATATATTTCCATGTTTATACAGATGGCGATGAAGATATTTTCATGTTTATAGAGATAGCGATGCAGATATCACCCTGTTTATACAGATAGCTGTTTAGATATTTTCATGTTTACAGAGATAGCGGTGTAGATATTTCCATATTTATACAGATAGCCGTGTAGATATTTCCGTGTTTATTCAGATTGCGGTGTAGATATTTCCATGTTTATACAGATAGCGGTGTGTCTATTTCCATGTTTATACAGATGGCAGTGTAGATATTTCTATGTTTCTACAGATAGTGACGTAGATATTTCCATGTTTATACAGATAGCGTTGTAGACATTTCCATATTTATAGAGAAGACGGTGTAGATATTAACAAGTATATACAGATCGCGGTGTATATATTTCTATGTTTACACAGATAGCGGTGTAGATATTTCCATGTTTATACAGATAGCGGTGTAGGTATTTCCATGTTCATAGAGATAGCGGTATAGATATTTCCAGGTTTATTCAGATGTCTGTGTAGTTATTTCCATGTGTAAACACATGGTAGTGCAGATATTTCCATGTTTCTACAGTTAGAGGTGTAGATACTTCCATGTTTATACAGGTGACTGTGTAGTTATTTCCATGTTGTTATAGATGGCGGTGTAGATATTTCCATGTTTATACAGATAGCGGTGTGGCTATTTCCATGTTTATACAGATTGCGATGTAGATATATCCTGGTTTATAGACATGGCTGTGTAGATACTTCCATGTTTATACAAATGCCACTGTAGATATTTCCATGTTTAAACAGATAGCTGTGTAGATATTATCACGTGTATAGAGATAGCAGTGTAGATATTTCCATGTTTATACAGATAGCGATGTAGATATTTCCATGTTCATAGAGATAGCGGTGTAGTTATTTATATGTTTATACAGATAGCGGTGTACATATTTCCAATTTTACAGAGATAGCGATGTAGATATTTCCATGTTTATAGAGATAGCGGTGGAGATATTTCCGTGTTTATTTAGATAGAGGTGGAGATATTTCCATGTTTATACAGATGGCAGTGTAGGGATTTCCAAGTATATACAGATGACTGTGTAGATGTTTCCATGTTTTTCAGATGGCGGTGTAGATATTTCATTGTTTATACAGATAGCAGTGTGGCTATTTTCATGTTTATACTGATAGCGATGTAGATATTTCCAGGTTTATAGAGATGGCTGTGTAGATATTTCCATGTTTATACAGATGGCAGTGTAGATATTTCCATGTTTATACAGATAGTGGTGTAGATATTTCCATGTTTATACAGATGACTGTGTAGGTATATCCATGTTTATACAGATGGCGGTGTAGATATTTCCATGTTTATACAGATAGCAGTGGAGATATTTCCATGTTTATACAGATAGCGGTGGATATATTTCCATGTTTATAGAGTTGGCGGTGTAGATATTTCCAAGTTTATACAGATAGCGGTGTACGTATTTCCATGTTTTTTTACAGACAGGGTTGTAGATATTTGCATGTATATACAGATAGCGGCGTAGGTATTTCCATCCTCACGAAGATGGCGGTGTAGATATTTCCATGTTTATAGAGTTGGTGCTATAGATATTTCTATGTTCATAGAGATGGCGGTGTAGATATTTCCAGGTTTATACAGGTGGCAGTGTAGATATTTCCAAGTTTATACAGATAGTGGTATAGTTATTTCCATGTATATAGAGATAGTGGTGTAGATATTTCCATGTTTATACTGATGGCTGTGTAGATATTTCGATGTGTATACAGATGGCAGTGTAGATATTTCCATGTTTATACAGATGGAGGTGTAGGTATTCCCATATTTATACAGATGATTGTGTAGATATTTCCATGTTTCTACAGATGGCGGTGTAGATATTTCCATGTTTATACAGATAGCAGTGTACGCATTTACATGTTTATAGAGATATCGGTGTAGATATTTTCATGTTTATACAGATAGTTTTGTAGATATTTCCATGTTTATACAGATAGCATTGTAGATATTTCCATGTTTATACAGATAGCGGTGTAGTTATTTCCATGTTTATACAGACTGTGGTGTATATATTTCCATGTTTATACACATGGTGGTGTAGATATTTCCATGTTTATAGAGATAGCTGTGTAGATATTTCCATGTTTATAGAAATAGCGGTGTAGATATTTCCATGTTTATAGATTGCGGTGTAGATATTTCCATATTTATACAGATAGCCGTGAAGATATTTCCATGTCTATTTAGATGGCGGTGTAGATATTTTCATGTTTATACAGATAGCGGTGTGGCTATTTCCATGTTTATAGAGATGGCAGTGTAGATATTTCCATGTTTATGCAGATAGAGATGTAGATATTTCCATGTTTATACAGATAGCGGTGGGGATATTTCCATGTTTATGCAGATAGCGGTGGAGATATTTCCATGTTTATACAGATAGCGGTGGATATATTTACATGTTTATAGAGATGGCGGTGTTGATATTTCCAAGTTTAAACAGATAGCGTTGTAGATATTTCCATGTTTATAGATAGCGGTGTAGATATTTCCATGTTTATACAGATAGCGGTGTAGGTATTTCCATGTTTATAGAGATAGCTGTGTAGATATTTCCAGGTTTATACATATGACTGTTTAGATATTTCCATGTGTGTACAGATTGAAGTGTAGATATTTCCAGGTTTTTACAGATGGCGGTGTAGATATTTCCATGTTTATTGAGATAGCGGTGTGGCTATTTCCATGTTTAGAGAGATAGCGATGTTGATATTTCCATGTTTACAGAGATGGCTGTGTGGATATTTCCATATTTATACAGATGTCAGTATAGATATTTCCATGTTTATATAGATAGTGGTGTAGTTATTTCCATGTTTATACAGATGACTGTGTAGATATTTCCATGCTTATACACATAGCGGTGTAGACATTTCCATGTTTATAGAGATAGCGGTGTAGACATTTCCATGTTTATAGAGATAGCGGTGCAGTTATTTCCATGTTTATACAGATAGTGGTGTATATATTTCCATGTTTATACAGATGGCGGTGTAGATATTTCCATGTTTATAGAGATAGCGGTGTAGATATTTCCATGTTTATTCAGAGGGCGGGGTAGGTTTTTCCATGTTTATACAAATAGCGGTGTGGCTATTTCCATGTTTATGTAGATGGCAGTGTAGATATTTCGATGTTTATACAGATAGCGATGTAGATATATCCATGTTTATACAGATAGCGGTGTACATATTTCCATCTTTATAGAGAGAGCAGTGTAGATATTTCCATGTTCATACAGATAGCGTTGTAGATATTTCCATGTTTATACAGATAGTGGTGGAGATATTTCCATGTTTATACACATAGCGGTGGAGATATTTCCATGTTTATACAGATGGCGGTGTATATATTTCCAAGTTCATGTAGATGGCGGTGTAGATATTTCCATCTTTATACAGATAGCGGTGCAGATATTTCTATGTTTATACAGATGGCGCTGTAGGTATTTCCATGATTATACAGTTGCCGGTGTAGATATTTCCATGTTATACAGATCCTGTGAAGATATTTCCAAGTATATACAGATAACGATGTAGTTATTTCCATGTTAGTACAGATAGCGGAGTAGATATTTAAGTGTTTATACAGATGGCGGTGTAGATATTTCCATATTTATACAGATAGCGGTGTAGATATTTCCTTGTTTATACAGATAGCGGTGTATATATTTCCATGTTTACACAGATAGCTCTGCAGATATTTCCATGTTTACACAGATAGCATTGTAAATATTTCCATGTTTATTGAGATAGCGGTTTAGATATTTCCTTGTTTATATAGATAGCGGTGTAGACATTTCCATGTTTATAGAGATAGCGGTGTAGAGATTTCCATATTTATACAGATAGCGGTGTAGATATTTCCTAGATTATACAGATAGCGTTGTAGGTGTTTCCATATATATACAGATAGCGGTGTAGATATTTCCATGTTTATACAGATATCGGTGTAGATATTTCCAGGTTTATACAGATAGCGGGTGTAGGTATTTCCATGTATATGGAGTTAGCGGTGTAGATATTTCCATGTTTATACTGACGGCTGTGTAGATATTTCCTTGTTTGTATAGATGGCAGTGTAGATATTTCCATGTTTATACAGATGGAGGTGTAGATATTTCCATGTTTATAGAGATGACTGTGTAGATATTTCCATGCGTATAGAGATGTCAGTGTAGATATTACCATATTTATACAGATGGAGGTTTAGGTATTTCCATGTTTATACAGATAGCAATGTAGATATTTCCATGTTACACAGATGGCGGTGTAGATATTTCCTTGATTATACAGATGGTGGTGTATATATTTCCATGTTTATACAGATGGCGCTGTAGATATTTCCATGTTTATAGAGATAGCAGTGTAGATGTTTCCATATTTATAGAGATAGCAGTGTAGATATTTCCATATTTATACAGATAGCCGTGTAGATATTTCCATGTTTATTCATATGGCGGTGTAGATATTTCCATGTTTATACAGATAGCGGTGTGGCTATTTCCATGTTTATACTGATCGCAGTGTAGATATTTCCATGTTTATACAGATGGTGGTGTATATATTTCCATGTTTATACAGATGGCGGTGTAGATATTTCCATGTTTATAGAGATAGATGTGTAGATATTTCCATGTTTTTAGAGATAGCGGTGTAGATATTTTCATACTTATACAGATAGCGGTGTAGGTATTTCCATGTTTATACAGATAGCGGTGTAGATATTTCCATGTTTATACACATTGCGGTGTGGATATTTCCATGTTAGTAAAGATGGTGGTGTATATATTTCCATGTTCATACAGATGTCGGTGTAGATATTTCCATGTTTATGCAGATGGCGGTGCAGGTATTTCCATGTTTATACAGATAGCGGTGTAGATATTTCCATGTTCATACAGATGGCGGTGTAGATATTTACATGTTTATAGAGAGGGCGTTGTAGATATTTCTATATTTATAGAGAGAGCGGGGCAGATAATTCCATGTTTATAGAGATGTCGGTGTAGGTATTTCCATGTTTATAGAGATAGTGGTGTAGATATTTCCATGTTTATACAGATGGCGGTGTAGATATTTCCATGTTTATACAGATTGTGGTGTTTTTAATTCCATGTTTATACAGAGAGCTTTGTAGATATTTCCATGTTTATACAGCTCACAGTGTAGATATTTCCATCTTTATACAGATGTCAGTGGAGATATTTGCATGTTTATAGAGATAACGGTGTAGGCATTTCCATTTTTACACAGATGGTGGTGTAGATAGTTCCATGTTTATGGAGATGTCAGTGTAGATATTTTCATGTTCATAGAGATGGCGGTGTAGATATTTCCATGTTTATAGGGATGGCGGTGCAGATATTTCCATTTTTATAGAGACAGCATTGTAGTTATTTCCATGTGTATAGAGAAAGAGGTGTAGATATTTCCATGTTTATACAGATGGCTGTGTAGATATTTCCATGTTTATCCAGATGGCAGTGTAGATATTTCCATGTTTACAGAGATAGCGGTGTAGATATTTCCATATGAGCACAGATTGCATTGTAGGTCTTTCCATTTTTCTCAGATAGCGGTGTACATATTTCCATGGTTACACAGATATCTGTGTAGATATTTCCATGTTTATACAGATAGCGGTGTAGATATTCCCGTGTTTATACAGATCACGGTGTAGACTTTTCCATCTTTCTACAGATGGCAGTGTAGATATTTCTATGTTAATAGAGATGGTGGTGTAGTTATTTCCATGTTTATAGAGATCGCGGTGATGACATTTCCATGTTTATGCAGATGGCGGTGTAGATATTTCCATGTTTATAGAGCTGGCGGTGAAGATATATCTATGTTTATAGAGATAGCGCGGCAGATAATTGCATGTTTATAGAGATGGCGGTGTAGGTATTTCCATGTTTATAGAGATAGTGGTGTAGATATTTCCATGTTTATAGAGATAGTGGTGTAGATATTTCCATGTTTATACAGATGGCTTGTAGATATTTCAATGTTTATACAGACGTCGGTGTTGGTAATTCCATGTTTATACAGAGAGCTTTGTAGATATTTCTAGGTTTATACAGCTCACATTGTAGATATTTCCAGCTTTATGCAGATTGCAGTGTAGATATTTTCATGTTTATACAGATAACGGTGTAGGCATTTCCATTTTTACACAGATGGTAGTGTAGATAGTTCCATGTTTATGGAGATGTCGGTGTAGATATTTTCAGGTTTATAGAGATGGCAGTGTAGATATTTCCATGTTTATAGAGATGGCAGTGTAGATATTTCCATGTTTATAGAGATAGCGTTGTAGGTATTTCCATGTGTATAGAGAGAGCGGTGTAGATACTTCCAAGTTTATACAGATGACTGTGTAGATATTTCCATGTTTATACAGATGGCGGTGTAGATATTTCCATGTTTATACTGATGACTGTGTAGATATTTCCATGTTTTTAAAGATTGAGGTGTAGATATTTCCATGTTTATACAGATAGCATTGTGGATATTTCCATGTTTATACAGATAGCGGTGTAGATATTTCCATGTTTATAGAGATGGCTGTGTAGATATTTCCATGTGTATACAGATGGCCGTGTAGATATTTCCATGTTTATACTGACGGCAGTGTAGATATTTCTATGTTTATGCAGATAGCGATGTAGCTATTTCCATGTTTATACAGATAGCGGTGTAGATATATCCATGTTTAAACAGATAGTGGTAGAGATATTTCCATGTGTGTAGAGATAGCGGTGGAGATATTTCCATGTTTATAGAGATAGCGGTGGATATATTTCCATGCTTATAGAGATGGCGGTGTAGTTATTTCCAAGATTATACAGATAGCGGTGTAGATATTTCCATGTTTAAACAGATAGCGGTTTAGACATTTCCATGTTTACAGAGATGGCGGTGTAGATATTTCCGTATGTTTACAGATAGCGGTGTAGATATTTAAAAGTTTAAACAGATAGCGGTGTAGATATTTCCATGTTTCTACAGATGGCGGTGTAGATATTTCCATGTTTGTTCAGAAAGCGGTGTAAATATTTCCATACTTATACATATAACGGTGTAGATATTTCCATGTTCATGCAGACGGCGGTGTAGACATTTCCATGTTTATAGAGATGGCGGTGTAGATATTTCTATGTTTATAGAGATAGCGGTGTAGATATTTCCATGTGTATAGAGATGGCTGTGTATGTATTTCCATGTTTATAGAGATAGCGATGTACATATTTACATGTTTATACAGATAGCGGTGTAGATATTTCCATGTTCAAAAAGATGGCGGTGTTGATATTTCCATATTTATACAGATAGCAGGGTAGATATTTCCATGTTTATACAGATGGCACTGTAGGTATTTCCATGATTATACAGATGGCGGTGTAGATATTTCCATGTTATACAGATCCGGTGTAGATGTTTCCATGTTTATACAGATAACGATGTAGATATTTCCATGTTTGTACAGATAGCGGAGTAGATATTTCCATGTTTATACAGATGGCGGTGTAGATATTTCCATATTTATACCGATAGCGGTGTAGATACTTCCATGTTTATACAGATAGCGGTGTAGATATTTCCATGTTTATACAGATAGCGGTTTAGACATTTGTATGTTTACAGATATGGCGGTGTAGATATTTCCGTATGTTTACAGATAGCGGTGTAGATATTTAAAACTTTAAACAGATAGCGGTGTAGATATTTCCATGTATATACAGATAGCGATGTAGATACTTCCAGGTTTATAGACATGGCTGTGTAGATATTCCCATGTTTATACAGATGGCAGTGTAGATATATCCATGTTTATACAGATAGTGGTGTAGATATTTCCATGTTTATACAGATGGCTGTGTAGGTATTTCAATGTGTATACAGATGGTAGTGTAGATATTTTCATGTCTATACAGATGGAGGTGTAGGTACTTCCATGTTTATACAGATGACTGAGTAGATATTTCCAAGATTTTACAGAAGGCGGTGTAGATATTTTCAGGTTTAGACAGATAACGGTGTGGCTATTTCCATGTTTATACAGATAGCGATGTAGATATTTCCACGTTTATAGAGATGGCTGTGTAGATATTTCCATGTTTTTACAGATGGCAATGTAGATATTTCCATGTTTATACAGATAGTGGAGTAGACATTTCCATTAATACACAGACGACTGTGTATGTATTTCCATGTTTATACAGATGGCGGTGTAGATATTTCCATGTATATAGAGATATACATGAAGATATTTCCATGTTTTTACAGATAGCAGTGCAGACATTTCCATGTTTATAGAGATGGCGGTGTAGATATTTACCTATGTATACAGATAGCGGTGTAGATATTTCCAAGTTTATACAGATAGCGGTGTAGATATTTCCATGTTTATACAGAGAGCGGTGGAGATATTTCCACGTTTATACTGATAGCAGTGTAGGTATATCCATGTTTATAGAGATAGCGGTGTAGGCATTTCCATGTTTACAGAGATAGCGGTGGAGATATTTCCATGTTTATACAGATAGCAGTGGAGTTATTTCCATGTTTATAGAGATGGCGGTGTACATATTTCCAAATTTATACAGATAGCGGTGTAGACATTTCCATTGTTTATACAGATAGCGGTGTAGGTGTTTCCATGTTTATCGAGATAGCGGTGTAGATATTTCTATGTTTATATAGATGGCTGTGTAGATATTTCCATGTGAATACAGATGGCAGTGTAGATGTTTCCATGTTTATGCAGATGGAGGTGTAGATATTTCTATGTTTATACAGATGACTGTGTAGATATTTCCATGTTTTTACTGATGGCGGTGTAGATATTTCCATGTTTATAAAGATAGCGATGTGGCTATTTCCATGTTTATACAGATAGCGATGTAGATATTTCCAGGTTTATAGAGACGGCTATGAAAATATTCCTATGTTTATACAGATGGCAGCGTAGATATATCCATGTTCATACAGATAGTGGTGTAGATATTTCCATGTTTATACACAAGGCGGTGTAGATATTTCCATGTATATAGAGATAGCCATGTAGATATTTCCATGTTCATAGAGATTGTGGTGTAGATATTTCCATATGTATACAGATAGCAGTGTAGATATTTAAAAGTTTAAACAGATAGCAGTGTAGATATTTCCATGTTTATACAGATAGCGTTGTAGATATTTCCATGTTTATACAGATAGCGGTGGAGATATTTCCATGTTTATGCAGATAGTGGTGGATATATTTCCATGTTTATAGAGATGGCGGTGTAGATATTTCCTAGTTTATACAGATAGCGGTGTAGAAATTTGCATGTTTATACAGATAGCGGTGTAGGTATTTCCATGTTTATACAGATAGCGTTGTAGACATTTCCACGTTTATACAGATGGCTGTGTAGATATTTCCATGTGTATATAGATGGCAGTGTATTTATTTCCATGTTTATACAGATGGAGGTGTAGGTACTTCCATGATTATACAGATGACTGCGTTGATATTTCCATGTTTTTACAGATGGCGGTGTAGATATTTCCATGTTTATACAGATAGCGGTATGGCTATTTCCATGTTTACACAGATAGCGATGTAGATATTTCCATGTTTATAGAGATGGCTGTGTAGATTTTTCCATGTTTATACAGATGGCTGTGCAGATATTTCCATGATTATACAGACAGTGTTGTAGGTATTTCCATGTATATAGAGATAGCTGTGTAGATATTTCCATGTTTATACAGATGGCTGTGTAGATATTTCAATGTGTATACAGATGGTAGTGTAGATATTTCCATGTCTATACAGATGGAGGTGTAGATACTTCCATGTTTATACAGATGACTGTGTAGATATTTCCATGATTTTACAGATGGCGGTGTAGATATTTTCAGGTTTAGACAGACAGCGGTGTGGCTATTTCCATGTTTATACAGATAGCGATGAACTTATTTCCATGTTTATAGAGACGGCTGTGTAGATATTTCCATGTTTATACAGATGTCACTGTAGATATTTCCATGTTTATACAGATAGTGGAGTAGATATTTCCATGTTTATACAGACGACTGTGAAGGTAATTCTATGTTTATACAGATGGTGGTGTAGCTGTTTCCATGTATATAGAGATAGCCATGAAGATATTTCCATGTTTATACAGATAGCGGTGTCGACATTTCCATGTTTATAGAGATGGCGGTGTACATATTTCCATATGTATACAGATAGCGATGTAGATATTTCCAAGTTTATACAGATAGCAGTGTAGATATTTCCATGTTTATACAAATAGCGGTGTAGATATTTCCATGTTTATACAGATAGTGGTGAAGATATTTCCATGTTTATACAGATAGCATTGTAGAAGTTTCCATGTTTATGGAGATAGCGGTGTAGATATTTCCAGGTTTATAGAGATTGCTGTGTAGATATTTCCATGTTTATACAGATGGCAGTGTATATATTTCCATGTTTATACAGATAGTGGTGTAGATATTTTCACGTTTATACAGACGACTGTGTAGGTATTTCCATGTTTATACAGATGGCGGTGTAGATATTTCCATGTATATGGAGATACCCATGTAGATGTTTCCATGTTTATACAATGGCGGTGTAGACAATTCAATGTTTAGAGATGGCGGTGTAGATATTTCCATATGTATACAGATAGCAGTGTAGATATTTCCAAGTTTATACAGATAGCGGTGTAGATGTTTCCATGTTTATACAGATAGCGGTGTAGATACTTCCATGTTTATACAGATGACTATGTAGATATTTCCATGTTTTTACAGATGGCGCTGTAGTTATTTCCATGTGTATACAGACAGCGGTGTGGATATCTCCATGTTTAAACAGATAGCGATGTAGATATTTCAATGTTTATAAAGATGGCTATGTAGATATTTCCATGTTTATACAGATGGTGGTGTAGGCATTTCCATGTTTATACAGATAGTGGTGTAGGTATTTCCATGTATATAGAGATAGCTGTGTAGATATTTCCATGTTTATACAGATGGCTGTGTATGTATTTCCATTTTTATACAGATGTCCGTGTAGATATTACCATGCTTATACAGATGGAGGTGTAGGTATTTCCATGTTTATACAGATGTCTGTGTAGATACTTCCATTTATTACAGATGGCGATGTAGATAATTCCATGTTTATACAGATAGTGGTGTGGCTATTTCCATGTTTATACAGATAGCGGTGTACATATTTCCATGTTTACAGAGATAGCAGTGTAGATATTTCCATGTATATACAGATAGCGTTGTAGGGATTTCCATGTTTATAGAGACAGCGGTGGAGATATTTCCATGTTTATACAGATAGCGGTGGAGATATTTCCATGTTTATACATATGGCGGTGTACATGTTTCCAAGTTCATATATATGGCGGTGTAGATATTTCCATGTTTATAGAGATAGCGGTGTAGATATTTCCATGTTCAAACAGGTAGCGGTGTAGGTATTTCCATGTTTATAGAGATATCGGTGTAGATATTTCCAAGTTTATACAGATGGCTGTGTAGATATTTCCATGCGTATACAGATGGCAGTGTAGATATTTGCATGTTTATACAGATGGAGGTGTAGATATTTCCATGTTTCTACAAATGACTGTGTTGATATTTCCATGTTTTACAGATGGCGGTATAGATATTTGCATGTTTAGACAGATAGCGGTGTGGTTATTTCCATGTTTATACAGATAGCAATGTAGGTATTTCCATGTTTATAGAGTTCGCTGTGTAGATATTTCCATGTTTATACAGATGGCAGTGTAGGTATTTCTATGTTTATACAGATAGTGGTGGAGATATTTCCATGTTTATACAGATGAATGTTTAGGTATTTCCATGTTTATACAGATGGCAGTGTAGATATTTCCATGTTTATAGAGATAGCCATGTAGACATTTCCATGTTTATACAGATAGCGGTGTAGACATTGCCATGTTTATAGGGATAGCCGTGTAGATATTTCCATATTTATACAGATAGTGGTGCAGATATTTCCAAGTTTATACAGATAGCAGTGTAAGTATTTCCATATTTATACAGATAGCAGTGTAGATATTTTCATATTTATACAGATCTCCGTGTAGATATTTCCATGTTTATTCAGATGGCGGTGTGGCTATTTCCATGTTTATGCAGATGGCAGTGTAGATATCTCCACGTTTATGCCGATAGCGATGGAGATATTTCCATGTTTATGCAGATAGCGATGTAGATATTTCCATATTTATACAGATAGCGGTGGAGATATTTCCATGTTTGTAGAGATAGCGGTGGAGATATTTCCATGTTTATACAGATAGCAGTGGAAGTATTTCCAGGTTTATAGAGATGGTGTAGATATTTCCAAGTTTATACAGATAGCGGTGTAGATATTTCCGTGTTTATACAGATAGCGTTGTAGGTATTTCCATGTTTATAGAGATATAGGTGTAGACAATTCCAGGTTTATACAATGGCTGCGTAGGTATTTCCTCGTTTATACAGATGGCAGTGTAGATATATCCATGTTTATAGAGACGGAGGTGTAGATACCTCCATGTTTATACAGATGACTGTCAAGATATTTCCATGTTTTTACAGATGGCGGTGTAGCTATTTCCATGTTTGTACAGATAACGGTGTGGCTATTTCCATGTTTATACAGATAGCGATGTTGATATTTCCATGTATATAGAGATGGCTATGTAGATATTTCCATGTTTTTACAGATGGCAGTGTAGAAATTTCCAAGTTTAAAGAGATGGCTCTGTAGATATTTACATGTTTATACAGATGACTGTGTAGTTATATCCAAGGTTATACAGATGACTGTGTAGATATTTTCATGCGTATACAGATGGCAGTGTAGATATTTCCATGTTTATACAGGTGGAGGTGTTGATATTTCCATGTTTATACAGATGACTGTGTAGATATTTCTATGTTTTTACAGATGGCGGTGTAGATATTTGCAGGTTTAGACTGACAGCGGTGTGCCTATTTCCATGTTTATACAGATAGCGATGTAGATATTTCCATGTTTAAAGAGATGGCTGTGTAGATATTTCCATGTTTATAGAGATAGCCATGTAGATATTTCCATGTTTATACACATAGAGGTGTACGCATTTCTATGTTTATAGAGAAAGCGGTGTAGATATTTCCATATTTATACAGATAGCGTTGTAGATATTTCCAAGTTTATACAGATAGCGGTGTAGGTGTTTCCATATAAATACAGATAGCAGTGTAGATATTTCCATGTTTATACAGATAGCGGTGTAGATATTTCCATGTTTATACAGATAGTGGTGGAGTTATTTCCATGTTTATAAAGGTGACTGTGTATATATTTCCATGTTTATACAGATGGCGGTGTAGATGTTTCCATGTTTATAGAGATAGCGGTGTAGATATTTCCATGTTTATAGAGATAGCGGTGTGGATATTTCCATATTTACAGATAACCTTGTAGATATTTCCTTGTTTATTCAGATGGCGGTGTAGATATTTTCATGTTTATAGAGATAGCGGTGCAGAAATTTCCATGTTTATACAGATAGTGGTGCAGATATTTCCATGTTTATACAGATAGCGATGTAGTTATTTCCATGTTTATACAGATAGCGGTGGAGATATTTCCATGTTTATAAAGATAACGATGGAGATATTTCCATCCTTATACAGATGGTGGTGTAGATATTTCCAAGGTCATACAGATGGCGGTGTAGATATTTCCATGTTTATACAGACAGCGTTGTAGATATTTCCATGTTTATACTGATAGCAGTGTAGTTATTTCCATGTTTATAGAGATAGCGGTGTAGATATTTCCATGTTTATATTGATGGCTGTGTAGATATTTCCATGTGTATACAGATGTCGGTGTAGATATTTCCATGTTTATACAGATGGAGGTGTGGATATTTCTGTTTTTATACAGATAGCGGTGTGGCTATTGCCATATCTATAGAGCTAGCCATGTAAGTATTTCCAGGTTTATAGAGATGGCCGTGTAGATATATCCAGGTTTATACAGATGGCTGTGCAGATATTTCCATGTTTATACAGATAATGGTGTAGGTATTTCCATGTTTATACAGATGACTGTGTAGGTATTTCCATTTTTATAAAGATGACGGTGTAGATATGTGCATGTTTATAGAGATACCCATATAGATATTTCCATGTTTATACAGATAGCCGTGTAGACATTTCCATGTTTATAGTGATAGCGGTGTAGATATTTTCATATATATACAGATAGCGGTGTAGATATCTACAAGTTTATAAAGAAAGCGGTGCAGATATTTCAATGTTTATACAGTTAGCTGTGTACGTATTTCCATGTTTATAGAGTAGCGGTGTAGATATTTCCATGTTTACACAGAGGGCTGTGTAGATATTTCCATTTGAATACAGATGGCAGTGAAGATGTTTCCATGTTTACACAGGTGGAGGTGTAGATATTTCCATGTTTATACAGATGACTGTGTAGATATTTCCATGTTTTTACAGATGGCGGTGTATAGATTTTCAAGTTCATTCAGATGGCGGTGTAGATATTTCCGTGTTTATACAGATATCGGTGTAGATATTTCCATGTTTATACAGATAGCGGTGTAGGTATTTCCATGTATATGGAGTTAGAGGTGTAGATATTTCCATCTTTATACAGATGGCTATATAGTTATTTCCATGTGTGCATAGATGGCAGTGTAGATATTTCCATGTTTATACAGATGGAGGTGTAGATATTTCCTTGTTTATAGAGTTGACTGTGTAGATATTTCCTTGCGTATAGAGATGTCAGTGTAGATATTACCATGTTTATACAGATGGAGGTGTAGGTATTTCCATGTTTATACAGATAGCAATGTAGATATTTCTATGTTTACACAGATGGCGGTGTAGATATTTCCATGTTTATACAGATGGTGGTGTATATATTTCCATGTTTATACAGATGGCGGTGTAGATATTTCCATGATTGTAGAGATAGATGTTTAGATATTTCCATGTTTATAGATATAGCGGTGTAGATATTTTCATATTTATACAGATTGCCGTGTGGATATTTCCATGTTTATTCAGAAGGTGGTGTAGATTTTTCCATGTTTATACAGATAGCGATGTGGCTACTTCCATGTTTATACTGATGGCAGTGTAGTTATTTCCATGTTTATGCAGATAGCGATGTAGATATTTCCATGTTTATACTGATGGATGTGAAGATATTTCCATGTTTATACAGATGACTGTTTAGAGATTTCCATGTTTTTACAGATGGCTGTGTAGATATATGCAGGTTTAGATAGACAGCGGAGTGGCTAATTCCATCTTTATACAGATAGCGATGTAGATATTTCCATGTTTATAGAGATGGTTGTGTAGATATTTCCATGTTTATACAGATGACAGTGTAGATATTTCCATGTTTATACAGATAATGGTGTAGATATTTCCATGTTTATACAGATGACTGTTTAGATATTTCCATGTTTATACAGATGGCAGTGTAGATGTTTCCATGTTTCTATAGATGGCACTGTAGATATTTCCATGTTTATAGAGAGAGAGGTGTAGGCATTTCTATGTTTATAGAGATGGCGTTGAAGTTATTTCTAAGTTTATAGAGATAGCGGTGTAGATATTTCCATGTTTATAGAGATGGCGGTGAAATTATTTCCATGTTTATAGAGATAGCGGTGTAGATATTTCCATGTTTATATAGATAGCGGTGTAGATATTTCCATGTTTATACAGACAGCGCTGTTGGTTTTTCCGTGTTTATACAGATATCGGTGTAGATATTTCCATGTTTATGCACCTCACGGTGTAGATATTTCCATCTTTATACATATGAAAATGTAGATAATTCCATGTTTATACAGATAGCGATGTAGATATTTCCATGTTTATACAGATGGCGTTGTAGATAATTCCACGTTTATGCAGATGGCGTTGTAGATATATTCATGTTTATAGAGATGGCAGTGTAGATACTTCCATGTTTATAGAGATGTTGGTGCAGATATTTCCATGTTTATACAGATGACTGTGAAGTTACTTCCATGCTTATGCAGATGGCGGTGTAGATATTTCCATGATTATAGAGATAGCCATGTAGATATTTCCATGTTTATACAGATAGCGGTGAAGATATTTCCATGTTTAGAGTGATTGCGTTGTAGATATTTCCATATTTGCACAGATTGCGGTGTAGATATTTCCATCTTTACACAGATAGCAGTGTACACATTTCCATGTTTAAACAGATAGCTGTGTAGATATTTCCATGTTTACACAGATACTGTTGTAGATATTTCCATGTTTATAGAGATATCCGTGTAGATATTTCCATGTTTTCAAAGATAGCAGTGTAGATATTTCCATGTTTATAGAGCTAGTGGTGGAGATATTTCCATGTTTATATAGATAGCTATGTAGATATTTCCATGTTTATACAGATAGCGGTGTAGATGTTTCCATGTTAATACAGATAGAGGTGGAGATATTTCCATGTTTATACAGATAGCAGTGTAGATATTTCCATGTTTATACAGATAGCGGTGTAGATATTTCCATGTTTACAAAGATAGCTGTGTAGATATTTCCATGTTTACACAGATAGCGTTGTAGATATTTCCATGTTTATACAGATAGCGATGTAGATATTTCCATGTTTATACAGATAGCGGTGTAGATGTTTCCATGTTAATACAGATAGCGGTGGAGATATTTCCATGTTTATACAGATAGCAGTGTAGATATTTCCATGTTTATACAGATAGCGGTGTAGATATTTCCACATTTATAGAGATACCGGTGTAGATATTTCCATGTTTATTCAGAAGGCAGTGTAGATATTTCCATGTTTATACAGATGACGGTGTAGATATTTCCATGTTTATACTGATGGCGGTGTAGATATTTCCATGTTTATACAGATAGCGGTGTAGATATTTCCATGCTCATACAGATAGCGGTGCAGATATTTCCATGTTTATACAGACCGTGGTGTAGATATTTCCATGTTTTTACAGAGAGCGGTGTACATATTTCCATGTTTATTCAGATAGCGGTGTATATATTTCCATGTTTACACTGATAGCGTTGTAGATATTTCCATATTTGCACAGATTGCGGTGTAGATATTTCCATCTTTACACAGATAGCGGTGTACCCATTTCCATGTTTACACAGATAGCTGTGTAGATATTTCCATGTTTACAAAGATAGCATTGTAGATATTTCCGTGTTTATGCAAATCACGGTGTTGATTTTTCCAACTTTCTACAGATGGCATTGTAGATATTTCTGTGTTTATGCAGATTGCGGTGTAGATATTTCCATGTTTATACATATGGCGGTGTAGATATTTCCATGTTTTTGCAGATGGCGGTGTAGATATTTGCATGGTTATAGAGATGGCTGTGTAGATATTTCCATGTTTATAGAGATGGCAGTGTAGATATTTCCATGTTTATACAGATAGCGGTGTAGATATTTCCATGTTTATAGAGATGGCTGTGTAGATATTTCGGTGTTTATACAGATGGCAGAGTAGATAATTCCCTGTTTATACAGATATTGGTGTAGATATATCAATGTTTACACAGATGACTGTGTAGATTTTTCCATCTTTATACAGATGGCAGTGTAGATATTTCCATGTTTATACCGATAGCGGTGTAGATATTTCCGTGTTAATAGAGATAGCGGTGTAGATATTTCCATATTTGCACAGATTGTGGTGTATATATTTCCATCTTTTCATAGAGAGCGTTGTACGTATTTCCATGTTGACACAGATAGCTGTGCAAATATTTCCATTTTTACCTGGATAGTGATGGAGATATTTCCTTGTTTATACAGACAGCGGTGTAGATATTTCCACGTTTATAAAGATAGCGGTGTTGATATTTCCATGTTTATAGTAAAAGTGGTGGAGATATTTCCATGTTTATACAGATTACTGTCTAGATATTTCCATGTTTATACATATGGTGGTGTAGATATTTCCATGTTTATAGAGATAGTGGTGTAGATATTTTCCTGTTTATACAGATAGCAATGCAGATATTTCCATGTTTATAGAGATAGCGATGTAGAGATTTCCATCTTTTCACAGATTGCAGTGTAGATATTTCCAACTTTACACAGATAGTGGTGCAGATATTTCCATCTGCATACAGATAGCGGTGGAGATATTTCGATGTTTATTCAGATAGCGGTGTAGATGTTTCCATGCTTATACAGATAGCAGTGGAGTTGTTTCCATGTTTAAACAGATATCGTTGCAGATATTTTCATGTTTATAGAGATAGCGGTGTAGATATTTCCATATTGATACAGATAGCGGTGTAGATATTTCCATGTTTATACAGATGGCGCTGTAGATGTTTCCATGTTTATATAGATGGCACTGTAGATATTTCCATGTTTATGTAGATGGCAGTGTAGATATTGCCATGTTTATAGAGATGGCGTTGAAGGTATTTCTAAGTTTATAGAGATAGCGGTGTAGATATTTCCATGTTTATACAGCTTGCCGTGTAGATATCTCCATTTTTATACAGATGGCGGTGTAGATATTTCCATGTTTATACAGATAGCGGTGTAGTTACTTCCATGTTTATACAGATGGCGGTGAAGATATTTCCAGGTTTATGGAGATGGCAATGTAGCTATTTTCATGTTTATGGAGATGACTCTGTAGATATTTCCATGTCTTCACAAATGCTGGTGCAAATATTTCCATGTTTATAGAGTTAGTGGCATAGACATTTCCATGTTTATGCAGATGGCGGTGTAGATATTTCCATGTTTATAGAGATAGTGGTGTAGATATTTCCATGTTTATACAGATGGCGGTTTAGATATTTCCATGTTTATACAGATAGCGGTGTAGATATTTCCATGTTTACAGATGGCAGTGTAGATATTTCCATGTTTATACAGATAGTGGTGTAGATCTCTCCATGTTAATACAGATCGTGGTGTATATAATTCCTTGTTTATAGAGATAGCGGTTTAGATATTTCCATGTTTATACAGATGGCGGTATAGATATTTATATGTTTATACAGATGTCTGTGTAGATATTTCCATGTTTATACAGATGACTGTGGAGATATTTCCATGTTTGTACAGATGGTGGTGTAGGTATTTCCATGTTTATAGAGATAGCGGTGTTGATATTTCCATGTTTATAGAGATAGTGGTTGTAGAAATTTCCCTTTTTATACAGATAGCGGAGTAGATATTTCCATGTTTATACACATCATGGTGTAGATATTTCCATGTTTATACACAGAGCGTTGTAGATACTTCCATGTTTATACAGATCGTGGTGTAGATATTTCCAACTTTCTACAGATGGTGGTGTAGATATTTCCTTGTTTATGTAGATGGCAGTGTAGATATTTCCATGTTGATAGAGATGGCGGTGTATATATTTCCATGTTTATAGAGAGAGCGGTGTAGATTTTTCCGTGTTTATTGATAGCGTTGTAAGTATCTCCATGTTTATACAGATAGTGGTGTAGATATTTCCATGTTTATAGGGATAGCGGTTAAGATATTTCAATATATATAAAGACAGCAGTGTAAATATTTCCATGTTTAAACAGTTCACGGTGTACATAGTTCCATGTTTATGGAGATGGCTGTGTAGAAATTTTCATGTTTATAGAGATGGCAGTGGAGGTATTTCCATGTTTACACAGATATCGGTGGAGATATTTGCATGTTTCTACAGATAGCGGTGGAGATATTTCCATGTTTATACAAATGGCGGTGTAGACGTTTCCAAGTTTAATCAGATATCGGTGAACATATTTCCATTTTTACAGAGATAGCGGTGTAGATATTTCCATGTTTACAAAGATAGTGTTGTAGATATTTACATGTTTACAGAGATAGCGGTGTAGATATTTCCGTGTTTTCACAGATAGAAGTGTAGGTATTTCCATGTTTAAACAGATAGCCGTGTAGTTATTTCCATGTTTATACAGATAGCGGTGGAGATATATCCATGTTTATACAGACAGCGGTGGAGATATTTCCATATTCATACAGATGGCGGTGTAGATATTTCCAAGTTTATACAGATAGCCTTGTAGATATTTCCATGTTTATACAGATAGCGGTCTAGATATTTCCACGTTTATACAGATTGAGGTGTACGTATTTCCATGCTTATACAAATAGCAGTGTAGAGGTTTCCATGTTTATACAGATGGCTGTGTAGATATTTCCATGTGTATACAGATGGCAGTGTGGATATTTCCATATTTATACAGATAGAGGTGTAGATATTTCCATGTTTATACAGATGAGTGTGTAGATATTTCCATGTTTTTACAGATGGTGGTGTAGATATTTCCATGTTTATACAGATAGCATCGTGGCTATTTCCATGTTTATGCAGATAGCGGTGTAGATATTTCCATGTTTATAGAGATAGCGGTGTAGATATTTCCATGTTTATACAGAGAGCGATGTAGATATTTCCATGTCTATACTGATAGCGGTGGATATATTTCCATGTTTATACAGATAGCATTGGAGATATTTCCATGTTTATACAGATGGTGGTGTAGATATTTCCAAGTTTATACAGATAGCATTATAGATATTTCCATATTTATACTCATAGCGGTGTAGGTATTTCCATCCTTATACAGATAGCGGTGTAGGTATTTCCATGTTTATAGAGATAGCGATGTAGTTATTTCCATGTTTATAGAGATGGCTGTGTAGATATTTCCATGTTTATACAGATGGCAGTGTAGACATTTCCATGTTTATATAGATAGTGGTGTAGATATTTCCATGTTTATACAGACCACTGTGTAGGTATTTCCATGTTTATACCGATTCTGGTGTAGATATTTCCATGTTTATAGAGATAGCCATGTAGATATTTCCATGTTTATACAGACAGCGGTGTAGACATTTCCATGTTTATAGAGATAGAGGTGTAGCTATTTCCATATTTATACAGATAGCGGTGTAGATATCTCCATGTTTCCACAGGTATAGGTGTAGGTATTTCCATGTTTATGCAAATCACGGTGTTGATTATTCCATCTTTCTACAGATAGCAGTTTAGATATTTCTATGTTTCCACAGATGGCGGTGTAGATATTTCCGTGTTTACTCCGATTGCGATGTAGGTATTTCCATGTGTATAGAGACAGCGGTGCAGATGTTTCCATGTTTATACTGATGGCTGTGTCGATATTTCCATGAGTATACAGATGACTGTGTAGATATTTCCATGTTTATACACATGTCGGTGTAGATATTTCCATGTTTACGGAGATAGCGGTGTAGATATTTCCATGTTTATAGAGATGACGTTGGAGATATTTCCATGTTTACAGAGATAGCGTTTTAGATATCCATATTTGCACAGATTGCGTTGCAGATATTTCGATCTTTACACAGATAGCAGTGTACATATTTCCATGTTTACACAGATAGCTGTGTAGATATTTCCATGTTTACACAGATAGTGTCGTAGATATTTCCATGTTTATACAGATAGCGGTGAACATATTTCCATGTTTATAAAGATAGCAGTGTAGATATTTCCATGTTTATAGAGATAACGGTTCAGATATTTCCATCTTTATGAAGATAGCGATGTAGATATTTCCATGTTTATACAGATAGTGGTGTAGATATTTCCATGTTTGTACAGAAAACGGTGTAGATATTTCCATGTTTATACTAATAGAGGTGTAGATATTTCCATGTTAATACAGATGTCGGTGGAGATATTTCCATTTTTATACAGATAGTGGTGTATATATTTCCATCTTTTTAAAGATAGCGGTGGAGATATTTCCGTGTTTATACAGTTAGCGATGTAGTTATTGCCATGTTTATAAAGATAGCAGTGCAGATATTTCCATGTTTACACAGATAGCATTGTAGATATTCCCATGTTTATACAGACAACGGTGTAGATATCTCCATGTTTATACAGATTGCGGTTTAGATATTTCCATGTTTATACAGATTGTACTGTAGATATTTCAATGTGTATACAGATGGCAGTGTAGATATTTCTATGTTTATAAAGAAGGAGGTGTGGATATTTCCATGTTTATACAGATGACTGTGTAGATATTTCCATGCATTTACAGATGGCGGTGTAGACATTTCCGTGTTTATACAGATAGTGGTGTAGATATTACCATGTTTACACAGATAGCGGTGTAGATATTTCCATCTTTGCACGGATTGCGCTGTAGTTATTTCCATCTTTACACAGATAGCAGTGTAGATATTCCATCGTTGCACAGATTGCGGTGTAGATATTTCCATGTATATACAGATAGCGGTGTAGATATTGCTATGTTTTTACTGATAGCGGTGTAGGTATTTCCGTGTTGATAGAGATAGCGGAGTAGACATTTAAATGTTTATGCTGATAGCAGTGGAGATATTTCCATGTTTATACAGATAGCGATGTAGATATTTTCATATTTCTTCAGATAGCGGTGTAGATATTTCCATATTTATGCAGCTCGTGGTGTAGATATTTCCATCTTTATACAGATGGCAGTGTAGATATTTCCATGTTTATAGAGATAGCGGTGTACATATTTCCATGTTTATACAGATAGCGTTGTAAATATTTCCATGTTTATGGAAATAGCGGTGTAAATATTTCCATGTTTATACAGATAGCGGTTTAAATGTTTACCCATTTACAGAGATAGCGGTGTAGGTATTTCCACGTTTATACAGAAAGTGGTGTAGATATTTCCACGTTAAAAGAGATAGCTGTGTAGATATTTCCACGTTTATACAGATAGCAGTGTAGATATTTCCATGTTTATACATTCAGTGGTGTAGTTATTTCCATGTTTATACAGCCGTGTATATATTTCCATATTTATACAGAGAGCGGTGTAGATATTTCCATGTTTTACAGATAGCGGTGTGGATATTTCCATGTTTATAGAGATAGCGGTGTAGATATTTCCATGATTATAGAGATAGCTTTGTAAGTATTTCCATGTTTATACAGACAGCGGTGTATTTCCATGTTTATAGAGATAGCGGTGTGGATATTTCCATTTTTATAGAGATTGCGGTGTAGATATTTCCATCTTTATAGAGATAGCAGTGTAGGTATTTCCATGTTCATTGAGATGGCTGTGTAAAGATTTCCAGGTTTATTCAGATAGCGGTGTAAATGTTTACACGTTTACAGAGATAGCGGTGTAGATATTTCCACGTTTATACGGATAGCGGTGTAGATATTTCCACGTTTACAAAGATAGCGGTGTAGATATTTCCACGTTTATGCAGATCGCAGTGTACATATTTCCACGCTTATAGAGATACCGGTGTAGAGATTTCCACGTTTATACAGATAGCGGTGCAGATATTTCCAGGTTTAGATAGCGGTATAGATATTTCCACGTTTATACCGATTGTGCTGTAGATATTTCCACGTTTGTAGAGATAGCGGTGTACATATTTCCATGTTTATACAGATAGCTGTGTAGATATTTCCACATTTATACCTATAGCGGTGTAGATATTTCCAGGTTTATAGAGACAGCCGTGTAGATGTTCCCACGTTTATAGAGATAGCGGTGTAGATACTTCAATGTTTATAGAGATAGCGGTGTAGATATTTCCATGATTATAGAGATAGCTTTGTAAGTATTTCCATGTTTATACAGATAGCGGTGTATTTCCATGTTTATAGAGATAGCGGTGTGGATATTTCCATTTTTATAGAGATTGCGGTGTAGATATTTCCATCTTTATGGAGATAGCAGTGTAGGTATTTCCATGTTCATTGAGATGGCTGTGTAAATATTTCCAGGTTTATTCAGATAGCGGTGTAAATGTTTACACGTTTACAGAGATAGCGGTGTAGATATTTCCACGTTTATACAGATAGCGGTGTAGATATTTCCACGTTTACAAAGATAGCGGTTTAGATATTTCCACGTTTATGCAGATCGCAGTGTACATATTTCCACGCTTATAGAGATACCGGTGTAGAGATTTCCACGTTTATACAGATAACGGTGCAGATATTTCCAAGTTTAGGTAGCGGTATAGATATTTCCACGTTTATACCGATTGTGCTGTAAATATTTCCACGTTTTTAGAGATAGGGGTGTACATATTTCCATGTTTATACAGATAGCTGTGTAGATATTTCCACATTTATACTTATAGCGGTGTAGATATTTCCAGGTTTATAGAGACCGCCGTGTATATGTTCCCACGTTTATAGAGATTGCGGTGTAGATACTTCAATGTTTATAGAGATAGCGGTGTAGATATTTCCACGTTTGTAGATATAGCGGTGTAGATATTTCCATGTTTCTAGAGACAGCGGTGTACATATTTCCAGGTTTATAGAGATAGCGGTGTAGATATTTTCATGTTTATAGTGGCAGTGATGTAGATATTTGCATGTTTATAGAGATAGCGTTGTAGATATTTCCATGTTTATAGAGACAGTCATGTAGATATTTCCTTGTTTATACAGATAGAGGTGTAGATATTTCCATGTTTATAGGGACAGTCGTGTAGATATTTCCATGTTTTTACAGATAGCGGTGTAGATATTTCCATGTTTATAGAGATAGTGGTGTAGATATTTCCATGTTTATAGAGATAGCGGTGTAGATATTTCCATGTTTATATAGATAGCTGTTTACATATGTCCATGTTTATACAGATAGCGGTGTAAATATTTCCATGTTTATGGAGATAGCGTTGTAGTTATTTCCATGTCTATAGAGACGGTGGTGTAAATAGTTCCATGTTTATACAGATAGCCTTGTAAATGTTTACACATTTACAGAGATAGCGGTGGAAATATTTCCATGTTTATACAGAAAGCAGTCTAGATATTTCCACGTTTACAGAGATTTTATGAAAAGTTATTTTTTGAAGATGAAACTACTCATTGGGGTACCTACCTTATGGCATTTTTTACATTGAGAGTGATAAAAATACCCCTCCCCTAACCAAAACCCTGACAAATAGAGCCAGGTAAGGCCATGCAAAAAATATTATTGGGCTTGTATGCCTGGTAACAAAATCTTATCACAGAAGACTGCAAAAAACACAATCTTGCACAAAGCCCATTGCAACTTCGCACACAACAATGCTTCTGAAGGATATTTGCCCAACAACTGCCTGTCCAAACTGGGCCTGGCATCACCTTTGTTATTGATCTTTGTAGCCAAGGATAATCATTTCCAAATGATTATATAATCTTCCTCATTTTTTCTTTTGTCTTCCTTTACCTCCGTGAATTTGCATATAGTTTACTCTGGCTTGCCTGTTTCTATTGCAAGGCTCTGTTTCCAATCGAATATCTTTTTCTTGTGAAGAGCCTCTCTCTGTTTGTTATTTAGGTTGATAAGAGAAATGTGAACATTTGAGAGCTCAGGTAAAATGCCTTAGTCTACAGTGAAACTTTTTTGCACCCTTAGATGCTTACTTCCACTACAACTTGCAGGTGGGCCTTGAAAAGTTCTTGTAATAAGTTTGAGCTTTGGTCTTCTCCGATTCATTTAGCATAGATTCTCAAAATGTGGTCCCTGGACCCACAGCATCAGCATCACCTGGAGATTGTTAGAAATGCAAATCATCGGGCCTCATTCCAGACCCTCAGCTGGAAATTCTAGGGGCATGGCCAGACCCTCTGTAGCTGAACAAGCCATCCAGGTGGTTTTCATGCAGCTAAAGTTCTGGAACAACTAATGTAGCCCCATTTGGAAAACTTGGCTCTACAGGCCTCCCTAGCTGGTAAGCTGCTAGCATTTTTTGTTAGTTTGCTTGTTTGTTTTGACACAGGGTCTTGCTCTGTTGACCAGACCGTGACCTCCTGGGTTGAAGTGAGGACTCAGCCTCCTGAGTAGCCGGGACTACAGGTATGTGCCACCACCATGCCCAACTACTTTTTGTATTTTTTTTTTGTAGGGATGGGGTTTTAGCCCAGGCTAGTCTCAAACTCCTGGACTCAAGCAATCTGCCCACTTTGGCCTCACGAAGTGCTGGGAGTATAGGCATGGGCCACCACTCCTGGCCCAAAGTTCATATTTTAACTACTAACCTAAATTATTTTAAAAACAAAAGTCTCCTTGGACTCAAACCAAGTCAGAGTGACATGATCATGTGCCTGTTTTGTGCAGGGTGAAGTGAGATTATTATCTAGGAAATAGCTGAAATGTCCTGAGGGTGACAAAGAGGAGCTGTGTTTTCAGCCAAATATCAGAACCAGGGCCACTGCCTGCCACCGAACCCCAGTGGGGTCCCCTACTTTGTGTTTATCTGTGGTGGCTACGCTTGCCCACCTGTTTGGGAACCCCGAGAATGACTCCAGACTTTTCTAGGGACTGCATGCCAGGGTATTTTTACAATTTATGTGTAGACTTTGTTCGGGTGGAAAAGTTATTTTATGAAGACGAAATAAGCAATTGGGGTACCTACCTTATGGCATTTTTTACATTGAGAGTGTTAAAAATACCCCTCTGCTAACCAAAACCCTGACAAATAGAGCCAGGGAAGGCCATGCAAAAAAGGATTCTTGGGCTTGTATGCCTGATAACAAAAACTTATCACAGAAGACTGGAAAAAACACAATCTTGCACAAAGCCCATTGCAACTTGGCACACAACAATGCTTCTGAAGAATATTTGCCCAACAACTGCCTTTCCAACCTGGGCCTGGCATCACCTTTGTTATTGATCTTTGTAGCCAAGGATAATCATTTCCAAATGATTATATAATCTTCCTCATTTTTTCTTTTGTCTTCCTTTACCTCCGTGAATATGCATATAGTTTACTCTGGCTTGCCTATTCCTATTGCAAGGCTCTGTTTCCAAACGAATATCTTTTTCTTGTGGAGAGCCTCTCTCTGTTTGTTATTTAGGTTGATAAGAGAAATGTGAACACTTGAGACCTCAGGTAAAAGGCCTTAGTCTACAGTGAAACTTTTTTGCACCCTTAGATGCTTACTTCCACTACAACTTGCAGGTGGGCCTTGAAAAGTTCTTGTAATAAGTTTGAGCATTGGTCTTCTCCGATTCATTTAGCATAGATTCTCAAAATGTGGTCCCTGGACCCACAGCATCAGCATCACCTGGAGATTGTTAGAAATGCAAATCATCGGGCCTCATTCCAGACCCTCAGCTGGAAACTCTAGGGGCATGGCCAGACCCTCTGTAGCTGAACAAGCCATCCAGGTGGTTTTGAAGCAGCTAAAGTTCTGGAACAACTAATGTAGCCCCATTTGGAAAACTTGGCTCTACAGGCCTCCCTAGCTGGTAAGCTGCTAGCATTTTTTGTTTGCTTGTTTGTTTGTTTTGATACAGGGTCTTGCTCTGTTGACCAGACCGTGACCTCCTGGGTTGAAGTGAGGACTCAGCCTCCTGAGTAGCCGGGACTACAGGTATGTGCCACCACCATGCCCAACTACTTTTTGTAATTTTTTTTTGTAGGGATGGGGTTTTAGCCCAGGCTAGTCTCAAACTCCTGGACTCAAGCAATCTGCCCACTTTGGCCTCACGAAGTGCTGGGATTACAGGCATGAGCCACTGTGCCTGGCCCTGCCAGCTTTGTATAAGCTGAGGAGTTTTTAAAAATACCTAGACTCAGGGCAAACCCCAGACACTTAAGTCAGATTCTCTGGGAGGTGAAGCCCAGGCACTGGTATTTGTAAAGTCTCTACAGATGGTTCTAATGTGCTGCTAAGTTAGAGAACCGCTGATCTAGACCAGGCCTTTTCAAACTTAATGTGCACGTGAATTACCTGGACCTTGTTAAAATGCAGATTCAGTCTGCATAGGCCTGGGGTGGAGCCTGAGCTTCTGCATTTTTAACAAGTCTCCAGAGGATGCTGCTGCATCTGGGCTGCTAACTACACTTGGAGATAGGAGGTTCTGGAGAGCAGAGGAAAGAGCATGAACCATAACCTAGGGGCTGGTAGTCCTGACTTCCGAGCCAAGGTTTGCCTTTATGTGGCTGGCAACTTGCTTGGACTCCTACCTCAATTCTTTGGGCCCAAGGTTTGTCCTGCCTCAGAAGGATGTCAAGAAAATTGAGTGAGTAATGCAGAATTGTTTCTTAAAGTGTGTGCAGATGCTCCATGAATTTAGAGAGTATGTGGATGCACATTAGAAAATTTTAATAGTTGTGAACATGTTGTTATGAGTACTTAGAACAAGTAATAATGGCTTTTGATGTATAGTAGTAAGAAAGCTTCCTTTTAAAAGGCATGTATTTAAGTTTCAAAAGTGGGGCTATTTAAAAATATATGAAATAAATAATAGTAGAGGTAATTGACAGAGCAAAATTAGGAAGGCAGGATGAGAATGACTCAAGTTTGGGAAATGCTGAGAAAGCAGATGCCCAAGGGCTATGAAAACTTAAAAAAATAGGTAGCACTTGATTTTGATTGGCTGAATGAGATGATGTGTTTGATCATTTATGGGGTTGGCATTTGGCAACATGCACTGGGTGGCTGGGATCACTGTTTATTAAAAAATATTTGAGTCTCTACTTTGCACTAGATACTCTTTTAGTCTCTTGGAAAAGGGATTGGGGGGCAGGCAGGATAAAAACAAATCATTTATGCCCACAAGAAAATTGCAGGAAGATAAAAGTCATGAAATAAACTCTATGCTTCTAATTTAATATTTTTTTATAGATTATGAGAAAAAAGTTTTGCTCACTATCAGCTAGGAAAGCTGTCTTAGCACAACCATTCATTCTTGCACAAATCAATATCAAGATGAGCCAGAAGGCTCCATTCTGACAGCTTCTAATGGAGAAGCTACATTTACTGGACATGGGAAAAGTTGCTGGGCTCTAAGGACTGTGCTCATTTCTTGAACTAGATAAATGGTCTTGGTGTAGCATAATACCAAAACTTCTTGTCGCAGCCCGTAAGGACAGAACTCAATCAGCCTGAAAAGGAAGTCAGTGACTCCGACTCAACACAGGAATGTTCTGTGATTCCTAAAGAAGGATGTAGGAGTGTGGCACAATTCAACCACAGTCTGTGGCCCTGTGCCTCTGCCATGACATGAGTGGGATTTCCCAGCTGGTCATTTTCTTCTTATCTAAGACATTGGGAACAAATTACTTGACCTCCTCTGGGCTTCAGTACTCCCACTCATCAAATTAGAGGACTGGGCAGTCGCTAGGCTCTCTTTAGGCATCATATTTTAGTTTCTGTGATTTTAAATTTGAGAAGGGATGTCTAAGGGAGAATACATAGGGGAGGGGGAAAGGCTTATTAAAAGTGTAGTTAGACACTGAATGTTTAAGAATTGCATTTTGTAATAATACCTTTACCTAATCAGGACTGACAATCTTACCTTATGACAGCACCTGGAGGAATGGCTGCATTCAAAAATAAAAATGAAATAAAACAAGACCTTATTTGAACTTAGCAATAATGCTGATTCCTCTTTTTGATTTGAGGAGGTTATAGCTGTTGTAAATGCTTGAATTGGGTCTGCCCAGGCAAAACGGAGTCAAGAGTCCATGTCGGATGAATTTTAACAATGTAGACAATAGAAAGGGTTGCTTAAACTGCCCCTCTTTTACCAAAACACATTTAGAAATGAAAGAACAACACTTCCATTTTTTAAAAACATTTTTTGAGATGAAGTCTTCCTTTGTCACCCAGAGTGAAGTGCAGTGGTGCGATCTTGGCTCACTGCAAACTTTGCCTCCCGGGTTCAAGTGATTCTCCTGCCTCATCCTCCCGAGTAGCTGCGACTACAGGCGCCCACCACCATTCCTAGCTAATTTTTGTATTTTTAGTAGAGACAGGGTTTCACCATGTTGGCCAGGCTGGTCTCGAACTCCTGACCCTAGGTGATCCGCCGACCTCGGCCTCTGAAAGTGCTGGGATTACAGGCGTGAGCCAACAGGCGTGGCCAAAAAATTTCCATTTTTAATTGCAGGGTCTGGGGAATTAAAATGCATCCGTAATTTCTTGCATTTCTCCGCTTGGGCTTGCATGAATGCAGAGGGATGGGGAGGACTGCTTGAGGCAAGCATCCCCCTCTTGTCGCCTGCCATCTGGAGAGAGAGGGCTGTGATTTATCTCACTTTAATCAGGAAGGACCCGATGGGTGGATGGAGAGGTCTGACGGCTTTGTTGCTCCATGTGGGAAAGAAACGGACAGAGTGAATTTGTGTATGATCCCTAAGGAGAAAGCGTCTTTGTGCTCTATTTCTTTTTGACCTGGAGCCCCTGAAAGCAAGCTAGTTACAAGTTGAAATAGGCCGTTTCTAAAGTGTGATTTTGTTTGTGTATGAGCCTTGATTACAAAGGGGAAAAAAACCCGCTTAATTTACATACACCACATGTAGTGCAGGATCCCCTGGGCTGTCTTTTCAGGTATCAGGAAACTTTGATGAAAGTCGCTTGTCTCATCTAGGAGTCATTTCATATTGTTTAGCAGAGCCTGGTATTAACATTTCCTTCCAACTGTTTACTGGAATCTGTGTGTTCCCTTCAAGTGATGCATACTAGGTGCACAGGCTTCCTGCCACTGTCATCCTAATCTTTCCGTGCAGACAGGAGCAGAGGGGAGAGCGCTGAGCCAGGCCCCAGCTTGCTTTTCTTTCCTGACACAGCCCGGCTCCGCTGCACTTCTCAGCTCTTGCTCTAGGTGGTGCTGTTTGACCATTTTCTTCATGTGACCCTCCACTCGGTAATATAAATTCATTCGGAGGATGACCTGATATCAAAAAAAATTCCTTTTGATTAGTAGAATCAACTTGTTTCTTCACACGATACTCTTCCCACTGAGACACATGGAGACAATTCTGACTCCAGGTTTGCAACCTTGAGATTTCTCTCAGATGCAATAAAAAAAACAAAAAAGCATTTTGAGTGGCACAGTGATGCCTAGTGCATGATCATGTTTGTCTGCTCAAACATTAAAGGGAAACTTGTGGGTTTGAGGATGCCCAGCAGCACGACAGCTGCCAATGTAAATGAGCCGTATAGAGAGAGAGGGGGTGGGAGGGGACTACAAACTTCAGAATATGAGCTGATCATTTATAAGTTAAAAAAAAAAAGTCAAAAGGAGCCCAGGATGGTGCAAGAAAGAGGAGAAAGGAAGATTTTCCTTGCAGCTAATCAGGAGAGTTCAAAAGGGCTGATTACATGAGTGGAAGCCTTAAGTTCTTTTTTTAAAAAAATGTCAAAGTTTGCATGTATGTATGTATGTATGTATGTATGTATAGCTTCGTGTATTACCATTATTATTGCAATCAGCAAATGGATTTACTTCCTTTATCTCATGGGCTCCTTCCCACTCACTTCTGGCAGCACATTTTCCTTTCTCCTTCATCCCAGAACACCAAAGAACAGATGTGCTTCCTAACCCTGGCTCCAGGGGACTTTATACAATGTAAACAGTGCACCTCTAACGTGGTTCACCGCTTAGAGAACGTGTGTCCCATTTTAAAACTGTGACTCCTTTATATTTTGCAGTGCTTATTTTAATAAGAGACATTGGACTTGTGACTTATTTTTCATGGAGGAGTGAGCTTAATGGTTGAAAGTAATCGATAAACTTGTTTTTCCTCTGATGCCATCAGCCAAGATCCTATGGCAATAGTAAGAGGATGACACTGGGCTGGCACCCACTCCATAACATATTTGGACCATGTTTTTCCCCCAGAATGCACATGCAATAGCTTTGGTTTGGTAAGAGAGAGATGGTGTACTTGGTTTCCTTCTGTCACACTTTTGGTGAAATGCATTAGACTTTTAAATCAGGAAATTCAGCGAGATGAGTTAGATTTTTACACAAGAGCAGTGGAGGACTTCCAGCTGGTTGGGGGAATGATACGGAAATATCTTGCTAAATCAGGGTCTGGTGGAATGCTGCTCCCCTGGCAGGCTCCTCTTCACAGGGAGCAATCTGTGCGTTGCTTATAGAACAGAGCGAGCAGGAGGCATAGCATGGTCTTGCTCATGGGAAGACCCGGTGTTCAGATGTTTGTTATTAGGAACTGGGTGTGGGCTTTTTCAAGTTAAACTGAAGCAGCAGTTCTATTAGGAAGAGCCTCCCAGATCAGCATCTTCTGTTTCTGGATACTCTCCCTTTGAAAAGCCAGATTTCAGCAAAAAGCTTTGCTAATGGTGAAATTGCACAACTGAAACCCTATGGGAGCAATGGGAAAGATGGAGAAAGTGGTGGTTTTATCATGTACTTCAACAGTTTATTTAGAGGCTGTTGACGTTAGAATAACAAGCCAAGACAAACAAAAATACTCATTTTGGATGAAAATATTGTCTTTTCCTGTTATTATAGATAGCTGAGTCCTAAGACTTATACAGAAACACATTTTCCTAATGAGTGGCTGATTTTTCTGGTTGTGCAAGTAATATCCAAATTATTGTACAAATTTTTGGCTCAGGAGCAAACATTGTATTGCATATTGAGCTAATCACTTGCCCTTTCTAAGGTAAGCCCTTACCTCTGCTTTCCCTTCATCTTGTCATTTCTGTTTGTTGGGTACAGGTTTCCTGTTGGTTCTTTCTGTTGGCTCTGATGTAACATGAATGAAGTTCTTAACATCCTTTCAGACATAAACACAACTTAGCTCATTGTTCCTGAGTTCATATAGAGGTTTTCTTGCCCCTGAGACTTTCGTGTCAGACAGCTGGATGTTGCTGTGTTCAAGGCTCTATATGTTGATTCTGTATCCTACAACTTTACTGATTTCACCTATCAGTTCAGTTCTAACAGTTTTCAAATTTTATTTATTTGTTTTTGTTTTTTAAATATTGCATGTTTCATTTTAGAGTCAGGAGGGTAGATGTACAGGTTTCTTAAACAGGTATATTGCATGGTGCTGAGGTTTGGGCTTCTAATGATCCCACCACCCAAGCAGTGAGCATAGTAATCGATAGGTAGTTTTTCAACCCTTGCTCCCACCATCCTTCCCTCCCACCTTTGGAGTCCCCCAGTGTCTATTGTTCCCTTCTTTGTGTTGAGTTCTAACCTTTTATTAGTGAAGTTTTTAGGGTTTTCTATATAGAACAAGATCATGCCGTCAGTAGAGACAGTTTCACTTCTTCCTTTCCTATTAGGATGCCTTTTATTTCTTTCTTTTGCCTAATTACCCTGAGAAGTGGTGTCTGTGGGCATCCTTGTCTTGTTCCTGATGGTAGAGGAAAAGTTTCAACTTTTCACCATTGATTATGGTATTAGATATGGGTTTGTCATATATGGCCTTTATTTTGTTGGGATACAGTCCCTCAATACGTGATCTGTTGGGTGTTTTTTTTTTTTTTTCACCATGAAAGGGTTTCGAATTTTGTCAAAAGCTTTTTCTATATCTATTGTGATGGCCATATAGTTTCTATCCTTTATTTTTCTAATATGGTATATTATATGTATTGATTTGCTTATGTTGAACCATGACATGATCACGGTGAATGATCAGTTGAGAAATTAGGAAAATGGGAAGGAACATTCTAATTTTCCTGTGAAAATTACAGCTTAATAGTCAGTATAGAGATCTTACTGGCTTGAAGAAATGCACTGACTTCAAGTCAAGCAAGATGAGGAAGCACTGACATGTGGAGATGAAAGTTAAGGTGAACAGGACAGGAGCAGTAAAGGATCCTCAGTCAGACTTTCTTGTATCTGTTGCTGTGTTACAAGTGTGTGTTCATGGCCTTGTCCACTGCTAACAGTGAACCATTTCTGCAAATAAATATTAATGTGTTCCTAGGCATAGTATATGTTTTACAAATCCTATGAGAGGTTTTCTAAGAAATGCCAAGTTTTAGAAACAAAATATACCCTTAAATCGGCAATTTTGGCAGTTGCTTCTTTCTAGTGCTATTCATCTTGCCAGGAGATCAGAATGTTATGTTATTTAAATGGTATTGGAGGGGATGATTGATGCCTTGTTTAACAATGTCATGTAAACAATGATTAAAGCATTAAGTATTTGTGGTGTTACCTTTCAATCTTTAAAGGACTTTTCTTTAGCATTTATTTTGTGATAACATTGATTTCTTTTTAATGTTTTCTCTATTAATGCTATTGGATTTTATAATCTTGTTACAATATGTTGGCTCATAATAATAATAAATCATCATTTGTTATCATATCTCTTTAAAACAGAAGACTACTAAAACTTTTCATATAATCCTGTTACAGAAAAAAACGACTATTTGCTTGTTATTATAGTCACTTATTATTTTTCAAAAACTTGTAAGTGAAGTGTTATGAAAATCATATGAATTTGGGAATTCCCAAGCATTCTCAGAAATTCTATTTCCTTGTTCCCAAATCCCAATGATTAATATCTGCCAGGAGTCGGAAAACAGTGAAAGGAAGTAACATCCTATGTTGGATACCTGGTAGGGTTAGTGAAGAAACGTTATTGCTGAGCTCTGTGTTACGCTCACGAATGATGCCATTGAGGAAGTCACGCTTGTTGAAAGGAACGCAGATACACAAAGAGTTTTGCTGCTGTCTGTTGGATAAGAACCCCCTGGTCGATTTCAGCTCCTACTGCAAGTTACAAAAATCAATCCAATGATAAATGAAAAGTGCCCAGTGTGCTGGGAAATAACTTATTTTTTGGCTTCAGAGGAAATTTTAGAAACAGTGCCAAGTGAAACGTAAAAACAAACTACGAAGACGTTCATGAATTTCCCTCTGAAGCTGACAGCCGTATTTTAGCAGATGGAACTCCTACTATTAGCCCAACTCTTGGGTTGAAGCAGTGTGTCCAGGAAACCCTATGTTAAAATGCAATGTGTTGGGGATATTGTTCCTCTATTTGCTTGAGTTAATTTTCAAATTAGTGTACTCTTGCTTAGCTGTGCTCTGAGGGAATGAACAAAAGATTGGTAAACTCTGATGGAGAACACTGGTCACGCAGGGCACATAGAATCCCTGGGGATGGTGGTTCCTGACAAATGGGGGAGGAGGACCTGAGCCAGGCTTCGGCTGGGCTGGAGGAACATGAAGATGGGATCTACTCACAACCCCCAAAACTGAGGGGTCCTGGTAACACATTATTTCACCCTCAGCCATGCAAATTCATTATATTTATGGATAAAATAGCTTTAAAAACTAATTTACATTGAAATGTTAAAATATTTCTATAGAGATTAGAAATATTTATATAGAGATTATTGGGAATCCCCTCCTAAAGCCAAACATAAAAACTACCAAAAATAAAATTCCCTGTAGGCTAAGATTGCAAATGACTGATGGAATGTCATTTAAATTAAACATGGAAAATATATTTCCGCTTTAATAAAGATCTAAATTCTATTCTTTTTAGGAGCCTTCAGAAATGAAATTCAAATATTAAAAAAGTATAGAGAAGCCTTTAGAAAAGAAACTTTTCTTTTGCTGTATTATATATTAAAGAACTTTGATGAGAATAGTTCTAAAGTGTTTAATAATCGATTACACTGATGTTTCTAGGTATTGTGGGGAACACCTAGAAATTAAATATTCATCTTTGGCAGATCAGAGGCCTATTATTTTTAGGTAAAACAATTAAAATCTGCTTTTAATAAATCACAAATTTTGCAAGTTAGCCATTAATAGTAAGTGCTTTTCAAAGTTTGGCCCAATACATGAAAAAGCCAGAAAAACATACCTGCATTAGTTTTGCCCATCACCTTCTTATGCTGGCCTCAGGAGATTTATTAACAGCATTCAATATTTTAGGTAGGCTGGATGTGGTGGCTCATGCATGGAATCCCAGCACTTTGGGAGGCTGAGGTGGGAGGATGGCTTGAGACCAGGAGTTCAAGACCAGCCTGGTCAACCTAGTGAGCCCCTCGGTCTCTCTGAAAAGAAAAAAAATTTAGGTATCCTGTGGCTACCTCCAAAAACAAACTCCAGAGGAACTGAATTTTCTTTTTTATTTCATATGTTGGGATAATGGCTTCTTTTGCAGTTACTTACGAAGAATTTAAGGGTCAGTAAAAATATTTTTTCATCCTTAATAACATGAATTCTCTAATTTGTGTGTGATATAATGCTAGATATTGTGCCAAAAGTGTTACATAGACATAATCCATGCCCATTTTCAAAGATAATACTAATAAAGAGAATAAGAATCATTATTATTGTAGTAATTATTATTTTAGTAATAGTAGTAATAATCAAAACAATTACATCAAACACTTATTAAACCCTTATTATGTGATAGGTACTGTGTAAGCAATTTCCACATATTAGCTCCTTAAATGTGATCACTAACCCCATGAGGTAGGTAGCATTATGTCCATTTTATAGATGCAGAAACTGAGCTTTGAAGAGGGAAAGCAACTTGCCCAAGGCCATGCAGGCAGTCATTGATAAGGGTGGGGAGCGAGAAGTTGAAGTCTGAGATGTAAGTTCACAGACACGAGTACACAAACACGTACAAGATACTCGTATGACATGTGGGGTTGCTTGAAATATGTAATTGACTTTCCCCAGCACAAGAAAGTGTTTGGACAGATTTCAAAGGGATCTAACACTTCCTCAGAGGACTGCCCTACAACATTTTTCCGTGTGCTTTTTTGCCTCTTGTCCTATACTTTTGGCATTTCTTCTGCTCTTAGAGGCAATGAGTCAACAGCATATTTTTAGCACCTCCTGTGTGCATAGAAGTGGCCCCTGACTCAATGGGAGTGTATAACTACCATGGGCCAAATCAGTGTGCTTTCCTGTTAGCCAGGGGATTATAGAAGAACACGCTCCCCTGATTCCAACAGAACTTGCTGCCACTCTGATGTCTTCATTGTAAGGCCTCTAAATGCATGTTCAAGAAATTCATGTTAAAGGCACGTGTCATATGTGTAACTTGTAAACATTTGTGTACTTGTCTCTGTGTCCTTACACCTCAGGCTTCAACTCTTGTTTTTACCTTTATCAATGACTACCTGTGTGCTGTGTGGCTTTGGACCAATTGCTCACCCCCTCTAAAGCTCAGTTTCTGCATCTGTAAAATGGATATAATGCCATATATACATAGATATAGATATTCATACACCAATATATATACACACATATATATGTGTGTATATACATCTATATATAATATACAAACTGAAATATATAGTTATATAAATATTTCAGTTTAAGTTTCAAAAATCACTGGAGGGTATTTTTATAATACCCTTCAGCAATTTTACTTGCTGCCTTTGCACATTCTGGTGAATTTCTAAATGGAAGTCTGATAGAGATTAATCTTTTAATGCATCATAAATAAAAAAGAAAATCACAGAATGATGTAGCTGGAGAGGACCTTGGGGATCTAGTGTTTCATGAAAGATTAATGTCCTTGATCTGTTTGTAAGTGTTTTGGAAAAATCTTCCATGGTCAAATAAAACTTGGCAATGTTGGATTAAAGTTAAATAGTTTTTTTTTTCCTGCAGAACTTCATAGTCTTTAATATGCTAATATGTTTTGTGAATCTACAAGGAATGAAGTGTTTCAATGCTTATTTTACCCAGATTCTCATTTTGGTACAGGCTGGTCAAGCTGAGTCAGATAGTATATTCTCTAGATGGAGATGATGGCTGATTCCTTTTTGAGAGCAAGAGAGTCCCCAGGGGAAGCAAGGGTATATCAGTTGCTCCATTTCATGCCAAGGATCCTCAGTCTTTAGAGGCTCAGAGAAGGCTGAAAGGCTACTCTAGGCTATCAGGGCTACCATTCATTGTGACCCATGCTACAGAGAAGCTTTGAGCTCAGTGCAAAGGAGTGACCAGCCCTTGAGAATCAGGAAAATTTATTTATTCCTGACCTAGTCCACTGAGGACATACAAGGAATGGGGCAGGGGAGTGTCACCAGCTATGGTTACAAGCTAGTCTGATTCTCTTTCATTAAGAAAACTGGTCCCTGTGAGTTTAGATTGGGAAGCACCAGGTTAAAAAATTTTTAGGCCAGGAGTGGTGGCTACTATACTCCAGCCTGGGTGACAGAGTGAGAATCTGTCTTAAAAACAACAACAAAAAAAAGTTAAGTGATGTCTTCTGTTGAGGACCTCTCAGAACTTTTAATATGAAAGTGTGCATTGTGAAGAATGGGAGTAGAGTGTACAGGAGGTTTAAAAGCTACTTGGTCATGAACCTCTTGCTTTGTGCAGGATTCGAGGGGCACTAACATTCTGAGGAAAATATTTTGGGAAACATTGATCTAATCCAAACTTCTCATTTTACCAGCAAACAACTGTGGGGCCCTCTAAGTTTCCTTTCTCCATCATTGTGACAAATTCATTGGAATTAATTCAATTAAACCTGGGGTCAGCTTTGAAGAGATTTATTTAGCAGGTAAACCTGTTTTGTACATTTTGAGGGAGTTCTGAGTTTCCATAGTCAAAAACCACAGATCAATTTAACCAACCTTTATGGAATATCACCTATGGCCCAAAGACCCTTTAGCTACAGTGATGGTCTACAAAAATATAAACTGTAATTCTTGCAATACAGGAGATTAGTAATAATGGTAAATATAATGATGATGACACCACGAATAGCTAACATTTATTGAATGCCTTTCTATTAGTCAGGCACTTTACTAAGTATTTTAATCCTCCCAACAATTTATGAGGTAGGGATTATAATAATTCCCATCTTATAGTGAGGACACTGAGGTTAGGAAATTATCCTAGCCTAAATGTTAAGTATAAGCATGAATAGAAAGGTGTTATTAGCCTATAAGACATTCCTTTATGAGTGATACAAAGTCCTATGTAAATTCAGAGAAAAGAAAAGTGGTTTTAGAAATCCTTGATCAGTGAGTGTGAAGCATGTGGTGGCCCGGTTACTGTTTGGTTGCCCATCTGTCTTCCCTCTGGGATCAGCACCCCCTTACTTTGGAAGAATTGTTTTCCTTTTCACTGTAAGGTTCTTTCTGGCTATGCGATGGGGCACATTGCCTCAAACTAGCCCTGTTCCAGTCTTTGAGAACCTTGAAATTGGAACCAAGGGAAGAGGATTGCCTCTTGAATGGTAATTCTCTAAAATCTAGTCTGAGGTGCTGGTGCCTAATCCCTGGGTCTGTGGAAGGAGCTGGGCTGTGAGAGGGGAGAATGATGTTGATGTCAAGAGAGAGGCAGGTGCTAGGAGCAGAGAAATGGAGGCCTGGAGGGTTTCTGGGCTTCTCTGAGGCTTAGGGTTTGGATCATTGTCTTCGTTACTGGAACAAAGGATTTACCATACCTGCTCTTCTGGGAATGAAACTGTCCTGCTTTGCAAAATAAAGTGTCATTAGAAAGAGATCTTAAAAACCCCACACCATAGACAGGTGCACAGATCCGTAGAAGTGTTAAAGTTCTGTCTGTTGGATGCTAAGCCAAGACTCTTAAGTATGTTCTAAAGAGAAACTGGTGTGTGTAGGCTGTGCACTCCCAGGGAGATAAAAAGTTAGGAACTTTATGGGTTGGGCTTGGTGGCTCCCACCTGTAATCCCAGCACTGTGGGAGGCTAAAGTGGGCAGATTGATTGAGCTGAGGACTTCGAGACCAGCCTAGGCAACATGGTGAAACCCCATGTCTACAAAAACTACAAAAATTAGCTGGGCGTGGTGGCATGTACCTGTAGGCGGGAGGATCGCTTGAGCCCAAGAGGGAGAGGGTGCAGTGAGCCATGATTGTGCCACTGCACTCTGCCTGGGTGACAGGAACTTTCTGGGGAATGGGATCTTGGAGACTGAGTAGAGACTAGAGGAAAAAAAAAAAAAAAACTACCTCCCCAACTGGCCACACTATACTTTTAAAAAAATGTTAATTGACAAATTAAAATTGTATGTATTTACGGAGGTAGAATGTGATGTTATGATATATGTATACATTGTGGAATAATTAAATCCAGAGAATTAATAGATTCATCACCTCAAAACCTGTCATTTTTGTGGTGAGAACATTTGAAATTTATTTTCTTAGCAATTTTGAAATACACAATACTTCATTGTTAACTACAGTCACCATGCTGTGCTGTAGATCTCAACAAAATGTATTCTTCCTGTCTCAACTAAAACATTGTACTCTTTGACAACATTTCCCCATTCCTCTCACCCCCTCCAAAACACCCATTCTTTATGTTGAAGAGAATGGCTAAAAAGTCCCAGCAGGTTTCAACTGACGGATTCAGTGGTTGTCCCATCACACTTCAATGTTATTAATAGAAAGGGGAGGGGCAATACATAATTCGGACAGGCGGAAAGTACCATTGTAACCACTTTCCTGACTTCACAGAAAAAGTCCTCTTGTTTTCATCTGTAAAATGGGAACTGCGTGAATACCATTCTTCTTTTCTTCAGCCTCCAAAGAAAAAACAGATGCAAAGCCTTTTATCAATTGCAAAACAGTATACAATGTGTGTTATTACTCACAGTTGTCTTACTGTGACCAAACACTTTATAAGCCTGTGGCAAGTCAGCCTTACTCTCAGGAAGTGGACAATATTTGTGGAAGGAGAAGCAGCAAGATCTTTCAGGACAGTAGCCTTGGTGGGTCCAAAAATTCCTTGAGCGAAATGGGAGACAAAACTTTCTTCCTGCTTTGGGGTTTATCCTGTTAGTCTTTTCTCTCTTCACTCCTATTTTCTATGGAGAATTTCCTGGTTTTGGAGTTTGGGTGCGTTTTATGGAGAGGAGGCAGAACATCTTTAGCTCCAGCAGAATGAAAGGATACATGCAAAGGAACCTAGCACAGTATGTGGTACCCAGTTCCCCTTTAACTTGGCTTTATTCATTCACTCCTGGTAGGGCATTAATAAGGGATTTAGCCCCCTCCTATTGAAAACGATTAATTCAGGGAAGAGTTCAGGCAGTGTGGACAGATACAGTGTAGGCCAAGCCTGTTTCTAAGGCAGGAGCTGGGTAGGGAGGGTGAGAAGGGCGAGAAGAATAGGGAAATATGTGTCGTCTGTGTTGCTGCTGTTGCAACCACCACAACAAACAAACAAGTGAAAAAAAAAAGAATTGTCCATACCGGCAAGTGTGCTGTTTTGGAGGAGGCTGGGGAAAGTGTGGATGGCTCGAGTGGGTCCTGTTGGATTGAAGTCTGACAGTGGCGATTCCCTTCAACAAATGGTCGGGGTGGGAGGGTACACACACACACACACACACACACACACACACACACACACAAGAACACACACACACCCCAGACGCAGCGCCCAGCCTCCGATTTCAGCGCTGGCAGGAGATAACCATTCTTAGCTTTCCTTTCCAGGGTTATTTTTGGCTGAGGCTGTTCGCTGATGGCAAAAGGTTTCAGCCCCCTCCCAAATCCCTCCCCGTGCTTGTTCTAAAGAGAAACTGGTGCGTGTAGGCTGCGCACTCCCAGGGAGACAGGGAGACGGGCCTGGCGCCGGAGAGGAACCCGGACTCTGCCCACAGTCTCGCCGCCCGCCGGCTGTTTTCTGGCAGAGGGTGTGCCCCAGAGGGCGGTGATCGTGCGTGAAGACTGGGGCCAGGCGCGGGTGCAGGCGTCACCGGGGTCGGGCTAGCAGGCCCTGGAATCAGGCTTTTGGGACACCCCAAAAGTGAGTCCAACTTGGGGAGAAACTGAGGGCACCTCGGACGGTCTGGCAGCGGAGAAGGTGGGCGGGAGAAAACTTTACAGGAAGGCAGAAGCAATCTCCGCCGAGGGAGTCAGCGAGCGGCCGCGTGGAGAGGAGGGGCGGGCGGTCCCCAGGCGGGTGGGCGCAGGGCGCAGGGTGCCGATCTGCCGGAGAAGGGGCCCGGGCTCGAGGCGGAGTCCCAGCGCGCTGCCAGGCTGGCGGAGACCCCCGGTAGGCTGCAGATTCCCTCCGGCCCCGGGAGCCTCAGCAGGACCGGACAGGAGGCGCCACGGAGGGGAGCCCCATCCCGGTGCTGACAGTGCCCACCGCGCCCTACGAGGACCGGCGGCCGGCCAGCGGCGGGGGTCTGCAGCGACCTACCGGCCACTTCGAGGGCGAGCGCAACTACCTGCCCAACTTCATCCAGAGCGTGCTGTCGTCCATCGACCTGCGCGACCGTCGTGGCTGCACCACGTTGGTGGGCAGCGACGGCAGGTACTTTAGCAGGACGGCCATCGAGATCATGGTGCAGATGGCCGCGGCCAACGGGGTGAGTGTCCGGATGCTCCTCGCTTCCCGCCACGCCGCCGCCATGCCCTCTCCTTGCCCTTGTCCCCCTGCTGCCTCCGGGCCCAGCTGGGAGGCCCCTGCCCGGCCCCGGGTTTGCTTCCTCACTCCCACGTCCTCACCCTCCAGCGCCCCACTCCCACCGTGCTCGCAGCCTCCCCGGCACACCCCGGACACTGGGTTCTATTAGTACCCACCGCCCCCAAAATCCTTGAGGGGTGTCCGTCGTTCCTGGAGCCACTCCGGGCGCCCTGGACTCTTCTCTGACTCTGCACACATCCCGCACCTGCTCATTTTTCTTTCGGACATTCTCTTACCCGGCCCTGTAGATTCCAAGGCAGCTCCCAGTTTTCCATATTGTTCCCAACGCGTTCACTGCCCACAGTCCCCACACAAACTTCTTTCCCAGGCTCACAACATAGTCCCTCTGCCCCGTGCCCTTTTTGCAATAATCTGCCAATACCCTAAGTCTTAGCTCTGCCTATTTAACAGTAGTGGTGTCTCAGAACACACACACACACACACACACACACACACACACACACACGATCCCTGACATATTTGGCAAGAGTAGGCCCTGAAGGTTTTTAATATTTTGGTTCTTTAACCCAGTGGAATTACTGAATGATTTATTTAATTAGGGTAGGGATGGAGTGGATCCATTTGTTTGATGCTAAACAGCCTGAGCTCGCAGTTCCCAGGGGGCATATCTCTAAATGGTCTGAAGCGAGATTTGCAGTGGTTTTCTTAATACAATTCCCAACTTCTCTCCAAATGCCTTTTGACATTTGACAACATTTCATGCCTCTTCCCCTTTCGCTTTTCATCCTTGTTTTCTCTCCCTTCTCCCACGACCTCGGTAGTCTTCTGGAATCCAGATTCTCAGACTTCGGGTTTTTCTCCCTCTGCCCCTTTCCTCTCTGTCCTATAACTAGAAGCACCTTTTGGCATAGACCCGTATCCCAGTTTCCTCTTTCCCAGGTCCAGCAGCATCTCAAGGACATCTACAAGAGGGATACCTAACTTCAGGGGTCTCTGAATGATATGTGGGAAACATCGTCTAAAAAAGTAATTTTATCCTTATTCATGCAACCAGACCCACACCCATAGAACTTTTCTTTAAGGGGAGTGTCTTGCAGATGTATAAATGAGTGTTAACATCTTTAAAGGCGAAACTGAGCAATTCCCTGGCATTTGAATTCCCTCCTTCCTTCCCAACCCTCTCCTTTTCATTTTCTCATTTATTATTAAAAACATTTTTAAAGGATCTCCATGCTTCATATTTATCTACTATAATTCCTCCTTCTCGGTGTTGCAGGGATGGGGAAAGAGGATGTTTTAAAAAAACACAATAAAAAGCAATTGGGAGAAACAGGGCCAGTGGTGTTGGGGTGGGTAGTGGAATTGTGATTTTTGACTCCAGTAGACAATGATGCTGGATATATGGGGTTTGATTTCTCTCTGGCTCCTCACTTGAGATTGATGAAGTTTGGCTAGAATCAGGGAGTTGAAGAGAGGTTGACAAATGGTCTTTCACTCTTCTCTGACAGGCTGTTCCTGTGGAGTGATGGAGAATAATGAGCCTTGGGAGAGCTATGGGAGCTCTCATACTCCTTCCCGAGCCAATTTTTTAGGGAGTGAGAGAAACATGGCCTGTCCAATACTTGTTGTGGGTCAGGATATTTTTGAAGCTACGGTTGTTGATTTGCATGGGAAAATTATTATGTCTTATTATTTCTTGTCCCACTTTACCATAAGGGCTCCTCAGCTTCTTACTTCAATGGGTCTTCCATGACAAACACACTTTATTAACTCTAAGAGTGGAATTTATTTTAACAGATAATTAGCATAGGTCAATATATGCTTAAAATAGAGTCAAATTAAACCTACTAGCTGTTATAAAGGACAGATGACAAAATCCACATAGAAGCATCGACTCTTAAATAATCTGAAAGTACTACTTCTAAGAGGGGCGGGCATGGGTGAAGGGAATAGTGGACATGTTTCAGAATTTCAAATGCCAACTTTAACCAATCGTTTCCTCATTTTGTTCACCTTCTTGGGGGCTTATGCTAAAGTGAAGTGAATAGCCATAAGGCTGGCTTCAGGAGAAAGGTGGTCTAAAAGAACTGGATAATTATAAGCAAAATTGGTCTCGAATGATTGAAAATTGATGAGAATGTGCTTGTCTCCTGATTTGACATCCTGAGTTAGACTCAGGAATACTGAACATGGATCCCAAAGGCTTTGGTTTTTTTGATATCCTATTTGATAATCATAAGCAGGCTAGAAAAATAGGAAACTAGAATTTATTCTCTTTGAACTGACAAATCTGACCAGTGGGCTGCATTCTCTCTATCTGAAAAACGTTGGTTTTGATTGAAAAAGTTAATTTCATAAAGCAATTTTCTTTTTTTAAATTAAATTTCACTTTTTTTGAGACAGGGTCTCACTTTGTTGTCCAGGCTGGAATGCAATGGTACAGTCTTGGCTCACTGTAGCCTTGACCTCCCCAGATTCAGGTGATCTTCCCACCTCAGCCTCCTGAGTAGCTGGGGCTATAGGTGCACACCACTACGCACAGCTGATTTTTGTGTTTTTACTACTCATAGGGTTTCTCTGTGTTGCCCAGTCTAGTCTCAAGCTCCTGATCCCAAGAGATCTGCCTGCCTTGGCCTCCTAAAGTGTCATGAACCACCATGCCCAGCCTACAAAGCAATGTTCTAGGAAAAACTACAGTTACTCTTTGATTATGTAATTGCTGGAGAAGAAAAGCATGGCATTTCTAAAATGATGAACTATATTACTTATATTTTAATATCTCAAAAAGTTTGAAATAGACATTTCAAACATAAACATGTATAAAAATTTTTTAAATTAAAAATATAAAATCAAAAACATTTTACAATTATTTTATTATAAAATTATTATAGAATCAAAAACATTATAAATTTAAACAACTTTTTAAAAAATTTATTTTGGGATTTCCCATGGAGTGATGGAGAATAATGAGCCTTGGGAGAGCTATGGCAGCTCTCATACTCCTTCCTGGGCCAACTTTTTTAGGAAATGGGAGAAATATACCCTGTTCAATGTTTATTGTGGGTCAGGATATTTTTGAAGCTATAGTTGTTGATTTGCTTCAAACTTTAAAAAAATTATTATAAAATTATGGGATTTAAAAATTGTATTATAAAACTTTGAAATTTTCAAACTTTCAGAAAAGCAGAGAGATGAGATTAATGACACTCACAGGCAAGCATAGAACATAGATTGTAAACATTTTGCTATATTTGTGTCGTGACTATTTTTTGCTTGTGTTTGAAATTATATTAAAGAAAATGATATTTTACCCCTAAATTCTTTAGTACAGATTTCTAAAAAAAAAGAACATTTTCCTGTATAGTTACAAAATCATCTTTTCAAACAAAATAAAAAATGGCTTTTTTATATCATTTATTACCCAGTCCACATTCAGATTTCCTCAATTATTATGAAATGTCCTTTTATTTTTTGAGACAAAGTCTTGCTCTTTCACACAGCCTGAAGTGCAGTGAAACAATCATAGCTCATTGCAGCCTCAAACTCCTGGGCTCAAGTGATCTTCCTGCCTCAGCTTCCTGAGTAGCTAGGAGTATAGATGCACACCACCATGCCCAGCTAATTGATTGTTTTTGTAGAGATGGAGGTCTTACTACATTGCCCAGGCTGGTCTCAAACTCCTGGCCTGAAGTGATCCTTCCAGCTTGGTCTCCCTGAAAAATCTTTTGTGGCTGGTTTGTTCAAATTAGTTTCTTCTAATCAAGGGACACACATTGCATTTGATTATTTAGCTCAAGACTTTTTTAACCTGGAAAATACCCATACTCTTTGTTTATGTATTAATTTAGTGAAATTGACTTGTTGAAAAACTAGTCAGTTGTCCTGTAGAATATTTCCCCTTCTGGAATTTTCTGGTTGCTTTTTATGGTGTCATTTAACTTTTCACTCTGTTTTATCCTGGTTAACTGGAAGTTAGTTCTAAAGGCTTTTAGGCCTGCTATAACAAAATACCAAAAACTGGATGACTTATAAAGAACAGAAATTTATTTCTCACAGTCCTAGAGGCTAGCAAGTTTAAAATCAAGGAGCATGTGGTTTTGATATCTGGTTAGGACCAACTTTCTGGTTCATAGATTGGCCTTCTTGCTGGGCCCTCACATAGTGGGAGAGACTAGCTAGCTCTCTGGGGCCTCTTTTATAAGGGCACTAATTCCAATCATGAAGCCTCTGTCCTTATGATCTAATGACCCCCTAAAGGCCCCACCTTTTAATACCAGCACCTTTGGGGTTAGGATGTCAACATATTAATTTTGGGAAGACATACACGTTCAGCCCATTGCAAGGTTTAGTTAGATTCAGGTTCAACTTCTTTTTTAAAGACTATTTCATAGGCAATAATGTGTATTCACATCCCATCATTAGTGATGGTGAGACGATCGCAAGGTTAGGGTGATCACTGCCTATCTCCTCTGCTATATTCCCCCTTGGGTCAAGCCAGTAGTCTGTGACGTGAACTTTGTACCATGTGTATATTCAGTTATATTCTGTATCAATAGTTACTTGATTGTTTTAGCATTTATTAATGATCCTTGCTTGAGTTGATTATTTCATTAGGGGTTTCAAAATGGTGAATTTCTAATTCTCTAATTCTATCTACATGCTTTAGCTGGCATTTTTCTATAAGCAGACCATTTTCTTCACAACTGGGTTATTTGGCTACCCTGAAACATAGTTCCTTCCGGGAAGGCAGAACATATGTTTATTTCTGTCTTTTAAAAATTACTGGTGTTTGGAGTGAAGATTAGGTGAGTTAACTACCTCCACAGGTGACAAATGAATTTTGTTTTGTCTCACTTTTGCTTTTTTGAATATCACTGTGGCTGCTTGGATTTTTATATTTAATTTGAATGGATTAGGGAATAAATGAGAAGATAGGTTTTATCTGTTTCTGTAGTTTTTATGTGGCTGTGTGAACTTACTTTTAAAAATTCCCAGAAATATTTTAATTCCCCTTTAAAGATATAAACTATGTCATACTATAAAGCAAAAGAAAAACCAATCATGTGAAGAGTAAATAGTATCGTTTAAACGAATTGTGGTTAAGCTTAGTTTGTAACTAATTAGTTTTTTATTTTCTTTCTACTTTTATCTGCTTCAGAGCCTCTTCAGTGATTTAGATCTTCTATGTGTCAAATTATTCTAATCTCTTAAAAAGTTTAAGAGCTAAAATACAACACAATGACTACAAGAATGCCTTTGTCCTTTTCTGGGTAGGTACACCTAAGGCAACTTCTTTTTCTCTTCTTTGTTCTCTTCTTCTTTCTTATTCTTAAATCATCTTCAATATTGGACAGATGACGGCACTATGCCTGCCTCAAGATGTTTCTGACTTTTTCTTTTCTTTTTTTTTTTGAGTTGGAGTCTTGCTCTGTCACCCAGGCTAGAGTGCAGTGGCACAATCTTGGCTCACTACAACTTCTGCCTCCTGGGTTCCAGTGATTCTCCCAACTCAGCCTCCTGAGTAGCTGGGGTTACAGGCATGCACCACCACGCCTAGCTAATTTTTTGTATTTTTACTAGAGACGGGGTTTCACCATGTCGGCCAGGCTGGTCTTGAACTCCTGACCTCAAGGGATCTGCCTGCCTTGGCCTCGCAAAATGCTGGGATTACACGTGTGAGCCACTGCACCCGGCCGTTTCTGACTTTTTCTAAAGTCTTCTTTCTCTGGAGATGACATTATATAATAGCACTGTTCAATAGAAGTTTCTTTGATGATGGAACTGTTCTATAATCTGCATTGTCCCAGCCACTAGCCATATGTGACTACTGTAACACTTGAAATGTGGCTAGAGCAACTGAAGAACTGAATTTTGCATTTTACTGAATTTTAATTAATTAAAATAGAAATGCAAATAACCATAAGTGGTTAGTAGCTACCATATTGGACAGCAAAGATCTATAATTCAGCATTTAAAATCGATTTTGTTTGTTTTCAAAAATGGAGTCAGACTGTTACAACCCAAAAGAACTGTAGGTTAAATTAAGGTAAATCACCAAATACTACATACACATTTGGGAAATCGAAACCAAATTTTTTCATGTGATAACCACACCCTCTTTTGACTTTAGCCTTGGAGGTAATGGAGTATGGCAGAAAAAACCCTGTATCAGCAGCTGGAAGACTCACCTTCTTTTCCTAGCTCTGCCATATATTGACCAAAAGAGTCAAAGTCCATTCAGATGGTTGAGGGGCCTAGGAATTTTGTTTTTGGTTTTCACATACAAGTTGGAGGGCAGATGCGTTAGCCTCTTGAAATACCCAGAAACCACTTGTTTCCTCATCTAAAATTCAGGTATGGCAGGATCATTTAATTATCCTGGAAATCAGATGAAGCACTGCATATGAAAGCACTTTGTAACATCGATAGCACTGGGGAATGTAAAGACCTTTTACTGAAATATAAAGGTGTATGGTCAACTGAATATATCTCAGATAGTTATGATTTGACTGTATATATTGAATATAACCAGTAGTGGGCCCCTTGGTAAACAGCTTACAGTTTTGTTGCAAGTTTTAGCCAAGAGAAAATTTATTTGTTGACTAGTCATGCCCTTTATTGGCCACATGATGAGCAGCAAAGATATTAACACACAGTGCACCTTGCAGAATTCAAGAATGTCTCAGTGTCTTGTGAACTAGGAAGCTGAAATGCAGTGGTATGCAGAAGGCTGGCTCAGTAGGAGCCTTGGGTGTGTCCTCCAGATAGATGTTTGTGCAGGTTGTATTTGATTCCAGTTGGCCATGAAAAGCTGGTTGCTCTAAAGAATGAGAATATACTTGGTTTTGCATTTACTAGAACTATCTGGGGAACAAATCTTGGGGTGGAAGAAAGAAGGGAGGGAGGGAAAGCTGTGCTTCAATACCTAGGGCTTCTTTCCTGGAATGGATCTGAGAATCTGGGATTGGGTGGCTAATAGCTCATCTCTAGAAGGGAGAAAGAACTGGGTGGTGATGGCTTTGTATTTTCTATTGGAGTCCACTACAGAATAGGTGAATGGAATGGGCTGCTATGATCCAGACATTAGGGAGGACAGGTTTGTGATGCATTAGAAAACTTGAATGAGCCCTTCTATGATTCTCTCTTCCCTTTTTCTGCTTCCCGTTCTTAATCACCATCCGCAGGTTGTGGAATTAGCAAATCTATTATGTGAGCAATAGCAAACTTACAGGAGCCCTTGGCTCCATCTATCTCCCTGTTTGTGTCAGTTCCTTCTGGATGCTTTTAGTCTGTGGTCTTCATTCACTCTTTTTCTGGGGAAGTAAAAGGAGTGGGACAGATTATGAGAACAGCTGGGTCCTCCCAGTTGCTGGGGTGTTTATTTTAAGCTTTGTTTAATGTGTCCAGAGACCCAGATGGCATTTTTAACTAAGCTGCTTTATTAAATCTTGTGATAAAGCATAGTGATGTTTATTGAAAAGGCAGACACACATCAGCAACATTATGCGTGAAACTTGCTCTAAGAATTTTGTGTACAACATCTGTTCTCTTTGAGCCTTTTGTGAACTCTGGAAGTTTGCTAGTTTCTATACAGACTTGAGGACAAGAAGTTGGAACCCACTTTTGGAGATGTACAAGCATAGGTATTGGAATCATTAATCCTAACCCTCTCAGTTTTAAGGCCCCGGATACCCTTCTGTTAGACAACAGTAACATGAGCAAGCACTGTAATAACCTTTAAACAAGATTATTTGGAAATAATGGACAAGAAAAATTAGTATACATTGTTTGGGGATTTTAAAATTAAAGATAAAAATCTAGGGCTTCAATGACCTGTGCCAGCCTGTAGCCTTAAGAGTCAATTTGCAAACACTCAAGATTTGGCCAATATGCCTCTACTACTTCTATTTAACACAGTCAAAGGGAAATTTTTAGATTCTTTCATCTGATTTGACTCTCTTAGTTACGAATAAGAGGACATCTAGAATATATATGTGACTTGTTAAAATGAAAATCCACCTTCTCTGAGTCTTCAAATATCTTTCATGTCTTACATTTTTAGTCACATCAACTTTTGTAGTCATCCCCGTAGTTGTATGAAAAGAAAAATTTCAGGAACATTCAACCTCAAAAGTTCTTTTTCTTAGTCTGAAGTCGTAGAAGCATTTGACTTTTACTTTCTCTTTTTAAGTTTGTACTAGTAGGTATTTTGTATAAATATAATATTTAATTATTGCCTTTGTATTCTTTTTCTCTAGTAAACGTCCTGGTTTTTAGCTATCAATATGTAGTTTTACATTTAGGGATTTCTAATGGAAAGAGAAAGGAATCTGAAATCAGAGGACGAGAGTTTATTCTACTTGACCATACACATACAAAATACTGGAAGGAGAGTTTTACAACAAATATTTAATATCTATGACATGTAAAACGTTTTTTGAAATCAAGAAAATTCAAACAATTCAATACAAATATCATCAATAATAACACATGAACAGGTGGCCAACCTTATTAATAACCAGAGAAATATAAATTAAAACAATCCGTCAACTTGTAAAAAAGATGAAATTACCCAGAGTTGGTGTAGGTGATGGAAAATTGTCATGTTTGTATACTGTTCATAGAAGTTAAATTGACATAACTTTTTGGTCAGGCAATTTGGAAGTATATATCTAAATTAATAGAGTAGTTTTCTAATAACCTGGGAAACTGTTAATCTAAGAATCTTTACTGTAGATTTTTCTAGAACAAATGTACAAACATCTGTGTACAAGGGTACTCACTGCAGCATTTTGCTAAGGAAAAACTCAGAAAAAATCTATATGTTCAACAGAGAACAGGTACATAATTTATGACACAACTGCACAATATACACCACTAAAATAAAGGATATAAATTTATATGTAGTATGAAAAAGATGTGAATGATAGCTTGTTGGTGAAAAACAGCAATGACTGGAATATTGTGTGTAACGTAATCCTGCTTTTCTGTATATAATGTAGGCATAGAAAATAGCATTGAAAGGACATACTCTAGTCAACAGTGTATATAGCTTGGGTGGAGGGGGTGTATAATGGGGAAGGAGAGTCCCTTTTCTTATCTATTCCATATACATCTCTGGATTTAAAAGATCATACATGCATATGCATTACCTTCAAAATTAAAATGATAAAGACAAAAGGAGAAGCTTTGGATTTGAATCATGATACTACTTTTTGCAACTTCTATGACCGTGGGGAAGTTGCCTAGCCTCCTGGGGTTTATTTCCTCATTTATAAAAACAGGGAAAGTAATAATACTTGTCTACATATCTTCTAGGGTTGTTGGGAGGATTGAATGTGATAATGGGTTACAGCATTATGAATTATTTATTCATATAACACAATTATTATAAAAAGATTTTGCTCTGATTAAAATAAAAGAAGGACGAGATCGTGTGTGTTTTTCAGTCCCAGTAGCTTTACTAACCAGGAAGCGCCTGCTGATGTGGTGATCACAGTTGCTTTGGTGCAGCTTCCTCTTGACTTTTGGCATTTCTCCATGCTGCTAGCTAAGGCTGAGGTGGCAACTGTGGAAGGTGTGATCTCCTCCCCCTCCCAGCACACATTTGTGTGCATACTCACACTCACGCACACACAAACACACACATGCACACTCTATCACAGTACATGAGGTGGCAGCAGCTGCTCCGGCATAGACTTTCACACAACATAAAGGGCTTTTTTGGTGTGGTCTGTGCATTATTTCCTATTAAGCATGAGCTGAGTCAGTGCCATGCTTTTCCATCTGAAACCTTTCTGAGGCTCAGGCTGTGTTAAGAGCAAACCCTCTCCCCTCCATGCCCACCCCATGGCCCTCTACTGAAGCCAGATCATAATCTGCTCATTTCATGAGGATTTTCAAACCGAATGGACTGGGCCATGTGAGAGACCACTGAAAGGAACAGACCAAGCAGAGGCTAAGAGACTCTACGCTAATCTGCTGAGTCATCTGAAAATGCACAGCTGTGGGAGCTCACGGTGCTTTAAAGTAGTTTGGCAGGATGTTTGTTCAGGGGGCCTGTTCCTGCAGCCCTGCTGAATGTTTGGTTAGGAGGCATAATCATTTTTTGGACAGGATCTCCCAAATGTAAAGTGATAGATGCTAATGTGGAATATAATACAGAAGATACAGCTTGGATGTCATAAATAACAATAAATTGTTTAATCTTGCTGAGTTGTAAATCTATGATTGCCAGAGGTCTTTAGTTCACAGGAACATAGTATGGGGGCAGGGGCACTTAGCAAATTGGCAGTTATTATTTTCCAACCAGACAGAAACTGGTCTGATGGAATTTATCTAAAAAGGCATACACATGTATTTTAATTAATTGTGACAATTACTCAGAGAAAACACATGCCCCTAAAGAGGCTGAGGGGTTTTATTGTTCTACCTATAAATGTATATGTATATTCACCTATATTCTACCTATGTATAAGTAAGAGATTGAGTTTTTTTTGGGGGATATATATTTATAAATATCTATACAGATAGATATACACATACTTAATTTCTGTCTACCTATTAAGGTGCGGTGCCAGATGGAAAGTATTTTTAAACATTTAGATAGCTTATTCTATAGCATATGTGTGCATATAGCCCCCCCATAAAGCTTTGTCTCTTTTCTGGATATATTTAACAAGAGGCTAGAATAGAGTCCAAAATGTCAGAAATGTTTGAACATTCCATAGAAATGAAGGAGGTGTTTCCAAATGACCTATGTTTCTATGGCAATAAATAGAATTTGTGCTGCGTTGGATGGGTCAGGAGTAAGGAATATAAACAGTGTAAGTATGACTATTCCAGGCAGAAATCTACCTTGTAAGAAGAGCTTTGTGCAGTGAGCTCAACAACATTGATCAGTTAGCAGTCCGGTTCAGTACAACATTGATCAGGTAGCAAGCCGGTTCGGCAGTGCCAGTCGGAGACACAGATGGGGACAATCAAAGAAGATGCAGGTCAGGACAAGGATACAGACATGTACCTGTCACTACCATGGAATTCAGCAGCTTCTTAGTGAGCAGGTTTATGATCAAAGAAGAAAGAGATCGTTGATATGTAAGCATGTTACAATTAATTTGCTGTTTAGTTATTAGCAAACTACATCCAGTTTTTAGTTTTTAGGTTTTTTTTTCTTTTTTCTTTTTTGAAACAGGTTCTTGTTCTGTCATCCAGGCTGGAGTGCAGACGTTATCCAAGCTCACTGCAGCCTTAAACTTCTGGGTTCCGTGGATCCTCCCACCTCAGCCTCCCAAGAAGATGGAACTACAGGTGCACGCCACCATGGCCAGTTAATTTTTCTTATTTTTTTGTAGAGATGAGGTCTTGCTGTATTGCCAAGGCTGCTCTTGAGATCCTGGCAGTGTAGATATTTCCAAGTTTATACAGATGGTGGTGTAGATATTTCCATGTTTATACAGATGAGTGTGAAGACATTTCCATGTTTTTAAGGATGGCGGTGAAGATATTTCCATGATTATAGAGATAGCGGTGTAGATATTTCCATGTTTATAGAGATAGCGGTGTAGATATTTCCATATTTACACAGATAGCGGTGTAGTTATTACCATGTTTATACAGATAGCGGTGTAGATATCTCCATGTTTATACAGATCACGGTGTAGATATCTCCATGTTTACATAGATAGCGGTGTAGGTATTTCCATGTTTATACAGATTGTGGTGGAGATATTTCCATCTTTATACAGATAGAGGTGAAGATATTTCCAAGTTTCTACAGAAGGCGGTGTAGATACTCCCATGTTTATACAGATGGCGGTGTAGTTATTTCCATGTTTATACAGCTGGCGGTGTAGATATTTCCATGTTTATACAGCTGGCGGTGTAGATATTTCCATGTCTATAGAGATGGCGGTATAGATATTTCCAGGTCTATAGAGATGGCGGTGCAGATATATCCATGTTTATACAGATGGCGGTGTAGATATATCCAAGTTTATACAGATAGCGGAGTAGATATTTCCAAGTTTATATAGATGGCTGTGTAGATATTTCCATGATTACACAGATGGCGGTGTAGATATTTCCATGTTCATAGAGATAGCATAGTAAATATTTCCATATTTATACAGATAGCGGTGTAGATATATCCATGCTTATAAAGATAGCGGTGTAGATATTTCCATCTTTATACAGACAGTGGTGTAGATATTTCCATGTTTATACAGATCATGGTGTACATATTTCCATGTTTATACAGATCACGGAGTAGATATTTCTCTCTTTCAACAGATGGCAGTATAGACATTTGCATGTTTATACAGATGGCGGTGTATATATTTCCATGTTTATGTAGATGGCGGTGTAGATATTTCCTTGTTTATGCAGATGGCGGTGAAGATATCTCCATGTTTACAGAGATGGCGGTGTACATACCTCCATGTTTATAGAGATAGCGGTGTAGATATTTCCATGTTTATAGAGATAGCGGCGTAGATATTTCAATGTTTATACAGATAGCGGTGTAGATATTTCCATGTTTATACAGCTCGCGGTGTAGATATTTCCATCTTTATACAGATGGCAGAGTAGATATTTCTATGTTTATACAGATGACGGTGTAGATATTTCCATGTTTATACAGATGGCAGTATAGATATTTCCATGTTTATACAGATTGCGGTGTAGATAATTCCATGTTTATGCAGATGGCGGTGTAGATATTTCCAAGTTTATTCAGATGGCGGTGTAGATATTTCCAAGTTTATAGAGATAGCAGAGAAGATATTTCCATGTTTATAGAGATAGCGGTGTAAATATTTCCACGTTTATAGAGATAGCACTGTAAGTATTTCCATGTTTATAGTGATAGCGGTGTAGATATTTCCATGTTTATACAGATAGCGTTGTAGATATTTCCATGTTTATACAGATGGCGGTGTAGATACTTCCATGTTTATACAGATGGCAGTGTTAATACTTCCAGGTTTATAAAGATAGCGGTGTTGATATTTCCATGTTTATACAGATGGCGGTGTAGATATTTCCATGTTTATACCGATGGCGGTGTAGGTATTTCCATGTTTATACAGATGGCAGTATAGAAATTTCCATGTTTATAGTGATGGCGGTGTAGATATTTCCATGTTTATACAGATGGCGGTGTAGATATTTCCATGTTTCCACAGATAGGGGTTTAGGTATTTCCATGTTTACACAGATAGTGGTGCAGGTATTTCCATGTTTATATAGATAGTGGTGTAGATACTTCCATGTTTACACAGAGAGCGGTGTAGATAATTCCAACTTTACACTTACAGCGGTGTAGATATTTCCATCTTTACATTGATAGCGATGTAGATATTTCCATCTTTACACAGATAGCAGTGTGGATATTTCCATGTTTATACAGATGGCGGTGTACATACTTCCATGTTTATAGAGATGGCGGTGTAGATATTTCCATGTTTATAGGGATGGCGTTGCAGATATTTCCATGTTTATACTGATGGCGTTGTATATATTTCCATGTTTATACAGATGGCGGTGTAGATATTTCCATGTTTATACAGATGGCATTGTAGACATTTGCAAGTTTATACAGATGGCGGTGTAGATATTTCCATGTTTATATAAATGGCGGTGTAGATATTTCCTTGTTTATGTAGATGGCAGTGTATATAACTCCATGTTTATAGAGATGGCGGTGTATATATTTCCATGATTATAGAGATAGCGGTGTAGATATTTCCATGTTTATGCAGATAGCGGTGTAGATATTTCCATGTTTATAAAGATAGCGGTGTAGATATTTCCATTTTTATACAGATAGCGGTGTTGGTATTTCCATGTTTATACAGATGGCAGTGCAGATATTTCCATGTTTATACAGTTGGCGGTGTAGATATTTCCATGTTTATACAGATGGCAATGTAGATATTTCCATATTTATACAGATGGCGGTGTAGATATTTCCATATTTATACAGATGGCGGTGTAGTTATTTCCATGTTTGTTCAGATGGCGGTGTAGATATTTCCAAGTTTATAGAGATGGCGGTGAAGATATTTCCGTGTTTATAGAGATAACGGAGAAAATATTTCCATGTTTATAGAGATAACGCTGTAGGTATTTCCGTGTTTATAGTGATAGCGGTGTAGATATTTCCAAGTTTATACAGATAGCGGTGTTGATAATTCCATGTTCATAGTGATAGCGGTGTAGATATTTCCATGTTCATAAAGATAGCGTTGTAGTTATTTCCATGTTTATACAGATAGCGGTGTAGATATTTCCATGTTTATACAGATGGCTGTGTAGATATTTCCATTTGTATACAGATGTCAGTGTAGATAGGTCCATGTTTATAGAGATAGCGGTGTAGATATTTCCATCTTTATAGAGATAGCTGTGTAGGTATTTCCATGTTTAAAGAGATAGCGGTGTAGATATTTCTATGTTTATACAGATGGCTGTGTAGATATTTCCAGGTGTATACAGATGACTGTGTAGATATTTCCATGTTTATAGAGGTATAAACATGGATATTTTCAAGTTTATAGAGATGGCAGTGTAGATATTTCCATGTTTAAAGAGATAGCGGTGTAGATATTTCCATGTTTATAGAGACAGCGGTGTAGGAATTTCCATGTTTATACAGATAGCGTTGTAGATATTTCCATGTTTATACAGCTCACGGTGTAGATATTTTCATGTTTATACAGATGGCGGTGTAGGTATGTCCATGTTTATACAGATGGCGGTGTAGAAATTTCCATGTTTATACAGATGGCGGAGTTGATAGCTCCATGTTTATGGAGATGGCAGTGTAGATATTTTCAAGTTTATAGAGATGGCAGTGTAGATATTTCCATGTTTATAGAGATTGCGGTGTAGATATTTCCGTTATTTTACAGATAGCGGTGTAGATATTTCCATGTTTATACAGCTCTTGGTGTAGATATTTACATCTTTATCCAGATGGCAGTGAAGATGTCTCCCAGTTTATACAGATGGCGGTGTAGATAGCTCCATGTTTATGGAGATGGCAGTGTAGATATTTTCATGTTTATAGAGATGGCGGTGTAGATAGTTCCATGTTTATAGAGATAGTGGTTTAGATATTTGAATGTTTATAGAGATAGTGGTGTAGGTATTTCCATGTTTATAGAGATAGCGGTGTAGATATTTCCATGTTTATACTGATGGCTGTGGAGGTATTTCCATGTGTATACAGAAGGCATTATAGATATTTCCATATTTATACAGATGGTGGTGTAGATATTTCCATGTTTACACAGATGACTTTGTAGAGATTTCCATGTTTTTACAGATGGCGGTGTAGAAATTTCGATGTTTATAGACATAGCGGTGTAGATATTTCCATGTTTTTACGGATGGCATTGTAGATATTTCCATGTTTATACAGATGGCTGTGTAGATATTTCCATGAGTATAGAGATGGCAGTGAAGATATTTCCATGTTTATACAGATGACTGTGTAGGTATTTCCATGTTTTTACAGAAGGCAGTGCATATATTTCCATATTTACAGAGATAGTGGTGTAGATATTTCCATGTTTGTAGAGATAGCGGTGTAGATATTTCGATGTTTATAGAGATAGCTGTGGAGTTATTTCAATGTTTTTAGAGATAGCGGTGTAGATATTTCCATGTTTATACAGATGGCTGTGTATATATTTCCTTTTGTATACAGATGGCAGTGTGGATATTACCATGTTTATTCAGATGGCGGAGAAGATATTTCCATGTTTATACAGATGACTGTGTAGACATTTCCACATCTTTACAGACGGCGGTGTAGATATTTTCCTGTTTATAGAGATAACGATGTAGATATTTCCATGTTTATACATATAGGGGTGTAGATATTTCCATGTGTATAGAGATAGCAGTGTAGATATTTCCATATTTATACTGATAGCGGTTTACATATTTCCATGTATATATAGATATGGGTGTAGATTTTCCATGTTTATACAGATGGTGGTGAGATATTCCTGTGTTTATACAGATGGCTGTGTAGATATTTCCAGGTTTATACAGATGGCAGCGGAGATATTTCCATGTTTCTACAGATGACTGTGTAGATATTTCCATGTTTATACAGATGGCGCTGTAGGTATTTCCATGTTTATAGAGATAGCGCTGTAGATATTTCCATGTTTATAGAGATAGCGGTGTAGATATTTCCATCTTTATACAGATAGCGGTGTAGATATTTCCAAGTTTATAGAGATCACGGTGTAGATATTTCCATGTGTATACAGATAGCATTGAAGATATTTCCATGTTTATGCAGACAGTGGTGTAGATATTTCCATGTTTATACAGATGACCGTGTAGTGATTTCCATGTTTATACAGATGGCGTAGATATTTCCATGTTTATAGGGATAGCCGTGTAGATATTTCCATATTTATACAGATAGCGGTGTTGATAGTTCCATGATTATACTGATAGCGGTTTAGATATTTCCATGTTTATACAGATAGCAGTGTGGATATTTCCATGTTTATAAAGATCGTGGTGTAGATATTTCCATGTTTATGGAGATAGCGGTCTAGATATTTCCAGGTTTATACAGATAGCGGTGTAGATATTTCCATGTTTACAGAGATAGTGGTCTTGATATTTCCATATTTGCACAGATTGCGATGTAGATATTTCCATCAGTACACAGATAGCAGTGTACATATTTCCATGTTTATACAGATAGCGGTGTAGATATTTCCATGTTTATTCAGATCATGGTGTAGATACTTCCGTGTTTATACAGATAGCTGTGTAGGTATTTCCATGTTTATACAGGTAACGGAGTAGAAATTTCCATGTTTATACAGATCGCGGTGTGGCTATTTCCATCTTTCTACAGATGGCAGTGTAGATATTTCCATGTTTATACAGATGGCAGTGTAGATATTTCCATGTATATACAGATAGAGGTGTAGATATTTCCATGTTTATACAGATGACTGTGTAGATATTTCCATGTTTTTACAGATGGCGGTGTAGATATTTCCATGTTTATACAGATAGCGCTGTGGCTATTTCCATGTTTATAGAGATAGCAGTGTAGCTATTTCAATGTTTACAGAGATGGCTTTGAAGATATTTCCATGTTTATACAGATGGCTGTGTATATATTTCCATGTTTATACAGATGTCAGTGTAGATATTTTCGTGTTTATACAGATAGTGATGTAGATATTTCCATTGATATACAGATGACTGTGTACGTAATTCCATGTTTATACAGATGGCGGTGTAGGTTTTTCCATGTTTATAGAGATAGCCATGTAGATATTTCCATGTTTATACAGACAGCGGTGTAGATATTTCCATGTTTACAGAGATAGCAGTGTAGATATTTGCATATTTGCACAGTTTGTGGTCTAGACATTTCCATCTTTACACAGATAGCGAAGTACATATTTCAATGTTTACACCGATAGCTGTGAAGATATTTCCATGTTTACACAGATAGTGTTATAGATATTTCCATGTTTATAAAGATAACGGTGTAGATATTTCCATGTTTATAGAGATAGCGGTGTAGCTGTTTCCATGTTTATACAGATAGTGGTGGAGATATTTCCATGTTTATACAGATACCGGTGGAGATATTTCCATGTTTATAGAGATAGCGGTGGAGCTATTTCCATGTTTATACAGACAGCGGTGTAAATATTTCCATGTTTATACATATAGCGGTGTAGATATTACCATGTTTATACAGATAGCGGTGTAGATAATTCCATGTTTACAGAAAAAGCGGTGTAGATATTTCCATATTTGCACAGATTGCGGTGTAGATATTTCCATCTTTAAAAAGATAGCGGTGTACATATTTCCATGTTTCAACAGATAACTGTTTAGACACTTCCATGATTACACAGATATTGTTGTAGATATTTCCATATTTATACACGTAGAGGTGTAGATATTTCCATGTTTATAAAGATAGTGGTGTAGACATTTCCATGTATATAGAGATACCGCTGGAGTTATTTCTATGTTTATACAGATAGCGATGTAGATATTTCCACGTTTGTTCAGATAGCAGTGTAGATATTTCCTTGTTTTTACAGATAGCGGTGTAGATATTTCAAAGTTTATAAAGATAGCGGTGTAGATATTTCCATCTTTATACAGAGAGCAGTGTAGATATTTCCATGTTTATACAGATTGCGGTGTTGTTATTTCCATGTTTATAGAGATAGCGGTGTAGATATTTCCATGTTTATACAGATGGCTGTGTAGATATTTCCATGTGTATACAGATGGCAGTGTAGTTATTTCCATGTTTCCACAGATGACTGTGTTGACATTTTCATGTTTTTACAGATGAAGGTGTAGATATTTCCAAATTTATACAGATAGCTGTGTGGCAATTTCCATCTTTATACAGATAGCAGTGTAGATATTTCCATGTTTATAGAGATGGCTGGGAAGATATTTCCATGTTTATACAGTTGGTAGTGTAGATAATTCCATGTTTTTACAGAAAGAGGTGTAGATATTTCCATGTTTATACAGATGACTGTGTAGCTATTTCCATGTTTATAGCGATGGCTCTGTAGATATTTCCATGTTTATAGAGATAGCCATGTAGATATTTCCATGTTTATACGTACAGCGTTGCAGATATTTCCATGTTTATAGAGATAGCAGTGTAGATATTTCCATGTTTATACAGATAGCGGCGTAGATATTTCCAAGTTTATAGATATCATGGTGTAGATATGTCCATATTTATACAGATAGCAGTGCAGATATTTCCATGTTGACACAGATAGCAGTGTAGGTATTTCCATGTTATCACAGATAGTGTTGTAGATATTTCCATGTTTATACAGATATCGGTGTAGATATTTCCTAGGTTATACAGATAGCGGTGTAGATATTTCCATTTTTACAGAGATAGTGGTGTAGATATTTCCATATTTGCACAGATTGCGGTGTAGATATTTCCATCTTTACACAGATAGCGGTATAGATATTTCCATGTTTACACAGATAGCGGTGTAGATATTTCGATGTTTACAAAGATAGTGTTGTAGATATTTCCATGTTTATAAAGATAGCGGTGTAGATATTTCCATGTTTATAAAGATAGCGATGTAGATATTTCCATGCTTATACAGATAGCGGTGGAGATATTTCCATGTTTACACAGATAGTGATGTAGATATTTCCATGTTTATACAGAAGACAGTGTAGATATTTCCATGCTTATATAGATAGCGGTGGAGATATTTCCATGCTTACATAGATAGCGGTGGAGATATTTCCATGTTTTTACAGATGGTGGTGTAGATATTTCCATGTTTATACAGATAGCGGTGTGGCTATTTCCATGTTTATACAGATAGCAGTGTAGACATTTCCATGTTTACAGAGATGGCTGTGTAGATATTTCCATGTATATACAGATGGCATTGTCGATATTTCCATGTTTATACAGATAGTGATGTAGATATTTCCATTTTTATACCGATGACTGTGTAGGTATTTCCATGTTTATACAGATGGTGGTATAGGTATTTCCATGTTACAGTGATAGCCATGTTGATATTTCCATGTTTATACACATAGCGGTGTCGACATTTCCATGTTCATAGATATAGCGGTGTAGATATTTCCATATTTACAGATAGCTGTGTAGGTATTTCCATGTTAATACAGGTAGAGGTGTAGATATTTCCATGTTTATGCAGATCTCTGTGTAGATATTTCCATCTTTCTACAGATGGCATTGAAGATATTTCTATGTTTATAGAGATGGCGGTGTAGATAATTCCATGTTTATAAAGATGGCGGTGTAGATATTTCCATGTTTGTGCTGATGGCGGTGTAGATATTTCCATGTTTATAGAGATGGTGGTGTAGATAATTCTAAGTATATAGAGATAACGGTGTAGATAATTCCATGTTTATAGAGATGACGGTGTAGATATTTCCATGTTTACAGAGATAGTTGTGTAGATATTTCCATGTTTCTACAGATAGCGTTGTAGATATTTCCATGTTTATTCAGATAGTGTTGTTGGTATTTCCATGTTTACACAGGTAGCCATGTACATATTTCCATGTTTATACAGCTCGTGGTGTAGATATTTCCATCTTTATACAGATGGCAGTGTAGATATTTCCATGTTTATAGAGATGGCGGTGTAGATATTTCCATGTTTATAGAGATAACGTTGTAGATATTTCCATGTATTTACAGATAGCGGTGTATATATTTCCATGTTTACACTGATAGCTGTGTAGATATTTCCATATTTGCACAGATTGCAGTGTAGTTATTTACATCTTAACACAGATAGCGGGTTAGATATTTCCATGTTTATACAGAGAGCGGTGTTGTTATTTCCATGTGCATACAGATAACGGTGTAGATATTTCCATGTTTATACGGATGGCGGTGTAGATATTTCCATGTTTATGGAGATGGTGGTGTAGATATTTTCATGTTTATAGAGATGGCAGTGCAGATATTTCCATGTTTATAGAGATTGCGGTGTAGATATTCCCATGTTTATACAGATTGTGGTGTAGGTATTTCCATGTTTATACAGGTAGCGGTGTAGATATTTCCATGTTTATACAGATCGCGATGTAGATATTTCCATCTTTCCACAGATGGCAGTGTAGATACTTCCATGTTTATACAGGTGGTGGAGTAGATATTTCCACGTTTATAGACATGATGGTGTAGATATTTCCATACTTTTGCAGATGACTGTGTAGATATTTCCATGTTTATACAGATGGCGGTGTAGATATTTCCATGTTTATAGAGATAGTGGTGTAGATATTTCCATATTTATACAGATAGCAGTGTAGATATTTCCATGTTTATACAGATGGCGCTGTAGATATTTCCATGTTTATAGAGATGGTGGTGTAGATATTTCCATGTTTATAGAGATAGCGGTGTAGATATTTCCAAGTATATACAGATAGCGGTGTAGATATTTCCATGTTTACACAAATAGCGGTGTAGATGTTTCCATCTTTGCACAGATTTCGGTGTAGATATTTCCATCTTCACACAGATAACAGTGTAGATATTTCCATGTTTATACAGATGGCGGTGTAGATAGTTCCATGTTTCTGGAGATGGCGGTGCAGATATTTTCATGTTTATAGAGATTGCGGAGTAGATATTTCCATGTTTATAGAGATCGTGGTGAAGGTATTTCCATGTTTATACAGAAAGCGGTGTAGAAATTTCCATATTTTACAGATGGCGTTGTAGATATTTCCATGTTTATAGGGATAGCGGTGTAGATATTTCCATGTTTATGTAGATGACGGTGTAGGTATTTCCATGTTTATAGGGATAGCGGTGTAGATATTTCCATATTTATATAGATCGTGGTGAATGTATTTCCATGTTTATACAGAAATCGGTGTAGATATTTCCAAGTTTATACAGATAGCGGTGTAGATATTTCCATGTTTATACAGATCGTTGTGTATATATTTCCATGTTTATACAGATAGCGGTGTAGATATTTCCATGTTTATACAGATGGCGTTGTAGATATTTCCATATTTATACAGATGGCGGTGTTGATTCTTCCATGTTTATACAGATGGCGGTGTTGATATTTCCATGTTTATACAGATGGCGGTGTAGATATTTCCATGTTTATACAGATGGCGGTGTAGATATTTCCATGTTTATAGAGATGGCGGTGTAGATATTTCCATGTTTATACAGATGGCTGTGTAGATATTTCCATGTGTATACAGATGGCACTGTAGATATTTCCATGTTTATAGAGATGGTTGTGTAGATATTAACATGTTTATACAGATGGCTGTGTAAATATTTGCATGTTTATGCGGATGGCGGTGTAGATATTTCCATGTTAATAGAGACACTGGTGTAGCTATTTCCATGTTTATAGAGATAGCGGTGTATATATTTCCATGTTTATACAGATGTCTGTGTAGATATTTCCATGTGTATACAGATGGCAGTGTAGATATTTCCATGTTTATACAGATGGTGGTGTAGATATTTCCATGTTTATACAGATGACTGTGTAGACCTCTCCATGTTTTACAGATAGCGATGTAGATATTTCCATGTTAATACAGATAGCGGTGTAGATCTTTCCATGTTTACACAGATCGTGGTGTAAATATTTCCATGTTTATACAGAAAGCGGTGTAGATATTTCCATGTTTATACAGATGGGGGTGTAGATATTTCCAAGTTTATACAGACGGCGGTGTTGATACTTCCATGTTTATACAGAGAGCAGTGTTGATATTTCCATGTTTATACAGATGACTGTGTAGATATTTCCATATTTTACAGATGGCGTTGTAGATATTTCCATGTTTATAGGGATAGCGGTGTAGATATTTCCATGTTTATGTAGATGAGGGTGTAGGTATTTCCATGTTTATACAGATAGCGGTGTAGATATTTCCATATTTATATAGATGGCGGTGTAGTTATTTCCATGTTTATACAGAAATCGGTGTAGATATTTCCAAGTTTATACAGATAGCGGTGTAGATATTTCCATGATTATACCGATATCGATGGAGATATTTCCCTGTTTACACAGATAGCGGTGGAGATATTTCCATGTTTTTACAGATAGCTGTGTAGGTATTTCCATGTGTATACAATTGGCAGTGTAGATATTTCCATGTTTATACAGATGGCAGTGTAGATATTTCATTGTGTATACAGATGAATTTGTAGATATATTCATATTTTTGCAGATGGCGGTGTAGACATTTCCATGTTTATACAGAGAGCGGTGTGGCTATTTCCATATTTATACAGATTGCGGTGTAGGTATTTTCATGTTTATAGAGATAGCAGTGTAGATATTTCTATGTTTATGCAGATGTCTGTGTAGTTATTTCCATGTTTATACAGATGGCAGTGTAGATATTTCCATGTATATACAGATAGAGGTGTAGATATTTCCATGTTTATACAGATGACTGTGTAGATATTTCCATGTTATTACAGATGGCGGTGTAGATATTTCCATGTTTATACAGATAGCGGTGTGGCTATTTCCATGTTTATAGAGATAGCAGTGTAGCTATTTCAATGTTTACAGAGATGGCTTTGAAGATATTTCCATGTTTATACAGATGGCTGTGTATATATTTCCATGTTTATACAGATGTCAGTGTAGATATTTTCGTGTGTATACAGATAGTGATGTAGATATTTCCATTGATATACAGATGACTGTGTACGTAATTCCATGTTTATACAGATGGCGGTGTAGGTTTTTCCATGTTTATAGAGATAGCCATGTAGATATTTCCATGTTTATACAGACAGCGGTGTAGATATTTCCATGTTTACAGAGATAGCAGTGTAGATATTTGCATATTTGTACAGTTTGTGGTCTAGACATTTCCATCTTTACACAGATAGCGAAGTACATATTTCAATGTTTACACCGATAGCTGTGAAGATATTTCCATGTTTACACAGATAGTGTTATAGATATTTCCATGTTTATAAAGATAACGGTGTAGATATTTCCATGTTTATAGAGATAGCGGTGTAGCTGTTTCCATGTTTATACAGATAGTGGTGGAGATATTTCCATGTTTATAAAATACCGGTGGAGATATTTCCATGTTTATAGAGATAGCGGTGGAGCTATTTCCATGTTTATACAGACAGCGGTGTAAATATTTCCATGTTTATACATATAGCGGTGTAGATATTACCATGTTTATACAGATAGCGGTGTAGATAATTCCATGTTTACAGAAAAAGCGGTGTAGATATTTCCATATTTGCACAGATTGCGGTGTAGATATTTCCATCTTTAAAAAGATAGCGGTGTACATATTTCCATGTTTCAACAGATAACTGTTTAGACACTTCCATGATTACACAGATATTGTTGTAGATATTTCCATGTTTATACACGTAGAGGTGTAGATATTTCCATGTTTATAAAGATAGTGGTGTAGACATTTCCATGTATATAGAGATACCGGTGGAGTTATTTCTATGTTTATACAGATAGCGATGTAGATATTTCCACGTTTGTACAGATAGCAGTGTAGATATTTCCTTGTTTTTACAGATAGCGGTGTAGATATTTCAAAGTTTATAAAGATAGCGGTGTAGATATTTCCATCTTTATACAGAGAGCAGTGTAGATATTTCCATGTTTATACAGATTGCAGTGTTGGTATTTCCATGTTTATAGAGATAGCGGTGTAGATATTTCCATGTTTATACAGATGGCTGTGTAGATATTTCCATGTGTATACAGATGGCAGTGTAGTTATTTCCATGTTTATACAGATGGAGGTGTAGATATTTCCATGTTTCCACAGATGACTGTGTTGACATTTTCATGTTTTTACAGATGAAGGTGTAGATATTTCCAAGTTTATACAGATAGCTGTGTGGCAATTTCCATCTTTATACAGATAGCAGTGTAGATATTTCCATGTTTATAGAGATGGTTGGGAAGATATTTCCATGTTTATACAGTTGGTAGTGTAGATAATTCCATGTTTTTACAGAAAGAGGTGTAGATATTTCCATGTTTATACAGATGACTGTGTAGCTATTTCCATGTTTATAGCGATGGCTCTGTAGATATTTCCATGTTTATAGAGATAGCCATGTAGATATTTCCATGTTTATACGTACAGCGTTGCAGATATTTCCATGTTTATAGAGATAGCAGTGTAGATATTTCCATGTTTATAAAGATAGCGGCGTAGATATTTCCAAGTTTATAGATATCATGGTGTAGATATGTCCATATTTATACAGATAGCGGTGCAGATATTTCCATGTTGACACAGATAGCAGTGTAGGTATTTCCATGATATCACAGATAGTGTTGTAGATATTTCCATGTTTATACAGATATCGGTGTAGATATTTCCTAGGTTATACAGATAGCGGTGTAGATATTTCCATTTTTACAGAGATAGTGGTGTAGATATTTCCATATTTGCACAGATTGCGGTGTAGATATTTCCATCTTTACACAGATAGTGGTATAGATATTTCCATGTTTACACAGATAGCGGTGTAGATATTTCGATGTTTACAAAGATAGTGTTGTAGATATTTCCATGTTTATAAAGATAGCGGTGTAGATATTTCCATGTTTATAAAGATAGCGATGTAGATATTTCCATGCTTATACAGATAGCGGTGGAGATATTTCCATGTTTACACAGATAGTGATGTAGATATTTCCATGTTTATACAGAAGACAGTGTAGATATTTCCATGCTTATATAGATAGCGGTGGAGATATTTCCATGCTTACATAGATAGCGGTGGAGATATTTCCATGTTTTTACAGATGGTGGTGTAGATATTTCCATGTTTATACAGATAGCGGTGTGGCTATTTCGATGTTTATACAGATAGCAGTGTAGACATTTCCATGTTTACAGAGATGGCTGTGTAGATATTTCCATGTATATACAGATGGCAGTGTCGATATTTCCATGTTTATACAGATAGTGATGTAGATATTTCCATTTCTATACCGATGACTGTGTAGGTATTTCCATGTTTATACAGATGGTGGTATAGGTATTTCCATGTTACAGTGATAGCCATGTTGATATTTCCATGTTTATACACATAGCGGTGTCGACATTTCCATGTTCATAGATATAGCGGTGTAGATATTTCCATATTTACAGATAGCTGTGTAGGTATTTCCATGTTAATACAGGTAGAGGTGTAGATATTTCCATGTTTATGCAGATCTCGGTGTAGATATTTCCATCTTTCTACAGATGGCATTGAAGATATTTCTATGTTTCTAGAGATGGCGGTGTAGATAATTCCATGTTTATAAAGATGGCGGTGTAGATATTTCCATGTTTGTGCTGATGGCGGTGTAGATATTTCCATGTTTATAGAGATGGTGGTGTAGATAATTCTAAGTATATAGAGATAACGGTGTAGATAATTCCATGTTTATAGAGATGACGGTGTAGATATTTCCATGTTTACAGAGATAGTTGTGTAGATATTTCCATGTTTCTACAGATAGCGTTGTAGATATTTCCATTTTTATTCAGATAGTGTTGTTGGTATTTCCACGTTTACACAGGTAGCCATGTACATATTTCCATGTTTATACAGCTCGCGGTGTAGATATTTCCATCTTTATACAGATGGCAGTGTAGATATTTCCATGTTTATAGAGATGGCGGTGTAGATATTTCCATGTTTATAGAGATAACGTTGTAGATATTTCCATGTATATACAGATAGCGGTGTATATATTTCCATGTTTACACTGATAGCTGTGTAGATATTTCCATATTTGCACAGATTGCAGTGTAGTTATGTACATCTTAACACAGATAGCGGGTTAGATATTTCCATGTTTATACAGAGAGCGGTGTTGTTATTTCCATGTGCATACAGATAACGGTGTAGATATTTCCATGTTTATACGGATGGCGGTGTAGATATTTCCATGTTTATGGAGATGGTGGTGTAGATATTTTCATGTTTATAGAGATGGCAGTGCAGATATTTCCATGTTTATAGAGATTGCGGTGTAGATATTCCCATGTTTATACAGATTGCGGTGTAGGTATTTCCATGTTTATACAGGTAGCGGTGTAGATATTTCCATGTTTATACAGATCGCGATGTAGATATTTCCATCTTTCCACAGATGGCAGTGTAGATACTTCCATGTTTATACGGGTGTTGGAGTAGATATTTCCACGTTTATAGACATGATGGTGTAGATATTTCCATACTTATGCAGATGACTGTGTAGATATTTCCATGTTTATACAGATGGCGGTGTAGATATTTCCATGTTTATAGAGATAGTGGTGTAGATATTTCCATATTTATACAGATAGCAGTGTAGATATTTCCATGTTTATACAGATGGTGCTTTAGATATTTCCATGTTTATAGAGTTGGTGGTGTAGATATTTCCATGTTTATAGAGATAGCGGTGTAGATATTTCCAAGTATATACAGATAGCGGTGTAGATATTTCCATGTTTACACAAATAGCGGTGTAGATGTTTCCATCTTTGCACAGATTTCGGTGTAGATATTTCCATCTTAACACAGATAACAGTGTAGATATTTCCATGTTTATACAGATGGCGGTGTAGATAGTTCCATGTTTCTGGAGATGGCGGTGTAGATATTTTCATGTTTATAGAGATTGCGGAGTAGATATTTCCATGTTTATAGAGATCGTGGTGAAGGTATTTCCATGTTTATACAGAAAGCGGGGTAGAAATTTCCATATTTTACAGATGGCGTTGTAGATATTTCCATGTTTATAGGGATAGCGGTGTAGATATTTCCATGTTTATGTAGATGACGGTGTAGGTATTTCCATGTTTATAGGGATAGCGGTGTAGATATTTCCATATTTATATAGATCGTGGTGAATGTATTTCCATGTTTATACAGAAATCGGTGTAGATATTTCCAAGTTTATACAGATAGCGGTGTAGATATTTCCATGTTTATACAGATCGTTGTGTATATATTTCCATGTTTATACAGATAGCGGTGTAGATATTTCCATGTTTATACAGATGGCGTTGTAGATATTTCCATATTTAAACAGATGGCGGTGTTGATTCTTCCATGTTTATACAGATGGTGGTGTTGATATTTCCATGTTTATACAGATGGCGGTGTAGATATTTCCATGTTTATACAGATGGTGGTGTAGATATTTCCATGTTTATAGAGATGGCGGTGTAGATATTTCCATGTTTATACAGATGGCTGTGTAGATATTTCCATGTGTATACAGATGGCAGTGTAGATATTTCCATGTTTATAGAGATGGTTGTGTAGATATTAACATGTTTATACAGATGGCTGTGTAAATATTTGCATGTTTATGCGGATGGCGGTGTAGATATTTCCATGTTAATAGAGACACTGGTGTAGCTATTTCCATGTTTATAGAGATAGCGGTGTATATATTTCCATGTTTATACAGATGGCTGTGTAGATATTTCCATGTGTATACAGATGGCAGTGTAGATATTTCCATGTTTATACAGATGGTGGTGTAGATATTTCCATGTTTATACAGATGACTGTGTAGACCTCTCCATGTTTTACAGATAGCGATGTAGATATTTCCATGTTAATACAGATAGCGGTGTAGATCTTTCCATGTTTACACAGATCGTGGTGTAAATATTTCCATGTTTATACAGAAAGCGGTGTAGATATTTCCAAGTTTATACAGATGGCGGTGTAGATATTTCCAAGTTTATACAGACGGCGGTGTTGATACTTCCATGTTTATACAGAGAGCAGTGTTGACATTTCCATGTTTAAACAGATGACTGTGTAGATATTTCCATATTTTACAGATGGCGTTGTAGATATTTCCATGTTTATAGGGATAGCGGTGTAGATATTTCCATGTTTATGTAGATGAGGGTGTAGGTATTTCCATGTTTATACAGATAGCGGTGTAGATATTTCCATATTTATATAGATGGCGGTGTAGTTATTTCCATGTTTATACAGAAATCGGTGTAGATATTTCCAAGTTTATACAGATAGCGGTGTAGATATTTCCATGTTCATACAGATCGTTGTGTATATATTTCCATGTTTATACAGATAGCGGTGTAGATATTTCCATGTTTATACAGATGGTGTTGTAGATATTTCCATATTTATACAGATGGCGGTGTTGATTCTTCCATGTTTATAGAGATGGTGGTGTTGATATTTCCATGTTTATACAGATGGCGGTGGAGATATTTAAATGTTTATACAGATGGCTGTGTAGGTATTTCCATGTGTATGCAGATGGCAGTGTAGATATTTACATGTTTATAGAGATGGTTGTGTAGATATTTCCATGTTTAAACAGATGGCTGTGTAAATATTTGCATGTTTATGCAGATGGCGGTGTAGATATTTCCATGTTTATAGAGATAGTGGTGTAGATATTTCCATGTTTATAGAGATAACGGTGTAGATATTTCCATATTTATACAGATAGCGGTGTAGATAATTCCATGTTTATACACATAGCGGTGTAGGTATTTCCATGTTCATGCAGATGGCGTTGTATATATTTCCATGTTTATACAGATAGTGGTGTACATATTTCCATGTTTATACAGATAGCAGTGTAGATATTTCTATGTTTACAGAGACAGCAGTGTAGATATTTCCATGTTTATAGAGATGGGTGTGTAGATATTTCCATGTTTATACAGATGGCAGTGTAGGTATTTCAATGTTTATACAGATAGTTGTGTAGATATTTCCAAGTTTATACAGATAGTGGTGCAGATATTTCCATCTTTATACAGATGTCGGTGTAGATATTTTCAGGTATATATAGATAGCGGTGTAGATATTTGCATGTTTAAACAGATAGCGGTGTAGATATTTCCATGTTTATACAGATAGCGGTGTTGGTATTTCCATGTTTATACAGATAACGGGGTAGATATTTCCAGGTTTATAAAGATAGCGGTGTAGATATTTCCGTGTTTATGCAGATGCGGTGTTGATAGCTCCATGTTTATGGAGATGGCGGTGTAGATATTTTCATGTTTATAGAGATGGCGGTGAAGATATTTCCATGTTTATAGAGATGGCGGTGTAGATATTTCTAAGTTTATACAGATGGCGGTGTATATATTTCCATGTTTGCACAGATAGCGGTGTAGATATTCCGATGTTTGCACAGATAGTGGTGTAGGTATTTCCATGTTTATATAGATAGTGGCGTAGATATTTGCATGTTTACACAGATAGCGGTGTAGATTTTTCCATCTTTACAGTGAGAGTGGTGTAGATTTTTCCATATTTACACAGATAGCGGTGTAGATATTTGCATGTTAACACACATAGCGGTGTAGATATTTCCATGTTTACGCAGATAGCGTTGTAGATAATTCCATGTTTATACATATGGCGGAGTAGGTATTTCCATGTTTATTGAGATAGCGGTGTAGGTATTTCCATATTTATACAGATAGCGGTGTAGATATTTCCATGTTTATACAGATAGTTGTGTAGATATTTCCATGTTTATACAGATAGCGGTGTAGTTATTTCCATGTTTATTGAGATAGCGGTGTAGGTATTTCCATATTTATACAGATAGCGGTGTAGATATTTCCATGTTTATACAGATAGTGGTGTAGATATTTCTATGTTTATACATATAGCAGTGTAGATATTTCCATGTTAATAGAGACACCGGTGTAGCTATTTCTATGTTTATAGAGATAGCGGTGTAGATATTTCCATGTTTATACAGATGGCTGTGTAGATATTTCCATGTGTATACAGATGGCAGTGTAGATATTTCCATGTTTATACAGATGGCGGTGTAGATATTTCCATGTTTATACAGATGACTGTGTAGACCTTTCCATGTTTTACAGATAGCGATGTAGATATTTCCATGTTAATACAGATAGCGGTGTGGATCTTTCCATGTTTACACAGATCGTGGTGTAAATATTTCCATGTTTATACAGAAAGCGTTGTAGATATTTCCATGTTTATACAGATGGCGGTGAAGATATTTCCAAGTTTATACAGACGGCGGTGTTGATACTTCCATGTTTATACAGAGAGCAGTGTTGATATTTCCATGTTTATACAGATGACTGTGTAGATATTTCCAAATTTTACAGATGGCGTTGTAGATATTTCCATGTTTATAGGGATAGCAGTGTAGATATTTCCATGTTTAGGTAGATGACGGTGTAGGTATTTCCACGTTTATAGAGATAGCGGTGTAGATATTTCCATATTTACATAGACGGTGGTGTAGGTATTTCCATGTTTATACAGAAATCGGTGTAGATATTTCCAAGTTTATACAGATAGTGGTGTACATATTTCCATGTTTATACAGATAGCAGTGTAGATATTTCCATGTTTATAGAGATGGGTGTGTAGATATTTCCATGTTTATACAGATGGCAGTGTAGATATTTCAATGTTTATACAGATAGTTGTGTAGATATTTCCAAGTTTATACAGATAGTGGTGCAGAAATTTCCATCTTTATACAGATAGTTGTGTAGATATTTCCAAGTTTATATAGATAGTGGTGCAGATATTTCCATCTTTATACAGATGTCGGTGTAGATATTTTCAGGTTTATATAGATAGCGGTGTAGATATTTCCATGTTTAAACAGATAGCGGTGTAGATATTTCCATGTTTATACAGATAGTGCTGTTGGTATTTCCATGTTTATACAGATAGCGGTGTAGATATTTCAGGTTTATAAAGATAGCGGTGTAGATACTTCCGTGTTTATGAAGATGGCGGTGTTGATAGTTCCATGTTTATGGAGATGGCGGTGTAGATATTTTCATGTTTATAGAGATGGCGGTGAGGATATTTCCATGTATATAGAGATGGCGGTGTAGATATTTCTAAGTTTATACAGATGGCGGTGTATATATTTTCATGTTTGCACAGATAGCGGTGTAGATATTCCGATGTTTGCACAGATAGTGGTGTAGGTATTTCCATGTTTATATAGATAGCGGTGTAGATATTTGCATGTTTACACAGATAGCGGTGTAGATTTTTCCATCTTTACACTGAGAGTGGTGTAGATTTTTCCATATTTACCCAGATAGCGGTGTAGATATTTCCATGTTTACACACATAGCGGTGTAGATATTTCCATGTTTACGCAGATAGCCTTGTAGATAATTCCATGTTTATACATATGGCGGTGTATGTATTTCCATGTTTATGCATATGGTGGTGAAGATATTTCCATGTTTATACAGATAGTGGTGTGCATATTTCCATGTTTATACAGATAGCAGTGGAGATATTTCCATGTTTATACCAATAGCGGTGTAGATATATCCATGTTTATAGACATAGCGGTGTTGATATTTCCATGTTTATACCGATAGCGATGTAGACATTTCCATGTTTATAGAGATGGCTGTGTAGATATTTCCATATTTATACAGAGGGCTGTGTAGATATTTCCATGATTATGCAGATGGCAGTGTAGATATTTCCATGTTTACAGAGATGATTGTGTAGAGATTTCCTTGTTAATACAGGTAGCAGTGTAGATATTTCCATGTATATACAGATAGTGGTGTAGTTAATTCCATGTTTATTGGGATAGCGGTGTAGATATTTCCATATTTATACAGATAGCGGTGTAGATATTTCCATGTTTATACAGATAATTGTGTAGATATTTCCATGTTTATACAGACAGCGGTGTAGTTATTTCCATGTTTATTGAGATAGCGGTGTAGTTATTTCCATATTTATACAGATAGCGGTGTAGATATTTCCATGTTTATACAGATAGTGGTGTAGATATTTCCCTGTTTATGCATATAGTAGTGTAGATATTTCCATGTTTATAGAGATCGCGGTGTAGGTATTTCCGTGTTTATAGAGATAGCGGTGTAGATATTTCCATGTTAATAGAGACACTGGTGTAGCTATTTCCATGTTTATAGAGATAGCGGTGTAGTTATTTCCATGTTTATACATATGGCTGTGTAGATATTTCCATGTGTATACAGATGGCAGTGTAGATATTTCCATGTTTATACAGATGGTGGTGTAGATATTTCCATGTTTATACAGATGACTGTGTAGACCTTTCCATGTTTTACAGATAGCGATGCAGATATTTCCATGTTAATACAGATAGCGGTGTGGATCTTTCCATGTTTACACAGATCGTGGTGTAAATATTTCCATGTTTATACAGAAAGCGTTGTAGATATTTCCATGTTTATACAGATGGCGGTGTAGATATTTCCAAGTTTATACAGTCGGCGGTGTTGATACTTCCATGTTTATACAGAGAGCAGTGTTGATATTTCCATGTTTATACAGATGACTGTGTAGATATTTCCATATTTTACAGATGGCATTGTCGATATTTCCATGTTTATAGGGATAGCGGTGTAGATATTTCCATGTTTATGTAGATGACGGTGTAGGTATTTCCATGTTTATACAGATAGCGGTGTAGATATTTCCATATTTATATAGATGGTGGTGTAGGTATTTCCATGTTTATACAGAAATCGGTGTAGATATTTCCAAGTTTATACAGATAGCGGTGTAGTTATTTCCATGTTTATACAGATCGTTGTGTATATATATCCATGTTTATACAGATAGCGGTGTAGATATTTCCATGTTTATACAGATGGTGTTGTAGATATTTCCATATTTATACAGATGGTGGTGTTGATTCTTCCATGTTTATACAGATGGTGGTGTTGATATTTCCATGTTTATACAGATGGCAGTGTAGATATTTCCATGTTTATACAGATGGCGGTGTAGTTATTTCCATGTTTATACAGATGGCGGTATAGATATTTCCATGTTTATACAGATGGCAGTGTAGATATTTCCATGTTTATAGAGATGGTTGTGTAGATATTTCCATGTTTATACAGATGGCTGTGTAAATATTTGCATGTTTATGCAGACGGCGGTGTAGATATTTCCATGTTTATAAAGATAGTGGTGTAGATATTTCCATGTTTATAGAGATAACGGTGTAGATATTTCCATACTTATACAGATAGCGGTGTAAATATTTCCATGTTTATACAGATGGCGGTGTAGGTATTTCCATGTTTATGCAGATGGCGGTGTATATATTTCCATGTTTATACAGATAGTGGTGTACATATTTCCATGTTAATACAGATAGCATTGTAGATATTTCTATGTTTACAGAGACAGCAGTGTAGATATTTCAATGTTTATACAGATAGTTGTGTAGATATTTCCAAGTTTATACAGATAGTGGTGCAGATATGTCCATCTTTATACAGATGTCGGTGTAGATATTTTCAGGTTTATATAGATAGCGGTGTAGATATTTCCATGTTTAAACAGATAGCAGTGTAGATATTTCCATATTTATACAGATAGCGGTGTTGGTATTTCCATGTTCATACAGATAGCGGTGTAGATATTTCAGGTTTATAAAGACAGCGGTGTAGATATTTCCGTGTTTATGCAGATGGCGGTGTTGATAGTTCCTTGTTTATGGAGATGGCGGTGTATATATTTCCATGTTTATAGAGATGGCGGTGAAGATATTTCCATGTTTATAGAGATGGCGGTGTATATATTTCCATGTTTGCACAGATAGCGGTGTAGATATTCCGATGTTTGCACAGATAGTGGTGTAGGTATTTCCATGTTTATATAGATAGCGGTGTAGATATTTGCATGTTTACACAGATAGCGGTGTAGATTTTTCCATCTTTACACTGAGAGTGGTGTAGATTTTTCCATATTTACCCAGATAGCGGTGTAGATATTTCCATGTTTACACACATAGCAGTGTAGATATTTCCATGTTTACAAAGATAGCGTTGTAGATAATTCCATGTTTATACATATGGCGGTGTAGGTATTTCCATGTTTATGCATATGGCGGTGAATATATTTCCATGTTTGTACAGATAGTGGTGTGCATATTTCCATGTTTATACAGATAGTAATGGAGATATTTCCATGTTTATACCAATTGCGGTGTAGATATATCCAAGTTTATAGACATAGCGGTGTAGATATTTCCATGTTTATACAGATAGCGATGTAGACATTTCCATGTTTATAGAGATGGCTTTGTAGATATTTCCATGTTAATACAGAGGGCTGTGTAGATATTTCCATGATTATGCAGATGGCAGTGTTGATATTTCCATGTTTACAGAGACGATTGTGTAGAGATTTCCATGTTAATACAGGTAGCAGTGTAGATATTTCCATGTAAATAGACATACCGGTGTAGTTATTTCCATGTTAACAGAGATAGCGATGTAGATATTTCCATATTTATACAGATGGCGGTGTAGATATTACCTTGTTTTTGTAGATGGAGGTGTTGATATCTCCATGTTTATAGATATGGCGGTGAATGTATTTCCATGTTTATAGAGATAGTGGTATAGATATTTCCATGTTTATAGAGATAGAGGAGTAGGTATTTCCATGTTTATAGTGATAGCGGTGTAGATGTTTCCATGTTTATACAGCTCGCGGTGTAGATATTTACATCTTTATACAGATGGCAGTGTAGATATTTCAATGATTATAGAGACGGCGTTGTAGATACTTCCACGTTGATGGAGATGGCAGTGTAGATATTTTCATGTTTATAGAGATGGCGGTGTAGATATTTCCATGTTTATAGAAATAGTGATGTAAATATTTCCATGTTTATAGAGATAGCGGTTTAGGTATTTCCATGTTTATAGAGATAGCGGTGTAGTTATTTCCATGTTTATACAGACAGCGGTGTAGATATTTCCATGTGTATACAAATGGCAGTGCAGATATTTCCATGTTTATAAAGATGGTGATGTAGATATTTCCATGTTAATACAGATGACTGTGTAGATATTTCGATGTTTTTACAGATGGCGGTGTAGATATTTCCATGTTTATAGAGATAGCGGTGTAGATATTTCCCTGTTTATATAGATGGTGGTGTTGGTATTTCCATGCTTATACACATAGCCGTCTAGTTATTTCCATGTTTATACAGCTCGCGGTGTACATATTTACATCTTTTACAGATTACAGTGTAGATATTTCCATGTTTATAGAGATACCGGTTTAGTTATTCTCATGTTTATACACAGAGAGGTGTAGACATTTCCATGTTTATAGAGAATGGGGTGTAGATATTTCCATATATAAAGACAGAGCGGTGTAGATATTTCCATATTTATACATATAGCGGTGTAGATATTTCCATGTTCATACAGATAGTCTTGTAGATATTTCCATGTTTATGAAGATAATGGTGCAGATATTTCCATGTTTATAGAGATAGCGGTGTAGATATTTCCATGATTATACATGCAGCGGTGTACAAATATCCAGGTTTATACAGATCGCGGTGTAGATATTTCCATCTTTGTACAGATGGCAGTGTAGATATTTCCATGTTTATACAGATAGCGGTGTAGATATTTCCATGTTTATATAGCTCGCAGTGTAGATATTTGCATCTTTATACAGATGGCAGTGTAGATATTTCCATGTTTATAGAGATAGCGGTGTAGATATTTCCATGTTTATACAGATGGCTGTGTAGACATTTCCATGTGTATACAGATGGCAGTGCAGATATTTCCATGTTTAAAGAGATGGTGGTGTAGTTATTTCCATGTTTATACGGATGACTGTGTAGATATTTCCAATTTTATACAGATCGCGGTGTAGATATTTCCATCTTTCTACAGATGGCAGTGTAGATATTTCCATGTTTATACAGACGGCGGTGTAGATATTTCCATTTTTATATAGATGGCGGTGTAGATACTTCCTTGTTTATGTAGATGGCGGGGTAGATATCTCCATGTTTATAGAGATGGCGGTGTACATATTTGTATGTTTAGACAGACAGCGGTGTAGTTATTTCCATGTTTATACAGATAGCGGTGTAGATATTTCCATGTTTATACAGATAGCGGTGTAGATATTTCCATGTTTATACCGATAGCGGTGTAGAAATTTCCATGTTTATAAAGCTCACAGTGTAGATATACACATCTTTGTATAGATGGCAGTGTAGATATTTCCATGTTTATAAAGATGGCAGTGTAGATATTTCCATTTTTACAGATGGCGGTGTAGATAGTTCCATGATTATGGAGATGGCGGTGTAGATAATTCAATGATTATGGAGATGGCAGTGTAGATATTTTCATGTTTATAGAGATATCGGTGTAGATATTTCCATGTTTATAGCTATAGCGGTGTAGATATTTCCATGTTTTAGATATAGCGGTGTGGGTATTTCCATGTTTATAGAGATAGCGGTGTAGATATTTCCATGTTTATACAGATGACTGTGTAGATATTTCCATGTGTATACAGATGGCAGTGTAGATATTTCCATGTTTATTCAGATGTTGGTGTAGATAATTCCATGTTTATTCAGATGACTGTGTAGATATTTCCATGTCTTTACAGATGGCGGTGTAGATAATTCCTTGTTTATGTAGATGGCGGTGTAGGTATTTCCATGTTTATAGAGATGGCAGTGTATATATTTAAATGTTTATAGAGATAGCAGTGTAGTTATTTCCATGTTTAAAGAGATAGCGGTTTAGATATTTCCATGTATATATAGATAGAGGTGTAGATATTTCCATGTTTTTACAGATACCGGTGTTGGTATTTCCATGTTTATACAGATAGCGGTGTAGATATTTCCGTTTTTATACAGCTCGCGGTGTAGATATTTCCATCTTTCTACAGATGGCAGTGTAGATATTTCCATGTTTATACAGATAGTGGTGTAGATATTTCCATGTTTATAGAGATGGTGGTGTATATAGTTCCATGTCTATGCAGATAGTGGTGTAGATATTTCCATGTTTATACAGATAGCGGTATAGATATTTCCATATTTACAGATATAGCGGTGTAGAAATTTCCATGTTTGCACAGATTCCAGTGAAGATATTTCCACCTTTACACAGATAGCAGTATACATATATCCATGTTTACACAGATAGCTGTGTAGATATTTCCATGTTTACACAGATAGCGTTGTAGAAATTTCCATGTTTATACAGATAGCAGTGTAGAAATTTCCATGTTTATAAAGATAGCGGTGTAGATATTTCCTTGTTTATACAGATAGTTGTGTAGACCTTTCCATCTTTATAGAGATAGCGGTTGAGATATTTCCATGTTTATACAGATAGCGGTGGAGATATTTCCATGTTTATAGAGATAGCAGTTTAGATATTTCCATACTTATACAGATAGCGCTGTAGGCATTCCCATGTTTATAGAGAGAGCAGTGTAGATATTTCCATATTAGAAGAGATAACGGTGTAGATATTTCCAGGTTTATACAGATTGCGGTGTACATATTTCCATGTTCATAGAGATAGTGGTGTAGATATTTCCATGTTTATGAAAATCATGGTGTAGATATTTCCATGTTTGTAGAGATAGCGGTGTAGATATTTACATGTTTATACAGGTAGCGGTGTAGAAATTTCCATGTTTATACAGATCACGGTGTAGATATTTCCATCTTTCTACAGATGGCAGTGTTGATATTTCCATGTTTATACAGATAGCGGTGTAGATATTTCAATGTTTATACAGCTCGCAGTGTAGTTATTTCCATCTTTATACTGATGGCAGTGTAGATATTTCCATGTTTATACAGATAGTGGTGTAGATATTTCCATGTTTATACAGATGGCGGTGTATATACTTCCATGTTTATGGAGATGTCGGTGTAGGTATTTTCATGTTTATAGAGATGGAGGTGTAGATATTTCCATGTTTGTAGAGATAGCGGTGTAGATATTTCCATGTTTATACAGATGGCTGTGTAGATATTTCCATCTGTATACAGATGGCAGTGCAGATATTTCCATTTTTATCGAGATGGTTGTGTAGATATTTCCTTGTATATACAGATGACTGTGTAGATAATTCCATGTTTATACAGATCGCGGTGGAGATATTTACATTTTTCTACAGATGGGAGTGCAGATATTTCCATGTTTATACAGATGGCTGTGTGGATATTTCCATGTGTATATAGATGGCGGTGTAGATATTTCCTTGTTTATGTAGATGGCGGTGTAGATATTTCCATGTGTATAGAGATGGTGGTGTAGATATTTCCATGTTTATACAGATAGCGTTGTAGATATTTCCATGTTCATACAAATAGAGGTGTAGATATTTCTATGTTTATACAGATAGCGGAGTAGATATTTCCATGTTTATACAGCCTGCGGTGTAGATATATACATCTTTATATAGATGGCAGTGTAGATATTTTAGTGTTTATACAGATGGCGGTGTAGATATTTCCATTTTTATACAGATGGCGGTGTAGATCGTTTCATGATTATGTAGATGCTAGTGTAGATATTTTCATGTTTATACAGATGGCGGTGTAGATATTTCCATGTTTATAGAGATAAAGTTGTAGATATTTCCAAATTTGTAGAGATAGCCGTGCAGGTATTTCCATGTTTATAGAGATAGCGGTGTAGATATTTCCATGTTCATACAGATGGCTGTGTAGATATTTCCATGTGTATACAGATGGCAGTGTAGATATTTCCATCTTTATACAGATGGTGGTGTAGATAATTCCATGTTTATTCAGATGACTATGTAGATATTTCCATGTTTTTACAGATGGCGGTGTAAATATTTCCATGTTTAGAGATAGCGGTGTAGATATTTCCATGTTTATATAGATGGCGTTGTTGAAATTTCCTTGTTTATGTAGATGGCGGTGTAGGTATTTCCATGTTGACAGAGATGGCGGTGAATATATTTCCACGTTTATAGAGATAGCGCTGTAGCTATTTCCATGTTTATAGAGATAGTGATGTCAGTATTTCCATGTTTATAGAGATAGCGGTGTTGATATTTCCATGTTTATACTGCTCGTGGTTTAGATATTTGCATCTTTTTAGAGATGGCAGTGTAGATATTTCAATGTTTATACATACAGCGGTGTAGCTATTTCCATGTTTATACAGATAGCGGTGTAGATATTTCCATGTTTTTACAGATATTGGTGTAGATATTTCCATGTTTATACAGCGCGCGGTTTAGATATTTGCATGTTTTTAGAGATGGCAGTGTAGATATTTCAATGTTTATACAGACAGCGGTGTAGATATTTCCAGGTTTATATAGATAGCATGGTAGATATTTCCATGTATATACAGATGGCGGTGTAGATATTTCCATGTTTATGCAGTTAGCGGTGAAGCTATTTCCATGTTTATACAGATAGCGGTGTAGTTATTTCCATGTTTACAGAAATATCGGTGTTGATATTTCCATGTTTGCACAGATTGCAATGTAGATATTTCCACATTTACACAGATAGCAGTATAGATATTTCCATGTTTACACAGAGAGCTGTGTAGATATTTCTATGTTTACACAGATAGCGTTGTAGATGTTTCCATGTTTATACAGATAGGGGTGTAGATATTTCCATGTTTATAAAGAAAGCGTTGTAGATATTTCCTTGTTTATACAGATAGCAGTGTGGATTTTTCCATGTTTATAGAGATAGCGTTGGAGATATTTCCATGTTTATACAGATAGCGGTGGAGATATTTCCATGTTTATACAGACGGCGGTATAGATATTTCCATGTTTATACAGATAGCGGTGTAGATATTTCCAAGTTTATGCAGATAGCGGTGTACATATTTCAATGTTTATGCAGACAGCTGTGTAGATATTTACATGTTTATAAAGATTTTGGTGTAGATATTTCCATGTTTATACAGATAGCGGTGTAGATATTTCCATGTTTACACAAACGGCCGTTGAGATAGTTCCATGTTTATGGAGACGGCGGTGTAGATATTTTCATGTTTACAGAGCTGGCGGTGTAAATATTTCCATGTTTATAGAGATTGCGGCGTAGATATTTCCATGTTTATGGAGATAGCGGTGTAGCTATTTCCATGTGTATGGAGATAGCGGTGTAGATGTTTCCATGTTTATACTGATGGCTGTGTAGATATTTCCATGTGTATAGAGATGGCAGTGTAGATATTTCCATGTTTATGGAGATGGTGGTGTAGATATTTCCATGTTTATACAGATGATTGTGTAGATATTTCCATGATTATACAGATTGCAGTGTAGATATTTTCATGTTTATAGAGATAGCGGTGTAGATATTACCATGTTTGTACAGATAGCGGTGTAGATATTTCCATGTTTATACAGATAACATTGTAGATATTTCCGTGTTTACACAGATAGCATTGTAGATATTACTAAGTTTATAGAGATAGCAGTTTAGATATTTCCATGTTGACACAGATAGCTTGGTAGATATTTCCATGTTTATAGAGATAGCGGTTTAGATATTTCCATGTTTATACAGATAGCGGTGTAGACATTTCCATGATTATGGAGATGGTGGTATAGATATTTCCATATTGAAAGAGATAGCGGTGTAGTTATTTCCATGTTGATACATATAGCGTTGTAGATATTTCCATGTTTATACAGATAGTGGTGTAGATATTTCCATGTTTATGAAGATCGTGGTGTAGATATTTCCATGTTTATAGAGATAGCGGTGTAGATATTTCCATGTTTATTCAGGTAGTGGTGTAGAAATTTCCAAGTTTATACAGATCGCGGTGTAGATACTTCCTTCTTTCTACAGACGGCAGTGTAGATATTTCCATGTTTATACAGATAGCGGTGTTGATATTTCCATTTTTATACAACTCGCAATGTATATATTTCCATCTTTATACAGATGGCAGTGTAGATATATCCTTGCTTATACATATAGCGGTGTAGATATTTCTATGTTTATACAGATGGCAGTGTAGACAGTTCCATGTATATGGAGATGGTGGTGTATATATTTTCATGTTTTTAGAGATGGCGGTGGAGGTTTTTCCATGCCTTTACACATAGCGGTTTTGGTATTTCCTTGTTTATACAGATAGCGGTGTAGATATTTCCACGTTTACACAGATAGCATTGTAGATATTTCCATGTTTATAGAGATAGCAGTATAGGTATTTCCATGTTTACACAGATAGCATTGTACATATTTCCATGTTTAGAGAGATAGCGTTGTAGATATTTCCATGTTTATACAGATAGTGGTGTAGACATTTCCATGTTTTTAGAGATAGCGGTGTTGATATCTTCATAGTTAAAGAGATAGCGGTGTATTTATTTCCATGCTTATACAGATAGTGGTGTAGATATTTCCATGTTTATACAGATAGCGGTGTAGATATTTCCATGTTTATAGAGATAGCGGTGTGCATATTTCTATATTTATACATATAGTGGTGTAGATATTTCCATGCTTATACAGATAGCGGTGTACATATTTCCATGTTTATACAGATAGCGGTGTAGATATTTGTTTCTACAGAACATGGTGTAGATATTTCCATATTTATATAGATAGCGTTTTAGATATTTCCATGTTTATACAGATAGCGCTGTAGATATTTCCATGTTTACACAGATCGCGGTGTAGATATTTCCATATTTATAGAGATAACGATGTACATATTTCCATGTTTATATAGATAGTGGTGTAGATATGTCCATGTTTATTCAGCTCACGATGTAGATATTTCCATCGTTATACAGATGGCAGTGTAGATATTTCCTTGTTTATACAGATAGAGGTGTGGCTATTTCCATGTTTATGCAGATAGCGGTGAAGATATTGACATGTTTATAGAGATGGCTGTGAAGATATTTCCATGTTTATACAGATGGCAATGTAGATATTTCCATGTTTAAACAGATAATGGTGTAGTTATTCCCATGTGTATACAGATGACTGTTTAGCTATTTCCATATTTATACACATGGCGGTGTAGATATTTCCATGTTTATTGAGATAGCGGTGTATGTATTTCCATGTGTATAGAGTTACCGGTGTAGATATTTACATGTTTATACAGATGGCTGTGTAGATATTTCCGTGTGTATACAGATGGCAGTGTGGAAATTTCCATGTTTATAGAGATAGTGGTGTAGATATTTCCATGTTTATACAGATAGCGGTGCAGACATTTCCATGTTTATTCAGATGGCGGTGTAGATATATCCATGATTATACAGATGGCGGTGTAGATATTTCAGTGTTTATACAGATAGCGGTGTAGATATTTCCGTGTTTATACAGATAGCGGTGTTGTTATTTCCCTGTTTACACAGATAGCATTGTAGATATTTCCATCTTTGCACAGATTGTGGTGTAGATATTTCCATTTTTTCACAGATAGCAGTGTAGATATTTCCATGTTTACACAGATAGCTCTGTAGATTTTTCCATGTTTACACAGATAGCGTTGTAGATATTTCCATATTTATACAGATTGCAGTGTAGATATTTCCGTGTTTAGACAGATAACCGTGTAGATGTTTCCATGTTTGTGCAGATATCGGTGGAGATATTTCCATGTTTATAGAGATAGCGGTGTAGATATTTCATTGTTTATGTAGATTGCGGTGGAGATATTTCCATGTTTATAGAGATGGCGGTGTATATATTTCCATGTTTATACAGATAGCGGTGTAGCTATTTTCATGTATATAGACGGCGGTGTAGATATTTCCTTGTTTGTGTAATTGGCGGTGTAGATATTTCCAAGTTTATAGAGATTGCGGTGTACATATTTCCATGTTAATAGAGATAGCGGTGTAGATATTTCCATGTTTATACAGATAACGGTGTAGATATTTCCATGTTTATACAGATAGCGGTGTAGATATTTACATGTTTATACAGCTCACGGTGTAGATATATACATCTTTATATAGATGGCAGTGTAGATATTTCCATGTTTATACAGATGGCGGTGTAGATATTTCCATGTTTTTACAGAAAGCGGTGTAGATATTTCCACGTTTATGCTGATAGTGGTGTAGATATTTCCACATTTATAGAGATAGCGATGTAGATATTTCCAAATTTACAGAGATAGCAGTGTAGATATTTCCATGTTTACAGAGACACCATTGTAGTTATTTCCCCGTTTATAGAGATAGCGGTGTAGATATTTCCATGTTTATAGTGACAGCGTTTTAGATATTTCCACATTTATGGAGATAGGCTTGTAGATATTTCCAAGTTTATGGAGAGGGTGGTGTAGATATTTGCATGTTTATAGAGCAGTGGTGTAGATATTTTCATGTTTTTAGAGACAGCGGTGTACATATTTCCATGTTTATACAGAGAGCGGTGTAGATATGTCCATATTTATGCAGACAGCAATGTAGATATTAATATGTTTATAGAGATAGCGGTGTAGATATTTTCATGTTCATACACACAACAGTGTAGATATTTTCATATTTATAGAAATAGCGTTGTAGATATTTCCATGTTTATAGAGATAGCGGTGTAAATATTTCCATGTTTATACAGATAGCGGTGTAAATATTTCCATGATTATACAGATAGCGGTGTAAATATTTTCATGTTTATAGACACAGCGGTGTAGATATTTCCATGTTTATAGACATATTGGTGTAAATATTTCCATGTTTATACAGATAGCCGTGTAAATGTTTACAAGTTTATAGAGATAGCGGAGTAGGTATTCCCACGTTTATACAGATAGCTGTGTAGATATTTCCACGTTTATAGAGATAGCGGTGTAGGTATTTCCACGTTTATACAGATAGCAGTGAAGATACTTCCTCGTTTACACAGATTGCGTTGTAGATATTTCCAGGTTTATACACATAGCGTTGTAGATATTTCCACGTTTATACACATACCGGTGTAGATATTTCCCTGTTTATACAGAGAGCGGTGTAGATATTTCCACGTTTATAGAAATAGCGATGTGGATATTTCCACGTCTGTACAGATAGCGGTGAAGATATTTCCACGTTAATACAGATAACGGTGTAGATATTTCCAGGTTTATAGAGACAGTGGTGTAGATATTTCCATGTTTATACAGATAGCGTTGTAGATATTTCCATGTTTATACAGTCAGTGGTGTAGATATTTCCATGTTTAAATAAATAGCCGTGTGTATATTTCCATGTTTATACAGACAGCGGTGTAGATATTTCCATGTTTTACAGGTAGTGGTGTAGATATTTCCATGTTTATAGAGATAGCTTTGTAAATATTTCCATGTTTATACAGATAGCGGTGTAAGAATTTCCATGTTTATAGAGATATCGGTGTAGATATTTCCATGTTTATAGCTATTGCGGTGTAGATATTTCCATCTTCATAGAGATAGCAGTGTGGATATTTCCATAGTTATAGAGGTAGCGGTTAAGGTATTCCCATGTTTATGGAGATATCGGTGTAGTTATTTCCATGTTTGTATAGATGGCTGAGTACATATTTCCACGTTTATACAGATAGCGGTGTAAATGTTTACACATTTACAAAGATAGCGGTGTAGATATTTCCACATTTATACAGATAGCGGTTTAGATATTTCCACGTTTACAAATATAGCGGTGTAGATATTTCCACGTTTATGCAGATCGCAGTGTACATATTTCCTCGCTTATAGAGATAGCGGTGTAGATATTTCCACGTTTATACAGATAGCAGTATAGATATTTCCAAGTTTAGATAGCGGTATAGATATTTCCACGTTTCTACAGATTGTGCTGTAGATATTTCCACGTTTATAGAGGTAGCGGTGTAGATATTTCCATGTTTATACAGATATCGGTGTAGATATTTCCACATTTATACTTATAGCGGTGTAGATATTTCCAGGTTTATAGAGATAGCAGTGCAGATGTTTCCACGTTTATAGAGATAGTGGTGTAGATATCTCCATGTTTATAGAGATAGCGGTGTAGATATTTCCAGGTTTATAGAGATAGCGGTGTAGATATTTCCATGTTTCTAGAGACAGTGGTGTAGATATTTCCATGTTTATAGAGATATCGGTGTAGATATTTCCATGTTTATAGAGACAGTGATGTAGATATTTGCATGTTTATAGAGATAGCGTTGTAGATAATTCCATGTTTATAAAGACAGCGGTGTAGATATTTCCATGTTTATACAGATAGAGGTGTAGATATTTCCATGTTTATAGAGACAGCGGTGGAGTTATTTCCATGTTTATACAGATAGCGGTGTTGATATTTCCTTGCTTATAGAGACAGCGGTGTAGATATTTCCATGTTTTTACAGATAGGGTGTAGGTATTTCCATGTTTATAGAGATAGCGGTGTAGGTATTTCCATGTTTATAGAGATAGCTGTTTACATATTTCCATGTTTTTACAGATAGCGGTGTAAATATTTCTTTGTTTATAGAGATAGCAGTGTAGATATTTCCATGTTTATAGAGACGACGGTTTAAATAGTTCCATGTTTATACAGATAGCGTTGTAAATGTTTACACATTTACAGAGTTAGCGATGTAGATATTTCCACGTTTATACAGAAAGCGGTGTAGATATTTCCACGTTTACAGAGATTTTATGAAACTTTATTTTATGAAGATGAAACAAGTCTTTGGGGTCCCAACCTTATGGCATTTTTTACATTGAGAGTTTTCAAAATACCCCTCCCCTAACCAAAACTCTGACAAATAGAGCCAGGGAAGGCCATGCAAAAAAGGATTCTTGGGATTGTATGCCTGATAACAAAATCTTATCACAGAAGACTGCAAAAAACACAATCTTGCACAAAGCCCATTGCAACTTTGCACACAACAATGCTTCTGAAGGATATTTGCCCAACAACTGCCTGTCCAACCTGGGCCTGGCATCACCTTTGTTATTGATCTTTGTAGCCAAGGATAATCATTTCCAAATGATCATATAATCTTCCTCATTTTTTCTTTTGTCTTCCTTTACCTCCGTGAATATGCATATAGTTTACTCTGGCTTGCCTGTTTCTATTGCAAGGCTCTGTTTCCAAAAGAATATCTTTTTCTTGTGGAGAGCCTCTCTCTGTTTGTTATTAAGTTGATAAGAGAAATGGGAACATTTGAGAGCTCAGGTAAAAGGCCTTAGTCTACAGTGAAACTTTTTTGCACCCTTAGATGCTTACTTCCAGTACAACTTGCAGGTGGGCCTTGAAAAGTTCTTGGAATAAGTTTGAGCTTTGGTCTTCTCCGATTCATTTAGCATAGATTCTCAAAATGTGGTCCCTGGACCCACAGCATCAGCATCACCTGGAGATTGTTAGAAATGCAAATCATCGGGCCTCATTCCAGACCCTCAGCTGGAAGCTCTAGGGGCATGGCCAGACCCTCTGTAGCTGAACAAGCCATCCAGGTAGTTTTGATGCAGCTAAAGTTCTGGAACAACTAATGTAGCCCCATTTGGAAAACGTGGCTCTACAGGCCTCCCTAGCTGGTAAGCTGCTAGCATTTTTTGTTTGTTTGTTTCTTTGTTTTGATACAGGGTCTTGCTCTGTTGACCAGACCGTGACCTCCTGTGTTCAGGCGAGGACTCAGCCTCCTGAGTAGCCGGGACTACAGGTATGTGCCACCACCATGCCCAACTACTTTTTGTATTTTTTTTTTGTAGGGATGGGGTTTTAGCCCAGGCTAGTCTCAAACTCCTGGACTCAAGCAATCTGCCCACTTTGGCCTCACGAAGTGCTGGGATTATAGGCATGAGCCACTGTGCCCGGCCCTGCCAGCTTTTTATAAGCTGAGGAGATTTTAAAAATACCTAGACTCAGGGCAAACCCCAGACACTTAAGTCAGATTCTCTGGGAGGTGAAGCCCAGGCACTGGTATTTTTAAAGTCTCTACAGATGGTTCTAATGTGCTGCTAAGTTAGAGAACCGCTGATCTACACCAGGCCTTTTCAAACTTAATGTGCTCGCGAATTACCTGCACCTTTTTAAAATGCAGATTCAGTCTGCATAGGCCTGGGGTGGAGCCTGAGCTTCTGCATTTTTAACAAGTCTCTAGAGGATGCTGCTGCATCTGGGCTGCTAACTACACTTGGAGATAGGAGGTTCTGGAGAGCAGAGGAAGGAGCATGAACCATAACCTAGGGGCTGGTAGTCCTGACTTCCGAGCCAAGGTTTGCCTTTATGTGGCTGGCAACTTGCTTGGACTCCTACCTCAATTCTTTGGGCCCAAGGTTTGTCCTGCCTCAGAAGGATGTCAAGAAAATTGAGTGAGTAATGCAGAATTGTTTCTTAAAGTGTGTGCAGATGCTCCATGAATTTAGAGAGTATGTGGATGCACATTAGTAAATTTTAATAGTTGTGACCATGTTGTTATGAGTACTTAGAACAAGTAATAATGGCTTTTGATGTATAGTAGTAAGAAAGCTTCCTTTTAAAAGGCATGTATTTAAGTTTCAAAAGTGGGGCTATTTAAAAATATATGAAATAAATAATAGTAGAGGTAATTGACAGAGCAAAATTAGGAAGGCAGGATGAGAATGACTCAAGTTGGGAAATGCTGAGAAAGCAGATGCCCAAGGGCTATGAAAACTTAAAAAAATAGGTAGCACTTGATTTTGATTGGCTGAATGAGATGATGTGTTTGATCATTTATGGGGTTGGCATTTGGCAACATGCACTGGGTGGCTGGGATCACTGTTTATTAAAAAATATTTGAGTCTCTACTTTGCACTAAATACTCTTTTAGTCTCTTGGAAAAGGGATTGGGGGGCAGGCAGGATAAAAACAAATCATTTATGCCCACAAGAAAATTGCAGGAAGATAAAAGTCATGAAATAAACTCTATGCTTCTAATTTAATATTTTTTTATAGATTATGAGAAAAAGGTTTTGCTCATTATCAGCTAGGAAAGCTGTCTTAGCACAACCATTCATTCTTGCACAAATCAAAATCAAGACGAGCCAGATTTAATTTAATATTTTTTCACAGATTATGAGAAAAAAGTTCTAATTTAATTTTTTTATAGATTATGAGAAAAAAGTTTCTCTCTCTATCAGCTAGGAAAGCTGTCTTAGCACAACCATTCATTCTTGCACAAATCAAAATCAAGATGAGCCAGAAGGCTCCATTCTGACAGCTTCTAATGGAGAAGCTACATTTACTGGACATGGGGAAAGTTGCTGGGCTCTAAGGACTGTGCTCATTTCTTGAACTAGATAAATGGTCTTGGTGTAGCATAATACCAAAACTTCTTGTTGCAGCCCGTAAGGACAGAACTCAATCAGCCTGAAAAGGAAGTCAGTGACTCCGACTCAACACAGGAATGTTCTGTGATTCCTAAAGAAGGATGTAGGAGTGTGGCACAATTCAACCACAGTCTGTGGCCCTGTGCCTCTGCCATGACATGAGTGGGATTTCCCAGCTGGTCATTTTCTTCTTATCTAAGACATTGGGAACAAATTACTTGACCTCCTCTGGGCTTCAGTACTCCCACTCATCAAATTAGAGGACTGGGCAGTCGCTAGGCTCTCTTTAGGCATCATATTTTAGTTTCTGTGATTTTACATTTGAGAAGGGGTGTCTAAGGGAGAATACATAGGGGAGGGGAAAGGCTTATTAAAAGTGTAGTTAGACACTGAATGTTTAAGAATTGCATTTTGTAATAATACCTTTACCTAATCAGGACTGACAATCTTACCTGATGACAGCACCTGGAGGAATGGCTGCATTCAAAAATAAAAATGAAATAAAACAAGACCTTATTTGAACTTAGCAATAATGCTGATTCCTCTTTTTGATTTGAGGAGGTTATAGCTGTTGTAAATGCTTGAATTGGGTCTGCCCAGGCAAAACGGAGTCAAGAGTCCATGTCGGATGAATTTTAACAATGTAGACAATAGAAAGGGTTGCTTAAACTGCCCCTCTTTTACCAAAACACATTTACAAATGAAAGAACAACACTTCCATTTCTTAAAAACATTTTTTGAGATGAAGTCTTCCTTTGTCACCCAGAGTGGAGTGCAGTGGTGCAATCTTGTCTCACTGCAAACTTTGCCTCCCAGGTTCACGTGATTCTCCTGCCTCATCCTCCCGAGTAGCTGGGACTACAGGCGCCCACCACCATTCCTAGCTAATTTTTGTATTTTTAGTAGAGACAGGGTTTCACCATGTTGGCCAGGCTGGTCTCGAACTCCTGACCCCAGGTGATCTGCCGACCTCGGCCCCTAAAAGTGCTGGGATTACAGGCGTGAGCCAACAGGCGTGGCCAAAAAATTTCCATTTTTAATTGCAGGGTCTGGGGAATTAAAATGCATCCGTAATTTCTTGCATTTCTCCGCTCGGGCTTGCATGAATGCAGAGGGATGGGGAGGACTGCTTGAGGCAAGCATCCGCCTCTTTTCGCCTGCCATCTGGAGAGAGAGGGCTGTGATTTATCTCACTTTAATCAGGAAGGACCCGATGGGTGGATGGAGAGGTCTGACGGCTTTGTTGCTCCATGTGGGAAAGAAACGGACAGAGTGAATTTGTGTATGATCCCTAAGGAGAAAGCGTCTTTGTGCTCTATTTCTTTTTGACCTGGAGCCCCTGAAAGCAAGCTAGTTACAAGTTGAAATAGGCCGTTTCTAAAGTGTGATTCTGTTTGTGTATGAGCCTTGATTACAAAGGGGAAAAAAACCCGCTTAATTTACATGCACCACATGTAGTGCAGGATCCCCTGGGCTGTCTTTTCAGGTATCAGGAAACTTTGATGAAAGTCGCTTGTCTCATCTAGGAGTCATTTCATATTGTTTAGCAGAGCCTGGTATTAACATTTCCTTCCAACTGTTTACTGGAATCTGTGTGTTCCCTTCAAGTGATGCATACTAGGTGCACAGGCTTCCTGCCACTGTCATCCTAATCTTTCCGTGCAGACAGGAGCAGAGGGGAGAGCGCTGAGCCAGGCCCCAGCTTGCTTTTCTTTCCTGACACAGCCCGGCTCCGCTGCACTTCTCAGCTCTTGCTCTAGGTGGTGCTGTTTGACCATTTTCTTCATGTGACCCTCCACTCGGTAATATAAATTCATTCGGAGGATGACCTGATATCAAAAAAAATTCCTTTTGATTAGTAGAATCAACTTGTTTCTTCACACGATACTCTTCCCACTGAGACACATGGAGACAATTCTGACTCCAGGTTTGCAACCTTGAGATTTCTCTCAGATGCAATAAAAAAAACAAAAAAGCATTTTGAGTGGCACAGTGATGCCTAGTGCATGATCATGTTTGTCTGCTCAAACATTAAAGGGAAACTTGTGGGTTTGAGGATGCCCAGCAGCACGACAGCTGCCAATGTAAATGAGCCGTATAGAGAGAGAGGGGGTGGGAGGGGACTACAAACTTCAGAATATGAGCTGATCGTTTATAAGTTAAAAAAAACAAGTCAAAAGGGAGCCCAGGATGGTGCAAGAAAGAGGAGAAAGGAAGATTTTCCTTGCAGCTAATCAGGAGAGTTCAAAAGGGCTGATTACATGAGTGGAAGCCTTAAGTTCTTTTTTTTAAAAAATGTCAAAGTTTGCATATATGTATGTATGTATGTATGTATGTATGTATGTATGTATGTATGTATAGCTTCGTGTATTACCATTATTATTGCAATCAGCAAATGGATTTACTTCCTTTATCTCATGGGCTCCTTCCCACTCACTTCTGGCAGCACATTTTCCTTTCTCCTTCATCCCAGAACACCAAAGAACAGATGTGCTTCCTAACCCTGGCTCCAGGGGACTTTATACAATGTAAACAGTGCACCTCTAACGTGGTTCACCGCTTAGAGAACGTGTGTCCCATTTTAAAACTGTGACTCCTTTATATTTTGCAGTGCTTATTTTAATAAGAGACATTGGACTTGTGACTTATTTTTCATGGAGGAGTGAGCTTAATGGTTGAAAGTAATTGATAAACTTGTTTTTCCTCTGATGCCATCAGCCAAGATCCTATGGCAATAGTAAGAGGATGACACTGGGCTGGCACCCCCTCCATAACATATTTGGACCATGTTTTTCCCCCAGAATGCACATGCAATAGCTTTGGTTTGGTAAGAGAGAGATGGTGTACTTGGTTTCCTTCTGTCACACTTTTGGTGAAATGAATTAGACTTTTAAATCAGGAAATTCAGCGAGATAAGTTAGATTTTTACACAAGAGCAGTGGAGGACTTCCAGCTGGTTGGGGGAATGATACGGAAATATCTTGCTAAATCAGGGTCTGGTGGAATGCTGCTCCCCTTGCAGGCTCCTCTTCACAGGGAGCAATCTGTGGGTTGCTTATAGAACAGAGCGAGCAGGAGGCATAGCATGGTCTTGCTCAGGGGAAGACCCGGTGTTCAGATGTTTGTCATTAGGAACTGGGTGTGGGCTTTTTCAAGTTAAACTGAAGCAGCAGTTCTATTAGGAAGAGCCTCCCAGATCAGCATCTTCTGTTTCTGGATACTCTCCCTTTGAAAAGCCAGATTTCAGCAAAAAGCTTTGCTAAGGGTGAAATTGCGCAACCGAAACCCTATGGGAGCAATAGGAAAGATGGAGAAAGAGGTGGTTATATCATGTACTTCAACAGTTTATTTAGAGGCTGTTGACGTTAGAATAACAAGCCAAGACAAACAAAAATACTCATTTTGGATGAAAATATTGTCTTTTCATGTTATTATAGATAGCTGAGTCCTAAGACTTCTACAGAAACACATTTTCCTAATGAGTGGCTGATTTTTCTGGTTGTGCAAGTAATATCCAAATTATTGTACAAATTTTTGGCTCAGGAGCAAACATTGTATTGCACATTGAGCTAATCACTTGCCCTTTCTAAGGTAAGCCCTTACCTCTGCTTTCCCTTCATCTTGTCATTTCTGTTTGTTGGGTACAGGTTTCCTGTTGGTTCTTTCTGTTGGCTCTGATGTAACATGAATGAAGTTCTTAACATCCTTTCAGACATAAACACAACTTAGCTCATTGTTTCTGAGTTCATATAGAGGTTTTCTTGCCCCTGAGACTTTCGTGTCAGACAGCTGGATGTTGCTGTGTTCAAGGCTCTATATGTTGATTTTGTATCCTACAACTTTACTGATTTCACCTATCAGTTCAGTTCTAACAGTTTTCAAATTTTATTTATTTGTTTTTGTTTTTTAAATATTGCATGTTTCATTTTAGAGTCAGGAGGGTAGATGTACAGGTTTCTTAAACAGGTATATTGCATGGAGCTGAGGTTTCGGCTTCTAATGATCCCACCACCCAAGCAGTGAGCATAGTAATCGATAGGTAGTTTTTCAACCCTTGCTCCCACCATCCTTCCCTCCCACCTTTGGAGTCCCCCAGTGTCTATTGTTCCCTTCTTTGTGTGGAGTTCTAACCTTTTTTTAGTGAAGTTTGTAGGGTTTTCTATATATAACAAGATCATGCCGTCAGTAGAGACTGTTTCACTTCTTCCTTTCCTATTAGGATGCCTTTTATTTCTTTCTTTTGCCTAATTAACCTGAGAAGTGGTGTCTGTGGGCATCCTTGTCTTGTTCCTGATGGTAGAGGAAAAGTTTCAACTTTTCACCATTGATTATGGTGTTAGCTATGGGTTTGTCATATATGGCCTTTATTTTCTTGGGATACAGTCCCTCAATACGTGATCTGTTGGGTGTTTTTTTTTTTTCACCATGAAAGGGTTTCGAATTTTGTCAAAAGCTTTTTCTATATCTATTGTGATGGCCATATAGTTTCTATCCTTTATTTTTCTAATATGGTATATTATATGTATTGATTTGCTTATGTTGAACCATGACATGATCATGGTGAATGATTCTTTCAATGTGCTATTGAATTTGGTTTGCTAGGATTTTGTTGAGGATTTTTGCATCTATGTAGATCAAGGATATTGGCCTGTCATTTTCCTTTCTTGTAGTATTCTTGTCTGGCTTTGGAATCAGGGTAATGCTGGCCCTGTAAGATAAGTTTGGAAGTATTCCCTCCACTTCAGCTTTTTGGAAGAGTTTGAGAAGGACTGGTATTAGTTCTTAAAATATTTGGTAGAATTAATCTGGGAAGCCATCTAGTTTTGGGTTTTTCATTGATAGGAGACATTTTCTTACTGATTCAACCTCCTTGCTTGCTATTAGTCTGTTCAGATTTTTAAATTTCTTCATGAGTCAATCTTGGTAGGTTTTATGTGTCTGGGAATTTATCCATTTCTTCTAGATGATCCAATTAGTTAGTGTGTAATTATACCTAGCAGTTTCTTAGGATCCTTTGTATTTCTGTGATATTGGCTATGATGTTTCATCTTTCATTTCTGATTTTATGCTCTATTGAAAACATGAGGCATAGCAGGTAGGGGGCACTGGTCAGGACTTGGGGTATAAACTGGCAGATGTTAAGGTGGGTGATTCTGGTTAACTCAGAAACTCCGAAGTCCCGTGTGGAAGAATTAACTGCCTGTACTCACCTAGTAATGTATATCCTTGGTCAAAAAAGATCCAGCTGAGAATGTTGGATGAAGGGACCAAATCAATATTCATCATTATATTGAAAACAAGTCAGATTGGCTGTGGTCTTTTGACAGCAGGTCAGTGGCTAAGTCTATTTGAACAAAGTTAGGGCAGGTTCAAGGGAGAATCCTGAGATCGGTATTCTTTGTTCCATACAAACTTGCCTTTCAGTTTCTTCTCCCCATGCCTCCAGGATGTCCCTGCACAGCCCGTAGGGCCCCCTCCTTCAGTACCTTGCCTTACGAAGGGGAGAAAATGAGTTTTCCAATGTTAGCATATATTTAGCCTTCCAAAATTTTCTATTTCTATTTTAGGGGAGCTCTAGGAAAACAGCAGATTACTCTAAATCCCCAGGTAAAAATCTGAAATGGTGGAATTTCATATGACCAGGAGACATATTTTGGGGCAAGTGGGCTTTTCACAATCACTTGGACATGAAGGCATCTGCTTCTTCTATGCCTAAAATAGTCCTTCAATGTAGTAGTTTAATTCCTCTTCCTCTTTTTCAAATTTCAAGACAATACATGTAGTGACTGAACAATTTGGATCCAAGTTTCACTATTTAACTGCCAGTGTGACCTTGGGCGAGTCACTTAATCTTTTCAAGGCTCAATTTCCTCATGTAAAGTAGAAGTACAAACAATCCCTGACTTAGAATATTTTGACTTATGATTTTTCAAATTTAAGATAGTTTGAAAGCAATACACATTCAGCAGAAGCTGTACTTTGAGTACTCATACAACCATTCTGTTTTCCACTTTCAGTACAGTATTCATTATATTACATGAGATATTCAAAGCCCACTTTATTATAAAATGGGCTTTCTGTTAGATGATTTTGCCTAACTGTAGGTTAATGTGAGTGTTTAAGGTAGGCCGAGCTAAGCTATGATATTTAGTAGGTTAAGTGTATTAAATGCATTTTCAGCTTACAGTATTTTCATAAGTTTATTGGAATATAACCCCATTGTAAATTGAGGGGTATTTGTAATAATGATATCTCTTCAAGGAGACTTTGTGTGCCTCTCATAGGAAAATGCATACACAGATGCATATAAATATATAATCTTTCTTTTCCATACATATGATATTCTTTAAGGATATTCAAAAATCTGGAAACAGTTGCCTCCAGGGAGATAAATGGTAGTGGGTTGGGAAACTTTTAACTGTATACGCTTTTGTACCTTTTGCATTTTGAATCAGATGAATGTATAATCTACATAAAATGTTAAGATTAAAACATCACCGAATAACTTATCAGGAGTTTGGTGAACATAAGGGAAGGCCACCTATGGTGGCTGTATTTTATTCAGTGTTGGTCACTGTTGGGCACTTCATAGAGCTTATTTCATTTCATCCTCACAAGCGCCGTAGGAGGAAGGGGCCCCAGAGGGATTCATGGTTAGAATAGCAGAGTAGGAGCATTTGGCAGCTATATTCTGTGTAGGTGATAACTTTAAAGATATTTTTGTTATAAAATGTTTCAAACATACAAAAAATATAGAGAAGCAGTTTTCTATAGTTATTAAATATTCTTAATGGGTAGTCACAGAAATTATCATCCAAAGTGGGATATTCTTGAGAGAAAAAGGAGGTTCTATTTATAATTATGGTGGGATAACAAACTTAAGATGAACAGCTCTGGACAAACTGGGTTGTATGGTCCCTGGAAAACAAGGATTACTGTAAATGTGAGTCCCGCCTTGTGCTTCTCTCTGTCCCACCAAGAAAATATGATCTTGATACAGATGTTCATTGTGTCAAGGCCACCATGGCAACCATGATCTAGATACACTGTTCAAGTTTTATGCTGATCCTACCTATATATGTCTCAGGAACTTTCCAGAGTTTCCTTTGAGTGCTTCTAAATTTTGCATAAATGGTATGTTGTCCCTTGTCTCTTTTTAAAACCAGTAAGCCATTTTCCCTTCTTTTCCTGGAAAATTAAAGGAACAAAGACCAGGAAATAACAATGTATTAGCTAAGGTTCTGTTGATTGAAAGCAACAGAACCTAATTCTTGCTAGCTTAAACCATGCTAGGATTTAATGAAGAATACTGCAGAATCTTAGATATCTTATGACTGGGAAAGAGGAGGTTCAGGCAGTTCCTGGGATGTCAGCAACAGGTAGCTGTCAATTAACTGCCCCCACACCACCCACTGCTGCTGTCATCAATATAGCACACCACGATGGCTCCCAGCCTCTGTACGTCTGGGTTCCTTTGTTCAAATTCTAGAGACAGCAAGAGAAATCCAATTGAGTCAGGGATCCTTCCCTGGGTCACACTCCCTGCATATGGTCAGAAATGCAGGATTATGTACTAAAGACACAGCTAAAGAGGACCCACTTTACTGTTTGGGGACCATTTGCAGGGGAGGCAAAATTGTGAGCTACTCACTTAATGAGGTGATAACCATAAGTTTGCAGGGGAAAAAAATGGAGAAGAGAAGGATAACACTATCCTATGGTTTCTTCTGAAAATGGACGAAGGGAACAGCATTTCCATTTGGAAATTCTCTCGTGGCATTTCAATATTTATGGATTCTGAATTCTGAGAAAAATCAGTTGAGAAATTAGGAAAATGGGAAGGAACATTCTAATTTTCTTGTGAAAATTACAGCTTAATAGTCAGTATAGAGAACTTACTGGCTTGAAGAAATGCACTGACTTCAAGTCAAGCAAGATGAGGAAGCACTGACATGTGGAGATGAAAGTTAAGGTGAACAGGACAGGAGCAGTAAAGGAGCCTCAGTCAGACTTTCTTGTATCTGCTGCTGTGTTACAAGTGTGTGTTCATGGCCTTGTCCACTGCTAACAGTGAACCATTTCTGCAAATAAATATTAATGTGTTCATATGCATAGTATATGTTTTACAAATCCTATGAGAGGTTTTCTAAGAAATGCCAAGTTTTAGAAACAAAATATGCCCTTAAATCGGCCATTTTGACAGTTGCTTCTTTCTAGTGCTATTCATCTTGCCAGGAGATCAGAATGTTATGTTATTTAAATGGTATTGGAGGGGATGATTGATGCCTTGTTTAACAATGTCATGTAAACAATGATTAAAGCATTAAGTATTTGTGGTGTTACCTTTCAATCTTTAAAGGACTTTTCTTTAGCATTTATTTTGTGATAATATTCATTTCTTTTTAATGTTTTCTCTATTAATGCTATTGGATTTTATAATCTTGTTACAATATGTTGGCTCATAATAATAATAAATCATCATTTGTTATCATATCTTTTTAAAACAGAAGACTACTAAAAGTTTTCATATAATCCTGTTACAGAAAAAAACGACTATTTGCTTGTTATTATAGTCACTTATTATTTTTCAAAAACTTGTAAGTGAAGTGTTATGAAAATCATATGAATTTGGGAATTCCCAAGCATTCTCAGAAATTCTATTTCCTTGTTCCCAAATCCCAATGATTAATATCTGCCAGGAGTCGGAAAACAGTGAAAGGAAGTAACATCCTATGTTGGATACCTGGTAGGGTTAGTGAAGAAACGTTATTGCTGAGCTCTGTGTTACGCTCACGAATGATGCCATTGAGGAAGTCACGCTTGTTGAAAGGAACGCAGATACACAAAGAGTTTTGCTGCTGTCTGTTGGATAAGAACCCCCTGGTCGATTTCAGCTCCTACTGCAAGTTACAAAAATCAATCCAATGATAAATGAAAAGTGCCCAGTGTGCTGGGAAATAACTTATTTTTTGGCTTCAGAGGAAATTTTAGAAACAGTGCCAAGTGAAACGTAAAAACAAACTACGAAGACGTTCATGAATTTCCCTCTGAAGCTGACAGCCGTATTTTAGCAGATGGAACTCCTACTATTAGCCCAACTCTTGGGTTGAAGCAGTGTGTCCAGGAAACCCTATGTTAAAATGCAATGTGTTGGGGATATTGTTCCTCTATTTGCTTGAGTTAATTTTCAAATTAGTGTACTCTTGCTTAGCTGTGCTCTGAGGGAATGAACAAAAGATTGGTAAACTCTGATGGAGAACACTGGTCACGCAGGGCACATAGAATCCCTGGGGATGGTGGTTCCTGACAAATGGGGGAGGAGGACCTGAGCCAGGCTTCGGCTGGGCTGGAGGAACATGAAGATGGGATCTACTCACAACCCCCAAAACTGAGGGGTCCTGGTAACACATTATTTCACCCTCAGCCATGCAAATTCATTATTTTTATGGATAAAATAGCTTTAAAAAACTAATTTACATTGAAATGTTAAAATATTTCTATAGAGATTAGAAATATTTATATAGAGATTATTGGGAATCCCCTCCTAAAGCCCAAACATAAAAACTACCAAAAAAAAAAAAATTCCGTGTAGGCTAAGATTGCAAATGACTGATGGAATGTCATTTAAATTAAACATGGAAAATATATTTCCTCTTTAATAAAGATCTAAATTCTATTCTTTTTAGGAGCCTTCAGAAATGAAATTCAACTATTAAAAAAAGTATAGAGAAGCCTTTAGAAAAGAAACTTTTCTTTTGCTGTATTATATATTAAAGAACTTTGGTGAGAATAGTTCTAAAGTGTTTAATAATCGATTCCACTGATGTTTCTAGGTATTGTGGGGAACACCTAGAAATTAAATTTTCATCTTTGGCAGATCAGAGGCCTATTATTTTTAGGTAAAACAATTAAAATCTGCTTTTAATAAATCACAAATTTTGCAAGTTAGCCATTAATAGTAAGTGCTTTTCAAAGTTTGGCCCAATACATGAAAAAGCCAGAAAAACATACCTGCATTAGTTTTGCCCATCACCTTCTTATGCTGGCCTCAGGAGATTTATTAACAGCATTCAATATTTTAGGTAGGCTGGATGTGGTGGCTCATGCATGGAATCCCAGCACTTTGGGAGGCTGAGGTGAGAGGATGGCTTGAGACCAGGAGTTCAAGACCAGCCTGGTCAACCTAGTGAGCCCCTCGGTCTCTCTGAAAAGAAAAAAAATTTAGGTATCCTGTGGCTACCTCCAAAAACAAACTCCAGAGGATCTGAATTTTCTTTTTTATTTCATGTGTTGGGATAATGGCTTCTTTTGCAGTTACTTACGAAGAATTTAAGGGTCAGTAAAAATATTTTTTCATCCTTAATAACATGAATTCTCTAATTTGTGTGTGATATAATGCTAGATATTGTGCCAAAAGTGTTACATAGACATAATCCATGCCCATTTTCAAAGATAATACTAATATAGAGAATAAGAATCATTATTATTGTAGTAATTATTATTTTAGTAATAGTAGTAATAATCAAAACAATTACATCAAACACTTATTAAACCCTTATTATGTGATAGGTACTGTGTAAGCAATTTCCACATATTAGCTCCTTAAATGTGATCACTAACCCCATGAGGTAGGTAGCATTATGTCCATTTTATAGATGCAGAAACTGAGCTTTGAAGAGGGAAAGCAACTTGCCCAAGGCCATGCAGGCAGTCATTGATAAGGGTGGGGAGCGAGAAGTTGAAGTCTGAGATGTAAGTTCACAGACACGAGTACACAAACACGTACAAGATACTCGTATGACATGTGGGGTTGCTTGAAATATGTAATTGACTTTCCCCAGCACAAGAAAGTGTTTGGACAGATTTCAAAGGGATCTAACACTTCCTCAGAGGACTGCCCTACGACATTTTTCCGTGTGCTTTTCTGCCTCTTGTCCTATACTTTTGGCATTTCTTCTGCTCTTAGAGGCAATGAGTCAACAGCATATTTTTAGCACCTCCTGTGTGCATAGAAGTGGCCCCTGACTCAATGGGAGTGTATAACTACCATGGGCCAAATCAGTCTGCTTTCCTGTTAGCCAGGGGATTATAGAAGAACACGCTCCCCTGATTCCAACAGAACTTGCTGCTACTCTGATCTCTTCATTGTAAGGCCTCTAAATGAATGTTCAAGAAATTCATGTTAAAGGCACGTGTCATGTGTGTAACTTGTAAACATTTGTGTACTTGTCTCTGTGTCCTTACACCTCAGGCTTCAACTCTTGTTTTTACCTTTATCAATGACTACCTGTGTGCTGTGTGGCTTTGGACCAATTGCTCACCCCCTCTAAAGCTCAGTTTCTGCATCTGTAAAATGGATATAATGCCATATATACATAGATATAGATATACATACACCAATATATATACACACATATGTATGTGTGTATATACATATATATATATAATATACAAACTGAAATATATAGTTATATAAATATTTCAGTTTAAGTTTCAAAAATCACTGGAGGGTATTTTTATAATACCCTTCAGCAATTTTACCTGCTGCCTTTGCACGTTCTGGTGAATTTCTAAATGGAAGTCTGATAGAGATTAATCTTTTAATGCATCATAAATAAAAAAGAAAATCACAGAATGATGTAGCTGGAGAGGACCCTGGGGATCTAGTGTTTCATGAAAGATTAATGTCCTTGATCTGTTTGTAAGTGTTTTGGAAAAATCTTCCATGGTCAAGTAAAACTTGGCAATGTTGAATTAAAGTTAAATAGTTTTTTTTTTTTTCCTGCAGAACTTCATAGTCTTTAATATGCTAATATGTTTTGTGAATCTACAAGGAATGAAGTGTTTCAATGCTTATTTTACCCAGATTCTCATTTTGGGACAGGCTGGTCAAGCTGAGTCAGATAGTATATTCTCTAGATGGAGATGATGGCTGATGCCTTTTTGAGAGCAAGAGAGTCCCCAGGGGAAGCAAGGGTATATCAGTTGCTCCATTTCATGCCAAGGATCCTCAGTCTTTAGAGGCTCAGAGAAGGCTGAAAGGCTACTCTAGGCTATCAGGGCTACCATTCATTGTGACCCATGCTACAGAGAAGCTTTGAGCTCAGTGCAAAGGAGTGACCAGCCCTTGAGAATTAGGAAAATTTATTTATTCCTGACTTAGTCCACTGAGGACATACAAGGAATGGGGCAGGGGAGTGTCACCAGCTATGGTTACAAGCTAGTCTGATTCTCTTTCATTAAGAAAACTGTTCCCTGTGAGTTTAGATTGGGAAGCACCAGGTTAAAAATTGTTTAGGCCAGGAGTGGTGGCCACTGTACTCCAGCCTGGGTGACAGAGTGAGAATCTGTCTTAAAAAAAAAAAAAAAAAGTTAAGTGATGTCTTCTGTTGAGGACCTCTCAGAACTTTTAATATGAAAGTGTGCATTGTGAAGAATGGGAGTAGAGTGTACAGGAGTTTTAAAAGCTACTTGGTCATGAAACTCTTGCTTTGTGCAGGATTCGAGGGGCACTAACATTCTGAGGAAAATATTTTGGGAAACATTGATCTAATCCAAACTTCTCATTTTACCAGCAAACAACTGTGGGGCCCTCTAAGTTTCCTTTCTCCATCATTGTGACAAATTCATTGGAATTAATTCAATTAAACCTGGGGTCAGCTTTGAAGAGATTTATTTAGCAGGTAAACCTGTTTTGTACATTTTGAGGGAGTTCTGAGTTTCCATAGTCAAAAACCACAGATCAATTTAACCAACCTTTATGGAATATCACCTATGGCCCAAAGACCCTTTAGCTACAGTGATGGTCTACAAAAATATAAACTGTAATTCTTGCAATACAGGAGATTAGTAATAATGGTAAATATAATGATGATGACACCATGAATAGCTAACATTTATTGAATGCCTTTCTATTAGTCAGGCACTTTACTAAGTATTTTAATCCTCCCAACAATTTATGAGGTAGGGATTATAATAATTCCCATCTTATAGTGAGGACACTGAGGTTAGGAAATTATCCTAGCCTAAATGTTAAGTATAAGCATGAATAGAAAGGTGTTATCAGCCTATAAGACATTCCTTTATGAGTGATACAAAGTCCTGTATAAATTCAGAGAAAAGAAAATGGTTTTAGAAATCCTTGATAAGTGAGTGTGAAGCATGTGGTGGCCCGGTTACTGTTTGGTTGCCCATCTGTCCTCCCTCTGGGGATCAGCACCCCCTTACTTTGGAAGAATTGTTTTCCTTTTCACTGTAAGGTTCTTTCTGGCTATGCGATGGGGCACATTGCCTCAAACTAGCCCTGTTCCAGTCTTTGAGAACCTTGAAATTGGAACCAAGGGAAGAGGATTGCCTCTTGAATGGTAATTCTCTAAAATCTAGTCTGAGGTGCTGGTGCCTAATCCCTGGGTCTGTGGAAGGAGCTGGGCTGTGAGAGGGGAGAATGATGTTGATGTCAAGAGAGAGGCAGGTGCTAGGAGCAGAGAGATGGAGGCCTGGAGGGTTTCTGGGCTTCTCTGAGGCTTAGGGTTTGGATCATTGTCTTCGTTACTGGAACAAAGGATTTACCATACCTGCTCTTCTGGGAATGAAACTGTCCTGCTTTGCAAAATAAAGTGTCATTAGAAAGAGATCTTAAAAACCCCACACCATAGACAGGTGCACAGATCCGTAGAAGTGTTAAAGTTCTGTCTGTTGGATGCTAAGCCAAGACTCTTAAGTATGTTCTAAAGAGAAACTGGTGTGTGTAGGCTGTGCACTCCCAGGGAGTTAAAAAGTTAGTAACTTTATGGGTTGGGCTTGGTGGCTCCCACCTGTAATCCCAGCACTGTGGGAGGCTAAAGTGGGCAGATTGATTGAGCTGAGGAGTTCGAGACCAGCCTAGGCAACATGGTGAAACCCCATGTCTACAAAAACTACAAAAATTAGCTGGGCGTGGTGGCATGTACCTGTAGGCGGGAGGATCGCTTGAGCCCAAGAGGGAGAGGGTGCAGTGAGCCATGATTGTGCCACTGCACTCCACCTGGGTGACAGGAACTTTATGGGGAATGGGATCTTGGAGACTGAGTAGAGACTAGAGGAAAAAAAAAAAAAACTACCTCCCCAACTGGCCACACTATTCTTATAAAAAATGTTAATTGACAAATTAAAATTGTATGTATTTATGGAGGTATAATGTGATGTTATGATATATGTATACATTGTGGAATAATTAAATCCAGAGAATTAATAGATTCATCACCTCAAAACCTATCTTTTTTGTGGTGAGAACATTTGAAATTTATTGTCTTAGCAATTTTGAAATACACAATACTTCATTGTTAACTACAGTCACCATGCTGTGCTGTAGATCTCAACAAAATGTATTCTTCCTGTCTCAACTAAAACATTGTACTCTTTGACAACATTTCCCCATTCCTCTCACCCCCTCCAAAAACACCCATTCTTTATGTTGAAGAGAATGGCTAAAAAGTCCCAGCAGGTTTCAACTGACGGCTTCAGTGGTTGTCCCATCACACTTCAATGTTATTAATAGAAAGGGGAGGGGCAATACATAATTCAGACAGGCGGAAAGTACCATTGTAACCACTTTCCTGACTTCACAGAAAAAGTCCTCTTGTTTTCATCTGTAAAATGGGAACTGCGTGAATACCATTCTTCTTTTCTTCAGCCTCCAAAGAAAAAACAGATGCAAAGCATTTTATCAATTGCAAAACAGTATACAATGTGTGTTATTACTCACAGTTGTCTTACTGTGACCAAACACTTTATAAGCCTGCGGCAAGTCAGCCTTACTCTCAGGAAGTGGACAATATTTGGGGAAGGAGAAGCAGCAGGATCTTTCAGGACAGTAGCGTTGGTGGGTCCAAAAATTCCTTGAGCGAAATGGGAGACAAAACTTTCTTCCTGCTTTGGGGTTTATCCTGTTAGTCTTTTCTCTCTTCACTCCTATTTTCTATGGAGAATTTCCTGGTTTTGGAGTTTGGGTGCGTTTTATGGAGAGGAGGCAGAACATCTTTAGCTCCAGCAGAATGAAAGGATACATGCAAAGGAACCTAGCACAGTATGTGGTACCCAGTTCCCCTTTAACTTGGCTTTATTCATTCACTCCTGGTAGGGCATTAATAAGGGATTTAGCTCCCTCCTATTGAAAACGATTAATTCAGGGAAGAGTTCAGGCAGTGTGGACAGATACAGTGTAGGCCAAGCCTGTTTCTAAGGCAGCAGCTGGGTAGGGAGGGTGAGAAGGGCGAGAAGAATAGGGAAATATGTGTCGTCTCTGTTGCTGCTGTTGCAACCACCACAACAAACAAACAAGTGAAAAAAAAAAAAAAAAAAAGAATTGTCCATACCGGCAAGTGTGCTGTTTTGGAGGAGGCTGGGGAAAGTGTGGATGGCTCGAGTGGGTCCTGTTGGATTGAAGTCTGACAGTGGTGATTCCCTTCAACAAATGTTCGGGGTGGGAGGGTACACACACTCACACACACACACACACACCCCACACGCAGCGCCCATCCTCCGATTTCAGCGCTGGCAGGAGATAACCATTCTTAGCTCGCCTTTCCAGGGTTATTTTTGGCTGAGGCCGTTCGCTGATGGCAAAAGTTTTCAGCCCCCTCCCAAATCCCTCCCCGTGCTTGTTCTAAAGAGAAACTGGTGCGTGTAGGCTGCGCACTCCCAGGGAGACAGGGAGACGGGCCTGGCGCCGGAGAGGAACCCGGACTCTGCCCAAAGTCTCACCGCCCGCCGGCTGTTTTCTGGTAAAGGGTGTGCCCCGGAGGGCGGCGATCGCGTGTGAAGGCTGGGGCCAGGCACGGGTGCAGGCGTCACCGGGGTCGGGCTAGCAGGCCCTGGAATCAGGCTTTTGAGACACCCCAAAAGTGAGTCCAACTTGGGGAGAAACTGAGGGCACCTCGGGAGGTCTGGCAGCGGAGAAGGTGGGCGGGAGAAAACATTACAGGAAGGCAGAAGAAATCTCCGCCGAGGGAGTCAGTGAGCGGCTGCGCGGAGAGGAGGGGCAGGCGGTCCCCAGGCGGCGGGCGCAGGGCGCAGGGCGCCGACCTGCCGGAGAGGGGGCCCGGGCGTGAGGTGGAGTCCCAGCACGCGGCCAGTCTGGCGGAGGCCCCCGGCAGGCTGCAGATTCCCTCCGGCCCCAGGAGCAGCAGCAGGACCGGCCAGGAGGCCCCACGGAGGGGAGCCCCATCCCAGTGCTGACAGTGCCCACCGCGCCCTACGAGGACAGGTGGCCGGCCGGCGGCGGGGGTCTGCGGCGACCTACCGGCCTCTTCGAGGGCCAGCGCAACTACCTGCCCAACTTCATCCAGAGCGTGCTGTCGTCCATCGACCTGCGCGACCGTCGTGGCTGCACCACGGTGGTGGGCAGCGACGGCAAGTACTTTAGCAGGACGGCCATCGAGATCGTGGTGCAGTTGGCCGCGGCCAACGGGGTGAGTGTCCGGATGCCCCTCGCTTCCCGCCATGCCGCTGCCTTGCCCTCTCCTAGCCCTTGTCCCCCTGCTGCCTCCGGGCCCAGCTGGGAAGCCCCTGCCCGGCCCCGGCTTTGCTTCCTCACTCCCGCGTCCTCACCCTCCAGCGCCCCACTCCCGCCGTGCTCGCAGCCTCCCCGGCGCACCCCGAACACTGGGTTCTATTAGTACCCACCGCCCCCAAAGGCCTTGAGGGGTGTCCGTCGTTCCTGGAGCCACTCCGGGCGCCCTGGACTCTTCTCCGACTCTGCACACATCCCGCACCTGCTCATTTTTCTTTCGGACATTCTCTTACCCGGCCCTGTAGATTCCAAGGCAGCTCCCAGTTTTCCATATTGTTCCCAACGCGTTCACTGCCCACAGTCCCCACACAAACTTCTTTCCCAGGCTCACAACATAGTCCCTCTGCCCTGTGCCCTTTTTGCAATAATCTGCCAGTCCCCTAAGTCTTAGCTCTGCCTATTTAACAGTAGTGGTGTCTCAGAACACACACACAAACACACACACACACACACACACACACACACACACACGTTCCCTGACATATTTGGCAAGAGTAGGCCCTGAAGGTTTTTAATATTTTGGTTCTTTAACCCAGTGGAATTACTGAATGATTTATTTAATTAGGGTAGGGATGGAGTGGATCCATTTGTTTGATGCTAAACAGCCTGAGCTCGCAGTTCCCAGGGGGCATATCTCTAAATGGTCTGAAACGAGATTTGCAGTGGTTTTCTTAATGCAATTCCCAACTTCTCTCCAAATGCCTTTTGACATTTGACAACATTTCATGCCTCTTCCCCTTTCGCTTTTCATCCTTGTTTTCTCTCCCTTCTCCCACGACCTCGGTAGTCTTCTGCAATCCAGATTCTCAGACTTCGGGTTTTTCTCCCTCTGCCCCTTTCCTCTCTGTCCTATAACTAGAAGCACCTTTTGGCATAGACCCGTATCCCCGTTTCCTCTTTCCCAGGTCCAGCAGCATCTCAAGGACATCTACAAGAGGGATACCTAACTTCAGGGGTCTCTGAATGATATGTGGGAAACATCGTCTAAAAAAGTAATTTTATCCTTATTCATGCAACCAGACCCACACTCATAGAACTTTTCTTTAAGGGGAGTGTCTTGCAGATGTATAAATGAGTGTTAACATCTTTAAAGGTGAAACTGAACAATTCCCTGGCATTTGAATTCCCTCCTTCCTTCCCAACCCTCTCCTTTTCATTTTCTCATTTATTATTAAAAACATTTTAAAGGATCTCCATGCTTCATATTTATCTACTATAATTCCTCCTTCTCAGTGTTGCAGGGATGGGGAAAGAGGATTTTTTAAAAAACACAACAAAAAGCAATTGGGAGAAACAGGGCCAGTGGTGTTGGGCTGGGTAGTGGAATTGTGATTTTTGACTCCAGTAGACAATGATGCTGGATATATGGGGTTTGATTTCTCTCTGGCTCCTCACTTGAGATTGATGAAGTTTGGCTAGAATCAGGGAGTTGAAGAGAGGTTGACAAATGGTCTTTCACTCTTCTCTGACAGGCTGTTCCTGTGGAGTGATGGAGAATAATGAGCCTTGGGAGAGCTATGGGAGCTCTCATACTCCTTCCCGAGCCAATTTTTTAGGGAGTGAGAGAAACATGGCCTGTCTAATACTTGTTGTGGGTCAGGATATTTTTGAGGCTACGGTTGTTGATTTGCATGGGAAAATTATTACGTCTTATTATTTCTTGTCCCACTTTACCATAAGGGCTCCTCAGCTTCTTACTTCAATGGGTCTTCCATGACAAACACACTTTATTAACTCTAAGAGTGGAATTTATTTTAACAGATAATTAGCATAGGTCAATATATGCTTAAAATAGAGTCAAATTAAACCTACTAGCTGTTATAAAGGACAGATGACAAAATCCACATAGAAGCATCGACTCTTAAATAATCTGAAAGTACTACTTCTAAGAGGGGTGGGCATGGGTGAAGGGATTGGTGGACATGTTTCAGAATTTCAAACGCCAACTTTAACCAATCGTTTCCTCATTTTGTTCACCTTCTTGGGGGCTTATGCTAAAGTGAAGTGAATAGCCATAAGGCTGGCTTCAGGAGAAAGGTGGTCTAAAAGAACTGGATAATTATAAGCAAAATTGGTCTCGTATGATTGAAAATTGATGAGAATGTGCTTGTCTCCTGATTTGGCATCCTGAGTTAGACTCAGGAATACTGAACATGGATGCCAAAGGCTTTGGTCTTTTTTGATATCCTATTGGATAATCATAAGCAGGCTAGAAAAATAGGAAACTAGAATTTATTCTCTTTGAACTGACAAATCTGACCAGTGGGATGCATTCTCTATATCTGAAAAATCTTGGTTTTGATTGAAAAAGTTAATTTTACAAAGCAATTTTCTTTTTTTAAATTAAATTTCATTTTTTTTGAGACAGGGTCTCACTTTGTTGCCCAGGCTGGAGTGCAATGGTACAGTCTTGGCTCACTGTAGCCTTGACCTCCCCAGATTCAGGTGATCTTCCCACCTCAGCCTCCTGAGTAGCTGGGGCTATAGGTGCACACCACTACGCACAGCTGATTTTTGTGTTTTTACTACTCATAGGGTTTCTCTGTGTTGCCCAGTCTAGTCTCAAACTCCTGATCTCAAGAGATCTGCCTGCCTTGGCCTCCTAAAGTGTCATGAACCACCATGCCCAGCCTACAAAGCAATGTTCTAGGAAAAACTACAGTTACTCTTTGATTATGTAATTGCTGGAGAAGAAAAGCATGGCATTTCTAAAATGATGAACTATATTACTAATATTTTAATATCTCATAAAGTTTGAAATAGACATTTCAAACATAAACATGTATAAAAATTTTTATAAATTAAAATATAAAATCAAAAACATTTTACAATGATTTCATTATAAAATTATTATAGAATCAAAAACATTATAAATTTAAACAACTTTTTAAAAAATTTATTTTGGGATTTCCCATGGAGTGATGGAGAATAATGAGCCTTGGGAGAGCTATGACAGCTCTCATACTCCTTCCTGGGCCAAAATTTTAGGAAATGGGAGAAATATACCCTGTTCAATGTTTATTGTGGGTCAGGATATTTTTGAAGCTATAGTTGTTGATTTGCTTCAAAGTTTAAAAAAATTATTATAAAATTATGGGATGTAAAAAAATTTATTATAAAACTTTGAAATTTTCAAACTTTCAGAAAAGCAGAGAGATGAGATTAATGGCACTCACAGGCAAGCATAGAACATAGATTGTAAACATTTTGCTATATTTGTGTCATGACTATTTTTTGCTTGTGTTTGAAAGTCTATTAAAGAAAATGATATTTTACCCCTAAATTCTTTAGTACAGATTTCTAAAAAAATAAGAACATTTTCCTGTATAGTTACAAAATCATCTTTTCAAACAAAATAAAAAATGGCTTTTTTATATCATTTATTACCCAGTCCACATTCAGATTTCCTCAATTATTATGAAATGTCCTTTTATTTTTTGAGACAAAGTCTTGCTCTTTCACACAGCCTGAAGTGCAGTGAAACAATCATAGCTCATTGCAGCCTCAAACTCCTGGGCTCAAGTGATCTTCCTGCCTCAGCTTCCTGAGTAGCTAGGACTATAGGTGCACACCACCATGCCCAGCTAATTTATTGTTTTTGTAGAGATGGAGGTCTTACTACATTGCCCAGGCTGGTCTCAAACTCCTGGCCTCAAGTGATCCTTCCAGCTTGGTCTCCCTGAAATATCTTTTGTGGCTGGCTTGTTCAAATTAGTTTCTTCTAATCAAGGGACACACATTGCATTTGATTATTTAGCTCAAGACTTTTTTAACCTGGAAAATACCCATACTCTTTGTTTATGTATTTATTTAGTGAAATTGACTTGTTGAAAAACTAGTCAGTTGTCCTGTAGAATATTTCCCCTTCTGGAATTTTCTGGTTGCTTTTTATGGTGTCATTTAACTTTTCACTCTGTTTTTTCCTGGTTAACTGGAAGTTAGTTCTAAAGGCTTTTAGGCCTGCTATAACAAAATACCAAAAACTGGATGACTTATAAAGAACAGAAATTTATTTCTCACAGTCCTAGAAGCTAGCAAGTTTAAGATCAAGGAGCATGTGGTTTTGATATCTGGTTAGGACCAACTTTCTGGTTCATAGATTGGCCTTCTTGCTGGGCCCTCACATAGTGGGAGAGACTACCTAGCTCTCTGGGGCCTCTTTTATAAGGGCACTAATTCCAATCATGAAGCCTCTGTCCTTATGATCTAATGACCCCCTAAAGGCCCCACCTTTTAATACCAGCACCTTTGGGGTTAGGATGTCAACATATTAATTTGGGGAAGACATACACGTTCAGCCCATTGCAAGGTTTAGTTAGATTCAGGTTCAACTTCTTTTTTTAAAGACTATTTCATAGGCAATAATGTGTATTCACATCCCATCATTAGTGATGGTGAGATGATCGCAAGGTTAGGGTGATCACTGCCTATCTCCTCTGCTATATTCCCCCTTGGGTCAAGCCAGTAGTCTGTGACGTGAACTTTGTACCATGTGTATATTCAGTTATATTCTGTATCAATAGTTACTTGATTGTTTTAGCATTTATTAATGATCCTTGCTTGAGTTGATTATTTCATTAGGGGTTTCAAAATGGTGAATTTCTAATTCTCTAATTCTATCTACATGTTTTAGCTGGCATTTTTCTATAAGCAGACCATTTTCTTCACAACTGGGTTATTTGGCTATCCTGAAACATAGTTCCTTCCGGGAAGGCAGAACATGTTTATTTCTGTCTTTTAAAAATTATTGGTGTTTGGAGTGAAGATTAGGTGAGTTAACTACCTCCACAGGTGACAAATGAATTTTGTTTTGTCTCATTTTTGCTTTTTTGAATATCACTGTGGCTGCTTGGATTTTTATATTTAATTTGAATGGATTAGGGAATAAATGAGAAGATAGGTTTTATCTGTTTCTGTAGTTTTTATGTGGCTGTGTGAACTTACTTTTAAAAATTCCCAGAAATATTTTAATTCCCCTTTAAAGATATAAACTATGTCATACTATAAAGCAAAAGAAAAACCAATCATGTGAAGAGTAAATAGTATCGTTTAAATGAATTGTGGTTAAGCTTAGTTTGTAACTAATTAGTTTTTTATTTTCTTTCTACTTTTATCTGCTTCAGAGCCTCTTCAGTGGTTTAGATCTTCTATGTGTCAAATTATTCTAATCTCTTAAAAAGTTTAAGAGCTAAAATACAACACAATGACTACAAGAATGCCTTTGTCCTTTTCTGGGTAGGTACACCTAAGGCAACTTCTTTTTCTCTTCTTTGTTCTCTTCTTCTTTCTTATTCTTTAATCATCTTCAATATTGGACAGATGACAGCACTATGCCTGCCTCAAGATGTTTCTGACTTTTTCTTTTTCTTTTTCTTTTTTTTTTTTTTGAGTTGGAGTCTTGCTCTGTCACCCAGGCTAGAGTGCAGTGGCACAATCTTGGCTCACTACAACTTCTGCCTCCTGGGTTCCAGTGATTCTCCCAACTCAGCCTCCTGAGTAGCTGGGGTTACAGGCATGCACCACCACGCCTAACTAATTTTTTGTAGTTTTACTAGAGATGGGGTTTCACCATGTCGGCCAGGCTGGTCTTGAACTCCTGACCTCAAGGGATCTTCCTGCCTTGGCCTCCCAAAGTGCTGGGATTACACGTGTGAGCCACTGCGCCCGGCCGTTTCTGACTTTTTCTAAAGTCTTCTTTCTCTGGAGATGACATTATATAATAGCACTGTTCAATAGAAGTTTCTTTGATGATGGAACTGTTCTATAATCTTCATTGTCCCAGCCACTAGCCATATGTGACTACTGTAACACTTGAAATGTGGCTAGAGCAACTGAAGAACTGAATTTTGCATTTTACTTAATTTTAATTATTTAAAATAGAAATGCAAATAACCATAAGTGGTTAGTAGCTACCATACTGGACAGCAAAGATCTATAATTCAGCATTTAAAATCGATTTTGTTTTGTTTTCAAAAATGGAGTCAGACTTTTACAACCCAAAAGAACTGTAGGTTAAATTAAGGTAAATCACCAAATACTACATACACATTTGGGAAATCCAAACCAGATTTTTTCATGTGATAACCACACCCTCTTTTGACTTTAGCCTTGGAGGTAATGGAGTATGGCAGAAAAAACCCTGTATCAGCAGCTGGAAGACTCACCTTCTTTTCCTAGCTCTGCCATATATTGACCAAAAGAGTCAAAGTCCATTCAGATGGTTGAGGGGCCTTGGAATTTTGTTTTTGGTTTTCACATACAAGTTGGAGGGCAGATGCGTTAGCCTCTTGAAATACCCAGAAACCACTTGTTTCCTCATCTAAAAATCAGGTATGACAGGATCATTTAATTATCCTGCAAATCAGATGAAGCACTGCATATGAAAGCACTTTGTAACATCGATAGCACTGGGAAATGTAAAGACCTTTTACTGAAATATAAAGGTGTATGGTCAACTGAATATATCTCAGATAGTTAGGATTTGACTGTATAAATTGAATATAACCTGTAGTGGGCCCCTTGTTAAACAGCTTACAGTTTTGTTGCAAGTTTTAGCCAAGAGAAAATTTATTTGTTGACTAGTCATGCCCTTTATTGGCCACATGATGAGCAGCAAAGATATTAACACACAGTGCACCTTGCAGAATTCAAGAATGTCTCAGTGTCTTGTGAACTAGGAAGCTGAAATGCAGTGGTATGTAGAAGGCTGGCTCAGTAGGAGCCTTGGGAGTGTCCTCCAGAGAGATGTTTGTGCTGGTTGTATTTGATTCCAGTTGGCCATGAAAAGCTGGTTGCTCTAAAGAATGATAATATACTTGGTATTGCATTTACTAGAACTATCTGGGGAACAAATCTTGGGGTGGAAGAAAGAAGGGAGGGAGGGAAAGCTGTGCTTCAATACCTAGGGCTTCTTTCCTGGAATGGATCTGAGATTCTGGGATTGGGTGGCTAATAGCTCATCTCTAGAAGGGAGAAAGAACTGGGTGGTGATGGCTTTGTATTTTCTATTGGAGTTCACTACAGAATAGGTGAATGGAATGGGCTGCTATGATCCAGACATTAGGGAGGACAGGTTTGTGATACATTAGAAAACTTGAATGAGCCCTTCTATGATTCTCTCTTCCCTCTTTCTGCTTCCCGTTCTTAATTACCATCCGCAGGTTGTGGAATGAGCAAATCTATTATGTGAGCAATAGCAAACTTACAGGAGCCCTTGGCTCCATCTATCTCCCTGTTTGTGTCAGTTCCTTCTGGATGCGTTTAGTCTGTGTTCTTCATTCACTCTTTTTATGGGGAAGTAAAAGGAGTGGGACAGATTATGAGAACAGCTGGGTCCTCCCAGTTGCTGGGGTGGTTATTTTAAGCTTTGTTTAATGTGTCCAGAGACCCAGATGGCATTTTTAACTAAGCTGCTTTATTAAATCTAGTGATAAAGCATAGTGATGTTTATTGAAAAGGCAGACACACATCAGCAACATTATGCGTGAAACTTGCTCTAAGAATTTTCTATAAAACATCTGTTCTCTTTGAGCCTTTTGTGAACTCTGGAAGTTTGCTAGTTTCTATACAGACTTGAGGACAAGAAGTTGGAACCCACTTTTGGAGATGTCCAAGCATAGGTATTGGAATCATTAATCCTAACCCTCTCAGTTTTAAGGCCCCGGATACCCTTCTGTTAGACAACAGTAACATGAACAAGCACTGTAATAACATTTAAACAAGATTATTTGGAAATAATGGACAAGAAAAATTAGTATAAATTGTTTGGGGATTTTAAAATTAAAGATAAAAAGCTAGGGCTTCAATGACCTGTGCCAGCCCATAGCCTTAAGAGTCAATTTGCAAACACTCAAGATTTGGCCAATATGCCTCTACTACTTCTACTTAACACAGTCAAAGGGAAATTTTTAGATTCTTTCATCTGATTTGACTCTCTTAGTTACGAATAAGAGGATATCTAGAATATATATGTGACTTGTTAAAATGAAAATCCACCTTCTCTGAGTCTTCAAATATCTTTCATATCTTACATTTTTAGTCACATCAACTTTTGAAGTCATGTCCGTAGTTGTATGAAAAGAAAAATTTCAGGAACATTCAACCTCAAAAGTTCTTTTTCTTAGTCTGAAGTCGTAGAAGCATTTGACTTTTACTTTCTCTTTTTAAGTTTGTACTAGTAGGTATTTTGTATAAATATAATATTTAATTATTGCCTTTGTATTCTTTTTCTCTAGTAAACATCCTGGTTTTTAGCTATCAATATGTAGTTTTACATTTAGGGATTTCTAATGGAAAGAGAAAGGAATCTGAAATCAGAGGACGAGAGTTTATTCTACTTGACCAAACACATACAAAATACTGGAAGGAGAGTTTTACAACAAATATTTAATATCTATGACATGTAAAACGTTTTTTGAAATCAAGAAAATTCAAACAATTCAATACAAATATCAATAGTAACACATGAACAGGTGGCCAAACTTATTAATAACCAGAGAAATATAAATTAAAACAATCCATCAACTTGTAAAAAAGATGAAATTACCCAGAGTTGGTGTAGGTGATGGAAAATTGTCATGTTTGTATACTGTTCATAGAAGTTAAATTGACATAACTTTTTGGTCAGGCAATTTGGAAGTATATATCTAAATTAATAGAGTAGTTTTCTAATAACCTGGGAATCTCTTAATCTAAGAATCTTTACTGTAGATTTTTCTAGAACAAATGTACAAACATCTGTGTACAAGGGTACTCACTGCAGCATTTTGCTAAGGAAAAACTCAGAAAAAATCTATATGTTCAACAGAGAACAGGTACATAATTTATGACACAACTGCACAATATACACCACTAAAATAAAGGATATAAATTTATATGTAGTATGAAAAAGATGTGAATGATAGCTTGTTGGTGAAAAACAGCAATGACTGGAATATTGTGTGTAGCGTAATCCTGCTTTTCTGTATATAATGTAGGCATAGAAAATAGGATTGAAAGGACATACTCTAGTCAACAGTGTATATAGCTTGGGTGGAGGGGGTGTATAATGGGAAAGGAGAGTCCCTTTTCCTATCTATTCCATATACATCTCTGGATTTAAAAGATCATACATGCATATGCATTACCTTCAAAATTAAAATGATAAAGACACAAGGAGAAGCTTTGGATTTGAATCATGATACTACTTTTTGCAAATTCTATGACCGTGGGGAAGTCGCCTAGCCTCCTGGGGTTTATTTCCTCATTTATAAAAATAGGGAAAGTAATAATACTTGTCTACATAACTTCTAGGGTTGTTGGGAGGATTGAATGTGATAATGGGTTACAGCATTATGAATTATTTATTCATATAACACAATTATTATAAAAATAGTTTGCTCTGATTAAAATAAAAGAAGGATGAGATCGTGTGTGTTTTTCAGTCCCAGTAGCTTTACTAACCAGAAAGCGCCTGCTGATGTGGTAATCACAGTTGCTTTTGTGCAGCTTCCTCTTGACTTTTGGCATTTCTGCATGCTGCTAGCTAAGGCTGAGGTGGCGACTGTGGAAAGTGTGATCTCCTCCCCCTCCCAGCACACATTTGTGTGCATACTCACACTCACGGACACACAAACACACACATGCACACTCTATCACAGTACATGAGGTGGCAGCAGCTGCTCCGGCATAGACTTTCACACAACATAAAGGGCTTTTTTGGTGTGGTCTGTGCATTATTTCCTGTTAAGCATGAGCTGAGTCAGTGCCATGCTTTTCCATCTGAAACCTTTCTGAGGCTCAGGCTGTGTTAAGAGCAAACCCTCTCCCCTCCATGCCCACCCCATGGTCCTCTACTGAAGCCAGATCATAATCTGCTCATTTCATGAGGATTTTCAAACCGAATGGACTGGGCCATGTGAGAGATCACTGAAAGGAATAGAACAAGCAGAGGCTAAGAGACTCCACGTTAATCTGCTGGTTCGTCTGAAAATGCACAGCTGTGGGAGCTCACGGTGCTTTAAAGTACTTTGGCAGGATGTTTGTTCAGGGGGCCTGTTCCTGCAGCCCTGCTGAATGTTTGGTTAGGAGGCATAATCATTTTTTGGACAGGATCTCCCAAATGTAAAGTGATAGATGCTAATGTGGAATATAATACAGAAGATCCAGCTTGGATGTCATAAATAACAATAAACTGTTTAATCTTGCTGAGTTGTAAATCTATGATTGCCAGAGGTCTTTAGTTCACTGGAACATAGTATGGGGGCAGGGGCACTTAGCAAATAGGCAGTTATTATTTTCCAACCAGACAGAAACTGGTCTGATGGAATTTATCTAAAAAGGCATACACATGTATTTTAATTAATTGTGACAATTACTCAGAGAAAACACATGGCCCTAAAGAGGCTGAGGGTTTTTTTTTGTTCTACCTATAAATGTATATGTATATTCACCTATATTGTACCTATGTATAAGTAAGAGAATGAGTTTTTGTTTTGGGGATATATATTTATACGTATCTATACAGATAGATATACACATACTTAATTTCTGTCTACCTATTAAGGTGCGGTGCCAGATGGAAAGTATTTCTAAGCATTTAGATAGCTTATTCTATAGCATATGTGTGCATATAGCCCCCCATCATAAAGCTTTGTCTCTTTTCTGGATACATTTAACAAGAGGCTAGAACAGAGTCCAAAATGTCAGAAGTGTTTGATCATTCCATAGAAATGAAGGAGGTGTTTCCAAATGACCTATGTTTCTATGGCAATAAATAGAACTTGTGCTGCGTCGGATGGGTCAGGAGTAAGGAATATAAACTGTGCAAGTATGACTATTCCAGGCAGAAATCTACCTTGTAAGAACAGCTTTGTGCAGTGAGCTCAACAACATTGATCAGTTAGCAGTTCGGTTCAGTACAACATTGATCAGGTAGCAAGCCGGTTCGGCAGTGCCAGTCGGAGACACAGATGGCGACAATCAAAGAAGATGCAGGTCAGGACAAGGATGCAGACATGTACCTGTCACTGCCATGGACTACAGCAGCTTCTTAGTGAGCAGGTTTATGATCAAAGAAGAAAGACATCGTTGATCTGTAAGCATGTTACAATTAATTTGCTGTTTAGTTATTAGGAAACTACAACCAGTTTTTAGTATTTAGGTTGTTTTTTCTTTTTTCTTTTTTGAAACAGGTTCTTGTTCTGTCATCCAGGCTGGAGTGCAGACGTTATCCAAGCTCACTGCAGCCTTAAATTTCTGGGCTCCGTGGAACCTCCCACCTCAGCCTCCCAAGAAGCTGGGACTACAGGTGCACGCCACCATGGCCAGCTAATTTTACCTATTTTTTTGGAGAGATGAGGTCTTGCTGTATTGCCCAGGCTGCTCTTGAGCTCCTGTCAGTGTAGATATTTCCATGTTTATACAGATGGTGGTGTAGATATTTCCATGTTTATACAGATACCGGTGTAGATATTTCCATGTTTATACAGATGAGTGTGTAGATATTTCCGTGTTTATAAAGATGGCGGTGTAGATATTTTTGTGTTTATAGAGATAGCGGTGTAGATATTTCCATGTTTATACAGGTAGCATTGTAGATATTTCCATGTGTATAGAGATAGCGGTGTAGATATTTCCACATTTATACAGATAGCAGTGTAGATATTTCCATGTTTATACAGATCGTGGTGTACATATTTCCATGCTTATACATATAGCGGTCTAGATATTCCCATATTTATAAAGGTAGCGGTGTAGAAATTTCATGTGTATACAGATCACAGTGTAGATATTTCCATTTTTCTACAGATGGCAGTGTAGATATTTCCAAATTTATACAGATGGCGGTGTAGATATTTCCATATTTATACAGATGGCGGTGTAGATATTTCCATGTTTATAGAGATGGCGGTGTATATATTCCCATGCTTATAGAGATAGCGGTGTAGATATTTCCATATTTTTACAGATGGCTGTGTGGATAATTCCATATATATACAGACGGCAGTGTGGATTTTTCCATCTTTATAGTGATGGTGGTGTAGGTATATCCGTGTTTATACAGACGACTTTGTAGATATTTCCATGTTTATACAGGTGGCGGTGTAGATATTTCCATGTTTATACAGAGAGCGGAGGAACTATTTCCAAGTCTACAGAGATAGCGGTGTAGATATTTCCAAGTTTACACAGACAGCTGTGTAGATATTTCCATGTTTACAAAGATAGTGTTGTAGATATTTCCATGTTTACACAGATAGCGAAGGAGATATTTACGTTTATACAGAGAGCGATGTAGATATTTAAATGTTTATAAAGACAGCGGTGTAGGTATTTCCATGATTATTGAGATAGTGGTGTAGATATTTACATATTTGTACAGATAGCGGTGTAGATATTTCCATGTTTATACAGATGGCGGTGAAGATATTTCCATGTTTATACAGATGGCGGTGTATATAAATCCTTGTGTATACAGAAAGCGGTGCAGATCTTTCCATGTTTATAGAGATTACGGTGCAGATATTTCCATGTTTATAGAGATAGCCCTGTAGGTATTTCCATGTTCACAGATATAGCGGTGTAGATATTCCATGATTATACAGACGTCTGTGTAGATATTTCTATGGGTATACAGATGGCTGTGTAAATATTTCTATATTTATAGAGATGGTGCTGTAGATATTTCCATGTTTATACAGATGACTGTGTAGATATTTACATGTTTATACAGATAGCGGTGTAGATATTTCCAAATTTATGCAGACAGCGGTGTAGATATTTCCATGTTTATGCAGATGGCGGTGTAGATATTTCCATGTTTATAAAGATATCGGTGTAGATATTTCCATGTTTATGCAGATAGCGGTGTAGATATTTCCATGTTTACAGAGATAGCGGTGTAGATATTTCCATCTTTGCACAGATTGTGGTGTAGGTATTTCCATCTTTACACAGATAGTGTTGTAGATATTTCCAAGCTTACAGAGTTAGCTGTGTAGATATTTCCATGTTTACACAGATAGCATTGTAGATATTTCAATGTCTATACAGATAGTGCTGTAGATATTTTCATGTTTATACAGATAGCGGTGTAGATATTTACACGTTTATACGGATAGCACTGTAGATATTTCCATGTTTGTACAGACAGTGATATAGACATTTCCATGTTTATACAGATAGCGGTATAGATATTTCCATGTTTATAGAGATAGCGGTGTAAATATTTCCATGTTTATACAGATGGCTGTGTAGATATTTCCATGTGTATACAGATGGCAGTGTAGATATTTCCATGTTTATAGAGATGGTGGTGTAGATATTTCCATGTTTACAAAGATGACTGTGTAGATATTTGCATGTTTATACAGATGGTGGTGTAGATATTTCCATGTTTATGGAGATAGTGGTGTAGATATTTCCAAGTTTATACAGATAGCGGAGTAGATATTTCCATGTTTATAGAGACAGTGGTGTAGATATTCCCATATTTATACAGATAGCGGTGTAGATATTGCCATCTTTACACAGATAGCGTTGTAGATATTTCCAAGTTTACACAGATAGCTGTGTAGATATGTACATGTTTACACAGATAACGTTGTAGATATATCCATGTTTATACAGATAGCAGTGTAGATATTTCCATGTTTATACAGATAGCGGTGTAGATATTTCCATGTTTATACAGACAGTGTTGTAGACATTTCCATGTTTATACAGAGAGAGATAGAGATATCTCCATGATTATAGAGATAGTGGTGTATATATTTCCATGTTTATACAGATCGCTGTGTACATATTTTCATGTGTATACAGATGGCAGTGTAGATATTTCCATGTTTATAGAGATGGTGGTGTAGATATTTCCATGTTTATACAGATGACTGTGTAGATATTTGCATGGTTATACAGATGGCGGTGTAGGTATTTCCATGTTTGCAGAGATAGCGGTGTAGATATTTCCATATTTGCACAGATTCCGGTGTAGGTATTTCCATCTTTACACAGATAGCGGAGTATATATTTGCAAGTTTAGAAAGATAGCTGTGTAGATATTTCCATGTTTACACAGATAGCGTTGTAGACATTTCCATGTTTATACAGATAGTGGTGTAGATATTTCCATGTTTATACACATAGCGCTGTAGATATTTCCATGTTTATACAGACAGCAGTGTAGATATTTCCAAGTTTACAGTGATAACGGTGTAGATATTTCCAAATTTATATAGATAACGGTGTAGACATTTCCATGTTTATACAGATAGTGGTGTGGATATTTCCATGTGTATACAGATGGCTGTGTAGATATTTCCATGTTTATACAGATAGCGGTGTAGATATTTCCATATTCATGGAGATGGCGGTGTAGATATTTCCATGTTTATAGGGATAGCGGTGTAGATATTTGCATGTTTATACAGATGGCTGTGTAGATATTTCCATGTTTATACAGATGGCAGTTTAGATACTTCCATCTTTATAGAGATGCTGGTGTAGATATTTCCATATTTATACAGATGACTTTGTAGATATTTCCATGTTCATACAGATGGCGGTGTATATATTTCTATGTTTATGCAGATGGCGGTGTAGATATTTCCATGTTTACAGTGATAGCGGTGTAGATATTTCCATCTTTGCCCAGATTGCGGTGCAGATATTTCGATCTTTACACACATAGCTGTGTAGATATTTCCAAGTTTACACAGATAGCACTGTAGATATATCCATGTTTCTACAGTTAGAGGTGTAGATATTTCCGTGTTTACAGAGATAGCGGTGTAGATATTTCCATGTTTATACAGATAGCGGTGTAGATATTTTCATGTTTATACAGATAGCGGAGGAGATATTTCCTTTTTTATACAGATCGTGGCGTAGAAATTTCCATGTTTATTCAGATAGCGTTGAAGACATTTCCATGTCTATACAGGTAGCGGTGTAGATATTTCCATGTATATACAGATCGCAGTGTAGATATTTCCATTTTCCTCAGATGGCAGTGTAGATATTTCCATGATTATAGAGATGGCGGTGTAGATATTTGCATGTGTAAAGAGATGGTGGTGAAAGTATTTCCATTTTTATTGAGATAGTGGTGTAGATATTAACAGCTTTAAACAGATAGCGGTGTTGGTATTTCTATGTTTATACAGATAGCAGTGTAGATATTTCCATGTTTATACAGCTCGTGGTGTAAATATTTCGATGTTTATACAGATGGCGTTGTAGATATTTCCATGTTTATAGAGATAGCGCTGTAGGTATTTCCATGTTTATAGAGATAGCGTTGTAGATATTTCCATGTTTATACAGGTGGCTGTGTAGATATTACCATGTGTATACAGATGGCAGTGAAGATATTTCCATGTTTATAGAGATGGTGTTGTAGATATTTCCACGTTTATGCAGATGACTGTGTAGATATTTGCATGTTCATACTGATGGAGGTGAAGATATTTCCATGTTCATAGAGATAACGTTGTAGATTTTTCCATATTTATACATATAGTCGTGTAGTTATTTCCATGTTTATACAGATGATTGTGTAGATATTTCCATGTTTATTCAGATGGCGGTGTTTATATTTCCATGTTTATGCAGATGACTTCGTGGATATTTCCATGTTTATGCAGATGGCGGTGTAGATATTTCCATGTTTATATGGATAGTGGCGTTGATATTTCCATGTTTACAGAGATAGCGGTTTATATATTTACAAATTTATACAGATAGCCGTGTAGATATATCCATATTTATGCAGATGACAGTGAAGGTATTTCTATGTTTATGCAGATGGTGGTGTAGATATTTCCTTGTTTATACAGATAGCTGTGGAGATATTTCCATGTTTATACCGAAGTCTGTGTAGATATTTCCATGGGTATTCAGATGTCTGTGTAGATATTTCCATATTTATAGAGATGGTGCTGTAGATATTTCCATGTTTATATGGAAGACTTTGTAGATATTTACATGTTTATACAGATAGCGGTGTAGATATTTCCAAGTTTATATGGATAGCGGTGTAGATATTTCCATATTTATGCAGATAGTGGTGTAGATATTTCCATGTTTATACAGATGGCGGTGTAGACATTTCCATGTTTATACAGATGGCAGTCTATATATTTCCATGTTTATACACATAGCAGTGTAGGTATTTCCATGTTTATGCAGATAGCGGTGTAGATATTTCCATATTTCCAGAGGCTGCGGTGTAGATATTTCCATCTTTGCACAGATTGCGGTGTACATATTTCCATCTTTGCACAGATAGTGTTGTAGATATTTCCAAGTTTACACAGATAGCTGTGTAGATATTTCCATGTTTACAGAGATAGCGATGCAGATATATCCATGTTTATACATAAAGCGGTGTAGATATTTCCATGTTTATAAAGATAGCGGTGAAGATATTTCCATGTTAGTACAGACAGTGATGTAGACATTTCTATGTTTATACAGATAGCGGTATAGATATATCCATGTTTGCAGAGATAGCGGTGTAGGTATTTCCATGTTTACACAGATAGCTGTGTAGATTTTTCCATGTTTACACAGGTAGCATTGTAGATATTTCCATATTTATACAGATAGCGGTGTACATATTTCCATGTTTATACAGATAGCGTTGGAGATATTTCCATGTTTATACAGATTGCGGTGGGGCTATTTCCATGTTTATACAGATAGCGGTTTAGATATTTCCATGTTTACACAGATTTCTGTGTAGATATTTCCATGTTTATACAGATGGCTTTGTAGATATTTCCATGTTTATACAGATGACTGTGTAGGTATTTCCATGTTTATACAGATGACGGTGTAGATATTTCCATGTTTATAGAGATAGCCATGCAGATATTTCCATGGTTGTACAGATAGCGGTGTAGACATTTCCATGTCTATAGAGATAGCGGTGTAGATAATTCCATATTTATACAGAAAGCGGTGTTGGTATTTCCGTGTTTATACAGATAGCGGTGTAGATATTTCCACGTTTATACAGCTCGTGGTGTAGATATTTCCACGTTTATACAGATAGCGGTTTAGATATCTCCGTGTTTACACAGATAGTGGTGTAGATAGTTCTATGTTAATGGAGATGGCGGTGTAGATATTTTCATGTTTATGGAGATGGCGGTGTAGATATTTCCATATTTATACATACGGTGGTGTAGATATTTCCATGTTTATACAGATGACTGTGTAGATATTTCCATGTTTACAAGGATGGCGGTGTAGACATTTCCATGTTTATAGGGATTGCGGTGTAGATATTTCCACGTTTATTGAGCTAGCAGTGTAGGTATTTCCATGTTTATACAGATGACTGTGAAGGTATTTCCATGTATATATAAATCGTGGTGTACATATTTCCATCTTTCTACAGATGGTGATGTAGATATTTCCATGTTTATAGACATACCTGTTGAAATATTTCCATGTTTCTACAGATAGCCGTGTAGATATTTCCAGGTTTATACAGATAGCGGTGTAGATATTTCCATGTTAATACAGATCATTCTGTAGGTATTTCCATGTTTTTACAGATCACGGTGTAGATATTTCCATCTTGCTACAGACGGCATTGTAGATATTTCCATGTTCATACAGATGGCGGTCTAGATATTTTCATGTTTATGTACTTGGCAGTGTAGATATTTCCTTGTTTATGTAGATGGCGGTGTAGATATATCCACCTTTATAGAGATGGCGGTGAGTATATTTCCATGTTTAAAGAGATAGCAGTGTAGATATTTCCAAGTTTATACAGATAGCGGTGTAGGTATTTCCATGTTTATAGAGATAGCGGTGTAGATATTTCCATGTTTATACAGATAGTGGTGTAGTTATTTCCACGTTTATACAGATAGCTGTGTAGATATTTCCTTGTTTGTACCGATGGATGTGTAGATATTTCCATGTTTATACAGAGAGCGGTGTTGGTATTTCCATGTTTATACAGATAGTGGTGTACATATTTCCATCTTTTCACAGATGGCAGTGTAGATATTTCCATGTTTATACAGACAGCGGTGTAGATATTTCCATGTTTACTCAGATAGCGGTGTTGGTATATCCATGTTTATACAGATAGCGGTGTACATATTTCCCTGTTTATACAGATCGCGGTGTAGATATTTCCATGCTTATACAGATAGCGGCGTAGATATTTCCATGTTTATACTTGTAGCGGTGTAGATTTTTCCATGTTTATACAGATAATGGTGTAGATATTTCCATGTTTATATAGATAGCGTTGTAGATATTTCCAGGTTTATACAGATAACGCTGTAGATATTTCCACGTTTATACAGATCACAGTGTAGATATTTCCATCTATCTACAGATGGCAGTGTAGATATTTCCATGTTTATCCAGATGGCGGTGTAGATATTTCCATGTTTATATAGATGGTGGTGTAGATATTTCCTTGTTTATGTAGATGGCGGTGAAGATATTTCCATGTTTATAGAGATGACGGTGTATATATTTCCATGTTTATAGAGATAGCGGTGTAGATATTTCCATGTTTATACAGATAGCCGTGTAGGTATTTCCATGTTTATACAGCTCGCGGTGTAGATATTTACATCTTTATACAGATTTCAGTGTAGATATTTCCACGTTTATACAGATGGCGGTGTAGATAGTTCCATGTTTATTGAGATGCCATTGTAGATATTTTCATGTTTACACATATGGCGGTGTAGATAGTTTCATGTTTATAGAGATAGCGGTGTAGATATTTCCATGTTTATACAGATAGCGATATACATATTTCCATGTTTATACAAATAGCATTGTAGATATTACCATGTTTATAGAGATATCCGTGTAGATAGTTCCATGTTTTTACAGATGGGTGTGTAGATATTTCCATATGTATACAGATGGCAGTTTAGATATTTCCATGTTTATACAGATGGAGGTGCAGATATTTCCAGGTTTATACAGATGACTGTGACGATATCTCCATGTTTTTACAGATTGCAGTGTAGATATTTCCAAGTTTATACAGATAGCGGTGTGGATATTTCCATGTTTATACAGATAGCAGTGTAGATGTTTCCATGTTTATAGAGATGGCTGTGTAGATATTTCCATGTTTCTACAGATGGCAGTGTAGATATTTCCATGTTTGTACAGATGGCGGTGTAGGTATTTCTATGTTTATACCGATGACTGTGTAGATATTTCCATGTTTATACAGATAGTGGCGTAGATATTTTCTTGTTTAAATAGATCGTGTTGTAGATATTTCAATCTTTATACAGATGGCAGTGTACATATTTCCAAGTTTATACAGATAGCGGTGTAGATATTTCCATGTTTATACAAATGGTGGTGTAGATAGTTCCATGTTTATGGAGTTGGTGTTGTAGATATTTCCATGTTTATGCTGATGGTCGTGTAGATATTTCCATGTTTATGCAGATGGCGGTGTAGTTATTTCCAAGGTAACAGAGATGGCCGTGTTGATATTTCCGTGTTTATGGAGACTGCGGTGTAGGTATTTCCTTGTTTACTGTGATAGCTCTGTAGATATTTCCGTGTTTATACAGATAGCGGTGTAGATATTTCCATGTTTATACAGATAGCGGTGGTGATATTTCCATATGTATACAGATGGTGGAGTAGCTATTTCCATGTTTATACAGATGATTTTGTAGGTATTTTCATGGTTATACAGATGTCGAAGTAGATATTTTCACGTTTATAGAGATAACGGTGTAGATATTTCCATGTTTATACAGATAGCAGTGTAGACATTTGCAGGTTTATAGGGATAGCGGTGTAGATATTTCCATATTTATACAGATAGCGGTGAAGTTATTTCCATGTTTATATAGATAGCGGGGTAGATATTTCCATGTTTATAGAGATGGCGGTGTAGTTATTTCCATGTTTATAGAGATAGCGGTGTAGATATTTCCATGTTTATACAGATAGTGGTGTAAATATTTCCATGTTTATACAGATAGCGATGTTGGTATTTCCATGTTTATACAGATAGCGGTGTAGATATTTTCATGTTTATACAGATCGTGGTGTAGATATTTCTATATTTATACAGATGGCAATGTAGATATTTCCAAGTTTATAGAGATAGCGGTGAAGATATTTCCATGTTTATACAGATAGTGGTGTAGATATTTCCACGTTTATACAGATGTCGGTGTAGATAGTTCCATGTTTATGGAGAAGGTGGTGTAGATATTTTCATGTTTATAGAGATGGCGGTGTAGATATTTCCATGCTTATACAGATAGCGGTGTAGATATTTCCATGTTTGTACAGATTGCAGTGTAGATATTTCCATGTTTATACTGATATTGGTGTAGGTATTTCCATATTCATACAGATGGCGGTGTAGATATTTCCATGTTTATAAAGATTGCCGTGTAGATACTACCATGTTTTTAGAGAGAGCAGTGTAGGTATTTCCATGTTTATAGAGATAGCAGTGTATATATTTCCATGTTTATACAGATAGCGGTATAGATGTTTCCATGTGTATACAGATAGCGGTGGAGATATTTCCATGTTTATACAGATAGCGTTGTAGATATTTCTGTGTTTATACAGATAGCGGTGAAGATATTTCCATGTTAATACAGATGGCTGTGTAGATATTTCCATGTGCATACCGATGGCAGTGTAGATATTTCCATGTTTATGGAGATGGTTGTGTAAACATTTCCATGTTTATAGAGATAGCTGTGTAGATATTTCCATGTTTATACAGATGGCTGTGTAGTTATTTCCATGTGTATACAGATGGCGGTGTAGATATTTCCATGTTTATAGAGATGGTTGTGTAGATATTTCCATGTTTATACAGATGACTGTGTAGATATTTGCATGTGTATACATATGGCGGTGTAGATATTTCTATGTTTACAGAGATGGCTGTGTAGATATTTCCATGTTTATACAGATGGCAGTGTAGATATTTCCATGTTTATATAGATAGCGGTGTAGATGTTTCCATATTTATACAGATATCGGTGTAGGTATTTCTACGTTTATAGAGATATCGGTGTAGATAATTTCATCTTACAGACAGCGGTGTAGATATTTCCATGTTTATATAGATAGCTGTGTACATATTTATATGTTTATACAGATAGCGGTGTAAATACTTTCATGTTTATACAGATGGCGGTGTAAATATTTTCATGTTTATAGAGATAGCGGTGTAGATATTTCCATCTTTGCAAAGATTGCGGTGTAGTTATTTCCATTCTTACAGAGATAGCTGTGTAGATATTTCCATGTTTACAAAGATAGCATTGTAGTTTTTTCTATGTTTACAAACATGGCTGTGTAGATATTTCCATGTTTATACAGATGTCAGTGTTGATATTTCCATGTTTATAGAGATAGCAGTGTAGATATTTCCACTTTCATAGAGATAGCAGTGTAGATATTTCCATCTTTATGCAGATAGCGGTGTAGATATTTCCATGTTTACACAGATAGAGTTGTAGATATTTCCATGTTTACACAGATAGCGTTTCAGATATTTCCATGTTTATACAGATAGCCTTGTAGACATTTCCATGTCGATGAAGATGGCAGTGTCGATATTTCCATGTTTATGCAGATGGCGGTGTAGATATTTCCTAGTTTGTAGAGATGTCGGTGTAGTTATTTCCATGTTTACAGAGATAGCGGTGTAGATATTTCCATGTTTATATAGATAGCGGCGTAAGTATTTCCATGTTTATAGTGATAGCGGTGTAGATATTTCCCTGTTTAGACACATAGCGGTGCAGATATTTCCATGTTTATAGGGATAGCGGTATTGATATTGCCATGTTTACACAGATAGCTGTGTAGATATTTCCAAGTTTACACAGATAGCTGTGTAGACATTTCCATGTTTACACAGATAGTGTTGTAGATATTTCCATGTTTGTACAGATAGCGGAGTAGATATTTCCACGTTTATACAGATAGTGTTGTAGATATTTCCACATTTATACAGAAAGCTGTGTAGATATTTCCACGTTTATACAGATAGCGGTGTAGATATTTCCATCTTTATGCAGATAGTGGTGTAGATATTTCCATGTTTACACAGATAGCGGTGTAGATATTTCCATGTTTACACAGATAGCGTTGCAGATATTTCCAGGTTTACTGATAGCCGTGTAGATATTTCCATGTGTATTCAAATGGCAGTGTAGATAGTTCCATGTTTATGCAGATGGCGGTGTAGATATTTCCTAGTTTGTAGAGATGGCGGTGTAGATGTTTCCATGTTTGTAGAGATAGCTGTGTAGATATTTCCATGTTTATAGAGATAGAAGTGAAGGTATTTCCATGTTTATACTGATAGCGTTGTAGATATTTCCAAGTTTATACAGATTGCGATGTGGATACTTCCATGTTTATGTGGATAGCGGTGTTGATATCTCCATGTTTATAGGGATAGCGGTGTAGATATTAACATGTTTATACAGATAGCGGTGTAGGTATTTCCATATTTATGCAGATAGCGGTGTTTATATTTCATTGTTTATAGAGATGGCTGTGTAGATATTTCCATGTTTATAAAGATGGCAGTGTAGATATTTCCATGTTTATACAGATGGTGGTGTAGATATTTCCATGTTTATAGAGATGACTGTGTAGGTATCTCCATGTTTATACAGATGTTGTTGTAGATATTTTCATGTTTATAGAGATAGCGCTATAGATATTTCCATGATTATACAGATAGCGGTGTAGACATTTCCATGTTTACAGAGATAATGGTGTAGGTATTTCCATATTTATACAGATAGCAGTGTAGATATTTCCATGATTATATTGGTAGCGCTGTGGATATTTCCATGTTTACAGAGAAACCGGTGTAGATATTTCCATGTTTATAGAAATGGCGGTGTAGCTATTTCCATGTTTATAGAGATATTGGTGTAGATATTTCCACGTTTATACAGATAGCGGTGTAGATATTTCCATGTTTATACAGATAGTGGTGTTGTTATTTCCTTGTTTGTATAGATAGCGATGTAGACATTTCCATGTTTATAGAGCTTGCGGTGTAGATATTTCCATCTTTATACTAATGGCTATGTAGATATTTCCATGTTTATAGAGATGGCGGTGTAGGTTTTTCCATGTTTATAGGGATAGCGTTGTAGATTTTTCCATGTTTATACCGATAGCGGTGTAGATATTTCCATGTTTATACAGATAGCGGTGTAGATATTTCCATGTTTATGCAGATCATCTTGTAGATATTTCCATGTTTATACAGATAGCGGTGTAGATATTTCCATGTTTATACTGATCATCTTGTAGATATTACCCTGTTAATACAGATAGCATTGTAGATATTTCCATGTTTATACAGATGGCGGTGTAGATATTTCCATGTTTATACAGATAACAGTGCAGATAGTTACATTTTTATAGAGATAGCGGTGTAAATATTTCCATATTTATACCGATAATGGTGTAGATATTTCCATGTTTATACAGATAGCGGTGTAGATATTTCCATGTTTATAGAGATAACGGCATAGATATTTCCATGTTTCTGGAGATAGAGGTGTAGCTATTAGCAAGTTTATAGGGATAGCGGTGTAGGTATTTCCATGTTTATACAGATGGCTGTGTAGATAATTCCATGTGTATACAGATGGCAGTGTAGATATTTCCATGTTTATACAGATGGTGGTGTAGACATTTCCAAGTTTATACAGATGACTGTGTAGATATTTCCATGTTTTTACAGATGGCGGTGTAGTTATTTCCATGTTTATACAGATGACTGTGTAGATATTTCTATGTTTTTACAGATGGCGGTGTATAGATTTCCATGTTTATACAGATAGAGTTGTAGATATTTCCATGTTTATATAGATGGCAGTGTAGATATTTCCTTGTTTATGTAGATGTCGTTGTAGATACTTCCATGTTTATAGAGATGGCGGTGTATATATTTCCATGTTTATAGAGATAGTGGTGTAGATATTTCCATGTTTATGGAGATAGAGTTGTAGGTATTTCCATGTTTATAGAGATAGCGTTGTAGATATTTCCATGTTTATACAGATGGTTGTGCGGATATTTCCTTGTGAATACAGACGGCAGTGTAGATATTTCCATGTTTATAGAGATAGCGTTGTTGGTATTTCCATGTTTATAGAGATAGCGGTATAGATAATTCCATGTTTATACAGCTCACGGTGTAGATATTTACATATTTATATAGATGGCGTTGTAAATATTTCCATGTTGATGAAGATGACTGTGTAGATAATTCCATGTTTATAAAGATGGCGGTGTAGATAATTCCTTGTTTATAGAGATAGCGGTGTAGCTATTTCTATGTTTATAGTGATAGCGGTGTAGATATTTCCATGTTTATAGTGATAGCGGTGTAGATATTTCCATGTTTATAGAGATAGCGGTGTGGATATTTCCATGTTTATACAGATAGCAGTGTAGTTATTTCCACTTCTTTACAGATCGCGGTGTAGATATTTCCATGTTTATACAGATTGCAGTGTAGTTATTTCGAGATTTATATAGATGGCGTTGTAGATATTTCCATGTTTACACAGATGGCAGTGCAGATATTTCCATGTTTATGCAGATGGCGGTGTAGATATTTCCATGTTTATGCAGATGACATTGTAGATATTTCCAAGATAATTGAGATGGTGGTGTAGATATTTCCGTGTTTATAGTGATAGTGGTGTAGATATTTACATGTTTATACAGATAGCGGTGTTGATATTTCCATGTTTATAGGGATAGCGGTGTAGATATTTCCATGTTTATAGGGGTAGCGGTGTAGATATTTTCATGTTTAAACAGATAGCTGTGTAGTTATTTCCATGTTTATACAGAGAGCGTTATAGATATTTCCAAGTTTATACAGATGACTTTGTAGATATTTCCAGGTTTATACAGAAGGCGGTGTAGATATTTCCATGTTCATACAGATGATGGTGTATATATTTCAATGTTTATACAGATGACTGTGTAGGTAATTCCATGTTTCTACAGATGGCGGTGTTGACATTTCCAAGTACATAGAGATAGCGGTGAAGGTATTTCCATGTTTATTCAGATGGCATTGTAGCTATTTCCATGTTTATACAGATGGTTGTGCGGATATTTCCTTGTGAATACAGACGGCAGTGTAGATATTTCCATGTTTATGCAGATGATGGTGTAGATATTTCCCTGTTTACACAGATGACTGTGTAGATATTTTCATGTTTTTGCAGATGGCGGTGTAGATATTTCCATGTTGATAGAGATAGTGGTGTAGATATTTCCATGTTTATAAAGATAACTGTGTAGATATTTCCATGTTTATAGAGATAGCGGTGTAGACATTTCCATATTTATACAGAAAGCGGTGTAGATATTTACTTGTTTATACAGATCACGGTGTAGGTGTTTTAAAGTTTATACAGATGTCAGTGAAGGTACTTCCATGTTTATACAGATCGCGGTCTACATATTTCCATGTTTATAAGGATGGCAGTGTAGATATTTCCATGTTTATACAGATGGCGGTGTAGACATTTCCACGTGTACACAGAAGGCGGTGTAGATATTTCCATGTTTATACAGATGGTGGTGTAGGTATTTCCACGTTTATAGAGATAGCGTTGTAGATATTTCTACGTTTATACAGATAGCGTTGTAGTTATTTCCATGTGTATACAGATAGCGGTGTAGACATTTCCACATTTACACAGATAGCGTTGAAGATATTTCCATATTTATACAGATAGCGGTGTAGATATTTCCATGTTTACACAGATAGCTGTGTATATATTTCCATGTTTATACAGATAGCGGTGTAGATATTACCATGTTTACAGGGATAGCGGTGTAGATGTTTGCATGTTTATACAGATAGCGGTGTAAGTATTTCCATGTTTATGCAGATAGCAGTGTAGATATTTCCATGTTTATAGAGATGGCTGTGCAGATATTTCCATGTTTATACAGATGGCGGTGTAGATATTTCCATGTTTATACAGACGGTGGTGTGGATATTATCACGATTACACAGATTACTGTGTAGGTAATTCCATGTTTATACAGATGTCGGTGGCGAAATTTTCATGTTTATAGAGATAGCATTATTGATATTTCCATGTTTATACAGATAGCGGTGCAGACCTTTCCATGTTTCCAGAGATGCTGGTGTAGATATTTCCATATTTATACAGATAGCGGTGTAGATATTTTCACGTTTTAGAAATGGCGGTGTAGCTATTTCCATGTTTATAGAGATATGGGTGTAGATATTTCCATGTTTATAGAGATAACGGTGTAGATATTTCCATGTTTATACAGATATTGGTGTAGATATTTCCATATTCATACAGATGGTGGTGTAGATATTTCCATGTTTATAAAGATTGCCGTGTAGATATTACCATGTTTTTAGAGAGAGCAGTGTAGGTATTTCCATGTTTATAGAGATAGCGGTGTAGTTATTTCCATGTTTATACAGAGAGCAGTGTAGGTATTTCCATGTTTATAGAGATAGCGGTGTAGTTATTTCCATGTTTATACAGATAGCGGTGTAGATATTTCCATGTTTATACTTATATTGGTGTAGATATTTCCATATTCATACAGATGGTGGTGTAGATATTTCCATGTTTATAAAGATTGCCGTGTAGATATTACCATGTTTTTAGAGAGAGCATTGTAGGTATTACCATGTTTATAGAGATAGCGGTGTAGATATTTCCATGTTTATACAGATAGCGGTGTAGATATTTCCATGTTTATACAGGTAGCATTGTAGATATTTCCATGTTTATACAGATCATCTTGTAGATATTTCCATGTTTATACAGATAGCGTTGTAGATATTTCCATGTTTACACACATAGCTGTGTAGATATTTCCATGTTTACCCAAATAGCATTGTATATATTTCCATGTTTATACAGATAGCGGTGTAGATATTTCCATGTTTATAAACATAGCGGTTTAGATATTTCCATGTTTATACAGATTGCGGTGGAGATGTTTCCATGTTTATACAGATAGGGATGTAGATATTTCCATATATATACAGATAGTGTTGTGTATATTTCCAAGTTTATAAAGATAGCAGTGTAGATATTTGCAGGTTTATACAGATAGCGGTGTAGATATTTCCATGTTTATACAGACAGCCGTGTAGATATTTCCATGTTTATAGAGATAGCGGTGTAGAGATTTCCATGTTTATACTGATGGCTGTGAAGATATTTCCATGTGTATACAGATGGCAGTGTTGATATTTCCATGTTTATACTCATGGAGGTGTAGATATTTCCATGTTTATACAGATGGCGGTGAGGATATTTGCATGATTATACAGATGGCGGTGTTGATATTTCCATGTTTATACAGATGGCAGTGTAGATATTTCCATGTTTATACAGATGGCGATGTAGATATTTAGATGTTTATGCAGATGGCGATGTAGACATTTTCATGTATATAGAGATAGCGGTGTAGATATTTCCATATTTATACAGAAAGCGGTGAAGATATTTCCATGTTTATACAGATGACTGTGTAGATATTTTCACGTTTATACAGATGGCAGTGAGGATACTTCCATGTTTATAGAGATAGCGGTGTAGAAATTTTCCTGTTTATACAGATAGCGGTGTAGGTGTTTCCATGTTTATACAGATGGCGGTGTAGATGTTTCCATGTTTATACAGATAGCGGTGTAGATATTTCCATGTCTATAGAGACGACGGTGTAGATATATCCGTGTTTATATAGATGGAGGTGTAGATATTTCCATGTTTATACAGATGGCGGTGTAGATATTTCCATGTTTATACAGATTGCGGTGTAGATATTTCCATGTTTTTGCAGATGGCGGTGTAGATATTTCCATGTTTATAGAGATAGTGTGTATTTTTTCCATGTTTATAGAGATGGCGGTGTAAGTCTTTCCATGTTTACAGAGATAGCGTTGTAGATTTTTCCATGTTTATACAGATAGCAGTGTAGATATTTCCATGATTATACAGATAGCGGTGCAGATATTTCAATGTTTATACAGATCATCTTGTAGATTTTTCCATGTTTATACAGATTGCGTTGTATATATTTCCATGTTTAGACAGATAGCTGTGTAGATATTTCCATGTTTACCCAAATAGCGTTGTATATATTTCCATGTTTATACAGAGAGCGGTGTAGATATTTCCATGTTTATAAACATAGCGGTGTAGATATTTCCATGTTTATACAGATAGCGGTGGAGATGTTTCCATGTTAATACAGATAGCGATGTAGATATTTCCATATTTATACAGATAGCGTTGTGTATATTTCCAAGTTTATACAGATAGCGGTGTAGATATTTCCATGTTTATACAGATAGCGGTGTAGATATTTCCATTTTTATACAGAGAGCACTGTAGGTATTCCCATGTTTATAGAGATAGCAGTGTAGATATTTCCATGTTTATACTGATGGCTGTTTAGATATATCCAAGTGTATACAGATGGCAGTGTAGATATTTCCATCTTTATACTCATGGAGGTGTAGATATTTCCATGTTTATACAGATGACTGTTTAGATATTTCCATGTTTTTACAGATGGATGTGTAGATATTTCCATGTTTATAGAGATGGCGGTGAGGATATTTTCATGATTATACAGATGGCGGTGTTGATATGTCCATGTTTATACAGATGGCGGTGTAAATATTTCCATGTTTATACAGATGGCGGTGTAGATATTTAAATGTTTATGCAGATGGCGGTGTAGATATTTCCATGTTTATACAGATGGCGGTGAATATATTTCCATGTTTACACAGATAGCGGTGTTGATATTTCCATGTTTACACAGAGAGTTGTTTAGATATTTCCATGTTTACACAGATATCATTGTAGATATTTCCATGTTTATACAGACAGCCGTGTAGATATTTCCATGTTTATAGAGATAGCGGTGTAGAGATTTCCATGTTTATACTGATGGCTGTGAAGATATTTCCATGTGTATACAGATGGCAGTGTTGATATTTCCATGTTTATACTCATGGAGGTGTAGATATTTCCATGTTTATACAGATGGCGGTGAGGATATTTGCATGATTATACAGATGGCGGTGTTGATATTTCCATGTTTATACAGATGGCAGTGTAGATATTTCCATGTTTATACAGATGGCGATGTAGATATTTAGATGTTTATGCAGATGGCGATGTAGACATTTTCATGTATATAGAGATAGCGGTGTAGATATTTCCATATTTATACAGAAAGCGGTGAAGATATTTCCATGTTTATACAGATGACTGTGTAGATATTTTCACGTTTATACAGATGGCAGTGAGGATACTTCCATGTTTATAGAGATAGCGGTGTAGAAATTTTCCTGTTTATACAGATAGCGGTGTAGGTGTTTCCATGTTTATACAGATGGCGGTGTAGATGTTTCCATGTTTATACAGATAGCGGTGTAGATATTTCCATGTCTATAGAGACGACGGTGTAGATATATCCGTGTTTATATAGATGGAGGTGTAGATATTTCCATGTTTATACAGATGGCGGTGTAGATATTTCCATGTTTATACAGATTGCGGTGTAGATATTTCCATGTTTTTGCAGATGGCGGTGTAGATATTTCCATGTTTATAGAGATAGTGTATATTTTTTCCATGTTTATAGAGATGGCGGTGTAAGTCTTTCCATGTTTACAGAGATAGCGTTGTAGATTTTTCCATGTTTATACAGATAGCAGTGTAGATATTTCCATGATTATACAGATAGCGGTGCAGATATTTCAATGTTTATACAGATCATCTTGTAGATTTTTCCATGTTTATACAGATTGCGTTGTATATATTTCCATGTTTAGACAGATAGCTGTGTAGATATTTCCATGTTTACCCAAATAGCGTTGTATATATTTCCATGTTTATACAGAGAGCGGTGTAGATATTTCCATGTTTATAAACATAGCGGTGTAGATATTTCCATGTTTATACAGATAGCGGTGGAGATGTTTCCATGTTAATACAGATAGCGATGTAGATATTTCCATATTTATACAGATAGCGTTGTGTATATTTCCAAGTTTATACAGATAGCGGTGTAGATATTTCCATGTTTATACAGATAGCGGTGTAGATATTTCCATTTTTATACAGAGAGCACTGTAGGTATTCCCATGTTTATAGAGATAGCAGTGTAGATATTTCCATGTTTATACTGATGGCTGTTTAGATATATCCAAGTGTATACAGATGGCAGTGTAGATATTTCCATCTTTATACTCATGGAGGTGTAGATATTTCCATGTTTATACAGATGACTGTTTAGATATTTCCATGTTTTTACAGATGGATGTGTAGATATTTCCATGTTTATAGAGATGGCGGTGAGGATATTTTCATGATTATACAGATGGCGGTGTTGATATGTCCATGTTTATACAGATGGCGGTGTAAATATTTCCATGTTTATACAGATGGCGGTGTAGATATTTAAATGTTTATGCAGATGGCGGTGTAGATATTTCCATGTTTATACAGATGGCGGTGAATATATTTCCATGTTTACACAGATAGCGGTGTTGATATTTCCATGTTTACACAGAGAGTTGTTTAGATATTTCCATGTTTACACAGATATCATTGTAGATATTTCCATGTTTATACAGATAGCGGTGTAGATATTTCCATGTTTACACACATAGCGGTGTAGATATTTCCATGTTTATACAGATGGCGGTGAGGATATTTGCATGACTATACAGATGGCGGTGTTGATATTTCCATGTTTTTACAGATGGCGGTGTACACATTTCTAGGTTTATACAGATGGCGGTGTAGGTATTTAGATGTTTATGCAGATGGGGATGTAGATATTTCCATGTTTACAGAGATAGCGGTGTAGACATTTTCCTGTTTATACAGATAGCGATGTAGGTGTTTCCATGTTTATACAGATAGCGATGTAGATATTTCCATGTTTATACAGATAGTGGTGTAGATATTTCCATGTTTATAGAGATGACGGTGAAGATATTTCCGTGTTTATATAGATGGTGGTGTAGATATTTACATGTTTATACAGCTGGCGGTGTAGATATTTCCGTGTTTATACAGATGGCGGTGTAGATATTTCCATGTTTACACAGATAGCGGTGTAGATATTTCCATGTTTACACAGAGAGTTGTTTAGATATTTCCATGTTTACACAGATAGCGGTGTAGACATTTCCACTTTTATAGAGATAGCGGTGTATGTATTTCCATATTTATGCTGATAGCGGTGTAGATATTTCCATGTTTATTGATAGCGGTGTAGATATTTCCATGTTTATACAGATAGCGGTGCAGATATTTACATGTTTATACAGATATCGTTGTAGGTATTTCCATGTTTATACAGATAGTGGTGTAGATATTTCCATATTTATACAGATAGCGGTGGAGATATTTCCATGTTTATACAGATGGAGGTGTAGATATTTCCATGTTTATACAGATGACTGTGTAGTTATTTCCATGTTTATACAGATAGTGGTGTAGGTAATTCCATGTTTATACAGATGGCTGTGTTGATATTCTCATGTGTATACAGATGGCCGTGCAGATAATTCCATGTTGACACAGATGGAGGTTTAGATATTTCCATGTTTCTACAGATGACTCTGTAGATATTTCCATGTTTTTACAGATGGCGGTGTAGATATTTCCATGTTTATACAGATAGCAGTGTAGATATTTCCTTGTTTATACAGATAGCGGTGGAGATATTTCCATGTTTATACAGATAGCGGTGGAGATATTCCACGTTTGTAAACTTTGCGTTGTAGATATTTCCATGTATATGCAGATAGCGGAGTAGATATTTCCATATTTATAGAGATAGCGGTGTAGTTATTTCCATGTTTATTCAGATGGCAGTGTAGATATTTCCTTGTTTATACAGATAGCGGTGTGGCTGTTCCATGTTTATACAGATGGCAGTGTAGATATTTCCATGTTTATACAGATAGTGGTGTAGATATTTCCATGTTTATAAAGATAACCTTGTAGATATTTCCATGTTTATAGAGATAGCGGTGGAGATATTTAAATATTTATAGAGATAGCGGTCGAGATATTTCCATGTTTATACAGACAATGATGTAGATATTTCCATGTTTATACTGATAGCGGTGTAGATATTTCCATGTTTATAGAGATGGCTGTGTAGATAATTCCAGGTTTATGCAGATGGCAGTGAAGATATTTCCATGTTTATACAGATACTGATGTAGGTATTTCCATGTTTACAGAGCTGGAGGTGTAGATATTTCCATCTTCTGACAGATAGCAGTGGGCATATTTGCATGTATACACAGACAGCTGTGTAGATACATCTATCTTTACACAGATAGTGTTGTAGGTATTTCCACGTTTATACAGATTGCGGTGTAGATATTTCCATGTTTATAAAGATAGCGGTGTAGATATTTCCATGTTTATACAGATAGCAGTGGAGATATTTCCATGTTTATACAGATAGTGATGTTGATTTTTCCAAGTTTATACAGATAGTGGTGTAGATATCTCCATGTTTATACAGATAGCGGTAGAGATATTTCCATTTTTACACAGAGAGCGATGTAGACATTTCCAAGTTTACACAGGTAGCGGTTTACATATTTCCACGTTTACAGAGATAGCAGTGTATATATTTCCATGTTTATATTGATGGGTGTGTAGATATTTCCACGTGTATACAGATGGCAGTGTAGATATTTCCATGTTTATACTGATGGAGGTGTAGATAATTCCATGTTTATACAGATGATTGTGTAGATATTTCCATGTTTTCACAGATGGCGGTGTGGATATTCCCATGATTATGCAGATGGTGGTGTTGATATTTCCATGTTTATACAGATAGCGTTGTAGATATTTCCATGTTTATAGAGATAGCGGTGTTGGTATTTCCATGTTTATACAGGTAGCTGTGTAGATATTTCCAGGTTTACACACATAGCGGTGTAGATATTTCCATGTTTATACAGATGGCGGTGAGGATATTTGCATGATTATACAGATGGCGGTGTTAATATTTCCATGTTTATAGAGATAGCGGTGTAGATATTTTCCTGTTTATACAGATAGCGGTGTAGTTGTTTCCATGTTTATACAGATAGTGATGTAGATATTTCCATGTTTATACAGGTAGCGGTGTAGATATTTCCATGTTTATAGAGATGACGGTGTTGATATTTCCGTGTTTATGTAGATGGCGGTGTAGATATTTCCATGTTTATACAGATGGCGGTGTATATATTTCCATGATTATACAGATTGCGGTTTAGATATTTCCATGTTTTTGCAGATGGCGGTGAAGATATTTCCATGTTTATAGAGATTTCAGTGTAGATATTTCCATGTTTATAGAGATGGCGGTGTAAGTCTTTCCATGTTTACAGAGATAGCATTGTAGATTTTTCCATGTTTATACAGATAGCGGTGTAGATATTTCCATGTTTATACAGATAGCGGTGTAGATATTTCTATGTTTATACAGATCATCTTGTAGATATTTCCATGTTTATACAGATAGTGTTGTAGATATTTCCATGTTTACACAGATAGCTGTGTAGATATTTCCATGTTTACCCAAATAACGTTGTGTATACTTCCATGTTTATACTGATAGCGGTGTAGATATTTCCATGTTTATAAACATAGCGGTGTACATATTTCCATGTTTATACAGATAGCGGTGGAGATGTTTCCATGTTTATACATATAGCGATGTAGATATTTCCATATTTATACAGATAGTGTTGTGTATATTTCCAAGTTTATACAGATAGCGTTGTAGATATTTCCATGTTTATACAGATAGCGGTGTAGATATTTCCATGTTTATACAGAGAGACGTGTAGGTATTTCCATGTTTATAGATATAGCGGAGTAGATATTTCCATGTTTATACTGATGGCTGTGTAGATATTTCCAAGTGTATACAGATGGCAGTGTAGATATTTCCATGTTTATACTCATGGAGGTGTAGATATGTCCATGTTTATACAGATGACAGTCTAGATATTTCCATGTTTTTACAAATGGATGTCTAGATATTTCCATCTTTATACAGAAGGCGGTGAGGATATTTTCATGATTATACAGATGGTGGTGTAGATATTTCCATGTTTATACAGATGGCGGTGTAAATATTTAGATGTTTATGCAGATGGCGATGTAGATATTTTCATGTTTATAGAGATAGCGGTGTAGATATTTCCATATTTATACAGAAAGCGGTGTAGATATTTCCATGTTTATAGAGATGGCTGTGTAGATATTTTCACGTTTATACAGATGGCGGTGTAGATATTTCCATGTTTATAGAGACAGCAGTGTAGATATTTTCCCGTTTAAAGAGTCAGCAGTGTAGATATTTCCAGGTTTATACAGATAGTGGTGTAGATATTTCCATCTTTGCACAGATTGTGGTGTAGATATTTCCATCTTAACACAGACAGCAGTGTAGATATTTCCATGTTTACAGAGACAGCTGTGTAGATATTTCCATGTTTACACAGATAGCCTTGTAGATATTTCCATATTTACAGATAGCGATGTAGATATTTCCATGTTTATACGGATAGCGGTGTAGATATTTCCGTGTTTATACAGATAGCGGTGGAGATATTTCCATGTATGTACAGATAGCGATGTAGATATTTCCATGTTTATAAAGATAGCGGTGTAGTTATTTCTGTGTTTATAACGATAGCGGTGTAGATATTTCCATGCTTATACAGAAAGCGGTGTAGATATTTCCATGTTTATAGAGATGGCTGTGTAGATATTTCCATGATTATACAGATGGCAGTGTAGGTATTTCCGTGTTTATATAGATGGCGGTGTAGATAATTCCATATTTATAGAGATAGCCATGTAGATATTTCTAAGTTTATGCAGATAGCGGTGTACACATTTCCAAGTTTATAGAGATAGCGGTGTAGATATTTCCATATTTATGCAGATAGAGTTGTAGATAATTCCATGTTTATACAGAGAGCAGTGTAAGTATTTCCATGCTTATACAGATAGTGGTGAAGTTATTTCCATGTTTATACAGATCGTGTTGCAGATATTTCCATGTTTATACAGATGACTGTGTAGGTATTTCCGTGTTTTTACACATGGCGGTGTAGATATTTCCATGTTTATACAGATAGCAGTGTGGCTATTTCCATTTTTATACAGATAGCGATGTAGATATTTCCATGTTTATAGAGATGTCTGTGTACATATTTCCATGTTTATACAGATAGCGGTGTAGACATTTCCATATTTATAGAGATAGATGTGTACTTATTTCCATATTTATACTGATAGCGGTGTAGATATTTCCATGTTTATACAGATAGCGGTGTATTTTTTCCATGTTTATACAGATGACTGTGTGTATATTTCCATGATTATACAGATGACGGTGGAGATATTTCCATGTTTATAGAGATTGCGGTGTAGACATTTCCATGTTTATACAGATAGCCGTGTAGATATTTCCATGTTTATAGAGACAGCGGTGGAGATATTTCCATGTTTATACAGATAACGATGTAGATATTTTCATGTTTATACAGATAGCTGTGGAGATATTTCCATGTTTATACACATGGCTGTTTGGATATTTCCATGTGTATACAGAAGGCAGTGTAGATATTTCCACGTTTACACAGATGAAGGAGTAGATATTTCCATTTTTATACAGATAGCGGTGGAGATATTTCCATGTTTGTACATATAGCAGTGTAGACATTTCCATGTTTATAGAGATAGCGGTGTACATATTTCCATATTTATACATGTAGTGGGATATATATTTCCATGTTTATACAGATAGCAGTGTAGATATTTCCAGGTTTATACAGATAGCGGTGTGGCTCCTTCCATGTTTATAAAGATGGCAGTGTAGGTATTTCCATTTTTACACAGATAGCGATGTTGATATTTCCATCTTTATACAGATAGCGGTGTAGATATTTCCATGTTTATACAGATAGCGGTGTACATACTTCCATTTTTATAGAGATGACGGTGTAGATATTTCCATGTTTATACAGATAGCGGTGGAGATATTTCCATGTTTATAGAGATAGCGGTGTAGATATTTCCAATTTCGTACAGATGGCGGTGTAGATATTTCCGTGTTTATAGAGATGGCTGTGTAGATATTTCCATGTTTATACAGATAGCGGTGTGGATGTTTCCATGTTTATACAGATAGCGGTGAAGGTTTTTCCATGTTTATACAGATAGCGGTGTAGATATATCTATGTCCATCCAGATCATGGTGTAGATATTTCCAAGTTTTCACAGATAGTGGTGTAGATATTTCCAAGTTTATACAGATAGCAGTGTAGATATTTCCATATTTAAAGAGATAGAGGTGCAGATTTCCGTATTTGCACGGATTGCGGTGTAGATATTTCCATCTTCACACAGATAGCGGTGTACATATTTGCATGTTTACACAGACAGCTGTGTAGATGTTTCCATGTTTACACAGATAGTGTTGTAGATATTACCATGTTAACACAGATAGCTGTGTAGATATTTCCATCTTTGCACAGACTGCGGTGTAGATATTTCCATCTTTACACAGATAGCGGGGAAGATATTTCCATGTTTATACAGATTGCAGTGTAGAAATTTCCATGTTTACTCAGATAGCGTTGTAGATATTTGCATGTTTATACAGATAGCGGAGGAGATATTTCCATGTTTATACAGATAGCGGTGTAGATATTTCCATGTTTATACAGATAGCAGTGGAGATATTTCCATGTTTATACTGATGGCGGTGGAGATATTTCCATGTTTATACTGATGGCAGTGTAGATATTTCCATGTTTTCACATATGGTGGTTTAGATATTTCCATGTTTCTACTGATGACTGTGTAGTTATTTCCATGTTTATGCAGATGGCGGTTTAGATATTTCCATGTTCATACAGATAGCCATGTAGATATTTCCATGCTTCTACAGATAGCTTTGTAGAAATTTCCATGTTTATACAGATAGCGGTGTAGGTATTTCGATATTTATACAGATAGCGGTGTAAATATTTCTATGTTTATACAAATAACGGTGTAGATATTTCCATGTTTATACAGATAGCGGTGTAGTTATTTCCATGTTTATACAGATGACTGTGTATATATTTCCATGTTTATACAGATGGCGGTGTAGATATTTCCATGTTTATAGAGATAGCCATGTAGATATTTCCGTGTTCATACACATAGCGGTGTAGATATATCCATGTTTATACAGATCGTGGAGTACATATATTCATGTTTATACAGGTAGCGGTGTAGGTATTTCCATGTTTACAGACATGCAGGTGTAGATATTTCCATCTTCAGACAGATAGCAGTGTGCATATTTGCATGTTTACACAGACAGATGTGTAGATATATCTATCTTTACACAGATAGTTTTGTAGGTATTACCATGTTTATACAGATTGCGGTGTAGATATTTCCATGTTTATAAAGATAGCGGTGTAGATATTTCCATGTTTATACAGATAGCGGTGGAGATATTTCCATGTTTATACTGATAGCGATGTTGATATTTCCAAGTTTATACAGATAGCGGTGTAGATAAGCCCATGTTTATACAGATAGCGGTAGAGATATTTCCATTTTTACACAGAGAGCGATGTAGATATTTCCAAGTTTGCACAGATAGCGGTTTAGATATTTCCACGTTTACAGAGATAGCAGTGTATATATTTCCATGTTTATATTGATGGGTGTGTAGATATTTCCATGTGTATACAGTTGGCAGTGTAGATATTTCCATGTTTATACTGATGGAGGTGTAGATATTTCCATGTTTATACAGCTGATTGTGTGGATATTTCCATGTTTTTACAGATGGCGGTGTGGATATTTCCATGATTATACAGATGGCGGTGTTGATATTTCCATGTTTATACAGATAGCGTTGTAGATATTTCCATGTTTATAGAGATAGCGGTGTTGGTATTCCCATGTTTATACAGGTAGCATTGTAGATATTTCCAGGTTTATACAGCTTGTGGTGTCGATATTTCCATCTTTATACAGATGGCATTGTAGATATTTCCATGTTTATAGAGATAGCGGTGTACATATTTCCATGTTTTTACATATAGCATTGTAAATATTTCCATGTTTATAGAGATAGCGGTGTAAATATTTCCATGTTTATACAGATAACAGTTTAAATGTTTACACATTTACAGAGATAGCAGTGTAGATATTTCCACGTTTATACAGAAAGTGGTGTAGGTATTTCCACGTTTATACACATAGCTATGTAGATATTTCCAAGTTTATAGATATAGCGGTGTAGATATTTCCACGTTTATACACATAGCGGTGTACTTATTTCCACGTTTATAGAGATAGCGGTGTAGATATTTCCACGTTTATACAGATAGCCTTGTAGATATTTCCTTGTTTATACAGATGGTGGTGTAGATATTTCCATGTTTATACAGATGGCGCTGTATATATTTCCATGTTTATACAGATGGAGGAGTAGATATTTCCATGTTTATACAGATAGCGGTGTAGCTATTACCATGTTTACACAGATAGCAGTGTAGATATTTCCATCTTTGCACAGATTGCGGTGTAGTTATTTACATCTTTACACAGATAGCGGTGTAGATATTTCCATGTTTACACTGATAGTGGTGTAGATATTTCTATGTTTGCCCAGATAGCGTTGTAGATATTTGCATGTTTATACAGATAGCGGTGTAGATATTTCCATTTTTATACAGATAATGGTGTAGATGTTTCCATGTTTATTCAGATAGCGGTGGAGATATTTCCAAGTTTATATTGATCGCCATGTAGATATTTCCATGTTTTTACAGATAGCTGTGTAGACATTTCTATGTTTATAGAGATAGCAGTGTAGATATTTCCATATTTATACAGATAGCAGTGAAGGTATTTCCATGTTCATACAGATAGCCGTGTAGACGTTTCCATGTTTATACAGAAAGCGGTGTAGATATTTCCATGTTTATACAGATCGTGGTGTAGATATTTCCATGTTTATATTGATAGCGGTGTAGATATTTCCATGTTTATACAGGTAGCGGTGTAGATATTGCCATGTTTATACAGATTGCGGTGTTGACATTTCCATCTTTCTACAGATGGCAGCGTAGATATTTCTATGTTTACACAGAAATCCGTGTAGGTATTTCCATGTTTATACAGATGGTTGTGTAGTTATTTCCATGTTTATACAGATGACTGTGTATATATTTCCATGTATATACAGATGACGTTGGAGATATTTCTATGTTTATAGAGATTGCAGTGTAGATATTTCCATGTGTATACAGAGAGCTATGTAGATATTTCCATGTTTATACAGATGGAGGTGTAGATTCTTCCTTGTTTCTACAGATGACTGTGTAGATATTTCCATGTTTTTACACATGTCGGTGTAGATATTTCCATGTGTATAGATATACCCATGTAGATATTTCCATGTTTATACAGACAGCCGTGTAGACATTTCCATGTTTATAGAGATAGCGGTGTAGACATTTCCATATTTACACAGATAGCGTTGTAGATATTTTCATGTTTATACCGATAGCGGTGTAGATATTTCCATGTTTATACAGATGACTGTGTAGGTATGTCCATGTTTATAGATATGGCGGTGGAGATATTTCCATGTTTATAGAGATAGCCATGTAGATATTTCCATGTTTAAACAGAGAGTGGTGTAGACATTTCAATGTTTATGGACATAGCAGTGTAGGTATTTCCAAATTTAGACAGATGGCGGTGTAGATATTTCCATGTTTATTGAGATAGCCATGTAGATATTTCCATGTTTATACAGATAGCGGTGTAGACATTTCCACTTTATAGAGATAGCGGTGTATGTATTTCCATATTTATGCTGATAGCGGTGTAGATATTTCCATGTTTATTCAGATAGCGGTGTAGATATTTCCATGTTTATACAGAGAGCGGTGCAGATATTTACATGTTTATACAGATATCGTTGTAGGTATTTCCATGTTTATACAGATAGTGGTGTAGATATTTCCATATTTATACAGATAGCAGTGGAGATATTGCCATGTTTATACAGATGGAGGTGTAGATATTTCCATGTTTATACAGATGACTGTGTAGGTATTTCCATGTTTATACAGATAGTGGTGTAGGTAATTCCATGTTTATACACATGGCTGTGTTGATATTTTCATGTGTATACAGATGGCAGTGCAGATAATTCCATGTTGACACAGATGGAGGTTTAGATATTTCCATGTTTCTACAGATGACTCTGTAGATATTTCCATGTTTTTACAGATGGCGGTGTAGATATTTCCATGTTTATACAGATAGCGTTGTGGCTATTTCCATGTTTATAGAGATAGCAATGTAGATATTTCCATGTTTATACAGATAGCAGTGTAGATATTTCCTTGTTTATACAGATAGCGGTGGAGGTATTTCCATGTTTATACAGATAGCGGTGGAGATATTCCATGTTTGTAAACTTTGCGTTGTAGATATTTCCATGTATATGCAGATAGCAGTGTAGATATTTCCATATTTATAGAGATAGCGGTGTAGTTATTTCCATGTTTATTCAGATGGCGGTGTAGATATTTCCTTGTTTATACTGATAGCTGTGTGGCTGATCCATGTTTATACAGATGGCAGTGTAGATATTTCCATGTTTATACAGATAGTGGTGTAGATATTTCCATGTTTATAAAGATAACCTTGTAGATATTTCCATGTTTATAGAGATAGCGGTGGAGATATTTCCATATTTATAGAGATAGTGGTCGAGATATTTCCATGTTTATACAGATAATGATGTAGATATTTCCATGTTTATACTGATAGCGGTGTAGATATTTCCATGTTTATAGAGATGGCTGTGTAGATAATTCCATGTTTATGCAGATGGCATTGAAGATATTTCCATGTTTATACAGATACTGATGTAGGTATTTCCATGTTTATACAGAAGACTGTGTAGGTATTTACATGTTTATAGATATGGCGGTGGAGATATTTCCATGCTTATACAGATTTCGGTGTAGATATTTCCATGTTTATACAGATGGAGGTGTAGATATTTCCATGTTTCTACAGATGACTGTGTAGATATTTCCATGTTTTTACAGATGGCAGTGAAGATATTTCTATGTTTACACAGATAGCGGTGTAGGTATTTCCATGTTTACAGAGATGGAGGTGTAGATATTTCCATCATCTGACAGATAGCAGTGGGCATATTTGCATGTTGACACAGACAGCTGTGTAGATACATCTATCTTTACACAGATAGTGTTGTAGATATTTCCATGTTTTTACAGATTGCGTTGTAGATATTTCCATGTTTATAAAGATAGCGGTGTAGATATTTCCATGTTTATACAGATAGCGGTGGAGATATTTCCATGTTTATACAGATAGCGATGTTGATATTTCCAAGTTTATACAGATAGCGGTGTAGATATCTCCGTGTTTATACAGATAGCGGTAGAGATATTTCCATTTTTACACAGAGAGCGATGTAGATATTTCCAAGTTTACACAGATAGCGGTTTAGATATTCCCACGTTTACAGAGATAGCAGTGTATATATTTCCATGTTTATATTGATGGGTGTGTAGATATTTCCATGTGTATACAGATGGCAGTGTAGAAATTTCCATGTTTATACTGATGGAGGTGTAGATAATTCCATGTTTATACAGATGATTGTGTAGATATTTCCATGTTTTTACAGATGGCGGTGTGGATATTTCCATGATTATACAGATGGCGGTGTTGATATTTCCATGTTTATACAGATAGCGTTGTAGATAGTTCCATGTTTATAGAGATAGCGGTGTTGGTATTTCCAAGTTTATACGGGTAGCGGTGTAGATATTTCCAGGTTTATACAGCTTGCGGTGTTGATGTTTCCATCTTTATACAGATGGCATTGTAGATATTTCCATGTTTATAGAGATAGCGGTTTTGATATTTCACATTTATACAGATAGCGGTGTAGATATTTCCATGTTTATACAGATTGCGGTGTAGATATTTCCATGTTTATACAGATAGCAGTGTAGATATTTCCACGTTTATACAGATGGCGGTGCAGATATTTCCATATTTCTGCAAATGGCAGCGTAGATATTTCCAGGTTTATAGAGATGGCGGTGTATATATTTCCATGTTTATATAGATGGCAATGTAGATTATTTCTTGTTTATGTAGATGGCGTTTTAGATATCTCCATGTTTAAAGAGATGGCGGTGTATATATTTCCATGTTGATGGAGATAGCGGTGTAGATATTTCCATGTTTATAGAGATAGCAGTGTAGTTATTGCCATGTTTAAACAGATAGCGTTGTAGATATTTTCATATTTCTACAGATGAGTGTGTAGATATTTCCATGTTCGTACAGATGGCAGTGTAGATATTTCCATGTTTATAGAGATAGCGGTGTAGATATTTTCATGTTTATACAGATTGGGGTGGAGGTATGTCCATGTTTATACAGATAGCAATGGAGATATTTCCACGTTAATACACTTAGCGGTGTAGATATTTCCATGTTGATACAGATAGCGGTGTAGATATTTCCATGTTTATACAGATGGCTGTGTCGATATTTCCATGTTTATGCAGATTTCTCTGTAGATATTTCCATGTTTATATAGATGACAGTGTAGATATTTCCAGCTTTATACAGATGACTGTGTAGATATTTCCGTGTTAATACAGATGGCGGTGTAGATATTTCCATGTTTATAGAGATAGCTGTGTAGATATTTCCATGTTTATTGAGATAGCGGTGTAAATATTTCCATATTTTTACAGATGGAGTAGATATTTCCATGTTTTTACAGTTAGCGGTGTAGTTATTTCCATCTTTATTCAGAGAGTGCTGTACATATTTCCATGTTTATACACATCCCTGTGTAGATATTTCCATGTTTATACTGATAACGTTGTAGATATTTCCATCTTTATATAACGGTGGTGTAGATATTTTCATGTTCCTACACATGACTGTGTAGTTATTTCCATGTTTATACAGATGGCGGTGTAGATACTTCCATATTTATAGAGATAGCATTGTAGATATTTCCAGGTTTATACAGATCGTGGTGTAGATATTTCCATGTTTATACAGATACAGGTGTAGGTATTTCCATATTTATACAGACTGCAGTGTAGGTATTTCTATGTTTATACAGATAGCAGTGTAGATATTTCCATGTATGTACAGATGGCGGTGTTGATATTTCCATCTGTACACAGATTTCCGTGTAGATATTTCCATCTTTATACAGATGGCGTTGTAGATATTTCCATGGATATGCAGATGGCGGTGTGGATATTTCCATGTTTATAGAGATAGCGGTGTAGGTATTTCCATGTTTATAGACATAGCGGTGTAGATATTTCCATGTTTATACAGACTGCAGTGTCGGTATTTCTATGTTTATAAGATAGCGGTGTAGATATTTCCATATTTGTACAGATGGCGGTGTTGATATTTCCATCTGTACACAGATTGCCGTGTAGATATTTCCATCTTTATACAGATGGCATTGTATATATTTCCATGGATATGCAGATGGCGGTGTAGGTATTTCCATGTTTATAGACATAGCGGTGTAGGTATTTCCATGTTTATATGGATGGCGTTGTAGATATTTCCATGTTTTTACCAACAGCGGTGTTGGTATTTCCACGTTTATACAGACAGCGATGTAGATATTTCTATGTTTATACAGCTCACGGTGCAGATATTTATATCTTTATACAGATGGCATTGTAGATATTTCCTTATTCACACAGATGGCGGTGTAGATGTTTCCATGTTTATACAGATGGCGGAGTAGTTACTTCCATGTTTATGGAGATGGCAGTGTAGATATTTTCATGTTTATAGAGATGGCGGTGTAGATGTTTCCATGTTTATAGAGATACCAGTGTAGATATTTACATGTTTATACAGATGGCTGTGTAGATATTTCCATGTGTATACAGATGGTATTGTAGATATTTCCATGTTTATACAGATGACTGTATAGGTATTTCCATGTTTTTACAGATGGCAGTGCAGATATTTCCATGTTTATAGAGATAGCGGTGTAGATATTTCCATGTTTGTACAGATGGCGGTACTGATATTTCCATCTATACACAGATGGCCGTGTAGATATTTCCATGTTTATACAGATGGCGGCGTAGATATTTCCATGGACATGCAGATGGTGGTGTAGATATTTCCGTGTTTATACACATGGCGGGGTAGATACTTCCATCTTTATGGAGATGGCAGTGTAGATATTTTCATGTTTATAGAGATGGCGGAGTAGATATTTCCATATTTATAGAGATAGCGGTGTAGATATTTCCATCTTTCTACAGATGGCAGTGTAGATATTTCCATGTTTATACAGATGGCGGTGTAGATATTTCCATATTTATACAGATGTCTGTGTAGATATTTCCAAGTGTATACAGATGGAATTGTAGGTATTTCCATGTTTATACAGACGGTGGTGTAGATATTTCCATGTTTATTCAGATGTCTGTCTAGATATTTCCATGTTTCTACAGACAGCAGTGTGGATATTTCAATGTTTATAGAGATGGCGCTGTAGATATTTCCATGTTTATACAGATAATGGTGGAGATATTTCCACGTTTATAAAGAGAGCAGTGGAGATATTTTTATGTTTATACACAAAGCGGTGTACATACTTCCATGTTTATAGAGACAGCGGTGTAGGTATTTCCATGTTTATACAGATATCGGTACAGTTATTTCCATGTTTATATGGATGCCTATGCAGATATCTCCATATTTATACAGAGGGCTGTGTAGATATTTCTATGTTTATACAGATGGCAGTGTAGATATTTCCATGTTCCTACACATGACTGTGTAGATATTTCCATGTTTATACAGATGGCTTTGTAGATATTTCCATGTCTATAGAGATAGCGGTACAGATATTTCCATGTTTTTAAATATAGCGGTGTATATATCCATGTTTATACAGATCGTGTTGTAAATATTTCCATGTTAATACAGATACCGGTGTAGATATTTCCATGTTTATACAGACCGCAATGTATATATTTCCATGTTTATAGAGGTAGAAGTGTAGATATTTCCAAGTTTGTACAGATGGCAGTGTTGAAGTTTCCATCTATACACAGATTGCCGTGTAGGTATTTCCATGTTTATAGAGATGACATTGTAGATATTTTCATGTTTATACAGATGGTTGTGTAGATATTTCCATGTTTACACAGATGAATGTGTGGGTATTTCCATGTTTATACAGATGGCGGTATAGATATTTCCATGTTTATAGAGATAGCGGAGTAGATATTTCCATATTTATACAGATAACGGTGTAGAAATTTCCATGTTTATACAGATAGCGTTGTAAATATTTCCATGTTTATACAAGTTACGTTGTAGATATTTCCTTGTTTATACAAATAGCGGTGTAGTTATTTCCATGTTTATACAGATAGCGGCGTAGATATTTCCATGTATATACAGATGGCTGTGTAGATATTTCCATGTTTATGCAGATGGCATTGTAGATATTTCCATGTTTATACAGATGACTTTGTAGGTATTTCCATGTTTATTCAGATGGCGGTGTAGATATTTCCTTGTTTATACAAATATCGGTGTAGTTATTTCCATGTTTATACAGATAGCGGTGTAGATATTTCCATGTTTATACAGATCACGGTGTAGATATTTCCATGTTTATAAAGATCGCGGAGTAGATATTTCCATGTTTATACAGATAGCGTTGTAGATATTTCCATGTTTATACAGATAGCGGTGTAGATATTTCCATGTTTACACAGATTGCTGTGTAGATATTTCCATCTTTCTACAGATGGCATTGTAGATATTTCCATGTTTATACAGATGGTGGTGTAGATATTTCCATGTTTGTACAGATGGCGGTGTTGATATTTCCATCTATACACAGATGGCCATGTAGATATTTCGTGTTTATACAGATGGCGGCGTAGATATTTCCATGTATATACAGATGGCGGAGTAGATATTTCCATGTTTATACAGATAGCGGTGTAGGTATTTCCATGTTAAAACAGATGGTGGTGTAGATATTTCCGTGTTTATACACATGGCGGAGTAGATATTTCCATCTTTATGGAGATGGCAGTGTAGATATTTTCATGTTTATAGAGATGTCGGTGTAGATATTTCCATATTTATAGAGATAGCGGTGTAGATATTTCCATCTTTCTACAGATGGCAGTGTAGATAATTCCATGTTTATACAGATGGCCGTGTAGATATTTCCATGTGTATACAGATGGTATTGTAGGTATTTCCATGTTTATACAGATAGCGGTGCAGATATTTTCAGGTTTACACAGATGCCTATGCAGATATTTCCATATTTATACAGAGGGCTGTGTAGATATTTCTATGTTTATACAGATGGAAGTGTAGATATTTAAATGTTCCTACACATGCCTGTGTAGGTATTTCCATGTTTATACAGATGTCTTTGTAGATATTTCCATGTTTATAGAGATAGCGGTGCAGACATTTCCATGTTTATACAGATACCGGTGTATATATTTCCATGATTATACAGATCATGGTGTAGATATTTCCATGATTATGCAGATACCGGTGTAGATATTTCCATGTTTATACAGACCGCAGTGTAGATATTCCCATGTTTAGAGTGATAGCAGTGTAGATATTTCCATGTTTGTACAGATGGCGGTGTTGATGTTTCCACCTATACACAGATTGCTGTGTAGGTATTTCCATGTGTATACAGATGGTATTGTAGATATTTCCATGTTTATACAGATGGTTGTGTAGATATTTCCATGTTTACACAGATGACTGTTTAGGTATTTCCAAGTTTATACAGATGGCGGTGTAGATATTTCCATGTTTATAGAGATAGCGGTGTAGATATTTCCATATTTATACAGATAACGGTGTAGAAATTTCCATGTTTATACAGATAGCGGTGTAAATATTTCCATGTTTATACAAGTCACGGTGTAGATATTTCCCTGTTCATACAAATAGTGGTGTAGTTATTTCCATGTTTATACAGATAGTGGTGTAGATATTTCCATGTATATACAGATGGCTGTGTAGATATTTCCATGTTTATACAGATGGCTTTGTAGATATTTCCATGTTTATACAGATGACATTGTAGGTATTTCCAAGTTTATACAGATGGCGGTGTAGATATTTCCATGTTTATAGAGATAGCTTTGTAGATATTTCCATGTTTATACAGATCGTGATATAGATATTTCCATGTTTATACAGATATCGGTGTAGATATTTCCATGTTTATACACATGGCTTTGAAGATATTTCCATGTTTATACAGATGACATTGTAGGTATTTCCATGTTTACACAGATGACGGTGTAGATATTTCCATGTTTATAGAGATAGCTTTGTAGATATTTCCATGTTTATACAGATCGCGGTGTACATATTTCCATGTTTATGCAGATAGCGGTGTAGATATTTCCATGTTTATACAGATAGCGGTGTATATATTTCCATGTTTATAGAGATAGCGGTGTAGTTATTTCCATGTTTATAGACATAGCGGTGTAGATATTTTCATGTTTATATAGATGGCATTGTAGATATTTCTATGTTTATACCAATAGCGGTTTTGGTATTTCCACGTTTATACAGACAGCGATGTAGATATTTCTATGTTTATGCAGCTCACGGTGCAGATATTTATATCTTTATACAGATGGCATTGTAGATATTTCCTTATTCACACAGATGGCGGTGTAGATGTTTCCATGTTTATACAGATGGCGGAGTAGTTACTTCCATGTTTATGGAGATGGCAGTGTAGATATTTTCATGTTTATAGAGATGGCGGTGTAGATGTTTCCATGTTTATAGAGATACCAGTGTAGATATTTACACGTTTATACAGATGGCTGTGTAGATATTTCCATGGGTATACAGATGGCATTGTAGATATTTCCATGTTTATACAGATGACTGTATAGGTATTTCCATGTTTTTACAGATGGCAGTGCAGATATTTCCATGTTTATAGAGATAGCGGTGTAGATATTTCCATGTTTGTACAGATGGCGGTACTGATATTTCCATCTATACACAGATGGCCGTGTAGATATTTCCATGTTTATACAGATGGCGGCGTAGATATTTCCATGTTTACACAGATGGTGGTGTAGATATTTCCGTGTTTATACACATGGCGGAGTAGATACTTCCATCTTTATGGAGATGGCAGTGTAGATATTTTCATGTTTATAGAGATTGCGGTGTAGATATTTCCATATTTATAGAGATAGCGGTGTAGATATTTCCATCTTTCTACAGATGGCAGTGTAGATATTTCCATGTTTATACAGATGGCGGTGTAGATATTTCCATATTTATACAGATGTCTGTGTAGATATTTCCAAGTGTATACAGATGGAATTGTAGGTATTTCCATGTTTATACAGACGGTGGTGTAGATATTTCCATGTTTATTCAGATGTCTGTCTAGATATTTCCATGTTTCTACAGACAGCAGTGTGGATATTTCAATGTTTATAGAGATGGCGCTGTAGATATTTCCATGTTTATACAGATAACGGTGGAGATATTTCCACGTTTATACAGAGAGCAGTGGAGATATTTTTATGTTTATACACAAAGCGGTGTACAGACTTCCATGTTTATAGAGACAGCGGTGTAGGTATTTCCATGTTTATACAGATATCGGTACAGTTATTTCCATGTTTATATGGATGCCTATGCAGACATCTCCATATTTATACAGAGGGCTGTGTAGGTATTTCTATGTTTATACAGATGGCAGTGTAGATATTTCCATGTTCCTACACATGACTGTGTAGTTATTTCCATGTTTATACAGATGGCTTTGTAGATAATTCCATGTCTATAGAGATAGCGGTACAGATATTTCCATGTTTTTAAATATAGCGGTGTATATATTTCCATGTTTATACAGATCGTGTTGTAAATATTTCCATGTTAATACAGATACCGGTGTAGATATTTCCATGTTTATACAGACCGCAATGTATATATTTCCATGTTTATAGAGGTAGCAGTGTAGATATTTCCAAGTTTGTACAGATGGCAGTGTTGAAGTTTCCATCTATACACAGATTGCCGTGTAGGTATTTCCATGTGTATACAGATGACATTGTAGATATTTTCATGTTTATACAGATGGTTGTGTAGATATTTCCATGTTTACACAGATGAATGTGTGGGTATTTCCATGTTTATACAGATGGCGGTATAGATATTTGCATGTTTATAGAGATAGCGGAGTAGATATTTCCATATTTATACAGATAACGGTGTAGAAATTTCCATGTTTATACAGATAGCGTTGTAAATATTTCCATGTTTATACAAGTTACGTTGTAGATATTTCCTTGTTTATACAAATAGCGGTGTAGTTATTTCCATGCTTATACAGATAGCGGCGTAGATATTTCCATGTATATACAGATGGCTGTGTAGATATTTCCATGTTTATGCAGATGGCATTGTAGATATTTCCATGTTTATACAGATGACTTTGTAGGTATTTCCATGTTTATTCAGATGGCGGTGTAGATATTTCCTTGTTTATACATATAGCGGTGTAGTTATTTCCATGTTTATACAGATAGCGGTGTAGATATTTCCATGTTTATACAGATCACGGTGTAGATATTTCCATGTTTATAAAGATCACGGAGTAGATATTTCCATGTTTATACAGATAGCGTTGTAGATATTTCCATGTTTATACAGATAGCGGTGTAGATATTTCCATGTTTACACAGATTGCTGTGTAGATATTTCCATCTTTCTGCAGATGGCATTGTAGATATTTCCATGTTTATACAGATGGTGGTGTAGATATTTCCATGTTTATACAGATGACTGTATAAGTATTTCCATGTTTATTCTGATGGCGGTGTAGGTATTTCCATATTTCTACAGATAACGGTGCAGAAATTTCCATGTTTATACAGATAGCGTTGCAGATATTTCCATGTTTGTACAGATGGCGGTGTTGATATTTCCATCTATACACAGATGACCGTGTAGATACTTCCATGTTTATACAGATGCCAGTGCAGATATTTCTATGGATATGTAGATGGTGGTGTAGATATTTCCATGTATATACAGATAGCGCTGTACTTATTTCCATGTTTATATAGAGAGCGGTGAAGACATTTCCATGTATGTACACATGGCTGTCTAGATATTTCCATGTTTATACAGATGGCGTTGTAGATATTTCCATGTTTATAGAGATAACTTTGTAAGTATTTCCATGTTTATACAGATGGCGGTGTCGATATTTCGATGTTTATAGAGATAGCAGTGGAGATATTTCCATGTTTATACAGATAGCGGTGCAGATATTTCCATGTTTATACTGATCGCGGTGTAGATATTTCCATGTTTATAGAGATGGTGGTGTAGATATTTCCATGTTCATAGAGGTAGCGGTGTTGATTTTTCCATGTTTATAGAGATAGCTGTGTGGATATTTCCATGTTTATACAGATAGGGGTGTAGATATTTCCATGTTTATAGAGATGGCGGTGTAGATATTTCCATGTTTACAGGGAAAGCGGTTGAAATATTTCTACATTTATACAGAGAGCGGTGTAGTTATTAGCATGTTTATACTGATAGCGGTGTAGATATTTCCATGTATAAACAGATGTCTGTGTATATATTTCCGTGTTTAAACAGATGGCGGTGTAGTTATTTCCTTGTTTATACAAATAGCGGTGTAGTTATTTCCATGTTTCTGCAGATAGCTGTGTATATATTTCCATGTATATACAGATGGCTGTGTAGATATTTCCATGTTTATACAGATAACTTTGTATATATTTCCATGTTTATACAGATGGCGGTGTAGATATTTCCATGTTTACAGAGATCGCTGTGTAGATATTTCCATGTTTATACAGATAGCGGTGTATATATTTCCATGTTTATACAGATAGGGGTGTAGATATTTCCATGTTTATAGAGATAGCGGTGTAGGTATTTCCATGTTTATAGACATAGCGGTGTAGATATTTCCATGTTTATATAGATGGCGTTGAAGATATTTCCATGTTTATACCGATAGCGGTGTTGGTATTTCCACGTTTATACAGATAGCGATGTAGATGTTTCCATGTTTATGCAGCTCGCGGTGCAGATATTTATATCTTTATACAGATGGCATTGTAGATATTTCCTTATTCACAGAGATGGCGGTGTAGATGTTTCCATGTTTATACAGAAGGCGGAGTAGTTAGTTCCATGTTTATGGAGATGGCAGTGTAGATATTTTCATGTTTATAGAGCTGGCGGTGGAGATATTTCCATGTTTAGAGAGATAGCACTGTAGATATTTACATGTTTATACAGATGGCTGTGTAGATATTTCCATGAGTATACAGATGGCATTGTAGATATTTCCATGTTTATACAGATGACTGTATAGGCATTTCCATGTTTTTACAGATGGCAGTGCAGATATTTCCATGTTTATAGAGATAGCGGTGTAGATATTTCCATGTTTCTACAGATGGCGGTGTTGGTATTTCCATCTATACACAGATGGCCGTGTAGATATTTCCATGTTTATACAGATGGCGGCGTAGATATTTCCAAGGACATGCACATGGCGGTGTAGATATTTCCATGTTTCTACAGATAGCGGTGTTGATATTTCCATGTTTACACAGATGGTGGTGTAGAGATTTCCGTGTTTATACACATGGCGGAGTAGATACTTCCATCTTTATGGTGATGGCAGTGTAGATATTTTCATGTTTATAGAGATGGCGGTGTAGATATTTCCATATTTATAGAGATAGCGGTGTAGATATTTCCATCTTTCTACAGATGGCAGTGTAAATATTTCCATGTTTATACAGATGGCGGTGTAGATATTTCCATATTTATACAGATGTCTGTGTAGATATTTCCATGTGTATACAGATGATATTGTAGCTATTTCCATGTTTATACAGATGGTGGTGTAGATATTTCCATGTTTATTCAGATGACTGTGTAGATATTTCCATGTTTTTACAGATGGCAGTGTAGATATTTCAATGTTTATAGAGATGGCGCTGTAGATATTTCCATGTTTATACAGATAACGGTGGAGATATTTCCATGTTTATACAGAGAGCAGTGGAGATATTTCCATGTTTGTACACATAGCGGTGTACATATTTCCATGTTTATAGAGACAGCGTTGTAGGTATTTCCATGTTTATACAGATAGCAGTGCAGATATTTCCATGTTTACACAGATGCCTATGTAGATATTTCCATATTTTTACAGAGGGCTGTGTAGATATTTCTATGTTTATACAGATGGCAGTGTAGATATTTAAATGTTCCTACACATGACGGTGTAGGTATTTCCATGTTTATACAGATGTCTTTGTAGATATTTCCATGTGTATAGAGATAGTGGTGCAGATATTTCCATGTTTATACAGATAGCGGTGTAGATATTTCCATGTTTATACAGACCGCAGTGTAGATATTTCCGTGATTATAGAGATAGCAGTCTAGATATTTCCATGTTTGTACAGATGGCGGTGTTGATGTTTCCATCTATACACAGATTGCCGTGTAGGTATTTCCATGTGTATTCAGAGGGCATTTTACATATTTCCATGTTTATAAAGATGGTGGTGTAGATATTTCCATGTTTACACAGATGGCTGTATAGGTATTTCCTTGTTTATACAGATGGCGGTGTAGATATTTACATATTTATACAGACAACGGTGTAGAAATTTCCATGTTTATACAGATAGCGTTGTAAATATTTCCATGTTTATACAGATCACGGAGTAGATATTTCCATGTTTATAGAGATAGCGGTGTAGATATTTCCATGTTTATACAGATAGTGGAGTAGGTATTTCCATGTTTATACAGACCACGGTGTAGATATTTCCATGTTTATACAGATGGCTGTGTAGATATTTCGATGTTTATAGAGATAGCAGTGGAGATATTTCCATGTTTATACAGATAGCGGTGTAGATATTTCCATGTTTATACCGATCGTTGTGTAGATATTTCCATGTTTATAGAGATGGCGGTGTAGATATTTCCATGTTCATAGAGATAGCGGTGTTGATTTTTCCATGTTTATAGAGATAGCGGTGTGGATATTTCCATGTTTATACAGATAGGGGTGTAGATATTTCCATGTTTTTACAGATATTGTTGTAGATATTTGCATGTTTACACAGATTGCGGTGAAGATATTTCCATCTTTCTACAGATGGCATTGTAGATATTTTCATGTTTATACAGATGGCGGTGTAGATATTTCCATGTTTATATAGATGGTGGTGTAGATATTACCATGTTTATACAGATAGCGGTGTAGATATTTCCATGTTTCTATAGATAGCGGTGTAGATATTTCCATGTATATACACATGGCTGTGTAGATATTTCCATGTTTATACAGATGGCGGTGTAGATATTTCCATGTTTATACAGATAACTTTGTAAGTATTTCCATGTCTATATAGATGGCGGTGTAGATATTTCGATGTTTATAGAGATAGCATTGGAGATATTTCCATGTTTATACAGATAGCGGTGTAGATGTTTCCATGTTTATACTGATCGTGGTGTAGATATTTCCATGTTTATAGAGATGGCGGGGTAGATATTTCCATTTTCATAGAGATAGCGGTGTAGATTTTTCCATGTTTATAGAGATAGCGGTGTGGATATTTCCATGTTTATACAGATAGGGTTGTAGATATTTCCATGTTTATAGAGATGGAGGTGTAGATATTTCCATTTTTATATAGATCACGGTGTAGATATTTGCTTGTTTAAACAAATAGCGGTGTAGTTATTTCCATGTTTATACAGATAGCGGTGTAGATATTTCCATGTATATACAGATGGCTGTGTAGTTATTTCCATGTTTATACAGATGGCTGTGTAGGTATTTCCATGTTTTTACAGATGACTTTGTAGGTATTTGCATGTTTATACAGATGGCGGTGTAGATTTTCCATGTTTATAGTGATAGCTGTGTAGATATTTCCATGTTTATACAGATAGCGGTGTTGATATTTCCATGTTTATACAGATCGCGGTGTAGATATTTCCATGTTTATACAGATCACGATGTAGATATTTCCATGTTTATAGATATAGCGATGTAGATATTTCCATGTTTTTACAGATATCGGTGTAGATATTTCCATGTTTACACAGATTGCGGTGTAGATATTTCCATCTTTCTACAGATGGTATTGTAGATATTTCCATGTTTATACACATGGTGGTGTAGATATTTCCATGTTTATAAAGATGGTGGTGTAGATATTACCATGTTTATACAGATAGCGGTGTAGATATTTCCATGTTTGTACAGATCGTGGTGAAGATATGTCCATGTTTATACAGATCGCGGTGTAGATATTTCCATGTTTATACAGATCGCGGTGTAGATATTTCCATGTTTATACAGATAGCGGTGTAGATATTTCCATGTTTATACAGATAGTGGTGTAGATATTTCCATGTTTATAGAGATAGCGGTGTAGGTATTTCCATGTTTATAGACATAGCGGTGTAGATATTTCCATGTTTATATACATGGCGTTGTAGATATTTCCATGTTTATACCGACAGTGGTGTTGGTATATGCACATTTATACATATAGCGATGTAGATATTTCCATGTTTATACAGCTCGCGGTGCAGATATTTATGTCTTTATACAGATGGCATTGTAGATATTTCCTTATTCACACAGATGGCGGTGTAGGTGTTTCCATGTTTATACAGATGGCAGAGTAGTTAGTTCCATGTTTATGGAGATGGCAGTGTAGATATTTTCATGTTTATAGAGATGGCGGAGTAGATATTTCCATGTTTATAGAGATAGCAGTGTAGATATTTACATGTTTATACAGATGGCTGTGTAGATATTTCCATGTGTATACAGATGGCATTGTAGATATTTCCATGTTTATACAGATGACTGTATACCTATTTCCATGTTTTTACAGATGGCAGTGCAGATATTTCCATGTTTATACAGATAGCGGTGCAGATATTTCCATGTTTGTAAAGATGGCGGGGTTGATATTTCCATCTATTCACAGATGGCCGTGTAGATATTTCCATGTTTATACAGATGGTGGCGTAGATATTTCCATGGACATGCAGATGGCGGTGTAGATATTTCCAAGTTTAAACAGATAGCGGAGTAGATATTTCCATGTTTACACAGATGGTGGTGTAGATATTTCCGTGTTTATACACATGGCAGAGTAGATACTTCCATCTTTATGGAGATGGCAGTGTAGATATTTTCATGTTTATAGAGATGGCGGTGTAGATATTTCCATATTTATAGAGATAGCGGTGTAGATATTTCCATCTTTCTACAGATGGCAGTGTAGGTATTTCCATGTTTATACAGATGGCGGTGTAGATATTTCCATGATTATACAGATGTCTGTGTAGATATTTCCATGTATATACAGATGGTATTGTAGGTATTTCCATGTTTATACAGACGGCGGTGAAGATATTTCCATGTTTATTCAGATGACTGTGTAGATATTTTCATGTTTTCACAGATGGCAGTGTAGACATTTCAATGTTTATAGAGATGGCGCTGTAGATATTTCCATGTTTATACAGATAACGGTGGAGATATTTCCATGTTTATACAGAGAGCAGTGGAGATATTTCCATGTTTATACACATAGCGGTGTACATATTTCCATATTTATAGTGACAGCGGTGTAGGTATTTCCATGTTTATGCAGATAGCGGTGCAGATATTTCCATGTTTACACAGATGCCTATGCAGATGTTTCCATATTTATACAGAGGGCTGTGTAGATATTTCTATGTTTATACAGAAGACAGTGTAGATATTTAAATGTTCCTACACATGACTGAGTAGGTATTTCCATGTTTATACAGATGTCTTTGTAGATATTTCCATGTTAATAGAGATAGCGGTGCAGACATTTCCATGTTTATACAGATAGCGGTGTAGATATTTCCATGTTTATACAGATAGTGGTGTAGATATTTCCATGTTTATACAGACCGCGGTGTAGATATTTCCATGTTTATACACATAGCGGTGCAGATATTTCCATGTTTGTACAGATGGCGGTGTTGATATTTCCATTTATACACAGATGACCGTGTAGATATTTCCATGTTTATACAGATGGCGGCGCAGATATTTTCATGCATATGTAGATGGTGGTGTAGATATTTCCATGTTTATACAGATTGCGGTGTAGTTATTTCCATGTTTATATAGATAGCGGTGTCGTTATTTCCATGTATATACACATGGCTGTGTAGATATTTCCATGTTTATACAGATAACTTTGTAAGTATTTCCATGTTTATACAGATGGCGGTGTAGATATTTTCATGTCTATAGAGATAGCAGTGGAGATATTTCCATGTTTATACAGATGGCGGTGAAGATATTTCCATGTTTAAAGAGAGAGCAGTGTAGATATTTCCACGTTTATACAGACCACGGTGTAGATATTTCCATGTTTATACAAATAGCGGTGCAGATATTTCCATGTTTGTACAGATGGCGGTGTTGATATTTCCATCTATACACAGATGACCGTGTAGATATTTCCATGTTTATACAGATGGCGGTGCAGATATTTCCATGGATATGTAGATGGCGGTGTAGATATTACCAAGTTTATAGAGATTGCGGTGTAGTTATTTCCATGTTTATATAGATAGCGGTGTTGTTATTTCCATGTATATACACATGGCTGTGTAGATATTTCCATCTTTATACAGATGGCGGTGTAGATATTTCCATGTTTATACAGATAACTTTGTAAGAATTTCCATGTTTATACAGATGGCGGTGTAGATATTTCCATGTGTATAGAGATAGCAGTGGACATATTTCCATGTTTATACAGATAGCGGTGTAGATATTTCCATGTTTATTCTGATCGTGGTGTAGATATTTCCATGTTTATAGAGATGGCGGTGTAGATATTTCCATGTTCATAGAGATAGCGGTGTTGATTTTTCCATGTTTATAGAGACAGCGGTGTGGATATTTCCATGCTTATACAGATAGGGGTGTAGATATTACCATGTTTATAGAGATAGCGGTGTAGATATTTCCATGTTTATACAGATCACGGTGTAGATATTTCCTTGTTTATACTAATAACGGTGTAGTTATTTCCATGTTTATACAGATAGCGGTGTAGATATTTCCATGTATATACAGATGGCTGTGTAGATATTTCTATGTTTATACAGATGGCTGTGTAGATATTTCCATGTTTATGCAGATAACTTTGTAGGTATTTGCATGTTTATACAGATGGCGGTGTAGATTTTCCATGTTTATACAGATAGCGGTGTAGATATTTCCACATTTATACAGATGGCGGTGCAGATATTTCCATCTTTCTACAAATGGCAGTGTAGATATTTCCATGTTTATAGAGATGGCGGTGTACATATTTCCATGTTTATATAGATGGCAACGTAGATATTTCTTGTTTATGTAGATGGCGTTGTAGATATCTCCATGTTTAAAGAGATGGCGGTGTATATATTTCCATGTTGATGGAGATAGCGGTGTAGATATTTACATGTTTATAGAGATAGCGGTGTAGTTATTTCCTTGTTTATACAGATAGCGGTGTAGATGTTTCCTTGTTTATACAAATAGCGGTGTAGATATTTACATGTTTATACAGATCATGGTGTAGGTTTTTCCTTGTTTATACAAATAGAGGTGTAGTTATTTCCATGTTTATACAGATAGCGGTGTAGATATTTCCATGTGTATACAGATGGCTGTGTGGATATTTCCATGTGTATACAGATGGCTGTGTAGATATTTCCATGTTTCTACAGATGAATTTGTAGGTATTTCCATGTTTATACAGATGGTGGTGTAGATATTTCCATGTTTATAGAGATAGCTGTGTAGATGTTTCCATGTTTATAGAGATAGTGCTGTAGATATTTCCATGTTTGTACAGATGGCGGTGTTGGTATTTCCATCTGTACGCAGATTGCCGTGTAGATATTTCCATCTTTATACAGATGAAGTTGTAGATATTTCCATGGATATGCAGATGGCGGTGTGGATATTTCCATGTTTATAGAGATAGCGGAGTAGGTATTTCCATGTTTATAGACATAGCGGTGTAGATATTTCCATGTTTATATAGATGGCGTTGTAGATATTTCCATGTTTATAGCGATAGCGTTGTTGGTATTTCCACGTTTATACAGATAGCGATGTAGATATTTCCATGTTTATACAGCTCGCGGTGCAGATATTTATATCTTTACACAGATGGCATTGTAGATATTTCCTTATCCACACAGATGGCGGCGTAGATGTTTCCATGTTTATACAGATGGTGGAGTAGTTAGTTCCATGTTTATGGAGATGGCAGTGTAGATATTTTCATGTTCATAGAGATGGCGGTGTAGATATTTCCATGTTTATAGAGATAGCAGTGTAGATATTTCCATGTTTATACAGATGGCTGTGTAGATATTTCCATGTGTATACAGATGGCATTGTAGATATTTCCATGTTTACACAGATGACTGTACAGGTATTTCCATGTTTTTACAGATGGCAGTGCAGATATTTCCATGTTTATATAGATAGCGGTGTAGATATTTCCATGTTTGTACAGATGGCGGTGTTGATGTTTCCATCTATACACAGATTGCCGTGTAGGTATTTCCATGTGTATACAGACGGCATTGTAGATATTTCCATGTTTATACAGATGGTGGTGCAGATATTTCCATGTTTACACAGATGACTGTATAGGTATTTCCATGTTTATACAGAAGGCGGTGGAGATATTTCCATGTTTATAGAGATAGCGGTGAAGATATTTCCATATTTATACCGATAACGGTGTAGAAATTTCCATGTTTATACAGATCACGGTGTAGATATTTCCATGTATATACACATGGCTGTGTAGATATTTCCATGTTTATACAGATGGCGGTGTAGATATTTCCATGTTTATACAGATAACTTTGTAAGTATTTCCATGTTTATACAGATGGCGGTGTAGACATTTCGATGTTTATAGAGATAGCAGTGGAGATATTTCCATGTTTATACACATGGCGGTGTAGATATTTCCATGTTTATATAGATGGTGGTGTAGATATTACCATGTTTATACAGATAGCGGTGTAGATATTTCCATGTTTATACAGATCGTGGTGAAGATATTTCCATGTTTATACTGATCGCGGTGTAGATATTTCCATGTTTATACAGATCGCAGTGTAGATATTTCCATGTTTATACAGATAGCGGTGTAGATATTTCCATGTTTATACAGGTAGCTGTGTAGATATTTCCATGTTTATACAGATGGCGGTGTATATATTTCCATGTTTATAGAGATGGCTGTGTAGACATTTCCATGTTCATAGAGACAGCGGTGTAGATATATCCATGTTCATAGAGATAGCAGTGAGGATATTTCCATGTTTATACAGATAGCTGTGTAGATATTTCCATTTTTATAGAGATAGCGGTTTTGATATTTCATATTTATACAGATAGCGGTGTAGATATTTCCATGTTTATACAGATTGCGGTGTAGATATTTCCATGTTTATACAGATAGCGGTGTAGATATTTCCACATTTATACAGATGGCAGTGCAGATATTTCCATCTTTCTACAAATGGCAGTGTAGATATTTCCATGTTTATAGAGATGGCGGTGTGCATATTTCCATGTTTATATAGATGGCAACGTAGATATTTTCTTGTTTATGTAGATGGCGTTGTAGATATCTCCATGTTTAAAGAGATGGCGGTGTATATATTTCCATGTTGATGGATATAGCGGTGTAGATATTTACATGTTTACAGAGATAGCGGTGTAGTTATTTCCTTGTTTATACAGATAGCGGTGTAGATATTTCCTTGTTTATACAAATAGCGGTGTAGATATTTACATGTTTATACAGATCATGGTGTAGGTTTTTCCTTGTTTATACAAATAGAGGTGTAGTTATTTCCATGTTTATACAGATAGCGGTGTAGATAATTCCATGTGTATACAGATGGCTGTGTAGATATTTCCATGTTTATACAGATGGCTGTGTAGATATTTCCATGTTTCTACAGATGAATTTGTAGGTATTTCCATGTTTATATAGATGGCGGTGTAGATATTTCCATGTTTATAGAGATAGCTGTGTAGATATTTCCATGTTTATAGAGATACTGCTGTAGATATTTCCATGTTTGTACAGATGGCGGTGTTGATATTTCCATCTGTACGCAGATTGCCGTGTAGATATTTCCATCTTTATACAGATGACGTTGTAGATATTTCCATGGATATGCAGATGGCGGTGTGGATATTTCCATGTTTATAGAGATAGCGGAGTAGGTATTTCCATGTTTATAGACATAGCGGTGTAGATATTTCCATGTTTATATAGATGGCGTTGTAGATATTTCCATGTTTATAGGGATAGCGGTGTAGGTATTTCCACGTTTATACAGATAGCGATGTAGATATTTCCATGTTTATACAGCTCGCGGTGCAGATATTTATATCTTTACACAGATGGCATTGTAGATATTTCCTTATCCACACAGATGGCGGCGTAGATGTTTCCATGTTTATACAGATGGTGGAGTAGTTAGTACCATGTTTATGGAGATGGCAGTGTAGATATTTTCAGGTTCATAGAGATGGCGGTGTAGATATTTCCATGTTTATAGAGAGAGCAGTGTAGATATTTACATGTTTATACAGATGGCTGTGTAGATATTTCCATGTTTATACAGATGGCATTGTAGATATTTCCATGTTTACACAGATGACTGTACAGTTATTTCCATGTTTTTACAGATGGCAGTGCAGATATTTCCATGTTTATAGAGATAGCGGTGTAGATATTTCCATGTTTATACAGATCACGGTGTAGATATTTCCTTGTTTATACTAATAACGGTGTAGTTATTTCCATGTTTATACAGATAGCGGTGTAGATATTTCCATGTATATACAGATGGCTGTGTAGATATTTCTATGTTTATACAGATGGCTGTGTAGATATTTCCATGTTTATGCAGATGACTTTGTAGGTATTTGCATGTTTATACAGATGGCGGTGTAGATTTTCCATGTTTATACAGATAGCGGTGTAGATATTTCCACATTTATACAGATGGCGGTGCAGATATTTCCATCTTTCTACAAATGGCAGTGTAGATATTTCCATGTTTATAGAGATGGCGGTGTACGTATTTCCATGTTTATATAGATGGCAACGTAGATATTTCTTGTTTATGTAGATGGCGTTGTAGATATCTCCATGTTTAAAGAGATGGCGGTGTATATATTTCGATGTTGATGGAGATAGCGGTGTAGATATTTACATGTTTATAGAGATAGCGGTGTAGTTATTTCCTTGTTTATACAGATAGCGGTGTAGATATTTCCTTGTTTATACAAATAGCGGTGTAGGTATTTACATGTTTATACAGATCATGGTGTAGGTTTTTCCTTGTTTATACAAATAGAGGTGTAGTTATTTCCATGTTTATACAGATAGCGGTGTAGATATTTCCATGTGTATACAGATGGCTGTGTGGATATTTCCATGTGTATACAGATGGCTGTGTAGATATTTCCATGTTTCTACAGATGAATTTGTAGGTATTTCCATGTTTATACAGATGGTGGTGTAGATATTTCCATGTTTATAGAGATAGCTATGTAGATGTTTCCATGTTTATAGAGATAGTGCTGTAGATATTTCCATGTTTGTACAGATGGCGGTGTTGGTATTTCCATCTGTACGCAGATTGCCGTGTAGATATTTCCATCTTTATACAGATGAAGTTGTAGATATTTCCATGGATATGCAGATGGCGGTGTGGATATTTCCATGTTTATAGAGATAGCGGAGTAGGTATTTCCATGTTTATAGACATAGCGGTGTAGATATTTCCATGTTTATATAGATGGCGTTGTAGATATTTCCATGTTTATAGCGATAGCGTTGTTGGTATTTCCACGTTTATACAGATAGCGATGTAGATATTTCCATGTTTATACAGCTCGCGGTGCAGATATTTATATCTTTACACAGATGGCATTGTAGATATTTCCTTATCCACACAGATGGCGGCGTAGATGTTTCCATGTTTATACAGATGGTGGAGTAGTTAGTTCCATGTTTATGGAGATGGCAGTGTAGATATTTTCATGTTCATAGAGATGGCGGTGTAGATATTTCCATGTTTATAGAGATAGCAGTGTAGATATTTCCATGTTTATACAGATGGCTGTGTAGATATTTCCATGTGTATACAGATGGCATTGTAGATATTTCCATGTTTACACAGATGACTGTACAGGTATTTCCATGTTTTTACAGATGGCAGTGCAGATATTTCCATGTTTATAGAGATAGCGGTGTAGATATTTCCATGTTTGTACAGATGGCGGTGTTGATGTTTCCATCTATACACAGATTGCCGTGTAGGTATTTCCATGTGTATACAGACGGCATTGTAGATATTTCCATGTTTATACAGATGGTGGTGCAGATATTTCCATGTTTACACAGATGACTGTATAGGTATTTCCATGTTTATACAGAAGGCGGTGGAGATATTTCCATGTTTATAGAGATAGCGGTGAAGATATTTCCATATTTATACAGATAACGGTGTAGAAATTTCCATGTTTATACAGATCACGGTGTAGATATTTCCATGTATATACACATGGCTGTGTAGATATTTCCATGTTTATACAGATGGCGGTGTAGATATTTCAAGTTTATACAGATAACTTTGTAAGTATTTCCATGTTTATACAGATGGCGGTGTAGACATTTCGATGTTTATAGAGATAGCAGTGGAGATATTTCCATGTTTATACACATGGCGGTGTAGATATTTCCATGTTTATATAGATGGTGGTGTAGATATTACCATGTTTATACAGATAGCGGTGTAGATATTTCCATGTTTATACAGATCGTGGTGAAGATATTTCCATGTTTATGCTGATCGCGGTGTAGATATTTCCATGTTTATACAGATCGCAGTGTAGATATTTCCATGTTTAAACAGATAGCGGTGTAGATATTTCCATGTTTATACAGGTAGCTGTGTAGATATTTCCATGTTTATACAGATGGCGGTGTATATATTTCCATGTTTATAGAGATGGCTGTGTAGATATTTCCATGTTCATAGAGACAGCGGTGTAGATATATCCATGTTCATAGAGATAGCAGTGAGGATATTTCCATGTTTATACAGATAGCTGTGTAGATATTTCCATTTTTATAGAGATAGCGGTTTTGATATTTCATATTTATACAGATAGCGGTGTAGATATTTCCATGTTTATACAGATTGCGGTGTAGATATTTCCATGTTTATACAGATAGCGGTGTAGATATTTCCACATTTATACAGATGGCGGTGCAGATATTTCCATCTTTCTACAAATGGCAGTGTAGATATTTCCATGTTTATAGAGATGGCGGTGTACGTATTTCCATGTTTATATAGATGGCAACGTAGATATTTCTTGTTTATGTAGATGGCGTTGTAGATATCTCCATGTTGAAAGAGATGGCGGTGTATATATTTCCATGTTGATGGAGATAGCGGTGTAGATATTTACATGTTTATAGAGATAGCGGTGTAGTTATTTCCTTGTTTATACAGATAGCGGTGTAGATATTTCCTTGTTTATACAAATAGCGGTGTAGGTATTTACATGTTTATACAGATCATGGTGTAGGTTTTTCCTTGTTTATACAAATAGAGGTGTAGTTATTTCCATGTTTATACAGATATCGGTGTAGATATTTCCATGTGTATACAGATGGCTGTGTGGATATTTCCATGTGTATACAGATGGCTGTGTAGATATTTCCATGTTTCTACAGATGAATTTGTAGGTATTTCCATGTTTATACAGATGGTGGTGTAGTTATTTCCATGTTTATAGAGATAGCTGTGTAGATGTTTCCATGTTTATAGAGATAGTGCTGTAGATATTTCCATGTTTGTACAGATGGCGGTGTTGGTATTTCCATCTGTACGCAGATTGCCGTGTAGATATTTCCATCTTTATACAGATGAAGTTGTAGATATTTCCATGGATATGCAGATGGCGGTGTGGATATTTCCATGTTTATAGAGATAGCGGAGTAGGTATTTCCATGTTTATAGACATAGCGGTGTAGATATTTCCATGTTTATATAGATGGAGTTGTAGATATTTCCATGTTTATAGCGATAGCATTGTTGGTATTTCCACGTTTATACAGATAGCGATGTAGATATTTCCATGTTTATACAGCTCGCGGTGCAGATATATATATCTTTACACAGATGGCATTGTAGATATTTCCTTATCCACACAGATGGCGGCGTAGATGTTTCCATGTTTATACAGATGGTGGAGTAGTTAGTTCCATGTTTATGGAGATGGCAGTGTAGATATTTTCATGTTCATAGAGATGGCGGTGTAGATATTTCCATGTTTATAGAGATAGCAGTGTAGATATTTCCATGTTTATACAGATGGCTGTGTAGATATTTCCATGTGTATACAGATGGCATTGTAGATATTTCCATGTTTACACACATGACTGTACAGGTATTTCCATGTTTTTACAGATGGCAGTGCAGATATTTCCATGTTTATAGAGATAGCGGTGTAGATATTTCCATGTTTGTACAGATGGCGGTGTTGATGTTTCCATCTATACACAGATTGCCGTGTAGGTATTTCCATGTGTATACAGACGGCATTGTAGATATTTCCATGTTTATACAGATGGTGGTGCAGATATTTCCATGTTTACACAGATGACTGTATAGGTATTTCCATGTTTATACAGAAGGCGGTGGAGATATTTCCATGTTTATAGAGATAGCGGTGAAGATATTTCCATATTTATACAGATAACGGTGTAGAAATTTCCATGTTTATACAGATCACGGTGTAGATATTTCCATGTATATACACATGGCTGTGTAGATATTTCCATGTTTATACAGATGGCGGTGTAGATATTTCCATGTTTATACAGATAACTTTGTAAGTATTTCCATGTTTATACAGATGGCGGTGTAGACATTTCGATGTTTATAGAGATAGCAGTGGAGATATTTCCATGTTTATACACATGGCGGTGTAGATATTTCCAGGTTTATATAGATGGTGGTGTAGGTATTACCATGTTTATACAGATGACTGTGTAGGTATTTCCATGTTTTTACAGATGGCAGTTCAGATATGTCCATGTTTGTAGAGATAGCAGTGTAGATATTTCCATGTTTGTACAGATGGCGGTGTTGATATTTCCATCTATACACAGATGGCCGTGTGGACATTTCCATGTTTATGCAGATGGTGGCGTAGATATTTACATGGACATGCAGATAGCGGTGTAGATATTTCCATGTTTATACAGATAGCGGTGTAGGTATTTCCATGTTTACACAGATGGTGGTATAGATATTTCCGTGTTTATACACATGGTGGAGTAGATACTTCCATCTTTATGGAGATGGCAGTGTAGATATTTTCATGTTTATAGAGATGGCGGTGTAGATATTTCCATATTTATAGAGATTGCTGTGTAGATATTTCCATTTTTCTATAGATGGCAGTGTAGATAATTCCATGTTTATACAGATGGCCGTGTAGTTATTTACATGTGTATACAGATGGAATTGTAGGTATTTCCATGTTTATACAGATGGTGGTGTAGATATTTCCATGTTTACTCAGATGACTGTGTAGATATTTCCATGTTTTTACAGATGGCAGTGTAGATTTGTCAATGTTTATAGACATGGCGCTGTAGATATTTCCATGTTTATACAGATAATGGTGGAGATATTTCCATGTTTATACAGAGAGCAGTGGAGATATTTCCATATTTATACACGTAGCGGTGTACATATTTCCATGTTTATAGAGACAGAGGTGTAGGTATTTCCATGTTTATACAGATAGCAGTGCAGATATTTCCAGGTTTACACAGATGCCTATGCAGATATTTCCATATTTATACAGAGGGCTGTGTAGATATTTCTATGTTTACACAGATGGCAGTGTAGATATTTAAATGTTCCTACACATGACTGTGTAGGTATTTCCATGTTTATACAGATGTCTTTGTAGATATTTCCATATTTAAAGAGATAGCCGTGCAGATATTTCCATGTTTATACAGATAGCGGTGTATATATTTCCATGTTTATACAGATCTTGGTGTAGATATTTCCATGTTTACAAGGATACCGGTGTAGATATTTCCATGTTTATACAGACCGCAGTGTAGATATTTCCATGTTTATATAGATAGCAGTGTAGATATTTCCATGTTTGTACAGATGGCGGTGTTGATTTTTCCATCTATACACAGATTTCCGTGTAGGTATTTCCATGTGTATACAGATGGCATTGTAGATATTTCCATGTTTATACAGATGGTGGTGTAGATAATTTCATGTTTACACAGATGACTGTATAGGTATTTCCATGTTTATACAGATGGCGGTGTAGATATTTCCATCTTTTTAGAGATAGCGGTGAAGATATTTCCATATTTATATAGATAACGGTGTAGAAATTTCCATGTTTATACAGATAGCGGTGTAAATATTTCCATGTTTATACAGATCACGGTGTAGATATTTCCCTGTTTATAGAGGTAGCGGTGTAGATATTTCCATGTTTATAGAGACTGCGGTGTAGATATTTCCATGTTTATACAGATAGCGGTGCAGATATTTCCATGTTTGTACAGATGGTGGTGTTGATATTTCCATCTATACACAGATAACCCTGTCGATATTTCCATGTTTATACAGATGGCGGCGCAGATATTTCCATGGATATGTAGATGGCTGTGTAGATATTTTCATGTTTTTACAGATAGCGGTGTAGTTATTTCCATGTTTATATAGATAGCGGTGTAGATGTTTCCATGTATTTACACATGGTTGTGTAGATATTTCCATGTTTATACAGATGGCGGTGTAGATATTTCCATGTTTATACTAATGGCGTCGTAGATATTTCCATGGACATGCAGATGGCGGTGTAGGTATTTCCATGTTTATACAGATAGCGGTGTAGATATTTCCATGTTTACACAGATGGTGGTGTAGATATTTCCGTGTTTATACACATGGCGGAGTAGATACTTCCATCTTTATGGAGATGGCAGTGTAGACATTTTCATGTTTATAGAGATGGCGGTGTAGATATTTCCATATTTATAGAGATAGCGGTGTACATATTTCCATCTTTCTACAGATGGCAGTGTAGATAATTCCATGTTTATACAGACGGCCGTGTAGATATTTCCATATTTATACAGATGTCTGTGTAGATATATCCATGTGTATACAGATGGTATTGTAGGTATTTCCATGTTTATACAGATGGTGGTGTAGATATTTCCATGTTTATTCAGATGACTGTGTAGATATTTCCATGTTTTTACAGATGGCAGTGTAGATATTTCAATGTTTATAGAGATGGCGCTGTAGATATTTCCATGTTTAAACAGATAACGGTGGAGATATTTCCACGTTTATACAGAGAGCAGTGGAGATATTTTTATGTTTATACACAAAGCGGTGTACATACTTCCATGTTTATAGAGACAGCGGTGTAGGTATTTCCATATTTATACAGATATTGGTACAGTTATTTCCATGTTTATATGGATGCCTATGCAGACATCTCCATATTTATACAGAGGGCTGTGTAGATATTTCTATGTTTATACAGATGGCAGTGTAGATATTTCCATGTTCCTACACATGACTGTGTAGTTATTTCCATGTTTATACAGATGGCTTTGTAGATATTTCCATGTCTATAGAGATAGCGGTACAGATATTTCCATGTTTTTAAATATAGCGGTGTATATATTTCCATGTTTATACAGATCGTGTTGTAAATATTTCCATGTTAATACAGATACCGGTGTAGATATTTCCATGTTTATACAGACCGCAATGTATATATTTCCATGTTTATAGAGGTAGCAGTGTAGATATTTCCAAGTTTGTACAGATGGCAGTGTTGAAGTTTCCATCTATACACAGATTGCCGTGTAGGTATTTCCATGTGTATACAGATGACATTGTAGATATTTTCATGTTTATACAGATGGTTGTGTAGATATTTCCATGTTTACACAGATGAATGTGTGGGTATTTCCATGTTTATACAGATGGCGGTATAGATATTTCCATGTTTATAGAGATAGCGGAGTAGATATTTCCATATTTATACAGATAACGGTGTAGAAATTTCCATGTTTATACAGATAGCGTTGTAAATATTTCCATGTTTATACAAGTTACGTTGTAGATATTTCCTTGTTTATACAAATAGCGGTGTAGTTATTTCCATGCTTATACAGATAGCGGCGTAGATATTTCCATGTATATACAGATGGCTGTGTAGATATTTCCATGTTTATGCAGATGGCATTGTAGATATTTCCATGTTTATACAGATGACTTTGTAGGTATTTCCATGTTTATTCAGATGGCGGTGTAGATATTTCCTTGTTTATACATATAGCGGTGTAGTTATTTCCATGTTTATACAGATAGCGGTGTAGATATTTCCATGTTTATACAGATCACGGTGTAGATATTTCCATGTTTATAAAGATCACGGAGTAGATATTTCCATGTTTATACAGATAGCGTTGTAGATATTTCCATGTTTATACAGATAGCGGTGTAGATATTTCCATGTTTACACAGATTGCTGTGTAGATATTTCCATCTTTCTGCAGATGGCATTGTAGATATTTCCATGTTTATACAGATGGTGGTGTAGATATTTCCATGTTTATACAGATGACTGTATAAGTATTTCCATGTTTATTCTGATGGCGGTGTAGGTATTTCCATATTTCTACAGATAACGGTGCAGAAATTTCCATGTTTATACAGATAGCGTTGCAGATATTTCCATGTTTGTACAGATGGCGGTGTTGATATTTCCATCTATACACAGATGACCGTGTAGATACTTCCATGTTTATACAGATGCCGGTGCAGATATTTCTATGGATATGTAGATGGTGGTGTAGATATTTCCATGTATATACAGATAGCGCTGTACTTATTTCCATGTTTATATAGAGAGCGGTGAAGACATTTCCATGTATGTACACATGGCTGTGTAGATATTTCCATGTTTATACAGATGGCGTTGTAGATATTTCCATGTTTATAGAGATAACTTTGTAAGTATTTCCATGTTTATACAGATGGCGGTGTCGATATTTCGATGTTTATAGAGATAGCAGTGGAGATATTTCCATGTTTATACAGATAGCGGTGCAGATATTTCCATGTTTATACTGATCGCGGTGTAGATATTTCCATGTTTATAGAGATGGTGGTGTAGATATTTCCATGTTCATAGAGGTAGCGGTGTTGATTTTTCCATGTTTATAGAGATAGCTGTGTGGATATTTCCATGTTTATACAGATAGGGGTGTAGATATTTCCATGTTTATAGAGATGGCGGTGTAGATATTTCCATGTTTATACAGATACGGGTGTAGTTATTTCCATGTTTATAGAGATGGCGGTGTAGATATTTCCATGTTTATACAGATCATGGTGTAGATATTTCCATGTTTATACAGATCGCGGTGATGATATTACCATGTTTACAGGGAAAGCGGTTGAAATATTTCTACATTTATACAGAGAGCGGTGTAGTTATTAGCATGTTTATACTGATAGCGGTGTAGATATTTCCATGTATAAACAGATGTCTGTGTATATATTTCCATGTTTAAACAGATGGCGGTGTAGTTATTTCCTTGTTTATACAAATAGCGGTGTAGTTATTTCCATGTTTCTGCAGATAGCTGTGTATATATTTCCATGTATATACAGATGGCTGTGTAGATATTTCCATGTTTATACAGATAACTTTGTATATATTTCCATGTTTATACAGATGGCGGTGTAGATATTTCCATGTTTACAGAGATCGCTGTGTAGATATTTCCATGTTTATACAGATAGCGGTGTATATATTTCCATGTTTATACAGATAGCGGTGTAGATATTTCCATGTTTATAGAGATAGCGGTGTAGGTATTTCCATGTTTATAGACATAGCGGTGTAGATATTTCCATGTTTATATAGATGGCGTTGAAGATATTTCCATGTTTATACCGATAGCGGTGTTGGTATTTCCACGTTTATACAGATAGCGATGTAGATGTTTCCATGTTTATGCAGCTCGCGGTGCAGATATTTATATCTTTATACAGATGGCATTGTAGATATTTCCTTATTCACAGAGATGGCGGTGTAGATGTTTCCATGTTTATACAGAAGGCGGAGTAGTTAGTTCCATGTTTATGGAGATGGCAGTGTAGATATTTTCATGTTTATAGAGCTGGCGGTGGAGATATTTCCATGTTTAGAGAGATAGCACTGTAGATATTTACATGTTTATACAGATGGCTGTGTAGATATTTCCATGAGTATACAGATGGCATTGTAGATATTTCCATGTTTATACAGATGACTGTATAGGTATTTCCATGTTTTTACAGATGGCAGTGCAGATATTTCCATGTTTATAGAGATAGCGGTGTAGATATTTCCATGTTTCTACAGATGGCGGTGTTGGTATTTCCATCTATACACAGATTCCCGTGTAGATATTTCCATGTTTATACAGATGGCGGCGTAGATATTTCCACGGACATGCACATGGCGGTGTAGATATTTCCATGTTTCTACAGATAGCGGTGTTGATATTTCCATGTTTACACAGATGGTGGTGTAGATATTTCCGTGTTTATACACATGGCGGAGTAGATACTTCCATCTTTATGGTGATGGCAGTGTAGATATTTTCATGTTTATAGAGATGGCGGTGTAGATATTTCCATATTTATAGAGATAGCGGTGTAGATATTTCCATCTTTCTACAGATGGCAGTGTAAATATTTCCATGTTTATACAGATGGCGGTGTAGATATTTCCATATTTATACAGATGTCTGTGTAGATATTTCCATGTGTATACAGATGATATTGTAGCTATTTCCATGTTTATACAGATGGTGGTGTAGATATTTCCATGTTTATTCAGATGACTGTGTAGATATTTCCATGTTTTTACAGATGGCAGTGTAGATATTTCAATGTTTATAGAGATGGCGCTGTAGATATTTCCATGTTTATACAGATAACGGTGGAGATATTTCCATGTTTATACAGAGAGCAGTGGAGATATTTCCATGTTTGTACACATAGCGGTGTACATATTTCCATGTTTATAGAGACAGCGTTGTAGGTATTTCCATGTTTATACAGATAGCAGTGCAGATATTTCCATGTTTACACAGATGCCTATGTAGATATTTCCATATTTTTACAGAGGGCTGTGTAGATATTTCTATGTTTATACAGATGGCAGTGTAGATATTTAAATGTTTCTACACATGACGGTGTAGGTATTTCCATGTTTATACAGATGTCTTTGTAGATATTTCCATGTGTATAGAGATAGTGGTGCAGATATTTCCATGTTTATACAGATAGCGGTGTAGATATTTCCATGTTTATACAGACCGCAGTGTAGATATTTCCGTGATTATAGAGATAGCAGTGTAGATATTTCCATGTTTGTACAGATGGCGGTGTTGATGTTTCCATCTATACACAGATTGCCGTGTAGGTATTTCCATGTGTATTCAGAGGGCATTTTACATATTTCCATGTTTATAAAGATGGTGGTGTAGATATTTCCATGTTTACACAGATGGCTGTATAGGTATTTCCTTGTTTATACAGATGGCGGTGTAGATATTTACATATTTATACAGACAACGGTGTAGAAATTTCCATGTTTATACAGATAGCGTAGTAAATATTTCCATGTTTATACAGATCACGGAGTAGATATTTCCATGTTTATAGAGATAGCGGTGTAGATATTTCCATGTTTATACAGATAGTGGAGTAGGTATTTCCATGTTTATACAGACCACGGTGTAGATATTTCCATGTTTATACAGATGGCTGTGTAGATATTTCGATGTTTATAGAGATAGCAGTGGAGATATTTCCATGTTTATACAGATAGCGGTGTAGATATTTCCATGTTTATACCGATCGTTGTGTAGATATTTCCATGTTTATAGAGATGGCGGTGTAGATATTTCCATGTTCATAGAGATAGCGGTGTTGATTTTTCCATGTTTATAGAGATAGCGGTGTGGATATTTCCATGTTTATACAGATAGGGGTGTAGATATTTCCATGTTTTTACAGATATTGTTGTAGATATTTGCATGTTTACACAGATTGCGGTGAAGATATTTCCATCTTTCTACAGATGGCATTGTAGATATTTTCATGTTTATACAGATGGCGGTGTAGATATTTCCATGTTTATATAGATGGTGGTGTAGATATTACCATGTTTATACAGATAGCGGTGTAGATATTTCCATGTTTCTATAGATAGCGGTGTAGATATTTCCATGTATATACACATGGCTGTGTAGATATTTCCATGTTTATACAGATGGCGGTGTAGATATTTCCATGTTTATACAGATAACTTTGTAAGTATTTCCATGTCTATATAGATGGCGGTGTAGATATTTCGATGTTTATAGAGATAGCATTGGAGATATTTCCATGTTTATACAGATAGCGGTGTAGATGTTTCCATGTTTATACTGATCGTGGTGTAGATATTTCCATGTTTATAGAGATGGCGGGGTAGATATTTCCATTTTCATAGAGATAGCGGTGTAGATTTTTCCATGTTTATAGAGATAGCGGTGTGGATATTTCCATGTTTATACAGATAGGGTTGTAGATATTTCCATGTTTATAGAGATGGAGGTGTAGATATTTCCATTTTTATATAGATCACAGTGTAGATATTTGCTTGTTTAAACAAATAGCGGTGTAGTTATTTCCATGTTTATACAGATAGCGGTGTAGATATTTCCATGTATATACAGATGGCTGTGTAGTTATTTCCATGTTTATACAGATGGCTGTGTAGGTATTTCCATGTTTTTACAGATGACTTTGTAGGTATTTGCATGTTTATACAGATGGCGGTGTAGATTTTCCATGTTTATAGTGATAGCTGTGTAGATATTTCCATGTTTATACAGATAGCGGTGTTGATATTTCCATGTTTATACAGATCGCGGTGTAGATATTTCCATGTTTATACAGATCACGATGTAGATATTTCCATGTTTATAGATATAGCGATGTAGATATTTCCATGTTTTTACAGATATCGGTGTAGATATTTCCATGTTTACACAGATTGCGGTGTAGATATTTCCATCTTTCTACAGATGGTATTGTAGATATTTCCATGTTTATACACATGGTGGTGTAGATATTTCCATGTTTATAAAGATGGTGGTGTAGATATTACCATGTTTATACAGATAGCGGTGTAGATATTTCCATGTTTGTACAGATCGTGGTGAAGATATGTCCATGTTTATACAGATCGCGGTGTAGATATTTCCATGTTTATACAGATCGCGGTGTAGATATTTCCATGTTTATACAGATAGCGGTGTAGATATTTCCATGTTTATACAGATAGTGGTGTAGATATTTCCATGTTTATAGAGATAGCGGTGTAGGTATTTCCATGTTTATAGACATAGCGGTGTAGATATTTCCATGTTTATATACATGGCGTTGTAGATATTTCCATGTTTATACCGACAGTGGTGTTGGTATATGCACATTTATACATATAGCGATGTAGATATTTCCATGTTTATACAGCTCGCGGTGCAGATATTTATGTCTTTATACAGATGGCATTGTAGATATTTCCTTATTCACACAGATGGCGGTGTAGGTGTTTCCATGTTTATACAGATGGCAGAGTAGTTAGTTCCATGTTTATGGAGATGGCAGTGTAGATATTTTCATGTTTATAGAGATGGCGGAGTAGATATTTCCATGTTTATAGAGATAGCAGTGTAGATATTTACATGTTTATACAGATGGCTGTGTAGATATTTCCATGTGTATACAGATGGCATTGTAGATATTTCCATGTTTATACAGATGACTGTATACCTATTTCCATGTTTTTACAGATGGCAGTGAAGATATTTCCATGTTTATACAGATAGCGGTGCAGATATTTCCATGTTTGTAAACATGGCGGGGTTGATATTTCCATCTATACACAGATGGCCGTGTAGATATTTCCATGTTTATACAGATGGTGGCGTAGATATTTCCATGGACATGCAGATGGCGGTGTAGATATTTCCAAGTTTAAACAGATAGCGGAGTAGATATTTCCATGTTTACACAGATGGTGGTGTAGATATTTCCGTGTTTATACACATGGCAGAGTAGATACTTCCATCTTTATGGAGATGGCAGTGTAGATATTTTCATGTTTATAGAGATGGCGGTGTAGATATTTCCATATTTATAGAGATAGCGGTGTAGATATTTCCATCTTTCTACAGATGGCAGTGTAGGTATTTCCATGTTTATACAGATGGCGGTGTAGATATTTCCATGATTATACAGATGTCTGTGTAGATATTTCCATGTGTATACAGATGGTATTGTAGGTATTTCCATGTTTATACAGACGGCGGTGAAGATATTTCCATGTTTATTCAGATGACTGTGTAGATATTTTCATGTTTTCACAGATGGCAGTGTAGATATTTCAATGTTTATAGAGATGGCGCTGTAGATATTTCCATGTTTATACAGATAACGGTGGAGATATTTCCATGTTTATACAGAGAGCAGTGGAGATATTTCCATGTTTATACACATAGCGGTGTACATATTTCCATATTTATAGTGACAGCGGTGTAGGTATTTCCATGTTTATGCAGATAGCGGTGCAGATATTTCCATGTTTACACAGATGCCTATGCAGATATTTCCATATTTATACAGAGGGCTGTGTAGATATTTCTATGTTTATACAGAAGACAGTGTAGATATTTAAATGTTCCTACACATGACTGAGTAGGTATTTCCATGTTTATACAGATGTCTTTGTAGATATTTCCATGTGTATAGAGATAGTGGTGCAGATATTTCCATGTTTATACAGATAGCGGTGTAGATATTTCCATGTTTATACAGACCGCAGTGTAGATATTTCCGTGATTATAGAGATAGCAGTGTAGATATTTCCATGTTTGTACAGATGGCGGTGTTGATGTTTCCATCTATACACAGATTGCCGTGTAGGTATTTCCATGTGTATTCAGAGGGCATTTTACATATTTCCATGTTTATAAAGATGGTGGTGTAGATATTTCCATGTTTACACAGATGGCTGTATAGGTATTTCCTTGTTTATACAGATGGCGGTGTAGATATTTACATATTTATACAGACAACGGTGTAGAAATTTCCATGTTTATACAGATAGCGTTGTAAATATTACCATGTTTATACAGATCACGGAGTAGATATTTCCATGTTTATAGAGATAGCGGTGTAGATATTTCCATGTTTATACAGATAGTGGAGTAGGTATTTCCATGTTTATACAGACCACGGTGTAGATATTTCCATGTTTATACAGATGGCTGTGTAGATATTTCGATGTTTATAGAGATAGCAGTGGAGATATTTCCATGTTTATACAGATAGCGGTGTAGATATTTCCATGTTTATACCGATCGTTGTGTAGATATTTCCATGTTTATAGAGATGGCGGTGTAGATATTTCCATGTTCATAGAGATAGCGGTGTTGATTTTTCCATGTTTATAGAGATAGCGGTGTGGATATTTCCATGTTTATACAGATAGGGGTGTAGATATTTCCATGTTTTTACAGATATTGTTGTAGATATTTGCATGTTTACACAGATTGCGGTGAAGATATTTCCATCTTTCTACAGATGGCATTGTAGATATTTTCATGTTTATACAGATGGCGGTGTAGATATTTCCATGTTTATATAGATGGTGGTGTAGATATTACCATGTTTATACAGATAGCGGTGTAGATATTTCCATGTTTCTATAGATAGCGGTGTAAATATTTCCATGTATATACACATGGCTGTGTAGATATTTCCATGTTTATACAGATGGCGGTGTAGATATTTCCATGTTTATACAGATAACTTTGTAAGTATTTCCATGTCTATATAGATGGCGGTGTAGATATTTCGATGTTTATAGAGATAGCATTGGAGATATTTCCAGGTTTATACAGATAGCGGTGTAGATGTTTCCATGTTTATACTGATCGTGGTGTAGATATTTCCATGTTTATAGAGATGGCGGGGTAGATATTTCCATTTTCATAGAGATTGCGGTGTAGATTTTTCCATGTTTATAGAGATAGCGGTGTGGATATTTCCATGTTTATACAGATAGGGTTGTAGATATTTCCATGTTTATAGAGATGGAGGTGTAGATATTTCCATTTTTATATAGATCGCGGTGTAGATATTTGCTTGTTTAAACAAATAGCGGTGTAGTTATTTCCATGTTTATACAGATAGCGGTGTAGATATTTCCATGTATATACAGATGGCTGTGTAGTTATTTCCATGTTTATACAGATGGCTGTGTAGGTATTTCCATGTTTTTACAGATGACTTTGTAGGTATTTGCATGTTTATACAGATGGCGGTGTAGATTTTCCATGTTTATAGTGATAGCTGTGTAGATATTTCCATGTTTATACAGATAGCGGTGTTGATATTTCCATGTTTATACAGATCGCGGTGTAGATATTTCCATGTTTATACAGATCACGATGTAGATATTTCCATGTTTATAGATATAGCGATGTAGATATTTCCATGTTTTTACAGATATCGGTGTAGATATTTCCATGTTTACACAGATTGCGGTGTAGATATTTCCATCTTTCTACAGATGGTATTGTAGATATTTCCATGTTTATACACATGGTGGTGTAGATATTTCCATGTTTATAAAGATGGTGGTGTAGATATTACCATGTTTATACAGATAGCGGTGTAGATATTTCCATGTTTGTACAGATCGTGGTGAAGATATGTCCATGTTTATACAGATCGCGGTGTAGATATTTCCATGTTTATACAGATCGCGGTGGAGATATTTCCATGTTTATACAGATAGCGGTGTAGATATTTCCATGTTTATACAGATAGTGGTGTAGATATTTCCATGTTTATAGAGATAGCGGTGTAGGTATTTCCATGTTTATAGACATAGCGATGTAGATATTTCCATGTTTATATACATGGCGTTGTAGATATTTCCATGTTTATACCGACAGTGGTGTTGGTATATGCACATTTATACATATAGCGATGTAGATATTTCCATGTTTATACAGCTCGCGGTGCAGATATTTATGTCTTTATACAGATGGCATTGTAGATATTTCCTTATTCACACAGATGGCGGTGTAGGTGTTTCCATGTTTATACAGATGGCAGAGTAGTTAGTTCCATGTTTATGGAGATGGCAGTGTAGATATTTTCATGTTTATAGAGATGGCGGAGTAGATATTTCCATGTTTATAGAGATAGCAGTGTAGATATTTACATGTTTATACAGATGGCTGTGTAGATATTTCCATGTGTATACAGATGGCATTGTAGATATTTCCATGTTTATACAGATGACTGTATACCTATTTCCATGTTTTTACAGATGGCAGTGCAGATATTTCCATGTTTATACAGATAGCGGTGCAGATATTTCCATGTTTGTAAAGATGGCGGGGTTGATATTTCCATCTATACACAGATGGCCGTGTAGATATTTCCATGTTTATACAGATGGCGGCGTAGATATTTCCATGGACATGCAGATGGCGGTGTAGATATTTCCAAGTTTAAACAGATAGCGGAGTAGATATTTCCATGTTTACACAGATGGTGGTGTAGATATTTCCGTGTTTATACACATGGCAGAGTAGATACTTCCATCTTTATGGAGATGGCAGTGTAGATATTTTCATGTTTATAGAGATGGCGGTGTAGATATTTCCATATTTATAGAGATAGCGGTGTAGATATTTCCATCTTTCTACAGATGGCAGTGTAGGTATTTCCATGTTTATACAGATGGCGGTGTAGATATTTCCATGATTATACAGATGTCTGTGTAGATATTTCCATGTGTATACAGATGGTATTGTAGGTATTTCCATGTTTATACAGACGGCGGTGAAGATATTTCCATGTTTATTCAGATGACTGTGTAGATATTTTCATGTTTTCACAGATGGCAGTGTAGATATTTCAATGTTTATAGAGATGGCGCTGTAGATATTTCCATGTTTATACAGATAACGGTGGAGATATTTCCATGTTTATACAGAGAGCAGTGGAGATATTTCCATGTTTATACACATAGCGGTGTACATATTTCCATATTTATAGTGACAGCGGTGTAGGTATTTCCATGTTTATGCAGATAGCGGTGCAGATATTTCCATGTTTACACAGATGCCTATGCAGATATTTCCATATTTATACAGAGGGCTGTGTAGATATTTCTATGTTTATACAGAAGACAGTGTAGATATTTACATGTTCCTACACATGACTGAGTAGGTATTTCCATGTTTATACAGATGTCTTTGTAGATATTTCCATGTTAATAGAGATAGCGGTGCAGACATTTCCATGTTTATACAGATAGCGGTGTAGATATTTCCATGTTTATACAGATAGTGGTGTAGATATTTCCATGTTTATACAGACCGCGGTGTAGATATTTCCATGTTTATACACATAGCGGTGCAGATATTTCCATGTTTGTACAGATGGCGGTGTTGATATTTCCATTTATACACAGATGACCGTGTAGATATTTCCATGTTTATACAGATGGCGGCGCAGATATTTTCATGCATATGTAGATGGTGGTGTAGATATTTCCATGTTTATACAGATTGCGGTGTAGTTATTTCCATGTTTATATAGATAGCGGTGTCGTTATTTCCATGTATATACACATGGCTGTGTAGACATTCCCATGTTTATACAGATAACTTTGTAAGTATTTCCATGTTTATACAGATGGCGGTGTAGATATTTTCATGTCTATAGAGATAGCAGTGGAGATATTTCCATGTTTATACAGATGGCGGTGAAGATATTTCCATGTTTAAAGAGAGAGCAGTGTAGATATTTCCATGTTTATACAGACCACGGTGTAGATATTTCCATGTTTATACAAATAGCGGTGCAGATATTTCCATGTTTGTACAGATGGCGGTGTTGATATTTCCATCTATACACAGATGACCGTGTAGATATTTCCATGTTTATACAGATGGCGGTGCAGATATTTCCATGGATATGTAGATGGCGGTGTAGATATTTCCATGTTTATAGAGATTGCGGTGTAGTTATTTCCATGTTTATATAGATAGCGGTGTTGTTATTTCCATGTATATACACATGGCTGTGTAGATATTTCCATCTTTATACAGATGGCGGTGTAGATATTTCCATGTTTATACAGATAACTTTGTAAGAATTTCCATGTTTATACAGATGGCGGTGTAGATATTTCCATGTGTATAGAGATAGCAGTGGACATATTTCCATGTTTATACAGATAGCGGTGTAGATATTTCCATGTTTATTCTGATCGTGGTGTAGATATTTCCATGTTTATAGAGATGGCGGTGTAGATATTTCCATGTTCATAGAGATAGCGGTGTTGATTTTTCCATGTTTATAGAGACAGCGGTGTGGATATTTCCATGCTTATACAGATAGGGGTGTAGATATTACCATGTTTATAGAGATAGCGGTGTAGATATTTCCATGTTTATACAGATCACGGTGTAGATATTTCCTTGTTTATACTAATAACGGTGTAGTTATTTCCATGTTTATACAGATAGCGTTGTAGATATTTCCATGTATATACAGATGGCTGTGTAGATATTTCTATGTTTATACAGATGGCTGTGTAGATATTTCCATGTTTATGCAGATGACTTTGTAGGTATTTGCATGTTTATACAGATGGCGGTGTAGATTTTCCATGTTTATACAGATCGTGGTGAAGATATTTCCATGTTTATACTGATCGCGGTGTAGATATTTCCATGTTTATACAGATCGCAGTGTAGATATTTCCATGTTTATACAGATAGCGGTGTAGATATTTCCATGTTTATACAGGTAGCTGTGTAGATATTTCCATGTTTATACAGATGGCGGTGTATATATTTCCATGTTTATAGAGATGGCTGTGTAGATATTTCCATGTTCTTAGAGACAGCGGTGTAGATATATCCATGTTCATAGAGATAGCAGTGAGGATATTTCCATGTTTATACAGATAGCTGTGTAGATATTTCCATTTTTATAGAGATAGCGGTTTTGATATTTCATATTTATACAGATAGCGGTGTAGATATTTCCATGTTTATACAGATTGCGGTGTAGATATTTCCATGTTTATACAGATAGCGGTGTAGATATTTCCACATTTATACAGATGGCAGTGCAGATATTTCCATCTTTCTACAAATGGCAGTGTAGATATTTCCATGTTTATAGAGATGGCGGTGTGCATATTTCCATGTTTATATAGATGGCAACGTAGATATTTTCTTGTTTATGTAGATGGCGTTGTAGATATCTCCATGTTTAAAGAGATGGCGGTGTATATATTTCCATGTTGATGGATATAGCGGTGTAGATATTTACATGTTTACAGAGATAGCGGTGTAGTTATTTCCTTGTTTATACAGATAGCGGTGTAGATATTTCCTTGTTTATACAAATAGCGGTGTAGATATTTACATGTTTATACAGATCATGGTGTAGGTTTTTCCTTGTTTATACAAATAGAGGTGTAGTTATTTCCATGTTTATACAGATAGCGGTGTAGATAATTCCATGTGTATACAGATGGCTGTGTAGATATTTCCATGTTTATACAGATGGCTGTGTAGATATTTCCATGTTTCTACAGATGAATTTGTAGGTATTTCCATGTTTATGTAGATGGCGGTGTAGATATTTCCATGTTTATAGAGATAGCTGTGTAGATATTTCCATGTTTATAGAGATACTGCTGTAGATATTTCCATGTTTGTACAGATGGCGGTGTTGATATTTCCATCTGTACGCAGATTGCCGTGTAGATATTTCCATCTTTATACAGATGACGTTGTAGATATTTCCATGGATATGCAGATGGCGGTGTGGATATTTCCATGTTTATAGAGATAGCGGAGTAGGTATTTCCATGTTTATAGACATAGCGGTGTAGATATTTCCATGTTTATATAGATGGCGTTGTAGATATTTCCATGTTTATAGGGATAGCGGTGTAGGTATTTCCACGTTTATACAGATAGCGATGTAGATATTTCCATGTTTATACAGCTCGCGGTGCAGATATTTATATCTTTACACAGATGGCATTGTAGATATTTCCTTATCCACACAGATGGCGGCGTAGATGTTTCCATGTTTATACAGATGGTGGAGTAGTTAGTTCCATGTTTATGGAGATGGCAGTGTAGATATTTTCAGGTTCATAGAGATGGCGGTGTAGATATTTCCATGTTTATAGAGATAGCAGTGTAGATATTTACATGTTTATACAGATGGCTGTGTAGATATTTCCATGTTTATACAGATGGCATTGTAGATATTTCCATGTTTACACAGATGACTGTACAGTTATTTCCATGTTTTTACAGATGGCAGTGCAGATATTTCCATGTTTATAGAGATAGCGGTGTAGATATTTCCATGTTTGTACAGATGGCGGTGTTGATGTTTCCATCTATACACAGATTGCCGTGTAGGTATTTCCATGTGTATACAGACGGCATTGTAGATATTTCCATGTTTATACAGATGGTGGTGCAGATATTTCCATGTTTACACAGATGACTGTATAGGTATTTCCATGTTTATACAGAAGGCGGTGGAGATATTTCCATGTTTATAGAGATAGCGGTGAAGATATTTCCATATTTATACAGATAACGGTGCAGAAATTTCCATGTTTATACAGATCACGGTGTAGATATTTCCATGTATATACACATGGCTGTGTAGATATTTCCATGTTTATACAGATGGCGGTGTAGATATTTCCATGTTTATACAGATAACTTTGTAAGTATTTCCATGTTTATACAGATGGCGGTGTAGACATTTCGATGTTTATAGAGATAGCAGTGGAGATATTTCCATGTTTATACACATGGCGGTGTAGATATTTCCATGTTTATATAGATGGTGGTGTAGATATTACCATGTTTATACAGATAGCGGTGTAGATATTTCCATGTTTATACAGATCGTGGTGAAGATATTTCCATGTTTATGCTGATCGCGGTGTAGATATTTCCATGTTTATACAGATCGCAGTGTAGATATTTCCATGTTTATACCGATAGCGGTGTAGATATTTCCATGTTTATACAGGTAGCTGTGTAGATATTTCCATGTTTATACAGATGGCGGTGTATATATTTCCATGTTTATAGAGATGGCTGTGTAGATATTTCCATGTTCATAGAGACAGCGGTGTAGATATATCCATGTTCATAGAGATAGCAGTGAGGATATTTCCATGTTTATACAGATAGCTGTGTAGATATTTCCATTTTTATAGAGATAGCGGTTTTGATATTTCATATTTATACAGATAGCGGTGTAGATATTTCCATGTTTATACAGATTGCGGTGTAGATATTTCCATGTTTATACAGATAGCGGTGTAGATATTTCCACATTTATACAGATGGCGGTGCAGATATTTCCATCTTTCTACAAATGGCAGTGTAGATATTTCCATGTTTATAGAGATGGCGGTGTACATATTTCCATGTTTATATAGATGGCAACGTAGATATTTCTTGTTTATGTAGATGGCGTTGTAGATATCTCCATGTTGAAAGAGATGGCGGTGTATATATTTCCATGTTGATGGAGATAGCGGTGTAGATATTTACATGTTTATAGAGATAGCGGTGTAGTTATTTCCTTGTTTATACAGATAGCGGTGTAGATATTTCCTTGTTTATACAAATAGCGGTGTAGGTATTTACATGTTTATACAGATCATGGTGTAGGTTTTTCCTTGTTTATACAAATAGAGGTGTAGTTATTTCCATGTTTATACAGATAGCGGTGTAGATATTTCCATGTGTATACAGATGGCTGTGTGGATATTTCCATGTGTATACAGATGGCTGTGTAGATATTTCCATGTTTCTACAGATGAATTTGTAGGTATTTCCATGTTTATACAGATGGTGGTGTAGATATTTCCATGTTTATAGAGATAGCTGTGTAGATGTTTCCATGTTTATAGAGATAGTGCTGTAGATATTTCCATGTTTGTACAGATGGCGGTGTTGGTATTTCCATCTGTACGCAGATTGCCGTGTAGATATTTCCATCTTTATACAGATGAAGTTGTAGATATTTCCATGGATATGCAGATGGCGGTGTGGATATTTCCATGTTTATAGAGATAGCGGAGTAGGTATTTCCATGTTTATAGACATAGCGGTGTAGATATTTCCATGTTTATATAGATGGAGTTGTAGATATTTCCATGTTTATAGCGATAGCGTTGTTGGTATTTCCACGTTTATACAGATAGCGATGTAGATATTTCCATGTTTATACAGCTCGCGGTGCAGATATTTATATCTTTACACAGATGGCATTGTAGATATTTCCTTATCCACACAGATGGCAGCGTAGATGTTTCCATGTTTATACAGATGGTGGAGTAGTTAGTTCCATGTTTATGGAGATGGCAGTGTAGATATTTTCATGTTCATAGAGATGGCGGTGTAGATATTTCCATGTTTATAGAGATAGCAGTGTAGATATTTCCATGTTTATACAGATGGCTGTGTAGATATTTCCATGTGTATACAGATGGCATTGTAGATATTTCCATGTTTACACAGATGACTGTACAGGTATTTCCATGTTTTTACAGATGGCAGTGCAGATATTTCCATGTTTATATAGATAGCGGTGTAGATATTTCCATGTTTGTACAGATGGCGGTGTTGATGTTTCCATCTATACACAGATTGCCGTGTAGGTATTTCCATGTGTATACAGACGGCATTGTAGATATTTCCATGTTTATACAGATGGTGGTGCAGATATTTCCATGTTTACACAGATGACTGTATAGGTATTTCCATGTTTATACAGAAGGCGGTGGAGATATTTCCATGTTTATAGAGATAGCGGTGAAGATATTTCCATATTTATACAGATAACGGTGCAGAAATTTCCATGTTTATACAGATCACGGTGTAGATATTTCCATGTATATACACATGGCTGTGTAGATATTTCCATGTTTATACAGATGGCGGTGTAGATATTTCCATGTTTATACAGATAACTTTGTAAGTATTTCCATGTTTATACAGATGGCGGTGTAGACATTTCGATGTTTATAGAGATAGCAGTGGAGATATTTCCATGTTTATACACATGGCGGTGTAGATATTTCCATGTTTATATAGATGGTGGTGTAGATATTACCATGTTTATACAGATAGCGGTGTAGATATTTCCATGTTTATACAGATCGTGGTGAAGATATTTCCATGTTTATGCTGATCGCGGTGTAGATATTTCCATGTTTATACAGATCGCAGTGTAGATATTTCCATGTTTATACCGATAGCGGTGTAGATATTTCCATGTTTATACAGGTAGCTGTGTAGATATTTCCATGTTTATACAGATGGCGGTGTATATATTTCCATGTTTATAGAGATGGCTGTGTAGATATTTCCATGTTCATAGAGACAGCGGTGTAGATATATCCATGTTCATAGAGATAGCAGTGAGGATATTTCCATGTTTATACAGATAGCTGTGTAGATATTTCCATTTTTATAGAGATAGCGGTTTTGATATTTCATATTTATACAGATAGCGGTGTAGATATTTCCATGTTTATACAGATTGCGGTGTAGATATTTCCATGTTTATACAGATAGCGGTGTAGATATTTCCACATTTATACAGATGGCGGTGCAGATATTTCCATCTTTCTACAAATGGCAGTGTAGATATTTCCATGTTTATAGAGATGGCGGTGTACATATTTCCATGTTTATATAGATGGCAACGTAGATATTTCTTGTTTATGTAGATGGCGTTGTAGATATCTCCATGTTGAAAGAGATGGCGGTGTATATATTTCCATGTTGATGGAGATAGCGGTGTAGATATTTACATGTTTATAGAGATAGCGGTGTAGTTATTTCCTTGTTTATACAGATAGCGGTGTAGATATTTCCTTGTTTATACAAATAGCGGTGTAGGTATTTACATGTTTATACAGATCATGGTGTAGGTTTTTCCTTGTTTATACAAATAGAGGTGTAGTTATTTCCATGTTTATACAGATAGCGGTGTAGATATTTCCATGTGTATACAGATGGCTGTGTGGATATTTCCATGTGTATACAGATGGCTGTGTAGATATTTCCATGTTTCTACAGATGAATTTGTAGGTATTTCCATGTTTATACAGATGGTGGTGTAGATATTTCCATGTTTATAGAGATAGCTGTGTAGATGTTTCCATGTTTATAGAGATAGTGCTGTAGATATTTCCATGTTTGTACAGATGGCGGTGTTGGTATTTCCATCTGTACGCAGATTGCCGTGTAGATATTTCCATCTTTATACAGATGAAGTTGTAGATATTTCCATGGATATGCAGATGGCGGTGTGGATATTTCCATGTTTATAGAGATAGCGGAGTAGGTATTTCCATGTTTATAGACATAGCGGTGTAGATATTTCCATGTTTATATAGATGGAGTTGTAGATATTTCCATGTTTATAGCGATAGCGTTGTTGGTATTTCCACGTTTATACAGATAGCGATGTAGATATTTCCATGTTTATACAGCTCGCGGTGCAGATATTTATATCTTTACACAGATGGCATTGTAGATATTTCCTTATCCACACAGATGGCAGCGTAGATGTTTCCATGTTTATACAGATGGTGGAGTAGTTAGTTCCATGTTTATGGAGATGGCAGTGTAGATATTTTCATGTTCATAGAGATGGCGGTGTAGATATTTCCATGTTTATAGAGATAGCAGTGTAGATATTTCCATGTTTATACAGATGGCTGTGTAGATATTTCCATGTGTATACAGATGGCATTGTAGATATTTCCATGTTTACACAGATGACTGTACAGGTATTTCCATGTTTTTACAGATGGCAGTGCAGATATTTCCATGTTTATATAGATAGCGGTGTAGATATTTCCATGTTTGTACAGATGGCGGTGTTGATGTTTCCATCTATACACAGATTGCCGTGTAGGTATTTCCATGTGTATACAGACGGCATTGTAGATATTTCCATGTTTATACAGATGGTGGTGCAGATATTTCCATGTTTACACAGATGACTGTATAGGTATTTCCATGTTTATACAGAAGGCGGTGGAGATATTTCCATGTTTATAGAGATAGCGGTGAAGATATTTCCATATTTATACAGATAACAGTGTAGAAATTTCCATGTTTATACAGATCACGGTGTAGATATTTCCATGTATATACACATGGCTGTGTAGATATTTCCATGTTTATACAGATGGCGGTGTAGATATTTCCATGTTTATACAGATAACTTTGTAAGTATTTCCATGTTTATACAGATGGCGGTGTAGACATTTCGATGTTTATAGAGATAGCAGTGGAGATATTTCCATGTTTATACACATGGCGGTGTAGATATTTCCAGGTTTATATAGATGGTGGTGTAGGTATTACCATGTTTATACAGATGACTGTGTAGGTATTTCCATGTTTTTACAGATGGCAGTTCAGATATGTCCATGTTTGTAGAGATAGCAGTGTAGATATTTCCATGTTTGTACAGATGGCGGTGTTGATATTTCCATCTATACACAGATGGCCGTGTGGACATTTCCATGTTTATGCAGATGGTGGCGTAGATATTTACATGGACATGCAGATAGCGGTGTAGATATTTCCATGTTTATACAGATAGCGGTGTAGGTATTTCCATGTTTACACAGATGGTGGTATAGATATTTCCGTGTTTATACACATGGTGGAGTAGATACTTCCATCTTTATGGAGATGGCAGTGTAGATATTTTCATGTTTATAGAGATGGCGGTGTAGATATTTCCATATTTATAGAGATTGCGGTGTAGATATTTCCATTTTTCTATAGATGGCAGTGTAGATAATTCCATGTTTATACAGATGGCCGTGTAGTTATTTACATGTGTATACAGATGGAATTGTAGGTATTTCCATGTTTATACAGATGGTGGTGTAGATATTTCCATGTTTACTCAGATGACTGTGTAGATATTTCCATGTTTTTACAGATGGCAGTGTAGATTTGTCAATGTTTATAGACATGGCGCTGTAGATATTTCCATGTTTATACAGATAATGGTGGAGATATTTCCATGTTTATACAGAGAGAAGTGGAGATATTTCCATATTTATACACGTAGCGGTGTACATATTTCCATGTTTATAGAGACAGAGGTGTAGGTATTTCCATGTTTATACAGATAGCAGTGCAGATATTTCCAGGTTTACACAGATGCCTATGCAGATATTTCCATATTTATACAGAGGGCTGTGTAGATATTTCTATGTTTATACAGATGGCAGTGTAGATATTTAAATGTTCCTACACATGACTGTGTAGGTATTTCCATGTTTATACAGATGTCTTTGTAGATATTTCCATATTTAAAGAGATAGCCGTGCAGATATTTCCATGTTTATACAGATAGCGGTGTATATATTTCCATGTTTATACAGATCTTGGTGTAGATATTTCCATGTTTACAAGGATACCGGTGTAGATATTTCCATGTTTATACAGACCGCAGTGTAGATATTTCTATGTTTATATAGATAGCAGTGTAGATATTTCCATGTTTGTACAGATGGCGGTGTTGATTTTTCCATCTATACACAGATTTCCGTGTAGGTATTTCCATGTGTATACAGATGGCATTGTAGATATTTTCATGTTTATACAGATGGTGGTGTAGATATTTTCATGTTTACACAGATGACTGTATAGGTATTTCCATGTTTATACAGATGGCGGTGTAGATATTTCCATCTTTTTAGAGATAGCGGTGAAGATATTTCCATATTTATACAGATAACGGTGTAGAAATTTCCATGTTTATACAGATAGCGGTGTAAATATTTCCATGTTTATACAGATCACGGTGTAGATATTTCCCTGTTTATAGAGGTAGCGGTGTAGATATTTCCATGTTTATAGAGACTGCGGTGTAGATATTTCCATGTTTATACAGATAGCGGTGCAGATATTTCCATGTTTGTACAGATGGTGGTGTTGATATTTCCATCTATACACAGATAACCGTGTCGATATTTCCATGTTTATACAGATGGCGGCGCAGATATTTCCATGGATATGTAGATGGCTGTGTAGATATTTTCATGTTTTTACAGATAGCGGTGTAGTTATTTCCATGTTTATATAGATAGCGGTGTAGATGTTTCCATGTATTTACACATGGTTGTGTAGATATTTCCATGTTTATACAGATGGCGGTGTAGATATTTCCATGTTTATACTAATGGCGGCGTAGATATTTCCATGGACATGCAGATGGCGGTGTAGGTATTTCCATGTTTATACAGATAGCGGTGTAGATATTTCCATGTTTACACAGATGGTGGTGTAGATATTTCCGTGTTTATACACATGGCGGAGTAGATACTTCCATCTTTATGGAGATGGCAGTGTAGATATTTTCATGTTTATAGAGATGGCGGTGTAGATATTTCCATATTTATAGAGATAGCGGTGTACATATTTCCATCTTTCTACAGATGGCAGTGTAGATAATTCCATGTTTATACAGACGGCCGTGTAGATATTTCCATATTAATACAGATGTCTGTGTAGATATATCCATGTGTATACAGATGGTATTGTAGGTATTTCCATGTTTATACAGATGGTGGTGTAGATATTTCCATGTTTATTCAGATGACTGTGTAGATATTTCCATGTTTTTACAGATGGCAGTGTAGATATTTCAATGTTTATAGAGATGGCGCTGTAGATATTTCCATGTTTAAACAGATAGCGGTGGAGATATTTCCATGTTTATACAGACAGCAGTGCAGATATTTCCATGTTTATACACATAGCGTTGTACATATTTCCATGTTTATATAAACAGCGGTGTAGGTATTTCCATGTTTATACAGATAGCGGTGCAGATATTTCCATGTTTACACAGATGCCTATGCAGATATTTCCATATGTATACAGAGGTCTGTGTAGATATTTCTATGTTTATACAGATGGCATTGTAGATATTTCCATGTTCCTACACATGACTGTGTAGGTATTTCCATCTTCATACAGATGGCTTTGTAGATATTTCCATGTTTATAGAGATAGCGTTGCAGATATTTCGATGTTTATACAGATAACGCTGTATATATTTCCATGTTAATACATATCGTGGTGTAGATATTTCCATGTTTATGCAGATACCGGTGTAGATATTTCCATGTTTATACAGACCGCAGTGTAGGTAATTCCATGTTTATAGAAATAGCAGTGTAGATATTTTCATCTTTGTACAGATGTCGGTGTTGGTGTTTCCATCTATACACAGATTGCCGTGTAGGTATTTCCATGGATATGTAGATGGCGGTGTAGATATTCCCATATTTATACAGATAGCGGTGTAGATATTTCCATGTATATACAGATGGCTGTGTAGATATTTCCATGTTTATACAGATGACTTTGTAGGTATTTCCATGTTTATACAGATGGCGTTGTGGATATTTCCATGTTTATAGAGATAGCTGTGTAGATATTTCCATGTTTATACAGATAGCGGTGTAGATATTTCCATGTTTATACAGATCGCGGTGTAGATATTTCCATGTTTACACAGATCGCGGTGTAGATATTTCCATGTTTATACAGATAGCGGTGTAGATATTTCCATGTTTTTACAGACATCGGTGTAGATATTTCCATGTTTACACAGATTGCGGTGTAGATATTTCCATCTTTCTACAGATGGCATTGTAGATATTTCCATGTTTATACAGATGACGGTGTAGGTATTTCCATGTTTATATAGATGATGGTGTTGATATTACCATGTTTATACATATAGCGGTGTACATATTTCTAAGTTTATACAGATCGTGGTGAAGAAATTTCAATGTTTATACAGATCGCGGTGTAGATATTTCCATGTTTATACAGATCACGGTGTAGATATTTCCATGTTTATACAGACAGCGGTGTTGATATTTCCATGTTTATACTGATCGTGGTGTAGATATTTCCATGTTTATGGAGATGGTGGTGTAGATATTTCCATGTTCATAGAGATAGCGGTGTTGATTTTTCCATGTTTATAGAGATAGCGGTGTGTATATTTCCATGTTTATACAGATAGGGGTGTAGATATTTCCATGTTTATGGAGATGGCGGTGTAGTTATTTCCATGTTTATACAGATCACGGTGTAGATATTTGCTTGTTTCTACAAATAGCGGTGTAGTTATTCCCATGTTTATACAGATAGCGGTGTAGATATTTCCATGTATATACAGATTGCTGTGTATATATTTCCATGTTTATACAGATGGCTGTGTAGATATTTCCATGTTTATACAGATGACTTTGTAGGTATTTACATGTTTATACATATGGCGGTGTAGATATTTCCAAGTTTATAGAGATAGCTGTGTAGATATTTCTATGTTTATACAGATGGCTGTGTAGATATTTCCATGTTTATACAGATGACTTTGTAGGTATTTCCACGTTTATACAGATGGCGGTGTAGATATTTCCATGTTTATAGAGATAGCTGTGCAGATATTTCCATGTTTATACAGATCGCGGTGTAGATATTTCCATGTTTATACAGATGACTTTGTAGGTATTTCCATGTTTATACAGGTGGCGGTGTAGATATTTCCATGTTTATACAGATAGCGGTGTAGATATTTCCATGTTTTTACAGATATCGGTGTAGATATTTCCATGTTTACACAGATTGCGGTGTAGATATTTCCATCTTTCTTTAGATGGCATTGTAGATACTTCCATGTTTATACAGATGGCGGTGTAGATATTTCCATGTTTATACAGATAGCGGTGTAGATATTTCCATGTTTTTACAGATATCGGTGTAGATATTTCCATGTTTACACAGATTGCGGTGTAGATATTTCCATCTTTCTTTAGATGGCATTGTAGATACTTCCATGTTTATACAGATGGCGGTGTAGATATTTCCATGTTTATATAGATGGTGGTGTAGATATTACCATGTTAATTCAGATAGCATTGTACATATTTCCATCTTTATACAGATCGTGGTGACGATATTTCCATGTTTATACAGATCGCGGTGTAGATATTTCCATGTTTATACAGATCGCGGTGTAGATATTTCCATGTTTACACAGACAGCGGTGTAGATATTTCCATGTTTATAGAGATAGCGGTGAAGATATTTCCATGTTTATAGAGATAGAGGAGTAGGTATTTCCATGTTTATAGACATAGCGGTGTAGATATTTCCATGTTTAAGTAGATGGCGTTGTAGATATTTCCATGTTTATATCGATAGCGGTGTTGGTATTTCCACGTTTATACAGATAGCGTTGTAGATATTTCCATGTTTATACAGCTCGCGGTGCAGATATTTATATCTTTATACAGATGGCATTGTAGATATTTCCTTTTTCACACAGATGGCGGTGTAAATGTTTCCATGTTTATACAGATGGCGGAGTAGTTAGTTCCATGTTTATGGAGATGGCAGTGTAGATATTTTCATATTTATAGAGATGGCGGTGAAGATATTTCCATGTTTATAGAGATAGCATTGTAGATATTTACATGTTTATACTGATGGCTGTGTAGATATTTCCATGTGTATACAGATTTCACTGTAGATATTTCCATGTTTATACAGATGACTGTATAGGTATTTCCATGTTTTACAGATGGCTGTGCAGATATTTCCATGTTTATAGAGATAGTGGTGTAGATATTTCCATGTTTGTACAGATGGCGGTGCTGATATTTCCATCTATACACAGATGGCCGTGTAGATATTTCCATGTTTATACAGATGGCGGCGTAGATATTTCCATGGACATGCAGATGGCGGTGTAGATATTTCCATGTTTATACAGATAGCGGTGTAGATATTTCCATGTTTATACAGATCGCGGTGTAGATATTTCCATGTTTATACAGATCACGGTGTAGATATTTCCACGTTTATACAGATCGCGGTGAAGGTATTTCCATGTTAATACAGATAGCAGTGTAGATATTTCCATATTTTTACAGATGGCGGTGTAGATATTTCCATGTTTACAAAGATTGCGGTGTAGATATTTCCATCTTTCTACAGATGGCATTGTAGATATTTCCATGTTTATACAGATGGCGGTGTAGATATTTCCATGTTTATACTGATAGCGGTGTAGATATTTCCATGTTTATACAGATCGTGGTGAAGATATTTCCATGTTTATACAGATCGCGGTGTAGATATTTCCATGTTTATACAGATAGTGGTGTAGATATTTCCATGTTTATAGAGATAGCGGTATATGTATTTCCATGTTTATAGACATAGCGGTGTAGATCTTTTCATGTTTATATAGATGGCGTTGTAGTTATTTCCATGTTTATACCGATAGCGGTGTTGGTATTTCCACGTTTATACAGATTACGATGTAGATATTTCCATGTTAATACAGCACGCGGTGCAGATATTTATATCTTTATACAGATGGCATTGCAAATATTTCCTTATTCACACAGATGGCGGTGTAGATGTTTCCATGTTTATACAAATGGCGAAGTAGTTTTTTCCATGTTTATGCAGATGGCAGTGTAGATATTTTCATGTTTATAGAGATGGTGGTGTAGATATTTCCATGTTTATAGATATAGCAGTGTAGATATTGACATGTTTATACAGATGGCTGTGTAGATATTTCCATGTGTATACAGATGGCATTGTAGATATTTCCATGTTTATACAGATGACTGTATAGGTACTTCCATGTTTTTACAGATGGCAGTGCAGATATTACCATGTTTATAGAGATAGCGATGTAGATATTTCCATGTTTGTACGGATGGCGGTGTTGATATTTCCATCTATATACAGATGGCCATGTAGATATTTCCATGTTTATACAGATGGTGGCATAGATATTTCCATGGACATGCAGATTGCGGTGTAGATATTTCCATGTTTCTACAGATAGCGGTGTAGATATTTCCATGTTTACACAGATGGTGGTGTAGATATTTCCGTGTTTATACACATGGCGGAGTAGATACTTCCATCTTTATGGAGATGGCAGTGTAGATATTTTCATGTTTATAGAGATGGCGGTGTAGATATTTCCATATTTATAGAGATAGCGGTGTACATATTTCCATCTTTCTACAGATGGCAGTGTAGATAATTCCATGTTTATACAGACGGCCGTGTAGATATTTCCATATTAATACAGATGTCTGTGTAGATATATCCATGTGTATACAGATGGTATTGTAGGTATTTCCATGTTTATACAGATGGTGGTGTAGATATTTCCATGTTTATTCAGATGACTGTGTAGATATTTCCATGTTTTTACAGATGGCAGTGTAGATATTTCAATGTTTATAGAGATGGCGCTGTAGATATTTCCATGTTTAAACAGATAGCGGTGGAGATATTTCCATGTTTATACAGACAGCAGTGCAGATATTTCCATGTTTATACACATAGCGTTGTACATATTTCCATGTTTATATAAACAGCGGTGTAGGTATTTCCATGTTTATACAGATAGCGGTGCAGATATTTCCATGTTTACACAGATGCCTATGCAGATATTTCCATATGTATACAGAGGTCTGTGTAGATATTTCTATGTTTATACAGATGGCATTGTAGATATTTCCATGTTCCTACACATGACTGTGTAGGTATTTCCATCTTCATACAGATGGCTTTGTAGATATTTCCATGTTTATAGAGATAGCGTTGCAGATATTTCGATGTTTATACAGATAACGCTGTATATATTTCCATGTTAATACATATCGTGGTGTAGATATTTCCATGTTTATGCAGATACCGGTGTAGATATTTCCATGTTTATACAGACCGCAGTGTAGGTAATTCCATGTTTATAGAAATAGCAGTGTAGATATTTTCATCTTTGTACAGATGTCGGTGTTGGTGTTTCCATCTATACACAGATTGCCGTGTAGGTATTTCCATGGATATGTAGATGGCGGTGTAGATATTCCCATATTTATACAGATAGCGGTGTAGATATTTCCATGTATATACAGATGGCTGTGTAGATATTTCCATGTTTATACAGATGACTTTGTAGTTATTTCCATGTTTATACAGATGGCGGTGTGGATATTTCCATGTTTATAGAGATAGCTGTGTAGATATTTCCATGTTTATACAGATAGCGGTGTAGATATTTCCATGTTTATACAGATCGCGGTGTAGATATTTCCATGTTTACACAGATCGCGGTGTAGATATTTCCATGTTTATACAGATAGCGGTGTAGATATTTCCATGTTTTTACAGACATCGGTGTAGATATTTCCATGTTTACACAGATTGCGGTGTAGATATTTCCATCTTTCTACAGATGGCATTGTAGATATTTCCATGTTTATACAGATGACGGTGTAGGTATTTCCATGTTTATATAGATGATGGTGTTGATATTACCATGTTTATACATATAGCGGTGTACATATTTCCAAGTTTATACAGATCGTGGTGAAGAAATTTCAATGTTTATACAGATCGCGGTGTAGATATTTCCATGTTTATACAGATCACGGTGTAGATATTTCCATGTTTATACAGACAGCGGTGTTGATATTTCCATGTTTATACTGATCGTGGTGTAGATATTTCCATGTTTATGGAGATGGTGGTGTAGATATTTCCATGTTCATAGAGATAGCGGTGTTGATTTTTCCATGTTTATAGAGATAGCGGTGTGTATATTTCCATGTTTATACAGATAGGGGTGTAGATATTTCCATGTTTATGGAGATGGCGGTGTAGTTATTTCCATGTTTATACAGATAACGGTGCAGAAATTTCCATGTTTATACAGATCACGGTGTAGATATTTCCATGTATATACACATGGCTGTGTAGATATTTCCATGTTTATACAGATGGCGGTGTAGATATTTCCATGTTTATACAGATAACTTTGTAAGTATTTCCATGTTTATACAGATGGCGGTGTAGACATTTCGATGTTTATAGAGATAGCAGTGGAGATATTTCCATGTTTATACACATGGCGGTGTAGATATTTCCATGTTTATATAGATGGTGGTGTAGATATTACCATGTTTATACAGATAGCGGTGTAGATATTTCCATGTTTATACAGATCGTGGTGAAGATATTTCCATGTTTATGCTGATCGCGGTGTAGATATTTCCATGTTTATACAGATCGCAGTGTAGATATTTCCATGTTTATACCGATAGCGGTGTAGATATTTCCATGTTTATACAGGTAGCTGTGTAGATATTTCCATGTTTATACAGATGGCGGTGTATATATTTCCATGTTTATAGAGATGGCTGTGTAGATATTTCCATGTTCATAGAGACAGCGGTGTAGATATATCCATGTTCATAGAGATAGCAGTGAGGATATTTCCATGTTTATACAGATAGCTGTGTAGATATTTCCATTTTTATAGAGATAGCGGTTTTGATATTTCATATTTATACAGATAGCGGTGTAGATATTTCCATGTTTATACAGATTGCGGTGTAGATATTTCCATGTTTATACAGATAGCGGTGTAGATATTTCCACATTTATACAGATGGCGGTGCAGATATTTCCATCTTTCTACAAATGGCAGTGTAGATATTTCCATGTTTATAGAGATGGCGGTGTACATATTTCCATGTTTATATAGATGGCAACGTAGATATTTCTTGTTTATGTAGATGGCGTTGTAGATATCTCCATGTTGAAAGAGATGGCGGTGTATATATTTCCATGTTGATGGAGATAGCGGTGTAGATATTTACATGTTTATAGAGATAGCGGTGTAGTTATTTCCTTGTTTATACAGATAGCGGTGTAGATATTTCCTTGTTTATACAAATAGCGGTGTAGGTATTTACATGTTTATACAGATCATGGTGTAGGTTTTTCCTTGTTTATACAAATAGAGGTGTAGTTATTTCCATGTTTATACAGATAGCGGTGTAGATATTTCCATGTGTATACAGATGGCTGTGTGGATATTTCCATGTGTATACAGATGGCTGTGTAGATATTTCCATGTTTCTACAGATGAATTTGTAGGTATTTCCATGTTTATACAGATGGTGGTGTAGATATTTCCATGTTTATAGAGATAGCTGTGTAGATGTTTCCATGTTTATAGAGATAGTGCTGTAGATATTTCCATGTTTGTACAGATGGCGGTGTTGGTATTTCCATCTGTACGCAGATTGCCGTGTAGATATTTCCATCTTTATACAGATGAAGTTGTAGATATTTCCATGGATATGCAGATGGCGGTGTGGATATTTCCATGTTTATAGAGATAGCGGAGTAGGTATTTCCATGTTTATAGACATAGCGGTGTAGATATTTCCATGTTTATATAGATGGAGTTGTAGATATTTCCATGTTTATAGCGATAGCGTTGTTGGTATTTCCACGTTTATACAGATAGCGATGTAGATATTTCCATGTTTATACAGCTCGCGGTGCAGATATTTATATCTTTACACAGATGGCATTGTAGATATTTCCTTATCCACACAGATGGCAGCGTAGATGTTTCCATGTTTATACAGATGGTGGAGTAGTTAGTTCCATGTTTATGGAGATGGCAGTGTAGATATTTTCATGTTCATAGAGATGGCGGTGTAGATATTTCCATGTTTATAGAGATAGCAGTGTAGATATTTCCATGTTTATACAGATGGCTGTGTAGATATTTCCATGTGTATACAGATGGCATTGTAGATATTTCCATGTTTACACAGATGACTGTACAGGTATTTCCATGTTTTTACAGATGGCAGTGCAGATATTTCCATGTTTATATAGATAGCGGTGTAGATATTTCCATGTTTGTACAGATGGCGGTGTTGATGTTTCCATCTATACACAGATTGCCGTGTAGGTATTTCCATGTGTATACAGACGGCATTGTAGATATTTCCATGTTTATACAGATGGTGGTGCAGATATTTCCATGTTTACACAGATGACTGTATAGGTATTTCCATGTTTATACAGAAGGCGGTGGAGATATTTCCATGTTTATAGAGATAGCGGTGAAGATATTTCCATATTTATACAGATAACAGTGTAGAAATTTCCATGTTTATACAGATCACGGTGTAGATATTTCCATGTATATACACATGGCTGTGTAGATATTTCCATGTTTATACAGATGGCGGTGTAGATATTTCCATGTTTATACAGATAACTTTGTAAGTATTTCCATGTTTATACAGATGGCGGTGTAGACATTTCGATGTTTATAGAGATAGCAGTGGAGATATTTCCATGTTTATACACATGGCGGTGTAGATATTTCCAGGTTTATATAGATGGTGGTGTAGGTATTACCATGTTTATACAGATGACTGTGTAGGTATTTCCATGTTTTTACAGATGGCAGTTCAGATATGTCCATGTTTGTAGAGATAGCAGTGTAGATATTTCCATGTTTGTACAGATGGCGGTGTTGATATTTCCATCTATACACAGATGGCCGTGTGGACATTTCCATGTTTATGCAGATGGTGGCGTAGATATTTACATGGACATGCAGATAGCGGTGTAGATATTTCCATGTTTATACAGATAGCGGTGTAGGTATTTCCATGTTTACACAGATGGTGGTATAGATATTTCCGTGTTTATACACATGGTGGAGTAGATACTTCCATCTTTATGGAGATGGCAGTGTAGATATTTTCATGTTTATAGAGATGGCGGTGTAGATATTTCCATATTTATAGAGATTGCGGTGTAGATATTTCCATTTTTCTATAGATGGCAGTGTAGATAATTCCATGTTTATACAGATGGCCGTGTAGTTATTTACATGTGTATACAGATGGAATTGTAGGTATTTCCATGTTTATACAGATGGTGGTGTAGATATTTCCATGTTTACTCAGATGACTGTGTAGATATTTCCATGTTTTTACAGATGGCAGTGTAGATTTGTCAATGTTTATAGACATGGCGCTGTAGATATTTCCATGTTTATACAGATAATGGTGGAGATATTTCCATGTTTATACAGAGAGAAGTGGAGATATTTCCATATTTATACACGTAGCGGTGTACATATTTCCATGTTTATAGAGACAGAGGTGTAGGTATTTCCATGTTTATACAGATAGCAGTGCAGATATTTCCAGGTTTACACAGATGCCTATGCAGATATTTCCATATTTATACAGAGGGCTGTGTAGATATTTCTATGTTTATACAGATGGCAGTGTAGATATTTAAATGTTCCTACACATGACTGTGTAGGTATTTCCATGTTTATACAGATGTCTTTGTAGATATTTCCATATTTAAAGAGATAGCCGTGCAGATATTTCCATGTTTATACAGATAGCGGTGTATATATTTCCATGTTTATACAGATCTTGGTGTAGATATTTCCATGTTTACAAGGATACCGGTGTAGATATTTCCATGTTTATACAGACCGCAGTGTAGATATTTCTATGTTTATATAGATAGCAGTGTAGATATTTCCATGTTTGTACAGATGGCGGTGTTGATTTTTCCATCTATACACAGATTTCCGTGTAGGTATTTCCATGTGTATACAGATGGCATTGTAGATATTTTCATGTTTATACAGATGGTGGTGTAGATATTTTCATGTTTACACAGATGACTGTATAGGTATTTCCATGTTTATACAGATGGCGGTGTAGATATTTCCATCTTTTTAGAGATAGCGGTGAAGATATTTCCATATTTATACAGATAACGGTGTAGAAATTTCCATGTTTATACAGATAGCGGTGTAAATATTTCCATGTTTATACAGATCACGGTGTAGATATTTCCCTGTTTATAGAGGTAGCGGTGTAGATATTTCCATGTTTATAGAGACTGCGGTGTAGATATTTCCATGTTTATACAGATAGCGGTGCAGATATTTCCATGTTTGTACAGATGGTGGTGTTGATATTTCCATCTATACACAGATAACCGTGTCGATATTTCCATGTTTATACAGATGGCGGCGCAGATATTTCCATGGATATGTAGATGGCTGTGTAGATATTTTCATGTTTTTACAGATAGCGGTGTAGTTATTTCCATGTTTATATAGATAGCGGTGTAGATGTTTCCATGTATTTACACATGGTTGTGTAGATATTTCCATGTTTATACAGATGGCGGTGTAGATATTTCCATGTTTATACTAATGGCGGCGTAGATATTTCCATGGACATGCAGATGGCGGTGTAGGTATTTCCATGTTTATACAGATAGCGGTGTAGATATTTCCATGTTTACACAGATGGTGGTGTAGATATTTCCGTGTTTATACACATGGCGGAGTAGATACTTCCATCTTTATGGAGATGGCAGTGTAGATATTTTCATGTTTATAGAGATGGCGGTGTAGATATTTCCATATTTATAGAGATAGCGGTGTACATATTTCCATCTTTCTACAGATGGCAGTGTAGATAATTCCATGTTTATACAGACGGCCGTGTAGATATTTCCATATTAATACAGATGTCTGTGTAGATATATCCATGTGTATACAGATGGTATTGTAGGTATTTCCATGTTTATACAGATGGTGGTGTAGATATTTCCATGTTTATTCAGATGACTGTGTAGATATTTCCATGTTTTTACAGATGGCAGTGTAGATATTTCAATGTTTATAGAGATGGCGCTGTAGATATTTCCATGTTTAAACAGATAGCGGTGGAGATATTTCCATGTTTATACAGACAGCAGTGCAGATATTTCCATGTTTATACACATAGCGTTGTACATATTTCCATGTTTATATAAACAGCGGTGTAGGTATTTCCATGTTTATACAGATAGCGGTGCAGATATTTCCATGTTTACACAGATGCCTATGCAGATATTTCCATATGTATACAGAGGTCTGTGTAGATATTTCTATGTTTATACAGATGGCATTGTAGATATTTCCATGTTCCTACACATGACTGTGTAGGTATTTCCATCTTCATACAGATGGCTTTGTAGATATTTCCATGTTTATAGAGATAGCGTTGCAGATATTTCGATGTTTATACAGATAACGCTGTATATATTTCCATGTTAATACATATCGTGGTGTAGATATTTCCATGTTTATGCAGATACCGGTGTAGATATTTCCATGTTTATACAGACCGCAGTGTAGGTAATTCCATGTTTATAGAAATAGCAGTGTAGATATTTTCATCTTTGTACAGATGTCGGTGTTGGTGTTTCCATCTATACACAGATTGCCGTGTAGGTATTTCCATGGATATGTAGATGGCGGTGTAGATATTCCCATATTTATACAGATAGCGGTGTAGATATTTCCATGTATATACAGATGGCTGTGTAGATATTTCCATGTTTATACAGATGACTTTGTAGGTATTTCCATGTTTATACAGATGGCGTTGTGGATATTTCCATGTTTATAGAGATAGCTGTGTAGATATTTCCATGTTTATACAGATAGCGGTGTAGATATTTCCATGTTTATACAGATCGCGGTGTAGATATTTCCATGTTTACACAGATCGCGGTGTAGATATTTCCATGTTTATACAGATAGCGGTGTAGATATTTCCATGTTTTTACAGACATCGGTGTAGATATTTCCATGTTTACACAGATTGCGGTGTAGATATTTCCATCTTTCTACAGATGGCATTGTAGATATTTCCATGTTTATACAGATGACGGTGTAGGTATTTCCATGTTTATATAGATGATGGTGTTGATATTACCATGTTTATACATATAGCGGTGTACATATTTCTAAGTTTATACAGATCGTGGTGAAGAAATTTCAATGTTTATACAGATCGCGGTGTAGATATTTCCATGTTTATACAGATCACGGTGTAGATATTTCCATGTTTATACAGACAGCGGTGTTGATATTTCCATGTTTATACTGATCGTGGTGTAGATATTTCCATGTTTATGGAGATGGTGGTGTAGATATTTCCATGTTCATAGAGATAGCGGTGTTGATTTTTCCATGTTTATAGAGATAGCGGTGTGTATATTTCCATGTTTATACAGATAGGGGTGTAGATATTTCCATGTTTATGGAGATGGCGGTGTAGTTATTTCCATGTTTATACAGATCACGGTGTAGATATTTGCTTGTTTCTACAAATAGCGGTGTAGTTATTCCCATGTTTATACAGATAGCGGTGTAGATATTTCCATGTATATACAGATTGCTGTGTATATATTTCCATGTTTATACAGATGGCTGTGTAGATATTTCCATGTTTATACAGATGACTTTGTAGGTATTTACATGTTTATACATATGGCGGTGTAGATATTTCCAAGTTTATAGAGATAGCTGTGTAGATATTTCTATGTTTATACAGATGGCTGTGTAGATATTTCCATGTTTATACAGATGACTTTGTAGGTATTTCCACGTTTATACAGATGGCGGTGTAGATATTTCCATGTTTATAGAGATAGCTGTGCAGATATTTCCATGTTTATACAGATCGCGGTGTAGATATTTCCATGTTTATACAGATGACTTTGTAGGTATTTCCATGTTTATACAGGTGGCGGTGTAGATATTTCCATGTTTATACAGATAGCGGTGTAGATATTTCCATGTTTTTACAGATATCGGTGTAGATATTTCCATGTTTACACAGATTGCGGTGTAGATATTTCCATCTTTCTTTAGATGGCATTGTAGATACTTCCATGTTTATACAGATGGCGGTGTAGATATTTCCATGTTTATACAGATAGCGGTGTAGATATTTCCATGTTTTTACAGATATCGGTGTAGATATTTCCATGTTTACACAGATTGCGGTGTAGATATTTCCATCTTTCTTTAGATGGCATTGTAGATACTTCCATGTTTATACAGATGGCGGTGTAGATATTTCCATGTTTATATAGATGGTGGTGTAGATATTACCATGTTAATTCAGATAGCATTGTACATATTTCCATCTTTATACAGATCGTGGTGACGATATTTCCATGTTTATACAGATCGCGGTGTAGATATTTCCATGTTTATACAGATCGCGGTGTAGATATTTCCATGTTTACACAGACAGCGGTGTAGATATTTCCATGTTTATAGAGATAGCGGTGAAGATATTTCCATGTTTATAGAGATAGAGGAGTAGGTATTTCCATGTTTATAGACATAGCGGTGTAGATATTTCCATGTTTAAGTAGATGGCGTTGTAGATATTTCCATGTTTATATCGATAGCGGTGTTGGTATTTCCACGTTTATACAGATAGCGTTGTAGATATTTCCATGTTTATACAGCTCGCGGTGCAGATATTTATATCTTTATACAGATGGCATTGTAGATATTTCCTTTTTCACACAGATGGCGGTGTAAATGTTTCCATGTTTATACAGATGGCGGAGTAGTTAGTTCCATGTTTATGGAGATGGCAGTGTAGATATTTTCATATTTATAGAGATGGCGGTGAAGATATTTCCATGTTTATAGAGATAGCATTGTAGATATTTACATGTTTATACTGATGGCTGTGTAGATATTTCCATGTGTATACAGATTTCACTGTAGATATTTCCATGTTTATACAGATGACTGTATAGGTATTTCCATGTTTTACAGATGGCTGTGCAGATATTTCCATGTTTATAGAGATAGTGGTGTAGATATTTCCATGTTTGTACAGATGGCGGTGCTGATATTTCCATCTATACACAGATGGCCGTGTAGATATTTCCATGTTTATACAGATGGCGGCGTAGATATTTCCATGGACATGCAGATGGCGGTGTAGATATTTCCATGTTTATACAGATAGCGGTGTAGATATTTCCATGTTTATACAGATCGCGGTGTAGATATTTCCATGTTTATACAGATCACGGTGTAGATATTTCCACGTTTATACAGATCGCGGTGAAGGTATTTCCATGTTAATACAGATAGCAGTGTAGATATTTCCATATTTTTACAGATGGCGGTGTAGATATTTCCATGTTTACAAAGATTGCGGTGTAGATATTTCCATCTTTCTACAGATGGCATTGTAGATATTTCCATGTTTATACAGATGGCGGTGTAGATATTTCCATGTTTATACTGATAGCGGTGTAGATATTTCCATGTTTATACAGATCGTGGTGAAGATATTTCCATGTTTATACAGATCGCGGTGTAGATATTTCCATGTTTATACAGATAGTGGTGTAGATATTTCCATGTTTATAGAGATAGCGGTATATGTATTTCCATGTTTATAGACATAGCGGTGTAGATCTTTTCATGTTTATATAGATGGCGTTGTAGTTATTTCCATGTTTATACCGATAGCGGTGTTGGTATTTCCACGTTTATACAGATTACGATGTAGATATTTCCATGTTAATACAGCACGCGGTGCAGATATTTATATCTTTATACAGATGGCATTGCAAATATTTCCTTATTCACACAGATGGCGGTGTAGATGTTTCCATGTTTATACAAATGGCGAAGTAGTTTTTTCCATGTTTATGCAGATGGCAGTGTAGATATTTTCATGTTTATAGAGATGGTGGTGTAGATATTTCCATGTTTATAGATATAGCAGTGTAGATATTGACATGTTTATACAGATGGCTGTGTAGATATTTCCATGTGTATACAGATGGCATTGTAGATATTTCCATGTTTATACAGATGACTGTATAGGTACTTCCATGTTTTTACAGATGGCAGTGCAGATATTACCATGTTTATAGAGATAGCGATGTAGATATTTCCATGTTTGTACGGATGGCGGTGTTGATATTTCCATCTATATACAGATGGCCATGTAGATATTTCCATGTTTATACAGATGGTGGCATAGATATTTCCATGGACATGCAGATTGCGGTGTAGATATTTCCATGTTTCTACAGATAGCGGTGTAGATATTTCCATGTTTACACAGATGGTGGTGTAGATATTTCCGTGTTTATACACATGGCGGAGTAGATACTTCCATCTTTATGGAGATGGCAGTGTAGATATTTTCATGTTTATAGAGATGGCGGTGTAGATATTTCCATATTTATAGAGATAGCGGTGTACATATTTCCATCTTTCTACAGATGGCAGTGTAGATAATTCCATGTTTATACAGACGGCCGTGTAGATATTTCCATATTAATACAGATGTCTGTGTAGATATATCCATGTGTATACAGATGGTATTGTAGGTATTTCCATGTTTATACAGATGGTGGTGTAGATATTTCCATGTTTATTCAGATGACTGTGTAGATATTTCCATGTTTTTACAGATGGCAGTGTAGATATTTCAATGTTTATAGAGATGGCGCTGTAGATATTTCCATGTTTAAACAGATAGCGGTGGAGATATTTCCATGTTTATACAGACAGCAGTGCAGATATTTCCATGTTTATACACATAGCGTTGTACATATTTCCATGTTTATATAAACAGCGGTGTAGGTATTTCCATGTTTATACAGATAGCGGTGCAGATATTTCCATGTTTACACAGATGCCTATGCAGATATTTCCATATGTATACAGAGGTCTGTGTAGATATTTCTATGTTTATACAGATGGCATTGTAGATATTTCCATGTTCCTACACATGACTGTGTAGGTATTTCCATCTTCATACAGATGGCTTTGTAGATATTTCCATGTTTATAGAGATAGCGTTGCAGATATTTCGATGTTTATACAGATAACGCTGTATATATTTCCATGTTAATACATATCGTGGTGTAGATATTTCCATGTTTATGCAGATACCGGTGTAGATATTTCCATGTTTATACAGACCGCAGTGTAGGTAATTCCATGTTTATAGAAATAGCAGTGTAGATATTTTCATCTTTGTACAGATGTCGGTGTTGGTGTTTCCATCTATACACAGATTGCCGTGTAGGTATTTCCATGGATATGTAGATGGCGGTGTAGATATTCCCATATTTATACAGATAGCGGTGTAGATATTTCCATGTATATACAGATGGCTGTGTAGATATTTCCATGTTTATACAGATGACTTTGTAGTTATTTCCATGTTTATACAGATGGCGGTGTGGATATTTCCATGTTTATAGAGATAGCTGTGTAGATATTTCCATGTTTATACAGATAGCGGTGTAGATATTTCCATGTTTATACAGATCGCGGTGTAGATATTTCCATGTTTACACAGATCGCGGTGTAGATATTTCCATGTTTATACAGATAGCGGTGTAGATATTTCCATGTTTTTACAGACATCGGTGTAGATATTTCCATGTTTACACAGATTGCGGTGTAGATATTTCCATCTTTCTACAGATGGCATTGTAGATATTTCCATGTTTATACAGATGACGGTGTAGGTATTTCCATGTTTATATAGATGATGGTGTTGATATTACCATGTTTATACATATAGCGGTGTACATATTTCCAAGTTTATACAGATCGTGGTGAAGAAATTTCAATGTTTATACAGATCGCGGTGTAGATATTTCCATGTTTATACAGATCACGGTGTAGATATTTCCATGTTTATACAGACAGCGGTGTTGATATTTCCATGTTTATACTGATCGTGGTGTAGATATTTCCATGTTTATGGAGATGGTGGTGTAGATATTTCCATGTTCATAGAGATAGCGGTGTTGATTTTTCCATGTTTATAGAGATAGCGGTGTGTATATTTCCATGTTTATACAGATAGGGGTGTAGATATTTCCATGTTTATGGAGATGGCGGTGTAGTTATTTCCATGTTTATACAGATCACGGTGTAGATATTTGCTTGTTTCTACAAATAGCGGTGTAGTTATTCCCATGTTTATACAGATAGCGGTGTAGATATTTCCATGTATATACAGATTGCTGTGTATATATTTCCATGTTTATACAGATGGCTGTGTAGATATTTCCATGTTTATACAGATGACTTTGTAGGTATTTACATGTTTATACAGATGGCGGTGTAGATATTTCCAAGTTTATAGAGATAGCTGTGTAGATATTTCTATGTTTATACAGATGGCTGTGTAGATATTTCCATGTTTATACAGATGACTTTGTAGGTATTTCCACGTTTATACAGATGGCGGTGTAGATATTTCCATGTTTATAGAGATAGCTGTGCAGATATTTCCATGTTTATACAGATCGCGGTGTAGATATTTCCATGTTTATACAGATGACTTTGTAGGTATTTCCATGTTTATACAGGTGGCGGTGTAGATATTTCCATGTTTATACAGATAGCGGTGTAGATATTTCCATGTTTTTACAGATATCGGTGTAGATATTTCCATGTTTACACAGATTGCGGTGTAGATATTTCCATCTTTCTTTAGATGGCATTGTAGATACTTCCATGTTTATACAGATGGCGGTGTAGATATTTCCATGTTTATACAGATAGCGGTGTAGATATTTCCATGTTTTTACAGATATCGGTGTAGATATTTCCATGTTTACACAGATTGCGGTGTAGATATTTCCATCTTTCTTTAGATGGCATTGTAGATACTTCCATGTTTATACAGATGGCGGTGTAGATATTTCCATGTTTATATAGATGGTGGTGTAGATATTACCATGTTAATTCAGATAGCATTGTACATATTTCCATCTTTATACAGATCGTGGTGACGATATTTCCATGTTTATACAGATCGCGGTGTAGATATTTCCATGTTTATACAGATCGCGGTGTAGATATTTCCATGTTTACACAGACAGCGGTGTAGATATTTCCATGTTTATAGAGATAGCGGTGAAGATATTTCCATGTTTATAGAGATAGAGGAGTAGGTATTTCCATGTTTATAGACATAGCGGTGTAGATATTTCCATGTTTAAGTAGATGGCGTTGTAGATATTTCCATGTTTATATCGATAGCGGTGTTGGTATTTCCACGTTTATACAGATAGCGTTGTAGATATTTCCATGTTTATACAGCTCGCGGTGCAGATATTTATATCTTTATACAGATGGCATTGTAGATATTTCCTTTTTCACACAGATGGCGGTGTAAATGTTTCCATGTTTATACAGATGGCGGAGTAGTTAGTTCCATGTTTATGGAGATGGCAGTGTAGATATTTTCATATTTATAGAGATGGCGGTGAAGATATTTCCATGTTTATAGAGATAGCATTGTAGATATTTACATGTTTATACTGATGGCTGTGTAGATATTTCCATGTGTATACAGATTTCACTGTAGATATTTCCATGTTTATACAGATGACTGTATAGGTATTTCCATGTTTTACAGATGGCTGTGCAGATATTTCCATGTTTATAGAGATAGTGGTGTAGATATTTCCATGTTTGTACAGATGGCGGTGCTGATATTTCCATCTATACACAGATGGCCGTGTAGATATTTCCATGTTTATACAGATGGCGGCGTAGATATTTCCATGGACATGCAGATGGCGGTGTAGATATTTCCATGTTTATACAGATTGCGGTGTAGATATTTCCATGTTTATACAGATCGCGGTGTAGATATTTCCATGTTTATACAGATCACGGTGTAGATATTTCCACGTTTATACAGATCGCGGTGAAGGTATTTCCATGTTAATACAGATAGCAGTGTAGATATTTCCATATTTTTACAGATGGCGGTGTAGATATTTCCATGTTTACAAAGATTGCGGTGTAGATATTTCCATCTTTCTACAGATGGCATTGTAGATATTTCCATGTTTATACAGATGGCGGTGTAGATATTTCCATGTTTATACTGATAGCGGTGTAGATATTTCCATGTTTATACAGATCGTGGTGAAGATATTTCCATGTTTATACAGATCGCGGTGTAGATATTTCCATGTTTATACAGATAGTGGTGTAGATATTTCCATGTTTATAGAGATAGCGGTATATGTATTTCCATGTTTATAGACATAGCGGTGTAGATCTTTTCATGTTTATATAGATGGCGTTGTAGATATTTCCATGTTTATACCGATAGCGGTGTTGGTATTTCCACGTTTATACAGATTACGATGTAGATATTTCCATGTTAATACAGCACGCGGTGCAGATATTTATATCTTTATACAGATGGCATTGCAAATATTTCCTTATTCACACAGATGGCGGTGTAGATGTTTCCATGTTTATACAAATGGCGAAGTAGTTTTTTCCATGTTTATGCAGATGGCAGTGTAGATATTTTCATGTTTATAGAGATGGTGGTGTAGATATTTCCATGTTTATAGATATAGCAGTGTAGATATTGACATGTTTATACAGATGGCTGTGTAGATATTTCCATGTGTATACAGATGGCATTGTAGATATTTCCATGTTTATACAGATGACTGTATAGGTACTTCCATGTTTTTACAGATGGCAGTGCAGATATTACCATGTTTATAGAGATAGCGATGTAGATATTTCCATGTTTGTACGGATGGCGGTGTTGATATTTCCATCTATATACAGATGGCCATGTAGATATTTCCATGTTTATACAGATGGTGGCATAGATATTTCCATGGACATGCAGATTGCGGTGTAGATATTTCCATGTTTCTACAGATAGCGGTGTAGATATTTCCATGTTTACACAGATGGTGGTGTAGATATTTCCGTGTTTATACACATGGCGGAGTAGATACTTCCATCTTTATGGAGATGGCAGTGTAGATATTTTCATGTTTATAGAGATGGCGGTGTAGATATTTCCATATTTATAGAGATAGCGGTGTACATATTTCCATCTTTCTACAGATGGCAGTGTAGATATTTCCATGTTTATACAGATGGCCGTGTAGATATTTCCATATTTATACAGATGTCTGTGTAGATATTTCCATGTGTATACAGATGGTATTGTAGGTATTTCCATGTATATACAGATGGTGGTTTAGATATTTCCATGTTTTTTCAGATGACTATGTAGATATTTCCATGTTTTTACAGATGGCAGTGTAGATATTTTCATGTTTTTACAGATGGCAGTGTAGATATTTCAATGTTTATAGAGATGGCGATGTAGATATTTCCATGTTTAAACAGATAACAGTAGAGATATTTCCATGTTTATACAGACAGCAGTGGAGATATTTCCATGTTTATACACATAGCTGTGTACATATTTCCATGTTTATAGAAACAGCGGTGTAAGTATTTCCAAGTTTATACAGATAGCGGTGTACATATTTCCATCTTTATACAGATCGTGGTGAACATATTTCCATGATTATAAAGATCGCGGTGTAGATATTTCCATGTTTATACAGATCTCGGTGTAGATATTTCCATGTTTACACAGATAGCGTTGTAGATATTTCCATGTTTATACAGATAGCTGTGTGGCCATTTCCATGTTTATACAGATAGCTGTGCAGATATTTCCATGTTTATACAGATGCCTATGCAGATATTTCCATATTTATACAGAGGGCTGTGTAGATAATTCTATGTTTATACCGATGGTAGTGTAGATATTTAAATGTTTCTACACATGACTGTGTAGGTATTTCCATGTTTATACAGATGTCTTTGTAGATATTTCCATGTTTATAGAGATAGCGGTGCAGATATTTCCATGTTTATACAGATACCGGTGTAGATATTTCCATGTTTATACAGACCGCAGTGTAGATATTTCCATGTTTATAGAGATAGCAGTGTAGATATTTCCATGTTTGTACAGATGGCGGTGTTGATGTTTCCATCTATGCACAGATTGCCATGTAAGTATTTCCATGTGTATACAGATGGCATTGTAGATATTTCCATGTTTATACAGATGGTGGTGTAGATATTTCCATGTTTACACAGATGACTGTATAGGTATTTCCATGTTTATACAGATGGCGGTGTAGATATTTCCATGTTTATACAGATAGCGGTGTAAATATTTCCATGTTTATACAGATCACGGTGTAGATATTTCCATGTTTATAGAGATAGCGTTGTAAATATTTCCATGTTTATATGGATAGCGGAGTAGATATTTCCATGTTTATACAGATCACGATGTATATATTTCCATGTTTATACAGATAGCGGTGCAGATATTTCCATGTTTGTACAGATGGAGGTGTTGATATTTCCACCTATACACAGATGACCGTGTTGATATTTCCATGTTTATACAGATGGCGGTGCAGATATTTCTATGGATATGTAGATGGAGGTGTAGATATTTCCATGTATACTCAGATAGCGCTGTACTTATTTCCATGTTTATATAGAGAGCGGTGTAGTTATTTCCATGTATGTACACATGGCTGTGTAGATATTTCCATGTTTGTACAGATGGCGGTGTAGATATTTCCATGTTTATACAGATAACTTTGTAAGTATTTCCATCTTTATACAGATGGCGGTGTAGATATTTCGATGTTTATAGAGATAGCAGTGGAGATATTTCCATGTTTATACAGATAGCACTGTAGTTTTTTCCATGTTTATATAGATATCAGTGTAGATATTTCCATGTATATACACATGGCTGTGTAGATATTTCCTTGTTTATACAGATGGCGCCGTAAATATTTCCATGTTTATACAGAAAACTTTTTAAGAATTTCCATGTTTATACAGATGGCAGTGTAGATATTTCCATGTTTATACTGATCGCGGTGTAGATATTTCCATGTTTATAGAGTTGGCGGTGTAGAAATTTCCATATTCATAGAGATAGCGGTGTTGATTTTTCCATGTTTATACTGATAGCTGTGTGGATATTTCCATGTTTATACAGATAGGGGTGTAGATATTTCCATGTTTAGAGATGGCGGTGTAGATATTTCCATGTTTATACAGATCACGGTGTAGATATTTCCATGTTTATACAGATCGCAGTGTAGATATTTCCATGTTCATTGAGATAGCGGTGTAAATATTTCCATATTTATACAGATAGTGGTGTAGATATTTCCATGTTTTTACAGATAGCGGTGTAGATATTTCCATCTTTATTCAGAGAGTGCTGTACATATTTCCATGTTTATTCAGATCACTGTGTAGATATTTCCATGTTTATACAGGTAACGTTGTAGATATTTCCATCTTTATACAAACGGTGGTGTAGATATTTTCATGTTCCTACACATGACTGTGTAGTTATTTCCATGTTTATACAGATGGTGGTGTAGTTATTTCCATATTTATAGAGATAGCAGTGTAGATATTTCCAGATTTAAACAGATAGCGGTGCAAATATTTGCATGTTCATACAGATCGTGGTGTAGATATTTCCATGTTTATACAGATACCGGTGTAGATATTTACATGTTTATACAGACTGCAGTGTAGTTATTTCTATGTTTATACAGATAGCGGTGTAGGTATTTCCATGTTTGTACAGATGGAGGTGTTGATATTTCCATCTGTACACAGATTGCCGTGTCGATATTTCCATCTTTATACAGATGGCGTTGTAGATATTTCCATGGATATGCAGATGGCGGTGTGTATATTTCCATGTTTATAGAGATAGCGGTGTAGGTATTTCCATGTTTATAGACATAGCAGTGTAGATATTTCCATGTTTATACAGACTGCAGTGTAGGTATTTCTATGTTTTTACAGATAGCGGTGTAGATATTTCCATGTTTGTACAGATGGCGGTGTTTATATTTCCATCTGTACAGAGATTGCCGTGTAGATATTTCCATCTTTATACAGATGGCGTTGTAGATATTTCCAAGGATATGCAGATGGCGGTGTGGATATTTCCATGTTCATAGAGATAGCGGTGTAGGTTTGTCCATGTTTATAGACATAGCGGTGTAGATATTTCCATGTTTATACAGACTGCGGTGTAGATATTTCCATGTTTATACAGATAACGGAGTAGGTATTTCCATGTTTGTACAGATGGCGGTGTTGATATTTCCATCTATACACAGATGACCGTGTAGCTGTTTCCATGTTTATACAGATGGCGGCGCAGATATTTCCATGTATATGTAGATGGCGGTGTAGATATTTCCATGTTTATACAGATAGCGGTGTAGTTATTTCCATGGTTTTATAGATAGCGGTGTAGATATTTCCATGTATATACACATGGCTGTGTAGGTATTTCCATGTTTATACAGATGGCGGTGTTGATATTTCCAAGTTTATACCGATAAATTTGTAAGTGTTTCCATGTTTATATAGATGGCGGTGTAGATATTTCGATGTTTATAGAGATAGCAGTGTAGATATTTTCATGTTTATAGAGATGGCGGTGTAGATATTTCCATGTTCATAGAGATAGCGGTGTTGATTTTTCCATGTTTATAGAGATAGGGGTGTGGATATTTACATGTTTATACAGATAGGGGTGTAGATATTTCCATGTTTATAGAGATGGCGGTGTAGATATTTCCATGTTTATACAGATCACGGTGTACATATTTCCATGTTTATACAGATCGCGGTGTAGATATTTCGATGTTTATACAGATCGTGGTGTAGATAATTCCATGTTTATACAGATCGCGGTGTTGATATTACCATGTTTATAGGGATAGCGGTGCAAATATTTCCACATTTGTGCAGAGAGCGGTGTAGTTATTAGCATGTTTATACAGATAGCGGTGTAGATATTTCCAGGTATAAACAGATGTGTGTGTATATATTTCCATGTTTAAACAGATGGTGGTGAAGATATTTCCTTGTTTATACAATTAGCGGTGTAGTTATTTCCATGTTTATACAGATCACGGTGTAGATATTTCCTTGTTTATACAAATAGCGGTGTAGTTATTTCCATGTTTATACAGATAGCGGTGTAGATATTTCCTTGTTTATAGAAATAGCGGTGTAGATATTTACATGTTTATACAGAACACGGTGTAGATATTTCCTTGTTTATACAAATAGCGGTGTAGTTATTTCCATGTTCATACAGATAGCGGTGAAGATATTTCCATGTATAAACAGATGGCTGTGTAGATATTTCCATGTTTATACAAATGGCTGTGTAGATATTTCTATGTTTATACAGATGACTTTGTAGGTATTTCCATGTTTATACAGATGGCGGTGTATATATTTCCATGTTTATACAGATAGCAGTGTAGATATTTCCATGTTTGTACAGATGGCGGTGTTGATGTTTCCATCTATACACAGATTGCCGTGTAGGTATTTCCATGTGTATACAGACGGCATTGTAGATATTTCCATGTTTATACAGATGGTGGTTTAGATATTTCCATGTTTACACAGATGACTGTATAGGTATTTCCATGTCTATACAGATGGCGGTGTAGATATTTCCATGTTTATAGAGATAGCGGTGTAGAAATTTCCATATTTATACAGATAACTCTGTAGAAATTTCCATGTTTATACAGATATCGATGTAAATATTTTCATGTTTATACAGATCACGGTATAGGTATTTCCATGTTTATAGAGATAGCGGTATATATATTTCCATGTTTATACAGATAGCGGTGTAGATATTTCCATGTTTATACAGATCGTGGTGTTGGTATTACCATGTATATAGGGACAGCGGTGCAAATATTTCCACATTTATACAGATAGCGGTGTAGTTATTAGCATGTTTATACAGATAGCGGTGTAGATATTTCCATGTATAAACAGATGTCTGTGTATATAATTCCGTGTTTAAACAGATGGCGGTGTAGATATTTCCTTGTTTATACAAATAGCGGAGTCGTTATTTCCATGATTATACAGATAGCGGTGTAGATATTTCCTTGTATATACAGATGGCTGTGTAGATATTTCCATGTTTATGCAGATGGCTGTGTAGATATTTCCATGTTTACACAGATGACTTTGTAGTTATTTCCATGTTTATACAGATGGCGGTGTAGGTATTTCCATGTTTATAAAGATAGCTGTGTAGATATATCCATGTTTATAGAGATAGCAGTGTAGATATTTCCATGTTTATATAGATGGTGGTGTAGATATTTCCATGTTTATAGAGATAGCGGTGTAGATATTTCCATATTTATGCAGATAACGGTGTAGATATTTCCATGTTTATACAGATAGACGTGTAAATATTTCCATGTTTATACAGATCACGGTGTAGAAAGTTCCATGTTTATAGAGATAGCGGTGTAGATATTTCCATGTTTATACAGATAGCGATGTAGATATTTCCATGTTTATACAGACCGTGGTGTAATATTTCCATGTTTATACAGAAAGCGGTGTAGTTATTTCCATGTTTATATAGATAGCGGTGTAGATATTTCCATGTATATACACATGGCTGTGTATATATTTCCACGTTTATACAGATGGCGGTGTAGATATTTCCATGTTTATACAGATAACTTTGTAAGTATTTCCATGTTTATGCAGATGGCGGTGTAGATATTTCGATATTTATAGAGATAGCAGTGCAGATATTTCCATGTCTATACACATAGCGGTGTAGATATTTCCATGTTTATACTGATCGTGGTGTAGATATTTCCATGTTTATAGAGATGGCGGTGTAGATATTTCCATGTTCATAGAGATAGCGGTGTTGATTTTTCCATGTTTATAGAGATAGCGGTGTGGATTTTCCATATTTATACAGATAGGGGTGTAGATATTTCCATGTTTATAGAGATGGCGGTGTAGATATTTCCATGATTATACAGATCACGGTGTAGATGTTTACATGTTCATACGGATCATGGTGTAGATATTTCCATGTTTATACAGACCGCTGTGTCGATATTACCATGTTTATAGGGATAGCGGTGCAAATATTTCCAAACTTATACAGATAGCGGTGTAGTTATTAGCAAGTTTATACAGATAGTGGTGTACATATTTCCGTGTATAAACAGATGTCTGTGTATATATTTCCATGTTTAAACGGATTGCGGTGTAGACATTTCCTTGTTTATACAAATAGCGGTGTAGTTATTTACATGTTTATACAGATCACAGTGTAGATATTTCCTTGTTTATACAAATAGCGGTGTAGTTATTTCCATGGTTATACAGATAGCGTTGTAGATATTTCCTTGATTATACAAATAGCGGTGTAGATATTTCCATGTTTATACAGATCACGGTGTAGATATTTCCTTGTTTATACAAATAGCGGTGTAGTTATTTCCATGTTTATACAGATAGCGGTGTAGATATTTCCATGTATATACAGATGGCTGTGTAGATATTTCCATATTTATACAGATGGCTGTGTAGATGTCTCCATGTTTATACAGATGACTTTGTAGCTATTTCCATGTTTATACAGATGGCGGTGTAGATATTTCCATGTTTATAGAGATAGATGTGTAGATATTTCCATGTTTATACAGATAGCGGTGCAGATATTTCCATGTTTATACAGGTCGTGGTGTAGATATTTCCATGTTTATACGGATGGTGGTGTAGTTATTTCGATGTTTATAGAGATAGCAGTGGAGATATTTCCATGTTTATACAGATAGCGGTGTAGTTATTTCCATGTTTATATAGATAGTGGTGTAGATATTTCCATGTATATACACATGGCTGTGTAGATATTTCCATGTTTATACAGATGGCGGTGTAGATATTTCCATGTTTATACAGATAACTTTGTAAGTATTTCCATCTTTATACAGATGGCGGTGTAGATATTTCGATGTTTATAGAGATAGCAGTGGAGATATTTCCATGTTTATACAGATAGCACTGTAGTTTTTTCCATGTTTATATAGATATCAGTGTAGATATTTCCATGTATATACACATGGCTGTGTAGATATTTCCTTGTTTATACAGATGGCGCTGTAAATATTTCCATGTTTATACAGAAAACTTTTTAAGTATTTCCATGTTTATACAGATGGCAGTGTAGGTATTTCGATGTTTATAGGGATAGCAGTGGAGATATTTCCATGTTTATACAGATAGCGGTGTAGATATTTCCATGTTTATACTGATCGCGGTGTAGATATTTCCATGTTTATAGAGTTGGCGGTGTAGAAATTTCCATATTCATAGAGATAGCGGTGTTGATTTTTCCATGTTTATACTGATAGCTGTGTGGATATTTCCATGTTTATACAGATAGGGGTGTAGATATTTCCATGTTTAGAGATGGCGGTGTAGATATTTCCATGTTTATACAGATCACGGTGTAGATATTTCCATGTTTATACAGATCGCGGTGTAGATATTTCCATGTTCATTGAGATAGCGGTGTAAATATTTCCATATTTATACAGATAGTGGTGTAGATATTTCCATGTTTTTACAGATAGCGGTGTAGATATTTCCATCTTTATTCAGAGAGTGCTGTACATATTTCCATGTTTATTCAGATCACTGTGTAGATATTTCCATGTTTATACAGATAACGTTGTAGATATTTCCATCTTTATACAAATGGTGTTGTAGATATTTTCATGTTCCTACACATGACTGTGTAGTTATTTCCATGTTTATACAGATGGTGGTGTAGTTATTTCCGTATTTATAGAGATAGCAGTGTAGATATTTCCAGATTTAAACAGATAGCGGTGTAAATATTTCCATGTTCATACAGATCGTGGTGTAGATATTTCCATGTTTATACAGATACCGGTGTAGATATTTCCATGTTTATACAGACTGCAGTGTAGGTATTTCTATGTTTATACAGATAGCGGTGTAGGTATTTCCATGTTTGTACAGATGGAGGTGTTGATATTTCCATCTGTACACAGATTGCCGTGTCGATATTTCCATCTTTATACAGATGGCGTTGTAGATATTTCCATGGATATGCAGAAGGCGGTGTGTATATTTCCATGTTTATAGAGATAGCGGTGTAGGTATTTCCATGTTTATAGACATAGCAGTGTAGATATTTCCATGTTTATACAGACTGCAGTGTAGGTATTTCTATGTTTTTACAGATAGCGGTGTAGATATTTCCATGTTTGTACAGATGGCGGTGTTTATATTTCCATCTGTACAGAGATTGCCGTGTAGATATTTCCATCTTTATACAGATGGCGTTGTAGATATTTCCAAGGATATGCAGATGGCGGTGTGGATATTTCCATGTTCATAGAGATAGCGGTGTAGTTTTGTCCATGTTTATAGACATAGCGGTGTAGATATTTCCATGTTTATACAGACTGCGGTGTAGATATTTCCATGTTTATACAGATAACGGAGTAGGTATTTCCATGTTTGTACAGATGGCGGTGTTGATATTTCCATCTATACACAGATGACCGTGTAGCTGTTTCCATGTTTATACAGATGGCGGCGCAGATATTTCCATGTATATGTAGATGGCGGTGTAGATATTTCCATGTTTATACAGATAGCGGTGTAGTTATTTCCATGTTTTTATAGATAGCGGTGTAGATATTTCCATGTATATACACATGGCTGTGTAGGTATTTCCATGTTTATACAGATGGCGGTGTTGATATTTCCAAGTTTATACCGATAAATTTGTAAGTGTTTCCATGTTTATATAGATGGCGGTGTAGATATTTCGATGTTTATAGAGATAGCAGTGTAGATATTTCCATGTTTATAGAGATAGCGGTGTAGATATTTCCACGTTTATACTGATCGCGGTGTAGATATTTTCATGTTTATAGAGATGGCGGTGTAGATATTTCCATGTTCATAGAGATAGCGGTGTTGATTTTTCCATGTTTATAGAGATAGGGGTGTGGATATTTACATGTTTATACAGATAGGGGTGTAGATATTTCCATGTTTATAGAGATGGCGGTGTAGATATTTCCATGTTTCTACAGATCACGGTGTAGATATTTCCATGTTTATACAGATCGCGGTGTAGATATTTCCATGTTTATACAGATCGTGGTGTAGATAATTTCATGTTTATACAGATCGCGGTGTTGATATTACCATGTTTATAGGGATAGCGGTGCAAATATTTCCACATTTGTGCAGAGAGCGGTGTAGTTATTTGCATGTTTATACAGATAGCGGTGTAGATATTTCCAGGTATAAACAGATGTGTGTGTATATATTTCCATGTTTAAACAGATGGTGGTGAAGATATTTCCTTGTTTATACAATTAGCGGTGTAGTTATTTCCATGTTTATACAGATCACGGTGTAGATATTTCCTTGTTTATACAAATAGCGGTGTAGTTATTTCCATGTTTATACAGATAGCGGTGTAGATATTTCCTTGTTTATAGAAATAGCGGTGTAGATATTTACATGTTTATACAGAACACGGTGTAGATATTTCCTTGTTTATACAAATAGCGGTGTAGTTATTTCCATGTTCATACAGATAACGGTGTAGATATTTCCATGTATAAACAGATGGCTGTGTAGATATTTCCATGTTTATACAAATGGCTGTGTAGATATTTCCATGTTTATACAGATGACTTTGTAGGTATATCCATGTTTATACAGATGGCGGTGTATATATTTCCATGTTTATACAGATAGCAGTGTAGATATTTCCATGTTTGTACAGATGGCGGTGTTGATGTTTCCATCTATACACAGATTGCCGTGTAGGTATTTCCATGTGTATACAGACGGCATTGTAGATATTTCCATGTTTATACAGATGGTGGTTTAGATATTTCCATGTTTACACAGATGACTGTATAGGTATTTCCATGTCTATACAGATGGCGGTGTAGATATTTCCATGTTTATAGAGATAGCGGTGTAGAAATTTCCATATTTATACAGATAACTCTGTAGAAATTTCCATGTTTATACAGATTTCGATGTAAATATTTTCATGTTTATACAGATCACGGTATAGGTATTTCCATCTTTATAGAGATAGCGGTATATATATTTCCATATTTATACAGATAGCGGTGTAGATATTTCCATGTTTATACAGATCGTGGTGTTGGTATTACCATGTATATAGGGACAGCGGTGCAAATATTTCCACATTTATACAGATAGCGGTGTAGTTATTAGCATGTTTATACAGATAGCGGTGTAGATATTTCCATGTATAAACAGATGTCTGTGTATATAATTCCGTGTTTAAACAGATGGCGGTGTAGATATTTCCTTGTTTATACAAATAGCGGTGTCGTTATTTCCATGATTATACAGATAGCGGTGTAGATATTTCCATGTATATACAGATGGCTGTGTAGATATTTCCATGTTTATGCAGATGGCTGTGTAGATATTTCCATGTTTACACAGATGACTTTGTAGTTATTTCCATGTTTATACAGATGGCGGTGCAGGTATTTCCATGTTTATAAAGATAGCTGTGTAGATATATCCATGTTTATAGAGATAGCAGTGTAGATATTTCCATGTTTATATAGATGGTGGTGTAGATATTTCCATGTTTATAGAGATAGCGGTGTAGATATTTCCATATTTATGCAGATAACGGTGTAGATATTTCCATGTTTATACAAATAGACGTGTAAATATTTCCATGTTTATACAGATCACGGTGTAGAAAGTTCCATGTTTATAGAGATAGCGGTGTAGATATTTCCATGTTTATACAGATAGCGATGTAGATATTTCCATGTTTATACAGACCGTGGTGTAATATTTCCATCTTTATACAGAAAGCGGTGTAGTTATTTCCATGTTTATATACATAGCGGTGTAGATATATCCATGTATATACACATGGCTGTGTATATGTTTCCACGTTTATACAGATGGCGGTGTAGATATTTCCATGTTTATACAGATAACTTTGTAAGTATTTCCATGTTTATGCAGATGGCGGTGTAGATATTTCGATATTTATAGAGATAGCAGTGGAGATATTTCCATGTCTACACAGATAGCGGTGTAGATATTTCCATGTTTATACTGATCGTGGTGTAGATATTTCCATGTTTATAGAGATGGCGGTGTAGATATTTCCATGTTCATAGAGATAGCGGTGTTGATTTTTCCATGTTTATAGAGATAGCGGTGTGGATTTTCCATATTTACACAGATAGGGGTGTAGATATTTCCATGTTTATAGAGATGGCGGTGTAGATATTTCCATGATTATACAGATCATGGTGTAGATGTTTACATGTTCATACGGATCATGGTGTAGATATTTCCATGTTTATACAGACCGCTGTGTCGATATTACCATGTTTATAGGGATAGCGGTGCAAATATTTCCAAACTTATACAGATAGCGGTGTAGTTATTAGCAAGTTTATACAGATAGTGGTGTAGATATTTCCGTGTATAAACAGATGTCTGTGTATATATTTCCATGTTTAAACAGATTGCGGTGTAGACATTTCCTTGTTTATACAAATAGCAGTGTAGTTATTTCCATGTTTATACAGATCACAGTGTAGATATTTCCTTGTTTATACAAATAGCGGTGTAGTTATTTCCATGGTTATACAGATAGCGTTGTAGATATTTCCTTCATTATACAAATAGCGGTGTAGATATTTCCATGTTTATACAGATCACGGTGTAGATATTTCCTTGTTTATACAAATAGCGGTGTAGTTATTTCCATGTTTATACAGATAGCGGTGTAGATATTTCCATGTATATACAGATGGCTGTGTAGATATTTCCATATTTATACAGATGGCTGTGTAGATGTCTCCATGTTTATACAGATGACTTTGTAGGTATTTCCATGTTTATACAGATGGCGGTGTAGATATTTCCATGTTTATAGAGATAGATGTGTAGATATTTCCATGTTTATACAGATAGCGGTGCAGATATTTCCATGTTTATACAGGTCGTGGTGTAGATATTTCCATGTTTATACGGATGGTGGTGTAGTTATTTCGATGTTTATAGAGATAGCAGTGGAGATATTTCCATGTTTATACAGATAGCGGTGTAGTTATTTCCATGTTTATATAGATAGCGGTGTAGATATTTCCATGTATATACACATGGCTGTGTAGATATTTCCATGTTTATACAGATGGCGGTGTAGATATTTCCATGTTTATACAGATAACTTTGTAAGTATTTCCATGTTTATATAGATGGCGGTGTAGATATTTCGATGTTTATACGGATAGCAGTGGAGATATTTCCATGTTTATACAGATAGCGGTGTAGATATTTCCGTGTTTATACTGATCGCGGTGTAGATATTTCCATGTTTATGGAGATGGCGGTGTAAATATTTCCATGTTTATACAGATAGCGGTGTTGATTTTTCCATGTTTATAGAGATACCTGTGTGGATATTTTCATGTTTATACAGATAGGGGTGTAGATATTTCCATGTCTATAGAGATGGCGGTGTAGATATTTCCATGTTTATACAGATCACTGTGTAGATATTTCCATGTTTATGCACATCGCGGTGTAGATATTTCCATGTTTATACAGATCATGGTGTAGATATTTCCATGTTTATACAGATCACGATGTTGATATTACCATGTTTATTGGGATAGCGGTGCAAATATTTCCACATTTATACAGATAGCGGTGTAGTTATTACCATGTTTATTCAGATAGCGGTGTAGATATTTCCATGTGTAAACAGATGTCTGTGTATATATTTCCATGTTTAAACACATGGCAGTGTAGATATTTCCTTGTTTATACAAATAGCGGTGTAGTTATTTCCATGTTTATACAGTTATCGGTGTAGATATTTCCATGTATATACAGATGGCTGTGTAGATATTTCCATGTTTCTACAGATGGCTGTGTAGATATTTCCATGTTTATACAGATCACTTTGTAGGTATTTCCATGTTTATACAGATGGCGGTGTAGGTATTTCCATGTTTATAGAGATAGCTGTGTAGATATTTCCATGTTTATAGAGATAGCGGTGTAGATATTTCCATGTTTATACAGATCGCGGTGTAGATATTTCCATGTTTATACAGACAGCAGTGGAGACCTTTGCATGTTTATACACATAGCGGTGTACATATTTCCATGTTTATGGAGACAGCGGTGTTGTTATTTCCATGTTTATACAGATAGCGGTGCAGATATTTCCATGTTTATACAGATGCCTATGGAGATATTTCCATATTTACATAGAGGGCTGTGTAGATATTTCCATGTTTATACAGATGGCAGTGTAGATATTTCCATGTTCCTACCCATGAGTGTGTAGGAATTTCCAAGTTTATACAGATGGCTTTGTAGATATTTCCATGTTTATAGAGATAGCGGTGTAGATATTTCCATGTTTATACAGATAGCGGTGTAGATATTTCCATGTTTATACAGACCGCGTTGTAGATATTTCCATGTTTATACAGATAGCGGTGCAGATAATTCCATGTTTGTACAGATGGCGGTGTTGATATTTCCATCTATACACTGATGACCGTGTAGATATTTCCATGTTTATACAGATGGCGGCACAGATATTTCTGTGGATATGTAGATGGCGGTGTAGATATTTCCATGTTTATACAGATAGTGTTGTAGTTATTTCAATGTTTATAGAGATAGCGGTGTAGATATTTCCATGTTTCTACAGATGACTGTGTAGATATTTCCATGTTTGTACAGATGGCAGTGTAGATATTTCCATGTTTATAGAGATAGCGGTGTAGATATTTTCATGTTTATACAGATTGCGGTGGAGATTTGTCCATGTTTATACAGACAGCATTGGAGATATTTCCACGTTAATACACATAGCGGTGTAGATATTTCCATGTTTATACAGATAGCGGTGAAGATATTTCCATGTTTATACAGATGGCTGTGCCGATATTTCCATGTTTATACAGAGTTCTCTGTAGATATTTCCATGTTTATATAGATGACAGTGTAGGTATTTCCAGGTTTATACAGACGACTGTGTAGATATATCCATATTAATACAGATGGCGATGTAGATATTTCCATGTTTATAGAGATAGCGGTGTAGACATTTCCATGTATATAGAGATAGCGGTTTAAATATTTCCATCTTTATACAGAGAGTTTTGTAGATATTTCCATATTTATACAAATGGCGGTGTAGATACAGCCATTTTTCTGAGTATGGCAGTGTAGATATTTTCATGTTTACATAGATGGCGGTGTAGATATTTGCATGTTTACTGAGATTGCGGTGTAGATATTTCCATGTTTATAGTGCAAGTGGTGTAGGTATTTCCATGTTTATAGAGATAGCATTGTAGACATTTCCATATTTAAACAGGTAGCGGTGTAGGTTTTTCCATGTTTATACAGATGGCGGTGTAGATATTTCTATGTTTCTAAAGATGGCAGTGTAGATATTTCCTTGTTTATACAGATAGCGGTGTATATATTTACATGTATATACAGATAGCGGTGTAGAAATTTCCATGTTTACACAGATAGCGGTGGAGATATTTCCCTGTTTATACAGATAGCGATGTAGATATTTCCATGTTTATACAGATAGCGGTGTAGATATTTCCATGTTTATAGAGATAGCGGTATAGGTATTTCCATGTTTATACAGATGGCTGTGTAGATATTTCCATGCTTATACAGATGGCTGTGTTGATATTTCCATGTTTATACAGATGACTTTGTAGGTATTTCCATGTTTATACAGATGGCGGTGTAGATATTTCCATGTTTATAGAGATAGCTGTGTAGATATTTCCATGTTTACACAGATAGCGTTCTAGATGTTTCCATGTTTATACAGATAGCGGTGTAGGTATTTAAATGTTTGTACACATGGCGGTGTTGATATTTCCATCTATACACAGATGGCCGTGTAGATATTTCCATGTTCATACAGTTGGCGGCGTAGATATTTCCATGGATATGCAGATGGCGGTGTAGATATTTCCATGTTTATACAGATAGCGGTGTAGATATTTCCATGTTTACACAGATGGTGGTGTATATATTTCCGTGTTTATACACATGGCGGACTAGATACTTCCATCTTTATGGAGATGGCAGTGTAGATATTTTCATGTTTATAGAGATGGCGGTGTAGATATTTCCATATTTATAGAGATAGCGGTGTAGATATTTCCATTTTTACAGATGGCAGTGTAGATAATTCCATGTTTATACAGATGGCCGTGTAGATATTTCCATGTGTATACAGATGGTATTGTAGGTATTTCCATGTTTATACAGATGGTGGTGTAGATATTTCCACGTTTATTTAGATGACTGTGTAGATATTTCCATGTTTTTACAGATGGCAGTGTAGATTTGTCAATGTTTATAGAGATGGCGCTGTAGATATTTCCATGTTTATACAGATAACGGTGGAGATATTTCCATGTTTATACAGAGAGCCGTGGAGATACTTCCATGTTTATACACATAGCGGTGTACATATTTCCATGTTTATAGAGACAGCGGTGTAGGTATTTCCATGTTTATACAGATAGCGGTGCAGATATTTCCAGGTATACACAAATGCCAATGCAGGTATTTCCATATTTATACAGAGGGCTGTGTAGATATTTCTATGTTTATACAGATGGCAGTGTAGACATTTAAATGTTCCTACACATGACAGTGTAGGTATTTCCATGTTTATACAGATGTCTTTGTAGATATTTCCATGTTTATAGAGATAGCGGTGCAGACATTTCCATGTTTATACAGATAGCGGTGTATATATGTCCATGTTTATACAGATGATGGTGTAGATATTTCCATGTTTATACAGATCGCGGTGAAGATATTTCCATGTTTATACAGATCGCGGTGTAGATATTTCCATGTTTATAGACATAGCGGTGTAGATATTTCCATGTTTATATAGATGGCATTGTAGATATTTCTATGTTTATACCGATAGCGGTGTTGGTATTTCCACGTTTATACAGATAGCGATGTAGATATTTCCATGTTTATACAGCTCGTGGTGCAGATATTTATATCTTTATACAGATGGCATTGTAGATATTTCCTTATTCACACAGATGGCGGTGTAGATGTTTCCATGTTTATACAGATGGCGGAGTAGTTAGTTCCATGTTTATGGAGATGGCAGTGTAGATATTTTCATGTTTATAGAGATGGCGAAGTAGATATTTCCATGTTTATAGTGATAGCAGTGTAGATATTTACATGTTTATACAGATGGCTGTGTAGATATTTCCATGTGTATACAGATGGCATTGTAGATATTTCCATGTTTATACAGATGACTGCATAGGTATTTCCATGTTTTTACAGATGGCAGTGCAGATATTTCCATGTTTATAGAGATAGCGGTGTAGATATTTCCATGTTTATACAGATAGCGGTGTAAATATTTCCATGTTTATACAGATCGTGGTGTAGATATTTCCATGTTTATACAGATACCGGTGTAGATATTTCCATGTTTATACAGACCGCAGTGTAGATATTCCCATGTTTATAGAGATAGCATTGTTCATATTTCCATGTTTGTACAGATGGCGGTGTTGATGTTTCCATTAATACACAGATTGCTGTGTAGGTATTTCCATGTGTATACAGATGGCATTCTAGATATTTCCATGTTTATACAGATGGTGGTGTAGATATTTCCATGCTTACACAGATGACTGTATAGGTATTTCCATGTTTACAGATGACGGTGTAGATATTTCAATGTTTATAGAGATAGCGGTGAAGATATTTCCATATTTATACAGATAACGGTGTAGAAATTTCCATGTTTATACAGATAGCGGTGTAAATATTTCCATGTTTATAGAGATCACGGTGTAGATATTTCCATGTTTATAGAGATAGCGGTGTAGATATTTCCATGTTTATACAGATAGTGGTGTAGATATTTCCATGTTTATACAGACCGAGGTGTAGATGTTTCCATGTTTATACAGATAGCGGTGCAGATATTTCCATGTTTGTACAGATGGCGGTGTTGATATTTCCATCTATACACAGATGACCGTGTAGATATTTCCATGTTTATACAGATGGCGGCGCAGATATTACCATGGATATGTAGATGGCGGTGTAGATATTTCCATGTTTATACAGATGGTATTTTAGCTATTTCCATGTTTATACAGATGGTGGTGTAGATATTTCCATGTTTATTAAGATGACTGTGTAGATATTTCCATGTTTTTACAGATGGCAGTGTAGATATTTCAATGTTTATAGAGATGGCGCTGTAGATATTTCCATGTTTATACTGATAACGGTGGAGATATTTCCATGTTTATACTGAGAGCAGTGGAGTTATTTCCACGTTTATACACATAGCGGTGTACATAACTTTGTTAGTATTTCCATGTTTATACAGATGGCGGTGTAGATATTTCGATGTTTATAGAGATAGCAGTGGAGATATTTCCATGTTTATACAGATAGCGGTGTAGTTATTTCCATGTTTATATAGATAGCGGTGTAGATATTTCCATGTATATACAGATGGCGGTGAAGATATTTCCATATTTATACAGATCTCTGTGTAGATATTTCCATGTGTATACAGATGGTATTGTAGGTATATCCACGTTTATTCAGATGGTGTTGTAGATATTTCCATGTTTATTCAGATGACTGTGTAGATATTTCCACGTTTTGGCAGATGGCAGTGTAGGTATTTCAATGTTTATAGAGATGGCGCTGTAGATATTTCCATGTTTATACAGATAACAGTGGAGATATTTCCATGTTTATACAGATGCCTATGCAGATATCTCCATATTTATACAGAGGGCTCTGTACATATTTCTATGAGTATACAGATGGTAGTGTAGATTTTTCCATGTTCCTACACACGACTGTGTAGGTATTTCCATGTTTATACAGATGGCTTTGTAGATATTTCCATGTCTATAGAGATAGCGGTGCAGATATTTCCATGTTTATAGAGATAGCGGTGTGTATATTTCCATGTTTATACAGATCGTGGTGTAGATATTTCCATGTTTATACAGATACCGGTGTAGATATTTCCATGTTTATACAGACCGCCGTGTATATATTTCCATGTTTATAGAGATAGCAGTGTAGATATTTCCAAGTTTATACAGATGGCGGTGTTGAAATTTCCATCTATACACAGATGGCCGTGTAGGTATTTCCATGTGTATACAGATGGCATTGTAGATATTTCCATGTTTATAAAGATGGTGGTGTAGATATTTCCATGTTTACACTGGTGACTGTATAGGTATTTCCATGTTTATACAGATGGCGGTGTAGATATTTCCATGTTTATAGAGATAACGGTGTAGATATTTCCATATTTATACAGATAATGGTGTAGAAATTTCCATGTTTATACATATAGCGGTGTAAATATTTCCATGTTTATACAAGTCACGGTGTAGATATTTCCTTGTTTATACAAATAGCGGTGTAGTTATTTCCATGTTCATACAGGTAGTGGTGTAGATATTTCCATGTGTATACAGATGGCTGTGTAGATATTTCCATGTTTATATAGATGACATTGTAGGTAATTCCATGTTTATACAGATGGCGGTGTAGATATTTCCATGTTTATAGAGATAGCTGTGTAGATATTTCCATGTTTATACAGATCGTGGTGTAGATATTTCCATGTTTACACAGATTGTGGTGTAGATATTTCCGTGTTTATACATATGGCGGAGTAGATTCTTCCATCTTTATGGAGATGGCAGTGTAGATATTTTCATGTTTATAGAGATGGCGGTGTAGATATTTCCATATTTATAGAGATAGCGGTGTAGATATTTCCATCTTTCGACACATGGCAGTGTAGATATCTCCATGTTTATACAGATGGCGGTGTAGATATTTCCATATTTATACAGATATCTGTGTATGTATTTCCATGTGTATACAGATGGTATTGTAGGTATATCCATGTTTATACAGATGGTGTTGTAGATATTTCCATGTTTATTCAGATGACTGTGTAGGTATTTCCATGTTTTGACAGATGGCAGTGTAGATATTTCAATGTTTATAGAGATGGCGCTATAGATATTTCCATGTTTATACTGATAACGATGGAGATATTTCCATGTTTATACAGAGAGCAGTGGAGATATTTCCATGTTTATACACATAGCGGTGTACATATTTCCATGTTTATAGAGACAGCGGGGTAGGTATTTCCATGTTTATACAGATAGCGGTGCAGATATTTCCAGGTTTATACAGATGCCTATGCAGATATTTCCATATTTATACAGATGGCAGTGTAGATATTTCCATGTTTATACAGATGTCAGTGTAGATATTTAAATGTTCCTACACATGACTGTGTAGGTATTTCCATGTTCATAAAGATGTCTTTGTAGATATTTCCATGTTTATAGAGATAGTGGTGCAGATATTTCCATGTTTACACAGATAGCGGTGTATATATTTCCATGTTTTTACAGATCGTGGTGTAGATATTTACATGTTTATACAGATACCGGTGTAGATATTTCCATGTTTATACAGACCACAGTGTAGATATTTCCATGTTTATAGAGATAGCACTGTAGATATTTCCATGTTTGTATAGAAGGCGGTGTTGATGTTTCCATCTACACGGATTGCCGTGTTGGTATTTCCTTGTGTATTCAGATGGCATTGTAGATATTTCCATGTTTATACAGATGGTGGTGTAGATATTTCCATGTTTACACAGATCACTGTATAGGTATTTCCATGTTTATAGAGATGGCGGTGTAGATATTTCCATCTTTATAGAGAGAGCGGTAAAGATATTTCCATATTTATACAGATAACAGTGTAGAAATTTCCTTGTTTATACAGATAGCGGTGTAAATATTTCCATGTTTATACAGATCACGGTGTAGATATTTCCATGTTTACACAGATGACTGTATAGGTATTTCCATGTTTATACAGATGGCGGTGTAGATATTTCCATGTTTATAGAGATAGCGGTGTAGATATTTCTATATTTATACAGATAATGGTGTAGAAAATTCCATGTTTATACATAGAGCGGTGTAAATATTTCCATGTTTATACAAGTCACGGTGTAATTATTTCCTTGTTTATACAAATAGCGGTGTAGTTATTTCCATGTTTATACATATAGTGGTGTAGATATTTCCATGTATAAACAGATGGCTGTGTAGATAATTCCATGTTTATACAGATGGCTTTGTAGATATTTCCATGTTTATATAGATAACATTGTAGTCATTTCCATGTTTATACAGATGGCGGTGTAGATATTTCCATGTTTATAGAGATAGCTGTGTAGATATTTCCATGTTTATGCAGATCGCGGTGTAGATATTTCCATGTTTATACAGATAGCGGTGTAGATATTTCCATGTTTATACAGATAGCGGTGTAGAAATTTCCATGTTTATAGAGATAGCAGTATAGTTATTTCCATGTTTATAGACATAGCGGTGTAGATATTTCCATGTTTATATAGATGGCGTTGTAGATATTTCTATGTTTATACCGATAGCGGTGTTGGTATTTCCACGTTTATACAGATAGCGATGTAGATATTTCCATGTTTATACAGCTCGCGGTGCAGATATTTATATCTTTATACAGAAGGCATTGTAGATATTTCCTTATTCACACAGATGGCGTTGTAGATGTTTCCATGTTTATACAGATGGCGGAGTAGTTAGTTCCATGTTTATGGAGATGGCAGTGTAGATATTTCCATGTTTATACAGCTCGCGGTACAGATATTTATATCTTTATACAGATGGCGGTGTAGATATTTCCATGTTCATAGAGATAGCGTTGTTGATTTTTCCATGTTTACAGAGATAGCGGTGTGGATATTTCCATGTTTATACAGATAGGGTTGTAGATATTTCCATGTTTATGGAGATGGCGGTGTAGATATTTCCATGTTTATACTGATCACGGTGTAGATATTTGCTTGTTTATACAAATAGCGGTGTAGTTATTTCCATGTTTATAGAGATAGCAGTGTAGATATTTACATGTTTATACAGATGGCTGTGTAAATATTTCCATGTGTATACAGATGGCATTGTAGATATTTCCATGTTTATATGGATGACTGTATACGTATTTCCATGTTTTTACAGATGGCAGTGCAGATATTTCCATGTTTATAGAGATAGCAATGTAGATATTTCCATGTGTATACAGATGGCATTGTAGATATTTCCATATTTATACAGATGACTGTTTACGTATTTCCATGTTTTTACAGATGGCAGTGCAGATTTTTCCATGTTTATAGAGATAGCAGTGTAGATATTTCCATGTTTGTACAGATGGCGGTGTTGATGTTTCCATCTATACACAGATTGCCGTGTAGGCATTTCCATGTGTATACAGATGGCATTATAGATATTTCCATGTTTATACAGATGGTGGTGTAGATATTTCCATGTTTACACAGATGAATGTATTGGTATTTCCATGTTTATACAGATGGCGGTATAGATATTTCCATGTTTATAGAGATAGCGGTGTAGATATTTCCATATTTATACAGATAACGGTGTAGAAATTTACATGTTTATACAGATAGCGGTGTATATATTTCCATGTTTATACAGATCACGGTGTAGATATTTCCATGTTTATAGAGATAGCGGTATAGATATTTCCATGATTATACAGATAGCGGTGGAGATATTTCCATGTTTATACAGACCGCTGTGTAGATATTACCATGTTCAAACAGATAGCGGTGCAGATATTTCCATGTTTGTACAGATGGCGGTGTTGATATTTCCATCTATACAGAGATGACCGTGTAGATATTTCCATGTTTATACAGATGGCGGTGCAGATATTTCCATGGATATGTAGATGGCGGTGTAGATATTTCCTTGTTTTTACAGATATCGGTGTAGATATTTCCGTGTTTACACAGATTGCGGTGAAGATATTTCCATCTTTCTACAGATGGCATTGTAGATATTTTCATGTTTATACAGATGTCGGTGTAGATATTTCCATGTTTATATAGATGGTGGTGTCGATATTACCATGTTTATACAGATAGCGGTGAAGATATTTCCATGTTTATACAGATCGCGGTGAAGATATTTCCATGTTTATAAAGATCGCGGTGTAGATATTTCCATGTTTATACAGATCGTGGTGTAGATATTTCCATGTTTATACAGATAGCGGTGAAGATATTTCCATGTTTATACAGATAGCGGTGTAGATATTTTCATGTTTATTGAGATATCGGTGTAGGTATTTCCATGTTTATTGACATAGCGGTGTAGGTATTTCCATGTTTTTATAGATGGCGTTGTAGATATTTCCATGTTTATACTGATAGCGGTGTTGGTATTTCCACGTTTATACAGATAGCGATGTAGATATTTCCATGTTTATACTGCTCGCGGTGCAGACATTTATATCTTTATACCGATGGCATTGTAGATATTTCCTTATTCACACAGATGGCGTTGTAGATGTTTCCATGTTTATATAGATGGCTGAGTAGTTAGTTCCATGTTTATGCAGATGGCAGTGTAGATATTTTCATGTTTATAGAGATGGCGGTGTAGATATTTCCATGTATATAGAGATAGCAGTGTAGATATTTACATGTTTATACAGATGGCTGTGTAGATATTTCCATGTGCATACAGATGGCATTGTAGATATTTCCATGTTTATACAGGTGACTGTATACGTATTTCCATGTTTTACAGATGGCAGTGAAGATATTTCCATGTATATAGAGATAGCGGTGTAGATATTTCCATGTTTCTACAGATGGTGGTGCTGAGATTTCCATCTCTACACAGATGGCAGAGCAGATATTTCCATGTATATACAGATGGCGGCGTAGATATTTCCATGGACATGCAGATGGCGGTGTAGATATTTCCATGTTTATACAGATGGCTGTGTAGATATTTCCATGTGTATACAGATGGCAGTGTAGCTATTTCCATGTTTATACATATAGCAGTGTAGATATTTCCATGTTTACAGATATAGCGGTAAAGATATTTCCATTTGGCACAGATTGCGGTGTAGACATTGCAAACTTTACACAGATAGCGGTGTAGATATTTCCAAGTTTATACAGACCGCACTGTATATATTTCCATGTTTATAGAGATAGCAGTGTAGATATTTCCATGTTTTTAGAGATAGCTGTGTAGATATTTCCATGTTTATACAGATAGCGGTGTAGATATTTCCATGTATATACAGATGGCTGTGTAGATACTTCCATGTTTATACCGATGGCTGTGTAGATATTTCCATGTTTATACAGATGACTTTGTACGTATTTCCATGTTTATACAGATGGCAGTGTAGATATTTCCATGTTTTTAGAGATAGCTGTGTAGATATTTCCATGTTTATACAGATAGCGGTGTAGATATTTCCATGTTTATGCAGATTGCGGTGTAGATATATCCATGTTTATACAGATGGTGGTGTAGACATTTCCGTGTTTACACAGATGGCAGTGTAGATATTTCCATGTTTATACACATAGCGGTGTACATATTTCCATGTTTATAAAGACAGCAGTGTAGATATTTCCATGTTTATACAGATAGCAGTGCAGATATTTCCATGTTTATACAGATACCTATGCAGTTATCTCCATATTTATACAGAGGGCTGTGTAGATATTTCTATGTTTATACAGATGGCAGTGTAGATATTTCCATGTTCCTACACATGACTGTGTAGGTATTTCCATATTTATACAGATGGCTTTGTAGATATTTCCATGTCTATAGAGATAGCGGTGTAGATATTTCCATGTTTATACAGATCGCGATGTAGATATTTCCATGATTATACAGATAGCGGTGTAGATATTTCCATGTTTATAGAGATAGCGGTGTAAGTATTTCCATGGTTATAGACTTAGCGGTGAAGATATTTCCATGTTTATATAGATGGCGTTGTAGATATTTCCCTGTTTATACCGATAGCAGTGTTGGTATTTCCATGTTTATACAGATAGCGATGTAGATATTTCCATGTTTATACAGCTCGCGGTGCAGATATTTATATCTTTATATAGATGACATTGTAGATATTTCCTTATTCACACAGATGGCGGTGTAGATGTTTCCATGTTTATACAGGTGGCGGAGTAGTGAGTTCCATATTTATGGAGATGGCAGTGTAGATATTTTCATGTTTATAGAGATGGCGGTGTATATATTTCCATGTTTATAGAAATAGCAGTGTAGATATTTACATGTTTATACAGATGGCTGTGTAGATATTTCCATGTGTATACAGATGGCATTGTAGATATTTCCATGTTTATACAGATGACTGTATAGATATTTCCATGTTTTTACAGATGGCAGTGCAGATTTTTCCATGTTTATAGGGATAGCGGTGTAGATATTTCCATGTTTGTACAGATGGCGGTGTTGATATGTCCATCTATACACAGATGGCCATGTAGATATTTCCATGTTTATACAGATGGCGGCATAGATATTTCCATGGACATGCAGATGGCGGTATACATATTTCCATGTTTATACAGATAGCGGTGTAGATATTTCCATGTTTATACAGATGGTGGTGTAGACATTTCCGTGTTTACACAGATGGCAGTGTAGATATTTCCATGTTTATACAGATGGTGGTGTAGATATTTCCATGTTTATTCAGATGACTGTGTAGATATTTCCATGTTTTTACAGATGGCAGTGTAGATATTTCAATGTTTATGGAGATGACGCTGTAGATATTTCCATGTTTATACAAAGCGCGGTGTAGATATTTCCATGTTTATACAGATAGCGGTGTAGATATTTCCGTGTTTTTACAGATATCGTTGTAGATATTTCCATGTTTACACAGATTGCGTTATAGATATTTCCATCTTTCTACAGATGGCATTGTAGATATTTCCATGTTTATACAGATGGCGGTGTAGATATTTCCATGTGTATATAGATGGTGGTGTAGATATTACCATGCTTATACAGATAGCGATGTAGATATTTCCATGTTTATACAGATCGCGGTGAAGATATTTCCATGTTTATACAGATCGCGGTGTAGCTATTTCCATGTTTATACAGATCACCATGTAGATATTTCCATGTTTATACAGGTAGCGGTGTAGATATTTCCATGTTTACAGAGATATCGGTGTAGTTATTTCCATGTTTGCACAGATTGCGGTGTAGGTATTGCCAAATTTACACAGATTGTGGCGTAGATATTTCCAAGATTCCACACATAGCTGTGTAGATATTTCCATGTTTACAAAGATAGCATTGTAGATATTTCCATGTTTATACAGATTGCGGTGTAGTTATTTCGATGTTGATACAGATAGTGGTGTAGATATTTCCATGTTTATACAGGTAGCGGTGTGGAAATTCCCATGTTTATACAGATCGATTTGTAGACATTTCCAACTTTCTACAGATGTCAGTGTAGATATTTCCAAGTTTATACAGATGGCGGTGTAGATATTTCCATGTTTATAGGGATGGCGGTGTAGTTATTTCCATGTTTATAGAGATAGCTTTGTAAATATTTCCATGCTCATAGAGATGGTGGTGTATGTATTTTCATGTTTATAGAGATAGTGGTGTAGATATTTCCATGTTTATACAGATAACGGTAATGGTATTTCCATGTTTATAGAGATAGCGGTGTAGATATTTCCATGTTTACGCAGATAGCATTGTATATATTTCCATGTTTAAACAGATAGCGCTGTAGATATTTCCATGTTCATACAGAAAGCGGTGTAGATATTTCCATGTTTATACAGATAGCAGTGGAGGTATTTCCTTGTTTATACAGATAGCGGTGTAGATATTTCCATCTTTATACAGATGGCAGTGTTGATATTTGCATGTTTATACAGATAGCGATGTAGATATTTACATGTGTATAGAGGTAGCGGTATAGCTATTTCCATATTTATAAAGATTGCGGTGTAGATATTTCCATCTTTATACACATGGCGGTGTTGGTATTTCCATGTTTATATAGAAGAAGTGAAGATATTTCCTTGTTTATACAGATAGTGGTGTAGATATTACCAAGTTTATACAGATGGCGGTGTAGATACATCCATGTTTCTGAAGATGGTGGTGTAGATATTTTCATGTTTATAGAGATGGCGGCGTAGAAATTTCCATGTATATAGAGATTACAGTGTAGATATTTCCATGTTTATAGAGATAGCGGTGAAGATATTTCCATATTTTTACAGATAGCGGTGTAGGTATTTCCATGTTTATACAGATGGCGGTGTAGATATTTCCTTGTTTATACAGACAGCGGTGTAGATATTTCCAAGTTTATACAGGTAGCGGTGTAGATATTTCCATGTTTACAGATATAGCGGTGTATTTATTTCCATCTTTGCACTGATTGCCGTGTAGATATTTCCATGATTACGCAGATAGCTTTGTAGATATTTCCAAGTTTACACAGATAGCTGTGTAGATATTTCCATGTTTACACACATACCTTGGTAGATATTTCCATGTTAATACAGATTGCGGTTTAGATATGTCCATGATTATACAGATAGCGGTGTAGATATTCCCATGTTTATACAGGTAGCGGTGTAGATATTTCCATGTTTACAGAGATAGCGGTGTAGTTATTTCCATCTTTGCATAGATTGCGGTGTAAGTATTGCCAAATTTACACAGATAGCGGTGCAGATTTTTCCAAGTTTACACAGATAGCTGTGTAGATATTTCCATGTTTACAGAGATAGCATTGTACATATTTCCATGTTTATACAGATTGTGGTGTAGTTATTTCCATGTTGATACATATAGCGGTGTAGATATTTCCATGTTTATACAGGTAGCGGTGTAGAAATTCCCATGTTGATACAGATCGCTTTGTAGACGTTTCCATCTTTCTACAGATGTCAGTGTTGATATTTCCAAGTTTATACAGATGGCAGTGTAGATATTTCCATGTTTATACAGATGTCTTTGTAGATATTTCCCTGTTTATGCAGAAAGCGGTGTAGATATTTCCATGTTCATAGAGATGGCGGTATAGTTACTTCCAAGTTTATAGAGATAGCGGTGTAAATATTTCCATGTTTATAGAGATGGTGGTGTAACTATTTTCATGTTTATAGACATAGCGGTGTAGGTATTTCCATGTTTATACAGATAGCGGTGTTGGTATTTCCATCTTTATACAGATAGCGGTGTAGATATTTCTATGTTTATACAGCTTGCGGTGTAGATATTTCCATCTTTATACAGATGGCGGTGTAGATATTGCCATGTTTATACAGATGTCAGTGAAGATATTTCCATGTTTATACAGATAGTGGTGTAGATATATCCATGTTTATAACAATGGCGGTGTAGATACATCCATGTTTCTGAAGATGGCTGTGTAGATATTTTCATGTTTATAGTGATGAAGGTGTAGATATTTCCATGTATATAGAGATAGCAGTGTAGATATTTTCATGTTTATAGAGAAAGCTTTGTAGCTATTTCCATGTTTATAGATATAGCTGTGTAGATATTTCCATATTTATACAGATGGCGGTGAAGTTATTTCCATATTTATACAGATGTCTGTGTAGATATTTCCATGTGTATACAGATGGTATTGTAGGTATATCCGTGTTTATACAGATGGTGGTGTAGATATTTCCATGTTTATTCAGATGACTGTGTAGATATTTCCATGTTTTTACAGATGGCAACGTAGATATTTCAATGTTTATAGAGATGGCGCTGTAGATATTTCCATGTTTATACAGATAACGGTGGAGATATTTCCATGTTTATACAGACAGCAGTGGAGGTATTTCCATGTTTATACACATAGCGGTGTACATATTTCCATGTTTATACAGACAGCGGTGTAGGTATTTCCATGTTTATACAGATAGCGGTGCAGATGTTTCCATGTTTATACAGATGCCAATGCAGATAACTCCATATTTACACAGAGGGCTGTGTAGATATTTCTATGTTTATACAGATGGCAGTGTAGATATTTCCATGTTCCTACACATGACTGTGTAGGTATTTGCATGTTTATACAGATGGCTTTGTAGATATTTCCATGTCTATAGAGATAGCGGTACAGATATTTTCATGTTTATACAGATAGCAGTGTATATATTTCCATGTTTTTACAGATCGTGGTGTAGTTATTTCCATGTTTATACAGATATCGGTGTAGATATTTCCATGTTTATACAGACCGCAGTGTAGATATTTAAATGTTTATAGATATAGCAGTGTAGATATTTCCAAGTTTGTATAGATGGCGGTGTTGATGTTTGCATCTATACACAGATTGCCGTGTAGGTATTTCCATGTGTATACAGATGGCATTGTAGATATTTCCATGTCTATAGAGATAGCGGTGCAGATATTTCCATGTTTATACAGATAGCGGTGTATATATTTCCATGTTTATGCAGATCGTGGTGAAGATATTTCCATGTTTATACAGATCGAGGTGAAGATATTTCCATGTTTATACAGATGGCGTTGTTGATATTTCCATCTATACAGAGATGGCCGTGTAGATATTTCCATATTTATACACATGGCAGCGTAGATATTTCCATGGACATGCAGATGGCGGTGTGGATATTTCCATGTTTACAGATAGCGGTGTAGTTATTTCCATGTTTTCACAGATGGTGGTGTAGATATTTCCGTGTTTATACACATGGCGGAGTAGATAATTCCATCTTTATGGAGATGGCCGTGTAGATATTTTCATGTTTATAGAGATGGCGGTGTAGATATTTCCATATTTATAGAGATAGCGGTGTAGATATTTCCATCTTTCTACAGATGGCAGTGTAGATATTTCCATGTTTATACAGATGGCGATGTAGATAGTTCCATATTTATACAGATGTCAGTGAAGATATTTCCATGTGTATACAGATGGTATTGTAGGTATTTCCATGTTTATACAGATGGTGGTGTAGAAATTTCCATGTTTATTCAGATGACTGTGTAGATATTTCCATGTTTTTACAGATTGCAGTGTAGATATTTCAATGTTTATAGAGATGGCGCTGTAGATGTTTCCATGTTTATACAGATCGCGGTGTAGATATTTCCATGTTTATACAGATAGCGGTGTAGATATTTCCATGTTTTTACAGATATTGGTGTAGATATTTCCATGTTTACACAGATTGCGGTGTAGATATTTCCATCTTTCTACAGATGGCATTGTAGATATTTCCTTATTCACGCTGATGGCGGTGTACATGTTTCCATGTTTATACAGATGGCGGAGTAGTTATTTCCATGTTTATGGAGATGGCAGTGTAGATATTTTCATGTTTATAGAGATGGCGGTGTAGATATTTCCATGTTTATACAGCTGGCAGTGTAGAGATTTCCATGTTCCTACACATGACTGTGTAGGTATTTCGAAGTTTATACAGATGGCTTTGTAGATATTTCCATGTCTATAGAGATAGTGGTGAAGATATTTCCATGTTTATACAGATAGCGGTGTAGAGATTTCAATGTTTATACAGCTCACGGTGCAGATATTTATATCTTTATACAGATGGCTTTGTAGATATTTCCTTATTCACACAGATGGCGGTGTAGTTGTTTCCGTGTTTATGCAGATGGCGGAGTAGTTAGTTCCATGTTTATGGGGATGGCAGTGTAGATATTTTCATGTTTATAGAGATGGCAGTGTAGATATTTCCATGTTTATAGAGATAGCAGTGTAGATATTTACGTTTATACAGATGGCTGTGTAGATATTTCCATGTGTATACAGATGGCATTGTAGATATTTCCATGTTTATACAGATGACTGTATAGGTATTTCCATGTTTTTACATATGGCAGTGCAGATATTTCCATGTTTATAGAGATAGCGGTGTAGATATTTCCATGTTTAAACAGATGGCGGTGTAGATATTTCCATCTATACACAGATGGCCGTGTAGATATTTACATGTTTATACAAATGGTGGCAAAGATATTTCCATATTTATACAGATATCTGTGTAGATATTTACATGGGTATGCAGATGGTATTGTAGGTGTTTCCATGTTTATACAGATGGTGTTGTAGATATTTCCATGTTTATTCAGATGACTGTGTAGATATTTCCATGTTTTTACAGATGGTAGTGTAGATATTTCAATGTTTATAGAGATGGCGCTGTAGATGTTTCCATGTTTATACAGATAACGGTGGAGATATTTCCATGTTTATACAGACAGCAGTGGAGATATTTCCATGTTTATACACATAGCCGTGTACATATTTCCATGTTTATAGAGACAGCGGTGTCGGTATTTCCATGTTTATACAGACAGCGGTGCAGATATTTCCATGTTTATAGAGATGCCTATGCAGATATTTCCATATTTATACAGAGGGCTGTGTAGATACTTCCATGTTTCTGGAGATGGCGGTATAGATATATTCATGTTTATAGAGATGGCATTGTCGATGTTTCCATGTTTATAGAGACTGTGGTGTAGATACTTCCATGTTTATAGATACAACGGTGTAGGTATTTCCATGTTTATTGAGATAGCGGTGTAGATATTTCCATGTTTTTACAAATGGCGGTGTGGATATTTCCATGTGTATACTGATGGCAGTGTGGATATTTCCATGTTTCTACAGATGGCAGTGTAGATATTTCCATGTTTATACTCACAGAGGTGTAGATATTTCCATGTTTATACAGATGACTCTGTAGATATTTCCATGTTTTTACAGATGGCGGTGTAGATATTTCCATGTTTATACAGTTAGTGGTGCATATATTTCCATGTTTATACAGAAAGCTGTGTAGATATTTCCATGTTTATACAGATAGCGGTGCAGATATTTCCCTGTTCATACAGATTGCGGTGTAGATATTTCCATGATAGTACAGATTGCGGTGTTGGTATTTCCATGTTTACACAGATAGCGGTGTAGTTATTTCCATGTTTCTACAGCTCGCGGTATAGGTATTTCCATGTTCATACAGATGGCGGTGTACATATTTCCATGTTTATACAGATGGCGGTGTAGATATTTCCATGTTTATACAGATGGCGGTGTAGATATTTCCATGTTTATTGGGATGGCGGTGTAGATATTTTCATGTTTATAGAGATGGCGGTGTAGATATTTCCATGTTTATAGAGATAGCGGTGTAGATATTTCCCTGTTTATAGAGATAGCGGTGTAGGTATTTCCTCGTTTTTAGAGATAGCGGTGTATATATTTCCATGTTTATACAGATGACTCTGAAGATATTTCCATGTGTATACAGATGGCAGTGTAGACATTTCCATGTTTATACAGAAGGTGGTGTAAATATTTCCATGTTTATACAGATGACTGTGTAGATATTTCCATGTTTATACAGATAGAATTGATGATATTTCCATGTGTATAAAGATAGCGGTGTAGATATTCCCACGTTTATACAGATAGTGGGGTACATATTTCCATGTTTATACAGTTGGCTGTGTAGATATTTCCAAGTTTTTACAGATGGCTGTGTAGATATTTCCATGACTATACAGATGTCAGTGTAGATATTTCCATCTTTATACAGATGTCTGTGTAGATATTTCCATGTTTATACAGATGGCGGTGTAGATATTTGTATTTTTGTACAAATGGCGGAGTAGATAGTACCATGATTATGGACATGACAGTGTAGTTATTTTCATGATTATAGAGATGGCAGTGTAGATATTTCCATGTTTATAGAGATAGTGGTGTAGATATTTCCATGTTTATAGAGATAGCTCTGTAGGAATTTCCATGTTTATAGAGATAGCGGTGTATTTATTTCCATGTTTATAAAGATGGCAGTGTAGATATTTCCATGTTTATAGAGATAGCGGTGTAGATATTTCCATGTATATAGAGATAGCTCTGTAGGTATTTCCATGTTTATGGAGATAGCGGTGTATTTATTTCCAAGTTTATAGAGATAGCGGTATAGGTATTTCCATGTTTATAGGGATGGTGGTGTCGATAATTCCATGTTTATACAGATGACTGTGTAGATATTTCCATGTTTATACACATGGAGATGCAGATATTTCCATGTATTTACAGATGACTCTGTATATATTTCCATGTTTTTACAGACGGCGCTGTAGATATTCCCATCTTTATACAGATAGCGTTGTGGCTATTTCCATGTTTATACAGATAGCTCTGTAGATATTTCCATGTTTATAGAGATGGCCTTGTTGATATTTCCATGTTTATACAGATAGTGGTGTAGATTTTTGCATGTTTATACAGATGACTGTGTAGGTATTTCCATGTTTATACAGATGGCGGTGTAGATATTTCCATGTTTATAGAGATAGCCATGTAGATATTTCCAGGTTTATAGAGATAGCAGTGCAGATATTTCCATGTTTATACAGATAGCGGTGTACATATTTCCATGTTTACAGAGATAGCGGTGTAGATATTTCCATGTTTACAGATATAGTGGTGTAGATATTTCCATATTTGCGCATATTGCGGTGTAGTTATTTCCATCTTTACACAGATAGCGGTGTACATATTTCCATGGTTACACAGATAGCTGTGAGGATATTCCCATGTTTACACAGATAGTGTTTTAGGTATTTCCGCGTTTATACAGGTAGCGGTGTAGATATTTCCATGTTTACAAAGATAACGGTGTAGATATTTCCATGTTTATAGAGATAGCGCTGGGGATATTTCCATGTTTATACAGATAGCGATGTAGATTTTCCATGTTTATACAGATAGCGATGTAGATATTTCCATGTTTATACAGATGGCGGTGTAGATATTTCCATGTTTATACAGATATCGGTGTAGATATTTCCATGTTTATACAGATGACTGTGTAGGTATTCCCATGTTCATAAAGGTGGCGGTGTAGATATTTCCATGTTTTTAGAGATAGCCATGTATGTATTTCCATGTTTATATAGATAGCGGTGTAGACAATTCCAAGTTTATAGAGATACGCATGTAGATGTTTCCATGTTTATATAGATAGCGGTGTAGACATTTCCATGTTCATAGAGATAGCAGTGTAAACGTTTCCATATTTATACAGATAGCTGTGCAGGTATTTCCATGTTTATACAGGTAGAGGTGTATATATTTCCATGTTTATGCAGATCTCGGTGTAGATATTTCCATCTTTCTACAGATGGCACTGTAGATGTTTCTATGTTTATAGAGATGGCGGTGTAGATATTTCCATGTTTATACAGACGGCCGTGTATTTATTTCCATGTTTATGCTGATAGCGGTGTAGATATTTCCATGTTTATACAGATAGCAGTGTAGATATTTCCATGTTTATACAGATAGTGGTGTAGATATTTCCAAGTTTATGCAATCGACTGTGTTGGTATTTCCATGTCTGTACAGATGGCGCTGTAGATATTTCCATGTTTCTAGAGATAGCCAAGTTGATATTTCCACGTTTATACAGCTAGCGGTGCAGATATTTCCATGTTTATGGAGATAGCGGTGTAGATATTTCCATATTTTTACCGATAGCGGTGTAGATACCTCCATGTTTATACAGATAGTGGTGTAGATTTTTCCATGTTTATACAGATTGCGGTGTAGGTATTTCCATGTTTATGGAGATAGCGGTGTAGGTATTTCCGTGTTTATACAGATCACGGTGTAGATATTTCCATGTTTATACAGATAGCGGTGGAGATATTTCCATGTTTATACAGATAGTGGTGTACATATTTCCATTTTTAAACAGATAGCGGTGTAGACATTTCCATGTATAGAGAGCGATGTAGATATTTCCATATTTATACAGATAGCGGTGTAGATATTTCCATGTATATACAGATAGCGGTGTCGATATTTCCATGTTCATACAGATTCCGGTGTAGTTATTTCCTTGTTTATATAGATAGGCGTGTATATATTTCCATGTTTATACAGATGACTGTGTAGATATTTCCATGTTTTTACAGATGGCATTGTAGATATTTCCATGTTTATGTAGATGGAGGTGTAGATATTTCCAAGTTTATACAGATGACTCTCTAGGTATTTTCATGTTTTTATAGATGGCCGTGTAGATAATTCCATGTTTATACAGATAGCGGTGTGGCTATTTCCATGTTTAGACAGATAGCAGTGTAGGTATTTCCATGTTTATAGAGATAGCTTTGTAGACATTTCCATGTTTATACAGAGAGCGCTGTAGATATTTCCATGTTTATACAGATGGCACTGTAGATATTTCCATGTTTATACAGCTAGTGGTGTAGATAATTCCATCTTTTTACAGATGACTGTGTAGGTATTTCCATGTTTAAACAGATGGCGGTGTAGATATTTCCATGTCTACAGAGATAGCCATGTAGATATTTAGATGTTTATACAGATAGAGGTGTAGGCATTTCCACGTTTATAGAGATAGCGGTGTAGATATTTCAATATTTATACAGATAGAGGTGTTGATATTTCCATGTTTATACAGAGAGCAGTGTAGATATTTCCATGTTTATACAGATGTCTTTTTAGGTATTCCCATGTTCATAAAGGTCACGGTGTAGATATTTCCATGTTTATAGAGATAGCATTGTATATTTCCATGTTTATACAGATATCGGTGTAGACATTTCCATGTTTATAGAGATAGGCATGTAGATGTTTCCATGGTTATACAGATAGCGGTGTAGACATTTCTATGTTCATAGAGATAGCAGTGCAAATATTTCCATATTTATACTGATAGCTGTGTAGGTATTTCCATGTTTATACAGGTAGAGGTGTAGGTATTTCCATGTTTATGCAGATCTCGGTGTAGCTATTTCCATCTTTCAACAGATAACAGTGTAGATGTTCCAATGTTTATAGAGATGGTGGTGTAGATATTTCCATGTTTATACAGACGGCGGTGTAGTTATTTCCATGTTTATGCTGATGGCGGTGTAGATATTTCCATGTTTATAGAGATGGCGTTTTAGATATTTCTCTGTTTATAGAGATAGCGGTGTAGATAGTTCCATGTTTATATAGATAGCGGTGTAGGTATTTCCATGTTTATACAGATAGCGGTGTAGATATTTCCATGTTTATACAGATAGCGGTGTAGATATTTCCATGTTTCTAGAGATAGCCAAGTAGATATTTCCACGTTTATACAGCTAGCGGTGTAAATATTTCCATGTTTATAGAGATAGCGGTGTAGATATTTCCATATTTTTACAGATAGCGGTGTAGATACTTCCATGTTTTACAGATAGCGATGTAGACATTTCCATGTTTATACAGATTGCGGTGTAGGTATTTCCATGTTTATGGGGATAGCTGTGTAGATATTTCCATGTTCATACAGTTGGCTGTGTAGATATTTCCAGGTGTATACAGATGGCAGTGTAGATATTTCCATGTTTATGCACATGGATGTGTAGATATTTCCATGTTTATACAGATGGCTGTGTAGATATTTCCATGTTTTTACAGTTGGCGGTGTAGATATTTTCATGTTTATACAGATAGCCGTGTGGCTATTTCCATGTTTATACAGATGGCACTGTAGATATTTCCATGTTTATTGAGATGGCTGTGTAGATATTTCCATGTTTATACAGATGGCTGTGTAGAAATTTCCATGTTTATACAGATGGCAGTGTAGATATTTCAATGTTTATACAGATGGCTGTGTAGATATTTCCATATTTATACAGATGGCAGTGTAGATATTTCCATGTTTATACAGATAGTGGTGTAGATTTTTCCATGTTTGTAAAGATGACTGTGTAGGTATTTCCATGTTTATACAGATGGCGTTGTAGATATTTCCATGTTTATGGAGATAGTCATGTAGATATTTCCATGTTTATACAGATAGCAGTGCAGATATTTCCATGTTTATACAGATAGCATTGGAGATATTTCCAGGTTTATACAGATGGCGGTGTAGATATTTCCATTTTTATACAGATAGCGGTGTAGGTATTTCCATGTTTATATAGATAGCGTTGCTTATAATTCCATGTTTTAGAGATAGTGTTGTAGTTAATTCCATTTTTGCACAGATTGCGGTGTAGATATTTCCATCTTTACAGAGATAGCGGTGTAGATATTGCCATGTTTACACAGATAGCTTTTTAGATATTTCCATGTTTATACAGATAGCCTTGTAGATATTTCCAGGTTTATACAGATAGCGGTGGAGTTATTTCCATGTTTTTACAGATATTGGTGGAGATATTTCCTTATTTATACAGATGGAGGTATAGATATTTCCATGTTTATACAAATGACTGAGTAGAAATTTTCGTGTTTTTACAGATGGCGGTGTAGATATTTCCATGTTTATACAGATAGCGGTGTGGCTATATCCATGTTTATACAGATAGCAGTGTAGATATTTCGATGTTTATAGAGATGGCTCTGTAGATATTTCCATGTTTATACCGATGGCAGTGTATATATTTCCATGTTTATGCAGATAGCGGTGTAGATATTTCCATGTTTATACAGATAGCGGTGTAGGTACTTCCATGTTTATACAGATGGCGATGTAGGTATTTCCATGTTTATAGACATAGCCATGTAGTTATTTCCATGCTTATACAGATAGAGGTGTAGACATTTCCATGTTTATAGAGATAGCGGTGTAGATATTTCCATACTTATACAGACAGCAGTGTAGATATTTCCATGTTTATAGAGATCGTGGTGTAGATATTTCCATATTTATTCAGATAGCGGTGTGGATATTTCCGTGTTTATACAGACAGCGGTTTAGATATTTCCATGTTTACAGAGAGAGTGGTGTAGATTTTTCCATATTTGCACAGATTGCGCTGTAGATATTTCCATCTTTACACAGATAGCTGTGTACATATTTCCATGTTTACACAGATAGAGGTGTATTTATTTCCGTGTTAACACAGATAGTGTTGTAGATATTTCCATGTTTATACAGAGATCGGTGTAGATACTTCCATGTTTATGCAGATCGTGGTGTAGATATTTCCATGTTTATACAGACAGCAGTGTAGATATTTTCATGTTTATAGAGATAACAGTGTAGATATTTCCATGTTTACAGAGATAGCGGTGTAGATATTTGCATCTATGCACAGATTGCGATGTAGATATTTCCATCTTTACACAGATAGCGGTGTACATATTCCCATGTTTACAGAGATAGCGGTGTAGATATTTCCATGTTTACACAGATAGTGTTGTAGATATTTCCATGTTTATACAGATAGCAGTGTAAATAATTCTATGATTATAAAGGTAGCGGTGTAGATGTTTCCATCTTTATACAGATAGCGGTATAGATATTTCCTTGTTTATACAGATGGCAGTGTAGGTATTTCCATATTTATAGAGATAGCGGTGTAGATATTTCCGTGTTCATACAGACGGCAGTGTAAATATTTCCTTGTGTACACAGATGGCAGTGTAGATATTTCCAGGTTTATACAGATGGAGGTGTAGGTATTTCCATGATTATACAGATGACAGTGTAGATATTTCCATGTTTTTACAGATGGCGGTGTAGATATTTCCATGTTTATACAGATGGCAGGGTTGATATTTCCATGTTTGTGCAGATAATGGTGTAGGTATTTCCATGTTTATACAGATAGCGGTGTAAAATATTTCCATGTTTATTCTGACGGCGGTGTAGATATTTCCATTTTTATACTGGTAGCGTTGTAATTGCCATGTTAATAAAGATAGCGGTGTAGATATTTCCATGTTTATAGAGATGGCGGTGTAGATATTTCCATTTTTATGCAGATAGTGGTGTGGCTATTTCCATGTTTATAGAGATCGCGGTGCAGATATTTATATCTTTATACAGATGGCATTGTAGATATTTCCTTATTCACACAGATGGTGGTGTAGATGTTTCCATGTTTTTACAGACGGCGGAGTAGTTATTTCCATGTTTATGAATATGGCAGTGTAGATATTTTCATGTTTATAGAGATGGCGGTGTAGATATTTCCATGTTTATAGAGATAGCAGTGTAGATATTTACATGTTTATACAGATGGCTGTGTAGATATTTCCATGTGTATACAGATGGCATTGTAGATATTTCCATGTTTATACAGGTGAATGTATAGGTATTTCCATGTTTTTACAGATGGCAGTGCAGATATTTCCGTGTTTATAGAGATAGCGGTGTAGATATTTCCATGTTTGTACAGATGGCGGTGTTGATATTTCCATCTATACACAGATGGCCATGTATATATGTCCATGTTCATAGACATGGCGGCGTAGATATTTCCATGGACATGCAGATGGCGGTGTAGATATTTCCATGTTTATACAGATAGTGGTGTAGGTATTTCCATATTTACACAGATGGTGGTGTTGATATTTCCGTGTTTATACACATGGCGGAGTAGATACTTCCATGTTTATGGAGATGGCAGTGTACATATTTTCATGTTTATAGAGATGGCGGTGTAGATATTTCCATATTTATAGATATAGCGGTGTAGATATTTCCATCTTTCTACAGATGGCAGTGTAGATATTTCCATGTTTATACAGCTGGCGGTGTAGATATTTCCATATTTATACAGATGTCTGTCTAAATATTTCCATGTGTATACAGTTGGTATTTTAGGTATTTCCATGTTTATACAGATGGTGGTGTAGATATTTCAATGTTTATTCAGATGACTGTGTTGATATTTCCATGTTTTTACAGATGGCAGTGTAGATATTTCAATGTTTATAGAGATGTCGCTGTAGATATTTCCATGTTTATACAGATAACGGTGGAGACATATCCTTGTTTATACAGAGAGCAGTGCAGATATTTCCATGTTTATACACATAACGGTGTACATATTTCCATGTTTATAGATACAGCTGTGTAGGTTTTTCCATGTCTATACAGATAGCGGTGCAGATATTTCCATGTTTACACAGATGCCTATGCAGATATTTCCATATTTATACAGGGGGCTGTGTAGATAATTCTATGTTTATACAGATGGCAATGTAGATACTTAAATGTTCCTACACATGACTGTGTAGGTATTTCCATGTTAATACAGACGTCTTTGTAGATATTTCCATGTTTATAGAGATAGCGGTGCAGATATATCCATGTTTATACAGATAGCGGTGAATATATTTCCACGTTTATACAGATCATGGTGTAGATATTTCCATGTTTATACAGTTGGCGGTGTAGATATTTCCATTTTTATACAGATGGCGTTGTAGATATTTCCATATTTATAGAGATAACGGTGTAGGAATTTCCATGTTTATACAGATAGCGTTGTAAATATTTCCATGTTTATATAGATCACGATGTAGATATTTCCATGTTTATAGAGATAGCGGTGTAGATATTTCCATGTTTATACAGATAGCGGTGCAGATATTTCCATGTTTGTACAGATGGCGGTGTAGATATTTCCTTTTTTATACAAATCGCGGTGTAGATATTTCCATGTTTATAGAGATCACGGTGTAGATATTTCCTTGTTTATACAAATAGTGTTGTAGTTATTTCCATGCTTATACAGATAGCGGTGTAGATATTTCCTTGTTTATACCAATAGCGGTGTAGATATTTCCATGTTTATTCAGATCACGGTGTACATATTTCCTTGTTTATACAAATAGCGGTGTAGTTATTTCCATGTTTATACAGATAGCGGTATAGATATTTCCATGTATATACAGATGGCTTTGTAGATATTTCCATGTTTATACAGATGGCTGTGTAGATATTTCCATGTTTATACAGATGACTTTGTAAGTATTTCCATGTTTATACAGGTGGCGGTGTAGATATTTCCATGTTTATAGAGGTAGCTGTGTAGATATTTCCATGTTTATACAGATAGCGGTGTAGATATTTCCATGTTTATACAGATAACTTTGTAAGTATTTCCATGTTTATACTGATGTCGGTATAGATATTTCGATGTTTATACAGATAGCAGTGGAGATATTTCCATGTTTATACAGATAGCGGTGTAGATATTTCCACGTTTATACAGATCGCGGTGTAGATATATCCATGTTTATAGAGATTGCGGTGTAGATATTTCCATGTTCATAGAGATAGCTGTGTTGATTTTTCCATGTTTATAGAGATAGCTGTGTGGATATTTCCATGTTTATACAGATGACTTTGTAGGTATTTCCCTGTTTATACAGATGGCGGTGTAGGTATTTCCATGTTTATTGGGAAAGATGTGTAGATATTTCCATGTTTAGACAGATAGCGGTGTAGAAATTTCCATGTTTATACAGATTGCAGTGTAAATATTTCCATGTTTATACAGATCACGGTGTAGATATTTCCTTGTTTATACAAATTGCGGTGTAGTTATTTCCATGTTTATACAGATCGCGGTGTAGATATTTCCATGTTTATACAGATCGCGGTGTAGATATTTCCATGTTTATACAGATAGCGGTATAGATATTTCCATGTTTTTACAGATATTGGTGTAGATATTTCTATGTTTACACAGATTGCGGTGTAGATATTTCCATCTTTCTACAGATGGCATTGTAGATATTTCCATGTTTTTACAGATGGCGGTGCAGATATTTCCATGTTTATATAGATGGTGGTGTAGATATTACCATGTTTATACAGATCGTGGTGAAGATATTTCCATGTTTATACAGATCGAGTTGTAGATATTTCCATGTATATACAGATCACGGTGTAGATAATTCCATGTTCATACAGATAGCGGTGTAGATATTTCCATGTTTATACAGAGAGCGGTGTAGATATTTCCATGTTTATAGAGATATCGGTGTAGGTATTTCCATGTTTATAGACATAGCGGTGTAGATATTTCCATGTTTATATAGATGGCGTTGTAGATATTTCCATGTTTATACCGATAGCGGTGTTGGTATTTCCACGTTTATACAGATAGCAATGTAGATATTTCCATGTTTATACAGCTCGCGGTGCACATATTTATATCTTCATAGAGATGGCATTGTAGATATTTCCTTATTCACACAGATGGCGGTGTAGATGTTTCCATGTTTATACAGATGGCGGAGTAGTTCCATGTTTATGGAGATGGCAGTGTAGATATTTTCATGTTTATAGAGATGGCGGTGTAGATATTTCCATGTTTATAGAGATAGCAGTGTAGATATTTACGTGTTTATACAGATGGCTGTGTAGATATTTCCATGTGTATACAGATGGCATTGTAGATATTTCCATGTTTATACAGATGACTGTATAGTTATTTCCATGTTTTTACAGATGGCAGTGGTGATATTTCCATGTTTATACAGATAGCCGTGCAAATATTTCCATGTTTATACAGATGCCTATGCAGATATCTCCATATTTATACAGTGGGCTGTGTAGTTATTTCTATGTTTATACAGATGGCATTGTAGATATTTCCATGTTCCTACACATGACTGTGTAGGTATTTCCATGTTTATACAGATGGCTTTGTAGATATTTCCATGTCTATAGAGATAGCGGTGCAGATATTTCCATGTTTATACAGATAGCGGTGTATATATTTCCATGTTTATACAGATCGTGGTGTAGATATTTCCATGTTTATAGAGATACCGGTGTAGATATTTCCATGTTTATACAGACCGCAGTGTAGATATTTCCATGTTTATAGAGATAGCAGTGTAGATATTTCCAACTTTGTATAGATGGCGGTGTTGATGTTTCCATCTATACACAGATTTCCGTGTACGTATTTCCATGTGTATACAGATGGCATTGTAGATATTTCTATGTTTATACAGATGCTGGTGTAGATGTTTCCATGTTTACACAGATGACTGTATAGTTATTTCCATGTTTATGCAGATGGCGGTGAAGATATTTCCAGGTTTATAGAGACAGCGGTGTAGATATTTCCATATTTAAACAGATAACGGTTTAGAAATTTCCATGTTTATACAGAAAACGGTGTAAATATTTCCATGGTTATACAGATCACGGTGTAGATATTTCCTTGTTTATACAAATAGCGGTGTAGTTATTTCCATGTTCATACAGATAGCGGTGTAGATATTTCCATGTATATACAGATGGCTATGTAGATATTTCCAGGTTTATACAGATGGCTTTGTAGATATTTCCATGTTTATACAGATGACATTGTAGGTATTTCCATGTTTATACAGATGGCGGTGTAGATATTTCCTTGTTTATAGAGATAGCTGTGTAGATATTTCCATGTTTATACAGATAGCGGTGTAGATATTTCCATGTTTATACAGATCGCGGTGTAGATATTTCCATGTTTATACAGATCGCGGTGTAGATATTTCCATGTTTATACAGAAAGCGGGGTAGATATTTCCATGTTTTTACAGATATCGGTGTCGATATTTCCATGTATACACAGATTGCTTTGTAGATATTTCCATCTTTCTACAGATGGCATTGTAGATATTTCCATGTTTATACAGGTGGCGGTGTAGATATTTCCATGTTTATACAGATCGTGGTGAAGATATTTCCATGTTTATACAGATCGCGTTGTAGATATTTCCATGTATATACAGATCACGGTGTAGATATTTCCATGTTTATACAGAGAGCGGTGTAGATATTTCCATGTTTATAGAGATATCGGTGTAGGTATTTCCATGTTTATAGACATAGCGATGTAGATATTTCCATGTTTATACAGATGGCGGTGTAGATATTTCCATGTTTATACAGATATCGGTGTAGATATTTCCATGTTTATACAGATGACTGTGTAGGTATTCCCATGTTCATAAAGGTGGCGGTGTAGATATTTCCATGTTTTTAGAGATAGCCATGTATGTATTTCCATGTTTATATAGATAGCGGTGTAGACAATTCCAAGTTTATAGAGATACGCATGTAGATGTTTCCATGTTTATATAGATAGCGGTGTAGACATTTCCATGTTCATAGAGATAGCAGTGTAAACGTTTCCATATTTATACAGATAGCTGTGCAGGTATTTCCATGTTTATACAGGTAGAGGTGTATATATTTCCATGTTTATGCAGATCTCGGTGTAGATATTTCCATCTTTCTACAGATGGCACTGTAGATGTTTCTATGTTTATAGAGATGGCGGTGTAGATATTTCCATGTTTATACAGATGGCCGTGTATTTATTTCCATGTTTATGCTGATAGCGGTGTAGATATTTCCATGTTTATACAGATAGCAGTGTAGATATTTCCATGTTTATACAGATAGTGGTGTAGATATTTCCAAGTTTATGCAATCGACTGTGTTGGTATTTCCATGTCTGTACAGATGGCGCTGTAGATATTTCCATGTTTCTAGAGATAGCCAAGTTGATATTTCCACGTTTATACAGCTAGCGGTGCAGATATTTCCATGTTTATGGAGATAGCGGTGTAGATATTTCCATATTTTTACCGATAGCGGTGTAGATACCTCCATGTTTATACAGATAGTGGTGTAGATTTTTCCATGTTTATACAGATTGCGGTGTAGGTATTTCCATGTTTATGGAGATAGCGGTGTAGGTATTTCCGTGTTTATACAGATCACGGTGTAGATATTTCCATGTTTATACAGATAGCGGTGGAGATATTTCCATGTTTATACAGATAGTGGTGTACATATTTCCATTTTTAAACAGATAGCGGTGTAGACATTTCCATGTATAGAGAGCGATGTAGATATTTCCATATTTATACAGATAGCGGTGTAGATATTTCCATGTATATACAGATAGCGGTGTCGATATTTCCATGTTCATACAGATTCCGGTGTAGTTATTTCCTTGTTTATATAGATAGGCGTGTATATATTTCCATGTTTATACAGATGACTGTGTAGATATTTCCATGTTTTTACAGATGGCATTGTAGATATTTCCATGTTTATGTAGATGGAGGTGTAGATATTTCCAAGTTTATACAGATGACTCTCTAGGTATTTTCATGTTTTTATAGATGGCCGTGTAGATAATTCCATGTTTATACAGATAGCGGTGGGGCTATTTCCATGTTTAGACAGATAGCAGTGTAGGTATTTCCATGTTTATAGAGATAGCTTTGTAGACATTTCCATGTTTATACAGAGAGCGCTGTAGATATTTCCATGTTTATACAGATGGCACTGTAGATATTTCCATGTTTATACAGCTAGTGGTGTAGATAATTCCATCTTTTTACAGATGACTGTGTAGGTATTTCCATGTTTAAACAGATGGCGGTGTAGATATTTCCATGTCTACAGAGATAGCCATGTAGATATTTAGATGTTTATACAGATAGAGGTGTAGGCATTTCCACGTTTATAGAGATAGCGGTGTAGATATTTCAATATTTATACAGATAGAGGTGTTGATATTTCCATGTTTATACAGAGAGCAGTGTAGATATTTCCATGTTTATACAGATGTCTTTTTAGGTATTCCCATGTTCATAAAGGTCACGGTGTAGATATTTCCATGTTTATAGAGATAGCATTGTATATTTCCATGTTTATACAGATATCGGTGTAGACATTTCCATGTTTATAGAGATAGGCATGTAGATGTTTCCATGGTTATACAGATAGCGGTGTAGACATTTCTATGTTCATAGAGATAGCAGTGCAAATATTTCCATATTTATACTGATAGCTGTGTAGGTATTTCCATGTTTATACAGGTAGAGGTGTAGGTATTTCCATGTTTATGCAGATCTCGGTGTAGCTATTTCCATCTTTCAACAGATAACAGTGTAGATGTTCCAATGTTTATAGAGATGGTGGTGTAGATATTTCCATGTTTATACAGACGGCGGTGTAGTTATTTCCATGTTTATGCTGATGGCGGTGTAGATATTTCCATGTTTATAGAGATGGCGTTTTAGATATTTCTCTGTTTATAGAGATAGCGGTGTAGATAGTTCCATGTTTATATAGATAGCGGTGTAGGTATTTCCATGTTTATACAGATAGCGGTGTAGATATTTCCATGTTTATACAGATAGCGGTGTAGATATTTCCATGTTTCTAGAGATAGCCAAGTAGATATTTCCACGTTTATACAGCTAGCGGTGTAAATATTTCCATGTTTATAGAGATAGCGGTGTAGATATTTCCATATTTTTACAGATAGCGGTGTAGATACTTCCATGTTTTACAGATAGCGATGTAGACATTTCCATGTTTATACAGATTGCGGTGTAGGTATTTCCATGTTTATGGGGATAGCTGTGTAGATATTTCCATGTTCATACAGTTGGCTGTGTAGATATTTCCAGGTGTATACAGATGGCAGTGTAGATATTTCCATGTTTATGCACATGGATGTGTAGATATTTCCATGTTTATACAGATGGCTGTGTAGATATTTCCATGTTTTTACAGTTGGCGGTGTAGATATTTTCATGTTTATACAGATAGCCGTGTGGCTATTTCCATGTTTATACAGATGGCACTGTAGATATTTCCATGTTTATTGAGATGGCTGTGTAGATATTTCCATGTTTATACAGATGGCTGTGTAGAAATTTCCATGTTTATACAGATGGCAGTGTAGATATTTCAATGTTTATACAGATGGCTGTGTAGATATTTCCATATTTATACAGATGGCAGTGTAGATATTTCCATGTTTATACAGATAGTGGTGTAGATTTTTCCATGTTTGTAAAGATGACTGTGTAGGTATTTCCATGTTTATACAGATGGCGTTGTAGATATTTCCATGTTTATGGAGATAGTCATGTAGATATTTCCATGTTTATACAGATAGCAGTGCAGATATTTCCATGTTTATACAGATAGCATTGGAGATATTTCCAGGTTTATACAGATGGCGGTGTAGATATTTCCATTTTTATACAGATAGCGGTGTAGGTATTTCCATGTTTATATAGATAGCGTTGCTTATAATTCCATGTTTTAGAGATAGTGTTGTAGTTAATTCCATTTTTGCACAGATTGCGGTGTAGATATTTCCATCTTTACAGAGATAGCGGTGTAGATATTGCCATGTTTACACAGATAGCTTTTTAGATATTTCCATGTTTATACAGATAGCCTTGTAGATATTTCCAGGTTTATACAGATAGCGGTGGAGTTATTTCCATGTTTTTACAGATATTGGTGGAGATATTTCCTTATTTATACAGATGGAGGTATAGATATTTCCATGTTTATACAAATGACTGAGTAGAAATTTTCGTGTTTTTACAGATGGCGGTGTAGATATTTCCATGTTTATACAGATAGCGGTGTGGCTATATCCATGTTTATACAGATAGCAGTGTAGATATTTCGATGTTTATAGAGATGGCTCTGTAGATATTTCCATGTTTATACCGATGGCAGTGTATATATTTCCATGTTTATGCAGATAGCGGTGTAGATATTTCCATGTTTATACAGATAGCGGTGTAGGTACTTCCATGTTTATACAGATGGCGATGTAGGTATTTCCATGTTTATAGACATAGCCATGTAGTTATTTCCATGCTTATACAGATAGAGGTGTAGACATTTCCATGTTTATAGAGATAGCGGTGTAGATATTTCCATACTTATACAGACAGCAGTGTAGATATTTCCATGTTTATAGAGATCGTGGTGTAGATATTTCCATATTTATTCAGATAGCGGTGTGGATATTTCCGTGTTTATACAGACAGCGGTTTAGATATTTCCATGTTTACAGAGAGAGTGGTGTAGATTTTTCCATATTTGCACAGATTGCGCTGTAGATATTTCCATCTTTACACAGATAGCTGTGTACATATTTCCATGTTTACACAGATAGAGGTGTATTTATTTCCGTGTTAACACAGATAGTGTTGTAGATATTTCCATGTTTATACAGAGATCGGTGTAGATACTTCCATGTTTATGCAGATCGTGGTGTAGATATTTCCATGTTTATACAGACAGCAGTGTAGATATTTTCATGTTTATAGAGATAACAGTGTAGATATTTCCATGTTTACAGAGATAGCGGTGTAGATATTTGCATCTATGCACAGATTGCGATGTAGATATTTCCATCTTTACACAGATAGCGGTGTACATATTCCCATGTTTACAGAGATAGCGGTGTAGATATTTCCATGTTTACACAGATAGTGTTGTAGATATTTCCATGTTTATACAGATAGCAGTGTAAATAATTCTATGATTATAAAGGTAGCGGTGTAGATGTTTCCATCTTTATACAGATAGCGGTATAGATATTTCCTTGTTTATACAGATGGCAGTGTAGGTATTTCCATATTTATAGAGATAGCGGTGTAGATATTTCCGTGTTCATACAGACGGCAGTGTAAATATTTCCTTGTGTACACAGATGGCAGTGTAGATATTTCCAGGTTTATACAGATGGAGGTGTAGGTATTTCCATGATTATACAGATGACAGTGTAGATATTTCCATGTTTTTACAGATGGCGGTGTAGATATTTCCATGTTTATACAGATGGCAGGGTTGATATTTCCATGTTTGTGCAGATAATGGTGTAGGTATTTCCATGTTTATACAGATAGCGGTGTAAAATATTTCCATGTTTATTCTGACGGCGGTGTAGATATTTCCATTTTTATACTGGTAGCGTTGTAATTGCCATGTTAATAAAGATAGCGGTGTAGATATTTCCATGTTTATAGAGATGGCGGTGTAGATATTTCCATTTTTATGCAGATAGTGGTGTGGCTATTTCCATGTTTATAGAGATCGCGGTGCAGATATTTATATCTTTATACAGATGGCATTGTAGATATTTCCTTATTCACACAGATGGTGGTGTAGATGTTTCCATGTTTTTACAGACGGCGGAGTAGTTATTTCCATGTTTATGAATATGGCAGTGTAGATATTTTCATGTTTATAGAGATGGCGGTGTAGATATTTCCATGTTTATAGAGATAGCAGTGTAGATATTTACATGTTTATACAGATGGCTGTGTAGATATTTCCATGTGTATACAGATGGCATTGTAGATATTTCCATGTTTATACAGGTGAATGTATAGGTATTTCCATGTTTTTACAGATGGCAGTGCAGATATTTCCGTGTTTATAGAGATAGCGGTGTAGATATTTCCATGTTTGTACAGATGGCGGTGTTGATATTTCCATCTATACACAGATGGCCATGTATATATGTCCATGTTCATAGACATGGCGGCGTAGATATTTCCATGGACATGCAGATGGCGGTGTAGATATTTCCATGTTTATACAGATAGTGGTGTAGGTATTTCCATATTTACACAGATGGTGGTGTTGATATTTCCGTGTTTATACACATGGCGGAGTAGATACTTCCATGTTTATGGAGATGGCAGTGTACATATTTTCATGTTTATAGAGATGGCGGTGTAGATATTTCCATATTTATAGATATAGCGGTGTAGATATTTCCATCTTTCTACAGATGGCAGTGTAGATATTTCCATGTTTATACAGCTGGCGGTGTAGATATTTCCATATTTATACAGATGTCTGTCTAAATATTTCCATGTGTATACAGTTGGTATTTTAGGTATTTCCATGTTTATACAGATGGTGGTGTAGATATTTCAATGTTTATTCAGATGACTGTGTTGATATTTCCATGTTTTTACAGATGGCAGTGTAGATATTTCAATGTTTATAGAGATGTCGCTGTAGATATTTCCATGTTTATACAGATAACGGTGGAGACATATCCTTGTTTATACAGAGAGCAGTGGAGATATTTCCATGTTTATACACATAACGGTGTACATATTTCCATGTTTATAGATACAGCTGTGTAGGTTTTTCCATGTCTATACAGATAGCGGTGCAGATATTTCCATGTTTACACAGATGCCTATGCAGATATTTCCATATTTATACAGGGGGCTGTGTAGATAATTCTATGTTTATACAGATGGCAATGTAGATACTTAAATGTTCCTACACATGACTGTGTAGGTATTTCCATGTTAATACAGACGTCTTTGTAGATATTTCCATGTTTATAGAGATAGCGGTGCAGATATATCCATGTTTATACAGATAGCGGTGAATATATTTCCACGTTTATACAGATCATGGTGTAGATATTTCCATGTTTATACAGTTGGCGGTGTAGATATTTCCATTTTTATACAGATGGCGTTGTAGATATTTCCATATTTATAGAGATAACGGTGTAGGAATTTCCATGTTTATACAGATAGCGTTGTAAATATTTCCATGTTTATATAGATCACGATGTAGATATTTCCATGTTTATAGAGATAGCGGTGTAGATATTTCCATGTTTATACAGATAGCGGTGCAGATATTTCCATGTTTGTACAGATGGCGGTGTAGATATTTCCTTTTTTATACAAATCGCGGTGTAGATATTTCCATGTTTATAGAGATCACGGTGTAGATATTTCCTTGTTTATACAAATAGTGTTGTAGTTATTTCCATGCTTATACAGATAGCGGTGTAGATATTTCCTTGTTTATACCAATAGCGGTGTAGATATTTCCATGTTTATTCAGATCACGGTGTACATATTTCCTTGTTTATACAAATAGCGGTGTAGTTATTTCCATGTTTATACAGATAGCGGTATAGATATTTCCATGTATATACAGATGGCTTTGTAGATATTTCCATGTTTATACAGATGGCTGTGTAGATATTTCCATGTTTATACAGATGACTTTGTAAGTATTTCCATGTTTATACAGGTGGCGGTGTAGATATTTCCATGTTTATAGAGGTAGCTGTGTAGATATTTCCATGTTTATACAGATAGCGGTGTAGATATTTCCATGTTTATACAGATAACTTTGTAAGTATTTCCATGTTTATACTGATGTCGGTATAGATATTTCGATGTTTATACAGATAGCAGTGGAGATATTTCCATGTTTATACAGATAGCGGTGTAGATATTTCCACGTTTATACAGATCGCGGTGTAGATATATCCATGTTTATAGAGATTGCGGTGTAGATATTTCCATGTTCATAGAGATAGCTGTGTTGATTTTTCCATGTTTATAGAGATAGCTGTGTGGATATTTCCATGTTTATACAGATGACTTTGTAGGTATTTCCCTGTTTATACAGATGGCGGTGTAGGTATTTCCATGTTTATTGGGAAAGATGTGTAGATATTTCCATGTTTAGACAGATAGCGGTGTAGAAATTTCCATGTTTATACAGATTGCAGTGTAAATATTTCCATGTTTATACAGATCACGGTGTAGATATTTCCTTGTTTATACAAATTGCGGTGTAGTTATTTCCATGTTTATACAGATCGCGGTGTAGATATTTCCATGTTTATACAGATCGCGGTGTAGATATTTCCATGTTTATACAGATAGCGGTATAGATATTTCCATGTTTTTACAGATATTGGTGTAGATATTTCTATGTTTACACAGATTGCGGTGTAGATATTTCCATCTTTCTACAGATGGCATTGTAGATATTTCCATGTTTTTACAGATGGCGGTGCAGATATTTCCATGTTTATATAGATGGTGGTGTAGATATTACCATGTTTATACAGATCGTGGTGAAGATATTTCCATGTTTATACAGATCGAGTTGTAGATATTTCCATGTATATACAGATCACGGTGTAGATAATTCCATGTTCATACAGATAGCGGTGTAGATATTTCCATGTTTATACAGAGAGCGGTGTAGATATTTCCATGTTTATAGAGATATCGGTGTAGGTATTTCCATGTTTATAGACATAGCGGTGTAGATATTTCCATGTTTATATAGATGGCGTTGTAGATATTTCCATGTTTATACCGATAGCGGTGTTGGTATTTCCACGTTTATACAGATAGCAATGTAGATATTTCCATGTTTATACAGCTCGCGGTGCACATATTTATATCTTCATAGAGATGGCATTGTAGATATTTCCTTATTCACACAGATGGCGGTGTAGATGTTTCCATGTTTATACAGATGGCGGAGTAGTTCCATGTTTATGGAGATGGCAGTGTAGATATTTTCATGTTTATAGAGATGGCGGTGTAGATATTTCCATGTTTATAGAGATAGCAGTGTAGATATTTACGTGTTTATACAGATGGCTGTGTAGATATTTCCATGTGTATACAGATGGCATTGTAGATATTTCCATGTTTATACAGATGACTGTATAGTTATTTCCATGTTTTTACAGATGGCAGTGGTGATATTTCCATGTTTATACAGATAGCCGTGCAAATATTTCCATGTTTATACAGATGCCTATGCAGATATCTCCATATTTATACAGTGGGCTGTGTAGTTATTTCTATGTTTATACAGATGGCATTGTAGATATTTCCATGTTCCTACACATGACTGTGTAGGTATTTCCATGTTTATACAGATGGCTTTGTAGATATTTCCATGTCTATAGAGATAGCGGTGCAGATATTTCCATGTTTATACAGATAGCGGTGTATATATTTCCATGTTTATACAGATCGTGGTGTAGATATTTCCATGTTTATAGAGATACCGGTGTAGATATTTCCATGTTTATACAGACCGCAGTGTAGATATTTCCATGTTTATAGAGATAGCAGTGTAGATATTTCCAACTTTGTATAGATGGCGGTGTTGATGTTTCCATCTATACACAGATTTCCGTGTACGTATTTCCATGTGTATACAGATGGCATTGTAGATATTTCTATGTTTATACAGATGCTGGTGTAGATGTTTCCATGTTTACACAGATGACTGTATAGTTATTTCCATGTTTATGCAGATGGCGGTGAAGATATTTCCAGGTTTATAGAGACAGCGGTGTAGATATTTCCATATTTAAACAGATAACGGTTTAGAAATTTCCATGTTTATACAGAAAACGGTGTAAATATTTCCATGGTTATACAGATCACGGTGTAGATATTTCCTTGTTTATACAAATAGCGGTGTAGTTATTTCCATGTTCATACAGATAGCGGTGTAGATATTTCCATGTATATACAGATGGCTATGTAGATATTTCCAGGTTTATACAGATGGCTTTGTAGATATTTCCATGTTTATACAGATGACATTGTAGGTATTTCCATGTTTATACAGATGGCGGTGTAGATATTTCCTTGTTTATAGAGATAGCTGTGTAGATATTTCCATGTTTATACAGATAGCGGTGTAGATATTTCCATGTTTATACAGATCGCGGTGTAGATATTTCCATGTTTATACAGATCGCGGTGTAGATATTTCCATGTTTATACAGAAAGCGGGGTAGATATTTCCATGTTTTTACAGATATCGGTGTCGATATTTCCATGTATACACAGATTGCTTTGTAGATATTTCCATCTTTCTACAGATGGCATTGTAGATATTTCCATGTTTATACAGGTGGCGGTGTAGATATTTCCATGTTTATACAGATCGTGGTGAAGATATTTCCATGTTTATACAGATCGCGTTGTAGATATTTCCATGTATATACAGATCACGGTGTAGATATTTCCATGTTTATACAGAGAGCGGTGTAGATATTTCCATGTTTATAGAGATATCGGTGTAGGTATTTCCATGTTTATAGACATAGCGGTGTAGATATTTTCATGTTTATATAGATGGCGCTGTAGATATTTCCATGTTTACACCGATAGCGGTGTTGGTATTTCCACATTTATACAGATAGCGATGTAGATATTTCCATGTTTATACAGCTCGCGGTGCACATATTTATATCTTTATACAGATGGCATTGTAGATATTTCCTTATTCACACAGATGGCGGTGTAGATTTTTCCATGTTTATACAGATGGCGGAGTAGTTCCATGTTTATGGAGATGGCAGTGTAGATATTTTCATGTTTATATAGATGGCGGTGTAGATATATCCTTGTTTATAGAGATAGCAGTGTAGATCTTTACGTGTTTATACAGATGGCTGTGTAGATATTTCCATGTGTACACAGATGGCATTGTAGATATTTCCATGTTTATAGAGATGACTGTATAGATTTTTCCGTGTTTTTACAGATGGTAGTGCAGATATTTCCATGTTTACAGAGATAGCGGTGTAGATATTTCCATGTTTGTACAGATGGCGGTGTTGATATTTCCATGTATACACAGATGGCCGTGTCGATATTTCCATGTTTATACAGATGGCGGCATAGGAATTTCCATGGACATGCAGATGGCAGTGTAGATATTTAAATGTTTATACAGATGGCTGTGTAGATATTTCCATGTGTATAAAGATGGCATTGTAGATATTTCCATGTTTATAAAGATGACTGTATAGTTATTTCCATGTTTTTACAGATGGCAGTGGAGATATTTCCATGTTTATAAAGATAGCCGTGCAGATATTTCCATGTTTATACAGATGCCTATGCAGATATCTCCATATTTATACAGTGGGCTGTGTAGTTATTTCTATGTTTATACAGATGGCAGTGTAGATATTTCCATGTTCCTACACATGACTGTGTAGGTATTTCCATGTTTATACAGATGGCTTTGTAGATATTTCCATGTCTATAGAGATAGCGGTGCAGATATTTCCATGTTTATACAGATAGCGGTGTATATATTTCCATGTTTATACAGATCGTGGTGTAGATATTTCCATGTTTATACAGATACCAGTGTAGATATTTGCATGTTTATACAGACCGCAGTGTAGATATTTCCATGTTTATAGAGATAGCAGTGTAGATGTTTCCAAGTTTGTACAGATGGCAGTGTTGATGTTTCCAAATATACACAGATTTCCGTGTAGGTATTTCCATGTGTATACAGATGGCATTGTAGATATTTCTATGTTTATACAGTTGGTGGTGTAGATATTTCCATGTTTACACAGATGACTGTATAGGTATTTCCATGTTTATACAGATGGCGGTGTAGGTATTTCCAGGTTTATAGAGATAGCGGTGTAGATATTTCCATATTTAAACAGATAATGCTGTAGAAATTTCCATGTTTATACAGAAAACGGTGTAAATATTTCCATGGTTATACAGATCACGGTGTAGATATTTCCTTGTTTATACAAATAGCGGTGTAGTTATTTCCATGTTTATACAGATAGCGGTGTAGATATTTCCATGTATATACAGATGGCTGTGTAGATATTTCCAGGTTTATACAGATGGCTTTGTAGATATTTCCATGTTTATACAGATGACATTGTAGGTATTTCCATGTTTATACAAATGGTGTTGTAGATATTTCCATGTTTATAGAGATAGCTGTGTAGATATTTCCATGTTTATACAGATAGCGGTGTAGATATTTCCATGTTTATACAGATCGCGGTGTAGATATTTCCATGTTTATACAGACAGCGGTGTAGATATTTCCATGTTTTTACAGATATCGGTGTCGATATTTCCATGTATACACAGATTGCTTTGTAGATATTTCCATCTTTCTACAGATGGCATTGTAGATATTTCCATGTTTATACAGATGGCGGTGTAGATATTTCCATGTTTATATAGATGGTGGTGTAGATATTACCATGTTTATACAGATAGCGGTGTAGTTATTTCCATGTTTATACAGATCGTGGTGAAGGCATTTCCATGTTTATACAGATCGCGGTGTAGTTATTTCCCGGTTTATGCAGATCGCGGTGTAGATATTTCCATGTTTATACAGATAGCGGTGTAGATATTTCCATGTTTATACAGATAGCAGTGTTGATATTTCCATGTTTTTAGAGATAGTGGTGTAGGTATTTCCATGTTTATATTCATAGCGGTGTAGATATTTCCATGTTTATATAGATGGCGTTGTAGATATTTCCATGTTTATACCGATAGCGGTGTTGGTATTTCCACGTTTATACAGATAGCGATGTAGATAGTTCCATGTTTATACAGCTCACAGTGCAGATATTTATATCTTTATACAGATGGCATTGTAGATATTTCCTTATTCACACAGATGGCGGTTTAGATGTTTCCATGTTTATACAGATGGCGGAGTAGTTAGTTCCATGTTTATGCAGATGGCATTGTAGATATTTTCTTGTTTATAGAGATGGCGGTGTAGATATTTCCATGTTTATAGAGATGGCATTGTAGATATTTACATGTTTATACAGATGGCTGTGTAGACATTTCCATGTGTATACATATGGCTTTGTAGATATTTCCATGTTTATACAGATGACTGTATAGGTTTTTCCACGTTTTTACAGATGGCAGGGCAGATATATCCATGTTTATAGAGATAGCGGTGTAGATATTTCCATGTTTGTACAGATGGCGGTGTTGATATTTCCATCTATAGACAGATGGCCGTGTAGATATTTCCATGTTTATACAGATAGCGGTGTATGTATTTCCATGTTTATACAGATCGTGGTGTAGTTATTTCCATGTTTATGCAGATAGCGGTGTAGATATTTCCATGTTTATACAGACCGCAATGTAGATATTTCCATGTTTATAGAGATAGCAGTGAAGATATTTCCAAGTTTGTACAGATGGCGGTGTTGATGTTTCCATCTATACACAGATTTCCGTGTAGGTATTTCCATGTGTATACAGATGGCATTGTAGATATTTCCATGTTTATACAGATGGTGGTGTAGATATTTCCATGTTTACACAGATGACTGTATAGGTATTTCCATGTTTATACAGATGGCGGTGTAGATATTTCCAGGTTTATAGAGATAGCGGTGTAGATAGTTCCATATTTATACAGATAACGGTGTAGAAATTTCCATGTGTATACAGATAATGGTGTAAATATTTCCATGTTTATACAGATCACGGTGTAGATATTTCCTTGTTTATACAAATAGCGGTGTAGTTATTTCCATGTTTATACAGATGGCGGTGTAGATATTTCCATCTATACACAGATGTCTGTGTAGAGATTTCCATGTTTATACAGACGGTGGCATAGATATTTCCATATTTATACAGATGTCTGTGTAGATATTTCCATGTGTATGCAGATGGTATTGTAGATATTACCATGTATATACAGATGACTGTATGGGTTTTTCCGTGTTTATACACATGGTGGTGTAGATATTTCCATGTTTACACAGATGACTGTATAGGTATTTCCATGTTTATAAAGATGGCGGTGTAGATATTTCCATGTTTATACAGATAGCGGTGTAGGTATTTCCATATTTACACAGATGGTGGTGTTGATATTTCCGTGTTTATACAGATGGCGGAGAAGTTAGTTCCATGTTTATGGAGATGGCAGTGTAGATATTTTCATGTTTATAGAGATGGTGGTGTAGATATTTCCATGTTTATAGAGATAGCAGTGTAGATATTTACATGTTTATACAGATGGCTGTGTATATATTTCCATGTTTACACAGATGGTGGTGTAGATATTTCCATGTTTATACACATGGCGGAGTAGATACTTCCATCTTTATGGAGATGGCAGTGTAGATATTTTCATGTTTATAGAGATGGCGTTGTAGATATTTCCATATTTATAGAGATAGCGGTGTAGATATTTCCATCTTTCTACAGATGGCAGTGCAGATATTTCCATGTTTATACAGATGGCGGTGTAGGTATTTCCATATTTATACAGATGTCTTTGTAGATATTTCCATGTGTATACAGATGGTATTGTAGGTACTTCCATGTTTATACACATGGTTTTGTAGATATTTTCATGTTTATTCAGATGACTGTGTAGATATTTCCATGTTTTTACAGATGGCAGTGTAGATATTTCAATGTTTTTAGAGATGGCGCTGTAGATATTTCCATGTTTAAACAGATACCGGTGTAGATATTTCCATATTTATACAGACCGCAGTGTAGATATTTCCATGTTTATAGAGATAGCAGTGTAGATATTTCCATGTTTGTACAGATGGCGGTTTTGATGTTTCCATCTATACACAGATTGCCATGTAGGTATTTCCATGTGTATACAGATGGCATTGTAGATATTTCCACGTTTATACAGATGGTGGTGTAGATATTTCCATGTTTACACAGATGACTGTATAGGTATTTCAATGTTTATACAGATGGCGGTGTAGATATTTCCAAGTTTATAGAGATAGCGATGTAGATATTTCCATATTTATACAGATAACAGTGTAGAAGTTTCCATGTTTATACAGATAGCGGTGTAAATATTTCCATGTTTATACAGATCACGGTGTAGATATTTCCATGTTCATAGAGATAGCGGTGTAGATATTTTCATGTTTACAGATACCGGTGTAGATATTTCCATCTATATACACATGGCTGTGTAGATATTTCCATGTTTATACAGATAACTTTGCAAGTATTTCCTTGTTTATACAGATGGCAGTTTAGATATTTCGATGTTTATAGAGATAGCATTGGAGATATTTCCATGATTATAGAGACAGCGGTGTAGGTATTTCCATGTTTATACCGATGGCGGCGCAGATAGTTCCATGGATATGTAGATGGCGGTGTAGATATTTCCATGTTTATACAGACATCGGTGTAGTTATTTCCATGTTTATATAGATTGCGGTGTAGTTATTTCCATGTATACACACATGGCTTTGTAGATATTTCCATGTTTATACAGATGGCGGTGTAGATATTTCCATGTTTATACAGATATCTTTGTAAGTTATTACATGTTTATACAGATGGCGGTGTAGATATTTCGATAATTATAGAGATAGCAGTGGAGATATTTCCATGTTTATACAGATAGCGGTGTAGATATTTCCATGTTTATACTGATCGCGGTGTAGATATTTCCATGTTTATAGTGATGGCGGTGTAGATATTTCCATGTTCATAGAGATAGCGGTGTTGTTTTTTCCATGTTTAAAGAGATAGAGGTGTGGATATTTCCCTGTTTATACAGATAGGGGAGTAGATATTTCCATGTTTATAAAGATGGCGGTGTAGATATTTCCATGTTTATACAGATCACGGTGTAGATATTTCCATGTCTATACAGATCACGATGTAGATATTTCCATGTTTATACAGATCATGGTGTAGAGATTTCCATGTTTATACAGATTGCGGTGTTGGCATTTCCATGTTTATAGGGATAGCGGTGCAAATATTTCCACATTTATACAGATAGCGGTGTAGTTATTAGCGTGTTTATACAGATAGCGTTGTAGATATTTCCATGTATAAACAGAAGTCTGTGTATATATTTCCATGTTTAAACAGATGGCGGTGTAGATATTTCCTTGTTTATACAAATAGCGGTGTAGTTATTTCCATGTTGATACAGATAGCGGTGTACATATTTCCAGGCATATACAGATGGCTGTGTAGATATTTCCATGTTTATACAGATGTCTGTGTACGTATTTCCATGTTTATATAGATGACTTTGTAGGTATTTCCATTTTTATACAGATGGCGGTGTAGGTATTTCCATGTTTATAGAGATAGCTGTGTAAATATTTCCATGTTTATACAGATAGCGGTGTAGATATTTCCATGTTTATACAGACAGCAGTGGAGATATTTCCATGTTTATACACATAGCGGTGTACATATTTCCATGTTTATAGAGACAGCGGTGTAGATATTTCCATATTTATACAGATAGCGGTGTACATATTTCCATGTTTATAGAGACAGCGGTGCAGATATTTCCATGTTGGTAGAGATGGCGGTGTTCATATTTCCATCTATACACAGATGACCGTGTAGATATTTCCATGTTTATACCGATGACGGCGCAGATATTTCCATGGATATGTAGATGGCGGTGTAGATATTTCCTTGTTTATACAGATAGCGGTGTAGTTATTTCCATGTTTATATAGATAGCCGTGTAGATATTTCCATGTATATACACATGGCTGTGTAGATATTTCCATGTTTATAGAGATGGCGGTGTAGATATTTCCATGTTCATAGAGATAGCGGTGTTGATTTTGCCATGTTTAAAGAGATAACGGTGTGGATATTTCCATGTTTATACAGATAGGGGTGTAGATATTTCCATGTTTATAGAGATGGCGGAGTAGATATCTCCATGTTTATACAGATCACGGTGTAGATATTTCCATGTTTATACAGATCGCGGTGTAGATATTTCCATCTTTATACAGATCGTGGTGTAGATATTTCCATGTTTATACAGATCACGGTGTTGACATTTCCATGTTTATAGGGATAGCGGTGCAAATATTTCCACATTTATACAGATAGCGGTGTAGTTATTAGCATGTTTATACAGATAGCGGTGTAGATATTTCCATGTATAAACAGATGTCTGTGTAGATATTTCCCTGTATAAACATATGTCTGTGTAGATATTTCCATGTTTAAAGAGATGGTGGTGTAGATATTTCCGTTTTTATACAAATAGCAGTGTGTTTATTTCCATGCTTATACAGATAGTGGTGTAGATATTCCCATGTATATACAGATGTCTGTGTAGATATTTCCATGTTTATACAGATGGCTGTGTAGATATTTCCATGTTTATACAGATAACTTTGTAGGTATTTCCATGCTTATACAGATTACTGTGTAGATATTTCCATGTTTATAGAGATAGCTGTGTAGATATTTCCATGTTTGTACAGATACCTGTGTAGATATTTCCATGTTTATACAGATCGCGGTGTAGATATTTCCATGTTCCTACACATGACTGTGTTGGTATTTCCATGTTTATACAGATGGCTTTGTTGATATTTCCATGTTTATAGAGATAGCGGTGTAGATATTTCCATGTTTATACAGATAGCGGTGTAAATATTTCCATTTTTATACGGATCGTGGTGTCGATATTTCCATGTTTATACAGATACCGTTGTAGAAATTTCCATGTTTATACATACCGCAATGTAGATATTTCCATGTTTAGAGAGATGGCGGTGTAGATATTTCCATGTTTATATAGATGGTAATGTAGATATTTTCTTGCTTATGTAGATGGCGTTGTAGATATCTCCATGTTTAAAGAGATGGCAGTGTATATATTTCCATGTTGATGGAGATAACGGTGTAGATATTTCCATGTTTATAGAGATAGCGGTGTAGTTATTTCCATGTTTATAGAGATAGCGGTGTAGATATTTCCATATTTCTACAGATGACTGTGTAGATATTTCCATGTTTGTACAGATGGCAGTGTAGATATTTCCATGTTTATAGAGATAGCGGTGTAGATATTTTCATGTTTATAAAGATTGCGGTGGAGATATGTCCATGTTTATACAGATAGCAATGGAGATATTTCCACGTTAATACACATAGCGGTGTAGATATTTCCATGTTTATACAGATAGCGGTGTAGATATTTCCATGTTTATACAGATGGCTGTGCCGATATTTCCATGTTTATACAGAGTTCTCTGTAGACATTTCCATGTTTATATGGATGACAGTGTAGATATTTCCAGGTTTATACAGATGACTGTGTAGATATTTCCATGTTAACACAGACGGCGGTGTAGATATTTCCATGTTTATAGAGATAGCGGTGTAGACATTTCCATGTTTATTGAGATAGCGGTGTAAATATTTCCATATTTATACTGATAGTGGTGTAGATATTTCCATGTTTTTACAGATAGCGGTGTAGGAATTTCCATCTTTATTCAGAGAGTGCTGTACATATTTCCATGTTTATACAGATCACTGTGTAGATATCTCCATGTTTACACAGATAACTTTGTAGATATTTCCATCTTTATACAAACGGTGGTGTAGATATTTCCGTGTTCCTACACATGACTGTGTAGTTATTTCCATGTTTATACAGATGGCGGTGTAGATATTTCCATATTTATAGAGATAGCAGTGTAGATATTTTCAGGTTTATACAGATAGCGGTGTAAATATTTCCATGTTTATACAGATCGTGGTGTAGATATTTCCATGTTTATACAGATACCGGTGTAGATATTTTCATGTTTATACAGACTGCAGTGTAGGCATTTCTATGTTTATACAGATAGCGGTGTAGATATTTCTATGTTTGTACAGATGGCGGTGTTGATATTTCCATCTGTACACAGATTGCCGTGTAGATATTTCCATCTTTATACAGATGGCGTTGTAGATATTTCCATGGATATGCAGATGGCGGTGTGGATATTTCCATGTTTATAGAGATAGCCTTGTAGGTATTTGAATGTTTATAGAATTAGCGGTGCAGATATTTCTATGTTTATATAGATGGCGTTGTAGATATTTCCATGTTTATATCGGTAGCGGTGTTGGTATTTCCACGTTTATACAGATAGCGATGTAGATATTTCCATGTTTATACAGCTCGCGGTGCAGATATTTATATCTTTATAGAGATGGCATTGTAGATATTTCCTTATTCACACAGATGGCGGTGTAGATGTTTCCATGTTTAGACAGATGGCGGAGTAGTTAGTTCCATGTTTATGGAGATGGCAGTGTAGATATTTTCATGTTTATAGATTTGGCGGTGTAGATATTTCCCTGTATTTACAGATAGCGGTGTAGTTATTTCCATGTTTATATAGAGAGCGGTGTAGATATTTCCATGTATGTACACATGGCTGTGTAGATATTTCCGTGTTTATACAGATGGCGGTGTAGATATTTCCATGTTTGTACAGATAACCTTGTAAATATTTCCATGTTTATACAGATGGCGGTGTAGATATTTCGATGTTTATAGAGATAGCAGTGGAGATATTTCCATGTTTATACAGATAGCGGTGTAGATATTTCCATGTTTATACTGATCACGGTGTAGATATTTCCATGTTTATAGAGATGGCGGTGTAGATATTTCCATGTTCATAGAGATAGCGGTGGTGATTTCTCAATGTTTATAGGGATAGCTATGTGGATATTTCCATGTTTATACAGATAGGGGTGTAGATATTTCCATGTTTATAGAGATGGCGGTGTAGATATTTCCATGTTTATACAGATCACGGTGTAGATATTTCCATGTTTATGCAGATCGCGGTGTAGATATTTCCATTTTTATACAGATCATGGTGTAGATATTTCCATGTTTATACAGATCGTGGTGTTGATATTACCATGTTTATAGGGATAGCGGTGCAAATATTTCCATATTTATACAGATAGTGGTGTAGTTATTAGCATGTTTATACAGATAGCGGTGTAGATATTTCCATGTATAAACAGATGTCTGTGTATATATTTCCATGTTTAAACAGATGGCGGTGTAGGTATTTCCTTGTTTATACAAATAGCGGTGTAGTTATTTCCATGTTTATACAGATAGCGGTGTAGATATTTCCATGTATATACAGATGGCTGTGTAGATATTTCCATGTTTATACAGATGGCTGTGTAGATATTTCCATGTTTATAAAGATGACTTTGTAGTTATTTCCATGTTTATACAGATGGCGGTGTAGATATTTCCATGTTTATAGAGATAGATCTGTAGATATTTCCATGTTTGTACGGATAGCGGTGTAGATATTTCCATGTTTATACAGATCGCGGTGTAGATATTTCCATGTTTATGCAGATCGCGGTGTAGGTATTTCCATGTTTATACCGATAGCGGTGTAGATATTTCGATGTGTATACAGATGGCATCGTAGTTATTTCCATGTTTATACAGATGACTGTATAGTTATTTCCATGTTTTTACAGATGGCAGTGCAGATATTTCCATGTTTATACAGATAGCGGTGCAGATATTTCCATGTATAAACAGATGTCTGTGTAGATATTTCCATGCTTAAACAGATGGCGGTGTAGATATTTCCTTGTTTATACAAATAGCAGAGTATTTATTTCCATGTTTATACAGATAGCGGTGTAGATATTTCCATGTATATACAGACGGCTGTGTACATATTTCCATGTTTATACAGACGGCTGTGTCGATATTTCCATGTTTATACAGATGACTTTGTAGGTATTTCCATGTTTATACAGATAGCGGTGTAGATATTTCCATGTATAAACGGATGTCTGTGTATATATTTCCATGTTTAAACAGATGGCGGTGTAGATATGTCCTTGTTTATACAAATATCGGTGTTGATATTTCCATGTTTATACAGCTCCCGGTGTAGACATTTCCATCTTTATACAGATGGCAGTGTAGACATTTCCAAGTTTATACAGATAGCGGTGTAGATATTTCCATGTCTATAGAGATAGCGGTGTAGTTATTTCCATCTATATACAGATTGCGGTGTAGATATTTCCATCTTTATACAGATGTCGGTGTAGATATTTTCATGTTTATACAGATGGCAGTGAAGATATTTCCATATTTATACAGATAGTGGTGTAGATATTTCCATGTTTATACAGATGGCGGTGTAGATACATCCATGTTTCTGAAGATGGCGGTGTAGATATTTTCATGTTTATAGAGATGGAGGTGTAGGTATTTCCATGTATATAGAGATAACAGTGGAGATATTTTCATGTTTATAGAGAAAATGGTGTAGGTATTTCCATGTTTATACAGATGGCAGTGCAGATATTTCTATGTTTATACAGATATCGGTGTAGATATTTCCATGTTTACAGAGATAGCGGTGTAGCTATTTCTATCTTTGCACAGATTGCGGTGTAGGTATTGCCAAACTTACAGAGATAGCGGTGTAGATATTTCCAAGTTTACACAGATAGCTGTGTAGATATTTCCATGTTTTCAGAGATAGCATTGTAGATATTTCCATGTTTATACAAGTAGCGGTGTAGAAATTCCCATGTTTATAGAGATCGCTTTGTAGACAATTCCACCTTTCTATAGATGTCAGTGTAGATATTTCCAAGTTTATACAGATGGCAGTGTAGATATTTCCATGTTTATACAGATGTCTGTGTAGATATTTCCATGTTTATGCACATGGAGGTGTAGGTATTTCCATGTTTATAGAGATGGCGGTGTAGTTATTTCTATGTTTATAGAGATAGCGGTGTAAATATCTCCATGTTTATAGAGATGGTGGTGTAAGTATTTTCATGTTTATAGGGATAGCGCTGTATATATTACCATGTTTATACAGATAACGGTGTTGGTATTTCCATGTTTATACAGATAGCGGTGTAGATATTTCCAAGTTTATACAGCTCGCGGTGTAGATATTTCCACCTCTATACAGATGGCAGTGTAGATACTTCCATGTTTATACAGATAGCGGTGTATATATTTCCTTGTCTATAGAGATAGCGGTGTAGTTATTTCCATCTTTATACTGATTGCGGTGTAGATATTTCCATCTTTATACAGATGGCGGTGTAGATATTTCCATGTTTATACGGATGGCAGTGAAGGTATTTCCATGTTTATACAGATAGTGGTGTAGATATTTCCAAGTTTATACAGATAGCGGTTTAGATACATCCATGATTCTGAAGAGGGCGGTGTAAATATTTTCATGTTTATAGAGATGTAGGTGTAGACATTTCCATGTATATAGAGATAGCAGTGTAGATATTTTCATGTTTATAGAGAAAGCGGTGTAAGTATTTCCATCTTTATAGAGATAGCAGTGTAGATATTTCCATATTTATACAGATAGAAGTGTAGGTATTTCCATGTTTATACAGATTGCGTTGTAGATATTTCCATGTTTCTACAGATGGCAGTGTAGATATTTCCTTGTTTATACAGACAGTGGTGTAGATTTTCCATGTTTATACAGGTAGCGGTGTAGATATTTCCATGTTTACAGAGATAGCGATGTAGATATTTCCATCTTTGCACAGATTGCCGTGTAGGTATTTCCATGTTTACACAGATAGCTGTGTAGACATTTCCAACTTTACACAGATAGCTGTGTAGATATTTCCATGTTTACACACATAGCGTGGTACATATTTCCATGTTTACACAGATTGCGGTGTAGATATGTCCATGATTATACTGATAGCGGTGTAGATATTTTCATGTTTATACAGATAGCAGTGGAGATATTTCCATGTTAATAGAGACTGCGGTATAGATACTTCCATGTTTATACAGATAGCGGTGTAGATATTTCCATGTTTACAGTGATAGCGGTGTAGATATTTCCATCTTTGCACAGATTGCTGTGTAGATATTTCCATTTTTACACAGATAGCTGGGTAGATATTTCCAAGTTTACACAGATAGCTGTGTAGATATTTCCATGTTTTCACAGATAGCATTGTATATATTTCCATGTTTATACAGATAGCGGTGTAGATATTTCCATGTCTATAGAGATAGCGGTGTAGTTATTTCCATCTATATACAGATTGCGGTGTAGATATTTCCATCTTTATACAAATGGCGGTGTAGATATTTTCATGTTTATACAGATGGCAGTGAAGATATTTCCATATTTATACAGATAGTGGTGTAGATATTTCCATGTTTATACAGATGGCGGTGTAGATACATCCATGTTTCTGAAGATGGCGGTGTAGATATTTTCATGTTTATAGAGATGGAGGTGTAGGTATTTCCATGTATATAGAGATAACAGTGGAGATATTTTCATGTTTATAGAGAAAGTGGTGTAGGTATTTCCATGTTTATACAGATGGCAGTGTAGATATTTCTATGTTTATACAGATATCGGTGTAGATATTTCCATGTTTACAGAGATAGCGGTGTTGCTATTTCTATCTTTGCACAGATTGCGGTGTAGGTATTGCCAAACTTACAGAGATAGCGGTGTAGATATTTCCAAGTTTACACAGATAGCTGTGTAGATATTTCCCTGTTTACAGAGATAGCATTGTAGATATTTCCATGTTTATACAAGTAGCGGTGTAGAAATTCCCATGTTTATAGAGATTGCTTTGTAGACAATTCCACCTTTCTACAGATGTCAGTGTAGATATTTCCAAGTTTATACAGATGGCAGTGTAGATATTTCCATGTTTATACAGATGTCTGTGTAGATATTTCCATGTTTATGCACATGGAGGTGTAGGTATTTCCATGTTTATAGAGATGGCGGTGTAGTTATTTCTATGTTTATAGAGATAGCGGTGTAAATATCTCCATGTTTATAGAGATGGTGGTGTAAGTATTTTCATGTTTATAGGGATAGCGCTGTATATATTACCATGTTTATACAGATAACGGTGTTGGTATTTCCATGTTTATACAGATAGCGGTGTAGATATTTCCAAGTTTATACAGCTCGCGGTGCAGATATTTCCACCTCTATACAGATGGCAGTGTAGATACTTCCATGTTTATACAGATAGCGGTGTATATATTTCCTTGTCTATAGAGATAGCGGTGTAGTTATTTCCATCTTTATACTGATTGCGGTGTAGATATTTCCATCTTTATTCAGATGGCGGTGTAGATATTTCCATGTTTATATGGATGGCAGTGAAGGTATTTCCATGTTTATACAGATAGTGGTGTAGATATTTCCAAGTTTATACAGATAGCGGTGTAGATACATCCATGATTCTGAAGATGGCGGTGTAAATATTTTCATGTTTATAGAGATGTAGGTGTAGACATTTCCATGTATATAGAGATAGCAGTGTAGATATTTTCATGTTTATAGAGAAAGCGGTGTAAGTATTTCCATGTTTATAGAGATAGCGGTGTAGATATTTCCATATTTATACAGATAGAGTTGTAGGTATTTCCATGTTTATACAGATTGCGTTGTAGATATTTCCATGTTTCTACAGATGGCGGTGTAGATATTTCCTTGTTTATACAGACAGTGGTGTAGATATTTCCATGTTTATACAGGTAGCGGTGTAGATATTTCCATGTTTACAGAGATAGCGATGTAGATATTTCCATCTTTGCACAGATTGCCGTGTAGGTATTTCCATGTTTGCACAGATAGCTGTGTAGACATTTCCAACTTTACACAGATAGCTGTGTAGATATTTCCATGTTTACACACATAGCGTGGTACATATTTCCATGTTTACACAGATTGCGGTGTAGATATGTCCATGATTATACTGATAGCGGTGTAGATATTTTCATGTTTATACAGATAGCAGTGGAGATATTTCCATGTTAATAGAGACTGCGGTATAGATACTTCCATGTTTATACAGATAGCGGTGTAGATATTTCCATGTTTACAGTGATAGCGGTGTAGATATTTCCATCTTTGCACAGATTGCTGTGTAGATATTTCCATTTTTACACAGATAGCTGGGTAGATATTTCCAAGTTTACACAGATAGCTTTGTAGATATTTCCATGTTTTCACAGATAGCATTGTATATATTTCCATGTTTATACAGATAGCGGTGTAGATATTTCCATGTTTATACAGATAGCTGTGTAGATATTTCCATGTTTATACAGATAGCGGTGGAGATATTTCCCTGTTTATACAGATAGCGATGTAGATATTTCCATGTTTATAAAGATAGCGGTGTAGATATTTCCATGTTTATAGTATTAGCGGTGTAGATATTTCCATGTTTATACAGATGGCTGTGTAGATATTTCCATGTGTGCACAGATGGCAGTGTAGATATTTCCATGTTTATACAGATGGCGCAGTAGGTATTTCCATGTTTATACAGATGGCAGTGTAGATATTTCCATGTTTATACAGATAGCGGTTTAGATATTTCCATGTTTACAGAGATAGCGGTGTAGATATTTCCATCTTTGCACAGATTGCGGTGTAAATATTGCCAAATTTACACAGATAGCGTTGTAGATATTTCCAAGTTTACACAGATAGCTGTGTAGATATTTCCATGTTTACAGAGAGCATTGTAGATATTTCCATGTTTATACAGATTGCGGTGTAGAGATTTCCATGTTTATACAGCTCGCGGTGTAGATATTTTCATCTTTATACAGATGGCAGTGTAGATATTTCCATGTTTATACAGATAGCGGCGTAGATATTTACATGTCTATAGAGGTAGCGTTGTAGGTATTTCCATATTTATACAGATTGCGGTGTAGATATTTCCATCTTTATACAGATGGCGGTGTAGATATTTCCATGTTTATACAGATGGCAGTGACCATATTTCCATGTTTATACAGATAGTGGTGTAGGTATTTCCATGTTTATACAGATGGCGGTGTAGATACATCCATGTTTCTGAAGATGGCGGTGTAGATATTTTCATGTTTATAGAGATGTCGGTGTAGATATTTCCATGTATATAGAGATTGCACTGTAGATAATTCCATGCTTATAGAGAAATCGGTGTAGTTATTTCCATGTGTATAGAGATAGCGGTGTGGATATTTCCATATTTATACAGATAGCGGTGTAGGTGTTTCCATGTTTATACAGACGGCGGTGTAGATATTTCCTTGTTTATGCAGATATCGGTGTAGATATTTCCAGGTTTATACAGAGAGCGGTATAGATATTATCATGTTTACAGAGATAGCGGTGTAGATATTTCCATCTTTTCACGATTGCTGTGTAGATATTTCCATTTTTACACAGATAGCTGGGTAGATATTTCCAAGTTTACACAGGTAGCTGTGTAGATATTTCCATGTTTACACAGATAGCATTGTATATATTTCCATGTTTATAGAGACAGCGGTGTAGATATTTCCATGTTTATACACATTGCGGTGTAGATATGTCCATGACTATACAGATAGCGGTGTAGATATTTTCATGTTTATACAGATAGCGGTGCAGATATTTCCATGTTTATAGAGACTGCGGTAAAGATATTTCCATGTTTATACAGATTGCGGTGTAGATATTTCCATGTTTCTACAGATTGCGGTGTAGATATTTCCATGTTTACAGAGATAGCCGTGTAGATATTTCCATCTTTGCACAGATTGCCGTGTAGATATTTCCATGTTTATGCAGATAGCTGTGTAGATATTTCCAAGTTTACACAGGTAGCTGTGTAGATATTTCCATGTTTACACAGATAGCATTGTATATATTTCCATGTTTATACAGATATCGGTGTAGATATTTCCATGTTTATAGAGACAGCGGTGTAGGTATTTCCATGTTTATACAGATAGCGGTGCAGATATTTCCATGTTTATAGAGATGCCTATGCAGATATTTCCATATTTATACAGAGGGCTGTGTAGACATTTCTATGTTTATACAGATTGCAGTGTAGATATTTCCATGTTCCTACACATGACTGGGAAGTCATTTCCATGTTTATACAGATGGCTTTGTAGTTATTTCCATGTTTATAGTGATAGCAGTGCAGATATTTCCATGTTTATACAGAAAGCGGTTTATATATTTCCATGTTTATACAGATCATGGTGTAGATATTTGCATGTTTATACAGACACCGGTGTAGTTATTTCCATGTTTATACAGACGGCAGTGTAGATATTTCCATGTTTATAGAGATAGCAGTGTAGATATTTCCATGTTTGTACAGATGGTGGTGTCGATATTTCCATGTTTACACAGATGACAGTATAGGTATTTCCATGTTTATAAAGATGGCGGTGTAGATATTTCCATGTTTATAGAGATACTGGTGTAGATATTTCCATATTTATACAGATAACGGTGTAGAAATTTCCATGTTTATACAGATATCGGTGTAAATATTTCCATGTTTATACAGATCACGGTGTAGATATTTAAATGTTTATAGAGATAGCGGTGTATCTATTTCCATGTTTATACAGATAGCAGTGAAGTTATTTCCATGTTTATATAGACCGCGGTGTAGATATTTCCATGTTTATACAGATAGCGGTGCAGATATTTTCATGTTTGTACAGATGGCGGTGTTGATAGTTCCATCTATACACAGATGAGCGTGTAGATATTTCCATGTTTATACAGATGGCGGTGTAGATATTTCCATGTTTATACAGATCACGGTGTAGATATTTCCTTGTTTATACAAATAGCTGTTTAGTTATTTACATGTTTATACAGATAGCGGTGTAGATATTTTCTTGTTTATACAAATAGCAGTGTAGATATTTCCATGTATATACAAATCACGGTGTAGATATTTCCTTGTTTACACAAATAGCGGTGTAGTTATTTCCATGTTTATACAGATGGCTGTGTTAATATTTCCATGTTTATACAGATGACGGTGTAGATATTTCCATGTATATACAGATGGCTGTGTTAATATTTCCATGTTTATACAGATGACAGTGTAGATATTTCCATGTTTATTCAGATGACTTGTAGGTATTTCCATGTTTATACAGATGGCGGTGTAGATATTTCCATATTTATAGAGATAGCTGTGTAGATATTTCCATATTTATACAGATAGCGGTGTAGATATTTCCATGTTTATACAGATCGCGGTGTAGATATTTCCATGTTTATGCAGATCGCGGTGTAGGTATTTCCATGTTTATAGAGATAGCGGTGTAGATATTTCCATGTTTATATAGATGGCAATGTAGTTATTTTCTTGTTTATGTAGATGGCGTTGTAGATATCTCCATGTTTAAAGAGATGGCGGTGTATATATTTCCATATTGATGGAGATAGCGGTGTAGATATTTCCATATTTATACAGATAACGGTGTAGATATTTCCATGTTTATACAGATGGCGGTGTAGATATTTCCATGTTTATAGAGATAGCAGTGTAGTTATATCCATGTTTATAGAGATAGCGGTGTAGTTATTTCCATATTTCTACAGATGACTGTGTAGATATTTCCATGTTTGTACAGATGGCAGTGTAGATATTTCCATGTTTGTACAGATGGCAGTGTAGATATTTCCATGTTTATAGAGATAGCGGTTTAGATATTTCCATGTTTATACAGACCGCGGTGTAAATAATTCCAAGTTTATACAGATAGCGTTGTAGATATTTCCATGTTTGTACAGATTGCGGTGTTGATATTTCCATCTGTACACAGATGACCGTGTAGATATTTCCATGTTTATACAGACGGCGGCGCAGATATTTCTATGGATATGTAGATGGCAGTGTAAATATTTCCATGTTTATACAGAAAGCGGTGTAGTTATTTCCATGTTTATATAGATAGCGGTGTAGATATTTCCATGTATATACACATGGCTGTGTAGATATTTCCATGTTTATACTGATGGTGGTGTAGATATTTCCATGTTTATACAGATAACTTTGTAAGTATCTCCATGTTTATACAGATGGCGGTGTAGATATTTTGATGTTTATAGAGATAGCAGTGGAGATATTTCCATGTTTATACAGATAGCGGTGTAGATATTTCCATGTTTATACTGATCGCGGTGTAGATATTTCCATGTTTATAGAGATGGCCGTGTAGATATTTCCATGTTCATAGAGATAGCGTTGTTGACTTTTCCATGTTTATAGAGATAGCGATGTGGATATTTCCATGTTTATACAGATAGGGGTGTAGATATTTCCATGTTTATATAGATAGCGGAGAAGATATTTCCATATTTACAGGTATATATGTGTAGATATTTCCATATTTACACAGATTGCGGTGTAGATTTTTCCACCTTTATACAGATAGATGTGTAGATATTTCCATGTTTTCACAAATAACGGTGTAGATATTTCCATCTTTATACATATGACTTTGTAGATATTTCCATGCGTATACAGATGGCAGTGTAGTTATTTCCACGTTTATGCAGATAGCGGTGTGGCTATTTCCGTGTTTATAGAAGTAGCGTTGTAGATATTTCCATGTTTATAGAGATGGCTGTGTAGATATTTCCATGTTTATACAGATGGCAGTGTAGATATTTCCACGTTTATACAGATAGTGGTGTAGATGGTTCCATGTTTATACAGATGATTGTGTAGCTATTTCCATGTATATACAGATGGCAGTGTAGATATTTCCATGTTTATAGAGATAGCGGTGTAGTTATTTCCATGTTTATACAGATGGCAGTGTAGATATTTTCATGTTTATACAGAACGCGGTGTAGACATTTCCATGTTTATAGAGATAGCGGTGTAGATATTTCCATATTTATACAGATAGCGGAGTGGATATTTCCATGTTTATACAGATTGTGGTGTAGATATTTCCATGTTTATAAAGATTGTGGTGTAGATATTTCCATGTTTATACAGATTTTGATGAGGATATTTCCAAGTTTATACAGATAGCGGTGTAGATATTTCCATGTTTATACAGATGGTGGTGTAGATGTTTCCATGTTTATACAGATGACTGTGAAATTATTTCCATGTTTATACATATGTCAGTGTAGAGATTATCATGTTTATAGAGATAACGATGTAGATATTTCCATGTTTATACAGATAGCGGTGTAGACATTTCCATGTTTAGAAAGACAGCGTTGTAGATATTTCCATATTTATACAGATAGCTGTGTAGATCTTTCCAGGTTTATATAGATAGCGGTGTAGATATTTCCATTTTTATACAGATAGCGGTGTAGATATTTCCATGTTTATACAGATAGTGGTATAGATATTTCCATCTTTATACAGATGGTGCTGTAGATACAGCCATGTTTCTGAAGATGGCGGTGTAGATATTTTCATGTTTATAGAGATGGCGGTGTAGATAATTCCAAGTTTATTGAGATTGCGATGTAGATATTTCCATGTTTATAGAGAAAGTGGTGTTGGTAATTCCATGTTTATAGAGACAGCGTTGTAGACATTTCCATATTTCCACAGATAGTGGTGTAGGTATTTCCATGTTTATACAGATGGCAGTGTAGATATTTCCTTTTTTATACAGATAGTGGTGTAGATATTTCCATGTTTATACAGATAGAGGTGTAGATATTTCCATGCTTTCAGAGATAGCGGTGTAGATATTTCCCTCTTTGCACAGATAGCGGTGTAGATATTTCCATTTTTACACAGATACCTGTGTAGATATTTCCAAGGTTACAAAGATAGTTGTGTAGATATTTCCATGTTTACACAGATAGCGTTGTTGATCTTTCAATGTTTATACAGATAGTGGTGTAGATATTTCCATGTTTATACAGAAAACGGTGTTGATATTTCCATGTTTATACAGATAGCGGTGGAGATATTTCCCTGTTTATACAGATAGCGATGTAGATATTTCCATGTTTATACAGATAGCGGTGTATATATTTCCATGTTTATAGAGATAGCGGTGTAGATATTTCCATCTTTATACAGATAGCGGTGTAGATATTTCCATGTTTATACAGATGGCGGTGTAGATAGTTCCATGTTTATGGAGATGGCGATGTAGAGATTTTCATGTTTACATAGATGGCGGTGTAGATATTTCCATGTTTGTAGAGATTGTGGTGTTGTTATTTCCATGTTTATAGAGATAGCGCTGTAGGTATTTCCTTGTTTATAGAGATAGTTGTGAAGATACATCCATGTTTATACAGATGGCTGTGTAGATATTTCCATGTGTATACAGATGACTCTGTAGATATTTGTATGTTTACACAAATGGCGGTGTAGATATTTCCATATTTATTCAGATAGCGGTGTAGATATTTCCATGTTTATACAGATAGCGATGTAGATATTTCCATGTTTATACAGATAGTGGCGTAGATATTTCCATGTTTACAGAGATAGCGGTGTAGATATTTCCATCTTTGCACAGATTGCGGTGTAGATATTTCCATCTTTACACAGATAGCGTTGTAGATATTTTCATATTTATACAGATCGTGGTGTAGATATTTCCATCTTTCCACAGATGGCAGTTTAGATATTTCCATGTTTATACAGATAACGGTGTAGATATTTCCATGTTTTTACAGATATCGGTGTAGATATTTCCATGTTTACACAGATTGCGGTGTAGATATTTCCATCTTTCTACAGATGGCATTGTAGATATTTCCATGTTTATACAGATGGCGGTGTAGATATTTCCATGTTTATATAGATGGTGGTGTAGATATTACCATGTTTATACAGATAGCGGTGTAGATACTTCCATGTTTATACAGATCGTGGTGAAGATATTTCCATGTTTATTCAGATCGTGGTGTAGATATTTCCATGTTTATACAGATCGCGGTGTAGATATTTCCATGTTTATACAGATAGCAGTGTAGATATTTCCATGTTTATACAGATAGCGGTGTAGATATTTCCATGTTTATACAGATGGCGGTGTAGATAATTCCTTGTTTATAGAGATGGCAGTGTAGATATTTCCATGTTTATTTAGATAGCGGTGTAGATATATACATGTTCATAGAGATAGCAGTGAGGATATTTCCATGTTTATACAGATAGCAGTGTAGATATTTCCATTTTTATAGAGATAGCGGTTTATATATTTCATATTTATACAGATAGCGGTGTAGATATTTCCATGTTTATACAGATTGCGGTGTAGATATTTCCATGTTTATTCAGATAGCGGTGTAGATTTCTCCACGTTTATACAGATGGCGGTGTAGATATTTCCATCTTTCTACAAATGGCAGTGAAGATATTTCCATGTTTATAGAGATGGCGGTGTAAATATTTCCATGTTTATATAGATGGCAGTGTACATATTTCCTTGTTTATGTAGATGGCGTTGTAGATATCTCCATGTTTAAAGAGATGGCGGTGTATATATTTCCATGTTGATGGAGATAGCGGTGAGGATATTTCCATGTTTATAGAGTTAGCGGTGTAGTTATTTCCATGTTTATAGAGATAGCGGTGTAAATATTTCCATGTTTATACAGATCGTGGTGTAGATATTTCCATGTTTATACAGATAGCGTTGTAGATATTTCCAAGTTTGTTCAGATGGCAGTGTTGATGTTTCCATCTATACACAGATTGCCGTGTAGTTATTTCCAAGCTTATACAGATGGAATTGTAGATATTTCCATGTTTCTACAGAGGGTGGTGTAGATATTTCCATGTTTATACAGACGACTGTATAGGTATTTCCATGTATTTACAGATGGCATTATAGATATTTCCATGTTTATAGGGATAGCAGTGTAGATATTTCCATGTTTATACAGATGGAGGTGTAGATATTTCCATGTTTATAGAGATAGCGGTGTACATATTTCCATGTTTATACAGACAGCGGTTTAGATATTTCCATGTGTATGCAGACCGCGGTGTAGATATTTCCATGTTTATACAGATAGCGGTGTAGATATTTCCATGTTTGTCCAGATGGCGTTGTTGATATTTCCATCTATACACAGATGACCGTGTAGATATTTCCATGTTTATACAGATGGCGGCGCAGATATTTCCATGGATATATAGATGGCGGTGTAGATAATTCTATGTTTATACAGATAGCGGTGTAGTTATTTCCATGTTTATATTGATCATGGTGTAGATATTTCCATGTTTATACCGATCGCGGTGTTGATATTCCCATGTTTATAGGGATAGCGGTGCAAATATTTCCACATTTATGCAGATAGTGGTGTAGTTATTAGCATGTTTATACAGATAGCGGTGAAGATATTTCCATGTATAAACTGATGTCTGTGTATATATTTCCATGTTTAAACAGATGGCGGTGTAGATATTTCCTTGTTTATGGAAATAGCGGTGTAGTTATTTCCATGTTTATACAGATCACGGTGTAGATATTTCCTTGTTTATACATATAGCGGTGTAGTTATTTCCATCTTTATACAGATAGCGGTGTAGATATTTCCTTGTTTATACTAATAGCGGTGTAGACATTTCCATGTTTTTACACATCACGGTGCAGATATTTCCTTGTTTATACAAATAGCGGTGTAGTTATTTCCATGTTTATACCGATAGCGGTGTAGATATTTCCATATATATACGAATGGCTGTGTAGATATTTCCATGTTTATACAGATGGCTGTGTAGATATTTCCATGTTTATACAGATGACTTTGTAGGTATTTCCATGTTTATACAGATAGCGGTGTAGATATATCCATGTTTATAGAGATTGCTGTGTAGATACTTCCATGTTTATACAGATAGCGGTGTAGATATTTCCATGTTTATACAGATAGCGGTGTAGATATTTCCATATTTATACAGATCGCGGTGTAGATATTTCCATGTTTATACAGATAGCGGTGTAGATATTTCCATGTTTTACAGATATTGGTGTAGATATTTCCATGTTTACACAGATTGCGGTGTAGATATTTCCATCTTTCTACAGATGGCATTGTAGATATTTCCATGTTTATACAGATGGCGGTGTAGATATTTCCATGTTTATGTAGATGGTGGTGTAGATATTACCATGTTTATACAGATAGCGGTGTGGATATTTCCTTGTTTATACTAATAGCGGTGTAGACATTTCCCTGTTTTTACACATCACGGTGCAGATATTTCCTTGTTTATACAAATAGCGGTGTAGTTATTTCCATGTTTATACCGATAGCGGTGTAGATATTTCCATATATATACGGATGGCTGTGTAGATATTTCCATGTTTATACAGATGGCTGTGTAGATATTTCCATGTTTATACAGATGACTTTGTAGGTATTTCCATGTTTATACAGATAGCGGTGTAGATATATCCATGTTTATAGAGATTGCTGTGTAGATATTTCCATGTTTATACAGATAGCGGTGTAGATATTCCCATGTTTATACAGATAGTGGTGTAGATATTTCCATATTTATACAGATCGCGGTGTAGTTATTTCCATGTTTATACAGATAGCGGTGTAGATATTTCCATGTTTTTACAGATATTGGTGTAGATATTTCCATGTTTACACAGATTGCGGTGTAGATATTTCCATCTTTCTACAGATGGCATTGTAGATATTTCCATGTTTATACAGATGGCGGTGTAGATATTTCCATCTTTACGTACATGGTGGTGTAGATATTACCATGTTTATACAGATAGCGATGTAGATATTTCCATGTTTATACTGATCGTGTTGAAGTTATTTCCATGTTTATACAGATAGCGGTGTAGATTTCTCCACGTTTATACAGATGGCGGTGTAGATATTTCCATCTTTCTACAAATGGCAGTGTAGATATTTCCATGTTTATAGAGATGGCGGTGTAAATATTTCCATGTTTATATAGATGGCAGTGTAGATATTTCCTTGTTTATGTAGATGGCGTTGTAGATATCTCCATGTTTAAAGAGATGGCGGTGTATATATTTCCATGTTGATGGAGATAGCGGTGAGGATATTTCCATGTTTATAGAGATAGCGGTGTAGTTATTTCCATGTTTATAGAGATAGCGGTGTAGATATTTCCATGTTTATAGAGATAGCGGTGTAAATATTTCCATGTTTATACAGATCATGGTGTAGATATTTCCATGTTTATACAGATAGCGGTGTAGATATTTCCAAGTTTGTTCAGATGGCAGTGTTGATGTTTCCATCTACACAGATTGCCGTGTAGTTATTTCCATGCTCATACAGATGGAATTGTAGATATTTCCATGTTTCTACAAATGGTGGTGTAGATATTTCCAGGGTTATACAGATGACTGTATAGGTATTTCCATGTTTTTACAGATGGCATTGTAGATATTTCCATGTTTATAGGGATAGCAGTGTAGATATTTCCATGTTTATACAGATTGAGGTGTAGATATTTCCATGTTTATAGAGATAGCGGTGTACATATTTCCATGTTTATACAGACAGCGGTTTAGATATTTCCATGTGTATGCAGACCGCGGTGTAGATATTTCCATGTTTATACAGATAGCGGTGTAGATATTTCCATGTTTGTCCAGATGGCGTTGTTGATATTTCCATCTATACACAGATGACCGTGTAGATATTTCCATGTTTATACAGATGGCGGCGCAGATATTTCCATGGATATATAGATGGCGGTGTAGATAATTCTATGTTTATACAGATAGCGGTGTAGTTATTTCAATGTTTATATTGATCATGGTGTAGATATTTCCATGTTTATACCGATCGCGGTGTTGATATTCCCATGTTTATAGGGATAGCGGTGCAAATATTTCCACATTTATGCAGATAGTGGTGTAGTTATTAGCATGTTTATACAGATAGCGGTGAAGATATTTCCATGTATAAACTGATGTCTGTGTATATATTTCCATGTTTAAACAGATGGCGGTGTAGATATTTCCTTGTTTATGGAAATAGCGGTGTAGTTATTTCCATGTTTATACAGATCACGGTGTAGATATTTCCTTGTTTATACATATAGCGGTGTAGTTATTTCCATCTTTATACAGATAGCGGTGTAGATATTTCCTTGTTTATACTAATAGCGGTGTAGACATTTCCATGTTTTTACACATCACGGTGCAGATATTTCCTTGTTTATACAAATAGCGGTGTAGTTATTTCCATGTTTATACCGATAGCGGTGTAGATATTTCCATATATATACGAATGGCTGTGTAGATATTTCCATGATTATACAGATGGCTGTGTAGATATTTCCATGTTTATACAGATGACTTTGTAGGTATTTCCATGTTTATACAGATAGCGGTGTAGATATATCCATGTTTATAGAGATTGCTGTGTAGATATTTCCATGTTTATACAGATAGCGGTGTAGATATTTCCATGTTTATACAGATAGCGGTGTAGATATTTCCATATTTATACAGATCGCGGTGTAGATATTTCCATGTTTATACAGATCGCGGTGTAGATATTTCCATGTTTATACAGATCGCACTGTAGATATTTCCATGTTTATACAGATGGCGGAGTAGATATTTCCATGTTTATACAGATAGCTTTGTAAGTATTTCCATGTTTATACGGATGGCGGTGCACATATTTCCATGTTTATAGAGATAGCGGTGTAGGTATTTCCATGTTTATGGAGATAGCGTTGTAGATATTCCCATGTTTACACAGATGGCTTTGTAGATATTTCCATGTGAATACAAATCGCATTGTAGATATTTCCATGTTTATAGAGATGGTGTTTTAGATATATCCATGTTTATACAGATGACATGGTAGATAATTCCATATTTTTAAAGATGGCAGTGTAGATATTTCAATGTTTACAGAGATAGCACTGTAGATATTTCCATGTTCATACAGATGGCACTGTAGATATTTCCATGTTTAGACAGATGGCAGTGTAGATATTTCCATGTTTATACAGATAGCGGAGTAGATATTTCCATGTTTAAAGAGATAGCGGAGTAGATATTTCCATCTTTGCACAGATTGCGGTGTAGATATTGCCAAATTTACACAGATAGCGGTGTCGATATTTCCAACTTTACACAGATAGTTGTGTAGATATTTCCATGTTTACAGAGATAGCATTGTAGATATTTCCATGTTTATACACATAGTGGTGTAGTTATTTCCATGTTGATACACATAGCGGTGTAGATATTTCCAGGTTTATAGAGATAGCGGTGAAGGCATTTACAAGTTTATACAGATAGCGATGTAGATTTTTCCACGTTTATACAGATAGCGTTGAAGATATTTCTACATTTATACAGATAGCGGTTTAGATATTTCCACGTTTGTACAGATAGCTGTGTAGATATTTCCACGTTTTACTGATAGCTGTGTTGATATTTCCATGTTTACACCGATAGCGTTGTAAATATTTCCATGTTTACACAGATAGCGTTGTAGATATTTCCATGTTTACACAGATAGCGGTGTACATATTTCAAAGTTTACACAGATAGCTTTGTAGATATTTCCATGTTTACACAGATAGCGTTGTAGATATTTCATTGTTTATACAGATAGCGGTTTAGGTATTTCCATGTTGATACAGATACAGGTTTAGGTATTTCCATGTTTATACAGATAGCGGTGGAAATATTTCCATGTTTATACAGATAGCGGTGGAAATATTTCTATGTTTATACCGATAGCAATGTAGATATTTCCCTGTTTACACAGATAGCGGTATAGATATTTCCATGTTTATAGAGACAGCGGTGAAGATATTTCCATGTTCATACAGATGGCTGTGTAGATATTTCCATGTATATAGATATAGTGGTGCAGATATTTCCATGTTTATAGAAATGGTGGTGTAGGTATTTCCATGTTTATGCAGATGACTGGGTAGGTATTTGCATGTTTATACAGATGGCGGTGTAGATATTTCCCTGTTTATAGAGATAACGTTGTAGATATTTCCATGTTTATGAAGATAGTGGTTTAGATATTTCCATGTTTATAGAGACTGCGGTGTAGATATTTCCATGTTTATACAGATCGCGGTGTAGATATTTCCATGTATATACCGATAGCAGTGTAGATATTTCCATGTTTATACAGATGACTGTGTAGATATTTCCATGTTTATACAGATGGCGGTGTAGATATTTCCATATTTTTAGAAATAGCCATGTAGATATTTCCATGTTTATACAGATAGCGGTGTAGACATTTCCATGTTTATAGAGATAGCGGTGTAGATATTTCCATATTTGTACAGATAGCGGTGTAGTTATATCCATGTTTATACAGATCGTGGTGTAGATATTTCCATGTTTATACAGACAGCGGTGTAGATATTTCCATGTTTATAGAGATAGCGGAGAGGATATTTCCATATTTACAGAGATAGATGTGTAGATATTTCCATATTTCCACAGATTGCGGTGTAGATATTTCTACCTTTATACAGATAGATGTGTAGATATTTCCATGTTTACACAAAAAACGGTGTAGATATTTCCATCTTTATACAGATGACTTTGTAGATATTTCCATGCGTATACAGATGGCACTGTAGATATTTCCACGTTTATGCAGATAGCGGTGTGGCTATTTCCATGTTTATAGAGGTAGCGTTGTAGATATTTCCATGTTTACACAGATAGCGTTGTAGATATTTCATTGTTTATACAGATAGCGGTTTAGGTATTTCCATGTTGATACAGATACAGGTTTAGGTATTTCCATGTTTATACAGATAGAGGTGGAGATATTTCCATGTTTATACAGATAGCGGTGGAAATATTTCTATGTTTATACAGATAGCAGTGTAGATATTTCCCTGTTTACACAGATAGCGGTATAGATATTTCCATGTTTATAGAGACAGCGGTGAAGATATTTCCATGTTCATACAGATGGCTTTGTAGATATTTCCATGTACATAGATATAGTGGTGCAGATATTTCCATGTTTATAGAAATGGTGGTGTAGATATTTCCATGTTTATGCAGATGACTGGGTAGGTATTTGCATGTTTATACAGATGGCGGTGTAGATATTTCCCTGTTTATAGAGATAACGTTGTAGATATTTCCATGTTTATGAAGATAGTGGTTTAGATATTTCCATGTTTATAGAGACTGCGGTGTAGATATTTCCATGTTTATACAGATCGCGGTGTAGATATTTCCATGTTTATACCGATAGCAGTGTAGATATTTCCATGTTTATACAGATGACTGTGTAGATATTTCCATGTTTATACAGATGGCGGTGTAGATATTTCCATATTTTTAGAAATAGCCATGTAGATATTTCCATGTTTATACAGATAGCGGTGTAGACATTTCCATGTTTATAGAGATAGCGGTGTAGATATTTCCATATTTGTACAGATAGCGGTGTAGTTATATCCATGTTTATACAGATCGTGGTGTAGATATTTCCATGTTTATACAGACAGCGGTGTAGATATTTCCATGTTTATAGAGATAGCGGAGAGGATATTTCCATATTTACAGAGATAGATGTGTAGATATTTCCATATTTCCACAGATTGCGGTGTAGATATTTCTACCTTTATACAGATAGATGTGTAGATATTTCCATGTTTACACAAATAACGGTGTAGATATTTCCATCTTTATACAGATGACTTTGTAGATATTTCCATGCGTATACAGATGGCACTGTAGATATTTCCACGTTTATGCAGATAGTGGTGTGGCTATTTCCATGTTTATAGAGGTAGCGTTGTAGATATTTCCATGTTTATAGAGATGGCTGTGTAGATATTTCCATGTTTATACTTATGGCCGTGTAGATATTACCACGTTTATACAGATAGTGGTGTAGATGTTTCCATGTTTCTACAGATGATTGTGTAGCTATTTCCATGTATATACAGATTGCAGTGTGGATATTTCCATGTTTATAGAGATAGCAGTGTAGTTATTTCCATGTTTATACAGATGGCAGTGTAGATATTTTCATGTTTATACAGAACGCGGTGTAGACATTTCCATGTTTATAGAGATAGCGGTGTAGATATTTCCATATTTATACAGATAGCGGAGTGGATATTTCCATGTTTATACAGATAGTGGTGTAGATATATCCATGTTTATAAAGATTGTGGTGTAGATATTTCCATGTTTATACAGATTTTGGTGTGGATATTTCCAAGTTTATACAGATAGCGGTGTAGATATTTCCATCCTCACACAAATTGTGGTGTACATATTTCCATGTTTACACAGACAGCTGTGTAGATATTTCCATGTTTACAAAGATAGTGTTGCAGGTATTTCCATGTTTATAGAGATTGCGGTGTAGATATTTCCATCTTTATAAAGATAGCGATGTAGATATTTCCATGTTGATACAAATAGCGGTGGAGATATTTTCATGTTTATACAGATAGCGCTGTAGATATTTGCACGTTTACACAGATAGCAGTGTAGATATTTCCATGTTTATACAGATAGCGGTGTAGATATTCCATGTTTACACAGATAGCGGTGTTGATATTTCCATGTTTATACAGAGAGTGGTGGAGATATTTCCATGTTTATACAGATAGCGGTGGAGATATTTCCATGTTTCTAGAGATGGTGTTGTAGATATTTCGAAGTTTATGCAGGTAGTGGTGTAGATATTTCCATGTTAACAGAGATAGCGGTGAGGGTATTTCCATATTTATTAAGAAAGCGTTGTAGATATTTGTATGTTTATTCAGATGGTGGTGTAGATATTTCCATGTTTATAAAGATAGCGGTGTGGCAATTACCATGTTTATTCAGATGGCAGTGTAGATATATCCATGTTTATACAGATAGCGATGTAGATATTTCCATGTTTATACTGATCGTGTTGAAGTTATTTCCATGTTTATACAGATAGCGGTGTAGATTTCTCCACGTTTATACAGATGGCGGTGTAGATATTTCCATCTTTCTACAAATGGCAGTGTAGATATTTCCATGTTTATAGAGATGGCGGTGTAAATATTTCCATGTTTATATAGATGGCAGTGTAGATATTTCCTTGTTTATGTAGATGGCGTTGTAGATATCTCCATGTTTAAAGAGATGGCGGTGTATATATTTCCATGTTGATGGAGATAGCGGTGAGGATATTTCCATGTTTATAGAGATAGCGGTGTAGTTATTTCCATGTTTATAGAGATAGCGGTGTAGATATTTCCATGTTTATAGAGATAGCGGTGTAAATATTTCCATGTTTATACAGATCATGGTGTAGATATTTCCATGTTTATACAGATAGCGGTGTAGATATTTCCAAGTTTGTTCAGATGGCAGTGTTGATGTTTCCATCTACACAGATTGCCGTGTAGTTATTTCCATGCTCATACAGATGGAATTGTAGATATTTCCATGTTTCTACAAATGGTGGTGTAGATATTTCCAGGGTTATACAGATGACTGTATAGGTATTTCCATGTTTTTACAGATGGCATTGTAGATATTTCCATGTTTATAGGGATAGCAGTGTAGATATTTCCATGTTTATACAGATTGAGGTGTAGATATTTCCATGTTTATAGAGATAGCGGTGTACATATTTCCATGTTTATACAGACAGCGGTTTAGATATTTCCATGTGTATGCAGACCGCGGTGTAGATATTTCCATGTTTATACAGATAGCGGTGTAGATATTTCCATGTTTGTCCAGATGGCGTTGTTGATATTTCCATCTATACACAGATGACCGTGTAGATATTTCCATGTTTATACAGATGGCGGCGCAGATATTTCCATGGATATATAGATGGCGGTGTAGATAATTCTATGTTTATACAGATAGCGGTGTAGTTATTTCAATGTTTATATTGATCATGGTGTAGATATTTCCATGTTTATACCGATCGCGGTGTTGATATTCCCATGTTTATAGGGATAGCGGTGCAAATATTTCCACATTTATGCAGATAGTGGTGTAGTTATTAGCATGTTTATACAGATAGCGGTGAAGATATTTCCATGTATAAACTGATGTCTGTGTATATATTTCCATGTTTAAACAGATGGCGGTGTAGATATTTCCTTGTTTATGGAAATAGCGGTGTAGTTATTTCCATGTTTATACAGATCACGGTGTAGATATTTCCTTGTTTATACATATAGCGGTGTAGTTATTTCCATCTTTATACAGATAGCGGTGTAGATATTTCCTTGTTTATACTAATAGCGGTGTAGACATTTCCATGTTTTTACACATCACGGTGCAGATATTTCCTTGTTTATACAAATAGCGGTGTAGTTATTTCCATGTTTATACCGATAGCGGTGTAGATATTTCCATATATATACGAATGGCTGTGTAGATATTTCCATGATTATACAGATGGCTGTGTAGATATTTCCATGTTTATACAGATGACTTTGTAGGTATTTCCATGTTTATACAGATAGCGGTGTAGATATATCCATGTTTATAGAGATTGCTGTGTAGATATTTCCATGTTTATACAGATAGCGGTGTAGATATTTCCATGTTTATACAGATAGCGGTGTAGATATTTCCATATTTATACAGATCGCGGTGTAGATATTTCCATGTTTATACAGATCGCGGTGTAGATATTTCCATGTTTATACAGATCGCACTGTAGATATTTCCATGTTTATACAGATGGCGGAGTAGATATTTCCATGTTTATACAGATAGCTTTGTAAGTATTTCCATGTTTATACGGATGGCGGTGCACATATTTCCATGTTTATAGAGATAGCGGTGTAGGTATTTCCATGTTTATGGAGATAGCGTTGTAGATATTCCCATGTTTACACAGATGGCTTTGTAGATATTTCCATGTGAATACAAATCGCATTGTAGATATTTCCATGTTTATAGAGATGGTGTTTTAGATATATCCATGTTTATACAGATGACATGGTAGATAATTCCATATTTTTAAAGATGGCAGTGTAGATATTTCAATGTTTACAGAGATAGCACTGTAGATATTTCCATGTTCATACAGATGGCACTGTAGATATTTCCATGTTTAGACAGATGGCAGTGTAGATATTTCCATGTTTATACAGATAGCGGAGTAGATATTTCCATGTTTAAAGAGATAGCGGAGTAGATATTTCCATCTTTGCACAGATTGCGGTGTAGATATTGCCAAATTTACACAGATAGCGGTGTCGATATTTCCAACTTTACACAGATAGTTGTGTAGATATTTCCATGTTTACAGAGATAGCATTGTAGATATTTCCATGTTTATACACATAGTGGTGTAGTTATTTCCATGTTGATACACATAGCGGTGTAGATATTTCCAGGTTTATAGAGATAGCGGTGAAGGCATTTACAAGTTTATACAGATAGCGATGTAGATTTTTCCACGTTTATACAGATAGCGTTGAAGATATTTCTACATTTATACAGATAGCGGTTTAGATATTTCCACGTTTGTACAGATAGCTGTGTAGATATTTCCACGTTTTACTGATAGCTGTGTTGATATTTCCATGTTTACACCGATAGCGTTGTAAATATTTCCATGTTTACACAGATAGCGTTGTAGATATTTCCATGTTTACACAGATAGCGGTGTACATATTTCAAAGTTTACACAGATAGCTTTGTAGATATTTCCATGTTTACACAGATAGCGTTGTAGATATTTCATTGTTTATACAGATAGCGGTTTAGGTATTTCCATGTTGATACAGATACAGGTTTAGGTATTTCCATGTTTATACAGATAGCGGTGGAAATATTTCCATGTTTATACAGATAGCGGTGGAAATATTTCTATGTTTATACAGATAGCAATGTAGATATTTCCCTGTTTACACAGATAGCGGTATAGATATTTCCATGTTTATAGAGACAGCGGTGAAGATATTTCCATGTTCATACAGATGGCTGTGTAGATATTTCCATGTATATAGATATAGTGGTGCAGATATTTCCATGTTTATAGAAATGGTGGTGTAGGTATTTCCATGTTTATGCAGATGACTGGGTAGGTATTTGCATGTTTATACAGATGGCGGTGTAGATATTTCCCTGTTTATAGAGATAACGTTGTAGATATTTCCATGTTTATGAAGATAGTGGTTTAGATATTTCCATGTTTATAGAGACTGCGGTGTAGATATTTCCATGTTTATACAGATCGCGGTGTAGATATTTCCATGTATATACCGATAGCAGTGTAGATATTTCCATGTTTATACAGATGACTGTGTAGATATTTCCATGTTTATACAGATGGCGGTGTAGATATTTCCATATTTTTAGAAATAGCCATGTAGATATTTCCATGTTTATACAGATAGCGGTGTAGACATTTCCATGTTTATAGAGATAGCGGTGTAGATATTTCCATATTTGTACAGATAGCGGTGTAGTTATATCCATGTTTATACAGATCGTGGTGTAGATATTTCCATGTTTATACAGACAGCGGTGTAGATATTTCCATGTTTATAGAGATAGCGGAGAGGATATTTCCATATTTACAGAGATAGATGTGTAGATATTTCCATATTTCCACAGATTGCGGTGTAGATATTTCTACCTTTATACAGATAGATGTGTAGATATTTCCATGTTTACACAAAAAACGGTGTAGATATTTCCATCTTTATACAGATGACTTTGTAGATATTTCCATGCGTATACAGATGGCACTGTAGATATTTCCACGTTTATGCAGATAGCGGTGTGGCTATTTCCATGTTTATAGAGGTAGCGTTGTAGATATTTCCATGTTTACACAGATAGCGTTGTAGATATTTCATTGTTTATACAGATAGCGGTTTAGGTATTTCCATGTTGATACAGATACAGGTTTAGGTATTTCCATGTTTATACAGATAGAGGTGGAGATATTTCCATGTTTATACAGATAGCGGTGGAAATATTTCTATGTTTATACAGATAGCAGTGTAGATATTTCCCTGTTTACACAGATAGCGGTATAGATATTTCCATGTTTATAGAGACAGCGGTGAAGATATTTCCATGTTCATACAGATGGCTTTGTAGATATTTCCATGTACATAGATATAGTGGTGCAGATATTTCCATGTTTATAGAAATGGTGGTGTAGATATTTCCATGTTTATGCAGATGACTGGGTAGGTATTTGCATGTTTATACAGATGGCGGTGTAGATATTTCCCTGTTTATAGAGATAACGTTGTAGATATTTCCATGTTTATGAAGATAGTGGTTTAGATATTTCCATGTTTATAGAGACTGCGGTGTAGATATTTCCATGTTTATACAGATCGCGGTGTAGATATTTCCATGTTTATACCGATAGCAGTGTAGATATTTCCATGTTTATACAGATGACTGTGTAGATATTTCCATGTTTATACAGATGGCGGTGTAGATATTTCCATATTTTTAGAAATAGCCATGTAGATATTTCCATGTTTATACAGATAGCGGTGTAGACATTTCCATGTTTATAGAGATAGCGGTGTAGATATTTCCATATTTGTACAGATAGCGGTGTAGTTATATCCATGTTTATACAGATCGTGGTGTAGATATTTCCATGTTTATACAGACAGCGGTGTAGATATTTCCATGTTTATATAGATAGCGGAGAGGATATTTCCATATTTACAGAGATAGATGTGTAGATATTTCCATATTTCCACAGATTGCGGTGTAGATATTTCTACCTTTATACAGATAGATGTGTAGATATTTCCATGTTTACACAAATAACGGTGTAGATATTTCCATCTTTATACAGATGACTTTGTAGATATTTCCATGCGTATACAGATGGCACTGTAGATATTTCCACGTTTATGCAGATAGTGGTGTGGCTATTTCCATGTTTATAGAGGTAGCGTTGTAGATATTTCCATGTTTATAGAGATGGCTGTGTAGATATTTCCATGTTTATACTTATGGCCGTGTAGATATTACCACGTTTATACAGATAGTGGTGTAGATGTTTCCATGTTTCTACAGATGATTGTGTAGCTATTTCCATGTATATACAGATTGCAGTGTGGATATTTCCATGTTTATAGAGATAGCAGTGTAGTTATTTCCATGTTTATACAGATGGCAGTGTAGATATTTTCATGTTTATACAGAACGCGGTGTAGACATTTCCATGTTTATAGAGATAGCGGTGTAGATATTTCCATATTTATACAGATAGCGGAGTGGATATTTCCATGTTTATACAGATAGTGGTGTAGATATATCCATGTTTATAAAGATTGTGGTGTAGATATTTCCATGTTTATACAGATTTTGGTGTGGATATTTCCAAGTTTATACAGATAGCGGTGTAGATATTTCCATCCTCACACAAATTGTGGTGTACATATTTCCATGTTTACACAGACAGCTGTGTAGATATTTCCATGTTTACAAAGATAGTGTTGCAGGTATTTCCATGTTTATAGAGATTGCGGTGTAGATATTTCCATCTTTATAAAGATAGCGATGTAGATATTTCCATGTTGATACAAATAGCGGTGGAGATATTTTCATGTTTATACAGATAGCGCTGTAGATATTTGCACGTTTACACAGATAGCAGTGTAGATATTTCCATGTTTATACAGATAGCGGTGTAGATATTCCATGTTTACACAGATAGCGGTGTTGATATTTCCATGTTTATACAGAGAGTGGTGGAGATATTTCCATGTTTATACAGATAGCGGTGGAGATATTTCCATGTTTCTAGAGATGGTGTTGTAGATATTTCGAAGTTTATGCAGGTAGTGGTGTAGATATTTCCATGTTAACAGAGATAGCGGTGAGGGTATTTCCATATTTATTAAGAAAGCGTTGTAGATATTTGTATGTTTATTCAGATGGTGGTGTAGATATTTCCATGTTTATAAAGATAGCGGTGTGGCAATTACCATGTTTATTCAGATGGCAGTGTAGATATATCCATGTTTATGCAGATAGTGGTGTAGATATTTCCATGTTTATAAAGATAGCAGTGCAGATATTTCCAAGTTTATTGAGATAGCGTTGGAGATATTTCCATGTTCATAGAGATAGCGGAGGAAATATTTCCAGGTTTGTACAGATAACGATGTAGAGATTTCCATGTTTATGCAGATAGCCATGTAGATATTTCCATGTTTATTGGGATAGCGGTGTGGATATTTCCATATTCATACAGATAGCTGTGTAGATATTTCCATGTTTATACGGATAGCGGTGTAGGTATTTCCATGTTTATACAGACAGCGGTGTAGTTATTTCCATGTTTACACAGTTGACTGTGTACATGTTTCAATGTTTATACAGATGGCGGTGTAGATATTTCCATGATTATAGAGATAGCGCTGTAGATATATCCATGTTTATACAGATAGCTGTGTAGATATTTCCATGTTTATAGAGGTAGCGGTGTAGATATTTCCATATTTATACAGATAGCCGTGTAGATATTTCCATGTTTATTCAGATGGTGGTGTAGATATTTCCATGTTTATAAAACATAACGGTGTGTCTATTTCCATGTTTATACAGATGGCAGTGTGGATATTTCCATGTTTATACAGGTAGCGGTGTAGATATTTCCATGTTTATACAGATGGCGGTGTAGTTATTTCCTTGTCGATACAGATAGCGGTGTAGATATTTCCATGTCTATACAGATAGCGGTGTAGATATTTCCATGTTTATACAGATAGCGGTGTAGATATTTCCATGTTTATACAGATAGCGGTGGAGATATTTCCATGTTTGTACAGATGACTGTGTAGATATTTCCAAATTTTTACAGATGGCGGTGTAGAGATTTCCATGTTTATGCAGATAGCAGTTTAGCTATTTCCATGTTTATACAGATAGCGATGTAGATATTTCCATGTTTATAGAGATGGCTGTGTAGATATTTCCATGTTTATACAGATGGCAGTGTAGATATTTCCGTGTTTATACAGATAGTGGTGTGGATATTTCTATGTTTATACAGATGACTGTGTACGTATTTCCATGTTTATACAGAAGGCGGTTTAGATATTTCCATATTTATAGAAATAGCCATGTAGATATTTCCATGTTTATACAGTTAACGGTGTAGACATTTCCATGTTTATAGAGATAGCGGTGTAGATATTTCCATATTTATACAGATAGCGATGTAGATATTTCCATGTTTATACAGATAGCGGTGTAGATGTTTCCATGTTTATACAGATAGCGGTGTAGATATTTCCATGTTTATACAGACAGCGGTGTAGATATTTCCATGTTTATATAGACAGCGGAGTTGATATTTCCATATTTACAAAAATATATGTGTAGATATTTCCATATTTGCACAGATTGTGGTGTAGATATTTCCACCTTTATACAGATATCGTTGTAGATATTTCCATGTTTATACAGATAACGGTATAGATATTTCCATCTTTATACAGATGACTCTGCAGATATTTCCATGTGTATACAGATGGCAGTGTAGATATTTCCATGTTTATGCAGATAGCGGTGTGGCTATTTCCATGTTTATAGAGATAGCGTTGAAGATATTTCCATGTTTATAGAGATGGCTATGAAGATATTTCCATGTTTATACAGATGGCAGTGTAGATATTTCCACGTTTATACAGATACTAGTGTAGATATTTCCATGTTTATACAGATGACTGTGTAGGTATTTCCATGTATATACAGACGGCAGTGTAGATATTTCCATGTTTATAGAGATAGCAGTGTAGTTATTTCCATGTTTATACAGATGGCAGTGTAGGTATTTCCATGTTTATGCAGAACACGGTGTAGATATTTCCATGTTTTTAGAGATAGCCATATAGATATTTCCATGTTTATACAGATAGCAGTGAAGTCATTTCCATGTTTATTGAGATAGCGTTGAAGATATTTCCATATTTATACAGATAGCGGCGAAGTTATTTAAATGTTTATACAGATAGTGGTGTAGATATTTCAATGTTTATACAGATTGCTGTGCAGATATTTCCATGTTTATACAGATTGTGGTGTGGATATTTCCATGTTTATTCAGATAGCGGTGTAGATATTTCCATGTTTATACAGATAGTGGTGTAGATATTTCCAAGTTTACAGAGATAGAGGTGTAGATATTTCCATATTTGCACAGATTGCGGTGTAGATATTTCCATCCTCACACAGATTGCGTTGTACATATTTCCATGTTTACACAGACAGCTGTGTAGAAATTTCCATGTTTACACAGATAGTGTTGAAGATATTTCCATGATTATAGTGATAGCAGTGTACATATTTCCATGTTTATAAAGATAGCGGTTTAGATATTTCCATGTTTATACAGATAGCGGTGGAGATATTTCCATGTTTATATAGATAGCGCTGTAGATATTTGGATGTTTATACAGATAGCGGTGGAGATATTTCCATGTTTATACAGATAGCGGTGTTGATATTTCCATGTTTATACAGATAGCGGTGTAGATATTTCCATGTTTATAGAGATTGCGGTGTAGTTATTTCCATGTTTATACAGATAGCAGTGTAGATATTCCCATGTTTATAAAGATAGCAGTGTAGACATATCCATGTTTATAGAGATCGTGGTGTAGCTATTTCCATGTTCATACAGATAGCGTTGAAGATCTGTATACGGTGAAGATATTTCCATGTTTTTAGTGATAGCCATGTAGATATTTCCATGTATATACAGATAGCGGTGTTGACATTTCCATGTTTATAGAGATAGCGGTGTAGATATTTCCATATTTATACTGATAGCGGAGTAGACATTTCCATGTTTATACAGATAGCAGTGTAGATATTTCCATGTTTATACAGACTGTGGTGTAGATATTTCCATGTTCATACAGATAGCGGTGTAGATATTTCCATGTTTATACAGATAGTGGTGTAGATATTTCCAAGTTTACAGAGACTGCGGTGTAGATATTTCCATCTTCACAAAGATTGCTGTGTACATATTTCCATGTTTACACAGACAGCTGTGTAGGTATTTCCCTGTTTACACAGACAGTGTTGTAGATATTTCCATGTTTATAGAGATTGCATTGTAGATATTTCCAGGTTTATATATATAGCGGTGTAGATATTTCCATGTTTATACAGATAGCGCTGTAGGTATTTGCATGTTCATGCAGATAGCGGTGTAGATATTTCCATGTTTATACAGATAGCGGTGTAGAAATTTCTATGTTTATAGAGATATCGGTGGAGATATTTCCATATTTATACAGATAGCAGTGTATATATTTGAATGTTTATACAGATAGCGGTCTGGATATTTCCATGTTTATACAGATAGCGGTGTAGATATTTCCGTGTTTATACAGATAACGGTGTAGATATTTCCATGTTTATACAGATAGCGGTGTAGATATTTTCAAGTTTATACAGATAGCGGTGTACGTATTTTCAGGTTTATAGAGATGGCGGTGTATATATTTCCAAGTATATACAGATAGCGGTGTAGATATTTCCGTGTTTATTCAGATAGTGGTGCAGGTATTTCCATGTTTATAGAGATAGCGGTGTAGATATTTCCATGTTTATACAGATGGCTGTGTAGACATTTCCATGTGTATACAAGTGGCAGTGTAGATATTTCCATTTTTATACAGACGGGCGTGTAGATATTTCCATGTTTATACAGATGAATGTGTAGGTATTTCTATGTTTATACATATGGCGGTGTAGATATTTCCATGTTTAGAGACATAGCCATGAAGGTATTTCCATGTTTATACAGACAGCGGTGTAGACATTTCCATGTTTATAGACATAGTGGTGTAGATATTTCCATATTTATACAGATAGCGGTGTAGATATTTCCATGTTTATACAGATAGCGGTGTAGGTGTTTCCATGTTTATACAGATAGCGGTGTAGATATACCCATCTTTATACAGATCGTGGTGTAGATATTTCCATGTTTATACAGATAGTGGTGTAGATATTTCCATGTTTATACAGATAGCGTTGTAGATATTTCCATATTTACAGAGATAGAGGTGTAGATATTTCCATATTTGCACATATTGCGGTGTACATATTTCCACGTTTATACAGATAGCGGTGTAGATATTTCAATGTTTATAGAGATAGCGGTTTTGTTATTTCCATGTTTATACAGATGGCAGTGTAGATATTTACATGTTTATACAGAAGGCGGTGAAGAAATTTCCATGTTTTTAGGGATAGCCATGTAGATATTTCCATGTTTACAGATAGCAGTGTTCACATTTCCATGTTTATAGAGATAGCGGTGTAGATATTTCCATATTTATAGAGATAGCGGAGTAGATATTTCCAAGTTTATATAGATAGCAGTGTAGATATTAACATGTTTATACAGATAGCGGTGTAGATATATCCATGTTTATACAGATTGTGGTGTAGATATTTCCATGTTTATCCAGATAGCGTTGTAGATATTTCCATGTTTATACTGATAGTGGTGTAGATATTTCCATGTTTACAGAAGCAGAGGTGTAGATATTTCCATATTCACACAGCTTGCGGTGTACATATTTCCATATTTAGATAGACAGCTGTGAAGATATTTCCATGTTTACACACATAGTGTTGTAGATATTTCCATGCTTATAGAGATTGCAGTGTAGATATTTACATGTTTATAAAAATAGCGGTGTAGGTATTTCCATGTTTATGCAGACAGCGGTGGAGATATTTCCATGTTTATATAGATAGGGCTGTAGATATTTGCGTGTTTATACAGATAGCGGTATAGATATTTCCATGTTTATACAGATAGCGGTGTAGATATTTCCATGTTTATACAGATAGCAATTTAGATATTTGAATGTTTATACAGATAGCGGTCTAGATATTTCCATGTTTATACAGATAACGGTGTAGATATTTCCATGTTTATACAGATAGCGGTGTAGTTAATTCCATGTTTATACAGATAGCGGTGGAGATATTTTCAAGTTTAGACAGATAGCGGTGGACATTTTTTCATGTTTATAGAGATGGCAGTGTAGATATTTCTAAATTTATACAGATAGCTGTGTCGATATTTCCGTGTTTACACAGATAGTGGTGCAGGCATTTCCATGTTTGTAGTGACAGCGGTGTAGATATTTCCATGTTTTCACAGATGGGGGTGTAGATATTTCCATGTTTATACAGATGACTCTGTGGATATTTCCATGTTTTTTACAGATAGCTGTGTAGATATTTCCATGTTTATACAGAGTGTGGTGTAGTTATTTCCTTGTTTATACAGGTAGCGGTGTAGATATTTAAATGTTTATACAGATAGTGGTGTAGATATTTCCATGTTTACAGAGACAGAGGTGTAGTTATTTCCATCTTCACACAGATTGCGATGTACGTATTTCCATGTTTACACAGACAGCTGTGTAGGTATTTCCATGTTTACACAGACAGTGTTGTAGATATTTCCATGTTTATAGAGATTGCAGTGTAGATATTTCCAGGTTTTGATATATAGCGGTGTAGATATTTCCATGTTTATACAGATAGCGGTGGAGATATTTCCATGTTTATACAGATAGCCCTGTAGATATTTGCATGTTTATGCAGATAGTTGTGTAGATATTTCCATGTTTATACACATAGTGGTGCAGATATTTCCAAGTTTATAGAAATAGCGGTGGAGATATTTCCATATTTATACAGATAGCAATGTAGATATTTGAATGTTTATACAGATAGCGGTCTAGATATTTCCATGTTTATACAGATAGCGGCGTAGATATTTCCATGTTTTTACAGATAGCAGTGTAGATATTTCCATGTTTATACAGATAGCAGTGTAGATATTTCCATGTTTATACAGATAGCGGTGTTGATATTTTCAAGTTTATACAGATAGCGGTGGACGTATGTTCATGTTTTTAGAGATGGCGGTGTAGATATTTTCAAGTTTATACAGATAGCGGTGTACGTATTTTCAGGTTTATAGAGATGGCGGTGTATATATTTCCAAGTATATACAGATAGCGGTGTAGATATTTCCGTGTTTATTCAGATAGTGGTGCAGGTATTTCCATGTTTATAGAGATAGCGGTGTAGATATTTCCATGTTTATACAGATAGCGGCGTAGATATTTCCATGTTTTTACAGATAGCAGTGTAGATATTTCCATGTTTATACAGATGGGGGTGTAGATATTTCCATGTTTATACAGATGAATGTGTAGGTATTTCCATGTTTCTACATATGGCGGTGAAGATATTTCCATGTTTAGAGAGATAGCCTTGAAAATATTTCCATGTTTATACAGACAGCGGTGTAGGCATTTCCATGTTTCTAGAGAAAGCGGAGTAGATATTTCCATATTTATACAGATAGAGGTGTAGATATTTCCATGTTTATTCAGATAGCGGTGTACATGTTTCCATGTTTATACAGATAGTGGTGTAGATATATCCATCTTTATACAGATCGCGGTGTAGATATTTCCATGTTTATACAGATAGTGGTGTAGATATTTCCATGTTTATACAGATAGCGGTGTAGATATTTCCATATTTACAGAGATATAGGTGTAGATATTTCCATATTTGCACAGATTGCGGTGTATGTATTTCCACGTTTATACACATGGCGGTGTAGATATTTCTATGTTTATAGAGATAGCGGTTTAGTTATTTCCATGTTTATACAGATGGCAGTGTAGATATATACATGTTTATACAGAAGGCGGTGAAGTAATTTCCATGTTTTTAGGGATAGCCATGTAGATATTTCCATGTTTATACTGATAGCAGTGTTGACATTTCCATGTTTATAGAGATAGCGGTGTAGATATTTCAATATTTATGCAGATAGCGGAGAAGATATTTCCATGTTTATACAGATAGCAGTGTAGATATTAACATGTTTATACAGATAGCGGTGTAGATATATCCATGTTTATACAGATTGTGGTGTAGATATTTCCATGTTTATACAGATTGCGGTGTAGATATTTCCATGTTTATACATTTAGTGGTGTAGATATATCCATGTTTACAGAGGCAGAGGTGTAGATATTTCCATATTCACACAAATGGCGGTGTACATATTTCCATGTTTACGCAGACAGCTGTGAAGATATTTCCATGTTTACACAGATAGTGTTGTAGATATTTCCATGTTTATAGAGATTGCAGTGTAGATATTACCACGTTTATGCAGATAGTGGTGTAGATGTTTCCATGTTTCTACAGATGATTGTGTAGCTATTTCCATGTATATACAGATGGCAGTGTAGATATTTCCTTGTTTATACAGATAGCGGTGTAGATATTTCCATGTTTATACAGACAGCAGTGGAGATATTTCCATGTTTATACACATAGCAGTGTACAAATTTCCATGTTGATAGAGACAGCGGTGTAGGTATTTCCATGTTTATACAGATAGCGGTGCAGATATTTCCATGTTTATAGAGATGCCTATGCAGATTTTTCCATATTTATACAGTGGGCTCTGTAGATATTTCCATGTTTATACAGATGGCAGTGAAGATATTTCCATGTTCCTACACATGACTGTGTAGGTATTTCCATGTTTATACAGATGGCTTTGTAGATATTTCCATGTTTATAGAGATAGCGGTGCAGATATTTCCGTGTTTATACAGATAGTGGTGTAAATATTTCCATGTTTATACAGATCGTGGTGTAGATATTTCCATGTTTATACAGATACCGGAGTAGATATTTCCATGTTTATACAGACCGCAGTGTAGATATTAAAATGTTTATAGAGATAGCGGTGTAGATATTTCCATGGTTGTACAGATGGCGGTGTTGATGTTTCCATCTATACACAGATTGCCGTGTAGGTATTTTGATGTGTATACAGATGGCATTGTAGATATTTCCATGTTTATACAGATGGTTGTGTAGATATTTCCATGTTTATACAGATGACTGTATAGGTATTTCCATGTTTTTACAGATGGCATTGTAGATATTTCCATGTTTATAGAGATAGCAGTGTAGATATTTCCCTGTTTATACAGATGGCGGTGTAGATATTTCCATGTTTATACAGATAGCGGTGTAAATATTTCCATGTTTATACAGATCACGGTGTAGTTATTTCCATGTTTATACAGATAGCGGTGCAGATATTTCCATGTTTATACAGATAGCGGTGCAGATATTTCCATGTTTGTACAGATGGCGGTGTTGATATTTCCGTCTATACCCAGATGACCGTGTAGATATTTCCATGTTTATACAGATGGCGGCGCAGATATTTCCATGGATATGTAGAAGGCCGTGTAGATACTTCCATGTTTATACAGATAGCGGTGTAGTTATTTCCATGTTTATGTAGATAGCGGTGTAGATATTTCCATGTATATGCACATGGCTGTGTAGATATTTCCATGTTTATACAGATGGCGGTGTAGATATTTAGAAGTTTATAGAGATAGCAGTGGAGATATTTCCATGTTTATAGAGATAGTGGTGTGGATATTTCCATGTTTATACAGACAGGGGTGTAGATATTTCCATGTTTATAGAGATGGCGGTGTAGATATTTCCTTGTTTATACAAATAGCTGTGTAGATATTTCCATGTTTATACAGATCACGGTGTAGATATTTCCTTGTTTATACAAATAGCGGTGTAGTTATTTCCATGTTTATACAGATAGCGGTGTAGTTATTTCCATGTTTATACAGATAGCGGTTTAGATATTTCCATGTATATACAGATGGCTGTGTTAATATTTCCATGTTTATAAAGATGACTGTGTGGATATTTCCATGTTTATACAGATGACTTGTAGGTATTTCCATGTTTATACAGATGGGGGTGTAGATATTTCCATTTTTATACAGATGAATGTGTAGGTATTTCCATGTTTCTACATATGGCGGTGAAGATATTTCCATGTTTAGAGAGATAGCCTTGAAAATATTTCCATGTTTATACAGACAGCGGTGTAGACATTTCCATGTTTCTAGAGAAAGCGGAGTAGATATTTCCATATTTATACAGATAGAGGTGTAGATATTTCCATGTTTATTCAGATAGCGGTGTACATGTTTCCATGTTTATACAGATAGTGGTGTAGATATATCCATCTTTATACAGATAGCGGTGTAGATATTTCCATGTTTATACAGATAGCGGTGCAGATATTTCGATGTTTATACAGATAGCGGTGTAGATATTTCCATATTTACAGAGATATAGGTGTAGATATTTCCATATTTGCACAGATTGCGGTGTATATATTTCCACGTTTATACACATGGCGGTGTAGATATTTCTATGTTTATAGAGATAGCGGTTTAGTTATTTCCATGTTTATACAGATGGCAGTGTAGATATATACATGTTTATACAGAAGGCGGTGAAGTAATTTCCATGTTTTTAGGGATAGCCATGTAGATATTTCCATGTTTATACTGATAGCAGTGTTGACATTTCCATGTTTATAGAGATAGCGGTGTAGATATTTCAATATTTATGCAGATAGCGGAGAAGATATTTCCATGTTTATACAGATAGCAGTGTAGATATTAACATGTTTATACAGATAGCGGTGTAGATATATCCATGTTTATACAGATTGTGGTGTAGATATTTCCATGTTTATACAGATTGCGGTGTAGATATTTCCATGTTTATACATTTAGTGGTGTAGATATATCCATGTTTACAGAGACAGAGGTGTAGATATTTCCATATTCACACAAATGGCGGTGTAGATATTTCCATGTTTACGCAGACAGCTGTGAAGTTATTTCCATGTTTACACAGATAGTGTTGTAGATATTTCCATGTTTATAGAGATTGCAGTGTAGATATTACCACGTTTATACAGATAGTGGTGTAGATGTTTCCATGTTTCTACAGATGATTGTGTAGCTATTTCCATGTATATACAGATGGCAGTGTAGATATTTCCTTGTTTATACAGATAGCGGTGTAGATATTTCCATGTTTATACAGACAGCAGTGGAGATATTTCCATGTTTATACACATAGCGGTGTACATATTTCCATGTTTATAGAAACAGCGGTGTAGGTATTTCCATGTTTATACAGATAGCGGTGCAGATATTTCAATGTTTATAGAGATGCATTTGCAGATTTTTCCATATTTATACAGTGGGCTCTGTAGATATTTCCATGTTTATACAGATGGCAGTGAAGATATTTCCATGTTCCTACACATGACTGTGTAGGTATTTCCATGTTTATACAGATGGCTTTGTAGATATTTCCATGTTTATAGAGATAGCGGTGCAGATATTTCCGTGTTTATACAGACAGCGGTGTAAATATTTCCATGTTTATACAGATCGTGGTGTAGATATTTCCATGTTTATACAGATACCGGAGTAGATATTTCCATGTTTATACAGACCGCAGTGTAGATATTAAAATGTTTATAGAGATAGCGGTGTAGATATTTCCATGGTTGTACAGATGGCGGTGTTGATGTTTCCATCTATACACAGATTGCCGTGTAGGTATTTTGATGTGTATACAGATGGCATTGTAGATATTTCCATGTTTATACAGATGGTTGTGTAGATATTTCCATGTTTATACAGATGACTGTATAGGTATTTCCATGTTTTTACAGATGGCATTGTAGATATTTCCATGTTTATAGAGATAGCAGTGTAGATATTTCCCTGTTTATACAGATGGTGGTGTAGATATTTCCATGTTTATACAGATAGCGGTGTAAATATTTCCATGTTTATACAGATCACGGTGTAGTTATTTCCATGTTTATACAGATAGCGGTGCAGATATTTCCATGTTTATACAGATAGCGGTGCAGATATTTCCATGTTTGTACAGATGGCGGTGTTGATATTTCCGTCTATACCCAGATGACCGTGTAGATATTTCCATGTTTATACAGATGGTGGCGCAGATATTTCCATGGATATGTAGAAGGCCGTGTAGATACTTCCATGTTTATACAGATAGCGGTGTAGTTATTTCCATGTTTATGTAGATAGCGGTGTAGATATTTCCATGTATATGCACATGGCTGTGTAGATATTTCCATGTTTATACAGATGGCGTTGTAGATATTTCCATGTATATACCGATAACTTTGTAAGTATTTCCATGTTTATACAGATGGCGGTGTAGATATTTAGAAGTTTATAGAGATAGCAGTGGAGATATTTCCATGTTTATAGAGATGGTGGTGTGGATATTTCCATGTTTATACAGACAGGGGTGTAGATATTTCCATGTTTATAGAGATGGCGGTGTAGATATTTCCTTGTTTATACAAATAGCTGTGTAGATATTTCCATGTTTATACAGATCACGGTGTAGATATTTCCTTGTTTATACAAATAGCGGTGTAGTTATTTCCATGTTTATACAGATAGCGGTGTAGTTATTTCCATGTTTATACAGATAGCGGTTTAGATATTTCCATGTATATACAGATGGCTGTGTTAATATTTCCATGTTTATAAAGATGACTGTGTGGATATTTCCATGTTTATACAGATGACTTGTAGGTATTTCCATGTTTATACAGATGGCGGTGTAGATATTTCCATGTTTATAGAAATAGCTGTGTAGATATTTCCATGTTTATACAGATAGCGGTGTAAATATTTCCATGTTTATACAGATCGCGGTGTAGATATTTCCATGTTTATGCAGATCGCGGTGTAGATATTTCCATGTTTTTATAGATGGCAATGTAGGTATTTTCTTGTTTATGTAGATGGCGTTGCAGATATCTCCATGTTTAAAGAGATGGCGGTGTATATTTTTCCAAGTTGATGGAGATAGCGGTGTAGATATTTCCATGTTTATAGTGATAGTGGTGTGGTTATTTCCATGTTTATAGAGATAGCGGTGTAGATATTTCCATATATCTACAGATGACTGTGTAGATATTTCCATGTTTGTACAGATGGCAGTGTAGATATTTCCATGTTTGTACAGATGGCAGTGTAGATATTTCCATGTTTATAGAGATATCGGTGTAAGTATTTTCATGTTTATACAGATTGCAGTGGAGATATGTACATGTTTATACAGATAGCAATGGAGATATTTCCACGTTAATACACATAGCGGTGTAGATATTTCCATGTTTATACAGATAGCGGTGTAGATATTTCCATGTTTATACAGATGTCTTTGCCGATATTTCCATGTTTATACAGAGTTCTCTGTAGATATTTCCATGTTTATTGAGATGGCAGTGTAGATATTTCCATGTTCATAGAGATAGCGTTGTTGACTTTTCCATGTTTATAGAGATAGCGGTGTGGATATTTCCATGTTTATACAGATAGGGGTGTAGATATTTCCATGTTTATATAGATAGCGGAGAAGATATTTCCATATTTACAGAGATAGATGTGTAGATATTTCCATATTTACACAGATTGCGGTGTAGATATTTCCACCCTTATACAGATAGATGTGTAGATATTTCCATGTTTACACAAATAACGGTGTAGATATTTCCATCTTTATACAGATGACTTTGTAGATATTTCCATGCTTATACAGATGGCAGTGTAGTTATTTCCACGTTTATGCAGATAGCGGTGTGGCTATTTCCGTGTTTATAGAAGTAGCGTTGTAGATATTTCCATGTTTATAGAGATGGCTGTGTAGATATTTACATGTATATACAGATGGCAGTGTAGATATTTCCACGTTTATACAGATAGTGGTGTAGATGTTTCCATGTTTATACAGATGATTGTGTTGCTATTTCCATGTATATACAGATGGCAGTGTAGATATTTCCATGTTTATAGAGAGAGCGGTGTAGTTATTTCCATGTTTATACAGATGGCAGTGTAGATATTTTCATGTTTATACAGAACGCGGTGTAGACATTTCCATGTTTATAGAGATAGCGGTGTAGATATTTCCATATTTACACAGATAGCGGAGTGGATATTTCCATGTTTATACACATAGTGGTGTAGATATTTCCATGTTTATACAGATTGTGGTGTAGATATTTCCATGTTTATACAGATTTAGATGAGGATATTTCCAAGTTTATACAGATAGCGGTGTAGATGTTTCCATGTTTATACAGATGACTGTGAAATTATTTCCACGTTTATACATATGTCAGTGTAGATATTGTCATGTTTATAGAGATAACGATGTAGATATTTCCATGTTTATACAGATAGCGGTGTAGACATTTCCATGTTTAGAAAGACAGCGTTGTAGATATTTCCCTATTTATACAGATAGCTGTGTAGATCTTTCCAGGTTTATATAGATAGCGGTGTAGATATTTCCATTTTTATACAGATAGCGGTGTAGATATTTCCATGTTTATACAGATAGTGGTATAGGTATTTCCATCTTTATACAGATGGTGCTGTAGATACAGCCATGTTTCTGAAGATGGCGGTGTAGATATTTTCATGTTTATAGAGATGACGGTGTAGATAATTCCAAGTTTATAGAGATTGCGATGTAGATATTTCCATGTTTATAGAGAAAGTGGTGTTGGTAATTCCATGTTTATAGAGACAGCGTTGTAGACATTTCCATATTTCCACAGATAGTGTTGTAGGTATTTCCATGTTTATACAGATGGCGGTGTAGATATTTCCTTGTTTATACAGATAGTGGTGTAGATATTTCCATGTTTATACAGATAGAGGTGTAGATATTTCCATGTTTTCAGAGATAGCAGTGTAGATATTTCCCTCTTTGCACAGATAGCGGTGTAGATATTTCCATTTTTACACAGATACCTGTGTAGATATTTCCAAGGTTACAAAGATAGTTGTGTAGATATTTCCATCTTTACACAGATAGCGTTGTTGATATTTCAATGTTTATACAGATAGTGGTGTAGATATTTCCATGTTTATACAGATAACGGTGTTGATATTTCCATGTTTATACAGATAGCGGTGGAGATATTTCCCTGTTTATACAGATAGCGATGTAGATATTTCCATGTTTATACAGATAGCGGTGTATATATTTCCATGTTTATAGAGATAGCAGTGTAGTTATTTCCAAGTTTATACAGATGGCTGTGAAGATATTTCCATGTTTATAGAGATAGCGGTGTGGATATTTCCATGTTTATACAGATAGGGTTGTAGATATTTCCATGTTTATAGAGATGGCGGTGTAGATATTACCATGTTTATACAGATCACAGTGTAGATATTTCCTTGTTTATTCAAATAGCTGTTTTGTTATTTCCATGTTTATACAGATAGCGGTGTAGATATTTTCTTGTTTATACAAATAGCGTAGATATTTCCATGTATATACAAATCACGGTGTAGATATTTCCTTGTTTATACAAATAGCGGTGTAGTTATTTCTATGTTTATACAGATAGCGGTGTAGATATTTCCATGTATATGCAGATGGCTGTGTTAATATTTCCATGTTTATACAGATGACTGTGTAGATATTTCCATGTTTATTCAGATGACTTGTAGGTATTTCCATGTTTATACAGATGGCGGTGTAGATATTTCCATGTTTATAGAGATAGCTTTGTAGATATTTCCATATTTATACAGATAGCGGTGTAGATATTTCCATGTTTATACAGATCGCGGTGTAGATATTTCCATGTTTATGCAGATCGCGGTGTAGGTATTTCCATGTTTATAGAGATGGTGGTGTAGATATTTCCATGTTTATATAGATGGCAATGAAGGTATTTTCTTGTTTATGTAGATGGCGTTGTAGATATCTCCATGTTTAAAGAGATGGCGGTGTATATATTTCCATGTTGATGGAGATAGCGGTGTAGATATTTCCATATTTATACAGATAACGGTGTAGATATTTCCATGTTTATACAGATGGCGGTGTAGATATTTCCATGTTTATAGAGATAGCTGTGTAGTTATATCCATGTTTATAGAGATGGCGGTGTAGATATTTCCATATTTCTACAGATGACTGTGTAGATATTTCCATGTTTGTACAGATGGCAGTGTAGATATTTCCATGTTTGTACAGATGGCAGTGTAGATATTTCCATGTTTATAGAGATAGCGGTTTAGATATTTCAATGTTTATACCGACCGCGGTGTAAATATTTCCAAGTTTATCTAGATAGCGTTGTAGATATTTCCATGTTTGTACAGATTGCGGTGTTGATATTTCCATCTGTACACAGATGACCGTGTAGATATTTCCATGTTTATACAGACGGCGGCGCAGATATTTCTATGGATATGTAGATGGCAGTGTATATATTTCCATGTTTATACAGAAAGCGGTGTAGTTATTTCCATGTTTATATAGATAGCGGTGTAGATATTTCCATGTATATACACATGGCTGTGTAGATATTTCCATGTTTATACTGATGGCGGTGTAGATATTTCCATGTTTATACAGATAACTTTGTAAGTATCTCCATGTTTATACAGATGGCATTGTAGATATTTTGATGTTTATAGAGATAGCAGTGGAGATATTTCCATGTTTATACAGATAGCGGTGTAGATATTTCCATGTTTATACTGATCGCGGTGTAGATATTTCCATGTTTATAGAGATGGCAGTGTAGATATTTCCATGTTCATAGAGATGGCGTTGTTGACTTTTCCATGTTTATAGAGATAGCGGTGTGGATATTTCCATGTTTATACAGATAGGGGTGTAGATATTTCCATGTTTATATAGATAGCGGAGAAGATATTTCCATATTTACAGAGATAGAGGTGTAGATATTTCCATATTTACACAGATTGCGGTGTAGATATTTCCACCCTTATACAGATAGATGTGTAGATATTTCCATGTTTACACAAATAACGGTGTAGATATTTCCATCTTTATACAGATGACTTTGTAGATATTTCCATGCTTATACAGATGGCAGTGTAGTTATTTCCACGTTTATGCAGATAGCGGTGTGGCTATTTCCGTGTTTATAGAAGTAGCGTTGTAGATATTTCCATGTTTATAGAGATGGCTGTGTAGATATTTACATGTATATACAGATGGCAGTGTAGATATTTCCACGTTTATACAGATAGTGGTGTAGATGTTTCCATGTTTATACAGATGATTGTGTTGCTATTTCCATGTATAGACAGATGGCAGTGTAGATATTTCCATGTTTATAGAGATAGCGGTGTAGTTATTTCCATGTTTATACAGATGGCAGTGTAGATATTTTCATGTTTATACAGAACGCGGTGTAGACATTTCCATGTTTATAGAGATAGCGGTGTAGATATTTCCATATTTACACAGATAGCGGAGTGGATATTTCCATGTTTATACAGATAGTGGTGTAGATATTTCCATGTTTATACAGATTGTGGTGTAGATATTTCCATGTTTATACAGATTTAGATGAGGATATTTCCAAGTTTATACAGATAGCGGTGTAGATATTTCCATGTTTATACAGATGGTGGTGTAGATGTTTCCATGTTTATACAGATGACTGTGAAATTATTTCCACGTTTATACATATGTCAGTGTAGATATTATCATGTTTATAGAGATAACGATGTAGATATTTCCATGTTTATACAGATAGCGGTGTAGACATTTCCATGTTTAGAAAGACAGCGTTGTAGATATTTCCATATTTATACAGATAGCTGTGTAGATCTTTCCAGGTTTATATAGATAGCGGTGTAGATATTTCCATTTTTATACAGATAGCGGTGTAGATATTTCCATGTTTATACAGATAGTGGTATAGATATTTCCATCTTTATACAGATGGTGCTGTAGATACAGCCATGTTTCTGAAGATGGCGGTGTAGATATTTTCATGTTTATAGAGATGACGGTGTAGATAATTCCAAGTTTATAGAGATTGCGATGTAGATATTTCCATGTTTATAGAGAAAGTGGTGTTGGTAATTCCATGTTTATAGAGACAGCATTGTAGACATTTCCATATTTCCACAGATAGTGGTGTAGGTATTTCCATGTTTATACAGATGGCAGTGTAGATATTTCCTTGTTTATACAGATAGTGGTGTAGATATTTCCATGTTTATACAGATAGAGGTGTAGATATTTCCATGTTTTCAGAGATAGCGGTTTAGATATTTCCCTCTTTGCACAGATAGCGGTGTAGATATTTCCATTTTTACACAGATACCTGTGTAGATATTTCCAAGGTTACAAAGATAGTTGTGTAGATATTTCCATCTTTACACAGATAGCGTTGTTGATATTTCAATGTTTATACAGATAGTGGTGTAGATATTTCCATGTTTATACAGATAACGGTGTTGATATTTCCATGTTTATACAGATAGCGGTGGAGATATTTCCCTGTTTATACAGATAGCGATGTAGATATTTCCATGTTTATACAGATAGCGGTGTATATATTTCCATGTTTATAGAGATAGCAGTGTAGTTATTTCCAAGTTTATACAGATGGCTGTGAAGATATTTCCATGTTTATAGAGATAGCGGTGTAGATATTTCCATCTTTATACAGATAGCGGTGTAGATATTTCCATGTTTATACAGATGGCGGTGTAGATATTTCCATGTTCATGGAGATGGCAATGTAGAGATTTTCATGTTCACATAGATGGCGGTGTAGATATTTCCATGTTTGTAGAGATTGTGGTGTTGATATTTCCGTGTTTATAGAGATAGCGCTGTAGGTATTTCCTTGTTTATAGAGATAGTTGTGAAGATACATCCATGTTTATACAGATGGCTGTGTAGATATTTCCATGTGTATACAGATGACTCTGTAGATATTTGTATGTTTACACAAATGGCGGTGTAGATATTTCCATATTTATACAGATAGCGGTGTAGATATTTCCATGTTTGTACAGATAACGGTGTAGATATATGCATGTTTATACAGATAGCGATGTAGATATTTCCATGTTTATACAGATAGTGGCATAGATATTTCCATGTTTACAGAGATAGCGGTGTAGATATTTCCATGTTTGTACAGATGGTGGTGTTGATATTTCCATCTGTACACAGATTGCCGTGTAGATATTTCCATGTTTATACTGATAACGGTGTAGATATTTCCATGTTTATACAGATGGCGGTGTAGATATTTCGATGTTTATAGAGATAGCAGTGGAGATATTTCCATGTTTATGGAGATAGCGGTGTAGATATTTCCACGTTTATACTGACCGCGCTGTAGATATTTCCATGTTTATAGAGATAGCGGTGTGGATATTTCCATGTTTATACAGATAGGGGTGTAGATATTTCCATGTTTATATAGATGGCGGTGTAGATATTACCATGTTTATACAGATCACGGTGTAGATATTTCCTTGATTATTCAAATAGCTGTTTAGTTATTTCCATGTTTATACAGATAGCGGTGTAGATATTTTCTTGTTTATACAAATAGCGTAGATATTTCCATGTATATACAAATCACGGTGTAGATATTTCCTTGTTTATACAAACAGCGGTGTAGTTATTTCCATGTTTATACAGATAGCGGTGTAGATATTTCCGTGTATATACAGATGGCTGTGTTAATATTTCCATGTTTATACAGATGACTGTGTAGATATTTCCATGTTTATTCAGATGACTTGTAGGTATTTCCATGTTTATACAGATGGCGGTGTAGATATTTCCATGTTTATAGAGATAGCTTTGTAGATATTTCCATATTTATACAGATAGCGGTGTAGATATTTCCATGTTTATACAGATCGCGGTGTAGATATTTCCATGTTTATGCAGATCACGGTGTAGGTATTTCCATGTTTATAGAGATGGCGGTGTAGATATTTCCATGTTTATATAGATGGCAATGTAGGTATTTTCTTGTTTATGTAGATGGCGTTGTAGATATCTCCATGTTTAAAGAGATGGCGGTGTATATATTTCCATGTTGATGGAGATAGCGGTGTAGATATTTCCATATTTATACAGATAACGGTGTAGATATTTCCATGTTTATACAGATGGCGGTGTAGATATTTCCATGTTTATAGAGATAGCTGTGTAGTTATATCCATGTTTATAGAGATGGCGGTGTAGATATTTCCATATTTCTACAGATGACTGTGTAGATATTTCCATGTTTGTACAGATGGCAGTGTAGATATTTCCATGTTTGTACAGATGGCAGTGTAGATATTTCCAGGTTTATAGAGATAGCGGTTTAGATATTTCCATGTTTATACAGACTGCGGTGTAAATATTTACAAGTTTATCTAGATAGCGTTGTAGATATTTCCATGTTTGTACAGATTGCGGTGTTGATATTTCCATCTGTATACAGATGACTGTGAAGATATTTCCATGTTTATACAGACGGCGGCGCTGATATTTCTATGGATATGTAGATGGCAGTGTAAATATTTCCATGTTTATACAGACAGCGGTGTAGTTATTTCCATGTTTATATAGATAGCGGTGTAGATATTTCCATGTATATACACATGGCTGTGTAGATATTTCCATGTTTATACTGATGGCGGTGTAGATATTTCCATGTTTATACAGATAACTTTGTAAGTATCTCCATGTTTATACAGATGGCATTGTAGATATTTTGATGTTTATAGAGATAGCAGTGGAGATATTTCCATGTTTATACAGATAGCGGTGTAGATATTTCCATGTTTATACTGATCGCGGTGTAGATATTTCCATGTTTATAGAGATGGCAGTGTAGATATTTCCATGTTCATAGAGATAGCGTTGTTGACTTTTCCATGTTTATAGAGATAGCGGTGTGGATATTTCCATGTTTATACAGATAGGGGTGTAGATATTTCCATGTTTATATAGATAGCGGAGAAGATATTTCCATATTTACAGAGATAGATGTGTAGATATTTCCATATTTACACAGATTGCGGTGTAGATATTTCCACCCTTATACAGATAGATGTGTAGATATTTCCATGTTTACACAAGTAACGGTGTAGATATTTCCATCTTTATACAGATGACTTTGTAGATATTTCCATGCTTATACAGATGGCAGTGTAGTTATTTCCACGTTTATGCATATAGCGGTGTGGCGATTTCCGTGTTTATAGAAGTAGCGTTGTAGATATTTCCATGTTTATAAAGATGGCTGTGTAGATATTTCCATGTTTATACAGATGGCAGTGTAGATATTTCCACGTTTATACAGATAGTGGTGTAGATGTTTCCATGTTTATACAGATGATTGTGTAGCTATTTCCATGTATATACAGATGGCACTGTAGATATTTCCATGTTTATAGAGATAGCGGTGTAGTTATTTCCATGTTTATACAGATGGCAGTGTAGATATTTTCATGTTTATACAGAACGCGGTGTAGACATTTCCATGTTTATAGAGATAGGGGTGTAGATATTTCCATATTTACACAGATAGCGGAGTGGATATTTCCATGTTTATACAGATAGCAGTGTAGATAATTCCATGTTTATACAGATAGCGCTGGAGATATTTTCAAGTTTATACAGATAGTGGTGGACATATTTTCATGTTTATAGAGATGGCTGTGTAGATTTTTCCAAGTTTATACAGATATCAGTGTCGATATTTCCGTGTTTATACAGATAGCGATGCAGGTATTTCCATGTTTGTAGAGACAGCGGTGTAGATATTTCGAAGTTTATGCAGGTAGTGGTGTAGATATTTCCATGTTAACAGAGATAGCGGTGAAGATATTTCCATGTTTATTAAGAAAGCGTTGTAGATATTTGTATGTTTATTCAGATGGTGGTGTAGATTTTTCCATGTTTATAAAGATAGCGGTGTGGCAATTACCATGTTTATTCAGATGGCAGGGTAGATATATCCATGTTTATGCAGATAGTGGTGTAGATATTTCCATGTTTATAAAGATAGCAGTGCAGATATTTCCAAGTTTATTGAGATAGCGTTGGAGATATTTCCATGTTCATAGAGATAGCGGAGGAAATATTTCCTTGTTTGTACAGATAACGATGTAGATATTTCCATGTTTATGCAGATAGCCATGTAGATATTTCCATGTTTATAGGGATAGCGGTGTGGATATTTCCATATTCATACAGATAGCGGTGTAGATATTTCCATGTTTATACGGATAGCGGTGTAGGTATTTCCATGTTTATACAGACAGCGGTGTAGTTATTTCCATGTTTACACAGTTGACTGTGTACATGTTTCAATGTTTATACAGATGGCGGTGTAGATATTTCCATGTTTATAGAGATAGCGCTGTAGATATATCCATGTTTATACAGATAGCTGTGTAGATATTTCCATGTTTATAGAGGTAGCGGTGTAGATATTTCCATATTTATACAGGTAGCCGTGTAGATATTTCCATGTTTATTCAGATGGTGGTGTAGATATTTCCATGTTTATAAAACATAACGGTGTGTCTATTTCCATGTTTATACAGATGGCAGTGTGGATATTTCCATGTTTATACAGATAGCGGTGTAGATATTTCCATGTTTATACAGATGGTGGTGTAGTTATTTCCTTGTCGATACAGATAGCGGTGTAGATATTTCCATGTCTATACAGATAGCGGTGTAGATATTTCCATGTTTATACAGATAGCGGTGTAGATATTTATATCTTTATACAGATAGCGGTGGAGATATTTCCATGTTTGTACAGACGGCGGTGTAGATATTTCCATGTTTCTACAGATGACTGTGTAGATATTTCCAAATTTTTACAGATGGCGGTGTAGAGATTTCCATGTTTATGCAGATAGCAGTTTAGCTATTTCCATGTTTATACAGATAGCGATGTAGATATTTCCATGTATATAGAGATGGCTGTGTAGATATTTCCATGTTTATACAGATGGCAGTGTAGATATTTCCGTGTTTATACAGATAGTGGTGTGGATATTTCCATGTTTATAGAGATGACTGTGTACGTATTTCCATGTTTATACAGAAGGCGGTTTAGATATTTCCATATTTATAGAAATAGCCATGTAGATATTTCCATGTTTATACAGTTAACGGTGTAGACATTTCCATGTTTATAGAGATAGCGGTGTAGATATTTCCATATTTATACAGATAGCGATGTAGATATTTCCATGTTTATACAGATAGCGGTGTAGATGTTTCCATGTTTACACAGATAGCGGTGTAGGTATATCAATGTTTATACAGATCGTGGTGTAGATATTTCCATGTTTATACAGACAGCGGTGTAGATATTTCCATGTTTATATAGACAGCGGAGTAGATATTTCCATATTTACAGAAATATATGTGTAGATATTTCCATATTTGCACAGATTGCGGTGTAGATATTTCCACCTTTATACAGATATCGTTGTAGATATTTCCATGTTTATACAGATAACGGTATAGATATTTCCATCTTTATACAGATGACTGCAGATATTTCCATGTGTATACAGATGGCAGTGTAGATATTCCCATGTTTATGCAGATAGCGGTGTGGCTATTTCCATGTTTATAGAGATAGCGTTGAAGATATTTCCATGTTTATAGAGATGGCTATGAAGATATTTCCATGTTTATACAGATGGCAGTGTAGATATTTCCACGTTTATACAGATACTAGTGTAGATATTTCCATGTTTATACAGATGACTGTGTAGGTATTTCCATGTATATACAGATGGCAGTGTAGATATTTCCATGTTTATAGAGATAGCAGTGTAGTTATTTCCATGTTTATACAGATGGCAGTGTAGGTATTTCCATGTTTATGCAGAAGACGGTGTAGATATTTCCATGTTTTTAGAGATAGCCATATAGATATTTCCATGTTTATACAGATAGCAGTGAAGTCATTTCCATGTTTATAGAGATAGCGTTGAAAATATTTCCATATTTATACAGATAGCGGCGAAGATATTTAAATGTTTATACAGATAGTGGTGTAGATATTTCAATGTTTATACAGATTGCTTTGCAGATATTTCCATGTTTATACAGATTGTGGTGTGGATATTTCCATGTTTATTCAGATAGCAGTGTAGATATTTCCATGTTTATACAGATAGTGGTGTAGTTATTTCCAAGTTTACAGAGATAGAGGTGTAGATATTTCCATATTTGCACAGATTGCGGTGTAGATATTTCCATCCTCACACAGATTGCGTTGTACATATTTCCATGTTTACACAGACAGCTGTGTAGAAATTTCCATGTTTACACAGATAGTGTTGAAGATATTTCCATGATTACAGTGATTGCAGTGTACATATTTCCATGTTTATAAAGACAGCGGTTTAGATATTTCCATGTTTATACAGATAGCGGTGGAGATATTTCCATGTTTATATAGATAGCGCTGTAGATATTTGGATGTTTATACAGATAGCGGTGTAGATATTTCCATGTTTATACAGATAGCGGTGTTGATATTTCCATGTTTATACAGATAGCGGTGTAGATATTTCCATGTTTATAGAGATGGCAGTGTAGATATTTCCATGTTCATAGAGATAGCGTTGTTGACTTTTCCATGTTTATAGAGATAGCGGTGTGGATATTTCCATGTTTATACAGATAGGGGTGTAGATATTTCCATGTTTATATAGATAGCGGAGAAGATATTTCCATATTTACAGAGATAGATGTGTAGATATTTCCATATTTACACAGATTGCGGTGTAGATATTTCCACCCTTATACAGATAGATGTGTAGATATTTCCATGTTTACACAAATAACGGTGTAGATATTTCCATCTTTATACAGATGTCTTTGTAGATATTTCCATGCTTATACAGATGGCAGTGTAGTTATTTCCACGTTTATGCAGATAGCGGTGTGGCGATTTCCGTGTTTATAGAAGTAGCGTTGTAGATATTTCCATGTTTATAGAGATGGCTGTGTAGATATTTACATGTATATACAGATGGCAGTGTAGATATTTCCACGTTTATACAGATAGTGGTGTAGATGTTTCCATGTTTATACAGATGATTGTGTTGCTATTTCCATGTATATACAGATGGCAGTGTAGATATTTCCATGTTTATAGAGATAGCGGTGTAGTTATTTCCATGTTTATACAGATGGCAGTGTAGATATTTTCATGTTTATACAGAACGCGGTGTAGACATTTCCATGTTTATAGAGATAGGGGTGTAGATATTTCCATATTTACACAGATAGCGGAGTGGATATTTCCATGTTTATACAGATAGCAGTGTAGATAATTCCATGTTTATACAGATAGCGCTGGAGATATTTTCAAGTTTATACAGATAGTGGTGGACATATTTTCATGTTTATAGAGATGGCTGTGTAGATTTTTCCAAGTTTATACAGATATCAGTGTCGATATTTCCGTGTTTATACAGATAGCGATGCAGGTATTTCCATGTTTGTAGAGACAGCGGTGTAGATATTTCGAAGTTTATGCAGGTAGTGGTGTAGATATTTCCATGTTAACAGAGATAGCGGTGAAGATATTTCCATGTTTATTAAGAAAGCGTTGTAGATATTTGTATGTTTATTCAGATGGTGGTGTAGATTTTTCCATGTTTATAAAGATAGCGGTGTGGCAATTACCATGTTTATTCAGATGGCAGGGTAGATATATCCATGTTTATGCAGATAGTGGTGTAGATATTTCCATGTTTATAAAGATAGCAGTGCAGATATTTCCAAGTTTATTGAGATAGCGTTGGAGATATTTCCATGTTCATAGAGATAGCGGAGGAAATATTTCCTTGTTTGTACAGATAACGATGTAGATATTTCCATGTTTATGCAGATAGCCATGTAGATATTTCCATGTTTATAGGGATAGCGGTGTGGATATTTCCATATTCATACAGATAGCGGTGTAGATATTTCCATGTTTATACGGATAGCGGTGTAGGTATTTCCATGTTTATACAGACAGCGGTGTAGTTATTTCCATGTTTACACAGTTGACTGTGTACATGTTTCAATGTTTATACAGATGGCGGTGTAGATATTTCCATGTTTATAGAGATAGCGCTGTAGATATATCCATGTTTATACAGATAGCTGTGTAGATATTTCCATGTTTATAGAGGTAGCGGTGTAGATATTTCCATATTTATACAGGTAGCCGTGTAGATATTTCCATGTTTATTCAGATGGTGGTGTAGATATTTCCATGTTTATAAAACATAACGGTGTGTCTATTTCCATGTTTATACAGATGGCAGTGTGGATATTTCCATGTTTATACAGATAGCGGTGTAGATATTTCCATGTTTATACAGATGGTGGTGTAGTTATTTCCTTGTCGATACAGATAGCGGTGTAGATATTTCCATGTCTATACAGATAGCGGTGTAGATATTTCCATGTTTATACAGATAGCGGTGTAGATATTTATATCTTTATACAGATAGCGGTGGAGATATTTCCATGTTTGTACAGACGGCGGTGTAGATATTTCCATGTTTCTACAGATGACTGTGTAGATATTTCCAAATTTTTACAGATGGCGGTGTAGAGATTTCCATGTTTATGCAGACAGCAGTTTAGCTATTTCCATGTTTATACAGATAGCGATGTAGATATTTCCATGTATATAGAGATGGCTGTGTAGATATTTCCATGTTTATACAGATGGCAGTGTAGATATTTCCGTGTTTATACAGATAGTGGTGTGGATATTTCCATGTTTATAGAGATGACTGTGTACGTATTTCCATGTTTATACAGAAGGCGGTTTAGATATTTCCATATTTATAGAAATAGCCATGTAGATATTTCCATGTTTATACAGTTAACGGTGTAGACATTTCCATGTTTATAGAGATAGCGGTGTAGATATTTCCATATTTATACAGATAGCGATGTAGATATTTCCATGTTTATACAGATAGCGGTGTAGATGTTTCCATGTTTACACAGATAGCGGTGTAGGTATATCAATGTTTATACAGATCGTGGTGTAGATATTTCCATGTTTATACAGACAGCGGTGTAGATATTTCCATGTTTATATAGACAGCGGAGTAGATATTTCCATATTTACAGAAATATATGTGTAGATATTTCCATATTTGCACAGATTGCGGTGTAGATATTTCCACCTTTATACAGATATCGTTGTAGATATTTCCATGTTTATACAGATAACGGTATAGATATTTCCATCTTTATACAGATGACTCTGCAGATATTTCCATGTGTATACAGATGGCAGTGTAGATATTTCCATGTTTATGCAGATAGCGGTGTGGCTATTTCCATGTTTATAGAGATAGCGTTGAAGATATTTCCATGTTTATAGAGATGGCTATGAAGATATTTCCATGTTTATACAGATGGCAGTGTAGATATTTCCACGTTTATACAGATACTAGTGTAGATATTTCCATGTTTATACAGATGACTGTGTAGGTATTTCCATGTATATACAGATGGCAGTGTAGATATTTCCATGTTTATAGAGATAGCAGTGTAGTTATTTCCATGTTTATACAGATGGCAGTGTAGGTATTTCCATGTTTATGCAGAAGACGGTGTAGATATTTCCATGTTTTTAGAGATAGCCATATAGATATTTCCATGTTTATACAGATAGCAGTGAAGTCATTTCCATGTTTATAGAGATAGCGTTGAAAATATTTCCATATTTATACAGATAGCGGCGAAGATATTTAAATGTTTATACAGATAGTGGTGTAGATATTTCAATGTTTATACAGATTGCTGTGCAGATATTTCCATGTTTATACAGATTGTGGTGTGGATATTTCCATGTTTATTCAGATAGCAGTGTAGATATTTCCATGTTTATACAGATAGTGGTGTAGTTATTTCCAAGTTTACAGAGATAGAGGTGTAGATATTTCCATATTTGCACAGATTGCGGTGTAGATATTTCCATCCTCACACAGATTGCGTTGTACATATTTCCATGTTTACACAGACAGCTGTGTAGAAATTTCCATGTTTACACAGATAGTGTTGAAGATATTTCCATGATTACAGTGATTGCAGTGTACATATTTCCATGTTTATAAAGACAGCGGTTTAGATATTTCCATGTTTATACAGATAGCGGTGGAGATATTTCCATGTTTATATAGATAGCGCTGTAGATATTTGGATGTTTATACAGATAGCGGTGTAGATATTTCCATGTTTATACAGATAGCGGTGTTGATATTTCCATGTTTATAGAGATTGCGGTGTAGATATTTCCATGTTTATACAGATAGCAGTGTAGATATTCCCATGTTTATAAAGATAGCGGTGTAGACATATCCATGTTTATAGAGATCGCGGTGTAGCTATTTCCATGTTCATACAGATAGCGTTGAAGATCTGTATACGGTGAAGATATTTCCATGTTTTTAGTGATAGCCATGTAGATATTTCCATGTATATACAGATAGCGGTGTTGACATTTCCATGTTTATAGAGATAGCGGTGTAGATATTTCCATATTTATACAGATAGCGGAGTAGACATTTCCATGTTTATACAAATAGCAGTGTAGGTATTTCCATGTTTATACAGACTGTGGTGTAGATATTTCCATGTTTATACAGATAGCGGTGTAGATATTTCCATGTTTATACAGATGGTGGTGTAGATATTTCCAAGTTTACAGAGACTGCGGTGTAGATATTTCCATCTTCACAAAGATTGCTGTGTACATATTTCCATGTTTACACAGACAGCTGTGTAGGTATTTCCCTGTTTACACAGACAGTGTTGTAGATATTTCCATGTTTATAGAGATTGCATTGTAGATATTTCCAGGTTTATATATATAGCGGTGTAGATATTTCCATGTTTATACAGATAGCGCTGTAGGTATTTGCATGTTCATGCAGATAGCGGTGTAGATATTTCCATGTTTACAGAGGCAGAGGTGTAGATATTTCCATATTCACACAGATTGCGGTGTACATATTTCCATGTTTAGATAGACAGCTGTGAAGATATTTCCATGTTTACACAGATAGTGTTGTAGATATTTCCATGCTTATAGAGATTGCAGTGTAGATATTTCCATGTTTATAAAAATAGCGGTGTAGATATTTCCATGTTTATGCAGATAGCGGTGGAGATATTTCCAAGTTTATATAGATAGGGCTGTAGATATTTGCGTGTTTATACAGATAGCGGTATAGATATTTCCATGTTTATACAGATAGCAGTGTAGATATTTCCATGTTTATACAGATAGCAATTTAGATATTTGAATGTTTTTACAGATAGCGGTCTAGATATTTCCATGTTTATACAGATAACGGTGTAGATATTTCCATGTTTACACAGATAGCGGTGTAGATAATTCCATGTTTATACAGATAGCGGTGGAGATATTTTCAAGTTTAGACAGAAAGCGGTGGACATTTTTTCATGTTTATAGAGATGGCAGTGTAGATATTTCCAAATTTATACAGATAGCGGTGTCGATATTTTCGTGTTTACACAGATAGCGGTGCAGGCATTTCCATGTTTGTAGAGACAGCGGTGTAGATATTTCCATGTTTTCACAGATGGGGGTATAGATATTTCCATGTTTATACAGATGACTCTGTGGATATTTCCATGTTTTTTACAGATAGCTGTGTAGATATTTCCATGTTTATACAGACTGTGGCGTAGTTATTTCCATGTTTATACAGGTAGCGGTGTAGATATTTCCATGTTTATAAAGATAGTGGTGTAGATATCTCCATGTTTACAGAGACAGAGGTGTAGTTATTTCCATCTTGACACAGATTGCGGTGTACATATTTCCATGTTTACACAGACAGCTGTGTAGGTATTTCCATGTTTACACAGACAGTGTTGTAGATATTTCCATGTTTATAGAGATTGCAGTGTAGATATTTCCAGGTTTAGACATATAGCGGTGTAGATATTTCCATGTTTATAGAGATAGCGGTGTAGTTATTTCAATGTGTATAGAGATAGCGGTGTAGATGTTTCCATGTTTATACTGATGGCTGTGTAGATATTTCCACGTGTAAAGAGATGGCAGTGTACATATTTCCATGTTTATAGTGATGGTGCTGGAGATATTTCCATGTTTATACAGATGAATGTGTAGATATTTCCATGTTTGTACAGATGGCGGTGTAGAAATTTCCATGTTTATACAGATAGTGGTATAGATATTTCCATGTTTACAGAGATAGCGGTGAAGGTATTTCCATGTGTATAGTGATGGCAGTGTAGATATTTCCAAGTTTACAGTGATGGTGGTGGAGATATTTCCATGTTTATACGGATGACTGTGTAGATATTTCCATGTTTATACAGATGGCGGTGTAGATATTTCCATGCTTACAGAGATAGCGGTGTAGATATTTCCATGTTGATACAGAAATCGGTGCAGATATTTCCATGTTCACAGAGATAGCGGTGTAGATATTTCCATGTTTATACACATAGCGGTGTAGACATTTTCATGTTTATACAGATGGCGGTTAAGATATTTCCATGTTTATACAGATAGCGGTGTAGATATTTCCATGTTTATACAGATAGCGGTGTAGATAATTCCATGTGTATACAGATAGCGGTGGAGATATTTTCAAGTTTATACAGATAGTGGTGGACATATTTTCATGTTTATAGAGATGGCAGTGTAGATTTTTCCAAGTTTATACAGATATCAGTGTCGATATTTCCGTGTTTATACAGATAGCGCTGCAGGTATTTCCATGTTTGTAGAGACAGCGGTGTAGATATTTCCATGTTTTTACAGATGGGGGTGTAGATATTTCCATGTTTATACAGATGACTGTGTGGATATTTCCATGTTTTTTACAGATTGCGGTGTAAATATTTCCATGTTACGCAGATAGCGGTGTGGATATTTCCATGTTTATACAGATAGCGGTGTAGATATTTCCATGTTTATACAGATAGCGGTGTAGATATTTCCATGTTTATACAAATGGCCGTGTAGATATTTCCATGTTCATGAAGATGGCAGTGTAGATATTTCCATGTTTATAGAGATAGCGGTGTAGATATTTAGATGTTTACAGAGATAGCGGTGTAGATATTTCCATTTTTGCACAGTTTGCGGTGTAGATATTTCCATCTTTACACAGATAGCGGTGTAGATATTTCCAAGTTTACACCGATACTGTGTAGATATTTCCAAGTTTACACAGATAACTTTGTGGAGATCTCCATGTTTATACAGATAGCGGTGTAGATAATTCCATGTTTATACAGATATTGTTGCAGATATTTCCATGTTTATACGGATAGCGGTGTAGGTATTTCCATGTTTATACAGACAGCGGTGTAGTTATTTCCATGTTTACACAGTTGACTGTGTACATGTTTCAATGTTTATACAGATGGCGGTGTAGATATTTCCATGTTTATAGAGATAGCGCTGTAGATATATCCATGTTTATACAGATAGCTGTGTAGATATTTCCATGTTTATAGAGGTAGCGGTGTAGATATTTCCATATTTATACAGGTAGCCGTGTAGATATTTCCATGTTTATTCAGATGGTGGTGTAGATATTTCCATGTTTATAAAACATAACGGTGTGTCTATTTCCATGTTTATACAGATGGCAGTGTGGATATTTCCATGTTTATACAGATAGCGGTGTAGATATTTCCATGTTTATACAGATGGTGGTGTAGTTATTTCCTTGTCGATACAGATAGCGGTGTAGATATTTCCATGTCTATACAGATAGCGGTGTAGATATTTCCATGTTTATACAGATAGCGGTGTAGATATTTATATCTTTATACAGATAGCGGTGGAGATATTTCCATGTTTGTACAGACGGCGGTGTAGATATTTCCATGTTTCTACAGATGACTGTGTAGATATTTCCAAATTTTTACAGATGGCGGTGTAGAGATTTCCATGTTTATGCAGACAGCAGTTTAGCTATTTCCATGTTTATACAGATAGCGATGTAGATATTTCCATGTATATAGAGATGGCTGTGTAGATATTTCCATGTTTATACAGATGGCAGTGTAGATATTTCCGTGTTTATACAGATAGTGGTGTGGATATTTCCATGTTTATAGAGATGACTGTGTACGTATTTCCATGTTTATACAGAAGGCGGTTTAGATATTTCCATATTTATAGAAATAGCCATGTAGATATTTCCATGTTTATACAGTTAACGGTGTAGACATTTCCATGTTTATAGAGATAGCGGTGTAGATATTTCCATATTTATACAGATAGCGATGTAGATATTTCCATGTTTATACAGATAGCGGTGTAGATGTTTCCATGTTTACACAGATAGCGGTGTAGGTATATCAATGTTTATACAGATCGTGGTGTAGATATTTCCATGTTTATACAGACAGCGGTGTAGATATTTCCATGTTTATATAGACAGCGGAGTAGATATTTCCATATTTACAGAAATATATGTGTAGATATTTCCATATTTGCACAGATTGCGGTGTAGATATTTCCACCTTTATACAGATATCGTTGTAGATATTTCCATGTTTATACAGATAACGGTATAGATATTTCCATCTTTATACAGATGACTCTGCAGATATTTCCATGTGTATACAGATGGCAGTGTAGATATTTCCATGTTTATGCAGATAGCGGTGTGGCTATTTCCATGTTTATAGAGATAGCGTTGAAGATATTTCCATGTTTATAGAGATGGCTATGAAGATATTTCCATGTTTATACAGATGGCAGTGTAGATATTTCCACGTTTATACAGATACTAGTGTAGATATTTCCATGTTTATACAGATGACTGTGTAGGTATTTCCATGTATATACAGATGGCAGTGTAGATATTTCCATGTTTATAGAGATAGCAGTGTAGTTATTTCCATGTTTATACAGATGGCAGTGTAGGTATTTCCATGTTTATGCAGAAGACGGTGTAGATATTTCCATGTTTTTAGAGATAGCCATATAGATATTTCCATGTTTATACAGATAGCAGTGAAGTCATTTCCATGTTTATAGAGATAGCGTTGAAAATATTTCCATATTTATACAGATAGCGGCGAAGATATTTAAATGTTTATACAGATAGTGGTGTAGATATTTCAATGTTTATACAGATTGCTGTGCAGATATTTCCATGTTTATACAGATTGTGGTGTGGATATTTCCATGTTTATTCAGATAGCAGTGTAGATATTTCCATGTTTATACAGATAGTGGTGTAGTTATTTCCAAGTTTACAGAGATAGAGGTGTAGATATTTCCATATTTGCACAGATTGCGGTGTAGATATTTCCATCCTCACACAGATTGCGTTGTACATATTTCCATGTTTACACAGACAGCTGTGTAGAAATTTCCATGTTTACACAGATAGTGTTGAAGATATTTCCATGATTACAGTGATTGCAGTGTACATATTTCCATGTTTATAAAGACAGCGGTTTAGATATTTCCATGTTTATACAGATAGCGGTGGAGATATTTCCATGTTTATATAGATAGCGCTGTAGATATTTGGATGTTTATACAGATAGCGGTGTAGATATTTCCATGTTTATACAGATAGCGGTGTTGATATTTCCATGTTTATACAGATAGCGGTGTAGATATTTCCATGTTTATAGAGATTGCGGTGTAGATATTTCCATGTTTATACAGATAGCAGTGTAGATATTCCCATGTTTATAAAGATAGCGGTGTAGACATATCCATGTTTATAGAGATCGCGGTGTAGCTATTTCCATGTTCATACAGATAGCGTTGAAGATCTGTATACGGTGAAGATATTTCCATGTTTTTAGTGATAGCCATGTAGATATTTCCATGTATATACAGATAGCGGTGTTGACATTTCCATGTTTATAGAGATAGCGGTGTAGATATTTCCATATTTATACAGATAGCGGAGTAGACATTTCCATGTTTATACAAATAGCAGTGTAGGTATTTCCATGTTTATACAGACTGTGGTGTAGATATTTCCATGTTTATACAGATAGCGGTGTAGATATTTCCATGTTTATACAGATGGTGGTGTAGATATTTCCAAGTTTACAGAGACTGCGGTGTAGATATTTCCATCTTCACAAAGATTGCTGTGTACATATTTCCATGTTTACACAGACAGCTGTGTAGGTATTTCCCTGTTTACACAGACAGTGTTGTAGATATTTCCATGTTTATAGAGATTGCATTGTAGATATTTCCAGGTTTATATATATAGCGGTGTAGATATTTCCATGTTTATACAGATAGCGCTGTAGGTATTTGCATGTTCATGCAGATAGCGGTGTAGATATTTCCATGTTTACAGAGGCAGAGGTGTAGATATTTCCATATTCACACAGATTGCGGTGTACATATTTCCATGTTTAGATAGACAGCTGTGAAGATATTTCCATGTTTACACAGATAGTGTTGTAGATATTTCCATGCTTATAGAGATTGCAGTGTAGATATTTCCATGTTTATAAAAATAGCGGTGTAGATATTTCCATGTTTATGCAGATAGCGGTGGAGATATTTCCAAGTTTATATAGATAGGGCTGTAGATATTTGCGTGTTTATACAGATAGCGGTATAGATATTTCCATGTTTATACAGATAGCAGTGTAGATATTTCCATGTTTATACAGATAGCAATTTAGATATTTGAATGTTTTTACAGATAGCGGTCTAGATATTTCCATGTTTATACAGATAACGGTGTAGATATTTCCATGTTTACACAGATAGCGGTGTAGATAATTCCATGTTTATACAGATAGCGGTGGAGATATTTTCAAGTTTAGACAGAAAGCGGTGGACATTTTTTCATGTTTATAGAGATGGCAGTGTAGATATTTCCAAATTTATACAGATAGCGGTGTCGATATTTTCGTGTTTACACAGATAGCGGTGCAGGCATTTCCATGTTTGTAGAGACAGCGGTGTAGATATTTCCATGTTTTCACAGATGGGGGTATAGATATTTCCATGTTTATACAGATGACTCTGTGGATATTTCCATGTTTTTTACAGATAGCTGTGTAGATATTTCCATGTTTATACAGACTGTGGCGTAGTTATTTCCATGTTTATACAGGTAGCGGTGTAGATATTTCCATGTTTATAAAGATAGTGGTGTAGATATCTCCATGTTTACAGAGACAGAGGTGTAGTTATTTCCATCTTGACACAGATTGCGGTGTACATATTTCCATGTTTACACAGACAGCTGTGTAGGTATTTCCATGTTTACACAGACAGTGTTGTAGATATTTCCATGTTTATAGAGATTGCAGTGTAGATATTTCCAGGTTTAGACATATAGCGGTGTAGATATTTCCATGTTTATAGAGATAGCGGTGTAGTTATTTCAATGTGTATAGAGATAGCGGTGTAGATGTTTCCATGTTTATACTGATGGCTGTGTAGATATTTCCACGTGTAAAGAGATGGCAGTGTACATATTTCCATGTTTATAGTGATGGTGCTGGAGATATTTCCATGTTTATACAGATGACTGTGTAGATATTTCCATGTTTGTACAGATGGCGGTGTAGAAATTTCCATGTTTATACAGATAGTGGTATAGATATTTCCATGTTTACAGAGATAGCGGTGAAGGTATTTCCATGTGTATAGTGATGGCAGTGTAGATATTTCCAAGTTTACAGTGATGGTGGTGGAGATATTTCCATGTTTATACGGATGACTGTGTAGATATTTCCATGTTTATACAGATGGCGGTGTAGATATTTCCATGCTTACAGAGATAGCGGTGTAGATATTTCCATGTTGATACAGAAATCGGTGCAGATATTTCCATGTTCACAGAGATAGCGGTGTAGATATTTCCATGTTTATACACATAGCGGTGTAGACATTTTCATGTTTATACAGATGGCGGTTAAGATATTTCCATGTTTATACAGATAGCGGTGTAGATATTTCCATGTTTATACAGATAGCGGTGTAGATAATTCCATGTGTATACAGATAGCGGTGGAGATATTTTCAAGTTTATACAGATAGTGGTGGACATATTTTCATGTTTATAGAGATGGCAGTGTAGATTTTTCCAAGTTTATACAGATATCAGTGTCGATATTTCCGTGTTTATACAGATAGCGCTGCAGGTATTTCCATGTTTGTAGAGACAGCGGTGTAGATATTTCCATGTTTTTACAGATGGGGGTGTAGATATTTCCATGTTTATACAGATGACTGTGTGGATATTTCCATGTTTTTTACAGATTGCGGTGTAAATATTTCCATGTTACGCAGATAGCGGTGTGGATATTTCCATGTTTATACAGATAGCGGTGTAGATATTTCCATGTTTATACAGATAGCGGTGTAGATATTTCCATGTTTATACAAATGGCCGTGTAGATATTTCCATGTTCATGAAGATGGCAGTGTAGATATTTCCATGTTTATAGAGATAGCGGTGTAGATATTTAGATGTTTACAGAGATAGCGGTGTAGATATTTCCATTTTTGCACAGTTTGCGGTGTAGATATTTCCATCTTTACACAGATAGCGGTGTAGATATTTCCAAGTTTACACCGATACTGTGTAGATATTTCCAAGTTTACACAGATAACTTTGTGGAGATCTCCATGTTTATACAGATAGCGGTGTAGATAATTCCATGTTTATACAGATATTGTTGCAGATATTTCCATGTTTATACTGATAGCGGTGAAGATATTTCCATGTTTACACAGAGAGTGATGTGGACATTTCCATCTTTATACAGATAGCGGTGTGGATATTTCCATGTTTATACAGATAGCGGTGTAGATATTTCCATGTTTATACAGATAACGGTGTAGATATTTCCATGTTTATACAGATAGCGGTGGAGATATTTCCAAGTTTACAGAGATAGCGGTGTAGATATTTCCATCTTTGCACAGATTGTGGTGTAGGTATTTCCATCTTTACACTGATAGCATTGTAGATATTTCCATGTTTACACAGATAGCTGTGTAGATATTTCCATGTTTATAAAGATAGCGGAGTAGATATTTCCATGTTTATAGAGATAGCGGTGTAGTTATTTCAATGTGTATAGAGATAGCGGTGTAGATGTTTCCATGTTTATACTGATGGCTGTGTAGATATTTCCATGTGTAAAGAGATGGCAGTGTACATATTTCCATGTTTATAGTGATGGTGCTGGAGATATTTCCATGTTTATACAGATGACTGTGTAGATATTTCCATGTTTATACAGATGGCGGTGTAGAAATTTCCATGTTTATACAGATAGTGGTATAGATATTTCCATGTTTACAGTGATAGCGGTGAAGGTATTTCCATGTGTATAGTGATGGCAGTGTAGATATTTCCAAGTTTACAGTGATGGTGGTGGAGATATTTCCATGTTTATACGGATGACAGTGTAGATATTTCCATGTTTATACAGATGGCAGTGTAGATTTTTCCATGTTTACAGAGATAGCGGTGTAGATATTTCCATGTTGATACAGAAATCGGTGCAGATATTTCCATGTTCACAGAGATAGCGGTGTAGATATTTCCATGTTTATACACATAGCGGTGTAGATATTTTCATGTTTATACAGATAGCTGTTAAGATATTTCCATGTTTATACAGATAGCGGTTTAGATATTTCCATCTTTGCACAGATAGCCGTGTAGATATTTTCATGTTTACACAGATAGCTCTGTAGATATTTCCATGTTTTCACTGAGAGCATTGTAGATATTTCCATGTTTATAGAGATAGCGGTTATGATATTTCCATGTTTATACAGATAGCGGTAGAGATATTTCATATTTATAGAGATAGCGGTGTAGATATTTCCATATTTAAACAGATAGCGTTGTAGATATTTCCATGTTTATACAGATAGCAGTGGAGATATTTCCATGTTTTTACAGATAGCAATGTAGATATTTCCATGTTTTCACAGCGGTGTAGATATTTCCATGTTCATACAGATAGCGGTGTAGATATTTCCATGTTTATACAGATAGCGATGTAGATATTTCCATGTTTATACAAATGGCCGTGTAGATATTTCCATGTTCATGAAGATGGCAGTGTAGATATTTCCATGTTTATAGAGATAGCGGTGTAGATATTTAGATGTTTACAGAGATAGCGTTGTAGATATTTCCATCTTTACACAGATAGCGGTGTAGATATTTACAAGTTTACACCGATACTGTGTAGATATTTCCAAGTTTACACAGATAACTTTGTGGAGATCTCCATGTTTATACAGATAGCGGTGTAGATATTTCCATGTTTATACAGATAGCGTTGCAGATATTTCCATGTTTATACAGATAGCGGTGATGATATTTCCATGTTTACACAGATAGTGATGTGGACATTTCCATCTTTATACAGATAGCGGTGTGGATATTTCCATGTTTATACAGATAGCGGTGAAGATATTTCCATGTTTATACAGATAGCGGTGGAGATATTTCCAAGTTTACAGAGATAGCGGTGTAGATATTTCCATCTTTGCACAGATTGTGGTGTAGGTATTTCCATCTTTACAGTGATAGCATTGTAGATATTTCCATGTTTACACAGATAGCTGTGTAGATATTTCCATGTTTATAAACATACCGGAGTAGATATTTCCATGTTTATAGAGATAGCGGTGTAGTTATTTCAATGTGTACAGAGATAGCGGTGTAGATGTTTCCATGTTTATACTGATGGCTGTGTTGATATTTCCATGTGTAAAGAGATGGCAGTGTACATATTTCCATGTTTATAGTGATGGTGCTGGAGATATTTCCATGTTTATACAGATGACTGTGTAGATATTTCCATGTTTGTACAGATGGCGGTGTAGAAATTTCCATGTTTATAGAGATAGTGGTATAGATATTTCCATGTTTACAGAGATAGCGGTGAAGGTATTTCCATGCGTATAGTGATGGCAGTGTAGATATTTCCAAGTTTACAGTGATGGTGATGGAGATATTTCCATGTTTATACGGATGACTGTGTAGATATTTCCATGTTTATACAGATGGCGGTGTAGATATTTCCATGTTTACAGAGATAGCGGTGTAGATATTTCCATGTTGATACAGAAATCGGTGCAGATATTTCCATGTTCACAGAGATAGCGGGGTAGATATTTCCATGTTTATACACATAGCGGTGTAGATATTTTCATGTTTATACAGATGGTGGTTAAGATATTTCCATGTTTATACAGATAGCGGGGTAGATATTTCCATCTTTGCACAGATAGCCGTGTAGATATTTTCATGTTTACACAGATAGCTGTGTAGATATTTCCATGTTTTCACTGAGAGCATTGTAGATATTTCCATGTTTATAGAGATAGCGGTTAAGATATTTCCATGTTTATACAGATAGCGGTATAGATATTTCATATTTATAGAGATTGCGGTGTAGATATTTCCATATTTAAACAGATAGCGTTGTAGATATTTCCATGTTTATACAGATAGCAGTGGAGATATTTCTATGTTTTTACAGATTGCAATGTAGATATTTCCATGTTTACACAGCGGTGTAGATATTTCCATGTTTATAGAGATAGCGGTGAAGATATTTCCATGTTTATACAGATGGCAGTGTAGATATTTCCATGTGTGTACCGATGTCATTGTAGATATTTCCAAGTTGATAGAGATGGTGGTGTAGATATTTGCATGTTTTTACAGATGACTGTGTAGATATTTGCATGTTTATACAGGTGGCGGTGTAGATTTTCCATGTTTATAGGGAAAGCGGTGAAGATATTTCCGTGTTTATACAGATAGCGATGTACATATTTCCATGTTATAGAGATAACGGTGTAGGTATTTCCATGTTTATACAGATAGCGGAGTAGATATTTCTATGTTTATACAGATGGCCGTGTAGGTATTTCCATGTTCTTGAAGATGGCAGTTTAGATATTTCCATGTTTATAGAGATAGCGGTGTAGATATTTAGATGTTTACAGAGATAGCGGTGTAGATATTTCCATTTTTGCACAGATTGCGGTGTAGATATTTCCATCTTTACGCAGATAGAGGTGTAGCTATTTCCAAGTTTACACAGATACTGTGTAGGTATTTCCAAGTTTACACAGATAACGTTGTAGAGATCTCCATGTTTATACATATAGCGGTGTAGATATTTCCATGTTTATACAGATAGCGTTGCAGACCTTTCCATGTTTATACAGATAGCAGTGAAGATATTTCCATGTTTACACAGATAGTGATGTGGATATTTCCATTTTTATTCAGATAGCGGTGAGGAGATTTCCATGTTTATACAGATAGCGGTGTAGATATTTCCATGTTTATACAGATAGCGGTGTAGATATTTCCATGTTTATACAGATAGTGGTGGAGATATTTCCAAGTTTACAGAGATAGCGGTGTAGATATTACCATCTTTGCACAGATTGTGCAGTAGGTATTTCCATCTTTACACTGAGAGCATTGTAGATATTTCCATGTTTACACAGATAGCTGTGTAGATATTTCCAATTTTATAAAGATACCGGTGTAGATATTTCCATGTTTATAGAGATAGCATGGTAGTTATTTCAATGTGTATAGAGATAGCGGTGTAGATGTTTCTATGTTTATACTGATGGCTGTGTAGATATTTCCATGTGTAAAGAGATGGCAGTGTACATATTTCCATGTTTATAGTGATGTTGGTGGAGATATTTCCCTGTTTATACAGATGTCTGTGTAGATATTTCCACGTTTATACAGATAGCGTTGTAGATATTTCCATGTTTATACAGATAGCAGTGTAGATATTTCCATGTTTTTACAGATAGCAATGTAGATATTTGCATGTTTACACAGCGGTGTATATATTTCCATGTTTATAGAGATAGCAGTGAAGGAATTTCCATGTTTATACATATGTCTGTGTAGATATTTCCATGTGTATACAGATGGCATTGTAGATAATTCCAAGTTTATAGAGATGGTGGTGTAGATATTTGCATGTTTTTACAGATGACTGTGTAGATATTTGCATGTTTATACAGGTGGCGTTGTAGATTTTCCATGTTTATAGGGAAAGCGGCGCAGATATTTCCATATTTATACAGATAGCGATGTACATATTTCCAAGTTTATAGAGATAGCGGTGAAGATATTACCATGTTTATATAGTTAGCGGTGTAGATATTACCATGTTTATACAGATAGCGGTGTGGATATTTCCTCATTTATACAGATAGTATTGTTGATATTTCCATGTTTATACAGATGTCGGTGAAGGTATTTCCATGTTTATAGAGATGGCAGTGTAGGTATTTCCATGTTTATAAAGGTAGCTGTGTAGATATTTCCATGTTTATACAGAGAGCGGTGCAGATATTTCCATGTTTACACAGATAGCACTGTAGATATTTCCATGTTTATACAGCTTGCAGTGGAGATATTTCCATCTTTATGCAGATGGCAATGTAGATATTTCCATGTTTGTACGGATAGCAGTGTAGATAATTCTATGTTTATAAAGATGGAGATGTAGATATATCCATGTTTATAAAGATAGCCGTGTAGAAATTTCCATGTTTATACAGGGAGCTGTGTAGATATTTCCATGTTTTAGAGATAGCAGTGTAGGTATTTCCATATTTATACAGATAGCGGTGTAGATATTTCCATGTTTATACAGATGGCGGTGTAGATATTTCCATGTTTATACAGATGGTGGTGTAGACATTTCCATGTTGATACAGATAGTGGTATAGATATTTCCATGTTTACAGAGATAGCGGTGTAGGTATTTCCATGTGTATAGAGATGGCAGTGTAGATATTTCCAAGTTTATAGTGATGGTGGTGGAGATATTTCCTTGTTTATACAGATGACTCTGTAGATATTTCCATGTTTATACATTTGGCGGTGTAGATACTTCCATGTTTATCGAGATAGCTGTGAAGATATTTCCATGTTGATACAGAAATCGGTGCAGATATTTCCATGTTCACAGAGATAGCGGTGTAGATATTTCCATGTTTATACAGATATCGGTGTAGATATTTCCATACTTATACAGATGCCGGTGTAGATATTTTCGTGTTTATACAGATAGCAGTGTAGATATTTCCATGTTTACATAGATAGAGTTGTAGATATTTCCATGTTTGTACAGATAGCGGTGTAGATATGTCCATGTTTATACACATAGCGGTGTAGATATTTCAATGTTTATACAGATAGCGGTGAAGATATTTCCATGTTTATACAGATAGCGGTGTAGATATTTCCATCTTTGCACAGATAGCGGTGTAGATATTTTCATGTTTACACAGATAGCTGTGTAGATATTTCCATGTTTACACAGATAGCATTGTAGATATTTCCATGTTTATAGAGATATCAGTTAAGATATTTTCATGTTTATACAGATAATGATATAGATATTTGGTATTTATAGAGATAGCCGTGTAGATATTTCCATATTTAAACAGATAGCGTTGTAGATATTTCCATGTTTATACAGATAGTGGTGGAGATATTTCCATGTTTTTACAGATAGCAATGTGGATATTTTCATGTTTACACAGCGGTGTAGATATTTCCATGTTTATAGAGATAGCGCTGAAGATATTTCCATGTTTATACAGATGGCTGTGTAGATATATCCATGTGTATAGAGATGGCATTGTAGATATTTCCAAGTTTATATAGATGGTGGTGTAGATATTTGCATGTTTTTACAGATGACTGTGTAGATATTTGCATGTTTATACAGGTGGCGGTGTAGATTTTCCATGTTTATAGGGAAAGCGGCGCAGATATTTCCATGTTTATACAGATAGCGATGTACATATTTCCATGTTTATAGAGATAGCGATGTAGATATTTCCATGTTTATACAGATAGCGGAGTAGATATTTCCAAGTTTATACAGATGGCCGTGTAGATATTTCCATGTTCATGAAGATGGCAGTGTAGATATTTCCATGTTTATAGAGATAGCGGTGTAGATATTTAGATGTTTACAGAGATAGCGGTGTAGATATTTCCATTTTTGCACAGATTGCGGTGTAGATATTTCCATGTTTACGCAGATAGCGGTGTAGCTATTTCCAAGTTTACACAGATACTGTGTAGATATTTCCAAGTTTACACAGATAACGTTGTGGAGATCTCCATGTTTATACAGATGGCAGTGTAGATATTTCCATGTTTACACAGATAGCGTTGTAGGTATTTCCATATATATGCAGATAGCGGTGTAGATATTTCCATGTGTATACAGATAGCGGTGAAGATATTTCCATGTTTATAGAGACACCGGTGTTGATATTACCATGTTATAGAGATAGCAGTGTAGATATTTCCATGTTTATACAGAAACCAGTGCAGATATTTCCATGTTTATAGAGATAGCCGTGTAGATATTTCCATGATTATACAGATAGCGGTGTAGAGATTTCCATGTTTATACAGATAGTGGTGTAGATATTTCCATGTTTATACAGATAGCGGTGGAGATATTTCCATGTTTATACAGATAGCAGTGCAGATATTTCCATGTTTACAGAGATAGCGGTGTAGATATTTCCATTTTTGCACAGATTGCGGTGAAGATATTTCCATATTTACACAGATAGCGGTGAAGATATTTCCAAGTTTACACAAATAGCTGTGCAGATATTTCCATGTTTACACAGATAGCGTTGTAGTTATTTCTATGTATATGCAGATAGCGGTTTAGATATTTCCATGTGTATACAGATAGCGGTGTAGATATTTCCATGCTTACAGAGATACCGGTGTTGATATTACCATGTTTATAGAGATAGCAGTGTAGATAATTCCATATTTCATCAGATAGCTTTGTAGATATTTCCATGTTTATACAGATGGTGGTGCAGATATTTCCATGTTTATAGAGATGGCATTGTAGATATTTCCATGTTTATACAGATAGCGGGGTAGATAGTTCCATGTTTATACAGAGAGCGGTGCAGTTATTTCCATGTTTACACAGATAGCGGTGTAGATATTTCCATCTTTGTACAGATAGCGTTGTAGATATTTCCATGTTTACACTGATAGCTGTGTAGAAATTTCCATGTTTACACAGATAGCGTTGTAGATATTTCCATGTTTATAGAGGTAGCCGTGTAGATATTTCCATATTTATACAGATAGCGGTGTAGCTATTTCCATGTTTTTATCATTGACGGTGTAGATATTTCCATGTTCATAAAGACGGCGGTGTAGATATTTCCATGTTTATACAGATAGCTGTGTAGCTATTTCCAAGTTTACTGAGATAGCGGTGTAGATATTTCCATTTTTGCTCAGATTGCGGTGAAGATATTTCCATATTTACACAGATAGCGGTATAGATATTTCCAAGTTTACACAGTTAGCTGTGTAGATATTTCAATGTCTATACAGATAGCGGTGTAGGTATTTCCATGTTTATATAGTTAGCGGTGTGGATATTACCATGTTTATAGAGATAGCGGTGTGGATATTTCCTTATTTTTACAGATATCATTGTAGATATTTCCATGTTTATGCAGATGTCGGTGAAGGTATTTCCATGTTTATGGAGATGGCAGTGTAGGTATTTCCATGTTTATAAAGATATCTGTGTAGATATTTCCATGTTTATACAGAGAGCGGTGCAGATATTTCCATGTTTACACAGATAGCAGTGTAGATATTTCCATGTTTATACAGCTTGCATTGTAGATATTTCCATCTTTATGCAGATGGCAAAGTAGAAATTTCCATGTTTATATGGATAGCGGTGTAGATAATTCTATGTTTATACAGATGGCGATGTAGATATTTCCATGTTTATAAAGATAGCGCTGTAGATATTTCCATGTTTATACAGAGAGCTGTGTGGATATTTCCATGTTTTAGAGATAGCAGTGTAGGTATTTCCATATTTATACAGATAGCGGTGTAGATATTTCCATGTTCATACAGATGGCGTTGTAGATATTTCCATGTTAATACAGATGTCGGTGTAGATATTTCCATGTTTACACAGACAGCTGTGTAGATATTTCCATGTTTACACAGTTTGTGTTGTGGATATTTCCATGTTTATACAGATAGCGGTGTAGATATTTCCATGTTTACAGAGATAGCGGTGTAGGTATTTCTATGTGTATAGAGATGGCAGTGTAGATATTTCCAAGTTTACAGTGATGGTGGTGGAGATTTTTCCATGTTTATACAGATGACTGTGTAGATATTTCCATGTTTATACAGATGGCGATGTAGATATTTCCATGTTTATAGAGATAGCGGTGTAGATATTTCCATGTTTATACAGAAATCGGCACAGATATTTCCAAGTTCATAGAGATAGCGGTGTAGATATTTCCATGTTTACACAGACGGCGGTGTAGATCCACGTTTATGGAGATGGCAGTGTAGATATTTTCATGTTCATAGAGATGCCGCTGTAGATATTTCCATGTTTATAGAGATTGCGGTGTAGATATTTCCATGTTTATAGAGATTGCGGTGTAGGTATTTCCATGTGTATATAGATAGCTGTGCAGATGTTTCCCTCTGTGTGGATGTTTCCATCCACCGCTATACAGATAGCGGTGTAGATGTTTCCATGTTTATAGAGATAGCGGTGGTGATATTTCCATGTTTATACAGATAGTGGTGTAGATATTTCCATGTTTATAGAGATAGCGGTGTAGATATTTCCATATTTATACAGATTTCGGTGTAGATATTTCCATGTTTTTTTAGATGGCGGTGTAGATATTTCCATGTTTATGCAGATAGCTGTGTAGGTATTTCCATGTTTATACTGATAGAGGTGTAGATATTTCCATGTTCATACAGATGGCGGTGTAGATATTACCATGTTTACACATATAGCGGTGTAGGTATTTCCATCTTTGCAGAGATTGCTGTGTAGATATTTCCATCTTTACACAGATAGCGGTGTAGATATTTCCATCTTTGAACAGATTGCGGTGTAGATATTCCCATCTTTCCACAGATAGCGGTGTAGGTATTTCCATGTTTACACTGATATCAGTGTAGATATTGCCATGTTTACACAGATAGTGCTGTAGATATTTGCATGTTTATACAGAAAACGGTGTAGATATTTCCACGTTTATAGAGATAGTCGTGTAGATATTTCCAAGTTTATGGAGACAGCGGTGTAGATATTTGCATGTTTATAGAGGCAGCGGTGTAGATATTTCCATGTTTTTAGAGACAGCGGTGTAGTTATTTCCATGTTTATACAGATAGCACTGTAGATAATTCCATGTTTACAGAAACAGCGGTGTAGATATTTCCATATTTATGCAGATATCTCTGTAGATATTTCCATGTTTATACAGACAGCGGTGTAGATATTTCTATGTTTATAGAGATAGCGGTGTAGATATTTTCATGTTTATACTGACAGCGGTGTAGATATTTCCATGTTAATAGAGATAGCCGTTTAAATGTTTGCACGTTTATAGACATAGCGGTGTAGGTATTCCCACATTTATACACATAGCGGTGAAGATATTTCCATGTTTATACAGATAGCGGTGTAGATATTTCCATGTTTATACACATAGCGGTGTAGATATTTCCACGTTTATACACATACCGCTGTAGATAAATCCACGTATATACACATAACGGTGTAGATACATCCATGTTTGTAGACATAGCGGTGTAGATATTTCCACGTCTATACAGATAGCTGTGTAGATATTTCGCCGTTAATACAGATAGCGGTGCAGATATTTCCAGGTTATTAGAGACAGCGGTGTAGATATTCCATGTTTATACAGATAGCGGTGTAGATATTTCCATGTTTATACAGATAGTTCTGTTGATATTTCCATGTTTATACAGTCAGTAGTGTAGATGTTTCCATGTTTGAACAGATAGCCGTGCAACTATTTCCATGTTTATACAGACAATGGTGTAGATATTTCCACGTTTTACAGATAGCGGTGTAGATCTTTCCATGTTTATAGAGATAGCGGTATAGTTATTTCCATGTTTATAGAGATAGCTTTTTAAATATTTCCATGTTTATACAGATAGCGTTGTAAGTATTTCCATGTTTATAGAGACAGCGGTCTAGATATTTCCATGTTTATAGAGATTGCGGTTTAGTTATTTCCATGTTTATAGAGATAGCGGTGTAGATATTTCCATGTTTATAGAGACAGCGGTGTAGATATTTCCATGTTTATAGGGATAGCGGCAAAGCTATTTGCACATTTACAAAGATAGTGGTGTAGATATTTCCACGTTTATACAGATAGTGGTGTAGATTTTTCCAAGGTTAGATAGCGGTATAGATATTTCCACGTTTATACAGATTTTTCTGTAGATATTTCCACGTTTATAGAGATAGCGGTGTAGATATTTCCATGTTTGTACATATAGCGGTGTAGATATTTCCACATTTATACTTATAGCGGTGTATATATTTCCAGGTTTATAGAGATAGCGGTTTAGATGTTCTCACGTTTATAGAGATAGCGGTGTAGATATTTCCATGTTTATAGAGATCGCGGTGTAGATATTTCCACATTTATAGTGATAGCGCTGTAGATATTTCCATGTTTCTAGAGACAGCAGTGTAGATATTTCCACGTTTATAGACATGGCTGTGTAGATATTTCCACGTTTATAGAGACAGTGAAGTAGATATTTGGATGTTTATAGAGATAGCGATGTAGATATTTCCATGTCTATAGAGACAGTGGTGTAGATATTTCCATGTTTATACCGATAGAGGTTTTGATATTTCCATGTTTATAGAGACAGCGGTGTAGATATTTCCATGTTTGTACAGATAGCGATGTTGATATTTGCTTGCTTATACAGACAACGATGTAGATATTTCCATGTTTATACAGATAGCGGAGTAGATATTTCCATATTTATAGAGATAGCGGTGTAGATATTTCCATGTTTATAGAGATAGCTGTTTACATATTTCTAAGTTTTTACTGATAACGGTGTAAATATTTCCATGTTTATAGAGATAGCGGTGTAGATATTTCCATGTTTATAGAGACGGCGGTTTAAATAGTTCCATGTTTATACAGATAGCGTTGTAAATGTTTACACGTTTACAGAGATAGCTGTGTAGATATTTCCACGTTTATACAGAAAACGGTTTAGATATTTCCACGTTTAGAGTGATTTTATGAAATGTTATTTTATGAAGACGAAACAAGTAATTGGGCTACCTACCTTATGGCATTTTTTACATTGAGAGTGTTTAAAATACCACTCTCCTAACCAAAACCCTGACAAATAGAGCCAGGGAAGGGCACGCAAAAAAGGATTCTTGGGCTTGTATGCCTGATAACAAAATCTTATCACAGAAGACTGCAAAAAACACAATCATGCACAAAGCCCATTGCAACTTTGCACACAACAATGCTTCTGAAGGATATTTGCCCAACAACTGCCTGTCCAACCTGGGCCTGGCATCACCTTTGTTATTGATCTTTGTAGCCAAGGATAATCATTTCCAAATGATCATATGATCTTCCTCATTTTTTCTTTTGTCTTCCTTTTCCTCCGTGAATATGCATACAGTTTACTCTGGCTTGCCTGTTTCTATTGCAAGGCTTTGTCTCCAAACGAATATCTTTTTCTTGTGGAGAGCCTCTCTCTGTTTGTTATTTAGGTTGATAAGAGAAATGTGAACATTTGAGAGCTCAGGTAAAAGGCCTTAGTCTACAGTGAAACTTTTTTGCACCCTTAGATGCTTACTTCCACTACAACTTGCAGGTGGGCCTTGAAAAGTTCTTGGAATAAGTTTGAGCTTTGGTCTTCTCCGATTCATTTAGCATAGATACTCAAAAAGTGGTCCCTGGACCCACAGCATCAGCATCACCTGGAGATTGTTAGAAATGCAAATCATCAGGCCTCATTCCAGACCCTCAGCTGGAAACTCTAGGGGCATGGCCAGACCCTCTGTAGCTGAACAAGCCATCCAGGTGGTTTTGATGCAGCTAAAGTTCTGGAGCAACTAATGTAGCCCCATTTGCAAAACTTGGCTCTACAGGCCTCCCTAGCTGGTAAGCTGCTAGCATTTTTTGTTTGTTTGTTTGTTTGTTTTGATACAGGGTCTTGCTCTGTTGACCAGACCGTGACCTCCTGGGTTCAAGCGAGGACTCAGCCTCCTGAGTAGCCGGGACTACAGGTATGTGCCACCACCATGCCCAACTACTTTTTGTATTTTTTTTTTGTAGGGATGGGGTTTTAGCCCAGGCTAGTCTCAAACTCCTGGACTCAAGCAATCTGCCTACTTTGGCTTCACGAAGTGCTGGGATTACAGGCATGAGACACCACTCCTGGCCCAAATTTCATATTTTAACTACTATCCTAAATTATTTTAAAAGCAAAAGTCTCCTTGGACTCAAACCAGGTCAGAGTGACATGATCATGTGCCTGTTTTGTGCAGGGTGAAGTGAGATTATTATCTAGGAAATAGCTGAAATGTCCTGAGGGTGACAAAGAGGAGCTGTGTTTTCAGCCAAATATCAGAACCAGCGCCACTGCCTGCCGCCGAACCCCAGCGGGCACCCCTACTTTGTGTTTATCTGTGGTGGCTACGCTTGCCCACCTGGTGGGAACCCCGAGAATGACTCCAGACTTTTCCAGGGACTGCATGCCAGGGTATTTTTACAATTTATTTGTAGACTTTGTTCGGGTGGAAAAGTTATTTTATAAAGACGAAACAAGCAATTGGGGTACCTACCTTATGGCATTTTTTACATTGAGACTGTTAAAAGTACCCCTCCCCTAACCAAAACCCTGACAAATAGAGCCAGGGAAGGCCATGCAAAAAAGGATTCTTGGGCTTGTATGCCTGATAACAAAAACTTATCACAGAAGACTGCAAAAAACACAATCTTGCACAAAGCCCATTACAACTTTGCACACAACAATGCTTCTGAAGGATATTTGCCCAACAACTGCCTGTCCAACCTGGGCCTGGCATCACCCTTGTTATTGATGTTTGTAGCCAAGGATAATCATTTCCAAATGATCATATAATCTTCCTCATTTCTTCTTTTGTCTTCCTTTACCTCCGTGAATATGCATATAGTTTACTCTGGCTTGCCTATTTCTATTGCAAGGCTGTTTCCAAACGAATATCTTTTTCTTGTGGAGAGCCTCTCTCTGTTTGTTATTTAGGTTGATAAGAGAAATTTGAACATTTGAGAGCTCAGGTAAAAGGCCTTAGTCTACAGTGAAACTTTTTTGCACTCTTAGATGCTTACTTCCACTACAACATGCAGGTGGGCCTTGAAAAGTTCTTGGAATAAGTTTGAGCATTGGTCTTCTCCGATTCATTTAGCATAGATTCTCAAAATGTGGTCCCTGGACCCACAGCATCAGCATCACCTGGAGATTGTTAGAAATACAAATCATCGGGCCTCATTCCAGACCCTCAGCTGGAAACTCTAGGGGCATGGCCAGACCCTCTGTAGCTGAACAAGCCATCCAGGTGGTTTTGATGCAGCTAAAGTTCTGGAGCAACTAATGTAGCCCCATTTGCACAACTTGGCTCTACAGGCCTCCCTAGCTGGTAAGCTGCTAGCATTTTTTGTTTGCTTGTTTGTTTGTTTTGATACAGGGTCTTGCTCTGTTGACCAGACCGTGACCTCCTGGGTTCAAGCGAGGACTCAGCCTCCTGAGTAGCTGGGACTACAAGTATGTGCCTCCACCATGCCCAACTACTTTTTGTATTTTTTTTTGTAGGGATGGGGTTTTGGCCCAGGCTAATCTCAAACTCCTGGACTCAAGCAATCTGCCCAATTTGGCCTCACGAAGTGCTGGGATTATAGGCATGAGCCACTGTGCCTGGCCCTGCCAGCTTTGTATAAGCTGAGGAGTTTTTAAAAATACCTAGACTCAGGGCAAACCCCAGACACTTAAGTCAGATTCTCTGGGAGATGAAGCCCAGGCACTGGTATTTTTAAAGTCTCTACATATGGTTCTAATGTGCTGCTAAGTTAGAGAACCGCTGATCTAGACCAGGCCTTTTCAAACTTAATGTGCTCGTGAATTACCTGGACCTTGTTAAAATGCAGATTCAGTCTGCATAGGCCTGGGGTGGAGCCTGAGCTTCTGCATTTTTAACAAGTCTCTAGAGAATGCTGCTGCATCTGTGCTGCTAACTACACTTGGAGATAGGAGGTTCTGGAGAGCAGAGGAAAGAGCATGAACCATAACCTAGGGGCTGGTAGTCCTGATTTCCGAGCCAAGGTTTGCCTTTATGTGGCTGGCAACTTGCTTGGACTCCTACCTCAATTCTCTGGGCCCAAGGTTTGTCCTGCCTCAGAAGGATGTCAAGAAAATTGAGTGAGTAATGCAGAATTGTTTCTTAAAATGTGTGCAGATGCTCCATGAATTTAGAGAGTATGTGGATGCACATTAGTAAATTTTAATAATTGTGACCATGTTGTTATGAGTACTTAGAACAAGTAATAATGGCTTTTGATGTATAGTAGTAAGAAAGCTTCCTTTTAAAAGGCATGTATTTAAGTTTCAAAAGTGGGGCTATTTAAAAATATATGAAATAAATAATAGTAGAGGTAATTGACAGAGCAAAATTAGGAAGGCAGGAAGAGAATGACTCAAGTTTGGGAAATGCTGAGAAAGCAGATGCCCAAGGGCTATGAAAACTTAAAAAAATAGGTAGAACTTGATTTTGATTGGCTGAATGAGATGATGTGTTTGATCATTTACGGGGTTGGCATTTGGCAACATGCACTGGGTGGCTGGAATCACTGTTTATTAAAAAATATTTGAGTCCCTACTTTGCACTAGATACTCTTTTAGTCTCTTGGAAAAGGGATTGGGGGGCAGGCAGGATAAAAACAAATCATTTATGCCCACAAGAAAATTGCAGGAAGATAAAAGTCATGAAATAAACTCTATGCTTCTAATTTAATATTTTTTATAGATTATGAGAAAAAAGTTTTGCTCACTATCAGCTAGGAAAGCTGTCTTAGCACAACCATTCATTCTTGCACAAATCAAAATCAAGACGAGCCAGATTTAATTTAATATTTTTTCACAGATTATGAGAAAAACTTTCTAATTTAATTTTTTTATAGATTATGAGAATAAAGTTTCGCTCTCTATCAGCTAGGAAAGCTGTCTTAGCACAACCATTCATTCTTGCACAAATCAAAATTAAGATGAGCCAGAAGGCTCCATTCTGACAGCTTCTATTGGAGAACCTACATTTACTGGACATGGGGAAAGTTGCTGGGCTCTAAGGACTGTGCTCATTTCTTGAACTAGATAAATGGTCTTGGTGTAGCATAATACCAAAACTTCTTGTCGCAGCCCGTAAGGACAGAACTCAATCAGCCTGAAAAGGAAGTCAGTGACTCCGACTCAACACAGGAATGTTCTATGATTGCTAAAGAAGGATGTAGGAGTGTGGCACAATTCAACCACAGTCTGTGGCCCTGTGCCTCTGCCTTGACATGAGTGGGATTTCCCAGCTTCTCATTTTCTTCTTATCTAAGACATTGGGAACAAATTACTTGACCTCCTCTGGGCTTCAGTACTCCCACTCATCAAATTAGAGGACTGGGCAGTCGCTAGGCTCTCTTTAGGCATCATATTTTAGTTTCTGTGATTTTAAATTTGAGAAAGGGGTGTGTAAGGGAGAATACATAGGGGAGGGGGAAAGGCTTATTAAAAGTGTAGTTAGAAACTGAATGTTTAAGAATTGCATTTTGTAATAATACCTTTACCTAATCAGGACTGACAATCTTACCTGATGACAGCACCTGGAGGAATGGCTGCATTCAAAAATAAAAATGAAATAAAACAAGACCTCATTTGAACTTAGCAATAATGCTGATTCCTCTTTTTGATTTGAGGAGGTTATAGCTGTTGTAAATGCTTGAATTGGGTCTGCCCAGGCAAAACGGAGTCAAGAGTCCATGTCGGATGAATTTTAACAATGTAGACAATAGAAAGGGTTGCTTAAACTGCCCCTCTTTTACCAAAACACATTTACAAATGAAAGAACAACACTTCCATTTTTTAAAAACATTTTTTGAGATGAAGTCTTCCTTTGTCACCCAGAGTGGAGTGCAGTGGTGCGATCTTGTCTCACTGCAAACTTTGCCTCCCGGGTTCAAGTGATTCTCCTGCCTCATCCTCCCGAGTAGCTGGGACTACAGGCGCCCACCACCATTCCTAGCTAATTTTTGTATTTTTAGTAGAGACAGGGTTTCAACATGTTGGCCAGGCTGGTCTCGAACTCCTGACCCCATGTGATCCGCCGACCTCGGCCTCTGAAAGTGCTGGGATTACAGGCGTGAGCCAACACGCATGGCTAAAAATTTTCCATTTTTAATTGCAGGGTCTGGGGAATTAAAATGCATCCGTAATTTCTTGCATCTCTCCGCTCGGGCTTGCATGAATGCAGAGGGATGGGGAGGACTGCTTGAGGCAAGCATCCGCCTCTTGTCGCCTGCCATCTGGAGAGAGAGGGCTGTGATTTATCTCACTTTAATCAGGAAGGACCCGATGGGTGGATGGAGAGGTCTGACGGCTTTGTTGCTCCATGTGGGAAAGAAACGGACAGAGTGAATTTGTGTATGATCCCTAAGGAGAAAGCGTCTTTGTGCTCTATTTCTTTTTGACCTGGAGCCCCTGAAAGCAAGCTAGTTACAAGTTGAAATAGGCCGTTTCTAAAGTGTGATTCTGTTTGTGTATGAGCCTTGATTACAAAGGGGAAAAAAACCCTCTTAATTTACATACACCACATGTAGTGCAGGATCCCCTGGGCTGTCTTTTCAGGTATCAGGAAACTTTGATGAAAGTCGCTTGTCTCATCTAGGAGTCATTTCATATTGTTTAGCAGAGCCTGGTATTAACATTTCCTTCCAACTGTTTACTGGAATCTGTGTGTTCCCTTCAAGTGATGCATACTAGGTGCATAGGCTTCCTGCCACTGTCATCCTAATCTTTCCGTGCAGACAGGAGCAGAGGGGAGAGCGCTGAGCCAGGCCCCAGCTTGCTTTTCTTTCCTGACACAGCCCGGCTCCGCTGCACTTCTCAGCTCTTGCTCTAGGTGGTGCTGTTTGACCATTTTCTTCATGTGACCCTCCACTCGGTAATATAAATTCATTCGGAGGATGACCTGATATCAAAAAAAATTCCTTTTGATTAGTAGAATCAACTTGTTTCTTCACACGATACTCTTCCCACTGAGACACATGGAGACAATTCTGACTCCAGGTTTGCAACCTTGAGATTTCTCTCAGATGCAATAAAAAAAACAAAAAAGCATTTTGAGTGGCACAGTGATGCCTAGTGCATGATCATGTTTGTCTGCTCAAACATTAAAGGGAAACTTGTGGGTTTGAGGATGCCCAGCAGCACGACAGCTGCCAATGTAAATGAGCCGTATAGAGAGAGAGGGGGCGAGAGGGGACTACAAATTTCAGAATATGAGCTGAACGTTTATAAGTTAAAAAAAAAAAAAAAAAACAAGTCAAAAGGGAGCCCAGGATGGTGCAAGAAAGAGGAGAAAGGAAGATTTTCCTTGCAGCAAATCAGGAGAGTTCATAAGGGCTGATTACATGAGTGGAAGCCTTAAGTTCTTTTTTTTAAAAAATGTGAAAGTTTGCATGTATGTATGTATGTATGTATGTATGTTTGTAGTATGTATGTATAGCTTCGTGTATTACCATTATTATTGCAATCAGCAAATGGATTTACTTCCTTTATCTCATGGGCTCCTTCCCACTCATTTCTGGCTGCACATTTTCCTTTCTCCTTCATCCCAGAACACCAAAGAACAGATGCGCTTCCTAACCCTGGCTCCAGGGGACTTTATACAATGTAAACAGTGCACCTCTAACGTGGTTCAACGCTTAGAGAACGTGTGTCCCATTTTAAAACTGTGACTCCTTTATATTTTGCAGTGCTTATTTTAATAAGAGACATTGGACTTGTGACTTATTTTTCGTGGAGGAGTGAGCTTAATGGTTGAAAGTAATCGATAAACTTGTTTTTCCTCTGATGCCATCAGCCAAGATCCTATGGCAATAGTAAGAGGATAACACTGGGCTGGCACCCCCTCCATAACATATTTGGACGATGTTTTTCCCCCAGAATGCACATGCAATAGCTTTGGTTTGGTAAGAGAGAGATGGTGTACTTGGTTTCCTTCTGTCACACTTTTGGTGAAATGCATTAGACTTTTAAATCAGGAAATTCAGCAAGATGAGTTAGATTTTTACACAAGAGCAGTGGAGGACTTCCAGCTGGTTGGGGGAATGATACGGAAATATCTTGCTAAATCAGGGTCTGGTGGAATGCTGCTCCCCTTGCAGGCTCCTCTTCACAGGGAGCAATCTGTGGGTTGCTTATAGAACAGAGCGAGCAGGAGGCATAGCATGGTCTTGCTCATGGGGAGACCCGGTGTTCAGATGTTTGTCATTAGGAACTGGGTGTGGGCTTTTTCAAGTTAAACTGAAGCAGCAGTTCTATTAGGAAGAGCCTCCCAGATCAGCATCTTCTGTTTCTGGATACTCTCCCTTTGAAAAGGCAGATTTCAGCAAAAAGCTTTGCTAATGGTGAAATTGCACAACTGAAACCCTATGGGAGCAATGGGAAAGATGGAGAAAGAGGTGGTTATATCATGTACTTCAACAGTTTATTTAGAGGCTGTTGACGTTAGAATAACAAGCCAAGACAAACAAAAATACTCATTTTGGATGAAAATATTGTCTTTTCATGTTATTATAGATAGCTGAGTCCTAAGACTTATACAGAAACACATTTTCCTAATGAGTGGCTGATTTTTCTGGTTGTGCAAGTAATATCCAAATTATTGTACAAATTTTTGGCTCAGGAGCAAACATTGTATTGCATATTGAGCTAATCACTTGCCCTTTCTAAGGTAAGCCCTTACCTCTGCTTTCCCTTCATCTTGTCATTTCTGTTTGTTGGGTACAGGTTTCCTGTTGGTTCTTTCTGTTGGCTCTGATGTAACATGAATGAAGTTCTTAACATCCTTTCAGACATAAACACAACTTAGCTCATTGTTTCTGAGTTCATATAGAGGTTTTCTTGCCCCTGAGACTTTCGTGTCAGACAGCTGGATGTTGCTGTGTTCAAGGCTCTATATGTTGATTTTGTATCCTACAACTTTACTGATTTCACCTATCAGTTCAGTTCTAACAGTTTTCAAATTTTATTTATTTGTTTTTGTTTTTTAAATATTGTATGTTTCATTTTAGAGTCAGGAGGGTAGATGTACAGGTTTCTTAAACAGGTATATTGCATGGTGCTGAGGTTTGGGCTTCTAATGATCCCACCAGCCAAGCAGTGAGCATAGTAATCGATAGGTAGTTTTTCAACCCTTGCTCCCACCATCCTTCCCTCCCACCTTTGGAGTCCCCCAGTGTCTATTGTTCCCTTCTTTGTGTTGAGTTCTAACCTTTTTTTAGTGAAGTTTGTAGGGTTCTCTATATATAACAAGATCATGCCGTCAGTAGAGACAGTTTCACTTCTTCCTTTCCTATTAGGATGCCTTTTATTTCTTTCTTTTGCCTAATTACCCTGAGAAGTGGTGTCTGTGGGCATCCTTGTCTTGTTCCTGATGGTAGAGGAAAAGTTTCAACTTTTAACCATTGATTATGGTGTTAGCTATGGGTTTGTCATATATGGCCTTTATTTTGTTGGGATACAGTCCCTCAATGCGTGATCTGTTGGGTGTTTTTTTTTCACCATGAAAGGGTTTCGAATTTTGTCAAAATCGTTTTCTATATCTATTGTGATGGCCATATAGTTTCTATCCTTTATTTTTCTAATATGGTATATTATATGTATTGATTTGCTTATGTTGAACCATGACATGATCATGGTGAATGATTCTTTCAATGTGCTATTGAATTTGGTTTGCTAGGATTTTGTTGAGGATTTTTGCATCTATGTAGATCAAGGATATTGGCCTGTCATTTTCCTTTCTTGTAGTGTTCTTGTCTGGCTTTGGAATCAGGGTAATGCTGGCCCTGTAAGATGAGTTTGGAAGTATTCCCTCCACTTCAGCTTTTTGGAAGAGTTTGAGAAGGACTGGTATTCGTTCTTCTTAAAATATTTGGTAGAATTAATCTGGGAAGCCATCTGGTTTTGCGTTTTTCATTGATAGGAGACATTTTCTTACTGATTCAACCTCCTTGCTTGCTATTAGTCTGTTCAGATTTTTAAATTTCTTCATGAGTCAATCTTGGTAGGTTTTATGTGTCTGGGAATTTATCCATTTCTTCTAGATGATCCAATTAGTTAGTGTGTAATTATACCTAGCAGTTTCTTAGGATCCTTTGTATTTCTGTGATATTGGCTATGATGTTTCATCTTTCATTTCTGATTTTATGCTCTATTGAAAACATGAGGCATAGCAGGTAGGGGGCACTGGTCAGGACTTGGGGTATAAACTGGCAGATGTTAAGGTGGGTGATTCTGGTTAACTCAGAAACTCCGAAGTCCCGTGTGGAAGAATTAACTGCCTGTACTCACCTAGTAATGTATATCCTTGGTCAAAAAAGATCCAGCTGAGAATGTTGGATGAAGGGACCAAATCAATATTCATCATTATATTGAAAACAAGTCAGATTGGCTGTGGTCTTTTGACAGCAGGTCAGTGGCTAAGTCTATTTGAACAAAGTTAGGGCAGGTTCAAGGGAGAATCCTGAGATCGGTATTCTTTGTTCCATACAAACTTGCCTTTCAGCTTCTTCTCCCCATGCCTCCAGGATGTCCCTGCACAGCCCGTAGGGCCCCCTCCTTCAGTACCTTGCCTTACGAAGGGGAGAAAATGAGTTTTCCAATGTTAGCATATATTTAGCCTTCCAAAATTTTCTATTTCTATTTTAGGGGAGCTCTAGGAAAACAGCAGATTACTCTAAATCCCCAGGTAAAAATCTGAAATGGTGGAATTTCATATGACCAGGAGACATATTTTGGGGCAAGTGGGCTTTTCACAATCACTTGGACATGAAGGCATCTGCTTCTTCTATGCCTAAAATAGTCCTTCAATTTAGTAGTTTAATTCCTCTTCCTCTTTTTCAAATTTCAAGACAATACATGTAGTGACTGAACAATTTGGATCCAAGTTTCACTATTTAACTGCCAGTGTGACCTTGGGCGAGTCACTTAAACTTTTCAAGGCTCAATTTCATCATGTAAAGTAGAAATACAAACAATCCCTGACTTAGAATATTTTGACTTATGATTTTTCAACTTTAAGATAGTTTGAAAGCAATACACATTCAGCAGAAGCTGTACTTTGAGTACTCATACAACCATTCTGTTTTCCACTTTCAGTACAGTATTCATTATATTACATGAGATATTCAAAGCCCACTTTATTATAAAATGGGCTTTCTGTTAGATGATTTTGCCTAACTGTAGGTTAATGTGAGTGTTTAAGGTAGGCCGAGCTAAGCTATGATGTTTAGTAGGTTAAGTGTATTAAATGCATTTTCAGCTTACAATATTTTCATAAGTTTATTGGAATATAACCCCATTGTAAATTGAGGGGTATTTGTAATAATGATATCTCTTCAAGGAGACTTTGTGAGCCTCTTATAGGAAAATGCATACACAGATGCATATAAATATATAATCTTTCTTTTCCATACATATGATATTCTTTAAGGATATTCAAAAATCTGGAAACAGTTGCCTCCAGGGAGATAAATGGTAGTGGGTTGGGAAACTTTTAACTGTATACGCTTTTGTACCTTTTGCATTTTGAATCAGATGAATGTATAATCTACATAAAATATTAAGATTAAAACATCACCGAATAACTTATCAGGAGTTTGGTGAACATAAGGGAAGGCCACCTATGGTTGCTGTATTTTATTCAGTGTTGGTCACTGTTGGGCACTTCATAGAGCTTATTTCATTTCATCCTCACAAGCGCCGTAGGAGGAAGGGGCCCCAGAGGGATTCATGGTTAGAATAGCAGAGTAGGAGCATTTGGCAGCTATATTCTGTGTAGGTGATAACTTGAAAGATATTTTTGTTATAAAATGTTTCAAACATACAAAAAATATAGAGAAGCAGTTTTCTATAGTTATTAAATATTCTTAATGGGTAGTCACAGAAATTATCATCCAAAGTGGGATATTCTTGAGAGAAAAAGGAGGTTCTATTTATAATTATGGTGGGATAACAAACTTAAGATGAACAGCTCTGGACAAACTGGGTTGTAGGGACCCTGGAAAACAAGGATTACTGTAAATGTGAGTCCCGCCTTGTGCTTCTCTCTGTCCCACCAAGAAAATATGGTTTTGATACAGATGTTCATTGTGTCAAGGCAACCATGGCAACCATGATTTACATACACTGTTCAAGTTTTATGCTGATCCTACCTATGTATGTCTCAGGAACTTTCCAGAGTTTCCTTTGAGTGCTTCTAAATTTTGCATAAATGGTATGTTGTCCCTTGTCTCTTTTTAAAACCAGTAAGCCATTTTCCCTTCTTTTCCTGGAAAATTAAAGGAACAAAGACCAGGAAATAACAACGTATTAGCTAAGGTTCTGTTGATTGAAAGCAACTGAACCTAATTCTGGCTAGCTTAAACCATGCTACGATTTAATGAATACTGCAGAATCTTAGATATCTTATGACTGGGAAAGAGGAGGTTCAGGCAGTTCCTGGGATGTCAGCAACAGGTAGCTGTCAATTAACTGCCCCCACACCACCCACTGCTGCCGTCATCAATATAGCACACCACGATGGCTCCCAGCCTCTGTACGTCTGGGTTCCGGTGTTCAAATTCTAGAGACAGCAAGAGAAATCCCATTGAGTCAGGGATCCTTCCCTGGGTCACACTCCCTGCATATGGTCAGAAATGCAGGATTATGTACTAAAGACACAGCTAAAGAGGACCCACTTCACTGTTTTGGGACCATTTGCAGGGGAGGCAAAATTGTGAGCTACTCAATTAAAGAGGTGATAACCATAAGTTTGCAGGAAAAAAAAAAATTGGAGAAGAGAAGGATAACACTATCCTAAGGTTTCTTCTGAAAATGGACGAAGGGAACAGCATTTCCATTTGGAAATTCTCTCCTGGCATTTCAATATTTATGGATTCTGAATTCTGAGAAAAATCAGTTGAGAAATTAGGAAAATGGGAAGGAACATTCTAATTTTCCTGTGAAAATTACAGCTTAATAGTCAGTATAGAGAACTTACTGGCTTGAAGAAATGCACTGACTTCAAGTCAAGCAAGATGAGGAAGCACTGACATGTGGAGATGAAAGTTAAGGTGAACAGGACAGGAGCAGTAAAGGAGCCTCAGTCAGACTTTCTTGTATCTGTTGCTGTGTTACAAGTGTGTGTTCATGGCCTTGTCCACTGCTAACAGTGAACCATTTCTGCAAATAAATATTAATGTGTTCATAGGCATAGTATATGTTTTACAAATCCTATGAGAGGTTTTCTAAGAAATGCCAAGTTTTAGAAACAAAATATGCCCTTAAATCGGCCATTTTGACAGTTGCTTCTTTCTAGTGCTATTCATCTTGCCAGGAGATCAGAATGTTATGTTATTTAAATGGTATTGGAGGGGATGATTGACGCCTTGTTTAACAATGTCATGTAAACAATGATTAAAGCATTAAGTATTTGTGGTGTTACCTTTCAATCTTTATAGGACTTTTCTTTAGCATTTATTTGGTGATAATATTCATTTCTTTTTAATGTTTTCTCTATTAATGCTATTGGATTTTATAATCTTGTTACAATATGTTGGCTCATAATAATAATAAATCATCATTTGTTATCATATCTTTTTAAAACAGAAGACTACTAAAAGTTTTCATATAATCCTGTTACAGAAAAAAACGACTATTTGCTTGTTATTATAGTCACTTATTATTTTTTCAAAAACTTGTAAGTGAAGTGTTATGAAAATCATATGAATTTGGGAATTCCCAAGCATTCTCAGAAATTCTATTTCCTTGTTCCCAAATCCCAATGATTAATATCTGCCAAGAGTCGGAAAACAGTGAAAGGAAGTAACATCCTATGTTGGATACCTGGTAGGGTTAGTGAAGAAACGTTATTGCTGAGCTCTGTGTTACGCTCACGAATGATGCCATTGAGGAAGTCACGCTTGTTGAAAGGAACGCAGATACACAAAGAGTTTTGCTGCTGTCTGTTGGATAAGAACCCCCTGGTCGATTTCAGCTCCTACTGCAAGTTACAAAAATCAATCCAATGATAAATGAAAAGTGCCCAGTGTGCTGGGAAATAACTTATTTTTTGGCTTCAGAGGAAATTTTAGAAACAGTGCCAAGTGAAACGTAAAAACAAACTACGAAGACGTTCATGAATTTCCCTCTGAAGCTGACAGCCGTATTTTAGCAGATGGAACTCCTACTATTAGCCCAACTCTTGGGTTGAAACAGTGTGTCCAGGAAACCCTATGTTAAAATGCAATGTGTTGGGGATATTGTTCCTCTATTTGCTTGAGTTAATTTTCAAATTAGTGTACTCTTGCTTAGCTGTGCTCTGAGGGAATGAACAAAAGATTGGTAAACGCTGATGGAGAACACTGGTCAGGCAGGGCACATAGAATCCCTGGGGATGGTGGTTCCTGACAAATGGGGGAGGAGGCCCTGAGCCAGGCTTGGGCTGGGCTGGAGGAACATGAAGATGGGATCTACTCACAACCCCCAAAACTGAGGGTCCTGGTAACACATTATTTCGCCCTCAGCCATGCAAATTCATTATTTTTATGGATAAAATAGCTTTAAAAAACTAATTTACATTGAATTGTTAAAATATTTATATAGAGATTAGAAATATTTATATAGAGATTATTGGGAATCCCCTCCTAAAGCCCAAACATAAAAACTACCAAAAAAAAAAAATTCCGTGTAGGCTAAGATTGCAAATGACTGATGGAATGTAATTTAAATTAAACATGGAAAATATATTTCCTCTTTAATAAAGATCTAAATTCTATTCTTTTTAGGAGCCTTCAGAAATGAAATTCAACTATTAAAAAAAGTATAGAGAAGCCTTTAGAAAAGAAACTTTTCTTTTGCTGTATTATATATTAAAGAACTTTGATGAGAATAGTTCTAAAGTGTTTAATAATCGATTCCACTGATGTTTCTAGGTATTGTGGGGAACACCTAGAAATTAAATCTTCATCTTTGGCAGATCAGAGGCCTATTATTTTTAGGTAAAACAATTAAAATCTGCTTTTAATAAATCACAAATTTTGCAAGTTAGCCATTAATAGTAAGTGCTTTTCAAAGTTTGGCCCAATACATGAAAAAGCCAGAAAAACATACCTGCATTAGTTTTGCCCATCACCTTCTTATGCTGGCCTCAGGAGATTTATTAACAGCATTCAATATTTTAGGTAGGCTGGATGTGGTGGCTCATGCATGTAACCCCAGCAATTTGGGAGGCCGAGGTGGGAGGATGGCTTGAGACCAGGAGTTCAAGACCAGCCTGGTCAACCAAGTGAGCCCCTCGGTCTCTCTGAAAAGAAAAAAAATTTAGGTATCCTGTGGCTACCTCCAAAAACAAACTCCAGAGGAACTGAATTTTTTTTTTTTATTTCATGTGTTGGGATAATGGCTTCTTTTGCAGTTACTTACGAAGAATTTAAGGGTCAGTAAAAATATTTTTTCATCCTTAATAACATGAATTCTCTAATTTGTGTGTGATATAATGCTAGATATTGTGCCAAAAGTGTTACATATACATAATCCATGCCCATTTTCAAAGATAATACTAATATAGAGAATAAGAATCATTATTATTGTAGTAAGTATTATTTTAGTAATAGTAGTAATAATCAAAACAATTACATCAAACACTTATTAAACCCTTATTATGTGATAGGTACTGTGTAAGCAATTTCCACATATTAGCTCCTTAAATGTGATCACTAACCCCATGAGGTAGGTAGCATTATGTCCATTTTATAGATGCAGAAACTGAGCTTTGAAGAGGGAAAGCAACTTGCCCAAGGCCATGCAGGCAGTCATTGATAAGGGCAGGGAGAGAGAAGTTGAAGTCTGAGATGTAAGTTCACAGACACGAGTACACAAACACGTACAAGATACTCGTATGACATGTGGGGTTGCTTGAAATATGTAATTGACTTTCCCCAGCACAAGAAAGTGTTTGGACAGATTTCAAAGGGATCTAACACTTCCTCAGAGGACTGCCCTACGACATTTTTCCGTGTGCTTTTCTGCCTCTTGTCCTATACTTTTGGCATTTCTTCTGCTCTTAGAGGCAATGAGTCAACAGCATATTTTTAGCACCTCCTGTGTGCATAGAAGTGGCCCCTGACTCAATGGGAGTGTATAACTACCATGGGCCAAATCAGTCTGCTTTCCTGTTAGCCAGGGGATTATAGAAGAACACGCTCCCCTGATTCCAACAGAACTTGCTGCCACTCTGATGTCTTCATTGTAAGGCCTCTAAATGAATGTTCAAGAAATTCATGTTAAAGGCACGTGTCATATGTGTAACTTGTAAACATTTGTGTACTTGTCTCTGTGTCCTTACACCTCAGGCTTCAACTCTTGTTTTTACCTTTATCAATGACTACCTGTGTGCTGTGTGGCTTTGGACCAATTGCTCAGCCCCTCTAAAGCTCAATTTCTGCATCTGTAAAATGGATATAATGCCATATATACATAGATATAGATATACATACACCAATATATATACACACATATATATGTGTGTATATACATATATATATAATATACAAACTGAAATATATAGTTATATAAATATTTCCGTTTAAGTTTCAAAAATCACTGGAGGGTATTTTTATAATACCCTTCAGCAATTTTACCTGCTGCCTTTGCACATTCTGGTGAATTTCTAAATGGAAGTCTGATAGAGATTAATCTTTTAATGCATCATAAATAAAAAAAATCACAGAATGATGTAGCTGGAGAGGACCCTGGGGATCTAGTGTTTCATGAAAGATTAATGTCCTTGATCGGTTTGTAAGTGTTTTGGGAAAATCTTCCATGGTCAAATAAAACTTGGCAATGTTGGATTAAAGTTAAATAGGTTTTTTTTTTCCTGCAGAACTTCATAGTCTTTAATATGCTAATATGTTTTGTGAATCTACAAGGAATGAAGTGTTTCAATGCTTATTTTACCCAGATTCTCATTTTGGGACAGGCTGGTCAAGCTGAGTCAGCTAGTATATTCTCTAGATGGAGATGATGGCTGATGCCTTTTTGAGAGCAAGAGAGTCCCCAGGGGAAGCAAGGGTATATCAGTTGCTCCATTTCATGCCAAGGATCCTCAGTCTTTAGAGGCTCAGAGAAGGCTGAAAGGCTACTCTAGGCTATCAGGGCTACCATTCATTGTGACCCATGCTACAGAGAAGCTTTGAGCTCAGTGCAAAGGAGTGACCAGCCCTTGAGAATCAGGAAAATTTATTTATTCCTGACCTAGTCCACTGAGGACATACAAGGAATGGGGCAGGGGAGTGTCACCAGCTATGGTTACAAGCTAGTCTGATTCTCTTTCATTAAGAAAACTGGTCCCTGTGAGTTTAGATTGGGAAGCACCAGGTTAAAAAAATTTTAGGCCAGGAGTGGTGGCCACTGTACTCCAGCCTGGGTGACACAGTGAGAATCTGTCTTAAAAAAAAAAAAAAGTTAAGCGATGTCTTCTGTTGAGGACCTCTCAGAACTTTTAATATGAAAGTGTGCATTGTGAAGAATGGGAGTAGAGTGTACAGGAGTTTTAAAAGCTACTTGGTCATGAAACTCTTGCTTTGTGCAGGATTCGAGGGGCACTAACATTCTGAGGAAAATATTTTGGGAAACATTGATCTAATCCAAACTTCTCATTTTACCAGCAAACAACTGTGGGGCCCTCTAAGTTTCCTTTCTCCATCATTGTGACAAATTCATTGGAATTAATTCAATTAAACCTGGGGTCAGCTTTGAAGAGATTTATTTAGCAGGTAAATCTGTTTTGTACATTTTGAGGGAGTTCTGAGTTTCCATAGTCAGAAACCACAGATCAATTTAACCAACCTTTATGGAATATCACCTATGGCCCAAAGACCCTTTAGCTACAGTGATGGTCTACAAAAATATAAACTGTAATTCTTGCAATACAGGAGATTAGTAATAATGGTAAATATAATGATGATGACACCATGAATAGCTAACATTTATTGAATGCCTTTCTATTAGTCAGGCACTTTACTAAGTATTTTAATCCTCCCAACAATTTATGAGGTAGGGATTATAATAATTCCCATCTTATAGTGAGGACACTGAGGTTAGGAAATTATCCTAGCCTAAATGTTAAGTGTAAGCATGAATAGAAAGGTGTTATCAGCCTATAAGACATTCCTTTATGAGTGATACAAAGTCCTATATAAATTCAGAGAAAAGAAAAGTGGTTTTAGAAATCCTTGATCAGTGAGTGTGAAGCATGTGGTGGCCCGGTTACTGTTTGGTTGCCCATCTGTCCTCCCTCTGGGGATCAGCACCGCCTTACTTTGGAAGAATTGTTTTCCTTTTCACTGTAAGGTTCTTTCTGGCTATGCGATGGGGCACATTGCCGCAAACTAGCCCTGTTCCAGTCTTTGAGAACCTTGAAATTGGAACCAAGGGAAGAGGATTGCCTCTTGAATGGTAATTCTCTAAAATCTAGTCTGAGGTGCTGGTGCCAAATCCCTGGGTCTGTGGAAGGAGCTGGGCTGTGAGAGGGGAGAGTGATGTTGATGTCAAGAGAGAGGCAGGTGCTAGGAGCAGAGAGATGGAGGCCTGGAGGGTTTCTGGGTTTCTCTGAGGCTTAGGGTTTGGATCATTGTCTTCGTTACTGGAACAAAGGATTTACCATACCTGCTCTTCTGGGAATGAAACTGTCCTGCTTTGCAAAATAAAGTGTCATTAGGAAGAGATCTTAAAAACCCCACACCATAGACAGGTGCACAGATCCGTAGAAGTGTTAAAGTTCTGTCTGTTGGATGCTAAGCCAAGACTCTTAAGTATGTTCTAAAGAGAAACTGGTGTGTGTAGGCTGTGCACTCCCAGGGAGATAAAAAGTCAGGAACTTTATGGGTTGGGCTTGGTGGCTCCCACCTGTAATCCCAGCACTGTGGGTGCCTAAAGTGGGCAGATTTATTGAGCTGAGGACTTCGAGACCAGCCTAGGCAACATGGTGAAACCCCATGTCTACAAAAACTACAAAAATTAGCTGGGCGTGGTGGCACGTACCTGTAGGCGGGAGGATCGCTTGAGCCCAAGAGGGAGAGGGTGCAGTGAGCCATGATTGTGCCACTGCACTCCACCTGGGTGACAGGAACTTTATGGGGAATGGGATCTTGGAGACTGAGTAGAGACTAGAGGAAAAAAAAAAAAACTACCTCCCCAACTGGCCACACTATTCTTTTAAAAAAATGTTAATTGACAAATTAAAATTGTATGTATTTACGGAGGTAGAATGTGATGTTATGATATATGTATACATTGTGGAATAATTAAATCCAGAGAATTAATAGATTCATCACCTCAAAACCTATCTTTTTTGTGGTGAGAACATTTGAAATTTATTGTCTTAGCAATTTTGAAATACACAATACTTCATTGTTAACTACAGTCACCATGCTGTGCTGTAGATCTCAACAAAATGTATTCTTCCTGTCTCAACTAAAACATTGTACTCTTTGACAACATTTCCCCATTCCTCTCACCCCCTCCAAAAATACCCATTCTTTATGTTGAAGAGAATGGCTAAAAAGTCCCAGCAGGTTTCAACTGACGGATTCAGTGGTTGTCCCATCACACTTCAATGTTATTAATAGAAAGGGGAGGGGCAATACATAATTCGGACAGGCGGAAAGTACCATTGTAACCACTTTCCTGACTTCACAGAAAAAGTCCTCTTGTTTTCATCTGTAAAATGGGAACTGCGTGAATACCATTCTTCTTTTCTTCAGCCTCCAAAGAAAAAACAGATGCAAAGCCTTTTATCAATTGCAAAACAGTATACAATGTGTGTTATTACTCACAGTTGTCTTACTGTGACCAAACACTTTATAAGCCTGCGGCAAGTCAGCCTTACTCTCAGGAAGTGGACAATATTTGGGGAAGGAGAAGCAGCAGGATCTTTCAGGACAGTAGCCTTGGTGGGTCCAAAAATTCCTTGAGCGAAATGGGAGACAAAATTTTCTTCCTGCTTTGGGGTTTATCCTGTTAGTCTTTTCTCTCTTCACTCCTATTTTCTATGGAGAATTTCCTGGTTTTGGAGTTTGGGTGCGTTTTATGGAGAGGAGGCAGAACATCTTTAGCTCCAGCAGAATGAAAGGATACATGCAAAGGAACCTAGCACAGTATGTGGTACCCAGTTCCCCTTTAACTTGGCTTTATTCATTCACTCCTGGTAGGGCATTAATAAGGGATTTAGCCCCCTCCTATTGAAAACGTTTAATTCAGGGAAGAGTTCAGGCAGTGTGGACAGATACAGTGTAGGCCAAGCCTGTTTCTAAGGCAGGAGCTGGGTAGGGAGGGTGAGAAGGGCGAGAAGAATAGGGCAATATGTGTCGTCTGTGTTGCTGCTGTTGCAACCACCACAACAAACAAACAAGTGAAAAAAAAAAAAAAAAAGAATTGTCCATACCGGAAAGTGTGCTGTTTTGGAGGAGGCTGGGGAAAGTGTGGATGGCTCGAGTGGGTCCTGTTGGATTGAAGTCTGACAGTGGTGATTCCCTTCAACAAATGGTCGGGGTGGGAGGGTACACACACACACACACACACACCCCACACGCAGCGCCCAGCCTCCGATTTCAGCGCTGGCAGGAGATAACCATTCTTAGCTCGCCTTTCCAGGGTTATTTTTGGCTGAGGCTGTTCGCTGATGGCAAAAGGTTTCAGCCCCCTCCCAAATCCCTCCCCGTGCTTGTTCTAAAGAGAAACTGGTGCGTGTAGGCTGCTCACTCCCAGGGAGACAGGGAGACGGGCCTGGCGCCGGAGAGGAACCCGGACTCTGCCCAAAGTCTCGCCGCCCGCCGGCTGTTTTCTGGCGGAGGGTGTGCCCCGGAGGGTGGCGATCGCGCGTGAAGGCTGGGGCCAGGCGCGAGTGCAGGCGTCACCGGGGTCGGGCTAGCAGGCCCTGGAATCAGGCTTTTGGGACACCCCGAATGTGAGTCCCACTTGGGGAGAAACTGAGGGCACCTCGGGTGGTCTGGCAGCGGAGAAGGTGGGCGGGAGAAAACTTTACGGGAAGGCAGAAGCAATCTCTGCCGAGGGAGTCAGCGAGCGGCCGCGCGGAGAGGAGGGGCGGGCGGTCCCCAGGCGGGCGGGCGCAGGGCGCCGACCTGCCGGAGAGGGCGCCCGGGCGCGAGGCGGAGTCCCGGCGAGTGGCCAGGCTGGCGGAGGCCCCCGGTAGGCTGCAGATTCCCTCCGGCCCCGGGAGCCGCAGTAGGACCGGCCAGGAGGCGAGCCCCATCCCGGTGCTGACAGTGCCCACCGCGCCCTACGAGGACCGGCGGCCGGCCGGTGGCGGGGGTCTGTGGCGACCTACCGGCCTCTTCGAGGGCCAGCGCAACAACCTGCCCAACTTCATCCAGAGCGTGCTGTTGTCCATCGACCTGCGCGACCGTCGGGGCTGCACCACGGTGGTGGGCAGTGACGGCAGGTACTTTAGCAGGACGGCCATCAAGATCGTGGTGCAGATGGCCGCGGCCAACAGGGTGAGTGTCCGGATGCCCCTTGCTTCCCGCCGCGCCGCCGCCATGCCCTCTCCTAGCCCTTGTCCCCCGCTGCCTCCGGGCCCAGCTGGGAGGCCCCTGCCCGGCCCTGGCTTTGCTTCCTCACTCCTGCGTCCTCACCCTCCAGCGCCCCACTCCCGCCGTGCTCGCAGCCTCCCCGGTGCACCCCGGACACTGGGTTCTATTAGTACCCACCACCCCCAAAAGCCTTGAGGGGTGTCCGTCGTTCCTGGAGCCACTCCGGGCGCCCTGGACTCTTCTCTGACTCTGCACACCTCCCGCACCTGCTCATTTTTCTTTCGGACATTCTCTTACCCGGCCCTGTAGATTCCAAGGCATCTCCCAGTTTTCCATATTGTTCCCAATGCGTTCACTGCCCACAGTCCCCACACAAACTTCTTTCCCAAGCTCACAACATAGTTCCTCTGCCCTGTGCCCTTTTTGCAATAATCTGCCAGTCCCCTAAGTCTTAGCTCTGCCTATTTAACAGTAGTGGTGTCTCAGAACACACACACACACACACACACACACACACACACACACACGATCCCTGACATATTTGGCAAGAGTAGGCCCTGAAGGTTTTTAATATTTTGGTTCTTTAACCCAGTGGAATTACTGAATGATTTATTTAATTAGGGTAGGGATGGAGTGGATCCATTTGTTTGATGCTAAACAGCCTGAGCTCGCAGTTCCCAGGGGGCGTATCTCTAAATGGTCTGAAACGAGATTTGCAGTGGTTTTCTTAATGCAATTCCCAACTTCTCTCCAAATGCCTTTTGACATTTGACAACATTTCATGCCTCTTCCCCTTTCGCTTTTCATCCTTGTTTTCTCACCCTTCTCCCACGACCTCGGTAGTCTTCTGCAATCCAGATTCTCAGACTTCGGGTTTTTCTCCCTCTGCCCCTTTCCTCTCTGTCCTATAACTAGAAGCACCTTTTGGCATAGACCCGTATCCCAGTTTCCTCTTTCCCAGGTCCAGCAGCATCTCAAGGACATCTACAAGAGGGATACTTAACTTCAGGGGTCTCTGAATGATATGTGGGAAACATCGTCTAAAAAAGTAATTTTATCCTTATTCATGCAACCAGACCCACACTCATAGAACTTTTCTTTAAGGGGAGTGTCTTGCAGATGTATAAATGAGTGTTAAGATCTTTAAAGGCGAAACTGAACATTTCCCTGGCATTTGAATTCCCTCCTTCCTTCCCAACCCTCTCCTTTTCATTTTCTCATTTATTATTAAAAACATTTTTAATGGATCTCCATGCTTCATATTTATCTACTATAATTCCTCCTTCTCGGTGTTGCAGGGATGGGGAAAGAGGATTTTTTAAAAAACACAATAAAAAGCAATTGGGAGAAACAGGGCCAGTGGTGTTGTGGTGGGTAGTGGAATTGTGATTTTTGACTCCAGTAGACAATGATGCTGGATATATGGGGTTTGATTTCTCTCTGGCTCCTCACTTGAGATTGATGAAGTTTGGCTAGAATCAGGGAGTTGAAGAGAGGTTGACAAATGGTCTTTCACTCTTCTCTGACACGCTGTTCCTGTGGAGTGATGGAGAATAATGAGCCTTGGGAGAGCTATGGGAGCTCTCATACTCCTTCCCGAGCCAATTTTTTAGGGAGTGAGAGAAACATGGCCTGTCCAATACTTGTTGTGGGTCAGGATATTTTTGAAGCTACGGTTGTTGATTTGCATGGGAAAATTATTATGTCTTATTATTTCTTGTCCCACTTTACCATAAGGGCTCCTCAGCTTCTTACTTCAATGGGTCTTCCATGACAAACACACTTTATTAACTCTAAGAGTGGAATTTATTTTAACAGATAATTAGCATAGGTCAATATATGCTTAAAATAGAGTCAAATTAAACCTACTAGCTGTTATAAAGGACAGATGACAAAATCCACATAGAAGAATCGACTCTTAAATAATCTGAAAGTACTACTTCTAAGAGGGGCGGGCATGGGTGAAGGGAATGGTGGACATGTTTCAGAATTTCAAACGCCAACTTTAACCAATCGTTTCCTCATTTTGTTCACCTTCTTGGGGGCTTATGCTAAAGTGAAGTGAATAGCCATAAGGCTGGCTTCAGGAGAAAGGTGGTCTAAAAGAACTGGATAATTATAAGCAAAATTGGTCTCGAATGATTGAAAATTGATGAGAATGTGCTTGTCTCCTGATTTGGCATCCTGAGTTAGACTCAGGAATACTGAACATGGATCCCAAAGGCTTTGGTCTTTTTTGATATCCTATTTGATAATCATAAGCAGGCTAGAAAAATAGGAAACTAGAATTTATTCTCTTTGAACTGACAAATCTGACCAGTGGGCTGCATTCTCTCTATCTGAAAAATCTTGGTCTTGATTGAAAAAGTTAATTTTACAAAGCAATTTTCTTTTTTTAAATTAAATTTCACTTTTTTTGAGACAGGGTGTCACTTTGTTGCCCAGGCTGGAGTGCAATGGTACAGTCTTGGCTCACTGTAGCCTTGACCTCCACAGATTCAGGTGATCTTCCCACCTCAGCCTCCTGAGTAGCTGGGGCTATAGGTTCACGCCACTACGCACAGCTGATTTTTGTGTTTTTACTACTCATAGGGTTTCTCTGTGTTGCCCAGTCTAGTCTCAAACTCCTGATCTCAAGAGATCTGCCTGCCTTGGCCTCCTAAAGTGTCATGAACCACCATGCCCAGCCTACAAAGCAATGTTCTAGGAAAAACTACAGTTACTCTTTGATTATGTAATTGCTGGAGAAGAAAAGCATGGCATTTCTAAAATGATGAACTATATTACTTATATTTTAATATCTCATAAAGTTTGAAATAGACATTTCAAACATAAACATGTATAAAAATTTTTATAAATTAAAAATATAAAATCAAAAACATTTTACAATTATTTTATTATAAAATTATTATAGAATCAAAAACATTATAAATTTAAACAAGTTTTTAAAAAATTTATTTTGGGATTTCCCATGGAGTGATGGAGAATAATGAGCCTTGGGAGAGCTATGGCAACTCTCATACTCCTTCCTGGGCCAACTTTTTTAGGAAATGGGAGAAATATACCCTGTTCAAGGTTTATTGAGGGTCAGGATATTTTTGAAGCTACAGTTGTTGATTTGCTTCAAACTTTAAAAAATTTTTAAAAAAATTATGGCATGTAAAAAAATTTATTATAAAACTTTGAAATTTTCAAACTTTCAGAAAAGCAGACAGATGAGATTAATGGCACTCACAGGCAAGCATAGAACATAGATTGTAAACATTTTGCTATATTTGTGTCATGACTATTTTTTGCTTGTGTTTGAAAGTATATTAAAGAAAATGATATTTTACCCCTAAATTCTTTAGTACAGATTTCTAAAAAAATAAGAACATTTTCCTGTATAGTTACAAAATCATCTTTTCAAACAAAATAAAAAATGGCTTTTTTATATCATTTATTACCCAGTCCACATTCAGATTTCCTCAATTATTGTGAAATGTCCTTTTATTTTTTGAGACAAAGTCTTGCTCTTTCACACAGCCTGAAGTGTAGTGAAACAATCATAGCTCATTGCAGCCTCAAACTCCTGGGCTCAAGTGATCTTGCTGCCTCAGCTTCCTGAGTAGCTAGGACTATAGGTGCACACCACCATGCCCAGCTAATTTATTGTTTTTGTAGAGATGGAGGTCTTACTACATTGCCCAGGCTGGTCTCAAACTCCTGGCTTCAAGTGATCCTTCCAGCTTGGTCTCCCTGAAATATATTTTGTGGCTGGTTTGTTCAAATTAGTTTCTTCTAATCAAGGGACACACATTGCATTTGATTATTTAGCTCAAAACTGTTTTAACCTGGAAAATACCCATACTCTTTGTTTATGTATTTATTTAGTGAAATTGACTTGTTGAAAAACTAGTCAGTTGTCCTGTAGAATATTTCCCCTTCTGGAATTTTCTGGTTGCTTTTTATGGTGTCATTTAACTTTTCACTCTGTTTTTTCCTGGTTAACTGGAAGTTAGTTCTAAAGGCTTTTAGGCCTGCTATAACAAAATACCAAAAACTGGATGACTTATAAAGAATAGAATTTTATTTCTCACAGTCCTAGAGGCTAGCAAGTTTAAAATCAAGGAGCATGTGGTTTTGATATCTGGTTAGGACCAACTTTCTGGTTCATAGATTGGCCTTCTTGCTGGGCCCTCACATAGTGGGAGAGACTAGCTAGCTCTCTGGGGCCTCTTTTATAAGGGCACTAATTCCAATCATGAAGCCTCTGTCCTTATGGTCTAATGACCCCCTAAAGGCCCCACCTTTTAATACCAGCACCTTTGGGGTTAGGATGTCAACATATTAATTTTGGGAAGACATACACGTTCAGCCCATTGCAAGGTTTAGTTAGATTCAGGTTCAACTTCTTTTTTTAAAGACTATTTCATAGGCAATAATGTGTATTCACATCCCATCATTAGTGATGGTGAGATGATCGCAAGGTTAGGGTGATCACTGCCTATCTCCTCTGCTATATTCCCCCTTGGGTCAAGCCAGTAGTCTGTGACGTGAACTTTGTACCATGTGTATATTCAGTTATATTCTGTATCAATAGTTACTTGATTGTTTTAGCATTTATTAATGATCCTTGCTTGAGTTGATTATTTCATTAGGGGTTTCAAAATGGTGAATTTCTAATTCTCTAATTCTATCTACATGTTTTAGCTGGCATTTTTCTATAAGCAGACCATTTTCTTCACAACTGGGTTATTTGGCTACCCTGAAACATAGTTCCTTCCGGGAAGGCAGAACATATGTTTATTTCTGTCTTTTAAAAATTACTGGTGTTTGGAGTGAAGATTAGGTGAGCTAACTACCTCCACAGGTGACAAATGAATTTTGTTTTGTCTCAATTTTGCTTTTTTGAATATCACTGTGGCTGCTTGGATTTTTATATTTAATTTGAATGGATTAGGGAATAAATGAGAAGATAGGTTTTATCTGTTTCTGTAGTTTTTATGTGGCTGTGTGAACTTACTTTTAAAAATTCCCAGAAATATTTTAATTCCCCTTTAAAGATATAAACTATGTCATACTATAAAGCAAAAGAAAAACCAATCATGTGAAGAGTAAATAGTATCGTTTAAACGAATTGTGGTTAAGCTTAGTTTGTAACTAATTAGTTTTTTATTTTCTTTCTACTTTTATCTGCTTCAGAGCCTCTTCAGTGGTTTAGATCTTCTATGTGTCAAATTATTCTAATCTCTTAAAAAGTTTAAGAGCTAAAATACAACACAATGACTACAAGAATGCCTTTGTCCTTTTCTGGGTAGGTACACCTAAGGCAACTTCTTTTTCTCTTCTTTCTTCTCTTCTTCTTTCTTATTCTTAAATCATCTTCAATATTGTACAGATGACAGCACTATGCCTGCCTAAAGATGTTTCTGAGTTTTTCTTTTTTTTTTCTTTTTTTTTTTTTGAGATGGAGTCTTGCTCTGTCACCCAGGCTAGAGTGCAGTGGCACAATCTTGGCTCACTACAACTTCTGCCTCCTGGGTTCCAGTGATTCTCCCAACTCAGCCTCCTGAGTAGCTGGGGTTACAGGCATGCACCACCACGCGTAGTTAATTTTTTGTATTTTTACTAGAGACGGGGTTTCACCATGTCGGCCAGGCTGGTCTTGAACTCCTGACCTCAAGGGATCTGCCTGCCTTGGCCTCCCAAAGTGCTGGGATTACACGTGTGAGCTACTGCGCCCGGCCGTTTCTGACTTTTTCTAAAGTCTTCTTTCTCTGGAGATGACATTATATAATAGCACTGTTCAATAGAAGTTTCTTTGATGATGGAACTGTTCTATAATCTGCATTGTCCCAGCCACTAGCCATATGTGACTACTGTAACACTTGAAATGTGGCTAGAGCAACTGAAGAACTGAATTTTGCATTTTACTGAATTTTAATTAATTAAAATAGAAATGCAAATAACCATAAGTGGTTAGTAGCTACCATACTGGACAGCAAAGATCTATAATTCAGCATTTAAAATCGATTTTGTTTTGTTTTCAAAAATGGAGTCAGACTTTTACAACCCAAAAGAACTGTAGGTTAAATTAAGGTAAATCACCAAATACTACATACACATTTGGGAAATCCAAACCAGATTTTTTCATGTGATAACCACACCCTCTTTTGACTTTAGCCTTGGAGGTAATGGAGTATGGCAGAAAAAACCCTGTATCAGCAGCTGGAAGACTCACCTTCTTTTCCTAGCTCTGCCATATATTGACCAAAAGAGTCAAAGTCCATTCAGATGGTTGAGGGGCCTTGGAATTTTGTTTTTGGTTTTCACATACAAGTTGGAGGGCAGATGCGTTAGCCTCTTGAAATACCCAGAAACCACTTGTTTCCTCATCTAAAAATCAGGTATGACAGGATCATTTAATTATCCTGGAAATCAGATGAAGCACTGCATATGAAAGCACTTTGTAACATCGATAGCACTGGGAAATGTAAAGACCTTTTACTGAAATATAAAGGTGTATGGTCAACTGAATATATCTCAGATAGTTAGGATTTGACTGTATATATTGAATATAACCTGTAGTGGGCCCCTTGGTAAACAGCTTACAGTTTTGTTGCAAGTTTTAGCCAAGAGAAAATTTATTTGTTGACTAGTCATGCCCTTTATTGGCCACATGATGAGCAGCAAAGATATTAACACACAGTGCACCTTGCAGAATTCAAGAATGTCTCAGTGTCTTGTGAACTAGGAAGCTGAAATGCAGTGGTATGCAGAAGGCTGGCTCAGTAGGAGCCTTGGGAGTGTCCTCCAGATAGATGTTTGTGCAGGTTGTATTTGATTCCAGTTGGCCATGAAAAGCTGGTTGCTCTAAAGAATGAGAATATACTTGGTTTTGCATTTACTAGAACTATCTGGGGAACAAATCTTGGGGTGGAAGAAAGAAGGGAGGGAGGGAAAGCTGTGCTTCAATACCTAGGGCTTCTTTCCTGGAATGGATCTGAGAATCTGGGATTGGGTGGCTAATAGCTCATCTCTAGAAGGGAGAAAGAACTGGGTGGTGATGGCTTTGTATTTTCTATTGGAGTTCACTAGAGAATAGGTGAATGGAATGGGCTGCTATGATCCAGACATTAGGGAGGACAGGTTTGTGATACATTAGAAAACTTGAATGAGCCCTTCTATGATTCTCTCTTCCCTCTTTCTGCTTCCCGTTCTTAATCACCATCCGCAGGTTGTGGAATTAGCAAATCTATTATGTGAGCAATAGCAAACTTACAGGAGCCCTTGGCTCCATCTATCTCCCTGTTTGTGTCAGTTCCTTCTGGATGCTTTTAGTCTGTGGTCTTCATTCACTCTTTTTATGGGGAAGTAAAAGGAGTGGGACAGATTATGAGAACAGCTGGGTCCTCCCAGTTGCTGGGGTGGTTATTTTAAGCTTTGTTTAATGTGTCCAGAGACCCAGATGGCATTTTTAACTAAGCTGCTTTATTAAATCTTGTGATAAAGCATAGTGACGTTTATTGAAAAGGCAGACACGCATCAGCAACATTATGCGTGAAACTTGCTCTAAGAATTTTCTATAAAACATCTGTTCTCTTTGAGCCTTTTGTGAACTCTGGAAGTTTGCTAGTTTCCATACAGACTTGAGAACAAGAAGTTGGAACCCACTTTTGGAGATGTCCAAGCATAGGTATTGGAATCATTAATCCTAACCCTCTCAGTTTTAAGGCCCCGGATACCCTTCTGTTAGACAACAGTAACATGAGCAAGCACTGTAATAACATTTAAACAAGATTATTTGGAAATAATGGACAAGAAAACTTAGTATACATTGTTTGGGGATTTTAAAATTAAAGATAAAAAGCTAGGGCTTCAATGACCTGTGCCAGCCTATAGCCTTAAGAGTCAATTTGCAAACACTCAAGATTTGGCCAATATGCCTCTACTACTTCTACTTAACACAGTCAAAGGGAAATTTTTAGATTCTTCCATCTGATTTGACTCTCTTAGTTACGAATAAGAGGATATCTAGAATATATATGTGACTTGTTAAAATGAAAATCCACCTTCTCTGAGTCTTCAAATATCTTTCATATCTTACATTTTTAGTCAAATCAACTTTTGAAGTCATGTCCGTAGTTGTATGAAAAGAAAAATTTCAGGAACATTCAACCTCAAAAGTTCTTTTTCTTAGTCTGAAGTCGTAGAAGCATTTGACTTTTACTTTCTCTTTTTAAGTTTGTACTAGTAGGTATTTTGTATAAATATAATATTTACTTATTGCCTTTGTATTCTTTTTCTCTAGTAAACATCCTGGTTTTTAGCTATCAATATGTAGTTTTACATTTAGGGATTTCTAATGGAAAGAGAAAGGAATCTGCAATCAGAGGACGAGAGTTTATTCTACTTGACCAAACACATACACAATACTGGAAGGAGAGTTTTACAACAAATATTTTATATCTATGACATGTAAAAAGATTTTGAAATCAAGAAAATTCAAACAATTCAATACAAATATCATCAATAATAACACATGAACAGGTGGCCAACTTTATTAATAACCAGAGAAATATAAATTAAAACAATCCATCAACTTGTAAAACAGATGAAATTACCCAGATTTGGTGTAGCAGATGGAAAATTGTCATGTTTGTATACTGTTCATAGAAGATAAATTGACATAATTTTTTGGTCAGGCAATTTGGAAGTATATATCTAAATTAATAGAGTAGTTTTCTAATAACCTGGGAATCTCTTAATCTAAGAATCTTTACTGTAGATTTTTCTAGAACAAATGTACAAACATCTGTGTACAAGGGTACTCACTGCAGCATTTTGCTAAGGAAAAACTCAGAAAAAATCTGTATGTTCAACAGAGAACAGGTACATAATTTATGACACAACTGCACAATATACACCACTAAAATAAAGGATATAAATTTATATGTAGTATGAAAAAGATGTGAATGATAGCTTGTTGGTGAAAAACAGCAATGACTGGAATATTGTGTGTAACGTAATCCTGCTTTTCTGTATATAATGTAGGCATAGAAAATAGGATTGAAAGGACATACTCTAGTCAACAGTGTATATAGCTTGGGTGGAGGGGGTGTATAATGGGGAAGGAGAGTCCCTTTTCCTATCTATTCCATATACATCTCTGGATTTAAAAGATCATACATGCATATGCATTACCTTCAAAATTAAAATGATAAAGACAAAAGGAGAAGCTTTGGATTTGAATCATGATACTACTGTTTGCAAATTCTATGACCGTGGGGAAGTCGCCTAGCCTCCTGGGGTTTATTTCCTCATTTATAAAAATAGGGAAAGTAATAATACTTGTCTACATATCTTCTAGGGTTGTTGGGAGGATTGAATGTGATAATGGGTTACAGCATTATGAATTATTTATTCATATAACACAATTATTATAAAAATATTTTGCTCTGATTAAAATAAAAGAAGGACGAGATCGTGTGTGTTTTTCAGTCCCAGTAGCTTTACTAACCAGAAAGCGCCTGCTGATGTGGTGATCACAGTTGCTTTGGTGCAGCTTCCTCTTGACTTTTGGCATTTCTCCATGCTGCTAGCTAAGGCTGAGGTGGCGACTGTGGAAAGTGTGATCTCCTCCCCCTCCCAGCACACATTTGTGTGCATACTCACAGTCTTGCACACACAAACACACACAGGCACACTCTATCACAGTACATGAGGTGGCAGCAGCTGCTCCGGCATAGACTTTCACACAACATAAAGGGCTTTTTTGGTGTGGTCTGTGCATTATTTCCTGTTAAGCATGAGCTGAATCAGTGCCATGCTTTTCCATCTGAAACCTTTCTGAGGCTCAGGCTGTGTTAAGAGCAAACCCTCTCCCCTCCATGCCCACCCCATGGCCCTCTACTGAAGCCAGATCATAATCTGCTCATTTCATGAGGATTTTCAAACCGAATGGACTGGGCCATGTGAGAGATCACTGAAAGGAACAGACCAAGCAGAGGCTAAGAGACTCCACGCTAATCTGCTGAGTCATCTGAAAATGCACAGCTGCGGGAGCTCACGGTGCTTTAAAGTACTTTGGCAGGATGTTTGTTCAGGGGGCCTGTTCCTGCAGCCCTGCTGAATGTTTGGTTAGGAGGCATAATCATTTTTTGGACAGGACCTCCCAAATGTAAAGTGATAGATGCTAATGTGGAATATAATACAGAAGGTCCAGCTTGGATGTCATAAATAACAATAAATTGTTTAATCTTGCCGAGTTGTAAATCTATGATTGCCAGAGGTCTTTAGTTCACTGGAACATAGTATAGGGGCAGGGGCACTTAGCAAATAGGCAGTTATTATTTTCCAAACAGACAGAAACTGGTCTGATGGAATTTATCTAAAAAGGCATACACATGTATTGTAATTAATTGTGACAATTACTCAGAGAAAACACATGGCCCTAAAGAGGCTGAGGGGTTTTTCTGTTCTACCTATAAATGTATATGTATATTCACCTATATTCTACCTATGTATAAGTAAGAGAATGAGTTTTTGTTTTGGGGATATATATTTATACCTAACTATACAGATAGATATACACATACTTAATTTCTGTCTACCTATTAAGGTGCGGTGCCAGATGGAAATTATATTTAAACATTTAGATAGCTTATTCTATAGCATATGTGTGCATATAGCCCCCCCATAAAGCTTTGTCTCTTTTCTGGATATATTTAACAAGAGGCTAGAACAGAGTCCAAAATGTCAGAAATGTTTGAACATTCCATAGAAATGAAGGAGGTGTTTCCAAATGACCTATGTTTCTATGGCAATAAATAGAAATTGTGCTGCGTTGGAAGGGTCAGGAGTAAGGAATATAAAAAGTGTAAGTATGACTATTCCAGGCAGAAATCTACCCTGTAAGAACAGCTTTGTGCAGTGAGCTCAACAACATTGATCAGTTAGCAGTCCGGTTCAGTACAACATTGATCAGGTAGCAAGCCAGTTCGGCAGTGCCAGTCGGAGACACAGATGGGGACAATCAAAGAAGATGCAGGTAAGGACAAGGATGCAGACATGTACCTGTCACTACCATGGACTTCAGCAGCTTCTTAGTGAGCAGGTTTATGATCAAAGAAGAAAGACATCGTTGATATGTAAGCACGATGCAATTAATTATCTGTTTAGTTATTAGCAAACTACATCCAGTTTTTAGTTTTTAGGGTTTTTTTTCATTTTTCTTTTTTGAAACAGGTTCTTCTTCTGTCATCCAGGCTGCAGTGCAGAAGTTATCCAAGCTCACTGCAGCCTTAAATTCCTGGGCTCCGTGGATCCTCCAACCTAAGCCTCCCAAGAAGCAGGGACTACAGGTGCACGCCACCATGGCCAGCTAACTTTTCTTATCTTTTTGTAGAGATGAGGTCTTGCTGTATTGCACAGGCTTCTCTTGAGCTCCTGGCAGTGCAGATATTTCCATGTTTATATAGATGGTGGTGTAGATATTTCCTTGTTTATGTAGATGGCGGTGTAGATATTTCCATGTTTATAGAGATGGCGGTGTATATATTTCCATGTTTATAGAGATAGCGGTGTAGAAATTTCCATGTTTATAGAGATAGTGGTGTAGGTATTTCCATGTTTATAGAGATAGCGGAGTAGATATTTCCATGTTTATACAGATAGCGGTGTAGATATTTCCAAGTTTACACAGATTGCGGTGTTGATATTTCCATGTATATACAGATATCGGTGTAGACATTTCCATGTTTATACAGCTCGCGGTGCAGATATTTACATCTTTATACAGATGGCAGTGTAGATATTTCCAGGTTTATACAGATGGCGGTGTAGAGATTTCCATGTTTATGGAGATGGCAGGGTAGATATTTTCATGTTTATAGAGATGGCGGTGTAGATATTTCCATGTTTATAGAGATAGTGCGGTAGATATTTCCATGTGTATAGAGATGGCGGTGTAGATATTTCCATGTTTATAGAGATAGTGCGGTAGATATTTCCATGTTTATAGAGATGGCTGTGTAGATATTTCCATGTATATAGATGGCAGTGTAGATATTTCCGTGTTTATACATATGGTGGTGTAGATATTTCCATGTTTATACAGAAGACTGTGCAGGTATTTCCAAGTTTATACAGATGGCAGTGTAGATATTTCCATGTTTATAGAGATAGCCATGTAGATATTTCCATGTTTATACAGATAGGGGTGTAGACATTTCCATGTTTATACTGATAGCGGTGTATATATTTCCATGTTTATAGAGATAGCGGTGTAGACATTTCCATGTTTGTACAGACAGCGGAGTAGATACCTGCATGTTTATACAGATAGCGGTGTAGATATTTCCATGTTTATACAGATCGTGGTGTAGATATTTCCATGTTAACACAGACGTTGGTGTAGATATTTCCATGTTTATACAGATACCGGAGTAGATATTTCCATGTTTATACAGGTAGCGGTGTAGATATTTCCATGTTTTTGGAGATGGCGGTGTATTTTCATGTTTATAGAGATTGCGGTGTAGGTATTTTCATGTTTATAGAGATAGCGGTGTAGTTATTTCCATGTGTATAGAGATAGCGGTGTAGATGTTTCCATGTTTATACTGATGGCTGTGTAGATATTTACATGTGTATACAGATGGCAGTGTAGATATTTCCATGTTTATAGAGATGGTGGTGTAGATATCTCCATGTTTATAGAGATAACTGTGTAGATATTTCCATGCTTATACAGATGGCGGTGTAGATATTTCCGTGTTTATAGAGATAGCTGTGTAGATATTTCCATGTTTATACAGATAGCGGTGCAGATATTTCCATGTTTATAGAGATAGCGGTGTAGATATTTCCATGTTTATACAGATAGCGGTGTTATATTTCCATGTTTATTCAGATGACAGTGTAGATATTTCCATGTTTATACACAGGGCGGTGTAGATATTTCCATATTTATAGAGATAGCCGTGTAGATATTTCCAGGTTTATACAGATGGCAGTGTAGATATTTCCTTGTTTATAAAGACGATGGTGTAGATCTTTCCATGTATATACAGAAGACGGTGTAGTTATTTCCAAGTTTATACAGATGGCATTGTAGATATTTTCGTGTTTATAGAGATAGCGGTGTAGATATTTCCATGTTTATACAGATACCGGTGTAGATATTTCCATGTTTATACAGGTAGTGTTGTAGATATTTCCATGTTTATACAGATCGCGGTGTAGATATTTCCATCTTTTTACAGATGGCAGTGTAGATATTTCCATGTTTATACAAAGAGCGGTGTAGATATTTCCATGTTTATGCAGATGGTGGTGTGGATATTTCCATGTTTATAGAGATGGAGGTGTAGGTATTTCCATGTTTATGGAGATAGTGATGTAGATATTTCCATGTTTATACAGGTAGCTGAGTAGATATTTCCATGTTTATGCAGATAGCGGTGTTGGCATTTCCATGTTTATACAGATAGAAGTGCAGATATTTCGATGCTTATGCAGATCGCGGTGTAGATATTTCCATCCTTATACAGATGGCAGTGTAGATATTTCCATGTTTATAGAGATAGCAGTGTAGATATTTCCATGTTTACACAGATGGCGGTGTAGATAGTTCCATGTTTATACAGATAGCAGTGTAGATATTTCCATGTTTATACACATGGCGGTGTAGATATTTCCATGTTTATACAGATAGCTGTGTAGATTTTTCCATGTTTATTCAGATAGCGGTTTAGATATTTCCATATTTATAGAGATGGCCGTGTAGATATTTCCAGGTTTATACAGATGGCAGTGTAGATATTGCCTTGTTTATAAAGACGGTGGTGTAGATATTTCCATGTATATACAGAAGACGGTGTAGTTATTTCCAAGTTTATACAGATGGCGGTGTAGATATTTCCATGTTTATAGAGATAGCCATGTAGATATTTCCATGTTTATACAGACAGCGGTGTAGACATTTCCATGTTTACAGAGATAGCGGTGTAGACATTTCCATATTTATACAGATAGGGGTGTAGATATTTCCATGTTGATGCAGATCGTGGTGTAGATATTTCCATGTTTATTCAGATACCGGTGTAGATATTTCCATGTTTATACAGGTAGCGTTGTAGATATTTCCATGTTTATACAGATCGCGGTATAGATATTTCCATATTTTTACAGATGGCGGTGTAGATATTTCCATGTTTATACAGATGGCGGTGGAGATATTTCCATGTTTATACAGATATCGGTGGAGATATTTCCATGTTTATACAGATAGCGGGGGAAAAATATTTACATGTTTATACAGATGGAGGTGTAGATATTTCCAAGTTTATGCAGATTGCGGTGGAGATATTTCCATGTTTATAGAGATAGCGGTGTAGATATTTCCATGTAGATACAGATAGCGGTGTAGATATTTACATGTTTATAGAGATAGCTTTTTAGATATTTCCTTATTTACACAGATAGCGGTGTTGATATTTCCATGTTTATTCAGATGGTGGTGTAGATATTTCCATGTTTATACAGATAGCGGTGTGGCTATTTCCATTTTGATACAGATGGCAGTGTAGATATTTCCATGTTTATACAGATGGAGGTGTAGATATTTCCATGTTTATACAGATGACTGTGTAGATAATTCCATGTTTTTACAGATGGCGGTGTAGATATTTCCATGTTTATACAGATAGCGGTGTGGCTGTTTCCATGTTTATGCAGATAGCGATGTAGTTATTTCCATGTTTACAGAGATGGCCGTGCAGATATTTCCATGTTTATACAGATGACTCTGTAGGTATTTCCATGTTTATACAGATGGCGGTGTAGATATTTCCATGTTTTTAAAGATAGCCATGTAGATATTTCCATGTTTATACAGATAGCGGTGTAGACATTTCCATGTTCATAGAGATAGCCTTGAAGTTATTTCCCTATTTATGCAGATAGCGGTGTTGATATTTCCATGTTTATACAGATAGCGGTGGAGATATTTCCATGGTTATACTGATAGCGGTGTAGGAATTTCCATGTTTATAGAGATAGCAGTGATGTTATTTCCATGTTTATACAGATGGCATTGTAGATATTTCCATGTTTATACAGATAATGGTGTAGATATTTCCATGTTTATACAGATGACTGTGTAGTTAATTCCACGTTTATAAATATGGCGGTGTAGATATTTCCATGTTTATACAGATAGCCATGTAGATATTTCCATGTTTATACAGATAGCGGTGTAGGTATTTCCATGTTTATACAGATGGCATTGTAGATATTTCCATGTTTATACAAAGAGTGGTGTGGATATTTCCATGTTTATACAGATGACTGTGTAGATAATTGCATGTTTATACAGATGGCGGTGGAGATATTTCCATGTTTATAGAGATAGCCATGTAGATATTTCCATGTTTATACAGAGAACGGTGTAGTTATTTTCATGTTTATAGAGATAGAGGTGTAGATATTTCCCTATTTGCACAGATTGCCGTGTAGATATTTCCATCTTCACACAGATAGCGGTGTACATATTTCCATGTTTACACAGACAGCTGTGTAGATATTTCCATGTTTACACAGATAGTGTTGTAGATATTTCCATGTTTATACAGATAGCGGAGTAGATATTTCCATGATTATAAAGATATCGGTGTAGATATTTCCATGTTTACACAGATAGCGGTGGAGATATTTCCATGTTTATACAGATAGCGCTGTAGATATTTCCATGTTTATACAGACAGCGTTGTAGATATTTCCATGTTTATACAGATAGCGGTGTAGATATTTCGATGTTTATTCAGATAGTGGTGGAGATATTTCCATGTTTATACAGATATCGGTGGAGATATTTACATGTTTATACAGATAGCGGTGGAAATATTTACATGTTTATACTGACGGAGGTGTTGATATTTCCAAGTTTATGCAGATTGCGGTGGAGATATTTCCATGTTTACAGAGATAGCGGTGTAGATATTTCCATGTAGATACAGATAGCAGTGTAGATATTTCCATGTTTATAGAGATAGCGGTGTAGATATTTACAAATTTATGCAGAGAGCGGTGTAGATATTTCCATGTTTATTCAGATGGCGGTGTAGATATTTCCATGTTTATACAGATAGCGTTGTGGTTATTTCCATTTTTATACAGATGGCAGTGTAGATATTTCCATGTCTATACAGATGGAGGTGTAGATATTTCCATGATTATACAGATGACTGTGTGGATATTTCCATTTCTTTACCGATGGCGATGTAGGTATTTCCATGTTTATACAGATAGCGGTGTGGCTGTTTCCATGTTTATGCAGATAGCGATGTAGTTATTTCCATGTTTATAGAGATGGCTGTGTAGATATTTCCATGTTTATAATGATGGAAGTGTTGTTATTTCCATGTTTATACAGATAGTGGTGCAGATATTTCCATGTTTATACAGATGACTGTGTAGGTATTTCCATGTTTATACAGATGGCGGTGTAGATAGTTTCATGTTTATAGAGATAGCCATGTAGATATTTGCATGTTTATACAGATAGCGGTGCAGACATTTCCATGCTCATAGAGGTAGCGGTGAAGTTATTTCGATATTTATACAGATAGCGGTGTAGATATTTCTAAGTTTATACAGATAGCGGTGTAGATATTTCCATGTTTGAACTGATAGTGGTGGAGATATTTCCATGTTTATACAGATAGCGGTGTAGGAATTTCCATGTTCATAAAGATAACGGTGATGTTATTTCCATGTTTATACAGATGGCATTGTAGATATTTCCATATTTATTCACACAGCGGTGTGGCTATTTCCATGTTTATACAGATAGCAATGTTAATATTTCCATGTTTATAGAGATGGCTGTGTATATATTTTCATGTTTATACAAATGGCAGTGTAGATATTTCCATGTTTATACAGATAGTGGTGTAGATATTTCCATGTTCATAGAGATGACTCTGTAGTTATTTCCATGTTTATACAGATGGCGGTGTAGATATTTCCATGTTTATACAGATAGCCATGTAGATATTTCCATGTTTATAGAGATAGCGGTGTAGACATTTCCACGTTTATAGAGATAGCGGTGTAGATATTACCATGTTTATAAAGATGGCTGTGTAGATATTTCCATGTGTATACTGATGGCAGTGTAGATATTTCCATGTTTATACAGATGGAGGTGTAGATATTTCCATGTTTATACAGATGACTGTGTAGTTATTTCCATGTTTTTACAGATGGTGGTGTAGATATTTCCATATTTATAGAGATAGCCATGTAGATATTTCCATGTTTATACAGATAGTGGTGTAGACATTTCCATGTTTATAGAGATAGCGGTGTAGATATTTCCATATTTATACAGATAGTGGTGTAGATATTTCCATGTTTATACAGATAGTGTTGGAGATATTTCCATGTTTATACAGATAGTGTTGGAGATATTTCCATGTTTATAGAGATGGCGGTGTAGATATTTCCAAGTTTATACAGATAGCGGTGTAGATATTTCCAAGCTTATACAGATAGCGGTGTAGATATTTCAATGTTTATACAGATTGCGGTGTAGGTTTTTCCATGCATATAGAGATAGCGGTGTAGATATTTCCATGTTTATACAGATGGCTGTGTGGATATTTCCATGTGTATACAGATGGCAGTGTAGATATTTCCAAGTTTATAGAGATGGAGGTGTAGATATTTCCATGTTTATAACCATGAATCTGTAGGAATTTCCATGTTTTTACGGATAGCGGAGTAGGAATTTCCATGTTTATAGAGATGAGTGAGTAGGTATTTCCATGTTTATACAGATGGCATTGTAGATATTTCCATGTTTATACAGATAGTGGTGTAGATATTTCCATGTTTATACCGATGACTGTGTAGGTATATCCACGTATATACAGATGGCAGTGTAGATATTTCCATGTTTATACAGATAGCGGTGTAGATATTTCCATGTTTATAGAGATGGCAGTGTAGACATTTCTATGTTTATACAGATGACTTTGTAGATGTTTCTGTGTTTATACAGATGACTGTGTAGGTATTTCTATGTTTATACCGATGGCGGTGTAGATATTTACATGTTTATAGAGATAGCTAAGTAGATATTTCCATATTTATTCACACAGCGGTGTGGCTATTTCCATGTTTATACAGATAGCGATGTAGATATTTCCATGTTTATAGAGATGGCTGTGTATATACTTACAAGTTTATACACATGGCAGTGTAGATATTTCCATGTTTATACAGATAGTGGTGCAGATATTTCCATGTTCATACAGATGACTCTGTAGGTATTTCCATGTTTATACAGATGGCGGTGTAGATATTTCCATGTTTAAAGAGATAGCCATGTAGATATTAGCATGTTTATACAGATAGCGGTGTAGACATTTCCATGTTTATAGAGATAGCGGTGTAGATATTTCCATGTTTATACAGATAGCGGTGTAGATATTTCCAAGTTTATACAAATAGCGGTGTAGATATTTCCATGTTTATACAGATAGCGGTGTAGCTATTTCCATGTTTTTAGAGATAGCGGTGAAGATATTTCCATGTTTATAAAGATGGCATTGTAGATATTTCCATGTTCATAGAGATAGTGGTGTAGATATTTCCATGTTTATACAGATGACTGTGTAGTTAATTCCATGTTTATACAGATGGCGGTGTAGATATTTCCATGTTTATAGAGACAGCCATGTAGATATTTCCATCTTTATACAGATAGCGGTGTAGATATTTCCATGTTCATACAGATAGCGGTGTAGATATATCTATGTTTAAACAGACAGTGGTGTAGATATTTCCATGTTTATACAGATAGCGGTGTATATATTTACATGTTTATACAGATAGCGGTGTAGATATTTCCATGTTTACAGAGATAGAGGTGTAGATATATCCATATTTGCACAGACTGCTGTGTCGATATTTCCATCTTCACACAGATAGCGGTGTATATATTTCCATGTTTACACAGACATGTGTGTAGATATTTCCATGTTTACACAGATAGTGTTGTAGATAATTCCATGTTCATGCAGATAGCGGTGTAGGTATTTCCGTGTTTATAAAGATAGCGGAGTAGATACTTCCATGTTTATACAGATAGCGGTGGAGATATTTCCATTTTAAACAGCGCTGCAGATGTTTCGATGTTTATACAGATAGCGGTGTAGATATTTCCATGTTTATACAGATAGCGGTGTAGGTATTTCCATGTTTATACAGATGGCATTGTAGATATTTCCATGTTTATTCAATTAGTGGTGTAGATATTTCCATGTTTATACAGATGACTGTGTAGTTAATTCCATGTTTATACAGATGGCGGTGGAGATATTTCCATGTTTATAGAGATAGCCATGTAGATATTTCCATGTTTATACAGAGAACGGTGTAGATATTTCCATGTTTATAGAGTTAGAGGTGTAGATATTTCCCTATTTGCACAGATTGCCATGTAGATATTTCCAAATTCACACAGATAGCGGTGTACCTATTTCCATGTTTACACAGACAGCTGTGTAGTTATTTCCATGTTTACAAAGATAGTGTTGTAGATATTTCCATGTTTATACAGATAGCGGAGTAGATATTTCCATGTTTATAAAGATATCGGTGTAGATATTCCCATGTTTATACAGAAAGCGGTGTAGATATTTCCAAGTTTATACAGATAGCGCTGTAGATATTTCCATGTTTATACACACAGCGTTGTAGATATTTCCATGTTTATACAGATATCGGTGTAGATATTTCCATGTTTATTCAGATAGCGGTGGAGATATTTCCATGTTTATTCAGATATCGGTGGAGACATTTCCATGTTTATACAGATAGCGGTGGAAATATTTACATGTTTATACAGACGGAGGTGTAGATATTTCCAAGTTTATGCAGATTGCGGTGGAGATATTTCCATGTTTATAGAGATAGCTTTGTAGATATTTCCATATTTATACAGATAGCGGTGTAGATATTTCCATGTTTATTCAGATGGCGGTGCAGATATTTCCATGTTTATACAGATAGCGGTGTGGTTATTTCCATTTTTATACGGATGGCAGTGTAGATATTTCCATGTTTATACAGATGGAGGTGTAGATATTTCCATGTTTATACAGATGACTGTGTGGATATTTCCATTTCTTTACCGATGGCGGTGTAGATATTTCCAAGTTTATACAGATAGCGGTGTGGCTGTTTCCATGCTTATGCAGATAGCAATGTAGAGATTTCCATGTTTATAGAGATGGCTGTGTAGGTATTTCCATGTTTATACTGATGGAGGTGTTGTTATTTCCATGTTTATACTGATATTGCTGCAGATATTACCATGTTTATACAGATGTCTGTGAAGGTATTTCCATGTTTATACAGATGGCGGAGTAGATAATTCCATGATTATAGAGATAGCCATGTAGATATTTGCATGTTTATACAGATAGCGGTGTAGACATTTCCATGTTCATAGAGATAGCGGTGAAGTTATTTCGATATTTATACAAATAGCGGTGTAGATATTTCTAAGTTTATACAGATAGCGGTGTAGATATTTCCCTGTTTATACAGATAGCGGTGTAGGAATTTCCATGTTTATAGAGATAACGGTAATGTTATTTCCATGTTTATACAGATAGTGGTGTAGATATTTCCATGTTTATACAGATAGTGCTGGAGATATTTCCATATTTATACAGATAGTGTTGGATATATTTCCATGTTTATAGAGATGGCGGTGTAGATATTTCCAAGTTTATACAGATAGCGGTGTAGATATTTCCAAGTTTACACAGATAGCGGTGTAGATATTTCCATGTTTATACAGATTGCGGTGTAGGATTTTCCATGTTTATAGAGAGAGCGGTGTAGATATTTCCATGTTTATACAGATGGCTGTGTAGATATTTCCGTGTGTATACAGATGGCAGTGTAGATACTTCCAAGTTTATACAGATGGAGGTGTAGGTATTTCCATGTTTATAACCATGACTGTGTAGGTATTTCCATGTTTTTACAGATAGCGGTGTAGGTATTTCCATGTTTATAGAGATGACTGAGTAGGTAATTCCATGTTTATACAGATGGCATTGTAGATATTTCCATGTTTATACAGATAGCGGTGTAGGTATTTCTTGTTTATAGAGATGTCTGTGTAGGTATTTCCACGTTTATACAGATGACGGTGTAGATATTTCCATGTTTATACAGATAGCGGTGTAGACATTTCCATGTTTATAGAGATAGATGTGTAGTTATTTCCATGTTTATACAGATAGTGGTTGAGATATTTCCATGTTTATAGAGATAGCGGTGGAGATAGTTCCATGTTTATAGAGATGGCGGTGTAGACATTTCCTAGTTTATACACGTAGCAGTGTAGATATTTCCATGTTTATACAGATAGCGGTTGTGGATATTAACATGTTTATACTGATAGCGGTGTAGGTATTTCCATGTTTATAGAGATAGCGGTGTAGATATTTCCATGTTTATACAGATGGCTGTGTAGACATTTCCATGTGAATACAGATGGCAGTGTAGATATTTCCATGTTTATACAGATGACTGTGTACAGGTTTCCATGTTTTTACAGATGGCCGTGTAGACATTTCCTTGTTTACACAGATAGGGGTGTGGCTATTTCCATGTTTATGCAGATAGTGATGTAGATATTTCCATGTTTATAGAGATGGCTGTGTAGATATTTCCATGTTTATAGAGATGGCAGTGTAGACATTTCAATGTTTATACAGATGACTTTGTAGAGGTTTCTGTGTTTATACAGGTGACTGTGTAGGTATTTCTATGTTTATACCGATGGCGGTGTAGATATTTACATGTTTATAGAGATAGCTAAGTAGATATTTCCATATTTATTCACACAGCGGTGTGGCTATTTCCATGTTTACACAGATAGCGATGTAGATATTTCCATGTTTATAGAGATGGCTGTGTATATATTTACATGCTTATACACATGGCTGTGTAGATATTTCCATGTTTATACAGATAGTGGTGTAGATATTTCCATGTTCATACAGATGACTCTGTAGGTATTTCCATGTTTATACAGATGGCGGTGTAGATATTTCCATGTTTATAGAGATAGCCATGTAGATATTTCCATGTTTATACAGATAGCGGTGTAGACATTTCCATGTTTATAGAGATAGCGGTGTAGGTATTTCCATGTTTATACTGATTGCAGTCTATATAATTCCAAGTTAATACAGATAGCTTTGTAGATATTTCCATGTTTACACAGATAGCGGTGTGGACATTTCCATGTTTATACAGATATTGGTGGAGATATTTCCATGTTTATTCTGATAGCGGTGTAGATATTTCCATGTTTATACAGATAGCGGTGTTGGTATTTCCATGTTTATAGAGATAACGAGGTAGATATTACCATGTTTATAAAGATGGCTGTGTAGATATTTCCATGTGTATACAGATGGCAGTGTAGATATTTCCATGTTTATACAGATGGAGGTGTAGATATTTCCATGTTTATACAGATGACTGTGTAGTTATTTCCACTTTTTTACAGATGGTGGTGTAGATATTTCCATGTGTATAGAGATAGCCATGGAGATATTTCCATGTTTATAGAGATAGCGGTGTAGACATTTCCATGTCTATAGAGATAGCGGTGTAGTTATTTCCATATTTATACAGATAGCGGTGTAGATATTTCCATGTTTATACAGATAGTGGTGGAGATATTTCCGTGTTTATAAAGATAGTGTTGGAGATATTTCCATGTTTATAGAGATGGCGGTGTAGATATTTCCAAGTTTATACAGATGGCGGTGTAGATATTTCCAAGTTTATACAGGTAGCGGTGTAGATATTTCCATGTTTATACAGATTTCGGTGTAGGTTTTTCCATGTTTATACAGATAGCGGTGTAGATATTGCCATGTTTATACAGATGGCTGTGTAGATATTTCCATGTGTATACAGATGGCAGTGTAGGTATTTCCATGTTTCTACAGACGTAGGTGTAGCTATTTCCATGTTTATACACATGACTGTGTAGATATTTCCATGTTTTTACAGATAGCTTTGTAGGTATTTCCATGTTTATAGAGATGACCGAGTAGGTATTTCCATGTTTATACAGATGGCAGTGTAGATATTTCCATGTTTATACAGATAGTGGTGTAGATATTTCCATGTTTATACAGATGACTCTGTAGGTATTTCCATGTTTATACAGATGGCGGTGTAGATATTTACATGTTTATACAGATAGCGGTGTAGACATTTCCATGTTTATAGAGATAGCGCTGTAGATATTTCCATGGTTACACAGATAGCGGTGTAGTTATTTCCAAGTTTATACAGATAGTGGTGGAGATATTTCCATGTTTAGATAGCGGTGGAGATATTTCCATGTTTATAGAGATGGCGGTGTAGACATTTCCAAGTTTATACAGGTTGCGGTGTAGATATTTCCATGTTTATACAAATAGCGGTGTAGATATTATCATGTTTATACACATAGCGGTGTAGGTATTTCCATGTTTATTGAGACAGCGGTGTAGATATTTCCATGTTTATACAGATGGCTGTGTAGATATTTCCATGTGAATACAGATGGCAGTGTAGATATTTCCATGTTTATACAGATGGAGTTGTAGATATTTCCATGTTCATACTGATGACTGTGCAGATGTTTCCATGTTTTTACAGATGTCCGTGTAGTCATTTCCATGTTTATACAGATAGGGGTGTGGCTATTTCCATGTTTATGTAGATAGTGATGTATATATTTCCATGTTTACAGAGATGGCTGTGTTGATATTTCCATGTTTATAGAGATGGCAGTGTAGACATTTAAATGTTTATACAGATGACTTTGTAGATATTTCCAGGTTTATACAGATGACTGTGTAGGTATTTCCATGTTTATACCGATGGCGGTGTAGAGATTTACATGTTTATAGAGATAGCTAAGTAGATATTTCCATGTTTATACAGATATCGGTGTAGACATTTCCATGTTTATAGAGATAGCTGTGTATATATTTCCATATTTATTCACATAACGTTGTGGCTGTTTCCATGTTTATACAGATAGCGATGTAGATATTTTCATGTTTGTAGAGATGGCTGTGTATATATTTACATGTTTATACACATGGCAGTGTAGATATTCCCATGTTTATACAGATAGTGGTGGAGATATTTCCATGTTTATACAGACGACAGTGTAGGTATTTCCATGTTTATACAGATGGACGTGTAGATATTTCCATGTTAATAGAGATAGCCATGTAGATGTTTCCGTGTTTATACAGATAGTGGTGTAGACATTTCCATGTTTATAGAGATAGTAGTGAAGATATTTCCATATTTATACAGGTAGCGGTGTAAATATTTCACGTTTATACAGATAGCGGTGCAGATATTTCCATGTTTATACAGAGAGCGGTGTAGCTATTTCCATGTTTTTCAGATAGCTGTGGAGATATTTCCATGTTTTTACAGATAGCGGTGTGTGTATTTCCATGTTTATAGAGATAGCGGTGAAGTTATTTCCAGGTTTATACAGATGGCATTGTAGATATTTCCAATTTTATAGGGATAGTCGTGTAGATATTTCCATGTTAATACAGATGACTGTGTAGCTAATTCCAAGTTTATACAGATGGCGGTGTATATATTTCCATGTTTACAGAGATAGCCATGTAGATATTTCCATGTTTATGCAGATAGCGGTGTAGATATTTCCATGTTCTCAGAGATAGAGGTGTAGATATTTCCATATTTGCACAGATTGCCATGTAGATGTTATCATCTTCACACAGATAGCGGTGTACATATTTCCATGTTTACACAGACAGCTGTGTAGGTATTTCCATGTTTGCACAGAGAGTGTTGTAGACATTTCCATGTTTATACAGATAGCGGTGGAGATATTTCCATGTTTAAACAGATAGCGGTTGAGATATTTCCATGTTTATAGACATGGCCGTGTAGATATTTCCAAGTTTATACAGATAGCTGAGTAGATATTTCCATGTTTATGCAGATAGCGGTGTAGATATTTCCATGTGTATAAGGATGGCAGTGAAGATATTTCCATGTTTACACACATGGAGGTGCAGGTATTTCCATGTTTATACAGATGACTGTGTAGATATTTCCATGTTTTTATAGATGGCGGAGTAGATATTTCCATGTTTATACAGATAGCGGTGTGGCTATTTCCATGTTTATACAGCAAGTGATGTAGATATTTCCATGTTTATACAGATAGCGGTGTAGGTATTTCCATATTTATACAGATAGCGGTGTAGATATATCCATGTTTATACAGACCGTGGTGTAGATATTTCCATGTTTATACAGATAGCAGTGTAGATATTGACATGTTTATACAGATAGCGGTGGAGATATTTCCATGTTTACAGAGATAGACGTGTAGAGATTTCCATATTTGCACAGATTGCGGTGTAGATATTTCCATCTTCACACAAATAGCGGTGTACATATTTCCATGTTTACACAGACAGCTGAATAGTTGTTTCCATGTTTACACAGATAGTGTTGTAGCTATTTCCATGTTTATACAGATAGCGGTGTAGATATTTCTTTGTTTAAAGATAGCGGTGTAGATATTTCCATGTTTATACAGATAGCGGTGGAGATATTTCCATGCTTATACAGATAGCGTTGTAGATATTTCCATGTTTATACAGATAACGGTGTAGATATTTCCATGTTTATACAGATAGCGGTGTGGCTATTTCCACTTTATACAGATGGCAGTGTAGATATTTCCATGTTTACACAGATGGAGGTGTAGATATTTCAATGTTTATACAGATGACTCTGTGGATATTTCCATGTTTTTACAGTTGGCGGTGTAGATATTTCCATGTTTATACAGACAGCGGTGTGGCTATTTCCATGTTTATGCAAAGAGCGATGTAGGTATTTCCATGTTTATAGAGATGGCAGTGTAGATATTTCCATGTTTATACAGATCGCAGTGTAGATATTTCCATGTTTATACAGATAGTGGTGTAGACATTTCCATGGTTATAGAGATAGCGGTGAAGATATTTCCAAATTTACTCAGATAGCGGCGTAGTTATTTCCAAGTTTATGCAAATAGTGGTGTAGATATTTCCATGTTAGTACAGACAGCGTTGTAGATATTTCCATGTTTATACAGATAGCGGTGTGGCTATTTCCATGTTTGTAGAGATAGCGATGTAGATATTTCCATGTTTATAGAGATGGCAGTGTAGATATTTCCATATTTATACAGATAGCGGTGGAGATATTTCCATGTCTATGCAGATATCGTTAGAGATATTTCCATGTTTATACAAATAGCGGTGGAGATATTTACGTGTTTATACAGATGGTGGTGTTGATATTTCCAAATTTATGCAGATAGCGTTGGAGTTATTTCCAAGTTTATAGAGATAACGGTGTAGAGATTTCCATGTGGATACAGATAGCGGTGTAGATATTTCTATGTTTATAGAGATAGCGGTGTAGATATTCCCAAATTTATACAGATAGCGGTGTAGATATTTCCATGTTTATTCAGATGGCGGTGTAGACATTTCCATGTTTATACAGATAGCGGTGTAGCTATTTCCATTTTTATACAGATGGCAGTGTAGATATTTCCGTGTTTATAGAGATGGAGGTGTAGATATTTCCATGTTTATACAGATGGCTGTGTAGATATTTCCATGGTTACACAGATAATGCTGTAGATATTTCCATGTTAAATAGATGACGGTGTAGGTATCTCCATGTTTTTACTGATGGCGGTGTAGATATTTCCATGTTTATACAGATAGCCATGTAGACATTTCCATGTTTATACAGATAGCGGTGTAGGCATTTCCTTGTTTATAGAGATAGCACTGTGGATATTTCCAGGATTATATAGATAGCAGTTTAGGTATTTCCATGTTTATACAGATAGCGGTGGAGATATTTCCATGTTAATAGAGATGGCCGTGTAGATATTTCTAAGTTTATACAGATAGCGGTGTAGATATTTACATATTTATACAGATAGCGGTGGAGATATTTCCATGTTTATACAGATAGCGGTGTAGGTATTTCCATGTTTATACAGATAGTGGTGTAGATATATCCATGTTTATACAGATGACTGTGTAGTTAATTCCACGTTTATAAAGATTGCGGTGTAGATATTTCAATGTTTATTGAGATAGCCATGTAGAAATTTCCATGTTTATACAGATAGCGGTGTACATATTTCCATGTTTACAGTGATAGAGGTGTAGATATTTCCATATTTGCACATATTGCCGTGTATATATTTCCATCTTCACACAGATAGCAGTGTACCTATTTCCATGTTTACACAGACAGCTGTGTAGATATTTCCATGTTTACACAGATAGTGTTGTAGATATTTCTATGTTTATATAGATAGCGGTGTAGATATATCCATGGTTATACACACCGTGGTGTAGATATTTCCATGTTTATACAGATAGCAGTGTAGATATTTTCATGTTTATACAGATAGCCGTGTAGATATTTCCATGTTTACAGAGATAGTGGTGTAGATATTTCCATATTTGCACATATTGCCGTGTATATATTTCCATCTTCATTCAGATAGCAGTGTACATATTTCCATGTTTACACAGACAGCTGTATAGATATTTCCATGTTTACAAAGATAGTGTTGTAGATATTTCTATGTTTATACAGATAGCGGTGTAGATATATCCATGGTTATACAGACCGTGGTGTAGATATTTCCATGTTTATACAGATAGCGGTGTAGATATTTTCATGTTTATACAGATGGCAGTGTAGATATTTCCGTGTTTATAGAGATGAAGGTGTAGATATTTCCATGTTTATGCAGTTGACTGTGTAGATATTTCCATGTTTTTACAGATGGCGGTGTAGATATTTCCATGTTTTTACAGATAGCTGTGTGGCTATTTCCATGTTTATGCAGATAGCGATGTAGATATTTCCAAGTTTATAGAGATGACTGTGTAGATATTTCCATTTTTATAGAGATGGCTGTGTAGATATTTCCATGTTTATACAGATAGTGGCTTTGATATTTCCATCTTTATACAGATGACAGTGTAATTATTTCCATGTTTATACAGATGGCAGTGTAGATATTTCCATGTTTATAGAGATAGCCATGTAGATATTTCCATGTTTATACAGATAGTGGTGTAGACATTTCCATGTTTATAGAGATATCGGTGAAGATATTTCCATATTTATACAGATAGCGGTATAGATATTTCCAAGTTTATACAGATAGCGGTGTAGATATTTCCATGTTTATACAGATAGCGGTGTAGATATTTCCATGTTTATACAGAGAGTGGAGGAGATATTTCCATGTTTATACAGATAGCGGTGTAGGTATTTCCATGTTTATACAGATAGCGGTGGAGATATTTCCATGTTTATAGAGATGGCTGTGTGGATATTTCCATGTTTATACAGATGGCATTGTAGACATATCCATGTTTATACAGATAGCGGTGGAGACATTTCCATTTTAAAAAGATAGCGCAGTAGATATTTCCATGTTTATACAGATAGCAGTTTAGATATTTCCATGTTTATACAGATAGCGGTGTAGATATTTCCATGTTAATACAGATAGCATTGGAGATATTTCCATGTTTATACAGATATCAGTGTAGATATTTCCATGTTTAAACAGATAGTGGTGTAGATATTTCCATGTTTACAGAGATAGAGGAGTAGATATTTCCATATTTGCACAGATTGCCGTGTAGATTCTTCCATCTTCACACAGATAGCGGTGTACATATTTCCTTGTTTACACAGACAGCTGTGTAGATATTTCCATGTTTGCACAGATAGTGTTGTGGATATTTCCATGTTTATACAGATAGCGGTGTAGATATTTCCATGTTCATAAAGATAGCGGTGTAGATATTTCCATTTTTATACAGATGGCTTTGCAGATATTTCCATGTTTATACAGATAGCGGTGGAGATATTTCCATGTTTATACAGATAGCGGTGTAAATATTTCCATGTTTATACAGAGAATGGCGGAGATATTTCCATGTTTATACAGATAGCGGTGTAGATATTTCCATGTTTATACAGACAGCGGTGTGGATATTTCCATGTTTAAAAAGATAGCCGTGGAGATATTTCCATGTTTATACAGATAACGGTGGAGATATTTCCATGTATATGCAGATTGCGGTGGAGATATTACAATGTTTATAGAGATAGCGGTGTAGATATTTCCATGTTTATAGAGATAGCGGTGTAGATATTTCCATATTTATGCAGATAGCGGTGTAGATATTTCCATGTTTATTCAGATGGCGGTGTAGAAATTTCCATGTTTATACACATTGCGGTGTGGCTATTTCCATTTTTATGCAGATGGCAGTGTAGATATATCAATATTTTTAGAGTTGAAGGTGTAGATATTTCCATGTTTATACAGATGACTGTTTAGATATTTCCATGTTTTTACAGATGGCGGTGTAGATATTTCCATGTTTCTCAGATAGCAGTGTGGCTATTTCCATGTTTATGCAGATAGCGATGTAGATATTTCCAAGTTTATAGAGATGACTGTGTAGATATTTCCATTTTTATAGAGATGGCTGTGTAGATATTTCCATGTTTATACAGATAGTGGCTTTCATATTTCCATCTTTATACAGATGACAGTGTAATTATTTCCATGTTTATACAGATGGCGGTGTAGATATTTCCATGTTTATAGAGATAGCCATGTAGATATTTCCATGTTTATACAGATAGTGGTGTAGACATTTCCATGTTTATAGAGATATCGGTGAAGATATTTCCATATTTATACAGATAGCGGTATAGATATTTCCAAGTTTATACAGATAGCGGTGTAGATATTTCCATGTTTATACAGATAGCGGTGTAAATATTTCCATCTTTATACAGAGAGTGGCGGAGATATTTCCATGTTTATACAGATAGCGGTGTAGATATTTCCATGTTTATTCAGACAGCGGTGGAGATATTTCCATGTTTATAGAGATGGCTGTGTAGATATTTCCATGTTTATACAGATGGCATTGTAGACATATCCATGTTTATACAGATAGCGGTGGAGACATTTCCATTTTTAAAAAGATAGCGCAGTAGATATTTCTATGTTTATACAGATAGCAGTTTAGATATTTCCATGTTTATACAGATAGCGGTGTAGATATTTCCATGTTAATACAGATAGCATTGGAGATATTTCCATGTTTATTCAGATATCAGTGTAGATATTTCCATGTTTATACAGATATTGGTGTAGTTATTTCCATGTTTACAGAGATAGAGGAGTAGATATTTCCATATTTGCACAGATTGCCGTGTAGATACTTCCATCTTCACACAGATAGCGTTGTACATATTTCCTTGTTTACACAGACAGCTGTGTAGATATTTCCATGTTTGCACAGACAGTGTTGTGGATATTTCCATGTTTATACAGATAGCGGTGTAGATATTTCCATGTTCATAAAGATAGCGGTGTAGATATTTCCATGTTTATACAGATAGCGGTGGAGATATTTACATGTTTATACAGATTGCGCTGTAGATATTTCCATGTTTATACACACAGCGGTGTAGATATTTCCATGTTTATACAGATAGCGGTGTCGATATTTCCATGTTTATAAAGATAGCGATGAATTTATTTTCATATTTATACAGATAGCGGTGTAGATATTTCCATGTTTACAAAGATAGTGTTGTAGATATTTCCATGTTTATACAGATAGCGGTGTAGAAATTTCCATGTTTATAAAGATAGCGGTGGAGATATTTCCATGTTTATACAGATATCGGTGGAGATATTTCCATGTTTATACAGATAGCGGTGGAAATATTTACATATTTATAGAGATGGAGGTGTAGATATTTCCAAGTATATGCAGATTGCGGTGGAGATATTCCATGTTTTTAGAGATAGCGGTGTAGATCTTTCCATGTAGATACAGTTAGCCGTGTAGATATTTCCATGTTTATAGAGATAGCCATGTAGATATTTCTATGTTTATACAGATAGCAGTGAAGACATTTCCATGTTTATAGAGATAGCGGTGAAGTTATTTCCCTATTTATACAGATAGCGGTGTAGATATTCCTAAGTTTATACAGATAGCGGTGTAGATATTTCCATATTAATACAGATAGCATTGGAGATATTTCTATGTTAATACAGATATCGGTGTAGATATTTCCATGTTTATACAGATATCGGTGTAGATATTTCCATGTTTACAGAGATAGAGGTGTAGATATTTCCATATTTGCACAGATTGCGGTGTAGATATTTCCATCTTCACACAGATAGCAGTGTACGTATTTCCATGTTTACGCAGACAGCTGTGTAGATATTTCCATGTTTACACAGATAGTGTGGTAGATATTTCCATGTTTATACAGATAGCGGTGTAGATATTTCCAAGTTTATACAGATAGCGGTGGAGGTATTTCCATGTTTATAGAGATAGCGCTGTAGATATTTCCCTGTTTATAAAGATAGCTGTGTAGATATTTCCACGTTTATACAAACAGCGGTGGAGATATTTCCACGTTTATACGGATAGCGGTGTAGGTATTTCCATGTTTATACAGATAGCGGTGGAGATATTTCCATGTTTATACAGATAGCGGTGGAGATATTTACTTGTTTATAGAGATGGCTGTGTAGATATTTCCAAGTTTATGCAGATAGCGTTGGAGATATTTCCATTATTATAGAGAGAGCGGTGTAGATATATCCATGTGTATACAGATAGCGGTGTAGATATTTCCATGTTTATAGAGATAGCCGTGAAGGTATTTTCATATTTATACAGATAGCGGTGTAGATATTTCAATGTTTATTCAGATGGCGGTGTTGATATTTCCATGTTTATACACATAGCGGTGTGGCTATTTCCATTGTTATACAGATGGCAGTGTAGATATTTCCATGTTTACACAGATAGTGTTGTGGATATTTTCATTTTTATAGAGATAGCGGTGTAGATATTTCCAGGTTTATACAGATATCGGTGGAGATATTTCCATGTTTGTAGAGATAGCCGTGTAGATATTTCCATATTTATGCAGATAGCGGTGTAGATATTTCCATGTTTATTCAGATGGCAGTGTATTTATTTCCATGTTTGTACTGATTGCGGTGTGGCTATTTCCATTTTTATACAGATGGCAGTGTAGATATATCCGTGTTTATACACATGGAACTGTAGATATTTCCATGTTTATACAGATGACTGTGTAGATATTTCCATGTTTTTACAGATGGCGGTGTAGGTCTTTACATGTTTTTACAGATAGCGGTGTGGCTATATCCATGTTTATGCAGATAGCGATGTAGATATTTCCAAGTTTATAGAGATGTCTGTGTAGATATTTCCATGTTTATAGTGATGGCTCTGTAGATATTTCCATGTTTATACAGATAGTGGTGTAGATATTTCCATGTTTATACAGATGAGAGTGTAGTTATTTTCATGTTTATACAGATGGCGGTGTAGATATTTCCATGTTTACAGAGATAGCCATGTAGATATTTACATGTTTATACAGATAGTGGTGTAGACATTTCCATGTTTATAGAGATATCAGTGAAGATATTTCCATATTTATACAGATAGCGGTGTACATATTTCCAATTTTATTCTCATAGTGGTGTAGATATTTCCATGTATATACAGATAGCGGTGTAGATAATTCCATGTTTATAGAGATAGCGGTGAAGATATTTCCATGTTTATACAGATGACTGTGTGGATATTTCCATGTGTATACAGATGGCAGTGTAGATATTTCCATGTTTATACAGATGGAGGTGTAGATATATCCGTTTTTCTACAGATGACTGTGTAGACATTTCCATGTTTTTACAGATGGCATTGTAGATATTTCCATGTTCATAGAGATAGTGGTGTAGATATTTCCATGTTTCTACAGATGACTTTGTAGTTAATTCCATGTTTCTACAGATGGCGGTGTAGATATTTCCATGTTTATAGAGATAGCCATGTAGATATTTCCAAGTTTATACAGATAGCGGTGGAGTTATTTCCATGTTTATACAGATGACTGTGTAGTTAATTCCATGTTTATAAAGATGGCGGTGTAGGTATTTCCATGTTTATAGAGATAGCCTTGTAGATATTTCCATGTTTATACAGATAGCGGTGTAGATATTTCCATGTTTACAGAGATAGAGGAGTAGATATTTCCATATTTGCACAGATTGCCGTGTAGATATTTCCATCTTCACACAGATAGCGGTGTACATATTTCCATGTTTACACAGACAGCTGTGTAGATATTTCCAGGTTTACACAGATACTGTTGTGGATATTTCTATGTCTATAAATATAGCGGTGTAGATATTTCCATGTTCATAAAGATAGTGGTGTAGATATTTCCATGTTTATACAGATAGCGGTGTAGATATTTCCATGTTTATACTGATAGCGCTGTAGATATTTCCATGTTTATAAAGACAGCGGTGTAGATATTTCCATGTTTATACAGATAGCGGTGTAGATATTTCCATGTTTATACAGATAGCGGTGTACGTAATTCCATGTTTATAGAGATAGCGGTGTAGATATTTACATGCTTATACAGATGGCTGTGTAGGTATTTCCATGTTTATACAGATTGCAGTGAAGGTATTTCCATGTTTATAAAGATGGAGGTGTAGATATTTCCATGTTTAGACAGATGACTGTGTAGATATTTCCAAGTTTATACAGATAGCGGTGTAGATATATCCATGTTTATACAGACTGTGTTGTAGATATTTCCATGTTTATACAGATAGCGGTGTAGATATTTTCATGTTTATACAGATAGCGGTGTAGATATTTCCATGTTTACAGAGATAGAGTTGTAGATATTTCCATATTTGCCCAGATTGCGGTGTAGATATTTCCATCTTCACACAGATAGCGTTGTACATATTTCCATGTTTACACAGACAGCTGTGTAGGTATTTCCATGTTTACACAGATAGTGTTGTAGATATTTTCATTTTTATACAGATAGCGGTGCAGACATTTCCATGTTTATACAGATAGCGGTGTAGATATTTCCATGTTTATAAAGATAGCGGTGTAGATATTTCCATGTTTATACAGATAGCGGTGGAGATATTTCCATGTTTATAAAGATAGCGCTGTAGATATTTCCATGTTTGTACAGACAGCGTTGTAGATATTTCCATGTTTATACAGATAGCGGTGTAGATATTTCCATGTTTATACAGATAGCGGTGGAGATATTTCCATGTTTATACAGATATCGGTGGAGATATTTCCATGTTTGTACAGATAGCGGTGGAAATATTTACATGTTTATACAGATGGCGGTGTAGATATTTCCAAGTTTAGTCAGATTGCAGTGGACATATTTCCATGTTTATAGGGATAACGGTGTAGATATTTCCATGTATATACAGAAAGCGGTGTAGATATTTCCATGTTTATAGAGATAGCTTTGTAGGTATTTCCATATTTATGCAGATAGCGGTGAAGATATTTTCATGCTTATTCAGATGGCGGTGTAGATACTTCCATGTTTCTACAGTTAGCGTTGTGGCTATTTCCATTTTTATACAGATGGCAGTGTAGATATTTCCATGTTTATGCAGATGGAGTTGCAGATATTTCCATGTTTATACAGATGACTGTGTATATATTTCCATCTTTTTACAGATGGCGAAGTAGATATTTCCATGTTTATACAGATAGCGGTGTGGCTGTTTCCATGTTTATGCAGATAGCGATGTAGATATTTCCATGTTTATAGAGATGGCTGTGTAGATATTTCCATGTTTCCACAGATGGCAGTGTTGATATTTCCATGTTTATACAGATAGTGGTGCAGATATTTCCATGTTTATACAGATGACTTTGTAGGTATTTCCATGTTTATTCAGATGGAGGTGTAGATATTTCCATGTTTATAGAGATAGCAATGTAGATATTTCCATGTTTATACAGATAGCGGTGGAGATATTTCCATGTTTATAGCGAGAGCGGTGAAGTTGTTTCCATATTTATACAGATAGCGGTGTAGATATTTCCATGTTTATACAGATAGCGGTGTAGATATTTCCATGTTTACAGAGATAGAGGTGTAGGTATTTCCATATTTGCACAGATTGCGGTGTAGATATTTCCATCTTCACACGGATAGCGGTGTATATATTTCCATGTTTACACAGACAGCTGTGTAGATATTTCCATGTTTACACAGATAGTGTTGTAGATATTTCCATGTTTATACAGATAGCGGTGGAGAGAGTTCCATGTTTATGTCGATAGCGGTGGAGATATTTCCATGTTTATACAGATAGCTGTGTAGGTATTTCCATGTTTATACAGAGAGCGGTGTAGATATTACCATGTTTATACAGATAGCGTTGGAGATATTTCCATGTTCATACAGATAGTGGTGGAGATATTTCCATGTTTATACAGATGGCTGTGGAGATATTTCCAAGTTTATGCAGATAGAGGTGGAGATATTTCCATTATTATAGAGATAGCGGTGTAGATATTTCCATGTGGATACAGATAGCGGTGTAGATATTTCCATGTTTATAGAGATAGCGGTGAAGATATTTTCATATTTATAGAGATAGCGGTGTAGATATTTCCATGTTTATACAGATGGCGGTGTAGATATTTCCATGTTTTTACAGATGACTGTGTAGATATTTCCATGTTTTTACAGATGGCGGTGTGGCTGTTTCCATGTTTATGCAGATAGCGATGTAGATATTTCCATGTTTATAGAGATAGCTTTGTAGATATTTCCATATTTATGCAGATAGTGGTGTAGATATTTTCATGTTTATTCAGATGGCCGTGTAGATAATTCCATGTTTCTACAGACAGCGTTGTGGCTATTTCCATTTTTATACAGATGGCAGTGTAGTTATTTCCATGTTTATACAGATGGAGGTGTAGATATTTCCATGTTTACAGATGACTGTGTAGATATATCCATCTTTTTACAGATGGCGAAGTAGATATTTCCATGTTTATACAGAGAGCGGTGTGGCTGTTTCCATGTTTATGCAGATAGCGATGTAGATATTTCCATGTGTATAGAGATGGCTGTGTAGATATTTCCATGTTTATACAGATGGCAGTGTTGATATTTCCATGTTTATACAGATAGTTGTGCAGATATTTCCATGTTTATACAGATGACTTTGTAGGTATTTCCATGTTTATACAGATGGAGGTGTAGATATTTCCATGTTTATAGAGATAGCCATGTAGATATTTCCATGTTTATACAGATAGCGGTGTAGATATTTACATGTTTATACAGATTGCGGTGTAGATATTTCCATGTTTACAGAGATAGAAATGTAGATATTTCCATATTTGCACAGATTGCGGTGTAGATATTTCCATCTTCACACGCATAGCGGTGTATATATTTCCATGTTTACACAGACAGCTGTGTAGATATTTCCATGTTTACACAGATAGTGTTGTAGATATTTCCATGTTTATAGAGATAGCGGTGGAGAGAGTTCCATGTTTATACAGATAGCGGTGGAGATATTTCCATGTTTATACAGATAGCGGTGTAGATATTTCCATGTTCATACAGATAGCGGTGTAGATATTTCCATGTTTATACAGATAGCGTTGGAGATATTTCCATGTTCATACAGATAGTGGTGGAGATATTTCCATGTTTATACAGATGGCTGTGGAGATATTTCCAAGTTTATGCAGATAGCGGTGGAGATATTTCCATTATTATAGAGATAGTGGTGTAGATATTTCCATGTGGATACAGATAGCGGTGTAGATATTTCCATGTTTTTAGAGATGGTGGTGAAGTTATTTTCATAGTTATATAGATAGCGGTGTAGATATTTCCATGTTTACAAAGATAGTGTTGTAGATATTTCCATGTTTATACAGATAGCGGTGTAGATATTTCCATGTTTATAAAGATAGCGGTGGAGATATTTCCATGTTAATACAGATATCGGTGGAGATATTTCCATGTTTATACAGAGAGCGGTGGAAATATTTACAAGTTTATACAGATGGAGGTGTAGATATTTCCAAGTTTATGCAGATTGCGGTGGAGATATTTCCATGTTTATAGAGATAGCGGTGTAGATATTTCCATGTAGATACAGATAGCCCTGTAGATATTTCCATGTTTATAGAGATAGCCATGAAGATATTTCCATGTTTATACAGATAGCGGTGAAGTCATTTCCATGTTTATAGATATAGCGGTGAAGTTATTTCCCTATTTATAAAGATAGCGGTGTAAATATTTCTAAGTTTATACAGATTGCCGTGTAGATACTTCCATTTTTATACAGATAGCAGTGGAGATATTTCCAGGTTTATACAGATAGCGGTGTAGGTATTTCCATGTTTATAGAGATAGCGGTGATGTTATTTCCATGTTTATACAGATGGCATTGTAGATATTTCAATGTTTATACAGATAGTGGTGTAGATATTTCCATGTTTATACAGATGACTGTGTAGTTAATTCCATGTTTATAAAGATGGCGGTGTAGATATTTCCATGTTTATAGAGATAGCCTTGTAGATATTTCCATGTTTATACAGATAGCGGTGTAGATATTTCCATGTTTACAGAGATAGAGGAGTAGATATTTCCATATTTGCACTGATTGCCGTGTAGATATTTCCATCTTCACACAGATAGCAGTGTACATATTTCCATGTTTACACAGACAGCTGTGTAGATATTTCCAGGTTTACACAGATACTGTTGTGAATATTTCTATGTCTATAAATATAGCGGTGTAGATATTTCCATGTTCATAAAGATAGCGGTGTAGATATTTCCATGTTTATACAGATAGCGGTGTAGATATTTCCATGTTTATACTGATAGCGCTGTAGATATTTCCATGTTTATAAAGACAGCAGTGTAGATATTTCCATGTTTATACAGATAGCGGTGTAGATATTTCCATGTTTATACAGATAGCGGTGTACGTACTTCCATGTTTATAGAGATAGCGGTGTAGATATTTACATGCTTATACAGATGGCTGTGTAGGTATTTCCATGTTTATACAGATTGCAGTGAAGGTATTTCCATGTTTATAAAGATGGAGGTGTAGATATTTCCATGTTTAGACAGATGACTGTGTAGATATTTCCAAGTTTATACAGATTGCAGTGAAGGTATTTCCATGTTTATAAAGATGGAGGTGTAGATATTTCCATGTTTAGACAGATGACTGTGTAGATATTTCCAAGTTTATACAGATAGCGGTGTAGATATATCCATGTTTAAACAGACTGTGTTGTAGATATTTCCATGTTTATACAGATAGCGGTGTAGATATTTTCATGTTTATACAGATAACGGTGTAGATATTTCCATGTTTACAGAGATAGAGTTGTAGATATTTCCATATTTGCCCAGATTGCGGTGTAGATATTTCCATCTTCACACAGATAGCGTTGTACATATTTCCATGTTTACACAGACAGCTGTGTAGATATTTCCATGTTTACACAGATAGTGTTGTAGATATTTTCATTTTTATACAGATATCGGTGCAGACATTTCCATGTTTATACAGATAGCAGTGTAGATATTTCCATGTTTATAAAGATAGCGGTGTAGATATTTCCATGTTTATACAGATAGCGGTGGAGATATTTCCATGTTTATAAAGATAGCGCTGTAGATATTTCCATGTTTGTACAGACAGCGTTGTAGATATTTCCATGTTTATACAGATAGCGGTGTAGATATTTCCATGTTTATACAGATAGCGGTGGAGATATTTCCATGTTTATACAGATATCGGTGGAGATATTTCCATGTTTGTACAGATAGCGGTGGAAATATTTACATGTTTATACAGATGGCGGTGTAGATATTTCCAAGTTTAGTCAGATTGCAGTGGACATATTTCCATGTTTATAGGGATAACGGTGTAGATATTTCCATGTATAAACAGAAAGCGGTGTAGATATTTCCATGTTTATAGAGATAGCTTTGTAGGTATTTCCATGTTTATGCAGATAGCGGTGTAGATATTTTCATGCTTATTCAGATGGCGGTGTAGATATTTCCATGTTTCTACAGATAGCGTTGTGGCTATTTCCATTTCTATACAGATGGCAGTGTAGATATTTCCATGTTTATGCAGATGGAGTTGCAGATATTTCCATGTTTATACAGATGACTGTGTATATATTTCCATCTTTTTACAGATGGCGAAGTAGATATTTCCATGTTTATACAGATAGCGGTGTGGCTGTTTCCATGTTTATGCAGATAGCGATGTAGATATTTCCATGTTTATAGAGATGGCTGTGTAGATATTTCCATGTTTATACAGATGGCAGTGTTGATATTTCCATGTTTATACAGATAGTGGTGCAGATATTTACATGTTTATACAGATGACTTTGTAGGTATTTCCATGTTTATTCAGATGGATGTGTAGATATTTCCATGTTTATAGAGATAGCAATGTAGATATTTCCATGTTTATACAGATAGCGGTGGAGATATTTCCATGTTTATAGCGAGAGCGGTGAAGTTGTTTCCATATTTATACAGATAGCGGTGTAGATATTTCCATGTTTATACAGATAGCGGTGTAGATATTTCCATGTTTACAGAGATAGAGGTGTAGGTATTTCCATATTTGCACAGATTGCGGTGTAGATATTTCCATCTTCACACGGATAGCGGTGTATATATTTCCATGTTTACACAAACAGCTGTGTAGATATTTCCATGTTTACACAGATAGTGTTGTAGATATTTCCATGTTTATAGAGATAGCGGTGGAGAGAGTTCCATGTTTATACAGATAGCGGTGGAGATATTTCCATGTTTATACAGATAGCGGTGTAGATATTTCCATGTTCATACAGATAGCGGTGTAGATATTTCCATGTTTATACAGATAGCGTTGGAGATATTTCCATGTTCATACAGATAGTGGTGGAGATATTTCCATGTTTATACAGATGGCTGTGGAGATATTTCCAAGTTTATGCAGATAGCGGTGGAGATATTTCCATTATTATAGAGATAGTGGTGTAGATATTTCCATGTGGATACAGATAGCGGTGTAGATATTTCCATGTTTTTAGAGATAGTGGTGAAGTTATTTTCATAGTTATATAGATAGCGGTGTAGATATTTCCATGTTTACAAAGATAGTGTTGTAGATATTTCCATGTTTATACAGATAGCGGTGTAGATATTTCCATGTTTATAAAGATAGCGGTGGAGATATTTCCATGTTAATACAGATATCGGTGGAGATATTTCCATGTTTATACAGAGAGCGGTGGAAATATTTACAAGTTTATACAGATGGAGGTGTAGATATTTCCAAGTTTATGCAGATTGCGGTGGAGATATTTCCATGTTTATAGAGATAGCGGTGTAGATATTTCCATGTAGATACAGATAGCCCTGTAGATATTTCCATGTTTATAGAGATAGCCATGAAGATATTTCCATGTTTATACAGATAGCGGTGAAGACATTTCCATGTTTATAGATATAGCGGTGAAGTTATTTCCCTATTTATAAAGATAGCGGTGTAAATATTTCTAAGTTTATACAGATTGCCGTGTAGATACTTCCATTTTTATACAGATAGCGGTGGAGATATTTCCAGGTTTATACAGATAGCGGTGTAGGTATTTCCATGTTTATAGAGATAGCGGTGATGTTATTTCCATGTTTATACAGATGGCATTGTAGATATTTCAATGTTTATACAGATAGTGGTGTAGATATTTCCATGTTTATACAGATGACTGTGTAGTTAATTCCATGTTTATAAAGATGGCGGTGTAGATATTTCCATGTTTATAGAGATAGCCTTGTAGATATTTCCATGTTTATACAGATAGCGGTGTAGATATTTCCATGTTTACAGAGATAGAGGAGTAGATATTTCCATATTTGCACTGATTGCCGTGTAGATATTTCCATCTTCACACAGATAGCAGTGTACATATTTCCATGTTTACACAGACAGCTGTGTAGATATTTCCAGGTTTACACAGATACTGTTGTGAATATTTCTATGTCTATAAATATAGCGGTGTAGATATTTCCATGTTCATAAAGATAGCGGTGTAGATATTTCCATGTTTATACAGATAGCGGTGTAGATATTTCCATGTTTATACTGATAGCGCTGTAGATATTTCCATGTTTATAAAGACAGCAGTGTAGATATTTCCATGTTTATACAGATAGCGGTGTAGATATTTCCATGTTTATACAGATAGCGGTGTACGTACTTCCATGTTTATAGAGATAGCGGTGTAGATATTTACATGCTTATACAGATGGCTGTGTAGGTATTTCCATGTTTATACAGATTGCAGTGAAGGTATTTCCATGTTTATAAAGATGGAGGTGTAGATATTTCCATGTTTAGACAGATGACTGTGTAGATATTTCCAAGTTTATACAGATTGCAGTGAAGGTATTTCCATGTTTATAAAGATGGAGGTGTAGATATTTCCATGTTTAGACAGATGACTGTGTAGATATTTCCAAGTTTATACAGATAGCGGTGTAGATATATCCATGTTTAAACAGACTGTGTTGTAGATATTTCCATGTTTATACAGATAGCGGTGTAGATATTTTCATGTTTATACAGATAACGGTGTAGATATTTCCATGTTTACAGAGATAGAGTTGTAGATATTTCCATATTTGCCCAGATTGCGGTGTAGATATTTCCATCTTCACACAGATAGCGTTGTACATATTTCCATGTTTACACAGACAGCTGTGTAGATATTTCCATGTTTACACAGATAGTGTTGTAGATATTTTCATTTTTATACAGATATCGGTGCAGACATTTCCATGTTTATACAGATAGCAGTGTAGATATTTCCATGTTTATAAAGATAGCGGTGTAGATATTTCCATGTTTATACAGATAGCGGTGGAGATATTTCCATGTTTATAAAGATAGCGCTGTAGATATTTCCATGTTTGTACAGACAGCGTTGTAGATATTTCCATGTTTATACAGATAGCGGTGTAGATATTTCCATGTTTATACAGATAGCGGTGGAGATATTTCCATGTTTATACAGATATCGGTGGAGATATTTCCATGTTTGTACAGATAGCGGTGGAAATATTTACATGTTTATACAGATGGCGGTGTAGATATTTCCAAGTTTAGTCAGATTGCAGTGGACATATTTCCATGTTTATAGGGATAACGGTGTAGATATTTCCATGTATAAACAGAAAGCGGTGTAGATATTTCCATGTTTATAGAGATAGCTTTGTAGGTATTTCCATGTTTATGCAGATAGCGGTGTAGATATTTTCATGCTTATTCAGATGGCGGTGTAGATATTTCCATGTTTCTACAGATAGCGTTGTGGCTATTTCCATTTCTATACAGATGGCAGTGTAGATATTTCCATGTTTATGCAGATGGAGTTGCAGATATTTCCATGTTTATACAGATGACTGTGTATATATTTCCATCTTTTTACAGATGGCGAAGTAGATATTTCCATGTTTATACAGATAGCGGTGTAGGTATTTCCATGTTTATACAGAGAGCGGTGTAGATATTACCATGTTTATACAGATAGCGTTGGAGATATTTCCATGTTCATACAGATAGTGGTGGAGATATTTCCATGTTTATACAGATGGCTGTGGAGATATTTCCAAGTTTATGCAGATAGCGGTGGAGATATTTCCATTATTATAGAGATAGCGGTGTAGATATTTCCATGTGGATACAGATAGCGGAGTAGATATTTCCATGTTTATAGAGATAGCGGTGAAGATATTTTCATATTTATACAGATAGCGGTGTAGATATTTCCATGTTTACAAAGATAGTGTTGTAGATATTTCCATGTTTATACAGATGGCGGTGTAGATATTTCCATGTTTATAGAGATAGCGGAGGAGATATTTCCATTTTTATACAGATATCAGCGGAGATATTTCCATGTTTATACAGATAGCGGTGTGGCTATTTCCATTTTTATACAGATGGCAGTGTAGATATTTCCATGTTTATACAGATGGCGGTGTAGATATTTCCATGTTTATACAGATGACTCTGTAGATATTTCCATGTTTTTACAGATGGCGGTGTGGCTGTTTCCATGTTTATGCAGATAGCGATGTAGATATTTCCATGTTTATAGAGATGGCTGTGTAGATATTTCTATGTTTATACAGATGGCAGTGTTGATATTTCCATGTTTATACAGATATTGGTGCAGATATATCCATTTTTATACATATGACTGTGTAGGTATTTCCATGTTTATATAGATGGCGGTGTAGATATTTCCATGTTCATTGAGATAGCCATGTAGATATTTCCATGTTTATACAGATAGCGGTGTAGACATTTCCATGTTTATAGTGATAGCAGTGAAGTTATTTCTCTATTTATACAGATGGCGGTGTAAACATATCTAAGTTTATACAGATAGCGGTGTAGATATTTCCATGTTTATACAGATAGCGGTGGAGATATTTCCATGTATATACAGATAGCGCTGTTGATATTTCCATGTTTATACAGACAGAGGTGTAGATATTTCCATGTTTATACAGATAGCGGTGTAGATATTTCCAAGTTTGCAGATTGCGGTGGAGGTATTACCGTGTTTATAGAAATAGCGGTGTAGATATTTCCATGTTGATACAGATAGCGGTGTAGATATTTCCATGTTCATAGAGATAGCGTTGTAGATATTTCCATATTTATGCAGATAGCGGTGTAGACATTTCCATGTTTATTCAGATGGCGGTGTAGATATTTCCGTGTTTATACAGATTTCTGTGTGGCTATTTCCATTTTTATACAGATGGCTGTGTAGATATATCCATGTTTATACACAAGGAGGTGTAGATATTTCCATATTTATACAGATGACTGTGTAGATATATCCATGTTTATACACAAGGAGGTGTAGATATTTCCATATTTATACAGATGACTGTGTAGATATTTCCATGTTTTTACAGATAGCGTTGTGGCTATTTCCATGTTTATGCAGATAGCGATGTAGATATTTCCAAGTTTATAGAGATGTCTGTGTAGATATTTCCATGTTTATAGAGATGTCTGTGTAGATATTTCCATGTGTATACAGATAGTGGTGTAGATATTTCCATGTTTATACAGATGACAGTGTAGTTATTTCCATGTTTATACAGATGGTTGTGTAGATATTTCCATGTTTATAGAGATAGCCATGTAGATATTTCCATGTTTATACAGATAGTGGTGTAGACATTTCCATGTTGATAGAGATATCGGTGAAGATATTTCCATGTTTATACAGATAGCGTTGTAGATATTTCCAAGTTTATAAAGATAGCGGTGTAGATATTTCCATGTTTATACCGAGAGAGGTGGAGATATTTCCATGTTTATGCAGATATCGGTGTAGCTATTTCCATGTTTATAGAGATAGCGGTGAAGATATTTCCATGCATATACAGTTGGCATTTTAGATATTTCCATGTTCATAGAGATGGTGTTGTAGATATTTCCATGTTTATACAGATGACTGTGTAGATATTTCCATGTTTTTACAGATGGCTGTGTGGCTGTTTCCATGTTTATGCAGATAGCGATGTAGATATTTCCATGTTTATAGAGATGGCTGTGTAGATATTTCCATGTTTATACAGATGGCAGTGTTGATATTTCCATGTATATACAGATAGTGGTGCAGATATTTCCATTTTCATACAGATGACTGTGTAGGTATTTCCATGTTTATACAGATGGCGGTTTAGATATTTCCATGTTTATTGAGATAGCCATGTAGGTATTTCCATGTTTATACAGATAGCGGTTTAGACATTTCCATGTTTAAAGAGATAGCGGTGAAGTTACTTCCCTATTTATACAGATAGCGGTGTATATATTTCAAAGTTTATACACATAGCGGTGTAGATATTTCCATTTTTATACAGATAGCGGTGGAGATATTTCATTGTTTATACAGATAGTGGTGTAGGTATTTCCATGTTTACAGAGATAGCGGTGATGTTATTTCCATGTTTATACAGATGGCATTGTAGATATATCCATGTTTATACAGATAGTGGTGTAGATATTTCCATGTTTATGCAGATGACTCTGTAGTTAATTCCATGTTTATAAACATGGCGGTGTAGGTATTTCCATGTTTATAGAGATAGCCATGTAGATATTTCCATGTTTATACAGATAGCGGTGTAGATATTTCCATGTTTACAGAGATAGAGGAGTCGATATTTCCATATTTGCACAGATTGCCCTGTAGATATTTCCATCTTCACACAGTTAGTGGTGTACATATTTCCATGTTTACACAGACAGCTGTGTAGATATTTCCATGTTCATACAGATAGCGGTGTAGATGTTTCCATGTTCATAAAGATAGCAGTGTAGATATTTCTATGTTTATACAGATAGCAGTGGAGTTATTTCCATGTTTATACAGATAGCGGTGCAGATATTTCCATGTTTATACAAATAGCGGTGGAGATATTTTCATGTTTATACATATAACGGTGTAGATATTTCCATGTTTAGAAAGATAGCGGTGGAGATATTTCCATGTTTATACAGATATCGGTGGAGATATTCCCAAGTTTATGCAGATTGTGTGGAGATATTACCATGTTTATAGAGATAGCGGTGTAGATATTTCCATGTAGATACAGATAGCGGTGTAGATATTTCCATGTTTATAGAGATAGCGGTGTAGTTATTTCCATATTTATGCAGAGAGCGGTGTACATATTTCCATGTTTATTCAGATGGTGGTGTAGATATTTCCATGTTTATACAGATTGTGGTGTGGCTATTTCCATTTTTATACAGATGGCAGTGTAGATATATCCATGATTACACACATGGAGGTGTAGATATTTCCATGTTTATACAGATGACTGTGTAGATATTTCCATGTTTCTACAGATGGCGGTGTAGATATTTCCATGTTTTTACAGTTAGCGGTGTGGCTAATTCCATGTTTATGCAGATAGCGATGCAGATATTTCCACGTTTATAGAGATGTCTGTGTAGATATTTCAATGTTTATTGAAATGACTTTGTAGATATTTCCGTGTTTATACAGATAGTGGTGTAGATATTTCCATGTTTATACAGAGTGTTGTGTAGGCATTTCCATGTTTATAGTAATATCGGTGCAGATATTTCCATATTTATACAGATGGCGGTGTAGATACTTCCAAGTTTATAGAGATAGCGGTGTAGATATATCCATGTTTATACAGATAGCGGTGTAGATATTTCCATGTTTATACAGAGAGTGGTGGATATATTTCCATATTTATACAGATAGCGGTGTAGCTATTTCCATGTTTATAGAGATAGTGGTGAAGTTATTTCCATGTTTATACAGATGGCATTGTAGATAGTTCCATGTTCATTGAGATAGAGGTGTAGATATATCCATATTTGCACAGATTGCGGTGTCGATATTTCCATCTTCACACAGATAGCGGTGTATATATTTCCATGTTTACACAGACAGGTGTGTAGATATTTCCATGTTTACACAGATAGTGTAGTAGATATTTCCATGTTCATGCAGATAGCGGTGTAGATATTTCCATGCTTATAAAGATAGTGGAGTAGATACTTCCATATTTATAGAGATAGCAGTGGAGAAGTTTCCATTTTTGTACTGATAGCTCTATAGATATTTCCATGTTTATGCAGATAGTGGTGTAGATATTTCCATGTTAATACAGACACCATTGGAGATATTTCCATGTTTATACAGATATCGGTGTAGATATTTCCATGTTTATACAGATAGCGGTGTAGATATTTCCATGTTTACACAGATAGAGGTGTAGATATTTCCAAATTTGCACAGATTTCGGTGGAGGTATTTCCATCTTCACACAGATAACGGTGTACATATTCCCATGTTAACACAGACAGCTGTGTAGATATTTCCATGTTTACAGATAGTGTTGTAGATATTTCCATGTTTATACGGATAGCGGTGTAGATATTTCCATGTTTATAAAGATAGCGGTGTAGATATTTCCATGTTTATACAGATAGCGGTAGAGATATTTCCATGTTTATACAGATAGCGCTGTAGATATTTCCATGTTTATACAGACAGCGGTGTAGATATTTCCATGTTTATACAGAGAGTGGTGGAGATATTTCCATGTTTATACAGATATCGGTGCAGCTATTTCCATGTTTATAGAGATAGCGGTGAAGATATTTCCATGTTTATACAGATGGCATTGTAGATATTTCCATGTTCGTAGAGATAGTGGTGTAGATATTTCCATGTTTATATAGATGACTGTGTAGTTAATTCCATGTTTATACAGATGGCGGTGTAGATATTTCCACATTTATAGAGATAGCCATGTAGTTATTTCCAAATTTATACAGATAGCGGTGTAGATATTTACATGTTTATACAGATAGCGGTGTAGATATATCCATGTTTATACAGATGACTGTGTAGTTAATTCCATGTTTACACAGATGGCGGTGTAGGTATTTCCATGTTTATAGAGATAGCCATGTAGATATTTCCATGTTTATGCAGAGAGCGGTGTCGATATTTCCATGTTTACAGAGATAAAGGTGTAGATATTTCCATATTTGCACAGATTGCCGTGTAGATATTTCCATCTTCACACAGATAACGGTGTACATATTTCCATGTTAACACAGACAGCTGTGTAGATATTTCCATGTTTACTCAGATTGCAGTGTAGATATTTCCAAGTTTATACAGATAGCGGTGGAGATATTTCCATGTTTATACAGATAGCGCTGTAGATATTTCCCTGTTAATGCAGATAGCGGTGTAGATATTTCCATGTTTATACAGATAGCGGCGTAAATATTTCCATGTTTTTACAGATAGCGTGGGAGATATTTCCATGTTTATACAGATAGTGGTGCAGATATTTCCATGTTTATACAGATGACTTTGTAGGTATTTCCATGTTTATTCAGATGGAGGTGTAGATATTTCCATGTTTATTGAGATAGCCATGTAGGTATTTCCATGTTTATACAGATAGCGGTTTAGACATTTCCATGTTTAAAGAGATAGCGGTGAAGTTACTTCCCTATTTATACAGATAGCGGTGTAGATATTTCAAAGTTTATACACATAGCGGTGTAGATATTTCCATTTTTATACAGATAGCGGTGGAGATATTTCATTGTTTATACAGATAGTGGTGTAGGTATTTCCATGTTTACAGAGATAGCGGTGATGTTATTTCCATGTTTATACAGATGGCATTGTAGATATATCCATGTTTATACAGATAGTGGTGTAGATATTTCCATGTTTATGCAGATGACTCTGTAGTTAATTCCATGTTTATAAACATGGCGGTGTAGATATTTCCATGTTTATAGAGATAGCCATGTAGATATTTCCATGTTTATACAGATAGCGGTGTAGATATTTCCATGTTTACAGAGATAGAGGAGTCGATATTTCCATATTTGCACAGATTGCCCTGTAGATATTTCCATCTTCACACAGTTAGTGGTGTACATATTTCCATGTTTACACAGACAGCTGTGTAGATATTTCCATGTTCATACAGATAGCGGTGTAGATATTTCCATGTTCATAAAGATAGCAGTGTAGATATTTCTATGTTTATACAGATAGCAGTGGAGTTATTTCCATGTTTATACAGATAGCGGTGCAGATATTTCCATGTTTATACAAATAGCGGTGGAGATATTTTCATGTTTATACATATAACGGTGTAGATATTTCCATGTTTAGAAAGATAGCGGTGGAGATATTTCCATGTTTATACAGATATCGGTGGAGATATTCCCAAGTTTATGCAGATTGTGTGGAGATATTACCATGTTTATAGAGATAGCGGTGTAGATATTTCCATGTAGATACAGATAGCGGTGTAGATATTTCCATGTTTATAGAGATAGCGGTGTAGTTATTTCCATATTTATGCAGATAGCGGTGTACATATTTCCATGTTTATTCAGATGGTGGTGTAGATATTTCCATGTTTATACAGATTGTGGTGTGGCTATTTCCATTTTTATACAGATGGCAGTGTAGATATATCCATGATTACACACATGGAGGTGTAGATATTTCCATGTTTATACAGATGACTGTGTAGATATTTCCATGTTTCTACAGATGGCGGTGTAGATATTTCCATGTTTTTACAGATAGCGGTGTGGCTAATTCCATGTTTATGCAGATAGCGATGCAGATATTTCCACGTTTATAGAGATGTCTGTGTAGATATTTCAATGTTTATTGAAATGACTTTGTAGATATTTCCATGTTTATACAGATAGTGGTGTAGATATTTCCATGTTTATACAGAGTGTTGTGTAGGCATTTCCATGTTTATAGTAATATCGGTGCAGATATTTCCATATTTATACAGATGGCGGTGTAGATACTTCCAAGTTTATAGAGATAGCGGTGTAGATATATCCATGTTTATACAGATAGCGGTGTAGATATTTCCATGTTTATACAGAGAGTGGTGGATATATTTCCATATTTATACAGATAGCGGTGTAGCTATTTCCATGTTTATAGAGATAGTGGTGAAGTTATTTCCATGTTTATACAGATGGCATTGTAGATAGTTCCATGTTCATTGAGATAGAGGTGTAGATATATCCATATTTGCACAGATTGCGGTGTCGATATTTCCATCTTCACACAGATAGCAGTGTATATATTTCCATGTTTACACAGACAGGTGTGTAGATATTTCCATGTTTACACAGATAGTGTAGTAGATATTTCCATGTTCATGCAGATAGCGGTGTAGATATTTCCATGCTTATAAAGATAGTGGAGTAGATACTTCCATATTTATAGAGATAGCAGTGGAGAAGTTTCCATTTTTGTACTGATAGCTCTATAGATATTTCCATGTTTATGCAGATAGTGGTGTAGATATTTCCATGTTAATACAGACACCATTGGAGATATTTCCATGTTTATACAGATATCGGTGTAGATATTTCCATGTTTATACAGATAGCGGTGTAGATATTTCCATGTTTACACAGATAGAGGTGTAGATATTTCCAAATTTGCACAGATTTCGGTGGAGGTATTTCCATCTTCACACAGATAACGGTGTACATATTCCCATGTTAACACAGACAGCTGTGTAGATATTTCCATGTTTACAGATAGTGTTGTAGATATTTCCATGTTTATACGGATAGCGGTGTAGATATTTCCATGTTTATAAAGATAGCGGTGTAGATATTTCCATGTTTATACAGATAGCGGTAGAGATATTTCCATGTTTATACAGATAGCGCTGTAGATATTTCCATGTTTATACAGACAGCGGTGTAGATATTTCCATGTTTATACAGAGAGTGGTGGAGATATTTCCATGTTTATACAGATATCGGTGCAGCTATTTCCATGTTTATAGAGATAGCGGTGAAGATATTTCCATGTTTATACAGATGGCATTGTAGATATTTCCATGTTCGTAGAGATAGTGGTGTAGATATTTCCATGTTTATATAGATGACTGTGTAGTTAATTCCATGTTTATACAGATGGCGGTGTAGATATTTCCACATTTATAGAGATAGCCATGTAGTTATTTCCAAGTTTATACAGATAGCGGTGTAGATATTTACATGTTTATACAGATAGCGGTGTAGATATATCCATGTTTATACAGATGACTGTGTAGTTAATTCCATGTTTACACAGATGGCGGTGTAGGTATTTCCATGTTTATAGAGATAGCCATGTAGATATTTCCATGTTTATGCAGAGAGCGGTGTCGATATTTCCATGTTTACAGAGATAAAGGTGTAGATATTTCCATATTTGCACAGATTGCCGTGTAGATATTTCCATCTTCACACAGATAACGGTGTACATATTTCCATGTTAACACAGACAGCTGTGTAGATATTTCCATGTTTACTCAGATTGCAGTGTAGATATTTCCAAGTTTATACAGATAGCGGTGGAGATATTTCCATGTTTATACAGATAGCGCTGTAGATATTTCCCTGTTAATGCAGATAGCGGTGTAGATATTTCCATGTTTATACAGATAGCGGCGTAAATATTTCCATGTTTTTACAGATAGCGTGGGAGATATTTCCATGTTTATACAGATAGTGGTGCAGATATTTCCATGTTTATACAGATGACTTTGTAGGTATTTCCATGTTTATTCAGATGGAGGTGTAGATATTTCCATGTTTATTGAGATAGCCATGTAGGTATTTCCATGTTTATACAGATAGCGGTTTAGACATTTCCATGTTTAAAGAGATAGCGCTGAAGTTACTTCCCTATTTATACAGATAGCGGTGTAGATATTTCAAAGTTTATACACATAGCGGTGTAGATATTTCCATTTTTATACAGATAGCGGTGGAGATATTTCATTGTTTATACAGATAGTGGTGTAGGTATTTCCATGTTTACAGAGATAGCGGTGATGTTATTTCCATGTTTATACAGATGGCATTGTAGATATATCCATGTTTATACAGATAGTGGTGTAGATATTTCCATGTTTATGCAGATGACTCTGTAGTTAATTCCATGTTTATAAACATGGCGGTGTAGATATTTCCATGTTTATAGAGATAGCCATGTAGATATTTCCATGTTTATACAGATAGCGGTGTAGATATTTCCATGTTTACAGAGATAGAGGAGTCGATATTTCCATATTTGCACAGATTGCCCTGTAGATATTTCCATCTTCACACAGTTAGTGGTGTACATATTTCCATGTTTACACAGACAGCTGTGTAGATATTTCCATGTTCATACAGATAGCGGTGTAGATATTTCCATGTTCATAAAGATAGCAGTGTAGATATTTCTATGTTTATACAGATAGCAGTGGAGTTATTTCCATGTTTATACAGATAGCGGTGCAGATATTTCCATGTTTATACAAATAGCGGTGGAGATATTTTCATGTTTATACATATAACGGTGTAGATATTTCCATGTTTAGAAAGATAGCGGTGGAGATATTTCCATGTTTATACAGATATCGGTGGAGATATTCCCAAGTTTATGCAGATTGTGTGGAGATATTACCATGTTTATAGAGATAGCGGTGTAGATATTTCCATGTAGATACAGATAGCGGTGTAGATATTTCCATGTTTATAGAGATAGCGGTGTAGTTATTTCCATATTTATGCAGATAGCGGTGTACATATTTCCATGTTTATTCAGATGGTGGTGTAGATATTTCCATGTTTATACAGATTGTGGTGTGGCTATTTCCATTTTTATACAGATGGCAGTGTAGATATATCCATGATTACACACATGGAGGTGTAGATATTTCCATGTTTATACAGATGACTGTGTAGATATTTCCATGTTTCTACAGATGGCGGTGTAGATATTTCCATGTTTTTACAGATAGCGGTGTGGCTAATTCCATGTTTATGCAGATAGCGATGCAGATATTTCCACGTTTATAGAGATGTCTGTGTAGATATTTCAATGTTTATTGAAATGACTTTGTAGATATTTCCATGTTTATACAGATAGTGGTGTAGATATTTCCATGTTTATACAGAGTGTTGTGTAGGCATTTCCATGTTTATAGTAATATCGGTGCAGATATTTCCATATTTATACAGATGGCGGTGTAGATACTTCCAAGTTTATAGAGATAGCGGTGTAGATATATCCATGTTTATACAGATAGCGGTGTAGATATTTCCATGTTTATACCGAGAGTGGTGGATATATTTCCATATTTATACAGATAGCGGTGTAGCTATTTCCATGTTTATAGAGATAGTGGTGAAGTTATTTCCATGTTTATACAGATGGCATTGTAGATAGTTCCATGTTCATTGAGATAGAGGTGTAGATATATCCATATTTGCACAGATTGCGGTGTCGATATTTCCATCTTCACACAGATAGCGGTGTATATATTTCCATGTTTACACAGACAGGTGTGTAGATATTTCCATGTTTACACAGATAGTGTAGTAGATATTTCCATGTTCATGCAGATAGCGGTGTAGATATTTCCATGCTTATAAAGATAGTGGAGTAGATACTTCCATATTTATAGAGATAGCAGTGGAGAAGTTTCCATTTTTGTACTGATAGCTCTATAGATATTTCCATGTTTATGCAGATAGTGGTGTAGATATTTCCATGTTAATACAGACACCATTGGAGATATTTCCATGTTTATACAGATATCGGTGTAGATATTTCCATGTTTATACAGATAGCGGTGTAGATATTTCCATGTTTACACAGATAGAGGTGTAGATATTTCCAAATTTGCACAGATTTCGGTGGAGGTATTTCCATCTTCACACAGATAACGGTGTACATATTCCCATGTTAACACAGACAGCTGTGTAGATATTTCCATGTTTACAGATAGTGTTGTAGATATTTCCATGTTTATACGGATAGCGGTGTAGATATTTCCATGTTTATAAAGATAGCGGTGTAGATATTTCCATGTTTATACAGATAGCGGTAGAGATATTTCCATGTTTATACAGATAGCGCTGTAGATATTTCCATGTTTATACAGACAGCGGTGTAGATATTTCCATGTTTATACAGAGAGTGGTGGAGATATTTCCATGTTTATACAGATATCGGTGCAGCTATTTCCATGTTTATAGAGATAGCGGTGAAGATATTTCCATGTTTATACAGATGGCATTGTAGATATTTCCATGTTCGTAGAGATAGTGGTGTAGATATTTCCATGTTTATATAGATGACTGTGTAGTTAATTCCATGTTTATACAGATGGCGGTGTAGATATTTCCACATTTATAGAGATAGCCATGTAGTTATTTCCAAGTTTATACAGATAGCGGTGTAGATATTTACATGTTTATACAGATAGCGGTGTAGATATATCCATGTTTATACAGATGACTGTGTAGTTAATTCCATGTTTACACAGATGGCGGTGTAGGTATTTCCATGTTTATAGAGATAGCCATGTAGATATTTCCATGTTTATGCAGAGAGCGGTGTCGATATTTCCATGTTTACAGAGATAAAGGTGTAGATATTTCCATATTTGCACAGATTGCCGTGTAGATATTTCCATCTTCACACAGATAACGGTGTACATATTTCCATGTTAACACAGACAGCTGTGTAGATATTTCCATGTTTACTCAGATTGCAGTGTAGATATTTCCAAGTTTATACAGATAGCGGTGGAGATATTTCCATGTTTATACAGATAGTGCTGTAGATATTTCCCTGTTAATGCAGATAGCGGTGTAGATATTTCCATGTTTATACAGATAGCGGCGTAAATATTTCCATGTTTTTACAGATAGCGTTGGAGATATTTCCATGTTTATACAGATAGTGGTGCAGATATTTCCATGTTTATACAGATGACTTTGTAGGTATTTCCATGTTTATTCAGATGGAGGTGTAGATATTTCCATGTTTATTGAGATAGCCATGTAGGTATTTCCATGTTTATACAGATAGCGGTTTAGACATTTCCATGTTTAAAGAGATAGCGGTGAAGTTACTTCCCTATTTATACAGATAGCGGTGTAGATATTTCAAAGTTTATACACATAGCGGTGTAGATATTTCCATTTTTATACAGATAGCGGTGGAGATATTTCATTGTTTATACAGATAGTGGTGTAGGTATTTCCATGTTTACAGAGATAGCGGTGATGTTATTTCCATGTTTATACAGATGGCATTGTAGATATATCCATGTTTATACAGATAGTGGTGTAGATATTTCCATGTTTATGCAGATGACTCTGTAGTTAATTCCATGTTTATAAACATGGCGGTGTAGATATTTCCATGTTTATAGAGATAGCCATGTAGATATTTCCATGTTTATACAGATAGCGGTGTAGATATTTCCATGTTTACAGAGATAGAGGAGTCGATATTTCCATATTTGCACAGATTGCCCTGTAGATATTTCCATCTTCACACAGTTAGTGGTGTACATATTTCCATGTTTACACAGACAGCTGTGTAGATATTTCCATGTTCATACAGATAGCGGTGTAGATATTTCCATGTTCATAAAGATAGCAGTGTAGATATTTCTATGTTTATACAGATAGCAGTGGAGTTATTTCCATGTTTATACAGATAGCGGTGCAGATATTTCCATGTTTATACAAATAGCGGTGGAGATATTTTCATGTTTATACATATAACGGTGTAGATATTTCCATGTTTAGAAAGATAGCGGTGGAGATATTTCCATGTTTATACAGATATCGGTGGAGATATTCCCAAGTTTATGCAGATTGTGTGGAGATATTACCATGTTTATAGAGATAGCGGTGTAGATATTTCCATGTAGATACAGATAGCGGTGTAGATATTTCCATGTTTATAGAGATAGCGGTGTAGTTATTTCCATATTTATGCAGATAGCGGTGTACATATTTCCATGTTTATTCAGATGGTGGTGTAGATATTTCCATGTTTATACAGATTGTGGTGTGGCTATTTCCATTTTTATACAGATGGCAGTGTAGATATATCCATGATTACACACATGGAGGTGTAGATATTTCCATGTTTATACAGATGACTGTGTAGATATTTCCATGTTTCTACAGATGGCGGTGTAGATATTTCCATGTTTTTACAGATAGCGGTGTGGCTAATTCCATGTTTATGCAGATAGCGATGCAGATATTTCCACGTTTATAGAGATGTCTGTGTAGATATTTCAATGTTTATTGAAATGACTTTGTAGATATTTCCATGTTTATACAGATAGTGGTGTAGATATTTCCATGTTTATACAGAGTGTTGTGTAGGCATTTCCATGTTTATAGTAATATCGGTGCAGATATTTCCATATTTATACAGATGGCGGTGTAGATACTTCCAAGTTTATAGAGATAGCGGTGTAGATATATCCATGTTTATACAGATAGCGGTGTAGATATTTCCATGTTTATACAGAGAGTGGTGGATATATTTCCATATTTATACAGATAGCGGTGTAGCTATTTCCATGTTTATAGAGATAGTGGTGAAGTTATTTCCATGTTTATACAGATGGCATTGTAGATAGTTCCATGTTCATTGAGATAGAGGTGTAGATATATCCATATTTGCACAGATTGCGGTGTCGATATTTCCATCTTCACACAGATAGCGGTGTATATATTTCCATGTTTACACAGACAGGTGTGTAGATATTTCCATGTTTACACAGATAGTGTAGTAGATATTTCCATGTTCATGCAGATAGCGGTGTAGATATTTCCATGCTTATAAAGATAGCGGAGTAGATACTTCCATATTTATAGAGATAGCAGTGGAGAAGTTTCCATTTTTGTACTGATAGCTCTATAGATATTTCCATGTTTATGCAGATAGTGGTGTAGATATTTCCATGTTAATACAGACACCATTGGAGATATTTCCATGTTTATACAGATATCGGTGTAGATATTTCCATGTTTATACAGATAGCGGTGTAGATATTTCCATGTTTACACAGATAGAGGTGTAGATATTTCCAAATTTGCACAGATTTCGGTGGAGGTATTTCCATCTTCACACAGATAACGGTGTACATATTCCCATGTTAACACAGACAGCTGTGTAGATATTTCCATGTTTACAGATAGTGTTGTAGATATTTCCATGTTTATACGGATAGCGGTGTAGATATTTCCATGTTTATAAAGATAGCGGTGTAGATATTTCCATGTTTATACAGATAGCGGTAGAGATATTTCCATGTTTATACAGATAGCGCTGTAGATATTTCCATGTTTATACAGACAGCGGTGTAGATATTTCCATGTTTATACAGAGAGTGGTGGAGATATTTCCATGTTTATACAGATATCGGTGCAGCTATTTCCATGTTTATAGAGATAGCGGTGAAGATATTTCCATGTTTATACAGATGGCATTGTAGATATTTCCATGTTCATAGAGATAGTGGTGTAGATATTTCCATGTTTATATAGATGACTGTGTAGTTAATTCCATGTTTATACAGATGGCGGTGTAGATATTTCCACATTTATAGAGATAGCCATGTAGTTATTTCCAAGTTTATACAGATAGCGGTGTAGATATTTACATGTTTATACAGATAGCGGTGTAGATATATCCATGTTTATACAGATGACTGTGTAGTTAATTCCATGTTTACACAGATGGCGGTGTAGGTATTTCCATGTTTATAGAGATAGCCATGTAGATATTTCCATGTTTATGCAGAGAGCGGTGTCGATATTTCCATGTTTACAGAGATAAAGGTGTAGATATTTCCATATTTGCACAGATTGCCGTGTAGATATTTCCATCTTCACACAGATAACGGTGTACATATTTCCATGTTAACACAGACAGCTGTGTAGATATTTCCATGTTTACTCAGATTGCAGTGTAGATATTTCCAAGTTTATACAGATAGCGGTGGAGATATTTCCATGTTTATACAGATAGCGCTGTAGATATTTCCCTGTTAATGCAGATAGCGGTGTAGATATTTCCATGTTTATACAGATAGCGGCGTAAATATTTCCATGTTTTTACAGATAGCGTTGGAGATATTTCCATGTTTATACAGATAGTGGTGCAGATATTTCCATGTTTATACAGATGACTTTGTAGGTATTTCCATGTTTATTCAGATGGAGGTGTAGATATTTCCATGTTTATTGAGATAGCCATGTAGGTATTTCCATGTTTATACAGATAGCGGTTTAGACATTTCCATGTTTAAAGAGATAGCGGTGAAGTTACTTCCCTATTTATACAGATAGCGGTGTAGATATTTCAAAGTTTATACACATAGCGGTGTAGATATTTCCATTTTTATACAGATAGCGGTGGAGATATTTCATTGTTTATACAGATAGTGGTGTAGGTATTTCCATGTTTACAGAGATAGCGGTGATGTTATTTCCATGTTTATACAGATGGCATTGTAGATATATCCATGTTTATACAGATAGTGGTGTAGATATTTCCATGTTTATGCAGATGACTCTGTAGTTAATTCCATGTTTATAAACATGGCGGTGTAGATATTTCCATGTTTATAGAGATAGCCATGTAGATATTTCCATGTTTATACAGATAGCGGTGTAGATATTTCCATGTTTACAGAGATAGAGGAGTCGATATTTCCATATTTGCACAGATTGCCCTGTAGATATTTCCATCTTCACACAGTTAGTGGTGTACATATTTCCATGTTTACACAGACAGCTGTGTAGATATTTCCATGTTCATACAGATAGCGGTGTAGATATTTCCATGTTCATAAAGATAGCAGTGTAGATATTTCTATGTTTATACAGATAGCAGTGGAGTTATTTCCATGTTTATACAGATAGCGGTGCAGATATTTCCATGTTTATACAAATAGCGGTGGAGATATTTTCATGTTTATACATATAACGGTGTAGATATTTCCATGTTTAGAAAGATAGCGGTGGAGATATTTCCATGTTTATACAGATATCGGTGGAGATATTCCCAAGTTTATGCAGATTGTGTGGAGATATTACCATGTTTATAGAGATAGCGGTGTAGATATTTCCATGTAGATACAGATAGCGGTGTAGATATTTCCATGTTTATAGAGATAGCGGTGTAGTTGTTTCCATATTTATGCAGATAGCGGTGTACATATTTCCATGTTTATTCAGATGGTGGTGTAGATATTTCCATGTTTATTGAGATAGCCATGTAGGTATTTCCATGTTTATACAGATACCGGTTTAGACATTTCCATGTTTAAAGAGATAGCGGTGAAGTTACTTCCCTATTTATACAGATAGCGGTGTAGATATTTCAAAGTTTATACACATAGCGGTGTAGATATTTCCATGTTTATACAGATAGCGGTGTAGATATTTCCATGTTTATACCGAGAGAGGTGGAGATATTTCCATGTTTATGCAGATATCGGTGTAGCTATTTCCATGTTTATAGAGATAGCGGTGAAGATATTTCCATGCATATACAGATGGCATTTTAGATATTTCCATGTTCATAGAGATGGTGTTGTAGATATTTCCATGTTTATACAGATGACTGTGTAGATATTTCCATGTTTTTACAGATGGCTGTGTGGCTGTTTCCATGTTTATGCAGATAGCGATGTAGATATTTCCATGTTTATAGAGATGGCTGTGTAGATATTTCCATGTTTATACAGATGGCAGTGTTGCTATTTCCATGTATATACAGATAGTGGTGCAGATATTTCCATTTTCATACAGATGACTGTGTAGGTATTTCCATGTTTATACAGATGGCGGTTTAGATATTTCCATGTTTATTGAGATAGCCATGTAGGTATTTCCATGTTTATACAGATAGCGGTTTAGACATTTCCATGTTTAAAGAGATAGCGGTGAAGTTACTTCCCTATTTATACAGATAGCGGTGTAGATATTTCGAAGTTTATACACATAGCGGTGTAGATATTTCCATTTTTATACAGATAGCGGTGGAGATATTTCATTGTTTATACAGATAGTGGTGTAGGTATTTCCATGTTTACAGAGATAGCGGTGATGTTATTTCCATGTTTATACAGATGGCATTGTAGATATATCCATGTTTATACAGATAGTGGTGTAGATATTTCCATGTTTATGCAGATGACTCTGTAGTTAATTCCATGTTTATAAACATGGCGGTGTAGATATTTCCATGTTTATAGAGATAGCCATGTAGATATTTCCATGTTTATACAGATAGCGGTGTAGATATTTCCATGTTTACAGAGATAGAGGAGTCGATATTTCCATATTTGCACAGATTGCCCTGTAGATATTTCCATCTTCACACAGTTAGTGGTGTACATATTTCCATGTTTACACAGACAGCTGTGTAGATATTTCCATGTTCATACAGATAGCGGTGTAGATATTTCCATGTTCATAAAGATAGCAGTGTAGATATTTCTATGTTTATACAGATAGCAGTGGAGTTATTTCCATGTTTATACAGATAGCGGTGCAGATATTTCCATGTTTATACAAATAGCGGTGGAGATATTTTCATGTTTATACATATAACGGTGTAGATATTTCCATGTTTAGAAAGATAGCGGTGGAGATATTTCCATGTTTATACAGATATCGGTGGAGATATTCCCAAGTTTATGCAGATTGTGTGGAGATATTACCATGTTTATAGAGATAGCGGTGTAGATATTTCCATGTAGATACAGATAGCGGTGTAGATATTTCCATGTTTATAGAGATAGCGGTGTAGTTGTTTCCATATTTATGCAGATAGCGGTGTACATATTTCCATGTTTATTCAGATGGTGGTGTAGATATTTCCATGTTTATACAGATTGTGGTGTGGCTATTTCCATTTTTATACAGATGGCAGTGTAGATATATCCATGATTACACACATGGAGGTGTAGATATTTCCATGTTTATACAGATGACTGTGTAGATATTTCCATGTTTCTACAGATGGCGGTGTAGATATTTCCATGTTTTTACAGATAGCGGTGTGGCTAATTCCATGTTTATGCAGATAGCGATGCAGATATTTCCACGTTTATAGAGATGTCTGTGTAGATATTTCAATGTTTATTGAAATGACTTTGTAGATATTTCCATGTTTATACAGATAGTGGTGTAGATATTTCCATGTTTATACAGAGTGTTGTGTAGGCATTTCCATGTTTATAGTAATATCGGTGCAGATATTTCCATATTTATACAGATGGCGGTGTAGATACTTCCAAGTTTATAGAGATAGCGGTGTAGATATATCCATGTTTATACAGATAGCGGTGTAGATATTTCCATGTTTATACAGAGAGTGGTGGATATATTTCCATATTTATACAGATAGCGGTGTAGCTATTTCCATGTTTATAGAGATAGTGGTGAAGTTATTTCCATGTTTATACAGATGGCATTGTAGATAGTTCCATGTTCATTGAGATAGAGGTGTAGATATATCCATATTTGCACAGATTGCGGTGTCGATATTTCCATCTTCACACAGATAGCGGTGTATATATTTCCATGTTTACACAGACAGGTGTGTAGATATTTCCATGTTTACACAGATAGTGTAGTAGATATTTCCATGTTCATGCAGATAGCGGTGTAGATATTTCCATGCTTATAAAGATAGTGGAGTAGATACTTCCATATTTATAGAGATAGCAGTGGAGAAGTTTCCATTTTTGTACTGATAGCTCTATAGATATTTCCATGTTTATGCAGATAGTGGTGTAGATATTTCCATGTTAATACAGACACCATTGGAGATATTTCCATGTTTATACAGATATCGGTGTAGATATTTCCATGTTTATACAGATAGCGGTGTAGATATTTCCATGTTTACACAGATAGAGGTGTAGATATTTCCAAATTTGCACAGATTTCGGTGGAGGTATTTCCATCTTCACACAGATAACGGTGTACATATTCCCATGTTAACACAGACAGCTGTGTAGATATTTCCATGTTTACACAGATAGTGTTGTAGATATTTCCATGTTTATACGGATAGCGGTGTAGATATTTCCATGTTTATAAAGATAGCGGTATAGATATTTCCATGTTTATACAGATAGCGGTAGAGATATTTCCATGTTTATACAGATAGCGCTGTAGATATTTCCATGTTTATACAGACAGCGGTGTAGATATTTCCATGTTTATACAGAGAGTGGTGGAGATATTTCCACGTTTATACATATCATTGTGTAGATATTTCCATGTTCATACAGCCCGCGGTGTAGATATTTCCATTTTTATGCAGATGGCAGTGTAGATATTTCCATGTTTGTACAGATAGCGGTGTAGATATTTCCATGTTTATACAGAAAGCGCTGTAGATATTTCCATGTTTATACAGACAGCGGTGTAGATATTTCCATGTTTATACAGATAGCGGTGTAGATATTTCCACGTTTATACATATCATTGTGTAGATATTTCCATGTTCATACAGCTCGCGGTGTAGATATTTCCATTTTTATGCAGATGGCAGTGTAGATATTTCCATGTTTGTACAGATAGCGGTGTAGATATTTCCATGTTTATACAGATGGCGGTTAAGATATTTCCATGTTTATACAGATGGCGGTTGTGATATTTCCATGTTTATGCAAATGTCTGTGTAGATATTTCCATGTTTATGCATATAGCGGTGTAGATATTTCCAAGTTGATAGAGATGGCGGCGATGACATTTCCATGTTTATAGGGATTGCGGTGTAGATATTTCCATGTTTATACAAATCATGGTGTAGGTATTTCCATGTTTATACAGATAGCGTTGGAGAGACTTCCAGGTTTATACAGATAACGGTGTAGATATTTCCATGTTTATTCAGATAGCGGTGTAGATATTTCCATGTTTATACAGATAGCGGTGTTGGTGTTTCCATGTTCATACAGCTCGCGGTGTAGATATTTACATGTTTATACAGATGTCAGTGTAGGTATTTCCATTTTTATGCAGATGGCGGTGTAGATATTTCCATGTTTATAGTGATGCCAGAGTAGATGTATTCAAGTTTATACAGATAGCGGTGTAGAGATTTCCTTTTTTATACAGATAGCGGTGTTGGTATTTCAATGTTTATGCAGATAGCGGTGTAGATATTTCCATGTATATACAGCTAGCGGTGTAGATATTTCCTTGTTTATCCAGATGGCGGTGTAGATATTTCCGTGTTTATCCAGATGGCGTTGTAGATATGTCCTTGTTTATACACATGGCGGTGTAGAGAGTTCCATGTTTAAGGAGATGGCATTGTAGATATATTCATTTTTATAGAGATGGCGGTGTAGATATTTCCATGTTTATAGAGATAGCGGTGTAGATAATTCCATGTTTATAGATATAGCGGTGTAGATATTTCCATGTGTATACAGATGACTGTGTAGATATTTCCATGTTTTTACAGATGGCGGTGTAATTATTTCAATGTTTACAGAGATAGCGGTGTAGATATTTCCATGTTTATAGAGATAGCGGTGTAGATATTTCCATGTTTATAGAGATAGCGGTGTAGATATTTTCATGTTTATTCAGATGGCGGTGTAGATATTTCCATGTTTATACAGATGATGGTGTAGATATTTCCATGTTTATACAGATGAATGTGCAGGTATTTCCATGTTTATACAGATGGGGGTGTAGGTAGTTCCATGTTTATAGAGATAGCTGTGTAGATATTTCCAAGTTTATACAGATAACGGTATAGATATTTCCATGTTTATGCAGATCGCGGTATAGATATTTACATGCTTATACAGATAGCGGCGTAAATATTTCCATGTTTATACACATCGCGGTGTTGATATTTCCATGTTTATACAGATAGCGGTGTAGATATTTCCATGTTTATACAGATAGCGGTGTAGATATTTCCATAATCTTACAGATGGCGGTGTAGAGATTTCCATGTTTATACAGATGGCGGTGTAGATATTTCCATGTTTATTCAGATGGCGGTGTAGATAGTTCCATGTTTATGGAGATGGCAGTGAAGACATTTTCATTTTTATAGAGATGGCGGTGTTGATATTTCCATGTTTATAGAGATGGTGGTGTAGATATTTCCATGTTTATAGAGATAGCCGTGTAGGTATATCCCTGTTTATAGAGAAAGCGGTGTAGATATTTCTATGTTTATACAGATGTCTGTGTAGATATTTCCTTGTGTATGCAGATGGCAGTGTAGATATTTCCATGTTTATAGATATGGTGGTGTAGATACTTCCATGTTTATACAGATGACTGTGTAGATATTTCCATGTTTTTACAGATGGCCGTGTAATATTTCCATGTTTACACAGATAGCAGTGTAGATATTTCCACCTTTATTGAGATAGCGATGTAGATATTTCCATGTTTATACAGACGGCGTGGTAGATATTTCCATGTTTATACAGATCATGTTGTAGATATTTCCATGTTTATACAGATAGCGTTGGAGATATTTCCAGGTATATACAGATAGAGGTGTAGATATTTCCATATTTATACAGATCACTGTGTAGATATTTCCATGTGTATACAGATGGCGGTGTAGGTATTTCCATGTTTATATAGATGGCGGTGTAGATATTTCCTTGTTTATGTAGATTTCGGTGTAGATATTTCCAAGTTTACAGAGATGGTGGTGTAGATATTTCCATGTTTATACAGATGACTGTGTAGATACTTCCATGTTTTTACAGATGGCGGTGTAATTATTTCCATGTTTTCAGAGATAGCGGTGTAGATATTTACATGTTTATAGAGATAGTGGTGTAGATATTTCCATGTTTATAGAGATAGCGGTGTAGATATTTCCATGTTTATTCAGATGGCAGTGTAGATATTTCCATGTTTATTCAGATGGCTGTGTAGATATATCCATGTTTATACAGATGGCAGTGCAGATATTTCCATGTTCATACAGATGACTGTGTAGATATTTCCATGTTTATACAGATGGCGGTGTAGGTATTTCCATGTTTATACAGATGGCGGTGTAGATATTTCCATGTTTATACGGATAGAGTTGTAGATATTTCCATGTTTATACAGATCATTGTGGAGATATTTCCATGTTCATAGAGCTCGCGGTGTAGTTATTTCCATCTTTTTACAGATGGCAGTGTAGATAATTCCAAGTTTCTACAGATGGCGGTGTAGATATTTCCAAGTTTATACAGATGGCGGTTTAGATATTTCCATGTTTATACAGATGGCGGTGTAGATATTTCCATGTTTATGCAAATGGCTGTGTAGATATTTCCAAGTGTATGCAGATGCCGGTGTAGATATTTCCAAGTTTATAGAGATGGTGGCATAGACATTTCCATGTTTATAGGGATTGTGGTGTAGATATTTCCATGTTTATACAAATCATGGTGTAGGTATTTCCATATTTATACAGATAGCATTGGAGATACTTCCAGGTTATAAATCCAGAGAATTAATAGATTCATCACCTCAAAACCTATCTTTTTTGTGGGGAGAACATTTGAAATTTATTGTCTTAGCAATTTTGAAATACACAATACTTCATTGTTAACTACAGTCACCATGCTGTGCTGTAGATCTCAACAAAATGTATTCTTCCTGTCTCAACTAAAACATTGTACTCTTTGACAACATTTCCCCATTCCTCTCACCCCCTCCAAAACACCCATTCTTTCTGTTGAAGAGAATGGCTAAAAAGTCCCAGCAGGTTTCAACTGACAGCTTCAGTTGTTGTCCCATCACACTTCAATGTTATTAATAGAAAGGAGAGGGGCAATACATAATTCGGACAGGCGGAAAGTACCATTGTAACCACTTTCCTGACTTCACAGAAAATGTCCTCTTGTTTTCATCTGTAAAATGGGAACTGCGTGAATACCATTCTTCTTTTCTTCAGCCTCCAAAGAAAAAACAGATGCAAATCCTTTTATCAATTGCAAAACAGTATACAATGTGTGTTATTACTCACAGTTGTCTTACTGTGACCAAACACTTTATAAGCCTGTGGCAAGTCAGCCTTACTCTCAGGAAGTGGACAATATTTGGGGAAGGAGAAGCAGCAGGATCTTTCAGGACAGTAGCCTTGGTGGGTCCAAAAATTCCTTGAGCGAAATGGGAGACAAAACTTTCTTCCTGCTTTGGGGTTTATCCTGTTTGTCTTTTCTCTCTTCACTCCTATTTTCTATGGAGAATTTCCTGGTTTTGGAGTTTGGGTGTGTTTTATGGAGAGGAGGCAGAACATCTTTAGCTCCAGCAGAATGAAAGGATACATGCAAAGGAACCTAGCACAGTATGTGGTACCCAGTTCCCCTTTAACTTGGCTTTATTCATTCACTCCTGGTAGGGCATTAATAAGGTATTTAGCCCCCTCCTATTGAAAACGATTAATTCAGGGAAGAGTTCAGGCAGTGTGGACAGATACAGTGTAGGCCAAGCCTGTTTCTAAGGCAGGAGCTGGGTAGGGAGGGTGAGAAGGGCGAGAAGAATAGGGAAATATGTGTCGTCTGTGTTGCTGCTGTTGCAACCACCACAACAAACAAACAAGTGAAAAAAAAAATTGTCCATACCGGAAAGTGTGCTGTTTTGGAGGAGGCTGGGGAAAGTGTGGATGGCTCGAGTGGGTCCTGTTGGATTGAAGTCTGACAGTGGTGATTCCCTTCAACAAATGGTCGGGGTGGGAGGGTACACACACACACACACACACACACACACACCCCACATACAGCGCCCAGCCTCCTATTTCAGCGCTGGCAGGAGATAACCATTCTTAGTTCGCCTTTCCAGGGTTATTTTTGGCTGAGGCCGTTCGCTGATGGCAAAAGGTTTCAGCCCCCTCCCAAATCCCTCCCCGTGCTTGTTCTAAAGAGAAACTGGTGCGTGTAGGCTGCACACTCCTAGGGAGACAGGGAGACGGGCCTGGCGCCGGAGAGGAACCTGGACTCTGCCCAAAGTCTCACCACCCGCCGGCTGTTTTCTGGCGGAGGGTGTGCCCCGGAGGGCGGCGATCGTGCGTGAAGGCTGGGGCCAGGCGCGGGTGCAGGCGTCACCGGGGTTGGGCTAGCAGGCCCTGGAATCAGGCTTTTGGGACACCCCGTAAGTGAGTCCAACTTGGGGAGAAACTGAGGGCACCTCGGCCGGTCTGGCAGCAGAGAAGGTGGGAGGGAGAAAACTTTACAGGAAGGCAGAAGCAATCTCCGCCGAGGGAGTCAGCGAGCGGCCGCGCGGAGAGGAGGGGCGGGCGGTCCCCAGGCGGGCGGGCGCAGGGCGCCGACCTGCCGGAGAGGGGGCCTGGACGTGAGGCGGAGTCCTGGCGCGCGGCCAGGCTGGCGGAGGCCCCCGGCAGGCTGCAGATTCCCTCCGGCCCCGGGAGCCTCAGCAGGACCGGCCAGGAGGCACCACGGAGGGGGGCCCCATCCTGGTGCTGACAGTGCCCACTGTGCCCTACGAGGACCGGTGGCCGGCCAGCGGCGGGGGTCTGTGGCGACCTACCGGCTTCTTCGAGGGCCAGCGCAACTACCTGCCCAACTTCATCCAGAGCGTGCTGTCGTCCATTGACCTGCGCGACCGTCGGGGCTGCACCACGGTGATGGGCAGCGACGGCAGGTACTTTAGCAGGACGGACATCGAGATCGTGGTGCAGATGGCCACGGCCAATGGGGTGAGTGTCCGGATGCCCCTCGCTTCCCACCATGCCGCCGCCATGCCCTCTCCTAGCACTTGTCCCCATGCTGCCTCCGGGCCCAGCTGGGAGGCCCCTGTCCCGGCTTTGCTTCCTCACTCCCGCGTCCTCACCCTCCAGCGCCCCACTCCCGCCGTGCTCGCAGCCTCCCCGGCGCACCCTGGACACTGGGTTCTATTAGTACCCACCACCCCCAAAAGTCTTGAGGGGTGTCCGTCGTTCCTGGAGCCACTCCGGGCGCCCTGGACTCTTCTCCTACTCTGCACACATCCCGCACCTGCTCATTTTTCTTTCGGACATTCTCTTACCCGGCCCTGTAGATTCCAAGACAGCTCCCAGTTTTCCATATTGTTCCCAACGCGTTCACTGCCCACAGTCCCCACACAAACTTCTTTCCCATGCTCACAACATAGTCCCTCTGCCCCGTGACCTTTTTGCAATAAGCTGCCAGTCCCCTAAGTCTTAGCTCTGCCTATTTAACAGTAGTGGTGTCTCAGAACACACACACACACACACACGATCCCTGACATATTTGGCAAGAGTAGGCCCTGAAGGTTTTTAATATTTTGGTTCTTTAACCCAGTGGAATTACTGAATGATTTATTTAATTAGGGTAGGGATGGAGTGGATCCATTTGTTTGATGCTAAACAGCTTGAGCTCGCACTTCCCAGGGGGCATATCTCTAAATGGTCTGAAACGAGATTTGCAGTGGTTTTCTTAATGCAATTCCCAACTTCTCTCCAAATGCCTTTTGACATTTGACAACATTTCATGCCTCTTCCCCTTTCGCTTTTCATCCTTGTTTTCTCTCCCTTCTCCCACGACCTCGGTAGTCTTCTGCAATCCAGATTCTCAGACTTCGGGTTTTTCTCCCTCTGCCCCTTTCCTCTCTGTCCTATAACTAAAAGCACCTTTTGGCATAGACCCGTATCCCAGTTACCTCTTTCCCAGGTCCAGCAGCATCTCAAGGACATCTACAAGAGGGATACCTAACTTCAGGGGTCTCTGAATGATATGTGGGAAACATCGTCTAAAAAAGTAATTTTATCCTTATTCATGCAACCAGACCCACACTCATAGAACTTTTCTTTAAGGGGAGTGTCTTGCAGATGTATAAATGAGTGTTAACATCTTTAAAGGCGAAACTGCACAATTCCCTGGCATTTGAATTCCCTCCTTCCTTCCCAACCCTCTCCTTTTCATTTTCTCATTTATTATTAAAAACATTTTTAAAGGATCTCCATGCTTCATATTTATCTACTATAATTCCTCCTTCTCGGTGTTGCAGGGATGGGGAAAGAGGATTTTTTAAAAAACACAATAAAAAGCAATTGGGAGAAACAGGGCCAGTGGTGTTGGGGTGGGTAGTGGAATTGTGATTTTTGACTCCAGTAGACAATGATGCTGGATATATGGGGTTTGATTTCTCTCTGGCTCCTCACTTGAGATTGATGAAGTTTGGCTAGAATCAGGGAGTTGAAGAGAGGTTGACAAATGGTCTTTCACTCTTCTCTGACAGGCTGTTCCTGTGGAGTGATGGAGAATAATGAGCCTTGGGAGAGCTATGGGAGCTCTCACACTCCTTCCCGAGCCAATTTTTTAGGGAGTGAGAGAAACATGGCCTGTCCAATACTTGTTGTGGGTCAGGATATTTTTGAAGCTACGGTTGTTGATTTGCATGGGAAAATTATTATGTCTTATTATTTCTTATCCCACTTTACCATAAGGGCTCCTCAGCTTCTTACTTCAATGGGTCTTCCATGACAAACACACTTAATTAACTCTAAGAGTGGAATTTATTTTAACAGATAATTAGCATAGGTCAATATATGCTTAAAATAGAGTCAAATTAAACCTACTAGCTGTTATAAAGGACAGATGACAAAATCCACATAGAAGCATCGACTCTTAAATAATCTGAAAGTACTACTTCTAAGAGGGGCGGGCATGGGTGAAGGGAATGGTGGACATGTTTCAGAATTTCAAACGCCAACTTTAACCAATCGTTTCCTCATTTTGTTCACCTTCATGGGGGCTTATGCTAAAGTGAAGTGAATAGCCATAAGGCTGGCTTCAGGAGAAAGGTGGTCTAAAAGAACTGGATAATTATAAGCAAAATTGGTCTCGAATGATTGAAAATTGATGAGAATGTGCTTGTCTCCTGATTTGGCATCCTGAGTTAGACTCAGGAATACTGAACATGGATCCCAAAGGCTTTGGTCTTTTTTGATATCCTATTGGATAATCATAAGCAGGCTAGAAAAATAGGAAACTAGAATTTACTCTCTTTGAACTGACAAATCTGACCAGTGGGCTGCATTCTCTATATCGGAAAAATCTTGGTTTGATTGAAAAAGTTAATTTTACAAAGCAATTTTCTTTTTTTAAATTAAATTTCATTTTTTTTGAGACAGGGTCTCACTTTGTTGCCCAGGCTGGAGTGCAATGGTACAGTCTTGGCTCACTGTAGCCTTGACCTCCCCAGATTCAGGTGATCTTCCCACCTCAGCCTCCTGAGTAGGTGGGGCTATAGGTGCACGCCACTACGCACAGCTGATTTTTGTGTTTTTACTACTCATAGGGTTTCTCTGTGTTGCCCAGTCTACTCTCAAACTCCTGATCTCAAGAGATCTGTCTGCCTTGGCCTCCTAAAGTGTCATGAACCACCATGCCCAGCCTACAAAGCAATGTTCTAGGAAAAACTACAGTTACTCTTTGATTATGTAATTGCTGGAGAAGAAAAGCATGGCATTTCTAAAATGATGAACTATATTACTTATATTTTAATGTCTCATAAAGTTTGAAATAGACATTTCAAACATAAACATGTATAAAAATTTTTATAAATTAAAATATAAAATCAAAAACATTTTACAATTATTTTATTATAAAATTATTATAGAATCAAAAACATTATAAATTTAAACAACTTTTTAAAAAAATTATTTTGGGATTTCCCATGGAGTGATGGAGAATAATGAGCCTTGGGAGAGCTATGGCAGCTCTCATACTCCTTCCTGGGCCAACTTTTTAGGAAATGGGAGAAATATACCCAGTTCAATGTTTATTGTGAGTCAGGATATTTTTGAAGCTATAGTTGTTGATTTGCTTCAAACTTTAAAAAAAATTATTATAAAATTATGGGATGTAAAAAATTTATTATAAAACTTTGAAATTTTCAAACTTTCAGAAAAGCAGAGAGATGAGATTAATGACACTCACAGGCAAGCATAGAACATAGATTGTAAACATTTTGCTATATTTGTGTCATGACTATTTTTTGCTTGTGTTTGAAAGTATATTAAAGAAAATGATATTTTACCCCTAAATTCTTTAGTACAGATTTCTAAAAAATAAGAACATTTTCCTCTATAGTTACAAAATCATCTTTTCAAACAAAATAAAAAATGGCTTTTTTATATCATTTATTACCCAGTCCACATTCAGATTTCCTCAATTATTATGAAATGTCCTTTTATTTTTTGAGACAAAGTCTTGCTCTTTCACACAACCTGAAGTGCAGTGAAACAATCATAGCTCATTGCAGCCTCAAACTCCTGGGCTCAAGTGATCTTCCTGCCTCAGCTTCCTGAGTAGCTAGGACTATAGGTGCACACCACCATGCCCAGCTAATTTATTGTTTTTGTAGAGATGGAGGTCTTACTACGTTGCCCAGGCTGGTCTCAAACTCCTGGCCTCAAGTGATCCTTCCAGCTTGGTCTCCCTGAAATATCTTTTGTGGCTGGTTTGTTCAAATTAGTTTCTTCTAATCAAGGGACACACATTGCATTTGATTATTTAGCTCAAGACTTTTTTAACCTGGAAAATACCCATACTCTTTGTTTATGTATTTATTTAGGGAAATTGACTTGTTGAAAAACTAGTCAGTTGTCCTGTAGAATATTTCCCCTTCTGGAATTTTCTGGTTGCTTTTTATGGTGTCATTTAACTTTTCAGTCTGTTTTTTCCTGGTTAACTGGAAGTTAGTTCTAAAGGCTTTTAGGCCTGCTATAACAAAATACCAAAAACTGGATGACTTATAAAGAACAGAAATTTATTTCTCACAGTTCTAGAGGCTAGCAAGTTTAAGATCAAGGAGCATGTGGTTTTGATATCTGGTTAGGACCAACTTTCTGGTTCATAGATTGGCCTTCTTGCTGGGCCCTCACATAGTGGGAGAGACTAGCTAGCTCTCTGGGGCCTCTTTTATAAGGGCACTAATTCCAATCATGAAGCCTCTGTCCTTATGATCTAATGACCCCCTAAAGGCCCCACCTTTTAATACCAGCACCTTTGGGGTTAGGATGTCAACATATTAATTTGGGGAAGACATACACGTTCAGCCCATTGCAAGGTTTAGTTAGATTCAGGTTCAACTTCTTTTTTTAAAGACTATTTCATAGGCAATAATGTGTATTCACATCCCATCATTAGTGATGGTGAGATGATCGCAAGGTTAGGGTGATCACTGCCTATCTCCTCTGCTATATTCCCCCTTGGGTCAAGCCAGTAGTCTGTGACGTGAACTTTGTACCATGTGTATATTCAGTTATATTCTGTATCAATAGTTACTTGATTGTTTTAGCATTTATTAATGATCCTTGCTTGAGTTGATTATTTCATTAGGGGTTTCAAAATGGTGAATTTCTAATTCTCTAATTCTATCTACATGTTTTAGCTGGCATTTTTCTATAAGCAGACCATTTTCTTCACAACTGGGTTATTTGGCTACCCTGAAACATAGTTCCTTCCGGGAAGGCAGAACATATGTTTATTTCTGTCTTTTAAAAATTACTGGTGTTTGGAGTGAAGATTAGGTGAGCTAACTACCTCCACAGGTGACAAATGAATTTTGTTTTGTCTCACTTTTGCTTTTTTGAATATCACTGTGGCTGCTTGGATTTTTATATTTAATTTGAATGGATTAGGGAATAAATGAGAAGATAGGTTTTATCTGTTTCTGTAGTTTTTATGTGGCTGTGTGAACTTACTTTTAAAAATTCCCAGAAATATTTTAATTCCCCTTTAAAGATATAAACTATGTCATACTATAAAGCAAAAGAAAAACCAATCATGTGAAGAGTAAATAGTATCGTTTAAACGAATTGTGGTTAAGCTTAGTTTGTAACTAATTAGTTTTTTATTTTCTTTCTACTTTTATCTGCTTCAGAGCCTCTTCAGTGGTTTACATCTTCTATGTGTCAAATTATTCTAATCTCTTAAAAAGTTTAAGAGCTAAAATACAACACAATGACTACAGGAATGCCCTTGTCCTTTTCTGGGTAGGTACACCTAAGGCAACTTCTTTTTCTCTTCTTTGTTCTCTTCTTCTTTCTTATTCTTAAATCATCTTCAATATTGGACAGATGACAGCACTATGCCTGCCTCAAGATGTTTCTGACTTTTTCTTTTTCTTTTTTTTTTTTTTTTGAGATGGAGTCTTGCTCTGTCACCCAGGCTAGAGTGCAGTGGCACAATCTTGGCTCACTACAACTTCTGTCTCCTGGGTTCCAGTGATTCTCCCAACTCAGCCTCCTGAGTAGCTGGGGTTACAGGCATGCACCACCACGCCTAGCTAATTTTTTGTATTTTTACCAGAGACGGGGTTTCACCATGTTGGCCAGGCTGGTCTTGAACTCCTGACCTCAAGGGATCTGCCTGCCTTGGCCTCCCAAAGTGCTGGGATTACACGTGTGAGCCACTGCACCCGGCCATTTCTGACTTTTTCTAAAGTCTTCTTTCTCTGGAGATGACATTATATAATAGCACTGTTCAATAGAAGTTTCTTTGATGATGGAACTGTTCTATAATCTGCATTGTCCCAGCCACTAGCCATATGTGACTACTGTAACACTTGAAATGTGGCTAGAGCAACTGAAGAACTGAATTTTGCATTTTACTGAATTTTAATTAATTAAAATAGAAATGCAAATAACCATAAGTGGTTAGTAGCTACCATACTGGACAGCAAAGATCTATAATTCAGCATTTAAAATCGATTTTGTTTTGTTTTCAAAAATGGAGTCAGACTGTTACAACCCAAAAGAACTGTAGGTTAAATTAAGGTAAATCCCCAAATGCTACATACACATTTGGGAAATCCAAACCAGATTTTTTCATGTGATAACCACACCCTCTTTTGACTTTAGCCTTGGAGGTAATGGAGTATGGCAGAAAAAACCCTGTATCAGCAGCTGGAAGACTCACCTTCTTTTCCTAGCTCTGCCATATATTGACCAAAAGAGTCAAAGTCCATTCAGATGGTTGAAGGGCCTTGGAATTTTGTTTTTGGTTTTCACATACAAGTTGGAGGGCAGATGCGTTAGCCTCTTGAAATACCCAGAAACCACTTGTTTCCTCATCTAAAAATCAGGTATGACAGGATCATTTAATTATCCTGGAAATCAGATGAAGCACTGCATATGAAAGCACTTTGTAACATCGATAGCACTGGGAAATGTAAAGACCTTTTACTGAAATATAAAGTTGTATGGTCAACTGAATATATCTCAGATAGTTAGGATTTGACTGTATATATTGAATATAACCTGTAGTGGGCCCCTTGGTAAACAGCTTACAGTTTTGTTGCAAGTTTTAGCCAAGAGAAAATTTATTTGTTGACTAGTCATGCCCTTTATTGGCCACATGATGAGCAGCCAAGATATTAACACACAGTGCACCTTGCAGAATTCAAGAATGTCTCAGTGTCTTGTGAACTAGGAAGCTGAAATGCAGTGGTATGCAGAAGGCTGGCTCAGTAGGAGCCTTGGGAGTGTCCTCCAGATAGATGTTTGTGCAGGTTGTGTTTGATTCCAGTTGGCCATGAAAAGCTGGTTGCTCTAAAGAATGAGAATATACTTGGTTTTGCATTTACTAGAACTATCTGGGGAACAAATCTTGGGGTGGAAGAAAGAAGGGAGGGAGGGAAAGCTGTGCTTCAATACCTAGGGCTTCTTTCCTGGAATGGATCTGAGAATCTGGGATTGGGTGGCTAATAGCTCATCTCTAGAAGGGAGAAAGAACTGGGTGGTGATGGCTTTGTATTTTCTATTGGAGTTCACTAGAGAATAGGTGAATGGAATGGGCTGCTATGATCCAGACATTAGGGAGGACAGGTTTGTGATACATTAGAAAACTTGAATGAGCCCTTCTATGATTCTCTCTTCCCTCTTTCTGCTTCCCGTTCTTAATCACCATCCGCAGGTTGTGGAATTAGCAAATCTATTATGTGAGCAATAGCAAACTTACAGGAGCCCTTGGCTCCAACTATCTCCCTGTTTGTGTCAGTTCCTTCTGGATGCTTTTAGTCTGTGGTCTTCATTCACTCTTTTTATGGGGAAGTAAAAGGAGTGGGACAGATTATGAGAACAGCTGGGTCCTCCCAGTTGCTGGGGTGGTTATTTTAAGCTTTGTTTAATGTGTCCAGAGACCCAGATGGCATTTTTAACTAAGCTGCTTTATTAAATCTTGTGATAAAGCATAGTGATGTTTATTGAAAAGGCAGACACGCATCAGCAACATTATGCGTGAAACTTGCTCTAAGAATTTTCTATAAAACATCTGTTCTCTTTGAGCCTTTTGTGAACTCTGGAAGTTTGCTAGTTTCTATACAGACTTGAGGACAAGAAGTTGGAACCCACTTTTGGAGATGTCCAAGCATAGGTATTGGAATCATTAATCCTAACCCTCTCAGTTTTAAGGCCCCGGATACCCTTCTGTTAGACAACAGTAACATGAGCAAGCACTGTAATAACCTTTAAACAAGATTATTTGGAAATAATGGACAAGAAAAATTAGTATACATTGTTTGGGGATTTTAAAATTAAAGATAAAAAGCTAGGGCTTCAATGACCTGTGCCAGCCTATAGCCTTAATAGTCAATTTGCAAACACTCAAGATTTGGCCAATATGCCTCTACTGCTTCTACTTAACACAGTCAAAGGGAAATTTTTAGAGTCTTTCATCTGATTTGACTCTCTTAGTTACGAATAAGAGGATATCTAGAATATATATGTGACTTGTTAAAATGAAAATCCACCTTCTCTGAGTCTTTAAATATCTTTCATATCTTACATTTTTTAGTCACATCAACTTTTGAAGTCATGTCCGTAGTTGTATGAAAAGAAAAATTTCAGGAACATTCAACCTCAAAAGTTCTTTTTCTTAGTCTGAAGTCGTAGAAGCATTTGACTTTTACTTTCTCTTTTTAAGTTTGTACTAGTAGGTATTTTGTATAAATATAATATTTAATTATTGCCTTTGTATTCTTTTTCTCTAGTAAACATCCTGGTTTTTAGCTATCAATATGTAGTTTTACATTTAGGGATTTCTAATGGAAAGAGAAAGGAATCTGAAATCAGAGGACGAGAGTATATTCTACTTGACCAAACACATACACAATACTGGAAGGAGAGTTTTACAACAAATATTTAATATCTATGACATGTAAAACGTTTTTTGAAATCAAGAAAATTCAAACAATTCAATACAAATATCATCAATAATAACACATGAACAGGTGGCCAACCTTATTAATAACCAGAGAAATATAAATTAAAACAATCCATCAACTTGTAAAAAAGATGAAATTACCCAGAGTTGGTGTAGGTGATGGAAAATTGTCATGTTTGTATACTGTTCATAGAAGTTAAATTGACATAATTTTTTGGTCAGGCAATTTGGAAGTATATATCTAAATTAATAGAGTAGTTTTCTAATAACCTGGGAATCTCTTAATCTAAGAATCTTTACTGTAGATTTTTCTAGAACAAATGTACAAACATCTGTGTACAAGGGTACTCACTGCAGCATTTTGCTAAGGAAAAACTCAGAAAAAATCTATATGTTCAACAGAGAACAGGTACATAATTTATGACACAACTGCACAATATACACCCCTAAAATAAAGGATATAAATTTATATGTAGTATGAAAAAGATGTGAATGATAGCTTGTTGGTGAAAAACATCAATGACTGGAATATTGTGTGTAACGTAATCCTGCTTTTCTGTATATAATGTAGGCATAGAAAATAGGATTGAAAGGACATACTCTAGTCAACAGTGTATATAGCTTGGGTGGAGGGGGTGTATAATGGGGAAGGAGAGTCCCTTTTCCTATCTATTCCATATACATCTCTGGATTTAAAAGATCATACATGCATATGCATTACCTTCAAAATTAAAATGATAAAGACAAAAGGAGAAGCTTTGGATTTGAATCATGATACTACTGTTTGCAACTTCTATGACCGTGGGGAAGTCGCCTAGCCTCCTGGGGTTTATTTCCTCATTTATAAAAATAGGGAAAGTAATAATACTTGTCTACAAATCTTCTAGGGTTGTTGGGAGGATTGAATGTGATAATGGGTTACAGCGTTATGAATTATTTATTCATATAACACAATTATTATAAAAATATTTTGCTCTGATTAAAATAAAAGAAGGACGAGATCGTGTGTGTTTTTCAGTCCCAGTAGCTTTACTAACCAGAAAGCGCCTGCTGATGTGGTGATCACAGTTGCTTTGGTGCAGCTTCCTGTTGACTTTTGGCAATTCTCCACGCTGCTAGCTAAGGCTGAGGTGGCGACTGTGGAAGGTGTGATCTCCACCCCCTCCCAGCACACATTTGTGTGCATACTCACACTCATGCACACACAAACACACACATGCACACTCTATCACAGTACATGAGGTGGCAGCAGCTGCTCCGGCATAGACTTTCACACAACATAAAGGGCTTTTTTGGTGTGGTCTGTGCATTATTTCCTGTGAAGCATGAGCTGAGTCAGTGCCATGCTTTTCCATCTGAAACCTTTCTGAGGCTCAGGCTGTGTTAAGAGCAAACCCTCTCCCCTCCATGCCCACCCCATGGCCCTCTACTGAAGCCAGATCATAATCTGCTCATTTCATGAGGATTTTCAAACCGAATGGACTGGGCCATGTGAGAGATCACTGAAAGGAACAGACCAAGCAGAGGCTAAGAGACTCCACGCTAATCTGCTGAGTCATCTGAAAATGCACAGCTGTGGCAGCTCACGGTGCTTTAAAGTATTTTGGCAGGATGTTTGTTCAGGGGGCCTGTTCCTGCAGCCCTGCTGAATGTTTGGTTGGGAGGCATAATCATTTTTTGGACAGGATCTCCCAAATGTAAGGTGATAGATGCTAATGTGGAATATAATACAGAAGATCCAGCTTGGATGTCATAAATAACAATAAATTGTATAATCTTGCTGAGTTGTAAATATATGATTGCCAGAGGTCTTTAGTTCACTGGAACATAGTATGGGGGCAGGGGCACTTAGCAAATAGGCAGTTATTATTTTCCAACCAGACAGAAACTGGTCTGATGAAATTTATCTAAAAAGGCATACACATGTATTTTAATTAATTGTGACAATTACTCAGAGAAAACACATGGCCCTAAAGAGGCTGAGGGTTTTTTTGTTCTAAATATAAATGTATATGTATATTCACCTATATTCTACCTATGTATAAGTAAGAGAATGAGTTTTTGTTTTGGGGATATATATTTATACGTATCTATACAGACAGATATACACATACTTAATTTCTGTGTACCTATTAAGGTGCGGTGACAGATGGAAAGTATTTTTAAGCATTTAGATAGCTTATTCTATAGCATATGTGTGCATATAGCCCACCCATAAAGCTTTGTCTCTTTTCTGGATATATTTAACAAGAGGCTAGAACAGAGTCCAAAATGTCAGAAATGTTTGAACATTCCATAGAAATGAAGGAGGTGTTTCCAAATGACCTATGTTTCTATGGCAATAAATAGAACTTGTGCTGCGTTGGATGGGTCAGGAGTAAGGAATATAAACAGTGTAATTATGGCTATTCCAGGCAGAAATCTACCTTGTAAGAACAGCTTTGTGCAGTGAGCTCGACAACATTGATCAGTTAGCAGTCCGGTTCAGTACAACATTGATAAGGTAGCAAGACGGTTCGGCAGTGCCAGTCGGAGACAAAGATGGGGACAATCAAAGAAGATGCAGGTCAGGACAAGGATGCAGACATGTACCTGTCACTACCATGGACTTCAGCAGCTTCTTAGTGAGCAGGTTTATGATCAAAGAAGAAAGACATCGTTGATATGTAAGCATGTTACAATTACTTTGCTGTTTAGTTACTAGCAAACTACATCCAGTTTTTAGTTTTTAGGTTTTTTTTTCTTTTTTCTTTTTTGAAACAGGTTCTTGTTCTGTCACCCAGGTTGGAGTGCAGTCGTTATCCAAGCTCACTGCAGCCTTAAAATCCTGGGCTCCGTAGATCCTCCCACCTCAGCCTCCCAAGAAGCTGGGACTACAGGTGCACACGACCATGGCCAGCTAATATTTCTAATCTTTCTGTAGAGATGAGGCCTTGCTGTATTGCCCAGGCTGCTCTTGAGCTCCTGGCAGTGTAGATATTTCCATGTTTATACAGATGATGGTGTAGATATTTCCATGTTTATACAGATGAGTGTGTAGATATTTCCATGTTTTTAAAGATGGCGGTGTAGATATTTCCATGTTTATAGAGATGGCGGTGTAGATATTTCCATGTTTATACAGATAGCGGTGTAGATATTTCCACGTTTTTAAAGATAGCGGTGGAGAAATTTCCATTTTTATACAGCTAGCGGTGTAGATATTTCCATGTTAACACAGATGGCGGTGTAGATATTTCCATGTTTATTGAGATAGCGGTGTAGACATTTCCATGTTTATACAGATAGTGGTGTAGATATTTCCATGTTTATAGAGATAGCGGTGTAGATATTTCCATATTTATACATATAGCGGTGTAGATATTTCCATGTTTATAGTGATAGCGGTGTAGGAATTTCCATGTTTATAGTGATAGCGGTGTAGATATTTCCATGTTTATATGGATAGCGGTGTAGATATTTCCGTGTTTATATGGATAGCAGTGTTGATATTTTCATGTTTATACACATAGCGGTGTAGGTATTTCCATGCTAATACAGATAGCGGTGTAGATATTTCCATGTTTATACAGATGGCTGTGTAGATATTTCCATGTTTATACAGATGGCAGTGTAGATATTTCCATCTTTATGCAGATGGTGGTGTTGATTTTTCCGTGTGTACAGAGATAGCGGTGTAGATATTTCCATCTTTGCACAGATTGCGGTGTAGGTATTTCCATCTTTACACAGATAGTGGTGTAGATATTTCCGAGTTTACAAAGATAGCTGTGTAGATATTTCCATGTTTACACAGATGGCGTTGTAGATATTTCCATGTTTACACAGATAGCGTTGTAGATATTTCCATGTTTATTGAGATAGCGGTGTAGACATTTCCATGTTTATACAGATAGTGGTGTAGATATTTCCATGTTTATAGAGATAGCGGTGTAGATATTTCCATCTTTATACATATAGCGGTGTAGATATTTCCATGTTTATAGTGATAGCGGTGAAGGAGTTTCCATGTTTATAGTGATAGCGGTGTAGATATTTCCATGTTTATATGGATAGCGGTGTAGATATTTCCGTGTTTATACGGATAGCGGTGTTGATATATTCATGTTTATACAGATAGCGGTGTAGGTATTTCCATGCTAATACAGATAGCGGTGTAGATATTTCCATGTTTATACAGATGGCTGTGTAGATATTTCCATGTTTATACAGATGGCAGTGTAGAAATTTCCATGTTTATGCAGATGGTGGTGTTGAGATTTCCGTGTGTACAGAGATAGCGGTGTAGATATTTCCATCTTTGCACAGATTGCGGTGTAGGTATTTCCATCTTTACACAGATAGTGGTGTAGATATTTCCGAGTTTACAAAGATAGCTGTGTAGATATTTCCATGTTTACACAGATGGCGTTGTAGATATTTCCATGTTTACACAGATAGCGTTGTAGATATTTCCATGTTTATACAGATAGCGGTGTAGGTATTTCCATGTTTATACAGATAGCGGTGTAGATATTTCCATGTTTATAGAGATAGCAATGTAGATGTTTCCATGTTTGTACAGATGGCGGTGATGATGTTTCCATCTCTACACAGATTGCCGTGTAGGTATTTCCATGTGTATACAGATGGCATTGTACATATTTCCATGTTTATACAGATGGTGGTGTAGAAATTTCCATGTTTACACAGATGACTGTATAGGTATTTCCATGTTTATACAGATGGCGTTGTACATATTTGCATGTTTATAGAGATAGCGGTGCAGATATTTCCATATTTATACAGATAACGGTGTAGAAATTTCCATCTTTATACAGATATCGGTGTAAATATATCCATGTTTATACAGATCACGGTGTAGATATTTCCATGTTTATAGAGATAGCGGTGTAGATATTTCCAGGTTTATACAGATAGCGGTGTAGATATTTCCATGTTTATACAGACCGCGGTGTAGATATTTCCATGTATATACACATGGCTGTGTAGATATTTCCATGTTTATACAGAGGGCGGTGTAGATATTTCCATGTTTATACAGATAACTTTGTAAGTATTTCCATGTTTATAAAGATGGCGGTGTAGATATTTCCATGTTTATACTGATCACGGTGTAGATATTTCCATGTTTATAGAGATGGCGGTGTAGATATTTCCATGTTCATAGAGATAGCGGTGTTGATTTTTCCATGTTTATAGAGATAGCTGTGTGGATATTTCCATGTTTATACAGATAGGGGTGTAGATATTTCCATGTTTATAGAGATGGCGGTGTAGATATTTCCATGTTTATACAGATCACGGTGTAGATATTTCCATGTTTATACAGATCGCGGTGTAGATATTTCCATATTTATACAGATCATGGTGTAGAAATTTCCATGTTTATACAGATCGTGGTGCTGATATTCCCATGTTTATAGGGATAGCGGTGCAAATATTTCCACATTTATAGAGATAGCGGTGTAGTTATTAGCATGTTTATACAGATAGCGGTGTAGATATCTCCATGTATAAACAGATGTCTGTGTATATACTTCCATGTTTAAACAGATGGCGGTATAGATATTTCCTTGTTTATACAAATAGCGGTGTAGTTATTTCCATGTTTATACAGATAGCGGTGTAGATATTTCCATGTGTATACAGATGGCTGTGTAGATATTTCCATGTTTATACAGATGGCTGTGTAGATATTTCCATGTTTATACAGATGACTTTGTGGGTATTTCCATGTTTATACAGATCGCGGTGCAGGTATTTCCTTGTTTATAGAGATAGCTGTGTAGATATTTCCATGTTTATACAGATAGCGGTGTAGATATTTCCATGTTTGTACAGATGGCGGTGTTGATGTTTCCATCTATACACAGATTGACGTGTAAGTATTTCCATGTATATACAGATGGCATTGTAGATATTTCCGTGTTTATACAGATGGTGGTGTAGATATTTCCATGTTTATACATATGAGTGTACAGGTATATCCATGTATTTCCAGATGGCATTGAAGATATTTCCATGTATACAGAGATAGCAGTGTAGATATTTCCATGTTTATACAGATGGCGGTGTAGATATTTCCATGTTTATAGAGATAGCGGTGTAGATATTTCCATATTTATACAGATAACGGTGTAGATATTTCCATGTTTATACAGATAGCGGTGTAAATATTTCCATGTTTATACAGATCACGTTGTAGTTATTTCCATGTTTATAGAGATAGCGGTGTAGATATTTCCATGTTTATACAGATAGCGGTTTACATATTTTCATGTGTATACAGACCGCGGTGAAGATATTTCCATGTTTATACAGATAGCGGTGCAGATATTTCCATGTTTGTAAAGATGGCGGGGTTGATATTTCCATCTATACACAGATGACCGTGTAGATATTTCCATGTTTATACAGATGGCGGCGCAGATATTTCCATGGGTATGTAGATGGCGGTGGAGATATTTCCATGTTTATACAGATAGTGGTGTAGTTATTTCCATGTTTATATAGATAACGGTGTAGATATTTCCATGTATATACACATGGCTGTGTAGATATTTCCATGTTTATACAGATGGCGGTGTAGATATTTCCACGTTTATACAGATAACTTTGTAAGTTTTTCCATGTTTATACAGATGGCGGTGTAGATATTTCAATGTTTATAGGGATAGCAGTGGAGATATTTCCATGTTTATACAGATAGCGGTGTAGATATTTCCATGTTTATACTGATCACGGTGTAGCTATTTCCATGTTTATACCGATAACTTTGTAAGTATTTCCATGTTTATACAGATGGCGGTGTAGATATTTCGATGTTTATAGAGATAACAGTGGAGATATTTCCATGTTTATAGAGATAGCGGTGTGGATGTTTCCATGTTTATACAGATAGGGGTGTAGATATTTCCATGTTTATAGAGATGGCGGTGTAGATATTTCCATGTTTATACAGATCACGTTGTAGATATTTCCATGTTTATACAGATCGCGGTGTAGATATTTCCATGTTTATACAGATGGCTGTGCCGATATTTCCATGTTTATAGAGAGTTCTCTGTAGATATTTCCATGTTTATATAAATGACAGTGCAGAAATTTCCAGGTTTATACAGATGACTGTGTAGATATTTCCATGTTAATACAGATGGCGGTGTAGATTTTTCCATGTTTATACAGATCGCATTGTAGATATTTCCATGTTTATACAGATCGCGGTGTAGTTATTACCATGTTTATACAGATAGCGTTGTAGATATTTCCATGTTTATACAGATGGCGGTGTAGATATTTCCATGTTTATAGAGATAGCGGTGCAGATATTTCCATGTTTATTGAGATAGCGGTGTAAATCTTTCCATATTTATACAGATAGTGGTTTAGATATTTCCATGTTTTTACAGATAGCGGTGTAGATAGTTCCATCTTTATTCAGAGAGTGCTGTACATATTTCAATGTTTATACAAATCACTGTGTAGATATTTCCATGTTTATACAGATAACGTTGTAGGTATTTCCATCTTTATACAAACGGTGCTGTAGATATTTCCATGTTCCTACACATGACTGTGTAGTTATTTCCATGTTTATACAGATGGCGGTGTAGATATTTCCATATTTATAGAGATAGCAGTGTAGATATTTCCAGGTTTATACAGATAGTGGTGTAAATATTTCCATGTTTATACAGATCGTGGTGTAGATATTTCCATGTTTATACACATACCGGTGTAGATAATTCCATGTTTATACAGACTGCAGTTTAGGTATTTCTATCTTTATACAGATAGCGGTGTAGATATTTCCATGTTTGTACAGATGGCAGTGTTGATATTTCCATCTGTACACAGATTGCCATGTAGATATTTCCATCTTTATACAGATGGTGTTGTAGTTATTTCCATGGACATGCAGATGGCTGTGTGGATATTTCCATGTTAATAGAGATAGCGGTGTATGTATTTCCATGTTTATAGACATAGCGGTGTAGATATTTCCATGTTTATATAGATGGCGTTGTAGATATTTCCATGTTTATACCGATAGCGGTGTTGGTATTTCCACGTTTATACAGATAGCGATGTAGATATTTCCATGTTTATAGAGCTCGCGGTGCAGATATTTATATCTTTATTCAGATGGCATTGTAGATATTTCCTTATTCACACAGATGGCGGTGTAGATGTTTCCATGATTATACAGATGGCGGAGTAGTTAATTCCATGTTTATGGAGATGGCAGTGTAGATATTTTCATGTTTATAGAGATGGCGGTGTAGAGATTTCCATGCTTATAGAGATAGCTGTGAAGATATTTACATGGTTATACAGATGGCTGTGTAGATATTTCCATGTGTATACAGATGGCATTGTAGATATTTCCATGTTTATACAGTTGAATGTATAGGTATTTCCATGTTTTTACAGACGGCAGTGCACATATTCCCATGTTTATACAGATAGCGGTGTAGATATTTCCATGTATAAACAGATGACTCTGTAGATATTTCCATGTTTAAACGGATGGTGGTGTAGATATTTCCTTGTTTATACAAATAGTGGTGTATTTCTTTCCACGTTTATACAGATGGCGGTGCAGATATTTCCATCTTTCTGCAAATGGCAGTGTAGATATTTCCATGTTTATAGAGATGGCGGTGTATGTATTTCCATGCTTATATAGATGGCAATGTAGGTATTTTCTTGTTTATGTAGATGGCGTTGTAGCTATCTCCATGTTTAAAGAGATGGCGGTGTATATATTTCCAAGTTGATGGAGATAGCGGTGTAGATATTTCCATGTTTATAGAGATAGCGGTGTAGTTATTGCCATGTTTATAGAGATAGCGTTGTAGATATTTCCATATTTCTACAGATGACTGTGTAGATATTTCCATGTTCGTACAGATGGCAGTGTAGATATTTCCATGTTTATAGAGATAGCGGTGTAGATATTTTCATGTTTATACATATTGGGGTGGAGATATGTCCATGTTTATACAGATAGCAATGGAGATATTTCCACGTTAATACACATAGCGGTGTAGATATTTCCATGTTTATACAGATAGCGGTGTAGATATTTCCATGTTTATACAGGCTGCGGTGTAGATATTTCCATGTTTATACAGATAGCGGTGTAGATATTTCCATGTTTGTACAGATGGCGGTGTTGTTATTTCCATGTTTATACAGATGGCTGTGTAGATATTTCCATGTTTATAAAGATGACTTTGTAGGTATTTCCATGTTTATACAGATGACTGTGTAGATATTTCCATGTTAATACAGATGGCGGTGTAGATATTTCCATGTTTATTGAGATAGCGGTGTAGATATTTCCATGTGTATAGAGATAGCGGTGTACATGTTTCCATGTTTATACTGATGGCTGTGTAGATATTTCCATGTGTATACAGATGACAGTGTAGACATTTCCATGTTTATAGAGATGGTGGTGTAGATATTTCCATGTTTAAACACATGAATATGTAGATATTTCCATGTGTATAGAGATGGCGGTGTAGATATTTCCATTTTTACAGAGATAGCGGTGTAGATATTTCCATGTTTACAGAGATAGCGGTGTAGATATTTCCATGATTATCCAGATAGCGGTGCAGATATTTCCATGTTTATAGAGATAGCGGTGTAGATATTTCCATGTTTATACAGATAGCGGTGTTATATTTATATGTTTATACAGATGACGGTGTAGATATTTCCATGTTTATATGCATGGCGGTGTAGATATTTCCATGTTTATACAGATAGCGGTGTACATATTTCCATGTTTATACAGATAGCGGTTTAGATATTTCCATGTTTATACAGATGACTGTGTAGATATTTCCATGTTTATACAGATGGCAGAGTAGATATTTCCATGCTTATAAAGATGGTGGTGTAGATATTTCCATGTTTATACAGAAGACTCTGTAGGTATTTCCAAGTTTATACAGATGGCGGTGTAGATATTTCCATGTTTATAGAGATAGCCAAGTAGATATTTCCATGTTTAGACAAATAGCAGTGTAGATATTTCCATGTTTATAGAGATAGCGGTGTAGACATTTCCATATTTATACAGATAGCGGTGAAGAGATTTCCATGTTTATACAGATAGTGGTGTCGATATTTCCATGTTTATACAGATAGCGGTGTAGATATTTCCATGTTGATACAGATCGTGGTGTAGATATTTCCATGTTTATACAGATACTGGTGTAGATATTTCCATGTTTATACAGGTAGCGTTGTAGATATTTCCATGTTTATACATACCGCGGTGTAGATATTTCCATCTTTTTACAGACGGCGGTGTAGATATCTCCATGTTTATACAGATGGCCGTGTAGATATTTCCATGTTTATACAGATAGCGGTGTAGATATTTCCATGTTTATACCCATAGCGGTGCAGATATTTCCATGTTTACAGAGATAGCGGTGTTATATTTATATGATTATACAGATGACGGTGAAGATATTTCCATGTTTATACACATGGCAGTGTGGATATTTCCATGTTTATACTGATAGCGGTGTAGGTATTTCCATGTTTACACAGATAGCGGTGTAGATATTTCCAACTTTGCACAGATTGCGGTGTAGAAATTTCCATCTTTACACAGGTAGCGGTGTAGATATTTCCATGTTTATAGAGATAGCGGTGTAGATATTTCCACATTTGTACAGAAAGCAGTGTACATATTTCCATGTTTATACAAATGGCGATGCAGATATTTCCAACTTTTTATAGACGGTGGTGTAGATATTTCCATGTTTATACAGATGTCGGTGTAGATATTTCCATGTTTATGCAGATGGCGGTGTAGATATTTCCATGGTTATGCAGATGGCGGTGTAGATATTTCCATGTATATAGAGATGGCGGTGTAGATATTTCTATATTTATAGAGATAGCGGTGTAGATAATTCCATGTTTATAGAGATGGCCGTGTAGTTACTTCCATGTTTATGGAGATATTGGTGTAGATATTTCCATGTTTATACAGTTAGCGGTGTAGATATTTCCATGTTTATACAGATAGCTGTGTTGGTATTTCCATGTTTATACAGATAGCTGTGTAGCTATTTCCAGGTTTATACAGCTCAAGGTGTAGATATTTCCATTTTTAAACAGATGGCAGTGTAGATATTTCCATGTTTTTCCAGATAGTGGTGCAGATATTTCCATGTTTATAAAGATAGCGGTGCTTTATTTATATGTTTATAGAGATGACGGTGTAGATATTTCCATGTTTATACAGATAGCGGTGTACATATTTCCATGTTTATGCAGATAGCAGTGTAGATATTTCCATGTTTATACAGATGACTGTGTAGATATTTCCATGTTTATACAGATGGCAGAGTAGATATTTCCATGCTTATAAAGATGGTGGTGTAGATATTTCCATGTTTATACAGAAGACTGTGTAGGTATTTCCAAGTTTATACAGATGGCGGTGTAGATATTTCCATGTTTATAGAGATAGCCAAGTAGATATTTCCATGTTTAGACAAATAGCAGTGTAGATATTTCCATGTTTATAGAGATAGCGGTGTAGACATTTCCATATTTATACAGATAGCGGTGAAGAGATTTCCATGTTTATACAGATAGTGGTGTCGATATTTCCATGTTTATACAGATAGCGGTGTAGATATTTCCATGTTGATACAGATCGTGGTGTAGATATTTCCATGTTTATAAAGATGTTTGTGTAGACATTTCCATGTTTATACAGATAGCGGTGTAGATATTTCCATGTTTATGGAGATAGCAGTGTAGAAATTTCCATGTTGATACAGATCGTGGTGTAGATATTTCCATGTTTATGCAGATGGCGGAGTAGATATTTCCATGTTTATGCAGATGGCGGTGTAGATATTTCCATGTTTATAGAGATGGCGGTGTAGATATTTCTATATTTATAGAGATAGCGGTGTAGATAATTCCATGTTTATAGAGATTGCCGTGTAGGTACTTCCATGTTTATGGAGATATTGGTGTAGATATTTCCATGTTTATACAGTTAGCGGTGTAGATATTTCCATGTTTATACAGATAGCTGTGTTGGTATTTCCATGTTTATACAGATAGCGGTGTAGGTATTTCCATGTTTATACAGCTCACGGTGTAGATATTTCCATTTTTATACAGATGGCAGTGTAGATATTTCCATGTTTATAGAGATAGCGGTGTAGATATTTCCTTGTTTACGAAGATGGTGGTGTAGATAATTACATCTTTATGGAGATGGAGGTGTAGATATTTTCATGTTTAAAGAGATAGCGGTATAGGTGTTTCCATGTGTATAGAGATAGCGGTGTAGATGTTTCCATGTTTATACTGATGGCTGTGTAAATATTTCCATGTGTATACAGATGGCAGTGTAGACATTTTCATGTTTATAGACATGGTGGTGTAGATACTTCCATGTTTACACAGATAGTAGTGTAGACATTTCCACGTTTATACAGATGACGGTGTAGATATTTCCATGTTTATACCCATGGTGTTGTAGATATTTCCATGTTTATACAGACAGCGGTGTAGATATTTCCATGTTTACACAGATATCGGTGTAGATATTTCCATCTTTGCACAGATTGCGGTGTAGAAATTTCCATCTTTACACACGTAGCGGTGTAGATACTTCCATGTTTATAGAGAGGGCGGTGTATATATTGCCATGTTTATAGAGACAGCAGAGTAGATATTTCCATGTTTATAGAGATAGTGGTGTAGATATTTCCATGTTTATAGAGATAGTGGAGTAGATATTTCCATGTTTATACAGATAGCGATGTAGATATTTCCATGTTTATACAGATTGCGGTGTCGATATTTCCAGGTTGATACAGATATCGGTGTAGATATTTGCATGTTTATACAGCTTGCTGTGTAGATATTTACATCTTTATACAGTTGGCAGTGTAGATATTTCCATGTTTATACAGATGGCGGTGGAGGTATTTCCATGTTTATAGAGACAGTGTTGTGGATATTTCCATGTCAATAGAGATGGCTGTGAAGATATTTCCATGTATACAGATTGCAGTGTAGATATTTCCGTGTTTATACAGATGGTGGTGTAGATATTTCCATGTTTATACAGATGGCGGTGTAGATATTTCCTTGTTTATAGAGATTGCCATGTAGATATTTCCATGTTTATACAGATCGTGGTGTAGATATTTCCATGTTTATACAGATACTGGAGTAGATATTTCCATGTTTATACAGGTAGCGGTGTAGATGTTTCCATGTTTATACAGATCACGGTGTGGGTATTTCCATCTTTATACAGATGGCAGTGTAGATATTTCCATGTTTATACAGATAGCGGTGTAGATATTTCCATGTTTACACTGATGGCGGTGTAGATAGTAACATGTTTATGGAGATGGCGGTGTAGATACTTTCATGTTTATAGAGATGGTGGTGTAGATATTTCATTGTTTATAGAGATGGCAGTGTAGATATTTCCATGTTTGTAGAGATAGCTGTGTAGCTATTTCCATATGTATAGAGATAGCGGTGTAAATGTTTCCATGTTAATACTGATGGCTGTGTAGATATTTCCATGTGTGTACAGATGGCAGTGTAGACATTTCAATGTTTATAGAGATGGTGGTGTAGATATTTCCATGTTTATACACATGAATATGTAGATATTTCCATGTTTATAGAGATGGCGGTGTAGATATTTCCATGTTTGCAGAGTTAGCGGTGTAGATATTTCCATGTTTACAGAGATAGCGGTGTAGATATTTCCACGTTTATCCAGATAGCGGTGCAGATATTTCCATGTTTATAGAGATAGCGGTGTTATATTTATATGTTTATACAGATGACGGTGTAGATATTTCCATGTTTATACAGATGGCAGTGTGGATATTTCCATGTTTATAGAGAGGGTGGTGTAGATATTTCCATGTTTACACAGATGTCTGTGTAGATATTTCCATGTTTATACAGATGGCGGTGTAGTTATTTCCATGTATATAGAGATAGTGGTGTAGATATTTCCATGTTTAAACAGATAGCGGTGCAGATATTTCCATGTTTATAGTGATAGCGGTGTAGATATTTCCTTGTTTATAGAGATAGCAGTGTTATATTTCCATGTTTATACAGATAGTGGTGTTATATTTCCATGTTTATACAGATGACGGTGTAGATATTTTCATGTTTCTACACATGGCGGTGTAGATATTTCCATGTTTATAGAGATGGCTGTGTAGATATTTCCATGTTTATACAGAAGATTGCGTAGGTATTTTCTAGTTTATACAGATGGCGGTGTAGGTATTTCCATGTTTAAAGAGATAGCCATGTAGATATTTTCATGTTTATACAGATAGCGGTGTACACATTTCCATGTTTATAGAGATAGCGGTGTAGACATTTCCATATTTATACAGATATCTGTGTAGATATTTCCATGTTTATACCGATAGCGGTGTAGATATTTCCGTGTTTATACAGATAGCGGTGAAGACATATCCATGTTGATACAGATCGTGGTGTAGGTATTTCCATGTTTATACTGCTACCAGTGTGGATATTTCCATGTTTATGCAGGTCGCGTTGTAGATATTTGCATGTTTATACAGATCGCGGAGTAGATATTTCCATCTTTTTACAGATGGCGGTGAAGATATTTCCATTTTTATAGAGATGGCGTTGTAGATATTTCCATGTTTATGCAGATGGCAGTGTAGATATTTCCATTATTATAGAGATGGCGGTGTAGGTATTTCCATGTTTATGGAGATAGCGATGTAGATATTTCCATGTTTATATAGATAGCGGTGTAGATATTTCCAAGTTTATACAGATAGCGGTGTTGGTATTTCCTTGTTTATACAGTTAGCGGTGTAGATATTTCCATGTTTATACAGCTCGCGGTGTAGATATTTACATCTTTATACACATGGCAGTGTAGATATTTCCATATTTATGCAGATAGCGGTGTACATATTTCCAAGTTTAAACAGATGGCGGTGTAGATAGTTCCGTGTTTATGGAGATGGGGGTGTAGATATTTTCATGTTTACAGAGATGACGGTGTAGATATTTCCATGTTTATAGAGACAGCCATAAAGGTATTTCCATGTGTATAGAGTTAGCGGTTTAGATGTTTCCATGTTTATACTGATGGCTGTGTAGATATTTCTAAGTGTATACAGATGGCAGTGTAGATATTTCCATGATTACACAATTAGCGTTGTAGATATTTCCATGTTTATACAGATAGCGGTGAAGATATTTCCATGTTTATACAGATAGCAATGTTGGTATTTCCATGTTTATGCAGATAGCGTTGTAGATATTTCCATGTATATACAGCTCGTGGTGTAGATATTTCCATCTTTATACAGATGTCAGTGTAGATATTTCCATGTTTATACAGATAGCTGTGTAGATATTTCCATGCTTACACAGATGGCATTGCAGATATTTCCATGTTTATGGAGATGGCAGTATAGATATTTTCATGTTTATAGAGATGTCGGTGTAGATATTTCCATGTTTATAGAGATAGAAGTGTAGGTATTTCCATGTGTATATAGATAGCGTTGTAGAAGTTTCCATGTTTATAGTGATGGCTGTGTAGGTATTTCCATGTGTATACAGATGGCAGTGCAGATATTTTCATGTTTATAAAGATGGTGGAGTAGAAATATCCATATTTATACAGATGTCTGTGTTGATACTTCCATGATTATACAGATGGCGGTTTAGATATTTCCATGTTTATAGAGATAGCGGTGTAGGTATTTCCATGTTTATACAGATAGCTGTGCAGATATTTCCATGTTTATAGAGATAGCAGTGTAGATATTTCCATGTTAATACAGACAACGATGATATATTTCCATGTTTATACAGATGGCGGTGTAGATATTTCCATGTTTATACAGATAGCGGTTTAGATATTTCCATGTTTATACACATAGCGGTGCAGATAATTCCATGTTTACAGAGATAGCGCTGTAGATATTTCCATGTTTATAGAGATAGTAGTGTATATATTTTCATGTTTATACAGTTGACGGTGTAGATATTTCCATGTTTATACACATGGCAGTGTGGATATTTCCATGTTTATACTGATAGCTGTGTAGATATTTCCATGTTTACACAGATAGCGGTGTAGATATTTCCAACTTTGCACAGATTGGGTGTAGAAATTTCCATCTTTACACAGATAGCGGTGGAGATATTTCCATATTTATAGAGATAGCGGTGTAGATATTTCCACATTTGTACAGATAGCGGTGTACATATTTCCATGTTTATACACATGGCGATGCATATATTTCCATCTTTTTATAGACGGTGGTGTAGATATTTCCATGTTTATACAGATGGTGGTGTAGATATTTCCCTGTTTATGCAGATGGCGGTGTAGATATTTCCATCTTTATGCAGATTCCGGTGTAGGTATTTCCATGTTTATAGAGATGGCGGTGTAGATATTTCTATATTTATAGAGATAGCGGGGTAGATAATTCCATGTTTATAGAGATGGCCGTGTAGGTACTTCCATGTTTATGGAGATATTGGTGTAGGAATTTCCATGTTTATACAGTTAGCGGTGCAGATATTTCCATGTTTATTCAGATAGCTGTGTTGGTATTTCCATGTTTAAAGAGATAGCGGTGAAGATATTTCCATGTTTATGCAGCTCACCGTGTAGATATTTCCATTTTTGTACAGATGGCAGTGTAGATATTTCCATGTTTATGCAGATAGCGGTGTAGATATTTCCATGTTTATACACATAGCGGTGCAGATATTTCCATGTTTACAGAGATAGCGCTGTAGATATTTCCATGTTTATAGAGATAGTAGTGTATATATTTTCATGTTTATACAGTTGACGGTGTAGATATTTCCATGTTTATACACATGGCAGTGTGGATATTTCCATGTTTATACTGATAGCGGTGTAGATATATCCATGTTTACACAGATAGCGGTGCAGGTATTTCCAACTTTGCACAGATTGCGGTGTAGAAATTTCCATCTTTACACAGTTAGCGGTGTAGATATTTCCATGTTTATAGAGATAGCGGTGTAGATATTTCCACATTTGTACAGATAACGGTGTACATATTTCCATGTTTATACAGATGACGATGCATATATTTCCATCTTTTTATAGACGGCGGTGTAGATATTTCCATGTTTATACAGATGGCGGTGTAGATATTTCCATGTTTATGCAGATGGCGGTGTAGATATTTCCATGTTTATGCAGATGGCGGTGTAGGTATTTCTATATTTATAGAGATAGCGGTGTAGATAATTGCATGTTTATAGACATTGCCGTGTAGGTACTTCCATGTTTATGGAGATATTGGTGTAGATATTTCCATGTTTATACAGTTAGCGGTGTAGATATTTCCATGTTTATACAGATAGCTGTGTTGGTATTTCCATGTTTATACAGATAGCGGTGTAGGTATTTCCATGTTTATACAGCTCACGGTGTAGATATTTCCATTTTTATACAGATGGCAGTGTAGATATTTCCATGTTTATAGAGATAGCGGTGTAGATATTTCCTTGTTTACGAAGATGGTGGTGTAGATAATTACATCTTTATGGAGATGGAGGTGTAGATATTTTCATGTTTAAAGAGATAGCGGTATAGGTGTTTCCATGTGTATAGAGATAGCGGTGTAGATGTTTCCATGTTTATACTGATGGCTGTGTAAATATTTCCATGTGTATACAGATGGCAGTGTAGACATTTTCATGTTTATAGACATGGTGGTGTAGATACTTCCATGTTTACACAGATAGTAGTGTAGACATTTCCACGTTTATACAGATGACGGTGTAGATATTTCCATGTTTATACCCATGGTGTTGTAGATATTTCCATGTTTATACAGACAGCGGTGTAGATATTTCCATGTTTACACAGATATCGGTGTAGATATTTCCATCTTTGCACAGATTGCGGTGTAGAAATTTCCATCTTTACACACGTAGCGGTGTAGATACTTCCATGTTTATAGAGATGGCGTTGTATATATTGCCATGTTTATAGAGACAGCAGAGTACATATTTCCATGTTTATAGAGATAGTGGTGTAGATATTTCCATGTTTATAGAGATAGTGGAGTAGATATTTCCATGTTTATACAGATAGCGATGTAGATATTTCCATGTTTATACAGATTGTGGTGTCGATATTTCCAGGTTGATACAGATATCGGTGTAGATATTTGCATGTTTATACAGCTTGCTGTGTAGATATTTACATCTTTATACAGTTGGCAGTGTAGATATTTCCATGTTTATACAGATGGCGGTGGAGGTATTTCCATGTTTATAGAGACAGTGTTGTGGATATTTCCATGTCAATAGAGATGGCTGTGAAGATATTTCCATGTATACAGATGGCAGTGTAGATATTTCCGTGTTTATACAGATGGTGGTGTAGATATTTCCATGTTTATACAGATGGCGGTGTAGATATTTCCATGTTTATAGAGATTGCCATGTAGATATTTCCATGTTTATACAGATCGTGGTGTAGATATTTCCATGTTTATACAGATACCGGAGTAGATATTTCCATGTTTATAGAGGTAGCGGTGTAGATGTTTCCATGTTTATACAGATCACGGTGTGGGTATTTCCATCTTTATACAGATGGCAGTGTAGATATTTCCATCTTTATACAGATAGCGGTGTAGATATTTCCATGTTTACACTGATGGCGGTGTAGATAGTAACATGTTTATGGAGATGGCGGTGTAGATACTTTCATGTTTATAGAGATGGCGGTGTAGATATTTCATTGTTTATAGAGATGGCAGTGTAGATATTTCCATGTTTGTAGAGATAGCGGTGTAGCTATTTCCATATGTATAGAGATAGCGATGTAAATGTTTCCATGTTAATACTGATGGCTGTGTAGATATTTCCATGTGTGTACAGATGGCAGTGTAGACATTTCCACGTTTATAGAGATGGTGGTGTAGATATTTCCATGTTTATACACATGAATATGTAGATATTTCCATGTTTATAGAGATGGCGGTGTAGATATTTCCATGTTTGCAGAGTTAGCGGTGTAGATATTTCCATGTTTACAGAGATAGCGGTGTAGATATTTCCACGTTTATCCAGATAGCGGTGCAGATATTTCCATGTTTATAGAGATAGCGGTGTTATATTTATATGTTTATACAGATGACGGTGTAGATATTTCCATGTTTATACAGATGGCAGTGTGGATATTTCCATGTTTATAGAGAGGGTGGTGTAGATATTTCCATGTTTACACAGATGTCTGTGTAGATATTTCCATGTTTATACAGATGGCGGTGTAGATATTTCCATGTATACAGAGATAGTGGTGTAGATATTTCTATGTTTAAACAGATAGCGGTGCAGATATTTCCATGTTTATAGTGATAGCGGTGTAGATATTTCCTTGTTTATAGAGATAGCAGTGTTATATTTCCATGTTTATACAGATAGTGGTGTTATATTTCCATGTTTATACAGATAGTGGTGTTATATTTCCATGTTTATACAGATGACGGTGTAGATATTTTCATGTTTCTACACATGGCGGTGTAGATATTTCCATGTTTATAGAGATGGCTGTGTAGATATTTCCATGTTTATACACAAGATTGCGTAGGTATTTTCTAGTTTATACAGATGGCGGTGTAGGTATTTCCATGTTTAAAGAGATAGCCATGTAGATATTTTCATGTTTATACAGATAGCGGTGTACACATTTCCATGTTTATAGAGATAGCGGTGTAGACATTTCCATATTTATACAGATATCTGTGTAGATATTTCCATGTTTATACCGATAGCGGTGTAGATATTTCCGTGTTTATACAGATAGCGGTGAAGACATATCCATGTTGATACAGATCGTGGTGTAGGTATTTCCATGTTTATACTGCTACCAGTGTGGATATTTCCATGTTTATGCAGGTCGCGTTGTAGATATTTGCATGTTTATACAGATCGCGGAGTAGATATTTCCATCTTTTTACAGATGGCGGTGAAGATATTTCCATTTTTATAGAGATGGCGTTGTAGATATTTCCATGTTTATGCAGATGGCAGTGTAGATATTTCCATTATTATAGAGATGGCGATGTAGGTATTTCCATGTTTATGGAGATAGCGATGTAGATATTTCCATGTTTATATAGATAGCGGTGTAGATATTTCCAAGTTTATACAGATAGCGGTGTTGGTATTTCCTTGTTTATACAGTTAGCGGTGTAGATATTTCCATGTTTATACAGCTCGCGGTGTAGATATTTACATCTTTATACACATGGCAGTGTAGATATTTCCATATTTATGCAGATAGCGGTGTACATATTTCCAAGTTTAAACAGATGGCGGTGTAGATAGTTCCGTGTTTATGGAGATGGGGGTGTAGATATTTTCATGTTTACAGAGATGACGGTGTAGATATTTCCATGTTTATAGAGACAGCCGTAAAGTTATTTCCATGTGTATAGAGATAGCGGTTTAGATGTTTCCATGTTTATACTGATGGCTGTGTAGATACTTCTAAGTGTATACAGATGGCAGTGTAGATATTTCCATGATTACACAATAAGCGTTGTAGATATTTCCATGTTTATACAGATAGCGGTGAAGATATTTCCATGTTTATACAGATAGCAATGTTGGTATTTCCATGTTTATGCAGATAGCGTTGTAGATATTTCCATGTATATACAGCTCGTGGTGTAGATATTTCCATCTTTATACAGATGTCAGTGTAGATATTTCCATGTTTATACAGATAGCTGTGTAGATATTTCCATGCTTACACAGATGGCGTTGCAGATATTTCCATGTTTATGGAGATGGCAGTATAGATATTTTCATGTTTATAGAGATGTCGGTGTAGATATTTCCATGTTTATAGAGATAGAAGTGTAGGTATTTCCATGTGTATACAGATGGCAGTGCAGATATTTTCATGTTTATAAAGATGGTGGAGTAGAAATATCCATGTTTATACAGATGTCTGTGTTGATACTTCCATGATTATACAGATGGCGGTTTAGATATTTCCATGTTTATAGAGATAGCGGTGTAGGTATTTCCATGTTTATACAGATAGCTGTGAAGATATTTCCATGTTTATAGAGATAGCAGTGTAGATATTTCCATGTTAATACAGACAACGATGATATATTTCCATGTTTATACAGATGGCGGTGCAGATATTTCCATGTTTATACAGATAGCGGTGTAGATATTTCCATGTTTATACACATAGCGGTGCAGATAATTCCATGTTTACAGAGATAGCGCTGTAGATATTTCCATGTTTATAGAGATAGTAGTGTATATATTTTCATGTTTATACAGTTGACGGTGTAGATATTTCCATGTTTATACACATGGCAGTGTGGATATTTCCATGTTTATACTGATAGCTGTGTAGATATTTCCATGTTTACACAGATAGCGGTGTAGATATTTCCAACTTTGCACAGATTGGGTGTAGAAATTTCCATCTTTACACAGATAGCGGTGGAGATATTTCCATATTTATAGAGATAGCGGTGTAGATATTTCCACATTTGTACAGATAGCGGTGTACATATTTCCATGTTTATACACATGGCGATGCATATATTTCCATCTTTTTATAGACGGTGGTGTAGATATTTCCATGTTTATACAGATGGCGGTGTAGATATTTCCCTGTTTATGCAGATGGCGGTGTAGATATTTCCATCTTTATGCAGATTCCGGTGTAGGTATTTCCATGTTTATAGAGATGGCGGTGTAGATATTTCTATATTTATAGAGATAGCGGGGTAGATAATTCCATGTTTATAGAGATGGCCGTGTAGGTACTTCCATGTTTATGGAGATATTGGTGTAGGTATTTTCATGTTTATACAGTTAGCGGTGCAGATATTTCCATGTTTATACAGATAGCTGTGTTGGTATTTCCATGTTTAAACAGATAGCGGTGAAGATATTTCCATGTTTATGCAGCTCACCGTGTAGATATTTCCATTTTTGTACAGATGGCAGTGTAGATATTTCCATGTTTATGCAGATAGCGGTGTAGATATTTCCATGTTTATACACATAGCGGTGCAGATATTTCCATGTTTACAGAGATAGCGCTGTAGATATTTCCATGTGTATAGAGATAGTAGTGTATATATTTTCATGTTTATACAGTTGACGGTGTAGATATTTCCATGTTTATACACATGGCAGTGTGGATATTTCCATGTTTATACTGATACCGGTGTAGATATATCCATGTTTACACAGATAGCGGTGCAGGTATTTCCAACTTTGCACAGATTGCGGTGTAGAAATTTCCATCTTTACAAAGTTAGCGGTGTAGATATTTCCATGTTTATAGAGATAGCGGTGTAGATATTTCCACATTTGTACAGATAGCGGTGTACATATTTCCATGTTTATACAGATGACGATGCATATATTTCCATCTTTTTATAGACGGCGGTGTAGATATTTCCATGTTTATACAGATGGCGGTGTAGATATTTCCATGTTTATGCAGATGGCGGTGTAGATATTTCCATGTTTATGCAGATGGCGGTGTAGGTATTTCCATGTTTATAGAGATGGCCGTGTAGATATTTCTATATTTATAGAGATAGCGGGCTAGATAATTCCATGTTTATAGAGATGGCCGTGTAGGTACTTCCATGTTTATGGATATATTGGTGTCGATATTTCCAAGTTTATACAGTTAGCGGTGTAGATATTTCCATGTTTATACAGATAGCTGTGTTGGTATTTCCATGTTTATACATATAGCGGTGTAGGTATTTCCATGTTTATACAGCTCACGGTGTAGATATTTCCATTTTTGTGCAGATGGCAGTGTAGATATTTCCATGTTTTTACAGATAGCGGTGTAGATATTTCCATGTTTACAAAGATGGCGGTGTAGATAATTACATCTTTACGGAGATGGAGGTTTAGATATTTTCATGTTTAAAGAGATAGCGTTATAGGTGTTTCCATGTGTATAGAGATAGGGGTGTAGATGTTTCCATGTTTATACTGATGGCTGTGTAAATATTTCCATGTGTATACAGATTGCAGTGTAGACATTTTCATGTTTATAGACATGGTGGTGTAGATACTTCCATGTTTACACAGATAGTAGTGTAGACATTTCCATGTTTATACAGATGACAGTGTAGATATTTCCATGTTTATACCCACGGTGGTGTAGATATTTCCATGTTTATACAGACAGCGGGGTAGATATTTCCATGTTTATACAGACAGCGGTGTAGATATTTCCATGTTTACACAGATATCGGTGTAGTTATTTCCATCTTTGCACATATTGCGGTGTAGAAATTTCCATCTTTACACACGTAGCGGTGTATATATTTCCATGTTTATAGAGATGGCGGTGTATATATTGCCATGTTTATGGAGACAGCAGGGTAGTTATTTACATGTTTATAGAGATAGTGGTGTAGGTATTTCCATGTTTACAGAGATAGTGGAGTAGATATTTCCATGTTTATACAGATAGCGGTGTAGATATTTCCATGTTTATACAGATTGCGGTGTCGATATTTCCAGGTTTATACAGATATTGGTGTAGATACTTGCATGTTTATACAGCTCGCGGTGTAGATATTTACATCGTTATACAGATGACAGTGCAGATATTTCAATGTTTATACAGCTGGCGGTGGAGATATTTCCATGTTTATGGAGATGGCAGTGTAGATATTTTCATGTTTATGGAGATGGCGGTGTAGATATTTCCATGTTTATAGAGACAGTGTTGTAGATATTTCCAAGTCTATAGAGATGGCTGTGTAGATATTTCCATGAATACAGATGGCAGTGTAGATATTTCCGTGTTTATACAGATGGTGGTTTAGGTATTTCCAAGTTTATACAGAAGACTGTGCAGGTATTTCCAAGTTTATACAGATAGCGGTGTAGATATTTCCATGTTTATACAGACAGGAGAAGATATTTCCATGTTTATACAGGTAGCGGTGTAGATGTTTCCATGTTTATACAGATCACGTTGTAGATATTTCCATCTTTATACAGATGGCAGTGTAGATATTTCCATGTTTATACAGATAGCAGTGTAGATATTTCCATGTTTACACTGATGGCGGTGTAGATAGTAACATGTTTATGGAGATGGCGGTGTAGATACTTTCATGTTTATAGAGATGGCAGTGTAGATATTTCCATGTTTATAGAGAAAGCGGTGTAGCTATTTCCATGTGTATAGAGATAGTGGTGTATATGTTTCCATGTTAATACTGATGGCTGTGTAGATATTTCCATGTGTATACAGATGGCAGTGTAGACATTTCCATGTTTATAGAGATGGTGGTGTAGATATTTCCATGTTTATACACATGAATATGTAGATATTTCCATGTTTATAGAGATGGCGGTGTAGATATTTCCATGTTTACTGAGATAGCGGTGTAGATATTTCCATGTTTACAGAGATAGCGGTGTAGATATTTCCATGTTTATCCAGATAGCGGTGAAGATATTTCCATATTTATAGAGATAGCGGTGTTATATTTATATGTTTATACAGATGACTGTGTAGATATTTCCATGTTTATACACATGGCGGTGTAGGTATTTCCATGTTTATACAGATAGCGGTGTAGATATTTCCATGTTTATACAGATAGCGGTGTAGATATTTCCATGTTTATTGAGATGGCTGTGTAGATATCTCCATGTTTATACACATGGCACTGTAGATATATCCATGTTTATAAAGATGGTTGTGTAGATATTTCCATGTTTATACAGATAGCGGTGTAGATATTTCCATGTTTATGGAGATAGCGGTGTAGATATTTCCATGTTGATACAGATTGTGGTGTAGATATTTCCATGTTTATAGAGATACTGGTGTAGATATTTCCATGTTTATACAGGTAGCGGTGTAGATATTTCCATGTTTATACAGATCACGGTGTAGATATTTCCATCTTTATACAAATGGCAGTGTAGATATTTCCATGTTTATACAGATAGCGGTGTAGATATTTCCATGTTTACAAAGATGGCGGTGTAGATAATTACATCTTTATGGAGATGGAGGTGTAGATATTTTCATGTTTAATGAGATAGCGGTATAGGGGATTCCATGTGTATAAAGATAGGGGTGTAGATGTTTCCATGTTCATACTGATGGCTGTGTAGATATTTCCATCTGTATACAGATGGCAGTGTAGACATTTTCATGTTTATAGACATGGTGGTGTAGATACTTCCACGTTTACACAGATAGTAGTGTAGACATTTCCATGTTTATACAGATGACGGTGTAGATATTTCCACGTTTATACTCATGGCGGTGTAGATATTTCCATGTTTATGCAGATAGCGGTGTAGATATTTCCATGTTTATACAGATAGCGGTGTAGATATTTCCATGTTTACACGGATATCGGTGTAGATATTTCCATCTTTGCACAGATTGCAGTGTAGAAATTTCCATCTTTATATAGATATCGGTGTAGATATTTCCATGTTTACATAGATAGCTGTGAAGATATTTCCATGTTTACACAGATAGCGTTGTAGATATTTCCATGTTTATACACATAGCCTTGTAGATATTTCCATGTTTATGAAGATAGCAGTGTAGATATTTCCATGTTTATACAGATAGCCGTGTAGGTATTTCCATGTTTAAACAGATGGCGGTGGAGATATTTCCCTGTTTATACAGATGGCGGTGGAGATATTTCCATGTTTATTCAGATAGCGGTGGAGATATTTCCATGTTTATAGAGATAGCAGTGTAGATATTTCCACGTGTATACAAATGGCTGTGTAGATATTTCCATGTTTATACAGAAGGCTCTGTAGTTATTTCCATGTTTTTACAGATGGCGGTGTAGATATTTCCATGTGTATACAGATAGCGGTGTGGCTATTTCCACGTTTATGCAGATAGCGATGTAGATATTTCCATGTTTGTAGAGATGACTGTTTAGATATTTCCAGGCTTATACAGATGGTGGTGTAGATATTTCCGTGTTTATACAGACGGTGGTGTAGATATTTCCAAGTTTATACAGAAGACTGTGCAGGTATTTCCAAGTTTATACTGATGGCGGTGCAGATATTTCCATGTTTATAGACATAGCCATGTAGATATTTCCATGCTTATACAGATAGCGGTGTAGACATTTCCATGTTTATAGAGATAGCGGTGTAGATATTTCCATGTTTAAACAGATACCGATGTAGATATTTCCATGTTTATACAGATGGCAGTGTAGATACTTCCATGTTTATACAGATAGCGGTGCTGATATTTCCATGTTTACACAGATGGTGGTGTAGATAGTTTCATGTTTATGGAGATGGCGGTGTAGATATTTTCATGTTTATAGAGATGATGGTGTAGATATTTCCATGTTTATACAGACTGCGGTGCAGCTATTTCCATGTTTATAGACATAGTGGTTTCGGTATTTCCATGTGTATAGAGATAGCGGTGTAGATGTTTCCATGTTTATACTGTTGGCTGTGTAGATATTTCCATGTTTATAGAGATAGTGTTGTAGATATTTCCATGGTTGTACAGATAGCGGTGTTATATTTCCATGTTTATACAGATGACGTTGTAGATATTTCATTGATCATTCACATGGCGGTGTAGATATTTCCATGTTTATACAGATTGTGGTGTAGATATTTCCATGTTTGTACAGATAGCAGTGTAAATATTTCAATGTTTATAGAGATGGCTGTGTAGATATTTCCATGTTTATACAGATGGCAGTGTAGATATTTCCAGGTTTGTAAAGATGGTGGTGTAGTTATTTCCATGTTTATTCCGAAGATTGTGCAGGTGTTTCCAAGTTTATACAGATGGCGGCGTAGATATTTCCATGTTTATAGAGATAGCCATGTAGATATTTCCATGTTTATACAGAAAGCTTTGTAGACATTTCCATGTTTATAGAGATAGCGTTGTAGACATTTCCATATTTATAGAGATAGCGGTGTAGATATTTCCATGTTTAGATAGCAGTGTAGATATTTCCATGTTTATACACATAGCGGTGCAGATATTTCCATGTTTATAGAGATAGCGCTGTAGATAATTCCATGTTTATACAGATAGTAGTGTAGATATTTCCATGTTTATACAGATGACGGTGTAGATATTTCCATGTTTATACACATGGTGGGGAGGATATTTCCATGTTTATACAGATAGAGGTGTAGATATTTCCATGTTTACACAGATAGCGGTGTAGATATTTCCGTCTTTGCACAGATTGCGGAGTAGAAATTTCCATCTTTACACAGGTTGCGGTGTAGACATTTCCATGTTTATAGAGATGGCGGTGTAGATATTTCCATGTTTATGCAGATGGCAGTGTAGATATCTCCATTATTTTAGAGATGGCTGTGTAGGTATTTCCATTTTATGGAGATAGCGATGTAGATATTTCCATGTTTATATAGATAGCGGTGTAGATATTTCCAAGTTTATACCGATAGCGGTGTTGGTATTTCCTTGTTTATACAGATAGCGGTGTTTATATTTCCATGTTTATTCAGCTCGCGGTGTAGATATTTACAACTTTATACAGATGGCAGTGTAGATATTTCCATATTTATGCAGATAGCACTCTAGATATTTCCAAGTTTAAACAGATTGCGGTGTAGATAGTTCCATGTTTATGGAGATGGGGGTGTAGATATTTTCATGTTTACAGATATGACAGTGTAGATATTTCCATGTATATAGAGACAGCGGTGTAGGTATTTCCATGTGTATAGAGACAGCGGTGTAGTTGTTTCCATGTTTATACTGATGGCTGTGTAGATATTTCTATGTGTATACAGATGGCAGTGTAGATATTTCCATGAGTACGCAATTAGCGTTGTAGATATTCCCATGTTTATACAGATAGCGGTGTAGATATTTCCATGTTTATACAGACAGCAGTGTTGGTATTTCCATGTTTATGCAGATAGCGTTGTAGATATTTCCATGTTTATACTGCTCGTGGTGTAGATATTTCCATCTTTACAGATGTCAGTGTAGATATTTCCATGTTTATACAGATAGCTGTGTAGATATTTCCATGTTTACACAGATGGCGTTGCAGATAGTTCCATGTTTATGGAGATGGCAGTGTAGATATTTTCATGTTTCTAGAAATGTCGGTGTAGATATTTCCATGTCTATAGAGATAGATGTGTAGGTATTTCCATGTGTATTGAGATAGCGTTGTAGAAGTTTCCATGTTTATACTGATGGCTGTGTAGATATTTCCTTGTGTATACAGATGACAGTGCAGATATTTTCATGTTTATAGAGATGGTGGAGTAGATATATCCATGTTTATACAGATGTCTGTGTTGATACTTCGATGTTTATACAGATGGCGGTTTAGATATTTCCATGTTTATAGAGATAGCGGTGTAGGTATTTCCATGTTTATACAGATAGCTGTGCAGATATTTCCATGTTTATAGAGATAGCAGTATAGTTATTTCCATGTTAATACAGACAGCGATGATATATTTCCATGTTTATACAGATGATGGTGTTGATATTTCCATGTTTATACACATGGGGGTGTAGGTATTTCCATGTTTATACAGATAGCGGTGTAGATATGTCCATGTTTATACAGATAGCGGTGTAGATATGTCCATGTTTATACAGATGGCTGTGTAGATATTTCCAAGTTTATACAGATGGCAGTGTAGATATTTCCATGTTTATACAGATGTTGGTGTAGATATTTCCATTTTTATACAGAAGACTGTGTAGGTATTTCCAATTTTATGCAGATGATGGTGTAGAAATTTCCATGTTTATAGAGATAGCCATGTAGATACTTCCATGTTTATACAGATAGAGGTGTAGACATGACCATGCTTCTGGAGATAGTGGTGTAGATATTTCCATGTTGATACAGATCGTGGTGTAGATATTTCCATGTTTATGCAAATACCGGTGTAGATATTTCCATGTTTATACAAATCACGGTGTAGATATTTCCATCTATTTACAAACGGCAGGGTAGATATTTCCATGTTTATACATATGGCATTGTAGATATTTCCATTTTTATGCAGATGGCGGTGTAGATATTTCCATGTTTATAGAGATGGCGGTGTAGTAATTTCTATATTTATAGAGATAGCGGTGTAGGTAATTCCATGTTTATAGAGATGGCGTTGTAGTTATTTCCATGTTTTTGGAGATACTCGTGTAGATATTTCCATGTTTATATATATACCGGTGTAGCTATTTCCAGGTTTATACAGATAGCGGTGTTGGTACTTCCATGATTATACAGATAGCGGTGTACATATTTCCATATTTATACAGCTTGCGGTGTAGTTATTTCCATCTTTTTACACATGGCAGTGTAGATATTTCCATGTTTATACTGATAGCGGTGTAGATATTTCCACGTTTACACAGATGGAGGTGTAGATAGTTCCATGTTTATGGAGATGGCGGTGTAGATATTTTCATGTTTATTGAGATGACTTTGTAGATATTTCCATGTTTATAGAGATATCGGTATAGGTATTTCCATGTGTATAAAGATAGCGGTGTAGATGTTTCCATGTTTATACTGATGGTTGTGTAGATATTTCCATGTGTACACAGATGGCAGTGTAGATATTTCCATGTTTATAGAGATGGTGTTGTAGATATTCCCATGTTTATACAGATGGCAGTGTAGATATTTCCATGTTATAGAGATGGTGGTGTAGATATTTCCATGTTTATACAGATGACTGTGTAGATATTTCCATGTTTACACAGACGGCGGTGTAGATATTACCATGTTTGTAGAGATAGCGGTGTAGATATTTCCATGTTTATACAGACAGCGGTGCAGATATTTCCATGTTTATAGTGATAGCGCTGTAGATATTTCCATGTTCATACAGATGGCGGTGTAGATATTTCCATGTTTATGCAGATGGCCTTGTAGATATTTCCATGTTTATATAGATGGTTGTGTAGATATTACTGAATTTATAGAGATTGCAGTGTAGATAATTCCATGTTTATAGAGATGGTGGTGTAGTTATTTCCATGTTTATGGAGATAGTGGTGTAGATATTTCCATGTTTACACAGATAGCCGTGTAGATATTTCCATCTTTGCACAGATTGCGGTGTACAAATTTCCATCTTTGCACAGATAGCGGTGTTGATATTTCCATGTTTATGCAGATAGCGGTGGAAATGTTTCCATTTTTATGCAGATAGCTATATGGTATTTCCATGTTTATACAGATATTGGTGTAGATATTTGCATGTTTATACAGCTGACAGTGTAGATATTTCCATGTTTATAAAGATAGCGGTGTAGGTATTTCCATGTTTATAGAGATAGCGGTGTAGATATATCCAAGTTTATACAGATGGCTGAGTAGTTATGTCCTTGTGTGTAGATGGCAGAGTAGATATTTCCAAGTTTATACAGATGGTGGTGTAGATACTTCCATGTTTATAAAGATGACTTTGTAGATATTTCCATGTTTTTACAGATGGTGGTGTAGATATTTCCATGTTTATAGAGATAGCGGTGTAGATATTTCCAAGTTTATACAGATAGCGGTGTAGATATTTCCATGTCTATACCGATATTGGTGGAGATATTTTCATGTTTATACAGACGGAGGTATAGATATTTCCCTGTTTATACAGATAGCGGCGTAGGTTTTTCCATGTTTAGAGAGATAGCGGTGTAGATATTTCCATTTTTATATAGATGTCAGTGTAGATATTTCCTTGTTTATGTAGATGGCGGTGTAGCTATTTCCAGGTTTATAGAGATGGTGTTGTATATACTTCCATGTTTACAGAGATAGCTGTGTAGATATTTCCATGTTTATACACATAGCGGTGTTTGTATTTCCATGTTTATAGAGATAGCGGAGTAGATATTTCCATGTTTATAAAGATAGCGGTCTAGTTATTTCCATGTTTATACAGATTGCGGTGTTGGTATTTCCATGTTTATACAGATAGCGGTGTCGATATTTCCATGTTTATACAGCTCGCGGTGTCGATATTTACATCTGTGTACAGATGGCGGTGTAGAAATCTCCATGTTTATACAGATGGCGGTATAGATATTTCCATGTTTACACAGATGGTGGTATAGACACTTCCATGTTTATGGAGATGGCGGTGTAGATATTTCCATGTGTATAGAGATAGCGGTGTTGGTGTTTCCATGTTTATACTGATGGCTGTCTAGATATTTCCATTTGTATAGAGACAGCGTTGTAGGTGTTTCCATGTTTATACAGATGGCTGTGTAGGTACTTCCATGTGTATACAGATGGCAGTGTAGATATTTCCATGTTTATAGAGATGGTGGTGTAGATATTTCCATGTTTATACAGATGACTGTGTAGATATTTCCATGTTTATACAGATGGCATTGTGGATATTTCCATGTTTATACAGATAGCAAAGTAGATATTTCCATGTTTATACAGATAGCGGTGCAGGTATTTCAATGTTTTACAGGTAGCGGTGTAGATATTTCCATATTTATATAGATGATGGTGTAGATATTTCCATGTTTATACACATGGCGGTGTAGATATATCCATGTTTATACAGATAGCGGTGTAAATATTTCCATGTTTACACAGATAGTGGTGTAGATATTTCCATGTTTACACAGATAGCGGTGTAGAAATTTCCATCTTTGCACAGATTGCAGTGTAGAAATTTCCATCTTTACACAGGTAGCAGTGTAGATATTTCCAAGTTTATAGAGATTGCGGTGTAGATATTTCCACATTTATACAGATAGCGGTGTCGATATTTCCATATTTTTACAGATGGCTATGTAGATATTTCCATGTTTATACAGATGGCGGTGTAGATATTTCCATGTTTATACAGATAGTGGTATAAATATTTCAACGTTTATACAGATGGCGGTGTAGATATTTCCATGTTTACAGAGATAGCAGTGTAGATAATTGCATCTTTGCACAGATTGCACTGTAGATATTTCCATCTTTACACAGATAGCGGTGTAGATATTTCCATGTTTATACAGATAGCTGTGTAGATATTTCCATGTTTATACAGATGGCGGTGTAGATATTTCTTTGTTTATGTAGATGTCGGTGTAGATATTTCCATTTTTATGGAGATAGCGGTGTAGATATTTCCCTGTTTATACAGACAGCGGAGTAGATATTTCCATGTTTATACAGCTCGCGGTGTAGATATTTCCATCTTTATACAGATGACGGTGTAGATATTTCCATGTTTATACAGATAGCGGTGTAGAAAGTTCCATGTTTATACAGATAGGGTGTAGATATATCCATGTTTATACAGATAGCGGTGTATATAATTCCATGTTTATACAGATAGCGGTGGACATATTTCCATGTTTATACAGGTATAGTTGTAGATATTTCCATGTTTATACTGTTAGCGGTGTAGATATTTCCATGATTATAGAGATAGCAGTGTAGGTATTTCCATGTTTATAGAGACAGCAGAGTAGATATTTCCATGTTTATACAGCTCGCAATGTAGATATTTTCATCTTTATACAGATGGCAGTGTAGGTATTTCCATGTTTTTACAGATGGCGGTGTAGATAGTTCCATGCTTATGGAGATGGCAGTGTTGATATTTACATGTTTATAGAGATGGCGGTGTAGATATTTCCATGTTTATAGAGATATTGGTGTAGATATTTCCATGTTTATAGAGATAGCAGAGTAGGTAATTCCATGTTTATAGAGATAGCGGTGTAGTTATTTCCATGTTGATACAGATGGCTGTGAAGGTATTTCCATGTGTATACAGATGGCAGTGTAGGTACTTCCATGTGTACATAGATGGCAGTGTAGATACTTCCAAGTTTATACAGATGGTTGTGTAGATATTTCTATGTATATACTGATTGTGGTGGAGATATTTCCGTGTTTATACAGATGTCGGTGTAGATAATTCCATGTTTATAGAGATAGCGGTGGAGATATCTCCATGTTAGTACAGATAGTGATGTAGATATTTCCATGTTCATCCTGATAGCGGTGGAGATATTTCCATGTTTATACAGATAGCGGTGGAGATATGTCGATGTTTATACAGATAGCTTTGGGGATATTTCCATGTTTATAGAGATGGCGGTGTAGATATTTCCATATTTATAGAGATAGCCGTGTAGATATTTCGATGTTTATTCAGATGGTGGTGTAGATATTTCCATGTTTATACAGATAGCGGTGTGGCTACTTCCATGTTTGTACAGATGGCAGTATAGATATTTCCAGGTTTATACAGATAGCGATGAAAACTTTTCCATGTTTATAGAGATTGCTGTGTAGATATTTCCATGTTTAAACAGATGTAGCTGTAGGTATTTCCATGTTTATACAGATAACGATGTAGATATTTCCATGTTTATACAGATAGCGGTGGAGATATTTCCATGCTTATTCAGATGGCGGTGTAGATATTTCCATGTTTATACAGATAGCAGTGTTGCTGTTTCCATGTTTATATAGATGGCAGTGTGGATATTTCTATGTTTATACAGACAGAGGTTTAGATATTTCCATGTTTATAAAGATGGCAGTGTACATATTTCCATGTTTATAGAGATAGCGGTGGAGATATTTCCATGTTTATAGAGATAGCGTTCGAGATAATTCCATGTTTACACAGATAACGATGCAGATATTTCTATGTTTATACAGACAGTGGTGTAGAGATTTCCATGTTTATAGAGATGGCTGTGTAGGTATTTCCATGTTTATGCAGATGTCAGTGTAGATATTTCCATGTTTATACAGATATTGGTGAAGGTATTTCCATGATTATACAGATGACTGTGTAGGTATTTCCATGTTTATGGTGATGGCGGTGTTGATATTTTCATGTTTATAGAGATAGCCATGTAGATATTTCCATGTTTAAACAGATAGCGGTGTAGACATTTCTATGTTTATTGAGATAGCAGTGTAGGTATTTCCATATTTATACAGATGGCGTTGTAGATATTTCCATGTCTATACAGATATCGGTGTAGATATTTCCATGTATGTACAGATAGCGGTGTAGATATTTTCATGTTTAAACAGATAACGGTGTAGTTATTTCCATCTTTGAACAGATTGTGTTGTAGATATTTCCATCTTTACACAGATAGCGGTGTAGATATTTCAGTGGTTACACAGATAGCTCTGTAGGTATTTCTCTGTTTACACAGATAGCGTTGTAGATATTTCCATGTTTATAGAGATAGCGGTGTAGATATTTCCATGTGTATAGAGATGGCGGCGTAGGTATTTCATTGTTTATAGAGAGAGTGGTGTAGATATTTCCATCTTTATACAGAGGGCTGTGTGGATATTTCCATGTTTACACAGATGGAGGTGTAGATATTTCCATGTTTATACAGATGACGGAGTAGATATTTGCAAATTTATACAGATTGCGGTATAGTTATTTCCATGTTTAAAGAGATAACGGTGTAGATATTCCCATGTTTATAAAGATAGCGGTGTAGATATTTCAATGTTTATAGAGACAGTGGTGTAGATATTTCCATATTTTACAGATAAGCGGTGTAAATATTTCCATGATTATTCAGATGGCGGTGTAGATATTTCCATGTTTATACAGATGATGCTGTAGATATTTCCATCTTTATACTGATAGCGGTGTAGATATTTCCATGTTTAAAGAGATAACGGTGTAGATATTCCCATGTTTATAAAGATAGCGGTGTAGATATTTCAATGTTTATAGAGACAGTGGTGTAGATATTTCCATCTTTTACAGATAAGCGGTGTAGATATTTCCATGTTTATGCAGATTGTGCTGTAGGTATTTCCATTTTTCACAGATGGCAGTGTAGATATTCCCATGTTTATACAGATTGCGGTGTAGATATTTCCATATTTATACAGATAGCAGTGTAGATTTTTCCAGGTTTCAACAGACGGTGGTGTAGATATTTCCATGTTTATCTGGATAGCGGTGTAGATATTTCCATGTATATACAGATAGCGGTGTAGATATTCCCATGTTTACACAGATAGCAGTGTAGATATTTCCGTCTTGCCCAAATTGCGTTTTAGATATTTCCATCTTTACACAGAAAGAGGTGTAGATATTTCCATGTTTACACAGATAGCTACGTAGATATTTCCATGTTTACACTCATAGCGATGTAGATATTTCCATGTTTATAGAGATAGCGGTGTAGATATTTCCATGTGTATAGAGATGGCGGTGTAGGTATTTCCATGTTTATAGACAGAGTGGTGTAGATATTTCCATCTTTAGATAGAGAGCGGTGTAGATATTTTAATGTTTATAGATAGCGGTGTTGGTTTTTCCATGTTTTCACAGATAGCGGTGTGAATACTTCCATGTTTATACAGCTCGCAGTGTGTATATTTCCACCTTTACGGAGATGGCAGTGTAGATGTTTCAATGTTTATACAGATAGCTGTGTAGATAATTCCATGTTTATACAGATGGCGGTGAAGATATTTCCATGTTTATGGAGATGGCGGTATAGATATTTTCATGTTGAGAGATATGGCGGTGTAGATATTTCCATGTTTATAGAGATTGCAGTGTTGATATTTCCGTGTTTACAGAGATAGTGGTGTAGTTATTTCCATGTTTATAGAGATGGTGGTATAGATATTCCCATGTTTATACAGATGGCTGTGTAGATATTTCCATGTATATACAGATGGCAGAGTAGATATTTCCATGTTTAAAATGTTGGTGGTGTGGATATTACCATGTTTATACAGATGACTGTGTAGATATTTCCATATTTATAAAGATAGCGGTGTAGATATTTCCATGTTTATAGAGATAGTCATGTAGATATTTCCATGTTTATACAGATAGTAGTGTAGACATTTCCATGTTTATAGAGATGGCGTTGTAGATATTTCCATATTTATACAGATAGCGGTGTAGATATTTCCGTGTTTATACAGATAGCGGTATAGATATTTCCATGTACATACAGATAGCGGTGTAGATATTTCCATATTTATACAGATAGACGTGTAGATATTTCCATATTTATACAGATTGCCATGTAGATATTTCCATTTTTATAGAGATGGCGGTGTGGATTTTTCCATGTTTATAAAGATAGCTGTGTAGATATTTCCATGTTTATACAGATAGTGGTGTAGATATTTCCAGGTTAACACAGATAGCAGTGTAGATATTTCCATCTTTGCATAGTTTGCAGTGTAGATTTTCCATGTTTATTCTGATAGCGGTGTAGATATTTCTATGTTTAGAAAGATAGCGGTGTAGATATTTCCATGTTTACACAGATAGCATTGTAGATATTTCCATGTTTAAAGAGAGAGTGGTTTAGGTATTTCCATGTTTATACAGATGGCTGTGTAGACATTTCCATGTTTATACAGAGGACTGTGTAGATATTTCCATTATAATACTGTTGGCAGTGTAGATATAATAATGTTTATAAAGATAGCGTTGTAGATATTTCCATGTTCACACAGATAGCAGTGTAGATATTTCCATGTATATAGAGATAGCGGTGTAGATATTTCCAAATTTATACAGATAGCGGTGGAGTTATTTCCATATTTTTACAGATGTCGGAGTAGATATTTCCATGTTTATACAGATGGCGCTGTAGATATTTCCATGTTTATACAGATAGCGGTGTAGATATTTCCATGTTCATACAGATAGCGGTGAAGTTATTTCCATGTATATACAGATGGCACTATAGATATTTCCATGTTTACAGAGATGGTTGTGTAGATATTTCTTTGTTTATTCAGATGACTGTGTAGATATTTGCATGTTTATACACATGGCGGTGTAGATATTTCCATGTTTATACAGATAGCAGTGGAGATATTTCCATGTTTATACAGATAGCTGTGTAGATATTTCCATGTTTATACAGATAGTGGTGGAGATATTTCCATGTTTATACAAATAATGGTGTAGATAGTTCCATGTTTATACAGATGGCGGTGTAGGTATTTCCAAGTTTATACAGACATCGGTTTAGATATTTCCATGTGTATAGAGATGGCGGAGTAGTTATTTCCATCATTATACAGATAGTGGTGTAGATATTTCCATGTTTACACAGATAGCGGTGTAGGTATTTCCATGTTTATACAGATAGTGGTGTTGGTAATTACATGTTTTTGCAGACAGCGGTGTAGATATTTCCATGTTTATACACATGAATTTGTAGTTATTTCCATGTTTCTACCGATGGTGATGTAAATATTTCCATGTCTGTAGAGACAGCCGTGTAGTTATTTCCATGTTTATACAGATAGCGATGTAGATAATTCCATGTTTATACTGATAGCAGTGTAGATATTTCCATGTTTATACTGATAGCGATGCAGATATTTCCAAGTTTATAGAGATGGCGGTGTAGATATTTCCACGTTTATAGAGATTGCGGTGTAGATATTTCCACGTTTATAGAGATAGCACTGTAGTTATTTCCATGTTTATAGAGATAGCGGGTAGATATTTCCATGTTTATACAGATGGCTGTGTAGGAATTTCCATGGGTATACAGATAGCGGTGGAGTTATTTCCTTTTTTATACAGATCGCAGTGTTTATATTTCCATGTTTATACAGATAGCGGTGTAGATATTTCTATGTTTATAAAGGTAGCCGTGTAGATATTTCCATGTTTATACAGATAGCGGTGGAGACATTTCCTTGTTTATACAGATCGTGGTGTATATTTTTCATGTTTATACATATAGTCGTGTAGATATTTCCATGGTTATACAGGTAGCGGTGTAAATATTACCATGTTTATGCAGATTGTGGTGTAGGTATTTCCATTTTCCACAGAAGGCAGTGTAGATATTTCCATGTTTATGCAGATGGCGGTGTAGATATTTCCACATTTATACAGATAGCAGTGTAGATTTTTCCAGGTTTCTACAGATGGCGGTGTAGATATTTCCATGTTTGCACAGATAGCGGTGTAGATAATTCCAGGTTTGTAGATATAGCGGAGTAGATATTTCCATGTTTATGCAGATGGCGGTGTAGGTCTTTCCATATTTATACCGATAGCGGTGGAGATATTTCCATGTTTATACAGATAGCGATGTAGATATTTCCATGTTTATAGAGATAGCGGTGTAGATATTTCCAAGTTTGTATAGATAGCAGTGTAGATATTTCCATGTTTATACAGATGTCTGTGTAGATAACTCTATGTGTATACAGAAGGCAATATCGATATTTCCATGTTTATAGAGATGGTGGTGTAGATATTTCCATGTTTATACAGACGACTGTGTAGATATTTGCATGTTTGTACAGATGGCGGTGAAGGTATTTCCATCATTATACAGACAGCGGTGGAGATATTTCCACGTTTATACAGATGGCGATGTAGATATTTCCAAGTTTATACAGATAGCGGTGTAGATATTTCCATGTATATAGAGATAGCGGTGGAGATATTTCCTTGTTTATACACATAGCATGGCAGAGATTTCCATGTGTATACAGATGGTGGTGTAGATATTTCCATGTTTATAAAGATAGCGTTGTAGATATTTCCAAGTTTATACAGAGAGCGGTGTAAATATTTCCATCTTCATAAAGATAGCGGTGTAGATATTTCCATTTTTGTACAGATAGCGGTGTAGGCATTTCCATGTTTAGAGAGATAGCGGTGTAGACATTTCCATGTTTATAGAGATAGCGTTGTAGATATTTCCAAATTAACACAGGTAGCGGTGCAGATATTTCCAAGTTTATACAGATATCGGTGTAGATAATTCCAGGCTTATAGAGATGGCGGTGTAGGTATTTCCAGGTTTATACAGATAGCGGTGAAGATATTTCCATTTTTATACACATCGTGGTGTTGGAATTTCCATGTTTATACAGATTGCGGTGTACACATTTAAATGTACATACAGCTCGCGGTGTAGATATTTCCATCTTTATACAGATGGCAGTGTATATATTTCCAAGTTTATACAGATAGCGGTGTAGATTTTTCCATTTTTACACAGATTGTGGTGTAGATAATTCCATGTTTATGGAGATGGCAGTGTAGATATTTCCATGTTTATAGAGATAGCAGTGTAGATATTTCCATGTGTATAGAGATGGCAGTGTAGGTATTTCCATGTTTATAGAGAGAGTGGTGTAGATATTTCCATCTTTATACAGACAGCGGTGAAGATATTTCCATGTTTATACAGATAGCGGTGTTGGTTATTCCATGTTTATACAGATAGCGGTGTAGATATTTCCATGTTCGTAGACATAGCGGTGTAGGTATTTCCACGTTTATACAGATAGCGGTGTAGATATTTCTACATTTATTCATATAGCGGTGCAGACCTTTCCATGTTCATAGAAATGGCGTTGTGGGTATTTACATGTTTAAAGAGATAGTGATGTAGATATTTCCATATTTATACAGATACCGGTGTAGAAATTTCCATGTTTATACAGACAGCGGTGTTGGTATTTCCATGTTTATACAGATAGTGGTGTAGATATTTCCATGTTTATACAGCTCGTGGTGTAGACATTTCCATCTTTATACAGATGACAGAGTAGATATTTACATGTTTACACAGATAGTGGTGTAGATATTTCCATGTTTATTAAGATAGTGGTGTAGATATTTCCATGTTTATACAGATAGCGGTTAAGTTATTACCATGTTTATTCAGATAGCAGTGTTTTTATTTCCATGTTGATAGGATTAATGGTGTCGGTAATTCCATGTTTATACAGATAGCGATGCAGTTATTTCCATGTTTATACAGATAGCGGTGTAGATATTTCCATGTTTATACAGATGGCAGTGAAGATATTTCCATGTTTACAGATGGCAGTGTAGATATTTCCATGTTTATACAGATGGTGGTGTAGATAATTCCATCCATATACAGATGGCAGTGTAGATATTTCCATGTTCATAGAGATAGCGCTGCAGCTATTTCCATGTTTATACAGATAGCGGTGTATTAATTTGCATGTTTATACATGTGGCGGTGTAGATAATTCCATATTTATACAGATGTCGGTGTAGATATTTCCATTTTTATAGAGAGTGTGGTGTAGATATTTCAGTGTTTATACAGATGGCGTTGTAGATATTTCCATGTTTATACAGATGGCGGTGTATTAATTTGCATGTTTATACAAATGGCGGTGTAGATAATTCCATCTTTATACAGATAGCAGTGTAGATATTTCCATTTTTGTACAGATGGCGGTGTAGATATTTCCATGTTTGTATAGATGACGGTGTAGATATTTCCATGTTTATAGAGATGGCAGTGTAGTTATTTCTATGTTTATACAGATGTCAGTGTAGATATTTCAATGTTTATACAGATAGACATGTAGATATTTCCACGTTCATACAGATGACGGTGAAGATATTTCCATTTTTATAGAGATTGCAGTGTAGATATTTCCAAGTTTGTACAGATGACATTGAAGATATTTCCATGTTTATACAGATGGCGTTGTAGGTATTTACATGTTTATGGAGATGGCGGTGTAGATATTTCCATGTTTATACAGATTGCGGTGTAGATATTTCCATCATTACACAGATAGCGGTGCAGATATTTCCATGTTTATACAGATGGCGGTGTAGGTATTTCCATGTTTATAGAAATAGCCGTGTAGTAATTTTCATGTTTATACAGATAGCGGTGTTCATATTTTCATGTTTATGGTGATAGCGGTGTAAATATTTTCATGTTTTTGTAGATAGTGGTGTAGTTAATTCCAAGATTATACAGATAGCGGTGTAGGTATTTGCATGTTGATACAGGTGGCTGTGCAGATATTTCCATGTTTATACAGATGGCAGTGTAGATATTTCCATGTTTATAAAGATGGTGCTGTAGATATTTCCATGTTTATACAGATGACTGTGTAGACATTTCCATGTTTATACAGATGGCGTTGTAGCTACTTCCATATTTATACCGATGGCGGTGAAGATATTTCCATGTTTATACAGATAGTGATGCAGATATTTCCATGTTTATACAGATGATGGTGTAGATATTTATATTTTTATAGAGATTGCGATGTAGATATTTCCATGTTTATAGAGATAGCGGTGTAGATATTTCCATGTTTAAAGAGATGGCGCTGTAGTTATTTCCATCTTTATATAGATGGCGGTGAGCTTATTTCCATGTTTATGCAGATGGCCATGTAGATATTTCCATGTTTATAGAGATGGCGGTGTAGATATTTCCATGTTTATACAGATGGCGGTGTAGATATTTCTATGTTTATAGAGATATTGGTGTAGATATTTCCATGTTTATACAGATAGCGGTGTAGATATTTCCTTGATTACACAGATAGCGGTGTAGATATTTCCATGTTTATACAGATGGTGGTGTAGATATTTCCATGTTTATACAGATGGTGGTGTAGATATTTCCATCTTTATACAGATAGCGGTGTAGTTATTTCCATGTTTATGCAGATAGCGGTGTTGATATTTCCATGTTTATAGGGACAACGGTGTAGGTTTTTCCATCTTTACACAGATAGCGGTGTAGGTATTTCCATATTTGTACAGATAGCGGTGTAGATATTTTCATGTTTATACAGACGGCTGTGTAGATATTTCCATCTTTATTCAAATGGCAGTGTAGATATTTCCATGTATATACAGAGTACAGTGTAGGTATTTCTATGTTTATACAGATGGCGGTGTAGATATTTCCATGTTTATACAGATGGCGGTGTAGATATTTCCATATTTATACAGGTAACGGTGTAGATATTTCCATGTTTATATGGATAACGGTGCACGTATTTCCATGTTAATACATATGGCAGTGTTCATATTTCCATATTTATACAGATGGTGATGTAGATATTTCCATGTTTATAGAGACGACTGTGTAGATATTTCCTTGTTTATACTGATGGCAGTGTTGATATTTCCATATTAATACAGATGGCGGTGTACATATTTCCATGTTTATAGAAATGGTGGTGTAGATATTTCCATTTTTATACAGATGGCGGTTTAGGTATTTCCATGTTTATACAGATAGCGGTGTAGATGTTCCCATGTTTACACAGATAGAGGTGTAGATATTGCCATGTTTATACAGATGGCGGTGTGGATATTTCCATGTTTATACAGATAGCGGTGTAGATGTTCCCATGTTTACACAGATAGCGGTGTAGATATTTCCATGTTTATACAGGTCATGGTGTAGATATTTCCATGTTTATATGGATAGTGTTGTACGTATTTTCATGTTTATATAGATGGCAGTGTAGATATTTCCATCTTTCTACAGATGGCATTGTAGATATTTCAATGTTTATACAGATAGCGGTGTAGATATTTCCATGTTTATAGAGATAGCGGTGTAGGTATTTCCATGTTTATAGACATAGCGGTGTAGATATTTCCATGTTTACATAGATGGCGTTGTAGATATTTCTATGTTTATACCGATAGCGGTGTTGGTATTTCCACGTATATACAGATAGCGATGTAGATATTTCCATGTTTTTACAGCTCGCGGTGCAGATATTTACATTTTTATACAGATGGCATTGTAGATATTTCCTTATTCACACAGATGGTGGTGTAGATGTTTCCATGTTTATACAGAGGGCGGAGTAGTTAGTTCCATGTTTATGGAGATGGCAGTGTAGATATTTTCATGTTTATAGAGATGGCGGTGTAGATATTTCCATGTTTATAGAGATAGCAGTGTAGATATTTACATGTCTATACAGATGGCTGTGTAGATATTTCCATGTGTACACAGATGGCATTGTAGATATTTCCATGTTTATACAGATGACTGTATAGGTATTTCCATGGTTTTATAGATGGCAGTGCAGATATTTCCATGTTTATAGAGATAGCGGTGTAGATTTTTCCATGTTTGTACAGATGGCGGTGTTGATATTTCCATCTATACACAGATGGCCGTGTAGTTATTTCCATGTTTATATAGATGGCGGCGTAGATATTTCCATGGATATGCAGATGGCGGTGGAGATATTTCCATGTTTATACAGATAGCGGTGTAGATATTTCCATGTTTAAACAGACGGTGGTGTAGATATTTCCGTGTTTATACACATGGCGGAGTAGATACCTATATCTTTATGGAGATGGCAGTGTAGATATTTTCATGTTTATAGAGATGGCGGTGTAGATATTTCCATATTTATAGAGATAGCGGTGTAGATACTTCCATCTTTCTACAGATGGCCGTGTAGATAATTCCATGTTTATACAGATGGCCGTGTAGATATTTCCATGTGCATACAGATGGTATTGTAGGTATTTCCATGTTTATACAGATGGTGGTGTAGATATTTCCACATTTATTCAGATGACTCTGTAGATATTTCCATGTATTTACAGATGGAAGTGTAGATTTGTCAATGTTTATAGAGATGGCGCTGTAGATATTTCCATGTTTACAGATAACGGTGGAGATATTTCCATGTTTATACAGAGAGCAGTGGACATAATTCCATGTTTATACACATAGCGGTGTACATATTTCCATGTTTATAGAGACAGCGGTGTAGGTATTTCCATGTTTATACAGATAGCGGTGCAGATATTACCAGGTTTACACAGATGCCTATGCAGATATTTCCATATTTATACAGAGGGCTGTGTAGATATTTCTATGTTTATACAGATGGCAGTGTAGAAACATAAATGTTCCTACACATGACTGTGTAGGTATTTCCAGGTTTATACAGACGTCTTTGTAGATATTTCCATGTTTATAGAGATAGCGGTGCAGACATTTCCATGTTTATACAGATAGCGGTGTATATATTTCCAAGTTTATACAGATCAAGGTGTAGATATTTCCATGTTTATACAGATACCGGTGTAGATATTTACATGTTTATACAGACCACAGTGTAGATATTCCCATGTTTATAGAGGTAGCAGTGTAGATATTTCCATGTTTGTACAGATGGTTGTGTTGATGTTTCCATCTATACACAGATTGCTGTGTAGTTATTTCCATGTGTATACAGATGGCATTGTAGATATTTCCATGTTTATACAGATGGTGGTGTAGATATTTCCTTGTTTACACAGATGACTGTATAGGTATTTCCATGTTTATACAGATGGCAGTGTAGAGATTTCATGTTTATAGAGATAGCGGTGTAGATATTTCCATATTTATACAGATAACGGTGTAGAAATTTCCATTTTTATACAGATAGCGGTGTAAATATTTCCATGTTTATACAAGTCACGGTGTAGATATTTCCTTGTTCATACAAATAGCGGTGTAGTTATTTCCATGTTTATACAGAGAGTGGTGTAGATATTTCCATGTATATACAGATGGCTGTGTAGATATTTCCATGTTTATACAGATGGCTTTGTAGATATTTCCATGTTTATACAGATGACATTGTAGATATTACCTTGTTTATACAGATGGCGGTGTAGATATTTCCATGTTTATAGAGATAGCATTGTAGATATTTCCATGTTTATACAGATAGCGGTGCAGATATTTCCATGTTTGTACAGATGGCGGTGTTGATATTTCCATCTATACACAGATGACAATGTAGGTATTTCCATGTTTATACAGATGGCGACGCAGATATTTCCATGGATATGTAGATGGCGGTGTAGATATTTCCATGTTTATACAGATAGCGGTGTAGTTATTTCCATGTTTATATGGATAGCGGTGTAGATATTTCCAAGTATATACACATGGCTCTGTAGATATTTTCATGTTTATGCAGATGGCGGTATAGATATTTCCATGTTTATACAGATAACTTTGTAAGTATTTCCATGTTTATGCAGATGGCGGTGTAGATATTTCGATGTTTATAGAGATAGCAGTGGAGATATTTCCATGTTTATACAGATAGCGGTGTAGATATTTCCATGTTTATACTGATCGTGGTGTAGATATTTCCATGTATATAGAGATGGCGGTGTAGATATTTCCATGTTCATAGAGATAGCGGTGTTGATTTTTCCATGTTTATAAAGATAGCGGTGTGGATATTTCCATGTTTATACAGATAGGGTTGTAGATATTTCCATGTTTTTACAGATATCGGTGTAGATATTTCCATGCTTACACAGATTGCGGTGAAAATATTTCCATCTTTCTACAGATGGCATTGTAGATATTTTCATGTTTATACAGATGGCGGTGTAGATATTTCCATGTTTATATAGAAGGTGGTTTAGATATTTCCATGTTTATACAGATCGCGGTGAAGATATTTCCATGTTTATAAAGATCACAGTGGAGATATTTCCATGTTTATACAGATCGTGGTGTAGATATTTCCATGTTTATACAGATAGCGGTGTAGATATTTCCATGTTTATACAGATAGCAGTGTAGATATTTTCATGTTTATTGAGATAGCGGTGTAGGTATTTCCATTTTTATAGACATAGCGGTGTAGGTATTTCCATGTTTTTATAGATGTCGTTGTTGATATTTCCACGTATATACCGATAGCGGTGTTGGTATTTCCACGTTTATACAGATAGCGATGTAGATATTTCCATGTTTATACAGCACGCGGTCCAGATATTTTTATCTTTATACAGATGGCATTGTAGATATTTCCTTATTCACACAGATGGCGGTGTAGATGTTTCCATGTTTATGCAGATGGCGGAGTAGTTAGTTCCATGTTTATGGAGATGGCAGTGTAGATATTTTCATATTTATATAGATGGCGGTGTAGATATTTCCATGTTTATAGAGATAGCAGTGTAGATATTTACATGTCTATACAGATGGCTGTGTAGATATTTCCATGTGTATACAGATGGCATTGTAGATATTTCCATGTTTATACAGATGACTGTATATGTATTTCCATGGTTTTATAGATGGCAGTGCAGATATTTCCATGTTTATAGAGATAGCGGTGTAGATATTTCCATGTTTGTACAGATGGCGGTGTTGATATTTCCATCTATACACAGATGGCCGTGTAGATATTTCCATGTTTATACAGATAGCGGTGTAGGTATTTCCATGTTTAAACAGATGGTGGTGTAGATATTTCCGTGTTTATACACATGGCGGAGTAGATACCTATATCTTTATGGAGATGGCAGTGTAGACATTTTCATGTTTATAGAGATGGCGGTGTAGATATTTCCATATTTATAGAGATAGCGGTGTAGATACTTCCATCTTTCTACAGATGGCCGTGTAGATAATTCCATGTTTATACAGATGGCCGTGTAGATATTTCCATGTGCATACAGATGGTATTTTAGGTATTTCCATGTTTATACAGATGGTGGTGTAGATATTTCCACGTTTATTCAGATGACTCTGTAGATATTTCCATGTATTTACAGATGGAAGTGTAGATTTGTCAATGTTTATAGAGATGGCGCTGTAGATATTTCCATGTTTACAGATAACGGTGGAGATATTTCCATGTTTATACAGAGAACAGTGGACATAATTCCATGTTTATACACATAGCGGTGTACATATTTCCAGGTTTATAGAGACAGCGGTGTAGGTATTTCCATGTTTATACAGATAGCGGTGCAGATATTACCAGGTTTACACAGATGCCTATGCAGATATTTCCATATTTATACAGAGGGCTGTGTAGATATTTCTATGTTTATACAGATGGCAGTGTAGATACATAAATGTTCCTACACATGACTCTGTAGGTATTTCCAGGTTTATACAGACGTCTTTGTAGATATTTCCATGTTTATAGAGATAGCGGTGCAGACATTTCCATGTTTATACAGATAGCGGTGTATATATTTCCATGTTTATACAGATCAAGGTGTAGATATTTCCATGTTTATACAGATACCGGTGTAGATATTTCCATGTTTATACAGACCACAGTGTAGATATTCCCATGTTTATAGAGGTAGCAGTGTAGATATTTCCATGTTTGTACAGATGGCGGTGTTGATGTTTCCATCTATACGCAGATTGCTGTGTAGGTATTTCCATGTGTATACAGACGGCATTGTAGATATTTCCATGTTTATACAGATGGTGGTGTAGATTTTTCCTTGTTTACACAGATGACTGTATAGGTATTTCCATGTTTATACAGATGGCGGTGTAGATATTTCATGTTTATAGAGATAGCGGTGTAGATATTTCCATATTTATACAGATAACGGTGTAGAAATTTCCATGTTTATACAGATAGCGGTGTAAATATTTCCATGTTTTTACAAGTCACGGTGTAGATATTTCCTTGTTCATACAAATAGCGGTGTAGTTATTTCCATGTTTATACAGAGAGTGGTGTAGATATTTCCGTGTATGTACAGATGGCTGTGTAGATATTTGCATGTTTATACAGATGGCATGGTAGATATTTCCATGTTTATACAGATGTCATTGTAGATATTTCCTTGTTTATACAGATCGCGGTGTAGGTATTTCCATGTTTATAGAGATAGCTTTGTAGATATTTCCATGTTTATACAGATAGCGGTGCAGATATTTCCATGTTTGTACAGATGGCGGTGTTGATATTTCCATCTATACACAGATGACAATGTAGGTATTTCCATGTTTATACAGATGGCGACGCAGATATTTCCATGGATATGTAGATGGCGGTGTAGATATTTCCATGTTTATACAGATAGCGGTGTAGTTATTTCCATGTTTATATGGATAGCGGTGTAGATATTTCCAAGTATATACACATGGCTCTGTAGATATTTTTATGTTTATGCAGATGGCGGTGTAGAGATTTCCATCTTTATACAGATAACTTTGTAAGTATTTCCATGTTTATACAGATGGCGGTGTAGGTATTTCGATGTTTATAGAGATAGTAGTGGAGATATTTCCATGTTTATACAGATAGCGGTGTAGATATTTCCATGTTTATACTGATCGTGGTGTAGATATTTCCATGTATATAGAGATGGCGGTGTAGATATTTCCATGTTCATAGAGATAGCGGTGTTGATTTTTCCATGTTTATAGAGATAGCGGTGTGGATATTTCCATGTTTATACAGATAGGGTTGTAGATATTTCCATGTGTTTACAGATATCGGTGTAGATATTTCCATGCTTACAGATTGCGGTGAAAATATTTCCATCTTTCTACAGATGGCATTGTAGATATTTTCATGTTTATACAGATGGCGGTGTAGATATTTCCATGTTTATATAGATGGTGGTTTAGATATTTCCATGTTTATACAGATCGCGGTGAAGATATTTCCATGTTTATAAAGATCGCGGTGGAGATATTTCCATGTTTATACAGATCGTGGTGTAGATATTTCCATGTTTATACAGATAGCGGTGTAGATATTTCCATGTTTATACAGATAGCAGTGTAGATATTTTCATGTTTATTGAGATAGCTGTGTAGGTATTTCCATGTTTATAGACATAGCGGTGTAGGTATTTCCATGTTTTTATAGATGGCGTTGTTGATATTTCCATGTATATACCGATAGCAGTGTTGGTATTTCCACGTTTATACAGATAGCGACGTAGATATTTCCATGTTTATACAGCACGCGGTCCAGATATTTTTATCTTTATACTGATGGCATTGTAGATATTTCCTGATTCACACAGATGGCGGTGTAGATGTTTCCATGTTTATACAGATGGCGGAGTAGTTAGTTCCATGTTTATGGAGATGGCAGTGTAGATATTTTCATGTTTATAGAGATGGCGGTGTAGATATTTCCATGTTTATAGAGATAGCAGTTTAGATATTTACATGTCTATACAGATGGCTGTGTAGATATTATCATGTGTATACAGATGGCATTGTAGATATTTCCATGTTTATACAGATGACTGTATAGGTATTTCCATGGTTTTATAGATGGCAGTGCAGATATTTCCATGTTTATAGAGATAGCGGTGTAGATATTTCCATGTTTGTACAGATGGCGGTGTTGATATTTCCATCTATACACAGATGGCCGTGTAGATATTTCCATGTTTATACAGATGGTGGCGTAGATATTTCCATGGATATGCAGATGGCGGTGGAGGTATTTCCATGTTTCTGCAGATAGCGGTGTAGATATTTCCATGTTTAAACAGATGGTGGTGTAGATATTTCCGTGTTTATACACATGGCGGAGTAGATACCTATATCTTTATTGAGATGGCAGTGTAGATATTTTCATGTTTATAGAGATGGCGGTGTAGATATTTCCATATTTATAGAGATAGCGGTGTAGATACTTCCATCTTTCTACAGATGGCCGTGTAGATAATTCCATGTTTATACAGATGGCCGTGTAGATATTTCCATGTGCATACAGATGGTATTGTAGGTATTTCCATGTTTATACAGACGGTGGTGTAGATATTTCCACGTTTATTCAGATGACTCTGTAGATATTTCCATGTATTTACAGATGGAAGTGTAGATTTGTCAATGTTTATAGAGATGGCGCTGTAGATATTTCCATGTTTACAGATAACGGTGGAGATATTTCCATGTTTATACAGAGAGCAGTGGAGATAATTCCATGTTTATACACATAGCGGTGTACATATTTCCATGTTTATAGAGACAGCGGTGTAGGTATTTCCATGTTTATACAGATAGCGGTGCAGATATTACCAGGTTTACACAGATGCCTATGCAGATATTTCCATATTTATACAGAGGGCTGTGTAGATATTTCTATGTTTATACAGATGGCAGTGTAGATACATAAATGTTCCTACACATGACTGTGTAGGTATTTCCAGGTTTATACAGACGTCTTTGTAGATATTTCCATGTTTATAGAGATAGTGGTGCAGACATTTCCATGTTTATTCAGATAGCGGTGTATATATTTCCATGTTTATACAGATCAAGGTGTAGATATTTCCATGTTTATACAGATACCGGTGTAGATATTTCCATGTTTATACAGACCACAGTGTAGATATTCCCATGTTTATAGAGGTAGCATTGCAGATATTTCCATGTTTGTACAGATGGCGGTGTTGATGTTTCCATCTATACACAGATTGCTGTGTAGGTATTTCCATGTGTATACAGATGGCATTGTAGTTATTTCCATGTTTATACAGATGGTGGTGTAGATATTTCCTTGTTTACACAGATGACTGTATAGGTATTTCCATGTTTATACAGATGACGGTGTAGATATTTCATGTTTATAGAGATAGCGGTGTAGATATTTCCATATTTATACAGATAACGGTGTAGAAATTTCCATGTTTATACAGATAGCGGTGTAAATATTTCCATGTTTATACAAGTCACGGTGTAGATATTTCCTTGTTCATACAAATAGCGGTGTAGTTATTTCCATGTTTATACAGAGAGTGGTGTAGATATTTCCATGTATATGCAGAAGGCTGTGTAGATATTTCCATGTTTATACAGATGGCTGTGTAGATATTTCCATGTTTATACAGATGACATTGTAGTTATTTCCTTGTTTATACAGATCGCGGTGTAGATATTTCCATGTTTATAGAGATAGCTTTGTAGATATTTCCATGTTTATGCAGATAGCGGTGCAGATATTTCCATGTTTGTACAGAAGGCGGTGTTGATATTTCCATCTATACACAGATGACAATGTAGGTATTTCCATGTTTATACAGATGGCGACGCAGATATATCCATGGATATGTAGATGGCGGTGTAGATATTTCCATGTTTATACAGATAGCGGTGTAGTTATTTCCATGTTTATATGGATAGCGGTGTAGATATTTCCAAGTATATACACATGGCTCTGTAGATATTTTCATGTTTATGCAGATGGCGGTGTAGATATTTCCATGTTTATACAGATAACTTTGTAAGTATTTCCATGTTTATACATATGGCGGTGTAGATATTTCGATGTTTATAGAGATTGCAGTGGAGATATTTCCATGTTTATACAGATAGCGGTGTAGATATTACCATGTTTATACTGATCGTGGTGTAGATATTTCCATGTATATAGAGATGGCTGTGTAGATATTTCCATGTTCATAGAGATAGCGGTGTTGATTTTTCCATGTTTATAGAGATAGCGGTGTGGATATTTCAATGTTTATACAGATAGAGTTGTAGATATTTCCATGTTTTTACAGATATCGGTGTAGATATTTCCATGCTTACACAGATTGCGGTGAAAATATTTCCATCTTTCTACAGATGGCATTGTATATATTTTCATGTTTATACAGATGGCAGTGTAGATATTTCCATGTTTATATAGATGGTGGTTTAGATATTTCCATGTTTATACAGATCGCGGTGAAGATATTTCCATGTTTATAAAGATTGCGGTGGAGATATTTCCATGTTTATACAGATCGTGGTGTAGATATTTCCATGTTTATACAGATAGCGGTGTAGATATTTCCATGTTTATACAGATAGCAGTGTAGATATTTTCATGTTTATTGAGATAGCGGTGTCGGTATTTCCATGTTTATAGACATAGCGGTGTAGGTATTTCCATGTTTTTATAGATGGCGTTGTTGATATTTCCATGTTTATACCGATAGCGGTGTTGGTATTTCCACGTTTATACAGATAGCGATGTAGATATTTCCATGTTTATACAGCACGCGGTCCAGATATTTTTATCTTTATACAGATGGCATTGTAGATATTTCCTTATTCACACAGATGGCGGTGTAGATGTTTCCATGTTTATACAGATGGCGGAGTAGTTAGTTCCATGTTTATGGAGATGGCAGTGTAGATATTTTCATGTTTATAGAGATGGCGGTGTAGATATTTCCATGTAAATAGAGAGAGCAGTGTAGATATTTACATGTTTATACAGATGGCTGTGTAGATATTTCCATGTGTATACAGATGGCATTGTAGATATTTCCATGTTTATACAGATGACTGTATAGGTATTTCCATGATTTTACAGATGGCAGTGCAGATATTACCATGTTTATAGAGATAGCGATGTAGATATTTCCATGTTTGTACAGATGGCGGTGTTGATATTTCCATCTATACACAGGTGCCCGTGTAGATATTTCCATGTTTATACAGATGGTTGCATAGATATTTCCATGGACATGCAGATTGCGGTGTAGATATTTCCATGTTTATACAGATAGCGGTGTAGATATTTCCATGTTTACACAGATGGTGGTGTAGATATTTCCGTGTTTATACACATGGCGGAGTAGATACTTCCATCTTTATGGAGATGGCAGTGTAGATATTTTCATGTTTATAGAGATGGCGGTGTAGATATTTCCATATTTAGAGAGATAGCGGTGTACATATTTCCATCTTTCTACAGATGGCAGTGTAGATATTTCCATGTTTATACAGATGGCCGTGTAGATATTTCCATATTTATACAGATGTCTGTGTAGATATTTCCATGTGTATACAGATGGTATCGTAGTTATTTCCATGTATATACAGATGGTGGTGAAGATATTTCCATGTTTATTCAGATGACTGTGTAGATATTTCCATGTTTTTACAGATGGCAGTGTAGATATTTCAATGTTTATAGAGATGGCGCTGTAGATATTTCCATGTTTAAACAGATAACAGTAGATATTTCCATGTTTATAAAGACAGCAGTGGAGATATTTCCATGTTTATACACATAGCGGTGTACATATTTCCATGTTTATAGAAACAGCGGTGTAGGTATTTCCATGTTTATACAGATAGCGGTGCAGATATTTCCATGTTTATAGAGATGCCTATGCAGATATTTCCTTATTTATACAGAGGGATGTTTAGTTATTTCCATGTTTATACAGATGGCAGTGTAGATATTTCCATGTTGCTACTCATGACTGTGTAGGTATTTCCATGTTTATACAGATGGCTTTGTAGATATTTCCATGTTTACAGAGATAGGGGTGTAGATATTTCCATGTTTATACAGATAGCGGTGTAGATATTTCCATGCTTATACAGACCACTGTGTAGATATTTCCATATTTATACAGATAGCGGTGCAGGTATTTCCATGTTTGTACAGATGCCGGTGTTGATATTTCCATCTATACCCAGATGACCGTGTAGATATTTCCATGTTTATACAGATGGCGGCGCAGATATTTCCATGGATATGTAGATGGCGGTGTAGATATTTCCATGTTTATACAGATGGCGGCACAGATATTTCTTTGGATATGTAGTTGGTGGTGTAGATATTTCCATGTTTATACAGATAGCGGTGTAGTTATTTCCATGTTTACAGAGATAGCGGTGTAGATATTTCCATGTTTCTACATATGACTGTGTAGATATTTCCATGTTTGTACAGATGGCAGTGTAGATATTTCCATGTTTATGGAGATAGCGGTGTAGATATTTTCATGTTTATACAGATTGCGATGGAGATTTGTCCATGTTTATACAGATAGCATTGGAGATATTTCCACGTTAATACACATAGCGGTGTAGATATTTCCATGTTTATACAGATAGCGGTGAAGATATTTCCATGTTTATACAGATGGCTGTGCCGATATTTCCATGTTTATACAGGGTTCTCTGTAGATATTTCCATGTTTATATAGATGACAGTGTAGATATTTCCAGGTTTATACAGATGACTGTGTAGGTATTTCCATGTTAATACAGATGGCGGTGTAGACATTTCCATGTTTATAGAGATAGCGGTTTAAATATTTCCATTTTCATACAGAGAGTGGTGTAGAAGTTTCCATATTTATACAGATGGCGGTGTAGATACAGCCAAGTTTCTGAGTATGGCAGTGTAGATATTTTCATGTTTACATAGATGGCGGTGTAGATATTTCCATGTTTACAGAGATTGCGGTGTAGATATTTCCATGTTTATAGTGCAAGTGGTGTAGGTATTTCCCTGTTTATAGAGATAGCATTGTAGACATTTCCATATTTAAACAGGTAGCGGTGTAGGTATTTCCATTTTTCTAAAGATGGCGGTGTAGATATTTCCTTGTTTATACAGATAGCGGTGTATATATTTCCATGTATGTACAGATAGCGGTGTAGATATTTCCACATTTACACAGATAGCGGTGGAGATATTTCCCTGTTTATACAGATAGCGATGTAGATATTTACATGTTTATAGAGATAGCGGTGTAGATATTTCCATGTTTGTAGAGATAGTGGTGTAGATATTTCCTTGTTTATACAGTTGGCTGTGTAGATATTTCCATGCTTATACAGATGGCTGTGTAGATATTTCCATGTTTATACAGATGACTTTGTAGGTATTTCCATGTTTATATAGATGGCGGTGTAGATATTTCCATGTTTATAGAGATAGCTGTGTAGATATTTCCATGTTTACACAGATAGCGGTCTAGATATTTCCGTGTTTATATAGATCGCGTTGTAGATATTTCCATGTTTATACAGGTCGCGGTGTAGATATTTCCATGTTTATACCGATAGCGGTGTAGATATTTCCATGTTTATACAGATTGCGGTGTAGATATTTCCATGTTTATTCAGATTGCGGTGTAGATATTTCCATGTTTATAGAGATGGCGGTGTAGATATTTCCATGTTTATAGAGATAGCGGTGTAGATATATCCATGTTCATAGAGATTGCAGTGAGGATATTTCCATGTTTATACAGATAGCAGTGTAGATATTTCCAGTTTTACAGAGATAGCAGTTTAGATATTTCATAATTATACAGATAGCTGTGTAGATATTTCCATGTTTATACAGATGGCGGTGTATATATTTCCACGTTTATACAGATAGCGGTGTAGATACTTCCACGTTAATACAGATGGCGGTGTAGATATTTCCATCTTTCTACAAATGGCAGTGTAGTTATTTCCATGTTTATATAGATGGCAGTGCAGATATTTTCTTGTTTATGTAGATGGCGTTGTAGATACTACCATGTTTAAAGAGATGGCGGTGTGTATATTTCCATGTTGATGGAGATAGCGGTGTAGATATTTCCATGTTTGTAGAGATAGCGGTGTAGTTATTTCCATGATTATAGAGATAGCGGTGTAGATATTTCCATGTTTCTACAGATGACTGTGTAGATATTTCCATGTTTGTACAGATGACAGTGTAGATATTTCCATGTTTATAGAGATAGCGGTGCAGATATTTTCATGTTTATACAGATTGCGGTGGAGATTTGTCCATGTTTATACAGATAGCAATGGAAATATTTCCACGTTATTACACATAGCGGTGTAGATATTTCCATGTTTACACAGATAGCGGTGAAGATATTTCCATGTTTATACAGATGGCTGTGCCGATATTTCCATGTTTATACAGAGTTCTCTGTAGATATTTACATGTTTATATAGATGACAGTGTAGATATTTCCAGGTTTATACAGATGACTGTGTAGATATTTCCATGTTAATACAGATGGCGGTGTAGATATTTCCATGTTTATAGAGATAGCGGTGTAGATATTTCCATGTATATAGAGATAGCGGTTTAAATATTTCCATCTTTATACAGAGAGTGGTGTAGATATTTCCATGTTTATTGAGATGGCGGTGTACATACAGCCATGTTTCTGAGTATGGCAGTGTAGATATTTTCATGTTTACATAGATGGCGGTGTAGATATTTCCATGTTTACAGAGATTGCGGTGTAGATAATTCCATGTTTATAGTGCAAGTGGTGTAGGTATTTCCGTGTTTATAGAGATAGCAGTGTAGACATTTCCATATTTATACAGGTAGCGGTGTAGGTATTTCCATGTTTATACAGATGGCGGTGTAGATATTTCCATGTTTCTAAAGATGGCGGTGTAGATATTTCCTTGTTTATACAGATAGCGGTGTATATATTTCCATGTATATACAGACAGCGGTGTAGATATTTCCATGTTTACACAGATAGTGGTGGAGATATTTCCCTGTTTATACAGATAGCGATGTAGATATTTCCATGTTTATACAGATAGCGGTGTAGATATTTCCATGTTTATAGAGATAGTGGTGTAGATATTTCCATGTTTATACACATGGCTGTGTAGATATTTCCATGTGTATACAGATGGCAGTGTAGATATTTCCTTGTTTATACATATAGCGGTGTTGATAATTCCATGTTAACAGTTATAGCGGTAAAGATATTTCCACCTTTGCACAGATTGCGGTGTAGACATTGCAAACTTTACACAGATAGCGGTGTAGATATTTCCAAGTTTACACAGATACCTGTGTCGATATTTCCATGTTTACAGAGATATCATTTTAGATATTTCCATGTTTATACAGATAGCGGTGTAGTTATTTACATGTTGATACAGATAGCAGTGTAGATATCTTCAGGGTTATACAGATAGCGGTGTAGATATTTCCACGTTTTACAGATAGCTGTGTAGATATTTCCCTGTTTACACAGATAGCGTTGTAAATATTTCCATGTTTACACAGATAGCGTTGTAGATATTTCCATGCTTACACAGATTGCGGTGTAGATATTTCCAAGTTTACACAGATAGCTGTGTAGATATTTCCATGTTTACACAGAGAGCGTTGTAGATATTTCATTGTTTATAGAGATAGCGGTGTAGGTATTTCCATGTTTTTAAAGACACCGGTGTAAGTATTTCCATGTTTATAACGATAGCGGTGGAGATTTTTCCATGTTTATACAGATAGCGGTGTAAAAATTTCCATGCTTATTCAGATATCGGTGTAGTTATTTCCATATTTATACAGATAGTTTTGTAGATATTTCCATGTTTATACAGGTAGCGGTGTAGAAATTCCCACGTTTATACAGATCGCTTTGTAGATATTTCCATCTTTCTACAGATGTCAGTGTAGATATTTCCAAGTTTATACTGATGTCTGCGTATATATTTCCATGTTTATGCAGATGGCGGTATAGATATTTCCATGTTTATAGTGACGGCGGTGTAGTTATTTCTATGTTTATAGAGATAGCGGTGTAAATATTTCGATGTTTGTAGAGATGGTGGTGTAAGTATTTTCATGTTTATAGAGATAGCGGTGTAGATATTTCCATGTTTATACAGATAGCGGTGTTGCTACTTCCATGTTTATACAGATAGCGGTGTAGATATTTCCATGTTAATACAGCTCACGGTGTAGATATTTCCATCTTTATACAGATGGGAGTGGAGATATTTCCATGTTTATACAGATAGCAGTGTAGGTATTTCCATGTCTATAGAGATAGCGGTGTAGGTATTTCCATATTTATACAGATTGCGGTGTAGATACTTCCATCTTTATACAGATGGCGGTGTAGATATATCCATGTTTATACAGATAGAATGGAAGATATTTCTATGTTTATACAGATAGTGGTGTAGATATTTCCAAGTTTATAAAGATGGCGGTGTAGATACATCCATATTTCTGAAGAAGGCGGTGTAGATATTTTCATGTTTATAGAGATGGCGGTGTAGATATTTCCATGTATATAGAGATTGCAGTGTAGATAATTCCATGTTTATAGAGAAAATGGTTTAGGTATTTCCATGTTTATTGAGATAGCGGTGTAGACATTTCCATATTCATACAGATAGCGGTGTAGGTATTTCCATGTTTATACAGATTGCGGTGTATATATTTCCATGTTTCTACAGATGGCGGTGTAGATATTTCCTTGTTTATAAAGACAGCGGTGTAGATATTTCCATGTTTATAGAGAAATTGGTGTAGGTATTTCCATGTTTATAGAGATAGCGGTGTAGACATTTCCATATTTATACAGATAGGGGTGTAGGTATTTCCATGTTTTTGCAGATTGCGGAGCAGATATTTCCATGTTTCTACAGATGGCGGTGTATATATTTCCTTGTTTATACAGACAGCGGTGTAGATATTTCCATGTTTATACAGGTAGCGGTGTAGATATTTCCATGTTTACAGAGACAGCGGTGTAATTATTTCCATCTTTGCACAGATTGCTGTGAAGATATTTCCATGTTTACGCAGATAGCTCTGTAGATATTTCCAAGTTTACACAGATAGCTGTGTAGATATTTCCATGTTTACACACATAGCGTTGTAGATATTTCCATGTTTATAGAGATTTCGGTGTAGATATCTCCATGTTTATACAGAAAGCGGTGTAGATATTTTCATGTATATACAGATAGCGGAGGAGATATTTCCATGTTTATAGAGACTGCAGTATAGATATTTCCATGTTTATACAGATAGCGGTGTAGATATTTCCATGTTTACAGAGATAGCAGTGTACATATTTCCATCTTTGCACAGATTGCTGTGTAGATATTTCCATTTTTACACAGACAGCTGTGTAGATATTTCCAAGTTTACACAGGTAGCTGTGTAGATGTTTCCATGTTTATACAGATAGCGGTGTAGTTATTTCCATGTTTATACAGATAGCGGTGTAGATATTTACATGTTTATACAGATAGCGGTGGAGATATTTCCTGTTTATACAGATAGCGATGTAGATATTTCCATGTTTATACAGATAGCGGTGTAGGTATTTCCATGTTTATACAGATAGCGGTGTAGATATTTCCATGTATATAGAGATAGCGGTGTAGATATTCCCATGTTTATACAGATGGCTGTGTAGATATTTCCATGTGTATACAGATGGCAGTGTAGATATTTCCATCTTTATACATATAGCGGTGTAGATATTTCCATGTTTACAGATACAGCGGTAAAGATATTTCCACCTTTGCACAGATTGCTGTGCAGACATTGCAAACTTTACACAGATAGCGGTGTAGATATTTCCAAGTTTACACAGATACCTGTGTCGATATTTCCATGTTTACAGAGATATCATTGAGGATATTTCCATGTTTATACAGATAGCGGTGTAGTTATTTACATGTTGATACTGATAGCGGTGTAGATATTTTCAGGATTATACAGATAGTGGTGAAGATATTTCCACGTTTTACAGATAGCTGTGTAGATATTTCCCTGTTTACACAGATAGCGTTGTAAATATTTCCATGTTTACACAGAGAGCGTTGTAGATATTTCCATGCTTACACAGATTGCGGTGTAGATATTTCCAAGTTTACACAGATAGCTGTGTAGATATTTCCATGTTTACACAGATAGCATTGTAGATATTTCATTGTTTATAGAGATAGCCGTGTAGGTATTTCCATGTTTTTAAAGACACCGGTGTAGGTATTTCCGTGTTTATAAAGATAGCAGTGGAGATATTTCCATGTTTATACAGATAGCGGTGTAAAAATTTCCATGCTTATACAGATAGCGGTGTAGTTATTTCCATATTCATACAGATAGTGGTGTAGATATTTCCATGTTTATACAGGTAGCGGTGTAGAAATTCCCAAGTTTATACAGATCGCTTTGTAGATATTTCCATCTTTCTACAGATGTCAGTGTAGTTATTTCCAAGTTTATACAGATGTACAGATGTCTGTGTATATATTTCCATGTTTATGCAGATGGCGGTGTAGATATTTCCATGTTTATAGTGACGGCGGTGTAGTTATTTCTATGTTTATAGTGATAGCGCTGTAAATATTTCCATGTTTGTAGAGACGGTGGTGTAAGTATTTACATGTTTATAGAGATAGCGGTGTAGATATTTCCATGTTTATACAGATAGCGGTGTTGCTACTTCCATGTTTATACAGATAGCGGTGTAGATATTTCCATGTTCATACAGCTCACGGTGTAGATATTTCCATCTATATACAGATGGGAGTAGAGATATTTCCATGTTTATAGAGACTGCAGTATAGATATTTCCATGTTTATACAGATAGCGGTGTAGATATTTCCATGTTTACAGAGATAGCAGTGTAGATATTTCCATCTTTGCACAGATTGCTGTGTAGATATTTCCATTTTTACACAGATAGCTGTGTAGATATTTTCAAGTTTACACAGATAGCTGTGTAGATATTTCCATGTTTACACAGATAGCGTTGTAGATATTTCCATGTTTATACAGATAGCGGTGTAGATATTTCCATGTTTATACAGATAGCGGTGTAGATATTTACATGTTTATACAGATAGCGGTGGAGATATTTCCTGTTTATACAGATAGCGATGTAGATATTTCCATGTTTATACAGATAGCGGTGTAGATATTTCCATGTTTATAGAGATAGCAGTGTAGATATTTCCATGTTTATACAGATAGCGGTGTAGATATTTCCATGTTTATACAGACGGCGGTGTAGATATTTCCATGTTTATACAGATGGCGCTGTAGATATTTCCATATTTATACAGATGGCAGTGTTGATATTTCCATGTTTATACAAATATCGGTGTAGATATTTCCATGTTTACAGAGATAGCGGTGTAGGAATTTCCATCTTTGCACAGATTGCAGTGTAGGTATTGCCAAATTTACACAGATAGCGGTGTAGATATTTCCAAGTTTTCACAGATAGCTGTGTAGATATTTCCATGTTTACAGAGATAGCATTTTATATATTTCCGTGTTTATACAGATAGCGGTGTAGTTAATTCCATGTTGATACAGATAGCGGTGTAGATATTTCCATGTTTATACAGGTAGCGGTGTAGAAATTCCCATGTTTTTACAGATCGCTTTGTAGACATTTCCATTTTTCTACAGATGTCAGTTTAGTTATTTCCAAGTTTATACAGATGGCAGTGTAGATATTTCCATGTTTATACAGATGTCTGTGTAGATATTTCCATGTTTATTCAGATGGCGGTGTAGATATTTCCATGTTTATAGAGATGGGGGTGTAGTTATTTCTATGTTTATAGAGATAGCGGTGTAAATATCTCCATGTTTATAGAAATGGTGGTGTAAGTATTTTCATGTTTATAGAGATAGCGGTGTAGATATTTCCATGTTTATACAGATGGCGGTGTAGATATTTCCATATTTATAGAGACAGCAGTGTAGATATTTCCAGGTTTATACAGATAGCGGTGTAAATATTTCCATGTTTATACAGATCGTGGTGTAGATATTTCCATGTTTATACAGATGCCGGTGTAGATATTTCCATGTTTATACAGATAACTATGTAAGTATTTCCATGTTTATACAGATAGCGTTGTAGATATTTCCATGTTTATACTGTTCGTGGTGTAGATATTTCCATGATTATAGAGATGGCGGTGTAGATATTTCCATGTTCATAGCGATAGCGGTGTTGATTTTTCCATGTTTATAGAGATAGCGGTTTAGATATGTCCATGTTTATACAGATCACGGTGTAGATATATCCTCGTTTATACAAATAGCGGTGTAGTTATTTCCATGTTTATACAGATAGCGATGTAGATATTTCCATGTATATAGAGATGGCTGTGTAGATATTTCCATGTTTATACAGATGGCTGTGTAGATATTTCCATGTTTATAGAGATAGCTCTGTAGTTATTTCCATGTTTATACAGATAGCGGTGTAGATATTTCCATGTTTATACAGATAGCAGTGTAGATATTTCCATGTTTATACAGATCGCGGTGTAGATATTTCCATGTTTACACAGATAACGGTGTAGATATTTCAATGTTTTTACAGATATCGTTGTAGATATTTCCATGTTTACACAGATTGCGCTGTAGATATTTCCAGCTTTCTACAGATGGCATTGTAGATATTTCCATGTTTATACAGATAGCGGTGTAGATATTTCCATGTTTATAGAGATAGCAGTGTAGATATTTCCATGTTTATACAGATAGCGATGTAGATATTTCCATGTTTATACAGACGGCGGTGTAGATATTTCCATGTTTATACAGATGGCGCTGTAGATATTTCCACATTTATACAGATGGCAGTGTTGATATTTCCATGATTATACAAATATCGGTGTAGATATTTCCATGTTTACAGAGATAGCGGTGTAGGAATTTCCATCTTTGCACAGATTGCAGTGTAGGTATTGCCAAATTTACACAGATAGCGGTGTAGATATTTCCAAGTTTTCACAGATAGCTGTGTAGATATTTCCATGTTTACAGAGATAGCATTTTATATATTTCCGTGTTTATACAGATAGCGGTGTAGTTAATTCCATGTTGATACAGATAGCGGTGTAGATATTTCCATGTTTATACAGGTAGCGGTGTAGAAATTCCCATGTTTTTACAGATCGCTTTGTAGACATTTCCATTTTTCTACAGATGTCAGTTTAGTTATTTCCAAGTTTATACAGATGGCAGTGTAGATATTTCCATGTTTATACAGATGTCTGTGTAGATATTTCCATGTTTATTCAGATGGCGGTGTAGATATTTCCATGTTTATAGAGATGGGGGTGTAGTTATTTCTATGTTTATAGAGATAGCGGTGTAAATATCTCCATGTTTATAGAAATGGTGGTGTAAGTATTTTCATGTTTATAGAGATAGCGGTGTAGATATTTCCATGTTTATACAGATGGCGGTGTAGATATTTCCATATTTATAGAGACAGCAGTGTAGATATTTCCAGGTTTATACAGATAGCGGTGTAAATATTTCCATGTTTATACAGATCGTGGTGTAGATATTTCCATGTTTATACAGATGCCGGTGTAGATATTTCCATGTTTATACAGATAACTATGTAAGTATTTCCATGTTTATACAGATAGCGTTGTAGATATTTCCATGTTTATACTGTTCGTGGTGTAGATATTTCCATGATTATAGAGATGGCGGTGTAGATATTTCCATGTTCATAGCGATAGCGGTGTTGATTTTTCCATGTTTATAGAGATAGCGGTTTAGATATGTCCATGTTTATACAGATCACGGTGTAGATATATCCTCGTTTATACAAATAGCGGTGTAGTTATTTCCATGTTTATACAGATAGCGATGTAGATATTTCCATGTATATAGAGATGGCTGTGTAGATATTTCCATGTTTATACAGATGGCTGTGTAGATATTTCCATGTTTATAGAGATAGCTCTGTAGTTATTTCCATGTTTATACAGATAGCGGTGTAGATATTTCCATGTTTATACAGATAGCAGTGTAGATATTTCCATGTTTATACAGATCGCGGTGTAGATATTTCCATGTTTACACAGATAACGGTGTAGATATTTCAATGTTTTTACAGATATCGTTGTAGATATTTCCATGTTTACACAGATTGCGCTGTAGATATTTCCAGCTTTCTACAGATGGCATTGTAGATATTTCCATGTTTATACAGATGTCGGTGTAGATATTTCCATGTTTATATAGATGGTGGTGTCGATATTACCATGTTTATACAGATAGCGGTGTAGATATTTCCATCTTTATACAGATCGTGGTGAAAATATTTCCATGTTTATACAGATCGCGGTGTAGATATTTCCATGTTTATACAGATCGTGGTGTAGATATTTCCGTGTTTATACAGATAGCGGTGTAGTTATTTCCATGTTTATACAGATAGCGGTGTAGATATTTCCATGTTTATAGAGCTAGCGGTGTAGGTATTTCCATGTTTATAGACATAGCGGTGTAGATATTTCCATGTTTATATAGATGGCGTTGTAGATATTTCCATGTTTATACCGATAGCGGTGTTGGTATTTCCACGTTTATACAAACAGCGATGTAGATATTTCCATGTTTATAAAGCTCGCGGTGCTGATATTTATATCTTTATACAGATGGCATTGTAGATATTTCCTTATTCACACTGATGAAGGTGTAGATGTTTCCATGTTTATACAGATGGCGGAGTAGTTTGTTCCATGTTTATGGAGATGGCAGTGTAGATATTTTCATGTTTATAGAGATTGCGGTGTAGATATTTCCATGTATAAAGAGATAGCAGTGTAGATATTTACATGTTTATACAGATGGCTGTGTAGATATTCACATGCGTATACAGATGGCATTGTAGATATTTCCATGTTTATACACATGATTGTATAGGTATTTCCATGTTTTTACAGATGGCAGTGCAGTTATTTCCATGTTTATAGAGATAGCGGTGTAGATATTTCCGTGTTTGTACAGATGTCGGTGTTGATATTTCCATCTATACACAGATGGCCGTGTAGATATTCCCATGTTTATACAGATGTCGGCGTATATATTTCCATGTTTACACAGATGGTGGTGTAGATATTTCCGTGTTTATACACATGGCGGAGTACATACTTCCATCTTTATGGAGATGGCAGTGTAGATATTTTCATGTTTATAGAGATGGCGGTGTAGATATTTCCATGTTTATAGAGATAGCAGTGTAGATATTTACATGTTTATACAGATGGCTTTGTAGATATTTCCATGTGTATACAGATGGCATTGTAGATATTTCCATGTTTATACAGATGACTGTATAGGTATTTCCATGTTTATAGAGATAGAGGTGTAGATATTTCCATGGATATGCAGATGGCGGTGGAGATATTTCCATGTTTATACAGATATCGGTGTAGATATTTCCATGTTTACACAGATGGTGGTGTAGATATTTCCGTGTTTATACACATGGCGGAGTAGATACTTCCATCATTATGGAGATGGCAGTGTAGATATTTTCATGTTTATAGAGATGGCGGTGTAGATATTTCCATATTTATAGAGATAGCGGTGTAGATATTTCCATCTTTCTACAGATGGCCGTGTAGATAATTCCATGTTTATACAGATGGCCGTGTAGATATTTCCATGTGTATACAGATGGTATTGTAGGTATTTCCATGTTTGTACAGATGGTGGTGTAGATATTTCCATGTTTATTCAGATGACTGTGTAGATATCTCCATGTTTTTACAGATCGCAGTGTAGATTTTTTAATGTTTATAGGGATGGTGCTGTAGATATTTCCATGTTTATACAGATAACGGTGGAGATATTTCCATGTTTATACAGAGAGCAGTGGAGATATTTCCATGTTTATACACATAGCGGTGTACATATTTCCATGTTTAGAGAGACAGCGGTGTAGGTATTTCCATGTTTATACAGATAGCGGTGCAGATATTTCCAGGTTTACACAGATGCCTATGCAGATATTTCCATATTTATACAGAGGGCTGTGTAGATATTTCTATGTTTAAACACATGGCAGTGTAGATATTTAAATGTTCCTACACATGACTGTGTAGGTATTTCCATGTTTATACAGATGTCTTTGTAGATATTTCCATGTTTATAGAGATAGCGGTGCAGACATTTCCAAGTTTATACAGATAGCGCTGTATATATTTCCATTTTTATACAGATCATGGTGTAGATATTTCCATGTTTATACAGATACCGGTATAGATATTTCCATGTTTATACAGACCGCAGTGTAGATATTCCCATGTTTATAGAGATAGCAGTGTAGATATTTCCATGTATGTACAGATGGCGGTGTTGATGTTTCCAACTATACACAGATTGCAGTGTAGGTATTTCCATGTGTATACAGATGGCATTGTATATATTTCCATGTTTATACAGATGGTGATGTAGATATTTCCATGTTTACACAGATGACTGTATAGGTATTTCCATGATTATACAGATGGCGGTGTAGATATTTCCATGTTTATAGAGATAGCGGTGTAGATATTTCCATGTATATAGAGATAACTGTGTACTTATTTCCATGTTTATAGACATAGCGGTGTAGATATTTCCATGTTTATATAGATGGCATTGTAGATATTTCTTTGTTTATACCGATAGCGGTGTTGGTATTTCCACATTTATACAGATAGCGTTGTAGATATTTCCATGTTTATACAGCTCGCGGTGCAGGTATTTATATCTTTATACAGATGGCATTGTAGATATTTCCTTATTCCCACAGATGGCAGTGTAGATGTTTCCATGTTTATACAGATGGCGGAGTAGTTAGTTCCATCTTTATGGAGATGGCAGTGTAGACATTTTCATGTTTATAGAGATGGCGGTGTAGATATTTCCATGTTTATAGTGATAGCAGTGTAGATATTTACATGTTTATACAGATGGCTGTGTAGATATTTGCATGTGTACACAGATGGCATCGTAGATATTTCCATGTTTATATAGATGACTGTATAGGTATTTCCATGTTTTTACAGATGGCAGTGCAGATATTTCCATGTTTATAGAGATAGCGGTGTAGATATTTCCAGGTTTGTACAGATGGCGGTGTTGATATTTCCATCTATACACAGATGGCCGTGTAGATATTTCCATGTTTATACAGATGGCAGCGTAGATATTTCCATGGATATGCAGATGGCGGTGTAGATATTTCCATGTTTATACAGATAGCGGTGTAGATATTTCCATGTTTAAACAGATGGTGGTGTAGATATTTCCGTGTTTATACACATGGCGGAGTAGATACTTCCATCTTTATGGAGATGGCAGTGTAGTTATTTTCATGTTTATAGAGATGGCGGTGTAGATATTTCCATATTTATAGAGATAGCGGTGTAGATACTTCCATCTTTCTACAGATGGCGGTGTAGATATTTCCATGTTTATACAGATGGCCGTGTAGATATTTCCATGTGTATACAGATGGTATTGTAGGTATTTCCATGTTTATACAGATGGTGGTGTAGATATTTCCACGTTTATTCAGATGACTGTTTAGATATTTCCATGTTTTTACAGATGGCAGTGTAGATTTGTCAATGTTTATAGAGATGGCTCTGTAGATATTTCCATGTTTATACAGATAACGGTGGAGATATTTCCATGTTTATACAGAGAGCAGTGGAGATATTTCCATGTTTATACACATAGCGCTGTACATATTTCCATGTTTATAGAGACAGCGGGGTAGGTATTTCCATGTTTATACACATAGCGGTTCAGATATTACCAGGTTTACACAGATGCCTATGCAGATATTTCCATATTTATACAGAGGGCTGTGTAGATATTTCTGTTTATACAGATGGCAGTGTAGATATTTAAATGTTCCTACATATGACTGTGTAGGTATTTCCATGTTTATACAGATGTCTTTGAGGATATTTCCATGTTTATAGAGATAGCGGTGCAGACTTTTCCATGTTTATACAGATAGCGGTGTATATATTTCCATGTTTATACAGATCATGGTGTAGATATTTCCATGTTTATACAGATACCGGTGTAGATATTTCCATGTTTATACAGACCGCAGTGTAGATATTCCCATGTTTATAGAGATATCAGTGTAGATATTTCCATGTTTGTACAGATGGCGGTGTTGATGTGTCCATCTATACACAGATTGCTGTGTAGGTATTTCCATGTGTATACAGATGGCATTGTAGATATTTCCATGTTTCTACAGATGGTGGTGTAGATATTTCCATGTTTACACAGATGACTGTATAGGTATTTCCATGTTTATTCAGATGGCGGTGTAGATATTTCCATGTTTATAGAGAGAGCTTTGTAGATATTTACATGTTTATACAGATCGCGGTGTAGATATTTCCATGTTTATACAGATAGCGGTGTAGAGATTTCCATGTTTATACAAATAGCAGTGTAGATATTTCCATGTATATAGAGATAACTGTGTACTTATTTCCATGTTTATAGACATAGCGGTGTAGATATTTCCATGTTTATATAGATGGCATTGTAGATATTTCTTTGTTTATACCGATAGCGGTGTTGGTATTTCCACATTTATACAGATAGCGTTGTAGATATTTCCATGTTTATACAGCTCGCGGTGCAGATATTTATATCTTTATACAGATGGCATTGTTGATATTTCCTTATTCACACAGATGGCAGTGTAGACGTTTCCATGTTTATACAGATGGCGGAGTAGTTAGTTCCATGTTTATGGAGATGGCAGTGTAGACATTTTCATGTTTATAGAGATGGCGGTGTAGATATTTCCATATTTATAGAGATAGTGGTGTAGATAATTCCATCTTTCTACAGATTGCGGTGTAGATATTTCCATGTTTCTACAGACGGCGGTGTAGATATTTCCTTGTTTATACAGACAGCGGTGTAGATATTTCCATGTTTATACAGGTAGCGGTGTAGATATTTCCAAGTTTACAGAGATAGTGGTGTTGATATTTCCATGTTTATACAAAGAGAGGTGTAGATATTTACATCTTTATACAGACTGCGGTGTAGATATTTCCATGTTTATACAGAGAGCGGTGTATGTATTTCCATGTTTTTAGAGATAGTGGTGTTGATATTTCCATGTTTATTCAGATAGAGGTGTTGATATTTCCATGTTTATACAGATAGCGGTGTAGATATTTCCATGTTTATACAGATAGCGGTGTAGATATTTCCATGTTTATACAGATCATGTTGTAGATATTTCCATGTTTATACAGATAGCGTTGGAGATATTTCCAGGTATATACAGATAGAGGTGTAGATATTTCCATATTTATACAGATCACTGTGTAGATATTTCCATGTGTATACAGATGGCGGTGTAGGTATTTCCATGTTTATATAGATGGCGGTGTAGATATTTCCTTGTTTATGTAGATTTCGGTGTAGATATTTCCATGTTTATAGAGATGGTGGTGTAGATATTTCCATGTTTATACAGATGACTGTGTAGATACTTCCATGTTTTTACAGATGGCGGTGTAATTATTTCCATGTTTTCAGAGATAGCGGTGTAGATATTTACATGTTTATAGAGATAGTGGTGTAGATATTTCCATGTTTATAGAGATAGCGGTGTAGATATTTCCATGTTTATTCAGATGGCAGTGTAGATATTTCCATGTTTATTCAGATGGCTGTGTAGATATTTCCATGTTTATACAGATGGCAGTGCCGATATTTCCATGTTTATACAGATGACTGTGTAGATATTTCCATGTTTATACAGATGGCGGTGTAGGTATTTCCATGTTTATACAGATGGCGGTGTAGTTATTTCCATGTTCATACAGACAGAGGTGAAGATATTTCCATGTTTATACAGATCATTGTGTAGATATTTACATGTTCATACATCTCGCGGTGTAGTTATTTCCATCTTTTTACAGATGGCAGTGTAGATATTTCCAAGTTTCTACAGATGGCGGTGTAGATATTTCCAAGTTTATACAGATGGCGGTTTAGAAATTTCCATGTTTATACAGATGGCGGTGTAGATATTTCCATGTTTATGCAAATGGCTGTGTAGATATTTCCATGTTTATGCAGATGGCGGTGTAGATATTTCCAAGTTAATAGAGATGGTGGCGTAGACATTTCCATGTTTATAGGGATTGCGGTGTAGATATTTCCATGTTTATACAAATCATGGTGTAGGTATTTCCATGTTTATACAGATAGCGTTGGAGATACTTCCAGGTTTATACAGATAGCGGTGTAGATATTTCCATGTTTATACAGATCGCGGTGTAGTTATTTCCATGTATATACAGATCATGGTGTAGATATTTCCATGTTTATACAGATACCGTTGGAGATAGTTCCAGGTTTATACAGATAGCGGTGTAGATATTTCCATGTTTTTGCAGATCACGATGTAGATATTTCCATCTTTCTACAGATGGCAGTGTAGATATTTCCATGATTTCCAGATGGCGGTGTACATATTTCCTTGTTTATGTAGATTTCGTTGTAGATATTTCCATGATTATAGAGATGGTGGTGTAGATATTTCCATGTTTATACAGATGACTGTGTAGATATTTCCATGTTTTTACAGATGGCGGTGTAATTACTTCCATGTTTACAGAGATAGCGGTGTAGATATTTCCATGATTATAGAGATAGAGTTGTAGATATTTCCATGTTTATAGAGATAGCGGTGTAGGTATTTCCATGTTTATTCAGATGGCAGTGTAGATATTTCCATGTTTATTCAGATGGCTGTGTAGATATTTCCATGTTTATACAGATGGCAGTGCAGATATTTCCATGTTTATACAGATGACTGTGTAGATATTTCCATGTTTATACAGTTGGCGGGGTAGGTATTTCCATGTTTATACAGATGGCGGTGTAGATATTTCCATGTTTATACATATCATTGTGTAGATATTTCCATGTTCATACAGCTCGCAGTGTAGATATTTCCATTTTTATGCAGATGGCAGTGTAGATATTTCCATGTTTATACAGATAGCGGTGTAGATATTTCCATGTTTATACAGATGGCGGTTAAGATATTTCCATGTTTATACAGATGGCGGTGGTGATATTTCCATGTTTATGCAAATGGCTGTGTAGATATTTCCATGTTTATGCATATAGCGGTGTAGATATTTCCAAGTTGATAGAGATGGCGGCATTGACATTTCCATGTTTATAGGGATTGCGGTGTAGATATTTCCATGTTTATACAAATCATGGTGTAGGTATTTCCCTGTTTATACAGATAGCGTTGGAGATACTTCGAGGTTTATACAGATAACGGTGTAGATATTTCCATGTTTATTCAGATAGCGGTGTAGATATTTCCATGTTTATACAGATAGCGGTGTTGGTGTTTCCATGTTTATACAGCTCGCAGTGTAGATATTTACATGTTTATACAGATGTCAGTGTAGATATTTCCATGTTTATGCAGATGGCGGTGTAGATATTTCCATGTTTATAGAGATGCCAGAGTAGATATTTTCATGTTTATACAGATAGCGGTGTAGAGATTTCCTTGTTTATACAGATAGCGGTGTTGGTATTTCAATGTTTATGCAGATAGCGGTGTAGATATTTCCATGTATATACAGCTAGCGTTGTAGATATTTCCATGTTTTTCCAGATGGCGGTGTAGATATTTCCGTGTTTATCCAGATGGCGTTGTTGATATGTCCTTGTTTATACACATGGCGGTGTAGAGAGTTCCATGTTTAAGGAGATGGCATTGTAGATATATTCATTTTTATAGAGATGGCGGTGTAGATATTTCCATGTTTATAGAGATAGCGGTGTAGATATTTCCATGTTTATAGATATAGCGGTGTAGATATTTCCATGTGTATACAGATGACTGTGTAGCTATTTCCATGTTTTTACAGATGGCGGTGTAATTATTTCAATGTTTACAGAGATAGCGGTGTAGATATTTCCATGTTTATAGAGATAGCGGTGTAGATATTTCCATGTTTATAGAGATAGCGGTGTAGATATTTTCATGTTTATTCAGATGGCGGTGTAGATATTTCCATGTTTATACAGATGATGGTGTAGATATTTCCATGTTTATACAGATTAATGTGCAGGTATTTCCATGTTTATACGGATGGGGGTGTAGGTAGTTCCATGTTTATAGAGATAGCTGTGTAGATATTTCCATGTTTATACAGATAACGGTATAGATATTTCCATGTTTATACAGATCGCGGTATAGATATTTACATGCTTATACAGATAGCGGCGTAAATATTTCCATGTTTAAAACATCGCGGTGTAGATATTTCTATGTTTATACAGATCCTGGTGTAGTTATTTCCATGTTTATGCAGATAGCGTTGGAGATACTTCCAGGTTTATACAGATAGCGGTGTACATATTTCCATGTTTATGCAGATCACGGTGTAGATATTTCCATCTTTCTTCAGATGGCAGTGTAGATATTTCCATGTTTATCCAGATGGCGGTGTAGATATTTCCATGTTTATATAGATGGCGGTGTAGATATTTCCTTGTTTATGTAGATTTCGGTGTAGCTATTTCCATGTTTGTAGAGATGACTCTGTATATATTTCCATGTTTAAAGAGATAGCGGTGTAGATATTTCCATGTTTATACAGATAGAGGTGTAGATATTTCCATGTTTATACAGATAGCGGTGTAGATATTTCCATGTTTATACAGATAGCGGTGTTGTTATTTCCATGTTTATACAGATAGCGGTGTTGTTATTTCCATGTTTATACAGCTCACGGTGTAGATATTTACATTTTTATACAGATGTCAGTGTAGATATTTTCAGGTTTATACAGATGGCGGTGTAGCTAGTTCCATGTATATTGAGATGCCAGTGTAGATATTTTCATGTTTATAGAGATGGTGGTGTAGGTATTTCCATGTTTATAGAGATAGTTGTGTAGGTATTTCCATGTTTATACAGATAGCGGTGTAGATATCTACATATTTATACAGATTGCAGTGTAGATATTTCCATGTTTATACAGATAGCTGTGTATATATTTCCATATTTATATAGATCATTGAGTAGATATTTCCATGTTTACACAGCTTGCGGTGTAGATATTTCCATCTTTCTACAGATGGCAGTGTAGATATTTCCATGTTTATACAGATGACAGTGTAGATATTTCCATGTTTATAGAGATATCAGTGTTGATATTTCCATGTTTATTTAGATAGCGGTGTAGGTATTTTCACGTTTATAGAGATAGCAGTGTAGGTATTTCCATGTTTATAGAGATGGCTGTGTAGATACTTCCATGTGTATACAGATGGCAGTGTAGATATTAACATGTTTATACGGAAGACTGTGTAGATATTTCCATGTTTTTACAGATGGCAGTGTAGTTGTTTCCATGTTTATAAACATGACTGTGTAGATATTTCCAAGTTTTTACAGATGACAGTGTAGGTATTTCCATGTTAACAGAGATAGCGGTGTAGATATTTCCATGTATATAGAGATAGCCCTGTAGATATTTCCATATTTATACAGATAGCGGTGTAGATATATCCATGTTTATACAAAGAGAGGTGTAGATATTTACATCTTTATACAGACTGCGGTGTAGATATTTCCATGTTTAAACAGAGAGCGGTGTATGTATTTCCATGTTTATAGAGATAGTGGTGTTGATATTTCCATGTTTATTCAGAAATAGGTGTTGATATTTCCATGTTTATACAGATAGCGGAGTAGATATTTCCATGTTTATACAGATAGTGGTGTAGATATTTCCATATTCATACAGATGGCGGTGTAGAGATTTCCATGTTTATACAGATGTCGGTGTAGATATTTCCATGTTTATACAGATGGCGGTGTAGATAATACCATGTTTATGGAGATGGCAGTGAAGACATTTTCATTTTTATAGAGATGGCGGTGTTGATATTTCCATGTTTATAGAGATGGTGGTGTAGATATTTCCATGTTTATAGAGATAGCGGTGTAGGTATATCCCTGTTTATAGAGAAAGCGGTGTAGATATTTCTATGTTTATACAGATGTCTGTGTAGATATTTCCTTGTGTATGCAGACGGCAGTGTAGATATTTCCATGTTTATAGATATGGTGGTGTAAATACTTCCATGTTTATACAGATGACTGTGTAGATATTTCCATGTTTTTACAGATGGCCGTGTAATATTCCCATGTTTACAGAGATAGCAGTGTAGATATTTCCACCTTTATTGAGATAGCGATGTAGTTATTTCCATGTTTATACAGACGGCGGGGTAGATATTTCCATGTTTATACAGATCATGTTGTAGATATTTCCATGTTTATACAGATAGCGTTGGAGATATTTCCAGGTATATACAGATAGAGGTGAAGATATTTCCATATTTATACAGATCACTGTGTAGATATTTCCATGTGTATACAGATGGCGGTGTAGGTATTTCCATGTTTATATAGATGGCGGTGTAGATATTTCCTTGTTTATGTAGATTTCGGTGTAGATATTTCCATGTTTATACAGATGATGGTGTAGATATTTCCACGTTTATACAGATGAATGTTCAGGTATTTCCATGTTTATACGGATGGGGGTGTAGGTAGATCCATGTTTATAGAGATAGCTGTGTAGATATTTCCATGTTTATACAGATCGCGGTATAGATATTTACATGCTTATACAGATAGCGGCGTAAATATTTCCATGTTTATACACATCCCGGTGTAGATATTTCTATGTTTATACAGATCATGGTGTAGTTATTTCCATGTTTATGCAGATAGCGTTGGAGATACTTCCAGGTTTATACAGATAGGGGTGTACATATTTCCATGTTTATGCAGATCACGGTGTAGATATTTCCATCTTTCTTCAGATGGCAGTGTAGATATTTCCATGTTTATCCAGATGGCGGTGTAGATATTTCCATGTTTATATTGATGGCGGTGTAGTTATTTCCTTGTTTATGTAGATTTCGTTGTAGATATTTCCATGTTTGTAGAGATGACTCTGTATATATTTCCATGTTTATAGAGATAGCGGTGTAGGTATTTCCATGTTTATACAGATAGAGGTGTAGATATTTCCATGTTTATACAGATAGCGGTGTTGATATTTCCATGTTTATACAGATAGCGGTGTTGTTATTTCCATGTTTATACAGCTCACGGTGTAGATATTTACATCTTTATACAGATGTCAGTGTAGATATTTCCAGGTTTATACAGATGGCGGTGTAGCTAGTTCCATGTATATTGAGATGCCAGTGTAGATATTTTCATGTTTATAGATATGGTGGTGTAGGTATTTCCATGTTTATAGAGATAGTTGTGTAGGTATTTCCATGTTTATACAGATAGCGGTGTAGATATCTACATATTTATACAGATACAGTGTAGGTATTTCCATGTTTATACAGATATCTGTGTAGATATTTCCATCTTCATATAGATCATTGAGTAGATATTTCCATGTTTACACAGATTGCGGTGTAGATATTTCCATCTTTCTACAGATGGCAGTGTAGATATTTCCATGTTTATACAGATGACAGTGTAGATATTTCCATGTTTATAGAGATATCAGCGTTGATATTTCCATGTTTATTTAGATAGCGGTGTAGTTATTTTCACGTTTATAGAGATAGCAGTGTAGGCATTTCCATGTTTATACAGATGGCTGTGTAGTTACTTCCATGTGTATACAGATGGCAGTGTAGATATTTCCATGTTTATACAGAAGACTGTGTAGATATTTCCATGTTTTTACAGATGGCAGTGTAGTTGTTTCCATGTTTCTAAACATGACTGTGTAGATATTTCCAAGTTTTTACAGATGGCAGTGTAGGTATTTCCATGTTAACAGAGACAGCGTTGTAGATATTTCCATGTATATAGAGATAGCCCTGTAGATATTTCCATATTTATACAGATGGCGGTGTAGATATTTCCATGTTTATACAAAGAGAGGTGTAGATATTTACATCTTTATACAGACTGCGGTGTAGATATTTCCATGTTTATACAGAGAGCGGTGTATGTATTTCCATGTTTATAGAGATAGTGGTGTTGATATTTCCATGTTTATTCAGATAGAGGTGTTGATATTTCCATGTTTATACAGATAGCGGTGTAGATATTTCCATGTTTATACAGATAGCGGTGCAGATATTTCCATGTTTATACAGATCATGTTGTAGATATTTCCATGTTTATACAGATAGCGTTGTAGATATTTCCAGGTATATACAGATAGAGGTGTAGATATTTCCATATTTATACAGATCACTGTGTAGATATTTCCATGTGTATACAGATGGCGGTGTAGGTATTTCCATGTTTATATAGATGGCGGTGTAGATATTTCCTTGTTTATGTAGATTTCGGTGTAGATATTTCCATGTTTATAGAGATGGTGGTGTAGATATTTCCATGTTTATACAGATGACTGTGTAGATACTTCCATGTTTTTACAGATGGTGGTGTAATTATTTCCATGTTTTCAGAGATAGCGGTGTAGATATTTCCATGTTTGTAGAGATAGTGGTGTAGATATTTCCATGTTTATAGAGATAGCGTTGTAGGTATTTCCATGTTTATTCAGATGGCAGTGTAGATATTTCCATGTTTATTTAGATGGCTGTGTAGATATATCCATGTTTATACAGATGGCAGTGCAGATATTTCCATGTTCATACGGATGACTGTGTAGATATTTCCATGTTTATACAGATGGCGGTGTAGCTATTTCCATGTTTATACTGATGGCGGTGTAGATATTTCCATGTTTATACGGATAGAGTTGTAGATATTTCCATGTTTATACAGATCATTGTGGAGATATTTCCATGTTCATAGAGCTCGCGGTGTAGTTATTTCCATCTTTTTACGGATGGCAGTGTAGATAATTCCAAGTTTATACAGATGGCGTTGTAGATATTTCCAAGTTTATACAGATGGCGGTTTAGATATTTCCATGTTTATACAGATGGCGGTGTAGATATTTCCATGTTTATGCAAATGGCTGTGTAGATATTTCCAAGTTTATGCAGATGGCGGTGTAGATATTTCCAAGTTGATAGAGATGGTGGCGTAGACATTACCATGTTTATAGGGATTGCGGTGTAGATATTTCCATGTTTATACAAATCATGGTGTAGGTATTTCCATGTTTATACAGATAGCGTTGGAGATACTTCCAGGTTTATACAGATAGTGGTGTAGATATTCCCATGTTTATACAGATAGCGATGTAGATATTTCCATATTTATACAGATAGCGGTGTTGGTGTTTCCATGTTTATACAGCTCGCATTGTAGATATTTACATGTTTATACAGATGTCAGTGTAGATATTTGCATGTTTATACAGATGGCGGTGTAGATAGTTCCATGTTTAAAGAGATGCCAGTGTAGATATATTCATGTTTATAGAGATGGCGGTGTAGATATTTCCATGTTTATAGACATAGTGGTGTAGATATTTCCATGCTTATTGGGATAGCGGTGTAGATATTTCCATGTTTATAGAGATAGTCGTGTAGGTATTTCCATACTTCTAGAGATAGCGGTGTAGATATTTCCATCTTTATACAGATAGAGGTGTAGAGATTTCCATACTTATACAGATAGCGGTGAAGATATTTCCATGATTATACAGTTAGCGGTATAGATATTTACATGTTTATACAGATTGCGGTGTAGATATTTCCATGTTTATGCAGATAGCGGTGTAGAAATTTTATGTTTATACAGAACGCGGTGTAGATATTTCCATCTTTTTACACATGGCAGTGTATACATTTCCATGTTTATACAGATGGCGTGTAGATAGTTCCATGTTTATGGAGATTGCATTGTAGATATTTTCATGTTTACAGAGAGGGCGGTGTAGGTATTTCCATGTTCATAGAGATGGCGGTGTAGATATTTCCATGTTTATGGAGATGGCAGTGTAGATATTTTCATGTTTACAGAGAGGGCGGTGTAGATATTTCCATGTTTATAGAGATTGCGGTGTAGATATTTCCATGTTTATACAGATGGATGTGTAGCTATTTCCATGTGTTTACAGATGGCAGTGTAGATATTTCCATGTTTACAGAGATAGCGGTGTAGATATTTCCATGTTTACCCAGATGGCTGTGTATATATTTCCATGTTTATACAGATGGCTGTGTTGATATTTCCATGTTTATACAGATGGCAGTGTAGATATTTCCATGTTTATATAGATGACTGTGTATATATTTCCCTGTTTATACAGACGGCGGGTAGGTGTTTCCATGTTTATATAGATGGCGGTGTAGATATTTCCAACTTTATACAGACAGCGGGGTAGATATTTCCATGTTTATACAGAGCATTCTGTAGATATTTCCATGTTCATACAGATCGCGGTGTTGATACTTCCATCTTTATACAGATGTCCATTTAGATATTTCCATGTTTAAACAGATGGCGGTGTAGATATTTCCATGTTTATACCGATGGCAGTGTACATATTTCCATGTTTATACAGATGGCGGTGTAGGTATTTCCATGTTTATGCAAAAGGCGGTGTAGATATTTCCAAGTTTATGCAGATGGCGGTGTAGATATTTCCAAGTTGATAGAAAGCGGCGGTGTAGACATTTCCATGTTTATAGGGATTGCAGTGTAGATATTTCCACGTTTATTGAGCTAGCAGTGAAGGTTTTTCCATGTTTATAGGGATAGCGGTGTAGATATTTCCATGTTTATAAAGAAAGCGGTGTAGATATTTCCATGTTTATACAGAAGGCGGTGCAGATATTTCCATGTTTATGCAGCTCGCGGTGGAGATACTTACATCTTTATGCAGATGGCAGTGTAGATATTTCCATGTTCATACAGATAGCGGTGCAGTTTTGTCCATGTTTATAGAGATAGCGGTGTAAATATTTCCATATTTATACAGATAGTGGTGTAGATATTTCCATGTTTATACAGATAGCGGTGTAGATATTTCCATGTTTATACAGATAGCAGTGAACCTATTTCCATGTTTATACAGATAGCGGTGTTGTTATTTCCATGTTTATACAGCTCGCAGTGTAGATAATTACATCTTTATACAGATGTCAGTGTAGATATTTCCATGTTTATACAGATGGCGGTATAGACAGTTCCATGTTTATTGAGATGCCATTGTAGATATTTTCATGTTGATAGAGATGGCGTTGTACATATTTCCATGTTTATAGAGATTGCGATGTAGTCATTTACATGTTTATAGAGATAGTGGTGGAGATATTTCCATATTTATACAGATAGCGGTGTAGATATTTCAATGTTTATACAGATAGTGGTGTACATATTTACATGTTTATTCAGATTGCGGTGTAGATATTTTCATGTTTAAGCAGACAGCAGTGTAGATATTTCCATGTTTATACAGATCATTGTGTAGATATTTCCATGTGTATACAGATGGCAGTGTAGATATTTCCATGTTTATACAGATGACTGTGTAGATATTTCCATGTTTCTACAGATGGCAGTGTAGATATTTCCATGTTTATAGAGATAGCGGTGTAGATATTTCCATGGCTATACAGAGAGCGGTGTAGATATTCCCATGTATATGGAGATAGCGGTGTACATATTTCCATATTTATACAGATAGCAGTGTAGATATTTCCATGTTTATACAGATAGAGGTGTAGATATTTGCATGTTTATACAGATCGTGGTGTAGATATTATCATGTTTATATAGATCACGGTGTAGATATTTCCATGTTTATACAGATAGAGGTTTAGATATTTCCATGTTTATACAGATAGCGGTGTTGATACTTCCATGTTTATAGAGATAGTGGTGTAGATATTTCCATGTTTATTCAGATGGCTGTGTAGATATTTCCATGTTTATACAGAAGGCAGTGTAGATATTTCCATGTTTATACAGATGGCGGTGTAGATATTTCCATGTTTATACACATGGCGGTGTAGATATTTCCATGTTTATACTGATGACTCTGTAGAAATTTCCATGTTTATTCAGATGGCGGAGTAGATATTTCCATGTTTATACAGATGGCGGTGTAGATGTTTCCATGTTTACACAGATGGCGGTGAAGCTATTTCCATTTTATAGAGATAACGGTGTAAATATTTCCATTTTTATACAGATAGCGGTTTAGACATTTCCATGTTTATACAGATGGTGGTGTAGATATTTCCATGTTTATACAGATGGCGGTGAAGGTATTTCCATCTTTATACAGATGACTGTTTAGGTATTTCCATGTTTATACAGGGTAGCAGTGTAGATATTTCCATGTTTATACAGATCGTGATGTAGATATTTCCATCTTTCTACAGATGGCTGTGTAGATATTTCCATGTTTATACGGATGGCGGTGTAGATATTTCCATGTTTATACAGATGGCAGCGTAGATATTTCCATATTTATATAGATGGCGGTGTAGATATTTCCATATTTATATAGATGGCGGTGTAGATATTTCCTTGTTTATGTAGATGGCAGTGTAGATATTTCCATGTTTATACAGATGGCGTGCGGATATTTCCATGTTTATACAGCTCGCGGCTTAGATACTTACATCTTTATGCAGAAGGCAGTGTATATATTTCCATGTTTGTACAGATCGCTTTTTAGATATTTTCATGTTTATAGGGATAGCGGTGTAAATATTTCCATATTTATACAGATTGTAGTGTAGATATTTCCATGTTTATATAGTTAGCAGAGCAGATATTTCCATGTTTATACAGATCATTGTGTAGATATTTCCATGTTTATACAGATCGCGGTGTAGACATTTCCATCTTTCTACAGATGGCGGTGTAGACATTTCCATGTTCATACAGATGGAGATGTGGATATTTCCATGTTTATACAGATGGCGGTGTAGATATTTCCATGTTTATACAGATAGCGGTGTAGATATTTCCATGTTTATACAGTTAGCGGTGTACATATTTCCATGTTTACAGAGATAGCGGTGTAGATATTTCCATGTATATACAGATAGTGATGTAGATATTTCCATCTTTACACAGATAGCGGTGTACATATTTCCTTGTTTACACAGATAGCTGTGTAGATATTTCCATGTTTACACAGATAGTGTTATAGATATTTCCATGTTTATACAGATAGCGGTGTAGGTATTTCCATGTTTATAAAGATATCGGTGTAGATATTTCCAAGTTTACAGAGATAGCGGTGGAGATATTTCCATGTTTATAGAGATAGTGATGTAGATATTTCCATGTTTATAGAGATAGTGGTGTAGATATTTCCATGTATATACAGATAGCGGTGTAGATATTTACATGTTTAAACAGATAGCGGTGTAGATATTTCCATGTTTATACAGATAGTGATGTAGATATTTCCATGTTTATACAGATGGCGGTGTAGATATTTCCAAGTTTATACAGATAGCGGTGTAGGTATTTCCATGTTTATACACATAGTGGTGTATATATTTCTGTTTCTACAGATACCGGGGAAGGTATTTCCAAGTTTACAGATAGCGGTTTGGCTATTTCCATGTTTATACTGATAGCAATGTAGATATTTCCATGTTTATAGAGATGGCTGTTTAGATATTTCCATGTTTATACTGACGGCCTTGTAGGTATTTCCATGTTTATACAGATTGTGGTGTATATATTTCCATGTTTATTCAGATAATTCTGTAGGTATTTCCATGTTTATGCAGATGGCGGTGTAGATATTTTCAGGTTTATACAGATAGCGGTGTAGGTATTTCCATGTTTATACAGATAGCGGTTTGCCTATTTCCATGTTTATACAGATAGTGATGTAGATATTTGCATGTTTATACAGATGGCGGTGTAGATATTTCCATGTTTATACAGATAGCGGTGTATAGATTTCCATGTTTATACAGATAGCGGTGTTGATATTTCCATGTTTATACAGATAGCGGTGTAGATATTTAAATGTTTATGCAGATCATGGTGTAGATATTTCCATGTTTATACAGACAGCAGTGTAGATATTTCCATGTTTATAGAGATAGTGGTGTACATATTTCCATGTTTACAGAGGCTGCGGTGTAGATATTTCCATGTTTGTACAGGTAGTGGTGTAGATATTTCCATCTTTACACAGATATCGTTGTACATATTTCCATGTTTACACAGATATCTGTTTAGATATTTCCATGTTTAAACAGATAGTGTTATAGATAATTCCATATTTATACAGATAGCGCTGTAGATATTTCCATGTATATACAGTTAGCGGTGTAGATATTTCCATGTTTATACAGATAGCGGTGTAGATATTTAAATGTTTATGCATATCGTGGTGTAGATATTTCCATATTTATACAGATAGCGGTGAAGTTATTTCCATGTTTATAAAGATAGCGGTGTAGATATTTCCAAGTTTATAGAGATATCGCTGGAGATATTTCCATGTTGATAGAGATAGCGATGTAGATATTTCCATGTTTATACAGATAATGATGTAGATATTTCCATGTTTATACAGATGGCGGTGTAGATACTTCCAAGTTTAAACAGATAGCGGAGTAGGTATTTCCATGTTTATACACATAGTGGTGTAGATATTTCTATGTTTCTACAGATACTGGTGTAGGTATTTCCAAGTTTATACAGATAGCGGTTTGGCTATTTCCATGTTTATACTGATAGCAATGTAGATATTTCCATGTTTATAGAGATGGCTGTTTAGATATTTCCATGTTTATACAGATAGCGGTGTAGGAATTTCCATGTTTATACAGATAGCGGTGTGGCTATTTCCATGTTTATACAGATAGTGATGTAGATATTTCCATGTTTATAAAGATGACGGTGTATATATTTCAATGTTATAGAGATAGAGGTGTAGTTAATTCCATGTTTATACAGAGAGCATTTTAGATGTTTCCATGTTTATAGATACAGCGGTGCAGATATTTTCATGTTTATAGAGATAATGGTGTAGGTATTTCCATGTTTATACAGATAGCGGTGTAGATATTTCCTTGTTTGTACAGAGAGCGGTGTTGGTATTTCCAGGTTTATACTGATAGCGGTGTAGATATTTCCATGTTTATAGAGCTCACGGTGTAGATATTTCCATGATTATACAGATGGCGGTGTAGATATTTCCATGTTTATCCAGATGGCGGAGTAGATACTTCCATGATTCTACAGATGGCGGTGTAGATAGTTCCATGTTTCAGGAGATGGCAGTGTTGTTATTTTCATTTTTATAGGGATGGCGGTGTAGATATTTCCTTGTTTATAGGGATAGCGTTGTAGATATTTCCATATTTATACAGATAGCGGTGTAGATATTTAAATGTTTATGCATATCGTGGTGTAGATATTTCCATATTTATACAGATAGCGGTGAAGTTATTTCCATGTTTATAAAGATAGCGGTGTAGATATTTCCAAGTTTATAGAGATATCGCTGGAGATATTTCCATGTTGATAGAGATAGCGATGTAGATATTTCCATGTTTATACAGATAATGATGTAGATATTTCCATGTTTATACAGATGGCGGTGTAGATACTTCCAAGTTTAAACAGATAGCGGAGTAGGTATTTCCATGTTTATACACATAGTGGTGTAGATATTTCTATGTTTCTACAGATACTGGTGTAGGTATTTCCAAGTTTATACAGATAGCGGTTTGGCTATTTCCATGTTTATACTGATAGCAATGTAGATATTTCCATGTTTATAGAGATGGCTGTTTAGATATTTCCATGTTTATACAGATAGCGGTGTAGGAATTTCCATGTTTATACAGATAGCGGTGTGGCTATTTCCATGTTTATACAGATAGTGATGTAGATATTTCCATGTTTATAAAGATGACGGTGTATATATTTCAATGTTATAGAGATAGAGGTGTAGTTAATTCCATGTTTATACAGAGAGCATTTTAGATGTTTCCATGTTTATAGATACAGCGGTGCAGATATTTTCATGTTTATAGAGATAATGGTGTAGGTATTTCCATGTTTATACAGATAGCGGTGTAGATATTTCCTTGTTTGTACAGAGAGCGGTGTTGGTATTTCCAGGTTTATACTGATAGCGGTGTAGATATTTCCATGTTTATAGAGCTCACGGTGTAGATATTTCCATGATTATACAGATGGCGGTGTAGATATTTCCATGTTTATCCAGATGGCGGAGTAGATACTTCCATGATTCTACAGATGGCGGTGTAGATAGTTCCATGTTTCAGGAGATGGCAGTGTTGTTATTTTCATTTTTATAGGGATGGCGGTGTAGATATTTCCTTGTTTATAGGGATAGCGGTGTAGATATTTCCATATTTATACAGATAGCGGTGTAGATATTTCCATGTTTATACAGATGGTGGTGTAGATATTTCCATGTTTATACAGATGACTGTGTAGATATTTCCATCTTTTTACAGATGGCGGTGTAATTATTTCCATGTTTACAGAGATAGCGGTGTAGATATTTCCATGTTTATAGAGATAGCGTTGTAGATATTTCCATGTTTATAGAGATAGCGGTGTAGATATTTCCATGTTTATTCAGATGCCTGTGTAGTTTTTTCCACGTTTATACAGATGTCTGTGTAGATATTTCCATGTTTATACCGATGACTGTGTGGATATTTCCATATTTATACAGATAGCGGTGAAGATATCTCCTTGTTTCCACAGATAGCGGTGTAGATATTTCCATTTTTATACAGATCGCGATGTGGATATTTCTGTGTTTATACAGATCATTGTGTAGATATTTCCATGTTTATACAGATTGCAGTTTAGATATATCCATCTTTCTACAGATGGCATTGTAGTTATTTCCATGTTTATACAGATGGCGGTGTAGATATTTCTACGTTTATATAGATGGCGGTGTTGATATTTCCTTGTTTATGAAGATGGCGGTGTAGATATTTTCATGTGTATAGAGATTGCGGTGTATATATTCCCATGTTTATAGAGATAGCGGTGCAGTTATTTCCATGTTTATACAGATAGCGGTGTAGGTGTTTCCATGTTTATAGAGCTCGCGGTGTAGGTATTTCCATGGTTATACAGATGGCGGTGTAGATATTTCCATGTTTAACCAGATGGCGGTGTAGATACTTCCATTTGTATACAGATTTCGGTGTAGATAGTTCCATGTTTATGGAGATGGCAGTGTAGATATTTTCATTTTTATAGAGATGGCGCTGTAGATATTTCCATGTTTATAGAGATAGCGGTGTAGATATTTCCATGTTTATAGGGATAGTGGTGTAGGTATTTCCATGTTTCTATACATAGCGGTGTAGATATTTCCATGTTTATACAGATGTCTGTGTAGATATTTACATGTGTATGCAGATGGCACTGTAGATATTTCCATGTTTATAGAGATGGTGGTGTAGATATTTTCATGTTTATACAGATGACTGTGTAGATATTTCCATATTTTTACAGATGTCAGTGTAATTATTTCCATGTTTACAGAGATAGCGGTGTAGATATTTCCATGTTTATACAGATAGCGGAGTAGATATTTCCATGTTTATACAAATAGCTGTGTAGATATTTCCATGTTTACAGGGATAGCGGTATAGATATTCCATATTTGCTCTGATTGCAGTGTAGATATTTCCATGTTTAAACAGATAGCGGTGTAGTTATTTCCATGTTTATACGGATATTTTTGGAGATATTTCCATGTTTATACAGATGGCAGTGGAGGTATTTCCATGTTCATACAGATGGCGGTGTAGATATTTCCAAGTTTATACAGATAGCAGTGTAGGTATTTCCATGTTTATACAAATAGCTTTGTAGATATTTCCATGTTTATACAGATAGCAGTGTAGATATTTCCATGTATACAGACATAGCGCTGTAGATATTTCCATATTTGCACAGATTGCAGTGAAGATATTTCCATGTGTATAGAGATAGCGGAGTGGATATTTCCATGTTTATAGAGATAGCAGTGTAGGTATTTCCATGTTCATAGAGATAGTGGTGTAGATAATTCCATGTGTATACAGATGGCCGTGTAGATATTTCTATGTTTATACAGATGGCAGTGTACACATTTCCATGTGTATACAGAGGGAGGTGTAGATATTTCCATGTTTATACAGATGACTGTGTAGGTATTTCCATGTTTTTACAGATGTCGGTGTAGATATTTCCATGTTTATAGATAGAGCCATGTAGCTATTTCCATGTTTATACAGATAGCGGCGTAGACATTTCCATGTTTATAGTGATAGCAGTGTAGATATTTCCATAGTTATACAGACCGTGGTGTAGATATTTCCACGTTTACACAGATAATGGTGTAGGTATTTCCATGTTTATACAGATAGCGGTGTAGATATTTCCATGTTTACAGAGATAGCAGTGTAGATATATCCATGTTTATACAGATAGCGGTGTAGATATTTCCATCTTTACACAGATAGCGGTTTACATATTTCCTTTTTTACACAGATGGCTGTGTATGTATTTCCATGTTTACACAGGTAGCGTTGTAGTTATTTCCATATATATACAGATAGCGGTGTACTTATTTCCATGTTTATACAGATATCAGTGGAGATGTTTCCATGCTTATACAGATAGCAGTGTTTATATTTCCATATTTATACAGACAGCGGTGTAGATATTTCCATGTATATACAGATAGCGGTGTAGATATTTCCAAGTTTATAGATATAGAGGTGTAGATATTTAAATGTTTATGGAGATCGTGGTGTAGATATTTCCATGTTTATACCGATAGCGGTATAGATATTTCCATGTTTATACAGATAGCGGTGTACATATTTCCACTTTCACAGAGATAGCGGTGTAGATATTTCCATGTTTATACAGATAGTGGTGCAGATATTTCCATCTTTAAACAGATAGCGTTGTACATATTTCCATGTTTACACAGATAGCTGTGTAGATATTTCCATGTTTAAACAGATAGTGTTATAGATAATTCCATATTTATACAGATAGCGGTGTAAATTTTTCCATGTTATACAGTTAGCGGTGTATATATTTCCATGTATATACAGACAGCGGTGTAGATATTTAAATGTTTATGCAGATCGTGGTGTAGATATTTCCATATTTATACAGATAGCGGTGTAGGTATTTCCATGTTTATACAGATAGCGGTGTACATATGTCCATGTTTACAGAGATAGCGGTGTATATATTTCCATCTTTATAGAGATATCGGTGGAGGTATTTCCATGTTTATAGACATAGCGATGTAGATATTTCCATGTTTATGCAGATAGTGGTGTAGATATTTCTATGTTTCTACAGATACTGGGGTAGGTATTTCCATGTTTATACAGATAGCGGTTTGGCTATTTCCATGTTTCTACTGATAGCAGTGTAGATATTTCCATGTTTATAGAGATGGCTGTTTAAATATTTCCATGTTTATACTCACGGTCGTGTACGTATTCCCATGTTTATACACATAGTGATGTAGATATTTCCATGTTTATTCAGGTGACTCTGTAGTTATTTCCAAGTTTATGCAAATGGCGATGTAGATATTTCCATGATTATACAGATAGCGGTGTAGTTACTTCCATGTTTATACAGATAGCGGTGTGGCTATTTCCATGTTTATACAGAAAGTGATGTACATATTTCCATGTTTACAGATGGCAGTGTAGATATATCCATGTTTATACAGATAGCGGTGTACAGATTTCCATGTTTATACAGATAGCGGTGGAGATATTTCAATGTTTATACATATGGCTGTGGAGATATTTCCATGTTTATACAGATGGCGGTGTAGATATTTCCAAGTTTCTACAGATAGCGGTGTAGATATTTCGATGTTCATACAGATAGCGATGTAGATATTTCCATGTTTATCCTGATAGCGGTGAAGGTATTTCCATGTTTATAGAGATAGCGGTGTAGATAATTCCATGTTTATACAGATGGCTGTGTAGATATTTCCATGTGTATACAGATGGCAGTGTAGATATTTTCATGTGTATACAGATGGAGGTGTAGATATTTCCATGTTTATGCAGATGACTGTGTAGATATTTCCATGTTTTAACAGATGGCGGTGTAGATATTTCCATGTTTATACTGATAGCGGTGTGGCTATTTCCATGTTAATGCAGATAGTGGAGTAGATATTTCCATGTTTATACAGATGGCTGTGTAGTTATTTCCATGTTTACACAGAAGGAAGTGTAGATATTTCCATCTTTATGCAGATAGTGGTGTAGATATTTCCATGTTTATACAGATGACTGTGTAGGTATTTCCATGTTTATACATATGGCGGTGTAGATCTTTCCATGTTTATAGAAATAGCCATGTAGATATTTCCATGTTTATACAGATAGCAGTGGAGATATATCCATGTTTATACAGATAGCGGTGTAGATATTTCCATGTTTATAGAGATGGCTGTGTAAATATTTACATGTTTATACAGATGGCCGTGTAGATATTTGCATGTTTATACAGATAGTGGTGTAATTATTTCCATGTTTAAACAGATTTCTATGTCGGTATTTCCATGTTTATACTGATGGCGGTGTAGATATTTCGATGTTTATAGAGATAGCCATGTAGTTATTTTCATGTTTATACAGATAGTGTTGTAAACATTTCCATGTTTATAGTGATAGCAGTGTCGATATATCCATATTTATACAGATAGCGGTGTAGATATTTCCATGTTTATACAGATAGCGGTGTAGATATTTAAATGTTTATGCAGATCGTGGTGTAGATATTTCCATGTTTATACAGATAGCGGTGTAGATATTTCCATGTTTATACAGATAGCGGTGTACGTATTTCCATGTTTACAGAGATAGCGGTGTAGATATTTCCATGTTTATACAGATAGCGGTGTACATATTTCCTTGTTTACACAGATAGCTGTGTAGATATTTCCATGTTTACACAGATAGTGTTACAGATATTTCCATGTTTTTACAGATAGCGGTGTAGTTATTTCCATGTTTATAAAGATAGCGGTGTAGATAATTCCAAGTTTATTGAGATATCAGTGGAGATATTTCCATGATTATGGAGACAGCGATGTAGATATTTCCATGTTTATACAGATAGTGGTGTAGATATTTCCATGTGTATATAGATAGCGGTGTAGATATTTCCATGTTTAAACAGATAGCGGTGTAGATATTTCCATGTTTATACAGATAGTGATGTAGATATTTCCCTGTTTATACAGATGGCGGTGTAGATATTTCCAAGTTTATACAGATAGCGGTGTAGGTACTTCCATGTTTATACAGATAGCGGAGTGGCTATTTCCATGTTAATACAGACAGTGATGTAGATATTTCCATGTTTATACAGATGGAGGTGTAGATATTTCCATGTTTATACAGATAGCGTTGTACAGATTTACATGTTTATACAGATAGCGGTGGAGATATTTCCATGTTTATACAGATAGCTGTGGAGATATTTCCAGGATTATACAGATGGCGGTGTAGATATTTCCAAGTTTATACAGATAGCGGTGTAAATATTTCCATGTTTATTCAGATAGCGGTGTAGATATTTCCATGTTTATAGAGATAGCGGTGAAGGTATTTCCATGTTTATAGAGATAGCGGTGTAGATAATTCCATGTTTATACAGATGGCTGTGTAGATATTTCCTTGTGTATACAGATGGCAGCGTAGATATTTCCATGTGTATACAGATGGAGGTGTAGATAATCCAGGTTTATGCATATGACTGTGTAGATATTTCCATGTTTTTACAGATGGCGGTGTAGATATTTCCATGTTTATACAGATAGCGGTGTGTCTATTTCCATGTTAATACAGATAGTGGTGTAGATATTTCCATGTTTATACAGATGGCTGTGTAGATATTTCCATGTTTATAGAGAAGGAAGTGTAGATATTTCCATGTTTATACAGATAGTGGTTTAGATATTTCCATGTTTATACAGATGACTGTGTAGATATTTCCATGTTTATACAGATGGCGGTGTAAATCTTTCCATGTTTATAGAGATAGCCATGTTGTTATTTCCATGTTTATACAGATAGCAGTGTAGACTTTTCCATGTTTATACAGATAGCGGTGTAGATAATTCCATGTTTATACAGATAGCGGTGTAGATATTTCCATGTTTACACAGATGGCGGTGTAGATATTTCCAAGTTTATGGAGATGGCGGTGTAGATATTTTCATGTTTATAGAGATGGCGGTGTAGATATTTCCATGTTTATAGAGATTGCGTTGTAGTTATTTCCATGTTTATAGGGATTGCGGATTAGTTATTTCCATGTTTACAGATTGCTGTGTAGGTATTTCCATGTTTATAGAGATAGTGGTGTAGATATTTCCATGTTCACACAGATAGCTATGTAGATATTTCCATGTTTACGCAGATAGCGTTGTAGTTATTTCCATGTTTATACAGATAGCAGTGTACATATTTCCATGCTTATACAGATATCGGTGTAGATGTTTCCATGCTTATACAGATAGCAGTGGAGATATATCCATGTTTATACAGAAAGCTGTGGAGATATTTCCATGTTTATACAGATGGCGGTGTAGATCTTTCCATGTTTATAGAGATAGCCATGTAGATATTTCCATGTTTATACAGATAGCAGTGTAGACATTTCCATGTTTATACAGATAGCGGTGTAGATATTTCCATGTTTATACAGATATCGGTGTAGCTATTTCCATGTTTACACAGATGGCGGTGTAGCTATTTCCAAGTTTATGGAGATGGCGGTGTAGATATTTTCATGTTTATAGAGATGGCGGTGTAGATATTTCCATGTTTATAGGGATTGCGGATTAGTTATTTCCATGTTTACAGATTGCTGTGTAGGTATTTCCATGTTTATAGAGATAGCGGTGTAGATATTTCCATGTTCACACAGATAGCTGTGTAGATATTTCCATATTTACACAGATAGCGTTGTAATTATTTCCATGTTTATACAGATAGCGGTGTACATATTTCCATGTTATACAGATATCGGTGTAGATGTATCCATGCTTATACATATAGCAGTGGAGATATATCCATGTTTATAAAGATAGTGGTGTAGATAATTCCATGTTTATAGAGATGGCTGTGTAAATATTTCCATGTTTTTACAGATGTCCGTGTAGATATTTGCATGTTTATACAGATAGTGATGTAAATATTTCCATGTTTTTACAGATTTCTATGTCGGTATTTCCATGTTTATACTGATGGCGGTGTAGATATTTCCTTGTTTACACATATAGCTGTGTAGATATTTCCATGTTTACACAGATAGTGTTACAGATATTTCCATGTTTATACAGATAGCGGTGTAGTTATTTCCATGTTTATAAAGATAGCGGTGTTGATATTTCCAAGTTTATTGAGATATCAGTGGAGATATTTCCATGTTTATGGAGATAGCGATGTAGATATTTCCATGTTTATACAGATAGTGGTGTAGATATTTCCATGTGTATATAGATAGCGGTGTAGATATTTCCATGTTTAAACAGATAGCGGTGTAGATATTTCCATGTTTATACAGATAGTGATGTAGATATTTCCCTGTTTATACAGATGGCGGTGTAGATATTTCCAAGTTTATACAGATAGCGGTGTAGGTACTTCCATGTTTATACAGATAGCGGAGTGGCTATTTCCATGTTTATACAGACAGTGATGTAGATATTTCCATGTTTATACAGATGGCGGTGTAGATATTTCCATGTTTATACAGATGGCGTTGTAGATATTTCCATGTTTATACAGATAGCGTTGTACAGATTTCCATGTTTATACAGATAGCGGTGGAGATATTTCCATGTTTATACAGATAGCTGTGGAGATATTTCCAGGATTATACAGATGGCGGTGTAGATATTTCCAAGTTTATACAGATAGCGGTTTAAATATTTCCATGTTTATTCAGATAGCGGTGTAGATATTTCCATGTTTATAGAGATAGCGGTGAAGGTATTTCCATGTTTATAGAGATAGCGGTGTAGATAATTCCATGTTTATACAGATGGCTGTGTAGATATTTCCTTGTGTATACAGATGGCAGTGTAGATATTTCCATGTGTATACAGATGGAGGTGTAGATAATCCAGGTTTATGCATATGACTGTGTAGATATTTCCATGTTTTTACAGATGGCGGTGTAGATATTTCCATGTTTATACAGATAGCGGTGTGTCTATTTCCATGTTAATACAGATAGTGGTGTAGATATTTCCATGTTTATACAGATGGCTGTGTAGATATTTCCATGTTTATAGAGAAGGAAGTGTAGATATTTCCATGTTTATACAGATAGTGGTTTAGATATTTCCATGTTTATACAGATGACTGTGTAGATATTTCCATGTTTATACAGATGGCGGTGTAGATCTTTCCATGTTTATAGAGATAGCCATGTAGTTATTTCCATGTTTACACAGATAGCAGTGTAGACTTTTCCATGTTTATACAGATAGCGGTGTAGATAATTCCATGTTTATACACATAGCGCTGTAGATATTTCCATGTTTACACAGATGGCGGTGTAGATATTTCCAAGTTTATGGAGATGGCGGTGTAGATATTTTCATGTTTATAGAGATGGCGGTGTAGATATTTCCATGTTTATAGAGATTGCGGTGTAGATATTTCCATGTTTATAGGGATTGCGGATTAGTTATTTCCATGTTTACAGATTGCTGTGTAGGTATTTCCATGTTTATAGAGATAGTGGTGTAGATATTTCCATGTTCACACAGATAGCTATGTAGATATTTCCATGTTTACGCAGATAGCGTTGTAGTTATTTCCATGTTTATACAGATAGCAGTGTACATATTTCCATGCTTATACAGATATCGGTGTAGATGTTTCCATGCTTATACAGATAGCAGTGGAGATATATCCATGTTTATACAGAAAGCTGTGGAGATATTTCCATGTTTATACAGATGGCGGTGTAGATCTTTCCATGTTTATAGAGATAGCCATGTAGATATTTCCATGTTTATACAGATAGCAGTGTAGACATTTCCATGTTTATACAGATAGCGGTGTAGATAATTCCATGTTTATACAGATAGCGGTGTAGATATTTCCATGTTTATACAGATATCGGTGTAGCTATTTCCATGTTTACACAGATGGCGGTGTAGCTATTTCCAAGTTTATGGAGATGGCGGTGTAGATATTTTCATGTTTATAGAGATGGCGGTGTAGATATTTCCATGTTTATAGGGATTGCGGATTAGTTATTTCCATGTTTACAGATTGCTGTGTAGGTATTTCCATGTTTATAGAGATAGCGGTGTAGATATTTCCATGTTCACACAGATAGCTGTGTAGATATTTCCATATTTACACAGATAGCGTTGTAATTATTTCCATGTTTATACAGATAGCGGTGTACATATTTCCATGTTATACAGATATCGGTGTAGATGTATCCATGCTTATACATATAGCAGTGGAGATATATCCATGTTTATACAGATAGTGGTGTAGATAATTCCATGTTTATAGAGATGGCTGTGTAAATATTTCCATGTTTTTACAGATGTCCGTGTAGAGATTTGCATGTTTATACAGATAGTGGTGTAAATATTTCCATGTTTTTACAGATTTCTATGTCGGTATTTCCATGTTTATACTGATGGCGGTGTAGATATTTCCTTGTTTACACATATAGCTGTGTAGATATTTCCATGTTTACACAGATAGTGTTACAGATATTTCCATGTTTATACAGATAGTGGTGTAGATATTTCCATGTGTATATAGATAGCGGTGTAGATATTTCCATGTTTAAACAGATAGCGGTGTAGATATTTCCATGTTTATACAGATAGTGATGTAGATATTTCCCTGTTTATACAGATGGCGGTGTAGATATTTCCAAGTTTATACAGATAGCGGTGTAGGTACTTCCATGTTTATACAGATAGCGGAGTGGCTATTTCCATGTTTATACAGACAGTGATGTAGATATTTCCATGTTTATACAGATGGCGGTGTAGATATTTCCATGTTTATACAGATGGCGTTGTAGATATTTCCATGTTTATACAGATAGCGTTGTACAGATTTCCATGTTTATACAGATAGCGGTGGAGATATTTCCATGTTTATACAGATAGCTGTGGAGATATTTCCAGGATTATACAGATGGCGGTGTAGATATTTCCAAGTTTATACAGATAGCGGTTTAAATATTTCCATGTTTATTCAGATAGCGGTGTAGATATTTCCATGTTTATAGAGATAGCGGTGAAGGTATTTCCATGTTTATAGAGATAGCGGTGTAGATAATTCCATGTTTATACAGATGGCTGTGTAGATATTTCCTTGTGTATACAGATGGCAGTGTAGATATTTCCATGTGTATACAGATGGAGGTGTAGATAATCCAGGTTTATGCATATGACTGTGTAGATATTTCCATGTTTTTACAGATGGCGGTGTAGATATTTCCATGTTTATACAGATAGCGGTGTGTCTATTTCCATGTTAATACAGATAGTGGTGTAGATATTTCCATGTTTATACAGATGGCTGTGTAGATATTTCCATGTTTATAGAGAAGGAAGTGTAGATATTTCCATGTTTATACAGATAGTGGTTTAGATATTTCCATGTTTATACAGATGACTGTGTAGATATTTCCATGTTTATACAGATGGCGGTGTAGATCTTTCCATGTTTATAGAGATAGCCATGTAGTTATTTCCATGTTTACACAGATAGCAGTGTAGACTTTTCCATGTTTATACAGATAGCGGTGTAGATAATTCCATGTTTATACACATAGCGCTGTAGATATTTCCATGTTTACACAGATGGCGGTGTAGATATTTCCAAGTTTATGGAGATGGCGGTGTAGATATTTTCATGTTTATAGAGATGGCGGTGTAGATATTTCCATGTTTATAGAGATTGCGGTGTAGATATTTCCATGTTTATAGGGATTGCGGATTAGTTATTTCCATGTTTACAGATTGCTGTGTAGGTATTTCCATGTTTATAGAGATAGTGGTGTAGATATTTCCATGTTCACACAGATAGCTATGTAGATATTTCCATGTTTACGCAGATAGCGTTGTAGTTATTTCCATGTTTATACAGATAGCAGTGTACATATTTCCATGCTTATAGAGATATCGGTGTAGATGTTTCCATGCTTATACAGATAGCAGTGGAGATATATCCATGTTTATACAGAAAGCTGTGGAGATATTTCCATGTTTATACAGATGGCGGTGTAGATCTTTCCATGTTTATAGAGATAGCCATGTAGATATTTCCATGTTTATACAGATAGCAGTGTAGACATTTCCATGTTTATACAGATAGCGGTGTAGATATTTCCATGTTTATACAGATATCGGTGTAGCTATTTCCATGTTTACACAGATGGCGGTGTAGCTATTTCCAAGTTTATGGAGATGGCGGTGTAGATATTTTCATGTTTATAGAGATGGCGGTGTAGATATTTCCATGTTTATAGGGATTGCGGATTAGTTATTTCCATGTTTACAGATTGCTGTGTAGGTATTTCCATGTTTATAGAGATAGCGGTGTAGATATTTCCATGTTCACACAGATAGCTGTGTAGATATTTCCATATTTACACAGATAGCGTTGTAATTATTTCCATGTTTATACAGATAGCGGTGTACATATTTCCATGTTATACAGATATCGGTGTAGATGTATCCATGCTTATACATATAGCAGTGGAGATATATCCATGTTTATACAGATAGTGGTGTAGATAATTCCATGTTTATAGAGATGGCTGTGTAAATATTTCCATGTTTTTACAGATGTCCGTGTAGAGATTTGCATGTTTATACAGATAGTGGTGTAAATATTTCCATGTTTTTACAGATTTCTATGTCGGTATTTCCATGTTTATACTGATGGCGGTGTAGATATTTCCTTGTTTACACATATAGCTGTGTAGATATTTCCATGTTTACACAGATAGTGTTACAGATATTTCCATGTTTATACAGATAGTGGTGTAGATATTTCCATGTGTATATAGATAGCGGTGTAGATATTTCCATGTTTAAACAGATAGCGGTGTAGATATTTCCATGTTTATACAGATAGTGATGTAGATATTTCCCTGTTTATACAGATGGCGGTGTAGATATTTCCAAGTTTATACAGATAGCGGTGTAGGTACTTCCATGTTTATACAGATAGCGGAGTGGCTATTTCCATGTTTATACAGACAGTGATGTAGATATTTCCATGTTTATACAGATGGCGGTGTAGATATTTCCATGTTTATACAGATGGCGTTGTAGATATTTCCATGTTTATACAGATAGCGTTGTACAGATTTCCATGTTTATACAGATAGCGGTGGAGATATTTCCATGTTTATACAGATAGCTGTGGAGATATTTCCAGGATTATACAGATGGCGGTGTAGATATTTCCAAGTTTATACAGATAGCGGTTTAAATATTTCCATGTTTATTCAGATAGCGGTGTAGATATTTCCATGTTTATAGAGATAGCGGTGAAGGTATTTCCATGTTTATAGAGATAGCGGTGTAGATAATTCCATGTTTATACAGATGGCTGTGTAGATATTTCCTTGTGTATACAGATGGCAGTGTAGATATTTCCATGTGTATACAGATGGAGGTGTAGATAATCCAGGTTTATGCATATGACTGTGTAGATATTTCCATGTTTTTACAGATGGCGGTGTAGATATTTCCATGTTTATACAGATAGCGGTGTGTCTATTTCCATGTTAATACAGATAGTGGTGTAGATATTTCCATGTTTATACAGATGGCTGTGTAGATATTTCCATGTTTATAGAGAAGGAAGTGTAGATATTTCCATGTTTATACAGATAGTGGTTTAGATATTTCCATGTTTATACAGATGACTGTGTAGATATTTCCATGTTTATACAGATGGCGGTGTAGATCTTTCCATGTTTATAGAGATAGCCATGTAGTTATTTCCATGTTTACACAGATAGCAGTGTAGACTTTTCCATGTTTATACAGATAGCGGTGTAGATAATTCCATGTTTATACACATAGCGCTGTAGATATTTCCATGTTTACACAGATGGCGGTGTAGATATTTCCAAGTTTATGGAGATGGCGGTGTAGATATTTTCATGTTTATAGAGATGGCGGTGTAGATATTTCCATGTTTATAGAGATTGCGGTGTAGATATTTCCATGTTTATAGGGATTGCGGATTAGTTATTTCCATGTTTACAGATTGCTGTGTAGGTATTTCCATGTTTATAGAGATAGTGGTGTAGATATTTCCATGTTCACACAGATAGCTATGTAGATATTTCCATGTTTACGCAGATAGCGTTGTAGTTATTTCCATGTTTATACAGATAGCAGTGTACATATTTCCATGCTTATACAGATATCGGTGTAGATGTTTCCATGCTTATACAGATAGCAGTGGAGATATATCCATGTTTATACAGAAAGCTGTGGAGATATTTCCATGTTTATACAGATGGCGGTGTAGATCTTTCCATGTTTATAGAGATAGCCATGTAGATATTTCCATGTTTATACAGATAGCAGTGTAGACATTTCCATGTTTATACAGATAGCGGTGTAGATATTTCCATGTTTATACAGATATCGGTGTAGCTATTTCCATGTTTACACAGATGGCGGTGTAGCTATTTCCAAGTTTATGGAGATGGCGGTGTAGATATTTTCATGTTTATAGAGATGGCGGTGTAGATATTTCCATGTTTATAGGGATTGCGGATTAGTTATTTCCATGTTTACAGATTGCTGTGTAGGTATTTCCATGTTTATAGAGATAGCGGTGTAGATATTTCCATGTTCACACAGATAGCTGTGTAGATATTTCCATATTTACACAGATAGCGTTGTAATTATTTCCATGTTTATACAGATAGCGGTGTACATATTTCCATGTTATACAGATATCGGTGTAGATGTATCCATGCTTATACATATAGCAGTGGAGATATATCCATGTTTATACAGATAGTGGTGTAGATAATTCCATGTTTATAGAGATGGCTGTGTAAATATTTCCATGTTTTTACAGATGTCCGTGTAGAGATTTGCATGTTTATACAGATAGTGGTGTAAATATTTCCATGTTTTTACAGATTTCTATGTCGGTATTTCCATGTTTATACTGATGGCGGTGTAGATATTTCCTTGTTTACACATATAGCTGTGTAGATATTTCCATGTTTACACAGATAGTGTTACAGATATTTCCATGTTTATACAGATAGCGGTGTAGTTATTTCCATGTTTATAAAGATAGCGGTGTTGATATTTCCAAGTTTATTGAGATATCAGTGGAGATATTTTCATGTTTATGGAGATAGCGATGTAGATATTTCCATGTTTATACAGATAGTGGTGTAGATATTTCCATGTGTATATAGATAGCGGTGTAGATATTTCCATGTTTAAACAGATAGCGGTGTAGATATTTCCATGTTTATACAGATAGTGATGTAGATATTTCCCTGTTTATACAGATGGCGGTGTAGATATTTCCAAGTTTATACAGATAGCGGTGTAGGTACTTCCATGTTTATACAGATAGCGGAGTGGCTATTTCCATGTTTATACAGACAGTGATGTAGATATTTCCATGTTTATACAGATGGCGGTGTAGATATTTCCATGTTTATACAGATAGCGTTGTACAGATTTCCATGTTTATACAGACAGCGGTGGAGATATTTCCATGTTTATACAGATAGCTGTGGAGATATTTCCAGGATTATACAGATGGCGGTGTAGATATTTCCAAGTTTATACAGATAGCGGTGTAAATATTTCCATGTTTATTCAGATAGCGGTGTAGATATTTCCATGTTTATAGAGATAGCGGTGAAGGTATTTCCATGTTTATAGAGATAGCGGTGTAGATAATTCCATGTTTATACAGATGGCTGTGTAGATATTTCCTTGTGTATACAGATGGCAGTGTAGATATTTCCATGTGTATACAGATGGAGGTGTAGATAATCCAGGTTTATGCATATGACTGTGTAGATATTTCCATGTTTTTACAGATGGCGGTGTAGATATTTCCATGTTTATACAGATAGCGGTGTGTCTATTTCCATGTTAATACAGATAGTGGTGTAGATATTTCCATGTTTATACAGATGGCTGTGTAGATATTTCCATGTTTATAGAGAAGGAAGTGTAGATATTTCCATGTTTATACAGATAGTGGTTTAGATATTTCCATGTTTATACAGATGACTGTGTAGGTAATTCCATGTTTATACAGATGGCGGTGTAGATCTTTCCATGTTTATAGAGATAGCCATGTAGTTATTTCCATGTTTATGCAGATAGCAGTGTAGACTTTTCCATGTTTATACAGATAGCGGTGCAGATAATTCTATGTTTATACAGATAGCGGTGTGGATATTTCCATGTTTACACAGATGGCGGTATAGATATTTCCAAGTTTATGGAGATGGCGGTGTAGATATTTTCATGTTTATAGAGATGGCGGTGTAGATATTTCCATGTTTATAGAGATTGCGGTGTAGATATTTCCATGTTTATAGGGATTGCGGATTAGTTATTTCCATGTTTACAGATTGCTGTGTAGGTATTTCCATGTTTATAGAGATAGTGGTGTAGATATTTCCATGTTCACACAGATAGCTATGTAGATATTTCCATGTTTACGCAGATAGCGTTGTAGTTATTTCCATGTTTATAAAGATAGCAGTGTACATATTTCCATGCTTATACAGATATCGGTGTAGATGTTTCCATGCTTATACAGATAGCAGTGGAGATATATCCATGTTTATACAGAAAGCTGTGGAGATATTTCCATGTTTATACAGATGGCGGTGTAGATCTTTCCATGTTTATAGAGATAGCCATGTAGATATTTCCATGTTTATACAGATAGCAGTGTAGACATTTCCATGTTTATACAGATAGCGGTGTAGATATTTCCATGTTTATACAGATATCGGTGTAGCTATTTCCATGTTTACACAGATGGCGTTGTAGCTATTTCCAAGTTTATGGAGATGGCGGTGCAGATATTTTCATGTTTATAGAGATGGCGGTGTAGATATTTCCATGTTTATAGGGATTGCGGATTAGTTATTTCCATGTTTACAGATTGCTGTGTAGGTATTTCCATGTTTATAGAGATAGCGGTGTAGATATTTCCATGTTCACACAGATAGCTGTGTAGATATTTCCATATTTACACAGATAGCGTTGTAATTATTTCCATGTTTATACAGATAGCGGTGTACATATTTCCATGTTATACAGATATCGGTGTAGATGTATCTATGCTTATATATATAGCAGTGGAGATACATCCATGTTTATACAGATAGTGGTGTAGATAATTCCATGTTTATAGAGATGGCTGTGTAAATATTTCCATGTTTTTACAGATGTCCGTGTAGATATTTGCATGTTTATACAGATAGTGGTGTAAATATTTCCATGTTTTTACAGATTTCTATGTCGGTATTTCCATGTTTATACTGATGGCGGTGTAGAAATTTCCTTGTTTGCAAAGATAGCTGTGTAGATATTTCCATGTTTACACAGATAGTGTTACAGATATTTCCATGTTTATACAGATAGCGGTGTAGTTATTTCCATGTTTATAAAGATAGCGGTGTAGATATTTCCAAGTTTATTGAGATATCAGTGGAGATATTTCCATGTTTATGGAGATAGCGATGTAGATATTTCCATGTTTATACAGATAGTGGTGTAGATATTTCCATGTGTATATAGATAGCGGTGTAGATATTTCCATGTTTAAACAGATAGCGGTGTAGATATTTCCATGTTTATACAGATAGTGATGTAGATATTTCCCTGTTTATACAGATGGCGGTGTAGATATTTCCAAGTTTATACAGATAGCGGTGTAGGTACTTCCATGTTTATACAGATAGCGGAGTGGCTATTTCCATGTTTATACAGACAGTGATGTAGATATTTCCATGTTTATACAGATGGCGGTGTAGATATTTCCATGTTTATACAGATAGCGTTGTACAGATTTACATGTTTATACAGATAGCGGTGGAGATATTTCCATGTTTATACAGATAGCTGTGGAGATATTTCCAGGATTATACAGATGGCGGTGTAGATATTTCCAAGTTTATACAGATAGCGGTGTAAATATTTCCATGTTTATTCATATAGCGGTGTAGATATTTCCATGTTTATAGAGATAGCGGTGAAGGTATTTCCATGTTTATAGAGATAGCGGTGTAGATAATTCCATGTTTATACAGATGGCTGTGTAGATATTTCCTTGTGTATACAGATGGCAGCATAGATATTTCCATGTGTATACAGATGGAGGTGTAGATAATCCAGGTTTATGCATATGACTGTGTAGATATTTCCATGTTTTTACAGATGGCGGTGTTGATATTTCCATGTTTATACAGATAGCGGTGTGTCTATTTCCATGTTAATACAGATAGTGGTGTAGATATTTCCATGTTTATACAGATGGCTGTGTAGATATTTCCATGTTTATAGAGAAGGAAGTCTAGATATTTCCATGTTTATACAGATAGTGGTTTAGATATTTCCATGTTTATACAGATGACTGTGTAGATATTTCCATGTTTATACAGATGGCGGTGTAGATCTTTCCATGTTTATAGAGATAGCCATGTTGTTATTTCCATGTTTATACAGATAGCAGTGTAGACTTTTCCATGTTTATACAGATAGCGGTGTAGATAATTCCATGTTTATACAGATAGCGGTGTAGATATTTCCATGTTTACACAGATGGCGGTGTAGATATTTCCAAGTTTATGGAGATGGCGGTGTAGATATTTTCATGTTTATAGAGATGGCGGTGTAGATATTTCCATGTTTATAGAGATTGCGTTGTAGTTATTTCCATGTTTATAGGGATTGCGGATTAGTTATTTCCATGTTTACAGATTGCTGTGTAGGTATTTCCATGTTTATAGAGATAGTGGTGTAGATATTTCCATGTTCACACAGATAGCTATGTAGATATTTCCATGTTTACGCAGATAGCGTTGTAGTTATTTCCATGTTTATACAGATAGCAGTGTACATATTTCCATGCTTATACAGATATCGGTGTAGATGTTTCCATGCTTATACAGATAGCAGTGGAGATATATCCATGTTTATACAGAAAGCTGTGGAGATATTTCCATGTTTATACAGATGGCGGTGTAGATCTTTCCATGTTTATAGAGATAGCCATGTAGATATTTCCATGTTTATACAGATAGCAGTGTAGACATTTCCATGTTTATACAGATAGCGGTGTAGATATTTCCATGTTTATACAGATATCGGTGTAGCTATTTCCATGTTTACACAGATGGCGGTGTAGCTATTTCCAAGTTTATGGAGATGGCGGTGTAGATATTTTCATGTTTATAGAGATGGCGGTGTAGATATTTCCATGTTTATAGGGATTGCGGATTAGTTATTTCCATGTTTACAGATTGCTGTGTAGGTATTTCCATGTTTATAGAGATAGCGGTGTAGATATTTCCATGTTCACACAGATAGCTGTGTAGATATTTCCATATTTACACAGATAGCGTTGTAATTATTTCCATGTTTATACAGATAGCGGTGTACATATTTCCATGTTATACAGATATCGGTGTAGATGTAACCATGCTTATACATATAGCAGTGGAGATATATCCATGTTTATACAGATAGTGGTGTAGATAATTCCATGTTTATAGAGATGGCTGTGTAAATATTTCCATGTTTTTACAGATGTCCGTGTAGATATTTGCATGTTTATACAGATAGTGGTGTAAATATTTCCATGTTTTTACAGATTTCTATGTCGGTATTTCCATGTTTATACTGATGGCGGTGTAGATATTTCCTTGTTTACACATATAGCTGTGTAGATATTTCCATGTTTACACAGATAGTGTTACAGATATTTCCATGTTTATACAGATAGCGGTGTAGTTATTTCCAAGTTTATAAAGATAGCGGTGTTGATATTTCCAAGTTTATTGAGATATCAGTGGAGATATTTCCATGTTTATGGAGATAGCGATGTAGATATTTCCATGTTTATACAGATAGTGGTGTAGATATTTCCATGTGTATATAGATAGCGGTGTAGATATTTCCATGTTTAAACAGATAGCGGTGTAGATATTTCCATGTTTATACAGATAGTGATGTAGATATTTCCCTGTTTATACAGATGGCGGTGTAGATATTTCCAAGTTTATACAGATAGCGGTGTAGGTACTTCCATGTTTATACAGATAGCGGAGTGGCTATTTCCATGTTTATACAGACAGTGATGTAGATATTTCCATGTTTATACAGATGGCGGTGTAGATATTTCCAAGTTTATACAGATAGCGGTGTAAATATTTCCATGTTTATTCAGATAGCGGTGTAGATATTTCCATGTTTATAGAGATAGCGGTGAAGGTATTTCCATGTTTATAGAGATAGCGGTGTAGATAATTCCATGTTTATACAGATGGCTGTGTAGATATTTCCTTGTGTATACAGATGGCAGTGTAGATATTTCCATGTGTATACAGATGGAGGTGTAGATAATCCAGGTTTATGCATATGACTGTGTAGATATTTCCATGTTTTTACAGATGGCGGTGTAGATATTTCCATGTTTATACAGATAGCGGTGTGTCTATTTCCATGTTAATACAGATAGTGGTGTAGATATTTCCATGTTTATACAGATGGCTGTGTAGATATTTCCATGTTTATAGAGAAGGAAGTGTAGATATTTCCATGTTTATACAGATAGTGGTTTAGATATTTCCATGTTTATACAGATGACTGTGTAGGTAATTCCATGTTTATACAGATGGCGGTGTAGATCTTTCCATGTTTATAGAGATAGCCATGTAGTTATTTCCATGTTTATGCAGATAGCAGTGTAGACTTTTCCATGTTTATACAGATAGCGGTGTAGATAATTCTATGTTTATACAGATAGCGGTGTGGATATTTCCATGTTTACACAGATGGCGGTATAGATATTTCCAAGTTTATGGAGATGGCGGTGTAGATATTTTCATGTTTATAGAGATGGCGGTGTAGATATTTCCATGTTTATAGAGATGGCGGTGTAGATATTTCCATGTTTATAGGGATTGCGGATTAGTTATTTCCATGTTTACAGATTGCTGTGTAGGTATTTCCATGTTTATAGAGATAGTGGTGTAGATATTTCCATGTTCACACAGATAGCTATGTAGATATTTCCATGTTTACGCAGATAGCGTTGTAGTTATTTCCATGTTTATAAAGATAGCAGTGTACATATTTCCATGCTTATACAGATATCGGTGTAGATGTTTCCATGCTTATACAGATAGCAGTGGAGATATATCCATGTTTATACAGAAAGCTGTGGAGATATTTCCATGTTTATACAGATGGCGGTGTAGATCTTTCCATGTTTATAGAGATAGCCATGTAGATATTTCCATGTTTATACAGATAGCAGTGTAGACATTTCCATGTTTATACAGATAGCGGTGTAGATATTTCCATGTTTATACAGATATCGGTGTAGCTATTTCCATGTTTACACAGATGGCGTTGTAGCTATTTCCAAGTTTATGGAGATGGCGGTGCAGATATTTTCATGTTTATAGAGATGGCGGTGTAGATATTTCCATGTTTATAGGGATTGCGGATTAGTTATTTCCATGTTTACAGATTGCTGTGTAGGTATTTCCATGTTTATAGAGATAGCGGTGTAGATATTTCCATGTTCACACAGATAGCTGTGTAGATATTTCCATATTTACACAGATAGCGTTGTAATTATTTCCATGTTTATACAGATAGCGGTGTACATATTTCCATGTTATACAGATATCGGTGTAGATGTATCTATGCTTATATATATAGCAGTGGAGATACATCCATGTTTATACAGATAGTGGTGTAGATAATTCCATGTTTATAGAGATGGCTGTGTAAATATTTCCATGTTTTTACAGATGTCCGTGTAGATATTTGCATGTTTATACAGATAGTGGTGTAAATATTTCCATGTTTTTACAGATTTCTATGTCGGTATTTCCATGTTTATACTGATGGCGGTGTAGAAATTTCCTTGTTTGCAAAGATAGCTGTGTAGATATTTCCATGTTTACACAGATAGTGTTACAGATATTTCCATGTTTATACAGATAGCGGTGTAGTTATTTCCATGTTTATAAAGATAGCGGTGTAGATATTTCCAAGTTTATTGAGATATCAGTGGAGATATTTCCATGTTTATGGAGATAGCGATGTAGATATTTCCATGTTTATACAGATAGTGGTGTAGATATTTCCATGTGTATATAGATAGCGGTGTAGATATTTCCATGTTTAAACAGATAGCGGTGTAGATATTTCCATGTTTATACAGATAGTGATGTAGATATTTCCCTGTTTATACAGATGGCGGTGTAGATATTTCCAAGTTTATACAGATAGCGGTGTAGGTACTTCCATGTTTATACAGATAGCGGAGTGGCTATTTCCATGTTTATACAGACAGTGATGTAGATATTTCCATGTTTATACAGATGGCGGTGTAGATATTTCCATGTTTATACAGATAGCGTTGTACAGATTTACATGTTTATACAGATAGCGGTGGAGATATTTCCATGTTTATACAGATAGCTGTGGAGATATTTCCAGGATTATACAGATGGCGGTGTAGATATTTCCAAGTTTATACAGATAGCGGTGTAAATATTTCCATGTTTATTCATATAGCGGTGTAGATATTTCCATGTTTATAGAGATAGCGGTGAAGGTATTTCCATGTTTATAGAGATAGCGGTGTAGATAATTCCATGTTTATACAGATGGCTGTGTAGATATTTCCTTGTGTATACAGATGGCAGCATAGATATTTCCATGTGTATACAGATGGAGGTGTAGATAATCCAGGTTTATGCATATGACTGTGTAGATATTTCCATGTTTTTACAGATGGCGGTGTTGATATTTCCATGTTTATACAGATAGCGGTGTGTCTATTTCCATGTTAATACAGATAGTGGTGTAGATATTTCCATGTTTATACAGATGGCTGTGTAGATATTTCCATGTTTATAGAGAAGGAAGTCTAGATATTTCCATGTTTATACAGATAGTGGTTTAGATATTTCCATGTTAATACAGATGACTGTGTAGATATTTCCATGTTTATACAGATGGCGGTGTAGATCTTTCCATGTTTATAGAGATAGCCATGTTGTTATTTCCATGTTTATACAGATAGCAGTGTAGACTTTTCCATGTTTATACAGATAGCGGTGTAGATAATTCCATGTTTATACAGATATCGGTGTAGATATTTCCATGTTTACACAGATGGCGGTGTAGATATTTCCAAGTTTATGGAGATGGCGGTGTAGATATTTTCATGTTTATAGAGATGGCGGTGTAGATATTTCCATGTTTATAGAGATTGCGTTGTAGTTATTTCCATGTTTATAGGGATTGCGGATTAGTTATTTCCATGTTTACAGATTGCTGTGTAGGTATTTCCATGTTTATAGAGATAGTGGTGTAGATATTTCCATGTTCACACAGATAGCTATGTAGATATTTCCATGTTTACGCAGATAGCGTTGTAGTTATTTCCATGTTTATACAGATAGCAGTGTACATATTTCCATGCTTATACAGATATCGGTGTAGATGTTTCCATGCTTATACAGATAGCAGTGGAGATATATCCATGTTTATACAGAAAGCTGTGGAGATATTTCCATGTTTATACAGATGGCGGTGTAGATCTTTCCATGTTTATAGAGATAGCCATGTAGATATTTCCATGTTTATACAGATAGCAGTGTAGACATTTCCATGTTTATACAGATAGCGGTGTAGATATTTCCATGTTTATACAGATATCGGTGTAGCTATTTCCATGTTTACACAGATGGCGGTGTAGCTATTTCCAAGTTTATGGAGATGGCGGTGTAGATATTTTCATGTTTATAGAGATGGCGGTGTAGATATTTCCATGTTTATAGGGATTGCGGATTAGTTATTTCCATGTTTACAGATTGCTGTGTAGGTATTTCCATGTTTATAGAGATAGCGGTGTAGATATTTCCATGTTCACACAGATAGCTGTGTAGATATTTCCATATTTACACAGATAGCGTTGTAATTATTTCCATGGTTATACAGATAGCGGTGTACATATTTCCATGTTATACAGATATCGGTGTAGATGTAACCATGCTTATACATATAGCAGTGGAGATATATCCATGTTTATACAGATAGTGGTGTAGATAATTCCATGTTTATAGAGATGGCTGTGTAAATATTTCCATGTTTTTACAGATGTCCGTGTAGATATTTGCATGTTTATACAGATAGTGGTGTAAATATTTCCATGTTTTTACAGATTTCTATGTCGGTATTTCCATGTTTATACTGATGGCGGTGTAGATATTTCCTTGTTTACACATATAGCTGTGTAGATATTTCCATGTTTACACAGATAGTGTTACAGATATTTCCATGTTTATACAGATAGCGGTGTAGTTATTTCCATGTTTATAAAGATAGCGGTGTTGATATTTCCAAGTTTATTGAGATATCAGTGGAGATATTTCCATGTTTATGGAGATAGCGATGTAGATATTTCCATGTTTATACAGATAGTGGTGTAGATATTTCCATGTGTATATAGATAGCGGTGTAGATATTTCCATGTTTAAACAGATAGCGGTGTAGATATTTCCATGTTTATACAGATAGTGATGTAGATATTTCCCTGTTTATACAGATGGCGGTGTAGATATTTCCAAGTTTATACAGATAGCGGTGTAGGTACTTCCATGTTTATACAGATAGCGGAGTGGCTATTTCCATGTTTATACAGACAGTGATGTAGATATTTCCATGTTTATACAGATGGCGGTGTAGATATTTCCATGTTTATACAGATGGCGTTGTAGATATTTCCATGTTTATACAGATAGCGTTGTACAGATTTCCATGTTTATACAGATAGCGGTGGAGATATTTCCATGTTTATACAGATAGCTGTGGAGATATTTCCAGGATTATACAGATGGCGGTGTAGATATTTCCAAGTTTATACAGATAGCGGTTTAAATATTTCCATGTTTATTCAGATAGCGGTGTAGATATTTCCATGTTTATAGAGATAGCAGTGAAGGTATTTCCATGTTTATAGAGATAGCGGTGTAGATAATTCCATGTTTATACAGATGGCTGTGTAGATATTTCCTTGTGTATACAGATGGCAGTGTAGATATTTCCATGTGTATACAGATGGAGGTGTAGATAATCCAGGTTTATGCATATGACTGTGTAGATATTTCCATGTTTTTACAGATGGCGGTGTAGATATTTCCATGTTTATACAGATAGCGGTGTGTCTATTTCCATGTTAATACAGATAGTGGTGTAGGTATTTCCATGTTTATACAGATGGCTGTGTAGATATTTCCATGTTTATAGAGAAGGAAGTGTAGATATTTCCATGTTTATACAGATAGTGGTTTAGATATTTCCATGTTTATACAGATGACTGTGTAGATATTTCCATGTTTATACAGATGGCGGTGTAGATCTTTCCATGTTTATAGAGATAGCCATGTAGTTATTTCCATGTTTACACAGATAGCAGTGTAGACTTTTCCATGTTTATACAGATAGCGGTGTAGATAATTCCATGTTTATACACATAGCGCTGTAGATATTTCCATGTTTATACACATAGCGCTGTAGATATTTCCATGTTTACACAGATGGCGGTGTAGATATTTCCAAGTTTATGGAGATGGCGGTGTAGATATTTTCATGTTTATAGAGATGGCGGTGTAGATATTTCCATGTTTATAGAGATTGCGGTGTAGATATTTCCATGTTTATAGGGATTGCGGATTAGTTATTTCCATGTTTACAGATTGCTGTGTAGGTATTTCCATGTTTATAGAGATAGTGGTGTAGATATTTCCATGTTCACACAGATAGCTATGTAGATATTTCCATGTTTACGCAGATAGCGTTGTAGTTATTTCCATGTTTATACAGATAGCAGTGTACATATTTCCATGCTTATACAGATATCGGTGTAGATGTTTCCATGCTTATACAGATAGCAGTGGAGATATATCCATGTTTATACAGAAAGCTGTGGAGATATTTCCATGTTTATACAGATGGCGGTGTAGATCTTTCCATGTTTATAGAGATAGCCATGTAGATATTTCCATGTTTATACAGATAGCAGTGTAGACATTTCCATGTTTATACAGATAGCGGTGTAGATATTTCCATGTTTATACAGATATCGGTGTAGCTATTTCCATGTTTACACAGATGGCGGTGTAGCTATTTCCAAGTTTATGGAGATGGCGTTGTAGATATTTTCATGTTTATAGAGATGGCGGTGTAGATATTTCCATGTTTATAGGGATTGCGGATTAGTTATTTCCATGTTTACAGATTGCTGTGTAGGTATTTCCATGTTTATAGAGATAGCGGTGTAGATATTTCCATGTTCACACAGATAGCTGTGTAGATATTTCCATATATACACAGATAGCGTTGTAATTATTTCCATGTTTATACAGATAGCGGTGTACATATTTCCATGTTATACAGATATCGGTGTAGATGTATCCATGCTTATACATATAGCAGTGGAGATATATCCATGTTTATACAGATAGTGGTGTAGATAATTCCATGTTTATAGAGATGGCTGTGTAAATATTTCCATGTTTTTACAGATGTCCGTGTAGAGATTTGCATGTTTATACAGATAGTGGTGTAAATATTTCCATGTTTTTACAGATTTCTATGTCGGTATTTCCATGTTTATACTGATGGCGGTGTAGATATTTCCTTGTTTACACATATAGCTGTGTAGATATTTCCATGTTTACACAGATAGTGTTACAGATATTTCCATGTTTATACAGATAGCGGTGTAGTTATTTCCATGTTTATAAAGATAGCGGTGTTGGTATTTCCAAGTTTATTGAGATATCAGTGGAGATATTTCCATGTTTATGGAGATAGCGATGTAGATATTTCCATGTTTATACAGATAGTGGTGTAGATATTTCCATGTGTATATAGATAGCGGTGTAGATATTTCCATGTTTAAACAGATAGCGGTGTAGATATTTCCATGTTTATACAGATAGTGATGTAGATATTTCCCTGTTTATACAGATGGCGGTGTAGATATTTCCAAGTTTATACAGATAGCGGTGTAGGTACTTCCATGTTTATACAGATAGCGGAGTGGCTATTTCCATGTTTATACAGACAGTGATGTAGATATTTCCATGTTTATACAGATGGCGGTGTAGATATTTCCATGTTTATACAGATAGCGTTGTACAGATTTCCATGTTTATACAGACAGCGGTGGAGATATTTCCATGTTTATACAGATAGCTGTGGAGATATTTCCAGGATTATACAGATGGCGGTGTAGATATTTCCAAGTTTGTACAGATAGCGGTGTAAATATTTCCATGTTTATTCAGATAGCGGTGTAGATATTTCCATGTTTATAGAGATAGCGGTGAAGGTATTTCCATGTTTATAGAGATAGCGGTGTAGATAATTCCATGTTTATACAGATGGCTGTGTAGATATTTCCTTGTGTATACAGATGGCAGTGTAGATATTTCCATGTGTATACAGATGGAGGTGTAGATAATCCAGGTTTATGCATATGAATGTGTAGATATTTCCATGTTTTTACAGATGGCGGTGTAGATATTTCCATGTTTATACAGATAGCGGTGTGTCTATTTCCATGTTAATACAGATAGTGGTGTAGATATTTCCATGTTTATACAGATGGCTGTGTAGATATTTCCATGTTTATAGAGAAGGAAGTGTAGATATTTCCATGTTTATACAGATAGTGGTTTAGATATTTCCATGTTTATACAGATGAGTGTGTAGGTAATTCCATGTTTATACAGATGGCGGTGTAGATCTTTCCATGTTTATAGAGATAGCCATGTAGTTATTTCCATGTTTATGCAGATAGCAGTGTAGACTTTTCCATGTTTATACAGATAGCGGTGTAGATAATTCTACGTTTATACAGATAGCGGTGTGGATATTTCCATGTTTACACAGATGGCGGTATAGATATTTCCAAGTATATGGAGATGGCGGTATAGATATTTCCAAGTTTATGGAGATGGCGGTGTAGATATTTTCATGTTTATAGAGATGGCGGTGTAGATATTTCCATGTTTATAGAGATGGCGGTGTAGATATTTCCATGTTTATAGGGATTGCGGATTAGTTATTTCCATGTTTACAGATTGCTGTGTAGGTATTTCCATGTTTATAGAGATAGTGGTGTAGATATTTCCATGTTCACACAGATAGCTATGTACATATTTCCATGTTTACGCAGATAGCGTTGTAGATATTTCCATGTTTATACAGATAGCAGTGTACATATTTCCATGTTTATACAGATATCGGTGTAGATGTTTCCATGCTTATACAGATAGCAGTGGAGATATATCCATGTTTATACAGAAAGCTGTGGAGATATTTCCATGTTTATACAGATGGCGGTGTAGATCTTTCCATGTTTATAGAGATAGCCATGTAGATATTTCCATGTTTATACAGATAGCAGTGTAGACATTTCCATGTTTATACAGATAGCGGTGTAGATAATTCCATGTTTATACAGATAGCGGTGTAGATATTTCCATGTTTACACAGATGGCGGTGTAGATATTTCCAAGTTTATGGAGATGGCGGTGTAGATATTTTCATGTTTATAGAGATGGCGGTGTAGATATTTCCATGTTTATAGAGATTGCGGTGTAGATATTTCCATGTTTATAGGGATTGCGGATTAGTTATTTCCATGTTTACAGATTGCTGTGTAGGTATTTCCATGTTTATAGAGATAGTGGTGTAGATATTTCCATGTTCACACAGATAGCTATGTAGATATTTCCATGTTTACGCAGATAGCGTTGTAGTTATTTCCATGTTTATAAAGATAGCAGTGTACATATTTCCATGCTTATACAGATATCGGTGTAGATGTTTCCATGCTTATACAGATAGCAGTGGAGATATATCCATGTTTATACAGAAAGCTGTGGAGATATTTCCATGTTTATACAGATGGCGGTGTAGATCTTTCCATGTTTATAGAGATAGCCATGTAGATATTTCCATGTTTATACAGATAGCAGTGTAGACATTTCCATGTTTATACAGATAGCGGTGTAGATATTTCCATGTTTATACAGATATCGGTGTAGCTATTTCCATGTTTACACAGATGGCGTTGTAGCTATTTCCAAGTTTATGGAGATGGCGGTGCAGATATTTTCATGTTTATAGAGATGGCGGTGTAGATATTTCCATGTTTATAGGGATTGCGGATTAGTTATTTCCATGTTTACAGATTGCTGTGTAGGTATTTCCATGTTTATAGAGATAGCGGTGTAGATATTTCCATGTTCACACAGATAGCTGTGTAGATATTTCCATATTTACACAGATAGCGTTGTAATTATTTCCATGTTTATACAGATAGCGGTGTACATATTTCCATGTTATACAGATATCGGTGTAGATGTATCTATGCTTATATATATAGCAGTGGAGATACATCCATGTTTATACAGATAGTGGTGTAGATAATTCCATGTTTATAGAGATGGCTGTGTAAATATTTCCATGTTTTTACAGATGTCCGTGTAGATATTTGCATGTTTATACAGATAGTGGTGTAAATATTTCCATGTTTTTACAGATTTCTATGTCGGTATTTCCATGTTTATACTGATGGCGGTGTAGAAATTTCCTTCTTTGCAAAGATAGCTGTGTAGATATTTCCATGTTTACACAGATAGTGTTACAGATATTTCCATGTTTATACAGATAGCGGTGTAGTTATTTCCATGTTTATAAAGATAGCGGTGTAGATATTTCCAAGTTTATTGAGATATCAGTGGAGATATTTCCATGTTTATGGAGATAGCGATGTAGATATTTCCATGTTTATACAGATAGTGGTGTAGATATTTCCATGTGTATATAGATAGCGGTGTAGATATTTCCATGTTTAAACAGATAGCGGTGTAGATATTTCCATGTTTATACAGATAGTGATGTAGATATTTCCCTGTTTATACAGATGGCGGTGTAGATATTTCCAAGTTTATACAGATAGCGGTGTAGGTACTTCCATGTTTATACAGATAGCGGAGTGGCTATTTCCATGTTTATACAGACAGTGATGTAGATATTTCCATGTTTATACAGATGGCGGTGTAGATATTTCCATGTTTATACAGATAGCGTTGTACAGATTTACATGTTTATACAGATAGCGGTGGAGATATTTCCATGTTTATACAGATAGCTGTGGAGATATTTCCAGGATTATACAGATGGCGGTGTAGATATTTCCAAGTTTATACAGATAGCGGTGTAAATATTTCCATGTTTATTCATATAGCGGTGTAGATATTTCCATGTTTATAGAGATAGCGGTGAAAGTATTTCCATGTTTATAGAGATAGCGGTGTAGATAATTCCATGTTTATACAGATGGCTGTGTAGATATTTCCTTGTGTATACAGATGGCAGCGTAGATATTTCCATGTGTATACAGATGGAGGTGTAGATAATCCAGGTTTATGCATATGACTGTGTAGATATTTCCATGTTTTTACAGATGGCGGTGTTGATATTTCCATGTTTATACAGATAGCGGTGTGTCTATTTCCATGTTAATACAGATAGTGGTGTAGATATTTCCATGTTTATACAGATGGCTGTGTAGATATTTCCATGTTTATAGAGAAGGAAGTCTAGATATTTCCATGTTTATACAGATAGTGGTTTAGATATTTCCATGTTTATACAGATGACTGTGTAGTTATTTCCATGTTTATACAGATGGCGGTGTAGATCTTTCCATGTTTATAGAGATAGCCATGTTGTTATTTCCATGTTTATACAGATAGCAGTGTAGACTTTTCCATGTTTATACAGATAGCGGTGTAGATAATTCCATGTTTATACAGATAGCGGTGTAGATATTTCCATGTTTACACAGATGGCGGTGTAGATATTTCCAAGTTTATGGAGATGGCGGTGTAGATATTTTCATGTTTATAGAGATGGCGGTGTAGATATTTCCATGTTTATAGAGATTGCGTTGTAGTTATTTCCATGTTTATAGGGATTGCGGATTAGTTATTTCCATGTTTACAGATTGCTGTGTAGGTATTTCCATGTTTATAGAGATAGTGGTGTAGATATTTCCATGTTCACACAGATAGCTATGTAGATATTTCCATGTTTACGCAGATAGCGTTGTAGTTATTTCCATGTTTATACAGATAGCAGTGTACATATTTCCATGCTTATACAGATATCGGTGTAGATGTTTCCATGCTTATACAGATAGCAGTGGAGATATATCCATGTTTATACAGAAAGCTCTGGAGATATTTCCATGTTTATACAGATGGCGGTGTAGATCTTTCCATGTTTATAGAGATAGCCATGTAGATATTTCCATGTTTATACAGATAGCAGTGTAGACATTTCCATGTTTATACAGATAGCGGTGTAGATATTTCCATGTTTATACAGATATCGGTGTAGCTATTTCCATGTTTACACAGATGGCGGTGTAGCTATTTCCAAGTTTATGGAGATGGCGGTGTAGATATTTTCATGTTTATAGAGATGGCGGTGTAGATATTTCCATGTTTATAGGGATTGCGGATTAGTTATTTCCATGTTTACAGATTGCTGTGTAGGTATTTCCATGTTTATAGAGATAGCGGTGTAGATATTTCCATGTTCACACAGATAGCTGTGTAGATATTTCCATATTTACACAGATAGCGTTGTAATTATTTCCATGTTTATACAGATAGCGGTGTACATATTTCCATGTTATACAGATATCGGTGTAGATGTATCCATGCTTATACATATAGCAGTGGAGATATATCCATGTTTATACAGATAGTGGTGTAGATAATTCCATGTTTATAGAGATGGCTGTGTAAATATTTCCATGTTTTTACAGATGTCCGTGTAGATATTTGCATGTTTATACAGATAGTGGTGTAAATATTTCCATGTTTTTACAGATTTCTATGTCGGTATTTCCATGTTTATACTGATGGCGGTGTAGATATTTCCTTGTTTACACATATAGCTGTGTAGATATTTCCATGTTTACACAGATAGTGTTACAGATATTTCCATGTTTATACAGATAGCGGTGTAGTTATTTCCATGTTTATAAAGATAGCGGTGTTGATATTTCCAAGTTTATTGAGATATCAGTGGAGATATTTCCATGTTTATGGAGATAGCGATGTAGATATTTCCATGTTTATACAGATAGTGGTGTAGATATTTCCATGTGTATATAGATAGCGGTGTAGATATTTCCATGTTTAAACAGATAGCGGTGTAGATATTTCCATGTTTATACAGATAGTGATGTAGATATTTCCCTGTTTATACAGATGGCGGTGTAGATATTTCCAAGTTTATACAGATAGCGGTGTAGGTACTTCCATGTTTATACAGATAGCGGAGTGGCTATTTCCATGTTTATACAGACAGTGATGTAGATATTTCCATGTTTATACAGATGGCGGTGTAGATATTTCCATGTTTATACAGATGGCGTTGTAGATATTTCCATGTTTATACAGATAGCGTTGTACAGATTTCCATGTTTATACAGATAGCGGTGGAGATATTTCCATGTTTATACAGATAGCTGTGGAGATATTTCCAGGATTATACAGATGGCGGTGTAGATATTTCCAAGTTTATACAGATAGCGGTTTAAATATTTCCATGTTTATTCAGATAGCGGTGTAGATATTTCCATGTTTATAGAGATAGCGGTGAAGGTATTTCCATGTTTATAGAGATAGCGGTGTAGATAATTCCATGTTTATACAGATGGCTGTGTAGATATTTCCTTGTGTATACAGATGGCAGTGTAGATATTTCCATGTGTATACAGATGGAGGTGTAGATAATCCAGGTTTATGCATATGACTGTGTAGATATTTCCATGTTTTTACAGATGGCGGTGTAGATATTTCCATGTTTATACAGATAGCGGTGTGTCTATTTCCATGTTAATACAGATAGTGGTGTAGATATTTCCATGTTTATACAGATGGCTGTGTAGATATTTCCATGTTTATAGAGAAGGAAGTGTAGATATTTCCATGTTTATACAGATAGTGGTTTAGATATTTCCATGTTTATACAGATGACTGTGTAGATATTTCCATGTTTATACAGATGGCGGTGTAGATCTTTCCATGTTTATAGAGATAGCCATGTAGTTATTTCCATGTTTACACAGATAGCAGTGTAGACTTTTCCATGTTTATACAGATAGCGGTGTAGATAATTCCATGTTTATACACATAGCGCTGTAGATATTTCCATGTTTACACAGATGGCGGTGTAGATATTTCCTAGTTTATGGAGATGGCGGTGTAGATATTTTCATGTTTATAGAGATGGCGGTGTAGATATTTCCATGTTTATAGAGATTGCGGTGTAGATATTTCCATGTTTATAGGGATTGCGGATTAGTTATTTCCATGTTTACAGATTGCTGTGTAGGTATTTCCATGTTTATAGAGATAGTGGTGTAGATATTTCCATGTTCACACAGATAGCTATGTAGATATTTCCATGTTTACGCAGATAGCGTTGTAGTTATTTCCATGTTTATACAGATAGCAGTGTACATATTTCCATGCTTATACAGATATCGGTGTAGATGTTTCCATGCTTATACAGATAGCAGTGGAGATATATCCATGTTTATACAGAAAGCTGTGGAGATATTTCCATGTTTATACAGATGGCGGTGTAGATCTTTCCATGTTTATAGAGATAGCCATGTAGATATTTCCATGTTTATACAGATAGCAGTGTAGACATTTCCATGTTTATACAGATAGCGGTGTAGATATTTCCATGTTTATACAGATATCGGTGTAGCTATTTCCATGTTTACACAGATGGCGGTGTAGCTATTTCCAAGTTTATGGAGATGGCGGTGTAGATATTTTCATGTTTATAGAGATGGCGGTGTAGATATTTCCATGTTTATAGGGATTGCGGATTAGTTATTTCCATGTTTACAGATTGCTGTGTAGGTATTTCCATGTTTATAGAGATAGCGGTGTAGATATTTCCATGTTCACACAGATAGCTGTGTAGATATTTCCATATTTACACAGATAGCGTTGTAATTATTTCCATGTTTATACAGATAGCGGTGTACATATTTCCATGTTATACAGATATCGGTGTAGATGTATCCATGCTTATACATATAGCAGTGGAGATATATCCATGTTTATACAGATAGTGGTGTAGATAATTCCATGTTTATAGAGATGGCTGTGTAAATATTTCCATGTTTTTACAGATGTCCATGTAGAGATTTGCATGTTTATACAGATAGTGGTGTAAATATTTCCATGTTTTTACAGATTTCTATGTCGGTATTTCCATGTTTATACTGATGGCGGCGTAGATATTTCCTTGTTTACACATATAGCTGTGTAGATATTTCCATGTTTACACAGATAGTGTTACAGATATTTCCATGTTTATACAGATAGCGGTGTAGTTATTTCCATGTTTATAAAGATAGCGGTGTTGATATTTCCAAGTTTATTGAGATATCAGTGGAGATATTTCCATGTTTATGGAGATAGCGATGTAGATATTTCCATGTTTATACAGATAGTGGTGTAGATATTTCCATGTGTATATAGATAGCGGTGTAGATATTTCCATGTTTAAACAGATAGCGGTGTAGATATTTCCATGTTTATACAGATAGTGATGTAGATATTTCCCTGTTTATACAGATGGCGGTGTAGATATTTCCAAGTTTATACAGATAGCGGTGTAGGTACTTCCATGTTTATACAGATAGCGGAGTGGCTATTTCCATGTTTATACAGACAGTGATGTAGATATTTCCATGTTTATACAGATGGCGGTGTAGATATTTCCATGTTTATACAGATAGCGTTGTACAGATTTCCATGTTTATACAGATAGCGGTGGAGATATTTCCATGTTTATACAGATAGCTGTGGAGATATTTCCAGGATTATACAGATGGCGGTGTAGATATTTCCAAGTTTATACAGATAGCGGTGTAAATATTTCCATGTTTATTCAGATAGCGGTGTAGATATTTCCATGTTTATAGAGATAGCGGTGAAGGTATTTCCATGTTTATAGAGATAGCGGTGTAGATAATTCCATGTTTATACAGATGGCTGTGTAGATATTTCCTTGTGTATACAGATGGCAGTGTAGATATTTCCATGTGTATACAGATGGAGGTGTAGATAATCCAGGTTTATGCATATGACTGTGTAGATATTTCCATGTTTTTACAGATGGCGGTGTAGATATTTCCATGTTTATACAGATAGCGGTGTGTCTATTTCCATGTTAATACAGATAGTGGTGTAGATATTTCCATGTTTATACAGATGGCTGTGTAGATATTTCCATGTTTATAGAGAAGGAAGTGTAGATATTTCCATGTTTATACAGATAGTGGTTTAGATATTTCCATGTTTATACAGATGACTGTGTAGGTAATTCCATGTTTATACAGATGGCGGTGTAGATCTTTCCATGTTTATAGAGATAGCCATGTAGTTATTTCCATGTTTATACAGATAGCAGTGTAGACTTTTCCATGTTTATACAGATAGCGGTGTAGATAATTCTATGTTTATACAGATAGCGGTGTGGATATTTCCATGTTTACACAGATGGCGGTATAGATATTTCCAAGTTTATGGAGATGGCGGTGTAGATATTTTCATGTTTATAGAGATGGCGGTGTAGATATTTCCATGTTTATAGAGATGGCGGTGTAGATATTTCCATGTTTATAGGGATTGCGGATTAGTTATTTCCATGTTTACAGATTGCTGTGTAGGTATTTCCATGTTTATAGAGATAGTGGTGTAGATATTTCCATGTTCACACAGATAGCTATGTACATATTTCCATGTTTACGCAGATAGCGTTGTAGATATTTCCATGTTTATACAGATAGCAGTGTACATATTTCCATGTTTATACAGATATCGGTGTAGATGTTTCCATGCTTATACAGATAGCAGTGGAGATATATCCATGTTTATACAGAAAGCTGTGGAGATATTTCCATGTTTATACAGATGGCGGTGTAGATCTTTCCATGTTTATAGAGATAGCCATGTAGATATTTCCATGTTTATACAGATAGCAGTGTAGACATTTCCATGTTTATACAGATAGCGGTGTAGATAATTCCATGTTTATACAGATAGCGGTGTAGATATTTCCATGTTTACACAGATGGCGGTGTAGATATTTCCAAGTTTATGGAGATGGCGGTGTAGATATTTTCATGTTTATAGAGATGGCGGTGTAGATATTTCCATGTTTATAGAGATTGCGGTGTAGATATTTCCATGTTTATAGGGATTGCGGATTAGTTATTTCCATGTTTACAGATTGCTGTGTAGGTATTTCCATGTTTATAGAGATAGTGGTGTAGATATTTCCATGTTCACACAGATAGCTATGTAGATATTTCCATGTTTACGCAGATAGCGTTGTAGTTATTTCCATGTTTATAAAGATAGCAGTGTACATATTTCCATGCTTATACAGATATCGGTGTAGATGTTTCCATGCTTATACAGATAGCAGTGGAGATATATCCATGTTTATACAGAAAGCTGTGGAGATATTTCCATGTTTATACAGATGGCGGTGTAGATCTTTCCATGTTTATAGAGATAGCCATGTAGATATTTCCATGTTTATACAGATAGCAGTGTAGACATTTCCATGTTTATACAGATAGCGGTGTAGATATTTCCATGTTTATACAGATATCGGTGTAGCTATTTCCATGTTTACACAGATGGCGTTGTAGCTATTTCCAAGTTTATGGAGATGGCGGTGCAGATATTTTCATGTTTATAGAGATGGCGGTGTAGATATTTCCATGTTTATAGGGATTGCGGATTAGTTATTTCCATGTTTACAGATTGCTGTGTAGGTATTTCCATGTTTATAGAGATAGCGGTGTAGATATTTCCATGTTCACACAGATAGCTGTGTAGATATTTCCATATTTACACAGATAGCGTTGTAATTATTTCCATGTTTATACAGATAGCGGTGTACATATTTCCATGTTATACAGATATCGGTGTAGATGTATCTATGCTTATATATATAGCAGTGGAGATACATCCATGTTTATACAGATAGTGGTGTAGATAATTCCATGTTTATAGAGATGGCTGTGTAAATATTTCCATGTTTTTACAGATGTCCGTGTAGATATTTGCATGTTTATACAGATAGTGGTGTAAATATTTCCATGTTTTTACAGATTTCTATGTCGGTATTTCCATGTTTATACTGATGGCGGTGTAGAAATTTCCTTGTTTGCAAAGATAGCTGTGTAGATATTTCCATGTTTACACAGATAGTGTTACAGATATTTCCATGTTTATACAGATAGCGGTGTAGTTATTTCCATGTTTATAAAGATAGCGGTGTAGATATTTCCAAGTTTATTGAGATATCAGTGGAGATATTTCCATGTTTATGGAGATAGCGATGTAGATATTTCCATGTTTATACAGATAGTGGTGTAGATATTTCCATGTGTATATAGATAGCGGTGTAGATATTTCCATGTTTAAACAGATAGCGGTGTAGATATTTCCATGTTTATACAGATAGTGATGTAGATATTTCCCTGTTTATACAGATGGCGGTGTAGATATTTCCAAGTTTATACAGATAGCGGTGTAGGTACTTCCATGTTTATACAGATAGCGGAGTGGCTATTTCCATGTTTATACAGACAGTGATGTAGATATTTCCATGTTTATACAGATGGCGGTGTAGATATTTCCATGTTTATACAGATAGCGTTGTACAGATTTACATGTTTATACAGATAGCGGTGGAGATATTTCCATGTTTATACAGATAGCTGTGGAGATATTTCCAGGATTATACAGATGGCGGTGTAGATATTTCCAAGTTTATACAGATAGCGGTGTAAATATTTCCATGTTTATTCATATAGCGGTGTAGATATTTCCATGTTTATAGAGATAGCGGTGAAGGTATTTCCATGTTTATAGAGATAGCGGTGTAGATAATTCCATGTTTATACAGATGGCTGTGTAGATATTTCCTTGTGTATACAGATGGCAGTGTAGATATTTCCATGTGTATACAGATGGAGGTGTAGATAATCCAGGTTTATGCATATGACTGTGTAGATATTTCCATGTTTTTACAGATGGCGGTGTAGATATTTCCATGTTTATACAGATAGCGGTGTGTCTATTTCCATGTTAATACAGATAGTGGTGTAGATATTTCCATGTTTATACAGATGGCTGTGTAGATATTTCCATGTTTATAGAGAAGGAAGTGTAGATATTTCCATGTTTATACAGATAGTGGTTTAGATATTTCCATGTTTATACAGATGACTGTGTCGGTATTTCCATGTTTATACAGATGGCGGTGTAGATCTTTCCATGTTTATAGAGATAGCCATGTAGTTATTTCCATGTTTATACAGATAGGAGTGTAGACTTTTCCATGTTTATACAGATAGCGGTGTAGATAATTCTATGTTTATACAGATAGCGGTGTAGATATTTCCATGTTTACACAGATGGCGGTGTAGATATTTCCAAGTTTATGGATATGGCGGTGTAGATATTTTCATGTTTATAGAGATGGCGGTGTAGATATTTCCATGTTTATAGAGATTGCGGTGTAGATATTTCCATGTTTATAGGGATTGCGGATTAGTTATTTCCATGTTTACAGATTGCTGTGTAGGTATTTCCATGTTTATAGAGATAGTGGTGTAGATATTTCCATGTTCACACAGTTAGCTATGTACATATTTCCATGTTTACGCAGATAGCGTTGTAGTTATTTCCATGTTTATACAGATAGCAGTGTACATATTTCCATGTTTATACAGATATCGGTGTAGATGTTTCCATGCTTATACAGATAGCAGTGGAGATATATCCATGTTTATACAGAAAGCTGTGGAGATATTTCCATGTTTATACAGATGGCGGTGTAGATCTTTCCATGTTTATAGAGATAGCCATGTAGATATTTCCATGTTTATACAGATAGCAGTGTAGACATTTCCATGTTTATACAGATAGCGGTGTAGATAATTCCATGTTTATACAGATAGCGGTGTAGATATTTCCATGTTTACACAGATGGCGGTGTAGATATTTCCAAGTTTATGGAGATGGCGGTGTAGATATTTTCATGTTTATAGAGATGGTGGTGTAGATATTTCCATGTTTATAGAGATTGCGGTGTGGATATTTCCATGTTTATAGGGATTGCGGATTAGTTATTTCCATGTTTACAGATTGCTGTGTAGGTATTTCCATGTTTATAGAGATAGTGGTGTAGATATTTCCATGTTCACACAGATAGCTATGTAGATATTTCCATGTTTACGCAGATAGCGTTGTAGTTATTTCCATGTTTATACAGATAGCAGTGTACATATTTCCATGCTTATACAGATATCGGTGTAGATGTTTCCATGCTTATACAGATAGCAGTGGAGATATATCCATGTTTATACAGAAAGCTGTGGAGATATTTCCATGTTTATACAGATGGCGGTGTAGATCTTTCCATGTTTATAGAGATAGCCATGTAGATATTTCCATGTTTATACAGATAGCAGTGTAGACATTTCCATGTTTATACAGATAGCGGTGTAGATATTTCCATGTTTATACAGATATCGGTGTAGCTATTTCCATGTTTACACAGATGGCGGTGTAGCTATTTCCAAGTTTATGGAGATGGCGGTGTAGATATTTTCATGTATATAGAGATGGCGGTGTAGATATTTCCATGTTTATAGGGATTGCGGATTAGTTATTTCCATGTTTACAGATTGCTGTGTAGGTATTTCCATGTTTATAGAGATAGCGGTGTAGATATTTCCATGTTCACACAGATAGCTGTGTAGATATTTCCATATTTACACAGATAGCGTTGTAATTATTTCCATGTTTATACAGATAGCGGTGTACATATTTCCATGTTATACAGATATCGGTGTAGATGTATCCATGCTTATACATATAGCAGTGGAGATATATCCATGTTTATACAGATAGTGGTGTAGATAATTCCATGTTTATAGAGATGGCTGTGTAAATATTTCCATGTTTTTACAGATGTCCGTGTAGATATTTGCATGTTTATACAGATAGTGGTGTAAATATTTCCATGTTTTTACAGATTTCTATGTCAGTATTTCCATGTTTATACTGATGGCGGTGTAGATATTTCCTTGTTTACACAGATAGCTGTGTAGATATTTCCATGTTTACACAGATAGTGTTACAGATATTTCCATGTTTATACAGATAGCGGTGTAGTCATTTCCATGTTTAAAAAGATAGCGGTGTAGATATTTCCAAGTTTATTGAGATATCAGTGGAGATATTTCCATGTTTATGGAGATAGCGATGTAGATATTTCCATGTTTATACAGATAGTGGTGTAGATATTTCCATGTGTATATAGATAGCGGTGTAGATATTTCCATGTTTAAACAGATAGCGTTGTAGATATTTCCATGTTTATACAGATAGTGATGTAGATATTTCCCTGTTTATACAGATGGCGGTGTAGATATTTCCAAGTTTATACAGATAGCGGTGTAGGTACTTCCATGTTTATACAGATAGCGGAGTGGCTATTTCCATGTTTATACAGACAGTGATGTACATATTTCCATGTTTATACAGATGGCGATGTAGATATTTCCATGTTTATACAGATAGCGTTGTACAGATTTCCATGCTTATACAGATAGCGGTGGAGATATTTCCATGTTTATACAGATAGCTGTGGAGATACTTCCAGGATTATACAGATGGCGGTGTAAATATTTCCAAGTTTATACAGATAGCGGTGTAAATATTTCCATGTTTATTCAGATAGCGGTGTAGATATTTCCATGTTTATAGAGATAGCGGTGAAGGTATTTCCATGTTTATAGAGAGAGCGGTGTAGATAATTCCATGTTTATACAGATGGCTGTGTAGATATTTCCTTGTGTATACAGATGGCAGTGTAGATATATCCATGTGTATACAGATGGAGGTGTAGATAATCCAGGTTTATGCATATGACTGTGTAGATATTTCCATGTTTTTACAGATGGCGGTGTAGATATTTCCATGTTTATACAGATAGCGGTGTGTCTATTTCCAAGTTAATACAGATAGTGGTGTAGATATTTCCATGTTTATACAGATGGCTGTGTAGATATTTCCATGTTTATAGAGAAGGAAGTGTAGATATTTCCATGTTTATACAGATAGTGGTTTAGATATTTCCATGTTTATACAGATGACTGTGTAGGTATTTCCATGTTTATACAGATGGCGGTGTAGATCTTTCCATGTTTATAGAGATAGCCATGTAGTTATTTCCATGTTTATACAGATAGCAGTGTAGACTTTTCCATGTTTATACAGATAGCGGTGTAGATAATTCTATGTTTATACAGATAGCGGTGTAGATATTTCCATGTTTACACAGATGGCGGTGTAGATATTTCCAAGTTTACGGAGATGGCGGTGTAGATATTTTCATGTTTATAGAGATGGCGGTGTAGATATTTCCATGTTTATAGAGATTGCGATGTAGATATTTCCATGTTTATAGGGATTGCGGATTAGTTATTTCCATGTTTACAGATTGCTGTGTAGGTATTTCCATGTTTATAGAGATAGTGGTGTAGATATTTCCATGTTCACACAGATAGCTATGTACATATTTCCATGTTTACGCAGATAGCGTTGTAGTTATTTCCATGTTTATACAGATAGCAGTGTACATATTTCCATGTTTATACAGATATCGGTGTAGATGTTTCCATGCTTATACAGATAGCAGTGTAGATATATCCATGTTTATACAGAAAGCTGTGGAGATATTTCCGTGTTTATACAGATGGCGGTGTAGATCTTTCCATGTTTATAGAGATAGCCATGTAGATATTTCCATGTTTATACAGATAGCAGTGTAGACATTTCCATGTTTATACAGATGGCGGTGTAGATATTTCCATGTTTATACAGATATCGGTGTAGCTATTTCCATGTTTACACAGATGGCGGTGTAGCTATTTCCAAGTTTATGGAGATGGCGGTGTAGATATTTTCATGTTTATAGAGATGGCGGTGTAGATATTTCCATGTTTATAGGGATTGCGGATTAGTTATTTCCATGTTTACAGATTGCTGTGTAGGTATTTCCATGTTTATAGAGATAGCGGTGTAGATATTTCCATGTTCACACAGATAGCTGTGTAGATATTTCCATATTTACACAGATAGCGTTGTAATTATTTCCATGTTTATACAGATAGCGCTGTTCATATTTCCATGTTATACAGATATCGGTGTAGATGTTTCCATGCTTATACATATAGCAGTGGAGATATATCCATGTTTACACAGATAGTGGTGTAGATAATTCCATGTTTATAGAGATGGCTGTGTAAATATTTCCATGTTTATACAGATGTCCGTGTAGATATTTGCATGTTTATACAGATAGTGGTGTAAATATTTCCATGTTTTTACAGATTTCTATGTCGGTATTTCCATGTTTATACTGATGGCGGTGTAGATATTTCGATGTTTATAGAGATAGCCATGTAGCTATTTTCATGTTTATACAGATAGCGTTGTAGACATTTCCATGTTTATAGTGATAGCAGTTTCGATATATCCATATTTATACAGATAGCGGTGTAGATATTTCCATGTATATGCAGATAGCGGTGTAGATATTTCCATGTTTATACAGATAGCGGTGTAGATATTTAAATGTTTATGCAGATCGTGGTGTAGATATTTCCATGTTTATACAGATAACGGTGTACATATTTTCATGTTTACAGAGATAGCAGTGTAAATATTTCCATGTTTATACAGATAGTGGTGAAGATATTTCCATCTTTACACAGATACCGGTGTACATATTTCCTTGTTTACACAGATAGCTGTGTAGATATTTCCATGTTTACGCAGATAGTGTTATAGATATTTCCATGTTCATAAAGATAGCGGTGTAGTTATTTCCATGTTTAAAAAGATAGCGGTGTAGATATTTCCAAGTTTATAAAGATATCTGTGGACATATTTCCATGTTTATAGAGATAGCGATGTAGATATTTCCATGTTTATACAGATAGTGGTGTAGATATTTCCATGTCTATACTGATAGCGGTGTAGATATTTCCATGTTTATACAGGTAGCGGTGTTGATATTTCCATGTTTATACAGATAGCGGTGTAGATATTTCCATATTCATGCAGATGGCGGTGAAGATATTTCTATGTTTATATAGACCTTGGTGTATATATTTCCATGTTTATGCCGATGGCGGAGTATATATTTCCATGTTTATAGAGATGGCGGTGTAGATATTTCTATGTCTATAGAGATAGCGGTGGAGATATTTCCATGTTTATACAGATGGAGGTGTAGATATTTCCATGTTTATACTGATAGTGGTGGAGATATTTCCATGTTTATAAAGATAGCGGTGTAGTTATTTCCATGTTGATAAAGATTTCCGTGTAGATATTTCCATGTTTATAAAGACAGTAGTGTAGGTATTTCCATGTTTATAGAGATAGCGGTGTAGATATTTCCATGTTTATATACATGCCTGTGTAGGTATTTCCATGTTTACACAGATAGCATTGTAGATATTTCCATGTTTATGCAGATAGCGGTGTAGATATTTCCATGTTTATACAGATAGCGGTATAATTTCCATGTTTATACAGATAGCGGTGGAGATATTTCCATGTTTATACAGATAGCGTTGTAGACATATCCATGTTTATACAGATAGCGTTGTAGATATTTTCATGTTTATACAGATGGTTGTGTAGATATTCCCATGTGTATACAGATGGCGCTGTAGATATTTCCATGTTTATAGACATGGTGTTGTAGATATTTCCTTGTTTGTACAGATGACTGTGTAGATATTTCCATGTTTATACTCATGGCAGTGTACATATTTCCATGTTTATAGAGATAGCGGTGCAGGTATTTCCATGTTTATACAGATAGCAGTGTAGATATTTCCATGTTTATAGGGATAGCCGTGTAGACATTTCCAGATTTATACAAATAGCGGTGAAGACATTTCCATATTTATACAGAGAGCGGTGTAGATATTTCCATCTTTGCACAGATTGGGTGTAGATATTTCCATGTGTATTCAGACAGCGGTGTAGATATTTCCATGTTTACACAGATTGCAGTGTTGTTATTTCCAGGTTTATACAGACAGCGTTGTATATATTCCCATGCTTATACAGCTCGCGGTGTAGATATTTCCATGTTTATACAGATGGCTGTGTAGATATTTCCATGTTTATACTGATAGCGGTGTAGATATTTCCATGTTTAGATAGCGGTGTAGATATTTCCATGTTTATACAGATAGCGGTGGAGATATCTCCTTGTTTATACAGACCGTGGTGTAGATATTTCCATGTTTATACAGATAGCGCTGTAGATATTTCCATGTTTATACAGTTAGCGTTGTAGATATTTCCATGTTTATACAGGTAGCGGTGTAGACATTTCCATTTTTATACAGATCGTGTTGTAGATATTTCCATCTTTCCACAGATGGCAGTGTAGATATTTCCATATTTATACAGATGGCTTTGTAGATATTTCCATGTTTATACAGATAGCGGTGTAGATATTTCCATATTAATGCAGATGGCGGTGAAGATATTTACATGTTTATAGAGATGGCGGTGTAGATATTTCCATGTTTATACAGATGGTGGTGTAGATATTTCCATGTTTATGCTGATGGCGGAGTAGATATTTCCATGTTTAAACAGAGAGCGGTGTAGTTATTTCCATGTTTATACAGATATTGTTGGAGATATTTCCATGTTTATACAGATGGCTGTGGAGGTATTTCCATGTTCATACAGATGGCGGTGTAGATATTTCCAAGTTTATACAGATAGTAGTGTATGTATTTCCATGTTTATACAGATAGCTTTGTAGATATTTCCATGTTTATACAGATCGCTGCGTAGATATTTCCATGTATACAGACATAGCGCTGTAGATATTTCGATATTTGCACAGATTGCAGTGTAGATATTTCCATGTGTATAGAGATAGCGGTGTGGATATTTCCATGTTTATAGACATAGAGGTGTAGGTATTTCCATGTTGATAGAGATAGTGGTGTAGATAATTCCATGTTTATACAGATGGCCGTGTAGATATTTCCATGTTTACACAGATGGCAGTGTACATATTTCCATGTGTATACAGATGGAGGTGTAGATATTACCATGTTTATACAGATGACTGTGTAGGTAATTCCATGTTTTTACAGATGGCGGTGTAGACATTTCCATGTTTATAGTGATAGCAGTGTAGATATTTTCATATTTATACAGACCGTGGTGTAGATATTTCCACGTTTACACAGATAACGGTGTAGATATTTCCATGTTTATACAGATAGCGGTGTAGATATTTCCAAGTATTTACAGATAGCGATGTAGATATTTCCATCCTTACACAGATAGCGGTGTACATATTTACCTGTTTACACAGATACCTGTGTAGGTATTTCCATGTTTACACAGATAGCATTGTAGTTTTTTCCATGTTTATACACAGAGTGGTGTACATATTTTCATGTTTGTACAGATATCGGTGGAGATGTTTCCATGCTTATACAGATAGCAGTGGAGATATTTCCAAGTTTACACAGATAGCGGTGTAGATATTTGCATGTTTATACAGATGGCTGTGTAGATATTTCCATGTTAATATAGATAGCGGTGTAGATATTTCCATGTTAACACAGATAGTGTTATAGATATTTCCATGTTTATACATATAGCGGTGTAGATATTTCCATGTTTATACAGATAGCGGTGTAGATATTTAAATGTTTATGCAGATCGTGGTGTAGATATTTCCATATTTATACAGATAGCGGTGTAGATATTTCCAGGTTTATAAAGATAGCGGTGTAGATATTTCCAAGTTTATAGAGATATCGGTGGAGATATTTCCATGTTTATAGAGATAGCAATGTAGATATTTCCATGTTTATACAGATAGTGGTGTAGATATTTCCATGTATATACAGATAGCGGAGTAGATATTTCCATATTTAAACATATAGCGGTGTAGATAATTCCATGTTCATACAGATAGTGATGTAGATATTTCCATGTTTATACAGATGGCGGTGTAGATATTTCCAAGTTTATACAGATAGCGGTGTAGGTATTTCCATGTTTATACACATAGTGGTGTAGATATTTCTATGTTTCTACAGATACTGGTGTAGGTATTTCCAAGTTTATACAGATAGCGGTTTGGCTATTTCCATGTTTATACTGATAGCAATGTAGATATTTCCATGTTTATAGAGATGGCTGTTTAGATATTTCCATGTTCATACTGATGGCCGTGTAGGAATTTCCATGTTTATACAGATAGTGGTGTAGATATTTCCATGTTCATTCAGATGGTTCTGTAGGTATTCCCATGTTTATGCAGATGGCGGTGTAGATATTTCCATGTTTATACAGATAGCGGTGTAGGTATTTCCATGTTTATACAGATAGCGGTGTGGATATTTCCTTGTTTATACAGATATTGATGTAGATATTTCCATGTTTATACAGATGGCGCTGTAGATATTTCCATGTTTATAGAGATAGCAGTGTATAGATTTCCATGTTTATACAGATTGCGGTGGAGATATTTCCATGTTTATAAAGATAGCGGTGTAGATATTTAAATGTTTATGCAGATCGTGGTGTAGATATTTCCATGTTTATTCAGATAGCGGTGTAGATATTTCCATGTTTATACAGATATTGGTGTACATATTTCCATGTTTACAGAGACTGCGGTGTAGATATTTCCATGTTTATACAGATAGTGGTGTAGATATTTCCATCTTTTCACAGATAGCGTTGCATGTATTTCCATGTTTTCACAGATAGCTGTGTAGATATTTCCATGTTTATACAGATGGCATTGTAGATATTTCCATGTTTATACAGATGGAGGTGTAGATATTTCCATGTTTATACAGATGACTGTGTAGATATTTCCATGTTTTCACAGATGGCGGTGTAGATATTTCCATGTTTATAGAGATAGGTGTGTAGATATTTCCATGTTTATAGAGATGGCTGTGTAGATATTTACATGTTTATACAGATGGCAGTGTAGATATTTTCATGATTATACAGATAGTGGTGTAGATATTTAAAGGTTTTTACAGATGACTTTGTAGTTATTTCCATGTTTATACAGATGGCGGTGTAGATATTTCCATGTTTATACAGTTAGCGGTGTGGCTATTTCCATGTTTATACAGATAGCAATGGAGATATTTCCATGTTTATACAGATAGCGGTGGAGATATTTCCATGTTTATAGAGATAGCGGTGTAGATATTTCCATGTTTATACAGATAGCTTTCTGGCTATTTCCATGTGTATACAGATAGCGTTGGAGATATTTCTATGTTTATACAGATAGCTGTGTAGATGTTTCCATGTGTATACAGATGGCAGTGTAGATATTTCCATGTTTATACAGATGGAAGTGTAGATATTCCCATGTTTATACAGATGACTCTGTAGAAATTTCCATGTTTTTATAGATGGCGGTGTCGATATTTCCATGTTTATACAGATAGTGGTGTGACAATTTCCATGTTTATACAGATAGCGGTGTAGATATTTCCATGTTTATAGAGATGGCTGTGTAGTTTTTTTCATGTTTATACAGATGGCAGTGTAGTTATTTTCATGTTTATACAGATAGTGGTGTAGATATTTCCAGGTTTATACAGATGACTGTGTATTTATTTCCATGTTTATACAGATGGCGTTGTAGATATTTCCATGTTTATAGAGATAGCCATGTAGATATTTCCATGTTTATACTGATAGCGGTGTAGACATTTCCATGTTTGTAGAGATAGCGGTGTTGAGATTTCCATATTTATACAGATAGCGTTGTCACTATTTCCATGTTTATACAGATAGCGGTGTAGATATTTCCATGTTTATACAGATAGCGGTGGAGATATATCCATGTTTATACAGATAGCAGTGGAGATATTTCCATGTTTATAGAGATAGCGGTGTAGATATTTCCATATTTATAAAGATAGCTGTGTGGCTATTTCCATGTTTATACAGATAGCGGTGTAGATATTTCCATGTTTATAGAGATGGCTGTGTAGATATTTACATATTTATACAGATGGCAGTGTAGATATTTCCATGTTTAGACAGATAATGGTGTAGATATTTCCATGATTATACAGATTGCGGTGTAGGTATTTCCATGTTTATAGAGAGAGCGGTGTAGATATTTCCATGTTTATACAGATGGCTGTGTAGATATTTCCATGTTTATACAGATGGAAGTGTAGATATTTCCATGTTTGTACAGATGACTGTGTAGATATTTCCATGTTTTTACAGACGGAGGTGTAGATATTTCCATGTTTATACAGATAGCGGTGTGGCTATTTCCATGTTTATACAGATAGCGGTGTAGATATTTCCATGTTTATAGAGATGACTGTGTAGATATTTTCATGTTTATTCAGATGGCAGTGTAGATATTTTCATGTTTATACAGATGGTGGTGTAGATATTTCCAGGTTTATACAGATGACTGTGTAGTTATTTCCATGTTTATACAGATGGCGGTGAAGATATTTCCATGGTTATAGAGACAGCCATGTAGATATTTCCATGTTTATAGAGATAGTGGTGTTGACGTTTTCTTGTTTATAGAGATAGCGCTGTAGCTATTTCCATATTTATACAGATAGCGGTGTCACTATTTCCATGTTTTTACAGATAGTGGAGGAGATATTTCCATGTTTATACAGATAGCGGTGGTGATATTTCCATGTTTATAGAGATAGCGGTGTAGATATTTCCATGTTTATACAGATAGCTGTGTGCCTATTTCCATGTTTATACAGATAGCGTTGGAGATGTTTCCATGTTTATACAGATAGCGGTGGAGATATTTCCATGTTTGTACAGATAGCGGTGGAGATATTTCCATGTTTATACAGATAGCGGTGTCACTATTTCCATGTTTATAGAGATAGCAGTGGAGATATTTCCATGTTTATACAGATAGCAGAGGAGACATTTACATGTTTATAGAGATAGCGGTGTAGATATTTCCATGTTTATACAGATAGGGGTGTGGCTATTTCCATGTTTATACAGATAGCGTTGGAGATATTTCCATGTTTATAGAGATAGCGGTGCAGATATTTCCATGTTTATACAGATAGCTGTGCCTATTTCCATGTTTATACAGATAGCGTTGGAGATATTTCCATGTTTATACAGATAGCGGTGGAGATATTTCCATGTTTATACAGATAGCATTGGAGATATTTCCATGTTTATAGAGATAGTAGTGTATATATTTCCATGTTTATACAGATAGCTGAGTGGCTATTTCCATGTTTATACAGATAGCGGTGTAGATATTTCCATGTTTATAGAGATGGATGTGTAGATATATACATATTTACGCAGATGGCAGTGTAGATATTTCCATGTTTAGACAGATAATGGTGTAGTTATTTCCATGGTTATACAGATTGCGGTGTAGATATTTCCATGTTTATAGAGATAGCGGTGTAGATATTTCCATGTTAATACAGATGGCTGTGTAGATATTTCCATGTGTATACAGATGGCAGTGTAGATATTTCCATGTTTATACAGATGGAGGTGTAGATATTTCCATGTTTATACAGATGACTGTGTAGATATTTCCATGTTTTTACAGATGGCGGTGTATATATTTCCGTGTTTATATAGATAGCGTTGTGCCTATTTCCATGTTTATACAGAAAGCGGTGTAGATATTTCCATGTTTATAGAGATGGCTGTGTAGATATTTACATGTTTATACAGATGGAGGTGTAGATATTTCCATGTTTATACAGATGGAGGTGTAGATATTTCCATGTTTATACAGATGACTGTGTAGATATTTCCATGTTTTTACAGATGGCGGTGTAGATATATCCATTTTTATACAGATAGCGGTGTGGAATTTCTAGGTTTATACAGATGACTCTGTAGGTATTTCCATGTTTATACAGATGGCAGTGTAGATATTTTCATGTTTATACAGATAGTGGTGTAGATATTTCCATGTTTATAGAGATAGCGGTGTAGATATTTCCATATTTATACAGATAGCGGTGTAGACATTTCCATGTTTATAGAGATAGCGGTGTAGATATTTCCATATTTATACAGATAGCGGTGTCACTATTTCCATGTTTATACAGATAACAGTGGAGATATTTCCATGTTTATACAGATAGGGGTGGAGATATTTACATGTTCATAGAGATAGCGGTGTAGAAATTTCCATGTTTATACAGATAGCTCTGTGGCTATTTCCATGTTTATACAGATAGCTTTGGAGATATTTCCTTCTTTATACTGATGGCGGTGTGGATATTTCCATGTTTATGCAGATGTCGGTGCTGATATTTCCATGTTTATACAGATAGCGCTGTACATATTTCCATATTTATACAGATGACTGTGTAGCTATTTCCATTTTTATACAGATGGTGGTGAAGATATTTCCATGTTTATACAGATAGCGGTGGAGATATTTCCATGTTTATATAGATAGCGGTGGTGATATTTCCATGTTTATAGAAATAGCGGTGTAGATATTTCCATGTTTATACAGATAGCTTTGTGGCTATTTCCATGTTTTTACACATAGCGGTGTAGATATTTCCATGTTTATAGAGATGGCTGTGTAGATATTTACATATTTATACAGATGGTAGTGTAGATATTTCCATGTTTAGACAGATAATTGTGTAAATATTTCCATGTTTATACAGATTGCGGGGTAGGTATCTCCATGTTTATAGAGAGAGCGGTGTAGATATTTCCATGTTTATACAGATTGCTGTGTAGATATTTCCATGTTTATACTGATGGAAGTGTAGATATTTCCATGTTTATACAGATGACTGTGTAGATATTTCCATGTTTTTACAGATGGCGGTGTACATATTTCCATGTTTATACTGATAGCGGTGTGGCTATTTCAATGTTTATACAGATAGCGGTGTAGATATTTACATGTTTATAGAGATGACTGTGTAGATATTTTCATGTTTATACAGATGGCAGTGTAGATATTTTCATGTTTATACAGATAGTGGTGTAGATATTTCCAGGTTTATACAGATGACTGTGTAGTTATTTCCATGTTTATACAGATGGCGGTGAAGATATTTCCATGGTTATAGAGACAGCCATGTAGATATTTCCATGTTTATAGAGATAGCGGTGTAGACCTTTTCTTGTTTATAGAGATAGCGCTGTAGCTATTTCCATATTTATACAGATAGCGGTGTCACTATTTCCATGTTTTTACAGATAGTGGTGGAGATATTTCCATGTTTATACAGATAGCGGTGGTGATATTTCCATGTTTATAGAGATAGCGGTGTAGATATTTCCATGTTTATACAGATAGCTGTGTGGCTATTTCCATCTTTATACAGATAGCGTTGGAGATATTTCCATGTTTATACAGATAGCGGTGGAGATATCTCCATGTTTGTACAGATAGCGGTGGAGATATTTCCATGTTTATAGAGATAGTAGTGTATATATTTCCGTGTTTAAACAGATAGCTTTGTGGGTATTTCCATGTTTATACAGATAGCGGTGTAGATATTTCCATGTTTATAGAGATGGCTGTGTAGATATTTACATATTTACGCAGATGGCAGTGTAGATATTTCCATGTTTAGACAGATAATGGTGTAGGTATTTCCATGTTTATACAGATTGCGGTGTAGACATTTCCATGTTTATAGAGATAGCGGTGTAGATATTTCCATGTTTATAGAGATGGCTTTGTAGATATTTCCATGTGTATAAAAATGGCAGTGTAGATATTTCCATGTTTATACAGATGGAGGTGTAGATATTTCCATGTTTATACAGATGACTGTGTAGATATTTCCATGTTTTCACAGATGGCGGTGTATATATTTCCATGTTTATACAGATAGCGGTGTGGCTATTTCCATGTTTATACAGAAAGCGGTGTGGATATTTCCATGTTTATAGAGATAGGTGTGTAGATATTTCCATGTTTATAGAGATGGCTGTGTAGATATTTACATGTTTATACAGATGGCAGTGTAGATATTTTCATGATTATACAGATAGTGGTGTAGATATTTAAAGGTTTTTACAGATGACTTTGTAGTTATTTCCATGTTTATACAGATGGCGGTGTAGATATTTCCATGTTTATACAGTTAGCGGTGTGGCTATTTCCATGTTTATACAGATAGCAATGGAGATATTTCCATGTTTATACAGATAGCGGTGGAGATATTTCCATGTTTATAGAGATAGCGGTGTAGATATTTCCATGTTTATACAGATAGCTTTCTGGCTATTTCCATGTGTATACAGATAGCGTTGGAGATATTTCTATGTTTATACAGATAGCTGTGTAGATGTTTCCATGTGTATACAGATGGCAGTGTAGATATTTCCATGTTTATACAGATGGAAGTGTAGATATTCCCATGTTTATACAGATGACTCTGTAGAAATTTCCATGTTTTTATAGATGGCGGTGTCGATATTTCCATGTTTATACAGATAGTGGTGTGACAATTTCCATGTTTATACAGATAGCGGTGTAGATATTTCCATGTTTATAGAGATGGCTGTGTAGTTTTTTTCATGTTTATACAGATGGCAGTGTAGTTATTTTCATGTTTATACAGATAGTGGTGTAGATATTTCCAGGTTTATACAGATGACTGTGTATTTATTTCCATGTTTATACAGATGGCGTTGTAGATATTTCCATGTTTATAGAGATAGCCATGTAGATATTTCCATGTTTATACTGATAGCGGTGTAGACATTTCCATGTTTGTAGAGATAGCGGTGTTGAGATTTCCATATTTATACAGATAGCGTTGTCACTATTTCCATGTTTATACAGATAGCGGTGTAGATATTTCCATGTTTATACAGATAGCGGTGGAGATATATCCATGTTTATACAGATAGCAGTGGAGATATTTCCATGTTTATAGAGATAGCGGTGTAGATATTTCCATATTTATAAAGATAGCTGTGTGGCTATTTCCATGTTTATACAGATAGCGGTGTAGATATTTCCATGTTTATAGAGATGGCTGTGTAGATATTTACATATTTATACAGATGGCAGTGTAGATATTTCCATGTTTAGACAGATAATGGTGTAGATATTTCCATGATTATACAGATTGCGGTGTAGGTATTTCCATGTTTATAGAGAGAGCGGTGTAGATATTTCCATGTTTATACAGATGGCTGTGTAGATATTTCCATGTTTATACAGATGGAAGTGTAGATATTTCCATGTTTGTACAGATGACTGTGTAGATATTTCCATGTTTTTACAGACGGAGGTGTAGATATTTCCATGTTTATACAGATAGCGGTGTGGCTATTTCCATGTTTATACAGATAGCGGTGTAGATATTTCCATGTTTATAGAGATGACTGTGTAGATATTTTCATGTTTATTCAGATGGCAGTGTAGATATTTTCATGTTTATACAGATGGTGGTGTAGATATTTCCAGGTTTATACAGATGACTGTGTAGTTATTTCCATGTTTATACAGATGGCGGTGAAGATATTTCCATGGTTATAGAGACAGCCATGTAGATATTTCCATGTTTATAGAGATAGTGGTGTTGACGTTTTCTTGTTTATAGAGATAGCGCTGTAGCTATTTCCATATTTATACAGATAGCGGTGTCACTATTTCCATGTTTTTACAGATAGTGGAGGAGATATTTCCATGTTTATACAGATAGCGGTGGTGATATTTCCATGTTTATAGAGATAGCGGTGTAGATATTTCCATGTTTATACAGATAGCTGTGTGCCTATTTCCATGTTTATACAGATAGCGTTGGAGATGTTTCCATGTTTATACAGATAGCGGTGGAGATATTTCCATGTTTGTACAGATAGCGGTGGAGATATTTCCATGTTTATACAGATAGCGGTGTCACTATTTCCATGTTTATAGAGATAGCAGTGGAGATATTTCCATGTTTATACAGATAGCAGAGGAGACATTTACATGTTTATAGAGATAGCGGTGTAGATATTTCCATGTTTATACAGATAGGGGTGTGGCTATTTCCATGTTTATACAGATAGCGTTGGAGATATTTCCATGTTTATAGAGATAGCGGTGCAGATATTTCCATGTTTATACAGATAGCTGTGCCTATTTCCATGTTTATACAGATAGCGTTGGAGATATTTCCATGTTTATACAGATAGCGGTGGAGATATTTCCATGTTTATACAGATAGCATTGGAGATATTTCCATGTTTATAGAGATAGTAGTGTATATATTTCCATGTTTATACAGATAGCTGAGTGGCTATTTCCATGTTTATACAGATAGCGGTGTAGATATTTCCATGTTTATAGAGATGGATGTGTAGATATATACATATTTACGCAGATGGCAGTGTAGATATTTCCATGTTTAGACAGATAATGGTGTAGTTATTTCCATGGTTATACAGATTGCGGTGTAGATATTTCCATGTTTATAGAGATAGCGGTGTAGATATTTCCATGTTAATACAGATGGCTGTGTAGATATTTCCATGTGTATACAGATGGCAGTGTAGATATTTCCATGTTTATACAGATGGAGGTGTAGATATTTCCATGTTTATACAGATGACTGTGTAGATATTTCCATGTTTTTACAGATGGCGGTGTATATATTTCCGTGTTTATATAGATAGCGTTGTGCCTATTTCCATGTTTATACAGAAAGCGGTGTAGATATTTCCATGTTTATAGAGATGGCTGTGTAGATATTTACATGTTTATACAGATGGAGGTGTAGATATTTCCATGTTTATACAGATGGAGGTGTAGATATTTCCATGTTTATACAGATGACTGTGTAGATATTTCCATGTTTTTACAGATGGCGGTGTAGATATATCCATTTTTATACAGATAGCGGTGTGGAATTTCTAGGTTTATACAGATGACTCTGTAGGTATTTCCATGTTTATACAGATGGCAGTGTAGATATTTTCATGTTTATACAGATAGTGGTGTAGATATTTCCATGTTTATAGAGATAGCGGTGTAGATATTTCCATATTTATACAGATAGCGGTGTAGACATTTCCATGTTTATAGAGATAGCGGTGTAGATATTTCCATATTTATACAGATAGCGGTGTCACTATTTCCATGTTTATACAGATAACAGTGGAGATATTTCCATGTTTATACAGATAGGGGTGGAGATATTTACATGTTCATAGAGATAGCGGTGTAGAAATTTCCATGTTTATACAGATAGCTCTGTGGCTATTTCCATGTTTATACAGATAGCTTTGGAGATATTTCCTTCTTTATACTGATGGCGGTGTGGATATTTCCATGTTTATGCAGATGTCGGTGCTGATATTTCCATGTTTATACAGATAGCGCTGTACATATTTCCATATTTATACAGATGACTGTGTAGCTATTTCCATTTTTATACAGATGGTGGTGAAGATATTTCCATGTTTATACAGATAGCGGTGGAGATATTTCCATGTTTATATAGATAGCGGTGGTGATATTTCCATGTTTATAGAAATAGCGGTGTAGATATTTCCATGTTTATACAGATAGCTTTGTGGCTATTTCCATGTTTTTACACATAGCGGTGTAGATATTTCCATGTTTATAGAGATGGCTGTGTAGATATTTACATATTTATACAGATGGTAGTGTAGATATTTCCATGTTTAGACAGATAATTGTGTAAATATTTCCATGTTTATACAGATTGCGGGGTAGGTATCTCCATGTTTATAGAGAGAGCGGTGTAGATATTTCCATGTTTATACAGATTGCTGTGTAGATATTTCCATGTTTATACTGATGGAAGTGTAGATATTTCCATGTTTATACAGATGACTGTGTAGATATTTCCATGTTTTTACAGATGGCGGTGTACATATTTCCATGTTTATACTGATAGCGGTGTGGCTATTTCAATGTTTATACAGATAGCGGTGTAGATATTTACATGTTTATAGAGATGACTGTGTAGATATTTTCATGTTTATACAGATGGCAGTGTAGATATTTTCATGTTTATACAGATAGTGGTGTAGATATTTCCAGGTTTATACAGATGACTGTGTAGTTATTTCCATGTTTATACAGATGGCGGTGAAGATATTTCCATGGTTATAGAGACAGCCATGTAGATATTTCCATGTTTATAGAGATAGCGGTGTAGACCTTTTCTTGTTTATAGAGATAGCGCTGTAGCTATTTCCATATTTATACAGATAGCGGTGTCACTATTTCCATGTTTTTACAGATAGTGGTGGAGATATTTCCATGTTTATACAGATAGCGGTGGTGATATTTCCATGTTTATAGAGATAGCGGTGTAGATATTTCCATGTTTATACAGATAGCTGTGTGGCTATTTCCATCTTTATACAGATAGCGTTGGAGATATTTCCATGTTTATACAGATAGCGGTGGAGATATCTCCATGTTTGTACAGATAGCGGTGGAGATATTTCCATGTTTATAGAGATAGTAGTGTATATATTTCCGTGTTTAAACAGATAGCTTTGTGGGTATTTCCATGTTTATACAGATAGCGGTGTAGATATTTCCATGTTTATAGAGATGGCTGTGTAGATATTTACATATTTACGCAGATGGCAGTGTAGATATTTCCATGTTTAGACAGATAATGGTGTAGGTATTTCCATGTTTATACAGATTGCGGTGTAGACATTTCCATGTTTATAGAGATAGCGGTGTAGATATTTCCATGTTTATAGAGATGGCTTTGTAGATATTTCCATGTGTATAAAAATGGCAGTGTAGATATTTCCATGTTTATACAGATGGAGGTGTAGATATTTCCATGTTTATACAGATGACTGTGTAGATATTTCCATGTTTTCACAGATGGCGGTGTATATATTTCCATGTTTATACAGATAGCGGTGTGGCTATTTCCATGTTTATACAGAAAGCGGTGTGGATATTTCCATGTTTATAGAGATAGGTGTGTAGATATTTCCATGTTTATAGAGATGGCTGTGTAGATATTTACATGTTTATACAGATGGCAGTGTAGATATTTTCATGATTATACAGATAGTGGTGTAGATATTTAAAGGTTTTTACAGATGACTTTGTAGTTATTTCCATGTTTATACAGATGGCGGTGTAGATATTTCCATGTTTATACAGTTAGCGGTGTGGCTATTTCCATGTTTATACAGATAGCAATGGAGATATTTCCATGTTTATACAGATAGCGGTGGAGATATTTCCATGTTTATAGAGATAGCGGTGTAGATATTTCCATGTTTATACAGATAGCTTTCTGGCTATTTCCATGTGTATACAGATAGCGTTGGAGATATTTCTATGTTTATACAGATAGCTGTGTAGATGTTTCCATGTGTATACAGATGGCAGTGTAGATATTTCCATGTTTATACAGATGGAAGTGTAGATATTCCCATGTTTATACAGATGACTCTGTAGAAATTTCCATGTTTTTATAGATGGCGGTGTCGATATTTCCATGTTTATACAGATAGTGGTGTGACAATTTCCATGTTTATACAGATAGCGGTGTAGATATTTCCATGTTTATAGAGATGGCTGTGTAGTTTTTTTCATGTTTATACAGATGGCAGTGTAGTTATTTTCATGTTTATACAGATAGTGGTGTAGATATTTCCAGGTTTATACAGATGACTGTGTATTTATTTCCATGTTTATACAGATGGCGTTGTAGATATTTCCATGTTTATAGAGATAGCCATGTAGATATTTCCATGTTTATACTGATAGCGGTGTAGACATTTCCATGTTTGTAGAGATAGCGGTGTTGAGATTTCCATATTTATACAGATAGCGTTGTCACTATTTCCATGTTTATACAGATAGCGGTGTAGATATTTCCATGTTTATACAGATAGCGGTGGAGATATATCCATGTTTATACAGATAGCAGTGGAGATATTTCCATGTTTATAGAGATAGCGGTGTAGATATTTCCATATTTATAAAGATAGCTGTGTGGCTATTTCCATGTTTATACAGATAGCGGTGTAGATATTTCCATGTTTATAGAGATGGCTGTGTAGATATTTACATATTTATACAGATGGCAGTGTAGATATTTCCATGTTTAGACAGATAATGGTGTAGATATTTCCATGATTATACAGATTGCGGTGTAGGTATTTCCATGTTTATAGAGAGAGCGGTGTAGATATTTCCATGTTTATACAGATGGCTGTGTAGATATTTCCATGTTTATACAGATGGAAGTGTAGATATTTCCATGTTTGTACAGATGACTGTGTAGATATTTCCATGTTTTTACAGACGGAGGTGTAGATATTTCCATGTTTATACAGATAGCGGTGTGGCTATTTCCATGTTTATACAGATAGCGGTGTAGATATTTCCATGTTTATAGAGATGACTGTGTAGATATTTTCATGTTTATTCAGATGGCAGTGTAGATATTTTCATGTTTATACAGATGGTGGTGTAGATATTTCCAGGTTTATACAGATGACTGTGTAGTTATTTCCATGTTTATACAGATGGCGGTGAAGATATTTCCATGGTTATAGAGACAGCCATGTAGATATTTCCATGTTTATAGAGATAGTGGTGTTGACGTTTTCTTGTTTATAGAGATAGCGCTGTAGCTATTTCCATATTTATACAGATAGCGGTGTCACTATTTCCATGTTTTTACAGATAGTGGAGGAGATATTTCCATGTTTATACAGATAGCGGTGGTGATATTTCCATGTTTATAGAGATAGCGGTGTAGATATTTCCATGTTTATACAGATAGCTGTGTGCCTATTTCCATGTTTATACAGATAGCGTTGGAGATGTTTCCATGTTTATACAGATAGCGGTGGAGATATTTCCATGTTTGTACAGATAGCGGTGGAGATATTTCCATGTTTATACAGATAGCGGTGTCACTATTTCCATGTTTATAGAGATAGCAGTGGAGATATTTCCATGTTTATACAGATAGCAGAGGAGACATTTACATGTTTATAGAGATAGCGGTGTAGATATTTCCATGTTTATACAGATAGGGGTGTGGCTATTTCCATGTTTATACAGATAGCGTTGGAGATATTTCCATGTTTATAGAGATAGCGGTGCAGATATTTCCATGTTTATACAGATAGCTGTGCCTATTTCCATGTTTATACAGATAGCGTTGGAGATATTTCCATGTTTATACAGATAGCGGTGGAGATATTTCCATGTTTATACAGATAGCATTGGAGATATTTCCATGTTTATAGAGATAGTAGTGTATATATTTCCATGTTTATACAGATAGCTGAGTGGCTATTTCCATGTTTATACAGATAGCGGTGTAGATATTTCCATGTTTATAGAGATGGATGTGTAGATATATACATATTTACGCAGATGGCAGTGTAGATATTTCCATGTTTAGACAGATAATGGTGTAGTTATTTCCATGGTTATACAGATTGCGGTGTAGATATTTCCATGTTTATAGAGATAGCGGTGTAGATATTTCCATGTTAATACAGATGGCTGTGTAGATATTTCCATGTGTATACAGATGGCAGTGTAGATATTTCCATGTTTATACAGATGGAGGTGTAGATATTTCCATGTTTATACAGATGACTGTGTAGATATTTCCATGTTTTTACAGATGGCGGTGTATATATTTCCGTGTTTATATAGATAGCGTTGTGCCTATTTCCATGTTTATACAGAAAGCGGTGTAGATATTTCCATGTTTATAGAGATGGCTGTGTAGATATTTACATGTTTATACAGATGGAGGTGTAGATATTTCCATGTTTATACAGATGGAGGTGTAGATATTTCCATGTTTATACAGATGACTGTGTAGATATTTCCATGTTTTTACAGATGGCGGTGTAGATATATCCATTTTTATACAGATAGCGGTGTGGAATTTCTAGGTTTATACAGATGACTCTGTAGGTATTTCCATGTTTATACAGATGGCAGTGTAGATATTTTCATGTTTATACAGATAGTGGTGTAGATATTTCCATGTTTATAGAGATAGCGGTGTAGATATTTCCATATTTATACAGATAGCGGTGTAGACATTTCCATGTTTATAGAGATAGCGGTGTAGATATTTCCATATTTATACAGATAGCGGTGTCACTATTTCCATGTTTATACAGATAACAGTGGAGATATTTCCATGTTTATACAGATAGGGGTGGAGATATTTACATGTTCATAGAGATAGCGGTGTAGAAATTTCCATGTTTATACAGATAGCTCTGTGGCTATTTCCATGTTTATACAGATAGCTTTGGAGATATTTCCTTCTTTATACTGATGGCGGTGTGGATATTTCCATGTTTATGCAGATGTCGGTGCTGATATTTCCATGTTTATACAGATAGCGCTGTACATATTTCCATATTTATACAGATGACTGTGTAGCTATTTCCATTTTTATACAGATGGTGGTGAAGATATTTCCATGTTTATACAGATAGCGGTGGAGATATTTCCATGTTTATATAGATAGCGGTGGTGATATTTCCATGTTTATAGAAATAGCGGTGTAGATATTTCCATGTTTATACAGATAGCTTTGTGGCTATTTCCATGTTTTTACACATAGCGGTGTAGATATTTCCATGTTTATAGAGATGGCTGTGTAGATATTTACATATTTATACAGATGGTAGTGTAGATATTTCCATGTTTAGACAGATAATTGTGTAAATATTTCCATGTTTATACAGATTGCGGGGTAGGTATCTCCATGTTTATAGAGAGAGCGGTGTAGATATTTCCATGTTTATACAGATTGCTGTGTAGATATTTCCATGTTTATACTGATGGAAGTGTAGATATTTCCATGTTTATACAGATGACTGTGTAGATATTTCCATGTTTTTACAGATGGCGGTGTACATATTTCCATGTTTATACTGATAGCGGTGTGGCTATTTCAATGTTTATACAGATAGCGGTGTAGATATTTACATGTTTATAGAGATGACTGTGTAGATATTTTCATGTTTATACAGATGGCAGTGTAGATATTTTCATGTTTATACAGATAGTGGTGTAGATATTTCCAGGTTTATACAGATGACTGTGTAGTTATTTCCATGTTTATACAGATGGCGGTGAAGATATTTCCATGGTTATAGAGACAGCCATGTAGATATTTCCATGTTTATAGAGATAGCGGTGTAGACCTTTTCTTGTTTATAGAGATAGCGCTGTAGCTATTTCCATATTTATACAGATAGCGGTGTCACTATTTCCATGTTTTTACAGATAGTGGTGGAGATATTTCCATGTTTATACAGATAGCGGTGGTGATATTTCCATGTTTATAGAGATAGCGGTGTAGATATTTCCATGTTTATACAGATAGCTGTGTGGCTATTTCCATCTTTATACAGATAGCGTTGGAGATATTTCCATGTTTATACAGATAGCGGTGGAGATATCTCCATGTTTGTACAGATAGCGGTGGAGATATTTCCATGTTTATAGAGATAGTAGTGTATATATTTCCGTGTTTAAACAGATAGCTTTGTGGGTATTTCCATGTTTATACAGATAGCGGTGTAGATATTTCCATGTTTATAGAGATGGCTGTGTAGATATTTACATATTTACGCAGATGGCAGTGTAGATATTTCCATGTTTAGACAGATAATGGTGTAGGTATTTCCATGTTTATACAGATTGCGGTGTAGACATTTCCATGTTTATAGAGATAGCGGTGTAGATATTTCCATGTTTATAGAGATGGCTTTGTAGATATTTCCATGTGTATAAAAATGGCAGTGTAGATATTTCCATGTTTATACAGATGGAGGTGTAGATATTTCCATGTTTATACAGATGACTGTGTAGATATTTCCATGTTTTCACAGATGGCGGTGTATATATTTCCATGTTTATACAGATAGCGGTGTGGCTATTTCCATGTTTATACAGAAAGCGGTGTGGATATTTCCATGTTTATAGAGATGGCTGTGTGGATATTTACATGTTTATACAGATGGCTGTGTAGATATTTTCATGTTTACACAGATAGTGGTGTAGATATTTCCAGGTTTATACAGATGACTGTGTAGTTATTTCCATGTTTATACAGATGGCGGTGAAGATATTTCCATGTTTATAGAGACAGCCATGTAGATATTTCCATGTTTATACAGATAGCGGTGTAGACATTTCCATGTTTATAGAGATAGCGCTGTAGATATTTCCATATTTATACAGATAGCGGTGTCACTATTTCCATGTTTATACAGATAGCAGTGGAGATATTTCCATGTTTATACAGATAGCGGAGGAGATATTTCCATGTTTATAGAGATAGCGGTGTAGATATTTCCATGTTTATACAGATAGGGGTGTGGCTATTTCCATGTTTATACAGATAGCGTTGGAGATATTTCCATGTTTATACGGATAGCAGTGGAAATATTTCCATGTTTATACAGATAGCGGTGGAGGTATTTCCATGTATATAGAGATAGCTGTGTATATATTTCCATATTTATACAGATATCTGTGTGGCTATTTCCAAGTTTATACAGATAGTGTTGTGGATATTTCCATGTTTATAGAGATGGCTGTGTAGATATTTACATATTTACACAGATGGCAGTGTAGATATTTTCATGTTTAGACAGATAATGGTGTAGATATTTACATGTTTATACAGATTTCGGTGTAGGAATTTCCATGTTTATACAGATAGCGGTGTAGACATTTCCATGTTTATAGAGATAGCGCTGTAGATATTTCCATATTTATACAGATATCGGTGTCACTATTTCCATGTTTATACAGATAACGGTGGAGGTATTTCCAAGTTTATAGAGATAGTAGTGTCTATATTTCCGTGTTTATACAGATAGCTGTGTGGCTATTTCCATGTTTATTCAGATAGCGGTGTAGATATTTCCATGTTTATAGAGATGGCTGTGTAGATATTTACATGTTTATACAGATGGCAGTGTAGATATTTTCATGTTTATACAGATAGTGGTGTAGATATTTCCAGGTTTATACAGATGACTGTGAAGTTAATTCCATGTTTATACAGATGGCGGTGACGATATTTCCATGTTTATAGAGACAGCCATGTAGATATTTCCATGTTTATACAGATAGCGTTGTAGACATTTCCATGTTTTTAGAGATAGCGATGTAGATATTTCCATATTTATAAAGATAGCGGTGTCACTATTTCCATGTTTATACAGATAGCGGTGGAGATATTTCCATGTTTATAGAGATAGCGGTGTAGATATTTCCATGTTTATAGAGATAGTAGTGTATATATTTCTATGTTTATACAGATAGCTCTGTGGGTATTTCCATGTTTATACAGAGAGCGGTGTAGATATTTCCATGTTTATAGAGATGTCTGTGTAGATATTTACATACTTACGCAGATGGCAATGTAGATATTTCCATGTTTAGACAGATAATGGTGCAGGTATTTCCATGTTTATACAGATTGCGGTGTAGACATTTCCATGTTTATAGAGATAGCGGTGTAGATATTTCCATGTTTATACAGATGGCTGTGTAGGTATTTCCATGTGTATACAGATGGCAGTGTAGATATTTCCATGTTTATAGAGATGGAGGTGTAGATACTTCCATGTTTAGACAGATGATGATGTAGATATTTCCATGTTTTTACAGATGGCGGTGTAGATATTTCCAAGTTTAAAAAGATAGAGGTGTGGCTATTTCCATGTTTATACTGATAGCGGTGTAGATATTTCCATGTTTAGAGAGATGGCTGTGTAGATATTTACATGTTTATTCAGATGGCGTTGAAGATATTTCCATGTTTATGGAGACAGCCATGTAGATATTTCCAAGTTTATACAGATAGCGGTGTAGACATTTCCATGTTTATAGAGATAGCGGTGTAGATATTTCCATATTTATACAGATAGCGGTGTCACTATTTTAATGTTTATACAGATAACGGTGGAGGTATTTCCATGTTTATACAGATAGCGGTGGAGATATTTCCATGTTTATAGAGATAGCGGTGTAGATATTTCCATGTTTATACAGATAGCGTTGGAGATATTTCCATGTTTATAGAGATAGCGGTGTAGATATTTTCATGTTCATACAGATAGCTGTGTGGCTATTTCCATGTTTATACAGATAGCGTTGGAGATATGTCCATGTATATACAGATGGCGGTGTAGATATTTCTATGTTTATGCAAATGGCGGTGCAGATATTTCCATTTTGATACAGATAGCGGTGTACATATTTCCTTATTTATACAGATGACTGTGTAGTTATTTACATTTTTATACAGATGGCGGTGAAGATATTTCCATGTTTATACAGATAGCGGTGGAGATATTTCCATGTTTATACAGATGACTGTGTAGATATTTTCATATTTTTACACATGTCGATGAAGATATTTCCATGTTTATACAGATAGCGGTGGGGCTATTTCCATGTTTATACAGATAGCAGTGTAGATATTTCCATGTTTATAGAGATGGCTGTGTAGATATTTCCATGTTTATACAGATGGCAGTGTAGATATTTCCATGTTTGTTCAGACAGTGGTGTAGATATTTCCATGTTTATACAGATGACTGTGTAGGTCTTTCCATGTTTATACAGATGGCGGTGTAGATATTTCCATGTTTATACAGATAGCGGTGTGGCTATTTCAATGTTTATACAGATAGCGGTGTAGATATTTCCATGTTTATAGAGATGTCTGTGCAGATATTTACATGTTTATACAGATAGCAGTGTAGATATTTCCATGTTTATACAGATAGTAGTGTATATATTTCCAGGTTTATACCGATTACTGTGTAGGTATTTCCATGTTTATACAGATGGCGGTGTAGATATTTCCATGTTTATAGAGATAGCCATGTTGATATTTCCATGTTTATACAGATAGCGGAGTAGACATTTCCATGTTTATAGAGATAGCGGTGTAGATATTTCCATATTTATACAGATAGCGTTGTCACTATTTCCACGGTTATACAGATAGCGGTGTCACTATTTCCATGTTTATACAGATAGCGGTGGAGATATTTCCATGTTTATACAGATAGCGGTGGAGATATTTCCATGTTTATAGAGATAGCGGTGGAGATATTTCCATGTTTATACAGATAGCTATGTGGCCATTTCCATGTGTATACAGATAGCGTTGGAGATATTTCCATGTTTATACAGATAGCAGTGGGGATATTTCCATGTTTATACAGATAGAGGTGTAGATATTTCCATGTTTATAGAGATGGCTGTGAAGATATTTACATATTTATACAGATACCAGTGTAGATATTCCCATGTTTAGCAGATAATGGTGTAGATTTTTCCATGTTTATACAGAATGTGGTGTAGGTATTTCCATGTTTATAGAGATAGCGGTGTAGATATTTCGATGTTTATACAGATGGCTGTGTAGATGTTTTCATGTTTATTCAGATGGCAGTGTAGATATTTTTATGTTTATGCTGATAGTGGTGTAGATATTTCCAGGTTTATACAGATGACTGTGTAGTTATTTCCATGTTTATACAGATGGCGGTGAAGATATTTCCATGGTTATAGAGACAGCCATGTAGATATTTCCATGTTTATACAGATAGCGGTGTAGACATTTCCATGTTTATAGAGATAGCGGTGTAGATATTTCCATATTTATACAGATAGCGGTGTCACTATTTCCATGTTTATACAGATAGAGGTGGAGATATTTCCATGTTTATAAATATCGCGGTGGAGATATTTCCATGTTTGTACAGACAGTGGTGTAGATATTTCCATGTTTATACAGATGACTGTGTAGGTATTTCCATGTGTATACAGATGGCGGTGTAGACATTTCCATGTTTATATAGATAGCGGTGTGGCTATTTCCGTGTTTATACAGATAGCGGTGCAGATATTTCCATCTTTATACAGATGGCTGTGTAGATATTTACATGTTTATACAGATGGCAGTGTAGTTATTTCCATGTTTATGCAGATAGTGGTGTAGATATTTCCAGGTTTATACAGATAACTGTGTAGTTATTTCCATGTTCATACAGATGGCGGTGAAGATATTTCCATGTTTACAGAGACAGCCATGTAGATATTTCCATGTTTATACAGATAGCGGTGTAGACATTTCCATGTTTATAGAGATAGCGGTGTAGATATTTCCATATTTATACAGATAGCGGTGTCACTATTTCAATGTTTATACAGATAGCGGTGGAGATATTTCCATGTTTATACAGATAGCGGTGGAGATATTTCCATGTTTATAGAGATAGCGGTGTAGATATTTCCGTGTTTATACAGATAGCTGTGTGGCTATTTCCATGTTTATACAGATAGCGTTGGAGATATTTCCATGTTTATACAGATAGCGGTGGAGATATTTCCATGTTTATACAGATAGCGGTGGAGATATTTCCATGTTTATAGTGATTGCGGTGTAGATATTTCCATGGTTATACAGATAGCTGTGTCTATTTCCATGTTTATACAGATAGCGTTGGAGATATTTCCATGTTTATACAGATAGCAGTGGAGATATTTCCATGTTTATACAGATAGCGGTGGAGATATTTCCATGTTTATAGAGATAGTAGTGTATATATTTTCATGTGTATACAGATAGCTGAGTGGCTATTTCCATGTTTATACAGATAGCGGTGTCGATATTTCCATGTTTATAGAGATGGATGTGTAGATATATACATATTTACACAGATGGCAATGTAGATATTTCCATGTTTAGACAGATAATGGTGTAGGTATTTCCATGGTTATACAGATTGCGGTGTAGATATTTCCATGTTTATAGAGATAGCGGTGTAGATATTTCCATGTTAATACAGATGGCTGTGTATATATTTCCATGTGTATACAGATGGCAGTGTAGATATTTCCATGTTTATACAGATGGAGGTGTAGATATTTCCATGTTTATACAGATGACTGTGTAGATATTTCCATGTTTTTACAGATGGCGGTGTATATATTTCCGTGTTTATATAGATAGCGGTGTGCCTATTTCCATGTTTATACAGAAAGCGGTGTAGATATTTCCATGTTTATAGAGATGGCTGTGTAGATATTTCCATGTTTATAGAGATGGCTGTGTAGATATTTCCATGTTTATACAGATAACAGTGTAGATATTTCCATGTATGTACAGACAGTGGTGTAGATATTTCCATGTTTATATACATGACTGTGTAGTTATTTCCATGTTTATACAGATGGCGGTGTACACATTTCCATGTTTATACAGATAGCGGTGCGGCTATTTCCATGTTTATACTGATACTGTTGTAGATATTTCCATTTTTATAGAGATGGCTGTGTAGATATTTACAAGTTTATACAGATGGCAGTGTACATATTTCCATGTTTATACAGATAGTGGTGTAGATATTTCCAGGTTTATACAGATGACTGTGTAGGTATTTCCATGTTTATACAGATGGCGGTGTAGATATTTCCATGTTTATAGAGATAGCCATGTAGATATTTAAATGTTTATACAGATAGCGGTGGAGATATTTCCATGTTTATACAAATAGCGGTGGAGATATTTCCATGTTTATAGTGATTGCGGTGTAGATATTTCCATGTTTATACAGATAGCTGTGTCTATTTCCATGTTTATACAGATAGCGTTGGAGATATTTCCATGTTTATACAGATAGCGGTGGAGATATTTCCATGTTTATACAGATAGCGGTGGAGATATTTCCATGTTTATAGAGATGGATGTGTAGATATATACATATTTACACAGATGGCAGTGTAGATATTTCCATGTTTAGACAGATAATGGTGTAGGTATTTCCATGGTTATACAGATTGCGGTGTAGATATTTCCATGTTTATAGAGATAGCGGTGTAGATATTTCCATGTTAATACAGATGGCTGTGTATATATTTCCATGTGTATACAGATGGCAGTGTAGATATTTCCATGTTTATACAGATGGAGGTGTAGATATTTCCATGTTTATACAGATGACTGTGTAGATATTTCCATGTTTTTACAGATGGCGGTGTATATATTTCCGTGTTTATATAGATAGCGGTGTGCCTATTTCCATGTTTATACAGAAAGCGGTGTAGATATTTCCATGTTTATAGAGATGGCTGTGTAGATATTTACATGTTTATACAGATGGAGGTGTAGATATTTCCATGTTTATACAGATGGAGGTGTAGATATTTCCATGTTTATACAGATGACTGTGTAGATATTTCCATCTTTTTACAGATGGCGCTGTAGATATTTCCATGTTTATACAGATAGCAGTGTGGTATTTCTAGGTTTATACAGATGACTCTGTAGGTATTTCCATGTTTATACAGATGGCAGTGAAGATATTTCCATGTTTATAGAGACAGTCATGTAGATATTTCCATGTTTATACAGATAGCGGTGTAGACATTTCCATGTTTATAGAGATAGCGGTGTAGCTATTTCCATATTTATACAGATAGCGGTGTCACCATTTCCATGTTTATACAGATAGCAGTGGAGATATTTCCATGTTTATACAGATAGGGGTGGAGATATTTCCATGTTCATAGAGATAGCGGTGTAGAAATTTCCATGTTTATACAGATAGCTCTGTGGCTATTTCCATGTTTATACAGATAGCTTTGGAGATATTTCCATGTTTATACTGATGCCGGTGTAGATATTTCCATCTTTATGTAAATGTCGGTGCTGATATTTCCATGTTTATACAGATGGCGCTGTACATATTTCCATATTTATACAGATGACTGTGTAGCTATTTCCATTTTTATACAGATGGTGGTGAAGGTATTTCCATGTTTATACAGATAGCGGTGGAGGTATTTCCATGTTTATATAGATAGCGGTGGTGATATTTCCATGTTTATAGAAATAGCGGTGTAGATATTTCCATGTTTATACAGTTAGCTTTGTGGCTATTTCCATGTTTTTACACATAGCGGTGTAGACATTTCCTTGTTTATAGAGATAGCGGTGTAGATATTTCCATGTTTATACAGATAGCTGTGAGGCTGTTTCCATGTTTATACTGATAGCGTTGGAGATATTTCCATGTTTATACAGATGACGGTTTAGATATTTCCATGTTTATGCAGATGGCGCTGCAGATATTTCCATGTTTATACAGATAGCAGTGTACATATTTCAATATGTATACAGATGACTGTGTAGTTATTTCCATTTTTATACATATGGCGGTGTAGATATTTCTATGTTTATACAGATAGCGGTGGAGATATTTCCATGTTTATACAGATGACTGTGTAGATATTTTCATATTTTTACACATGTCGGTGTAGATATTTCCATGTTTATACAGATAGCGCTGTGGCTATTTCCATATTTATACAGATAGTAGTGTAGATATTTCCATGTTTATAGAGATGGCTGTGTAGATATTTCCATGTTTATACAGATGGCCGTGTAGATATTTCCATGTTTGCACAGACAGTGGTGTAGATATTTCCATGTTTATACAGATGATTGTGAAGGTATTTCCATGTTTATACAGATGGCGGTGTAGACATTTCCATGTTTCTACAGATGATTGTGAAGGTATTTCCATGTTTATACAGATGGCGGTGTAGACATTTCCATGTTTATACAGATAGCGTTGTGGCTATTTCCATGTTTATACAGATAGCGGTGCAGATATTTCCATGTTTATAGAGATGGCTGTGTAGATATTTACATGTTTATACAGATGGCAGTGTAGTTATTTCCATGTTTATGCAGATAGTGGTGTAGATATTTCCAGCTTTATACAGATGACTGTGTAGTTATTTCCATGTTTCTACAGATGGCGGTGAAGATATTTCCATGTTTATACAGACAGCCATGTAGTTATTTCCATGTTTATGCAGATAGCGGTGTAGACATTTCCATGTTTATAGAGATAGCGGTGTAGATATTTCCATGTTTATATAGATAGCGGTGTGGCTATTTCCAAGTTTATACAGATAGCGGTGTAGATATTTCCATGTTTATAGAGATGGCTGTGTAGATATTTACATATTTATACAGATGGCAGTGTAGATAATTCCATGTTTAGACAGATAATGGTGTAGATATTTCCATGTTTATACAGATTGTGGTGTAGGTATTTCCATGTTTATAGAGATAGCGGTGTAGATATTTCCATGTTTATACAGATGGCTGTGTGGATATTTCCATGTGTATACAGATGGCAGTGTAGATATTTCCATGTTTATTCAGATGGAGGTGTAAATATTTCCATGTTTATACAGATGACTGTGTAGATATTTCCATGTTTTTACAGATGGTGGTGTAGATATTTCCATGTTTATACAGATAGCGGTGTGGCTATTTCCATGTTTATACAGATAGCGGTGTAGATATTTCCATGTTTATAGAGATGGCTGTGTAGATATTTACATGTTTATACAGATGGCAGTGTAGATATCTTCATGTTTATACAGATAGTGGTGTAGATATTTCCAGGTTTATACAGATGACTGTGTAGTTATATCCATATTTATACAGATGGCGTTGTAGATATTTCCATGTTTATACAGATAGCTGTGTGGCTATTTCCATGTTTATACAGATAGCGGTGGAGATATTTCCATGTTTATACAGATAGCGTTGGAGATATTTCCATGTTTATAGAGATAGCAGTGCATATATTTCTATGTTATCCATATATCTGTGTGGCTATTTCCATGTTTATACAGATAGCGTTGCAGATATTTCCATGTTTATACAGATGGCTGTGTAGATATTTACATATTCATACAGATGGCAATGTAGATATTTCCAAGTTTAGACAGATAATGGCGTAGATATTTCCATGTTTATACAGATTGCGGTGTAGGTATTTCCATGTTTATAGAGACAGCGGTGTAGATATTTCCATGTTTATAGAGATGGCAGTGTTGATATTTCCATGTGTATACAGATGGCAGTGTAGATATTTCCATGTTTATACAGATGGAGGTGTAGATATTTCCATGTTTATACAGATGACTGTGTAGATATTTCCATGTTTTTACAGATGGCGGTGTGGATATTTCCATGTTTATACAGATAGCGGTGTGTCTATTTCCATGTTTATACAGATAGCGATGTAGATATTTCCATGTTTATAGAGATGGCTGTGTAGATATTTACATGTTTATACAGATGTCAGTGTAGATATTTTCATGTTTATACAGATAGTTCTGTAGATATTTCCAGGATTATACAGATGACTGTGTAGATATTTCCATGTTTTTACAGATGGCGGTGAAGATATTTCCATGTTTATAGAGACAGCCATGTAGATAATTCCATGTTTATACAGATAGCGGTGTAGACATTTCCATGTTTATAGAGATAGCGGTGTAGATACTTCTATATTTATACAGATAGCGGTGTCACTATTTCCATGTTTATACAGATAGCGGTGGAGACATTTCCATGTTTATTCAGATAGCCGTGGAGTTATTTCCATGTTTATACAGATAGCGGTGTAGATATTTCCATGTTTATACAGATAGCTGTGTGGCTATTTCCATGTTTATACAGATAGCTTTGGAGATATTTCCATGTTTATACAGATGGTGGTGTTGATATTTCCATGTTCATGCAGATGTCGGTGCAGATATTTCCATGTATATGAAGATAGCGGTGTACATTTTTCCATATTTATACAGATGACTGTGTAGTTATTTCCATTTTTATACAGATGGCGGTGAAGATATTTCCATGTTTATACAGATAGCGGTGGAGATATTTCCATGTTTATACAGATGACTGTGTAGATATTTTCATATTTTTACACATGTCGGTGTAGATATTTCCATGTTTATACTGATAGCGGTGTGGTTATTTCCATGTTTATACATATAGAAGTGTAGATATTTCCATGTTTATACAGATGGCCGTGTAGATATTTCCATGTTTGTACAGACAGTGGTGTAGATATTTCCATGTTTATACAGATGACTGTGTAGCTATTTCCATGTTTATATAGATGGCGGTGTAGACATTTCCATGTTTATACAGATAGCGGTGTGGCTATTTCCATGTTTATACAGATAGCGGTGCAGATATTTCCATGTTTATAGAGATGGCTGTGCAGATATTTACATGTTTATACAGATGGCAGTGTAGTTATTTCCATGCTTATGCAGATAGTGGTGTAGATATTTCCAGGTTTATACAGTTGACTGTGAAGTTATTTCCATGTTTCTACAGATGGCGGTGAAGATATTTCCATGTTTATAGAGACAGCCATGTAGATATTTCCATGTTTATACAGATAGCGGTGTAGACATTTCCATGTTTATAGAGATAGCGGTGTAGATATTTCCATATTCATACAGATAGCGGTGTCACTATTTCCATGTTTATACAGATAGCGGTGGAGATATTTCCATGTTTATTCAGATAGCGGTGGAGATATTTCCATGTTTATAGATATAGCGGTGTAGATATTTCCATGTTCATACAGATAGCTGTGTGGCTATTTACATGTTTATACAGATAGCGTTGGAGATATTGCCATGTTTATAGAGATAGCGGTGGGGATATTTCCATGTTTATACAGATAGCGGTGCAGATATTTCCATGTTTATAGAGATAGCAGTGTATATATTTCCATTTTTATACAGATAGCTGTGTGGCTATTTCCATGTTTATACAGATAGCGGTGTAGATATTTCCATGTTTATAGAGATGGCTGTGTAGATATTTACATATTTATACAGATGGCAGTGTAGATATTTCCATGTTTAGCAGATAATGGTGTAGATATTTCCATGTTTATACAGATTGTGGTGTAGATATTTCCATGTTTATAGAGATAGCGGTGTAGATATTTCCATGTTTATAGAGATGGCTGTGTAGATATTTACATGTTTATGCAGATGGCAGTGTAGATATTTTCATGTTTATACAGATAGTGGTGTAGATATTTCCAGGTTTATACAGATGACTGTGTAGTTATTTCCATGTTTATACAGATGGCGGTGAAGATATTTCCATGTTTTTGGAGACAGCCATGTAGATATTTCCATGTTTATACAGATAGCGTTGTAGACATTTCCATGTTTATAGAGATAGCGGTGTAGACACTTCCATGTTTATACAGATAGCTGTGTGGCTATTTCCATGTTTATACAGATAGCGTTGGAGATATTTCCATGTTTATACAGATGGCGGTGTAGATATTTCCATGTTCATGCAGATGTCGGTGCAGATATTTCCATGTTTATACAGATAGCGGTGTACATATTTCCATATTTTTACAGATGACTGTGTCGTTATTTCCATTTTTATACACATGGCCGTGTAGATATTTCCATGTTTATACAGATAGCGGTGGAGATATTTCCATGGTTATACAGATGTCTCTGTAGATATTTTCATATTTTTACACATGTCGGTGTAGATATTTCCATGTTTATACAGATAGTGGTGTGACTATTTCCATGTTTATACAGATATCAGTGTAGATATTTCCATGTTTATAGAGATGGCTGTGTAGATATTTCCATGTTTATACAGATATCAGTGTAGATATTTCCATGTTTGTACAGACAGTGGTGTAGATATTTCCATGTTTATACAGATGACTGTGTAGTTATTTCCATGTTTATACAGATGGCGGTGTACACATTTCCATGTTTATACAGATAGCGGTGGGGCTATTTCCATGTTTATAGAGATAGCGTTGTAGATATTTCCATTTTTATAGAGATGGCTGTGTAGATATTTACATGTTTATACAGATGGCAGTGTAGATATTTCTATGTTTATACAGATAGTGGTGTAGATATTTCCAGGTTTATACAGATGACTGTGTAGGTATTTCCATGTTTATACAGATGGCGGTGTAGATATTTCCATGTTTATAGAGATAGCCATGTAGATATTTCCATGTTTATACAGATAGCGGTGTAGACATTTCCATGTTTATAGAGATAGCGGTGTAGATATTTCCATATTTATACAGATAGCGGTGTCACTATTTCCATGTTTATACAGATAGCGGTGTAGATATTTCCATGTTTATACAGATAGCGGTGGAGATATTTCCATGTTTATACAGATAGCGGTGCAGATATTTCCATGTTTATAGAGATAGCGGTGTAGATACTTCCATGTTTATATAGATAGCGGTGTGGCTATTACCAAGTTTATACAGATAGCGGTGTAGATATTTCCATGTTTATAGAAATGGCTGTGTAGATATTTATATATATATACAGATGGCAGTGTAGATATTTCCATGTTTAGACAGATAATGGTGTAGATATTTCCATGTTTATACAGATTGTGGTGTAGGTATTTCCATGTTTATAGAGATAGCGGTGTAGATATTTCCATGTTTATACAGATGGCGGTGAAGATTTTTCCATGTTTTTAGAGACAGCCATGTAGATATTTCCATGTTTATACAGATGGAGGTGTAAATATTTCCATGTTTATAGAGATAGCGGTGTAGATACTTCCATGTTTATACAGATAGCTGTGTGGCTATTTCCATGTTTATACAGATAGCGTTGGAGATATTTCCATGTTTATGCAGATGGCGGTGCAGATATTTCCATGTTTATACAGATAGCGGTGTACATATTTCCATATTTACACAGATGACTGTGTAGTTATTTCCATTTTTATACACATGGCGGAGTAGATATTTCCATGTTTATACAGATAGCGGTGGAGATATTTCCATGGTTATACAGATGACTCTGTAGATATTTTCATATTTTTACACATGTCGGTGTAGATATTTCCATGTTTATACAGATAGCGGTGTGACTATTTCCATGTTTATACAGATATCAGTGTAGATATTTCCATGTTTATGGAGATGGCTCTGTAGATATTTCCATGTTTATACAGATATCAGTGTAGATATTTCCATGTTTGTACAGACAGTGGTGTAGATATTTCCATGTTTATACAGATGACTGTGTAGTTATTTCCATGTTTATACAGATGGCGGTGTACACATTTCCATGTTTATACAGATAACGGTGCGGCTATTTCCATGTTTATACAGATAGCGTTGTAGATATTTCCATTTTTATAGAGATGGCTGTGAGGATATTTACATGTTTATACAGATGGCAGTGTAGATATTTCCATGTTTATACAGATAGTGGTGTAGATATTTCCAGGTTTATACAGATGACGGTGTAGGTATTTCCATGTTTATACAGATGGCGGTGTAGATATTTCCATGTTTATAGAGATAGCCATGTAGATATTTCCATGTTTGTACAGATAGCGGTGTAGACATTTCCATGTTTATAGAGATAGCGGTGTAGATATTTCCATATTTATACAGATAGCGGTGTCACTATTTCCATGTTTATACAGATAGCGGTGTAGATATTTCCATGTTTATACAGATAGCGGTGGAGATATTTCCATGTTTATACAGATAGCGGTGGAGATATTTCCATGTTTATAGAGATAGCGGTGTAGATATTTCCATGTTTATATAGATAGCGGTGTGGCTATTTCCAAGTTTATACAGATAGCGGTTTAGATATTTCCATGTTTATAGAGATGGCTGTGTAGATATTTACATATTTATACAGATGGCAGTGTAGATATTTCCATGTTTAGACAGATAATGGTGTAGACATTTCCATGTTTATACAGATTGTGGTGTAGGTTTTTCCATGTTTATAGAGATAGCGGTGTAGATATTTCCATGCTTATACAGATGGCTGTGTGGATATTTGCATGTGTATACAGATGGCAGTGCAGATATTTCCATGTTTATACAGATGGAGGTGTAAATATTTCCATGTTTATACAGATGACTGTGTAGATATTTCCATGTTTTTACAGATGGCGGTGTAGATATTTCCATGTTTATACAGATAGCGGTGTGTCTATTTCCATGTTTATACAGATAGCGGTGTAGATATTTCCATGTTTATAGAGATGGCTGTGTAGATATTTACATGTTTATACAGATGGCAGTGTAGATATTTTCATGTTTATACAGATAGTGGTGTAGGTATTTCCAGGTTTATACAGATGACTGTGTAGTTATTTCCATGTTTATACAGATGGCGGTGTAGATATTTCCATGTTTATACAGATAGCGGTTTGGCTATTTCCATGTTTATACAGATAGCGGTGGAGATATTTCCATGTTTATAGAGATAGCGGTGTAGATATTTCCATGTTTATACAGATAGCTGTGTGGTTATTTCCATGTTTATACACAAAGCGTTGGAGTTATTTCCATGTTTATACAGATAGCGGTGGAGATATTTCCATGTTTATACAGATACCGTTGGAGGTATTTCCATGTTTATAGAGATAGCAGTGCATATATTTCCATGTTTTCCAGATATCTGTGTGGCTATTTCCATGTTTATACAGATAGCGTTGTAGATATTTCCATGTTAATACAGATGGCTGTGTAGATATTTACATATTTATACAGATGGCAGTGTAGATATTTCCATGTTTAGACAGATAATGGCGTAGATATTTCCATGTTTATACAGATTGCGGTGTAGGTATATCCATGTTTATAGAGATAGCGGTGTAGATATTTCCATGTTTATACAGATGGCAGTGTAGATATTTCCATGTTTATACAGATGGCGGTGAACACATTTCCATGTTTATACAGATAGCGGTGCGGCTATTTCCATGTTTATACAGATAGCGTTGTAGATATTTCCATTTTTATAGAGATGGGTGTGTAGATATTTACATGTTTATACAGACGGCAGTGTAGATATTTCCATGTTTATACAGATAGTGGTGTAGATATTTCCAGGTTTATACAGATGACTGTGTAGGTATTTCCATGTTTATACAGATGGCGGTGTAGATATTTCCATGTTTATAGAGATAGCCATGTAGATATTTCCATGTTTATACAGATAGCGGTGTAGAAATTTCCATGTTTATAGAGATAGCGGTGTAGATATTTCCATATTTATGCAGATCGCGGTGTCACTATTTCCGTGTTTATACAGATAGCGGTGTAGATATTTCCATGTTTATACAGATAGAGGTGGAGATATTTCCATGTTTATACAGATAGCGGTGGAGATCTTTCCATGTTTACAGAGATAGCGGTGTAGATATTTCCATGTTTATATAGATAGCGGTGTGTCTATTTCCAAGTTTATACAGATAGCGGTGTAGATATTTCCATGTTTATAGAGATGGCTGTGTAGATATTTACATATTTATACAGATGGCAGTGTAGATATTTCCATGTTTAGACAGATAATGGTGTAGATATTTCCATGTTTATACAGATTGTGGTGTAGGAATTTCCATGTTTATAGAGATAGCGGTGTAGATATTTCCATGTTTATACAGATGGCTGTGTGGATATTTCCATGTGCATTCAGATGGCAGTGTAGATATTTCCATGTTTATACAGATGGAGGTGTAAATATTTCCATGTTTATACAGATGACTGTGTAGGTGTTTCCATGTTTTTACAGATGGCGGTGTAGATATTTCCATGTTTATACAGATAGCGGTGTGGCTATTTCCATGTATAAACAGATAGCGGTGTATATATTTCCATGTTTATAGAGATGGCTGTGTAGATATTTACATGTTTATACAGATGGCAGTGTAGATATCTTCATGTTTATACAGATAGTGGTGTAGATATTTCCAGGTTTATACAGATGACTGTGTAGTTATTTCCATGTTTATACAGATGGCGGTGTAGATATTTCCATGTTTATACAGATAGCTGTGTGGCTATTTCCATGTTTATACAGATAGCGTTGGAGATATTTCCATGTTTATACAGATAGCGTTGGAGATATTTCCATGTTTATACAGATAGCGTTGGAGATATTTCCATGTTTATAGAGATAGCAGTGCATATATTTCCATGTTTTCCAGATATCTGTGTGGCTATTTCCATGTTTATACAGATAGCGTTGTAGATATTTCCATGTTGATACAGATGGCTGTGTAGATGTTTACATATTTATACAGATGGCAATGTAGATATTTCCATGTTTAGACAGATAATGACGTAGATATTTCCATGTTTATACAGATTGCGGTGTAGGTTTTTCCATGTTTATAGAGATAGCGGTGTAGATATTTCCATGTTTATACAGATGGCAGTGTAGATATTTCCATGTGTATACAGATGGCAGTGTAGATATTTCCATGTTTATACAGACGGAGGTGTAGATATTTCCATGTTTATACAGATGACTGTGTAGATATTTCCATGTTTATACAGATGGCGGTGAGGATATTTCCATGTTTATACAGATAGCGGTGTGTCTATTTCCATGTTTATACAGATAGCGGTGTAGATATTTCCATGTTTATAGAGATGGCTGTGTAGATATTTACATGTTTATACAGATGGCAGTGTAGATATTTTCATGTTTATACAGATAGTTGTGTAGATATTTCCAGGATTATACAGATGACTGTGTAGTTATTTCCATGTTTTTACAGATGGCGGTGAAGATATTTCCATGTTTATAGAGACAGCCATGAAGATATTTCCATGTTCATACAGATAGCGGTGTAGACATTTCCATGTTTATAGAGATAGCGGTGTAGATACTTCTATATTTATACAGATAGCGGTGTCACTATTTCCATGTTTATACAGATAGCGGTGGAGATATTTCCATGTTTATACAGATAGCCGTGGAGTTATTTCCATGTTTATAGAGATACCGGTGTAGATATTTCCATGTTTATACAGATAGCTGTGTGGCTATTTCCATGTTTAAACAGATAGCTTTGGAGATATTTCCATGTTTATACAGATGGTGGTGTTGATATTTCCATGTTCATGCAGATGTCGGTGCAGATATTTCCATGTTTATACAGATAGCGGTGTACATATTTCCATATTTACACAGATGACTGTGTAGATATTTCCATTTTTATACACATGGCGGAGTAGATATTTCCATGTTTATACAGATAGCGGTGGAGATATTTCCATGGTTATACAGATGACTCTGTAGATATTTTCATATTTTTACACATGTCGGTGTAGATATTTCCATGTTTATACAGATAGCGGTGTGGCTATTTCCATGTTTATACAGATATCAGTGTAGATATTTCCATGTTTATGGAGATGACTCTGTAGATATTTCCATGTTTATACAGATATCAGTGTAGATATTTCCATGTTTGTACAGACAGTGGTGTAGATATTTCCATGTTTATACAGATGACTGTGTAGTTATTTCCATGTTTATACAGATGGCGGTGTACACATTTCCATGTTTATACAGATAGCGGTGCGGCTATTTCCATGTTTATACAGATAGCGTTGTAGATATTTCCATTTTTGTAGAGATGGCTGTGAGGATATTTACATGTTTATACAGATGGCAGTGTAGATATTTCCATGTTTATACAGATAGTGGTGTAGATATTTCCAGGTTTATACAGATGACGGTGTAGGTATTTCCATGTTTATACAGATGGCGGTGTAGATATTTCCATGTTTATAGAGATAGCCATGTAGATATTTCCATGTTTGTACAGATAGCGGTGTAGACATTTCCATGTTTATAGAGATAGCGGTGTAGATATTTCCATATTTATACAGATAGCGGTGTCACTATTTCCATGTTTATACAGATAGCGGTGTAGATATTTCCATGTTTATACAGATAGCGGTGGATATATTTCCATGTTTATACAGATAGCGGTGGAGATATTTCCATGTTTATAGAGATAGCGGTGTAGATATTTCCATGTTTATATAGATAGCGGTGTGGCTATTTCCAAGTTTAAACAGATAGCGGTTTAGATATTTCCATGTTTATTGAGATGGCTGTGTAGATATTTACATATTTATACAGATGGCAGTGTAGATATTTCCATGTTTAGACAGATAATGGTGTAGACATTTCCATGTTTATACAGATTGTGGTGTAGGTATTTCCATGTTTATAGAGATAGCGGTGTAGATATTTCCATGTTTATACAGATGGCTGTGTGGATATTTGCATGTGTATACAGATGGCAGTGTAGATATTTCCATGTTTATACAGATGGAGGTGTAAATATTTCCATGTTTATACAGATGACTGTGTAGATATTTCCATGTTTTTACAGATGGCGGTGTAGATATTTCCATGTTTATACAGACAGCGGTGTGGCTATTTCCATGTTTATACAGATAGCGGTGTAGATATTTCCATGTTTATAGAGATGGCTGTGTAGATATTTACATGTTTATACAGATGGCAGTGTAGATATTTTCATGTTTATACAGATAGTGGTGTAGATATTTCCAGGTTTATACAGATGACTGTGTAGTTATTTCCATGTTTATACAGATGGCGGTGTAGATATTTCCATGTTTATACAGATAGCGGTGTGGCTATTTCCATGTTTATACAGATAGCGGTGGAGATATTTCCATGTTTATAGAGATAGCGGTGTAGATATTTCCATGTTTATACAGATAGCTGTGTGGCTATTTCCATGTTTATACAGAAAGCGTTGGAGTTATTTCCATGTTTATACAGATAGCGGTGGATATATTTCCATGTTTATACAGATACCGTTGGAGGTATTTCCATGTTTATAGAGATAGCAGTGCATATATTTCCATGTTTTCCAGATATCTGTGTGGCTATTTCCATGTTTATACAGATAGCGTTGTAGATATTTCCATGTTAATACAGATGGCTGTGTAGATATTTACATATTTATACAGATGGCAGTGTAGATATTTCCATGTTTAGACAGATAATGGCGTAGATATTTCCATGTTTATACAGATTGCGGTGTAGGTATTTCCATGTTTATAGAGATTGCGGTTTAGATATTTCCATGTTTATACAGATGGCTGTGTGGATATTTCCATGTGCATTCAGATGGCAGTGTAGATATTTCCATGTTTATACAGATGGAGGTGTAAATATTTCCATGTTTATACAGATGACTGTGTAGGTGTTTCCATGTTTTTACAGATGGCGGTGTAGATATTTCCATGTTTATACAGATAGCGGTGTGGCTATTTCCATGTATATACAGATAGCGGTGTAGATATTTCCATGTTTATAGAGATGGCTGTGTAGATATTTACATGTTTATACAGATGGCAGTGTAGATATCTTCATGTTTATACAGATAGTGGTGTAGATATTTCCAGGTTTATACACATGACTGTGTAGTTATTTCCATGTTTATACAGATGGCGGTGTAGATATTTCCATGTTTATACAGATAGCTGTGTGGCTATTTCCATGTTTATACAGATAGCGTTGGAGATATTTCCATGTTTATACAGATAGCGGTGGAGATATTTCCATGTTTATACAGATAGCGTTGGAGATATTTCCATGTTTATAGAGATAGCAGTGCATCTATTTCCATGTTTTCCAGATATGTGTGTGGCTATTTCCATGTTTATACAGACAGCGTTGTAGATATTTCCATGTTTATACAGATGGCAGTGTAGATATTTCCATGTGTATACAGATGGCAGTGTAGATATTTCCATGTTTATACAGATGGAGGTGTAGATATTTCCATGTTTATACAGATGACTGTGTAGATATTTCCATGTTTTTACAGATGGCGGTGAGGATATTTCCATGTTTATACAGATAGCGGTGTGTCTATTTCCATGTTTATACAGATAGCGGTGTAGATATTTCCATGTTTATAGAGATGGCTGTGTAGATATTTACATGTTTATACAGATGGCAGTGTAGATATTTTCATGTTTATACAGATAGTTGTGTAGATATTTCCAGGATTATACAGATGACTGTGTAGTTATTTCCATGTTTTTACAGATGGCGGTGAAGATATTCCATGTTTATAGAGACAGCCATGTAGATATTTCCATGTTCATACAGATAGCGGTGTAGACATTTCCATGTTTATAGAGATAGCGGTGTAGATAGTTCTATATTTATACAGATAGCGGTGTCACTATTTCCATGTTTATACAGATAGCGGTGTAGATATTTCCATGTTTATACAGATAGCTGTGTGGCTATTTCCATGTTTATACAGATAGCTTTGGAGATATTTCCATGTTTATACAGATGTCGGTGCAGATATTTCCATGTTTATACAGATAGCGTTGTACATATTTCCATATTTATACAGATGACTATGTAGTTATTTCCATTTTTATACAGATGGCGGTGAAGATATTTCCATGTTTATACAGACAGCGGTGGAGATATTTCCATGTTTATACAGATGACTGTGCAGATATTTTCATATTTTTACACATGTCGGTGTAGATATTTCCAGGTTTATACTGATAGCGGTGTGGTTATTTCCATGTTTATACATATAGCAGTGTAGATATTTCCATGTTTATACAGATGGCCGTGTAGATATTTCCATGTTTGTACAGACAGTGGTGTAGATATTTCCATGTTTATACAGATGACTGTGTAGGTATTTCCATGTTTATATAGATGGCGGTGTAGACATTTCCACGTTTATACAGATAGCGGTGTGGCTATTTCCATGTTTATACAGATAGCGGTGCAGATATTTCCATGTTTATAGAGATGGCTGTGCAGATATTTACATGTTTATACAGATGGCAGTGTAGTTATTTCCATGCTTATGCAGATAGTGGTGTAGATATTTCCAGGTTTATGCAGTTGACTGTGTAGTTATTTCCATGTTTCTACCGATGGCGGTAAAGATATTTCCATGTTTATACAGATAGCGGTGGAGATATTTCAATGTTTATACAGATAGCGGTGGAGATATTTCCATGTTTATAGAGATAGCGGTGTAGATATTTCCATGTTCATACAGATAGCTTTGTGGCTATTTCCATGTTTATACAGATAGCGTTGGAGATATTTCCATGTTTATAGAGATAGCAGTGGGGATATTTCCATGTTTATACATATAGCGGTGCAGATATTTCCATGTTTATAGAGATAGCAGAGTATATATTTCCATTTTTATACAGATAGCTGTGTGGCTATTTCCATGTTTATACAGATAGCAGTGTAGATATTTCCATGTTTATAGAGATGGCTGTGTAGATATTTACATGTTTATACAGATGGCAGTGTAGATATTTTCATGTTTATACAGATAGTGGTGTAGATATTTCCAGGTTTATACAGATGACTGTGTAGTTATTTCCATGTTTATACACATGGCGGTGAAGATATTTCCATGTTTTTAGAGACAGCCATGTAGATATTTCCTTGCTTATACAGATAGCGGTGTAGACATTTCCATGTTTATAGAGATAGCGGTTTAGATACTTCCATGTTTATACAGATAGCTGTGTGGCTATTTCCATGTTTATACAGATAGCGTTGGAGGTATTTCCATGTTTATACAGATGGCGGTGTAGATATTTCCATGTTTATGCAGATGGCGGTGCAGATATTTCCATGTTTATACAGATCGCGGTGTACATATTTCCATATTTATACAGATGACTGTGTAGTTATTTCCATTTTTATACACATGGCGGAGTAGATATTTCCATGTTTATACAGATAGCCTTGGAGATATTTCCATGGTTATACAGATGTCTCTGTAGATATTTTCATATTTTTACACATGTCAGTGTAGATATTTCCATGTTTATACAGATAGCGGTGTGGCTATTTCCATGTTTATACAGATATTAGTGTAGATATTTCCATGTTTATAGAGATGGCTGTGTAGATATTTCCATGTTTATACAGATATCAGTGTAGATATTTCCATGTTTGTACAGACAGTGGTGTAGATATTTCCATGTTTATACAGATGACTGTTTAGTTATTTCCATGTTTATACAGATGGCGGTGTACACATTTTCATGTTTATACAGATAGCGGTGCGGCTATTTCCATGTTTATAGAGATAGCGTTGTAGATATTTCCATTTTTATAGAGATGGCTGTGTAGATATTTACATGTTTATACAGATGGCAGTGTAGATATTTCCATGTTTATACAGATAGTGTTGTAGATATTTCCAGGTTTTTAGAGATTGCCATGTAGATATTTCCATGTTTATAAAGATGGCGGTGTAGATATTTCCATGTTTATAGAGATAGCGGTGTCACTATTTCCATGTTTATACAGATAGCGGTGTAGATATTTCCATGTTTATACAGATAGCGTTGTCACTATTTCCATGTTTATACAGATAGCGGTGTAGATATTTCCATGTTTATACAGATAGCGGTGGAGATATTTCCATGTTTATACAGTTAGCGGTGTAGATATTTCCATGTTTATATAGATAGCGGTGTGGCTATTTCCAAGTTTATACAGATAGCGGTGTAGTTATTTCCATGTTTATAGAGATGGCTGTGTAGATATTTACATATTTATACAGATGGCAGTGTAGATATTTCCATGTTTAGACAGATAATGGTGTAGACATTTCCATGTTTATACAGATTGTGGTGTAGGTATTTCCATGTTTATAGAGATAGCGGTGTAGTTATTTCCATGTTTATACAGATGGCTGTGTGGATATTTGCATGTGTATACAGATGGCAGTGTAGACATTTCCATGTTTATACAGATGGAGGTGTAGATATTTCCATGTTTATACAGATGACTGTGTAGATATTTCCATGTTTTTACAGATGGCGGTGTAGATATTTCCATGTTTATACAGATAGCGGTGTGGCTATTTGCATGTTTATACAGATAGCGGTGGAGATATTTCCATGTTTATAGAGATAGCGGTGTAGATATTTCCATGTTTATACAGACAGCTGTGTGTCTATTTCCATGTTTATACAGAAAGCGTTGGAGATATTTCCATGTTTATACAGATATCGGTGGAGATATTTCCATGTTTATACAGATACCGTTGGGGGTATTTCCATGTTTATAGAGATAGCAGTGCATATATTTCCATGTTTTCCAGATATCTTTGTGGCTATATCCATGTTTATACAGATAGCGTTGTAGATATTTCCATGTTTATACAGATGGCTGTGTAGATATTTACATATTTATACAGATGGCAGTGTAGATATTTCCATGTTTAGACAGATAATGGCGTAGATATTTCCATGTTTATACAGATTGCGGTGTAGGTATTTCCATGTTTATAGAGATAGCGGTGGAGATATTTCCATGTTTATACAGATGGCGGTGAACACATTTCCATGTTTATACAGATAGCGGTGCGGCTATATCCATGTTTATACAGATAGCGTTGTAGATATTTCCATTTTTATAGAGATGGCTGTGTAGATATTTACATGTTTATATAGATGGCAGTGTAGATATTTCCCTGTTTATGCAGATAGTGGTGTAGATATTTCCACGTTTATACAGATAGCGGTGTAGGCATTTCCTTGTTTATAGAGATAGCGGTGTAGATATTTCCATATTTATACAGATAGCGGTGTCACTATTTCCGTGTTTATACAGATAGCGGTGTAGATATTTCCATGTTTATACAGATAGCGGTGGAGATATTTCCATGTTTATAGATATAGCGGTGTAGATATTTCCATGTTTATATAGATAGCGGTGTGGCTATTTCCAAGTTTATACAGATAGCGGTGTAGATATTTCCATGTTTATAGAGATGCCTGTGTAGATATTTACATATTTATACAGATGGCAGTGTAGATATTTCCATGTTTATACAGATAGTGTTGTAGATATTTCCAGGTTTTTAGAGATTGCCATGTAGATATTTCCATGTTTATAAAGATGGCGGTGTAGATATTTCCATGTTTATAGAGATAGCGGTGTCACTATTTCCATGTTTATACAGATAGCGGTGTAGATATTTCCATGTTTATACAGATAGCGTTGTCACTATTTCCATGTTTATACAGATAGCGGTGTAGATATTTCCATGTTTATACAGATAGCGGTGGAGATATTTCCATGTTTATACAGTTAGCGGTGTAGATATTTCCATGTTTATATAGATAGCGGTGTGGCTATTTCCAAGTTTATACAGATAGCGGTGTAGTTATTTCCATGTTTATAGAGATGGCTGTGTAGATATTTACATATTTATACAGATGGCAGTGTAGATATTTCCATGTTTAGACAGATAATGGTGTAGACATTTCCATGTTTATACAGATTGTGGTGTAGGTATTTCCATGTTTATAGAGATAGCGGTGTAGTTATTTCCATGTTTATACAGATGGCTGTGTGGATATTTGCATGTGTATACAGATGGCAGTGTAGACATTTCCATGTTTATACAGATGGAGGTGTAGATATTTCCATGTTTATACAGATGACTGTGTAGATATTTCCATGTTTTTACAGATGGCGGTGTAGATATTTCCATGTTTATACAGATAGCGGTGTGGCTATTTGCATGTTTATACAGATAGCGGTGGAGATATTTCCATGTTTATAGAGATAGCGGTGTAGATATTTCCATGTTTATACAGACAGCTGTGTGTCTATTTCCATGTTTATACAGAAAGCGTTGGAGATATTTCCATGTTTATACAGATATCGGTGGAGATATTTCCATGTTTATACAGATACCGTTGGGGGTATTTCCATGTTTATAGAGATAGCAGTGCATATATTTCCATGTTTTCCAGATATCTTTGTGGCTATATCCATGTTTATACAGATAGCGTTGTAGATATTTCCATGTTTATACAGATGGCTGTGTAGATATTTACATATTTATACAGATGGCAGTGTAGATATTTCCATGTTTAGACAGATAATGGCGTAGATATTTCCATGTTTATACAGATTGCGGTGTAGGTATTTCCATGTTTATAGAGATAGCGGTGGAGATATTTCCATGTTTATACAGATGGCGGTGAACACATTTCCATGTTTATACAGATAGCGGTGCGGCTATATCCATGTTTATACAGATAGCGTTGTAGATATTTCCATTTTTATAGAGATGGCTGTGTAGATATTTACATGTTTATATAGATGGCAGTGTAGATATTTCCCTGTTTATGCAGATAGTGGTGTAGATATTTCCACGTTTATACAGATAGCGGTGTAGGCATTTCCTTGTTTATAGAGATAGCGGTGTAGATATTTCCATATTTATACAGATAGCGGTGTCACTATTTCCGTGTTTATACAGATAGCGGTGTAGATATTTCCATGTTTATACAGATAGCGGTGGAGATATTTCCATGTTTATAGATATAGCGGTGTAGATATTTCCATGTTTATATAGATAGCGGTGTGGCTATTTCCAAGTTTATACAGATAGCGGTGTAGATATTTCCATGTTTATAGAGATGCCTGTGTAGATATTTACATATTTATACAGATGGCAGTGTAGATATTTCCATGTTTAGACAGATAATGGTGTAGATATTTCCATGTTTATACAGATTGTGGTGTTGGAATTTCCATGTTTATAGAGATAGCGGTGTAGATATTTCCATGTTTATACAGATGGCTTTGTGGATATTTCCATGTGTATTCAGATGACAGTGTAGATATTTCCATGTTTATACAGATGGAGGTGTAAATATTTCCATGTTTATACAGATGACTGTGTAGGTGTTTCCATGTTTTTACAGATGGCGGTGTAGATACTTCCATGTTTATACAGATAGCGGTGTGGCTATTTCCATGTATATACAGATAGCGGTGTAGATATTTCCATGTTTATAGAGATGGCTGTGTAGATATTTACATGTTTATACAGATGGCAGTGTAGATATTTTCATGTTTATACAGATAGTGGTGTAGATATTTCCAGGTTTATACAGATGACTGTGTAGTTATTTCCATGTTTATACAGATGGCGGTGTAGATATTTCCATGTTTATACAGATAGCAGTGGAGATATTTCCATGTTTATACAGATAGCGTTGGAAATATTTCCATGTTTATAGAGATAGCAGTGCATATATTTCCATGTTTTCCAGATATCTGTGTGGCTATTTCCATTTTTATACAGATAGCGTTGTAGATATTTCAATGTTTATACAGATGGCTGTGTAGATATTTACATATTTATACAAATGGCAGTGTAGATATTTCCATGTTTAGACAGATAATGGTGTAGATATTACCATGTTTATACAGATTGCGGTGTAGGTATTTCCATGTTTATAGAGATAGCGGTGTAGATATTTCCATGTTTATACAGATGGCAGTGTAGATATTTCCATGTGTATACAGATGGCCTTGTAGATATTTCCATGTTTATACAGATGGAGGTGTAGATATTTCCATGTTTATACAGATGACTGTGTAGATATTTCCATGTTTTTACAGATGGCGGTGTAGTTATTTCCATGTTTATACAGATAGCGGTGTGTCTATTTCCATGTTTATACAGATAGCGGTGTAGATATTTCCATGTTTATAGAGATGGCTGTGTAGATATGTACATGTTTATGCAGATGGCAGTGTAGATATTTTCATGTTTATACAGATAGTGGTGTAGATATTTCCAGGATTATACAGATGACTGTGTAGTTATTTCCATGTTTTTACAGATGGCGGTGAAGATATTTCCATGTTTATAGAGACAGCCATGTAGATATTTCCATGTTTATACAGATAGCTGTGTGGCTATTTCCATGTTTATACAGATAGCTTTGGAGATATTTCCATGTTTATACAGATGGCGGTGTAGATATTTCCATGTTTATGCAGATGGCGGTGCAGATATTTCCATGTTTATACAGATAGCGGTGTACATATTTCCATATTTATACAGATGACTGAGTAGTTATTTCCATTTTTATACAGATGGTGGTGAAGATATTTCCATGTTTATACAGATAGCGGTGGAGATATTTCCATGTTTATACAGATGACTGTAGATATTTTCATATTTTTACACATGTCGTTGTAGATATTTCCATGTTTATACAGATAGCGGTGTGGTTATTTCCATGTTTATACATATAGCAGTGTAGATATTTCCATGTTTATAGAGATGGCTCTGTAGATATTTCCATGTTTATACAGATGGTAGTGTAGATATTTCCATGTTTGTACAGACAGTGGTGTAGTTATTTCCATGTTTATGCAGATGACTGTGTAGGTATTTCCATGTTTATAGAGATAGCGGTGTAGATATTTCAATGTGTACACATATAGCTCTGTGGCTATTTCCATGTTTATACAGATAGCGGTGGAGATACGTCCATGTTTATACAGATAGCGGTGGAGGTATTTCCATGTTTATACAGATAGCGGTGGAGATATTTCCATGTTTATAGAGATTGCACTGCATATATTTCCATGTTTTCCAGATATCTGTGTGGCTATTTCCATGTTTATACAGATAGCGGTGTAGATATTTCCTTGTTTATACAGATGGCTGTGTAGATATTTACATATTTATACAGATGGCAGTGTAGATATTTCCATGTTTAGACAGATAATGGCGTAGATATTTCCATGTTTATACAGATTGTGGTGTAGGTATTTCCATGTTTATAGAGATAGCGGTGTAGATATTTCCATGTTTATACAGATGGCGGTGTAGATATTTCCATGTGTATACAGATGGCAGTGTAGATATTTCCATATTTATACTGATGGAGGTGTAGATATTTCCATGTTTATACAGATTGCGGTGTAGGAATTTCCATGTTTATAGAGATAGCGGTGTAGATATTTCCATGTTTATACAGATGGCAGTGTAGATATTTCCATGTGTATACAGATGGCAGTGTAGATATTTGCATGTTTATACAGATGGCGGTGTAGATATTTCCATGTTTATACAGATACCGGTGTGGCTATTTCCATGTTTATACAGATAGCGGTGTAGATATTTCCATGTTTATAGAGATGGCTGTGTAGATATTTACATGTTTATACAGATGGCAGTGTAGATATTTTCATGTTTATACAGATAGTGGTGTAGACATTTCCAGGTTTATACAGATGACTGTGTAGTTATTTCCATTTTTATACAGATGGCGGTGTAGATATTTCCATGTTTATACAGATAGCGGTGTGGCAATTTCCATGTTTATACAGATAGCGGTGGAGATATTTCCATGTTTATTGAGATAGCGGTGTAGATATTTCCATGTTTATACAGATAGCTGTGTGGCTATTTCCATGTTTATACAGGAAGCGTTGGAGATATTTCCATGTTTTACAGATAGCGGTGGAGGTATTTCCATGTTTATAGAGATAGCGTTGGAGATATTTCCATGTTTATAGAGATAGCAGTGCATATATTTCCATGTTTTCCAGATATCTGTGTGGCTATTTCCATGTTTATACAGATAGCGTTGTAGATATTTCCATGTTTATACAGATGGCTGTGTAGATATTTACATATTTATACAGATGTCAGTGTAGGTATTTCCATGTTTAGACAGATAATGGTGTAGATATTTCCATGTTTATAAAGATTGCGGTGTAGGTATTTCCATGTTTATAGAGATAGCGGTGTAGATATTTCCATGTTTATTCAGATGGCAGTGTAGATATTTCCATGTGTATACAGATGGCAGTGTAGATATTTCCATGTTTATACAGATGGAGGTGTAGATATTTCCGTGTTTATACAGATGACTGTGTAGATATTTCCATGTTTTTACAGATGGCGGTGTAGATATTTCCATGTTTATACAGATAGCAGTGTGTCTATTTCCCTGTTTATACAGATAGCGGTGTAGATATTTCCATGTTTATAGAGATGGCTGTGTAGATATTTACATGTTTATACAGATGGCAGTGTAGATATTTTCATGTTTATACAGATAGTGGTGCAGATATTTCCAGGATTATACAGATGACTGTGTAGTTATTTCCATGTTTTTACAGATGGCGGTGAAAATATTTCCATGTTTATGGAGACAGCCATGTAGATATTTCCATGTTTATACAGATAGCGGTGTAGACATTTCCATGTTTATAGAGATAGCGGTGGAGATATTTCCATGTTTATACAGATAGCGGTGGAGATATTTCCATGTTTATACAGATAGCGGTGTAGATATTTCCATCTTTATACAGATAGCTGTGGCTATTTCCATGTTTATACAGATAGCTTTGGAGATATTTCCATGTTTATACAGATGGTGGTGTAGATATTTCCTTCTTTATGCAGATGACGGTGCAGATATTTCCATGTTTATACAGATAGCGGTGTACATATTTCCATATTTATACAGATGACTGTGTAGTTATTTCCATTTTTATACAGATGGTGGTGAAGATTTTTCCATGTTTATACAGATAGCGGTGGAGATATTTCCATGTTTATACAGATGACTGTGTAGATATTTTCATATTTTTACACATGTCGGTGTATATATTTCCATGTTTATACAGATAGCGGTGTGGATATTTCCATGTTTATACATATAGCAGTGTAGATATTTCCATGTTTATAGAGATGGCTGTGTAGATATTTCCATGTTTATAGAGATGGCAGTGTAGATATTTCCATGTTTCTGCAGACAGTGGTGTAGGTATTTCCATGTTTATACAGATGACTGTGTGGGTATTTCCATGTTTATAGAGATAGCGGTGTAGATATTTCCATGTGTATACAGATAGCTGTGTGGCTATTTCCATGTTTACACAGATAGCGGTGGAGATGTTTCCATGTTTATATAGATAGCGGTGGAGATATTTCCATGTTTATACAGATAGCGGTGGAGATATTTCCATGTTTATAGAGATAGCAGTGCATATATTTCCATGTTTTCCAGATAGCTGTGTGGCTATTTCCATGTTTATACAGATAGCAGTGTAGATATTTCCATGTTTATACAGATGGCTGTGTAGATATTTACATATTTATACAGATGGCAGTGTAGATATTTCCATGTTTAGACAGATAATGGCGTAGATATTTCCATGTTTATACAGATTGCGGTGTAGGTATTTCCATGTTTATAGAGATAGTGGTGTAGATATTTCCATGTTTATACAGATGGCGGTGTAGATATTTCCATGTGTATACAGATGGCAGTGTAGATATTTCCATATTTATACAGATGGAGGTGAAGATATTTCCATGTTTATACAGATTGCAGTGTAGGAATTTCCATGTTTATAGAGATAGCGTTGTAGATATTTCCATGTTTATACAGATGGCAGTGTAGATATTTCCATGTGTATACAGATGGCAGTGTAGATATTTGCATGTTTATACAGATGGCGGTGTAGATATTTCCATGTTTATACAGATACCGGTGTGGCTATTTCCATGTTTATACAGATAGCGGTGTAGATATTTCCATGTTTATAGAGATGGCTGTGTAGATATTTCATGTTTATACAGATGGCAGTGTAGATATTTTCATGTTTATACAGATAGTGGTGTAGATATTTCCAGGTTTATACAGATGACTGTGTGGTTATTTCCATGTTTATACAGATGGCGGTGTAGATATTTCCATGTTTATACAGATAGCGGTGTGGCAATTTCAATGTTTATACAGATAACGGTGGAGATATTTCCATGTTTATTGAGATAGCGGTGTAGATATTTCCATGTTTATACAGACAGCTGTGTGGCTATTTCCATGTTTATACAGAAAGCGTTGGAGATATTTCCATGTTTATACAGATAGCGGTGGAGATATTTCCATGTTTATACAGATAGCGTTGGAGATATTTCCATGTTTAGAGAGATAGCAGTGCATATATTTCCATGTTTTCCAGATATCTGTGTGGCTATTTCCATGTTTATACAGATAGCGTTGTAGATATTTCCATGTTTATACAGATGGCTGTGTAGATATTTACATATTTATACAGATGGCAGTGTAGGTATTTCCATGTTTCGACAGATAACGGTGTAGATATTTCCATGTTTATACAGATTGCGGTGTAGGTATTTCCATGTTTATAGAGATAGCGGTGTAGATATTTCCATGTTTATTCAGATGGCAGTGTAGATATTACCATGTGTATACAGATGGCAGTGTAGATATTTCCATGTTTATACAGATGGAGGTGTAGATATTTCCGTGTTTATACAGATGACTGTGTAGATATTTCCATGTTTATACAGATAGCGGTGTGGCAATTTCAATGTTTATACAGATAACGGTGGAGATATTTCCATGTTTATTGAGATAGCGGTGTAGATATTTCCATGTTTATACAGACAGCTGTGTGGCTATTTCCATGTTTATACAGAAAGCGTTGGAGATATTTCCATGTTTATACAGATAGCGGTGGAGATATTTCCATGTTTATACAGATAGCGTTGGAGATATTTCCATGTTTAGAGAGATAGCAGTGCATATATTTCCATGTTTTCCAGATATCTGTGTGGCTATTTCCATGTTTATACAGATAGCGTTGTAGATATTTCCATGTTTATACAGATGGCTGTGTAGATATTTACATATTTATACAGATGGCAGTGTAGGTATTTCCATGTTTCGACAGATAACGGTGTAGATATTTCCATGTTTATACAGATTGCGGTGTAGGTATTTCCATGTTTATAGAGATAGCGGTGTAGATATTTCCATGTTTATTCAGATGGCAGTGTAGATATTACCATGTGTATACAGATGGCAGTGTAGATATTTCCATGTTTATACAGATGGAGGTGTAGATATTTCCGTGTTTATACAGATGACTGTGTAGATATTTCCATGTTTTTACAGATGGCGGTGTAGATATTTCCATGTTTATACAGATAGCAGTGTGTCTATTTCCATGTTTATACAGATTGCGGTGTAGATATTTCCATGTTTATAGAGATGGCTGTGTAGATATTTACATGTTTATACAGATGGCAGTGTAGATATTTTCATGTTTATACAGATAGTGGTGTAGATATTTCCAGGATTATACAGATGACTCTGTAGTTATTTCCATGTTTTTACAGATGGCGGTGAAGATATTTCCATGTTCATGGAGACAGCCATGTAGATATTTCCATGTTTATACAGATAGCGGTGTAGGCATTTCCATGTTTATAGAGATAGCGGTGTAGATACTTCCATATTTATACAGATAGCGGTGTCACTATTTCCATGTTTATACAGATAGCGGTGGAGATATTTCCATGTTTATACAGATAGCGGTGGAGATATTTCCATGTTTATACAGATAGCAGTGTAGATATTTCCATGTTTATACAGATAGCTGTGGCTATTTCCATGTTAATACAGATAGCTTTGGAGATATTTCCATGTTTATATAGATGGCGCTGTAGATATTTCCATCTTTATGCAGATGGCGGTGCAGATATTTCCATGTTTATACAGATAGCGGTGTACATATTTCCATATTTATACAGATGACTGTGTAGTTATTTCCATTTTTATACAGATGGTGGTGAAGATATTTCCATGTTTATACAGACAGCGGTGGAGATATTTCCATGTTTATACAGATGACTGTGTAGATATTTTCATATTTTTACACATGTCGGTGTATATATTTCCATGTTTATACAGATAGCGGTGTGGCTATTTCCATGTTTATACATATAGCAGTGTAGATATTTCCATGTTTATAGAGATGGCTGTGTAGATATTTCCATGTTTATACAGACGGCAGTGTAGATATTTCCATGTTTCTACAGACAATGGTGTAGGTATTTCCATGTTTATACAGATAGCGGTGGAGATGTTTCCATGTTAATATAGATATCGGCAGAGATATTTCCATGTTTATACAGATAGCGGTGGAGATATTTCCATGTTTATAGAGATAGCAGTGCATATATTTCCATGTTTTCCAGATAGCTGTGTGGCTATTTCCATGTTTATACAGACATCGGTGTAGATATTTCCATGTTTATACAGATGGCTGTGTAGATATTTACATATTTATACAGATGGCAGTGTAGATATTTCCATGTTTAGACAGATAATGGCGTAGATATTTCCATCTTTATACAGATTGCGGTGTAGGTATTTCCATGTTTATAGAGATAGCGGTGTAGATATTTCCATCTTTATACAGATGGCGGTGTAGATATTTCCATGTGTATACAGATGGCAGTGTAGATATTTCCAAGTTTATACAGATGGAGGTGTAGATATTTCCATGTTTATACCGATTGCGGTGTAGGAATTTCCATGTTTATAGAGATAGCGGTGTAGATATTTCCATGTTTATACAGATGGCAGTGTAGATATTTCCATGTGTATACAGATGGCAGTGTAGATATGTGCATGTTTTTTCAGATGGCGGTGTAGATATTTCCATGTTTATACAGATAGCGGTGTGGCTATTTCCATGTTTATACAGATAGCGGTGGAGATATTTCCATGTTTATAGAGATGGCTGTGTAGATATTTACATGTTTATACAGATGGCAGTGTAGATATTTTCATGTTTATACAGATAGTGGTGTAGATATTTCCAGGTTTATACAGATGTCTGTGTAGTTATTTCCATGTTTATACAGATAGCTGTGTGGCTATTTCCATGTTTATACAGATAGCGTTGGAGATATTTCCATGTTTATACAGATAGCGGTGGAGATATTTCCATGTTTAGACAGATAGCGTTGGAGATATTTCCATGTTTATAGAGATAGCAGTGCATATATTTCCATGTTTTCCAGATATCTGTGTGCCTATTTCCATGTTTATACAGATAGCGTTGTAGATATTTCCATGTTTATACAGATGGCTGTGTAGATATTTACATATTTATACAGATGTCAGTGTAGATATTTCCATGTTTTTACAGATGGCGGTGTAGATATTTCCATGTTTATACAGACAGCGGTGTGTCTATTTCCATGTTTATACAGATAGCGGTGTAGATATTTCCATGTTTATACAGATGGAGGTGTAGATATTTCCATGTTTATACAGATCACTGTGTAGATATTTCCATGTTTTTACAGATGGCGGTGTAGATATTTCCATGTTTATACAGATAGCGGTGTGTCTATTTCCATGTTTATACAGATTGCGGTGTAGATATTTCCATGTTCATAGAGATGGCTGTGTAGATATTTACATGTTTATACAGATGGCAGTGTAGATATTTTCATGTTTATACAGATAGTGGTGTAGATATTTCCAGGATTATACAGATGACTGTGTAGTTATTTCCATGTTTTTACAGATGGCAGAGAAGATATTTACATATTTATAGAGACAGCCATGTAGATATTTCCATGTTTATACAGATAGCGGTGTAGACATTTCCATGTTTATAGAGATAGAGGTGTAGATACTTCCATATTTATACAGATAGCGGTGTCACTATTTCCATGTTTATACAGATAGCGGAGGAGATATTTCCATGTTTATACAGATAGCGGTGGAGATATTTCCATGTTTATAGAGATAGCGGTGTAGATATTTCCAGGTTTATACAGATAGCTGTGTGGCTATTTCCATGTTTATACAGACAGCTTTGGAGATATTTCCATGTTTATACAGATGGCGGTGTAGATATTTCCATGTTTATACAGATGGCGGTGTAGATATTTCCATGTTTATGCAGATGGCGGTGCAGATATTTCCATGTTTATACAGATAGCGGTGTACATATTTCCATATTTAGACAGATGACTGTGTAGTTATTTCCATTTTCATACAGATGGCGGTGAAGATATTTCCATGTTTATACAGATAGCGGTGGAGATATTTCCATGTTTATACAGATGACTCTGTAGACATTTTCATATTTTTACACATGTCGGTGTAGATATTTCCATGCTTATACAGATAGCGGTGTGGCTATTTCCATGTTTATACATATAGCACTGTAGATATTTCCATGTTTATAGAGATGGCAGTGTAGATATTTCCATGTTTATACAGATGGCAGTGTAGATATTTCCATGTTTGTACAGACAGTGGTGTAGGTATTTCCATGTTTATACAGATGACTGTGTAGGTATTTCCATGTTTATAGAGATGGCGTTGTAGTTATTTCTATGTTTATAGAGATGGCTGTGTAGATATTTACATGTTTATACAGATGGCAGTGTAGATATTTTCATGTTTATACAGAGAGTGGTGTAGATATTTCCAAGTTTATACTGATGACTGTGTAGTTATTTCCATGTTTATACAGATGGCGGTGTAGATATTTCCATGTTTATACAGATAGCGGTGTGGTTATTTCCATGTTTATACACATAGCGGTGGAGATATTTCCATGTTTATAGAGATAGCGGTGTAGATATTTCCATGTGTATACAGATAGCTGTGTGGCTATTTCCATGTTTATACAGATAGCGGAGGAGATGTTTCCATGTTTATACAGATGGCGGTGTAGATATTTCCATGTTTATGCAGATGTCGGTGCAGATATTTCCATGTTTATACAGATAGCGGTGTACATATTTCCATATTTATACAGATGACTGTGTAGTTATTTCCATTTTTATACAGATGGTGGTGAAGATATTTCCATGTTTATACAGATAGCGGTGGAGATATTTCCATGTTTATACAGATGACTGGGTAGATATTTTCATATTTTTACACATGTCGGCGTAGATATTTCCATGTTTATACAGATAGCGGTGTGGCTATTTCCATGTTTATACATATAGCAGTGTAGATATTTCCATATTTATAGAGATGGCTGTGTAGATATTTCCATGTTTATACAGATGGCAGTGTAGATATTTCCATGTTTGTACAGACAGTGGTGTAGGTATTTCCATGTTTATACAGATGACTGTTTAGGTATTTCCATGTTTATAGAGATAGCGGCGTAGATATTTCCATGTGTATACAGATAGCGGTGTGGCTATTTCCATCTTTATACAGATAGCGATGGAGATATTTCCATGTTCATACAGATAGCGGTGGAGATATTTCCATGTTTATACAGATAGCGGTAGAGATATTTCCATGTTTATAGAGATAGCAGTGCATATATTTCCATGTTTTCCAGATATCTGTGTGGCTATTTCCATGTTTATACAGATAGCGGTGTAGATATTTCCATGTTTATACAGATGGCTGTGTAGATATTTACATATTTATACAGATGGCAGTGTAGATATTTCCATGTTTAGACAGATAATGGCGTAGATATTTCCATGTTTATACAGATTGCGGTGTAGGTATTTCCATGTTTATAGAGATAGCGGTGTAGATATTTCCATGTTTATACAGATGGCGGTGTAGATATTTCCATGTGGATACAGATGGCAGTGTTGATATTTCCATGTTTATACAGATGGAGGTGTAGATATTTCCATGTTTATACAGATTGCGGTGTAGGAATTTCCATGTTTATAGAGATAGCGTTGTAGATATTTCCATGTTTATACAGATGGCAGTGTAGATATTTCCATGTGTATACAGATGGCAGTGTAGATATTTGCATGTTTATTCAGATGGCGGTGTAGATATTTCCATGTTTATACAGATAGCGGTGTGGCTAATTCCATGTTTATACAGATAGCGGTGTAGATATTTCCATGTTTATAGAGATGGCTGTGTAGATATTTACATGTTTATACAGATGGCAGTGTAGATATTTTCATGTTTATACAGATAGTGGTGTAGATATTTCCAAGTTTATACAGATGACTGTGTAGTTATTTCCACGTTTAAACAGATGGCGGTGTAGATATTTCCATGTTTATAAAGATAGCGGTGTGGTATTTCCATGTTTATACAGATAGCGGTGGAGATATTTCCGTGTTTATAGAGATAGCGGTGTAGATATTTCCATGTTTATACAGGTAGCTGTGTGGCTATTTCCATGTTTATACAGAAAGCGTTGGAGATATTTCCATGTTTATACAGAGAGCGGTGGAGATATTTCCATGTTTATACAGATAGCGTTGGAGATATTTCCATGTTTATAGAGATAGCAGTGCATATATTTCCATGTTTTCCAGATATCTGTGTGGCTATTTCCATGTTTATACAGATAGCGTTGTAAATATTTCCATGTTTATACAGATGGCTGTGTAGATATTTACATATTTATACAGATGGCAGTGTAGATATTTCCATGTTTAGACAGATAATGGCGTAGATATTTCCATGTTTATACAGATTGCGGTGTAGGTATTTAAATGTTTATAGAGATAGCGGTGTAGATATTTCCATGTTTATACAGATGGCAGTGTAGATATTTCCATGTGTATACAGATGGCAGTGTAGATATTTTCATGTTTATACAGATAGTGGTGTAGATATTTCCAGGTTTATACTGATGACTGTGTAGTTATTTCCATGTTTATACAGATGGCGGTGTAGATATTTCCATGTTTATACAGATAGCTGTGTGGCTATTTCCATGTTTATACAGACAGCTTTGGAGATATTTCCATGTTTATACAGATGGCGGTGTAGATATTTCCATGTTTATACAGATGGCGGTGTAGATATTTCCATGTTTATGCAGATGGCGGTGCAGATATTTCCATGTTTATACAGATAGCGGTGTACATATTTCCATATTTAGACAGATGACAGTGTAGTTATTTCCATTTTCATACAGATGGCGGTGAAGATATTTCCATGTTTATACAAATAGCGGTGGAGATATTTCCATGTTTATACAGATGACTGTGTAGACATTTTCATATTTTTACACATGTCGGTGTAGATATTTCCATGCTTATACAGATAGCGGTGTGGCTATTTCCATGTTTATACATATAGCACTGTAGATATTTCCATGTTTATAGAGATGGCTGTGTAGATATTTCCATGTTTATACAGATGGCAGTGTAGATATTTCCATGTTTGTACAGACAGTGGTGTAGGTATTTCCATGTTTATACAGATGACTGTGTAGGTATTTCCATGTTTATAGAGATGGCGGTGTAGTTATTTCTATGTTTATAGAGATGGCTGTGTAGATATTTACATGTTTATACAGATGGCAGTGTAGATATTTTCATGTTTATACAGATAGTGGTGTAGATATTTCCAAGTTTATACTGATGACTGTGTAGTTATTTCCATGTTTATACAGATGGCGGTGTAGATATTTCCATGTTTATACAGATAGCGGTGTGGCTATTTCCATGTTTATACAGATAGCGGTGGAGATATTTCCATGTTTATAGAGATAGCGGTGTAGATATTTCCATGTGTATACAGATAGCTGTGTGGCTATTTCCATGTTTATACAGATAGCGGAGGAGATATTTCCATGTTTATACAGATGGCGGTGTAGATATTTCCATGTTTATGCAGATGGCGGTGCAGATATTTCCATGTTTATACAGATAGCGGTGTACATATTTCCATATTTAGACAGATGACTGTGTAGTTATTTCCATTTTTATACAGATGGTGGTGAAGTTATTTCCATGTTTATACAGATAGCGGTGGAGATATTTCCATGTTTATACAGATGACTGGGTAGATATTTTCATATTTTTACACATGTCGGCGTAGATATTTCCATGTTTATACAGATAGCGGTGTGGCTATTTCCATGTTTATACATATAGCAGTGTAGATATTTCCATATTTATAGAGATGGCTGTGTAGATATTTCCATGTTTATACAGATGGCAGTGTAGATATTTCCATGTTTGTACAGACAGTGGTGTAGGTGTTTCCATGTTTATACAGATGACTGTGTAGGTATTTCCATGTTTATAGAGATAGCGGTGTAGATATTTCCATGTGTATACAGATAGCGGTGTGGCTATTTCCATGTTTATACAGATAGCGGTGGAGATATTTCCATGTTCATACAAATAGCGGTGGAGATATTTCCATGTTTATACAGATAGCGGTGGAGATATTTCCATGTTTATAGAGATAGCAGTGCATATATTTCCATGTTTTCCAGATAACTGTGTGGCTATTTCCATGTTTATACAGATAGCGGTGTAGATATTTCCATGTTTATACAGATGGCTGTGTAGATATTTACATATTTATACAGATGGCAGTGTAGATATTTCCATGTTTAGACAGATAATGGCGTAGATATTTCCATGTTTATACAGATTGCGGTGTAGATATTTCCATGTTTATACAGATGGCGGTGTAGATATTTCCATGTGGATACAGATGGCAGTGTTGATATTTCCATGTTTATACAGATGGAGGTGTAGATATTTCCATGTTTATACAGATTGCGGTGTAGGAATTTCCATGTTTATAGAGATAGCGGTGTAGATATTTCCATGTTTATACAGATGGCAGTGTAGATATTTCCATGTGTATACAGATGGCAGTGTAGATATTTGCATGTTTATTCAGATGGCGGTGTAGATATTTCCATGTTTATACAGATAGCGGTGTGGCTAATTCCATGTTTATACAGATAGCGGTGTAGATATTTCCATGTTTATAGAGATGGCAGTGTAGATATTTACATGTTTATACAGATGGCAGTGTAGATATTTTCATGTTTATACAGATAGTGGTGTAGATATTTCCAGGTTTATACAGATGACTGTGTAGTTATTTCCACGTTTAAACAGATGGCGGTGTAGATATTTCCATGTTTATAAAGATAGCGGTGTGGTATTTCCATGTTTATACAGATAGCGGTGGAGATATTTCCGTGTTTATAGAGATAGCGGTGTAGATATTTCCATGTTTATACAGGTAGCTGTGTGGCTATTTCCATGTTTACACAGAAAGCGTTGGAGATATTTCCATGTTTATACAGAGAGCGGTGGAGATGTTTCCATGTTTATACAGATAGGGTTGGAGATATTTCCATGTTTATAGAGATAGCAGTGCATATATTTCCATGTTTTCCAGATATCTGTGTGGCTATTTCCATGTTTATACAGATAGCGTTGTAAATATTTCCATGTTTATACAGATGGCTGTGTAGATATTTACATATTTATACAGATGGCAGTGTAGATATTTCCATGTTTAGACAGATAATGGCGTAGATATTTCCATGTTTATACATATTGCGGTGTAGGTATTTCCATGTTTATAGAGATAGCGGTGTAGATATTTCCATGTTTATACAGATGGCAGTGTAGATATTTCCATGTGTATACAGATGGCAGTGTAGATATTTTCATGTTTATACAGATAGTGGTGTAGATATTTCCAGGTTTATACTGATGACTGTGTAGTTATTTCCATGTTTATACAGATGGCGGTGTAGATATTTCCATGTTTATACAGATAGCGGTGTGGTTATTTCCATGTTTATACAGATAGTGGTGGAGATATTTCCATGTTTATAGAGATAGCGGTGGAGATATTTCCATGTGTATACAGATACCTGTGTGGCTATTTCCATGTTTATACAGATAGCAGTGGAGATATTTCCATGTTTATACAGATGGCGGTGTACATATATCCATGTTTATGCAGATGGCGGTGCAGATATTTCCATGTTTATACAGATAGCGGTGTACATATTTCCATATTTATACAGATGACTGTGTAGTTATTTCCATTTTTATACAGATGGTGGTGAAGATATTTCCATGTTTATACAGATAGCGGTGGAGATATTTCCATGTTTATACAGATGACTGGGTAGATATTTTCATATTTTTACACATGTCGGTGTAGATATTTCCATGTTTATACAGATAGCGGTGTGGCTATTTCCATGTTTATATATATAGCAGTGTAGATATTTCCATGTTTATAGAAATGGCTGTGTAGATATTTCCATGTTTATACAGATGGCAGTGTATATATTTCCATGTTTGTACAGACAGTGGTGTAGGTATTTCCATGTTTATACAGATGACTGTGTAGGTATTTCCATGTTTATAGAGATAGCGGTGTAGATATTTCCATGTGTATACAGATAGCGGTGTGGCTATTTCCATGTTTATACAGATAGCGGTGGACATATTTCCATGTTTGTACAGATAGCTGTGGTTATATTTCCATGTTTATAGAGATAGCAGTGCATATATTTCCATGTTTTCCAGATATCTGTGTGGCTAATTCCATGTTTATACAGATAGCGGTGTAGATATTTCCATGTTTATACAGATGGCTGTGTAGATATTTACATATTTATACAGATGGCAGTGTAGATATTTCCATGTTTAGACAGATAATGGCGTAGATATTTCCATGTTTATACAGATTGTGGTGTAGGTATTTCCATGTTTATAGAGATAGCGGTGTAGATATTTCCATGTTTATACAGATGGCGGTGTAGATATTTCCATGTGTATACAGATGGCAGTGTTGATATTTCCATGTTTATACAGATGGAGGTGTAGATATTTCCATGTTTATACAGATCGAGGTGTAGATATTTCCATGTTTATACAGATGACTGTGTAGATATTTCCATGTTTTTACAGATGGCGGTGTAGATATTTCCATGTTTATATAGATAGCGGTGTGTCTATTTCCATGTTTATACAGATAGCGGTGTAGGTATTTCCATGTTTATAGAGATGGCTGTGTAGATATTTACATGTTTATACAGATGGCAGTGTAGATATTTTCATGTTTATACAGATAGTGGTGTAGATATTTCCAGGTTTATACAGATGACTGTGTAGTTATTTCCATGTTTATACAGATGGCGGTGTAGATATTTCCATGTTTATACAGATAGCGGTGTGGCTATTTCCAGGTTTATACAGATAGCGCTGGAGATATTTCCATGTTTATAGAGATAGCGGTGTAGATATTTCCATGTTTATACAGATAGCTGTGTTGCTATTTCCATGTTTATACAGAAAGCGTTGGAGATATTTCCATGTTTATACAGATAGCGGTGGAGATATTTCCATGTTTATACAGATAGCGTTGGAGATATTTCGATGTTTATAGAGATAGCAGTGCATATATTTCCATGTTTTCCATATATCTGTGTGGCTATTTCCATGTTTATACAGATGGCTGAGTAGTTATTTACATATTTATACAGATGGCAGTGTAGATATTTCCATGTTTAGACAGATAATGGCGTAGATATTTCCATTTTTATACAGATTGCCGTGTATATATTTCAATGTTTATAGAGATAGCGGTGTAGATATTTCCATGTTTATACAGTTGGCAGTGTAGATATTTCCATGTGTATACATATGGCAGTGTAGATATTTCCATGTTTATACAGATGGAGGTGTAGATATTTCCATGTTTATACAGATGACTGTGTAGATATTTCCATGTTTTTACAGATGGCGGTGTAGATATTTCCATGTTAAAACAGATAGCGGTGTGTCTATTTCCATGTTTATACAGATAGCGGTGTAGATATTTCCAAGTTTATAGAGATGGCTGTGTAGATATTTACATGTTTATACAGATGGCAGTGTAGATATTTTCATGTTTATACAGATAGTGGTGTAGATATTTCCAGGATTATACAGATGACTGTGTAGTTATTTCCATGTTTTTACAGATGGCGGTGAAGATATTTCCATGTTTATAGAGACAGCCATGTAGATATTTCCATGTTTATACAGATAGCGGTGTAGACATTTCCATGTTTATAGAGATACCGGTGTAGATACTTCGATATTTATACAGATAGCGGTGTCACTATTTCCATGTTTATACAGATAGCGTTGGAGATATTTCCATGTTTATACAGATGACTGTGTAGATATTTTCATATTTTTACACATGTCGGTGTAGATATTTCCATGTTTATTCAGATAGCGGTGTGGCTATTTCCATGTTTATACATATAGCAGTGTATATATTTCCATGTTTATAGAGACGGCTGTGTAGATATTTCCATGTTTATACAAATGGCAGTGTAGATATTTCCATGTTTGTACAGACAGTGGTGTAGGTATTTCCATGTTCATACAGATGACTGTGAAGGTATTTCCATGTTTATAGAGATAGCGGTGTAGTTATTTCCATGTTCATACAGATGACTGTGAAGGTATTTCCATGTTTATAGAGATAGCGGTGTAGATATTTCCATGTGTATACAGATAGCTGTGTGGCTTTTTCCATGTTTATACAGATAGCGTTGGAGATATTTCCATGTTTATACAGATAGCGGTGGAGATATTTCCATGTTTATACAGATGACTGTGTAGGTATTTCCATGTTTATAGAGATGTCGGTGTAGATATTTCTATGTTTATAGAGATGGCAGTGTAGATATTTACATGTTTATACAGATAGTGATGTAGATATTTCCAGGTTTATACTGATGACTGTGTAGTTGTTTCCGTGTTTATACAGATGGCGGTGTAGATATTTCCATGTTTATACAGATAGCGGTGTGGCTATTTCCATGTTTATACAGATAGCGGTGGAGATGTTTCCATGTTTATAGAGATAGCGGTGTAGATATTTCCATGTGTATACAGATAGCTGTGTGGCTATTTCCAGGTTTATACAGATAGCGGTGGAGATATTTCCATGTTTATACAGATAGCGGTGGAGATATTTCCATGTTTATACAGATAGCGGTGGAGATATTTCCATGTTTATAGAGATAGCAGTGCATATATTTCCATGTTTTGCAGATATCTGTGTGGCTATTTCCATGTTTATACAGATAGCGGTGTAGATATTTCCATGTTTATAGAGATGGCTGTGTAGATAATTACATATTTATACAGATGGCAGTGTAGATATTTCCATGTTTAGACAGATATTGGCGCAGATATTTCCAAGTTTATACAGATTGCGGTGTAGGTATTTCCATGTTTATAGAGATAGCGGTGTAGATATTGCCATGTTTATACAGATGGCAGTGTAGACATTTCCATGTGTATACAGATGGCAGTGTAGTTATTTCCATGTTTATACAGATGGAGGTGTAGATATTTCCATGTTTATACTGATGACTGTGTAGATATTTTCATATTTTTACACATGTCGGTGTAGATATTTCCATGTTTATACAGATAGCGGTGTGGCTATTTCCATGTTTATACATATTGCACTGTAGATATTTCCATGTTTATAGAGATGGCTGTGTAGATATTTCCATGTTTATACAGATGGCAGTGTAGATATTTCCATGTTTGTACAGACAGAGGTTTAGGTATTTCCATGTTTATACAGATTACTGTGTAGGTATTTCCGTGTATATAGAGATGGCGGTGCAGATATTTCTATGTTTATAGAGATGGCTGTGTAGATTTTACATGTTTATACAGATGGCAGTGTAGATAATTTCATGTTTATACAGATAGTGGTGTAGATATTTCCAGGTTTATACTGATGACTGTGTAGTTATTTCCATGTTTATACAGATGGCGGTGTAGATATTTCCATGTTTATACAGATAGCGGTGTGGCTATTTCCATGTTTATACAGATAGCGTTGGAGATATTTCCATGTTTATAGAGATAGCGGTGTAGATATTTCCAAGTTTATACAGATAGCTGTGTGGCTATTTCCATGTTTATACAGATAGCGGTGGAGATATTTCCATGTTTATACAGATAGTGGAGGAGATATTTCCATGTTTATAGAGATAGCGGTGTAGATATTTCCAAGTTTATACAGATAGCTGTGTGGCTATTTCCATGTTTATACAGATAGCTTTGGAGATATTTCCATGTTTATACAGATGGCGGTGTAGATATTTCCATGTTTATGCAGATGGCGGTGCAGATATTTCCATGTTTATACAGATAGCGGTGTACATATTTCCATATTTAGACAGATGACTGTGTAGTTATTTCCATTTTTATACAGATGGCGGTGAAGATATTTCCATGTTTATACAGATAGCGGTGGAGATATTTCCATGTTTATACAGATGACTGTGTAGATATTTTCATATTTTTACACATGTCGGTGTAGATATTTCCATGTTTATACAGATAGCGGTGTGGCTATTTCCATGTTTATACATATAGCACTGTAGATATTTCCATGTTTATAGAGATGGCTGTGTAGATATTTCCAGGTTTATACAGATGGCGGTGTAGATATTTCCATGTTGGTACAGACAGTGGTGTAGGTATTTCCATGTTTATACAGATGACTTTGTAGGTATTTCCATGTTTACACAGATGGCGGTGTAGATATTTCTATGTTTATAGAGATGGCTGTGTAGATATTTACATATTTATACAGATGGCATTGTAGATATTTCCATGTTTAGACAGATAATGGCGTATATATTTCCATGTTTATACAGATAGCGGTGTGGCTATTTCCATGTTTATACAGATAGCGGTGTAGATATTTCCATGTTTATAGAGATGGCTGTGTAGATATTTACATGTTTATACAGATGGCAGTGTAGATATTTTCATGTTTATACAGATAGTGGTGTAGATATTTCCAAGTTTATACAGATGACTGTGTAGTTATTTCCATGTTTATACAGATGGCGGTGTAGATATTTCCGTGTTTATACAGATAGCGGTGTGGCTATTTCCATGTTTATACAGATAGCGGTGTAGATATTTCCATGTTTATAGAGATGGCTGTGTTGATACTTACATGTTTATACAGATGGCAGTGTAGATATTTTCAGGTTTATACAGATAGTGGTGTAGATATTTCCAGGTTTATACAGATAACTGTGTAGTTATTTCCATGTTTATACAGATGGCGGTGTAGATATTTCCATGTTTATACAGCTAGCGTTGTGGCTATTTCCATGTTTATACAGATAGCGGTGGAGATATTTCCATGTTTATAGAGATTGCGGTGTAGATATTTCCATGTTTATACAGATAGCTGTGTGGCTATTTCCATGTTTATACAGAGAGCGTAGGAGATATTTCCATGTTTATACAGATAGCGGTGTAGATATTTCCATGTTTATACAGATAGCTTTGTGGCTATTTCCATGTTTATACAGAGGGCGAAGGAGATATTTCCATGTTTATACAGATAGCGTTGGAGATATTTCCATGTTTTCAGAGATAGCAGTGCATATATTTCCATGTTTTCCAGATATCTGTGTGGCTATTTCCATGTTTATACAGATAGCGTTGTAGATATTTCCATGTTTATACAGATAGCTTTGTAGATATTTACATATTTATACAGATGGCAGTGTAGATATTTCCATGTTTAGACAGATAATGGCGTAGATATTTCCATGTTTATACAGATTGCGGTGTAGTTATTTCCATGTTTATAGAGATAGCGGTGTAGATATTTCCTTGTTTATACATATGGCAGGGTAGATATTTCCATGTGTATACAGATGGCAGTGTAGATATTTCCATGTTTACACAGGTGGATGTGTACATATTTCCATGTTTATACAGATGACTGTGTAGATATTTCCATGTTTTTACAGATGGCGGTGTAGATATTTCCATGTTTATACAGATGGCGGTGTGTCTATTTCCATGTTTACACAGATAGCGGTGTAGATATTTCCATGTTTATAGAGATGGCTGTGTAGATATTTACATGTTTATACAGATGGCAGTGTAGATATTTTCATGTTTATACAGATAGTGGTGTACATATCTTCAGGATTATACAGATGACTGTGTAGTTATTTCCATGTTTTTACAGATGGCGGTGAAGATATTTCCATGTTTATAGAGACAGCCAGGTAGATATTTCCATGTTTATACAGATAGCGGTGTAGACATTTCCATGTTTATAGAGATAGCGGTGTAGATACTTCCACATTTATACAGATAGCGGTGTCACTATTTCCATGTTTATACAGATAGCGGTGGAGATATTTCCATGTTTATACAGATAGCGGTGGAGATATTTCCATGTTTATAGAGATAGCGGTGTAGATATTTCCAAGTTTATACAGATAGCTGTGTGGCTATTTCCATGTTTATACAGATAGCGTTGGAGATATTTCAATGTTTATACAGATAGCGGTGGAGATATTTCCATGTTTATACAGATAGCGTTGGAGATATTTCCATGTTTATAGAGATAGCAGTGCATATATTTCCATGTTTTCCAGATATCTGTGTGGCTATTTCCATGTTTATACAGATAGCGTTGTAGATATTTCCATGTTTATACAGATAGCTGTGTAGATATTTACATATTTATACAGATGGCAGTGTAGATATTTCCATGTTTAGACAGATAATGGCGTAGATATTTCCATGTTTATACAGATTGCGGTGTACGTATTTCCATGTTTATAGAGATAGTGGTGTAGATATTTCCATGTTTATACAGATGGCAGTGTAGATATTTCCATGTGTATATAGATGGCAGTGTAGATATTTCCATGTTTATACAGATGGAGGTGTAGATATTACCATGTTTATACAGATGACTGTGTAGATATTTCCATGTTTTTACAGATGGCGGTGTAGATATTTCCATGTTTATACAGATAGCGGTGTGTCCATTTCCATGTTTATACAGAGAGCGGTGTAGATATTTCCATGTTTATAGAGATGGCTGTGTAGATATTTCCATGTTTATACAGATGGCAGTGTAGATATTTTCATGTTTATACAGATAGTGGTGTAGATATTTCCAGGATTATACAGATGACTTTGTATTTATTTCCATGTTTTTACAGATGGCGGTGAAGTTATTTCCATGTTTATAGAGACAGCCATGTAGATATTTCCATGTTTATATAGATAGCGGTGTAGACATTTCCATGTTTATAGAGATAGCGGTGTAGATACTTCCATATTTATACAGATAGCGGTGTCACTATTTTCATGTTTATACAGATAGCGGTGGAGATATTTCCATGTTTATACAGATAGCGGTGGAGATATTTCCATGTTTATAGAGATAGCGGTGTAGATATTTCCAAGTTTATACAGATAGCTGTGTGGCTATTTCCATGTTTATACAGATAGCTTTGGAGATATTTCCATGGTTATACAGATGGCAGTGTAGATATTTCCATGTTTATGCAGATGGCGGTGCAGTTATTTCCATGTTTATACAGATAGCGGTGTACATATTTCCATATTTATACAGATGACTGTGTAGTTATTTCCATGTTTATACAGATGGCGGTGTAGATATTTCAATGTTTATACAGGTAGCAGTGTGGCTATTTCCATGTTTATACAGATCGCGGTGGAGAATTTTCCATGTTTATAGAGATAGCGGTGTAGATATTTCCATGTGTATACAGAGAGCTATATGGCTATTTCCATGTTTATACAGATAGCGGTGGAAATATTTCCATGTTTATACAGATAGCGGTGGAGATATTTCCATGTTTATACAGATAGCGGTGGAGATATTTCCATGCTTATAGAGATAGCAGTGCATATATTTCCATGTTTTCCAGATATCTGTGTGGCTATTTCCATGTTTATACAGATAGCGGTGTAAATATTTCCATGTTTATAGAGATTGCTGTGTAGATATTTACATATTTATACAGAGGGCAGTGTAGATATTTCCATGTTTTGACAGATAATGGCGTATATATTTCCATGTTTATACAGATTACGGTGTAGGTATTTCCATGTTTATAGAGATAGCGGTGTAGACATTTTCATGTTTATACAGATGGCAGTGTAGATATTTCCATGTGTATACAGATGGCAGTGTAGATATTTCCATGTTTATACAGATGGAGTTGTAGATATTTCCATGTTTATACAGATGACTGTGTAGATATTTCCACGTTTTTACAGACGGCGGTGTAGATATTTCCATGTTTATACAGATCGCGGTGTGGCTATTTCCATGTTTATACAGATAGCGGTGTAGATATTTCCATGTTTATAGAGATGGCTGTGTAGATATTTACATGTTTATACAGATGGCAGCGTAGATATTTTCATGTTTATACAGATAGTGGTGTAGATATTTCCAGGATTATACAGATGACTGTGTAGTTTTTTCCATGTTTTTACAGATGGCGGTGAAGATATTTCCATGTTTATAGAGACAGCCATGTAGATATTTCCATATTTATACAGATAGCGGTGTAGACATTTCCATGTTTATAGAGATAGCGGTGTAGATACTTCCACATTTATACAGATAGCGGTGTCATTATTTCCATGTTTATACAGATTGCGGTGTGGCTATTTCCATGTTTATACAGATAGCGGTGTAGATATTTCCATGTTTATAGAGATGGCTGTGTAGATATTTACATGTTTATACAGATGGCAGCGTAGATATTTTCATGTTTATACAGATAGTGGTGTAGATATTTCCAGGATTATACAGATGACTGTGTAGTTTTTTCCATGTTTTTACAGATGGCGGTGAAGATATTTCCATGTTTATAAAGACAGCCATGTAGATATTTCCATATTTATACAGATAGCGGTGTAGACATTTCCATGTTTATAGAGATAGCGGTGTAGATACTTCCACATTTATACAGATAGCGGTGTCATTATTTCCATGTTTATACAGATAGCGGTGGAGATATTTCCATGTTTATACAGATAGCGGTGGAGATATTTCCATGTTAATAGAGATAGCGGTGTAGATATTTTCATGTTTATAGAGATAGCTGTGTGGCTATTTCCAAGTTTTTACAGATAACTTTGGAGATATTTCCATGTTTATACAGATGGCGGTGTAGATAGTTCCATGTTTATGCAGATGGCGGTGCAGATATTTCCATGTTTGTACTGAGAGCGGTGTACATAATTCCATATTTATACAGATGACTGTGTAGTTATTTCCATTTTTTTACAGATGGCGGTGTAGATATTTTCATATTTTAACACATGTCGGTGTAGATATTTCCATGTTTATACAGATAGCGGTGTGGCTATTTCCATGTTTATACATATAGCAGCGTAGATATTTCCATGTTTATAGAGATGGCTGTGTAGATATTTCCATGTTTATACAGATAGCGGTGTGGCTATTTCCATGTTTATACAGATAGCGGTGCAGATATTTCCATGTTTATAGAGATGGATGTGTAGATATTTACATGTTTATACTGATGGCAGTGTAGATATTTCCATGTTTATACAGATAGTGGTGTAGCTATTTCCAGGTTTATACAGATAAATGTGTAGGTATTTCCATGTTTATACAGATGGCGGGGTAGATATTTCCATGTTTATTGAGATAGCGATGTAGATATTTCTATGTTTATTCAGATAGCGGTGTAGTCATTTCCATGTTTATAGAGATAGCGGTGTAGATATTTCCATATGTATACAGATAGCTGTGTCACTATTTCCATGTTTATACTGATAGCGGTGGAGATATTTCCATGTTTATACAGATAGCGGTGGAGATATTTCCATGTTTATACAGATAGCGATGGAGATATTTCCATGTTTATAGAGATAGCGGTGTAGATATTTCCATGTTTATACAGATAGCTGTGTGGCTATTTCCATGTTTATACAGATAGCGGTGTAAATATTTCCATGTTTATAGAGATGGCTGTGTAGATATTTACATATTTATACAGATGGCAGTGTAGATATTTCCATGTTTAGACAGATAATGATGTAGATATTTCCATGTTTATACAGATTGAGGTTTAGTTATTTCCATGTTTATAGAGATAGCGGTGTAGATATTTCCATGTTTATACAGATAGCTGTGTGGCTATTTCCATGTTTATACAGACAGCGTTGGAGATATTTCCAAGTTTATACAGATGGCGGTGTAGATACTTCCATGTTTATGCAGAAGGCGGTGCAGATATTTCCATGTTTATACAGATAGCGGTGTACATATTTCCATATTTATACAGATGACTGTGTAGTTATTTCCATTTTTATACAGATGGCGGTGTTGATATTTCCATGTTTATGCAGATAGCGGTGGAGGTATTTCCATGTTTATACAGATGACTGTGTAGATGTTTTCATATTTTTACACTTGTCGGTGTAGATATTTCCATGTTTATACAGATAGCGGTGTGGCTATTTCCATGTTTATACAGAGAGCAGTGTAGATATTTCCATGTTTATAGAGATGGCTGTGTAGATATTTCCGTGTTTATACAGATGGCAGTGTAGATTTTTCCATGTTTGTATAGACAGTGGTGTAGATATTTCCATGTTTATACAGATGACTGTGTAGGTATTTCCATGTTTATACAGATGGCGGTGTAGACATTTCCATCTTTATACAGATAGCGGTGTGGATATTTCCGTGTTTACACAGATAGCAGTGCAGATATTTCCATGTTTATTGAGATGGCTGTGTAGATATTTACATGTTTATACAGATGGCACTGTAGTTATTTCCATGTTTATATAGATAGTGGTGTAGATATTTCCAGGTTTATACAGATGACTGTGTAGTTATTTCCATGTTTATACAGATGGCGGTGAAGGTATTTCCATGTTTATAGAGATAGCGGTGGAGATATTTCCATGTTTATAGAGATAGCGGTGCAGATATTCCATGTTTATACAGATAGCTGTGTGGCTATTTCCATGTTTCTACAGATAGCGTTGGAGATATTTCCATGTTTATACAGATAGCGGTGGAGATATTTCCATGTTTATACAGATAGCGGTGGAGATATTTCCATGTTTATAGAGATAGCAGTGTATATATTTCCATTTTTATACAGATAGCTCTGTGGCTATTTCCACGTTTATACAGATAGCGGTGTAGATATTTCCATGTTTATAGAGATGGCTGTGTAGCTATTTACATATTTATACAGATGGCGGTGTAGATATTTCCATGTTTAGACAGATAATGGTGTAGATATTTCCATGTTTATACAGATTGCGGTGTAGGTATTTCCATGTTTATAGAGATAGCGGTGTAGATATTTCCATGTTTATACAGATGGCTGTGTAGATATTACCATGTGCATACAGATGGCAGTGTAGATATTTCCATGTTTATAAAGATGGAGGTGTAGATATTTCCATATTTATACAGATGATTGTGTAGATATTTCCATGTTTTTACAGATAGTGGTGTGGCTATTTCCATGTTTATACTGATAGCAGTGTAGATATTTCCATGTTTATAGAGATGGCTGTGTAGATATTTACATGTTTATGCACATGGCAGTGTAGATATTTTCATGTTTATACAGATAGTTGTGTAAATATTTCCAGGTTTATACAGATGACTGTGTAGTTATTTCCATGTTTATAGAGATGGCGGTGAAGATATTTCCAAGTTCATAGAGACAGCCATGTAGATATTTCCATGTTTATACTGCTGGAAGTGTAGATATTTCCATGTTTAAACAGATGACTGTTAGATATTTCCATGTTTTTACAGATGGCGGTGTAGATATTTCCATGTTTATACAGATAGCGGTTTGGCTATTTCCATGTTTATACAGATAGCGGTGGAGATATTTCCATGTTTATAGAGATAGTGGTGTAAATATTTCCATGTTTATACAGACAGCTGTGTGGCTTTTTCCATGTTTATACAGATAGCGTTGGAGATATTTCCATGTTTATACAGATAACGGTGGAGATATTTTCATGTTTATACAGATAGCGGTGGAGATATTTCCAAGTTTATAGAGATAGCAGTGTATATATTTCCATGTTTATACAGATACCTGTGTGGCTATTTCCATGTTTATACAGATAGCGGTGTAGATATTTCCATGTTTATAGAGATGGCTTTGTAGATATTTACATATTTATACAGATGGCAGTGTAGATATTTCCATCTTTAGACAGATAATGGTGTAGATATTTCCATGTGTATACAGATTGCGGTGTAGGTATTTCCATGTTTATAGAGATAGCGGTGTAGATATTTCCATGTTTTTACAGACGGCTGTGTAGATATTTCCATGTGCATACAGATGTCAGTGTAGATATTTCCATGTTTATACAGATGGAGGTGTAGATATTTCCATGTTTATACAGATGACTGTGTAGATATTTCCATGTTTTTACAGATGGCGGTGTAGATACTTCCATATTTATACAGATAGCGGTGTCACTATTTTCATGTTTATACAGATAGCGGTGGAGATATTTCCATGTTTATACAGATAGCGGTGGAGATATTTCCATGTTTATAGAGATAGCGGTGTAGATATTTCCAAGTTTATACAGATAGCTGTGTGGCTATTTCCATGTTTATACAGATAGCTTTGGAGATATTTCCATGGTTATACAGATGGCAGTGTAGATATTTCCATGTTTATGCAGATGGCGGTGCAGATATTTCCATGTTTATACAGATAGCGGTGTACATATTTCCATATTTATACAGATGACTGTGTAGTTATTTCCATGTTTATACAGATGGCGGTGTAGATATTTCAATGTTTATACAGGTAGCAGTGTGGCTATTTCCATGTTTATACAGATCGCGGTGGAGAATTTTCCATGTTTATAGAGATAGCGGTGTAGATATTTCCATGTGTATACAGAGAGCTATATGGCTATTTCCATGTTTATACAGATAGCGGTGGAAATATTTCCATGTTTATACAGATAGCGGTGGAGATATTTCCATGTTTATACAGATAGCGGTGGAGATATTTCCATGTTTATAGAGATAGCAGTGCATATATTTCCATGTTTTCCAGATATCTGTGTGGCTATTTCCATGTTTATACAGATAGCGGTGTAAATATTTCCATGTTTATAGAGATTGCTGTGTAGATATTTACATATTTATACAGAGGGCAGTGTAGATATTTCCATGTTTTGACAGATAATGGCGTATATATTTCCATGTTTATACAGATTACGGTGTAGGTATTTCCATGTTTATAGAGATAGCGGTGTAGACATTTTCATGTTTGTACAGATGGCAGTGTAGATATTTCCATGTGTATAGAGATGGCAGTGTAGATATTTCCATGTTTATACAGATGGAGTTGTAGATATTTCCATGTTTATACAGATGACTGTGTAGATATTTCCACGTTTTTACAGACGGCGGTGTAGATATTTCCATGTTTATACAGATCGCGGTGTGGCTATTTCCATGTTTATACAGATAGCGGTGTAGATATTTCCATGTTTATAGAGATGGCTGTGTAGATATTTACATGTTTATACAGATGGCAGCGTAGATATTTTCGTGTTTATACAGATAGTGGTGTAGATATTTCCAGGATTATACAGATGACTGTGTAGTTTTTTCCATGTTTTTACAGATGGCGGTGAAGATATTTCCATGTTTATAGAGACAGCCATGTAGATATTTCCATATTTATACAGATAGCGGTGTAGACATTTCCATGTTTATAGAGATAGCGGTGTAGATACTTCCACATTTATACAGATAGCGGTGTCATTATTTCCATGTTTATACAGATAGCGGTGGAGATATTTCCATGTTTATACAGATAGCGGTGGAGATATTTCCATGTTAATAGAGATAGCGGTGTAGATATTTTCATGTTTATAGAGATAGCTGTGTGGCTATTTCCAAGTTTTTACAGATAACTTTGGAGATATTTCCATGTTTATACAGATGGCGGTGTAGATAGTTCCATGTTTATGCAGATGGCGGTGCAGATATTTCCATGTTTGTACTGAGAGCGGTGTACATAATTCCATATTTATACAGATGACTGTGTAGTTATTTCCATTTTTTTACAGATGGCGGTGTAGATATTTTCATATTTTAACACATGTCGGTGTAGATATTTCCATGTTTATACAGATAGCGGTGTGGCTATTTCCATGTTTATACATATAGCAGCGTAGATATTTCCATGTTTATAGAGATGGCTGTGTAGATATTTCCATGTTTATACAGATAGCGGTGTGGCTATTTCCATGTTTATACAGATAGCGGTGCAGATATTTCCATGTTTATAGAGATGGATGTGTAGATATTTACATGTTTATACTGATGGCAGTGTAGATATTTCCATGTTTATACAGATAGTGGTGTAGCTATTTCCAGGTTTATACAGATAAATGTGTAGGTATTTCCATGTTTATACAGATGGCGGGGTAGATATTTCCATGTTTATTGAGATAGCGATGTAGATATTTCTATGTTTATTCAGATAGCGGTGTAGTCATTTCCATGTTTATAGAGATAGCGGTGTAGATATTTCCATATGTATACAGATAGCGGTGTCACTATTTCCATGTTTATACTGATAGCGGTGGAGATATTTCCATGTTTATACAGATAGCGGTGGAGATATTTCCATGTTTATACAGATAGCGATGGAGATATTTCCATGTTTATAGAGATAGCGGTGTAGATATTTCCATGTTTATACAGATAGCTGTGTGGCTATTTCCATGTTTATACAGATAGCGGTGTAGATATTTCCATGTTTATAGAGATGGCTGTGTAGATATTTACATATTTATACAGATGGCAGTGTAGATATTTCCATGTTTAGACAGATAATGATGTAGATATTTCCATGTTTATACAGATTGAGGTATAGTTATTTCCATGTTTATAGAGATAGCGGTGTAGATATTTCCATGTTTATACAGATAGCTGTGTGGCTATTTCCATGTTTATACAGACAGCGTTGGAGATATTTCCAAGTTTATACAGATGGCGGTGTAGATACTTCCATGTTTATGCAGAAGGCGGTGCAGATATTTCCATGTTTATACAGATAGCGGTGTACATATTTCCATATTTATACAGATGACTGTGTAGTTATTTCCATTTTTATACAGATGGCGGTGTTGATATTTCCATGTTTATGCAGATAGCGGTGGAGGTATTTCCATGTTTATACAGATGACTGTGTAGATGTTTTCATATTTTTACACTTGTCGGTGTAGATATTTCCATGTTTATACAGATAGCGGTGTGGCTATTTCCATGTTTATACAGAGAGCAGTGTAGATATTTCCATGTTTATAGAGATGGCTGTGTAGATATTTCCGTGTTTATACAGATGGCAGTGTAGATTTTTCCATGTTTGTATAGACAGTGGTGTAGATATTTCCATGTTTATACAGATGACTGTGTAGGTATTTCCATGTTTATACAGATGGCGGTGTAGACATTTCCATCTTTATACAGATAGCGGTGTGGATATTTCCGTGTTTATACAGATAGCAGTGCAGATATTTCCATGTTTATTGAGATGGCTGTGTAGATATTTACATGTTTATACAGATGGCACTGTAGTTATTTCCATGTTTATATAGATAGTGGTGTAGATATTTCCAGGTTTATACAGATGACTGTGTAGTTATTTCCATGTTTATACAGATGGCGGTGAAGGTATTTCCATGTTTATAGAGATAGCGGTGGAGATATTTCCATGTTTATAGAGATAGCGGTGCAGATATTCCATGTTTATACAGATAGCTGTGTGGCTATTTCCATGTTTCTACAGATAGCGTTGGAGATATTTCCATGTTTATACAGATAGCGGTGGAGATATTTCCATGTTTATACAGATAGCGGTGGAGATATTTCCATGTTTATAGAGATAGCAGTGTATATATTTCCATTTTTATACAGATAGCTCTGTGGCTATTTCCACGTTTATACAGATAGCGGTGTAGATATTTCCATGTTTATAGAGATGGCTGTGTAGCTATTTACATATTTATACAGATGGCGGTGTAGATATTTCCATGTTTAGACAGATAATGGTGTAGATATTTCCATGTTTATACAGATTGCGGTGTAGGTATTTCCATGTTTATAGAGATAGCGGTGTAGATATTTCCATGTTTATACAGATGGCTGTGTAGATATTACCATGTGCATACAGATGGCAGTGTAGATATTTCCATGTTTATAAAGATGGAGGTGTAGATATTTCCATATTTATACAGATGATTGTGTAGATATTTCCATGTTTTTACAGATAGTGGTGTGGCTATTTCCATGTTTATACTGATAGCAGTGTAGATATTTCCATGTTTATAGAGATGGCTGTGTAGATATTTACATGTTTATGCACATGGCAGTGTAGATATTTTCATGTTTATACAGATAGTTGTGTAAATATTTCCAGGTTTATACAGATGACTGTGTAGTTATTTCCATGTTTATAGAGATGGCGGTGAAGATATTTCCAAGTTCATAGAGACAGCTATGTAGATATTTCCATGTTTATACTGCTGGAAGTGTAGGTATTTCCATGTTTAAACAGATGACTGTTAGATATTTCCATGTTTTTACAGATGGCGGTGTAGATATTTCCATGTTTATACAGATAGCGGTTTGGCTATTTCCATGTTTATACAGATAGCGGTGGAGATATTTCCATGTTTATAGAGATAGTGGTGTAAATATTTCCATGTTTATACAGACAGCTGTGTGGCTTTTTCCATGTTTATACAGATAGCGTTGGAGATATTTCCATGTTTATACAGATAACGGTGGAGATATTTTCATGTTTATACAGATAGCGGTGGAGATATTTCCAAATTTATAGAGATAGCAGTGTATATATTTCCATGTTTATACAGATACCTGTGTGGCTATTTCCATGTTTATACAGATAGCGGTGTAGATATTTCCATGTTTATAGAGATGGCTTTGTAGATATTTACATATTTATACAGATGGCAGTGTAGATATTTCCATCTTTAGACAGATAATGGTGTAGATATTTCCATGTGTATACAGATTGCGGTGTAGGTATTTCCATGTTTATAGAGATAGCGGTGTAGATATTTCCATGTTTTTACAGACGGCTGTGTAGATATTTCCATGTGCATACAGATGTCAGTGTAGATATTTCCATGTTTATACAGATGGAGGTGTAGATATTTCCATGTTTATACAGATGACTGTGTAGATATTTCCATGTTTTTACAGATGGCGGTGTAGGTATTTCCATGTTTATACAGATAGCGGTGTGGCTATTCCCATGTTTATACAGATAGTGGTGTAGATATTTCCAGGTTTATACAGATGACTGTGCAGTGATTTCCATGTTTATACAGATGGCGGTGTAGATATTTCCATGTTTATACAGATAGCGGTGTGGCTATTTCCACGTTTATACAGATAGCGGTGGAGATATTTCCATCTTTATAGAGATTGCGGTGTAGATATTTCCATGTTTATACAGATAGCTGTGTGGCTATTTCCATGTTTATGCAGATAGCGTTGGAGACATTTCCATGTTTATACAGATAGCGGTGGATTTATTTCTATGTTTATACAGATAGCGTTGGAGATATTTCCATGTTTATAGAGATAGCAGTGCATATATTTCCATGTTTTCCAGATATCTGTGTGGCTATTTCCATGTTTATACAGATAGCGTTGTAGATATTTCCATGTTTATACAGATGGCTGTGTAGATATTTTCATATTTATACAGATGGAAGTGTAGATATTTCCATGTTTAGACAGATAATGGCGTAGATATTTCCATGTTTATACAGATTGCGGTGTAGGTATTTCCATGTTTATAGAGATAGCGGTGCAGATATTTCCATGTTTATACAGATGGCAGTGTAGATATTTCCATGTGTATACAGATGGCAGTGTAGATATTTCCATGTTTATACAGATGGAGGTGTAGATATTTCCATGTTTATACAGATGACTGTGTAGATATTTCCATGTATTTACAGATGGCGTTGTAGATATTTCCATGTTTATACAGATAGCGGTGTGTCTATTTCCATGTTTATACAGATAGCGGTGTAGATATTTCCATGTTTATAGAGATCGCTGTGTGGATATTTACATGTTTATACAGATGGCAGTGTAGATATTTTCATGTTTATACAGATAGTGGTGTAGATATTTCCAGGATTATACAGATGACTGTGTAGTTATTTCCATGTTTTATAGATGGCGGTGAAGATATTTCCATGTTTATAGAGACAGCCATGTAGATATTTCCATGTTTATACAGATAGCGGTGTAGACATTTCCATGTTTATAGAGATAGCGGTGTAGATACTTCCATATTTATACAGATAGCGGTGTCAATATTTCCATGTTTATACAGATAGCGGTGGAGATATTTCCATGTTTATACAGATAGCGGTGGAGATATTTCCATGTTTATAGAGATAGCAGTGTAGAAATTTTTCTTGTTTATACAGATAGGTGTGTGGCTATTTCCATGTTTATACAGATAGCTTTGGAGATATTTCCATGTTTATACAGATAGCGGTGTAGATATTTCCATGTTTATAGAGATGGCTGTGTAGATATTTACATATTTATACAGATGGCAGTGTAGATATTTCCATGTTTATACAGATAATGGTGTAGATATTTCCATGTTTATACAGATTGAGGTATAGTTATTTCCATGTTTATAGAGATAGCGGTGTAGATATTTCCATGTTTATACAGATAGCTGTGTGGCTATTTCCATGTTTATACAGACAGCGTTGGAGATATTTCCAAGTTTATACAGATGGCGGTGTAGATACTTCCATGTTTATGCAGAAGGCGGTGCAGATATTTCCATGCTTATACAGATAGCGGTGTAGACATTTCCATGTTTATAGAGATAGCGGTGTAGATACTTCCATATTTATACAGATAGCGGTGTCACTATTTCCATGTTTATACAGATAGTGGTGGAGATATTTCCATGTTTATACAGATAGCGGTGGAGATATTTCCATGTTTATAGAGATAGCGGTGTAGATATTTCCAAGTTTATACAGATAGCTGTGTGGCTATTTCCATGTTTATACAGATAGCTTTGGAGATATTTCCATGTTTATACAGATGGCGGTGTAGATAATTCCATGTTTATGCAGATGGTGGTGCAGATATTTCCATGTTTATACAGATATCGTTGTATATATTTCCATATTTATACAGATGACTGTGTAGTTATTTCCATTTTTATACAGATGGCGGTGAAGATATTTCCATGTTTATACAGATAGCGGTGGAGATATTGCCATGTTTATACAGATGACTGTGTAGACATTTTCATATTTTTACACATGTCAGTGTAGATATTTCCATGTTTATACAGATAGCGATGTGGCTATTTCCATGTTTATACATATAGCACTGTAGATATTTCCATGTTTATAGAGATGGCTGTGTGGATATTTCCATGTTTATACAGATGGCAGTGTAGATATTTCCATGTTTGTACAGACAGTGCTGTAGGTATTTCCATGTTTATACAGATGACTGTTTAGGTATTTCCATGTTTATAGAGATGGCGGTGTAGATATTTCTATGTTTATAGAGATGGCTGTGTAGATATTTACATGTTTATACAGATGGCAGTGTAGATATTTTCATGTTTATACAGATAGTGGTGTAGATATTTCCAGGTTTATACTGATGACTGTGTAGTTATTTCCATGTTTATACAGATGGCGGTGTAGAAACTTCCATGTTTATACAGATAGCGGTGTGGCTATTTCCATGTTTATACAGATAGCGGTGGAGATATTTCCATGTTTATAGAGATAGCGGTGTAGATATTTCCATGTGTATACAGATAGCTGTGTGACTATTTCCATGTTAATACAGATAGCGGTGGAGATATTTCCATGTTTACACAGATAGCGGTGGAGATATTTCCATGTTTATACAGATAGCGTTGGAGATATTTCCATGTTTATAGAGATACCAGTGCATATATTTCCATGTTTTCCAGATATCTGTGTGGCTATTTCCATGTTTATACAGATAGCGGTGTAGATATTTCCATGTTTATAGAGATGGCTGTGTAGATATTTACATATTTATACAGATGGCAGTGTAGATATTTCCATGTTTAGACAGATAATGGTGTAGATATTTCCATGTTTATACAGATTGCGGTGTAGGTATTTCCATGTTTATAGAGATAGCGGTGTAGATATTTCCATGTTTATACAGATGGCAGTGTAGATATTTCCATGTGTATACAGATGGCAGTGTAGGTATTTCCATGTTTACACAGATGGAGGTGCAGATATTTCCATCTTTATACAGATGACTGTGTAGATATTTCCATGTTTTTACAGATGGCGGTGAAGATATTTCCATGTTTATACAGATAGCGGTGTGGCTATTTCCATGTTTATACAGATAGCGGTGTAGATATTTCCATGTTTATAGAGATGGCTGTGTTGATATTTACATGTTTATACAGATGGCAGTGTAGATATTTTCAGGTTTATACAGACAGTGGTGTAGATATTTCCAGGTTTATACAGATGACTGTGTAGTTATTTCCATGTTTATACAGATGGCGTTGTAGATATTTCCATGTTTATACAGCTAGCGGTGTGGCTATTTCCATGTTTATACAGATAGCGGTGGAGATATTTCCATGTTTATAGACATAGCGGTGTAGATAATTCCATGTTTATACAGATAGCTGTGTGGCTATTTCCATGTTTATACAGATAGCGTTGGAGATATTTCAATGTTTATACAGATAGCGGTGGAGATATTTCCATGTTTATACAGATACCGTTGGAGATATTTCCATGTTTATAGAGATAGCAGTGCATATATTTCCATGTTTTCCAGATATCTGTGTGGCTATTTCCATGTTTATACAGATAGCGTTGTAGATATTTCCATGTTTATACAGATAGCTGTGTAGATATTTACATATTTATACAGATGGCAGTGTAGATATTTCCATGTTTAGACAGATAATGGCGTAGATATTTCCATGTTTATACAGATTGCGGTGTAGGTATTTCCATGTTTATAGAGATAGTGGTGTAGATATTTCCATGTTTATACAGATGGCAGTGTAGATATTTCCATGTGTATATAGATGGCAGTGTAGATATTTCCATGTTTATACAGATGGAGGTGTAGATATTTTCATGTTTATACAGATGACTGTGTAGATATTTCCATGTTTTTACAGATGGCGGTGTAGATATTTCCATGTTTATACAGATAGCGGTGTGTCCATTTCCATGTTTATACAGAGAGCGGTGTAGATATTTCCATGTTTATAGAGATGGCTGTGTAGATATTTACATGTTTATACAGATGGCAGTGTAGATATTTTCATGTTTATACAGATAGTGGTGTAGATATTTCCAGGATTATACAGATGACTGTGTATTTATTTCCATGTTTTTACAGATGGCGGTGAAGTTATTTCCATGTTTATAGAGACAGCCATGTAGATATTTCCATGTTTATATAGATAGCGGTGTAGACATTTCCATGTTTATAGAGATAGCGGTGTAGATACTTCCATATTTATACAGATAGCGGTGTCACTATTTTCATGTTTATACAGATAGCGGTGGAGATATTTCCATGTTTATACAGATAGCGGTGGAGATATTTCCATGTTTATAGAGATAGAGGTGTAGATATTTCCAAGTTTATACAGATAGCTGTGTGGCTATTTCCATGTTTATACAGATAGCTTTGGAGATATTTCCATGGTTATACAGATGGCAGTGTAGATATTTCCATGTTTATGCAGATGGCGGTGCAGAAATTTCCATGTTTATACAGATAGCGGTGTACATATTTCCATATTTATACAGATGACTGTGTAGTTATTTCCATTTTTATACAGATGGCGGTGAAGATATTTCCATGTTTATACAGATAGCGGTGGAGATATTTCCATGTTTATACAGATGACTGTGTAGATATTTTCATATTTTTACACATGTCGGTGTAGATATTTCCATGTTTATACAGATAATGATGTAGATATTTCCATGTTTATACAGATTGAGGTATAGTTATTTCCATGTTTATAGAGATAGCGGTGTAGATATTTCCATGTTTATACAGATAGCTGTGTGGCTATTTCCATGTTTATACAGACAGCGTTGGAGATATTTCCAAGTTTATACAGATGGCGGTGTAGATACTTCCATGTTTATGCAGAAGGCGGTGCAGATATTTCCATGTTTATACAGATAGCGGTGTACATATTTCCATATTTATACAGATGACTGTGTAGTTATTTCCATTTTTATACAGATGGCGGTGTTGATATTTCCATGTTTATGCAGATAGCGGTGGAGGTATTTCCATGTTAATACAGATGACTGTGTAGATGTTTTCATATTTTTACACATGTCGGTGTAGATATTTCCATGTTTATACAGATAGCGGTGTGGCTATTTCCATGTTTATACATATAGCACTGTAGATATTTCCATGTTTATAGAGATGGCTGTGTGGATATTTCCATGTTTATACAGATGGCAGTGTAGATATTTCCATGTTTGTACAGACAGTGCTGTAGGTATTTCCATGTTTATACAGATGACTGTTTAGGTATTTCCATATTTATAGAGATGGCGGTGTAGATATTTCTATGTTTATAGAGATGGCTGTGTAGATATTTACATGTTTATACAGATGGCAGTGTAGATATTTTCATGTTTATACAGATAGTGGTGTAGATATTTCCAGGTTTATACTGATGACTGTGTAGTTATTTCCATGTTTATACAGATGGCGGTGTAGATATTTCCATGTTTATACAGATAGCGGTGTGGCTATTTCCATGTTTATACAGATAGCGGTGGAGATATTTCCATGTTTATAGAGATAGCGGTGTAGATATTTCCATGTGTATACAGATAGCTGTGTGACTATTTCCATGTTTATACAGATAGCGGTGGAGATATTTCCATGTTTACACAGATAGCGGTGGAGATATTTCCATGTTTATACAGATAGCGTTGGAGATATTTCCATGTTTATAGAGATAGCAGTGCATATATTTCCATGTTTTCCAGATATCTGTGTGGCTATTTCCATGTTTATACAGATAGCGGTGTAGATATTTCCATGTTTATAGAGATGGCTGTGTAGATATTTACATATTTATACAGATGGCAGTGTAGATATTTCCATGTTTAGACAGGTAATGGCGTAGATATTTCCATGTTTATAGAGATTGCGGTGTAGGTATTTCCATGTTTATAGAGATAGCGGTGTAGATATTTCCATGTTTGTACAGATGGCAGTGTAGATATTTCCATGTGTATACAGATGGCAGTGTAGATATTTCCATGTTTATACAGATGGAGGTGCAGATATTTCCATGTTTATACAGATGACTGTGTAGATATTTCCATGTTTTTACAGATGACGGTGAAGATATTTCCATGTTTATACAGATAGCGGTGTGGCTATTTCCATGTTTATACAGATAGCGGTGTAGATATTTCCATGTTTATAGAGATGGCTGTGTTGATATTTACATGTTTATACAGATGGCAGTGTAGATATTTTCAGGTTTATACAGACAGTGGTGTAGATATTTCCAGGTTTATACAGATGACTGTGTAGTTATTTCCATGTTTATACAGATGGCGGTGTAGATATTTCCATGTTTATACTGCTAGCGGTGTGGCTATTTCCATGTTTATACAGATAGCGGTGGAGATATTTCCATGTTTATAGACATAGCGGTGTAAATATTTCCATGTGTATACAGATAGCTGTGTGACTATTTCCATGTTTATACAGATAGCGGTGGAGATATTTCCATGTTTACACAGATAGCGGTGGAGATATTTCCATGTTTATACAGATAGCGTTGGAGATATTTCCATGTTTATAGAGATAGCAGTGCATATATTTCCATGTTTTCCAGATAACTGTGTGGCTATTTCCATGTTTATACAGATAGCGTTGTAGATATTTACATGTTTATACAGATAGTTGTGTAGATATTTACATATTTATACAGATGGCAGTGTAGATATTTCCATGTTTAGACAGATAATGGCGTAGATATTTCCATGTTTATACAGATTGCGGTGTAGGAATTTCCATGTTTATAGAGATAGTGGTGTAGATATTTCCATGTTTATACAGATGGCAGTGTAGATATTTCCATGTGTATATAGATGGCAGTGTAGATATTTCCATGTTTATACAGATGGAGGTGTAGATATTTCCATGTTTATACAGATGACTGTGTAGATATTTCCATGTTTTTACAGATGGCGGTGTAGATATTTCCATGTTTATACAGATAGCGGTGTGTCCATTTCCATGTTTATACAGATAGCGGTGTAGATATTTCCATGTTTATAGAGATGGCTGTGTAGATATTTACATGTTTATGCAGATGGCAGTGTAGATATTTTCATGTTTATACAGATAGTGGTGTAGATATTTCCAGGATTATACAGATGACTCTGTATTTATTTCCATGTTTTTACAGATGGCGGTGAAGTTATTTCCATGTTTATAGAGACAGCCATGTAGATATTTCCATGTTTATATAGATAGCGGTGTAGACATTTCCATGTTTATAGAGATAGCGGTGTAGATACTTCCATATTTATACAGATAGCGGTGTCACTATTTTCATGTTTATACAGATAGCGGTGGAGATATTTCCATGTTTATACAGATAGCGGTGGAGATATTTCCATGTTTATAGAGATAGCGGTGTAGATATTTCCAAGTTTATACAGATAGTTGTGTGGCTATTCCCATGTTTATACAGATAGCTTTGGAGATATTTCCATGGTTATACAGATGGCAGTGTAGATATTTCCATGTTTATGCAGATGGCGGTGCAGATATTTCCATGTTTATACAGATAGCAGTGTACATATTTCCATATTTATACAGATGACTGTGTAGTTATTTCCATTTTTATACAGATGGCGGTGAAGATATTTCCATGTTTATACAGATAGCGGTGGAGATATTTCCATGTTTATACAGATGACTGTGTAGATATTTTCATATTTTTACACATGTCGGTGTAGATATTTCCATGTTTATACAGATAGCGGTGTGGCTATTTCCATGTTTATACATATAGCACTGTAGATATTTCCATGTTTATAGAGATGGCTGGGTAGATATTTCCATGTTTATACAGATGGCAGTGTAGATATTTCCATGTTTGTACAGACAGTGGTGTAGGTATTTCCATGTTTATACAGATGACTCTGTGGGTATTTCCATGTTTATAGAGATGGCGGTGTAGATATTTCTATATTTATAGACATGGCTGTGTAGATATTTACATGTTTATACAGATGGCAGTGTAGATATTTTCATGTTTATACAGATAGTGGTGTAGATATTTCCAGGTTTATACTGATGACTGCGTAGTTATTTCCATGTTTATACAGATGTCGGTGTAGATATTTCAATGTTTATACAGGTAGCGGTATGGCTATTTCCATGTTTATACAGATCGCGGTGGAGAATTTTCCATGTTTATAGAGATAGCGGTGTAGATATTTCCATGTGTATACAGAGAGCTATATGGCTATTTCCATGTTTATACAGATAGCGGTGGAAATATTTCCATGTTTATACAGATAGCGGTGGAGATATTTCCATGTTTATACAGATAGCGGTGGAGATATTTCCATGTTTATAGAGATAGCAATGCATATATTTCCATGTTTTCCAGATATCTGTGTGGCTATTTCCATGTTTATACAGATAGCGGTGTAAATATTTCCATGTTTATAGAGATTGCTGTGTAGATATTTACATATTTATACAGAGGGCAGTGTAGATATTTCCATGTTTTGACAGATAATGGCGTATATATTTCCATGTTTATACAGATTACGGTGTAGGTATTTCCATGTTTATAGAGATAGCGGTGTAGACATTTTCATGTTTATACAGATGGCAGTGTAGATATTTCCATGTGTATACAGATGGCAGTGTAGATATTTCCATGTTTATACAGATGGAGTTGTAGATATTTCCATGTTTATACAGATGACTGCGTAGATATTTCCACGTTTTTACAGACGGCGGTGTAGATATTTCCACGTTTATACAGATAGCGGTGTGGCTATTTCCATGTTTATACAGATAGCGGTGTAGATATTTCCATGTTTATAGAGATGGCTGTGTAGATATTTACATGTTTATACAGATGGCAGCGTAGATATTTTCATGTTTATAGAGATAGTGGTGTAGATATTTCCAGGATTATACAGATGACTGTGTAGTTTTTTCCATGTTTTTACAGATGGCGGTGAAGATATTTCCATGTTTATAGAGACAGCCATGTAGATATTTCCATATTTATACAGATAGCGGTGTAGACATTTCCTTGTTTATAGAGATAGCGGTGTAGATACTTCCACATTTATACAGATAGCGGTGTCATTATTTCCATGTTTATACAGATAGCGGTGGAGATATTTCCATGTTTATACAGATAGCGGTGGAGATATTTCCATGCTAATAGAGATAGCGGTGTAGATATTTTCATGTTTATAGAGATAGCTGTGTGGCTATTTCCAAGTTTTTACAGATAACTTTGGAGATATTTCCATGTTTATACAGATGGCGGTGTAGATAGTTCCATGTTTATGCAGATGGCGGTGCAGATATTTCCATGTTTATACTGAGAGCGGTGTACATAATTCCATATTTATACAGATGACTGTGTAGTTATTTCCATTTTTTTACAGATGGCGGTGAAGATATTTCCATGTTTATACAGACAGCGGTGGAGATATTTCCATGTTTATACAGATGACTGTGTAGATATTTTCATATTTTTACACATGTCGGTGTAGATATTTCCATGTTTATACAGATAGCGGTGTGGCTATTTCCATGTTTATACATATAGCAGCGTAGATATTTCCATGTTTATAGAGATGGCTGTGTAGATATTTCCATGTTTATACAGATAGTGGTGTGGCTATTTCCATGTTTATACAGATAGCGGTGCAGATATTTCCATGTTTATAGAGATGGATGTGTAGATATTTACATGTTTATACTGATGGCAGTGTAGATATTTCCATGTTTATACAGATAGTGGTGTAGCTATTTCCAGGTTTATACAGATAAATGTGTAAGTATTTCCATGTTTATACAGATGGCGGGGTAGATATTTCCATGTTTATTGAGATAGCGATGTAGATATTTCTATGTTTATTCAGATAGCGGTGTAGTCATTTCCATGTTTATAGAGATAGCGGTGTAGATATTTCCATATGTATACAGATAGCGGTGTCACTATTTCCATGTTTATACTGATAGCGGTGGAGATATTTCCATGTTTATACAGATAGCGGTGGAGATATTTCCATGTTTATACAGATAGCGATGGAGATATTTCCATGTTTATAGAGATATCGGTGTAGATATTTCCATGTTTATACAGATAGCTGTGTGGCTATTTCCATGTTTATACAGATAGCGGTGTAGATATTTCCATGTTTATAGAGATGGCTGTGTAGATATTTACATATTTATACAGATGGCAGTGTAGATATTTCCATGTTTAGACAGATAATGATGTAGATATTTCCATGTTTATACAGATTGAGGTATAGTTATTTCCATGTTTATAGAGATAGCGGTGTAGATATTTCCATGTTTATACAGATAGCTGTGTGGCTATTTCCATGTTTATACAGACAGCGTTGGAGATATTTCCAAGTTTATACAGATGGCGGTGTAGATACTTCCATGTTTATGCAGAAGGCGGTGCAGATATTTCCATGTTTATACAGATAGCGGTGTAGATATTTACATATTTATACAGATGACTGTGTAGTTATTTCCATTTTTATACAGATGGCGGTGTTGATATTTCCATGTTTATGCAGATAGCGGTGGAGGTATTTCCATGTTTATACAGATGACTGTGTAGATGTTTTCATATTTTTACACTTGTCGGTGTAGATATTTCCATGTTTATACAGATAGCGGTGTGGCTATTTCCATGTTTATACAGAGAGCAGTGTAGATATTTCCATGTTTATAGAGATGGCTGTGTAGATATTTCCATGTTTATACAGATGGCAGTGTAGATTTTTCCATGTTTGTATAGACAGTGGTGTAGATATTTCCATGTTTATACAGATGACTGTGTAGGTATTTCCAAGTTTATACAGATGGCGGTGTAGACATTTCCATGTTTATACAGATAGCGGTGTGGATATTTCCGTGTTTATACAGATAGCAGTGCAGATATTTCCATGTTTATTGAGATGGCTGTGTAGATATTTACATGTTTATACAGATGGCACTGTAGTTATTTCCATGTTTATATAGATAGTGGTGTAGATATTTCCAGGTTTATACAGATGACTGTGTAGTTATTTCCATGTTTATACAGATGGCGGTGAAGGTATTTCCATGTTTATAGAGATAGCGGTGGAGATATTTCCATGTTTATAGAGATAGCGGTGCAGATATTCCATGTTTATACAGATAGCTGTGTGGCTATTTCCATGTTTCTACAGATAGCGTTGGAGATATTTCCATGTTTATACAGATAGCGGTGGAGATATTTCCATGTTTATACAGATAGCGGTGGAGATGTTTCCATGTTTATAGAGATAGCAGTGTATATATTTCCATTTTTATACAGATAGCTCTGTGGCTATTTCCACGTTTATACAGATAGCGGTGTAGATATTTCCATGTTTATAGAGATGGCTGTGTAGCTATTTACATATTTATACAGATGGCAGTGTAGATATTTCCATGTTTAGACAGATAATGGTGTAGATATTTCCATGTTTATACAGATGGCTGTGTAGATATTTCCATGTGCATACAGATGGCAGTGTAGATATTTCCATGTTTATAAAGATGGAGGTGTAGATATTTCCATATTTATACAGATGATTGTGTAGATATTTCCATGTTTTTACAGATAGTGGTGTGGCTATTTCCATGTTTATACTGATAGCAGTGTAGATATTTCCATGTTTATAGAGATGGCTGTGTAGATATTTACATGTTTATGCACATGGCAGTGTAGATATTTTCATGTTTATACAGATAGTGGTGTAAATATTTCCAGGTTTATACAGATGACTGTGTACTTATTTCCATGTTTATAGAGATGGCGGTGAAGATATTTCCAAGTTCATAGAGACAGCCATGTAGATATTTCCATGTTTTTACAGATGGCGGTGTAGATATTTCCATGTTTATACAGATAGCGGTTTGGCTATTTCCATGATTATACAGATAGCGGTGGAGATATTTCCATGTTTATAGATATAGTGGTGTAGATATTTCCATGTTTATACAGATAGCTGTGTGGCTTTTTCCATGTTTATACAGATAGCGTTGGAGATATTTCCATGTTTATACAGATAACGGTGGAGATATTTCCATGTTTATACAGATAGCGGTGGAGATATTTCCAAGTTTATACAGATAGCAGTGTATATATTTCCATGTTTATACAGATACCTGTGTGGCTATTTCCATGTGTATACAGATAGCGGTGTAGTTATTTCTATGTTTATAGAGATGGCTGTGTAGATATTTACATATTTATACAGATGGCAGTGTAGATATTTCCATGTTTAGACAGATAATGGTGTAGATATTTCCATGTGTATACAGATTGCGGTGTAGGTATTTCCATGTTTATTGAGATAGCGGTGTAGATATTTCCATGTTTTTACAGATGGCTGTGTAGATATTTCCATGTGCATACAGATGGCAGTGTAGATATTTCCATGTTTATACAGATGGAGGTGTAGATATTTCGATGTTTATACCGATGACTGTGTAGATATTTCCATGTTTTTACAGATGGCGGTGTATGTATTTCCATGTTTATACAGATAGCGGTGTGGCTATTCCCATGTTTATACAGATAGTGGTGTAGATATTTCCAGGTTTATACAGATGACTGTGTAGTTATTTCCATGTTTATACAGATGGCGGTGTAGATATTTCCATGTTTATACAGATAGCGGTGTGGCTATTTCCATGTTTATACAGATAGCGGTGGAGATATTTCCATGTTTATAGAGATTGCGGTGTAGATATTTCCATGTTTATACACATAGCTGTCTGGCTATTTCCATGTTTATACAGATACGTTGGAGATATTTCCATGTTTATACAGATAGCCGTGGAGTTATTTCCATTTTATACAGATAGCGTTGTAGATATTTCCATGTTTATAGAGATAGCAGTGCATATATTTCCATGTTTTCCAGATATCTGTGTGGCTATTTCCATGTTTATACAGATAGCGTTGTAGATATTTCCATGTTTATACAGATGGCTGTGTAGATATTTTCATATTTATACAGATGGCAGTGTAGATATTTCCATGTTTAGACAGATAATGGCGTAGATATTTCCATGTTTATACAGATTGCGGTGTAGGTATTTCCATGTTTATAGAGATAGCGGTGTAGATATTTCCATGTTTATACAGATGGCAGTGTAGATATTTCCATGTGTATACAGATGGCAGTGTAGATATTTCCATGTTTATACAGATGGAGGTGTAGATATTTCCATGTTTATACAGATGACTGTGTAGATATTTCCATGTTTTTACAGATGGCATTGTAGATATTTCCATGTTTATACAGATAGCGGTGTGTCTATTTCCATGTTTATACAGATAGCGGTGTAGATATTTCCATGTTTATAGAGATAGCTGTGTAGATATTTACATGTTTATACAGATGGCAGTGTAGATATTTTCATGTTTATACAGATAGTGGTGTAGATATTTCCAGGATTATACAGATGACTGTGTAGTTATTTCCATGTTTTACAGATGGCGGTGAAGATATTTCCATGTTTATAGAGACAGCCATGTAGATATGTCCATGTTTATACAGATAGCGGTGTAGACATTTCCATGTTTATAGACATAGCGGTGTAGATACTTCCATATTTATACAGAGAGCGGTGTCTCTATTTCCATGTTTATACAGATAGCGGTGGAGATATTTCCATGTTTATAGAGATAGCAGTGTAGAAATTTTTCTTGTTTATACAGATAGCTGTGTGGCTATTTCCATGTTTATACAGATAGCTTTGGAGATGTTTCCATGTTTGTACAGATGGCGGTGTAGATATTTCCATGTTTATGCAGATGGCGGTGCAGATATTTCCATGTTTATACAGATAGCGGTGTACATATTTCCATATTTAGACAGATGACTGTGTAGTTATTTCCATTTTTATACAGATGGTGGTGAAGATATTTCCATGTTTATACAGATAGCGGTGGAGATATTTCCATGTTTATACAGATGACTGTGTAGATATTTTCATATTTTTACACATGTCGGTGTAGATATTTCCATGTTTATACAGATGGCGGTGAAGATATTTCCATGTTTATAGAGACAGCCATGTGGATATTTCCATGTTTATACAGATAGCGGTGTAGACATTTCCATGTTTATAGAGATAGCGGTGTAGATATTTCCATGTTTATACAGATATCTGTGTGGCTATTTCCATGTTTATACAGATAGCGTTGGAGATATTTCCATGTTTTTACAGATAGCGGTGGAGATATTTCAATGTTTTTACAGATAGCGGTGGAGATATTTCCATGTTTATACAGATAGCGGTGGAGATATTTCCATGTTTATAGAGATAGCGGTGTAGATATTTCCATGTTTATACAGATAGCTGTGTGGCTATTTCCATGTATATACAGATAGCGTTGGAGATATTTCCATGTTTATACAGATAGCGGTGGAGATATTTCCATGTTTATACAGATAGCGTTGGAGATATTTCCATGTTTATAGAGATAGCAGTGTATATATTTCCATTTTTATACAGATAGCTGTGTGGCTATTTCCATGTTTATACAAATAGCGGTGTAGATATTTCCATATTTATAGAGATGGCTGTGTAACTATTTACATATTTATACAGATGGCGGTGTAGATATTTCCATGTTTAGACAGATAATGCTGTAGATATTTCCATGTTTATACAGATTGCGGTGTAGGTATTTCCATGTTTATAGAGATAGCGGTGTAGATATTTCCATGTTTATACAGATGGCTGTGTAGATATATCCATGTGCATACAGATGGCAGTGTAGATATTTCCATGTTTATAAAGATGGAGGTGTAGATATTTCCATATTTATACAGATGATTGTGTAGATATTTCCATGTTTTTACAGATAGTGGTGTGGCTATTTCCATGTTTATACTGATAGCAGTGTAGATATTTCCATGTTTATAGAGATGGCTGTGTAGATATTTACATGTTTATACACATGGCAGTGTAGATATTTTCATGTTTATACAGATAGTGGTGTAAATATTTCCAGGTTTATACAGATGACTGTGTAGTCATTTCCATGTTTATAGAGATAGCGGTGTAGATATTTCCATGTTTATACAGATGGCTGTGTAGATATTTCCATGTGTACAGATGGCAGTGTAGATATTTCCATGTTTATAAAGATGGAGGTGTAGATATTTCCATGTTTATACAGATGATTGTGTAGATATTTCCATGTTTTTACATATGGCGGTGTAGATATTTCCATGTTTATACAGATAGTGGTGTGGCTATTTCCATGTTTATACTGATAGCAGTGTAGATATTTCCATGTTTATAGAGATGGCTGTGTAGATATTTACATGTTTATACACATGGCAGTGTAGATATTTTCATGTTTATACAAATAGTGGTGTGGCTATTTCCATGTTTATACTGATAGCAGTGTAGATATTTCCATGTTTATAGAGATGGTTGTATTGATATTTACATGTTTATACACATGGCAGTGTAGATATTTTCATGTTTATACAGATAGTGGTGCAAATATTTGCAGGTTTACGCAGATGACTGTGTAGTTATTTCCATGTTTATACAGACGGCGGTGAAGATATTTCCAAGTTTATAGAGACAGCCATGTAGATATTTCCATGTTTATACAGATGGATGTGTAGATATTTCCATGTTTAAACAGATGACTGTGTAGATATTTCCATGTTTTTACAGATGGCGGTGTAGATATTTCCATGTTTATACAGATAGTGGTTTGGCTATTTCCATGTTTATACAGATAGCGGTGGAGATATTTCCATGTTTATAGAGATAGTGGTGTAGATATTTCCATGTTTATACAGATAGCTGTGTGGCTTTTCCCATGTTTATACAGATAGCGTTGGAGATATTTCCATGTTTATAAAGATAACGGTGGAGATATTTCCATGTTTATACAGATAGCGTTGGAGATATTTCCATGTTTATAGAGATAGCAGTGTATATATTTCCATGTTTATACAGATATCTGTGTGGCTATTTCCATGTTTATACAGATAGCGGTGTAGATATTTCCATGTTTATAGAGATGGCTGTGTAGATATTTACATATTTATACAGATGGCAGTGTAGATATTTCCATGTTTAGACAGATAATGGTGTAGATATTTCCATGTGTATACAGACTGCGGTGTAGGTATTTCCATGTTTATAGAGATAGCGGTGTAGATATTTCCTTGTTTATACAGATGGCTGTGTAGATATTTCCATGTGCATACAGATGGCAGTGTAGATATTTCCATGTTTATACAGATGGAGGTGTAGAAATTTCCATGTTTATACAGATGACTGTGTAGATATTTCCATGTTTTTACAGATGGCGGTGTAGGTATTTCCATGTTTATACAGATAGCGGTGTGGCTATTCCTATGTTTATACAGATAGCGGTGTAGATATTTCCATGTTTATAGAGATGGCTGTGTAGATATTTCCAGGTTTATACAGATGACTGTGTAGTTATTTCCATGTTTATACAGATGGCGGTGAAGGTATTTCCATGTTTATAGAGACAGCCATGTAGATATTTCCATGTTTATACAGATAGCGGTGTACACACTTCCATGTTTATAGAGATAGCGGTGTAGATACTTCCATATTTATATAGATAGCGCTGTGATTATTTCCATGTTTATACAGATAGCGGTGGAGATATTTCCATGTTTATACAGATAGCGGTGGAGATATTTCCATGTAAATAGAGATAGCGGTGTAGATATTTCCATGTTTATACAGATAGCTGTGTGGATATTTCCAAGTTTTTACAGATAGCTTTGTAGATATTTCCATGTTTATACAGATGGCGGTGTAGATATTTCCATGTTTATGCAAATGGCGGTGCATATATTTCCATGTTTATACAGATAGCGGTGTACATATTTCCATATTTATACAGAAGACTGTGTAGTTATTTCCATTTTTATACAGATGGCGTTGAAGATATTTCCATGTTTATACAGATAGCGGTGAAGATATTTCCATGTTTATACAGATGACTGTGTAGATATTTTCATATTTTTACACATGTCAGTGTAGATATTTTCATGTTTATACAGATAGCGGTGTGGCTATTTCCATGTTTATACATATAGGAGTGTAGATATTTCCATGTTTATAGAGATGGCTGTGTAGATATTTCCATGTTTATACAGATGGCAGTTTAGATATTTCCATGTTTGTACAGACAGTGGTGTAGATATTTCCATGTTTATACAGATTACTGTGTAGGTATTTCCATGTTTAGAGAGATGGCGGTGTAGATATTTCCATGTTTATACAGATAGCGGTGTGGCTGTTTCCATGTTTATACAGATAGCGGTGTAGATATTTCCATGTTTATAGAGATGGCTGTGTAGATATTTACACGTTTATACTGATGGCAGTGTAGATATTTCCATGTTTATACAGATAGTGGTGTAGGTTTTTCCAGGTTTATACAGATGAATGTGTAGGTATTCCCATGTTTTTACAGATGGCGGGGTAGATATTTCCATGTTTATTGAGATAGTGATGTAGATATTTCCATGTTTATACAGATAGCGGTGTAGACATTTCAATGTTTATAGAGATAGCGATGTAGATATTTCCATATGTATACAGATAGCGGTGTCACTATTTCCATGTTTATACTGATAGCGGTGGAGATATTTCCATGTTTATACAGAAAGCGGTGGAGATATTTCCATGTTTATACAGATAGCGATGGAGATATTTCCATGTTTATAGAGATAGCGGTGTTGATATTTCCATGTTTATACAGATAGCTCTGTGGCTATTTCCATGTTTATACAGATAGCGGTGTAGATATTTCCATGTTTATAGAGATGGCTGTGTAGATATTTACATGTTTATGCAGATGGCAGTGTAGATATTTTCATGTTTATACAAATAGTGTTGTAGATATTTCCAGGATTATACAGATGACTGTGTAGTTTTTTCCATGTTTTTACAGATGGCGGTGAAGTTATTTCCATGTTTATAGAGACAGCCATGTAGATATTTCCATGTTTATACAGATAGCGGTGAAGAAATTTCCATGTTTATTCAGATGACTGTGAAGATATTTTCATATTTTTACACATGTCGGTGTAGATATTTCCATGTTTATACAGATAGCGGTGTGGCTATTTCCATGTTTATACATATAGCAGTGTAGATATTTCCATGTTTATAGAGATGGCTGTGTAGATATTTCCATGTTTATACAGATGGCAGTGTAGATATTTCCATGTTTGAACAGACAGTGGTGTAGATATTTCCATGTTTATACAGATTACTGTGTAGGTATTTCCATGTTTAGAGAGATGGCGGTGTAGATATTTCCATGTTTATACAGATAGCGGTGTGGTTATTTCCATGTTTATACAGATAGCGGTGTAGATATTTCCATGTTTATAGAGATGGCTGAGTAGATATTTACATGTTTATACTGATGGCAGTGTAGATATTTCCATGTTTATACCGATGGTGGTGTAGGTATTTCCAGGTTTATACAGATGAATGTGTAGGTATTTCCATGTTTATACAGATGCCGGGGTAGATATTTCCATGTTTATTGAGATAGCGATGTAGATATTTCTATGTTTATACAGATAGCGGTGTAGACATTTCCATGTTTAAAGAGATAGCGGTGTAGATATTTCCATATGTATACAGATAGCGGTGTCACTATTTCCATGTTTATACTGATAGCGGTGGATATATTTCCATGTTTATACAGATAGCGGTGGAGATATTTCCATGTTTATAGAGATAGCGATGGAGATATTTCCATGTTTATAGAGATAGCGGTGTAGATATTTCCATGTTTATACAGATAGCTGTGTGGCTATTTCCATGTTTATACAGATAGCGGTGTAGATATTTCCATGTTTATAGAGATGGCTGTGTAGATATTTACATATTTATACAGAGGGCAGTGTAGATATTTCAATGTTTAGACAGATAATGGTATAGATGTTTCCATGTTTATACAGATTGAGGTATAGGTATTTCCATGTTTATAGAGATAGCGGTGTAGATATTTCCATGTTTATACAGATAGCTGTGTGGCTATTTCCATGTTTATACAGATAGCGTTGGAGATATTTCCAAGTTTATACAGATGGCGGTGTAGATACTTCCATGTTTATGCAGAAGGAGGTGCAGATATTTCCATGTTTATACAGATAGCGGTGTACATATTTCCATATTTATACAGATGACTGTGTAGTTATTTCCATTTTTATACAGATGGCGGTGTAGATATTTCCATGTTTATGCAGACAGCGGTGGAGGTATTTCCAAGTTTATACAGATGACTGTGTAGATATTTTCATATTTTTACACATGTCGGTGTAGATATTTCCATGTTTATACAGATAGCGGTGTGGCTATTTCCATGTTTATACAGATAGCAGTGTAGTTATTTCCATGTTTATAGAGATGGCTGTGTAGATATTTCCATGTTTATACAGATGGCAGTGTAGATATTTCCATGTTTGTACAGACAGTGGTGTAGATATTTCCATGTTTATACAGATGACTGTGTAGGTATTTCCATGTTTATACAGATGGCGGTGTAGACATTTCCATGTTTATACAGATAGCGGTGTGGCTATTTCTGTGTTTATACAGATAGCAGTGCAGATATTTCCATGCTTATAGAGAAGGCTGTGTAGATATTTACATGTTTATACAGATGGCACTGTAGTTATTTCCATGTTTATATAGATAGTGGTGTAGATATTTCCAGGTTTATACAGATGACTGTGTAGTTATTTCCATGTTTATACAGATGGCGGTGAAGATATTTCCATGTTAATAGAGACAGCCATGTAGATATGTCCATGTTTATACAGATAGCGGTGTAGACATTTCCATGTTTATAGAGATAGCGGTGTAGATATTTCCATGTTTATACAGATAGCTGTGTGGCTATTTCCATGTTTATACAGATAGCGTTGGAGATATTTCCATGTTTATACAGATAGCGGTGGAGATATTTCCATGTTTTTACAGATAGCGGTGGAGATATTTCCATGTTTATACAGATAGCGGTGGACATATTTCCGTGTTTATAGAGATAGCGGGGTAGATATTTCCATGTTTATACAGATAGCTGTGTGGATATTTCCATGTTTATACAGATAGCGTTGGAGATATTTCCATGTTTATACAGATAGCGGTGGAGATATTTCCATGTTTATACAGATGGCGGTGGAGATATTTTCATGTTTATAGAGATAGCAGTCTATGTATTTCCATTTTTATACAGATAGCTGTGTGGCTATTTCCATGTTTATACAGATAGCGGTGTAGATATTTCCATGTTTATAGAGATGGCTGTTTAGCTATTTACATATTTATACAGATGGCGGTGTAGATATTTCCATGTTTAGACAGCTAATGGTGTGGATATTTCCATGTTTATACAGATTGCGGTGTAGGTATTTCCATGTTTATAGAGATAGCGGTGTAGATATTTCCATGTTTATACAGATGGCTGTGTAGATATTTCCATGTGTACAGATGGCAGTGTAGATATTTCCACGTTTATAAAGATGGAGGTGTAGATATTTCCATGTTTATACAGATGATTGTGTAGATATTTCCATGTTTTTACAGATGGCGGTGTAGATATTTCCATGTTTATACAGATAGTGGTGTGGATATTTCCATGTTTATACTGATAGCAGTGTAGATATTTCCATGTTTATAGAGATGGCTGTGTAGATATTTACATGTTTATACACATGGCAGTGTAGATATTTTCATGTTTATACAGATAGTGGTGTAAATATTTCCAGGTTTATACAGATGACTGTGTAGTTATTTCCATGTTTATAGAGATAGCGGTGTAGATATTTCCATGTTTATACAGATGGCTGTGTAGATATTTCCATGTGTACAGATGGCAGTGTAGATATTTCCATGTTTATAAAGATGGAGGTGTAGATATTTCCATGTTTATACAGATGATTGTGTAGATATTTCCATGTTTTTACAGATGGCGGTGTAGATATTTCCATGTTTATACAGATAGTGGTGTGGCTATTTCCATGTTTACACTGATAGCAGTGTAGATATTTCCATGTTTATAGAGATGGCTGTGTAGATATTTACATGTTTATACACATGGCAGTGTAGATATATTCATGTTTATACAGATAGTGGTGTGGCTATTTCCATGTTTATACTGATAGCAGTGTAGATATTTCCATGTTTATAGAGATGGCTGTATAGATATTTACATGTTTATACACATGGCAGTGTAGATATTTTCATGTTTATACAGATACTGGTGCAAATATTTGCAGGTTTACGCAGATGACTGTGTAGTTATTTCCATGTTTATACAGACGGCGGTGAAGATATTTCCAAGTTTATAGAGACAGCCATGTAGATATTTCCATGTTTATACAGATGGAGGTGTAAATATTTCCATGTTTAAACAGATGACTGTGTAGATATTTCCATGTTTTTACAGATGGCGGTGTAGATATTTCCATGTTTATACAGATAGTGGTTTGGCTATTTCCATGTTTATAGAGATATCGGTGGAGATATTTCCATGTTTATAGAGATAGTGGTGTAGATATTTCCATGTTTATACAGATAGCTGTGTGGCTTTTTCCATGTTTATACAGATAGCGTTGGAGATATTTCCATGTTTATAAAGATAACGGTGGAGATATTTCCATGTTTATACAGATAGCGGTGGAGATATTTCCATGTTTATAGAGATAGCAGTCTATGTATTTCCATGTTTATACAGATAGCTGTGTGGCTATTTCCATGTTTATACAGATAGCGGTGTAGATATTTCCATGTTTATAGAGATGGCTGTGTAGATATTTACATATTTATACAGATGGCAGTGTATATATTTCCATGTTTAGACAGATAATGGTGTAGATATTTCCATGTGTATACAGACTGCGGTGTAGGTATTTCCATGTTTATAGAGATAGCGGTGTAGATATTTCCTTGTTTATACAGATGGCTGTGTAGATATTTCCATGTGCATACAGATGGCAGTGTAGATATTTCCATGTTTATACAGATGGATGTGTAGAAATTTCCATGTTTATACAGATGACTGTGTAGATATTTCCATGTTTTTACTGATGGCGGTGTAGGTATTTCCATGTTTATACAGATAGCGGTGTGGCTATTCCTATGTTTATACAGATAGCGGTGTAGTTATTTCCATGTTTATAGAGATGGCTGTGTAGATATTTTCATGTTTATACAGATGGCAGTGTAGATATTTTCATGTTTATACAGATAGTGGTGTAGATATTTCCAGGTTTATACAGATGACTGTGTAGTTATTTCCATGTTTATACTGATGGCGGTGAAGGTATTTCCATGTTTATAGAGACAGCCATGTAGATATTTCCATGTTTATACAGATAGCGGTGTAGACACTTCCATGTTTATAGAGATAGCGGTGTAGATACTTCCATATTTATATAGATAGCGGTGTGATTATTTCCATGTTTATACAGATAGCGGTGGAGATATTTCCATGTTTATACAGATAGCGGTGGAGATATTTCCATGTTAATAGAGATAGCGGTGTAGATATTTCCATGTTTATACAGATAGCTGTGTGGCTATTTCCAAGTTTTTACAGATAGCTTTGGAGATATTTCCATGTTTATACAGATGGCGGTGTAGATATTTCCATGTTTATGCAGATGGCGGTGCAGATATTTCCATGTTTATACAGATAGCGGTGTACATATTTCCATATTTATACAGATGACTGTGTAGTTATTTCCATTTTTATACAGATGGCGGTGAAGATATTTCCATGTTTATACAGATAGCGGTGAAGATATTTCCATGTTTATACAGATGACTGTGTAGATATTTTCATATTTTTACACATGTCAGTGTAGATATTTTCATGTTTATACAGATAGCGGTGTGGCTATTTCCATGTTTATACAGATAGCGGTGTAGATATTTCCATGTTTATACAGATAGCGGTGTAGATATTTCCATGTTTATAGAGATGGCTGTGTAGATATTTACATGTTTATGCAGATGGCAGTGAAGATATTTTCATGTTTATACAGATAGTGTTGTAGATATTTCCAGGATTATACAGATGACTGTGTAGATTTTTCCATGTTTTTACAGATAGCGATGAAGATATTTCCATGTTTATAGAGACAGCCATGTAGATATTTCCATGTTTATACAGATAGCGGTGAAGAAATTTCCATGTTTATACAGATGACTGTGAAGATATTTTCATATTTTTACACATGTCGGTGTAGATATTTCCATGTTTATACAGATAGCGGTGTGGCTATTTCCATGTTTATACATATAGCAGTGTAGATATTTCCATGTTTATAGAGATGGCTGTGTGGATATTTCCATGTTTATACTGATGGCAGTGTAGATATTTCCATGTTTGTACAGACAGTGGTGTAGATATTTCCATGTTTATACAGATTACTGTGTAGGTATTTCCATGTTTAGAGAGATGGCGGTGTAGATATTTCCAGGTTTATACAGATAGCGGTGTGGTTATTTCCATGTTTATACAGATAGCGGTGTAGATATTTCCATGTTTATAGAGATGGCTGTGTAGATATTTACACGTTTATACTGATGGCAGTGTAGATATTTCCATGTATATACCGATAGTGGTGTAGGTATTTCCAGGTTTATACAGATGAATGTGTAGGTATTTCCATGTTTATACAGATGGCGGGGTAGATATTTCCATGTTTATTGAGATAGCGATGTAGATATTTCTATGTTTATACAGATAGCGGTGTAGACATTTCCATGTTTAAAGAGATAGTGGTGTAGATATTACCATATGTATACAGATAGCGGTGTCACTATTTCCATGTTTATACTGATAGCGGTGGATATATTTCCATGTTTATACAGATAGCGGTGGAGATATTTCCATGTTTATACAGATAGCGATGGAGATATTTCCATGTTTATAGAGATAGCGGTGTAGATATTTCCATGTTTATACAGATAGCTGTGTGGCTATTTCCATGTTTATACAGATAGCGGTGTAGATATTTCCATGTTAATAGAGATGGCTGTGTAGATATTTACATATTTATACAGAGGGCAGTGTAGATATTTCCATGTTTAGACAGATAATGGTATAGATATTTCCATGTTTATACAGATTGAGGTATAGGTATTTCCATGTTTATAGAGATAGCGGTGTAGATATTTCCATGTTTATACAGATAGCTGTGTGGCTATTTCCATGTTTATACAGATAGCGTTGGAGATATTTCCAAGTTTATACAGATGGCGGTGTAGATACTTCCATGTTTATGCAGAAGGCGGTGCAGATATTTCCATGTTTATACAGATAGCGGTGTACATATTTCCATATTTATACAGATGACTGTGTAGTTATTTCCATTTTTATACAGATGGCGGTGTAGATATTTCCATGTTTATGCAGACAGCGGTGGAGGTATTTCCAAGTTTATACAGATGACTGTGTAGATATTTTCATATTTTTACACATGTCGGTGTAGATATTTCCATGTTTATACAGATAGCGGTGTGGCTATTTCCATGTTTATACAGATAGCAGTGTAGTTATTTCCATGTTTATAGAGATGGCTGTGTAGATATTTCCATGTTTATACAGATGGCAGTGTAGATATTTCCATGTTTATACAGATAGCGGTGTAGACATTTCAATGTTTATAGAGATAGCGGTGTAGATATTTCCATATGTATACACATAGCGGTGTCACTATTTCCATGTTTATACTGATAGCGGTGGAGATATTTCCATGTTTTTACAGATATCGGCGGAGATATTTTCATGTTTATACAGATAGCGATGGAGATATTTCCATGTTTATAGAGATAGCGGTGTTGATATTTCCATGTTTATACAGATAGCTCTGTGGCTATTTCCATGTTTATACAGATAGCGGTGTAGATATTTCCATGTTTATAGAGATGGCTGTGTAGATATTTACATGTTTATGCAGATGGCAGTGTAGATATTTTCATGTTTATACAGATAGTGTTGTAGATATTTCCAGGATTATACAGATGACTGTGTAGTTTTTTCCATGTTTTTACAGATGGCGATGAAGATATTTCCATGTTTATAGAGACAGCCATGTAGATATATCCATGTTTATACAGATAGCGGTGAAGAAATTTCCATGTTTATACAGATGACTGTGAAGATATTTTAATATTTTTACACATGTCGGTGTAGATATTTCCATGTTTATACAGATAGCGGTGTGGCTATTTCCATGTTTATACATATAGCAGTGTAGATATTTCCATGTTTATAGAGATGGCTGTGTAGATATTTCCATGTTTATACAGATGGCAGTGTAGATATTTCCATGTTTGTACAGACAGTGGTGTAGATATTTCCATGTTTATACAGATTACTGTGTAGGTATTTCCATGTTTAGAGAGATGGCGGTGTAGATATTTCCAGGTTTATACAGATAGCGGTCTGGTTATTTCCATGTTTATACAGATAGCGGTATAGATATTTCCATGTTTATAGAGATGGCTGTGTAGATATTTACACGTTTATACTGATGGCAGTGTAGATATTTCCATGTATATACCGATAGTGGTGTAGTTATTTCCAGGTTTATACAGATGAATGTGTAGGTATTTCCATGTTTATACAGATGGCGGGGTAGATATTTCCATGTTTATTGAGATAGCGATGTAGATATTTCTATGTTTATACAGATAGCGGTGTAGACATTTCCATGTTTAAAGAGATAGCGGTGTAGATATTACCATATGTATACAGATAGCGGTGTCACTATTTCCATGTTTATACTGATAGCGGTGGATATATTTCCATGTTTATACAGATAGCGGTGGAGATATTTCCATGTTTATACAGATAGCGATGGAGATATTTCCATGTTTATAGAGATAGCGGTGTAGATATTTCCATGTTTATACAGATAGCTGTGTGGCTATTTCCATGTTTATACAGATAGCGTTGGAGATATTTCCAAGTTTATACAGATGGCGGTGTAGATACTTCCATGTTTATGCAGAAGGCGGTGCAGATATTTCCATGTTTATACAGATAGCGGTGTACATATTTCCATATTTATACAGATGACTGTGTAGTTATTTCCATTTTTATACAGATGGCGGTGTAGATATTTCCATGTTTATGCAGACAGCGGTGGAGGTATTTCCAAGTTTATACAGATGACTGTGTAGATATTTTCATATTTTTACACATGTCGGTGTAGATATTTCCATGTTTATACAGATAGCGGTGTGGCTATTTCCATGTTTATACAGATAGCAGTGTAGTTATTTCCATGTTTATAGAGATGGCTGTGTAGATATTTCCATGTTTATACAGATGGCAGTGTAGATATTTCCATGTTTGTACAGACAGTGGTGTAGATATTTCCATGTTTATACAGATGACTGTGTAGGTATTTCCATGTTTATACAGATGGCGGTGTAGACATTTCCATGTTTATACAGATAGCGGTGTGGCTATTTCTGTGTTTATACAGATAGCAGTGCAGATATTTCCATGCTTATAGAGAAGGCTGTGTAGATATTTACATGTTTATACAGATGGCACTGTAGTTATTTCCATGTTTATATAGATAGTGGTGTAGATATTTCCAGGTTTTTACAGATGACTGTGTAGTTATTTCCATGTTTATACAGATGGCGGTGAAGATATTTCCATGTTAATAGAGACAGCCATGTAGATATGTCCATGTTTATACAGATAGCGGTGTAGACATTTCCATGTTTATAGAGATAGCGGTGTAGATATTTCCATGTTTATACAGATAGCTGTGTGGCTATTTCCATGTTTATACAGATAGCGTTGGAGATATTTCCATGTTTATACAGATAGCGGTGGAGATATTTCCATGTTTTTACAGATAGCGGTGGAGATATTTCCATGTTTATACAGATAGCGGTGGACATATTTCCGTGTTTATAGAGATAGCGGTGTAGATATTTCCATGTTTATACAGATAGCTGTGTGGCTATTTCCATGTTTATACAGATAGCGTTGGAGATATTTCCATGTTTATACAGATAGCGGTGGAGATATTTCCATGTTTATACAGATAGCGGTGGAGATATTTCCATGTTTATAGAGATAGCAGTGTATGTATTTCCATTTTTATACAGATAGCTGTGTGGCTATTTCCATGTTTATACAGATAGCGGTGTAGATATTTCCATGTTTATAGAGATGGCTGTTTAGCTATTTACATATTTATACAAATGGCGGTGTAGATATTTCCATGTTTAGACAGCTATTGGTGTAGATATTTCCATGTTTATACAGATTGCGGTGTAGGTATTTCCATGTTTATAGAGATAGCGGTGTAGATATTTCCATGTTTATACAGATGGCTGTGTAGATATTTCCATGTGTACAGATGGCAGTGTAGATATTTCCATGTTTATAAAGATGGAGGTGTAGATATTTCCATGTTTATACAGATGATTGTGTAGATATTTCCATGTTTTTACAGATGGCGGTGTAGATATTTCCATGTTTATACAGATAGTGGTGTGGCTATTTCCATGTTTATACTGATAGCAGTGTAGATATTCCCATGTTTATAGAGATGGCTGTGTAGATATTTACATGTTTATACACATGGCAGTGTAGATATTTTCATGTTTATACAGATAGTGGTGTGGCTATTTCCATGTTTATACTGATAGCAGTGTAGATATTTCCATGTTTATAGAGATGGCTGTGTAGATATTTACATATTTATACAGATGGCAGTGTAGATATTTCCAAGTTTAGACAGATAATGGTGTAGATATTTCCATGTGTATACAGACTGCGGTGTAGGTATTTCCATGTTTATAGAGACAGCGGTGTAGATATTTCCATGTTTATACAGATGGCTGTGTAGATATTTCCATGTGCATACAGATGGCAGTGTAGATATTTCCATGTTTATACAGATGGAGGTGTAGATATTTCCATGTTTATACAGATGACTGTGTAGATATTTCCATGTTTTTACAGATGGCGGTGTAGGTATTTCCATGTTTATACAGATAGCGGTGTGGCTATTCCTATGTTTATACAGATAGCGGTATAGATATTTCCATGTTTATAGAGATGGCTGTGTAGATATTTTCATGTTTATACTGATAGCGGTAGAGATATTTCCATGTTTATACAGATAGCGGTGGAGATATTTCCATGTTTATACGGATAGCGATGGAGATATTTCCATGTTTATAGAGATAGCGGTGTTGATATTTCCATGTTTATACAGATAGCTGTGTGGCTATTTCCATGTTTATACAGACAGAGGTGTAGATATTTCCATGTTTATAGAGATGGTTGTGTAGATATTTACATATTTATACAGAGGGCAGTGTAGATATTTCCATGTTTAGACAGATAATGGTGTAGATATTTCCATGTTTATACAGATTGAGGTATATGTATTTCCATGTTTATAGAGATAGCGGTGTAGATATTTCCATGTTTATACAGATAGCTGTGTGGCTATGTCCATGTTTATACAGATAGCGTTGGAGTTATTTCCAAGTTTATACAGATGGCGGTGTAGATTCTTCCATGTTTATGCAGAAGACGGTGCAGATATTTCCATGTTTATACAGATAGCGGTGTACATATTCCCATATTTATACAGATGACTGTGTAGTTATTTCCATTTTTATACAGATGGCGGTGTAGATATTTCCATGTTTATGCAGATAGCGGTGGAGGTATTTCCATGTTTATACAGATGACTGTGTAGATATTTTCATATTTTTACACATGTCGGCGTAGATATTTCCATGTTTATACAGATAGCGGTGTGGCTATTTCCTTGTTTATACAGATAGCAGTGTAGTTATTTCCATGTTTATAGAGATGGCTGTGTAGATATTTCCATGTTTATACAGATGGCAGTGTAGATATTTCCATGTTTGTACAGACAGTGGTGTAGATATTTCCATGTTTGTACAGACAGTGGTGTAGATATTTCCATGTTTATACAGATGACTGTGTAGGTATTTCCATGTTTATACAGATGGCGGTGTAGACATTTCCATGTTTATACAGATAGCGGTGTGGCTATTTCCATGTTTATGCAGATAGCAGTGCAGATATTTCCATGATTATAGAGATGGCTGTGTAGATATTTACATGTTTATACAGATGGCACTGTAGTTACTTCCATGTTTATATAGATAGTGGTGTAGATATTTCCAGGTTTATACAGATGACTTTGTAGTTATTTCCATGTTTATACAGATGGCGGTGAAGATATTTCCATGTTAATAGAGACAGCCATGTAGATATGTCCATGTTTATACAGATAGCGGTGTATACATTTCCATGTTTATAGAGATAGCGGTGTAGATATTTCCATGTTTATGCAGATAGCTGTGTGGCTATTTCCATGTTTATACAGATAGCGTTAGAGATATTTCCATGTTTATACAGATAGCGGTGGAGATATTTCCATGTTTTTACAGATAGCGGTGGAGATATTTCCATGTTTATACAGATAGCAGTGTAGATATTTCCATGTTTATAGAGATAGCGGTGTAGATATTTCCATGTTTATACAGATAGCTGTGTGGCTATTTCCATGTTTATACAGATAGCGTTGGAGATATTTCCATGTTTATACAGATAGCGGTGGAGATATTTCCATGTTTATACAGATAGCGGTGGAGATATTTCCATGTTTATAGAGATAGCAGTGTATATATTTCCATTTTTATACAGATAGCTTTGTGGCTATTTCCCTGTTTATACAGATAGTGGTGTAGATATTTCCATGTTTATAGAGATGGCTGTGTAGATATTTACATATTTATACAGATGGCGGTGTAGATATTTCCATGTTTAGACAGATAATGGTGTAGATATTTCCATGTTTATACAGATTGCGGTGTAGGTATTTCCAGGTATATAGAGATAGCGGTGTAGATATTTCCATGTTTATACAGATAACGGTGGAGATATTTCCATGTTTATACAGATAGCGGTGGAGATATTTCCATGTTTATAGAGATAGCAGTGTATATATTTCCATGTTTATACAGATATCTGTGTGGCTATTTCCATGTTTATACAGATAGCGGTGTAGATATTTCCATGTTTATAGAGATGGCTGTGTAGATATTTACATATTTATGCAGATGGCAGTGTAGATATTTCCATGTTTAGACAGATAATGGTGTAGATATTTCCATGTGTATACAGATTCCGGTGTAGGTATTTCCATGTTTATAGAGATAGCGGTGTAGATATTTCCATGTTTATACAGATGGACGTGTAGATATTTCCATGTTTATACAGATGACTGTGTAGATATTTCCATGTTTTTACAGATGGAGGTGTAGGTATTTCCATGTTTATACAGATAGCGGTGTGGCTATTCCTATGTTTATACAGATAGCGGTGTAGATATTTCCATGTTTATAGAGATGGCTGTGTAGATATTTTCATGTTTATACAGATGGCAGTGTAGATATTTTCATGTTTATTCAGATAGTGGTGTAGATATTTCCAGGTTTATACAGATGACTGTGTAGTTATTTCCATGTTTATACAGATGGGGGTGAAGGTATTTCCATGTTTATAGAGAAAGCCATGTAGATATTTCCATGTTTATACAGATAGCGGTGTAGAAACTTCCATGTTATAGAGATAGCGGTGTAGATACTTCCATATTTATACAGATAGCGGTGTGATTATTTCCATGTTTATACAGATAGCGGTGTAGATATTTCCATGTTTATACAGATAGCGGTGGAGATATTTCCATGTTAATAGAGATAGCGGTGTAGATATTTCCATGTTTATACAGATAGCTGTGTGGCTATTTCCCTGTTTATACAGATAGTGGTGTAGATATTTCCATGTTTATAGAGATGGCTGTGTAGATATTTTCATGTTTATACAGATGGCCGTGTAGATATTTTCATGTTTGTACAGATAGTGGTGTAGATATTTCCAGGTTTATACAGATGACTGTGTAGTTATTTCCATGTTTATACAGATGGCGGTGAAGGTATTTCCATGTTTATAGAGACAGCCATGTAGATATTTCCATGTTTATACAGATAGCGGTGTAGACACTTCCATGTTTATAGAGATAGCGGTGTAGATACTTCCATATTTATACAGATAGCGGTGTGATTATTTCCATGTTTATACAGATAGCGGTGGAGATATTTCCATGTTTATACAGATAGCGTGGAGATATTTCCATGTTAATAGAGATAGCGGTTTAGATATTTCCATGTTTATACAGATAGCTGTGTGGCTATTTCCAAGTTTTTACAGATAGCTTTGGAGATATTTCCATGTATATACAGATGGCGGTGTAGATATTTCCATGTTTATGCAGATGGCGGTGCAGATATTTCCATGTTTATACAGATAGCGGTGTACATATTTCCATATTTATACAGATGACAGTGTAGTTATTTCCATTTTTATACAGATGGCGGTGAAGATATTTCCATGTTTATACAGATAGAGGTGAAGATATTTCCATGTTTATACAGATGACTGTGTAGATATTTTCACATTTTTACACATGTCGGTGTAGATATTTCCATGTTTATACAGATAGCGATGTGGCTATTTCCAAGTTTATACATATAGCAGTGTAGATATTTCCATGTTTATAGAGATGGCTGTGTAGATATTTCCATGTTTATACAGATGGCAGTGTAGATATTTCCATGTTTGTACAGACAGTGGTGTAGATATTTCCATGTTTATACAGATTACTCTGTAGGTATTTCCATGTTTAGAGAGATCGCGGTGTAGATATTTCCATGTTTATACAGATAGCGGTGTGGCTATTTCCATGTTTATACAGATAGCGGTGTAGATATTTCCATGTTTATAGAGATGGCTGTGTAGATATTTACATGTTTATACTGATAGTAGTGTAGATATTTCCATGTTTATACAGATAGTGGTGTAGCTACTTCCAGGTTTATACAGGTGAATGTGTAGGTATTTCCCTGTTTATACAGATGGTGGGGTAGATATTTCCATGTTTATTGAGATAGCGATGTAGATATTTCCATGTTTATACAGATAGCGGTGTAGACATTTCCATGTTTATAGAGATAGCGGTGTAGATATTTCCATATGTATACAGATAGCGGTGTCACTATTTCCATGTTTATACTGATAGCGGTGGAGATATTTCCATGTTTATACAGATAGCGGTGGAGATATTTCCATGTTTATACAGATAGCGATGGAGATATTTCCATGTTTATAGAGATAGCGGTGTTGATATTTCCATGTTTGTAAAGATGGCGATGTTGTTCTTTCCATCTATACACAGATGGCCGTGTAGATATTTCCATGTTTATACAGATGGCGGCGTAGATATTTCCACGGACGTGCAGATGGCGGTGTAGATATTTCCATGTTTATACAGATAGCGGTGTAGATATTTCCATGTTTACACAGATGGTGGTGAAGATATTTCCGTGTTTTACACATGGCGGAGTAGATACTTCCATCTTTATGGAGATGGCAGTGTAGATATTTTCAAGTTTATAGAGATGGCGGTGTACATTTTTCCATATTTATAGAGATAGTGGTGTAGATATATTCATCTTTCTACAGATGGCAGTGTAGATATTTCCATGTTTATACATCTGGCTGTGTAGATTTTTCCATATTTATACAGATATCTGTGTAGATATTTCCATGTGTATACAGATGGTATTGTAGCTATGTCCATGTTTATACATATGGTGGTGTAGATATTTCCATGTTTATTCAGATGACTGTGCAGATATTTCCATGTTTTTACAGATGGCAGTGTAGATATTTCAATGTTTATAGAGATGGTGCTGTAGATATTTCCATGTTTATACAGATAACGGTGGAGATATTTCCATGTTGATACAGACAACAGTGGAGATATTTCCATGTTTATACACATAGCGGTGTACATATTTCCATGTTTATAGAGACAGCGGTGTAGGTATTTCCATGTTTATACAGATAGCGGTGCAGATATTTCCATGTTTATACAGATGCCTATGCAGATATTTCCATATTTATACAGAGGGCTGTGTAGGTATTTCCACGTTCCTACACATGACTGTGTAGGTATTTCCATGTTTATACAGATGGCTTTGTAGGTATTTCCATGTTTATAGATATAACAGTGCAGATATTTCCATGTTTATACAGATAGCGGTGTATATATTTCCATGTTTATACAGATCGTGGTGTAGATATTTCCATGTTTATACAGATACCGGTGTTGATATTTCCATGTTTATACAGACCGCAGTGAAGATATTTCCATGTTTATAGAGATAGCGGTGTGGATATTTCCATGCTTATACAGATAGGGGTGAAGATATTTCCATGTTTATAGAGATGGCGGTGAAGATATTTCCTTGTTGATACAGATCACAGTGTAGATATTTCCTTGTTTATACAAATAGCGGTGTAGTTATTTCCATGTTTATACAGATAGCGGTGTAGATATTTCCATGTATATACAGATGGCTGTGTAGATATTTCCATGTTTATACAGATGGCTTTGTAGATATTTCCATGTTTATACAGATGACTTCGTAGGTATCTCCATGTTTATACAGATGGCGGTGTAGATATTTCCATGTTTATAGAGATAGCTGTGTAGATATTTCCATGTTTATACTGATAGTGTTGTAGATATTTCCATGTTTATACAGATTGTGGTGTAGATATTTCCATGTTTATACAGATAGTGGTGTAGATATTTCCATGTTTATAGAGATAGCGGTGTAGATATTTCCATGTTTTTACAGATATCGGTGTAGATATTTCCATGTTTACACAGATTGCGGTGTAGATATTTCCATCTTTCTACAGATGGCATTGTAGATATTTCCATGTTTATACAGATGGCGGTGTAGATATTTCCATGTTTATATAGATGGTGGTGTAGATATTACCATGTTTATACAGATAGCGGTGTAGATATTACCATGTTTATACAGATAGCGGTGTAGATATTTCCATGTTTATACAGATCGTATTGAGGATATTTCCATGTTTATACAGATAGTGGTGTAGATATTTCCATGTTTATACAGATGGCGGTGTAGATATTTCCAAGTTTATATAGATGGCGTTGTAGATATTTCCATGTTTATACCGATAGCGGTGTTGGTGTTTCCACGTTTATACAGAGAGCGATGTAGATATTTCCATGTTTATACAGCTCGCTGTGCAGATATTTATATCTTTATACAGATGGCAATGTAGATATTTCCTTATTCAAACAGATGGCGGTGTAGATGTTTCCATGTTTATACAGATGGCTTTGTAGATATTTCCATGTTTATACAGATGACTTCGTAGTTATCTCCATGTTTTTACAGATGGCGGTGTAGATATTTCCATGTTTATAGAGATAGCTGTGTAGATATTTCCATGTTTATACAGATAGAGGTGTAGATATTTCCATGTTTATACAGATCGCGGTGTAGATATTTCCATGTTTATACAGATCACGGTGTAGATATTTCCATGTTTTTACAGAGAGAAGTGTAGATATTTCCATGTTTATACAGATAGCGGTGTAGATATTTCCATGTTTATACAGATAGCGGTGTAGATATTTCCATGTTTATAGAGATAGCGGTGTATGTATTTCCATGTTTATAGACATAGCGGTGTAGATATTTCCATGTTTATATAGATGGCGTTGTAGATATTTCCATGTTTATACCGATAGCGGTTTTGGTGTTTCCACGTTTAAACAGATAGCGATGTAGATATTTCCATGTTTATAGAGTTCGCGGTGCAGATATTTATATCTTTATACAGATGGCATTGTAGATATTTCCTCATTCAAACAGATGGCGGTGTAGATGTTTCCATGTTTATACAGATGGCTTTGTAGATATTTCCATGTTTATACAGATGACTTCGTAGGTATCTCCATGTTTATACAGATGGCGGTGTAGTTATTTCCATGTTTATAGAGATAGCTGTGTAGAAATTTCCATGTTTATACAGATAGCGGTGTAGATATTTCCATGTTTATACAGATCACGGTGTAGATATTTCCATGTTTATACAGAGAGAATTGTAGATATTTCCATGTTTATACAGATAGCGGTGTAGATATTTCCATGTTTATACAGCTCGCGGTGCAGATATTTATATCTTTATACAGATGGCATTGTAGATATTTCCTTATTCAAACAGATGGCGGTGTAGATATTTCCATGTTTATACAGATGGTGGAGTAGTTAGTTCCATGTTTATGGAGATGGCAGTGTAGATATTTTCATGTTAATAGAGATTGCGGTGTAGATATTTCCATGTTTATAGAGATAGCAGTGTAGATATTTACATGTTTATACAGATGGATGTGTAGATATTTCCATGTGTATACAGATGGCATTGTAGATATTTCCATGTTTATACAGATGACTGTATAGGTATTTCCATGTTTTCACAGATGGCAGTGCAGATATTTCCATGTTTATAGAGATAGCAGTGTAGATATTTCCATGTTTGTACAGATGGCGATGTTGATATTTCCATCTATACACAGATGGCCGTGTAGATATTTCTATGTTTATACAGATGGCAGCGTAGATATTTCCATGGACGTGCAGATGGCGGTGTAGATGTTTCCATGTTTATACAGATAGCGGTGTAGTTATTTCCATGTTTACACAGATGGTGGTGTAGATATTTCCGTGTTTATACACATGGCGGAGTAGATACTTCCATCTTTATGGAGATGGCAGTGTAGATATTTTCATGTTGATAGAGATGGCGGTGTACATATTTCCATATTTATAGAGATAGTGGTGTAGATATATTCATCTTTCTACAGATGGCAGTGTAGATATTTCCATGTTTATACATCTGGCTGTGTAGATATTTCCATATTTATTCAGATGTCTGTGTAGATATTTCCATGTGTATACAGATGGTATTGTAGCTATTTCCATGTTTATACATATGGTGGTGTAGATATTTCCATGTTTATTCAGATGACTGTGTAGATATTTCCATGTTTTTACAGATGGCAGTGTAGAAATTTCAATGTTTATAGAGATGGTGCTGTAGATATTTCCATGTTTATACACATAACGGTGGAGATATTTCCATGTTTATACAGACAGCAGTGGAGATATTTCCATGTTTATACACATACTGGTGTACATATTTCCATGTTTATAGAGACAGCGGTGTAGGTATTTCCATGTTTATACAGATAGCGGTGCAGATATTTCCATGTTTATACAGATGCCTATGCAGATATTTCCATAATTATACAGAGGACTCTGTAGATATTTCTAAGTTTATACAGACGGCAGTGTAGATATTTCCATGTTCCTACACATGACTGTGTAGGTATTTCCATGTTTATACAGATGGCTTTGTAGATATTTCCATGTTTATAGAGATAGCAGTGCAGATATTTCCATGTTTATACAGATAGCGGTGTAGATATTTCCATCTTTATACAGATCATGGTGTAGATATTTCCATGTTTATACAGATACCGGTGTAGATATTTCCATGCTTATACAGACCGCAGTGTAGATATTTCCATGTTTATAGAGATATCGGTGTGGATATTTCCATGTTTATACAGTTAGGGGTGTAGATATTTCCATGTTTATAGAGATGGTGGTGAAGATATTTCCATGTTTATACAGATCACAGTGTAGATATTTCCTTGTTTATACAAATAGCGGTGTAGTTATTTCCATGTTTATACAGATAGCGGTGTAGATATTTCCATGTATATACAGATGGCTGTGTAGATATTTCCATGTTTATACAGATGGCTTTGTGGATATTTCCATGTTTATACAGATGACTTCGTAGGTATCTCCATGTTTATACAGATGGCGGTGTAGATATTTCCATGTTTATAGAGATAGCTGTGTAGATATTTCCATGTTTATACAGATAGCGGTGTAGATATTTCCATGTTTATACAGATCGCGGTGTAGATATTTCCATGTTTATACAGATAGCGGTGTAGATATTTCCATGTTTATACAGATAGCGGTGTAGATATTTCCATATTTTTACAGATATCGGTGTAGATATTTCCATGTTTACACTGATTGCGGTGTAGATATTTCCATTTTTCTACAGATGGCATTGTAGATATTTCCATGTTTATACAGATGGCGGTGTAGGTATTTCCATGTTTATATAGATGGCGTTGTAGATATTTCCATGTTTATACCGATAGCGGTGTTGGTGATTCCACGTTTATACAGATAGCGATGTAGATATTTCCATGTTTATACAGCTCGCGGTGCAGATATTTATATCTTTATACAGATGGCATTGTAGATATTTCCTTATTCACACAGATGGCGGTGTAGATGTTTCCATGTTTATACAGATGGTGGAGTAGTTAGTTCCATGTTCATGGAGATGGCAGTGTAGATATTTTCATGTTTATACAGATGGCGGTGTAGATATTTCCATGTTTATAGAGATAGCAGTGTAGATATTTACATGTTTATACAGATGGCTGTGTAGTTATTTCCATGTGTATACAGATGGCATTGTAGATATTTCCATGTTTACACAGATGGCGGTGTAGATATTTCCATGTTTATATAGATGGTGGTGTAGATATTACCATGTTTATACAGATGGCTGTGTAGATATTTCCATGTGTATACAGATGGCATTGTAGATATTTCCATGTTTATACAGATGACTGTATAGGTATTTCCATGTTTTTACAGATGGCAGTGCAGATATTTCCATGTTTATAGAGATAGTGGTGTAGATATTTCCATGTTTGTACAGATGGCGTTGTTGATATTTCCATCTATACATAGATGGCCGTGTAGATATTTCCATGTTTATACAGATGGCGGCGTAGATATTACCATGTTTATACAGATGGCTGTGTAGATATTTCCATGTGTATACAGATGGCATTGTAGATATTTCCATGTTTATACAGATGACTGTATAGGTATTTCCATGTTTTTACAGATGGCAGTGCAGATATTTCCATGTTTATAGAGATAGTGGTGTAGATATTTCCATGTTTGTACAGATGGCGATGTTGATATTTCCATCTATACATAGATGGCCGTGTAGATATTTCCATGTTTATACAGATGGCGGCGTAGATATTTCCATGGACGTGCAGATGTCGTTGTAGATATTTCCATGTTTATACCGATAGAGGTGTTGGTGTTTCCACGTTTATACAGATAGCGATGTAGATATTTCCATGTTTATACAGCTCGCGGTGCAGATATTTATATCTTTATACAGATGGCATTGTAGATATTTCCTTATTCACACAGATGGTGGTGTAGATGTTTCCATGTTTATACAGATGGTGCAGTAGTTAGTTCCATGTTTATGGAGATGGCAGTGTAGATATTTTCATGTTTATAGAGATGACGGTGTAGATATTTCCATGTTTATAGAGATAGCAGTGTAGATATTTACATGTTTATTCAGATGGCTGTGTATATATTTCCATATTTATACAGATGTCTGTGTAGATATTTCCATGAGTATACAGATGGTATTGTAGCTATTTCCATGTTTATACATACGGTGGTGTAGATATTTCCATGTTTACTCAGATGACTGTGTAGATATTTCCATGTTTTTACAGATGGCAGTGTAGATATTTCAATGTTTATAGAGATGGTGCTGTAGATATTTCCATGTTTATACAGATAACGGTGGAGATATTTCCATGTTTATACAGACAGCAGTGGAGATATTTCCATGTTTATACACATAGTGGTGTACATATTTCCATGTTTATAGAGACAGCGGTGTAGGTATTTCCATGTTTATACAGTTAGCGGTGCAGATATTTCCATGTTTATACAGATGCCTATGCAGATATTTCCATATTTATACAGAGGGCTGTGTAGATATTTCTAAGTTTATACAGATGGCAGTGTAGATATTTCCATGTTCCTACACATGACTGTGTAGGTATTTCCATGTTTATACAGATGGCTTTGTAGATATTTCCATGTTCATAGAGATAGCAGTGCAGATATTTCCATGTTTATACAGATAGCGGTGTATATATTTCCATGTTTATACAGATCGTGTTGTAGATATTTCCATGTTTATACAGATACCGGTGCAGATATTTCCATGTTTATACAGACCGCAGTGTAGATATTTCCATGTTTATAGAGATAGCGGTGTGGATATTTCCATGTTTATACAGATAGGGGTGTAGATATTTCCATGTTTATAGAGATGGCGGTGAAGATATTTCCATGTTTATACAGATCACAGTGTAGATATTTCCTTGTTTATACAAATAGCGGTGTAGATATTTCCATGTTTATACAGATAGCGGTGTAGATATTTCCATGTATATACAGATGGCTGTGTAGATATTTCCATGTTTATACAGATGGCTTTGTAGATATTTCCATGTTTATACAGATGACTTCGTAGTTATCTCCATGTTTCTACAGATGGCGGTGTAGATATTTCCATGTTTATAGAGATAGCTGTGTAGATATTTCCATGTTTATACAGATAGCGGTGTAGATATTAACATGTTTATACAGATCGCGGTGTAGATATTTCCATGTTTATACAGATAGCGGTGTAGATATTTCCATGTTTATACAGATTGCGGTGTAGATATTTCCATATTTTTACAGATATCGGTGTAGATATTTCCATGTTTACACAGATTGCGGTGTAGATATTTCCATCTTTCTGCAGATGGCATTGTAGATATTTCCATGTTTATACAGATGGCGGTGTAGATATTTCCATGTTTATATAGACGGTGGTGTAGATATTACCATGTTTATACAGATAGCGGTGTAGATATTACCATGTTTATACAGATAGCGGTGTAGATATTTCCATGTTTATACAGATCGTATTGAAGATATTTCCATGTTTATACAGATCGCGGTGTAGATATGTCCATGTTTATACAGATCACGGTGTAGATATTTCCATGTTTATACAGAGAGAAGTGTAGATATTTCCATGTTTATACAGATAGCGGTGTAGATATTTCCATGTTTATACAGATAGCGGTGTAGATATTTCCATGTTTATACAGATAGCGGTGTAGTTATTTCCATGTTTATAGACATAGCGGTGTAGATATTTCCATGTTTATATAGATGGCGTTGTAGATATTTCCACGTTTATACCGATAGCGGTGTTGGTGTTTCCACATTTATACAGATAGCCAATAGATATTTTCATGTTTATACAGCTCACGGTGCAGATATTTATATCTTTATACAGATGGCATTGCAGATATTTCCTTATTCACACAGATGGCGGTGTAGATGTTTCCATGTTTACGCAGATGGTGGAGTAGTTAGTTCCATGTTTATGGAGATGGCAGTGTAGATAATCTCATGTTTATACAGATGGCGGTGTAGATATTTCCATGTTGATAGAGATAGCAGTGTAGATATTTACATGTTTATACAGATGGCTGTGTAGTTATTTCCATGTGTATACAGATGTCATTGTAGATATTTCCATGTGTATACAGATGACTGTATAGGTATTTCCATGTCTTTACAGATGGCAGTGCAGATATTTCCATGTTTATAGAGATAGCGGTGTAGATATTTCCATGTTTATAAAGATAGGGGTGTTGATGTTTCCATCTATACACAGATTGCCTTGTAGTTACTTCCATGTGTATACAGATGGCATTGTAGATATTTCCATGTTTATACAGATGGTGGTGTAGATATTTCCATGTTTACACAGATGACTGTATAGGTATTTCCATGTTTATACAGATGGTGGTGTAGATATTTCCATTTTTATAGAGATAGCGGTGTAGATAATTCCATATTTATACAGATAACGGTGTAGAAATTTCCATGTTTATACAGATAGCGGTGTAAATATTTCCATGTTTATACAGATCACGGTGTAGATATTTCCATGTTTATAGTGATAGCGGTGTAGATATTTCCATGTTTATTCAGATAGAGCTGTAGATATTTCCATGTTTATACAGACCGCTGTGCAGATATTTCCATGTTTATACAGATAGCGGTGCAGATATTTTCATGTTTGTACAAATGGCGGTGTTGATGTTTCCATCTATACACAGATGACCATGTAGATATTTCCATGGTTATAGAGATGGTGGCGCAGATATTTCCATGGATATGTAGATGGCGGTGTAGATATTTCCATGTTTATACAGATAGCGGTGTAGTAGTTTCCATGTTTATATAGATAGCGGTGTAGATATTTCCATGTATACACACATGGCTGGGTAGATATTTCCATGTTTATACAGATGGCGGTGTAGATATTTCCATTTTTATACAGATAATTTTGCAAGTATTTCCATGTTTATACAGATGGCAGTGTAGATATTTCGATGTTTATAGAGATAGCAGTGGTGATATTTCCATGTTTATACAGATTGCGGTGTAGATATTTCCATGTTTATACTGATCGTGGTGTTGATATTTCCATGTTTTTAGAGTTAGCGGTGTGGATATTTCCATGTTTATACAGATAGGGGTGTAGATATTTCCATATTTATAGAGATGGCGGTGAAGATATTTCCATGTTTATACAGATCACGGTGTAGATATTTCCTTGTTTATACAAATAGCGGTGTAGTTATTTCCATGTTTATACCGATAGCGGTGTAGATATTTCCATGTATGTAGAGATGGCTGTGTAGATATTTCCATGTTTATACAGATGGCTTTGTAGATATTTCCATGTTTATACAGATGATTTTGTAGGTATCCCCATGTTTATACAGATGGCGGTGCAGATATTTCCATGTTTATAGAGATAGATGTGTATATATTTCCATGTTTATACAGATCGCGGTGTAGATATTTCCATGTTTATACAGATAGCGGTGTAGATATTTCCATGTTTATACAGATAGCGGTGTAGATATTTCCATGTTTTTACAGATATCCGTGTAGGTATTTCCATGTTTACACAGATTGCGGTGTAGATATTTCCATCTTTCTACAGATGGCATTGTAGATATTTCCATGTTTATACAGATGGCGGTGTAGATATTTCCATGTTTATATAGATGGTGGTGTAGATATTACCATGTTTATACAGATAGCGGTGTAGATATTTCCATGTTTACACAGATGGTGGTGTAGATATTTCCGTGATTATACACATGGCGGAGTAGATACTTCCATCTTTATGGAGATGGCCATGTAGATATTTCCATGTATATGCAGATGGCGGCATAGATATTTCCATGGACATGCAGATGGTGGTGTACATATTTCCATGTTTATTCAGTTAGCGGTGTAGATATTTCCATGTTTACACAGATGGTGGTGTAGATATTTCCGTGTTTATACACATGGCGGTGTAGATACTTCCATCTTTATGGAGATGGCAGTGTAGATATTTTGATGTTTATAGAGATGTAGGTGTAGATATTTCCATATTTATAGAGATAGCGGTGTACATATTTCCATCTTTCTACAGATGGCAGTGTAGATATTTCCATGTTCATACAGATGGTGGTGTAGATATTTCCATATTTATACAGATGTCTGTGTAGATATTTCCATGTGTATACAGATGGTATTGTAGATATTTCAATATTTATACAGATGGTGGTGTAGATAATTCCATGTTTACTCAGATGACTGTGTAGATATTTCCATGATTTTACAGATGGCAGTGTAGATATTTCAATGTTTATAGAGATGGCAATGTAGATATTTCCATGTTTATATAGATGGTGTTGTAGATATTACCATGTTTATACAGAGAGCGGTGTAGATATTTCCATGTCTATACTGATAGCGGTGTAGATATTTCCATGTTTATATAGTTAGCGGTGTAGGTATTTCCATGTTTATAGACATAGCGGTGTAGATATTTCCATGTTTATATAGATGCCGTTGTAGATATTTCCATGTTTATACCGATAGCGGTGTTGGTATTTCCACGTTTATACAGATAGCGATGTAGATATTTCCATGTTTATACAGCTCGCGGTGCAGATATTTATATCTTTATACAGATGGAATTGTAGATATTTCCTTATTCGCACTGATGGCGGTGAAGATGTTTCCATGTTTATACAGATGGCGGGTTAGTTACTTCCATTTTTATGGAGATGGCAGTGTAGATATTTTCATGTTTATAGAGATGGCGGTGTAGATATTTCCATGTTTATAGAGATAGCAGTGTAGATATTTACATGTTTATACAGATGGCTGTGTAGATATTTCCATGTGTATACAGATATTATTGTAGTAATTTCCATGTTTATACAGATGGTGGTGTAGATATTTCCATGTTTATTCAGATGACTGTGTATATATTTCCATGTTTATACAGATGGCAGTGTAGATATTTCCATGTTCCTACACATGACTGTGTAGGTATTTCCATGTTTATACAGATGGCTTTGTAGCTATTTCCATGTCTATGGAGATAGCGGTGAAGATATTTCCATGACTATACAGACAGCGGTGTATATATTTCCATGTTTATACAGATACCGGTGTAGATATTTCCATGTTTATACAGATACCGGTGTAGATATTTCCATGTTTATACAGACCGCAGTGTAGATATTTCCATGTTTATAGAGATAGCAGTGTAGATATTTCCAAGTTTGTGCAGATGGCGGTGTTGATGTTTCCATCTATACACAGATTGCCGTGTAGGTATTTCCATGTCTATACAGATGGCATTGTAGATATTTCCATGTTTATACAGATGGTGGTGTAGATATTTCCATGTTTATACAGATAACGGTGTAGAAATTTCCAAGTTTATACAGATAGCGGTGTAAATATTTCCATGTTTATACAGATCACGGTGTAGATATTTCCTTGTTTATACAAATAGCGGTGTAGTTATTTCCATGTTTATACAGATAGCCGTGTAGATATTTCCATGTTTATACAGATGGCTTTGTAGATATTTCCATGTTTATACAGATGTCTTTGTAGGTATTTCCATGTTTATACAGATGGCGGTGTAGATATTTCCATGTTTATAGAGATAGCTGTGTAGATATTTCCATGTTTATACAGATAGCGGTGTAGATATTTCCATGTTTATACAGATCGCGGTGTAGTTACTTCCATGTTTATACAGATAGCGGTGTTGATATTTCCATGTTTTTACAGATATCGGTGTAAATATTTCCATGTTTACACAGATTGCGGTGTAGATATTTCCGTCTTTCTACAGATGGCAGTGTAGATATTTCCATGTTTATACACATGGCGGTAAAGATATTTCCATATTTATACAGATGTCTGTGTAGATATTTCCATGTGTATACAGATGGTATTGTAGATATTTCCATGTTTATACAGATGGTGGTGTAGATATTTCCGTGTTTACTCAGATGACTGTGAAGATATTTCCATGTTTTAACAGATGGCAGTGTAGATATTTCAATGTTTATAGAGATGGCACTGTAGATATTTCCATGTTTATACAGATCGCGGTGTAGATATTTCCATGTTTATACAGAGAGCGGTGTAGATATTTCCATGTTTTTACAGATATTGGTGTAGATATTTCCATGTTTACACAGATTGCAGTGTAGATATTTCCATCTTTTTTAAGATGGCATTGTAGATGTTTCCATGTTTATTCAGATGGCGGTGTAGATATTTCCATGTTTATATAGATGGTGGTGTAGATATTACCATGTGTATACAGAGAGCGTTGTAGATATTTCTATGTTTAAACAGATAGCGTTGAAGATATTTCCATGTTTATGTAGATAGCGTTGTAGATATTTCCATGTTTATAGACATAGCGGTGTAGATATTTCCATGTTTATATAGATGGCGTTGTAGACATTTCCATATTTATACCGATAGCGGTGTTGGTATTTCCACGTTTATACAGATTGCGATGTAGTTATTTCCATGTTTATACAGCTCGCGGTGCAGATATTTATATCTTTATACAGATGGCATTGTAGATATTTCCTTATTAACACTGATGGCGGTGAAGATGTTTCCATGTTTATACAGATGGCGGAGTAGTTACTTCCATGTTTATGGAGATGGCAGTGTAGATATTTTCATGTTTATAGAGATGGCGGTGTAGATATTTCCATGTTTATAGAGATTGCAGTGTAGATATTTACATGTTTATACAGATGGCTGTGTAGATATTTCCATGTGTATACAGATGGCATTGTAAATATTTCCATGTTTATACAGATGACTGTATAGGTATTTCCATGTTTTTACAGATGGCAGTGCAGATATTTTCATGTTTATAGAGATAGCGGTGTAGATATTTCCATCTTTCTACAGATGGCAGTGTAGATATTTCCATGTTTATACAGATGGCGGTGTAGATATTTCCACATTTATACAGATTTCGGTGTAGATATTTCCAGGTTTATAGAGATAGCGTTGTAGATATTTCCATGTTTATAGAGATAGTGGTGTAGATATTTCCATGTTTATACAGATAGCGGTGTAGATATTTCCATGTTTATAGAGATGGCAGTGTAGGTATTTCCATGTTTAGACAGATGGCGGTGTAGTTATTTCCATGTTTACACAGAGAGCGGTGGAGATATTTCCACATTTACACAGATAGCGATGGAGATATTTCCATATTTATACAGACAGCGGTGTAGATATTTCCATGTTTATGCAGATAGCGATGTAGATATTTCCCAGTTTATACAGGTAGCGGTGTAGATATTTCCACATTTATACAGATTTCGGTGTAGATATTTCCATGTTTATACAGTTAGCGGTGCAGATATTTCCATGTTTATACAGATAGCGGTGTAGATATTTCGTTGTTTATATAGATAGCCGTGTAGATATTTCCATGTTTATGCAGATGGCGGTGTAGGTATTTCCATGTTTATATAGATGGCGGTGTAGATATTTCGATGTTTAAACAGATAGCGGTATAGATATTTCCAAGTTTATACAGATAGCGATGAAGATATTTCCAGGTTTATACAGGTAGCGGTGTAGATATTTCCACGTTTATACATATTTCGGTTTAGGTATTTCCATGTTTATACAGATAGCGGTGGAGATATTTCCATGTTTATACAGATAGTGGTGTAGATGTTTCCATGTATATACAGATAGCGGTGGAGATATTTCCATGTTTATGCAGATAGCGATGGAGATATTTCCATGTTTATACAGATAGCGGTGAAGATATTTCCATGTTCATACAGATTTCTGTGTGGGTATTTCCATGTTTATACAGGCAGCGGTGTAGATGTTTCCATGTTTATACAGATTTCGGTGTAGATATTTCCATGTTTATAGAGATAGCTGTGTAGATATTTCCATGTTTATACAGATAGCGGTGTAGATATTTCCATATTTTTACAGATACCGGTGTAGAGATTTCCATGTTTATAGAGATGGCGGTGTAGGTATTTCCATGTTTAGAAAGATGGCGGTGAAGATATTTCCATTTTTACACAGAGAGCGGTGTAAATATTTCCTTGTTTATACAGATAGCTGTGTAGATATTTCCATGTTTATACAAATAGCGGTGTACGTATTTCCATGTTTATAGAGATAGCGGTGTAGACATTTCCATGTTTATAGAGATAGCGGTGTAGGTATTTCCATATTTATACAGATAGCGATGTAGATATTTCCGTGTTCAAACAGATAGCGGTGGAGATATTCCCATGTTTATTCAGATAGCGATGTAGATATTTCCGTGTTTATACATATAGCGGTGTAGATCTTTCCATGTGTATACAGATGGCAGTGTAGACATTTCCATGTTAATACAGATGGAGTTGTAGATATTTCCAAGTTTATACAGATGACGGTGTGGATATTTCCATGTTTTTATAGATGACGGTGTAGCTATTTCCATGTTTACACAGAGAGCAGTGTGGCTATTTCCATGTTTATACAGATAGCAGTGTAGATATTTCCATGTTTATACAGGTAGCGGTGTAGATATTTCCATGTTTTTACAGATAGCAGTGTAGATATTTCCTTGTTTATAGAGATAGTTGTGTAGGTATTTCCATGTTAATAGAGATAGCGGTGTTGACATTTCCATGTTTATGGAGATAGCGGTGTAAATATTTAGATATTTATACAGATAGTGGTGTAGATATTTCCATGTTAATACAGATCATGTTGTAGATATTTCTATGTTTATACAGATAGCAGTGTAGATATTTCCATGTTTATAGAGATAGCGGTGTAGATATTTCCATGTTTATAGAGATGGTGGGGTAAGTATTTCCATGTTTATAAAGATAGTGGTGTACATATTTCCATGTTTATACAGATAGCGTTGTAGATATTTCCATGTTTATACACATAGCGGTGTTGCTATTTCCATGTGTTTATGGATATCGGTGTAGATATGTCCATGTCTTTACAGCTCGTGGTGTAGATATTTCCATCTTTTTACAGATGACAATGTAGATATTTCCATGTTTATACAGATACAGGTGTAGATATTTCCAAGTTTATAGAGATAGCAGTATAGGTATTTCCATGTTTATAGAGATAGCAGTGTAGACATTTCCATGTTTATAGAGGTAGCGGTGTATATATTTCCATATTTATACAGATAGCGGTGAAGATATTTCCATGTTCATACAGATAACGGTGGAGATATTCCCATGTTTATACAGATACCGATGTAGATATTTCCATGTTTATACAGATAGAGGTGTAGATATTTCCATGTGTATACAGATGGCAGTGTAGATTATCCATGTTAATACAGATGGAGGTGTAGATATTTACATGTTTATACAGAAGACGGTGTGTATATTTCCATGTTTTAGTAGGTGACGGTGTAGCTATTTCCATGTCTATACAGATAGCGGTGTGGATATTCCCATGTTTATACTGGTAGAGGTGTGGATATTTCCATGTTTTTACAGATAGCAGTGTAGATATTTCCATGTTTATAGAGATAGCGGTGTAGGTATTTCCATGTTTATGGAGATAGCGGTGTAGACATTTCCATGTTTATAGAGATAGCGGTGTAGATATTTAGATATTTATACAGATAGTTGTGTAGGTATTTCCATGTTTATACAGATCATGTTGTAGATATTTCCATGTTTATACAGACAGCAGTGTAGATATTTGCATGTTTATAGAGATAGCGGTATAGGTATTTCCATGTTTACAGAGATAGCGGTGTAGACATTTCCATGTTTATAGAGATAGCGGTGTACATATTTCCATGTTTATACAGATAGCGGTGTAGATATTTCCATGTTTATACAGATAGCGGTGTAGATATTTGCAAGTTTATAGAGATGGCGGTGTAGACATTTCCATGTTTATAGAGATAGCGGTGAAGATATTTCCATATTTATACAGATAGTAGTGTAGATATTTCCATGTTCATACAGATAGCGGTGGAGATATTCCCATGTTTATACAGATAGCGATGTAGATATTTCCATGTTTATACAGATAGCGGTGTAGATATTTCCATGTTTATAGAGATGGCAGTGTAGATATTTCCATGTTAATACACATGGAGGTGTAGATATTTCCATGTTTATAAAGATGACGGTGTGGATATTTCCATGTTTTTATAGATGACGTTGTAGATATTTCCATGTTTATACAGATAGCGGTGCGGCTATTTCCATGTATATACAAATAGCGGAGTAGATATTTCCATGTTTATACAGATAGCGGTGTTGATATTTCCATATTTGTGGGCATAGCGGTGTAGCTATTTCCATGTTTATACAGATAGCGGTGTACTTAATTCCATGTTTATACAGATATCGGTGTAGATATTTGCATATTTATACAGGTGGCTGTGTAGATATTTCCATGTTTATACAGATGGCAGTGTAGATATTTCCATGTTTATAGAGATGTTGGTGTAGATATTTCCATGTTTATACAGATGACTCTGTAGATATTTCCATATTTATACAGATGGCAGTGTAGTCATTTCCATGTTTACTCAGATAGCGGTGTAGATATTTCCATGTTTATACAGATGATGGTGTAGATAATTCCATCTTTATACAGATGTGATGGTAGATATTTCCATGTTTATATAGATGGCGATGTAGATATTTCTTTGTTTGTAGAGATAGCGGTGCAGATATTTCCATGTTTATACAGATAGAAGTGAAGATACTTATATGTTTATACAGATGGTGGTGTAGATAATTCCATCTTTATACCGATGGCAGTGTAGATATTTCCATGTTTATGGAGATGGCAGTGTAGATATTTCCATGTTTATACTGATAGCTGTGTAGATAATTCCATGTTTACACAGATAGCGTTGCAGATATTTCCATGTTTATACAGACGGTGGTGAAGATATTTACATGTTTATACAAATAGCGGTGTTGTTTTTTCCATCTTTATACAGTTAGCGGTGTTGATATTTCCATGTTTATAGGGATAGCGGTATAGATATTTCCATATTCATAGAGATAGCATTGTAGATATTTCCAGGTTTATACAGATGGCTGTGTAGATATTTCCACGCTTATACAGATGGCGGTGTAGATATTTCCATGTTTATGGAGATAGTTGTGTAGATATTTCCATGTTTTTACAGATGGCAGTGTAGATATTTCCATGTTTATACAGATAGTGCTGTAGATATTTTCATATTTATACCGATGACTGTGTAGTTATTTCCATGTTTATACAGATAGCGGTGTAGATATTTCCATGTTTATTCATATTGCGGTGTAGATATTATCACTTTTATACAGATGGCTGTGTAGATATTTCCATGTGTATACAGATGGCAGTTTAGGTATTTCCATGTTTATACAGATGGAGGTGTACACATTTCCATGTGTATACAGATGGTAGTGTAGGTATTTCCATGTTTATACAGATGGAGGTGTAGGTATATCCATATGTATACAGATGACTGTGTCGATATTACCATGTTTTTACAGATGGCGGTGTATATATTTCCATGTTTATACAGATGGCAGTGTAGATATTTCCATGTTTATACAGATTGTGGTGTAGATATTTCCATGTTTATACAGAAGACTGTGTAGGTATTTCCATGTTTATACAGATGGCGGTGTAGATATTTCCAAGTACATACAGATAGCCATGTAGTTATTTCCATGTTTATAGAGATGGAGGTGTAGATAATTCCATGTTTATACAGATGACGGTGTAGATATTTCCATGTTTATAGAGATGGCTGTGTAGATATTTCCATGTTTATAGAGATACCCTTGTAGATATTTCCATGATTATACAGATAGCAGTGTAGGCATTTCCATGTTTATACAGATAGCGGTGTAGATATTTCCATATTTATACAGAAATCGTTGTAGATATTTCCATGTTTATACAGATAGCGGTGTAGATATTTCCATGTTTATACAGATAGCAGTGTAGTTATTTCCATGTATATACAGATGGTGGTGTATATATTTCCATGTTTATACAGATGGCGGTGTAGATATTTCCATGTTTACAGAGATAGTTGTGTAGATATTTCCATGTTTATTGAGATAGCGTTGTAGATATTTCCATATTTATACAGATAGTCAGGTAGCTATACCCTTGTTTAATCAGATGGCGGTGTAGATACTTCCATGTTTATACGGATAGCGGTGTGGCTATTTCCATGTTTATACAGATGGCACTGTAGGTGTTTCCGTGTTTATGCAGATAGCGATGTAGATATTTCCATGTTTATACAGACAGCGGTGTAGGTATTTCCATGTTTTTACTGAAAACGGTGGAGATATTTCCATGTTTATACAGAGAGCGGTGTATTTATTTCCATGTTTATAAAGATAGCGGTGTAGATATTTCCAGGTTTATACAGATGGCTGTGTAGATATTTCCATGTGTATACAGATGGCAGTGTAGATATTTCCATGTTTATACAGATGGAGGTGTAGATATTTCCATGTTTTTACAAGTGGCGGTGTAGATATTTCCAAGTTTATACAGATAGTGGTGTAGATATTTCCATGTTTATACAGACGAGTGTGTAGGTATTTCCATGTTTAAACAGATGGCAATGTAGATATTTCCATGTATACAGAGATAGCCATGTAGGTAATTCCATGTTTATACAGAAAGCGGTGTAGACATTTCCATGTTTATAGAGATGGCGCTGTAGATACTTCCCTATATATACAGATAGCGGTGTAGATATTTCCATGTTTATACAGATAGCGATGTAGATATTTCCATGATCATACAGATAGCGGAGCACAAATTTCCATGTTTACATAGATAGCGGTGGAGATATTTCCATCTTTATACAGATAGCGGAGGATATATTTCCATGTTCATAGAGATGGCGGTGTAGATATTTCCAAGTTTATACAGATATCGTTGTAGATATTTCCATGTTTATACAGATAGCGGTGTAGATATTTCCATGTTTATACAGATAGCGGTGTAGGTATCTCCATGTTCATACAGACTGCATTGTAGATATTTCCAGGTTTATACAGATGGCTGTGTAGATATTTCCATGTGTATACAGATGGCGGTCTAGATATTTCCATGTTTATACAGATGGAGGTGTAGATAATTCCGTGTTTATACAGATGGCGGTGTAGATATTTCCATGTTTATACAGATAGCACTGCGTCTATTTCCATGTTTATACAGATATCGATGTAGATATTTCCATGTTTATAGAGATGGCTGTGTAGATATTTCCATGTTTATACAGATGGCAGTGTAGGTATTTCCATGTTTATACAGATGGAGGTGTAGATATTTACATGTGTATACAGATGGCAGTGTAGGTTTTTCCATGTTTATACAAATTTAGGTGTAGATATTTCCATATTTATACAGATGACTGTGTAGATATATCCATGTTTATACAGATAGCGGTGTAGATATTTCCATGGTTATACAGATAGCGGTGTTGATATTTCCATCTTTATACAGATAGCGGTGTAGATATTTCCATGTTTATAGAGATAGCGGTGTAGATATTTCCAGGTTTACACAGATGGCCGTGTAGATATTTCCATGTGTATACAGATGGCAGTGTAGATATTTCCATGTTTATACAGATGGAGGTGTAGATAATTCCATGTTAATGCAGATGACTGTGTAGATATTTCCATGTTTTTACAGATGGCGGTGTAGATATTTCCATGTTTATACAGATAGCGGTGTAGGTATTTCCAAGTTTACACTGATGTCGGTGTAGATAATAACATGTTTATGGTGATGGCTGTGTAGATACTTTCATGATTATAGAGGTGGCGGTGTAGATATTTCCATGTTTATAGAGATTGCAGTGTAGATATTTCCATGTTCATAGAGATAGCGGTGTAGCTATTTCCATGTGTATAGAGGTAGCGGTGTAGATGTTTCCATGTTTATACTGATGGCTGTGTAGATATTTCCATGTTTATACAGATGACAGTGTAGATATTTCCTTGTTTATACAGATGGCGGTGTAGATATTTCTATGTCTACAGAGATAGCGCTGTAGATATTCCCATGTTTACAGGGATAGCGGTGTAGATATTTCCATGTTTATCCAGATAGCGGTGCCGGTATTTCCATGTTTACAGAGATAGCGGTGTAGATATTTCCATGTTTATACAGATAGCGGTGTTATACTTCCATGTTTATACAGATGACGGTGTAGATATTTCCATGTTTGTACACATGGCGGTGTAGATATTTCCATGTTTATACAGATAGCGGTGTAGATATTTCCATGTTTATAAAGATAGCGGTGTGGCTATTTCCATGTTTATACAGATAGCGATGAAGATACTTCCATGTTTATACAGATATCATTGTAGATATTTCCATTTTTATACAGATAGCGGTGTAGATATTTCCATTTTTATAGAGATGGCTGTGTAGATATTTCCATGTTTATGCAGATGGCAGTGTAGATATTTCCATGTTTATAGAGATAGTGGTGTAGGTTTTTCCATGTTTATACAGATGAGTGTGTAGGTATTTCCATGTTTATTGAGAAGGCGGTGCAGTTATTTCCATGTTTATAGAGATAGCCTTGTAAATATTTCCAAGTTTATACAGATAGCGGTGTAGACATTTCTATGTTTATAGAGATAGCAGTGTAGGTATTTCCATATTTATACTGATGGTGGTGTAGATATTTCCATGTTTACAGAGATAGCCACGTTGATATTTAAATGTTTATACAGGTAGCGGTGTAGACATTTCCAGTTTTATAGAGATAGCGGTGTAGTTATTTCCATATTTATACTGATAGCCGTGTAGTTATTTCCATGTTTATTCAGATGACAGTGTAGATATTTCCATGTTTATACAGATACTGTTGTAGATATTTCCATGTTTATACAGATAGTGGTGTAGATATTTCCATGTTTATAAAGATGGAGGTGTAGATATTTTCATGTTTATAGAGATAGCGGTGGAGATACCTCCATGTTCATAGAGATAACGGTCGAGATATTTCCACGTTTATACAGATAGCGATGTAGACATTTCCATGTTTATACAGATAGCGGTGTAGATGTTTCCATGTTTATACAGACAGCGGCGTAGATATTTACATGTTTATAGAGGGAGCGGTGTTGGTATTTCCATGTTTATACTGATTGCGGTGGAGATATTTCCATGTTTATACAGAAAACGGTGTAGATAATTCCATGTTTATAGAGATAGCGGGGGAGATATTTCCAAGTTTGTACAGATAGCGATGTAGATATTTCCATGTTCATAGAGATAGCGTTGTAGATATTTCCATATTTAAACAGGTAGCAGTGTAGGTATTTCCATGTTTATTCAGATGGCGGTGTAAATACTTCCATGTTTATACAGATAGCGGTGTGGCTATTTCCATGTTTATACAGATGGCATTGTAGATATTTCCATGTTTATACAGATAGTGGTGGAGATATTTCCATGTTTATATGGATGGCGGTGTAGATATTCCCAAGTTTATACAGATAGTGATGTAGATATTTCCATGTTTACAGAGATAACAGTGTATATATTTCCATGTTTATACAGATAGTGGTGTAGTTATTTCCATGTTTGTAGAGATAGCGGTGTAGTTATTTCCATGTTTATTCAGATTGCGGTGTAGATATTTCCATGTTTAAAGAGATAGCGGTGTAGATATTTCCATATTTATACAGATAGCGGTGTAGATATTTCCATGTTTATACAGACAGCGGCGTAGATATTTACATGTTTATACAGGTAGCGGTGTAGGTATTTCCATGTTTATACTGATTGCAGTGGAGATATTTCCATTTTTATACAGATAGCGGTTTAGATAATTCCATGTTTATAGAGACAGCGGTGGAGATATTTCCATGTTTGTACAGATAGCGATGTAGATATTTCCATGTTCATACAGATAGCGGTGTAGATATTTCCTTGTTTATACAGATAGCGGTGTGGCTATTTCCATGTTTATACAGATAGCGATGTAGATATTTCCATGTTTATAGAAATGGCTGTGTAGATATTTGCATGTTTATACACATTGCAGTGTAGATATTTCCATGTTTATACAGACGGCAGTGTACATATTTCCAAGTTTATAGAGATAGCCATGTAGATATTTCCATGTATGTGCAGATAGCGGTGTAGATATTTCCATATTTATACAGATAATAGTGAAGATATTTCCAAGTTTATACAGATTGCGGTGTAGATATTTCCATGTTTATGCAGATATCGGTGTAGTTATTTCCATGTTTATTCAGATTGCGGTTTAGTTATTTCCATGTTTATAGAGATAGCGCTGTATATATTTCCATATTTATACAGGTAGCAGTGTAGATATTTCCATGTTTATACAGATGGCGGTGTATATATTTCCATGTTTATACAGATAGCGGTGTGACTGTTTCTATATTTATTCAGATGGCAGTGTAGATATTTACATGTTTATACAGATAGTGGTGTAGATTTTTCCACGATTATAAAGATAGCGGTGTAGATATTTCCATGTTTATAGAGATAGCAGTGGAGATATTTCCATGTTTATAGAGATAGCGGTTGTGATATTTTCATGTTTATACAGATAACGATATAGATATTTCCATGTTTGTACAAATAGCGATGTAGGTATCTCCACGTTTATACAGATAGCGGTGTAGATATTTCCATGTTTATAGAGATAGCAGCATTGATATTTCCATGTTCATACAGATAGCGGTGTAGATGATTCCATGTTTATAGAGATAGCGGTGGAGATATTTCCATGGATGTACAGATAGCGATCTAGATATTTCCATTTTCATTCAGATAGCGGTGGAGGTATTTCCATTTTTATACAGAGAGCGGTGGAGATATTTCCATGTTTATACAGATAGCGTTGGAGATATTTCCATGTTTATAGAGATGGCGGTGTAGATATTTCCATATTTATACAGATAGGTGTGTAGATGTTTCGATGTTTATGCAGATGGTGGTGTAGATATTTCCATGTTTATACAGTTAGTGATGTGGCTACTTCCATGTTTATACAGGTGGCAGTGTAGCTATTTCCATGTTTATACAGATAGCGGTGTAGACATTTCCATATTTATAGAGATAGCAGTGTAGATATTTCCATATTTATACTGATAGCGGTGTAGTTATTTCCATGTTTATACAGATGACTGTGTTTATATTTCCATGTTTATTCAGATGACGGTGTAGATATTTCCATGTTTATAGAGATAGCGGTGTAGATATTTCCATATTTATACTGATAGCGGTGTAGTTGTTTCCATGTTTATACAGATGGCAGTGTGGATATCTCCATGTTTATACAGATAGTGGTGAAGATATTTCCATGTTTATAAAGATAGCGGTGTAGATATTTCCATGTTTATGGAGATAATGGGGGAGATATTTCCATGTTTATAGAGTTAGCGGTCGAGATATTTCCATGTTTATACAGATGAGGATGTAGATATATCCATGTTTTTACAGATAGCGGTGTAGATATTTCCATGTTTATAGAGATGGCTGTGTGGATATTTCCATGTGTTTACAGATAGCAGTGTATATATTTCCATATTTACACAGATGGAGGCGCAGTTATTTCCATGTTTACAGAAGACTGTGTAAATATTTCCATGTTTTTACAGTAGGCGGTGTAGATATTTCCATGTTTATACAGATAGCGGTGTAGATATTTCCATGTTTGTAGAGATGGCTGTGTAGATATTTCCATGTTTATGCAGTTGGCATTGTAGAGATTTCCATGTTTATACAGATAGTGGTGTAGGTATTTCCATGTTTTTACAGATGAGTGTCTAGGTATTTCTATGTTTATTGAGAAGGCGGTGTGGATATTTCAATGTTTATAGAGATAGCCTTGTAAATATTTACATGTTTATACAGACAGCGGTGTAGACGTTTCTATGTTTATAGAGATAGCAGTGTAGGTACTTCCATATTTATACTGATGATGGTGTAGATATTTCCATGTTTATAGAGATAGCCACGTAGATATTTAAATGTTTATACAGGTAGCGGTGTAGACATTTCCAGTTTTATAGAGATAGCGGTGTAGGTATTTCCATATTTATACAGATAGCCGTGTAATTATTTCCATGTTTATTCAGATGACAGCGTAGATATTTCCATGTTTATACAGATAGTAGTGTAGTTATTTCCATGTTTATAGAGATAGAGGTGTAGATATTTCCAGGTGTATACAGATGGCTGTGTAGATATTTCCATGTGTATACAGACGGCAGTGTAGGTATTTCCATGTATATACAGATGGAGGTGTAGATATTTCCACGTTTATACAGATGACTGTATAGATATTTCCATGTTTTTATAGATGGCGGTGTAGGTATTTCCATGTTTATACAGATAGCTGTGTGGCTATTTCCATGTTTTCACAGATAGCGATGTAGATATTTCCAGGTTTATAGAGATGGCTGTGTAGACAATTCCATGAATACACAGATGGCTGTGTAGATATTTCCATGTTTATACAGATAGTGGTGAGGATATTTCCATGTTTATTCAGATGACTGTGCAGCTATTAACATGTTTATACAGATGGCGGTGTAGATATTTCCATGTATATCGAGATAGCCATGTATCTATTTCCATGTTTATACAGATATTGGTGGGGTATTTCCATGTTTATACAGATGGCGGTGTATATATTTCCAAGTTTATGCAGATAGCGATGTAAACATTTGCATGTTTATAGAGATAGCGGTGTAGTTATTTCCATGTTTATACAGATAGCAGTGTAGTTATTTCCATGTTTATAGAGATGGCTGTGTAGATATTTCCATGTTTATACAGATAGCAGTGTAGATATTTCCATGTTTTTACAGATAGTGGTGTAGATATTTCCATTTTTTTACAGATGACTTTATAGATATTTCCATGTTTATACAGATGGCGTTGTAGATATTTCCATTTTTATAGAGATACCCATGTAGATATTTCCATATTTATACAGATAGCGGTGTAGACATTTCCATGTTTATAGAGTTAGCCGTGTAGATATTTCCATGTTTATACAGATGGTGCTGTATATATTTCCATGTTTATACAGATGGCAGTGTAGATATTTCCATGTTTATAGAGATAATGTAGATATTTCCATGTTTATACAGATAGCGGTGTAGACATTTCCATGTATATAGAGATAGCGGTGTAGGTATTTCCATATTTATACAGATAGCCGTGTAGATATTTCCATGTTTATTGAGATAGCGGTGTAGATATTTCCATAGTTATACATATAGCCGTTTAGATATTTCCATGTTTATACAGATAGCGGTGAATGCATTTCCATGTTCATAGAGATAGCGGTGTAGATATTTCCAGGTTTGTACAGATGTCTGTGAATATATATCCATGTGTATACAGATGTCAGTGCAGATATTTCCATGTTTATACAATTGGAGTTGTAGATACTTCCATGTTTATTCAGATGACTGTGTAGATATTTACAAGTTTTTACAGTTTGCTTTGTAGATATTTCCATGTTTATACAGATAGCGGTGAAGTTATTTCCAAGTTTATACAGAAAGTGTTGGAGGTATTTTCATGTTTCTACAGATAGCGGTGTAATTATTTCCATGTTTATAGAGATGGCGGTGTAGACATTTCCAGGTTTATACAAATGGCTGTGTAGATATTTCCAGGTCTATACAGATGGCTGTGTAGGTATTTCCATGTTTATACAGATGGAGGTGCAGATACTTCCATGTTTATACAGATGACTGTGTAGATATTTCCATGTTTTTACAGATGGCGGTGGAGATATTTCCATGTTGATACAAATAGCGGAGTGGCTATTTCCATGTTTCTACAGACAGCGAAGTAGATTTTTCCAGGTTTATAGAAATGGCTGTGTAGATATTTCCATGTTTATGCAAATGGCAATGTAGATATTTCCATGTTTATGCAGATAGTGGTGTAGATATTTCCATGTTTATAGAAGCGAGTGTGTTGTTATTTCCAAGTTTATACAGATTGCGGTGTAGATATTTCCATGTATATAGAGGTAGCCATGTAAATATTTCCATGTTTATACAGATAGCGGTGTAGATATTTCCATGTTTATACAGATTGCGGTGGAGATACTTCCATGTTTATAGAGATAGCGGTGGATATATTTCCATGTTTATAGAGATGGCGGTGTAGATATTTCCATATTTATACAGATAGCGGTGTCGGTATTTCCATGTTTATAGAGATAGTCGTGTAGGTATTTCCATGTTTATACAGATAGCAGTGTAGATATTTCCATGTTTATACAGATAGCGCTGTTGGTATTTCCATGTTTATACAGATAGTGGTGTAGATATTTCCATGTTTATACAGCTGACGGTGTGGATATTTTCATCTGTATACAGATGGCAGTGTACATATTTCCATGTTTATACAGATAGTGGTGTAGATATTTCCATTTTTAACCAGATGGTGGTGTAGATATTTCCATGTTTATGGAGATGGCGGTGTAGATATTTTCATGTTTATAGAGATGGCGTTGTAGATATTTCCACGTTTATACAGATAGCGGTGTAGATATTTCCATGTTTACACAGATAGCGGTGTAGATATTTCCATGTTCTGAAAGATAGCGGTGTAGATATTTCCAGGTTTACAGAGATAGCGGTGGAGATATTTCAATGTTTATACAGATAGCGATGTACATATTTCCGTGTTTATACAGTTAGCGATGTATATATTTCCAAGTTTATACAGATAGCGGTGTAGATATTTCCATGTTTATACAGATAGTGGTGTAGATATTTCCATGTTTATAGAGATATCTTTGTAGATATTTCCATGTTTATAGAGGTAGCGGTGAAGGCATTTCCATGTTTATAGAGAAAGCGGTGTGGATATTTCCTTGTTTATGCAGATGGCGGTGCAGATATTTCCATGTTTATACAGATAGCGGTGTAGATATTTCCATGTTTATACAGATGACTGTGTAGTTATTTCCATGTTTATACAGATGGCGGTGTAGATATTTCCATGTTTATAGAGATAGCCATGTAGATATTTCCATGTTTATACAGATAGCCGTGTAGACATTTCCATGTTTATAGAGATGGCGTTGTAGATATTTCCATATTTATACAGATAGCGGTGTAGATATTTCCGTGTTTATACAGATCGTGCTGTAGATATTTCCATGTTTATACAGATAGCGGTGTAGATATTTCCACATTTATACAGATAGCGGTGTAGATAATTCCATGTTTACTGAGTTAGCGGAGTAGATATTTCCAAATTTTCACAGATTGCGGCGTACATATTTCCATCTTTACACAGATAGCGCGTTACAAATTTCCATGTTTACACAGATAGCTGTGTAGATATTTCCATGTTTTCACAAATAGTGTTGTAGATATTTCCATGTTTATACAGATAACGGTGTAGATATTTCCATGTTTATAAAGATAGCGGTGTAGATATTTCCATGTTTATAGAGATAGCGGTGGAGGTATTTCCATGTATATACTGATAATGATGTAGATATTTCCATGTTTATACAGGTAGTGTTGAAGATATTTCCCTGTTTATACAGATATTGGTGTAAATATTTCCATGTTTATATAGATAGGGTGGTAGATATTTCCATGTTTATACAGATTGTGGTGTAGGTATTTCCATGTTTATAGAGATAGCGGTGTAGATATTTCCATGTTTATAGAGATATCGTTGTAGATATTTCCATGTTTATTGAGGTAGCGGTGAAGGCATTTCCATGTTTATAGAGAAAGCGCTGTGGACATTTCCATGTTTATGTAGATGGCGGTGCAGATATTTCCATGTTTGTACAGATTGCGGTGTAGATATTTCCATGTTTATACAGATGACTGGTTAGTTACTTCCATGTTTATACAGATGGCGGTGTAGATATTTCCATGTTTATAGAGACGGCGTTGAAGATATTTCCATATTTGTACAGATAGCGGTGTAGATATTTCCGTGTTTATACAGATAGCGGTATAGATATTTCCATGTTCATACAGATAGTGGTGTAGATATTTCCATGTTTATACAGATCGTGCTGGTGATATTTCCATGTTTATACAGATAGCGGTGTAGATATTTCCACATTTATACAGATAGCGGAGTAGATAATTCCAGGTTTTCAGAGATAGCGGTGTAGATATTTCCAAATTTTCACAGATTGCGGTGTACATATTTCCATCTTTACACAGATAGCGGGTTAGAAATTTCCATGTTTACACAGATAGCTGTGTAGATATTTCCATGTTTTCACAGATAGTGTTGTAGATATTTCCATGTTTATACATATCACGGTGTAGATATTTCTATGTTTATAAAGATTGCGGTGTAGATATTTCCATGTTTATAGAGAAGGCGGTGGATGTATTTCCATGTATATACTGATAGCGATGTAGATATTTCCATGTTTATACAGATAGTGGTGTAGATATTTCCATGTTTATACAGATTTCGCTGTAGATATTTCCATGTTTATACAGATAGGGTGGTAGATATTTCCATGTTTATACAGATTGTGGTGTAGGTATTTCCATGTTTATAGAGATAGCGGTGTAGATATTTTCATGTTTATACAGATAGCGGTGGAGATATTTCCATGTTTACAGAGATAGTAGTGTATATATTTCCATGTTTATACAGATAGCTGTGTGGTTATTTCCATGTTTATACAGATAGCGGTGTAGATATTTCCATGTTTATAGAGATGGCTGTGTAGATATTTACACATTTACACAGATGTCAGTGTAGATATTTCCAATTTTAGACCGATAATGGTGTAAGTATTTCCATGTTTATACAGACTGCGGTGTAGGTATTTCCATGTTTATAGAGATAGCGGTGTAGATATTTCCATGTTTATACAGATGGCTGTGTAGATATTTCCATGTGTATACAAATGGCAGTGTAGATATTTCCATGTTTATACAGATGGAGGTGTAGATATTTCCATGTTTAGACAGATGACTGTGTAGATATTTCCATGTTTTTACAGTTGGTGGTGTATATATTTCCATGTTTATACAGATTGCGGTGTGGCTATTTCCATGTTTATACAGATAGTGGTGTAGATATTTCCATGTATATAGAGATAGCTGTGTAGATATTTACATGTTTATACAGATGGTAGTGTAGATATTTTCATGTTTATACAGATAGTGTTGTAGATATTTCCAGGTTTATACAGATGACTGTGTAGTTATTTCCATGTTTATACAGATGGCGGTGAAGATATTTCCATGTTTATAGAGACTGCCATGTAGATATTTCCATGTTTATACAGATAGCGGTGTAGACATTTCCATGTTTATAGAGATAGCGCTGTAGATATTTCCATATTTATACAGATAGCGGTGTCACTATTTCCATGTTTATACAGATAGAGGTGGAGATATTTCCATGTTTATACAGATAGCGGTGGAGATATTTCCATGTTTATACAGATACCTGTGTGGCTATTTCCATGTTTATACAGATGGAGGAGTAGGTATTTCCATGTTTACACAGATGACTGTGTAGATATTTCCATGTTTTTACAGATGGCAATGTAGATATTTCCATGTTTATACAGATAGCGGTGTGGCTATTTCCACGTTTATACAGATAGCAGTGTAGATATTTCCATGTTTAGAGATGGCTGTGTAGACATTTTCATGTTTATACAGATTGTGGTGTAGATATTTCCAGGTTTATACAGATGACTGTGTAGTTATTTCCATGTTTATATAGATGGCGGTGAAGATATTTCCATGTTTATAGAGACAGCCATGTAGATATTTCCATGTTTATACAGATAGTGGTGTAGACATTTCCATGTTTATAGAGATGGCGTTGTAGATATTTCCATATTTATACAGATAGCGGTGTAGATATTTCCATGTTTATACGGATAGCGGTATAGATATTTCCATGTTCATACAGATAGCGGTGTAGATATTTCGATGCTTATACAGATCGTGCTGTAGATATTTCCATGTTTATACAGATAGCGGTGTAGTTATTTCCTCATTTATACAGATAGCGGTGTAGATATTTCCATGTTTACAGAGATAACGGTGTAGATATTTCCATGTTTATACAGATAGCGGTGGAGATATTTCCATGTTTATGAAGATAGCGTTGGAGATATTTTCATGTTTATAGAGATGGTGTTGTAGATATTTCCGTATTTATACAGATAGCCGTGTAGATATTTTGATGTTTATTCAAATGGTGGTGTAGATATTTCCATGTTTATACAGATAGCGGTGTGGCTACTTCCATGTTTATACAGATGGCAGTATAGTTATTTCCAGGATTATACAAATATCGATGTAGATATTTCCATGTTTATACAGATGGCAGTATAGTTATTTCCAGGATTATACAAATATCGATGTAGATATTTCCATGTTTATAGAGATAGCGGTGTAGATATATCCGTGTTTATACAGATGGCTGTGTGGACATATCCATGTGTATACAAATGGCATTGTAGATATTTCCATGTTTACACAGTTGTAGGTGTAGGTATTTCCATGTTTATACAGAAGACTGTGTAGATATTTCGATGTTTTTATAGATGGCGGTGCAGATATTTCCATGTTTATACAGATGGCTGTGTGGATATTTCCATGTGTATACATATGGCAGTGTAGATATTTCCATGTTTACACAGATGGAGGTGTAGGTATTTCCATGTTTATACAGATGACTGTGTAGATATTTCCATGTTTTTACAGATGGCGGTGTAGATATTTCCATGTTTATACAGATAGCGGTGTGGCTATTTCCATGTTTATACAGACGGAGGCGTAGATATTTCCATGTTTATTCAGATGACTGTGTAGGTATTTCCATGTTTTTACAGACGGCGGTGTAGATATTTACATGTTTATACAGGTAGCGGTGTGTCCACTTCAATGTTTATACAGAAAGCGATGTAGATATTTCCATGTTTATACAGATAGCGGTGTAGATATTTCCATGTTTATACAGATAGTGGTGGAGATATTTCCATGTTTATACAGATGGGGGTGTAGATATTTCCAAGTTTATGCAGATAGCGATGTAGGTATTTCCATGTTTATACAGACTGCGGTGCAGTTATTTCCATGTTTATACAGATAGCGGTGGAGTTATTTCCATGTTTATAGAGATAGCAGTGTAGATATTTCCTTATTTATACAGATAGCAGTGTAGATAATTCCATGTTAATTCAGATGGCGGTGTAGATATTTCCAGGTTTACACATAGCGCTGTGGCTGGTTCCATGTTTACAGTGGGCAGTGTAGATATTTTCATGTTTTAGCAGATAGTGGTGTAGATATTTCCATGTTTATAAAGATAGCGGTGTAGATATTTCCATGTTTATATAGATAGCGGTGGAGATATTTCCATGTTTATAGAGATAGCCGTCGAGATATTTCCATGTTTATACATATAACGATTTATATATTTCCATGTTTCTGCAGATAGCGGTGTAGATATTTCCATGTTTATACAGATAGCGGCGTAGATATTTCCATGTTTATACAGATAGTGGTGTAGATAATTCCATGTTTATAGGGATAGCGGTGGAGATATTTCCATGTTTGTACATATAGCGATGTAGATATTTCCATGTTCATACAGATATCGGTGGAGATATTTCCATGTTTATAGAGATAGCCATCGAGATATTTCCATGTTTATACATATAACGATTTAGATATTTCCATGTTTCTACGGATAGCGGCGTAGATATTTCCATGTTAATACAGACAGCGTTGTAGATATTTCCATGTTTATACAGATAGCATTGTACATATCTCCATGTTTATACAAATAGCGATGGAGATATTTCCATGTTTATACAGATAGCGTTGGAGATAGTTCCATGTTTATAGAGAGGGCAGTGTAGATATTTCCAAGTTTATACAGATGGCGCTGTAGATATTTCCATGTTTATACAGATAGTGGTGTAGATATTTCCATGTTTATACAGATGGCGGTGTAGGTATTTCCATGTTTATACAGATAGCATTGTACGTATTTCCATGTTTATAGAGATAGCGGTGTAGATATTTCCATGTTTATACAGATTGCTGTTTAGATATTTCCATGTGTATACAGATGGCAGTGTTGCTATTTCCTTGTTTATAGAGATGGCGGTGTAGTTATTTCCATATTTATACAGATAGCCGTGTAGATATTTCGATGTTTATTCAGAAGGTGATGTAGATATTTCCATGTTTATACAGATAGCGGTGTGGCTACTTCCATGTTTATACAGATGGCAGTATAGTTATTTCCAGGATTATACAAATATTGATGTAGATATTTCCATGTTTATAGAGATAGCGGTGTAGATATTTCCGTGTTTATACAGATGGCTGTGTGGACATATCCATGTGTATACAAATGGCATTGTAGATATTTCCATGTTTACACAGATGTAGGTGTAGGTTTTTCCATGTGTATACAGAAGACTGTGTAGATATTTCGATGTTTTTATAGATGGCGGTGCAGATATTTCCATGTTTATACAGATGGCTGTGTGGATATTTCCATGTGTATACATATGGCAGTGTAGATATTTCCATGTTTACACAGATGGAGTTGTAGGTATTTCCATGTTTATACAGATGACTGTGTAGATATTTCCATGTTTTTACAGATGGCGGTGTAGATATTTCCATGTTTATAGAGATAGCGTTGTAGATATTTCCGTGTTTATACAGATGGCTGTGTGGACATATCCATGTGTATACAAATGGCATTGTAGATATTTCCATGTTTACACAGATGGCGGTGCAGATATTTCCATGTTTATACAGAAGACTGTGTAGATATTTCGATGTTTTTATAGATGGCGGTGCAGATATTTCCATGTTTATACAGATGGCTGTGTGGATATTTCCATGTGTATACAGAGGGCAGTGTAAATATTTCCATGTTTACACAGATGGAGATGTAGGTATTTCCTTGTTTATAGAGATGACAGCGTAGATATTTCCATGTTTTTACAGATGGCGGTGTAGATATTTCCATGTTAATATAGATATCGGTTTGGCTATTTCCATGTTTATACAGATAATGATGTAGATATTTCCATGTTTATAGAGATGTCTGTGTAGATATTTCCATGTTTATGCAGTTGGCAGTGTAGATATTTCCATGTTTATACAGATAATGGTGTAGTTATTTCCATGTTTATGCAGATGACTGTGTAGGTATTTCCATGTTTGTTGAGATGGCGGTGTAGGTATTTCCATGTTTATAAAGATAGCCATGTAGATATTTCCATGTTTATGCAGATATCGGTGTAGACATTTCTATGTCTATAGAGATAGCTTTGTAGGTATTTCGATATTTATACAGATGGCGGTGTAGATATTTCCATGTTTATAGAGATAACCATGTAGATATTTCCATGTTTATACAGATAGCGGTGTAGACATTTCCATGTTTATAGAGATATCGGTGTAGGTATTTCCATATTTATACAGATAGCCGTGTAGATATTTCCATGTTTATTCAGATGGCGGTGTAGATATTTCCATGTTTATACAGATTGCGCTGTGGCTATTTCCATGTTTATACAGACGGCAGTGTAGATATTTCCATGTTAATACAAATAGAGTTGAAGTTATTTCCATGTTTACAGATTGCGGTGTATATATTTCCATATTTATACAGATAGCGTTGGAGATATTTCCATGTTTTCAGAGATGGCGGTGTAGATATTTCCATGTTTATACAGAAAGCGGTGTCGATATTTCCATGTTTATACAGATAGCGGTGGAGATATTTCCATGTTTATACAGATAGTGGTGGAGATATTTCCATGTTTATACAGATAGCGTTGGAGTTATTTCCATGTTTATAGAGATGGAGGTGTAGATATTGCCAAGTTTATAGAGATAGTGGTGTAGATATTTCCCTGTCTATAGAGATAGCGGTGTAGATATTTCCATGTTTATACAGATAGCGGTGTGGATATTTCCATGTTTATACAGATAGTGGTGTAGATTTACGTGTTTATACAGATAGCGGTGTGGATATTTCCATGATTATAGAGATAGCATTGTAGATATTTCCATGTTTATACAGAGAGCGGTGTTGGTATTTCCATATTTATACAGATACCGGTGTAGATATTTCCATGTTTATACAGTTCTCGGTTTAGATTTTTCCATCTTTATACTGATGGCAGTGTAGATATTTCCATGTTTATAGAGATTGCGGTGTAATTATTTCCATGTTTATACAGATAACGGTTTAAAGGTTTACACATTTACAGAGATAGCGGTGTAGATATTTCCATGTTTACACAGAAAGTGGTGTAGATATTTCCACGTTTACAGTGACAGCAGAGTAGATATTTCCATATTTATACAGATAGCGGTGTAGATATTTCCACGTTTATAGAGATAGCAGTGTAGATATTTCCATGTTTATACATACAGCGGTGTAGATTTTCCACGTTTATGCTGATAGCGGTGTAGATATTTCCACGATTATAGAAATAGCGGTGTAGATATTTCCCAGTTTTTACAGATAGCGGTGCAGATATTTCCATGTTTGCAGTGACACCGGTATAGATATTTCCACGTTTATAGAGATAGCGGTGTAGATATTTCCATGTTTATAGAGACAGTGGTGTAGATATTTCCACGTTTATAGAGATAGCCATGTAGATATTTCCAAGTTTGTGGAGACAGCGGTGTAGATATTTGCATGTTTATAGAGACAGCGGTGTAGATATTTCCATGTTTTTAGAGACTGCGGTGTAGATATTTCCATGTTTATACAGATAGCATTGTAGATATTTCCATGTTTATAGAGACAGCGGTGTAGATATTTCCATGTTTATACAGATGGCGCTGTACTTATTTCCATGTTTATACAGACAGCGGTGTAGATATTTCTATGTTTATAGAGATAGCGGTGTTGATATTTTCATGTTTATACAGACAGTGCTGTAGGTATTTCCATGTTTATAGAGATAGCGGTGTAGATATTTCCATGTTTATAGAGATAGCGGTGTAAATATTTCCATGTTTATACAGATAGCGGTGTAAGTATTTCCATGTTTATACAGATAGCGTTGTAAATATTTTCATGTTTATAGAGATAGTGGTGTAGATATTTCCATGTTTATAGAGATAGCTGTGTAGATATTTCCATGTTTATAGAGATAGCTGTGTAAATGTTTGCACGTTTATAGAGATAGCGGTGTAGATATTCAGACATTTATAGAGATAGCGGTGTAAATATTTCCATGTTTATAGAGATAGCGGTGTAGATATTTCCATGTTTATAGAGACGGCAGTGTAAATATTTCCATATTTATACAGATAGCATTGAATCTGTTTACACATTTACAGAAATAGCAGTGTAGATATTTCCATGTTTATACAGAAAACGGTTTAGATATTTCCACGTTTTCTGAGATTTTATGAAAATTAATTTTATCAAGACGAAACTAGTAATTGGGGTACCTACCTTATGGCATTTTTTACATTGAGAGTGTTAAAAATACCCCTCCCCTAACCAAACCCTGACAAATAGAGCCATGGAAGACCATGCAAAAAAGGATTCTTGGGCTTGTATGCCTGATAACAAAAACTTATCACAGAAGTCTGCAAAAAACACAACCTTGCACAAAGCCCATTGCAACTTTGCACACAACAATGCTTCTGAAGGATATTTGCCCAACAACTGCCTGTCCAACCTGGGCCTGGCATCACCTTTGTTATTGATCTTTGTAGCCAAGGATAATCATCTCCAAATGATCATATAATCTTCCTCATTTTTTCTTTTGTCTTCCTTTACCTCCGTGAATATGCATATAGTTTACTCTGGCTTGCCTATTTCTATTGCAAGGCTCTGTTTCCAAACGAATATCTTTTTCTTGTGGAGAGCCTCTCTCTGTTTGTTATTTAGGTTGATAAGAGAAATGTGAACATTTGAGAGCTCAGGTAAAAGGCCTTAGTCTACAGTGAAACTTTTTTGCACCCTTAGATGCTTACTTCCACTACAACTTGCAGGTGGGCCTTGAAAAGTTCTTGGAATAAGTTTGAGCTTTGGTCTTCTCCGATTCATTTAGCATAGATTCTCAAAATGTGGTCCCTGGACCCACAGCATCAGCATCACCTGGAGATTGTTAGAAATGCAAATCATCGGGCCTCATTCCAGACCCTCAGCTGGAAACTCTAGGGGCATGGCCAGACCCTCTGTAGCTGAACAAGCCATCCAGGTGGTTTTGATGCAGCTAAAGTTCTGGAACAACTAATGTAGCCCCATTTGGAAAACTTGGCTCTACAGGCCTCCCTAGCTGGTAAGCTGCTAGCATTTTTGTTTGCTTGTTTGTTTGTTTTGATACAGGGTCTTGCTCTGTTGACCAGACCGTGACCTCCTGGGTTGAAGTGAGGACTCAGCCTCCTGAGTAGCCGGGACTACAGGTATGTGCCACCACCATGCCCAACTACTTTTTGTATTTTTTTTTTTGTAGGGATGGGGTTTTAGCCCAGGCTAATCTCAAACTCCTGGACTCAAGCAATCTGCCCACTTTGGCCTCACAAACTGCTGGGATTATATGCATGAGCCACTGTGCCCGGCCCTGCCAGCTTTGTATAAGCTGAGGAGTTTTTAAAAATACCTAGACTCAGGGCAAACCCCAGACACTTAAGTCAGATTCTCTGGGAGGTGAAGCCCAGGCACTGGTATTTTTAAAGTCTCTACAGATGGTTCTAATGTGCTGCTAAGTTAGAGAACCGCTGATCTAGACCAGGCCTTTTCAAAGTTAATGTGCACGTGAATTACCTGGACCTTGTTAAAATGCAGATTCAGTCTGCATAGGCCTGGGGTGGAGCCTGAGCTTCTGCATTTTTAACAAGTCTCTAGAGGATGCTGCTGCATCTGGGCTGCTAGCTACACTTGGAGATAGGAGGTTCTGGAGAGCAGAGGAAAGAGCATGAACCATAACCTAGGGGCTGGTAGTCCTGACTTCCGAGCCAAGGTTTGCCTTTATGTGGCTGGCAACTTGCTTGGACTCCTGCCTCAATTCTTTGAGCCCAAGGTTTGTCCTGCCTCAGAAGGATGTCAAGAAAATTGAGTGAGTAATGCAGAATTGTTTCTTAAAGTGTGTGCAGATGCTCCATGAATTTAGAGAGTATGTGGATGCACATTAGTAAATTTTAATAGTTGTGAACATGTTGTTATGTGTACTTAGAACAAGTAATAATGGCTTTTGATGTATAGTAGTAAGAAAGCTTCCTTTTAAAAGGCATGTATTTAAGTTTCAAAAGTGGGGCTATTTAAAAATATATGAAATAAATAATAGTAGAGGTAATTGACAGAGCAAAATTAGGAAGGCAGGATGAGAATGACTCAAGTTTGGGAAATGCTGAGAAAGCAGATGCCCAAGGGCTATGAAAACTTAAAAAATAGGTAGCACTTGATTTTGATTGGCTGAATGAGATGATGTGTTTGATCATTTATGGGGTTGGCATTTGGCAACATGCACTGGGTGGCTGGGATCACTGTTTATTAAAAATATTTGAGTCTCTACTTTGCACTAGATACTCTTTTAGTCTCTTGGAAAAGGGATTGGGGGGCAGGCAGGATAAAAACGAATCATTTATGCCCACAAGAAAATTGCAGGAAGATAAAAGTCATGAAATAAACTCTATGCTTCTAATTTAATTTTTTTATAGATTATGAGAAAAAAGTTTTGCTCACTATCAGCTAGGAAAGCTGTGTTAGCACAACTATTCATTCTTGCACAAATCAAAATCAAGATGAGCCAGATTTAATTTAATATTTTTTCACAGATTATGAGAAAAAAGTTCTAATTTAATTTTTTTATAGATTATGAGAAAAAAGTTTCTCTCTCTATCAGCTAGGAAAGCTGTCTTAGCACAACCATTCATTCTTGCAGAAATCAAAATCAAGATGAGCCAGAAGGCTCCATTCTGACAGCTTCTAATGGAGAAGCTACATTTACTGGACATGGAGAAAGTTGCTGGGCTCTAAGGACTGTGCTCATTTCTTGAACTAGATAAATGGTCTTGGTGTAGCATAATACCAAAACTTCTTGTCGCAGCCCATAAGGACAGAACTCAATCAGCCTGAAAAGGAAGTCAGTGATTCCGACTCAACACAGGAATGTTCTGTGATTCCTAAAGAAGGATGTAGGAGTGTGGCACAATTCAACCACAGTCTGTGGCCCTGTGCCTCTGCCTTGAGATGAGTGGGATTTCCCAGCTGGTCATTTTCTTCTTCTCTAAGACATTGGGAACAAATTACTTGACCTCCTCTGGGCTTCAGTACTCCCACTCATCAAATTAGAGGACTGGGTAGTGGCTAGGCTCTCTTTAGGCATCATATTTTAGTTTCTGTGATTTTAAATTTGAGAAGGGTTGTCTAAGGGAGAATACATAGGGGAGGGGGAAAGGCTTATTAAAAGTGTAGTTAGACACTGAATGTTTAAGAATTGCATTTTGTAATAATACCTTTACCTAATCAGGACTGACAATCTTACCTGATGACAGCACATGGAGGAATGGCTGCATTCAAAAATAAAAATGAAATAAAACAAGACCTTATTTGAACTTAGCAATAATGCTGATTCCTCTTTTTGATTTGAGGAGGTTATAGCTGTTGTAAATGCTTGAATTGGGTCTGCCCAGGCAAAACGGAGTCAAGAGTCCATGTCGGATGAATTTTAACAATGTAGACAATAGAAAGGGTTGCTTAAACTGCCCCTCTTTTACCAAAACACATTTACAAATGAAAGAACAACACTTCCATTTTTTAAAAACATTTTTTGAGGTGAAGTCTTCCTTTGTCACCCAGAGTGGATTGCAGTGGTGCGATCTTGGCTCACTGCAAACTTTGCCTCCCGGGTTCAAGTGATTCTCCTGCCTCATCCTCCCGAGTAGCTGGGACTACAGGCGCCTACCACCATTCCTAGCTAATTTTTGTATTTTTAGTAGAGACAGGGTTTCACCATGTTGGCCAGGCTGGTCTCGAACTCCTGACCCCAGGTGATCCGCCGACCTCGGCCTCTGAAAGTGCTGGGATTACAGGCGTGAGCCAACATGCATGGCCAAAAAATTTCCATTTTTAATTGCAGGGTCTGGGGAATTAAAATGCATCCGTAATATCTTGCATCTCTCCGCTCGCGATTGCATGAATGCAGAGGGATGGGGAGGACTTCTTGAGGCAAGCATCCCCCTCTTGTCGCCTGCCATCTGGACAGAGAGGGCTGTGATTTATCTCACTTTAATCAGGAAGGACCCGATGGGTGGATGGAGAGGTCTGACGGCTTTGTTGCTCCATGTGGGAAAGAAACGGACAGAGTGAATTTGTGTATGATCCCTAAGGAGAAAGCGTCTTTGTGCTCTATTTCTTTTTGACCTGGAGCCCCTGAAAGCAAGCTAGTTACAAGTTGAAATAGGCCGTTTCTAAAGTGTGATTTTGTTTTAGTATGAGCCTTGATTACAAAGGGGAAAAAAACCCGCTTAATTTACATACACCACATGTAGTGCAGGATCCCCTGGGCTGTCTTTTCAGGTATCAGGAAACTTTGATGAAAGTCGCTTGTCTCATCTAGGAGTCATTTCATATTGTTTAGCAGAGCCTGGTATTAACATTTCCTTCCAACTGTTTACTGGAATCTGTGTGTTCCCTTCAAGTGATGCATACTGGGTGCACAGGCTTCCTGCCACTGTCATCCTAATCTTTCCGTGCAGACAGGAGCAGAGGGGAGAGCGCTGAGCCAGGCCCCAGCTTGCTTTTCTTTCCTGACACAGTCCAGCTCCGCTGCACTTCTCAGCTCTTGCTCTAGGTGGTGGTGTTTGACCATTTTATTCATGTGACCCTCCACTCGGTAATATAAATTCATTCAGAGGATGACCTGATATCAAAAAAAAAATTCCTTTTGATTAGTAGAATCAACTTGTTTCTTCACACGATACTCTTCCCACTGAGACACAGGGAGACAATTCTGACTCCAGGTTTGCAACCTTGAGATTTCTCTCAGATGCAATAAAAAAAACAAAAAAGCATTTTGAGTGGCACAGTGATGCCTAGTGCATGATCATGTTTGTCTGCTCAAACATTAAAGGGAAACTTGTGGGTTTGAGGATGCCCAGCAGCACGACAGCTGCCAATGTAAATGAGCCGTATAGAGAGAGAGGGGGCGGGAGGGGACTACAAACTTCAGAATATGAGCTGATCGTTTATAAGTTAAAAAAAAAAAAAAAAAAACAAGTCAAAAGGGAGCCCAGGATGGTGCAAGAAAGAGGAGAAAGGAAGATTTTCCTTGCAGCTAATCAGGAGAGTTCATAAGGGCTGATTACATGAGTGGAAGCCTTAAGTTCTTTTTTAAAAAAAAATGTGAAAATTTGCATGTATGTATGTATGTATGTATGTATGTATGTATAGCTTCGTGTATTACCATTATTATTGCAATCAGCAAATGGATTTACTTCCTTTATCTCATGGGCTCCTTCCCACTCACTTCTGGCAGCACATTTTCCTTTCTCCTTCATCCCAGAACACCAAAGAACAGATGCGCTTCCTAACCCTGGCTCCAGTGGACTTTATACAATGTAAACAGTGCACCTCTATCGTGGTTCACCGCTTAGAGAACGTGTGTCCCATTTTAAAACTGTGACTCCTTTATATTTTGCAGTGCTTATTTTAATAAGAGACATTGGACTTGTGACTTAGTTTTCATGGAGGAGTGAGCTTAATGGTTGAAAGTAATCGATAAACTTGTTTTTCCTCTGATGCCATCAGCCAAGATCCTATGGCAATAGTAAGAGGATGACACTGGGCTGGCACCCCCTCCATAACATATTTGGACCATGTTTTTCCCCCAGAATGCACATGCAATAGCTTTGGTTTGGTAAGAGAGAGATGGTGTACTTGGTTTCCTTCTGTCACACTTTTGGTGAAATGAATTAGACTTTTAAATCAGGAAATTCAGCGAGATGAGTTAGATTTTTACACAAGAGCAGTGGAGGACTTCCAGCTGGTTGGGGGAATGATACGGAAATATCTTGCTAAATCAGGGTCTGGTGGAATGCTGCTCCCCTGGCAGGCTCCTCTTCACAGGGAGCAATCAGTGGGATGCTTATAGAACAGAGCGAGCAGGAGGCATAGCATGGTCTTGCTCATGGGAAGACCCGGTGTTCAGATGTTTGTCATTAGGAACTGGGTGTGGGCTTTTTCAAGTTAAACTGAAGCAGCAGTTCTATTAGGAAGAGGCTCCCAGATCAGCATCTTCTGTTTCTGGATACTCTCCCTTTGAAAAGCCAGATTTCAGCAAAAAGCTTTGCTAATGGTGAAATTGCACAACTGAAACCCTATGGGAGCAATGGGAAAGATGGAGAAAGAGGTGGTTATATCATGTACTTCAACAGTTTATTTAGAGGCTGTTGACGTTAGAATAACAAGCCAAGACAAACAAAAATACTCATTTTGGATGAAAATATTGTCTTTTCATGTTATTATAGATAGCTGAGTCCTAAGACTTATGCAGAAACACATTTTCCTAATGAGTGGCTGATTTTTCTGGTTGTGCAAGTAATATCCAAATTATTGTACAAATGTTTGGCTCAGGAGCAAACATTGTATTGCATATTGAGCTAATCACTTGCCCTTTCTAAGGTAAGCACTTACCTCTGCTTTCCCTTCATCTTGTCATTTCTGTTTCTGGGTACAGGTTTCCTGCTGGTTCTTTCTGTTTGGCTCTGATGTAACATGAATGAAGTTCTTAACATCCTTTCAGACATAAACACAACTTAGCTCATTGTTTCTGAGTTCATATAGAGGTTTTATTGCCCCTGAGACTTTCGTGTCAGACAGCTGGATGTTGCTGTGTTCAAGGCTCTATATGTTGATTTTGTATCCTACAACTTTACTGATTTCACCTATCAGTTCAGTTCTAACAGTTTTCAAATTTTATTTATTTGTTTTTGTTTTTTAAATATTGTATGTTTCATTTTAGAGTCAGGAGGGTAGATGTACAGGTTTCTTAAACAGGTATATTGCATGGTGCTGAGGTTTGGGCTTCTAATGATCCCACCACCCAAGTAGTGAGCAAAGTAATCGATAGGTAGTTTTTCAACCCTTGCTCCCACCATCCTTCCCTCCCACCTTTGGAGTCCCCCAGTGTCTATTGTTCCCTTCTTTGTGTTGAGTTCTAACCTTTCTTTAGTGAAGTTTGTAGGGTTTTCTATATATAACAAGATCATGCCGTCAGTAGAGACATTTTCACTTCTTCCTTTCCTATTCGGATGCCTTTTATTTCTTTCCTTTGCCTAATTACCCTGAGAAGTGGTGTCTGTGGGCATCCTTGTCTTGTTCCTGATGGTAGAGGAAAAGTTTCAACTTTTCACCATTGATTATGGTGTTAGCTATGGGTTTGTCATATATGGCCTTTATTTTGTTGGGATACAGTCCCTCAATACGTGATCTGTTGGGTGTTTTTTTTTTCAACATGAAAGGGTTTCAAATTTTGTCAAAAGCTTTTTCTATATCTATTGTGATGGCCATATAGTTTCTATCCTTTATTTTTCTAATATGGTATATTATATGTATTGATTTGCTTATGTTGAACCATGACATGATCATGGTGAATGATTCTTTCAATGTGCTATTGAATTTGGTTTGCTAGGATTTTGTTGAGGATTTTTGCATCTATGTAGATCAAGGATATTGGCCTGTCATTTTCCTTTCTTGTAGTGTTCTTGTCTGGCTTTGGAGTCAGGGTAATGCTGGCCCTGTAAGATGAGTTTGGAAGTATTCCCTCCGCTGCAGCTTTTTGGAAGAGTTTGAGAAGGACTGGTATTAGTTCTTCTTAAAATATTTGGTAGAATTAATCTGGGAAGCCATCTGGTTTTGGGTTTTTCATTGATAGGAGACATTTTCTTACGGATTCAACCTCCTTGCTTGCTATTAGTCTGTTCAGATTTTTAAATTTCTTCATGAGTCAATCTTGGTAGGTTTTATGTGTCTGGGAATTTATCCATTTCTTCTAGATGATCCAATTAGTTAGTGTGTAATTATACCTAGCAGTTTCTTAGGATCCTTTGTATTTCTGTGATATTGGCTATGATGTTTCATCTTTCATTTCTGATTTTATGCTCTATTGAAAACATGAGGCATAGCAGGTAGGGGGCACTGGTCAGGACTTGGGGTATAAACTGACAGATGTTAAGGTGGGTGATTCTGGTTAACTCAGAAACTCCGAAGTCCCGTGTGGAAGAATTAACTGCCTGTACTCACCTAGTAATGTATATCCTTGGTCAAAAAAGATCCAGCTGAGAATGTTGGATGAAGGGACCAAATCAATATTCATCATTATATTGAAAACAAGTCAGATTGGCTGTGGTCTTTTGACAGCAGGTCAGTGGCTAAGTCTATTTGAACAAAGTTAGGGCAGGTTCAAGGGAGAATCCTGAGATCGGTATTCTTTGTTCCATACAAACTTGCCTTTCAGTTTCTTCTCCCCATGCCTCCAGGATGTCCCTGCACAGCCCGTAGGGCCCCCTCCTTCAGTACCTTGCCTTACGAAGGGGAGAAAATGAGTTTTCCAATGTTAGCATATATTTAGCCTTCCAAAATTTTCTATTTCTATTTTAGGGGAGCTCTAGGAAAACAGCAGATTACTCTAAATCCCCAGGTAAAAATCTGAAATGGTGGAATTTCCTATGACCAGGAGACATATTTTGGGGCAAGTGGGCTTTTCGCAATCACTTGGACTTGAAGGCATATGCTTCTTCTATGCCTAAAATAGTCCTTCAATGTAGTAGTTTAATTCCTCTTCCTCTTTTTCAAATTTCAAGACAATACATGTAGTTACTGAACAATTTGGATCCAGGTTTCACTATTTAACTGCCAGTGTGACCTTGGGCGAGTCACTTAATCTTTTCAAGGCTCAATTTCATCATGTAAAGTAGAAGTACAAACAATTCCTGACTTAGAATATTTTGACTTACGATTTTTCAACTTTAAGATAGTTTGAAAGCAATACACATTCAGCAGAAGCTGTGCTTTGAGTACTCATACAACCATTCTGTTTTCCACTTTCAGTACAGTATTCATTATATTACATGAGATATTCAAAGCCCACTTTAATATAAAATGGGCTTTCTGTTAGATGATTTTGCCTAACTGTAGGTTAATGTGAGTGTTTAAGGTAGGCCGAGCTAAGCTATGATGTTTAGTAGGTTAAGTGTATTAAATGCATTTTCAGCTTACAATATTTTCATAAGTTTATTGGAATATAACCCCATTGTAAATTGAGGGGTATTTGTAATAATGATATCTCTTCAAGGAGACTTTGTGAGCCTCTCATAGGAAAATGCATACACAGATGCATATAAATATATAATCTTTCTTTTCCATACATATGATATTCTTTCAGGATATTCAAAAATCTGGAAACAGTTGCCTCCAGGGAGATAAATGGTAGTGGGTTGGGAAACTTTTAACTATATACGCTTTTATACCTTTTGCATTTTGAATCAGATGAATGTATAATCTACATAAAATATTAAGATTAAAATATCACCGAATAACTTATCAGGAGTTTGGTGAACATAAGGGAAGGCCACCTATGGTGGCTGTATTTTATTCAGTGTTGGTCACTGTTGGGCACTTCATAGAGCTTATTTCATTTCATCCTCACAAGCGCCATAGGAGGAAGGGGCCCCAGAGGGATTCATGGCTAGAATAGCAGAGTAGGAGCAGTAGATATTTCCATGTTTATACAGATAGCGGTGTACATACTTCCATGTTTATACAAATAGCAGTGTTGTTATTTCCATGTTTATACAGATAGCGGTGTAGATATTTCCATGTTTATACAGCTCGCGGTATAGATATTTCCATCTTTTTACAGATGGCAGTGTAGATATATCCATGTTTATACAGATAGCGGTGCAGATATTTCCATGTTTATACAGATGGAAGTGTAGTTAGTTCCATGTTTATGGAGATGGCGCTGTAGATATTTTCATGTTTATAGAGATGGCGGTGTAGATATTTCCGTATTTATAGAGATTGCGGTGTTGATATTTCCATGTTTTTAGAGATAGCTGTGTAGGTATTTCCATGTTTACAGAGATAGCGGTGTAGATGTTTCCATGTTTATACAGATGGCTTTGTACATATTTCCAGGTGTATACAGATGGCAGTGTAGATATTTCCATGTTTATAGAGAGGGTGGTGTAGATATTTCCATGTTTATACAGATGACTGTGTAGATATTTGCAGGTTTATACAGATGGCGGTGTAGATATTTCCATGTATATAGAGATAACGGTGTATATATTTCCATGTTTTTACAGATAGCGGTGTAGATATTTCCATGTTTATAGAGATAGCGGTGTAGATATTTCCATGTTTATACAGGTAGTGTTTTAGATATTTCCATGTTTATTCAGATCCCGGTGTAGATATTTCCATGTTTATACAGATAGAGGTTTTGGTATTTCCATGTTCATACAGATAGCTGTGTAGATATTTCCATGTTTATACAGATAGCGGTGTAGGTATTTCCATGTTTATGCAGATAGCGGTGTAGATATTACCAAGTTTATAGAGACGGCGGTGTAGGTATTTCCATGTTTATGGAAATAGTGGTGTAGATATTTCCATGTTTATACAGACAGCGGTGTAGATATTTCCATGTTTATACAGATAGCGGTGTTGTTATCTCCATGTTTATACAGACAGCGGTGTAGATATTTCCATGTTTAAAGAGACGGTGTTGTAGATATTTCCATGTTTATACAGATGACTGTGTAGATATTTGCATGCTTATACAGATGGCGGTGTAGATATTTCCATGTTTATAGAGACAGCAGTGTAGATAATTCCATGTTTATACAGATACCGGTGTGGATATTTCCATGTTTATAGAGATAGCGGTGTAGACATTTCCATGTTTATACAGATAGTGGTGTAGATATTTCCATGTTATGGAGAGAGTGGTGTAGATATTTCCATGTTTATAGAGATGGCGGTGTAGGTATTTCCTTCTGTATAGAGATAGCAATGTAGATATTTCCATGTTTATACAGATAGCGGTGTAGATACTTCCATGTTTATACAGATAGTGGTGTTGGTATTTCCATGTTTATACAGATAGCGGTGCAGCTATTTCCATGTTTATACAGCTCGCGGTATAGATATTTCCATCTTTTTACAGATGGCAGTGTAGATATATCCATGTTTATGCAGATAGCGGTGTAGATATTTCCACGTTTATACAGATGGCGGTGTAGTTAGTTCCTTGTTTATGGAGATGGCGGTGTAGATATCTTCATGTTTATAGAGATGGCGGTGTAGATATTTCCATATTTATACAGATAGCGGTTTAGATATTTCCATGTTTATACAGATGGCGGTGTAGTTAGTTCCATGTTTATGGAGATGGCGGTGTAGATATTTTCATGTTTATAGAGATGGCGGTGTAGATATTTCCATATTTATACAGATAGCGGTTTAGATATTTCCATGTTTATACAGATCCCGGTGTAGATATTTCCTGGTTTATACAGATGGCGGTGTAGATATTTCCATGTTTATACAGATATCGGTGTAGATATTTCCATGTTTACAGAGATAGCTTTGTAGATATTTCCATCTTTGCACAGATTGTCGTGTAGATATTTCCATCTTTACACAGATAGCGCTGTAGATATTTTCATGTTTATACAGATGGCTGTGTAGATATTTCCATGGGTATACAGATGGTAGTGTAGATATTTCCATGTTTATAGAGATGGTGGTGTATTCCTCTCCATGTTTATAGAGATAGTGGTGTAGGTATTTCCATGTTTATACAGATGGCTGTGTAGGTATTTCCATGTGTATACTGATGGCAGTGTAGATATTTCCATGTTTATAGAGATGGTGGTGTAGACATTTCCATGTTTATAGAGATAGAGGTGTAGATATTTCCATGTTTATATAGATGGCTTTGTAGATATTTCCATGTGTATACAGATGGCGGTGTAGATATTTCCATGTTTATAGAGATGGTGTTGTAGATATTTCCATGTTTATACAGATGACTGTGTAGATATTTGCATGTTTATACAGATGTCGGTGTAGATATTTCCATGTTTATAGAGATAGCAGTGTAGATATTTCCATGTTTATACAGATAGTGGTGTGGATATTTACATGTTTATAGAGATAGCGGTGTAGATATTTCCATGTTTACACAGATAGTGGTGTAGATATTTCCATCTTTGCACAGATTGTGGTGTAGATATTTCCATCTTTACCAGATAGCGCTGTAGATATGTCCAAGTTTACAAAGATATCTGAGTAGATATTTCCACATTTACACAGGTCGCGTTGTATATATTTCCATGTTTATACAGATAGCGGTGGAGATATTTCCAGGTTTATACAGATAGCGGTGTAGGTATTTGCACGTTTATACCGATAGCGGTGTAGATATTTCCATGTATATACAGATAGAGGTGTAGATATTTCCATGTTTATGCAGATAGTGGTGTACATATTTGAATGTTTATAGCGATGGCGGTATAGGTATTTCCATGTGTATAGAGATAGCAATGTAGATATTTCCATATTTATACAGATAGCGGTGTACATACTTCCATGTTTATACAAATAGCGGTGTTGGTATTTCCATGTTCATACAGATAGCGGTGTAGATATTTCCATGTTTATACAGCTCGCGGCATAGATATTTCCATCTTTTTACAGATGGCAGTGTAGATATATCCATGTTTATACACATAGCGGTGCAGATATTTCCATGTTTATACAGATGGCAGTGTAGTTAGTTCCTCGTTTATGGAGATGGTGGTGTAGATATTTTCATGTTTATAGAGATGGCGGTGTAGATATTTCCGTATTTATAGCGATTGCGGTGTTGATATTTCCATGTTTTTAGAGATAGCTGCATAGGTATTTCCATGTTTATAGAGATAGCGGTGTAGATGTTTCCATGTTTATACAGATGGCTTTGTACATATTTCCATGTGTATACAGATGGCAGTGTAGATATTTCCATGTTTATAGAGATAGCGGTGTAGATATTTCCATGTTTATACAGGTAGTGTTTTAGATATTTCCATGTTTATTCAGATCCCGGTGTAGATATTTCCATGTTTATACAGATAGAGGTTTTGGTATTTCCATGTTCATACAGATAGCTGTGTAGATATTTCCATGTTTATACAGATAGCGGTGTAGGTATTTCCATGTTTATGCAGATAGCGGTGTAGATATTACCAAGTTTATAGAGACGGCGGTGTAGGTATTTCCATGTTTATGGAAATAGTGGTGTAGATATTTCCATGTTTATACAGACAGCGGTGTAGATATTTCCATGTTTATACAGATAGCGGTGTTGTTATCTCCATGTTTATACAGACAGCGGTGTAGATATTTCCATGTTTAAAGAGACGGTGTTGTAGATATTTCCATGTTTATACAGATGACTGTGTAGATATTTGCATGCTTATACAGATGGCGGTGTAGATATTTCCATGTTTATAGAGACAGCAGTGTAGATAATTCCATGTTTATACAGATACCGGTGTGGATATTTCCATGTTTATAGAGATAGCGGTGTAGACATTTCCATGTTTATACAGATAGTGGTGTAGATATTTCCATGTTATGGAGAGAGTGGTGTAGATATTTCCATGTTTATAGAGATGGCGGTGTAGGTATTTCCTTCTGTATAGAGATAGCAATGTAGATATTTCCATGTTTATACAGATAGCGGTGTAGATACTTCCATGTTTATACAGATAGTGGTGTTGGTATTTCCATGTTTATACAGATAGCGGTGCAGCTATTTCCATGTTTATACAGCTCGCGGTATAGATATTTCCATCTTTTTACAGATGGCAGTGTAGATATATCCATGTTTATGCAGATAGCGGTGTAGATATTTCCACGTTTATACAGATGGCGGTGTAGTTAGTTCCTTGTTTATGGAGATGGCGGTGTAGATATCTTCATGTTTATAGAGATGGCGGTGTAGATATTTCCATATTTATACAGATAGCGGTTTAGATATTTCCATGTTTATACAGATGGCGGTGTAGTTAGTTCCATGTTTATGGAGATGGCGGTGTAGATATTTTCATGTTTATAGAGATGGCGGTGTAGATATTTCCATATTTATACAGATAGCGGTTTAGATATTTCCATGTTTATACAGATCCCGGTGTAGATATTTCCTGGTTTATACAGATGGCGGTGTAGATATTTCCATGTTTATACAGATATCGGTGTAGATATTTCCATGTTTACAGAGATAGCTTTGTAGATATTTCCATCTTTGCACAGATTGTCGTGTAGATATTTCCATCTTTACACAGATAGCGCTGTAGATATTTTCATGTTTATACAGATGGCTGTGTAGATATTTCCATGGGTATACAGATGGTAGTGTAGATATTTCCATGTTTATAGAGATGGTGGTGTATTCCTCTCCATGTTTATAGAGATAGTGGTGTAGGTATTTCCATGTTTATACAGATGGCTGTGTAGGTATTTCCATGTGTATACTGATGGCAGTGTAGATATTTCCATGTTTATAGAGATGGTGGTGTAGACATTTCCATGTTTATAGAGATAGAGGTGTAGATATTTCCATGTTTATATAGATGGCTTTGTAGATATTTCCATGTGTATACAGATGGCGGTGTAGATATTTCCATGTTTATAGAGATGGTGTTGTAGATATTTCCATGTTTATACAGATGACTGTGTAGATATTTGCATGTTTATACAGATGTCGGTGTAGATATTTCCATGTTTATAGAGATAGCAGTGTAGATATTTCCATGTTTATACAGATAGTGGTGTGGATATTTACATGTTTATAGAGATAGCGGTGTAGATATTTCCATGTTTACACAGATAGTGGTGTAGATATTTCCATCTTTGCACAGATTGTGGTGTAGATATTTCCATCTTTACCAGATAGCGCTGTAGATATGTCCAAGTTTACAAAGATATCTGAGTAGATATTTCCACATTTACACAGGTCGCGTTGTATATATTTCCATGTTTATACAGATAGCGGTGGAGATATTTCCAGGTTTATACAGATAGCGGTGTAGGTATTTGCACGTTTATACCGATAGCGGTGTAGATATTTCCATGTATATACAGATAGAGGTGTAGATATTTCCATGTTTATGCAGATAGTGGTGTACATATTTGAATGTTTATAGCGATGGCGGTATAGGTATTTCCATGTGTATAGAGATAGCAATGTAGATATTTCCATATTTATACAGATAGCGGTGTACATACTTCCATGTTTATACAAATAGCGGTGTTGGTATTTCCATGTTCATACAGATAGCGGTGTAGATATTTCCATGTTTATACAGCTCGCGGCATAGATATTTCCATCTTTTTACAGATGGCAGTGTAGATATATCCATGTTTATACACATAGCGGTGCAGATATTTCCATGTTTATACAGATGGCAGTGTAGTTAGTTCCTCGTTTATGGAGATGGTGGTGTAGATATTTTCATGTTTATAGAGATGGCGGTGTAGATATTTCCGTATTTATAGCGATTGCGGTGTTGATATTTCCATGTTTTTAGAGATAGCTGCATAGGTATTTCCATGTTTATAGAGATAGCGGTGTAGATGTTTCCATGTTTATACAGATGGCTTTGTACATATTTCCATGTGTATACAGATGGCAGTGTAGATATTTCCATGTTTATAGAGATAGCGGTGTAGATATTTCCATGTTTATACAGGTAGTGTTTTAGATATTTCCATGTTTATTCAGATCCCGGTGTAGATATTTCCATGTTTATACAGATAGAGGTTTTGGTATTTCCATGTTCATACAGATAGCTGTGTAGATATTTCCATGTTTATACAGATAGCGGTGTAGGTATTTCCATGTTTATGCAGATAGCGGTGTAGATATTACCAAGTTTATAGAGACGGCGGTGTAGGTATTTCCATGTTTATGGAAATAGTGGTGTAGATATTTCCATGTTTATACAGACAGCGGTGTAGATATTTCCATGTTTATACAGATAGCGGTGTTGTTATCTCCATGTTTATACAGACAGCGGTGTAGATATTTCCATGTTTAAAGAGACGGTGTTGTAGATATTTCCATGTTTATACAGATGACTGTGTAGATATTTGCATGCTTATACAGATGGCGGTGTAGATATTTCCATGTTTATAGAGACAGCAGTGTAGATAATTCCATGTTTATACAGATACCGGTGTGGATATTTCCATGTTTATAGAGATAGCGGTGTAGACATTTCCATGTTTATACAGATAGTGGTGTAGATATTTCCATGTTATGGAGAGAGTGGTGTAGATATTTCCATGTTTATAGAGATGGCGGTGTAGGTATTTCCTTCTGTATAGAGATAGCAATGTAGATATTTCCATGTTTATACAGATAGCGGTGTAGATACTTCCATGTTTATACAGATAGTGGTGTTGGTATTTCCATGTTTATACAGATAGCGGTGCAGCTATTTCCATGTTTATACAGCTCGCGGTATAGATATTTCCATCTTTTTACAGATGGCAGTGTAGATATATCCATGTTTATGCAGATAGCGGTGTAGATATTTCCACGTTTATACAGATGGCGGTGTAGTTAGTTCCTTGTTTATGGAGATGGCGGTGTAGATATCTTCATGTTTATAGAGATGGCGGTGTAGATATTTCCATATTTATACAGATAGCGGTTTAGATATTTCCATGTTTATACAGATGGCGGTGTAGTTAGTTCCATGTTTATGGAGATGGCGGTGTAGATATTTTCATGTTTATAGAGATGGCGGTGTAGATATTTCCATATTTATACAGATAGCGGTTTAGATATTTCCATGTTTATACAGATCCCGGTGTAGATATTTCCTGGTTTATACAGATGGCGGTGTAGATATTTCCATGTTTATACAGATATCGGTGTAGATATTTCCATGTTTACAGAGATAGCTTTGTAGATATTTCCATCTTTGCACAGATTGTCGTGTAGATATTTCCATCTTTACACAGATAGCGCTGTAGATATTTTCATGTTTATACAGATGGCTGTGTAGATATTTCCATGGGTATACAGATGGTAGTGTAGATATTTCCATGTTTATAGAGATGGTGGTGTATTCCTCTCCATGTTTATAGAGATAGTGGTGTAGGTATTTCCATGTTTATACAGATGGCTGTGTAGGTATTTCCATGTGTATACTGATGGCAGTGTAGATATTTCCATGTTTATAGAGATGGTGGTGTAGACATTTCCATGTTTATAGAGATAGAGGTGTAGATATTTCCATGTTTATATAGATGGCTTTGTAGATATTTCCATGTGTATACAGATGGCGGTGTAGATATTTCCATGTTTATAGAGATGGTGTTGTAGATATTTCCATGTTTATACAGATGACTGTGTAGATATTTGCATGTTTATACAGATGTCGGTGTAGATATTTCCATGTTTATAGAGATAGCAGTGTAGATATTTCCATGTTTATACAGATAGTGGTGTGGATATTTACATGTTTATAGAGATAGCGGTGTAGATATTTCCATGTTTACACAGATAGTGGTGTAGATATTTCCATCTTTGCACAGATTGTGGTGTAGATATTTCCATCTTTACCAGATAGCGCTGTAGATATGTCCAAGTTTACAAAGATATCTGAGTAGATATTTCCACATTTACACAGGTCGCGTTGTATATATTTCCATGTTTATACAGATAGCGGTGGAGATATTTCCAGGTTTATACAGATAGCGGTGTAGGTATTTGCACGTTTATACCGATAGCGGTGTAGATATTTCCATGTATATACAGATAGAGGTGTAGATATTTCCATGTTTATGCAGATAGTGGTGTACATATTTGAATGTTTATAGCGATGGCGGTATAGGTATTTCCATGTGTATAGAGATAGCAATGTAGATATTTCCATATTTATACAGATAGCGGTGTACATACTTCCATGTTTATACAAATAGCGGTGTTGGTATTTCCATGTTCATACAGATAGCGGTGTAGATATTTCCATGTTTATACAGCTCGCGGCATAGATATTTCCATCTTTTTACAGATGGCAGTGTAGATATATCCATGTTTATACACATAGCGGTGCAGATATTTCCATGTTTATACAGATGGCAGTGTAGTTAGTTCCTCGTTTATGGAGATGGTGGTGTAGATATTTTCATGTTTATAGAGATGGCGGTGTAGATATTTCCGTATTTATAGCGATTGCGGTGTTGATATTTCCATGTTTTTAGAGATAGCTGCATAGGTATTTCCATGTTTATAGAGATAGCGGTGTAGATGTTTCCATGTTTATACAGATGGCTTTGTACATATTTCCATGTGTATACAGATGGCAGTGTAGATATTTCCATGTTTATAGAGAGGGTGGTGTAGATATTTCCATGTTTATACAGATGACTGTGTAGATATTTGCAGGTTTATACAGATGGCGGTGTAGATATTTCCATGTATATAGAGATAACGGTGTATACATTTCCATGTTGTTACAGATAGCGGTGTAGATATTTCCATGTTTATAGAGATAGAGGTGTAGATATTTCCATGTTTATACAGGTAGTGGTTTAGGTATTTCCATGTTTATTCAGGTCCCGGTGTAGATATTTCCATGTTTATACAGATAGCGGTTTTGGTATTTCCATGTTCATACAGAAGCTGTGTAGATATTTCCACGTTTATACAGATAGCGGTGTAGGTATTTCCATGTTTATGCAGATAGCGGTGTAGATGTTTCCATGTTTATGCAGATAGTGGTGTAGATATTTCCATGTTTATAGAGATGGCGGTGTAAGTATTTCCTTGTGTATAGAGATAGCAATGTAGATATTTCCATGTTTATACAGATATCGGTGTAGATACTTCCATGTTTATACAGATAGTGGTGTTGGTATTTCCATGTTTCTACAGATAGCGGTGTAGATATTTCCATGTTTTACAGCTCGCGGTATAGATATTTCCATCTTTTTACAGATGGCCTTGTAGATATATCCATGTTTATACAGATAGCGGTGTAGATATTTCCATGTTTACAGATGGCGGTGTAGTTAGTTCCTTGTGTATGGAGATGGCGGTGTAGATATTTTCATGTTTATAGAGATGGCCGTGTAGATATTTCCATGTTTATACAGATATCGGTGTAGATAATTCCATGTTTACAGAGATAGCTTTCTAGATATTTCCATCTTTGCACAGATTGTCGTGTAGATATTTCCATCTTTACACTGATAGCACTGTAGATATTTTCATGTTTATACAGATGGCTGTGTAGATATTTCCATGTGTATACAGATGGTAGTGTAGATATTTCCATGTTTATAGAGATGGTGGTGTATTCATTTCCATGTTTATAGACATAGTGTTGTAGGTATTTCCATGTTCATACAGATGGCTGTGTAGGTATTTCCACGTGTATACTGATGGCAGTGTAGATATTTCCATGTTTATAGAGATGGTGGTGTAGACATTTCCATGTTTATGGAGATAGAGGGGTAGATATTTCCATGTTTATACAGATGGCTTTGTAGATATTTCCATGTGTATACAGATGGCGGTGTAGATATTTACATGTTTATAGAGATGTTGTTGTAAATATTTCTATGTTTATACAGATGACTGTGTAGATATTTGCATGTATATACAGATGGCGGTGTAGATATTTCCATGTTTATAGAGATAGCAGTGTAGATATTTCCATGTTTATACAGATTGCGCTGTGGATATTTACATGTTTATAGAGATAGCAGTGTAGATATTTCCATGTTTAGACAGATAGTGGTGTAGATATTTCCATCTTTGCACAGATTGTGGTGTAGATATTTCCATCTTTACCAGATAGCGCTGTAGATATGTCCAAGTTTACAAAGATATCTGAGTAGATATTTCCACATTTACACAGGTAGCGTTGTATATATTTCCATGTTTATACAGATAGCGGTGGAGATATTTCCAGGTTTATACAGATAGCGGTGTAGGTATTTCCACGTTAATACCGATAGCAGTGTAGATATTTCCATGTATATACAGATAGAGGTGTAGATATTTCCATGTTTATGCAGATAGTGGTGTAGATATTTCCATGTTTAAAGAGATGGCGGTATAGGTATTTCCATGTGTATAGAGATAGCAATGTAGATATTTCCATATTTATACAGATAGCGGTGAACATAATTCCATGTTTATACAAATAGCGGTGTTGGTATTTCCATGTTTATACAGATAGCGGTGTAGATATTTCCATGTTTATACAGTTCGCGGAATAGATATTTCCATTTTTTTACAGATGGCAGTGTAGATATATCCATGTTTATACAGATAGCGGTGTAGATATGTTCATCTTTGCACAGATTGTGGTGTAGATATTTCCATCTTTACACAGATAGCGATGTAGATATTTTCATGTTTATACAGATGGCTGTGTAGATATTTCCACGTGTAGACAGATGGTAGTGTGGATATTTCCATGTTTATAGAGATGGTGGTGTAGGCATTTCCATGTTTATAGAGATAGTGGTGTAGGTATTTCCATGTTTATACAGATGGCTGTGTAGATATTTCCATGTGTATACTGAAGGCAGTGTAGATATTTCCATGTTTATACAGATCCGTTGTAGATATTTCCAGGTTTATACAGATGGAAGTGTAGATATTTCCATGTTTATACAGATAGCGGTGTAGATATGTTCATCTTTGCACAGATTGTGGTGTAGATATTTCCATCTTTACACAGATAGTGGTGTAGATATTTTCACGTTTATACAGATGGCTGTGTAGGTATTTCCACGTGTAGACAGATGGTAGTGTGGATATTTCCATGTTTATAGAGATGGTGGTGTAGGCATTTCCATGTTTATAGAGATAGTGTTGTAGGTATTTCCATGTTTATACAGATGGCTGTGTAGATATTTCCATGTGTATACTGAAGGCAGTGTAGGTATTTCCATGTTTATAGAGATGGTGGTGTAGACATTTCCATGTTTGTACAGATACAGGTTTAGATATTTCCATGTTTATACACATGGCTGTGTAGATATTTCCATGTCTATAGAGATGGCGGTGTAGATATTTCCATATTTATAAAGACGGTGTTGTAGATATTTCCATGTTTATACAGATGACTGTGTAGATATTTGCATGTTTATACAGAGGACTGTGTAGGTATTCGCATGTTTATACAGATGGTGGTGTAGATATTTCCATGTTTATAGAGATAACGGTGTAGTTATTTCCATGTTTTTACAGAAAGCGGTGAAGGTATTTCCATGTTTATACAGATGGCGGTGTAGATATTTCCATATTTATACAGATAGCGGTTTAGATATTTCCATGTTTATACAGATCCGGTGTAGATATTTCCAGGTTTATACAGATGGCGGTGTAGATATTTCCATGTTTATACAGATAGCGGTGTAGATATGTCCATCTTTGCACAGATTGTGGTGTAGATATTTCCATCTTTACACAGATAGCGGTGTAGATATTTTCATGTTTATACAGATGGCTGTGTAGATATTTCCACGTGTAAACAGATGGTAGTGTGGATATTTCCATGTTTATAGAGAAGGTGGTGTAGGCATTTCCATGTTTATAGAGATAGTGGTGTAGATATTTCCATGTTTATACAAATGGCTGTGTAGATATTTCCATGTGTATACTGAAGGCAGTGTAGATATTTCCATGTTTATAGAGATGGTGGTGTAGACATTTCCATGCTTGTACAGATACAGGTTTAGATATTTCCATGTTTATACACATGGCTGTGTAGATATTTCCATGTCTATAGAGATGGCGTTGTAGATATTTCCATATTTATAAAGACGGTGTTGTAGATATTTCCATGTTTATACAGATGACTGTGTAGATATTTGCATGTTTATACAGATGGCGGTGTAGATATTTCCATGTTTATAGAGATAGCAGTGTCGGTATTTCCATTTTTATGCAGATAGCGGTGTACATATTTCCAAGTTTATAGAGATGGCGGTGTAGTTATTTCCATGTTTATGGAAATAGTGGTGTAGATATTTCCATGTTCATACAGATAGCGGTGTTGCTATTTTCATGTTTATACAGACAGCGGTGTAGATATTTCCATGTTTATACAGCTCGCACTGTAGATATTTCCATGTTTATACAGATAGTGTTGTAGATATTTCCATGTTTATACAGATAGCGGTGTAGATATTTCCGTGTATATAGAGATTGCTGTGTATATATTTCCATGTTTACGGAGATAGCTGTGTAGGTATTTCCATGTTTATAGACATATCTGTGTAGATATTTCCATGTTTATTGAGATGGTGGTGTAGATATTTCCATGTTTATACAGATGACTGTGTAGATATTTGCATGTTTATACAGATAGCGGTGTAGATATTTCCATGTTTACAGAGATATCGCTGTAGATATTTCAATTTTTGCACAAATTGCGGTTTAGATATTTCCATATTTACACAGATAGCAGTGTAGACATTTCCATGTTTATGTAGATAACGGTGTGGATATTTCCATGTTGATAGAGATAGCGGTGTAGATATTTCCAGGTTTACACAGATAGTGGTGTAGATATTTCCATCTTTGCACAGATTGTGGTGTAGATATTTCCATCTTTACCAGATAGCGCTGTAGATATTTCCACTTGTACACAAGTAGCGTTGTATATATTTCCATGTTTATACAGATAGCGGTGTAGATATTTCCATGTTTTTACAGATGGTGGTGTAGTTATTTCCATGTATATGGAGATGTCGGTGTAGTTATTTTCATGTTTATAGCGATGGCTGTGTAGATATTTCCGTGTTTATAGAGATTGCGGTGTAGATATTTCCATGTTTATACAGACAGCTGTGTAGGCATTTCCATGTTTATAGAGATAGCGGTGTACGTGTTTCCATGTTTATACAGACGGCTTTCTACATAATTCCATGTGTATACAGATGGCAGTGTAGTTATTTCCATGTTTATAGAGAGGGTGGTGTAGACATTTCCATGTTTATACAGAGTACTGTGTAGATATTTGCATGTTTATATAGATGGCGATGTAGATATTTCCATGTTTATAGACATAACGGTGTAGATGTTTCCATGTTTTTACAGAAAGCGTTGTAGTAATTTCCATGTTTACAGAGATTGCGGTGTAGATATTTCCATATTTATACAGATGGCGGTTTAGATATTTCCATGTTTATACAGATCCCAGTGTAGATATTTCCATGTTTATACAGATGGCGGTGTAGATATTTCCATGTTTATACAGACAGCGTTGTAGGTATTTCCATGTTTATACAGATATCGGTGAAGATATTTCCATGTTTACAGAGATAGCGGGGTAGATATTTCCATCTTTGCACAGATTGAGGTGTAGATATTTCCATCTTTACAGAGATAGCGGTGTAGATATTTTCATGTTTATACAGATGGCTGTGTAGATATTTCCATGTGTATACAGATGGTAGTGTAGATATTTCCATGTTTATAGAGATGGTGGTGTAGGCTTTTCCATGTTTATAGAGATTGTGTTGTAGGTATTTCCATGTTTATACAGATGGCTGTGTAGATATTTCCATGTGTATACTGATGGCAGTGAAGATATTTCCATGTTTATAGAGATGGTCGTGTAGACATTTCCATGATTATAGAGATAGAGGTGTAGATATTTCCATGTTTATACAGATGGCTGTGTAGATATTTCCATATGTATACAGATGGCGGTGTAGATATTTCCATGTTTATAGAGATGGTGTTGTAGATATTTCCATGTTTATACAGATGACTGTGTAGATATTTGCATGTTTATGCAGATGGCGGTGAAGATATTTCCATGTTTATAGAGATAGCAGTGTAGATATTTCCATGTTTATACAGATAGCGGTGTGGATATTTCCATGTTAATAGAGATAGCGGTGTAGATATTTCCATGTTTACACAGATAGTGGTGTAGATATTTCCATCTTTGCACAGATTTTGGTGTAGATATTTCCATCTTTACCAGATAGCGCTGTAGATATTTCCAACTTTAAAAAGATATCTGTGTAGACATTTGCACTTTTACACAGGTAGCGTTGTATATATTTCCATGTTTATACAGATAGTGGTGGTGATATTTCCAGGTTTATACAGATAGCGGTGTAGGTATTTCCACGTTTATGCAGATAGCGGTGCAGATATTTCCATGTTTATATAGATAGAGTTGTAGATATTTCCATGTTTATGCAGATAGTGGTGTAGATATTTCCATGTTTATAGAGATGGCGGTGTAGGTATTTCCATTTGTATAGAGATACCAATGTAGATATTTCCATGTTTATACAGATAGCGGTGTAGACATTTCAATGTTTATGGAGATGGCGGTGTAGATATATCCATGTTTATGCAGATAGCGGTGTAGATATTTCCATGTTTATAGAAATAGCGGTGGAGTTATTTCCATGTTTATAGAGATGGCGGTGTAGATATGTCCATGTTTATACAGATAGCGGTGGAGATATTTCCATGTTTACACAGATGGCGGTGGAGATATTTCCAGGTTTATACAGACGGCGGTGCAGATATTTCCATGCTGATACAGATAGCAGTGTAGATATTTCCATGTTTATACAAATGGCGGTGTAGGTATTTCCATGTTTATAGAGATAGCAGTGTAGATATTTCCATGTTTATTCAGATGGCTGTGTAGGTATTCCCATGTGTATACAGATGACAATGTGGATATTTCCATGTTACTACAGATATAGGTGTACATGTTTCCATGTTTATACAGATGACTGTGTAGGTATTTCCATGTTTATACAGATGGTGGTGTAGAGATTTCCATGTTTATTAGATAGCCATGTAGATGTTTCCATGTTTATACAGATAGCGGTGTAGATATTTCCAAGTTTATAGAGATAGTGGTGTAATTATATGCATATTTATACAGATAGCGGTGTAGATATTTCCGAGTTTATACATATCGCGGTGTAGATATTTCTATGTTTATACAGATAGCGGTGTAGATATTTCCATGTTTATTCAGATAGCGGTGTAGATATTACCATGTTTATACAGATAGCGGTGTAGATATTTCCATATTTATACAGATAGCATTGTATGTATTTCCATGTTTATAGAGATAGCAGTGTAGATATTTCCATGTTTATAGAGATGGCTGTGTAGATATTTCCATGTAAATACAGATGGCAGTGTAGATATTTCCATGTTTATACTGATAGTGGTGTTTGTATTTCCATGTTTATACAGATAGCGGTGTAGATGTTTCCATGTTTATTCCGCTCGCGGTGTTGATTTTTCCATCTTTATACTGATGGCAGTGTAGGTCTTTCCATGTTCATGCAGATAGCGGTGTAGATATTTCCATGTTTCTACAGATAGCGGTGTAGGTATTTCCATGTTTATAGAGATAGCGGTGTATGTATTTCCATGTGTATAGAGATAGCGGTGCAGATGTTTCCATGTTTATACTGATGGTTGTATAGATATGTCCAGGTGTATACAGAGGGCAGTGTAGATATTTCCACCTTTTCACAGATTGCGGTGCAGATATTTCCATCTTTAAACAGATAGCGGTGCAGATATTTCCATGTTTACACAGACAGCTGTGTAGATATTTCCATGTTTACACAGATAGCGTTGTAGATATTTCCATGTTTATACAGATAGCGGTGTAGATATTTCCATGTTTATGCAGATAGCGGTGTAGATGTTTCCATGTCTATACAGATCGCGGTGTAGATATTTCCATGTTTATACAGATAGTGGTGTAGATATTTCCATGTTTATAGAAGTAGCACTGTAGATATTCCATTGTTTCTACAGATAGTGGTGTAGGTATTTCCATGTTTATAGAGATAGCGGTGTAGATATATTGTTATTTATACAGATAGCGGTGTACATATTTCCAAGTTTATACAGATAGCGGTGTAGATATTTCCATGTTTATACAGACGGTTGTGTAGATATTTCCATGTGTATACTGATGGCAGTGTAGTTATTTCCATGTTTATACTGATGAAGGTGTAGGTATTTCCATGTTTATATAGATGACTGTGTATTTATTTCTATGTTTTTACAGACAGCGGTGTAGTTATTTCCATGTTTATACAGATAGCAGTGTGGCTATTTCCATGTTTATACAGATAGTGAAGTAGATATTTCCATGTTTATAGAGATGGCTCTGTACATATTTGAATGTTTATACAGACAGTGGTGTAGATATTTCCATGTTTATACAGATGACTGTGTAGGTATTTCCGTGTTTATACAGATGGCGGTGTAGATATTTCCATGTTTAGAGAGATAGCCATGTAGATATTTCCATGTTTATACAGATAGCTGTGTAGACATTTCCAAATTTATAGAGACAGCGGTGTAGATGTTTCCATGTTTATACAGATGGCTTCGTAGGTATTTCCATGTGTATAGAGATGACAGTGTAGATATTTCCATGTTTATACAGATGGAGGTGTAGATATTTCAATGTATATACAGATGACTGTGTAGATATTTCCATGTTTTTACAGATGGCAGTGTAGGTATTTCCGTGTTTATTCAGATAGCGATGTAGATATTTCCATGTTTCTACAGATGACTGTGTAGGTATTTCCAGGTTTATACAGATGGCTGTGTAGGTATTACCATGTTTATAGAGATAGCCATGTAGGTATTCCCATGTTTATACATATAGCGGTGTAGATATTTCCATGTTTATACAGATAGTGGTGTAGGTACTTCCATGTTTATAGAGATAGTGGTGTACATATATCCATATTTATACAGATAGCAGTGTAGATATTTCCAAGTTCATAGAGATAGCGGTGTAGATATTTCCATGTTTACACAGATGGCTGTGTAGATATTTCCATGTGTATACAGATGGCAGTGTAGATATTTCCATGTTTATACAGATGGAGGTGTATATATTTCCATGTTTATACAGATGGCGTTGTAGGTATTCCCATGTTAATACAGATAGCAGTGTGGCTATTTCCATGTTTCTACAGATAGCGATGTAGAGATTTCCGTGTTTATAGAGATGGCTGTGTAGATATTTTCATGTTTATACAGATGGCAGTGTAGATATTACCATGATTATACAGATAGTGGTGTAGATATTTCCATGTTTATACAGATTACTGTGTAGGTATTTCCATGTTTATACAGATGGCGGTGTAGATATTTCCATGTTTATACAGATAGCAGTGTAGACATTTCAATGTTTATGGAGATGGCGGTGTAGATATATCCATGTTTATGCAGATAGCGGTGTAGTTATTTCCATGTTTATAGAAATAGCGGTGGAGATATTTCCATGTTTACACAGATGGCGGTGGAGATATTTCCAGGTTTATACAGACGGCGGTGCAGATATTTCCATGTTGATACAGATAGCAGTGTAGATATTTCCATGTTTATACAGATGGCGGTGTAGGTATTTCCATGTTTATAGAGATAGCAGTGTAGATATTTCCATGTTTATTCAGATGGCTGTGTAGGTATTCCCATGTGTATACAGATGGCAGTGTGGATATTTCCATGTTACTACAGATGGAGGTGTACATGTTTCCATGTTTATACAGATGACTGTGTAGGTATTTCCATGTTTATACAGATGGTGGTGTAGAGATTTCCATGTTTATTAGATAGCCATGTAGATGTTTCCATGTTTATACAGATAGCGGTGTAGACATTTCCAAGTTTATAGAGATAGTGGTGTAATTATATCCATATTTATACAGATAGCGGTGTAGATATTTCCGAGTTTATACATATCGCCGTGTAGATATTTCTATGTTTATACAGATAGCGGCGTAGATATTTCCATGGTTATACAGATAGTGGTGTAGATATTTCCATGTTTATACAGATGACTGTGTAGGTATTTCCATGTTTATAGAGATGGCGGTGCAGATATTTCAAGGTTTACAGAGATAGCCATGTAGATATTTCCATGTTTATAGGGATAGCGGTGTAGACATTTCCAAGTTTATAGAGATAGCGGGGTATATATTTCTATATTTATAAAGATAGCGGTGTAGACAATTCCAAGTTTAAACAGATAGCGGTGTAGGTATTTGCATGTTTATACAGATTGTGGTGTAGATATTTCCATGTTTATAGAGATAGCCATGTAGATATTTCCATGTTTATAGAGATAGCGGTGTAGACATTTCAATGTTTACGGAGATGGCCTTGTAGATATATCCATGTTTATGCAGATAGCGGTGTAGATATTTCCATGTTTATAGAAATAGCGGTGGAGTTATTTCCATGTTTATAGAGATGGCGGTGTAGATATGTCCATGTTTATAGAGATAGCGGTGGAGATATTTCCATGTTTACACAGATGGCGGTGGAGATATTTCCAGGTTTATACAGACGGCTGTGCAGATATTTCCATGTTGATACAGATAGCAGTGTAGGTGTTTCCATGTTTATACAGATGGCGGTGTTGGTATTCCCATGTGTACACAGATGGCAGTGCGAATATTTCCATGTTAATACAGATGGAGTTGTAGATGTTTCCATGTTTATACAGATGACTGTGTAGGTATTTCCGTGTTTATACAGATGGTGGTGCAGATATTTCCATGTTTATTAGATAGCCATGTAGATGTTTCCATGTTTATACTGATAGCGGTGTGGACATTTCCAAGTTTATAGAGATAGTTGTGTAATTATATCGATATTTATACAGATAGCGGTGTAGATATTTCCGAGTTTATATATATCGCGGTGTAGATATTTCTATGTCTATACAGATAGCGGTGTAGATATTTCCATATTTATACAGATAGCGGTGTAGATATTTCCATGTTTATACAGATACCGGTGTAGGTATTTCCATGTTTATAGAGATAGCGGTGTAGATATTTCCATATTTATACAGATAGCATTGTAGATATTTCCATGTTTATACAGACAGCGGTGTAGATATTTCCATGTTTATACAGATAGAAGTGTAGTTACTTCCATGTTTATACAGATGACTGTGTATATAGTTACATGTTTATACAGATGGCGGTGTAGATTTTCCATGTTTATACAGATAGCGGTGTGACTATTTCCATGATTATACAGATGGCAGTGTAGATATTTCCCTGTTCATACCGATAGCGATGTAGATATTTCCATGTTTATACAGATTGTGGTGTGGCTACACGGATGGCCGTGTAGATATTTCCATGTGTAGTCAGATAGCGATGCAGATGTTTCCGTGTTTATACAGATAGCGGTGTAGATTCTTCCATATTTATTCAGATAGCGGTGGAGATATTTCCATGTTTATACAGATAGCGGTGTAGACATTTCCATGTTTGTACAGATTGCGGTGTAGTTATTTCCATGTTTAAACAGATGACTGTGTATATATTTCCATGTTTATTCAGTTGGCGGTGTAGATATTTCCCTGTTTATAAAGATAGCGGTGTAGATATTTCCATGTTTACAGAGATAGAGGTGTAGATATTTCCATATTTGCTCAGATAGCGGTGTACATATTTCCATGTTTACTCCGACAGCTGTGTAGATATTTCCATGTTTGCACAGATAGTGTTGTAGGTATTTCCATGTTTATACAGATTGCAGAGTATATATTTCCATTGTTAGAAAGATAGCCGTGTAGATCATTCCATGTTTATACAGATAGCGGTGGAGATATTTCCATGTTAATACAGATAGCGCTGTAGATATTTCCATGTTTATACAGATAGCGGTGAAGATATTTCCATGTTTATACAGATAGCGTTGTAGATATTTCCATGTTTACAGAGATAGCGGTGGAGATATTTCCATGTTTATACAGATAGCAGTGTAGATGTTTCCAAGTTTATACAGATAGCGTTGAAAATATTTCCATGTTTATGCAGATAGCAGTGTGGCTATTTCCATGTTTATACAGATGGCAGTGTATATATTTCCGTGTTTATACAGATGGAGATGTAGATATTTCCAAGTTTATACAGATGACTGTGTAGATATTTCCATGTTTTTACAGATGGCTGTGTAGATATTTCCATGTTTATACAGATATCAGTGTGGCTATTTCCAAGTTTATAGAGATAGCGGTGAAGATATTTCCGTGGTTATACACATGGCAGTGTGGATATTTCCATGTGTATACAGATGGCTGTGTAAATATTTCCATGTATATACAGATGGAGTTTTAGATATTTCCATGTTCATAAGGATGACTGTCTAGATATTTCCATGTTTTTACAGATGTCGGTGTGGATATTTCCATGTTGATAGAGATGACGGTGTGGATATTTCCAAGTTTATACATATAGCGGTGTAGATATTTTCATGTGTATAGAGATTGCGGTGTAGATATTTCCACATTTATACAGAGAGCGGTGTAGATATTTCCATGTTTATACAGATAGGGGTGTAGATATTTCCATGTTCATACAGATGACTGTGTAGATATTTCCATGTTTATACAGATGGCTGTGTAGATATTTCCATGTTTATACAGATGGCTGTGTAGATATTTCCATGTTTGTACAGATGACTGTGTAGATATTTCCAAGTTTATACAGATGATGTTGCAGGTTTTTCCATGTTTATAGAGATAACGGTGTAGATATTTCCATGTTTATACAGATATGGGGGTAGATATTTCCATCTATATAGAGATAGCGGTGTAGATATTTCCATCTTTATACAAATAGCGGTGAAGATATTTCCATGTTTATACAGATAATGATGTAGATATTTCCATGTTTATAGAGATTGCCTTGTAGATATTTCCAGGTTTATACAGATGACTTTGTAGAGATTTCCATGTTTTTACAGATGGCGGTATAGATATATCCATGTTTATAGAGATAGCGGTGTAGATATTTCCGTGTATATACTGATGGCAGTGTAGATATTTACATGTGTATACAGATGGCAGTGTAGACATTTTTAAGTTTGTATAGATGGTAGTGTAGGTATTTCCATGTTTATACAGAAGACTGTCTGGATATTTCCATGTTTATACAGATGGTGGAGTAGATATTTCCATATTTATACAGATAGTGGTGTACTTCCATGTTTATACAAATAGTGGTGTAGATATTTCCATGTGTATAGAGATAACAGTGTAGATATTTCCGTATTTGTACAGACAGTGGTGTAGATATTTCCATGTTTATACAGATATGGGTGTACATATTTCCATGTTTATACAGATGACTGAGTAGACATTTCCATGTTTATATTGATAGCGGTGTAGATATTTCCATGGTTATACAGATAGTGGTGTTGGTATTTCCATGCTTATACAGATAGCGTTATGGATATTTCCATGTATATACAGCTCACGGTGCAGATATTCCCATTTTATACAGATGGCAGTGTAGATATTTCCATATTTATGCAGATGGCTGTGTAGATATTTGCATGTGTATACAGTTTGCAGTGTAGGTATTTCCATGTTTATACAGATGGTGATGTAGATATTTCCATGTTTATACAGATGACTGTGTAGATATTTCCATGTTTTTACAGATGGTCGTGTAGATATTTCCATGTTTATAGGGACAGCAGTTTAGATATTTCCATATTTATACAGACAGAGGTGGAGAAATTTCCGTGTTTATACAGATAGCGGTGGAGATATTTCCATGTTTATAGCGATGGCGGTGTAGATATTTCCAAGTTTATACAGACAGCGTTGCAGATATTTCCATGTTTATACAGATGACTGTGTAGATATTTCCAAGTTTATACAGATGACGTTGTCGGTATTTCCATGTTTATAGAGATAATGATGTAGACATTTCCATGTTTATACAGATATGGTTGTAGATATTTCCATGTTTATAGAGATATCGGTGTAGTTATTTCCATCTTTATACAGATATCGGTGTTGATATTTCCATGTTTATACAGATGACTTTGTAGAGATTTCCATGTTTTTACAGATGGCGGTATAGATATTTCCCTGTTTATGGAAATAGCGGTGTAGATATTTCGAAGTTTATATAGATGGCGGTGTAGATAATTCCTTGTTTATGTAGATGGCGGTGTAGATATTTCCATGTTTATAGAGATGGCGGTTTATATATTTCCTTGTATATAGAGATAGCGTGTAGATATTTCCAAGTTTATAGACATAGCGGTGTAGGTATTTCCATGTTTATAGAGATAGCAGTGTAAATATTTCCATGTTTATACTGATAGCGGTGTAGATATTTCCATGTTTATACAGATAGCGGTGTTGGTTTTTCCATGCTTATACAGATAGCGGTGTAGATATTTCCATGTTTATACAGCTCTTGGTGTAGATATTTACATCTTTGTACAGATGGCCGTGTAGATATTTCCATGTTTATTCAGATAGCGGTGTAGATATTTCCATTTTTACACAGATGGTGGTGTTGATAGTTCCATGTTTATACAGCTAGCATTGTTGGTATTTCCATGTTTATACAGATACCGGTGTAGATATATCCATGTTTATACAGCTCCCATTGTAGATATTTCCACATTTATACAGATGGCGGTGTAGATATTTCCATGTTAATAGAGATGACGGTGTAGATATTTCCATGTTTATACAGATGGCGCTCTAGATAGCTCCATGTTTATGGAGATGGCAGTGTAGATATTTTCATGTTTATAGAGATGGCAGTGTATTCATTTCCATGTTTATAGAGATAGCGGTGTAGATATTTCCATGTTTATAGAGATGGCGGTGTACGTATTTCCATGTTTTTAGAGATAGCGGTGTAGATATTTCCATGTATATACTGATGGCTGTGTAGATATTTAAATGTGTACAGATGGCAGTATAGATATTTCCAATTTTATATAGATGGTGGTGTAGATATTTCCATGTTTATACAGATGACTGTGTAGATATTTCCATGTTTTTACCGATGGCTGTGTAGATATTTCCATGTTTATACAGATAGCAGTGTGGCAATTTCCATGTTAATACAGATAGCGATGTAGATATTTCCATGTTTATAGAGATGGCTGTGTAGATGTTTTCATCTTTATACAGATAGCAGTTTAGATATTCCCATGTTTATACAGATCATGGTGTAGATATTTCCAGGTTTTTACAGATAGCGTTGTAGATATTTCCATGTACATACAGATAGCGGAGTAGATATTTCCCTGTTTATACAGATCGCGGTGTAGATATTTCCATCTTTCTACAGATGGCAGTGGAGATATATCTTTGTTTATAGGGATGGCGTTGTAGATATTTCCATGTTTATAGAGATAGCAGTGTTGGAATTTCCATGTTTATAGAGATAGCGGTGTAAATATTTCCATGTTTATAGAGATAGCCATGTAGATATTTCCATGTTACAGATAGCGGTGTAGACATTTCCAAGTTTATGGAGATAGCGGTCTAGATATATCCATATTTTTACAGATTGCCTTGTAGATATTTCCAAGTTTATAGAAATAGCGGTGTAGATATTATCATGTTTATACAGATAGCGGTGTAGACATTTCCATGTTTTTAGAGATAGCTGTGTAGATATTTCCATATTTATACAGATAGCGGTGTTGATATTTCCATGTTTACAGATAGCGGTGTTGGTATTTCCATGCTTATACAGATAGAGGTCTGGATAATTCTATGTTTATACAACTCGCGGTGTAGGTATTTACATCTTTAAACAGATGGCAGTGCAGATATTTCCATGTTTATACAGATAGCGTTGTTGTTATTTCCATGTTAATACAGATAGCAGTGTAGATATTTCCAAGTTTATACAGCTCCCGGTGTAGATATTTCCATGTTTATAGAGATGTCGGTGTGGATATTTCCCTGTTAATACAGATGGCGGTGTAGATATTTCCATGTTTATACAGATGGCGCTCTAGATATCTCCATGTTTATGGAGATGGCAGTGTAGATATTTTCATGTTTATAGAGATGGCAGTGTAGATATTTCTATGTTTATAGAGATAGCGCTGTAGATATTTCCATGTTTATACACATAGCAGTGTAGTTATTTCCATGTATTTAGAGATAGCGGTGTAGATATTTCCATGTAAATACTGATGGCTGTGTAGATATTTACATTTGTATACAGATGGCAGTGTAGATATTTCCAAGTTTATACAGATGGCTGCGTAGATATTCCCATGTGAATACAGATGGCAGTGTAGATATTTCCATGTTTATACAGATGGTGGTGTAGATATTTCCATGTTTATACAGATGACTTTGTAGAGATTTCCATGTTTTTACAGATGGCGGTGTAGATATTTCCATGTTTATAGAGACAGCGGTGTAGATATTTCCATGTTTATAAAGATGGCGGTGTAGATATTTCCTTGTTTATGTAGATGGCGGTGTAGATATTCCCATGTTTATTGAGATAGCGGTTTATATACTTCCTTGTTTATGGAGATAGTGGTGTAGATATTTCCATGTTTACATAGATAGCTGTGTAGGTATTTCCATGTTTATACAGATAGTGGAGTAGTTATTTCCATGTTTATACAGCTCCTGCTGTAGATATTTCCATGTTTATACAGATGGCGGTGTAGATATTTTCATGTTAATACAGATGGCGGTGTAGATATTTCCACGTTTATACAGAAGGGGCTCTAGATAGCTCCATGTTTATGTAGATTGCACTGTAGAAATTTTCATGTTTATAGAGATGGCAGTGTATTCATTTCCATGTTTATAGAGATAGCGTTGTAGATATTTCCATGTTTATAGAGATGGCGGTGTAGGTATTTCCATGTTTTTAGAGATAGCGGTGTAGATATTTCCATGTATATACTGATGGCTGTGTAGATATTTAAATGTGTATACAGATGGCAGTATAGATATTTCCAATTTTATATAGATGGTGGTGTAGATATTTCCATGTTTATACAGATGACTGTGTAGATATTTCCATGTTTTTACCGATGGCGGTGTAGATATTTCCATGTTTATACAGATAGCATTGTGGCTATTTCCATGTTAATACAGATAGCGATGTAGATATTTCCATGTTTATAGAGATGGCTGTGTAGATGTTTTCATCTTTATACAGATAGCAGTTTAGATATTCCCATGTTTATACAGATCATGGTGTAGATATTTCCAGGTTTTTACAGATAGCGTTGTAGATATTTCCATGTACATACAGATAGCGGAGTAGATATTTCCCTGTTTATACAGATCGCGGTGTAGATATTTCCATCTTTCTACAGATGGCAGTGGAGATATTTCTATGTTTATAGGGATGACGTTGTAGATATTTCCATGTTTATAGAGATAGCAGTGTTGGAATTTCCATGTTTATAGAGATAGCGGTGTAAATATTTCCATGTTTATAGAGATAGCCATGTAGATATTTCCATGTTACAGATAGCAGTGTAGACATTTCCAAGTTTATGGAGATAGCGGTCTAGATATATCCATATTTTTACAGATTGCCTTGTAGATATTTCCAAGTTTATAGAAATAGCGGTGTAGATATTATCATGTTTATACAGATAGCGGTGTAGACATTTCCATGTTTTTAGAGATGGCTGTGTAGATATTTCCATATTTATAGAGATAGCGGTGTTGATATTTCCATGTTTATGCAGATCGCGGTGTAGATATTTCCATGTTTATACAGACAGAAGTGTAGTTATTTCCATTTTAATTCAGATGACTGTGTACATATTTCCCTGTTTATACAGATGGCGGTGCAGATATTTTCATGTTTATAGAGACAGTGTTGTAGATATTTCCATGTTTATATAGATAGCTGTGTAGACATTTCCATATTTATAGAGATAGCGCTGTAGATATTTCCATATTTATACAGATAGCCGTGTAGACATTTCCATGTTTATTCAGATGGCAGTGTAGCTATTTCCGTGTTTATAGAGATAGCGGTGTAGATATTTCCATGTTTACACAGATGGCTTTGTAGATATTTCCATGTGTATACAGATGGCAGTGTAGATATTTCAATGTTTATATAGATGGAGGTGTAGATATTTCCATGTTTATACAGATGACTGTGTAGATATTTCCATGTTTTTACAGATGGCGGTGTAGATATTTCCATGTTTATACAGATAGTGGTGTAGATATTTCCATGTTTATACAGATGGTTGTGTAGGAATTTCCAGGTGTATTCAGATGGCAGTGCAGATATTTCCATGTTTATGCAGATGGCAGTGCAGATATTTCCTTGTTTATGCAGATGGAGGTGTTGATATTTCCATGTTTATGCAGATGACTGTGTAGATATTTCCATGTTTATACAGATGGCAGTGTAGATATTTCCATATTTATACAGATAGTGGTATAGATATTTCCATGATTATACAGATGACTGTGCAGGTATTTCCAAGTTTATAAAGATCGCGGTTGAGATATTTCCATGTTTATAGAGATAGCCATGTAGATATTTCCATGTTTATACAGATAGCGGTGTAGACATTTCCAAGTTTGTAGAGATAGCGGTGTAGATATTTCCTTGTTTACACAGATGGCTTTGTAGGTATTTCCATGTGTATACAGATGACAGTGTAGATATTTCCATGTTTATACAGATGGAGGTGTAGATATTTCCATGTTTATACAGATGACTGTGTATATATTTCCATGTTTATACAGATGGCGTTGTAGGTATTCCCATGTTAATACAGATAGCAGTGTGGCTATTTCCATGTTTATACAGATAGCGATGTAGATATTCTCATTTTTATAGAGATGGATGTCTAGATATTTCCATGTATATACAGATGGCAGTGTAGATATTTCCACGTTTATACAGATAGTGTTGTAGATATTTCCATGTTTATACAGATGACTGTGTAGTTATTTCCATGTTTATACAGATGGCGTGATAGATATTACCATGTTTATAGAGATAGCCATGAAGTTATTTCCATGTTTATACAGATAGCGGTGTAGACATTTCCAAGTTTATCGAGATAGCGGTGTAGATATATCCATATGTATACAGATAGCAGTATACTTATTTCCAAGTGTATACCGATAGCGGTGTAGATATTCCCGGGTTTATACAGATAGCAGTGTAGATATTTCCATGTTTATACAGATAGTGGTGTAGGTTTTTCCATGTTTATAGTGATACCGGTGTATTTATATCCATGTTTATACAGATAGCAGTGTAGATATTTCCAAGTTTATACACATAGCGGTGTAGATATTTCCATGTTTATACAGATGGCTTTGTAGATATTTCCATGTGTATACAGATGGCAGTGTAGGTATTTCCATGTTTATGCAGATGGAGGTGTAGATATTTCCATGTTTGCAGAGATAGCCATGTAGATATTTCCATGTTTTACAGATAGCGGTGTAGACATTTCCATGCTTATAGAGATAGCGGTGTAGCTATTTCCATATTTATACAGATAGCGGTGTAGATATTTCCATGTTTATACAGATAGCAGTGTAGATATTTCCATGTTTATACAGATAGAAGTGTAGATATCTCCATGGTTATACAGTTTACTGTGTAGATATTTCCATGTTTATACAGATGGCGGTGTAGATATTTCCATGTTTATAGAGATAGCGATGTAGATATTTCCATGTTTATACGGATAGCTGTGTAGATATTTCCATTTTAATAGAGATAGTGATGTAGATATTTCCATATTGATACAGACAGTCGTGTAGATATTTCCATGTTTATTCAGATGGCGGTGTAGATATTTCCATGTTTATACAGATAGCGGTGTGGCTATTTCCATGTTTATACAGATGGCAGTGTAGAGATTTCCATGTTTATACAGACAGCGAAGTAGATATTTCCATGTTTATACAGACAGCGGTGTAGTTATTTCCATGTATTTAGAGATAGTGGTGTAGATATTTACATGTGTATACAGTTGGCAGTGTAGATATTTCCAAGTTTATACAGATGGCTGTGTAGATATTTCCATGTGAATACAGATGACAATGTAGATATTTCCATGTTTATACAGACGGTGGTGTAGATATTTCCATGTTTATACAGATGACTTTGTAGAGAATTCCATGGTTTTAAAGATGGCGGTGTAGATATTTCAATGTTTATAGAGATAGCGGTGTAGATATTTCCATGTTTATAAAGATGGCGGTGTAGATATTTTCTTGTTTATGTAGACGGCGGTGTAGATATATCCATGTTTATAGAGATGGCCGTTTATGTACTTTCTTGTTTATAGAGATAGTGGTAAAGATATTTCCATGTTTATAGAGATAGCGGTGTAGGTATTTCCATGTTTATAGAGATAGCGGTGTAAATATTTCCATGTTTATACTAATAGTGGTGTAGATATTTCCATGTTTATACAGATAGCAGTGTTGGTATTTCCATGCTTATACAGATAGCGGTGTAGATATTTCCATGTTTATACAGCTCGCGGTGTAGATATTTACATCTTCTTACAGATGGCAGTGTAGATATTTCCATGTTTATATAGATAGCGGTGTAGATATTTCCATTTTTACACAGATGGTGGTGTAGATTTTTCCATGTTTATACAGATAGCGTTGTTGGTATTTCCATGTTTATACAGATAGCGGAGTAGGTTTTTCCATGTTTATACAGCTCCCGGTGTAGATATTTCCATGTTTATACAGATGGCGGTGTAGATATTTCCATGTTAATAGAGATGACGGTGTAGATATTTCCATGTTTATACAGATGGCGCTCTAGATAGCTCCATGTTTATGGAGATGGCAGTGTAGATATTTTCATGTTTATAGAGATGGCAGTGTATTCATTTCCATGTTTATAGAGGTAGCGGTGTAGATATTTCCATGTTTATAGAGATGGCGGTGTACGTATTTCCATGTTTATAGAGATAGCGGTGTAGATATTTCCATTTATATACTGATGGCTGTGTAGATATTTAAATGTGTATACAGATGGCAGTATAGATATTTCCAATTTTATATAGATGGTGGTGCAGATATTTCCATGTTTATACAGATGACTGTGTAGATATTTCCATGTTTTTACCGATGGCGGTGTAGATATTTCCATGTTTATACAGATAGCAGTGTGGCAATTTCCATGTTAATACAGATAGCGATGTAGATATTTCCATGTTTATAGAGATGGCTGTGTAGATGTTTTCATCTTTATACAGATAGCAGTTTAGATATTCCCATGTTTATACAGATCATGGTGTAGATATTTCCAGGTTTTTACAGATAGCGTTGTAGATATTTCCATGTACATACAGATAGCGGAGTAGATATTTCCCTGTTTATACAGATCGCGGTGTAAATATTTCCATCTTTCTACAGATGGCAGTGGAGATATTTCTATGTTTATAGGGATGGCGTTGTAGATATTTCCATGTTTATAGAGATAGCAGTGTTGGAATTTCCATGTTTATAGAGATAGCGGTGTAAATATTTCCATGTTTATAGAGATAGCCATGTAGATATTTCCATGTTACAGATAGCGGTGTAGACATTTCCAAGTTTATGGAGATAGCGGTCTAGATATATCCATATTTTTACAGATTGCCTTGTAGATATTTCCAAGTTTATAGAAATAGCGGTGTAGATATTATCATGTTTATACAGATAGCGGTGTAGACATTTCCATGTTTTTAGAGATAGCTGTGTAGATATTTCCATATTTATACAGATAGCGGTGTTGGTATTTCCATGTTTACAGATAGCGGTGTTGGTATTTCCATGCTTATACAGATAGAGGTCTGGATATTTCTATGTTTATACAACTCGCGGTGTAGGTATTTACATCTTTAAACAGATGGCAGTGCAGATATTTCCATGTTTATACAGATAGCGTTGTTGTTATTTCCATGTTAATACAGATAGCAGTGTAGATATTTCCAAGTTTATACAGCTCCCGGTGTAGATATTTCCATGTTTATAGAGATGTCGGTGTGGATATTTCCCTGTTAATACAGATGGCGGTGTAGATATTTCCATGTTTACACAGATGGCGCTCTAGATATCTCCATGTTTATGGAGATGGCAGTGTAGATATTTTCATGTTTATAGAGATGGCAGTGTAGATATTTCTATGTTTATAGAGATAGCGCTGTAGATATTTCCATGTTTATACCCATAGCAGTGTAGATATTTCCATGTATTTAGAGATAGCGGTGTAGATATTTCCATGTAAATACTGATGGCTGTGTAGATATTTACATTTGTATACAGATGGCAGTGTAGATATTTCCAAGTTTATACAGATGGCTGCGTAGATATTCCCATGTGAATACAGATGGCAGTGTAGATATTTCCATGTTTATACAGATGGTGGTGTAGATATTTCCATGTTTATACAGATGACTTTGTAGAGATTTCCATGTTTTTACAGATGGCGGTGTAGATATTTCCATGTTTATAGAGACAGCGGTGTAGATATTTCCATGTTTATAAAGATGGCGGTGTAGATATTCCCATGTTTATTGAGATAGCGGTTTATATACTTCCTTGTTTATGGAGATAGTGGTGTAGATATTTCCATTTTTATAGAGATAGCGGTGTAGGTATTTCCATGTTTATACAGATAGTGGAGTAGTTATTTCCATGTTTATACAGCTCCTCCTGTAGATATTTCCATGTTTATACAGATGGCGGTGTAGATATTTTCATGTTAATACAGATGGCGATGTAGATATTTCCACGTTTATACAGAAGGGGCTCTAGATAGCTCCATGTTTATGTAGATGGCACTGTAGTAATTTTCATGTTTATAGAGATGGCAGTGTATTCATTTCCATGTTTATAGAGATAGCGTTGTAGATATTTCCATGTTTATAGAGATGGCGGTGTTGGTATTTCCATGTTTTCACAGATGACTGTATAGGTATTTCCATGTTTATACAGATGGCGGTGTAGATATTTCCATGTTTATACAGATAACTTTGTAAGAATTTCCATGTTTATACAAATGGCGGTGTAGATATTTCCATGTGTATAGAGATAGCAGTGGAGATATTTCCATGTTTATACAGATAGCGGTGTAGATATTTCCATTTTTATACAGATAGTGGTGTAGATATTTCCATGTTTGCACAGATGGCGGTGTTGATATTTCCATCTATACACAGATGACCGTGTAGACATTTCCATGTTTATACAGATGGCGGCGCAGATATATCCATGGATATGTAGATGGCGGTGTAGATATTTCTATGTTTATACAGATTGCGGTGTAGTTATTTCCATGTTTATATAGATAGCGGTGTAGTTATTTCCATGTATATACACAGGGCTGTGTAGATATTTCCATCTTTACACAGATGGCGGTGTAGATATTTCCATGTTTATACAGGGAACTTTGTAAGTATTTCCATGTTTATACAGATGGCGTTGTAGATATTTCGATGTTTATAGAGATAGCAGTGGAGATATTTCCATGTTTATACAGATAGCGGTGTAGGTATTTCCATGTTTATTCTGATCGTGGTGTAGATATTTCCATGTTTATAGAGATGGCGGTGTAGATATTTCCATGTTCATAGAGATAGCGGTGTTGATTTTTCCATGTTTATAGAGACAGCGGTGTGGATATTTCCATGCTTATATAGATAGGGGTGTAGATATTTCCATGTTTATAGAGATAGCGTTGTAGATATTTCCATGTTTGTACAGATCACGGTGTAGATATTTCCTTGTTTATACTAATAGCGGTGTAGTTATTTCCATGTTTATACAGATAGCGTTGTAGATATTTCCATGTATATACAGATGGCTGTGTAGATGTTTCCATGTTTATACAGATGGCTGTGTAGATATTTCCATGTTTATACAGATGACTTTGTAGGTATTTGCATGTTTATACAGATGGCGGTGTAGATTTTCCATGTTTATAGTGATAGCTGTGTAGATATTTCCATGTTTATACAGATAGCGGTGTTGATATTTCCATGTTTATACAGATCGCGGTATAGATATTTCCATGTTTATACAGATCGTGGTGTAGATATTTCCATGTTTATAGAGATAGCGATGTAGATATTTCCATGTTTTTACAGCTATCGGTGTAGATATTTCCATGTTTACACAGATTGCGGTGCAGATATTTCCATCTTTCTACAGATGGCATTGTAGATATTTCCATGTTTATACAAATGGTGGTGTAGATATTTCCATGTTTATATAGATGGTGGTGTAGCTATTACCATGTTTATACAGATGGCGCTGTTGATGTTTCCATCGAAACACAGATTGCCGTGTAGGTATTTCCATGTGTATACAGATGGCATTGAAGATATTTCCATGTTTATACAGATCGTGGTGTAGATATTTCCATGTTTATAGAGATAGCGATGTAGATATTTCCATGTTTTTACAGCTAGCGGTGTATATATTTCCATGTTTATACAGATCATGGTGTAGGTATTTCCATGTTTATACAGATACCAGTGTAGATATTTCCATTTTTATACAGACCGCAGTGTAGATATTTCCATGTTTATAGAGATAGCAGTGTAGATATTTCCATGTTTGTACAGATGGCGCTGTTGATGTTTCCATCGAAACACAGATTGCCGTGTAGGTATTTCCATGTGTATACAGACGGCATTGAAGATATTTCCATGTTTATACTGATGGTGGTGTAGATATTTCCATGTTTACACAGATGACTGTATAGGCATTTCCATGTTTATACAGATGGCGGTGTTGATATTTCCATGTTTATATAGATGGCGGTTTAGATATTTCCATGTTTATGTAGATGGTGGTGCAGATATTACCATGTTTATACAGATAGCGGTGTAGATATTTCCATGTATATACAGAACGTGGTGAAGATATTTCCATATTTATACAGATCGCGGTGTGGCTATTTCCATGTTTATACAGACCGCGGTGTAGATATTTCCATGTTTATACAGATAGCGGTGTAGATATTTCCATGTTTATAGAGATAGCGGTGAAGGTTTTTCCATGTTTATAGACATAGCGGTGTACATATTTCCATGATTTATATAGATGGCGTTGTAGATATTTCCAAGTTTATACCGATAGCGGTGTTGGTATTTCCACGTTTATACAGATAGCTATGTAGATATTTCCATGTTTATACAGCTCGCGGTGCAGATATTTATATCTTTATACAGATGGCATTGTAGATATTTCCTTGTTCACACAGATGGCGGTGTAGATGTTTCCATGTTTATACAGATGGCGGAGTAGTTAGTTCCATATTTATGGAGATGGCAGTGTAGATATTTTCATGTTTATAGAGATGGCGGTGTAGATATTTCCATGTTTATAGAGATAGCATTGTAGATATTTACATGCTTATACAGATTGCTGTTTAGATATTTCCATGTGTATACAGATGGCATTGTAGATATTTCCATGTTTATACAGATGACTGTATAGGTATTTCCATGTTTTTACAGATGGCAGTGCAGATATTTCCATGTTTATAGAGATAGCGGTGTAGATATTTCTATGTTTCTACAGATGGCGGTGTTGATATTTCCATCTATACACAGATGACCGTGAAGATATACCCATGTTTATACAGATGGCGGCGCAGATATTTCCATGGATATGTAAATGGTGGTGTAGATATTTCCATGTTTATACAGATAGCGGTGTAGTTAATTCCATGTTTATATAGATAGCGGTGTAGATATTTCCATGTATATACACATGGCTGTGTAGATATTTCCATGTTTATACAGCTGGCGGTGTAGATATTTCCATGTTTATACAGATAACTTTGTAAGTATTTCCATGTTTATACAGATGGCGGTGTAGATATTTCGATGTTTATAGAGATAGCAGTGGAGATATTTCCAGGTTTATACAGATAGCGGTGTAGATATTTCCATGTTTATACAGATAGTGGTGTAGATATTTTCATGTTTATAGAGATGGCGGTGTAGATATTTCCATGTTCATAGAGATAGCAGTGTTGATTTTTCCATGTTTACAGAGATAGCGGTGTGGATATTTCCATGTTTATACAGACAGGGGTGTAGATATTTCCATGTTTATAGAGATGGCGGTGTAGATATTTCCATGTTTATAGAGATAGCAGTGTAGATATTTACATGCTTATACAGATGGCTGTTTAGATATTTCCATGTGTATACAGATCGCATTGTAGATATTTCCATGTTTATACAGATGACTGTATAGATATTTCCATGTTTTTACAGATGGCAGTGCAGATATTTCCATGTTTATAGAGATAGCGGTGTAGATATTTCTATGTTTCTACAGATGGCGGTGTTGATATTTCCATCTATACACAGATGACCGTGTAGATATACCCATGTTTATACAGATGGCGGCACAGATATTTCCATGGATATGTAGATGGTGGTGTAGATATTTCCATGTTTATACAGATAGCGGTGTAGTTATTTCCATGTTTATATAGATAGCGGTGTAGATATTTCCATGTATATACCCATGGCTGTGTAGATATTTCCATGTTTATACAGATGGCGGTGTAGATATTTCCATGTTTATACAGATAACTTTGTAAGTATTTCCATGTTTATACAGATGGCTGTGTAGATATTTCGATGTTTATAGAGATAGCAGTGGAGATATTTCCAGGTTTATACAGATAGCGGTGTAGATATTTCCATGTTTATACAGATAGTGGTGTAGATATTTTCATGTTTATAGAGATGGCGGTGTAGATATTTCCATGTTCATAGAGATAGCAGTGTTGATTTTTCCATGTTTACAGAGATAGCGGTGTGGATATTTCCATGTTTATACAGACAGGGGTGTAGATATTTCCATGTTTATAGAGATGGCGGTGCAGATATTTCCATGTTTATACAGATCACGGTGTAGATATTTGCTTGTTTATACAAATAGCATTGTAGTTATTTCCATGTTTATAGAGATAGCGGTGTAGATATTTCCATGTATATACAGATGGCTGTGTAGATATTTCCATGTATATACAGATGGCTGTGTAGATATTTCCAAGTTTATACAGATGACTTTGTAGGTATTTCCATGTTTATACAGATGGCGGTGTAGGTATTTCCATGTTTATAGAGATAGCTGTGTCGATATTTCCAAGTTTCTACAGATAGCGGTGTAGATATTTCCATGTTTATACAGATCGCGGTGTAGATATTTCCATGTTTATAGAGATAGCGGTGTAGATATTTCCATGTTTACACAGATTGCGGGCTAGATATTTCCACCTTTCTACAGATGGCATTGTAGTTATTTCTGTGTTTATATAGATGGCGGTGTAGATATTTCCATGTTTATATAGATGGTGGTGTAGATATTACCATGTTTATACAGATAGCGGTGTAGATATTTCCTTGTTTATACAAATAGCCGTGTAGTTATTTCCATGTTTATACAGATAGCGGTGTAGATATTTCCATGTATATACAGATGGCTGTGTAGATATTTCCATGATTATACAGATGGCTGTGTAGATATTTCCATGTTTATACAGATGACTATGTAGGTATTTCCATGTTTATACAGATGGCGGTGTAGATATTTCCATGTTCATAGAGATATCTGTGTAGATATTTCCATGTTTATACAGAGAGGGGTGTAGATATTTCCATGTTTATACAGATCGCGGTGTAGATATTTCCATGTTTATACAGACCGCAGTGTAGATATTTCCATGTTTATACTGATAGCGGTGTAGGTATTTCCATGTTTTTACAGATAGCGGTGTAGATATTTCCATGTTTACACAGATTGCGGTGTAGATATTTCCATCTTTCTACAGACGGCTTTGTAGATATTCCCATGTTTATACAGATAGCGGTGTAGTTATTTCCATGTTTACACAGATGGTGGTGTAGATATTTTCGTGTTTATACACATGACAGGGTAGAGACTTCCATCTTTATGGAGATGGCAGTGTACATATTTTCATGTTTATAGAGATGGCGGTGTAGATATTTCCATATTTATAGAGATAGCGGTGTACATATTTCCATCTTTCTACAGATGGCAGTGTAGATATTTCCATGTTTATACAGATGGTCATGTAGATATTTCCATATTTATACAGATGTCTGTGTAGATATTTCCATGTGTATACAGATGGTATTGTAGGTATTTCCATGTTTATACAGTTGGTGGTGTAGATATTTCCATGTTTCTTCAGATGACTGTGTAGATATTTCCATGTTTTTAGAGATGGCAGTGTAGATATTTCAATGTTTATAGAGATGGCGCTGTAGATATTTCCATGTTTAAACAGATAACAGTGGAGATATTTCCATGTTTATACAGAGAGCAGTGGAGATATTTCCATGTTTATACACATAGCGGTGTACATATTTTCATGTTTATAGAGATAGTGGTGTAGGTATTTTCATGTTTATACACATAGCGGTGCAGATATTTCCATGTTTACACAGATGCCTATGCAGTTATTTCCAAATTTATACAGAGGCCTGTGTAGATATTTCCATGTTTATACAGATGGCAGTGTAGTTGTTTCCATGTTCCTACACGTGACTGTGTTGGTATTTCCATGTTTATACAGATGGCTTTGTAGATATTTCCATGTTTAAACAGATAGCGGTGCAGATATTTCCATGTTGATACAGATAGCGGTGTATATATTTCCATATTTATACATATCGTGGTGTAGATATTTCCATGTTTACAGAGATACCGGTGAAGATATTTCCATGTTTATACAGACCGCAGTGTAGATATTTCCATGTTTATAGAGATAGCAGTGTAGATATTACCACGTTTGTACAGATGGCGGTGTTGATATTTCCATCTGTACACAGATGACTGTGTAGTTATTTCCATGTCTATAGAGATGACGGCACAGATATTTCTATGGATATGTAGATGGCGGTGTAGATATTTCCATGTATGTAGAGATAGCGGTGTAGTTATTTCCATGTTTATATAGGGAGCGGTGTAGATTTTCCCATGTATGTACACATGGCTGTGTAGATATTTCCATGTTTATACAGATGGTGGTGTAGATATTTCCATGTTTATACAGATAACTTTGTAAGTATTTCCATGTTTATACAGATGGCAGTGTAGATATTTCGATGTTTATAGAGATAGCAGTGGAGATATTTCCATGTTTTTACAAATAGCCGTGTAGTTATTTCCATGTTTATATATATATCGTTGTAGATATTTCCATGTATATACACATGGCTGTTTAGATATTTCCATGTTTATACAGATGGCGGTGTAGTTATTTCCATGTTTATAAAGATAACTTTTTAAGTATTTCCATATTTATACAGATGGCGGTGTAGATATTTTGATGTTTATAGAGATAGCAGTGGAGATATTTCCATGTTTATGCAGATAGCGGTGTAGATATTTCCATGTTTATAGAGATGGCGGTGTAGATACTTCCATGTTCATAGAGATAGCGGTGTTGATTTTTCCGTGTTTATAGAGATAGCGGTGTGGATATTTCCATGTTTATACAGATAGGGGTTTAGATATTTCCATGTTTATAGAGATAGCGTTGTAGATATTTCCATGTTTATATAGATCACGGTGTAGATATTTCCATGTTTATACAGATCCCGGTGTTGATATTACCATGTTTATAGGGATAGCCGTGCAAATATTTCCACATTTATACAGATAGCGGTGTAGTTATTAGCACGTTTATACAGATAGCGGTGTAGATATTTCCATGTATAAACAGATGTCTGTGTATATATTTCCATGTTTAAACAGATAGCGGTGTAGATATTTGCTTGTTTATACAAATAGCGGTGTAGTTATTTCCATGTTTATACAGATAGCGGTGTAGATATTTCCATGTATTTACAAATGGCTGTGCAGATATTTCCATGATTGTACAGATGGCGGTGTTGATATTTCCATCTATACACTGATGACCGTGTAGATATTTCCATGTTTATACAGATGGCGGCGCAGATATTTCCATGGATATGTAGATGGCGGTGTAGATATTTCCATGTTTACACAGATAGCATTGTAGATATTTCCATGTTTATACAGATAGCGATGTAGATATTTCCATGTTTATAGAGATAGCGGTGTGGATATTTCCATGTTCATACAGATAGGGGTGTAGATATTTCCATGTTTATACAGATGGCAGCACAGATATTTCTAAGGTTATGTAGATGGCGGTGTAGATATTTCCATGTTTATACAGATAGCGGTGTAGTTATTTCCATGTTTATATAGATAGCGGTGTAGATATTTCCATGTATATACACATGGCTGTGTAGATATTTCCATGTTTATACAGATGGCGGTGTAGATATTTCCATGTTTGTACAGATAACTTTGTAAGTATTTTCATGTTTATACAGATGGCGGTGTAGATATTTCGATGTTTATAGAGATAGCAGTGGAGATATTTCCATGTTTATACAGATAGCGGTGTAGATATTTCCCTGTTTATACTGATCGCGTTGTAGATATTTCCATGTTTATAGAGTTGGCGGTGTAGATATTTCCATGTTCACAGCGATAGCGGTGTTGATTTTTCCATGTTTATAGATATAGCGGTGCAGATATTTCCATTTTTATACAGATCACGGTGTAGATATTTCCTTGTATATACAAATAGCAATGTAGTTATTTGCATGTTTATACAGATACCGATGTAGATATTTCCATGTATATACAGATGGCTGTGTAGATATTTCCATGTTTATACAGATGGCTGTGTAGATATTTCCATGTTTATACAGATGACATTGTAGGTATTTCCATGTTTATACAGATGGCGGTGTAGATATTTCCATGTTTGTAGAGATAGCTCTGTAGATATTTCCATGTGTATACAGATAGCGGTGTAGGTAATTCCATGTTTATACAGATCACGGTGTAGATATTTCCATGTTTATACAGATCGCGGTGTTGATATTTGCATGTTTACACAGATAGTGGTGTAGATATTTCCATGTTTTTACAGATATCGTTGTAGATAATTCCATGTTTACACAGATTGCGGTGTAGATATTTCCATCTTTCTACAGATGGCGTTGTAGTTATTTCCATGTTTATATAGATGGTGGTGTAGATATTACCATGTTTATACAGATAGCTGTGTAGATATTTCCTTGTTTATACAGATCGTGGTGAACATATTTCCATGTTTATAGAGATCGCGGTGTAGATATTTCCATGTTTATACAGATCGCGGTGTAGATATTTCCGTGTTTATACAGATAGCAGTGTAGATATTTCCATGTTTATACAGTTGGCAGTGTAGATATTTCCATGTTTTTACAGATGGCAGTGTAGATATTTCAATGTTTATAGAGATGGCGCTGTAGATATTTCCATGTTTATACAGATAACGGTGGAGATATTTCCATGTTTATACAGAGAGCAGTGGAGATATTTCCATGTTTATACACATAGCGGTGTACATATTTCCATGTTTATAGAGACAGCGGTGTAGTTATTTCCATTTTTATACAGATAGCAGTGCAGATATTTCCATGTTTACACAGATGCCTATGCAGATATTTCCATATTTATACAGAGGGCTTTGAAGATATTTCTATGTTTATACAGATGGCAGTGTAGATATTTAAATGTTCCTACACATGACTGTGTAGGTATTTCCATGTTTATACAGATGTCTTTGTAGATATTTCCATGTTTATAAAGATAGAGGTGCCGATATTTCCATGTTTATACAGATAGCGGTGTAAATATTTCCATGTTTATACAAGTCACGGTGTAGATATTTCCTTGTTTAAACAAGTAGCGGTGTAGTTATTTCCATGTTTATACAGATAGCGGCGTAGATATTTCCATGTATATAAAGACGGCTATGTAGATATTTCCATGTTCATACAGATGACTTTGTAGGTATTTCCATGTTTATACAGATGGCGGTGTAGATATTTCCATGTTTATAGAGATAGCTGTGTAGATATTTCCATGTTTATACAGATAGCGGTGTAGATATTTCCAAGTTTATGCAAATCGCGGTGTAGATATTTCCATGTTTATAAAGATCGCGGTGTAGATATTTCCATCTTCATACAGATAGCAGTGTAGTTATTTCCATGTTTTTCCAGATATCGGTGTAGATATTTCCATGTTTACACAGATTGCGGTGTAGATATTTCCATCTTTCTACAGATGGCATTGTAGATATTTCCATGTTTATACAGATAGCGGTGTAGATATTTCCATGTTTATACAGATAGCGCTGTAGTTATTTCCATGTTTACACAGATTGCGGTGTAGATATTTCCATCTTTCTACAGATGGCATTGTAGATATTTCCATGTTTATACAGACGGTGGTGTATATATTTCCATGTTAATACAGATGACTGTATAAGTATTTCCATGTTTATACAGATGGCGGTGTAGATATTTCCATATTTACACAGATAACGGTGTAGAAATTTCCATGTTTATACAGATAGCGGTGTAAATATTTCCATGTTTATACAGATCACGGTGTAGATATTTCCATGTTTATACAGATGCCGGTGCAGATATTTCTATGGATATGTAGATTGTGGTGTAGATATTTCCATGTATATACAGATAGCACTGTACTTATTTCCATGTTTATATAGACAGCGGTGTAGACATTTCCATGTATGTACAAATGGCTGTGTAGATATTTCCATGTTTATACAGATGGCGGTGTAGATATTTCCATGTTTATACAGATAACTTTGTAAGTATTTCCATGTTTATACAGATGGCGGTGTAGATATTTCAATGTTTATAGAGATAGCAGTGGAGTTATTTCCATGTTTATACAGATAGCGGTGTAGTTAATTCCAAGTTTATATAGATAGCGGTGTAGATGTTTCCATGTATATACAGATGGCGGTGAAGATATTTCCATATTTATACAGATGTCTGTGTAGATATTTCCATGTTTATATAGATGGTGGTGTAGATATTACCATGTTTATACAGATAGCGGTGTAGATATTTCCATGTTTATACAGATCGTGGTGAAGATATTTCCATGTTTATACAGATCACAGTGTAGATATTTCCATGTTTATACACATAGCGATGTAGATATTTCCATGTTTCTACAGATAGCGGTGTAGATATTTCCATGTTTATAGAGATAGCGGTGTAGGTATTTCCATTTTATAGACATAGCGGTGTAGATATTTCCATGTTTTTATAGATGGCTTTGTAGATATTTCCATGTTTATACCGATAGCAGTGTTGGTATTTCCACGTTTTTACAGATAGCGATGTAGATATTTCCATGTTTATACAGCTCGCTGTGCAGATATTTATATCTATATACAGATGGCATTGTAGATATTTCCTTATTCACACAGATGGCGGTGAAGATGTTTCCATGTTTATACAGATGACGGGGTGGTTAATTCCATGATTATGGAGATGGCAGTGTAGATATTTTCATGTTTATGGAGATGGCAGTGTAGACATTTTCATGTTTATGGAGATGGCGGTGTAGGTATTTCCGTGTTTATAGAGATAGCAGTGTAGATATTTACATGTTTATACAGATGGCTGTGTAGATATTTCCATGTGTATACAGATGGCATTGTAGATATTTCCATGTTTATGCAGATGACTGTATAGGTATTTCCATGTTTTTACAGATGGCAGTGCAGATATTTCCATGTTTATAGAGATAGCGGTGTAGATATTTCCATGTTTGTAGAGATGGCGGTACTGATATTTCCATCTATACACAGATGGCCGTGTAGATATTTCCATGTTAATACAGATGGCGGCGTAGTTATTTCCATGGACATGCAGATGGCGGTGTAGATATTTCCATGTTTATACAGATAGCGTTGTAGATATTTCCATGTTTACACAGATGGTGGTGTAGATATTTCCGTGTTTATACACATGGCGGAGTAGATACTTCCATCTTTATGGAGATGGCAGTGTAGATATTTTCATGTTTATAGAGATGGCGGTGTAGATATTTCCATATTTATAGAGATAGCGGTGTAGATATTTCCATCTTTCTACAGATGGCAGTGTAGATATTTCCATGTTTATACAGATGGCGGTGTAGATATTTCCATATTTATACAGATGTCTGTGTAGATATTTCCAGGTGTATACAGATGGAATTGTAGGTATTTCCATGTTTATACAGATGGTGGTGTAGGTATTTCCATGTTTATTCAGATGTCTGTGTAGATGTTTCCATGTTTTTACAGATGGCAGTGTGGATATTTCAAAGTTTATAGAGATGGCGCTGTAGATATTTCCATGTTTATACAGACCGCAGTGTAGATATTCCCATGTTTATAGAGATAGCATTGTTCATATTTCCATGTTTGTACAGATGGCGGTGTTGATGTTTCCATCTATACACAGATTGCCGTGTAGGTATTTCCATGTGTATACAGATGGCATTGTAGATATTTCCATGTTTATACAGATGGCGGTGTAGATATTTCCATGTTTATAGAGATAGCGGAGTAGATATTTCCATTATTATACAGATAACGGTCTAGAAATTTCCATGTTTATACAGATAGCGGTGTAAATATTTCCATGTTTATACAAGTCACGGTGTAGATATTTCCTTGTTTATACAAATAGCGGTGTAGTTATTTCCATGTGTATACAGATAGCGGCGTAGAAATTTCCATGTATATACAGATGGCTGTGTAGATATTTCCATGTTTACACAGATGGCTTTTTAGATATTTCCATGTTTATACAGATGACTTTGTAGGAATTTCCACGTTTATACAGATGGCGGTGTAGATATTTCCAGGTTTATAGAAATAGCTGTGTAGATATTTCCATGTTTGTACAGAAAGCGGTGTAGATATTTCCATGTTTATACAGATCACGGTGTAGATATTTCCATGTTTATAGAGATCGCGGTGTAGATATTTCCATGTTTATACAGATAGCGGTGTAGATATTTCCATGTTTTTCCAGATATCGGTGTAGATATTTCCATGTTTACACAGATAGCGGTGTAGATATTTCCATCTTTCTACAGATGGCATTGTAGATATTTCCTTATTCACCCAGATGGCGGTGTAGATGTTTCCATGTTTATACAGTTGGCGGAGTAGTTAGTTCCATGTTTATGGAGAGGGCAGTGTAGATATTTTCATGTTTATAGAGATGGCTGTGTAGATATTTCCATGTTTATAGAGATAGCAGTGTAGATATTTACATGTTTATACAGATGGCTGTGTAGATATTTCCATGTGAATACAGATGGCATTGTAGATATTTCCATGTTTATGCAGATGACTGTATAGGTATTTCCATGTTTTTACAGATGGCAGTGCAGATATTTCCATGTTTATAGAGATAGCCGTGTAGATATTTCCATGTTTGTACAGATGGCGGTACTGATATTTCCATCTATACACATATGGCCGTGAAGATACTTCCAGGTTAATACAGATGGCGGCGTAGATATTTCCATGGACATGCAGATGGCGGTGTAGATATTTCCATGTTTATACAGATAGCGGTGTAGATATTTCCATGTTTACACAGATGGTGGTGTAGATATTTCCGTGTTTATACACATGGTGGAGTAGATACTTCCATCTTTATGGAGATGGCAGTGTAGATATTTTCATGTTTATAGAGATGGCGGTGTAGATATTTCCATATTTATAGAGATAGCGGTGTAGATATTTCCATCTTTCTACAGATGGCAGTGTAGATATTTCATGTTTATACAGATGGCGGTGTAGATATTTCCATATTTATACAGATGTCTGTGTAGATATTTCCAGGTGTGTACAGATGGAATTGTAGATATTTCCATGTTTATACAGATGGTGGTGTAGATATTTCCATGATTATTCAGATGTCTGTGTAGATGTTTCCATGTTTTTACAGATGGCAGTGTGGATATTTCAATGTTTATAGAGATGGCGCTGTAGATATTTCCATGTTTATACAGATAACCGTGGAGATATTTCCATGTTTATACAGAGAGCAGTGAAGATATTTCCATGTTTATACACAAAGCGGTGTACATACTTCCATGTTTATAGAGACAGCGGTGTAGGTATTTCCATGTTTATACAGATAGCGGTACAGTTATTTCCATGTTTACACAGATGCCTATGCAGATATCTCCATATTTATACAGAGGGCTGTGTAGATATTTCTATGTTTATACAGATGGCAGTGTAGATATTTCCATGTTCCTACACATGACTGTGTAGGTATTTCCATGTTTATACAGATGTCTTTGTAGATATTTCCATGTCTATAGAGATAGCGGTGCAGATATTTCCATGTTTATACAGATAGCGGTGTATATATTTCCATGTTTATACAGATCGTGGTGTAAATATTTCCATGTTTATACAGATACCGGTGTAGATATTTCCATGTTTATACAGACCGCAGTGTAGATATTCCCATGTTTATAGAGATAGCATTGTTCATATTTCCATGTTTGTACAGATGGCGGTGTTGATGTTTCCATCTATACACAGATTGCCGTGAACGTATTTCCATGTGTATACAGATGGCATTGTAGATATTTTCATGTTTATACAGATGGTTATGTAGGTATTTCGATGTTTACACAGATGACTGTATAGGTATTTCCATGTTTATACAGATGGCGGTGTAGATATTTCCATGTTTATAGAGATAGCGGAGTAGATATTTCCATATTTATACAGATAACGGTGTAGAAATTTCCATGTTTATACAGATAGCGTTGTAAATATTTCCATGTTTATACAAGTCACGGTGTAGATATTTCCTTGTTAATACAAATAGCGCTGTAAATATTTCCATGTTTATACAAATCACGGTGTAGATATTTCCTTGTTTATACAAATAGCGGTGTAGTTATTTCCATGTTTATACAGATAGCGGCATAGATATTTCCATGTATATACAGATGGCTCTGTAGATATTTCCATGTTTATACAGATGGCTTTGTAGATATTTCCGTGTTTATACAGATGACTTTGTAGGTATTTCCATGTTTATTCAGATGGCGGTGTAGATATTTCCATGTTTATAGAGATAGCTGTGTAGATATTTCCATGTTTATACAGATAGCGGTGTAGATATTTCCATGTTTATACAGATCACGGTGTAGATATTTCCAGGTTTATAAAGATCGCGGTGTAGATATTTCCATGTTTATACAGATAGCGGTGTAGGTATTTCCATGTTTATACAGATAGCGGTGAAGATATTTCCATGTTTACACAGATTGCGGTGTAGATATTTCCATCTTTCTACAGATGGCAATGTAGATATTTCCATGTTTATACAGATGACTGTATAAGTATTTCCATGTGTATACAGATGGTGGTGTTGATATTTCCATATATATACAGATAATGTTGTAGAAATTTCCATGTTTATACAGATAGCGGTGTAAATATTTCCTTGTTTATACAGATCACAGTGTAGATATTTCCATGTTTATACAGATAGCAGTGCAGATATTTACATGTTTGTACAGATGGTGGTGTTGATATTTCCACCTATACACAGATGACCATGTAGATGTTTCCATGTTTATAGAGATGCCGGTGCAGATATTTCTATGGATATGTAGATGGTGGTGTAGATATTTCCAAGTATATACAGATAGCGCTGTATTTATTTCCATGTTTATATAGAGAGCGGTGTAGACATTTCCATGTATGTACGCATGTCTGTGTAGATATTTCCATGTTTATACAAATGGCGGTGTAGATATTTCCATGTTTATACAGATAACTTTGTAAGTATTTCCATGTTTATACAGATGGCGGTGTAGATGTTTCGATGTTTATAGGGATAGAAGTGGAGATATTTCCATGTTTATACAGATAGTGGTGTAGACATTTCCATGTTTATACTGATCGCAGTTTAGATATTTCCATGTTTATAGAGATGGCGGTGTAGATATTTCCATGTTCATAGAGATAGCGGTGTTGGTTTTTCCATGTTTATAGAGATAGCTGTGTGGATATTTCCATGTTTATACAGATAGGGTTGTAGATATTTCCATGTTTATAGAGATGGCGGTGTAGATATTTCCATGTTTATACAGATCATGTTGTAGATATTTCCACATTTATACAGATCGCGGTGTTGATATTACCATGTTTATAGGGATATCGGTGCAAATATTTCCTCATTTATACAGAGAGCGGTGTTGTTATTAGCATGTTTATACAGATAGCGGTGTAGATATTTCCATGTATAAACAGATGTCTGTGTATATATTTCCATGTTTAAACAGATGGCGGTGTAGATATTTCCTTGTTTATACAAATAGCAGTGTAGTTATTTCCATGTTTATACAGATAGCGGTGTATATATTTCCAAGTATATACAGATGGCTGTGTAGGTATTTCCATGTTTATACAGATGTCTTTGTAGATATTTCCATGTTTATAGAGATAGCGGTGGAGACATTTCCATGTTTATACAGATAGCGGTGTGTATATTTCCATGTTTATACAGATCATGGTGTTGATATTTCCATGTTTACACAGATACAGTTGTAGATATTTCCATGTTTTTAGAGATAGAATTGTATATATTTCCATGTTTGTACTGATGGCGGTGTTGATGTTTCCATCAATACACAAATAGCGGTGAAGTTATTACCATGTTTATACAGATAGTGGTGTAGATATTTCCATGTATATAAAGATGGCTGTGTAGATATTTCCATGTTTATACAGATGGCTTTGTAGATATTTCCATGTTTATACAGATGACATTGTAGGTATTTCCATGTTTATACAGATGGCGGTGTAGATATTTCCGGGCTTATACACATGGCGGAGTAGATATTTCCATCTTTATGGAGATGGCAGTGTAGATATTTTCATGTTTATAGAGATGGCGGTGTAGATATTTCCATATTTATAGAGATAGCGGTGTAGATATTTCCATCTTTCTACAGATGGCAGTGTAGATATTTCCATGTTTATACAGACTGCCGTGTAGACATTTCCATATTTATACAGATGTCTGTGTAGATATTTCCATGTGTAAACAGATGGTATTGCAGGTATTTCCATGTTTATACAGATGGTGGTGTAGATATTTCCATATTTACACAGTTGGCGGTGTAGATATTTCCATGTTTTTACAGATGGCAGTGTAGATATTTCAATGTTTATAGAGATGGCGCTGTAGATATTTCCATGTTTATACAGATAACGGTGGAGATATTTCCATGTTTATACAGAGAGCAGTGGAGATATTTCCATGTTTATACACATAGCGGTGTGCATATTTCCATGTTTATAGAGACAGCGGTGTAGGTATTTCCATGTTTATACAGATAGCGGTGCAGATATTTCCATGTTTACACAGATGCCTATGCAGATATGTCCATATTTATACAGATGGCTTTGTAGATATTTCTATGTTTATACAGATGGCAGTGTAGATATTTAAATGTTCCTACACATGACTGTGTAGGTATTTCCATGTTTATACAGATGTCTTTGTAGATATTTCCATGTTTATAGAGATAGCGGTGCAGTTATTTCCATGTTTATACAGATAGCGGTGTATGTATTTCCATGTTTATACAGACCGCAGTGTAGATATTTCCATGTTTATAGAGATAGCAGTGTAGATATTTCCATGTTTGTACAGATGGCGGTGTTGATGTTTCCATTTATACACAGAGTGACGTGTAGGTATTTCCATGTGTATACAGATGACATTGAAGATATTTCCATGTTTATACAGAAGGTGGTGTAGATATTTCCATGTTTTCACAGATGACTGTATAGGTATTTCCATGTTTATACAGATGGCGGTGTAGATATTTCCATGTTTATACAGATAACTTTGTAAGAATTTCCATGTTTATACAAATGGCGGTGTAGATATTTCCATCTGTATAGAGATAGCAGTGGAGATATTTCCATGTTTATACAGATAGCGGTGTAGATATTTCCATGTTTATACAGATAGTGGTGTAGATATTTCCATGTTTATACAGACCGCGGTGTAGATATTTCCATGTTTATACAAATAGCGGTGCAGATATTTCCATGTTTGCACAGATGTCGGTGTTGATATTTCCATCTATACACAGATGACCGTGTAGATATTTCCATGTTTATACAGATGGCGGCGCAGATATTTCCATGGATATGTAGATGGCGGTGTAGATATTTCTATGTTTATACAGATTGCGGTGTAGTTATTTCCATGTTTATATAGATAGTGGTGTAGTTATTTCCATGTATATACACAGGGCTGTGTAGATATTTCCATCTTTACACAGATGGCGGTGTAGATATTTCCATGTTTATACAGGGAACTTTGTAAGTATTTCCATGTTTATACAGATGGCGTTGTAGATATTTCGATGTTTAATGAGATAGCAGTGGAGATATTTCCATGTTTATACAGATAGCGGTGTAGGTATTTCCATGTTTATTCTGATCGTGGTGTAGATATTTCCATGTTTATAGAGATGGCGGTGTAGATATTTCCATGTTCATAGAGATAGTGGTGTTGATTTTTCCATGTTTATAGAGACAGCGGTGTGGATATTTCCATGCTTATATAGATAGGGGTGTAGATATTTCCATGTTTATAGAGATAGCGTTGTAGATATTTCCATGTTTGTACAGATCACGGTGTAGATATTTCCTTGTTTATACTAATAGCGGTGTAGTTATTTCCATGTTTATACAGATAGCGTTGTAGATATTTCCATGTATATACAGATGGCTGTGTAGATGTTTCCATGTTTATACAGATGGCTGTGTAGATATTTCCATGTTTATACAGATGACTTTGTAGGTATTTGCATGTTTATACAGATGGCGGTCTAGATTTTCCATGTTTATAGTGATAGCTGTGTAGATATTTCCATGTTTATACAGATAGCGGTGTTGATATTTCCATGTTTATACAGATCGCGGTATAGATATTTCCATGTTTATACAGATCGTGGTGTAGATATTTCCATGTTTATAGGGATAGCGATGTAGATATTTCCATGTTTTTACAGCTATCGGTGTAGATATTTCCATGTTTACACAGATTGCGGTGCAGATATTTCCATCTTTCTACAGATGGCATTGTAGATATTTCCATGTTTATACAGATGGTGGTGTAGATATTTCCATGTTTATATAGATGGTGGTGTAGCTATTACCATGTTTATACAGATCATGGTGTAGATATTTCCATGTTTATACAGATTCCAGTGAAGATATTTCCATTTTTATACAGACCGCAGTGTAGAGATTTCCGTGTATATAGAGATAGCAGTGTAGATATTTCCATGTTTGTACAGATGGTGCTGTTGATGTTTCCCTCTATACACAGATTGCCGTGTAGGTATTTCCATGTGTATACAGATGGCATTGAAGATATTTCCATGTTTATACAGATGGTGGTGTAGATATTTCCATGTTTACACAGATGACTGTATAGGCATTTCCATGTTTATACAGATGGCGGTGTAGATATTTCCATGTTTATATAGATGGCGGTTTAGATATTTCCATGTTTATGTAGATGGTGGTGCAGATATTACCATGTTTATACAGATAGCGGTGTAGATATTTCCATGTTTATACAGATAGCGGTGTAGATATTTCCATGTTTATAGAGATAGCGGTGTTGGTATTTCCATGTTTATAGACATAGCGGTGTACATATTTCCATGTTTATATAGATGGCGTTGTAGATATATCCATGTTTATACCGATAGCGGTGTTGGTATTTCCACGTTTATACAGATAGCGATGTAGATATTTCCATGTTTATACAGCTCGCGGTGCAGATATTTATATCTTTATACAGATGGCATTGTAGATATTTCCTTGTTCACACAGATGGCGGTGTAGATGTTTCCATGTTTATACAGATGGCGGAGTAGTTAGTTCCATATTTATGGAGATGGCAGTGTAGATATTTTCATGTTTATAGAGATGGCTGTGTAGATATTTCCATGTTTATAGAGATAGCAGTGTAGATATTTACATGTTTATACAGATGGCTGTGTAGATATTTCCATGTGTATACAGATGGCATTGTAGATATTTCCATGTTTATACAGATGAGTGTATACGTATTTCCATGTTTTTACAGATGGCAGTGCAGATATTTCCATGTTTATTGAGATAGCGGTGTAGATATTTCCATGTTTGTACAGATGGCGGTGTTGATATTTATATCTATACACAGATGGCCGTGTAGATATTTCCATGTTTATACAGATGGCGGCGTAGATATTTCCATGGACATGCAGATGGCGGTGTAGATATTTCCATGTTTAAACAGATAGCGGTGTAGATATTTCCATGTTTACACAGATAGTGGTGTAGATATTTCCGTGTTTATACACATGGCAGAGTAGATACTTCTATCTTTATGGAGATGGCAGTGTAGATATTTTCATGTTTATAGAGATGGCGGTGTAGATATTTCCATATTTATAGAGATAGCGGTGTAGATATTTCCATCTTTCTACAGATGGCAGTGTAGATATTTACATGTTTATACAGATGGCTGTGTAGATATTTCCATGTGTATACAGATGGTATTGTAGGTATTTCCATGTTTATACAGATGGTGGTGAAGATATTTCCATGTTTATTCAGATGACTGTGTAGATATTTCCAGGTTTTTACAGATGGCAGTGTAGATATTTCAATGTTTATAGAGATGGCGCTGTAGATATTTCCATGTTTATACAGATAACGGTGGAGATATTTCCATGTTTATACAGAGAGCTGTGGAGATATTTCCATGTTTATACACATAGCGGTGTACATATTTCCATGATTATAGAGACAGCGGTTTAGGTATTTCCATGTTTATACAGATAGTGGTGCAGATATTTCCATGTTTACACAGATGCCTATGCAGATATTTCCATATTTATTCAGAGGGCTGTGTAGATATTTCTATGTTTATACAGAAGACAGTGTAGATATTTAAATATTCTTACACATGACTCTGTAGGTATTTCCATGTTTATACAGATGTCTTTGTAGATATTTCCATGTTTATAGAGATAGCGGTGCAGATATTTCCATGTTTATAAAGATAGCGGTGTATATATTTCCATGTTTATACAGATCATGGTGTACATATTTCCATGTTTATACAGATACCAGTGTAGATATTTCCATTTTTATGCAGACCGCAGTGTAGATATTTCCATGTTTATAGAGATAGCAGTGTAGATATTTCCATGTTTGTACAGATGGCGCTGTTGATGTTTCCATCTAAACACAGATTGCCGTGTAGGTATTTCCATGTGTATACAGATGGCATTGAAGATATTTCCATGTTTATACAGATGGTGGTGTAGATATTTCCATGTTTACACAGATGACTGTATAGGCATTTCCATGTTTATACAGATGGCGGTGTAGATATTTCCATGTTTATATAGATGGCGGTTTAGATATTTCCATGTTTATGTAGATGGTGGTGCAGATATTACCATGTTTATACAGATAGCGGTGTAGATATTTCCATGTATATACAGAACGTGGTGAAGATATTTCCATATTTATACAGATCGCGGTGTGGCTATTTCCATGTTTATACAGACCGCGGTGTAGATACTTCCATGTTTATACAGATAGCGGTGTAGATATTTCCATGTTTATAGAGATAGCGGTGAAGGTATTTCCATGTTTATAGACATAGCGGTGTACATATTTCCATGTTTATATAGATGGCGTTGTAGATATTTCCATGTTTATACCGATAGCGGTGTTGGTATTTCCACGTTTATACAGATAGCGATGTAGATATTTCCATGTTTATACAGCTCGCGGTGCAGATATTTATATCTTTATACAGATGGCATTGTAGATATTTCCTTGTTCACACAGATGGCGGTGTAGATGTTTCCATGTTTATACAGATGGCGGAGTAGTTAGTTCCATATTTATGGAGATGGCAGTGTAGATATTTTCATGTTTATAGAGATGGCGGTGTAGATATTTCCATGTTTATAGAGATAGCAGTGTAGATATTTACATGCTTATACAGATGGCTGTTTAGATATTTCCATGTGTATACAGATGGCATTGTAGATATTTCCATGTTTATACAGATGACTGTATAGGTATTTCCATGTTTTTACAGATGGCAGTGCAGATATTTCCATGTTTATAGAGATAGCGGTGTAGATATTTCTATGTTTCTACAGATGGCGGTGTTGATATTTCCATCTATACACAGATGACCGTGTAGATATACCAATGTTTATACAGATGGCAGCGCAGATATTTCCATGGATATGTAGATGGTGGTGTAGATATTTCCATGTTTATACAGATAGCGGTGTAGTTATTTCCATGTTTATATAGATAGCGGTGTAGATATTTCCATGTATATACACATGGCTGTGTAGATATTTCCATGTTTATACAGATGGCGGTGTAGATATTTCCATGTTTATACAGATAACTTTGTAAGTATTTCCATGTTTATACAGATGGCTGTGTAGATATTTCGATGTTTATAGAGATAGCAGTGGAGATATTTCCAGGTTTATACAGATAGCGGTGTAGATATTTCCATGTTTACACAGATAGTGGTGTAGATATTTCCGTGTTTATACACATGGCAGAGTAGATACTTCTATCTTTATGGAGATGGCAGTGTAGATATTTTCATGTTTATAGAAATGGCGGTGTAGATATTTCCATATTTATAGAGATAGCGGTGTAGATATTTCCATCTTTCTACAGATGGCAGTGTAGATATTTCCATGTTTATACAGATGTCGGTGTAGATATTTCCATATTTATACAGATGTCTGTGTAGATATTTCCATGTGTATACAGATGGTATTGTAGGTATTTCCATGTTTATACAGATGGTTCTGAAGATATTTCGATGTTTATAGAGTTAGCAGTGGAGATATTTCCAGGTTTATACAGATAGCGGTGTAGATATTTCCATGTTTATACAGACAGGGGTGTAGTTATTTCCATGTTTATAGAGATGGCGGTGTAGATATTTCCATGTTTATACAGATAGCGGTGTAGATATATCCCTGTTTATAGACATAGCGGTGTACATATTTCTATGTTTATATACATGGCGTTGTAGATATTTCCATGTTTATACCAATGGTGGTGTTGGTATTTCCACGTTTATACAGATAGCGATGTAGATATTTCCATGTTTATACAGCTCGCGGTGCAGATATTTATATCTTTATACAGATGGCATTGTAGATATTTCCTTGTTCACACAGATGGCGGTGTAGATGTTTCCATGTTTATACAGATGGCGGAGTAGTTAGTTCCTTATTTATGGAGATGGCAGTTTAGATATTTTCATGTTTATAGAGATGGCGGTGTAGATATTTCCATGTTTATAGAGATAGCAGTGTAGATATTTACATGTTTATGCAGATGGCTGTGTAGATATTTCCATGTGTATACAGATGGCATTGTAGATATTTCCATGTTTATACAGATGACTGTAGAGGTATTTCCATGTTTTTACAGATGGCAGTGCAGATATTTCCATGTTTATAGAGATAGCGGTGTAGATATTTCCATGTTCATACAGATGGCCGTGAAGTTATTTCCATATTTATACAGATGTCTGTGTAGATATTTCCATGTGTATAAAGACGGTATTGTAGGTATTTCCATGTTTATACAGATGGTGGTGTAGATATTTCCTTGTTTATACAGTTGGCGGTGTAGATATTTCCATGTTTTTACAGATGGCAGTGTAGATCTGTCAATGTTTATAGACATGGCGCTGTAGATATTTCCATGTTTATACAGATAATGTGGAGATATTTCCATGTTTAAACAGAGAGCAGTGGAGATATTTCCATGTTTATACACATAGCGGTGTATATATTTCCATGTGTATAGAGACAGCGGTGTAGGTATTTCCATGTTTATACAGAGAGCGGTGCAGATATTTCGATGTTTACACAGATGCCTATGCAGATATTTCCATATTTATACAGAGGACTTTGTAGATATTTCTATCTTTATACAGATGGCAGTGTAGATATTTAAATGTTCCTACACATGTCTGTGTAGGTATTTCCATGTTTATACAGATGTCTTTGTAGATATTTCCATGTTTATAGAGATAGCGGTGCAGTTATTTCCATCTTTATACAGATAGCGGTGTATATATTTCCATGTTTATACAGATCATGGTGTAGATATTTCCATGTTTATACAGATACCAGTGTAGATATTTCCATGTTTATACAGACCGCAGTGTAGATATTTCCTTGTATATAGAGATAGCAGTGTAGATATTTCCATGTTTGTACAAATGGCGGTGTTGATGTTTCCATGTATACACAGATTGCCGTGTAGGTACTTCCATGTGTACACAGATGGCATTGAAGATATTTCCATGTTTATACAGATGGTGGTGTAGATATTTCCATGTTTACACAGATGACTGTATAGGTATTTCCATGTTTATACAGATGGCGGTGTAGATATTTCCATGTTTATAGAGATAGCGGTGTAGATATTTCCATATTTCAACAGTTAACGGAGTAGAAATTTCCATGTTTATAAAGATAGCGGTGTAATTATTTCCATGTTTATACAGATCACGGTGTAGTTATTCCCATGTTTATAGAGATAGTTGTGTAGATATTTCCATATTTATACAGATAGCGGTGTAGATATTTCAATGTTTATACAGACCGCGGTGTAGATATTTCCATGTTTATACAGATAGCGGTGCAGATATTTCCATGTTTGTACAGATGGCGGTGTTGATATTTCCATCTGTACACAGATGACCGTGTAGATATTTCCATGTTTATACAGATGGCGGCACAGATATTTCCATGGATATGTAGATGGCGGTGTAGATATTTCCATGTTTATACAGATCACGGTGTAGATATTTCCTTGTTTATACAAATAGCGGTGTAGTTATTTCCATGTTTATACAGATAGCGGTGTAGATATTTCCATGTATATACAGATGGCTGTGTAGATATTTCCATGATTATACAGATGGCTGTGTAGATATTTCCATGTTTATACAGATGACTATGTAGGTATTTCCATGTTTATACAGATGGCGGTGTAGATATTTCCATGTTCATAGAGATATCTGTGTAGATATTTCCAAGTTTATACAGAGAGCGGTGTAGATATTTCCATGTTTATACAGATCGCGGTGTAGATATTTCCATGTTTATGCAGACCGCAGTGTAGATATTTCCATGTTTATACTGATAACGGTGTAGGTATTTCCATGTTTTTACAGATAGCGGTGTAGATATTTCCATGTTTACACAGATTGCGGTGTAGATATTTCCATCTTTCTACAGACGGCTTTGTAGATATTCCCATGTTTATACAGATAGCGGTGTAGTTATTTCCATGTTTACACAGATGTTGGTGTAGATATTTTCTTGTTTATACACATGACGGGGTAGAGACTTCCATCTTTATGGAGATGGCAGTGTACATATTTTCATGTTTATAGAGATGGCGGTGTAGATATTTCCATATTTATAGAGATAGCGGTGTACATATTTCCATCTTTCTACAGATGGCACTGTAGATATTTCCATGTTTATACAGATGGTCATGTAGAGATTTCCATATTTATACAGATGTCTGTGTAGATATTTCCATGTGTATACAGATGGTATTGTAGGTATTTCCATGTTTATACAGTTGGTGGTGTAGATATTTCCATGTTTATTCGGATGACTGTGTAGATATTTCCATGTTTTTAGAGATGGCAGTGTAGATATTTCAATGTTTATAGAGATGGCGCTGTAGATATTTCCATGTTTAAACAGATAACGGTGGAGATATTTCCATGTTTATACAGAGAGCAGTGGAGATATTTCCATGTTTATACACATAGCGGTGTACATATTTCCATGTTTATAGAGATAGTGGTGTAGGTATTTTCATGTTTATACACATAGCGGTGCAGATATTTCCATGTTTACACAGTTGCCTATGCAGTAATTTCCAAATTTATACAGAGGTCTGTGTAGATATTTCCATGTTTATACAGATGGCAGTGTAGTTGTTTCCATGTTCCTACACATGACTGTGTTGGTATTTCCATGTTTATACAGATGGCTTTGTAGATATTTCCATGTTTAAACAGATAGCGGTGCAGATATTTCCATGTTGATACAGATAGCGGTGAATATATTTCCATATTTATACATATCGTGGTGTAGATATTTCCATGTTTACAGAGATACCGGTGAAGATATTTCCATGTTTATACAGACCGCAGTGTAGATATTTCCATGTTTATAGAGATAGCAGTGTAGATATTACCACGTTTGTACAGATGGCGGTGTTGATATTTCCATCTGTACACAGATGACTGTGTAGTTATTTCCATGTCTATAGAGATGGCGGCACAGATATTTCTATGGATATGTAGATGGCGGTGTAGATATTTCCATGTATGTAGAGATAGCGGTGTAGTTATTTCCATGTTTATATAGGGAGCGGTGTAGATTTTCCCATGTATGTACACATGGCTGTGTAGATATTTCCATGTTTATACAGATGGTGGTGTAGATATTTCCATGTTTATACAGATAACTTTGTAAGTATTTCCATGTTTATACAGATGGCAGTGTAGATATTTCGATGTTTATAGAGATAGCAGTGGAGATATTTCCATGTTTTTACAAATAGCCGTGTAGTTATTTCCATGTTTATATATATATCGTTGTAGATATTTCCATGTATATACACATGGCTGTTTAGATATTTCCAGGTTTATACAGATGGCGGTGTAGTTATTTCCATGTTTATAAAGATAACTTTGTAAGTATTTCCATATTTATACAGATGGCGGTGTAGATATTTTGATGTTTATAGAGACAGCAGTGGAGATATTTCCATGTTTATGCAGATAGCGGTGTAGATATTTCCATGTTTATAGAGATGGCCGGGTAGATACTTCCATGTTCATAGAGATAGCGGTGTTGATTTTTCCGTGTTTATAGAGATAGCGGTGTGGATATTTCCATGTTTATACAGATAGGGGTTTAGATATTTCAATGTTTATAGAGGTAGCGTTGTAGATATTTCCATGTTTATATAGATCACGGTGTAGATATTTCCATGTTTATACAGATCATGGTGTAGATATTTCCATGTTTATACAGATCGCGGTGTTGATATTACCATGTTTATAGGGATAGCCGTGCAAATATTTCCACATTTATACAGATAGCGGTGTAGTTATTAGCATGTTTATACAGATAGCGGTGTAGATATTTCCATGTATAAACAGATGTCTGTGTATATATTTCCATGTTTAAACAGATAGCGGTGTAGATATTTGCTTGTTTATACAAATAGCGGTGTTGTTATTTCCATGTTTATACAGATAGCGGTGTAGATATTTCCATGTATTTACAAATGGCTGTGCTGATATTTCCATTATTGTACAGATGGCGGTGTTGATATTTCCATCTATACACTGATGACAGTGTAGATATTTCCATGTTTATACAGATGGCGGCGCAGATATTTCCATGGATATGTAGATGGCGGTGTAGATATTTCCATGTTTATACAGATAGCGATGTAGTTATTTCCATGTTTATATAGATAGTGGTGTAGTTATTTCCATGTATATACACATGGCTGTGTAGATATTTCAATGTTTATACAGATGGTGGTGTAGATATTTCCATGTTTATACAGATAACTTTGTAAGATTTTCCCATGTTTATACAGATGGCGGTGTAGATATTTCGATGTTTATAGAGATAGCAGTGGAGATATTTCCATGTTTATACAGATAGCGGTGTAGATATTTCCATGTTTATACTGATCGTGGTGTAGATATTTCCATGTTTATAAAGATGGCGGTGTAGATATTTCCATGTTCATAGAGATAGCGGTGTTGATTTTTCCATGTTTATAGAGATAGCGGTGTGGGTATTTCCATGTTTATACAGATAGGGGTGTAGATATTTCCATGTTTATACAGATGGCAGCACAGATATTTCTAAGGTTATGTAGATGGCGGTGTAGATATTTCCATGTTTATACAGATAGCGGTGTAGTTATTTCCATGTTTATATAGATAGCGGTGTAGATATTTCCATGTATATACACATGGCTGTGTAGATATTTCCATGTTTATACAGATGGCGGTGTAGATATTTCCATGTTGGTACAGATAACTTTGTAAGTATTTTCATGTTTATACAGATGGCGGTGTAGATATTTCGATGTTTATAGAGATAGCAGTGGAGATATTTCCATGTTTATACAGATAGCGGTGTAGATATTTCCCTGTTTATACTGATCGCATTGTAGATATTTCCATGTTTATAGAGTTGGCGGTGTAGATATTTCCATGTTCACAGCGATAGCGGTGTTGATTTTTCCATGTTTATAGATATAGCGGTGCAGATATTTCCATTTTTATACAGATCACGGTGTAGATATTTCCTTGTTTATACAAATAGCAATGTAGTTATTTCCATGTTTATACAGATACCGATGTAGATATTTCCATGTATATACAGATGGCTGTGTAGATATTTCCATGTTTATACAGATGGCTGTGTAGATATTTCCATGTTTATACAGATGACATTGTAGGTATTTCCATGTCTATACAGATGGCGGTGTAGATATTTCCATGTTTGTAGAGATAGCTCTGTAGATATTTCCATGTGTATACAGATAGCGGTGTAGGTAATTCCATGTTTATACAGATCACGGTGTAGATATTTCCATGTTTATACAGATCGCGGTGTTGATATTTGCATGTTTACACAGATAGTGGTGTAGATATTTCCATGTTTTTACAGATATCGTTGTAGATAATTCCATGTTTACACAGATTGCGGTGTAGATATTTCCATCTTTCTACAGTTGGCGGTGTAGATATTTCCATGTTTATATAGATGGTGGTGTAGATATTACCATGTTTATACAGATAGCTGTGTAGCTATTTCCTTGTTTATACTGATCGTGGTGAATATATTTCCATGTTTATAGAGATCGCGGTGTAGATATTTCCATATTTATACAGATCGCGGTGTAGATATTTCCGTGTTTATACAGATAGCAGTGTAGATATTTCCATGTTTATACAGATATCAGTGTAGATATTTCCATGTTTATACAGATAGCGGTGTAGGTATTTCCATGTTTATAGACATAGCGGTGTAGATATTTCCATGTTTATATAGATGGCGTTGTAGATATTTCCATGTTTATACCGATAGCGGTGTTGGTATTTCCACGTTTATACAGATACCGATGTAGATATTTCCATGTTTATACAGCTCGCGGTGCAGATATTTATATCTTTATACAGATGGCATTGTAGATATTTCCTTATTCACACTGATGGAGGTGTAGATGTTTCCATGTTTATACAGATGGCGGAGTAGTTAGTTCCATGTTTATGGAGATGGCAGTGTAGATATTTTCTTGTTTATAGAGATGGCGGTGTAGATATTTCCATGTATATGGAGATAGCAGTGTAGATATTTACGTTTATACAGATGGCTGTGTAGATATTTACATGTGTATACAGAGGGCTTTGTAGATATTTCCATGTTTATGCAGATGATTGTATAGTTATTTCCATGTTTTTACAGATGGCAGTGCAGATATTTCCATGTTTATAGACATAGCGGTGTAGATATTTCCGTGTTTGTACAGATGTCGGTGTTGATATTTCCATCTATACACAGATGGCCGTGTAGATATTCCCATGTTTATACAGATGGCGGCATAGATATTTCCATGTTTACACAGATTTTGGTGTAGATATTTCCGTGTTTATACACATGGCGGAGTAGATACTTCCATCTTTATGGAGATGGCAGTGTATATATTTTCATGTTTATAGAGATGGCAGTGTAGATATTTCAGTATTTATAGAGATAGCGGTGTAGATATTTACATCTTTCTACAGATGGCAGTCTAGATAATTCCATGTTTATTTAGATGGCCGTGTAGATATTTCCAGATTTATACAGATGTCTGTGTAGATATTCCCATGTTTATACAGATGGTATCGTAGGTATTTCCATGTTTACACAGATGGTGGCGTAGATATTTCCATGTTTATTCAGATGACTGTGTAGGTATTTCCATGTTTTTAGAGATGGCAGTTTAGATTTCTCCATGTTTACAGAGATAGCGCTGAGGATATTTCCATGTTTATACAGATGACTTTGTAGGTATTTCCATGTTTATACAGATGGCGGTGTAGATATTTCCATGTTAATAGAGATAGCTTTGTAGATATTTCCATGTTTATACAGATAGCGGTGTAGATATTTCCATGTTTATACAGATCGCGGTGTAGATATTTCCATGTTTATACAGATCGCGGTGTAGGTATTTCAATGTTTATACAGATAGCGGTGTAGATATTTCCATATTATTACAGATATCGGTATAGATATTTCCATGTTTACACAGATTGCGGTGTAGATATTTCCATCTTTCTGCAGATGGCATTGTAGATATTTCCATGTTTATACAGATGGTGGTGTAGATATTTCCATGTTTATATAGATGGTGGTGTAGATATTACCATGTTTATACAGATAGCAGTGTAGATATTTCCATGTTTATACAGATCACGGTGAAGATATTTCCATGTTTATACAGATCGCGGTGTAGATATTTCCATGATTATACAGATCGTGGTGTAGATATTTCCATGTTTGTACAGATAGCGGTGTAGATATTTCCATGTGTATACAGATGGTATTGTAGTTATTTCCATGTTTATACAGATGGTGGTGTAGTTTTTTCCATGTTTATTCAGATGACTGTGTAGATATTTCCATGTTTGTACAGATGGCGATGTTGATATTTCCATCTATACACAGACGACTGTGTAGATATTTCCATGTTTATACAGATGGCGGCACAGATATTTCCATGGATATGCAGATGGCGGTGTAGATATTTCCATGTTTCTACAAATAACGGTGTAGTTATTTCCATGTTTATATACATAGCGGTGTAGATATTTCCATGTATATACACATGTCTGTGTAGATATTTCCATGTTTATACAGATGGCGGTGTAGATATTTCCATGTTTATACAGATAACTTTGTAAGTATTTCCATGTTTATACAGATGGCGGTGTAGATATTTCGATGTTTATAGAGATAGCAGTGGAGATATTTCCATGTTTATACAGATAGCAGTGTAGATATTTCCATGTTTATACTGATCGTGGTGTAGATATTTCCATGTTTACAGAGATGGCGTTGCAGATATTTCCATGTTCATAGAGATAGCGGTGTTGTTATTTCCATGTTGAAAGAGATAGCGGTGTGGATATTTCCATGTTTATACAGATAGGGGTGTAGATATTTCCATGTTTATAGAGATGGCGGTGTAGATATTTCCATGTTTATACAGATCACGGTGTAGATATTTGCTTGTTTATAAAAATAGCGGTGTAGTTATTTCCATGTTTATACAGATAGCGGTGTTGATATTACCATGTATATACAGATGGCTGTGTAGATATTTCCATGTTTATACATATGGCTGTGTAGATATTTCCATGTTTATACAGATGAGTTTGTAGTTATTTCCGTGTTTATACAGATGGCGGTGTAGATATTTCCATGTATATAGAGATAGCTGAGTAGATATTTCCATGTTTATACAGAGAGTGGTGTAGATATTTCCATGTTTATACAGATCGCGGTGTAGATATTTCCATGTTTATACAGATAACTTTGTAAGTATTTCCATTTTTATACTGATGGTGGTGTAGATATTTCGATGTTTATAGAGGCAGCAGTGGAGATATTTCCATGTTTATACAGATAGCTGCGTAGATATTTCCATGTTTATACTGATCGTGGTGTAGATATTTCCATGTTTATAGAGATGGCGGTGTAGATATTTCCATTTTCATAGAGATAGCGGTGTTCATTTTTTCATGTTTATAGAGATAGCGTTGTGGGTATCTCCATGTTTATACAGATAGGGGTGTAGATATTTCCATGTTTATAGAGATGGCGGTGTAGATATTTCCATGTTAATACAGATCACGTTGTAGATATTTCCTTGTTTATACAAATAGTGTTGTAGTTATTTCCATGTTTATACAGATAGCGGTGTAGATATTTCCTTGTATATACAGATGGCTGTGTAGATATTTCCATGTTTATACAGATGGCTGTGTAGATATTTCCATGTTTATACAGATGACTATGTAGGTATTTCCATGTTTATACAGATGGCGGTGTAGATATTTCCATGTTTATACCGATAGCGGTGTTGGTATTTCCACGTTTATACAGATAGCGATGTAGATATTTCCATGTTTATAGAGCTCGCGGTGCAGATATTTATATCTTTATACAGATGGCATTGTAGATATTTCCTTGTTCACACAGATGGCGGTGTAGATTTTTCCATGTTTATACAGATGGCGGAGTAGTTAGTTCCATATTTATGAAGATGGCAGTGTAGATATTTTCATGTTTATAGAGATGGCGGTGTAGATATTTCCATGTATATAGAGATAGCAGTGTAGATATTTACATGTTTATACAGATGGATGTGTAGATATTTCCATGTGTATACAGATGGCATTGTAGATATTTCCATGTTTATACAGATGACTGTATAGTTATTTCCATGTTTTTACAGATGGCAGTGCAGATATATCCATGTTTATAGAGATAGCTGTGTAGATATATCCATGTTTATACAGATAGCGGTGTAGATATTTCCATGTTTATACAGATCGCGGTGTAGATATTTCCATGTTTATAGAGCTCGCGGTGCAGATATTTATATCTTTATACAGATGGCATTGTAGATATTTCCTTGTTCACACAGATGGCGGTGTAGATTTTTCCATGTTTATACAGATGGCGGAGTAGTTAGTTCCATATTTATGAAGATGGCAGTGTAGATATTTTCATGTTTATAGAGATGGCGGTGTAGATATTTCCATGTATATAGAGATAGCAGTGTAGATATTTACATGTTTATACAGATGGATGTGTAGATATTTCCATGTGTATGCAGATGGCATTGTAGATATTTCCAAGTTTATACAGATGACTGTATAGGTATTTCCATGTTTTTACAGATGGCAGTGCAGATATATCCATGTTTATAGAGATAGCTGTGTAGATATTTCCACGTTTATACAGATAGCGGTGTAGATATTTCCATGTTTATACAGATCGCGGTGTAGATATTTCCATGTTTATACAGATTGCAGTGTAGATATTTTCATGTTTATACAGATAGCGGTGTAGATATTTCCATGTGTTTACAGATATCTGTGTAGATAGTTCCATGTTTACACAGATTGCGGTGAAGATATTTCCATCTTTCTACAGATGGCATTGTGGATATTTCCATGTTTATACAGATGGCGGTGTAGATATTTCCATGTTTATATAGATGGTGGTGTAGATATTACCATGTTTATACAGGTAGTGGTGTAGATATTTCCATGTTTATACAGATTGTGGTGAAGATATTTCCATGTTTATACAGATCACGGTGTAGATATTTCCATGTTTATACAGATCGCGGTGTAGATATTTCCAAGTTTATACAGATGACTGTATAGTTATTTCCATGTTTATACAGATGGCAGTGCAGATATATCCATGTTTATAGAGATAGCAATGTAGATATTTCCATGTTTGCACAGATGGCGGTGTTGATATTTCCATCTAAACACAGATGGCCGTGTAGATATTTCCATGTTTATACAGATGGCAGCGGAGATATTTCCATGGACATGCAGATGGCGGTGTAGATATTTCCATGTTTATACAGATAGCGGTGTAGATATTTCCATGTTTACACAGATTGCGGTGTAGATATTTCCATCTTTCTTCAGATGGCATTGTAGATATTTCCATGTTTATACAGATGGCGGTGTAGATATTTCCATGTTTATATAGATGGTAGTGTAGATATTTCCATGTTTATACAGAGAGCGGTGTAGATATTTCCATGTTTATACAGATAGCGGTGTAGATATTTCCATGTTTATATAGATAGCGGTGTAGGTATTTCCATGTTTATAGACATAGCGGTGTAGATATTTCCATGTTTATATAGATGCCGTTGTAGATATTTCCATGTTTATACTGATAGCGGTGTTGGTATTTCCACGTTTATACAGATAGCGATGTAGTTATTTCCATGTTTATACAGCTCGCGGTGCAGGTATTTATATCTTTATACAGATGGCATTGTAGATATTTCCTTATTCACACTGATGGCGGTGAAGATGTTTCCATGTTTATACAGATGGCGGAGTAGTTACTTCCATGTTTATGGAGATGGCAGTGTAGACATTTTCATGTTTATAGAGATGGCGGTGTAGATATTTCCGTGTTTTTAGAGATAGCAGTGTAGATATTTACATGTTATACAGATGGCTGTTTAGATATTTCCATGTGTATACAGATGGCCTTCTAGATATTTCCATGTTTATACAGATGACTGTATAGGTATTTCCATGTTTTTACAGATGGCAGTGCAGATATTTCCATGTTTATAGAGATAGCGATGTAGATATTTCCATGTTTGTACAGATGGCGGTGTTGATATTTCCATCTCTACACAGATGGCCGTTTAGATATTTCCATGTTTATACAGTTGTCAGCATAGTTATTTCCATGGACATGCAGATGGCGGTGTAGATATTTCCTTGTTTATACAGATAGCGGTGTAGATATTTCCATCTTTTTACATATGGTGGTGTAGATATTTCCGTGTTTATACACATGGCGGAGTAGATACTTCCATCTTTATGGAGATGGCAGTGTAGATATTTTCATGTTTATAGAGATGGCGGTGTAGATATTTCCATATTTATAGAGATAGCGGTGTAGATACTTCCATCTTTCTACAGATGGCAGTGTAGATATTTCCATGTTTATACAGATGGCCGTGTAGATATTTCCATATTTATACAGATGTCTGCGGAGATATTTCCATGTGTATACAGATGGAATTGTAGTTATTTCCATGATTATACAGATGGTGGTGTAGATATTTCCATGTTTATTCAGATGACTGTGTAGATATTTCCATGTTTATACAGATGGCAGTGTAGATATTTCCATGTTCCTACACATGACTGTGTAGGTATTTCCATGTTTATACAGATGGCTTTGTAGCTACTTCCATGTCTATAGAGATAGCGGTGCAGATATTTCCATGATGATACAGTTAGCGGTGTATATATTTCCATGTTTATACAGATCGTGGTGTAGATGTTTCCATGTTTATACATATACCGGTGTAGATATTTCCATGTTTATACAGACCGCAGTGTAGATATTTCCATGTTTATAGAGATAGCAGTGTAGATATTTCCAAGTTTGTGCAGATGGCGGTGTTGATGTTTCCATCTATACACAGATTGCCGTGTAGGTATTTCCATGTGTATACAGATGGCATTGTAGATATTTCCATGTTTATACAGATGGTGGTGTAGATATTTCCATGTTTACACAGAAGACTGTATAGGTATTTCCATGTTTATACAGATGGCGGTGTAGCTATTTCCATGTTTATAGAGATAGCGGTGTAGATATTTCCATATTTACAGATAACGGTGTAGAAATTTCCATGTTTATACAGATAGCGGTGTAAATATTTCCATGTTTATACAGATCACGGTGTAGATATTTCCTTGTTTATACAAATAGCGGTGTAGTTATTTCCATGTTTATACAGATAGCGGTGTAGATATTTCCATGTATATACAGATGGCTGTGTAGATATTTCCATGTTTATACAGATGGCTTTGTAGATATTTCCATGTTTATACAGATGACTTTGTAGGTATTTCCATGTTTATACAGATGGCGGTGTAGATATTTCCATGTTTATAGAGATAGCTGTGTAGATATTTCCATGTTTATACAGATAGCGGTGTAGATAATTCCATGTTTATACAGATCGCGGTGTAGTTACTTCCATGTTTATACAGATAGCGGTGTTGTTATTTCCATGTTTTTACAGATATCGGTGTAGATATTTCCATGTTTACACAGATTGCGGTGTAGATATTTCCATCTTTCTACAGATGGCAGTGTAGATACTTCCATGTTTATACACATGGCGTTGTAGATACTTCCATATTTATACAGATGTCTGTGTAGATATTTCCATGTGTATACAGATGGTATTGTAGATATTTCCATGTTTATACAGATGGTGGTGTAGATATTTCCCTGTTTACTCAGATGACTGTGTAGATATTTCCATGTTTTTACAGATGGCAGTGTAGATGTTTCAATGTTTATAGAGATGGCACTGTAGATATTTCCATGTTTATACAGATCGCGGTGTAGATATTTCCATGTTTATACAGATAGCGGTGTAGATATTTCCATGTTTTTACAGATATCGGTGTAGATATTTCCATGTTTACACAGATTGCGGTGTAGATATTTCCATCTTTCTTCAGATGGCATTGTAGATATTTCCATGTTTATACAGATGGCGGTGTAGATATTTCCATGTTTATATAGATGGTAGTGTAGATATTTCCATGTTTATACAGAGAGCGGTGTAGATATTTCCATGTTTATACAGATAGCGGTGTAGATATTTCCATGTTTATATAGATAGCGGTGTAGGTATTTCCATGTTTATAGACATAGCGGTGTAGATATTTCCATGTTTATATAGATGCCGTTGTAGATATTTCCATGTTTATACTGATAGCGGTGTTGGTATTTCCACGTTTATACAGATAGCGATGTAGTTATTTCCATGTTTATACAGCTCGCGGTGCAGGTATTTATATCTTTATACAGATGGCATTGTAGATATTTCCTTATTCACACTGATGGCGGTGAAGATGTTTCCATGTTTATACAGATGGCGGAGTAGTTACTTCCATGTTTATGGAGATGGCAGTGTAGACATTTTCATGTTTATAGAGATGGCGGTGTAGATATTTCCGTGTTTTTAGAGATAGCAGTGTAGATATTTACATGTTATACAGATGGCTGTTTAGATATTTGCATGTGTATACAGATGGCCTTCTAGATATTTCCATGTTTATACAGATGACTGTATAGGTATTTCCATGTTTTTACAGATGGCAGTGCAGATATTTCCATGTTTATAGAGATAGCGATGTAGATATTTCCATGTTTGTACAGATGGCGGTGTTGATATTTCCATCTCTACACAGATGGCCGTTTAGATATTTCCATGTTTATACAGTTGTCAGCATAGTTATTTCCATGGACATGCAGATGGCGGTGTAGATATTTCCTTGTTTATACAGATAGCGGTGTAGATATTTCCATCTTTTTACATATGGTGGTGTAGATATTTCCGTGTTTATACACATGGCGGAGTAGATACTTCCATCTTTATGGAGATGGCAGTGTACATATTTTCATGTTTATAGAGATGGCGGTGTAGATATTTCCATATTTATAGAGATAGCGGTGTAGATACTTCCATCTTTCTACAGATGGCAGTGTAGATATTTCCATGTTTATACAGATGGCCGTGTAGATATTTCCATATTTATACAGATGTCTGCGGAGATATTTCCATGTGTATACAGATGGAATTGTAGTTATTTCCATGATTATACAGATGGTGGTGTAGATATTTCCATGTTTATTCAGATGACTGTGTAGATATTTCCATGTTTATACAGATGGCAGTGTAGATATTTCCATGTTCCTACACATGACTGTGTAGGTATTTCCATGTTTATACAGATGGCTTTGTAGCTACTTCCATGTCTATAGAGATAGCGGTGCAGATATTTCCATGATGATACAGTTAGCGGTGTATATATTTCCATGTTTATACAGATCGTGGTGTAGATGTTTCCATGTTTATACATATACCGGTGTAGATATTTCCATGTTTATACAGACCGCAGTGTAGATATTTCCATGTTTATAGAGATAGCAGTGTAGATATTTCCAAGTTTGTGCAGATGGCGGTGTTGATGTTTCCATCTATACACAGATTGCCGTGTAGGTATTTCCATGTGTATACAGATGGCATTGTAGATATTTCCATGTTTATACAGATGGTGGTGTAGATATTTCCATGTTTACACAGAAGACTGTATAGGTATTTCCATGTTTATACAGATGGCGGTGTAGCTATTTCCATGTTTATAGAGATAGCGGTGTAGATATTTCCATATTTACAGATAACGGTGTAGAAATTTCCATGTTTATACAGATAGCGGTGTAAATATTTCCATGTATATACAGATGGCTGTGTAGATATTTCCATGTTTATACAGATGGCTTTGTAGATATTTCCATGTTTATACAGATGACTTTGTAGGTATTTCCATGTTTATACAGATGGCGGTGTAGATATTTCCATGTTTATAGAGATAGCTGTGTAGATATTTCCATGTTTATACAGATAGCGGTGTAGATAATTCCATGTTTATACAGATCGCGGTGTAGTTACTTCCATGTTTATACAGATAGCGGTGTTGTTATTTCCATGTTTTTACAGATATCGGTGTAGATTTTTCCATGTTTACACAGATTGCGGTGTAGATATTTCCATCTTTCTACAGATGGCAGTGTAGATACTTCCATGTTTATACACATGGCGTTGTAGATACTTCCATATTTATACAGATGTCTGTGTAGATATTTCCATGTGTATACAGATGGTATTGTAGATATTTCCATGTTTATACAGATGTTGGTGTAGATATTTCCCTGTTTACTCAGATGACTGTGTAGATATTTCCATGTTTTTACAGATGGCAGTGTAGATATTTCAATGTTTATAGAGATGGCACTGTAGATATTTCCATGTTTATACAGATCGCGGTGTAGATATTTCCATGTTTATACAGATAGCGGTGTAGATATTTCCATGTTTTTACAGATATCGGTGTAGATATTTCCATGTTTACACAGATTGCGGTGTAGATATTTCCATCTTTCTTCAGATGGCATTGTAGATATTTCCATGTTTATACAGATGGCGGTGTAGATATTTCCATGTTTATATAGATGGTAGTGTAGATATTTCCATGTTTATACAGAGAGCGGTGTAGATATTTCCATGTTTATACAGATAGCGGTGTAGATATTTCCATGTTTATATAGATAGCGGTGTAGGTATTTCCATGTTTATAGACATAGCGGTGTAGATATTTCCATGTTTATATAGATGCCGTTGTAGATATTTCCATGTTTATACTGATAGCGGTGTTGGTATTTCCACGTTTATACAGATAGCGATGTAGTTATTTCCATGTTTATACAGCTCGCGGTGCAGGTATTTATATCTTTATACAGATGGCATTGTAGATATTTCCTTATTCACACTGATGGCGGTGAAGATGTTTCCATGTTTATACAGATGGCGGAGTAGTTACTTCCATGTTTATGGAGATGGCAGTGTAGACATTTTCATGTTTATAGAGATGGCGGTGTAGATATTTCCGTGTTTTTAGAGATAGCAGTGTAGATATTTACATGTTATACAGATGGCTGTTTAGATATTTCCATGTGTATACAGATGGCCTTCTAGATATTTCCATGTTTATACAGATGACTGTATAGGTATTTCCATGTTTTTACAGATGGCAGTGCAGATATTTCCATGTTTATAGAGATAGCGATGTAGATATTTCCATGTTTGTACAGATGGCGGTGTTGATATTTCCATCTCTACACAGATGGCCGTTTAGATATTTCCATGTTTATACAGTTGTCAGCATAGTTATTTCCATGGACATGCAGATGGCGGTGTAGATATTTCCTTGTTTATACAGATAGCGGTGTAGATATTTCCATCTTTTTACATATGGTGGTGTAGATATTTCCGTGTTTATACACATGGCGGAGTAGATACTTCCATCTTTATGGAGATGGCAGTGTAGATATTTTCATGTTTATAGAGATGGCGGTGTAGATATTTCCATATTTATAGAGATAGCGGTGTAGATACTTCCATCTTTCTACAGATGGCAGTGTAGATATTTCCATGTTTATACAGATGGCCGTGTAGATATTTCCATATTTATACAGATGTCTGCGGAGATATTTCCATGTGTATACAGATGGAATTGTAGTTATTTCCATGATTATACAGATGGTGGTGTAGATATTTCCATGTTTATTCAGATGACTGTGTAGATATTTCCATGTTTATACAGATGGCAGTGTAGATATTTCCATGTTCCTACACATGACTGTGTAGGTATTTCCATGTTTATACAGATGGCTTTGTAGCTACTTCCATGTCTATAGAGATAGCGGTGCAGATATTTCCATGATGATACAGTTAGCGGTGTATATATTTCCATGTTTATACAGATCGTGGTGTAGATGTTTCCATGTTTATACATATACCGGTGTAGATATTTCCATGTTTATACAGACCGCAGTGTAGATATTTCCATGTTTATAGAGATAGCAGTGTAGATATTTCCAAGTTTGTGCAGATGGCGGTGTTGATGTTTCCATCTATACACAGATTGCCGTGTAGGTATTTCCATGTGTATACAGATGGCATTGTAGATATTTCCATGTTTATACAGATGGTGGTGTAGATATTTCCATGTTTACACAGAAGACTGTATAGGTATTTCCATGTTTATACAGATGGCGGTGTAGCTATTTCCATGTTTATAGAGATAGCGGTGTAGATATTTCCATATTTACAGATAACGGTGTAGAAATTTCCATGTTTATACAGATAGCGGTGTAAATATTTCCATGTTTATACAGATCACGGTGTAGATATTTCCTTGTTTATACAAATAGCGGTGTAGTTATTTCCATGTTTATACAGATAGCGGTGTAGATATTTCCATGTATATACAGATGGCTGTGTAGATATTTCCATGTTTATACAGATGGCTTTGTAGATATTTCCATGTTTATACAGATGACTTTGTAGGTATTTCCATGTTTATACAGATGGCGGTGTAGATATTTCCATGTTTATAGAGATAGCTGTGTAGATATTTCCATGTTTATACAGATAGCGGTGTAGATAATTCCATGTTTATACAGATCGCGGTGTAGTTACTTCCATGTTTATACAGATAGCGGTGTTGTTATTTCCATGTTTTTACAGATATCGGTGTAGATATTTCCATGTTTACACAGATTGCGGTGTAGATATTTCCATCTTTCTACAGATGGCAGTGTAGATACTTCCATGTTTATACACATGGCGTTGTAGATACTTCCATATTTATACAGATGTCTGTGTAGATATTTCCATGTGTATACAGATGGTATTGTACATATTTCCATGTTTATACAGATGGTGGTGTAGATATTTCCCTGTTTACTCAGATGACTGTGTAGATATTTCCATGTTTTTACAGATGGCAGTGTAGATGTTTCAATGTTTATAGAGATGGCACTGTAGATATTTCCATGTTTATACAGATCGCGGTGTAGATATTTCCATGTTTATACAGATAGCGGTGTAGATATTTCCATGTTTTTACAGATATCGGTGTAGATATTTCCATGTTTACACAGATTGCGGTGTAGATATTTCCATCTTTCTTCAGATGGAATTGTAGATATTTCCATGTTTATACAGATGGCGGTGTAGATATTTCCGTGTTTATATAGATGGTAGTGTAGATATTTCCATGTTTATACAGAGAGCGGTGTAGATATTTCCATGTTTATACAGATAGCGGTGTAGATATTTCCATGTTTATATAGATAGCGGTGTAGGTATTTCCATGTTTATAGACATAGCGGTGTAGATATTTCCATGTTTATATAGATGCCGTTGTAGATATTTCCATGTTTATACTGATAGCGGTGTTGGTATTTCCACGTTTATACAGATAGCGATGTAGTTATTTCCATGTTTATACAGCTCGCGGTGCAGGTATTTATATCTTTATACAGATGGCATTGTAGATATTTCCTTATTCACACTGATGGCGGTGAAGATGTTTCCATGTTTATACAGATGGCGGAGTAGTTACTTCCATGTTTATGGAGATGGCAGTGTAGACATTTTCATGTTTATAGAGATGGCGGTGTAGATATTTCCGTGTTTTTAGAGATAGCAGTGTAGATATTTACATGTTATACAGATGGCTGTTTAGATATTTCCATGTGTATACAGATGGCCTTCTAGATATTTCCATGTTTATACAGATGACTGTATAGGTATTTCCATGTTTTTACAGATGGCAGTGCAGATATTTCCATGTTTATAGAGATAGCGATGTAGATATTTCCATGTTTGTACAGATGGCGGTGTTGATATTTCCATCTCTACACAGATGGCCGTTTAGATATTTCCATGTTTATACAGTTGTCAGCATAGTTATTTCCATGGACATGCAGATGGCGGTGTAGATATTTCCTTGTTTATACAGATAGCGGTGTAGATATTTCCATCTTTTTACATATGTTGGTGTAGATATTTCCGTGTTTATACACATGGCGGAGTAGACACTTCCATCTTTATGGAGATGGCAGTGTAGATATTTTCATGTTTATAGAGATGGCGGTGTAGATATTTCCATATTTATAGAGATAGCGGTGTAGATACTTCCATCTTTCTACAGATGGCAGTGTAGATATTTCCATGTTTATACAGATGGCCGTGTAGATATTTCCATATTTATACAGATGTCTGCGGAGATATTTCCATGTGTATACAGATGGAATTGTAGTTATTTCCATGATTATACAGATGGTGGTGTAGATATTTCCATGTTTATTCAGATGACTGTGTAGATATTTCCATGTTTATACAGATGGCAGTGTAGATATTTCCATGTTCCTACACATGACTGTGTAGGTATTTCCATGTTTATACAGATGGCTTTGTAGCTACTTCCATGTCTATAGAGATAGCGGTGCAGATATTTCCATGATGATACAGTTAGCGGTGTATATATTTCCATGTTTATACAGATCGTGGTGTAGATGTTTCCATGTTTATACATATACCGGTGTAGATATTTCCATGTTTATACAGACCGCAGTGTAGATATTTCCATGTTTATAGAGATAGCAGTGTAGATATTTCCAAGTTTGTGCAGATGGCGGTGTTGATGTTTCCATCTATACACAGATTGCCGTGTAGGTATTTCCATGTGTATACAGATGGCATTGTAGATATTTCCATGTTTATACAGATGGTGGTGTAGATATTTCCATGTTTACACAGAAGACTGTATAGGTATTTCCATGTTTATACAGATGGCGGTGTAGCTATTTCCATGTTTATAGAGATAGCGGTGTAGATATTTCCATATTTACAGATAACGGTGTAGAAATTTCCATGTTTATACAGATAGCGGTGTAAATATTTCCATGTTTATACAGATCACGGTGTAGATATTTCCTTGTTTATACAAATAGCGGTGTAGTTATTTCCATGTTTATACAGATAGCGGTGTAGATATTTCCATGTATATACAGATGGCTGTGTAGATATTTCCATGTTTATACAGATGGCTTTGTAGATATTTCCATGTTTATACAGATGACTTTGTAGGTATTTCCATGTTTATACAGATGGCGGTGTAGATATTTCCATGTTTATAGAGATAGCTGTGTAGATATTTCCATGTTTATACAGATAGCGGTGTAGATAATTCCATGTTTATACAGATCGCGGTGTAGTTACTTCCATGTTTATACAGATAGCGGTGTTGTTATTTCCATGTTTTTACAGATATCGGTGTAGATTTTTCCATGTTTACACAGATTGCGGTGTAGATATTTCCATCTTTCTACAGATGGCAGTGTAGATACTTCCATGTTTATACACATGGCGTTGTAGATACTTCCATATTTATACAGATGTCTGTGTAGATATTTCCATGTGTATACAGATGGTATTGTAGATATTTCCATGTTTATACAGATGTTGGTGTAGATATTTCCCTGTTAACTCAGATGACTGTGTAGATATTTCCATGTTTTTACAGATGGCAGTGTAGATATTTCAATGTTTATAGAGATGGCACTGTAGATATTTCCATGTTTATACAGATCGCGGTGTAGATATTTCCATGTTTATACAGATAGCGGTGTAGATATTTCCATGTTTTTACAGATATCGGTGTAGATATTTCCATGTTTACACAGATTGCGGTGTAGATATTTCCATCTTTCTTCAGATGGCATTGTAGATATTTCCATGTTTATACAGATGGCGGTGTAGATATTTCCATGTTTATATAGATGGTAGTGTAGATATTTCCATGTTTATACAGAGAGCGGTGTAGATATTTCCATGTTTATACAGATAGCGGTGTAGATATTTCCATGTTTATATAGATAGCGGTGTAGGTATTTCCATGTTTATAGACATAGCGGTGTAGATATTTCCATGTTTATATAGATGCCGTTGTAGATATTTCCATGTTTATACTGATAGCGGTGTTGGTATTTCCACGTTTATACAGATAGCGATGTAGTTATTTCCATGTTTATACAGCTCGCGGTGCAGGTATTTATATCTTTATACAGATGGCATTGTAGATATTTCCTTATTCACACTGATGGCGGTGAAGATGTTTCCATGTTTATACAGATGGCGGAGTAGTTACTTCCATGTTTATGGAGATGGCAGTGTAGACATTTTCATGTTTATAGAGATGGCGGTGTAGATATTTCCGTGTTTTTAGAGATAGCAGTGTAGATATTTACATGTTATACAGATGGCTGTTTAGATATTTCCATGTGTATACAGATGGCCTTCTAGATATTTCCATGTTTATACAGATGACTGTATAGGTATTTCCATGTTTTTACAGATGGCAGTGCAGATATTTCCATGTTTATAGAGATAGCGATGTAGATATTTCCATGTTTGTACAGATGGCGGTGTTGATATTTCCATCTCTACACAGATGGCCGTTTAGATATTTCCATGTTTATACAGTTGTCAGCATAGTTATTTCCATGGACATGCAGATGGCGGTGTAGATATTTCCTTGTTTATACAGATAGCGGTGTAGATATTTCCATCTTTTTACATATGGTGGTGTAGATATTTCCGTGTTTATACACATGGCGGAGTAGATACTTCCATCTTTATGGAGATGGCAGTGTAGATATTTTCATGTTTATAGAGATGGCGGTGTAGATATTTCCATATTTATAGAGATAGCGGTGTAGATACTTCCATCTTTCTACAGATGGCAGTGTAGATATTTCCATGTTTATACAGATGGCCGTGTAGATATTTCCATATTTATACAGATGTCTGCAGAGATATTTCCATGTGTATACAGATGGAATTGTAGTTATTTCCATGATTATACAGATGGTGGTGTAGATATTTCCATGTTTATTCAGATGACTGTGTAGATATTTCCATGTTTATGCAGATGGCAGTGTAGATATTTCCATGTTCCTACACATGACTGTGTAGGTATTTCCATGTTTATACAGATGGCTTTGTAGCTACTTCCATGTCTATAGAGATAGCGGTGCAGATATTTCCATGATGATACAGTTAGCGGTGTATATATTTCCATGTTTATACAGATCGTGGTGTAGATGTTTCCATGTTTATACATATACCGGTGTAGATATTACCATGTTTATACAGACCGCAGTGTAGATATTTCCATGTTTATAGAGATAGCAGTGTAGATATTTCCAAGTTTGTGCAGATGGCGGTGTTGATGTTTCCATCTATACACAGATTGCCGTGTAGGTATTTCCATGTGTATACAGATGGCATTGTAGATATTTCCATGTTTATACAGATGGTGGTGTAGATATTTCCATGTTTACACAGAAGACTGTATAGGTATTTCCATGTTTATACAGATGGCGGTGTAGCTATTTCCATGTTTATAGAGATAGCGGTGTAGATATTTCCATATTTACAGATAACGGTGTAGAAATTTCCATGTTTATACAGATAGCGGTGTAAATATTTCCATGTTTATACAGATCACGGTGTAGATATTTCCTTGTTTATACAAATAGCGGTGTAGTTATTTCCATGTTTATACAGATAGCGGTGTAGATATTTCCATGTATATACAGATGGCTGTGTAGATATTTCCATGTTTATACAGATGGCTTTGTAGATATTTCCATGTTTATACAGATGACTTTGTAGGTATTTCCATGTTTATACAGATGGCGGTGTAGATATTTCCATGTTTATAGAGATAGCTGTGTAGATATTTCCATGTTTATACAGATAGCGGTGTAGATAATTCCATGTTTATACAGATCGCGGTGTAGTTACTTCCATGTTTATACAGATAGCGGTGTTGTTATTTCCATGTTTTTACAGATATCGGTGTAGATATTTCCATGTTTACACAGATTGCGGTGTAGATATTTCCATCTTTCTACAGATGGCAGTGTAGATACTTCCATGTTTATACACATGGCGTTGTAGATACTTCCATATTTATACAGATGTCTGTGTAGATATTTCCATGTGTATACAGATGGTATTGTAGATATTTCCATGTTTATACAGATGGTGGTGTAGATATTTCCCTGTTTACTCAGATGACTGTGTAGATATTTCCATGTTTTTACAGATGGCAGTGTAGATGTTTCAATGTTTATAGAGATGGCACTGTAGATATTTCCATGTTTATACAGATCGCGGTGTAGATATTTCCATGTTTATACAGATAGCGGTGTAGATATTTCCATGTTTTTACAGATATCGGTGTAGATATTTCCATGTTTACACAGATTGCGGTGTAGATATTTCCATCTTTCTTCAGATGGCATTGTAGATATTTCCATGTTTATACAGATGGCGGTGTAGATATTTCCATGTTTATATAGATGGTAGTGTAGATATTTCCATGTTTATACAGAGAGCGGTGTAGATATTTCCATGTTTATACAGATAGCGGTGTAGATATTTCCATGTTTATATAGATAGCGGTGTAGGTATTTCCATGTTTATAGACATAGCGGTGTAGATATTTCCATGTTTATATAGATGCCGTTGTAGATATTTCCATGTTTATACTGATAGCGGTGTTGGTATTTCCACGTTTATACAGATAGCGATGTAGTTATTTCCATGTTTATACAGCTCGCGGTGCAGGTATTTATATCTTTATACAGATGGCATTGTAGATATTTCCTTATTCACACTGATGGCGGTGAAGATGTTTCCATGTTTATACAGATGGCGGAGTAGTTACTTCCATGTTTATGGAGATGGCAGTGTAGACATTTTCATGTTTATAGAGATGGCGGTGTAGATATTTCCGTGTTTTTAGAGATAGCAGTGTAGATATTTACATGTTATACAGATGGCTGTTTAGATATTTCCATGTGTATACAGATGGCCTTCTAGATATTTCCATGTTTATACAGATGACTGTATAGGTATTTCCATGTTTTTACAGATGGCAGTGCAGATATTTCCATGTTTATAGAGATAGCGATGTAGATATTTCCATGTTTGTACAGATGGCGGTGTTGATATTTCCATCTCTACACAGATGGCCGTTTAGATATTTCCATGTTTATACAGTTGTCAGCATAGTTATTTCCATGGACATGCAGATGGCGGTGTAGATATTTCCTTGTTTATACAGATAGCGGTGTAGATATTTCCATCTTTTTACATATGGTGGTGTAGATATTTCCGTGTTTATACACATGGCGGAGTAGATACTTCCATCTTTATGGAGATGGCAGTGTAGATATTTTCATGTTTATAGAGATGGCGGTGTAGATATTTCCATATTTATAGAGATAGCGGTGTAGATACTTCCATCTTTCTACAGATGGCAGTGTAGATATTTCCATGTTTATACAGATGGCCGTGTAGATATTTCCATATTTATACAGATGTCTGCGGAGATATTTCCATGTGTATACAGATGGAATTGTAGTTATTTCCATGATTATACAGATGGTGGTGTAGATATTTCCATGTTTATTCAGATGACTGTGTAGATATTTCCATGTTTATACAGATGGCAGTGTAGATATTTCCATGTTCCTACACATGACTGTGTAGGTATTTCCATGTTTATACAGATGGCTTTGTAGCTACTTCCATGTCTATAGAGATAGCGGTGCAGATATTTCCATGATGATACAGTTAGCGGTGTATATATTTCCATGTTTATACAGATCGTGGTGTAGATGTTTCCATGTTTATACATATACCGGTGTAGATATTTCCATGTTTATACAGACCGCAGTGTAGATATTTCCATGTTTATAGAGATAGCAGTGTAGATATTTCCAAGTTTGTGCAGATGGCGGTGTTGATGTTTCCATCTATACACAGATTGCCGTGTAGGTATTTCCATGTGTATACAGATGGCATTGTAGATATTTCCATGTTTATACAGATGGTGGTGTAGATATTTCCATGTTTACACAGAAGACTGTATAGGTATTTCCATGTTTATACAGATGGCGGTGTAGCTATTTCCATGTTTATAGAGATAGCGGTGTAGATATTTCCATATTTACAGATAACGGTGTAGAAATTTCCATGTTTATACAGATAGCGGTGTAAATATTTCCATGTTTATACAGATCACGGTGTAGATATTTCCTTGTTTATACAAATAGCGGTGTAGTTATTTCCATGTTTATACAGATAGCGGTGTAGATATTTCCATGTATATACAGATGGCTGTGTAGATATTTCCATGTTTATACAGATGGCTTTGTAGATATTTCCATGTTTATACAGATGACTTTGTAGGTATTTCCATGTTTATACAGATGGCGGTGTAGATATTTCCATGTTTATAGAGATAGCTGTGTAGATATTTCCATGTTTATACAGATAGCGGTGTAGATAATTCCATGTTTATACAGATCGCGGTGTAGTTACTTCCATGTTTATACAGATAGCGGTGTTGTTATTTCCATGTTTTTACAGATATCGGTGTAGATATTTCCATGTTTACACAGATTGCGGTGTAGATATTTCCATCTTTCTACAGATGGCAGTGTAGATACTTCCATGTTTATACACATGGCGTTGTAGATACTTCCATATTTATACAGATGTCTGTGTAGATATTTCCATGTGTATACAGATGGTATTGTACATATTTCCATGTTTATACAGATGGTGGTGTAGATATTTCCCTGTTTACTCAGATGACTGTGTAGATATTTCCATGTTTTTACAGATGGCAGTGTAGATGTTTCAATGTTTATAGAGATGGCACTGTAGATATTTCCATGTTTATACAGATCGCGGTGTAGATATTTCCATGTTTATACAGATAGCGGTGTAGATATTTCCATGTTTTTACAGATATCGGTGTAGATATTTCCATGTTTACACAGATTGCGGTGTAGATATTTCCATCTTTCTTCAGATGGAATTGTAGATATTTCCATGTTTATACAGATGGCGGTGTAGATATTTCCGTGTTTATATAGATGGTAGTGTAGATATTTCCATGTTTATACAGAGAGCGGTGTAGATATTTCCATGTTTATACAGATAGCGGTGTAGATATTTCCATGTTTATATAGATAGCGGTGTAGGTATTTCCATGTTTATAGACATAGCGGTGTAGATATTTCCATGTTTATATAGATGCCGTTGTAGATATTTCCATGTTTATACTGATAGCGGTGTTGGTATTTCCACGTTTATACAGATAGCGATGTAGTTATTTCCATGTTTATACAGCTCGCGGTGCAGGTATTTATATCTTTATACAGATGGCATTGTAGATATTTCCTTATTCACACTGATGGCGGTGAAGATGTTTCCATGTTTATACAGATGGCGGAGTAGTTACTTCCATGTTTATGGAGATGGCAGTGTAGACATTTTCATGTTTATAGAGATGGCGGTGTAGATATTTCCGTGTTTTTAGAGATAGCAGTGTAGATATTTACATGTTATACAGATGGCTGTTTAGATATTTCCATGTGTATACAGATGGCCTTCTAGATATTTCCATGTTTATACAGATGACTGTATAGGTATTTCCATGTTTTTACAGATGGCAGTGCAGATATTTCCATGTTTATAGAGATAGCGATGTAGATATTTCCATGTTTGTACAGATGGCGGTGTTGATATTTCCATCTCTACACAGATGGCCGTTTAGATATTTCCATGTTTATACAGTTGTCAGCATAGTTATTTCCATGGACATGCAGATGGCGGTGTAGATATTTCCTTGTTTATACAGATAGCGGTGTAGATATTTCCATCTTTTTACATATGTTGGTGTAGATATTTCCGTGTTTATACACATGGCGGAGTAGACACTTCCATCTTTATGGAGATGGCAGTGTAGATATTTTCATGTTTATAGAGATGGCGGTGTAGATATTTCCATATTTATAGAGATAGCGGTGTAGATACTTCCATCTTTCTACAGATGGCAGTGTAGATATTTCCATGTTTATACAGATGGCCGTGTAGATATTTCCATATTTATACAGATGTCTGCGGAGATATTTCCATGTGTATACAGATGGAATTGTAGTTATTTCCATGATTATACAGATGGTGGTGTAGATATTTCCATGTTTATTCAGATGACTGTGTAGATATTTCCATGTTTATACAGATGGCAGTGTAGATATTTCCATGTTCCTACACATGACTGTGTAGGTATTTCCATGTTTATACAGATGGCTTTGTAGCTACTTCCATGTCTATAGAGATAGCGGTGCAGATATTTCCATGATGATACAGTTAGCGGTGTATATATTTCCATGTTTATACAGATCGTGGTGTAGATGTTTCCATGTTTATACATATACCGGTGTAGATATTTCCATGTTTATACAGACCGCAGTGTAGATATTTCCATGTTTATAGAGATAGCAGTGTAGATATTTCCAAGTTTGTGCAGATGGCGGTGTTGATGTTTCCATCTATACACAGATTGCCGTGTAGGTATTTCCATGTGTATACAGATGGCATTGTAGATATTTCCATGTTTATACAGATGGTGGTGTAGATATTTCCATGTTTACACAGAAGACTGTATAGGTATTTCCATGTTTATACAGATGGCGGTGTAGCTATTTCCATGTTTATAGAGATAGCGGTGTAGATATTTCCATATTTACAGATAACGGTGTAGAAATTTCCATGTTTATACAGATAGCGGTGTAAATATTTCCATGTTTATACAGATCACGGTGTAGATATTTCCTTGTTTATACAAATAGCGGTGTAGTTATTTCCATGTTTATACAGATAGCGGTGTAGATATTTCCATGTATATACAGATGGCTGTGTAGATATTTCCATGTTTATACAGATGGCTTTGTAGATATTTCCATGTTTATACAGATGACTTTGTAGGTATTTCCATGTTTATACAGATGGCGGTGTAGATATTTCCATGTTTATAGAGATAGCTGTGTAGATATTTCCATGTTTATACAGATAGCGGTGTAGATAATTCCATGTTTATACAGATCGCGGTGTAGTTACTTCCATGTTTATACAGATAGCGGTGTTGTTATTTCCATGTTTTTACAGATATCGGTGTAGATTTTTCCATGTTTACACAGATTGCGGTGTAGATATTTCCATCTTTCTACAGATGGCAGTGTAGATACTTCCATGTTTATACACATGGCGTTGTAGATACTTCCATATTTATACAGATGTCTGTGTAGATATTTCCATGTGTATACAGATGGTATTGTAGATATTTCCATGTTTATACAGATGGTGGTGTAGATATTTCCCTGTTTACTCAGATGACTGTGTAGATATTTCCATGTTTTTACAGATGGCAGTGTAGATGTTTCAATGTTTATAGAGATGGCACTGTAGATATTTCCATGTTTATACAGATCGCGGTGTAGATATTTCCATGTTTATACAGATAGCGGTGTAGATATTTCCATGTTTTTACAGATATCGGTGTAGATATTTCCATGTTTACACAGATTGCGGTGTAGATATTTCCATCTTTCTTCAGATGGCATTGTAGATATTTCCATGTTTATACAGATGGCGGTGTAGATATTTCCATGTTTATATAGATGGTAGTGTAGATATTTCCATGTTTATACAGAGAGCGGTGTAGATATTTCCATGTTTATACAGATAGCGGTGTAGATATTTCCATGTTTATATAGATAGCGGTGTAGGTATTTCCATGTTTATAGACATAGCGGTGTAGATATTTCCATGTTTATATAGATGCCGTTGTAGATATTTCCATGTTTATACTGATAGCGGTGTTGGTATTTCCACGTTTATACAGATAGCGATGTAGTTATTTCCATGTTTATACAGCTCGCGGTGCAGGTATTTATATCTTTATACAGATGGCATTGTAGATATTTCCTTATTCACACTGATGGCGGTGAAGATGTTTCCATGTTTATACAGATGGCGGAGTAGTTACTTCCATGTTTATGGAGATGGCAGTGTAGACATTTTCATGTTTATAGAGATGGCGGTGTAGATATTTCCGTGTTTTTAGAGATAGCAGTGTAGATATTTACATGTTATACAGATGGCTGTTTAGATATTTCCATGTGTATACAGATGGCCTTCTAGATATTTCCATGTTTATACAGATGACTGTATAGGTATTTCCATGTTTTTACAGATGGCAGTGCAGATATTTCCATGTTTATAGAGATAGCGATGTAGATATTTCCATGTTTGTACAGATGGCGGTGTTGATATTTCCATCTCTACACAGATGGCCGTTTAGATATTTCCATGTTTATACAGTTGTCAGCATAGTTATTTCCATGGACATGCAGATGGCGGTGTAGATATTTCCTTGTTTATACAGATAGCGGTGTAGATATTTCCATCTTTTTACATATGGTGGTGTAGATATTTCCGTGTTTATACACATGGCGGAGTAGACACTTCCATCTTTATGGAGATGGCAGTGTAGATATTTTCATGTTTATAGAGATGGCGGTGTAGATATTTCCATATTTATAGAGATAGCGGTGTAGATACTTCCATCTTTCTACAGATGGCAGTGTAGATATTTCCATGTTTATACAGATGGCCGTGTAGATATTTCCATATTTATACAGATGTCTGCGGAGATATTTCCATGTGTATACAGATGGAATTGTAGTTATTTCCATGATTATACAGATGGTGGTGTAGATATTTCCATGTTTATTCAGATGACTGTGTAGATATTTGCATGTTTATACAGATGGCAGTGTAGATATTTCCATGTTCCTACACATGACTGTGTAGGTATTTCCATGTTTATACAGATGGCTTTGTAGCTACTTCCATGTCTATAGAGATAGCGGTGCAGATATTTCCATGATGATACAGTTAGCGGTGTATATATTTCCATGTTTATACAGATCGTGGTGTAGATGTTTCCATGTTTATACATATACCGGTGTAGATATTTCCATGTTTATACAGACCGCAGTGTAGATATTTCCATGTTTATAGAGATAGCAGTGTAGATATTTCCAAGTTTGTGCAGATGGCGGTGTTGATGTTTCCATCTATACACAGATTGCCGTGTAGGTATTTCCATGTGTATACAGATGGCATTGTAGATATTTCCATGTTTATACAGATGGTGGTGTAGATATTTCCATGTTTACACAGAAGACTGTATAGGTATTTCCATGTTTATACAGATGGCGGTGTAGCTATTTCCATGTTTATAGAGATAGCGGTGTAGATATTTCCATATTTACAGATAACGGTGTAGAAATTTCCATGTTTATACAGATAGCGGTGTAAATATTTCCATGTATATACAGATGGCTGTGTAGATATTTCCATGTTTATACAGATGGCTTTGTAGATATTTCCATGTTTATACAGATGACTTTGTAGGTATTTCCATGTTTATACAGATGGCGGTGTAGATATTTCCATGTTTATAGAGATAGCTGTGTAGATATTTCCATGTTTATACAGATAGCGGTGTAGATAATTCCATGTTTATACAGATCGCGGTGTAGTTACTTCCATGTTTATACAGATAGCGGTGTTGTTATTTCCATGTTTTTACAGATATCGGTGTAGATTTTTCCATGTTTACACAGATTGCGGTGTAGATATTTCCATCTTTCTACAGATGGCAGTGTAGATACTTCCATGTTTATACACATGGCGTTGTAGATACTTCCATATTTATACAGATGTCTGTGTAGATATTTCCATGTGTATACAGATGGTATTGTAGATATTTCCATGTTTATACAGATGTTGGTGTAGATATTTCCCTGTTTACTCAGATGACTGTGTAGATATTTCCATGTTTTTACAGATGGCAGTGTAGATATTTCAATGTTTATAGAGATGGCACTGTAGATATTTCCATGTTTATACAGATCGCGGTGTAGATATTTCCATGTTTATACAGATAGCGGTGTAGATATTTCCATGTTTTTACAGATATCGGTGTAGATATTTCCATGTTTACACAGATTGCGGTGTAGATATTTCCATCTTTCTTCAGATGGCATTGTAGATATTTCCATGTTTATACAGATGGCGGTGTAGATATTTCCATGTTTATATAGATGGTAGTGTAGATATTTCCATGTTTATACAGAGAGCGGTGTAGATATTTCCATGTTTATACAGATAGCGGTGTAGATATTTCCATGTTTATATAGATAGCGGTGTAGGTATTTCCATGTTTATAGACATAGCGGTGTAGATATTTCCATGTTTATATAGATGCCGTTGTAGATATTTCCATGTTTATACTGATAGCGGTGTTGGTATTTCCACGTTTATACAGATAGCGATGTAGTTATTTCCATGTTTATACAGCTCGCGGTGCAGGTATTTATATCTTTATACAGATGGCATTGTAGATATTTCCTTATTCACACTGATGGCGGTGAAGATGTTTCCATGTTTATACAGATGGCGGAGTAGTTACTTCCATGTTTATGGAGATGGCAGTGTAGACATTTTCATGTTTATAGAGATGGCGGTGTAGATATTTCCGTGTTTTTAGAGATAGCAGTGTAGATATTTACATGTTATACAGATGGCTGTTTAGATATTTCCATGTGTATACAGATGGCCTTCTAGATATTTCCATGTTTATACAGATGACTGTATAGGTATTTCCATGTTTTTACAGATGGCAGTGCAGATATTTCCATGTTTATAGAGATAGCGATGTAGATATTTCCATGTTTGTACAGATGGCGGTGTTGATATTTCCATCTCTACACAGATGGCCGTTTAGATATTTCCATGTTTATACAGTTGTCAGCATAGTTATTTCCATGGACATGCAGATGGCGGTGTAGATATTTCCTTGTTTATACAGATAGCGGTGTAGATATTTCCATCTTTTTACATATGGTGGTGTAGATATTTCCGTGTTTATACACATGGCGGAGTAGATACTTCCATCTTTATGGAGATGGCAGTGTAGATATTTTCATGTTTATAGAGATGGCGGTGTAGATATTTCCATATTTATAGAGATAGCGGTGTAGATACTTCCATCTTTCTACAGATGGCAGTGTAGATATTTCCATGTTTATACAGATGGCCGTGTAGATATTTCCATATTTATACAGATGTCTGCGGAGATATTTCCATGTGTATACAGATGGAATTGTAGTTATTTCCATGATTATACAGATGGTGGTGTAGATATTTCCATGTTTATTCAGATGACTGTGTAGATATTTCCATGTTTATACAGATGGCAGTGTAGATATTTCCATGTTCCTACACATGACTGTGTAGGTATTTCCATGTTTATACAGATGGCTTTGTAGCTACTTCCATGTCTATAGAGATAGCGGTGCAGATATTTCCATGATGATACAGTTAGCGGTGTATATATTTCCATGTTTATACAGATCGTGGTGTAGATGTTTCCATGTTTATACATATACCGGTGTAGATATTTCCATGTTTATACAGACCGCAGTGTAGATATTTCCATGTTTATAGAGATAGCAGTGTAGATATTTCCAAGTTTGTGCAGATGGCGGTGTTGATGTTTCCATCTATACACAGATTGCCGTGTAGGTATTTCCATGTGTATACAGATGGCATTGTAGATATTTCCATGTTTATACAGATGGTGGTGTAGATATTTCCATGTTTACACAGAAGACTGTATAGGTATTTCCATGTTTATACAGATGGCGGTGTAGCTATTTCCATGTTTATAGAGATAGCGGTGTAGATATTTCCATATTTACAGATAACGGTGTAGAAATTTCCATGTTTATACAGATAGCGGTGTAAATATTTCCATGTTTATACAGATCACGGTGTAGATATTTCCTTGTTTATACAAATAGCGGTGTAGTTATTTCCATGTTTATACAGATAGCGGTGTAGATATTTCCATGTATATACAGATGGCTGTGTAGATATTTCCATGTTTATACAGATGGCTTTGTAGATATTTCCATGTTTATACAGATGACTTTGTAGGTATTTCCATGTTTATACAGATGGCGGTGTAGATATTTCCATGTTTATAGAGATAGCTGTGTAGATATTTCCATGTTTATACAGATAGCGGTGTAGATAATTCCATGTTTATACAGATCGCGGTGTAGTTACTTCCATGTTTATACAGATAGCGGTGTTGTTATTTCCATGTTTTTACAGATATCGGTGTAGATATTTCCATGTTTACACAGATTGCGGTGTAGATATTTCCATCTTTCTACAGATGGCAGTGTAGATACTTCCATGTTTATACACATGGCGTTGTAGATACTTCCATATTTATACAGATGTCTGTGTAGATATTTCCATGTGTATACAGATGGTATTGTACATATTTCCATGTTTATACAGATGGTGGTGTAGATATTTCCCTGTTTACTCAGATGACTGTGTAGATATTTCCATGTTTTTACAGATGGCAGTGTAGATGTTTCAATGTTTATAGAGATGGCACTGTAGATATTTCCATGTTTATACAGATCGCGGTGTAGATATTTCCATGTTTATACAGATAGCGGTGTAGATATTTCCATGTTTTTACAGATATCGGTGTAGATATTTCCATGTTTACACAGATTGCGGTGTAGATATTTCCATCTTTCTTCAGATGGAATTGTAGATATTTCCATGTTTATACAGATGGCGGTGTAGATATTTCCGTGTTTATATAGATGGTAGTGTAGATATTTCCATGTTTATACAGAGAGCGGTGTAGATATTTCCATGTTTATACAGATAGCGGTGTAGATATTTCCATGTTTATATAGATAGCGGTGTAGGTATTTCCATGTTTATAGACATAGCGGTGTAGATATTTCCATGTTTATATAGATGCCGTTGTAGATATTTCCATGTTTATACTGATAGCGGTGTTGGTATTTCCACGTTTATACAGATAGCGATGTAGTTATTTCCATGTTTATACAGCTCGCGGTGCAGGTATTTATATCTTTATACAGATGGCATTGTAGATATTTCCTTATTCACACTGATGGCGGTGAAGATGTTTCCATGTTTATACAGATGGCGGAGTAGTTACTTCCATGTTTATGGAGATGGCAGTGTAGACATTTTCATGTTTATAGAGATGGCGGTGTAGATATTTCCGTGTTTTTAGAGATAGCAGTGTAGATATTTACATGTTATACAGATGGCTGTTTAGATATTTCCATGTGTATACAGATGGCCTTCTAGATATTTCCATGTTTATACAGATGACTGTATAGGTATTTCCATGTTTTTACAGATGGCAGTGCAGATATTTCCATGTTTATAGAGATAGCGATGTAGATATTTCCATGTTTGTACAGATGGCGGTGTTGATATTTCCATCTCTACACAGATGGCCGTTTAGATATTTCCATGTTTATACAGTTGTCAGCATAGTTATTTCCATGGACATGCAGATGGCGGTGTAGATATTTCCTTGTTTATACAGATAGCGGTGTAGATATTTCCATCTTTTTACATATGTTGGTGTAGATATTTCCGTGTTTATACACATGGCGGAGTAGACACTTCCATCTTTATGGAGATGGCAGTGTAGATATTTTCATGTTTATAGAGATGGCGGTGTAGATATTTCCATATTTATAGAGATAGCGGTGTAGATACTTCCATCTTTCTACAGATGGCAGTGTAGATATTTCCATGTTTATACAGATGGCCGTGTAGATATTTCCATATTTATACAGATGTCTGCGGAGATATTTCCATGTGTATACAGATGGAATTGTAGTTATTTCCATGATTATACAGATGGTGGTGTAGATATTTCCATGTTTATTCAGATGACTGTGTAGATATTTCCATGTTTATACAGATGGCAGTGTAGATATTTCCATGTTCCTACACATGACTGTGTAGGTATTTCCATGTTTATACAGATGGCTTTGTAGCTACTTCCATGTCTATAGAGATAGCGGTGCAGATATTTCCATGATGATACAGTTAGCGGTGTATATATTTCCATGTTTATACAGATCGTGGTGTAGATGTTTCCATGTTTATACATATACCGGTGTAGATATTTCCATGTTTATACAGACCGCAGTGTAGATATTTCCATGTTTATAGAGATAGCAGTGTAGATATTTCCAAGTTTGTGCAGATGGCGGTGTTGATGTTTCCATCTATACACAGATTGCCGTGTAGGTATTTCCATGTGTATACAGATGGCATTGTAGATATTTCCATGTTTATACAGATGGTGGTGTAGATATTTCCATGTTTACACAGAAGACTGTATAGGTATTTCCATGTTTATACAGATGGCGGTGTAGCTATTTCCATGTTTATAGAGATAGCGGTGTAGATATTTCCATATTTACAGATAACGGTGTAGAAATTTCCATGTTTATACAGATAGCGGTGTAAATATTTCCATGTTTATACAGATCACGGTGTAGATATTTCCTTGTTTATACAAATAGCGGTGTAGTTATTTCCATGTTTATACAGATAGCGGTGTAGATATTTCCATGTATATACAGATGGCTGTGTAGATATTTCCATGTTTATACAGATGGCTTTGTAGATATTTCCATGTTTATACAGATGACTTTGTAGGTATTTCCATGTTTATACAGATGGCGGTGTAGATATTTCCATGTTTATAGAGATAGCTGTGTAGATATTTCCATGTTTATACAGATAGCGGTGTAGATAATTCCATGTTTATACAGATCGCGGTGTAGTTACTTCCATGTTTATACAGATAGCGGTGTTGTTATTTCCATGTTTTTACAGATATCGGTGTAGATTTTTCCATGTTTACACAGATTGCGGTGTAGATATTTCCATCTTTCTACAGATGGCAGTGTAGATACTTCCATGTTTATACACATGGCGTTGTAGATACTTCCATATTTATACAGATGTCTGTGTAGATATTTCCATGTGTATACAGATGGTATTGTAGATATTTCCATGTTTATACAGATGTTGGTGTAGATATTTCCCTGTTAACTCAGATGACTGTGTAGATATTTCCATGTTTTTACAGATGGCAGTGTAGATATTTCAATGTTTATAGAGATGGCACTGTAGATATTTCCATGTTTATACAGATCGCGGTGTAGATATTTCCATGTTTATACAGATAGCGGTGTAGATATTTCCATGTTTTTACAGATATCGGTGTAGATATTTCCATGTTTACACAGATTGCGGTGTAGATATTTCCATCTTTCTTCAGATGGCATTGTAGATATTTCCATGTTTATACAGATGGCGGTGTAGATATTTCCATGTTTATATAGATGGTAGTGTAGATATTTCCATGTTTATACAGAGAGCGGTGTAGATATTTCCATGTTTATACAGATAGCGGTGTAGATATTTCCATGTTTATATAGATAGCGGTGTAGGTATTTCCATGTTTATAGACATAGCGGTGTAGATATTTCCATGTTTATATAGATGCCGTTGTAGATATTTCCATGTTTATACTGATAGCGGTGTTGGTATTTCCACGTTTATACAGATAGCGATGTAGTTATTTCCATGTTTATACAGCTCGCGGTGCAGGTATTTATATCTTTATACAGATGGCATTGTAGATATTTCCTTATTCACACTGATGGCGGTGAAGATGTTTCCATGTTTATACAGATGGCGGAGTAGTTACTTCCATGTTTATGGAGATGGCAGTGTAGACATTTTCATGTTTATAGAGATGGCGGTGTAGATATTTCCGTGTTTTTAGAGATAGCAGTGTAGATATTTACATGTTATACAGATGGCTGTTTAGATATTTCCATGTGTATACAGATGGCCTTCTAGATATTTCCATGTTTATACAGATGACTGTATAGGTATTTCCATGTTTTTACAGATGGCAGTGCAGATATTTCCATGTTTATAGAGATAGCGATGTAGATATTTCCATGTTTGTACAGATGGCGGTGTTGATATTTCCATCTCTACACAGATGGCCGTTTAGATATTTCCATGTTTATACAGTTGTCAGCATAGTTATTTCCATGGACATGCAGATGGCGGTGTAGATATTTCCTTGTTTATACAGATAGCGGTGTAGATATTTCCATCTTTTTACATATGGTGGTGTAGATATTTCCGTGTTTATACACATGGCGGAGTAGATACTTCCATCTTTATGGAGATGGCAGTGTAGATATTTTCATGTTTATAGAGATGGCGGTGTAGATATTTCCATATTTATAGAGATAGCGGTGTAGATACTTCCATCTTTCTACAGATGGCAGTGTAGATATTTCCATGTTTATACAGATGGCCGTGTAGATATTTCCATATTTATACAGATGTCTGCGGAGATATTTCCATGTGTATACAGATGGAATTGTAGTTATTTCCATGATTATACAGATGGTGGTGTAGATATTTCCATGTTTATTCAGATGACTGTGTAGATATTTCCATGTTTATGCAGATGGCAGTGTAGATATTTCCATGTTCCTACACATGACTGTGTAGGTATTTCCATGTTTATACAGATGGCTTTGTAGCTACTTCCATGTCTATAGAGATAGCGGTGCAGATATTTCCATGATGATACAGTTAGCGGTGTATATATTTCCATGTTTATACAGATCGTGGTGTAGATGTTTCCATGTTTATACATATACCGGTGTAGATATTACCATGTTTATACAGACCGCAGTGTAGATATTTCCATGTTTATAGAGATAGCAGTGTAGATATTTCCAAGTTTGTGCAGATGGCGGTGTTGATGTTTCCATCTATACACAGATTGCCGTGTAGGTATTTCCATGTGTATACAGATGGCATTGTAGATATTTCCATGTTTATACAGATGGTGGTGTAGATATTTCCATGTTTACACAGAAGACTGTATAGGTATTTCCATGTTTATACAGATGGCGGTGTAGCTATTTCCATGTTTATAGAGATAGCGGTGTAGATATTTCCATATTTACAGATAACGGTGTAGAAATTTCCATGTTTATACAGATAGCGGTGTAAATATTTCCATGTTTATACAGATCACGGTGTAGATATTTCCTTGTTTATACAAATAGCGGTGTAGTTATTTCCATGTTTATACAGATAGCGGTGTAGATATTTCCATGTATATACAGATGGCTGTGTAGATATTTCCATGTTTATACAGATGGCTTTGTAGATATTTCCATGTTTATACAGATGACTTTGTAGGTATTTCCATGTTTATACAGATGGCGGTGTAGATATTTCCATGTTTATAGAGATAGCTGTGTAGATATTTCCATGTTTATACAGATAGCGGTGTAGATAATTCCATGTTTATACAGATCGCGGTGTAGTTACTTCCATGTTTATACAGATAGCGGTGTTGTTATTTCCATGTTTTTACAGATATCGGTGTAGATATTTCCATGTTTACACAGATTGCGGTGTAGATATTTCCATCTTTCTACAGATGGCAGTGTAGATACTTCCATGTTTATACACATGGCGTTGTAGATACTTCCATATTTATACAGATGTCTGTGTAGATATTTCCATGTGTATACAGATGGTATTGTAGATATTTCCATGTTTATACAGATGGTGGTGTAGATATTTCCCTGTTTACTCAGATGACTGTGTAGATATTTCCATGTTTTTACAGATGGCAGTGTAGATATTTCAATGTTTATAGAGATGGCACTGTAGATATTTCCATGTTTATACAGATCGCGGTGTAGATATTTCCATGTTTATACAGATAGCGGTGTAGATATTTCCATGTTTTTACAGATATCGGTGTAGATATTTCCATGTTTACACAGATTGCGGTGTAGATATTTCCATCTTTCTTCAGATGGCATTGTAGATATTTCCATGTTTATACAGATGGCGGTGTAGATATTTCCATGTTTATATAGATGGTAGTGTAGATATTTCCATGTTTATACAGAGAGCGGTGTAGATATTTCCATGTTTATACAGATAGCGGTGTAGATATTTCCATGTTTATATAGATAGCGGTGTAGGTATTTCCATGTTTATAGACATAGCGGTGTAGATATTTCCATGTTTATATAGATGCCGTTGTAGATATTTCCATGTTTATACTGATAGCGGTGTTGGTATTTCCACGTTTATACAGATAGCGATGTAGTTATTTCCATGTTTATACAGCTCGCGGTGCAGGTATTTATATCTTTATACAGATGGCATTGTAGATATTTCCTTATTCACACTGATGGCGGTGAAGATGTTTCCATGTTTATACAGATGGCGGAGTAGTTACTTCCATGTTTATGGAGATGGCAGTGTAGACATTTTCATGTTTATAGAGATGGCGGTGTAGATATTTCCGTGTTTTTAGAGATAGCAGTGTAGATATTTACATGTTATACAGATGGCTGTTTAGATATTTCCATGTGTATACAGATGGCCTTCTAGATATTTCCATGTTTATACAGATGACTGTATAGGTATTTCCATGTTTTTACAGATGGCAGTGCAGATATTTCCATGTTTATAGAGATAGCGATGTAGATATTTCCATGTTTGTACAGATGGCGGTGTTGATATTTCCATCTCTACACAGATGGCCGTTTAGATATTTCCATGTTTATACAGTTGTCAGCATAGTTATTTCCATGGACATGCAGATGGCGGTGTAGATATTTCCTTGTTTATACAGATAGCGGTGTAGATATTTCCATCTTTTTACATATGGTGGTGTAGATATTTCCGTGTTTATACACATGGCGGAGTAGACACTTCCATCTTTATGGAGATGGCAGTGTAGATATTTTCATGTTTATAGAGATGGCGGTGTAGATATTTCCATATTTATAGAGATAGCGGTGTAGATACTTCCATCTTTCTACAGATGGCAGTGTAGATATTTCCATGTTTATACAGATGGCCGTGTAGATATTTCCATATTTATACAGATGTCTGCGGAGATATTTCCATGTGTATACAGATGGAATTGTAGTTATTTCCATGATTATACAGATGGTGGTGTAGATATTTCCATGTTTATTCAGATGACTGTGTAGATATTTGCATGTTTATACAGATGGCAGTGTAGATATTTCCATGTTCCTACACATGACTGTGTAGGTATTTCCATGTTTATACAGATGGCTTTGTAGCTACTTCCATGTCTATAGAGATAGCGGTGCAGATATTTCCATGATGATACAGTTAGCGGTGTATATATTTCCATGTTTATACAGATCGTGGTGTAGATGTTTCCATGTTTATACATATACCGGTGTAGATATTTCCATGTTTATACAGACCGCAGTGTAGATATTTCCATGTTTATAGAGATAGCAGTGTAGATATTTCCAAGTTTGTGCAGATGGCGGTGTTGATGTTTCCATCTATACACAGATTGCCGTGTAGGTATTTCCATGTGTATACAGATGGCATTGCAGATATTTCCATGTTTATACAGATGGTGGTGTAGATATTTCCATGTTTACACAGAAGACTGTATAGGTATTTCCATGTTTATACAGATGGCGGTGTAGCTATTTCCATGTTTATAGAGATAGCGGTGTAGATATTTCCATATTTACAGATAACGGTGTAGAAATTTCCATGTTTATACAGATAGCGGTGTAAATATTTCCATGTTTATACAGATCACGGTGTAGATATTTCCTTGTTTATACAAATAGCGGTGTAGTTATTTCCATGTTTATACAGATAGCGGTGTAGATATTTCCATGTATATACAGATGGCTTTGTAGATATTTCCATGTTTATACAGATGGCTTTGTAGATATTTCCATGTTTATACAGATGACTTTGTAGGTATTTCCATGTTTATACAGATGGCGGTGTAGATATTTCCATGTTTATAGAGATAGCTGTGTAGATATTTCCATGTTTATACAGATAGCGGTGTAGATAATTCCATGTTTATACAGATCGCGGTGTAGTTACTTCCATGTTTATACAGATAGCGGTGTTGTTATTTCCATGTTTTTACAGATATCGGTGTAGATATTTCCATGTTTACACAGATTGCGGTGTAGATATTTCCATCTTTCTACAGATGGCAGTGTAGATACTTCCATGTTTATACACATGGCGTTGTAGATACTTCCATATTTATACAGATGTCTGTGTAGATATTTCCATGTGTATACAGATGGTATTGTAGATATTTCCATGTTTATACAGATGTTGGTGTAGATATTTCCCTGTTTACTCAGATGACTGTGTAGATATTTCCATGTTTTTACAGATGGCAGTGTAGATATTTCAATGTTTATAGAGATGGCACTGTAGATATTTCCATGTTTATACAGATCGCGGTGTAGATATTTCCATGTTTATACAGATAGCGGTGTAGATATTTCCATGTTTTTACAGATATCGGTGTAGATATTTCCATGTTTACACAGATTGCGGTGTAGATATTTCCATCTTTCTTCAGATGGCATTGTAGATATTTCCATGTTTATACAGATGGCGGTGTAGATATTTCCATGTTTATATAGATGGTAGTGTAGATATTTCCATGTTTATACAGAGAGCGGTGTAGATATTTCCATGTTTATACAGATAGCGGTGTAGATATTTCCATGTTTATATAGATAGCGGTGTAGGTATTTCCATGTTTATAGACATAGCGGTGTAGATATTTCCATGTTTATATAGATGCCGTTGTAGATATTTCCATGTTTATACTGATAGCGGTGTTGGTATTTCCACGTTTATACAGATAGCGATGTAGTTATTTCCATGTTTATACAGCTCGCGGTGCAGGTATTTATATCTTTATACAGATGGCATTGTAGATATTTCCTTATTCACACTGATGGCGGTGAAGATGTTTCCATGTTTATACAGATGGCGGAGTAGTTACTTCCATGTTTATGGAGATGGCAGTGTAGACATTTTCATGTTTATAGAGATGGCGGTGTAGATATTTCCGTGTTTTTAGAGATAGCAGTGTAGATATTTACATGTTATACAGATGGCTGTTTAGATATTTCCATGTGTATACAGATGGCCTTCTAGATATTTCCATGTTTATACAGATGACTGTATAGGTATTTCCATGTTTTTACAGATGGCAGTGCAGATATTTCCATGTTTATAGAGATAGCGATGTAGATATTTCCATGTTTGTACAGATGGTGGTGTTGATATTTCCATCTCTACACAGATGGCCGTTTAGATATTTCCATGTTTATACAGTTGTCAGCATAGTTATTTCCATGGACATGCAGACGGCGGTGTAGATATTTCCTTGTTTATACAGATAGCGGTGTAGATATTTCCATCTTTTTACATATGGTGGTGTAGATATTTCCGTGTTTATACACATGGCGGAGTAGATACTTCCATCTTTATGGAGATGGCAGTGTAGATATTTTCATGTTTATAGAGATGGCGGTGTAGATATTTCCATATTTATAGAGATAGCGGTGTAGATACTTCCATCTTTCTACAGATGGCAGTGTAGATATTTCCATGTTTATACAGATGGCCGTGTAGATATTTCCATATTTATACAGATGTCTGCGGAGATATTTCCATGTGTATACAGATGGAATTGTAGTTATTTCCATGATTATACAGATGGTGGTGTAGATATTTCCATGTTTATTCAGATGACTGTGTAGATATTTCCATGTTTATACAGAGAGCGGTGTAGATATTTCCATGTATATACAGATGGCTTTGTAGATATTTCCATGTTTATACAGATGGCTTTGTAGATATTTCCATGTTTATACAGATGACTTTGTAGGTATTTCCATGTTTATACAGATGGCGGTGTAGATATTTCCATGTTTATAGAGATAGCTGTGTAGATATTTCCATGTTTATACAGATAGCGGTGTAGATAATTCCATGTTTATACAGATCGCGGTGTAGTTACTTCCATGTTTATACAGATAGCGGTGTTGTTATTTCCATGTTTTTACAGATATCGGTGTAGATATTTCCATGTTTACACAGATTGCGGTGTAGATATTTCCATCTTTCTACAGATGGCAGTGTAGATACTTCCATGTTTATACACATGGCGTTGTAGATACTTCCATATTTATACAGATGTCTGTGTAGATATTTCCATGTGTATACAGATGGTATTGTAGATATTTCCATGTTTATACAGATGGTGGTGTAGATATTTCCCTGTTTACTCAGATGACTGTGTAGATATTTCCATGTTTTTACAGATGGCAGTGTAGATATTTCAATGTTTATAGAGATGGCACTGTAGATATTTCCATGTTTATACAGATCGCGGTGTAGATATTTCCATGTTTATACAGATAGCGGTGTAGATATTTCCATGTTTTTACAGATATCGGTGTAGATATTTCCATGTTTACACAGATTGCGGTGTAGATATTTCCATCTTTCTTCAGATGGCATTGTAGATATTTCCATGTTTATACAGATGGCGGTGTAGATATTTCCATGTTTATATAGATGGTAGTGTAGATATTTCCATGTTTATACAGAGAGCGGTGTAGATATTTCCATGTTTATACAGATAGCGGTGTAGATATTTCCATGTTTATATAGATAGCGGTGTAGGTATTTCCATGTTTATAGACATAGCGGTGTAGATATTTCCATGTTTATATAGATGCTGTTGTAGATATTTCCATGTTTATACTGATAGCGGTGTTGGTATTTCCACGTTTATACAGATAGCGATGTAGTTATTTCCATGTTTATACAGCTCGCGGTGCAGGTATTTATATCTTTATACAGATGGCATTGTAGATATTTCCTTATTCACACTGATGGCGGTGAAGATGTTTCCATGTTTATACAGATGGCGGAGTAGTTACTTCCATGTTTATGGAGATGGCAGTGTAGACATTTTCATGTTTATAGAGATGGCGGTGTAGATATTTCCGTGTTTTTAGAGATAGCAGTGTAGATATTTACATGTTATACAGATGGCTGTTTAGATATTTCCATGTGTATACAGATGGCCTTCTAGATATTTCCATGTTTATACAGATGACTGTATAGGTATTTCCATGTTTTTACAGATGGCAGTGCAGATATTTCCATGTTTATAGAGATAGCGATGTAGATATTTCCATGTTTGTACAGATGGCGGTGTTGATATTTCCATCTCTACACAGATGGCCGTTTAGATATTTCCATGTTTATACAGTTGTCAGCATAGTTATTTCCATGGACATGCAGACGGCGGTGTAGATATTTCCTTGTTTATACAGATAGCGGTGTAGATATTTCCATCTTTTTACATATGGTGGTGTAGATATTTCCGTGTTTATACACATGGCGGAGTAGATACTTCCATCTTTATGGAGATGGCAGTGTAGATATTTTCATGTTTATAGAGATGGCGGTGTAGATATTTCCATATTTATAGAGATAGCGGTGTAGATACTTCCATCTTTCTACAGATGGCAGTGTAGATATTTCCATGTTTATACAGATGGCCGTGTAGATATTTCCATATTTATACAGATGTCTGCGGAGATATTTCCATGTGTATACAGATGGAATTGTAGTTATTTCCATGATTATACAGATGGTGGTGTAGATATTTCCATGTTTATTCAGATGACTGTGTAGATATTTCCATGTTTATACAGATAGCGGTGTAGATATTTCCATGTATATACAGATGGCTGTGTAGATATTTCCATGTTTATACAGATGGCTTTGTAGATATTTCCATGTTTATACAGATGACTTTGTAGGTATTTCCATGTTTATACAGATGGCGGTGTAGATATTTCCATGTTTATAGAGATAGCTGTGTAGATATTTCCATGTTTATACAGATAGCGGTGTAGATAATTCCATGTTTATACAGATCGCGGTGTAGTTACTTCCATGTTTATACAGATAGCGGTGTTGTTATTTCCATGTTTTTACAGATATCGGTGTAGATATTTCCATGTTTACACAGATTGCGGTGTAGATATTTCCATCTTTCTACAGATGGCAGTGTAGATACTTCCATGTTTATACACATGGCGTTGTAGATACTTCCATATTTATACAGATGTCTGTGTAGATATTTCCATGTGTATACAGATGGTATTGTAGATATTTCCATGTTTATACAGATGGTGGTGTAGATATTTCCCTGTTTACTCAGATGACTGTGTAGATATTTCCATGTTTTTACAGATGGCAGTGTAGATATTTCAATGTTTATAGAGATGGCACTGTAGATATTTCCATGTTTATACAGATCGCGGTGTAGATATTTCCATGTTTATACAGATAGCGGTGTAGATATTTCCATGTTTTTACAGATATCGGTGTAGATATTTCCATGTTTACACAGATTGCGGTGTAGATATTTCCATCTTTCTTCAGATGGCATTGTAGATATTTCCATGTTTATACAGATGGCGGTGTAGATATTTCCATGTTTATATAGATGGTAGTGTAGATATTTCCATGTTTATACAGAGAGCGGTGTAGATATTTCCATGTTTATACAGATAGCGGTGTAGATATTTCCATGTTTATATAGATAGCGGTGTAGGTATTTCCATGTTTATAGACATAGCGGTGTAGATATTTCCATGTTTATATAGATGCCGTTGTAGATATTTCCATGTTTATACTGATAGCGGTGTTGGTATTTCCACGTTTATACAGATAGCGATGTAGTTATTTCCATGTTTATACAGCTCGCGGTGCAGGTATTTATATCTTTATACAGATGGCATTGTAGATATTTCCTTATTCACACTGATGGCGGTGAAGATGTTTCCATGTTTATACAGATGGCGGAGTAGTTACTTCCATGTTTATGGAGATGGCAGTGTAGACATTTTCATGTTTATAGAGATGGCGGTGTAGATATTTCCGTGTTTTTAGAGATAGCAGTGTAGATATTTACATGTTATACAGATGGCTGTTTAGATATTTCCATGTGTATACAGATGGCCTTCTAGATATTTCCATGTTTATACAGATGACTGTATAGGTATTTCCATGTTTTTACAGATGGCAGTGCAGATATTTCCATGTTTATAGAGATAGCGATGTAGATATTTCCATGTTTGTACAGATGGCGGTGTTGATATTTCCATCTCTACACAGATGGCCGTTTAGATATTTCCATGTTTATACAGTTGTCAGCATAGTTATTTCCATGGACATGCAGACGGCGGTGTAGATATTTCCTTGTTTATACAGATAGCGGTGTAGATATTTCCATCTTTTTACATATGGTGGTGTAGATATTTCCGTGTTTATACACATGGCGGAGTAGATACTTCCATCTTTATGGAGATGGCAGTGTAGATATTTTCATGTTTATAGAGATGGCGGTGTAGATATTTCCATATTTATAGAGATAGCGGTGTAGATACTTCCATCTTTCTACAGATGGCAGTGTAGATATTTCCATGTTTATACAGATGGCCGTGTAGATATTTCCATATTTATACAGATGTCTGCGGAGATATTTCCATGTGTATACAGATGGAATTGTAGTTATTTCCATGATTATACAGATGGTGGTGTAGATATTTCCATGTTTGTTCAGATGACTGTGTAGATATTTCCATGTTTATACAGATGGCAGTGTAGATATTTCCATGTTCCTACACATGACTGTGTAGGTATTTCCATGTTTATACAGATGGCTTTGTAGCTACTTCCATGTCTATAGAGATAGCGGTGCAGATATTTCCATGATGATACAGTTAGCGGTGTATATATTTCCATGTTTATACAGATCGTGGTGTAGATGTTTCCATGTTTATACATATACCGGTGTAGATATTTCCATGTTTATACAGACCGCAGTGTAGATATTTCCATGTTTATAGAGATAGCAGTGTAGATATTTCCAAGTTTGTGCAGATGGCGGTGTTGATGTTTCCATCTATACACAGATTGCCGTGTAGGTATTTCCATGTGTATACAGATGACATTGTAGATATTTCCATGTTTATACAGATGGTGGTGTAGATATTTCCATGTTTACACAGAAGACTGTATAGGTATTTCCATGTTTATACAGATGGCGGTGTAGCTATTTCCATGTTTATAGAGATAGCGGTGTAGATATTTCCATATTTACAGATAACGGTGTAGAAATTTCCATGTTTATACAGATAGCGGTGTAAATATTTCCATGTTTATACAGATCACGGTGTAGATATTTCCTTGTTTATACAAATAGCGGTGTAGTTATTTCCATGTTTATACAGATAGCGGTGTAGATATTTCCATGTATATACAGATGGCTGTGTAGATATTTCCATGTTTATACAGATGGCTTTGTAGATATTTCCATGTTTATACAGATGACTTTGTAGGTATTTCCATGTTTATACAGATGGCGGTGTAGATATTTCCATGTTTATAGAGATAGCTGTGTAGATATTTCCATGTTTATACAGATAGCGGTGTAGATAATTCCATGTTTATACAGATCGCGGTGTAGTTACTTCCATGTTTATACAGATAGCGGTGTTGTTATTTCCATGTTTTTACAGATATCGGTGTAGATATTTCCATGTTTACACAGATTGCGGTGTAGATATTTCCATCTTTCTACAGATGGCAGTGTAGATACTTCCATGTTTATACACATGGCGTTGTAGATACTTCCATATTTATACAGATGTCTGTGTAGATATTTCCATGTGTATACAGATGGTATTGTAGATATTTCCATGTTTATACAGATGGTGGTGTAGATATTTCCCTGTTTACTCAGATGACTGTGTAGATATTTCCATGTTTTTACAGATGGCAGTGTAGATATTTCAATGTTTATAGAGATGGCACTGTAGATATTTCCATGTTTATACAGATCGCGGTGTAGATATTTCCATGTTTATACAGATAGCGGTGTAGATATTTCCATGTTTTTACAGATATCGGTGTAGATATTTCCATGTTTACACAGATTGCGGTGTAGATATTTCCATCTTTCTTCAGATGGCATTGTAGATATTTCCATGTTTATACAGATGGCGGTGTAGATATTTCCGTGTTTATATAGATGGTAGTGTAGATATTTCCATGTTTATACAGAGAGCGGTGTGGATATTTCCATGTTTATAGAGATAGCGGTGTAGATATTTCCATGTTTATATAGATAGCGGTGTAGGTATTTCCATGTTTATAGACATAGCGGTGTAGATATTTCCATGTTTATATAGATGCCGTTGTAGATATTTCCATGTTTATACTGATAGCGGTGTTGGTATTTCCACGTTTATACAGATAGCGATGTAGTTATTTCCATGTTTATACAGCTCGCGGTGCAGGTATTTATATCTTTATACAGATGGCATTGTAGATATTTCCTTATTCACACTGATGGCGGTGAAGATGTTTCCATGTTTATACAGATGGCGGAGTAGTTACTTCCATGTTTATGGAGATGGCAGTGTAGACATTTTCATGTTTATAGAGATGGCGGTGTAGATATTTCCGTGTTTTTAGAGATAGCAGTGTAGATATTTACATGTTATACAGATGGCTGTTTAGATATTTCCATGTGTATACAGATGGCCTTCTAGATATTTCCATGTTTATACAGATGACTGTATAGGTATTTCCATGTTTTTACAGATGGCAGTGCAGATATTTCCATGTTTATAGAGATAGCGATGTAGATATTTCCATGTTTGTACAGATGGCGGTGTTGATATTTCCATCTCTACACAGATGGCCGTTTAGATATTTCCATGTTTATACAGTTGTCAGCATAGTTATTTCCATGGACATGCAGACGGCGGTGTAGATATTTCCTTGTTTATACAGATAGCGGTGTAGATATTTCCATCTTTTTACATATGGTGGTGTAGATATTTCCGTGTTTATACACATGGCGGAGTAGATACTTCCATCTTTATGGAGATGGCAGTGTAGATATTTTCATGTTTATAGAGATGGCGGTGTAGATATTTCCATATTTATAGAGATAGCGGTGTAGATACTTCCATCTTTCTACAGATGGCAGTGTAGATATTTCCATGTTTATACAGATGGCCGTGTAGATATTTCCATATTTATACAGATGTCTGCGGAGATATTTCCATGTGTATACAGATGGAATTGTAGTTATTTCCATGATTATACAGATGGTGGTGTAGATATTTCCATGTTTATTCAGATGACTGTGTAGATATTTCCATGTTTATACAGATGGCAGTGTAGATATTTCCATGTTCCTACACATGACTGTGTAGGTATTTCCATGTTTATACAGATGGCTTTGTAGCTACTTCCATGTCTATAGAGATAGCGGTGCAGATATTTCCATGATGATACAGTTAGCGGTGTATATATTTCCATGTTTATACAGATCGTGGTGTAGATGTTTCCATGTTTATACATATACCGGTGTAGATATTTCCATGTTTATACAGACCGCAGTGTAGATATTTCCATGTTTATAGAGATAGCAGTGTAGATATTTCCAAGTTTGTGCAGATGGCGGTGTTGATGTTTCCATCTATACACAGATTGCCGTGTAGGTATTTCCATGTGTATACAGATGGCATTGTAGATATTTCCATGTTTATACAGATGGTGGTGTAGATATTTCCATGTTTACACAGAAGACTGTATAGGTATTTCCATGTTTATACAGATGGCGGTGTAGCTATTTCCATGTTTATAGAGATAGCGGTGTAGATATTTCCATATTTACAGATAACGGTGTAGAAATTTCCATGTTTATACAGATAGCGGTGTAAATATTTCCATGTTTATACAGATCACGGTGTAGATATTTCCTTGTTTATACAAATAGCGGTGTAGTTATTTCCATGTTTATACAGATAGCGGTGTAGATATTTCCATGTATATACAGATGGCTGTGTAGATATTTCCATGTTTATACAGATGGCTTTGTAGATATTTCCATGTTTATACAGATGACTTTGTAGGTATTTCCATGTTTATACAGATGGCGGTGTAGATATTTCCATGTTTATAGAGATAGCTGTGTAGATATTTCCATGTTTATACAGATAGCGGTGTAGATAATTCCATGTTTATACAGATCGCGGTGTAGTTACTTCCATGTTTATACAGATAGCGGTGTTGTTATTTCCATGTTTTTACAGATATCGGTGTAGATATTTCCATGTTTACACAGATTGCGGTGTAGATATTTCCATCTTTCTACAGATGGCAGTGTAGATACTTCCATGTTTATACACATGGCGTTGTAGATACTTCCATATTTATACAGATGTCTGTGTAGATATTTCCATGTGTATACAGATGGTATTGTAGATATTTCCATGTTTATACAGATGGTGGTGTAGATATTTCCCTGTTTACTCAGATGACTGTGTAGATATTTCCATGTTTTTACAGATGGCAGTGTAGATGTTTCAATGTTTATAGAGATGGCACTGTAGATATTTCCATGTTTATACAGATCGCGGTGTAGATATTTCCATGTTTATACAGATAGCGGTGTAGATATTTCCATGTTTTTACAGATATCGGTGTAGATATTTCCATGTTTACACAGATTGCGGTGTAGATATTTCCATCTTTCTTCAGATGGCATTGTAGATATTTCCATGTTTATACAGATGGCGTTGTAGATATTTCCATGTTTATATAGATGGTAGTGTAGATATTTCCATGTTTATACAGAGAGCGGTGTAGATATTTCCATGTTTATAGAGATAGCGGTGTAGATATTTCCATGTTTATATAGATAGCGGTGTAGGTATTTCCATGTTTATAGACATAGCTGTGTAGATATTTCCATGTTTATATAGATGCCGTTGTAGATATTTCCATGTTTATACTGATAGCGGTGTTGGTATTTCCACGTTTATACAGATAGCGATGTGGTTATTTCCATGTTTATACAGCTCGCGGTGCAGGTATTTATATCTTTATACAGATGGCATTGTAGATATTTCCTTATTCACACTGATGGCGGTGAAGATGTTTCCATGTTTATACAGATGGTGGAGTAGTTACTTCCATGTTTATGGAGATGGCAGTGTAGACATTTTCATGTTTATAGAGATGGCGGTGTAGATATTTCCGTGTTTTTAGAGATAGCAGTGTAGATATTTACATGTTATACAGATGGCTGTTTAGATATTTCCATGTGTATACAGATGGCCTTCTAGATATTTCCATGTTTATACAGATGACTGTATAGGTATTTCCATGTTTTTACAGATGGCAGTGCAGATAATTCCATGTTTATAGAGATAGCGATGTAGATATTTCCATGTTTGTACAGATGGCGGTGTTGATATTTCCATCTCTACACAGATGGCCGTTTAGATATTTCCATGTTTATACAGTTGTCAGCATAGTTATTTCCATGGACATGCAGATGGCGGTGTAGATATTTCCTTGTTTATACAGATAGCGGTGTAGATATTTCCATCTTTTTACATATGGTGGTGTAGATATTTCCGTGTTTATACACATGGCGGAGTAGATACTTCCATCTTTATGGAGATGGCAGTGTAGATATTTTCATGTTTATAGAGATGGCGTTGTAGATATTTCCATATTTATAGAGATAGCGGTGTAGATACTTCCATCTTTCTACAGATGGCAGTGTAGATATTTCCATGTTTATACAGATGGCCGTGTAGATATTTCCATATTTATACAGATGTCTGCGGAGATATTTCCATGTGTATACAGATGGAATTGTAGTTATTTCCATGATTATACAGATGGTGGTGTAGATACTTCCATGTTTATTCAGATGACTGTGTAGATATTTCCATGTTTATACAGATGGCAGTGTAGATATTTCCATGTTCCTACACATGACTGTGTAGGTATTTCCATGTTTATACAGATGGCTTTGTAGCTACTTCCATGTCTATAGAGATAGCGGTGCAGATATTTCCATGATGATACAGTTAGCGGTGTATATATTTCCATGTTTATACAGATCGTGGTGTAGATGTTTCCATGTTTATACATATACCGGTGTAGATATTTCCATGTTTATACAGACCGCAGTGTAGATATTTCCATGTTTATAGAGATAGCAGTGTAGATATTTCCAAGTTTGTGCAGATGGCGGTGTTGATGTTTCCATCTATACACAGATTGCCGTGTAGGTATTTCCATGTGTATACAGATGGCATTGTAGATATTTCCATGTTTATACAGATGGTGGTGTAGATATTTCCATGTTTACACAGAAGACTGTATAGGTATTTCCATGTTTATACAGATGGCGGTGTAGCTATTTCCATGTTTATAGAGATAGCGGTGTAGATATTTCCATATTTACAGATAACGGTGTAGAAATTTCCATGTTTATACAGATAGCGGTGTAAATATTTCCATGTTTATACAGATCACGGTGTAGATATTTCCTTGTTTATACAAATAGCGGTGTAGTTATTTCCATGTTTATACAGATAGCGGTGTAGATATTTCCATGTATATACAGATGGCTGTGTAGATATTTCCATGTTTATACAGATGGCTTTGTAGATATTTCCATGTTTATACAGATGACTTTGTAGGTATTTCCATGTTTATACAGATGGCGGTGTAGATATTTCCATGTTTATAGAGATAGCTGTGTAGATATTTCCATGTTTATACAGATAGCGGTGTAGATAATTCCATGTTTATACAGATCGCGGTGTAGTTACTTCCATGTTTATACAGATAGCGGTGTTGTTATTTCCATGTTTTTACAGATATCGGTGTAGATATTTCCATGTTTACACAGATTGCGGTGTAGATATTTCCATCTTTCTACAGATGGCAGTGTAGATACTTCCATGTTTATACACATGGCGTTGTAGATACTTCCATATTTATACAGATGTCTGTGTAGATATTTCCATGTGTATACAGATGGTATTGTAGATATTTCCATGTTTATACAGATGGTGGTGTAGATATTTCCCTGTTTACTCAGATGACTGTGTAGATATTTCCATGTTTTTACAGATGGCAGTGTAGATGTTTCAATGTTTATAGAGATGGCACTGTAGATATTTCCATATTTATACAGATCGCGGTGTAGATATTTCCATGTTTATACAGATAGCGGTGTAGATATTTCCATGTTTTTACAGATATCGGTGTAGATATTTCCATGTTTACACAGATTGCGGTGTAGATATTTCCATCTTTCTTCAGATGGCATTGTAGATATTTCCATGTTTATACAGATGGCGGTGTAGATATTTCCATGTTTATATAGATGGTAGTGTAGATATTTCCATGTTTATACAGAGAGCGGTGTAGATATTTCCATGTTTATACAGATAGCGGTGTAGATATTTCCATGTTTATATAGATAGCGGTGTAGGTATTTCCATGTTTATAGACATAGCGGTGTAGATATTTCCATGTTTATATAGATGCCGTTGTAGATATTTCCATGTTTATACTGATAGCGGTGTTGGTATTTCCACGTTTATACAGATAGCGATGTAGTTATTTCCATGTTTATACAGCTCGCGGTGCAGGTATTTATATCTTTATACAGATGGCATTGTAGATATTTCCTTATTCACACTGATGGCGGTGAAGATGTTTCCATGTTTATACAGATGGCGGAGTAGTTACTTCCATGTTTATGGAGATGGCAGTGTAGACATTTTCATGTTTATAGAGATGGCGGTGTAGATATTTCCGTGTTTTTAGAGATAGCAGTGTAGATATTTACATGTTATACAGATGGCTGTTTAGATATTTCCATGTGTATACAGATGGCCTTCTAGATATTTCCATGTTTATACAGATGACTGTATAGGTATTTCCATGTTTTTACAGATGGCAGTGCAGATATTTCCATGTTTATAGAGATAGCGATGTAGATATTTCCATGTTTGTACAGATGGCGGTGTTGATATTTCCATCTCTACACAGATGGCCGTTTAGATATTTCCATGTTTATACAGTTGTCAGCATAGTTATTTCCATGGACATGCAGACGGCGGTGTAGATATTTCCTTGTTTATACAGATAGCGGTGTAGATATTTCCATCTTTTTACATATGGTGGTGTAGATATTTCCGTGTTTATACACATGGCGGAGTAGATACTTCCATCTTTATGGAGATGGCAGTGTAGATATTTTCATGTTTATAGAGATGGCGGTGTAGATATTTCCATATTTATAGAGATAGCGGTGTAGATACTTCCATCTTTCTACAGATGGCAGTGTAGATATTTCCATGTTTATACAGATGGCCGTGTAGATATTTCCATATTTATACAGATGTCTGCGGAGATATTTCCATGTGTATACAGATGGAATTGTAGTTATTTCCATGATTATACAGATGGTGGTGTAGATATTTCCATGTTTGTTCAGATGACTGTGTAGATATTTCCATGTTTATACAGATGGCAGTGTAGATATTTCCATGTTCCTACACATGACTGTGTAGGTATTTCCATGTTTATACAGATGGCTTTGTAGCTACTTCCATGTCTATAGAGATAGCGGTGCAGATATTTCCATGATGATACAGTTAGCGGTGTATATATTTCCATGTTTATACAGATCGTGGTGTAGATGTTTCCATGTTTATACATATACCGGTGTAGATATTTCCATGTTTATACAGACCGCAGTGTAGATATTTCCATGTTTATAGAGATAGCAGTGTAGATATTTCCAAGTTTGTGCAGATGGCGGTGTTGATGTTTCCATCTATACACAGATTGCCGTGTAGGTATTTCCATGTGTATACAGATGACATTGTAGATATTTCCATGTTTATACAGATGGTGGTGTAGATATTTCCATGTTTACACAGAAGACTGTATAGGTATTTCCATGTTTATACAGATGGCGGTGTAGCTATTTCCATGTTTATAGAGATAGCGGTGTAGATATTTCCATATTTACAGATAACGGTGTAGAAATTTCCATGTTTATACAGATAGCGGTGTAAATATTTCCATGTTTATACAGATCACGGTGTAGATATTTCCTTGTTTATACAAATAGCGGTGTAGTTATTTCCATGTTTATACAGATAGCGGTGTAGATATTTCCATGTATATACAGATGGCTGTGTAGATATTTCCATGTTTATACAGATGGCTTTGTAGATATTTCCATGTTTATACAGATGACTTTGTAGGTATTTCCATGTTTATACAGATGGCGGTGTAGATATTTCCATGTTTATAGAGATAGCTGTGTAGATATTTCCATGTTTATACAGATAGCGGTGTAGATAATTCCATGTTTATACAGATCGCGGTGTAGTTACTTCCATGTTTATACAGATAGCGGTGTTGTTATTTCCATGTTTTTACAGATATCGGTGTAGATATTTCCATGTTTACACAGATTGCGGTGTAGATATTTCCATCTTTCTACAGATGGCAGTGTAGATACTTCCATGTTTATACACATGGCGTTGTAGATACTTCCATATTTATACAGATGTCTGTGTAGATATTTCCATGTGTATACAGATGGTATTGTAGATATTTCCATGTTTATACAGATGGTGGTGTAGATATTTCCCTGTTTACTCAGATGACTGTGTAGATATTTCCATGTTTTTACAGATGGCAGTGTAGATATTTCAATGTTTATAGAGATGGCACTGTAGATATTTCCATGTTTATACAGATCGCGGTGTAGATATTTCCATGTTTATACAGATAGCGGTGTAGATATTTCCATGTTTTTACAGATATCGGTGTAGATATTTCCATGTTTACACAGATTGCGGTGTAGATATTTCCATCTTTCTTCAGATGGCATTGTAGATATTTCCATGTTTATACAGATGGCGGTGTAGATATTTCCGTGTTTATATAGATGGTAGTGTAGATATTTCCATGTTTATACAGAGAGCGGTGTGGATATTTCCATGTTTATAGAGATAGCGGTGTAGATATTTCCATGTTTATATAGATAGCGGTGTAGGTATTTCCATGTTTATAGACATAGCGGTGTAGATATTTCCATGTTTATATAGATGCCGTTGTAGATATTTCCATGTTTATACTGATAGCGGTGTTGGTATTTCCACGTTTATACAGATAGCGATGTAGTTATTTCCATGTTTATACAGCTCGCGGTGCAGGTATTTATATCTTTATACAGATGGCATTGTAGATATTTCCTTATTCACACTGATGGCGGTGAAGATGTTTCCATGTTTATACAGATGGCGGAGTAGTTACTTCCATGTTTATGGAGATGGCAGTGTAGACATTTTCATGTTTATAGAGATGGCGGTGTAGATATTTCCGTGTTTTTAGAGATAGCAGTGTAGATATTTACATGTTATACAGATGGCTGTTTAGATATTTGCATGTGTATACAGATGGCCTTCTAGATATTTCCATGTTTATACAGATGACTGTATAGGTATTTCCATGTTTTTACAGATGGCAGTGCAGATATTTCCATGTTTATAGAGATAGCGATGTAGATATTTCCATGTTTGTACAGATGGCGGTGTTGATATTTCCATCTCTACACAGATGGCCGTTTAGATATTTCCATGTTTATACAGTTGTCAGCATAGTTATTTCCATGGACATGCAGATGGCGGTGTAGATATTTCCTTGTTTATACAGATAGCGGTGTAGATATTTCCATCTTTTTACATATGGTGGTGTAGATATTTCCGTGTTTATACACATGGCGGAGTAGATACTTCCATCTTTATGGAGATGGCAGTGTAGATATTTTCATGTTTATAGAGATGGCGGTGTAGATATTTCCATATTTATAGAGATAGCGGTGTAGATACTTCCATCTTTCTACAGATGGCAGTGTAGATATTTCCATGTTTATACAGATGGCCGTGTAGATATTTCCATATTTATACAGATGTCTGCGGAGATATTTCCATGTGTATACAGATGGAATTGTAGTTATTTCCATGATTATACAGATGGTGGTGTAGATATTTCCATGTTTATTCAGATGACTGTGTAGATATATCCATGTTTATACAGATGGCAGTGTAGATATTTCCATGTTCCTACACATGACTGTGTAGGTATTTCCATGTTTCTACAGATGGCTTTGTAGCTACTTCCATGTCTATAGAGATAGCGGTGCAGATATTTCCATGATGATACAGTTAGCGGTGTATATATTTCCATGTTTATACAGATCGTGGTGTAGATGTTTCCATGTTTATACATATACCGGTGTAGATATTTCCATGTTTATACAGACCGCAGTGTAGATATTTCCATGTTTATAGAGATAGCAGTGTAGATATTTCCAAGTTTGTGCAGATGGCGGTGTTGATGTTTCCATCTATACACAGATTGCCGTGTAGGTATTTCCATGTGTATACAGATGGCATTGTAGATATTTCCATGTTTATACAGATGGTGGTGTAGATATTTCCATGTTTACACAGAAGACTGTATAGGTATTTCCATGTTTATACAGATGGCGGTGTAGCTATTTCCATGTTTATAGAGATAGCGGTGTAGATATTTCCATATTTACAGATAACGGTGTAGAAATTTCCATGTTTATACAGATAGCGGTGTAAATATTTCCATGTTTATACAGATCACGGTGTAGATATTTCCTTGTTTATACAAATAGCGGTGTAGTTATTTCCATGTTTATACAGATAGCGGTGTAGATATTTCCATGTATATTCAGATGGCTGTGTAGATATTTCCATGTTTATACAGATGGCTTTGTAGATATTTCCATGTTTATACAGATGACTTTGTAGGTATTTCCATGTTTATACAGATGGCGGTGTAGATATTTCCATGTTTATAGAGATAGCTGTGTAGATATTTCCATGTTTATACAGATAGCGGTGTAGATAATTCCATGTTTATACAGATCGCGGTGTAGTTACTTCCATGTTTATACAGATAGCGGTGTTGTTATTTCCATGTTTTTACAGATATCGGTGTAGATATTTCCATGTTTACACAGATTGCGGTGTAGATATTTCCATCTTTCTACAGATGGCAGTGTAGATACTTCCATGTTTATACACATGGCGTTGTAGATACTTCCATATTTATACAGATGTCTGTGTAGATATTTCCATGTGTATACAGATGGTATTGTAGATATTTCCATGTTTATACAGATGGTGGTGTAGATATTTCCCTGTTTACTCAGATGACTGTGTAGATATTTCCATGTTTTTACAGATGGCAGTGTAGATATTTCAATGTTTATAGAGATGGCACTGTAGATATTTCCATGTTTATACAGATCGCGGTGTAGATATTTCCATGTTTATACAGATAGCGGTGTAGATATTTCCATGTTTTTACAGATATCGGTGTAGATATTTCCATGTTTACACAGATTGCGGTGTAGATATTTCCATCTTTCTTCAGATGGCATTGTAGATATTTCCATGTTTATACAGATGGCGGTGTAGATATTTCCATGTTTATATAGATGGTAGTGTAGATATTTCCATGTTTATACAGAGAGCGGTGTAGATATTTCCATGTTTATACAGATAGCGGTGTAGATATTTCCATGTTTATATAGATAGCGGTGTAGGTATTTCCATGTTTATAGACATAGCGGTGTAGATATTTCCATGTTTATATAGATGCCGTTGTAGATATTTCCATGTTTATACTGATAGCGGTGTTGGTATTTCCACGTTTATACAGATAGCGATGTAGTTATTTCCATGTTTATACAGCTCGCGGTGCAGGTATTTATATGTTTATACAGATGGCATTGTAGATATTTCCTTATTCACACTGATGGCGGTGAAGATGTTTCCATGTTTATACAGATGGCGGAGTAGTTACTTCCATGTTTATGGAGATGGCAGTGTAGACATTTTCATGTTTATAGAGATGGCGGTGTAGATATTTCCGTGTTTTTAGAGATAGCAGTGTAGATATTTACATGTTATACAGATGGCTGTTTAGATATTTCCATGTGTATACAGATGGCCTTCTAGATATTTCCATGTTTATACAGATGACTGTATAGGTATTTCCATGTTTTTACAGATGGCAGTGCAGATATTTCCATGTTTATAGAGATAGCGATGTAGATATTTCCATGTTTGTACAGATGGCGGTGTTGATATTTCCATCTCTACACAGATGGCCGTTTAGATATTTCCATGTTTATACAGTTGTCAGCATAGTTATTTCCATGGACATGCAGATGGCGGTGTAGATATTTCCTTGTTTATACAGATAGCGGTGTAGATATTTCCATCTTTTTACATATGGTGGTGTAGATATTTCCGTGTTTATACACATGGCGGAGTAGATACTTCCATCTTTATGGAGATGGCAGTGTAGATATTTTCATGTTTATAGAGATGGCGGTGTAGATATTTCCATATTTATAGAGATAGCGGTGTAGATACTTCCATCTTTCTACAGATGGCAGTGTAGATATTTCCATGTTTATACAGATGGCCGTGTAGATATTTCCATATTTATACAGATGTCTGCGGAGATATTTCCATGTGTATACAGATGGAATTGTAGTTATTTCCATGATTATACAGATGGTGGTGTAGATATTTCCATGTTTATTCAGATGACTGTGTAGATATTTCCATGTTTATACAGATGGCAGTGTAGATATTTCCATGTTCCTACACATGACTGTGTAGGTATTTCCATGTTTATACAGATGGCTTTGTAGCTACTTCAATGTCTATAGAGATAGCGGTGCAGATATTTCCATGATGATACAGTTAGCGGTGTATATATTTCCATGTTTATACAGATCGTGGTGTAGATGTTTCCATGTTTATACATATACCGGTGTAGATATTTCCATGTTTATACAGACCGCAGTGTAGATATTTCCATGTTTATAGAGATAGCAGTGTAGATATTTCCAAGTTTGTGCAGATGGCGGTGTTGATGTTTCCATCTATACACAGATTGCCGTGTAGGTATTTCCATGTGTATACAGATGGCATTGTAGATATTTCCATGTTTATACAGATGGTGGTGTAGATATTTCCATGTTTACACAGAAGACTGTATAGGTATTTCCATGTTTATACAGATGGCGGTGTAGCTATTTCCATGTTTATAGAGATAGCGGTGTAGATATTTCCATATTTACAGATAACGGTGTAGAAATTTCCATGTTTATACAGATAGCGGTGTAAATATTTCCATGTTTATACAGATCACGGTGTAGATATTTCCTTGTTTATACAAATAGCGGTGTAGTTATTTCCATGTTTATACAGATAGCGGTGTAGATATTTCCATGTATATTCAGATGGCTGTGTAGATATTTCCATGTTTATACAGATGGCTTTGTAGATATTTCCATGTTTATACAGATGACTTTGTAGGTATTTCCATGTTTATACAGATGGCGGTGTAGATATTTCCATGTTTATAGAGATAGCTGTGTAGATATTTCCATGTTTATACAGATAGCGGTGTAGATAATTCCATGTTTATACAGATCGCGGTGTAGTTACTTCCATGTTTATACAGATAGCGGTGTTGTTATTTCCATGTTTTTACAGATATCGGTGTAGATATTTCCATGTTTACACAGATTGCGGTGTAGATATTTCCATCTTTCTACAGATGGCAGTGTAGATACTTCCATGTTTATACACATGGCGTTGTAGATACTTCCATATTTATACAGATGTCTGTGTAGATATTTCCATGTGTATACAGATGGTATTGTAGATATTTCCATGTTTATACAGATGGTGGTGTAGATATTTCCCTGTTTACTCAGATGACTGTGTAGATATTTCCATGTTTTTACAGATGGCAGTGTAGATATTTCAATGTTTATAGAGATGGCACTGTAGATATTTCCATGTTTATACAGATCGCGGTGTAGATATTTCCATGTTTATACAGATAGCGGTGTAGATATTTCCATGTTTTTACAGATATCGGTGTTTATATTTCCATGTTTACACAGATTGCGGTGTAGATATTTCCATCTTTCTTCAGATGGCATTGTAGATATTTCCATGTTTATACAGATGGCGGTGTAGATATTTCCATGTTTATATAGATGGTAGTGTAGATATTTCCATGTTTATACAGAGAGCGGTGTAGATATTTCCATGTTTATACAGATAGCGGTGTAGATATTTCCATGTTTATATAGATAGCGGTGTAGGTATTTCCATGTTTATAGACATAGCGGTGTAGATATTTCCATGTTTATATAGATGCCGTTGTAGATATTTCCATGTTTATACTGATAGCGGTGTTGGTATTTCCACGTTTATACAGATAGCGATGTAGTTATTTCCATGTTTATACAGCTCGCGGTGCAGGTATTTATATGTTTATACAGATGGCATTGTAGATATTTCCTTATTCACACTGATGGCGGTGAAGATGTTTCCATGTTTATACAGATGGCGGAGTAGTTACTTCCATGTTTATGGAGATGGCAGTGTAGACATTTTCATGTTTATAGAGATGGCGGTGTAGATATTTCCGTGTTTTTAGAGATAGCAGTGTAGATATTTACATGTTATACAGATGGCTGTTTAGATATTTCCATGTGTATACAGATGGCCTTCTAGATATTTCCATGTTTATACAGATGACTGTATAGGTATTTCCATGTTTTTACAGATGGCAGTGCAGATATTTCCATGTTTATAGAGATAGCGATGTAGATATTTCCATGTTTGTACAGATGGTGGTGTTGATATTTCCATCTCTACACAGATGGCCGTTTAGATATTTCCATGTTTATACAGTTGTCAGCATAGTTATTTCCATGGACATGCAGATGGCGGTGTAGATATTTCCTTGTTTATACAGATAGCGGTGTAGATATTTCCAACTTTTTACATATGGTGGTGTAGATATTTCCGTGTTTATACACATGGCGGAGTAGATACTTCCATCTTTATGGAGATGGCAGTGTAGATATTTTCATGTTTATAGAGATGGCGGTGTAGATATTTCCATATTTATAGAGATAGCGGTGTAGATACTTCCATCTTTCTACAGATGGCAGTGTAGATATTTCCATGTTTATACAGATGGCCGTGTAGATATTTCCATATTTATACAGATGTCTGCGGAGATATTTCCATGTGTATACAGATGGAATTGTAGTTATTTCCATGATTATACAGATGGTGGTGTAGATATTTCCATGTTTATTCAGATGACTGTGTAGATATTTCCATGTTTATACAGATGGCAGTGTAGATATTTCCATGTTCCTACACATGACTGTGTAGGTATTTCCATGTTTATACAGATGGCTTTGTAGCTACTTCCATGTCTATAGAGATAGCGGTGCAGATATTTCCATGATGATACAGTTAGCGGTGTATATATTTCCATGTTTATACAGATCGTGGTGTAGATGTTTCCATGTTTATACATATACCGGTGTAGATATTTCCATGTTTATACAGACCGCAGTGTAGATATTTCCATGTTTATAGAGATAGCAGTGTAGATATTTCCAAGTTTGTGCAGATGGCGGTGTTGATGTTTCCATCTATACACAGATTGCCGTGTAGGTATTTCCATGTGTATACAGATGGCATTGTAGATATTTCCATGTTTATACAGATGGTGGTGTAGATATTTCCATGTTTACACAGAAGACTGTATAGGTATTTCCATGTTTATACAGATGGCGGTGTAGCTATTTCCATGTTTATAGAGATAGCGGTGTAGATATTTCCATATTTACAGATAACGGTGTAGAAATTTCCATGTTTATACAGATAGCGGTGTAAATATTTCCATGTTTATACAGATCACGGTGTAGATATTTCCTTGTTTATACAAATAGCGGTGTAGTTATTTCCATGTTTATACAGATAGCGGTGTAGATATTTCCATGTATATTCAGATGGCTGTGTAGATATTTCCATGTTTATACAGATGGCTTTGTAGATATTTCCATGTTTATACAGATGACTTTGTAGGTATTTCCATGTTTATACAGATGGCGGTGTAGATATTTCCATGTTTATAGAGATAGCTGTGTAGATATTTCCATGTTTATACAGATAGCGGTGTAGATAATTCCATGTTTATACAGATCGCGGTGTAGTTACTTCCATGTTTATACAGATAGCGGTGTTGTTATTTCCATGTTTTTACAGATATCGGTGTAGATATTTCCATGTTTACACAGATTGCGGTGTAGATATTTCCATCTTTCTACAGATGGCAGTGTAGATACTTCCATGTTTATACACATGGCGTTGTAGATACTTCCATATTTATACAGATGTCTGTGTAGATATTTCCATGTGTATACAGATGGTATTGTAGATATTTCCATGTTTATACAGATGGTGGTGTAGATATTTCCCTGTTTACTCAGATGACTGTGTAGATATTTCCATGTTTTTACAGATGGCAGTGTAGATATTTCAATGTTTATAGAGATGGCACTGTAGATATTTCCATGTTTATACAGATCGCGGTGTAGATATTTCCATGTTTATACAGATAGCGGTGTAGATATTTCCATGTTTTTACAGATATCGGTGTAGATATTTCCATGTTTACACAGATTGCGGTGTAGATATTTCCATCTTTCTTCAGATGGCATTGTAGATATTTCCATGTTTATACAGATGGCGGTGTAGATATTTCCATGTTTATATAGATGGTAGTGTAGATATTTCCATGTTTATACAGAGAGCGGTGTAGATATTTCCATGTTTATACAGATAGCGGTGTAGATATTTCCATGTTTATATAGATAGCGGTGTAGGTATTTCCATGTTTATAGACATAGCGGTGTAGATATTTCCATGTTTATATAGATGCCGTTGTAGATATTTCCATGTTTATACTGATAGCGGTGTTGGTATTTCCACGTTTATACAGATAGCGATGTAGTTATTTCCATGTTTATACAGCTCGCGGTGCAGGTATTTATATCTTTATACAGATGGCATTGTAGATATTTCCTTATTCACACTGATGGCGGTGAAGATGTTTCCATGTTTATACAGATGGCGGAGTAGTTACTTCCATGTTTATGGAGATGGCAGTGTAGACATTTTCATGTTTATAGAGATGGCGGTGTAGATATTTCCGTGTTTTTAGAGATAGCAGTGTAGATATTTACATGTTATACAGATGGCTGTTTAGATATTTCCATGTGTATACAGATGGCCTTCTAGATATTTCCATGTTTATACAGATGACTGTATAGGTATTTCCATGTTTTTACAGATGGCAGTGCAGATATTTCCATGTTTATAGAGATAGCGATGTAGATATTTCCATGTTTGTACAGATGGCGGTGTTGATATTTCCATCTCTACACAGATGGCCGTTTAGATATTTCCATGTTTATACAGTTGTCAGCATAGTTATTTCCATGGACATGCAGATGGCGGTGTAGATATTTCCTTGTTTATACAGATAGCGGTGTAGATATTTCCATCTTTTTACATATGGTGGTGTAGATATTTCCGTGTTTATACACATGGCGGAGTAGATACTTCCATCTTTATGGAGATGGCAGTGTAGATATTTTCATGTTTATAGAGATGGCGGTGTAGATATTTCCATATTTATAGAGATAGCGGTGTAGATACTTCCATCTTTCTACAGATGGCAGTGTAGATATTTCCATGTTTATACAGATGGCCGTGTAGATATTTCCATATTTATACAGATGTCTGCGGAGATATTTCCATGTGTATACAGATGGAATTGTAGTTATTTCCATGATTATACAGATGGTGGTGTTGATACTTCCATGTTTATTCAGATGACTGTGTAGATATTTCCATGTTTATACAGATGGCAGTGTAGATATTTCCATGTTCCTACACATGACTGTGTAGGTATTTCCATGTTTATACAGATGGCTTTGTAGCTACTTCCATGTCTATAGAGATAGCGGTGCAGATATTTCCATGATGATACAGTTAGCGGTGTATATATTTCCATGTTTATACAGATCGTGGTGTAGATGTTTCCATGTTTATACATATACCGGTGTAGATATTTCCATGTTTATACAGACCGCAGTGTAGATATTTCCATGTTTATAGAGATAGCAGTGTAGATATTTCCAAGTTTGTGCAGATGGCGGTGTTGATGTTTCCATCTATACACAGATTGCCGTGTAGGTATTTCCATGTGTATACAGATGGCATTGTAGATATTTCCATGTTTATACAGATGGTGGTGTAGATATTTCCATGTTTACACAGAAGACTGTATAGGTATTTCCATGTTTATACAGATGGCGGTGTAGCTATTTCCATGTTTATAGAGATAGCGGTGTAGATATTTCCATATTTACAGATAACGGTGTGGAAATTTCCATGTTTATACAGATAGCGGTGTAAATATTTCCATGTTTATACAGATCACGGTGTAGATATTTCCTTGTTTATACAAATAGCGGTGTAGTTATTTCCATGTTTATACAGATAGCGGTGTAGATATTTCCATGTATATACAGATGGCTGTGTAGATATTTCCATGTTTATACAGATGGCTTTGTAGATATTTCCATGTTTATACAGATGACTTTGTAGGTATTTCCATGTTTATACAGATGGCGGTGTAGATATTTCCATGTTTATAGAGATAGCTGTGTAGATATTTCCATGTTTATACAGATAGCGGTGTAGATAATTCCATGTTTATACAGATCGCGGTGTAGTTACTTCCATGTTTATACAGATAGAGGTGTTGTTATTTCCATGTTTTTACAGATATCGGTGTAGATATTTCCATGTTTACACAGATTGCGGTGTAGATATTTCCATCTTTCTACAGATGGCAGTGTAGATACTTCCATGTTTATACACATGGCGTTGTAGATACTTCCATATTTATACAGATGTCTGTGTAGATATTTCCATGTGTATACAGATGGTATTGTATATATTTCCATGTTTATACAGATGGTGGTGTAGATATTTCCCTGTTTACTCAGATGACTGTGTAGATATTTCCATGTTTTTACAGATGGCAGTGTAGATGTTTCAATGTTTATAGAGATGGCACTGTAGATATTTCCATGTTTATACAGATCGCGGTGTAGATATTTCCATGTTTATACAGATAGCGGTGTAGATATTTCCATGTTTTTACAGATATCGGTGTAGATATTTCCATGTTTACACAGATTGCGGTGTAGATATTTCCATCTTTCTTCAGATGGCATTGTAGATATTTCCATGTTTATACAGATGGCGGTGTAGATATTTCCATGTTTATATAGATGGTAGTGTAGATATTTCCATGTTTATACAGAGAGCGGTGTAGATATTTCCATGTTTATACAGATAGCGGTGTAGATATTTCCATGTTTATATAGATAGCGGTGTAGGTATTTCCATGTTTATAGACATAGCGGTGTAGATATTTCCATGTTTATATAGATGCCGTTGTAGATATTTCCATGTTTATACTGATAGCGGTGTTGGTATTTCCACGTTTATACAGATAGCGATGTAGTTATTTCCATGTTTATACAGCTCGCGGTGCAGGTATTTATATCTTTATACAGATGGCATTGTAGATATTTCCTTATTCACACTGATGGCGGTGAAGATGTTTCCATGTTTATACAGATGGCGGAGTAGTTACTTCCATGTTTATGGAGATGGCAGTGTAGACATTTTCATGTTTATAGAGGTGGCGGTGTAGATATTTCCGTGTTTTTAGAGATAGCAGTGTAGATATTTACATGTTATACAGATGGCTGTTTAGATATTTCCATGTGTATACAGATGGCCTTCTAGATATTTCCATGTTTATACAGATGACTGTATAGGTATTTCCATGTTTTTACAGATGGCAGTGCAGATATTTCCATGTTTATAGAGATAGCGATGTAGATATTTCCATGTTTGTACAGATGGCGGTGTTGATATTTCCATCTCTACACAGATGGCCGTTTAGATATTTCCATGTTTATACAGTTGTCAGCATAGTTATTTCCATGGACATGCAGATGGCGGTGTAGATATTTCCTTGTTTATACAGATAGCGGTGTAGATATTTCCATCTTTTTACATATGGTGGTGTAGATATTTCCGTGTTTATACACATGGCGGAGTAGATACTTCCATCTTTATGGAGATGGCAGTGTAGATATTTTCATGTTTATAGAGATGGCGGTGTAGATATTTCCATATTTATAGAGATAGCGGTGTAGATACTTCCATCTTTCTACAGATGGCAGTGTAGATATTTCCATGTTTATACAGATGGCCGTGTAGATATTTCCATATTTATACAGATGTCTGCGGAGATATTTCCATGTGTATACAGATGGAATTGTAGTTATTTCCATGATTATACAGATGGTGGTGTAGATATTTCCATGTTTATTCAGATGACTGTGTAGATATTTCCATGTTTATACAGATGGCAGTGTAGATATTTCCATGTTCCTACACATGACTGTGTAGGTATTTCCATGTTTATACAGATGGCTTTGTAGCTACTTCAATGTCTATAGAGATAGCGGTGCAGATATTTCCATGATGATACAGTTAGCGGTGTATATATTTCCATGTTTATACAGATCGTGGTGTAGATGTTTCCATGTTTATACATATACCGGTGTAGATATTTCCATGTTTATACAGACCGCAGTGTAGATATTTCCATGTTTATAGAGATAGCAGTGTAGATATTTCCAAGTTTGTGCAGATGGCGGTGTTGATGTTTCCATCTATACACAGATTGCCGTGTAGGTATTTCCATGTGTATACAGATGGCATTGTAGATATTTCCATGTTTATACAGATGGTGGTGTAGATATTTCCATGTTTACACAGAAGACTGTATAGGTATTTCCATGTTTATACAGATGGCGGTGTAGCTATTTCCATGTTTATAGAGATAGCGGTGTAGATATTTCCATATTTACAGATAACGGTGTAGAAATTTCCATGTTTATACAGATAGCGGTGTAAATATTTCCATGTTTATACAGATCACGGTGTAGATATTTCCTTGTTTATACAAATAGCGGTGTAGTTATTTCCATGTTTATACAGATAGCGGTGTAGATATTTCCATGTATATTCAGATGGCTGTGTAGATATTTCCATGTTTATACAGATGGCTTTGTAGATATTTCCATGTTTATACAGATGACTTTGTAGGTATTTCCATGTTTATACAGATGGCGGTGTAGATATTTCCATGTTTATAGAGATAGCTGTGTAGATATTTCCATGTTTATACAGATAGCGGTGTAGATAATTCCATGTTTATACAGATCGCGGTGTAGTTACTTCCATGTTTATACAGATAGCGGTGTTGTTATTTCCATGTTTTTACAGATATCGGTGTAGATATTTCCATGTTTACACAGATTGCGGTGTAGATATTTCCATCTTTCTACAGATGGCAGTGTAGATACTTCCATGTTTATACACATGGCGTTGTAGATACTTCCATATTTATACAGATGTCTGTGTAGATATTTCCATGTGTATACAGATGGTATTGTAGATATTTCCATGTTTATACAGATGGTGGTGTAGATATTTCCCTGTTTACTCAGATGACTGTGTAGATATTTCCATGTTTTTACAGATGGCAGTGTAGATATTTCAATGTTTATAGAGATGGCACTGTAGATATTTCCATGTTTATACAGATCGCGGTGTAGATATTTCCATGTTTATACAGATAGCGGTGTAGATATTTCCATGTTTTTACAGATATCGGTGTAGATATTTCCATGTTTACACAGATTGCGGTGTAGATATTTCCATCTTTCTTCAGATGGCATTGTAGATATTTCCATGTTTATACAGATGGCGGTGTAGATATTTCCATGTTTATATAGATGGTAGTGTAGATATTTCCATGTTTATACAGAGAGCGGTGTAGATATTTCCATGTTTATACAGATAGCGGTGTAGATATTTCCATGTTTATATAGATAGCGGTGTAGGTATTTCCATGTTTATAGACATAGCGGTGTAGATATTTCCATGTTTATATAGATGCCGTTGTAGATATTTCCATGTTTATACTGATAGCGGTGTTGGTATTTCCACGTTTATACAGATAGCGATGTAGTTATTTCCATGTTTATACAGCTCGCGGTGCAGGTATTTATATGTTTATACAGATGGCATTGTAGATATTTCCTTATTCACACTGATGGCGGTGAAGATGTTTCCATGTTTATACAGATGGCGGAGTAGTTACTTCCATGTTTATGGAGATGGCAGTGTAGACATTTTCATGTTTATAGAGATGGCGGTGTAGATATTTCCGTGTTTTTAGAGATAGCAGTGTAGATATTTACATGTTATACAGATGGCTGTTTAGATATTTCCATGTGTATACAGATGGCCTTCTAGATATTTCCATGTTTATACAGATGACTGTATAGGTATTTCCATGTTTTTACAGATGGCAGTGCAGATATTTCCATGTTTATAGAGATAGCGATGTAGATATTTCCATGTTTGTACAGATGGCGGTGTTGATATTTCCATCTCTACACAGATGGCCGTTTAGATATTTCCATGTTTATACAGTTGTCAGCATAGTTATTTCCATGGACATGCAGATGGCGGTGTAGATATTTCCTTGTTTATACAGATAGCGGTGTAGATATTTCCATCTTTTTACATATGGTGGTGTAGATATTTCCGTGTTTATACACATGGCGGAGTAGATACTTCCATCTTTATGGAGATGGCAGTGTAGATATTTTCATGTTTATAGAGATGGCGGTGTAGATATTTCCATATTTATAGAGATAGCGGTGTAGATACTTCCATCTTTCTACAGATGGCAGTGTAGATATTTCCATGTTTATACAGATGGCCGTGTAGATATTTCCATATTTATACAGATGTCTGCGGAGATATTTCCATGTGTATACAGATGGAATTGTAGTTATTTCCATGATTATACAGATGGTGGTGTAGATATTTCCATGTTTATTCAGATGACTGTGTAGATATTTCCATGTTTATACAGATGGCAGTGTAGATATTTCCATGTTCCTACACATGACTGTGTAGGTATTTCCATGTTTATACAGATGGCTTTGTAGCTACTTCAATGTCTATAGAGATAGCGGTGCAGATATTTCCATGATGATACAGTTAGCGGTGTATATATTTCCATGTTTATACAGATCGTGGTGTAGATGTTTCCATGTTTATACATATACCGGTGTAGATATTTCCATGTTTATACAGACCGCAGTGTAGATATTTCCATGTTTATAGAGATAGCAGTGTAGATATTTCCAAGTTTGTGCAGATGGCGGTGTTGATGTTTCCATCTATACACAGATTGCCGTGTAGGTATTTCCATGTGTATACAGATGGCATTGTAGATATTTCCATGTTTATACAGATGGTGGTGTAGATATTTCCATGTTTACACAGAAGACTGTATAGGTATTTCCATGTTTATACAGATGGCGGTGTAGCTATTTCCATGTTTATAGAGATAGCGGTGTAGATATTTCCATATTTACAGATAACGGTGTAGAAATTTCCATGTTTATACAGATAGCGGTGTAAATATTTCCATGTTTATACAGATCACGGTGTAGATATTTCCTTGTTTATACAAATAGCGGTGTAGTTATTTCCATGTTTATACAGATAGCGGTGTAGATATTTCCATGTATATTCAGATGGCTGTGTAGATATTTCCATGTTTATACAGATGGCTTTGTAGATATTTCCATGTTTATACAGATGACTTTGTAGGTATTTCCATGTTTATACAGATGGCGGTGTAGATATTTCCATGTTTATAGAGATAGCTGTGTAGATATTTCCATGTTTATACAGATAGCGGTGTAGATAATTCCATGTTTATACAGATCGCGGTGTAGTTACTTCCATGTTTATACAGATAGCGGTGTTGTTATTTCCATGTTTTTACAGATATCGGTGTAGATATTTCCATGTTTACACAGATTGCGGTGTAGATATTTCCATCTTTCTACAGATGGCAGTGTAGATACTTCCATGTTTATACACATGGCGTTGTAGATACTTCCATATTTATACAGATGTCTGTGTAGATATTTCCATGTGTATACAGATGGTATTGTAGATATTTCCATGTTTATACAGATGGTGGTGTAGATATTTCCCTGTTTACTCAGATGACTGTGTAGATATTTCCATGTTTTTACAGATGGCAGTGTAGATATTTCAATGTTTATAGAGATGGCACTGTAGATATTTCCATGTTTATACAGATCGCGGTGTAGATATTTCCATGTTTATACAGATAGCGGTGTAGATATTTCCATGTTTTTACAGATATCGGTGTAGATATTTCCATGTTTACACAGATTGCGGTGTAGATATTTCCATCTTTCTTCAGATGGCATTGTAGATATTTCCATGTTTATACAGATGGCGGTGTAGATATTTCCATGTTTATATAGATGGTAGTGTAGATATTTCCATGTTTATACAGAGAGCGGTGTAGATATTTCCATGTTTATACAGATAGCGGTGTAGATATTTCCATGTTTATATAGATAGCGGTGTAGGTATTTCCATGTTTATAGACATAGCGGTGTAGATATTTCCATGTTTATATAGATGCCGTTGTAGATATTTCCATGTTTATACTGATAGCGGTGTTGGTATTTCCACGTTTATACAGATAGCGATGTAGTTATTTCCATGTTTATACAGCTCGCGGTGCAGGTATTTATATGTTTATACAGATGGCATTGTAGATATTTCCTTATTCACACTGATGGCGGTGAAGATGTTTCCATGTTTATACAGATGGCGGAGTAGTTACTTCCATGTTTATGGAGATGGCAGTGTAGACATTTTCATGTTTATAGAGATGGCGGTGTAGATATTTCCGTGTTTTTAGAGATAGCAGTGTAGATATTTACATGTTATACAGATGGCTGTTTAGATATTTCCATGTGTATACAGATGGCCTTCTAGATATTTCCATGTTTATACAGATGACTGTATAGGTATTTCCATGTTTTTACAGATGGCAGTGCAGATATTTCCATGTTTATAGAGATAGCGATGTAGATATTTCCATGTTTGTACAGATGGCGGTGTTGATATTTCCATCTCTACACAGATGGCCGTTTAGATATTTCCATGTTTATACAGTTGTCAGCATAGTTATTTCCATGGACATGCAGATGGCGGTGTAGATATTTCCTTGTTTATACAGATAGCGGTGTAGATATTTCCATCTTTTTACATATGGTGGTGTAGATATTTCCGTGTTTATACACATGGCGGAGTAGATACTTCCATCTTTATGGAGATGGCAGTGTAGATATTTTCATGTTTATAGAGATGGCGGTGTAGATATTTCCATATTTATAGAGATAGCGGTGTAGATACTTCCATCTTTCTACAGATGGCAGTGTAGATATTTCCATGTTTATACAGATGGCCGTGTAGATATTTCCATATTTATACAGATGTCTGCGGAGATATTTCCATGTGTATACAGATGGAATTGTAGTTATTTCCATGATTATACAGATGGTGGTGTAGATATTTCCATGTTTATTCAGATGACTGTGTAGATATTTCCATGTTTATACAGATGGCAGTGTAGATATTTCCATGTTCCTACACATGACTGTGTAGGTATTTCCATGTTTATACAGATGGCTTTGTAGCTACTTCCATGTCTATAGAGATAGCGGTGCAGATATTTCCATGATGATACAGTTAGCGGTGTATATATTTCCATGTTTATACAGATCGTGGTGTAGATGTTTCCATGTTTATACATATACCGGTGTAGATATTTCCATGTTTATACAGACCGCAGTGTAGATATTTCCATGTTTATAGAGATAGCAGTGTAGATATTTCCAAGTTTGTGCAGATGGCGGTGTTGATGTTTACATCTATACACAGATTGCCGTGTAGGTATTTCCATGTGTATACAGATGGCATTGTAGATATTTCCATGTTTATACAGATGGTGGTGTAGATATTTCCATGTTTACACAGAAGACTGTATAGGTATTTCCATGTTTATACAGATGGCGGTGTAGCTATTTCCATGTTTATAGAGATAGCGGTGTAGATATTTCCATATTTACAGATAACGGTGTAGAAATTTCCATGTTTATACAGATAGCGGTGTAAATATTTCCATGTTTATACAGATCACGGTGTAGATATTTCCTTGTTTATACAAATAGCGGTGTAGTTATTTCCATGTTTATACAGATAGCGGTGTAGATATTTCCATGTATATTCAGATGGCTGTGTAGATATTTCCATGTTTATACAGATGGCTTTGTAGATATTTCCATGTTTATACAGATGACTTTGTAGGTATTTCCATGTTTATACAGATGGCGGTGTAGATATTTCCATGTTTATAGAGATAGCTGTGTAGATATTTCCATGTTTATACAGATAGCGGTGTAGATAATTCCATGTTTATACAGATCGCGGTGTAGTTACTTCCATGTTTATACAGATAGCGGTGTTGTTATTTCCATGTTTTTACAGATATCGGTGTAGATATTTCCATGTTTACACAGATTGCGGTGTAGATATTTCCATCTTTCTACAGATGGCAGTGTAGATACTTCCATGTTTATACACATGGCGTTGTAGATACTTCCATATTTATACAGATGTCTGTGTAGATATTTCCATGTGTATACAGATGGTATTGTAGATATTTCCATGTTTATACAGATGGTGGTGTAGATATTTCCCTGTTTACTCAGATGACTGTGTAGATATTTCCATGTTTTTACAGATGGCAGTGTAGATATTTCAATGTTTATAGAGATGGCACTGTAGATATTTCCATGTTTATACAGATCGCGGTGTAGATATTTCCATGTTTATACAGATAGCGGTGTAGATATTTCCATGTTTTTACAGATATCGGTGTAGATATTTCCATGTTTACACAGATTGCGGTGTAGATATTTCCATCTTTCTTCAGATGGCATTGTAGATATTTCCATGTTTATACAGATGGCGGTGTAGATATTTCCATGTTTATATAGATGGTAGTGTAGATATTTCCATGTTTATACAGAGAGCGGTGTAGATATTTCCATGTTTATACAGATAGCGGTGTAGATATTTCCATGTTTATATAGATAGCGGTGTAGGTATTTCCATGTTTATAGACATAGCGGTGTAGATATTTCCATGTTTATATAGATGCCGTTGTAGATATTTCCATGTTTATACTGATAGCGGTGTTGGTATTTCCACGTTTATACAGATAGCGATGTAGTTATTTCCATGTTTATACAGCTCGCGGTGCAGGTATTTATATCTTTATACAGATGGCATTGTAGATATTTCCTTATTCACACTGATGGCGGTGAAGATGTTTCCATGTTTATACAGATGGCGGAGTAGTTACTTCCATGTTTATGGAGATGGCAGTGTAGACATTTTCATGTTTATAGAGATGGCGGTGTAGATATTTCCGTGTTTTTAGAGATAGCAGTGTAGATATTTACATGTTATACAGATGGCTGTTTAGATATTTGCATGTGTATACAGATGGCCTTCTAGATATTTCCATGTTTATACAGATGACTGTATAGGTATTTCCATGTTTTTACAGATGGCAGTGCAGATATTTCCATGTTTATAGAGATAGCGATGTAGATATTTCCATGTTTGTACAGATGGCGGTGTTGATATTTCCATCTCTACACAGATGGCCGTTTAGATATTTCCATGTTTATACAGTTGTCAGCATAGTTATTTCCATGGACATGCAGATGGCGGTGTAGATATTTCCTTGTTTATACAGATAGCGGTGTAGATATTTCCATCTTTTTACATATGGTGGTGTAGATATTTCCGTGTTTATACACATGGCGGAGTAGATACTTCCATCTTTATGGAGATGGCAGTGTAGATATTTTCATGTTTATAGAGATGGCGGTGTAGATATTTCCATATTTATAGAGATAGCGGTGTAGATACTTCCATCTTTCTACAGATGGCAGTGTAGATATTTCCATGTTTATACAGATGGCCGTGTAGATATTTCCATATTTATACAGATGTCTGCGGAGATATTTCCATGTGTATACAGATGGAATTGTAGTTATTTCCATGATTATACAGATGGTGGTGTAGATATTTCCATGTTTATTCAGATGACTGTGTAGATATTTCCATGTTTATACAGATGGCAGTGTAGATATTTCCATGTTCCTACACATGACTGTGTAGGTATTTCCATGTTTATACAGATGGCTTTGTAGCTACTTCCATGTCTATAGAGATAGCGGTGCAGATATTTCCATGATGATACAGTTAGCGGTGTATATATTTCCATGTTTATACAGATCGTGGTGTAGATGTTTCCATGTTTATACATATACCGGTGTAGATATTTCCATGTTTATACAGACCACAGTGTAGATATTTCCATGTTTATAGAGATAGCAGTGTAGATATTTCCAAGTTTGTGCAGATGGCGGTGTTGATGTTTCCATCTATACACAGATTGCCGTGTAGGTATTTCCATGTGTATACAGATGGCATTGTAGATATTTCCATGTTTATACAGATGGTGGTGTAGATATTTCCATGTTTACACAGAAGACTGTATAGGTATTTCCATGTTTATACAGATGGCGGTGTAGCTATTTCCATGTTTATAGAGATAGCGGTGTAGATATTTCCATATTTACAGATAACGGTGTAGAAATTTCCATGTTTATACAGATAGCGGTGTAAATATTTCCATGTTTATACAGATCACGGTGTAGATATTTCCTTGTTTATACAAATAGCGGTGTAGTTATTTCCATGTTTATACAGATAGCGGTGTAGATATTTCCATGTATATACAGATGGCTGTGTAGATATTTCCATGTTTATACAGATGGCTTTGTAGATATTTCCATGTTTATACAGATGACTTTGTAGGTATTTCCATGTTTATACAGATGGCGGTGTAGATATTTCCATGTTTATAGAGATAGCTGTGTAGATATTTCCATGTTTATACAGATAGCGGTGTACATAATTAAATGTTTATACAGATCGCGGTGTAGTTACTTCCATGTTTATACAGATAGCGGTGTTGTTATTTCCATGTTTTTACAGATATCGGTGTAGATATTTCCATGTTTACACAGATTGCGGTGTAGATATTTCCATCTTTCTACAGATGGCAGTGTAGATATTTTCATGTTTATACACATGGCGGTGTAGATACTTCCATATTTATACAGATGTCTGTGTAGATATTTCCATGTGTATACAGATGGTATTGTAGATATTTCCATGTTTATAAAGATGGTGGTGAAGATATTTCCCTGTTTACTCAGATGACAGTGTAGATATTTCCATGTTTTTACAGATGGCGGTGTTGATATTTCCATCTCTACACAGATGGCCGTGTAGATATTTCCATGTTTATACAGATGTCAGCATAGTTATTTCCATGGACATGCAGATGGCGGTGTACATATTTCCTTGTTTATACAGATAGCGGTGTAGGTATTTCCATCTTTTTACATATGGTGGTGTAGATATTTCCGTGTTTATACACATGGCGGAGTAGATACTTCCATCTTTATGGAGATGGCAGTGTAGATATTTTCATGTTTATAGAGATGGCGGTGTAGATATTTCCATATTTATAGAGATAGCGGTGTAGATACTTCCATCTTTCTACAGATGGCAGTGTAGGTATTTCCATGTTTATACAGATGGCCGTGTAGATATTTCCATATTTATACAGATGTCTGCGGAGATATTTCCGTGTGTATACAGATGGAATTGTAGTTATTTCCATGTTTATACAGATGGTGGTGTAGATATTTCCATGTTTATTCAGATGACTGTGTAGATATTTCCATGTTTATACAGATAGCGGTGTAGATAATTCCATGTTTATACAGATCGCGGTGTAGTTACTTCCATGTTTATACAGATAGCGGTGTTGTTATTTCCATGTTTTTACAGATATCGGTGTAGATATTTCCATGTTTACTCAGATTGCGGTGTAGATATTTCCATCTTTCTACAGATGGCAGTGTAGATATTTCCATGTTTATACACATGGCGGTGTAGATAGTTCCATATTTATACAGATGTCTGTGTAGATATTTCCATGTGTATACAGATGGTATTGTAGATATTTCCATGTTTATACAGATGGTGGTGTAGATATTTCCCTGTTTACTCAGATGACTGTGTAGATATTTCCATGTTTTTACAGATGGCAGTGTAGATATTTCAATGTTTATAGAGATGGCACTGTAGATATTTCCATGTTTATACAGATCGCGGTGAAGATATTTCCATGTTTATACAGATAGCGGTGTAGATATTTCCATGTCGTTACAGATATCGGTGTAGATATTTCCATGTTTACACAGATTGCGGTGTAGATATTTCCATCTTTCTACAGATGGCATTGTAGATATTTCCACGTTCATACAGATGGCGGTGTAGATATTTCCATGTTTATATAGATGGTGGTGTAGATATTACCATGTTTATACAGAGAGCGGTGTAGATATTTCCATGTTTACACAGATAGCAGTGTAGATATTTCCATGTTTATATAGATAGCGGTATAGGTATTTCCATGTTTATAGACATAGCGGTGTAGATATTTCCATGTTTATACAGATAGCAGTGTAGATATTTCCATGTTTATATAGATAGCGGTGTAGGTATTTCCATGTTTATAGACATAGCGGTGTAGATATTTCCATGTTTATATAGATGCCGTTGTAGATATTTCCATGTTTATACTGATAGCGGTGTTGGTATTTCCACGTTTATACAGATAGCGATGTAGATATTTCCATGTTTATACAGTTCGCGGTGCAGGTATTTATATCTTTATACAGATGGCATTGTAGATATTTCCTTATTCACACTGATGGCGGTGAAGATGTTTCCATGTTTATACAGATGGCGGAGTAGTTACTTCCATGTTTATGGAGATGGCAGTGTAGATATTTTCATGTTTATAGAGATGGCGGTGTAGATATTTCCGTGTTTTTAGAGATAGCAGTGTAGATATTTACATGTTTATACAGATGGCTGTTTAGATATTTCCATGTGTATACAGATGGCATTGTAGATATTTCCATGTTTATACAGGTGACTGTATAGGTATTTCCATGTTTTTACAGATGGCAGTGCAGATATTTCCATGTTTATAGAGATAGCGATGTAGATATTTCCATGTTTGTACAGATGGCGGTGTTGATATTTCCATCTCTACACAGATGGCCGTGTAGATATTTCCATGTTTATACAGATGTCAGTGTAGTTATTTCCATGGACATGCAGATGGCGGTGTAGATATTTCCTTGTTTATACAGATAGCGGTGTAGATATTTCCATCTTTTCACATATGGTGGTGTAGATATTTCCGTGTTTATACACATGGCGGAGTAGATACTTCAATCTTTATGGAGATGGCAGTGTAGATATTTTCATGTTTATAGAGATGGCGGTGTAGATATTTCCATATTTATAGAGATAGCGGTGTAGATACTTCCATCTTTCTACAGATGGCAGTGGAGATATTTCCATGTTTATACAGATGGCCGTGTAGATATTTCCATATTTATATAGATGTCTGTGGAGATATTTCCATGTGTATACAGATGGTATTGTAGTTATTTCCATGTTTGTACAGATGGTGGTGTAGATATTTCCATGTTCATTCAGATGACTGTGTAGATATTTCCATGTTTCTACACATGGCAGTGTAGATATTTCCATGTTCCTACACATGACTGTGAAGGTATTTCCATGTTTATACAGATGGCTTTGTAGATATTTCTATGTCTATAGAGATAGCGGTGCAGATATTTCCATGATTATACAGATAGCGGTGTATATATTTCCATGTTTATACAGATCGTGGTGTAGAAGTTTCCATGTTTATACATATACCGGTGTAGATATTTCCATGTTTATACAGACTGCAGTGTAGATATTTCCATGTTTATAGAGATAGCAGTGTAGATATTTCCAAGTTTGTGCAGATGGCGGTGTTGATGTTTCCATCTATACACAGATTGCCTTGTAGGTATTTCCATGTGTATACAGATGGCATTGTAGATATTTCCATGTTTATACAGATGGTGGTGTAGATATTTCCATGTTTACACAGAAGACTGTATAGGTATTTCCATGTTTATTCAGATGGTGGTGTAGCTATTTCCATGTTTATAGAGATAGCGGTGTAGATATTTCCATATATATACAGATAACGGTGTAGAAATTTCCATGTTTATACAGATAGCGGTGTAAATATTTCCATGTTTATACAGATCACGGTGTAGATATTTCCTTGTTTATACAAATAGCGGTGTAGTTATTTCCATGTTTAAACAGATAGCGGTGTAGATATTTCCATGTATATACAGATGGCTGTGTAGATATTTCCATGTTTATACAGATGGCTTTGTAGATATTTCCATGTTTATACAGACGACTTTGTAGGTATTTCCATGTTTATACAGATGGCGGTGTAGATATTTCCATGTTTATAGAGATAGCTGTGTAGATACTTCCATGTTTATACAGATAGCGGTGTAGATTTTTCCATGTTTATACAGATCGTGGTGTAGTAACTTCCATGTTTATACAGATAGCGGTGTTGATATTTCCATGTTTTTACAGATATCGGTGTAGATATTTCCATGTTTACACAGATTACGGTGTAGATATTTCCATCTTTCTACAGATGGCAGTGTAGATATTTCCATGTTTATACACATGGCGGTGTAGATACTTCCATATTTATACAGATGTCGTGTAGATATTTCAATGTGTATACAGATGGTATTGTAGATATTTCCATGTTTATACAGATGGTGGTGTAGATATTTCCCTGTTTACTCAGATGACTGTGTAGATATTTCCATGTTTTAGCAGATGGCCGTGTAGATATTTCAATGTTTATAGAGATGGCACTGTAGATATTTCCATGTTTATACAGATCGCGGTGTAGATAGTTCCATGTTTATACAGATAGCGGTGTAGATATTTCCATGTTTTTACAGATATTGGTGTAGATATTTCCATGAATACACAGATTGCGATGTAGATATTTCCATCTTTCTACAGATGGCATTGTATATATTTCCATGTTTATACAGATGGCGGTGTATATATTTCCATGTTTATATAGATGGTGGTGTAGATATTACCATGTTTATACAGAGATCGGTGTAGATATTTCCATGTTTATACAGATAGCGGTGTAGATATTATCATGTTTATATAGATAGCGTTGTAGATATTTCCATGTTTATACCGATAGCGTTGTTGGTATTTCCACATTTATACAGATAGCGATGTAGATATTTCCATGTTTATACAGCTCGCGGTGCAGATATTTATATCTTTATACAGATGGCATTGTAGATATTTCCTTATTCACACTGATGGCGGTGAAGATGTTTCCATGTTTATACAGATGGCGGAGTAGTTACTTCCATGTTTATGGAGATGGCAGTGTAGATATTTTCATGTTTTTAGAGATGGCGGTGTAGATATTTCCATGTTTATAGAGATAGCAGTGTAGATATTTACATGTTTATACAGATGGCTCTGTAGATATTTCCATGTGTATACAGATGGCATTGTAAATATTTCCATGTTTATACAGATGACTGTATAGGTATTTCCATGTTTTTACAGATGGCAGTGCAGATATTTCCATGTTTATAGAGATAGCGATGTAGATATTTCCATGTTTGTACAGATGGCGGTGTTGATATTTCCATCTATACACAGATGGCCGTGTAGATATTTCCATGTTTATACAGATAACAGCGTAGGTATTTCCATGGACATGCAGATGGCGGTGTAGTTATTTCCTTGTTTATACAGATAGCGGTGTAGATATTTCCATGTTTTCACATATGGTGGTGTAGATATTTCCGTGTTTATACACATGGCGGAGTAGATACTTCCATCTTTATGGAGATGGCAGTGTAGATGTTTTCATGTTTATAGAGATGGCGGAGTAGATATTTCCATATTTATAGAGATAGCGGTGTAGATACTTCCATCTTTCTACAGACGGCAGTGTAGATATTTCCATGTTTATACAGATGGCCGTGTAGATATTTCCATATTTATACAGTTGTCTGTGTTGATATTTCCATGTGTATACAGATGGTATTGTAGTTATTTCCATGTTTATACAGATGGTGGTGTAGATATTTCCATCTTTCTACAGATGGCATTGTAGATATTTCCATGTTTATACAGATGGCGGTTTAGATATTTCCATGTTTATATAGATGGTGGTGTAGTTATTACCATGTTTATACAGATAGCGGGGTAGATATTTCCATGTTTATACAGATCGTGGTGAAGATATTTCCATGTTTATACAGATCTCAGTGTAGATATTTCCATGTTTATACAGATCGCGGTGTAGATATTTCCATGTTTTCACATATGGTGGTGTAGATATTTCCGTGTTTATACACATGGCGGAGTAAATACTTCCATCTTTATGGAGATGGCAGTGTAGATATTTTCATGTTTATAGAGATGGCGATGTAGATATCTCCATATTTATAGAGATAGCGGTGTAGATACTTCCATCTTTCTACAGATGGCAGTGTAGATATTTCCATGCTTATACAGATGGCCGTGTAGATATTTCCATATTTATACAGATGTCTGTGTAGATATTTCCATGTGTATACAGATGGTATTGTTATTTCCATGTTTATACAGATGGTGGTTTAGATATTTCCATGTTTATTCAGATGACTGTGTAGATATTTCCATGTTTATACAGATGGCAGTGTAGATATTTCCATGTTCATACACATGACTGTGTAGGTATTTCCATGTTTATACAGATGGCTTTGTAGCTATTTCCATGTCTATAGAGATAGCAGTGCAGATATTTCCATGATTATACAGATAGCGGTGTATATATTTCCATGTTTATACAGATCGTGGTGTAGATATTTCCATGTTTATACATATACCGGTGTAGATATTTCCATGTTTATACAGACCACAGTGTAGATATTTACATGTTTATAGAGATAGCAGTGTAGATATTTCCAAGTTTGTGCAGATGGCGGTGTTGATGTTTCCATCTATACACAGATTGCCGTGTAGGTATTTCCATGTGCATACAGATGGCATTGTAGATATTTCCATGTTTATACAGATAGTGGTGTTGATATTTCCATGTTTTTACAGATATCGGTGTAGATATTTCCATCTTTCTACAGATGGCATTGTAGATATTTCCATGTTTATACACATGGCGGTGTAGATACTTCCATATTTATACAGATGTCCGTGTAGATATTTCCATGTGTATACAGATGGTATTGTAGATATTTCCATGTTTATACAGATGGTGGTGTAGATATTTCCCTGTTTACTCAGATGACTGTGTAGATATTTCCATGTTTTAACAGATGGCAGTGTAGATATTTCAATGTTTATAGAGATGGCAGTGTAGATATTTCCATGTTTATACAGATCGCGGTGTAGATATTTCCATGTTTATACAGATAGCGGTGTAGATATTTCCATGTTTTTACAGATATTGGTGTAGATATTTCCATGTTTACGCAGATTGCGGTGTAGATATTTCCATCTTTCTACAGATGGCATTGTAGATATTTCCACGTGTATACAGTTGGAGGTGTAGATATTTCCATGTTTATATAGATGCTGGTGTAGATATTACCATGTTTATACAGAGAACGGTGTAGATATTTCCATGTTTATACAGATAGCGGTGTAGATATTTCCATGTTTATATAGATAGCGGTGTAGGTATTTCCATGTTTATAGACATAGCGGTGTAGATATTTCCATGTTTATATAGATGGCGTTGTAGATATTACCATGTTTATACCGATAGCGGTGTTGGTATTTCCACGTTTATACAGATAGCGATGTAGATATTTCCATGTTTATACAGCTCGCGGTGCAGATATTTATATCTTTATACAGATGGCATTGTAGATATTTCCTTATTCAAACTGATGGCGGTGAAGATGTTTCCATGTTTATACAGATGGCGGAGTAGTTACTTCCATGTTTATGGAGATGGCAGTGTAGATATTTTCATGTTTATAGAGATGGCGGTGTAGATATTTCCATGTTTATAGAGATAGCAGTGTAGATATTTACATGTTTATACAGATGGCTGTGTAGATATTTCCATGTGTATACAGAAGGCATTGTAAATATTTCCATGTTTATACAGATGACTGTATAGCTATTTCCATGTTTTTACAGATGGCAGTGCAGATATTTCCAAGTTTATAGAGACAGCGATGTAGATATTTCCATGTTTGTACAGATGGCGGTGTTGATATTTCCATCTATACACAGATGGCCGTGTAGATATTTCCATGTTTATACAGATGGCAGCGTAGGTATTTCCATGGACATGCAGATGGCGGTGTAGTTATTTCCTTGTTTATACAGATAGCGGTGTAGATATTTCCATGTTTTCACATATGGTGGTGTAGATATTTCCGTGTTTATACACATGGCGGAGTAGATACTTCCATCTTTATGGAGATGGCAGTGTAGATATTTTCATGTTTATAGAGATGGCGGAGTAGGTGTTTACATATCTATAGAGGTAGCGGTGTAGATATTTCCATCTTTCTACAGATGTCTGTGTAGATATTTCCATGTGTATACAGATGGTATTGTAGTTACTTCCATGTTTATACAGATGGTGGTGTAGATATTTCCATGTTTATTCAGATGACTGTGTAGATATTTCCATATTTATACAGATGGCAGTGTAGATATTTCCATGTTCCTACACATGACTGTGTAGGTATTTCCATGTTTATACAGATGGCTTTGTAGATATTTCCATGTCTATAGAGATAGCGCTGCAGATATTTCCATGATTATACAGATAGCGGTGTATATATTTCCATGTTTATACAGATCGTGGTGTAGATATTTCCATGTTTACACAGAAGACTCTATAGGTATTTCCATGTTTATACAAATGGCGGTGTAGCTATTTCCATGTTTATAGAGATAGCGGTGTAGTTATTTCCATATTTATACAGATAACGGTGTAGAAATTTCCATGTTTATACAGATAGCGGTGTAAATATTTCCATGTTTACACAGATCACGGTGTAGATATTTCCTTGTTAATACAAATAGCGGTGTAGTTATTTCCATGTTTGTACAGTTAGTGGTGTAGATATTTCCATGTATATACAGATGCCTGTGTAGATATTTCCATGTTTATACAGATGGCTTTGTAGATATTTCCATGTTTATACAGATGGCGGTGTAGGTATTTCCATGTTTATAGAGATAGCTTTGTAGATATTTCCATGTTTATACAGATAGCATTGTAGATATTTCCATGTTCATACAGATCGCGGTGTAGTTACTTCCATGTTTATACAGATAGCGGTGTTGATATTTCCATGTTTTTACAGATATCGGTGTAGATATTTCCATGTTTACACAGATTGCGGTGTAGATATTTCCATCTTTCTACAGATGGCATTGTAGATATTTCCATGTTTATACAGATGGCGGTGTAGATATTTCCATGTTTATATAGATGGTGGTGTAGATATTACCATGTTTATACAGATAGCGGGGTAGATATTTCCATGTTTATACAGATCGTGGTGAAGATATTTCCATGTTTATACAGATCTCGGTGTAGCTATTTCCATGTTTATACAGATCGCGGTGTAGATATTTCCATGTTTTCACATATGGTTGTGTAGATATTTCCGTGTTTATACACATGGCGGAGTAGATACTTCCATCTTTATGGAGATGGAAGTGTAGATATTTTCATGTTTATAGAGATGACTGTGTAGATATTTCCATATTTATAGAGATAGCGGTGTAGATACTTCCATCTTTATACAGATCGCAGTGTAGATATTTCCATGTTTATACAGATGGCCGTGTAGATATTTCCATATTTATACAGATGTCTGTGTAGATATTTCCATGTGTATACAGATTGTATTGTAGTTATTTTCATGTTTATACTGATGGTGGTTTAGATATTTCCATGTTTATTCGGATGACTGTGTAGGTATTTCCATGTTTATACAGATGGCAGTGTAGATATTTCCATGTTCATACACATGACTGTGTAGGTATTTCCAGGCTTATACAGATGGCTTTGTAGCTATTTCCATGTCTATAGAGATAGTGGTGCAGATATTTCCATGATTATACAGATAGCGGTGTATATATTTCCATGTTTATACAGATCGTGGTGTAGATATTTCCATGTTTATACATATACCGGTGTAGATATTTCCATGTTTATACAGACCGCAGTGTAGATATTTCCATGTTTATAGAGATAGCAGTGTAGATATTTCCAAGTTTGTGCAGATTGCGGTGTTGATGTTTCCATCTATACACACATTGCCGTGTAGGTATTTCCATGTGCATACAGATGGCATTGTAGATATTTCCATGTTTATACAGATAGCGGTGTTGATATTTCCATGTTTTTACAGATGGTGGTGTAGATATTTCCATGTTTACACAGAAGACTGTATAGGTATTTCCATGTTTATACAGATGGTGGTGTAGCTATTTCCATGTTTATAGAGATAGCGGTGTAGATATTTCCATGTTTATACAGATCACGGTGTAGATATTTCCTTGTTTATACAAATAGCGGTGTAGTTATTTCCATGTTTATACAGATAGCGGTGTAGATATTTCCATGTATATACAGATGGCTGTGTAGATATTTCCATGTTTATACAGATGGCTTTGTAGATATTTCCATGTTTATACAGATGACTTTGTAGGTATTTCCATGTTTATACAGATGGCGGTGTAGATATTTCCATGTTTATAGAGATAGCTGTGTAGATATTTCCATGTTAATACAGATAGCGGTGTAGATAATTCGATGTTTATACAGATCGCGGTGTAGTTACTTCCATGTTTATACAGATAGCGGTGTTGTTATTTCCATGTTTTTACAGATATCGGTGTAGATATTTCCATGTTTACACACATTGCGGTGTAGATATTTCCATCTTTCTACAGATGGCAGTGTAGATATTTCCATGTTTATACACATGGCGGTGTAGATACTTCCATATTTATACAGATGTCTGTGTAGATATTTCCATGTGTATACAGATGGTATTGTAGATATTTCCATGTTTATACAGATGGTGGTGTAGATATTTCCCTGTTTACTCAGATGACTGTGTAGATATTTCCATGTTTTTACAGATGGCAGTGTAGATATTTCAATGTTTATAGAGATGGCACTGTAGATATTTCCATGTTTATACATATCGCGGTGAAGATATTTCCATGTTTATACAGATAGCGGTGTAGATATTTCCATGTCTTTACAGATATCGGTGTAGATATTTCCATGTTTACACAGATTGCGGTGTAGATATTTCCATCTTTCTACAGATGGCATTGTAGATATTTCCACGTTCATACAGATGGCGGTGTAGATATTTCCATGTTTATATAGATGGTGGTGTAGATATTACCATGTTTATACAGAGAGCGGTGTAGATATTTCCATGTTTATACAGATAGCAGTGTAAATATTTCCATGTTTATATAGATAGCGGTGTAGGTATTTCCATGTTTATAGACATAGCGGTGTAGATATTTCCATGTTTATACAGATAGCGGTGTAGATATTTCCATGTTTATATAGATAGCGGTGTAGGTATTTCCATGTTTATAGACATAGCGGTGTAGATATTTCCATGTTTATATAGATGCCGTTGTAGTTATTTCCATGTTTATACTGATAGCGGTGTTGGTATTTCCACGTTTATACAGATAGCGGTGTAGATATTTCCATGTTTATACAGCTCGCGGTGCAGGTATTTATATCTTTATACAGATGGCATTGTAGATATTTCCTTATTCACACTGATGGCGGTGAAGATGTTTCCATGTTTATACAGATGGCGGAGTAGTTACTTCCATGTTTATGGAGATGGCAGTGTAGATATTTTCATGTTTATAGAGATGGCGGTGTAGATATTTCCGTGTTTTTAGAGATAGCAGTGTAGATATTTACATGTTTATACAGACGGCTGTTTAGATATTTTAATGTGTATACAGATGGCATTGTAGATATTTCCATGTTTATACAGATGACTGTATAGGTATTTCCATGTTTTTACAGATGGCAGTGCAGATATTTCCATGTTTATAGAGATAGCGATGTAGATATTTCCATGTTTGTACAGATGGCGGTGTTGATATTTCCATCTCTACACAGATGGCCGTGTAGATATTTCCATGTTTATACAGATGTCAGCGTAGTTATTTCCATGGACATGCAGATGGCGGTGTAGATATTTCCTTGTTTATACAGATAGCGGTGTAGATATTTCCATCTTTTCACATATGGTGGTGTAGATATTTCCGTGTTTATACACATGGCGGAGTAGATACTTCCATCTTTATGGAGATGGCAGTGTAGATATTTTCATGTTTATAGAGATGGCGGTGTAGATATTTCCATATTTATAGAGATAGCGGTGTAGATACTTCAATCTATCTACAGATGGCAGTGTAGATATTTCCATGTTTATACAGATGGCCGTGTAGATATTTCCATATTTATATAGATGTCTGTGTAGATATTTCCATGTGTATACAGATGGTATTGTAGTTATTTCCATGTTTATACAGATGGTGGTGTAGATATTTCCATGTTTATTCAGATGACTGTGTAGATATTTCCATGTTTCTACAGATGGCAGTGTAGATATTTCCATGTTTATACAAATGGCCTTGTAGATATTTCCATATTTATATAGATGTCTGTGGAGATATTTCCATGTGTATACAGATGGTATTGTAGTTATTTCCATGTTTATACAGATGGTGGTGTAGATATTTCCATGTTTATTCAGATGACTGTGTAGATATTTCCATGTTTCTACAGATGGCAGTGTAGATATTTCCATGTTCCTACACATGACTGTGAAGGTATTTCCATGTTTATACAGATGGCTTTGTAGATATTTCCATGTCTATAGAGATAGCGGTGCAGATATTTCCATGATTATACAGATAGCGGTGTATATATTTCCATTTTTATACAGATCGTGGTGTAGAAGTTTCCATGTTTATACATATACCGGTGTAGATATTTCCATGTTTATACAGACCGCAGTGTAGATATTTCCATGTTGATAGAGATAGCAGTGTAGATAATTCCAAGTTTGTGCAGATGGCGGTGTTGATGTTTCCATCTATACACAGATTGCCGTGTAGGTATTTCCATGTGTATACAGATGGCATTGTAGATATTTCCATGTTTATACAGATGGTGGTGTAGATATTTCCATGTTTACACAGAAGACTGTATAGGTATTTCCATGTTTATACAGATGGCGGTGTAGCTATTTCCATGTTTATAGAGATAGCGGTGTAGATATTTCCATATATATACAGATAACGGTGTAGAAATTTCCATGTTTATACAGATAGCGGTGTAAATATTTCCATGTTTATACAGATCACGGTGTAGATATTTCCTTGTTTATACAAATATCGGTGTAGTTATTTCCATGTTTATACAGATAGCGGTGTAGATATTTCCACGTATATACAGATGGCTGTGTAGATATTTCCATGTTTATACAGATGGCTTTGTAGATATTTCCATGTTTATACAGATGACTTTGTAGGTATTTCCATGTTTATACAGATGGCGGTGTAGATATTTCCATGTTTATAGAGATAGCTGTGTAGATATTTCCATGTTTATACAGATAGCGGTGTAGATTTTTCCATGTTTATACAGATCGCGGTGTAGTAACTTCCATGTTTATACAGATAGCGGTGTTGATATTTCCATGTTTTTACAGATATCGGTGTAGATATTTCCATGTTTACACAGATTGCGGTGTAGATATTTCCATCTTTCTACAGATGGCAGTGTAGATATTTCCATGTTTATACACATGGCGGTGTAGATACTTCCATATTTATACAGATGTCGTGTAGATATTTCCATGTGTATACAGATGGTATTGTAGATATTTCCATGTTTATACAGATGGTGGTGTAGATATTTCCCTGTTTACTCAGATGACTGTGTAGATATTTCCATGTTTTAACAGATGGCAGTATAGATATTTCAATGTTTATAGAGATGGCACTGTAGATATTTCCATGTTTATACAGATCGCGGTGTAGATAATTCCATGTTTATACAGATAGCGGTGTAGATATTTCCATGTTTTTACAGATATCGGTGTAGATATTTCCATGTTTACACAGAATGCGGTGTAGATATTTCCATCTTTCTACAGATGGCATTGTAGATATTTCCATGTTTATACAGATGGCGGTGTAGATATTTCCATGTTTATATAGATGGTGGTGTTGATATTACCATGTTTATACAGAGAGCGGTGTAGATATTTCCATGTTTATACAGATAGCGGTGTAGATATTTCCATGTTTATGTAGATAGCGGTGTATGTATTTCCATGTTTATAGACAAAGCGGTGTAGATATTTCCATGTTTATATAGATGCCGTTGTAGATATTTCCATGTTTATACTGATAGCGGTGTTGGTATTTCCACGTTTATACAGATAGCGGTGTAGATATTTCCATGTTTATACAAATCACTGTGAAGATATTTCCATGTTTATACAGATCGCGGTGTAGATATTTCCATGTTTATACAGATCGCGGTGTCGATATTTCCATGTTTATTCAGATAGCGGTGTAGATATTTCCATGTTTATACAGATAGCGGTGTAGATATTTCCATGTTTATACAGATAGCGGTGTAGGTATTTCCATGTTTATAGACATAGCGGTGTAGATATTTCCATGTTTATATATATGGCGTTGTAGATATTTCCATGTTTATACCGATAGCAGTGTTGGTATTTCAACGTTTATACAGATAGCGGTGTAGATATTTCCATGTTTTTACAGATATCGGTGTAGATATTTCCATGTTTACACAGATTGCGGTGTAGATATTTCCATCTTTCTACAGATGGCATTGTAGATATTTCCATGTTTATACAGATGGTGGTGTAGATATTTCCATGTTTATTCAGATGACTGTGTAGATATTTCCATGTTTCTACAGATGGCAGTGTAGATATTTCCATGTTTATACAAATGGCCGTGTAGATATTTCCATATTTATATAGATGTCTGTGGAGATATTTCCATGTGTATACAGATGGTATTGTAGTTATTTCCATGTTTATACAGATGGTGGTGTAGATATTTCCATGTTTATTCAGATGACTGTGTAGATATTTCCATGTTTCTACAGATGGCAGTGTAGATATTTCCATGTTCCTACACATGACTGTGAAGGTATTTCCATGTTTATACAGATGGCTTTGTAGATATTTCCATGTCTATAGAGATAGCGGTGCAGATATTTCCATGATTATACAGATAGCGGTGTATATATTTCCATGTTTATACAGATCGTGGTGTAGAAGTTTCCATGTTTATACATATACCGGTGTAGATATTTCCATGTTTATACAGACCGCAGTGTAGATATTTCCATGTTGATAGAGATAGCAGTGTAGATAATTCCAAGTTCGTGCAGATGGCGGTGTTGATGTTTCCATCTATACACAGATTGCCGTGTAGGTATTTCCATGTGTATACAGATGGCATTGTAGATATTTGCATGTTTATACAGATGGTGGTGTAGATATTTCCATGTTTACACAGAAGACTGTATAGGTATTTCCATGTTTATACAGATGGCGGTGTAGCTATTTCCATGTTTATAGAGATAGCGGTGTAGATATTTCCATATATATACAGATAACGGTGTAGAAATTTCCATGTTTATACAGATAGCGGTGTAAATATTTCCATGTTTATACAGATCACGGTGTAGATATTTCCTTGTTTATACAAATATCGGTGTAGTTATTTCCATGTTTATACAGATAGCGGTGTAGATATTTCCACGTATATACAGATGGCTGTGTAGATATTTCCATGTTTATACAGATGGCTTTGTAGATATTTCCATGTTTATACAGATGACTTTGTAGGTATTTCCATGTTTATACAGATGGCGGTGTAGATATTTCCATGTTTATAGAGATAGCTGTGTAGATATTTCCATGTTTATACAGATAGCGGTGTAGATTTTTCCATGTTTATACAGATCGCGGTGTAGTAACTTCCATGTTTATACAGATAGCGGTGTTGATATTTCCATGTTTTTACAGATATCGGTGTAGATATTTCCATGTTTACACAGATTGCGGTGTAGATATTTCCATCTTTCTACAGATGGCAGTGTAGATATTTCCATGTTTATACACATGGCGGTGTAGATACTTCCATATTTATACAGATGTCGTGTAGATATTTCCATGTGTATACAGATGGTATTGTAGATATTTCCATGTTTATACAGATGGTGGTGTAGATATTTCCCTGTTTACTCAGATGACTGTGTAGATATTTCCATGTTTTAACAGATGGCAGTGTAGATATTTCAATGTTTATAGAGATGGCACTGTAGATATTTCCATGTTTATACAGATCGCGGTGTAGATAATTCCATGTTTATACAGATAGCGGTGTAGATATTTCCATGTTTTTACAGATATCGGTGTAGATATTTCCATGTTTACACAGAATGCGGTGTAGATATTTCCATCTTTCTACAGATGGCATTGTAGATATTTCCATGTTTATACAGATGGCGGTGTAGATATTTCCATGTTTATATAGATGGTGGTGTAGATATTACCATGTTTATACAGAGAGCGGTGTAGATATTTCCATGTTTATACAGATAGCGGTGTAGATATTTCCATGTTTATGTAGATAGCGGTGTATGTATTTCCATGTTTATAGACAAAGCGGTGTAGATATTTCCATGTTTATATAGATGCCGTTGTAGATATTTCCATGTTTATACTGATAGCGGTGTTGGTATTTCCACGTTTATACAGATAGCGGTGTAGATATTTCCATGTTTACACAAATCACTGTGAAGATATTTCCATGTTTATACAGATCGCGGTGTAGATATTTCCATGTTTATACAGATCGCGGTGTCGATATTTCCATGTTTATTCAGATAGCGGTGTAGATATTTCCATGTTTATACAGATAGCGGTGTAGATATTTCCATGTTTATACAGATAGCGGTGTAGGTATTTCCATGTTTATAGACATAGCGGTGTAGATATTTCCATGTTTATATATATGGCGTTGTAGATATTTCCATGTTTATACCGATAGCAGTGTTGGTATTTCAACGTTTATACAGATAGCGGTGTAGATATTTCCATGTTTTTACAGATATCGGTGTAGATATTTCCATGTTTACACAGATTGCGGTGTAGATATTTCCATCTTTCTACAGATGGCATTGTAGATATTTCCATGTTTATACAGATGGCGGTGTAGATATTTCCATTTTTATACAGATCGTGGTGTAGGTATTTCCATGTTAATACAGATAGCGGTGTAGATATTTCCATGTTTATACTGCTAGCAGTGTAGATATTTCCATGTTTATACAGACCGCGGTGTAGATATTTCCATGTTTATACAGATAGCGGTGCAGATATTTCCATGTTTGTACAGATGGCGGTGTTGATATTTCCATCTATACACAGATGACCGTGTAGATATTTCCATGTTTATACAGATCGCGGTGTAGATATTTCCATGTTTATACAGATAGCGGTGTAGATACTTCCATATTTTTAGAGATATCCGTGAAGATATTTCCATGTTTACAGAGATTGCGTTGTAGATATTTCCTTCTTTCTACAGATGGCATTGTAGATATTTCCATGTTTATACAGATGGCGGTGTATATATTTCCATGATTATATAGATGGTGGTGTAGATATTACCATGTTTATACAGATAGCGGTGTAGATATTTCCATGTTTACAAATCACGGTGAAGATATTTCCATGTTTATACCGATCGCGGTGTAGATATTTCCATGTTTATACAGATAGCGGTGTCGATATTTCCATGTTTATACAGATAGCGGTGTAGATATTTCCATGTTTATACAGATAACGGTGTAGATATTTCCATGTTTATACAGATAGCGGTGTAGGTATTTCCATGTTTATAGACATAGCGGTGTAGATATTTCCATGTTTATATATATGGCGTTGTAGACATTTCCATGTTTATACCGATAGCGGTGTTGGTATTTCCACGTTTATACAGATAGCGGTGTAGATATATCCATGTTTACACAGATTGCGGTGTAGATATTTCCATCTTTCTACAGATGGCATTGTAGATATTTCCATGTTTATACAGATGGCGGTGTAGATATTTCCATGTTTATATAGATGGTGGTGTAGATATTACCATGTTTATAGAGATAGCGGTGTAGATATTTCCATGTTTATACAGATCGTGGTGAAGATATTTCCATGTTTATACAGATCGCGGTGTAGATATTTCCATGTTTATACAGATGGCGGTGCAGATATTTCCGTGTTTATACAGATAGCGGTGTAGATATTTCCATTTTTATACAGATAGCGGTGTAGATATTTCCATGTTTATAGAGATAGCTTTGTAGGTATTTCCATGTTTATAGACATAACAGTGTAGATATTTCCATGTTTACATAGATGGCATTGTAGATATTTCCATGTTTATACCGATAGCGGTGTTGGTATTTCCATGTTTGTACAGATAGCGATCTAGGTATTTCCATGTTTATACAGCTCGCGGTACAGATATTTATATCTTTATACAGATGGCATTGTAGATATTTCCTTATTCACACAGATGGCGGTGTAGATGTTTCCATGTTTATACAGATGGAGGAGTAGTTAGTTCCATGTTTATGGAGATGGCAGTGTAGATATTTTCATGTTTATAGAGATGTCGGTGTAGATATTTCCATGTTTATAGAGATAGCAGTGTAGATATTTACATGTTTATACAGATGGCTGTGTAGATATCTCCATGTGTATACAGATGGCATTGTAAATATTTCCATGTTTATACAGATGACTGTAAAGGTATTTCCATGTTTTTACAGATGGCAGTGCAGATATTTCCATGTTTATAGAGATAGCGATGTAGATATTTCCATGTTTGTACAGATGGCGGTGTTGATATTTCCATCTATACACAGATGGCCGTGTAGATATTTCCAGGTTTATACAGATGGCAGCGTAGGTATTTCCATGGACATGCAGATGGCGGTGTAGTTATTTCCTTGTTTATACAGATAGCGGTGTAGATATTTCCATGTTTTCACATATGGTGGTGTAGATATTTCCGTGTTTATACACATGGCGGAGTAGATACTTCCATCTTTATGGAGATGGCAGTGTAGATATTTTCATGTTTATAGAGATGGCGGTGTAGATATTTCCATATTTATAGAGATAGCGGTGTAGATATTTCCATCTTTCTACAGATGGCAGTGTAGATATTTCCATGTTTATACAGATGGCGGTGTAGATATTTCCATGTTTATATAGATGGTGGTGTAGATATTACCATGTTTATACAGAGAGCGGTGTTGATATTTCCATGTTTATTCAGATAGCGGTGTAGATATTTCCATATTTATATAGATAGCGGTGTAGGTATTTCCATGTTTATATACATAGCGGTGTAGATATTTCCATGTTTATATAGATGGCGTTGTAGATATTTCCATGTTTATACCGATAGCGGTGTTGGTATTTCCACGTTTATACAGATAACGATGTAGATATTTCCATGTTTATACAGCTCGCAGTGCAGATATTTATATCTTTATACAGATGGCATTGTATATATTTCCTTATTCACACTGATGGCAGTGAAGATGTTTCCATGTTTATACAGATGGCGGAGTAGTTACTTCCATCTTTATGGAGATGGCAGTGTAGATATTTTCATGTTTATAGAGATGGCGGTGTAGATATTTCCATATTTATAGAGATAGCGGTGTAGATACTTCCATCTTTCTACAGATAGCAGTGTAGATATTTCCATGTTTATACAGATGGCCGTGTAGATATTTCCATATTTATACAGATGTCTGTGTAGATATTTCCATGTGTATACAGATGGTATTGTAGTTATTTCCATGTTTATACAGATGGTGGTGTAGATATTTCCATGTTTATTCAGATGACTGTGTAGATATTTCCATGTTTATACAGATGGCAGTGTAGATATTTCCATGTTCCTACACATGACTGTGTAGGTATTTCCATGTTTATACAGATGTCTTTGTAGATATTTCCATGTCTATAGAGATAGCGGTGCAGATATTTCCATGATTATACAGATAGCGGTGTATATATTTCTATGTTTATACAGATCGTGGTGTAGATATTTCCATGTTTATACATATACCGGTGTAGATATTTCCATGTTTATACAGACTGCAGTGTAGATATTTCCATGTTTATAGAGATAGCAGTGTAGATATTTCCAAGTTTGTGCAGATGGCGGTGTTGATGTTTCCATCTATACACAGATTGCCATGTAGGTATTTCCATGTGTATACAGATGGCATTATAGATATTTCCATGTTTATACACATGGTGGGGTAGATATTTCCATGTTTACACAGAAGACTTTATAGGTATTTCCATGTTTATACAGATGACGGTGTAGCTATTTCCATGTTTATAGAGATAGCGGTGTAGATATTTCCATATTTATACAGATAACGGTGTAGAAATTTCCATGTTTATATAGATAGCGGTGTAAATATTTCCATGTTTATACAGATCACGGTGTAGATATTTCCTTGTTTATACAAATAGCGGTGTAGTTATTTCCATGTTTATACAATAGCGGTGTAGATATTTCCATGTATATACAGATGGCTGTGTAGATATTTCCATGTTTATACAGATGGCTTTGTAGATATTTCCATGTTTATACAGATGACTTTGTAGGTATTTCCATGTTTATACAGATGGCGGTGTAGATATTTCCATGAGATAGCTGTGTAGATATTTCCATGTTTATACAGATCGCGGTGTAGTTACTTCCATGTTTATACAGAAAGCGGTGTTGATATTTCCATGTTTCTACAGATATCGGTGTAGATATTTCCATGTTTACACAGATTGCGGTGTAGATATTTCCATCTTTCTACAGATGGCAGTGTAGATATTTCCATGTTTATACACATGGCGGTGTAGATACTTCCATATTTATACAGATGTCTGTCTAGATATTTCCATGTGTATACAGATGGTATTGTAGATATTTCCATGTTTATACAGATGTTGGTGTAGATATTTCCCTGTTTACTCAGATGACTGTGTAGATATTTCCATGTTTTAACAGATGTCAGTGTAGATATTTCAATGTTTATAGAGATGGCACTGTATATATTTCCATGTTTATACAGATCACGGTGTAGATATTTCCATGTTTATACAGATAGCGGTGTAGATATTTCCATGTTTTTACAGATATCGGTGTAGATATTTCCATGTTTACACAGATTGCGGTGTAGATATTTCCATCTTTCTACAGATGGCATTGTAGATATTCCCATGTTTATACAGATGGCGGTGTAGATATTTCCATGTTTATATAGATGGTGGTGTAGATATTACCATGTTTATACAGAGAGCGGTGTTGATATTTCCATGTTTATTCAGATACCGGTGTAGATATTTCCATGTTTATATAGATAGCGGTGTAGGTATTTCCATGTTTATAGACTTAGCGGTGTAGATATTTCCATGTTTATATAGATGGCGTTGTAGATATTTCCATGTTTATACCGATAGCGGTGTTGGTATTTCCACGTTTATACAGATAGCGATGTAGATATTTCCATGTTTATACAGCTCGCAGTGCAGATATTTATATCTTTATACAGATGGCATTGTAGATATATCCTTATTCACACTGATGGCAGTGAAGATGTTTCCATGTTTATACAGGTGGCGGAGTAGTTACTTCCATGTTTATGGAGATGGCAGTGTAGATATTTTCATGTTTATAGAGATGGCGGTGTAGATATTTCCATGTTTATAGAGATAGCAGTGTAGATATTTACATGTTTATACAGATGGCTGTGTAGATATTTCCATGTGTATACAGATGGCATTGTAAATATTTCCATGTTTATACAGATGACTGTATAGGTATTTCCATGTTTTTACAGATGGCAGTGCAGATATTTCCATGTTTATAGAGATAGCGATGTAGATATTTCCATGTTTGTACAGATGGCGGTGTTGATATTTCCATCTATACACAGATGGCCGTGTAGATATTTCCATGTTTATACAGATGGCAGCGTAGGTATTTCCATGGACATGCAGATGGCGGTGTAGTTATTTCCTTGTTTATACAGATAGCGGTGTAGATATTTCCATGTTTTCACATATGGTGGTGTAGATATTTCCGTGTTTATACACATGGCGGAGTAGGTACTTCCATCTTTATGGAGATGGCAGTGTAGATATTTTCATGTTTATAGAGATGGCGGTGTAGATATTTCCATATTTATAGAGATAGCGGTGTAGATATTTCCATCTTTCTACAGATGGCAGTGTAGATATTTCCATGTTTATACAGATGGCGGTGTAGATATTTCCATATTTATACAGATGTCTGTGTAGATATTTCCATGTGTATACAGATGGTATTGTAGTTATTTCCATGTTTATACAGATGGTGGTGTAGATATTTCCATGTTTATTCAGATGACTGTGTAGATATTTCCATGTTTATACAGATGGCAGTGTAGATATTTCCATGTTCCTACACATGACTGTGTAGGTATTTCCATGTTTATACAGATGGCTTTGTAGATATTTCCATGTCTATAGAGATAGCGGTGCAGATATTTCCATGATTATACAGATAGCGGTGTATATATTTCCATGTTTATACAGATCGTGGTGTAGATATTTCCATGTTTATACAGATACCGGTATAGATATTTCCATGTTTATACAGACCGCAGTGTAGATATTTCCATGTTTATAGAGATAGCAGTGTAGATATTTCCAAGTTTGTGCAGATGGCGGTGTTGACGTTTCCATCTATACACAGATTGCCGTGTAGGTATTTCCATGTGTATACAGATGGCATTGTAGATATTTCCATGTTTATACAGATGGTGGTGTAGATATTTCCATGTTTACACAGAAGACTGTATAGGTATTTCCATGTTTATACAGATGGCGGTGTAGCTATTTCCATGTTTATAGAGATAGCGGTGTAGATATTTCCATATTTATACAGATAACGGTGTAGAAATTTCCATGTTTATACAGATAGCGGTGTAAATATTTCCATGTTTATACAGATCACGGTGTAGATATTTCCTTGTTAATACAAATAGCGGTGTAGTTATTTCCATGTTTGCACAGATAGCGGTGTAGATATTTCCATGTATATACAGATGGCTGTGTAGATATTTCCATGTTTATACAGATGGCTTTGTAGATATTTCCATGTTTATACAGATTACTTTGGAGTTATTTCCATGTTTATACAGATGGCTGTGTAGATATTTCCATGTTTATAGAGATAGCTGTGTAGATATTTCCATGTTTATACAGATAGCGTTGTAGATATTTCCATGTTTATACAGATCGCGGTGTAGTTACTTCCATGTTTATACAGATAGCGGAGTTGATATTTCCATGTTTTTACAGATATCGGTGTAGATATTTCCATGTTTACACAGATTGCGGTGTAGATATTTCCATCTTTCTACAGATGGCATTGTAGATATTTCCATGTTTATACAGATGGCGGTGTAGATATTTCCATGTTTATATAGATGGTGGTGTAGATATTACCAGGTTTTTACAGATAGCGGTGTAGATATTTCCATGTTTATACAGATCGTGGTGAAGATATTTCCATGTTTATACAGATCTCGGTGTAGATATTTCCATGTTTATACAGATCGCGGTGTAGATATTTCCATGTTTTCACATATGGTGGTGTAGATATTTCCGTGTTTATACACATGGCGGAGTAGATACTTCCATCTTTATGGAGATGGCAGTGTAGATATTTTCATGTTTATAGAGATGGCGGTGTAGATATTTCCATATTTATAGAGATAGCGGTGTAGATACTTCCATCTTTCTACAGATGGCAGTGTAGATATTTCCATGTTTATACAGATGTCTGTGTAGATATTTCCATGTGTATACAGATGGTATTGTAGTTATTTCCATGTTTATACAGATGGTGGTGTAGATATTTCCATGTTTATTCAGATGACTGTGTAGATATTTCCATGTTTATACAGATGGCAGTGTAGATATTTCCATGTTCCTACACATGACTGTGTAGGTATTTCCATGTTTATACAGATGGATTTGTAGCTATTTCCATGTCTATAGAGATAGCGGTGCAGATATTTCCATGATTATACAGATAGCGGTGTATATATTTCCATGTTTATACAGATCGTGGTGTAGATGTTTCCATGTTTATACATATACCGGTGTAGATATTTCCATGTTTATACAGACCGCAGTGTAGATATTTCCATGTTTATAGAGATAGCAGTGTAGATATTTCCCAGTTTGTGCAGATGGCGGTGTTGATGTTTCCATCTATACACAGATTGCCGTGTAGGTATTTCCATGTGTATACAGATGGCATTGTAGATATTTCCATGTTTATACAGATGGTGGTGTAGATATTTCCATCTTTATAGAGATAGCCGTGTAGTTATTTCCATCTTTCTACAGATGGCAGTGTAGATATTTCAATGTTTATAGAGATTGCGCTGAAGATATTTCCATGTTTATACATATCGCGGTGTAGATATTTCCATGTTTATACAGATAGCGGTGTAGATATTTCCATGTTTTTGCAGATATCGGTGTAGATATTTCCATGTTTACACAGATTGCGGTGAAGATATTTCCATCTTTCTACAGATGGCATTGTAGATATTTCCATGTTTATACAGATGGCAGTGTAGACATTTCCATGTTTATACAGATAAATTTGTAAGTATTCCCATGTTTATACACATGGCGGTGTAGATATTTCGATGTTTATAGAGATAGCAGTGGAGATATTTCCATGTTTATACAGATAGCGGTGTAGTTCTTTCCATGTTTATATAGATAGCGCTGTAGATATTTCCATGTATATACACATGGCTGTGTAGATGTTTCCATGTATATACAGATGGCGGTGTAGATATTTCCATGTTTATACAGATAACTTTGTAAGTAATTCCATGTTTATACAGATGGCAGTGTAGATATTTCGATGTTTATAGAGATAGCAGTGGAGATATTTCCATGTTTATACAGATAGCAGTGTAGATATTTCCATGTTTATACTGATCGCGGTGTAGATATTTCCATGTTTATAGAGATGGCGGTGTAGATATTTCCTCGTTCATAGAGATAGCGGTGATGATTTTTCCATGTTTATAGAGATAGCTGTGTGGATATTTCCATGTTTATACACATAGGTTTGTAGATATTTCCACGTTTATAGAGATGGCGGTGTAGATATTTCCATCTTTATACAGATCACGGTGTAGATATTTCCATGTTTATACAGATTGCGGTGTAGATATTTCATGTTTATGCAGATCATGGTGTAGTTATTTCCATGTTTATACAGATCGCGGTGTTGATATTATCAGGTTTATAGGGATAGCGGTGCAAATATTTTCACATTTATACAGATAGCGGTGTAGGTATTAGCATGTTTGTACAGATAGCAGTGTAGATATTTCCATGTATAAACAGATGTCTGTGTATATATTTCCGTGTTTAAACAGATGGCGGTGTAGATATTTCCTTGTTTATACAAATAGCAGTGTAGATATTTCCATGTTTATACAGATAGCGGTGTAGATATTTCCATGTATATACAGATGGCTGTGTAGATATTTCCATGTTTATACAGATGACTTTGTAGGTATTTTCATGTTTATACAGATGGCGGTGTATGTATTTCCATGTTTATAGAGATATCTGTGTAGATATTTCCATGTTTATACAGATATCGGTGTAGGTATTTCCATGTTTACAGAGATATCAGTGTAGATATTTCTATGTTTGCACATATTGCTGTGAAGATATTTCCATTTTTACACTGATAGCTGTGTAGATATTTCGAAGTTTACACAGATAGCTGTGTAGATATTTCCAAGTTTACACAGATAGCTTTGTAGATATTTCCATGTTTATACAGATAGCGGTGTGGATATTTCCATGTTTATACAGATAGCGGTGTAGATATTTCCATGTTTATACAGAGAGCGGTGGAGATATTTCCCTGTTTATACAGATAGCGATGTAGATATTTCCATGTTTGTGCAGATAGCGGTGTAGATATTTCCATGTTTATAGAGATACCAGTGTAGATATTTCCATGTTTATACATATGGCTGTGTAGATATTTCCATGTGTGTACAGATGGCGGTGTAGATATTTCCATGTTTATACAGATGGCAGTGTAGATATTTCCATGATTATATAGATATCGGTGTAGGTATTTCCATGTTTACAGTGATAGCGGTGTAGCTATTTCCATCTTTGCACAGATTGCGGTGTAGGTATTGCCAAATTTACACAGATAGCGGTGTAGATATTTCCAAGTTTAAACAGATAGCTGTGTAGATACTTCCATGTTTACAGAGATAGCATTGTAGATATATCCGTGTTTATGCAGATTGCGGTGTAGTTATTTCCATGTTGATACAGATAGCGGTGTAGATATTTCCATGTTTATACAGATAGCGGTGTAGATATTTCCATGTTTATACAGATGGCGGTGTAGATATTTCCATGTTTATAGAGATGGCGGTGTAGATATTTCCATGTTTATATAGATAGCGGTGTAGATATATCCATGTTCATAGGGATAGCAGTGAGGATATTTCCGTGTTTATACAGATAGCAGTGTAGATATTTCCACGTTTATAGAGATAGCGGTTTAGGTATTTCATATTTGTACAGATAGCGGTGTAGATATTTCCATGTTTATACAGATTGCGTTGTGGATAATTCCTTGTTTATACAGATAGCGGTGAAGACTTTTCCACGTTTATACAGATGGCGGTGTAGATATTTCCATCTTTCTACAAATGGCAGTGTAGATATTTCCATGTTTTTAGAGATGGCAGTGTAGATATTTCCATGTTTATATAGATGGCAGTGTAGATGTTTTCTTGTTTATGTAGATGGCGTTGTAGATACCTCCATGTTTAAAGAGATGGCGGTGTGTATATTTCCATGTTTATAGAGATAGCGGTGTAGTTATTTCCATGTTTATAGAGATAGCGGTGTAGATATTTCCATGTTTGTACAGATGGCATAGTAGATATTTCCATGTTTGTACAGATGGCAGTGTAGATATTTCCATGTTTATAGAGATAGCGGTGTAGATATTTTCATGTTTATACAGATTGCGGTGGAGATATGTCCATGTTTATACTGATAGCAATGGAGATATTTCCACGTTAATACACATAGTGGTGTCGATATTTCCATGTTTATGCAGATAGCGGTGTAGATATATCCATGTTTATACAGATTGCGGTGGAGATATGTCCATGTTTATACTGATAGCAATGGAGATATTTCCATGTTAATACACATAGTGGTGTCGATATTTCCATGTTTATACAGATAGCGGTGTAGATATTTCCATGTTTATACAGATGGCTGTGCCGATATTTCCATGTTCATTCAGAGTTCTCTGTAGATATTTCCATGTTTACATAGATTGCAGTGTAGATACTTCCAGGTTTATACAGATGACTGTGTAGATGTTTCCATGTGTGTACAAATGGCGGTGTAGATATTTCCAGGTTTATACAGATGGCGGTGTAGATACAGCCATGTTTCTGAATATGGCTGTGCAGATATTTTCATGTTTACATTGATGGCTGTATAGATATTTCCATGTTTACAGAGATTGCGGTGTACATATTTCCATGTTTATAGTGCAAGTGGTGTAGTTATTTCCATGTTTATAGAGATAGCGGTGTAGACATTTCCATATTTATACAGGTAGCGGTGTAGGTATTTCCATGTTTATACAGATGGCGGTGTAGATATTTCCATGTTTCTAAAGATGGCGGTGTAGATATTTCCTTGTTTACACAGATAGCTGTGTAGATATTTCCATGTATATAAAGATAGCGGTATAGATATTTCCATGTTTAAACAGATAGCGGTGGAGATATTTCCCTGTTTATACAGTTAGCGATGTAGATATTTCCATGTTTGTACTGATAGCGGTGTAGATATTTCCATGTTTATATAGATAGCGGTTTAGATATTTCCATGTTTATACAAATGGCTGTGTAGATATTTCCATGTGTATACAGATGGCGGTGTAGATATTTCCATGTTTACGCATATAGCAGTGTAGATATTTCCATGTTTACAGATATAGCGGTAAAGATATTTCCATGTTTGCACAGATTGCGGTGTAGACATTGCAAACTTTACACAGATAGCGGTGTAGATATTTCCAAGTTTACACAGATAGCTGTGTAGGTATTTCTGTGTTTACAGAGATAGCATTGTAGATATTCCCATGTTTATACAGATAGCGGTGTAGATATTTACAAGTTGATAGAGATAGCAGTGTAGATATTTGCAGGGTTATACAGATAGTGGTGTAGATATTTCCACGTTTTACAGATAGCTGTGTAGATATTTCCCTGTTTACACAGTTAGCATTGTAAATATGTCCATGTTTACACAGATAGCGTTGTAGATATTTCCATGCTTACAGAGATTGCGGTGTAGATATTTCCAAGTTTACACAGATAGCTGTGTAGATATTTCCATGTTTACACAGATAGCGTTGTAGATATTTCATTGTTTATAGAGATAGCGGTGTAGGTGTTTCCATGTTTTTAATGATACCGCTGTAGGTATTTCTGTGTTTAAACGGTAGCGGTGGAGATATTTCCATGTTTATACAGATAGCGGTGTAAAAATTTCCATGTTTATACAGATAGCGGTGTAGTTATTTCCGTGTTTATTGTGATAGCGGTTTAGATATTTCCATGTTTATAGAGACTGCGGTGTAGATATTTCCATCTTTGCACAGATTGCTGTGTAGATATTTCCAAGTTTATACAGATTGCGGTGTAGTTATTTGCATGTTGATACAGATAGCGGTGTAGATATTTCCATGTTTATATAGGTATCGGTGTAGAAATTCCCATGTTTATACAGATCGCTTTGTAGATATTTCCATCTTTCTACAGATGTCAGTGTAGATATTTCCAAGTTTATACAGATGTCTGTGTAGATATTTCCATGTTTATGCAGGCGGCGGTGTAGATATTTCCATGTTTATAGAGATGGCGGTGTAGTTATTTCTGTTTATAGAGATTGCGGTGTAAATATTTCCATGTTTATAGAGATGGTGGTGTAAGTATTTTCATGTTTATAGAGATAGCGGTGTAGATATTTCCATGTTTATACAGATAGCGGTATTGCTACTTCCATGTTTATACAGATAGCGGTGTAGATATTTCCATGTTTATACAGCTCGCGGTGTAGATATTTCCATCTTTATACAGATGGGAGTGGAGATATTTCCATGTTTATACAGATAGCGGTGAAGATATTTCCATGTCTATAGAGATAGCGGTGTAGTTATTTCCATATTTATACAAATTGCGGTGTAGCTATTTCCATCTTTATACAGATGGCGGTGTAGTTATTTCCATGTTTATACAGATAGAAGTGAAGTTATTTCCATGTTTATACAGATAGTGGTGTAGATATTTCCAAGTTTATACACACGGCGGTGTAGATACATCCATGTTTCTGAAGATGGCAGTGTAGATATTTTCATGTTTATAGAGATGGCGGTGTAGATATTTCCATGAATATAGAGATTGCGGTGTAGGTATTTCCATGTTTATAGAGATAGCGGTGTAGATATTTCCATATTTATACAGATAGCGGTGTAGGTATTTCCATGTTTATACAGATTGTAGTGTAGATGTTTCCATGTTTCTACAGATGGCGGTGTAGATATTTCCTTGTTTATACAGACAGCGGTGCAGATATTTCCATGTTTATACAGGTAGCGGTGTAGATATTTCCATGTTTACAGAGATAGCGTTGTAGTTATTTCCATCTTTGCACAGATTGCCGTGTAGATATTTCCATGTTTACGCAGATAGCTGTGTAGATATTTCCATGTTTACACACATAGCGTTGTAGATATTTCCACGTTTATACAGATTGCGGTTTAGATATGTCCATGTTTATACAGAAAGCGGTGTAGATATTTTCATGTTTATACAGATAGCGGTGGAGATATTTCCATGTTTATAGAGACTGCGGTATAGATATTTCCATGTTTATACAAATAGCGGTGTAGATATTTCCATGTTTACAGAGATAGCAGTGTAGATATTTCCATCTTTGCACAGATTGCTGTGTAGTTATTTCCATTTTTACACAGATAGCTGTGTAGATATTTCCACGTTTACACAGATAGCTGTGTAGATATTTGCAAGTTTACACAGATATCGTTGTAGATATTTCCATGTTTATACAGATAGCGGTGTAGATATTTCCATGTTTATACTGATAGCGGTGTAGATATTTCCATGTTTATACAGATAGCGGTGGAGGTATATCCCTGTTTATACAGATAGCGATGCAGATATTTCCATGTTTGTGCAGATAGCGGTGTAGATATTTCCATGTTTATACAGATAGCAGTGTAGATATTTCCATGTTAATACAGATGGCTGTGTAGATATTTCCATGTGTGTACAGTTGGTGTTGTAAATATTTCCATGTTTATACAGATGGCGCTGTAGATATTTCCATGTTTATACAGATCGCAGTGTAGATATTTCCATGTTTATACAGATATCGGTGTAGGTATTCCATGTTTACAGAGATAGCGGTGTAGCTATTTCCATCTTTGCACAGATTGCGGTGTTGGTATTGCGAAATTTACACTGATAGCTGTGTAGATATTTCCATGTTTACAGAGATAGCATTGTAGATATTTCCGTGTTTATACAGATTGCGGTGTAGTTATTTCCAGGTTGATACAGATAGCGGTATAGATATTTCCATGTTTATACAGGTAGTGGTGTAGTAATTCCCATGTTTATACAGATCGCTTTGTAGACATTTCCATTTTTCTACAGATATCAGTGTAGATATTTCCAAGTTTATACAGATGGTGGTGTAGATATTTCCATTTTTATAGAGATGGCGTTGTAGTTATTTCTATGTTTATGGAGATAGCGGTGTAAATATCTCCATGTTTATAGAGATGGTGGTGTAAGTATTTTCATGTTTATAGAGATAGCGGTGTAGATATTTCCATGTTTATACAGATAACGGTGTTGTTATTTCCATGTTTATACAGATAGCGGTGTAGATATTTCCATGTTTATATAGCTCGCGGAGTAGATATTTCCATCTTTATACAGATGGCAGTGTAGATATTTCCATGTTTATACAGATAGCGGTGTAGATATTTCCATGTCTATAGAGATAGCGGTGTAGGTATTTCCATATTTATACAGCTTGGGGTGTAGATATTTCCATCTTTATACAGATGGGAGTGGAGATAATTCCATGTTTATACAGATAGCGGTGAAGATATTTCCATGTCTATAGAGATAGCGGTGTAGGTATTTCCATATTTATACAAATTGCGGTGTAGCTATTTCCATCTTTATACAGATGGCGGTGTAGTTATTTCCATGTTTATACAGATAGAAGTGAAGATATTTCCATGTTTATACAGATAGTGGTGTAGATATTTCCAAGTTTATACACACGGCGGTGTAGATACATCCATGTTTCTGAAGATGGCAGTGTAGATATTTTCATGTTTATAGAGATGGCGGTGTAGATATTTCCATGAATATAGAGATTGCGGTGTAGGTATTTCCATGTTTATAGAGATAGCGGTGTAGATATTTCCATATTTATACAGATAGAGGTGTAGTTATTTCCATGTTTATACAGATTGTAGTGTAGATGTTTCCATGTTTCTACAGATGGCGGTGTAGATATTTCCTTGTTTATACAGACAGCGGTGCAGATATTTCCATGTTTATACAGGTAGCGGTGTAGATATTTCCATGTTTTCCGAGATAGCGTTGTAGTTATTTCCATCTTTGCACAGATTGCCGTGTAGATATTTCCATGTTTACTCAGATAGCTGTGTAGATATTTCCATGTTTACACACATAGCGTTGTAGATATTTCCACGTTTATACAGATTGCGGTTTAGATATGTCCATGTTTATACAGAAAGCGGTGTAGATATTTTCATGTTTATACAGATAGCGGTGGAGATATTTCCATGTTTATAGAGACTGCGGTATAGATATTTCCATGTTTATACAAATAGCGGTGTAGATATTTCCATGTTTACAGAGATAGCAGTGTAGATATTTCCATCTTTGCACAGATTGCTGTGTAGTTATTTCCATTTTTACACAGATAGCTGTGTAGATATTTCCACGTTTACACAGATAGCTGTGTAGATATTTGCAAGTTTACACAGATATCGTTGTAGATATTTCCATGTTTATACAGATAGCGGTGTAGATATTTCCATGTTTATACTGATAGCGGTGTAGATATTTCCATGTTTATACAGATAGCGATGGAGGTATATCCCTGTTTATACAGATAGCGATGCAGATATTTCCATGTTTGTGCAGATAGCGGTGTAGATATTTCCATGTTTATACAGATAGCAGTGTAGATATTTCCATGTTAATACAGATGGCTGTGTAGATATTTCCATGTGTGTACAGTTGGCGTTGTAAATATTTCCATGTTGATACAGATGGCGCTGTAGATATTTCCATGTTTATACAGATCGCTGTGTAGATATTTCCATGTTTATACAGATATCGGTGTAGGTATTCCATGTTTACAGAGATAGCGGTGTAGCTATTTCCATCTTTGCACAGATTGCGGTGTTGGTATTGCGAAATTTACACAGATAGCTGTGTAGATATTTCCATGTTTACAGAGATAGCATTGTAGATATTTCCGTGTTTATACAGATTGCGGTGTAGTTATTTCCAGGTTGATACAGATAGCGGTATAGATATTTCCATGTTTATACAGGTAGTGGTGTAGTAATTCCCATGTTTATACAGATCGCTTTGTAGACATTTCCATTTTTCTACAGATATCAGTGTAGATATTTCCAAGTTTATACAGATGGTGGTGTAGATATTTCCATTTTTATAGAGATGGCGTTGTAGTTATTTCTATGTTTATGGAGATAGCGGTGTAAATATCTCCATGTTTATAGAGATGGTGGTGTAAGTATTTTCATGTTTATAGAGATAGCGGTGTAGATATTTCCATGTTTATACAGATAACGGTGTTGTTATTTCCATGTTTATACAGATAGCGGTGTAGATATTTCCATGTTTATATAGCTCGCGGAGTAGATATTTCCATCTTTATACAGATGGCAGTGTAGATATTTCCATGTTTATACAGATAGCGGTGTAGATATTTCCATGTCTATAGAGATAGCGGTGTAGGTATTTCCATATTTATACAGCTTGGGGTGTAGATATTTCCATCTTTATACAGATGGGAGTGGAGATATTTCCATGTTTATACAGATAGCGGTGAAGATATTTCCATGTCTATAGAGATAGCGGTGTAGGTATTTCCATATTTATACAAATTGCGGTGTAGCTATTTCCATCTTTATACAGATGGCGGTGTAGTTATTTCCATGTTTATACAGATAGAATTGAAGATATTTCCATGTTTATACACATAGTGGTGTAGATATTTGCAAGTTTATACACACTGCGGTGCAGATACATCCATGTTTCTGAAGATGGCAGTGTAGATATTTTCATGTTTATAGAGATGGCGGTGTAGATATTTCCATGAATATAGAGATTGCGGTGTAGGTATTTCCATGTTTATAGAGATAGCGGTGTAGATATTTCCATATTTATACAGATAGCGGTGTAGGTATTTCCATGTTTATACAGATTGTAGTGTAGATGTTTCCATGTTTCTACAGATGGCGGTGTAGATATTTCCTTGTTTATACAGACAGAGGTGCAGATATTTCCATGTTTATACAGGTAGCGGTGTAGATATTTCCATGTTTACAGAGATAGCGTTGTAGTTATTTCCATCTTTGCACAGATTGCCATGTAGATATTTCCATGTTTACGCAGATAGCTGTGTAGATATTTCCATGTTTACACACATAGCGTTGTAGATATTTCCACGTTTATACAGATTGCGGTTTGGATATGTCCATGTTTATACAGAAAGCGGTGTAGATATTTTCATGTTTATACAGATAGCGGTGGAGATATTTCCATGTTTATAGAGACTGCGGTATAGATATTTCCATGTTTATACAAATAGCGGTGTAGATATTTCCATGTTTACAGAGATAGCAGTGTAGATATTTCCATCTTTGCACAGATTGCTGTGTAGTTATTTCCATTTTTACACAGATAGCTGTGTAGATATTTCCACGTTTACACAGATAGCTGTGTAGATATTTGCAAGTTTACACAGTTATCGTTGTAGATATTTCCATGTTTATACAGATTGCGGTGTAGATATTTCCATGTTTATACTGATAGCGGCGTAGATATTTCCATGTTTATACAGATAGCGGTGGAGTTATATCCCTGTTTATACAGATAGCGATGCAGATATTTCCATGTTTGTGCAGATAGCGGTGTAGATATTTCCATGTTTATACAGATAGCAGTGTAGATATTTCCATGTTAATACAGATGGCTGTGTAGATATTTCCATGTTTGTACAGATGGCGTTCTAAATATTTCCATGTTTATACAGATGGTGCTGTAGATATTTCCATGTTTATACAGATCGCAGTGTAGATATTTCCATGTTTATACAGATATCGGTGTAGGTATTCCATGTTTACAGAGATAGCGGTGTAGCTGTTTCCATCTTTTCACAGATTGCGGTGTTGGTATTGCGAAATTTACACAGATAGCTGTGTAGATATTTCCATGTTTACAGAGATAGCATTGTAGATATTTCCGTGTTTATACAGATTGCGGTGTAGTTATTTCCAGGTTGATACAGATAGCGGTATAGATATTTCCATGTTTATACAGGTAGTGGTGTAGTAATTCCCATGTTTATACAGATCGCTTTGTAGACATTTCCATTTTTCTACAGATATCAGTGTAGATATTTCCAAGTTTATACAGATGGCGGTGTAGATATTTCCATTTTTATAGAGATGGCGTTGTAGTTATTTCTATGTTTATGGAGATAGCGGTGTAAATATCTCCATGTTTATAGAGATGTTGGTGTAAGTATTTTCATGTTTATAGAGATAGCGGTGTAGATATTTCCATGTTTATACAGATAACGGTGTTGTTATTTCCATGTATATACAGATAGCGGTGTAGATATTTCCATGTTTATATAGCTCGCGGAGTAGATATTTCCATCTTTATACAGATGGCAGTGTAGATATTTCCATGTTTATACAGATAGCAGTGTAGATATTTCCATGTCTATAGAGATAGTGGTGTAGGTATTTCCATATTTATACAGCTTGCGGTGTAGATATTTCCATCTTTATACAGATGGCGGTGTAGATATTTCCATGTTTATACAGATGGCAGTGAAGTTATTTCCATGTTTTTACAGATAGTGGTGTAAATATTTCCATGTTTATACAGATGGCGGTGTAGATACATCCATGTTTCTGAAGATGGCGGTGTAGATATTTTCATGTTTATATAGATGGCGGTGTAGATATTTCCATGTTTGTACAGATTTCTGTGTAGATATTTCCATGTTTATGCTGATAGCGGTGTAGATACATCCATGTTCTTAGAGATGGCGGTATAGTTATTTCTAAGTTTATAGAGATAGCGGTGTAAATATTTCCATGTTTATAGAGATGGTGGTGTAAGTATTTTCATGTTTATAGAGATAGCAGTGTAGATATATCCATGTTTATTCAGATAGCGTTGTTGGTATTTCCATGATTATACAGATGGCGGTGTAGATATTTCTATGTTTATACAGCTCGCGGTGTAGATTTTTCCATCTTTATACAGATGGCAGTGTAGATATTTCCATGTTTATACAGATAGCGTTGTAGATATTTCCATGTCTATAGAGATAGCGGTGTAGTTATTTCCATATTTATACAGATTGCGGTGTAGTTATTTCCATCTTTATACAGATGGCAGTGTAGATATTTCCATGTTTATACAGATGGCAGTGAAGGTATTTCCATGTTTATACAGATAGTGGTGTAGATATTTCCATGTTTATACAGATGGCGGTGTAGATACATCCATGTTTCTGAAGATGGCGGTGTAGATATTTTCATGTTTATAGAGATGGAGGTGTAGATATTTCCATGTATAAAGAGATAGCAGTGTAGATATTTTCATGTTTAAAGAGAAAGCGGTGTAGGTATTTCCAAGTTTATACAGATATCGGTGTAGATATTTCCATGTTTACAGAGATAGCGGTGTAGGTATTTCCATCTTTGCACAGATTGCGCTGTAGGTATTTCCAAATTTACACAGATAGCGGTGTAGATATTTCCATGTTTATAGAGATAGCGCTGTTGTTATTTCCACGTTAATACAGATAGCGATGTAGATTTTTCCATGTTTTAGAGATGGCATTGTAGATATTTCCATGTTTATACAGATATCAGTGTAGACATTTAGATGTTTATAGAGATAACGGTATAGTTATTTCAATGTTATACAGACAACGGTGAAGGTATTTGCATGTTTATACAGATAGCGGTGTAGATATTGCCCTCTTTGTAGAGATAGCAGTGCAGATATATCCTTGTTTATACAGATAGCGTTGTAGATATTTCGATGTTTATAGAGAAAGCGGTATAGTGATTTCAATGTTTTTACAGATAACGGTGTAGGTATTTGCATGGTTATACAGATAGTGGTGTAGATACTTCCATGTTTATACAGATAGCTGCGTAGACATTTCCATGTTAATAATGATAGCTGTGTAAATATTTCCCTGATTTACAGATAGCAGTGTAGATATTTCCGTGTTTATAGAGACAGCGGTGTAGATATTTCTATGTTTATACAGATGGCAGAGTAGATATTTCCATGTTTATACAGAGAGCGGTGTAGATATTTCTACGTTTATAGAGATAGCGGTGTAGATAATTTCATGTTTACACAGACAGCGGTGTAGAAATTTCCATGTTTATAGAGATAGCGGTGAACATGTTTACATGTTTATACAGACAGCGGTGTAAATATTTCCATGTTTATACAGATAGTGGTGTAAATATTTTCATGTTTATAGAGATAGCGCTGTAGATAATTCCATGCTAATAGAGATAGCGGTGTAGATATTTCCATGTTTATACAGATGGCAGTGTAGATATTCCTATGTTTATACAGATGACGGTGTAGGTATTTCCATGTTTATACAGATAGGGGTGTAGATATTTCCATGTTTATAGAGATGGCTGTGTAGATATTTCAATGTTTATAGACATAGCGGTGTACATACTTCCATGTTTATAGAGATAGCTGTGTAGATATTTCCTTGTTTATACAGATGGCGGTGTAGATATATCCATGTTTATAAAAAAAGCGGTGTAGATATTTCCATGTTTATAATGATGGCGCTGTAGATATTTCCATGTTTGTACAGATGGCGGTGTAGATATTCCCACGTTTATACAGATGGATGTGTAGATATTTCCATGTTTATTGAGATGGCGGTGTAGATATTTCCATGTTTATACAGATAGCGGTGTACATATTTCCATGTTTATACAGATAGCGGTGTAGATATTTCCATGTTTATAGTGATGGCGGTGTAGATATTTCTATGTTTATAGAGATAGCGTTGTAGATATTTCCATGTTTATAGAGATGGCGGTGTAGGTATTTCCTTGTTTATACCGATGGCGGTGGAGATATTTCCTTGATTATAAAGATAGCTTTGTAGATATTTCCATGCTTATAGTGATAGCGGTTTAGATATTTCCATGTTTATACAGATGGCAGTGTAGCTATATCCATGTTTTTAAAGATGGCCGTGTGAATATTTCCAAGTTTATAAAGATAGTGGTGTAGATATTTCCATATTTATACAGACGGCGGTGTAGATATTTCCATGTATATACAGATGACGGTGTAGATTTTGCCATGTGTATACAGATGGAGGTGTGGATATTTGCATGTTTATACAGATAGCGCTGTAGATATTTCCATGATTATACAGATGACGGTGTAGATATTTCCATGTTTATACAGATGGCAGTGTAGATATTTCCATGTTTATAAAGATGTCGGTGTAGGTATTTCCATGTTTATTCAGATAGCAGTGTATATATTTCCATGTTTATACAGATGTCGATGTAGATATTTTGACGTTTATAGAGAGAACGGTGTAGATAATTCCATGTTTACAGTGATGGCAGTGTAGATATTTCCCTGTTTATACAGATACCGGTGTAGATATTTCCATGTTTATACAGATGGCGGTGTTAGTTCCATGTTTATGGAGATGGTGGTGTAGATATTTTCATGTTTATAGAGATGGCGGTGTAGATATTTCCGTGTTTATAGAGATTGTGGTGTAGATATTTCCATGGTTATAGAGATAGCTGTGTAGTTATTTCCATGTTTCTGGAGATAGCGGTTTAGATATTTCCATGTTTATACAAACGGCTATGTAGATATTTCCATGTGTATTCAGACAAGCATTGCAGATATTTCCATGTTTATAGAGATGGTGTTGTAGATATTTCCATATTTATACAGATGACTGTGGAGATATTTGCATGTTTATGCAGACGGCGGTGTAGGAATTTCCATGTTTATAGAGATAACTGCGTAGATATTTCCATGTTTTTGCAGATAGCGGTGTAGGTATTTCCATGTTTATAGAGATAGCGGTTTACATATTTCCATATTTATACTGAGAGCGGTTAAGATATATCCATGTTTATACAGATCCCGGTGTAAATATTTCCATGTTTATACAGATGGCAGTGTAGATATTTCCACGTTTATACAGATGGCAGTGTCGATATTTCCATGTTTATAGAGATGGCGGTGTAGACCTTTCCATGTTTTTGGAGATTGCGGTGAAGATATTTCCATGTTTCTACAGATGGTTGTGTAGATATTTCCATGTGTATACAGATAGCGGTGTAGATATTTCCATGTTTACACTGATGACGGTGTAGATATTTCGATGTTTATGGAGATAGCAGTGTAGATATTTCCATGTTTGTACAGATAGCGGTGTATATATTTCCATGTTTATACAGATAGCTGTGTAGATATTTCCATGTTTATTCAGATGGCGGTGTAGATATTTCCATGTTTTTACAGATGTCTGTGTTGATGTTTCCATGTTCATACAGATCGCGGAGTAGATATTTCCATGTTTATACATATGGCACTGTAGATATTTCCATGTTTATAGAGATGGAGGTGTAGTTATTTCCGTGTTTACAGAGATGGCAGTGTAGCTGCTTCCATGTTTATAGAGATATCAGTGTAGATATTTCCATGTTTATTGAGACAGCATTGTTGATAATTCCTTTTTCATACAGATGGCGGTGTAGATATTTTCATGATAATAAAGAGAGCAGTGTAGATATTTGCATGTTTTTGCAGATGGTAGTGTAGATATTTCTATGTTTATTCAGATGGCGATGTAGATATTTCCATGTTTATAAGGATAAGGGTGTAGATATTTCATGTTTACAGAGATGGTGGTGTAGATATTTCAATGTTTATAGAGATAGTGGTGTACAAACTTCTATGTTTATAGAGATAGCGGTGTAGGTATTTCCTTGTTTATACAGATGGCGGTGTAGATATTTCCATGTTTATAACGAAAGCGGTGTAGATATTTGCATGTTTATACAGATGGCGCTGTAGATATTTCCAAGTTTATACAGATGGCGGTGTAGATATTCCCATGTTTATACAGATGGAGCTGTAGATATTTCCATGGTTATTCAGACGGCTGTGTACATATTTCCATGTTTATACAGATAGCCGTGTAGATATTTCCATGTTTATACAGGTGGCGCTGTATATATTTCCATATTTGTACATTTAGCGGTGTAGATATTTCCATGTTTATACAGATGGCGGTGTAGATATTTCCATGTTTATACAGATAGCGGTGTAGATATTTCCATGTTTATAGTGATGGCGGTGTAGATATTTCCATGGTTATAGAGATAGAGTTGTAGATGTTTCCATGTTTATAGAGATGGCGGTGTAGATATTTCCTTGTTTATACAGATGGCAGTGTAGATAGTATTATGTTTATAAAGATAGTGTTGTAGATATTTCCATGTTTACAGTGATAACGCTGTAGATATTTCCATGTTTATACAGATGGCAGTGCAGCTATTTCCATGATTTTACAGATGGCGGTGTGAATATTTCCGAGTATATAAAGATAGTGGTGTAGATATTTCCATGTTTACAGAGATAGCGTTGTGGATATTTCCATGTTTACACAGATAGCGTTGTAGCTATTTCCCAGTTTATACAGATAGCCATGTAGATATTTCCAAGTTTACACAGATAGCTGTGTAGATATTTCCACGTTTACACAGATAGCATTGTAGATATTTCCATGTTTATACTGATAGCGGTGTACATATTTCCATCTTTGCACAGATTGCGGTGTAGATATTTCCATGTTTACACAGACAGCGGTGTAGATATTTCCATCTTTGCACAGATTGCAGTGTAGGTATTTCCATGTTTATTCAGGTAGCAGTGTAGATATATCCATGTTTACACAGATAGCTCTGTAGATATTTCCATGTTTACACAGATAGTGGTGTAGATATATCCATGTGTATACAGATGGTCACGTAGATATTTCAATGTTTATGGAGATGGTGGTGTAGATTTTTCCATGTTTATACAGATGGCGGTGTAGATATTTCCATGTTTATACCGTTTGTGGTGTATATATTTCCATGTTTATACAGATCCGGTGTAGATATTTCCATGTTTATACTGATAAGGGTGTAGATATTTCCATGTTTGTAGAGATAGAGGTGTAGATATTTCCATGTTTGTAGAGATAGCTTTGTAGATATTTCCATGTTTATACTGATGGCGGTGTAGAGATTTCCATGTTTATATTGATAGCGGTGTAGATATTTCCATGTTTTACAGATAGCGGTGTATATATTTCCTTGTTTACACAGATAGTGGTGTAGATATTTCCATCTTTGCACAGATTGCAGTGTAGATATTTCCATGTTTATTCAGATAGCGGTTTAGATATTTCCATGTTTACACAGATAGCTCTGTAGATATTTCCATGTTTACACAGAGATCGTTGTAAATATTTCCATGTTTATAGAGATAGTGTTTTGGATATTTCCATGTTTATATAGATAGCAGTGTAGACATTTCCATGTTTATAGAGATAGTGGTGTAGATATTTCCATATTTATACAGATATTGTTGTAGATATTTCCATGTTTATTCAGATGGCGGAGTATATATTTGCATGTTTATAAAGTTAGCGGTGTAGATATTTCCATATTTATACAGATCGTGGTTTAGATATTTCCATCTTTCCACTAATGGCAGTGTAGATATTTCCATGTTTATACAGATGGTGCTGAAGACATTTCCATGTTTATATAAATGGCTGTGTCGATATTTCCATGTTTATACAGATAGCGGTGTAGATATTTCTGAGTTTATACAGATGGCGGTGTAAATAGTTCCATGGTTATGGTGATGGCAGTGTAGATATTTCCATGTTTATAGAGATGGTAGTGTAGATATTTCCATGTTTAAAGAGATGGTGTATATATTTCCATGTTAATACAGATGACTATGTAGATATTTCCATGTTTATAGAGATGGCGGTATAGATATTTCCATGTTTATAGAGATAGTGGTGTAGATATTTCCATGTTTATAAAGATAGCAGTGTAGATATTTCCATGTTTGCACAGATTGCGGAGTAGATATTCCCATGTTTACAGATATAGCGGTGTAGATATTTCCATCTTTCCACAGATTGCGGTGTAGATATTTACATGTTTATTCACTTAGCAGTGTATATGTTTCCATGTTTACACAGATAGCTCTGTAGATATTTCCATGTTTACTCAGATAGCGTTGAAAATATTTCCAGGTTTATAGAAATAGCGGTTTAGATATTTCCATGTTTATACAGATGGCAGTGTAGACCTTTCCATGTTTATAGAGATAGCGGTGAAGGTATTTCCATCTTTATACAGGTGGCGGTGAAGATATTTCCATGTTTATACAGACTACGGTTGAGCTATTTCTGTGTTTACGCAGATGGTGGTGTAGATAATTCCAAGTTTATAGAGATGTCGGTGTAGATATTTCCATGTTTATAGAGATAGCGGTGTAGATATTTCCATGTTTATAGAGATGACGGTGTAAGTATTTCCATGTTTATAGAGATAGCGGTGTAGATATTTCCATGTTTATACAGCTCACGGTGTAGGTATTTCCATCTTTATACAGATGGCAGTGTAGATATTTCCATGTTTATACAGATAGTGGTGTAGATATTTCCAAGTTTATACAGATGGCTGTGTAGATATTTCCGTGTGTATACAGATGGCTGTGTAGATATTTTCATGTTTATAGAGATGGTGGTGTAGATATTTCCATGTTTATACAGATGACGGTGTAGATAGTTCCATGTTTATACAGATGGTGTGGTAGATATTTCCATGTTTATACAGAGAGCAGTGTAGATATTTCCATGTTTATACAGATAGTGGTGCAGATATTTCCATATTTATACAGATATCGGTGTAGATATTTCCATGTTTATACAGATTGCTGTGTAGACATTTCCATGTTTATACAGATGGCATTGTAGATATTTCCAAGTTCATACAGATAGCGGTGTAGACATTTCCATGTTTCACAGATAACGGTGTAGATATTTCCATGTTTGTAGAGATAGCGGTGTAGATATTTCCATGTTTACACAGATAGCGATGAGGATATTTCCATCTTCATACAGATCGTGTTGCAGATATTTCCATGCTTATACAGATCGCGGTGCAGTTAGTTCCATGTTTATACAGGTAGCGGTGTAGCAATTTCCATGTTTATACAGATCGTGGTGCAGAAATTTCCAACTTTTTACAGATGGCAGTATGGATATTTCCATGTTTACACAGTCGGCGGTGTAAATATTTCCATGTTTATAGAGATGGCGGTGTAAGTATTTCCATGTTTATAGAGATAGCGGTGTAGATACTTCCATGTTTATGCAGATAGCGGTGTAGATATTTCCATGCTTACAGAGATAGAGGTGTAGATATTTCCATGTTTATACAGATAGCTGTGTAGATACTTCCATGTTTATACAGATGGCGGTGTAGATATTTCCATGTCTATACAGATAGCAGTGCAGATATCTACTTGTTTATACAGATCGGGGTGTAGATATTTCCATGTTCACAGATATAGCGGTGTAGATATTTCCATAACTGCACAGATTGTGATGTAGATATTTCCATCTTCACACACATAGCGTTGTACATATTTCCATGTTTACACAGATAGCTGTGTAGATATTTCTATGTTTACACAGACAGGGATGTAGTTATTTCCATGTTTATACAGATAGCGGTGTAGATATTTCCATGTTTATACAGATAGCGGTGTAGATGTTTCCGTGTTTATACAGATATCCGTGTAGATATTTCCATGTTTATACAGATAGTGGTGGCGATATTTCCATGTTTATACAGACAACGGTGTAGATATTTCCATGTTTATACAGATAGCGGTGTAGATATTTCCATGATTACACAGATAGCAGAGTAGATATTTCCATGTTTATATAGAGAGTGGTGTAGATATTTCCATGTTTATACAGATTACCGTGAAGGTATTTCCATGTTTATAGAGATTGTGGTGTAGATATTTCCATGTTTATAGAGATAGCCGTGTAGATATTTCCATGTTTATACATATAGTGGTGTAGACATTCTCATGTTTACAGAGATTGCAGTGTAGAGATTTCCATATTTATACAGATAACGTTGTATATATTTCCATGGTTATACAGATCGTGGTGTAGATATTTCCATGTTTATACAGATAGCAGTGTAGACATTTCCATGTTTATACAGATAGCGCTGAAGATATTTCCATGTTTACAGAAATAGCGGTGTAGATATTTCCATATTTGCATAAATTGCGGTGTAGATATTTCCATCTTTACACAGATAGCGGTGTACATATTTCCATGTTTACACAGATAGCTGTGTTGATATTTCCATGTTTATACAGATAACGGTGGTGATATTTCCATGTTTATAACGATGGCGGTGTTGATATTTCCAAGTTTATACAGATGGCTGCGTAGATATTTCCATGTGTGTACAGATGCAGTTTAGATATTTCCATGTTTTTACCGATGGCATTGTAGATATTTCCATGTTTATACAGATAGTTGTGTGGCAATTTCCATGTTTATACAGATAGCGGTGTAGTTATTTCCATGTTTATAGAGATGGCAGTGTAGATATTTCCATGTCTATACAGATACTGATGTAAATATTTCCATATTTATACAGACGACCGTGTAGATATTTCTATGTTTATACAGATAGCGGTGTAGATATTTCCATGTATGTAAAAATCGTGGTGTAGATATTTCCGTGTTTATAGAGATAGCAGTATAGATATTTCCAGCTTTATACAGATAGCGGGGTAGATATTTCCAAGTTTACAGAGATAGCAGTGTAGATATTTCCATATTTGCACAGATTGCGGTCTAGATATTTCCATATTTACACAGATAGCTGTGTACATATTTCCATGTTTTCTCAGAGAGTGTTGTAGATATTTCCATGTTTACAGAGATAGCAATGTAGATATTTCCATGCTTATACAGATAGCGGTGTGGATATTTCCATGTTTACAGAGATAGCGGCGTAGATATTTCCATATTTATACATATAGCGGTGTAGATATTTCCAAGTTTATACAGACAGCGCTGTAGATATTTCCATGTTTATACAGATAGCGGGGTAGCTTTTTCCACGTTTATACAGATGGTGGTGTGTATATTTCCATGTTTATACAGTTGGCGGTGTAGATATTTCCATGTTTATACAGATGGCAGTGTAGATATTTCCATGTTTATACAGATAGTTGTGTTGATATTTCCATGTTTATACTGATGACTGTTTAGGTATTTCCATGTTTATACAGATGGCGGTGTCGACATTTCCATGTTTATAGAGATAACCATGTAGATATTTCCATGTTTATACAGATAGCGGTGTAGACATTTCCATGTTTATAGAGATTTCGGTGTAGATATTTCCAAATTTATACAGATAACGGTGTAGATATTTCCATGTTTATACAGATAGCGGTGAAGATATTTCCATGTTTATACAGATGGCGGTGTACATGTTTCCATGTATATAGAGATAGCTGTGTAGATATTGCCAAGTTTATTCAGATGGCGGTGTAGGTATTTCCATGTTTGTACTGTTAGCGGTGTGGCTATTTCCATGTTTATACACATGGCAGTGTAGATATTTCTATGTTTAGACAGATAGCGATGTAGATATTTCCATGTTTATAAAGATAGCGGTGTACATATTTCCATATTTATAGAGATAGCAGTGTAGATATTTCCATGTTTATACAGATAGCGTTGTAGATATTTCCATGTTTATACACATAGTGGTGGAGATATTTCCATGTTTATACAGATAGCAGTGGAGATATTTCCATGTTTATACAGATGACCTTGTATATATTTCCAAGTTCAAATAGATGGCGGTGTAGATATTTCCATGTTTATACAGATAGTGGTGCAGATATTTCCATGTTTATACAGGTAGTGGTGTAGGTATTTCCATGTTTATAGAGATATCGGTGTAGATATTTCCAAGTTTAAACAGATAGCGGTGCGGATATCTCCCTCTTTATAGAGATCGTGGTGTAGATATTTCCACGTTTATACAGATAGCGGTGTAGATATTTCCATGTTAATAAAGTTAGCGGTGTAGATATTTCCACATTTACAGATCGTGGTGTAGATACTAACATCTTTCCACAGATGGCAGTGTAGGTATTTCCATGTTTATAGAGATAGGGGTGTAGATATTTTCATGTTTATGCAGATAGTGGTGTATATATTTCCATGTTTATAGAGATCGCAGTGTATATATTTCCATCTTTCTACATATGGCAGTGTAGATATTTCCATGTTCATACAAATGGCGGTGTAGGTATTTCCATGTTTATTCAGATGGCGGTGTAGATATTTCCATGTTTATGCAGATGGCGGTGTAGATATTTCCATGTTTATAGAGACGGTGGTGTACATATTTCTAATTTTATAGAGATAGCTGTGTAGGTATTTCCATGTTTAAAGAGATGGCTGTGTAAGTTTTTCCATGTTTATAGAGATAGCGGTGTAGATATTTCCGTGTTTATACAGATAGCGGTGTAGATATTTCAACGTTTATAGAGCTCGCGGTGTAGATAGTTCCATGTTTATGGAAATGGCTGCGTAGATATTTTCATGTTTATAGAGATGACGGTATAAATATTTCCATGTTTATAGAGATAGCGGTGTAGATATTTCCATATTTATACAGATGTCTCTGTAGATATTTGCAAGTGTATACAGATTGCCGTGTAGACATTTCCATGTTTATAGAGATGGAGGTGTAGGTATTCCCATGTTTATACAGATGACTGTGTAGGTATTTCCATGTTTATACGGATGGCGGTGTAGATATTTCCATGTTTATACAGATAGCGGTGTAGATATTTCCATGTTTATACGGATGGTGGTGTAGATATTTCCATGTTTATACAGATAGCGGTGTAGATATTTCCATGTTTATACAGATATTGGTGTAGATATTTCCATGTTTATACCGATGGCGGTATAGATATTTCCAGGTTTATACAGATGACGGTAAAGATATTTCCATGTTTATTCAGATAGCGTTGGAGATATCTCCCTCTTTATACATATCGTGGTGTAGATATTTCCATGTTTATACAGATAGCGGAGTATATATTTGCATGTTTATAAAGTTAGCGGTGTAGATATTTCCATATTTATACAGATCGTGGTTTAGATATTTCCATCTTTCCACTAATGGCAGTGTAGATATTTCCATGTTTATACAGATGGTGCTGAAGATATTTCCATGTTTATATAGATGGCTGTGTCGATATTTCCATGTTTATACAGATAGTGGTGTAGATATTTCTGAGTTTATACAGATGGCGGTGTAAATAGTTCCATGGTTATGGTGATGGCAGTGTAGATATTTCCATGTTTATAGAGATGGTAGTGTAGATATTTCCATGTTTAAAGAGATGGTGGTGTATATATTTCCATGTTAATACAGATGACTATGTAGATATTTCCATGTTTATAGAGATGGCGGTATAGATATTTCCATGTTTATAGAGATAGTGGTGTAGATATTTTCATGTTTATAAAGATAGCAGTGTAGATATTTCCATGTTTGCACAGATTGCGGAGTAGATATTCCCATGTTTACAGATATAGCGGTGTAGATATTTCCATCTTTCCACAGATTGCGGTGTAGATATTTACATGTTTATTCACTTAGCAGTGTATATGTTTCCATGTTTACACAGATAGCTCTGTAGATATTTCCATGTTTACTCAGATAGCATTGAAAATATTTCCAGGTTTATAGAAATAGCGGTTTAGATATTTCCATGTTTATACAGATGGCAGTGTAGACCTTTCCATGTTTATAGAGATAGCGGTGAAGCTATTTCCATCTTTATACAGGTGGCGGTGAAGATATTTCCATGTTCATACAGACTACGGTTGAGCTATTTCTGTGTTTACGCAGATGGTGGTGTAGATAATTACAAGTTTATAGAGATGTTGGTGTAGATATTTCCATGTTTATAGAGATAGCGGTGTAGATATTTCCGTGTTTATACAGATAGCGGTGTAGATATTTCAACGTTTATAGAGCTCGCGGTGTAGATAGTTCCATGTTTATGGAAATGGCTGCGTAGATATTTTCATGTTTATAGAGATGACGGTATAAATATTTCCATGTTTATAGAGATAGCGGTGTAGATATTTCCATATTTATACAGATGTCTCTGTAGATATTTGCAAGTGTATACAGATTGCCGTGTAGACATTTCCATGTTTATAGAGATGGAGGTGTAGGTATTCCCATGTTTATACAGATGACTGTGTAGGTATTTCCATGTTTATACGGATGGCGGTGTAGATATTTCCATGTTTATACAGATAGCGGTGTAGATATTTCCATGTTTATACGGATGGTGGTGTAGATATTTCCATGTTTATACAGATAGCGGTGTAGATATTTCCATGTTTATACAGATATTGGTGTAGATATTTCCATGTTTATACCGATGGCGGTATAGATATTTCCAGGTTTATACAGATGACGGTAAAGATATTTCCATGTTTATTCAGATAGCGTTGGAGATATCTCCCTCTTTATACATATCGTGGTGTAGATATTTCCATGTTTATACAGATAGCGGAGTATATATTTGCATGTTTATAAAGTTAGCGGTGTAGATATTTCCATATTTATACAGATCGTGGTTTAGATATTTCCATCTTTCCACTAATGGCAGTGTAGATATTTCCATGTTTATACAGATGGTGCTGAAGATATTTCCATGTTTATATAGATGGCTGTGTCGATATTTCCATGTTTATACAGATAGCGGTGTAGATATTTCTGAGTTTATACAGATGGCGGTGTAAATAGTTCCATGGTTATGGTGATGGCAGTGTAGATATTTCCATGTTTATAGAGATGGTAGTGTAGATATTTCCATGTTTAAAGAGATGGTGGTGTATATATTTCCATGTTAATACAGATGACTATGTAGATATTTCCATGTTTATAGAGATGGCGGTATAGATATTTCCATGTTTATAGAGATAGTGGTGTAGATATTTCCATGTTTATAAAGATAGCAGTGTAGATATTTCCATGTTTGCACAGATTGCGGAGTAGATATTCCCATGTTTACAGATATAGCGGTGTAGATATTTCCATCTTTCCACAGATTGCGGTGTAGATATTTACATGTTTATTCACTTAGCAGTGTATATGTTTCCATGTTTACACAGGTAGCTCTGTAGATATTTCCATGTTTACTCAGATAGCGTTGAAAATATTTCCAGGTTTATAGAAATAGCGGTTTAGATATTTCCATGTTTATACAGATGGCAGTGTAGACCTTTCCATGTTTATAGAGATAGCGGTGAAGGTATTTCCATCTTTATACAGGTGGCGGTGAAGATATTTCCATGTTTATACAGACTACGGTTGAGCTATTTCTGTGTTTACGCAGATGGTGGTGTAGATAATTCCAAGTTTATAGAGATGTCGGTGTAGATATTTCCATGTTTATAGAGATAGCGGTGTAGATATTTCCATGTTTATAGAGATGACGGTGTAAGTATTTCCATGTTTATAGAGATAGCGGTGTACATATTTCCATGTTTATACAGCTCACGGTGTAGATATTTCCATCTTTATACAGATGGCAGTGTAGATATTTCCATGTTTATACAGATAGTGGTGTAGATATTTCCAAGTTTATACAGATGGCTGTGTAGATATTTCCGTGTGTATACAGATGGCTGTGTAGATATTTTCATGTTTATAGAGATGGTGGTGTAGATATTTCCATGTTTATACAGATGACGGTGTAGATAGTTCCATGTTTATACAGATGGTGTGGTAGATAGTTCCATGTTTATACAGAGAGCAGTGTAGATATTTCCATGTTTATACAGATAGTGGTGCAGATATTTCCATATTTATACAGATATCGGTGTAGATATTTCCATGTTTATACAGATTGCTGTGTAGACATTTCCATGTTTATACAGATGGCATTGTAGATATTTCCAAGTTCATACAGATAGCGGTGTAGACATTTCCATGTTTCACAGATAACGGTGTAGATATTTCCATGTTTGTAGAGATAGCGGTGTAGATATTTCCATGTTTACACAGATAGCGATGAGGATATTTCCATCTTCATACAGATTGTGTTGCAGATATTTCCATGCTTATACAGATCGCGGTGCAGTTAGTTCCATGTTTATACAGGTAGCGGTGTAGCAATTTCCATGTTTATACAGATCGTTGTGCAGAAATTTCCAACTTTTTACAGATGGCAGTATGGATATTTCCATGTTTACACAGTCGGCGGTGTAAATATTTCCATGTTTATACAGATAACTTTGTAAGTATTTCCATGTTTATAAAGATGGCAGTGTAGATATTTCCATGTTTATAGAGATAGCAGTGGAGATATTTCCATGTTTATACAGATAGCGGTGTAGACATTTCCATGTTTATACTGATCACGGTGTAGATATTTCCATGTTTATAGAGATGGCGGTGTAGATATTTCCATGTTCATAAAGATAGCGGTGTTGATTTTTCCATGTTTATAGAGATATCTGTGTGGATATTTCCATGTTTATACAGATAGGGGTGTAGATATTTCCATGTTTATAGAGATGGCGGTGTAAATATTTCCATGTTTATACAGATCACGGTGTAGATATTTCCATGTTTATACAGATCGCGGTGTAGATATTTCCATATTTATACAGATCATGGTGTAGAAATTTCCATGTTTATACAGATCGTGGTGCTGATATTCCCATGTTTATAGGGATAGCGGTGCAAATATTTCCACATTTATAGAGATAGCGGTGAAGTTATTAGCATGTTTATACAGATAGCGGTGTAGATATCTCCATGTATAAACAGATGTCTGTGTATATATTTCCATGTTTAAACAGATGGCGGTATAGATATTTCCTTGTTTATACAAATAGCGGTGTAGTTATTTCCATGTTTATACAGATAGTGGTGTAGATATTTCCATGTATATACAGATGGCTGTGTAGATATTTCCATGTTTATACAGATGGCTGTGTAGATATTTCCATGTTTATACAGATGACTTTGTAGGTATTTCCATGTTTATACAGATCACGGTGTAGGTATTTCCATGTTTATAGAGATAGCTGTGTAGATATTTCCATGTTTATACAGATAGCGGTGTAGATATTTCCATGTTTATACAGATCACAGTGTAGATATTTCCATATTTATACAGACAGCAGTGGAGATATTTCCATGTTTATACACATAGCGGTGTACATATTTCCATGTTTATAGAGACAGCGGTGTAGGTATTTCCACGTTTATACAGATAGCGGTGCAGATATTTCCAGCTTTATACTGATGCCTATGCAGATATTTCCATATTTATACAGAGGGCTCTGTAGATATTTCCATGTTTATACAGATGGCAGTGTAGATTTTTCCATGTTCCTACACATGACTGTGCCAGGTATTTTCATGTTTATGCAGATGGCTTTGTAGATATTTCCATGTTTATAGAGATAGCGGTGTAGATATTGCGATGTTTATACAGATAGCGGTGTAAATATTTCCATGTTTATACAGATCGTGGTGTAGATATTTCCATGTTTATACAGATACCGGTGTAGAAATTTCCATGTTTATACAGACCGCAGTGTTGATATTTCCATGTTTATACAGATAGCGGTGTAGATATTTCCATGTTTGTACAGATGGCGGTTTTGATGTTTCCATCTATACACAGATTGCCGTGTAAGTATTTCCATGTTTATACAGATGGCATTGTAGATATTTCCGTGTTTATACAGATGGTGATGTAGATATTTCCATGTTTATACATATGACTGTACAGGTATATCCATGTTTTTCCAGATGGCATTGTAGATATTCCCATGTATACAGAGATAGCAGTATAGATATTTCCATTTTTATACAGATGGCGGGGTAGATATTTCCATGTTTATAGAGATAGCGGTGTAGATATTTCCATATTTATACAGATAACGGTGTAGATATTTCCATGTTTATACAGATAGCGGTGTAAATATTTCCATGTTTATACAGATCACGGTGTAGTTATTTCCATGTTTATAGAGATAGCGGTGTAGATATTTCCATGTTTATACAGATAGCGGTTTAGATATTTTCATGTTTATACAGACCGCGGTGAAGATATTTCCATGTTTATACAGATAGCGGTGCAGATATTTCCATGTTTGTAAAGATGGCGGTGTTGATATTTCCATCTATACACAGATGACCGTGTAGATATTTCCATGTTTATACTGATGGCGGCGAAGATATTTCCATGTTTGTAAAGATGGCGGTGTTGATATTTCCATCTATACAAAGATGACCGTGTAGATATTTCCATGTTTATAGAGATGGCGGTGTAGATATTTCCATGTTTATACAGATGACTTTGTAGGTATTTCCATGTTTCATCAGATGGCGGTGTAGATATTTCCATGTTTATAGAGATAGCTGTGTAGATATTTCCATGTTTATACAGATAGCGGTGTAGATATTTCCATGTTTATACAGACCGCGGTGTAGATATTTCCATCTTTATGCAGATCGCGGTGTAGATATTTCCACGTTTATACTGATCGCGGTGTAGATATTTCCATGTTTATAGAGATGGCGGTGTAGATATTTCCATGTTCATAGAGATAGCGGTGTTGATTTTTCCATGTTTATAGAGATAGCGGTGTGGATATTTCCATGTTTATACAGATAGGGGTGTAGATATTTCCATGTTTATAGAGATGGCAGTGGAGATATTTCCATGTTTATACAGATCACGGTGAAGATATTTCCATGTTTATACAGATCGTGGTGTAGATATTTCCATGTTTATACAGATCATGGTGTAGATATTTCCATGTTTATACAGATCGCGGTTTTGATATTACCATGTTTATAGGGATAGCGGTGCAAATATTTCCACATTTATAAAGATAGCGGTGTAGTTATTAGCATGTTTATACAGATAGTGGTGTAGATATTTCCATGTATAAACAGATGTCTGTGTATATATTTCCATGTTTAAACAGCTGGCGGTGTAGATATTTCCTTGTTTATACAAATAGCGGAGTAGTTGTTTCCATGTTTATACAGATCACGGTTTAGATATTTCCTTGTTTATACAAATAGCGGTGAAGTTATTTCAATGTGTATACAGATAACGTTGTAGAGATTTCCTTGTTTATGCAAATAGCGGTGTACATATTTCCATGTTTATACAGATCAGGGTGTAGATATTTCCTTGTTTATACAAATAGCGATGTAGTTATTTCCATGTTTATACAGATAGCGGTGTAGATATTGCCATGTATATGCAGATGGCTGTGTAGATATTTCCATGTTTATATAGATGGTTGTGTAGATATTTCCATGTTTATACAGATGACTTTGTAGGTAGTTCCATGTTTATAGAGATGGCGGTGTAGATATTTCCATGTTTATAGACATAGCAGTGTAGATATTTCCATGTTTATACAGATAACGGTGTAGATATTTCCATGTTTATACAGATCACGGTGTAGATTTTTCCATGTTTATGCAGATCGCGGTGTAGATATTTCCATGTTTATACAGATAGCGGTATAGATATTTCCATGTTTTTACAGATATTGGTGTAGATATTTACATGTTTATAGAGATAGCGATGTAGATATTTTCATGTTTATACAAATTGCGGTGGAGATATGTCCATGTTTATACGGATACCAATGGAGATATTTCCATGTTAATACACATAGCGGTGTGGATATTTCCATGTTTATACAGATAGCGGTGTAGATATTTCCATGTTTATACAGATAGCGGTGTAGATATTTCCATGTTTATTGAGATAGCGGTGTAAATATTTCCATATTTCTACAGATAGTGGTGTAGATATTTCCATGTTTTTAAAGATAGCGGTGTAGATATTTCCATCTTTATTCAGAGAGTGCTGTACATATTTCCATGTTTATACAGATCACTGTGTAGATATTTCCATGTTTATACAGATAACGTTGTAGATATTTCCATCTTTATACAAACGGTGCTGTAGATATTTCCATGTTCCTACACATGACAGTGTAGTTATTTCCATGTTTATACAGATCGCGGTGTAGATATTTCCATATTTATAGAGATAGCAGTGTAGATATTTCCAGGTTTATACAGATAGCGGTGTAAATATATCCATGTTTATACAGATCGTGGTGTAGATATTTCCATGTTTATACAGATAACGGTGTAGATATTTCCATGTTTATACTGATCGCGGTGTAGATATTTCCATGTTTATAGTGATGGCAGTGTAGGTATTTCCGTGTTCATAGTGATAGAGGTGTTGATTTTTCCATGTTTATAGAGATAGCGGTGTGGATATTTCCATGTTTATACAGATATGGGTGCACATATTTCCATGTTTATAGAGATGGCGGTGTAGATATTTCCATGTTTATACAGATCACGGTGTAGATGTTTCCATCTCTGTACAGATCATGGTGTAGATATTTCCATGTTTATACAGATCGCGGTGTTGATATTACCATGTTTATAGGGATAGCGGTGCAAATATTTCCACATTTATACAGATAGCGGTGTAGTTATTCGCATGTTTATACAGATATCGGTGTAGATATTTCCATGTATAAACAGATGTCTGTGTATATATTTCCATGTTTAAACAGATGGCGGTGTAGATATTTCCATCTTTATTCAGAGAGTGCTGTACATATTTCCATGTTTATACAGATGACTTTGTAGGTAGTTCCATGTTTATAGATATGGCGGTGTAGATATTTCCATGTTTATAGACATAGCAGTATAGATATTTCCATGTTTATACAGATAGCGGTGTAGATATTTCCATGTTTATACAGATCACGGTGTAGATTTTTCCATGTTTATGCAGATCGCGGTGTAGATATTTCCATGTTTATACAGATAGCGGTATAGATATTTCCATGTTTTTACAGATATTGGTGTAGATATTTACATGTTTATAGAGATAGCGGTGTAGATATTTTCATGTTTATACAAATTGCGGTGGAGATATGTCCATATTTATACGGATACCAATGGAGATATTTCCATGTTAATACACATAGCGGTGTGGATATTTCCATGTTTATACAGATAGCGGTGTAGATATTTCCATGTTTATACAGATAGCGGTGTAGATATTTCCATGTTTATTGAGATAGCGGTGTAAATATTTCCATATTTCTACAGATAGTGGTGTAGATATTTCCATGTTTTTACAGATAGCGGTGTAGATATTTCCATCTTTATTCAGAGAGTGCTGTACATATTTCCATGTTTATACAGATCACTGTGTAGATATTTCCATGTTTATACAGATAACGTTGTAGATATTTCCATCTTTATACAAACGGTGCTGTAGATATTTCCATGTTCCTACACATGACAGTGTAGTTATTTCCATGTTTATACAGATCGCGGTGTAGATATTTCCATATTTATAGAGATAGCAGTGTAGATATTTCCAGGTTTATACAGATAGAGGTGTAAATATATCCATGTTTATACAGATCGTGGTGTAGATATTTCCATGTTTATACAGATAACGGTGTAGATATTTCCATGTTTATACTGATCGCGGTGTAGATATTTCCATGTTTATAGTGATGGCAGTGTAGGTATTTCCGTGTTCATAGTGATAGAGGTGTTGATTTTTCCATGTTTATAGAGATAGCGGTGTGGATATTTCCATGTTTATACAGATATGGGTGCACATATTTCCATGTTTATAGAGATGGCCGTGTAGATATTTCCATGTTTATACAGATCACGGTGTAGATGTTTCCATGTCTATACAGATCATGGTGTAGATATTTCCATGTTTATACAGATCGCGGTGTTGATATTACCAGGTTTATAGGGATAACGGTGCAAATATTTCCACATTTATAGAGATAGCGGTGTAGTTATTCGCATGTTTATACAGATATCGGTGAAGATATTTCCATGTATAAACAGATGTCTGTGTATATATTTCCATGTTTAAACAGATGGCGGTGAAGATATTTCCATCTTTATTCAGAGAGTGCTGTACATATTTCCATGTTTATACAGATCACTGTGTAGATATTTCCATGTTTATACAGATAACGTTGTTGATATTTCCATCTTTATACAAACGGTGCTGTAAATATTTCCATATTCCTACACATGACAGTGTAGTTATTTCCATGTTTATACAGATGGCGGTGTAGATATTTCCATATTTATAGAGATAGCAGTGTAGATATTTCCAGGTTTATACAGATAGCGGTGTAAATATATCCATGTTTATACAGATCGTGGTGTAGATATTTCTATGTTTATACAGATACCGGTGTAGATACTTACATGTTTATACTGATCGCGGTGTAGTTATTTCCATGTTTATAGAGATGGCGGTGTAGATATTTCCATGTTCATAGTGATAGAGGTGTTGATTTTTCCATGTTTATAGAGATATCGGTGTGGATATTTCCATGTTTATACAGATAGGGGTGTACATATTTCCATGTTTATAGAGATGGCGGTGTAGATATATCCATGTTTATACAGATCACGGTGTAGATGTTTCCATGTTTATACAGATCATGGTGTAGATATTTCCATGTTTATACAGATCGTGGTGTTGATATTACCATGTTTATAGGGATAGCGGTGCAAATATTTCCTCATTTATACAGATAGCGGTGTAGTTATTCGCATGTTTATACAGATAGCGGTGTAGATATTTCCATGTATAAACAGATGTCTGTGTATATATTTCCATGTTTAAACAGATGGCAGTGTAGATATTTCCTTGTTTATACAAATAGCGGTGTAGTTATTTCCATGTTTATACAGATAGCGGTGTAGATATTTCCATGCATATACAGATGGCTGTGTAGATATTTCCATGTTTATACAGATGGCTGTGTAGATATTTCCATGTTTATCGAGATGGCGGTGTAGATATTTCCATGTTTATAGAGATAGCGATGGAGATATTTCCGTGATTATAGAGATAGCGGTGTAAATATTTCCATGTTTATACAGATCGTGGTGTAGATATTTGCATGTTTATACAGATACCGGTGTAGATACTTACATGTTTATACAGACCGCAGTGTAAGTATTTCCTTGTTTATAGAGATAGCGGTGTAGATATTTCCATATTTGTACAGATGGCGGTGTTGATGTTTCCATCTATACACAGATTGCCGTGTAGGTATTTCCATGTGTATACAGATGGCATTGTAGATATTTCCATGTTTATACAGATGGTGGTGTAGATATTTCCATGTTTATACAGATGACTGTATAGGTATTTCCATGTTTTTACAGATGGCATTGTAGATATTTCCATGTTTATAGAGATAGCAGTGGAGATATTTCCATGTTTATACAGATAGCGGTGTAGATATTTTCATGTTTATACAGATCATGGTGTAGATAATTCCATGTTTATACAGATCGCGATGTTGGTATTACCATGTTTATAGGGATAGCGGTGCAAATATTTCCACATTTATACAGATAGCGGTGCAGTTATTAGCATGTTTATACAGATATCGGTGTAGATATTTCCATGTATAAACAGATGTCTGTGTATATATTTCCATGTTTAAACAGATGGCGGTGTAGATATTTCCTTGTTTATACAAATAGCGGTGTTGATATTTCCATGTTTATACAGCTCGCGGTATAGATATTTCCATCTTTATACACATGGCAGTGTAGACATTTCCATGTTTATACAGATAGCGGTGTAGATATTTCCATGTCTATAGAGATAGCGGTGTAGTTATTTCCATATTTATACAGATTGCGGTGTAGATATTTCCATCTTTATACAGATGGCAGTGTAGATATTTCCATGTTTATACAGATGGCAGTGAAGATATTTCCATATTTATACAGATAGTGCTGTAGATATTTCCATGTTTATACAGATGGCGGTGTAGATACATCCATGTTTCTGAAGATGGCGATGTATATATTTTCATGTTTACAGAGATGGACATGTAGATATTTCCATGTATATAGAGATAGCAGTGTAGATATTTTCATGTTTATAGAGAAAGTGGTGTTGGTATTTCCATGTTTATACAGATGGCAGTGTAGGTATTTCCATGTTTATACAGATATCGGTGTAGATATTTCCATGTTTACAGATATAGCGGTGTAGGCATTTCTATCTTTGCACAGATTGCGGTGTAGGTATTGCCAAATTTACAGAGATAGCGGTGTAGATATTTCCAAGTTTACACAGATAGCTGTGTAGATATTTCCATGTTTACAGAGATAGCACTGTAGATATTTCCATGTTTATACAGATTGCGGTGTCGTTATTTCCATGTTGATACAGATAGCGGTGTAGATATTTCCATGTTTATACAAGTAGTGGTGTAGAAATTCCCATGTTTATACAGATCGCTTTGTAGACATTTCCATCTTTCTACAGATGTCAGTGTAGATATTTCCAAGTTTATACAGATGGCAGTGTAGATATTTCCATGTTTATACAGATGTCTGTGTAGATATTTCCATGTATATGCAGATGGCGGTGTAGATATTTGGATGTTTATAGAGATAGCAGTGGAGGTATTTCCATGTTTATACAGATGGCGGTGTAGATATTTCCATGTTTATACAGATAGAATTGAAGATATTTCCATGTTTATACAGATAGAAGTGTAGATATTTCCACTTACATAGAGATAGCGGTTTAGATATTTCATATTTATACAGATAGCGGTGTAGATATTTCCATGTTTTATACAGATTGCAGTGTAGATATTTCAATGTTTATACAGATGCCTATGCAGATATCTCCATATTTATACAGAGGGCTGTGTAGATATTTCTATGTGTATACAGATGGCAGTGTAGATATTTCCATGTTCCTACACATGACTGTGTAGGTATTTCCATGTTTATACAGATGGCTTTGTTGTTATTTCCATGTCAATAGAGATAGCGGTGCAGATATTTCCATGTTTATAGAGATAGCGGTGTATATATTTCCATGTTTATACAGATCGTGGTGTAGATATTTCCATGTTTATACAGATACCGGTGTAGATATTTCCATGTTTATGCAGACCGCCGTGTATATATTTCCATGTTTATAGAGATAGCAGTGTAGATATTTCCAAGTTTGTACTGATGGCGGTGTTGATGTTTCCATCTATACACAGATTTCCGTGTAGGTATTTCCATGTGTATACAGATGGCATTGTAGATATTTCCATGTTTATACAGATGGTGGTGTAGATATTTCCATGTTTACACAGATGACTCTATAGGTATTTCCATGTTTATACAGATGACGGTGTAGATATTTCCATGTTTATAGAGATAGCGGTGTGGATATTTCCATATTTATACAGATAACGGTGTAGAAATTTCCATGTTTATATAGATAGCGGTGTAAATATTTCCATGTTTATGCAAGTCACGGTGTAGATATTTCGTTGTTTATACACATAGCGGTCTAGTTATTTCCAAGTTTATACAGATAGTGTTGTAGATATTTCCATGTATATACAGATGGCTGTGTAGATATTTCCATGTTTTTACAGATGGCTTTGAAGATATTTCCATGTTTATACAGATGACATTGTAAGTATTTCCATGTTTATACAGAAGGTGGTGTAGATATTTCCATGTTTATAGAGATAGCTGTGTAGATATTTCCATGTTTATACAGATCGCGGTGTAGATATTTCCATGTTTATACAGATAGCGGTGTAGATATTTCCATGTTTATACAGATAGCGGTGTAGTAATTTCCATGTTTATAGAGATAGCGGTGTAGTTATTTCCATGTTTATAGACATAGCGGTGTAGATATTTCCATGTTTATATAGATGGCGTTGTAGATAATTCTATGTTTATACCGATAGCGGTGTTGGTATTTCCACGTTTATACAGATAGCGATGTAGATATTTCCATTTTTTTACAGCTCGCGGTGCAGATATTTATATCTTTATACAGATGGCATTGTAGGTATTTCCTTATTCACACAGATGGCGTTGTAGATGTTTCCATGTTTATACCGATGGCGATGTAATTAGTTCCATGTTTATGGAGATGGCAGTGTAGATATTTTCATGATTATAGATATGGCGGTGTAGATATTTCCATGTTTATAGAGATAGCATTGTAGATATTGACATGTATATACAGATGGCTGTGTAGATATTTCCATGTTTATACAGATAGCGGTGTAGATATTTCCATGTTTATACAGACCGCGGTGTAGATATTACCAAGTTTATACAGATAGCGGTGCAGTTATTTCCATGTTTGAACAGATTGCGTTGTTGATATTTCCATCTATACACAGATGACCGTGTAGATATTTCCATGTTTATAGAGATGGCGGCACAGATATTTCCATGGAAATGTAGATGGTGGTGTAGATATTTCCATGTTTATACAGATACCGGTGTAGTTATTTCCATGTTTATATTGATAGTTGTGTCGATATTTCCATGTATATACACCTGGCTGTGTAGATATTTCCAGGTATATACAGATGGCGCTGTTGATATTTCCATGTTTATACAGATAACTTTGTAAGTATTTCCATGTTTATACAGATGGCGGTGTAGATATTTCGATGTTTATAGAGATAGCAGTGGAGATATTTCCATGTTTATACAGATAGCGGTGTAGATATTTCCATGTTTATACTGATCGTGGTGTAGATATTTCCATGTTTATAGAGATGGCGGTGTAGATATTTCCATGTTCATAGAGATAGCGGTGTTGATTTTTCCATGTTTATAGAGATAGCGGTGTGGATATTTCCATGTTTATACAGATAGGGGTGTAGATATTCCAATGTTTTTACAGATATCGGTGTAGATATTTCCATGTTTACACAGATTGCGGTGTAGACATTTCCATCTTTCTACAGATGGCATTGTAGATATTTCCATGTTTATACAGATGGCGGTGTAGATATTTCCATGTTTATATAGATGGTGGTGTAGATATTACCATGTTTAAACAGATAGCGATGTAGATATTTCCATGTTTATACAGATCGTGGTGAAGATATTTCCATGTTTATACAGATCGCGGTGTAGATATTTCCATGTTTATACAGATCGCGGTGTAGATATTTCCATGTTTATACAGATAGCGGTGTAGATATTTCCATGTTTATACAGATAGCGGTGTAGGTATTTCCGTGTTTATAGACATAGCGGTGTAGATATTTCCCTGTTTATATAGATGGTGTTGTAGATATTTCCATGTTTATACCGATAGCGGTGTTGGTATTTCCACGTTTATACAGTTAGCGATGTAGATATTTCCATGTTTATACAGCTCACGGTGCAGATATTTATATCTTTATACAGATGGCATTGCAGATATTTCCTTATTCACACAGATAGCGGTGTAGATGTTTCCTTGTTTATGTAGACGGCGGAGTAGTTAGTTTCATGTTTATGGAGATGGCAGTGTAGATATTTCCACGTTTATGGAGATAGCAGTGTAGATATTTACATGTTTATACAGATGGCTGTGTAGTTATTTCCATGTGTATACAGATGGCATTGTAGATATTTCCATGTTTATACAGATGACTGTATAGATATTTCCTTGTTTTTACAGATTTCAGTGCAGATATTTCCATGTTTATAGAGAGAGCGGTGTAGATATTTCCATGTTTGTACAGATGGCGGTGTTGATATTTCCATGTACACACAGATGGCCGTATAGATATTTCCATGTTTATACAGATGGCAGCGTAGATATTTCCAAGGACATGCAGATGGCGGTGTAGATATTTCCATGTTTATACAGATAGCGGTGTAGATATTTCCATGTTTACACAGATGGTGGTGTAGATATTTCCGTGTTTATACACATGGCGGAGTAGATACTTCCATTTTTATGGAGATGGCAGTGTAGATATTTTCATGTTTATAGAGATGGCAGTGTAGATATTTCCATATTTATAGAGATAGCGGTGTACATATTTCCATCTTTCTACAGAAGACCGTGTAGATATTTCCATATTTATACAGATATCTGTGTAGATATTTCCATGTGTATACAGATGGTATTGTAGATATTTCCATGTTTATACAGATGGTGGTGTAGATATTTCCATGTTTATTCAGATGACTGTGTAGATATTTCCATGTTTTTACAGAGGGCATTGTAGATATTTCAATGTTTATTGAGATGGCGCTGTAGATATTTCCATGTTTAGCAGATAACGGTGGATATATTTCCATGTTTATACACATACCGGTGTACACATTTCCATGTTTATACAGACAGCGGTGTAGGTATTTCCATGTTTATACAGATAGCGGTGCAGATATTTCCATGTTTACCCAGATGCCTATGCAGATATTTCCATATTTATACAGAGGGCTCTGTAGATATTTCTATGTTTATACAGATGGCAGTGTAGATATTTCCATGTTCCTACACATGACTGTGTAAGTAATTCTATGTTTATACAGATGGCTTGGTAGATAGTTCCATATTTATAGAGATAGCGGTGCAGATATTTCCATGTTTATACAGATAGCGCTGTCTATATTTCCATGTTTATACAGATCGTGGTGTAGATATTTCCATGTTTATACAGATACCGGTGTAGATATTTCCATGTTTATACAGACCGCAGTGTAGATATTTCCATGTTTATAGAGATAGCAGTGTAGATATTTTCATGTTTGTACAGATGGCGGTGTTGATGTTTCCATCTATACACAGATTGCCGTGTAGTTATTTCCATGTGTATACAGATGGCATTGTAGATATTTCCATGTTTATACAGATGGCGGTGTAGATATTTCCATGTTTATAGAGATAGCGGTGTATATATTTCCATATTTATACAGATAACGGTGCAGAAATTTCCATCTTTATACAGATAGCGTTGTAAATATTTCCATGTTTATACAGATCACGGTGTAGATATTTCCATGTTTGTAGAGATAGCCGTGTAGATATTTCCACGTTTATACAGATAGTGGTGTAGATATTTCCATGTTTGTACAGACCGCGGTGTAGATATTTCCATGGTTATACAGATAGCGGTGCATATATTTCCATGTTTGTACAGATGGCGGTGTGGATATTTCAATGTTTATAGAGATGGCGCTGTAGATATTTCCAAGTTTATACAGATAACGGTGGAGATATTTCCGTGTTTATACAGAGAGGAGTCGAGATATTTCCATGTTTATACACATAGCGGTGTACATATTTCCATGATTATAGAGACAGCGGTGTAGGTATTTCCATGTTTATGCAGATAGCGGTGCAGATATTTCCATGTTTACACAGATGCCTATGCAGATATTTCCATATTTACACAGAGGGCTGTGTAGATATTTCTATGTTTATACAGAAGACAGTGTAGATATTTAAATGTTCCTACACATGGCTGTGTAGGTATTTCCATGTTTATACAGATGTCTTTGTAGATATTTCCATGTTAATAGAGATAGCGGTGTAGACATTTCCATGTTTATACAGATAGCGGTGTAGATATTTCCATGTTTATACAGATAGTGGTGTAGATATTTCCATGTTTATACAGACCGCGGTGTAGATATTTCCATGTTTATACAAATAGCGGTGCAGATATTTCCATGTTTGTACAGATGGCGGTGTTGATATTTCCATTTATACACAGATGACCGTGTAGATATTTCCATGTTTATACAGATGGCGGCGCAGATATTTCCATGGATATGTAGATGGCGGTGTAGATATTTCCATGTTTATACAGATTGCGGTGTAGTTATTTCCATGTTTATATAGATAGCGGTGTAGTTATTTCCATGTATATACACATGGCTGTGTAGATATTTCCATGTTTATACAGATGGCGGTGTAGATATTTCCATGTTTATACAGATAACTTTGTATTTCCATGTTTATACAGATGGCGGTGTAGATATTTCCATGTCTATAGAGATAGCAGTGGAGATAATTCCATGTTTATACAGATAGCGGTGTAGATATTTCCATGTTTATTCTGATCGTGGTGTAGATATTTCCATGTTTATAGAGATGGCGGTGTAGATATTTACATGTTCATAGAGATAGCGGTGTTGATTTTTCCATGTTTATAGAGATAGCGGTGTGGATATTTCCATGTTTATACAGATAGGGGTGTAGATATTCCAATGTTTTTACAGATATCGGTGTAGATATTTCCATGTTTACACAGATTGCGGTGTAGACATTTCCATCTTTCTACAGATGGCATTGTAGATATTTCCATGTTTATACAGATGGCGGTGTAGATATTTCCATGTTTATATAGATGGTGGTGTAGATATTACCATGTTTAAACAGATAGCGATGTAGATATTTCCATGTTTATACAGATCGTGGTGAAGATATTTCCATGTTTATACAGATCGCGGTGTAGATATTTCCATGTTTATACAGATCGCGGTGTAGATATTTCCATGTTTATACAGATAGCGGTGTAGATATTTCCATGTTTATACAGATAGCGGTGTAGGTATTTCCGTGTTTATAGACATAGCGGTGTAGATATTTCCCTGTTTATATAGATGGTGTTGTAGATATTTCCATGTTTATACCGATAGCGGTGTTGGTATTTCCACGTTTATACAGATAGCGATGTAGATATTTCCATGTTTATACAGCTCACGGTGCAGATATTTATATCTTTATACAGATGGCATTGCAGATATTTCCTTATTCACACAGATAGCGGTGTAGATGTTTCCTTGTTTATGTAGACGGCGGAGTAGTTAGTTTCATGTTTATGGAGATGGCAGTGTAGATATTTCCACGTTTATGGAGATAGCAGTGTAGATATTTACATGTTTATACAGATGGCTGTGTAGTTATTTCCATGTGTATACAGATGGCATTGTAGATATTTCCATGTTTATACAGATGACTGTATAGATATTTCCTTGTTTTTACAGATTTCAGTGCAGATATTTCCATGTTTATAGAGAGAGCGGTGTAGATATTTCCATGTTTGTACAGATGGCGGTGTTGATATTTCCATGTACACACAGATGGCCGTATAGATATTTCCATGTTTATACAGATGGCAGCGTAGATATTTCCAAGGACATGCAGATGGCGGTGTAGATATTTCCATGTTTATACAGATAGCGGTGTAGATATTTCCATGTTTACACAGATGGTGGTGTAGATATTTCCGTGTTTATACACATGGCGGAGTAGATACTTCCATTTTTATGGAGATGGCAGTGTAGATATTTTCATGTTTATAGAGATGGCGGTGTAGATATTTCCATATTTATAGAGATAGCGGTGTACATATTTCCATCTTTCTACAGAAGACCGTGTAGATATTTCCATATTTATACAGATATCTGTGTAGATATTTCCATGTGTATACAGATGGTATTGTAGATATTTCCATGTTTATACAGATGGTGGTGTAGATATTTCCATGTTTATTCAGATGACTGTGTAGATATTTCCATGTTTTTACAGAGGGCATTGTAGATATTTCAATGTTTATTGAGATGGCGCTGTAGATATTTCCATGTTTAGCAGATAACGGTGGATATATTTCCATGTTTATACACATACCGGTGTACACATTTCCATGTTTATACAGACAGCGGTGTAGGTATTTCCATGTTTATACAGATAGCGGTGCAGATATTTCCATGTTTACCCAGATGCCTATGCAGATATTTCCATATTTATACAGAGGGCTCTGTAGATATTTCTATGTTTATACAGATGGCAGTGTAGATATTTCCATGTTCCTACACATGACTGTGTAAGTAATTCTATGTTTATACAGATGGCTTGGTAGATAGTTCCATATTTATAGAGATAGCGGTGCAGATATTTCCATGTTTATACAGATAGCGCTGTCTATATTTCCATGTTTATACAGATCGTGGTGTAGATATTTCCATGTTTATACAGATACCGGTGTAGATATTTCCATGTTTATACAGACCGCAGTGTAGATATTTCCATGTTTATAGAGATAGCAGTGTAGATATTTTCATGTTTGTACAGATGGCGGTGTTGATGTTTCCATCTATACACAGATTGCCGTGTAGTTATTTCCATGTGTATACAGATGGCATTGTAGATATTTCCATGTTTATACAGATGGCGGTGTAGATATTTCCATGTTTATAGAGATAGCGGTGTATATATTTCCATATTTATACAGATAACGGTGCAGAAATTTCCATCTTTATACAGATAGCGTTGTAAATATTTCCATGTTTATACAGATCACGGTGTAGATATTTCCATGTTTGTAGAGATAGCCGTGTAGATATTTCCACGTTTATACAGATAGTGGTGTAGATATTTCCATGTTTGTACAGACCGCGGTGTAGATATTTCCATGGTTATACAGATAGCGGTGCATATATTTCCATGTTTGTACAGATGGCGGTGTGGATATTTCAATGTTTATAGAGATGGCGCTGTAGATATTTCCAAGTTTATACAGATAACGGTGGAGATATTTCCGTGTTTATACAGAGAGGAGTCGAGATATTTCCATGTTTATACACATAGCGGTGTACATATTTCCATGATTATAGAGACAGCGGTGTAGGTATTTCCATGTTTATGCAGATAGCGGTGCAGATATTTCCATGTTTACACAGATGCCTATGCAGATATTTCCATATTTACACAGAGGGCTGTGTAGATATTTCTATGTTTATACAGAAGACAGTGTAGATATTTAAATGTTCCTACACATGGCTGTGTAGGTATTTCCATGTTTATACAGATGTCTTTGTAGATATTTCCATGTTAATAGAGATAGCGGTGTAGACATTTCCATGTTTATACAGATAGCGGTGTAGATATTTCCATGTTTATACAGATAGTGGTGTAGATATTTCCATGTTTATACAGACCGCGGTGTAGATATTTCCATGTTTATACAAATAGCGGTGCAGATATTTCCATGTTTGTACAGATGGCGGTGTTGATATTTCCATTTATACACAGATGACCGTGTAGATATTTCCATGTTTATACAGATGGCGGCGCAGATATTTCCATGGATATGTAGATGGCGGTGTAGATATTTCCATGTTTATACAGATTGCGGTGTAGTTATTTCCATGTTTATATAGATAGCGGTGTAGTTATTTCCATGTATATACACATGGCTGTGTAGATATTTCCATGTTTATACAGATGGCGGTGTAGATATTTCCATGTTTATACAGATAACTTTGTATTTCCATGTTTATACAGATGGCGGTGTAGATATTTCCATGTCTATAGAGATAGCAGTGGAGATAATTCCATGTTTATACAGATAGCGGTGTAGATATTTCCATGTTTATTCTGATCGTGGTGTAGATATTTCCATGTTTATAGAGATGGCGGTGTAGATATTTACATGTTCATAGAGATAGCGGTGTTGATTTTTCCATGTTTATAGAGATAGCGGTGTGGATATTTCCATGTTTATACAGATAGGGGTGTAGATATTCCAATGTTTTTACAGATATCGGTGTAGATATTTCCATGTTTACACAGATTGCGGTGTAGACATTTCCATCTTTCTACAGATGGCATTGTAGATATTTCCATGTTTATACAGATGGCGGTGTAGATATTTCCATGTTTATATAGATGGTGGTGTAGATATTACCATGTTTAAACAGATAGCGATGTAGATATTTCCATGTTTATACAGATCGTGGTGAAGATATTTCCATGTTTATACAGATCGCGGTGTAGATATTTCCATGTTTATACAGATCGCGGTGTAGATATTTCCATGTTTATACAGATAGCGGTGTAGATATTTCCATGTTTATACAGATAGCGGTGTAGGTATTTCCGTGTTTATAGACATAGCGGTGTAGATATTTCCCTGTTTATATAGATGGTGTTGTAGATATTTCCATGTTTATACCGATAGCGGTGTTGGTATTTCCACGTTTATACAGTTAGCGATGTAGATATTTCCATGTTTATACAGCTCACGGTGCAGATATTTATATCTTTATACAGATGGCATTGCAGATATTTCCTTATTCACACAGATAGCGGTGTAGATGTTTCCTTGTTTATGTAGACGGCGGAGTAGTTAGTTTCATGTTTATGGAGATGGCAGTGTAGATATTTCCACGTTTATGGAGATAGCAGTGTAGATATTTACATGTTTATACAGATGGCTGTGTAGTTATTTCCATGTGTATACAGATGGCATTGTAGATATTTCCATGTTTATACAGATGACTGTATAGATATTTCCTTGTTTTTACAGATTTCAGTGCAGATATTTCCATGTTTATAGAGAGAGCGGTGTAGATATTTCCATGTTTGTACAGATGGCGGTGTTGATATTTCCATGTACACACAGATGGCCGTATAGATATTTCCATGTTTATACAGATGGCAGCGTAGATATTTCCAAGGACATGCAGATGGCGGTGTAGATATTTCCATGTTTATACAGATAGCGGTGTAGATATTTCCATGTTTACACAGATGGTGGTGTAGATATTTCCGTGTTTATACACATGGCGGAGTAGATACTTCCATTTTTATGGAGATGGCAGTGTAGATATTTTCATGTTTATAGAGATGGCGGTGTAGATATTTCCATATTTATAGAGATAGCGGTGTACATATTTCCATCTTTCTACAGAAGACCGTGTAGATATTTCCATATTTATACAGATATCTGTGTAGATATTTCCATGTGTATACAGATGGTATTGTAGATATTTCCATGTTTATACAGATGGTGGTGTAGATATTTCCATGTTTATTCAGATGACTGTGTAGATATTTCCATGTTTTTACAGAGGGCATTGTAGATATTTCAATGTTTATTGAGATGGCGCTGTAGATATTTCCATGTTTAGCAGATAACGGTGGATATATTTCCATGTTTATACACATACCGGTGTACACATTTCCATGTTTATACAGACAGCGGTGTAGGTATTTCCATGTTTATACAGATAGCGGTGCAGATATTTCCATGTTTACCCAGATGCCTATGCAGATATTTCCATATTTATACAGAGGGCTCTGTAGATATTTCTATGTTTATACAGATGGCAGTGTAGATATTTCCATGTTCCTACACATGACTGTGTAAGTAATTCTATGTTTATACAGATGGCTTGGTAGATAGTTCCATATTTATAGAGATAGCGGTGCAGATATTTCCATGTTTATACAGATAGCGCTGTCTATATTTCCATGTTTATACAGATCGTGGTGTAGATATTTCCATGTTTATACAGATACCGGTGTAGATATTTCCATGTTTATACAGACCGCAGTGTAGATATTTCCATGTTTATAGAGATAGCAGTGTAGATATTTTCATGTTTGTACAGATGGCGGTGTTGATGTTTCCATCTATACACAGATTGCCGTGTAGTTATTTCCATGTGTATACAGATGGCATTGTAGATATTTCCATGTTTATACAGATGGCGGTGTAGATATTTCCATGTTTATAGAGATAGCGGTGTATATATTTCCATATTTATACAGATAACGGTGCAGAAATTTCCATCTTTATACAGATAGCGTTGTAAATATTTCCATGTTTATACAGATCACGGTGTAGATATTTCCATGTTTGTAGAGATAGCCGTGTAGATATTTCCACGTTTATACAGATAGTGGTGTAGATATTTCCATGTTTGTACAGACCGCGGTGTAGATATTTCCATGGTTATACAGATAGCGGTGCATATATTTCCATGTTTGTACAGATGGCGGTGTGGATATTTCAATGTTTATAGAGATGGCGCTGTAGATATTTCCAAGTTTATACAGATAACGGTGGAGATATTTCCGTGTTTATACAGAGAGGAGTCGAGATATTTCCATGTTTATACACATAGCGGTGTACATATTTCCATGATTATAGAGACAGCGGTGTAGGTATTTCCATGTTTATGCAGATAGCGGTGCAGATATTTCCATGTTTACACAGATGCCTATGCAGATATTTCCATATTTACACAGAGGGCTGTGTAGATATTTCTATGTTTATACAGAAGACAGTGTAGATATTTAAATGTTCCTACACATGGCTGTGTAGGTATTTCCATGTTTATACAGATGTCTTTGTAGATATTTCCATGTTAATAGAGATAGCGGTGTAGACATTTCCATGTTTATACAGATAGCGGTGTAGATATTTCCATGTTTATACAGATAGTGGTGTAGATATTTCCATGTTTATACAGACCGCGGTGTAGATATTTCCATGTTTATACAAATAGCGGTGCAGATATTTCCATGTTTGTACAGATGGCGGTGTTGATATTTCCATTTATACACAGATGACCGTGTAGATATTTCCATGTTTATACAGATGGCGGCGCAGATATTTCCATGGATATGTAGATGGCGGTGTAGATATTTCCATGTTTATACAGATTGCGGTGTAGTTATTTCCATGTTTATATAGATAGCGGTGTAGTTATTTCCATGTATATACACATGGCTGTGTAGATATTTCCATGTTTATACAGATGGCGGTGTAGATATTTCCATGTTTATACAGATAACTTTGTATTTCCATGTTTATACAGATGGCGGTGTAGATATTTCCATGTCTATAGAGATAGCAGTGGAGATAATTCCATGTTTATACAGATAGCGGTGTAGATATTTCCATGTTTATTCTGATCGTGGTGTAGATATTTCCATGTTTATAGAGATGGCGGTGTAGATATTTACATGTTCATAGAGATAGCGGTGTTGATTTTTCCATGTTTATAGAGACAGTGGTGTGGATATTTCCTTGCTTATACAGATAGGGGTGTAGATATTTCCATGTTTATAGAGATAGCGGTGAAGATATTTCCATGTTTATACAGATCACGGTGTAGATATTTCCTTGCTTGTACTAATAGCGGTGTAGTTATTTCCATGTTTATACAGATAGCGGTGTAGATATTTCCATGTATATACAGATGGCTGTGTAGATATTTCCATGTTTATACAGATGGCTCTGTAGATATTTCCATGTTTATACAGATGACTTTGTAGGTATTTGCATGTTTATACAGATGGCGGTGTAGGTTTTCCATGTTTATAGTGATAGCTGTGTAGATATTTCCATGTTTATACAGATAGCGGTGTTGATATTTCCATGTTTATAAAGATCGCGGTGTAGATATTTCCATGTTTATACAGATCGCGGTGCAGATATTTATATCTTTATACAGATGGCATTGTAGATATTTCCTTATTCACACAGATGGCGGTGTAGATGTTTCCATGTTTATACAGATGGCAGAGTAGTTAGTTCCATGTTTATGGAGATGGCAGTGTAGATGCTTTCATGTTTACAGAGATGGCGGTGTAGATATTTCCATGTTTATAGAGATAGCAGTGTAGATATTTACATGTTTATACCGATGTCTGTGTAGATATTTCCATGTGTATACAGATGGCATTGTAGATATTTCCATGTTTATACAGATGACTGTATAGGTATTTCCATGTTTTTACAGGTGGCAGTGCAGATATTTCCATGTTTATAGAGATAGCGGTGTAGATATTTCCATGTTTCTACAGATGGCGGTGTTGATATTTCCATCTATACACAGATGGCCGTGTAGATATTTCCATGTTTATACAGATGGCGGCGTAGATATTTCCATGGACATGCAGATGGCGGTGTAGATATTTCCATGTTTAAACAGATAGCGGTGTAGATATTTCCATGTTTACACAGATAGTGGTGTAGATATTTCCGTGTTTATACACATGGCAGAGTAGATACTTCCATCTTTATGGAGATGGCAGTGTAGATATTTTCATGTTTATAGAGATGGCGGTGTAGATATTTCCATATTTATAGAGATAGCGGTGTAGATATTTCCATCTTTCTACAGATGGCAGTGTAGATATTTCCATGTTTATACAGATGGCGGTGTAGATATTTCCATATTTATACAGATGTCTGTGTAGAAATTTCCATCTGTATACAGATGGTATTGTAGGTATTTCCATGTTTATACAGATGGTGGTGAAGATATTTCCATGTTTATTCAGATGACTGTGTAGATATTTCCATGTTTTTACAGATGGCAGTGTGGATATTTCAATGTTTATAGAGATGGCGCTGTAGATATTTCCAAGTTTATACAGATAACGGTGGAGATATTTCCATGTTTATACAGAGAGGAGCCGAGATATTTCCATGTTTATACACATAGCGGTGTACATATTTCCATGATTATAGAGACAGCGGTGTAGGTATTTCCATGTTTATGCAGATAGCGGTGCAGATATTTCCATGTTTACACAGATGCCTATGCAGATATTTCCATATTTACACAGAGGGCTGTGTAGATATTTGTATGTTTATACAGAAGAGAGTGTAGATATTTAAATGTTCCTACACATGACTGTGTAGGTATTTCCATGTTTATACAGATGTCTTTGTAGATATTTCCATGTTAATAGAGATAGCGGTGTAGACATTTCCATGTTTATACAGATAGCGGTGTAGATATTTCCATGTTTATACAGATAGTGGTGTAGATATTTCCATGTTTATACAGACCGCGGTGTAGGTATTTCCATGTTTATACAAATAGCGGTGCAGATATTTCCATGTTTGTACAGATGGCGGTGTTGATATTTCCATTTATACACAGATGACCGTGTAGATATTTCCATGTTTATACAGATGGCGGCGCAGATATTTCCATGGATATGTAGATGGTGGTGTAGATATTTCCATGTTTATACAGATTGCGGTGTAGTTATTTCCATGTTTATATAGATAGCGGTGTAGTTATTTCCATGTATATACACATGGCTGTGTAGATATTTCCATGTTTATACAGATGGCGGTGTAGATATTTCCATGTTTATACAGATAACTTTGTATTTCCATGTTTATACAGATGGCGGTGTAGATATTTCCATGTCTATAGAGATAGCAGTGGAGATAATTCCATGTTTATACAGATAGCGGTGTAGATATTTCCATGTTTATTCTGATCGTGGTGTAGATATTTCCATGTTTATAGAGATGGCGGTGTAGATATTTACATGTTCATAGAGATAGCGGTGTTGATTTTTCCATGTTTATAGACACAGCGGTGTGGATATTTCCTTGCTTATACAGATAGGGGTGTAGATATTTCCATGTTTATAGAGATAGCGGTTAAGATATTTCCATGTTTATACAGATCACGGTGTAGATATTTCCTTGCTTGTACTAATAGCGGTGTAGTTATTTCCATGTTTATACAGATAGCGGTGTAGATATTTCCATGTATATACAGATGGCTGTGTAGATATTTCCATGTTTATACAGATGGCTGTGTAGATATTTCCATGTTTATACAGATGACTTTGTAGGTATTTGCATGTTTATACAGATGGCGGTGTAGGTTTTCCATGTTTATAGTGATAGCTGTGTAGATATTTCCATGTTTATACAGATAGCGGTGTTGATATTTCCATGTTTATGAAGATCGTGGTGTAGATATTTCCATGTTTATACAGATCGCGGTGCAGATATTTATATCTTTATACAGATGGCATTGTAGATATTTCCTTATTCACACAGATGGCGGTGTAGATGTTTCCATGTTTATACAGATGGCAGAGTAGTTAGTTCCATGTTTATGGAGATGGCAGTGTAGATACTTTCATGTTTACAGAGATGGCGGTGTAGATATTTCCATGTTTATAGAGATAGGAGTGTAGATATTTACATGTTTATACAGATGTCTCTGTAGATATTTCCATGTGTATACAGATGGCATTGTAGATATTTCCATGTTTATACAGATGACTGTATAGGTATTTCCATGTTTTTACAGGTGGCAGTGCAGATATTTCCATGTTTATAGAGATAGCGGTGTAGATATTTCCATGTTTCTACAGATGGCGGTGTTGATATTTCCATCTATACACAGATGGCCGTGTAGATATTTCCATGTTTATACAGATGGCGGCGTAGATATTTCCATGGACATGCAGATGGCGGTGTAGATATTTCCATGTTTAAACAGATAGCGGTGTAGATATTTCCATGTTTACACAGATAGTGGTGTAGATATTTCCGTGTTTATACACATGGCAGAGTAGATAATTCCATCTTTATGGAGATGGCAGTGTAGATATTTTTATGTTTATAGAGATGGCGGTGTAGATATTTCCATATTTATAGAGATAGCGGTGTAGATATTTCCATCTTTCTACAGATGGCAGTGTAGATATTTCCATGTTTATACAGATGGCGTTGTAGATATTTCCATATTTATACAGATGTCTGTGTAGATATTTCCATCTGTATACAGATGGTATTGTAGGTATTTCCATGTTTATACAGATGGTGGTGAAGATATTTCCATGTTTATTCAGATGACTGTGTAGATATTTCCATGTTTTTACAGATGGCAGGGTGGATATTTCAATGTTTATAGAGATGGCGCTGTAGATATTTCCAAGTTTATACAGATAACGGTGGAGGTATTTCCATGTTTATACAGAGAGGAGCCGAGATATTTCCATGTTTATACACATAGCGGTGTACATATTTCCATGATTATAGAGACAGCGGTGTAGGTATTTCCATGTTTATGCAGATAGCGGTGCAGATATTTCCATGTTTACACAGATGCCTATGCAGATATTTCCATATTTACACAGAGGGCTGTGTAGATATTTGTATGTTTATACAGAAGAGAGTGTAGATATTTAAATGTTCCTACACATGACTGTGTAGGTATTTCCATGTTTATACAGATGTCTTTGTAGATATTTCCATGTTAATAGAGATAGCGGTGTAGACATTTCCATGTTTATACAGATAGCGGTGTAGATATTTCCATGTTTATACAGATAGTGGTGTAGATATTTCCATGTTTATACAGACCGCGGTGTAGATATTTCCATGTTTATACAGATGGCGGTGTTGATATTTCCATTTATACACAGATGACCGTGTAGATATTTCCATGTTTATACAGATGGCGGCGCAGATATTTCCATGGATATGTAGATGGCGGTGTAGATATTTCCATGTTTATACAGATTGCGGTGTAGTTATTTCCATGTTTATATAGATAGCGGTGTAGTTATTTCCATGTATATACACATGGCTGTGTAGATATTTCCATGTTTATACAGATGGCGGTGTAGATATTTCCATGTTTATGGAGATGGCGGTGTAGATATTTACATGTTCATAGAGATAGCGGTGTTGATTTTTCCATGTTTATAGAGACAGCGGTGTGGATATTTCCTTGCTTATACAGATAGGGGTGTAGATATTTCCATGTTTATAGAGATAGCGGTGAAGATATTTCCATGTTTATACAGATCACGGTGTAGATATTTCCTTGCTTGTACTAATAGCGGTGTAGTTATTTCCATGTTTATACAGATAGCGGTGTAGATATTTACATGTATAAACAGATGGCTGTGTAGATATTTCCATGTTTATACAGATGGCTCTGTAGATATTTCCATGTTTATACAGATGACTTTGTAGGTATTTGCATGTTTATACAGATGGCGGTGTAGGTTTTCCATGTTTATAGTGATAGCTGTGTAGATATTTCCATGTTTATACAGATAGCGGTGTTGATATTTCCATGTTTATAAAGATCGCGGTGTAGATATTTCCATGTTTATACAGATCGCGGTGCAGATATTTATATCTTTATACAGATGGCATTGTAGATATTTCCTTATTCACACAGATGGCGGTGTAGATGTTTCCATGTTTATACAGATGGCAGAGTAGTTAGTTCCATGTTTATGGAGATGGCAGTGTAGATACTTTCATGTTTACAGAGATGGCGGTGTAGATATTTCCATGTTTATAGAGATAGCAGTGTAGATATTTACATGTTTATACAGATGTCTTTGTAGATATTTCCATGTGTATACAGATGGCATTGTAGATATTTCCATGTTTATACAGATGACTGTATAGGTATTTCCATGTTTTTACAGGTGGCAGTGCAGATATTTCCATGTTTATAGAGATAGCGGTGTAGATATTTCCATGTTTCTACAGATGGCGGTGTTGATATTTCCATCTATACACAGATGGCCGTGTAGATATTTCCATGTTTATACAGATGGCGGCGTAGATATTTCCATGGACATGCAGATGGCGGTGTAGATATTTCCATGTTTAAACAGATAGCGGTGTAGATATTTCCATGTTTACACAGATAGTGGTGTAGATATTTCCGTGTTTATACACATGGCAGAGTAGATACTTCCATCTTTATGGAGATGGCAGTGTAGATATTTTCATGTTTATAGAGATGGCGGTGTAGATATTTCCATATTTATAGAGATAGCGGTGTAGATATTTCCATCTTTCTACAGATGGCAGTGTAGATATTTCCATGTTTATACAGATGGCGGTGTAGATATTTCCATATTTATACAGATGTCTGTGTAGATATTTCCATCTGTATACAGATGGTATTGTAGGTATTTCCATGTTTATACAGATGGTGGTGAAGATATTTCCATGTTTATTCAGATGACTGTGTAGATATTTCCATGTTTTTACAGATGGCAGTGTGGATATTTCAATGTTTATAGAGATGGCGCTGTAGATATTTCCAAGTTTATACAGATAACGGTGGAGATATTTCCATGTTTATACAGAGAGGAGTCGAGATATTTCCATGTTTATACACATAGCGGTGTACATATTTCCATGATTATAGAGACAGCGGTGTAGGTATTTCCATGTTTATGCAGATAGCGGTGCACATATTTCCATGTTTACACAGATGCCTATGCAGATATTTCCATATTTACACAGAGGGCTGTGTAGATATTTCTATGTTTATACAGAAGACAGTGTAGATATTTAAATGTTCCTACACATGACTGTGTAGGTATTTCCATGTTTATACAGATGTCTTTGTAGATATTTCCATGTTAATAGAGATAGCGGTGTAGACATTTCCATGTTTATACAGATAGCGGTGTAGATATTTCCATGTTTATACAGATAGTGGTGTAGATATTTCCATGTTTATACAGACCGCGGTGTAGATATTTCCATGTTTATACAAATAGCGGTGCAGATATTTCCATGTTTGTACAGATGGCGGTGTTGATATTTCCATTTATACACAGATGACCGTGTAGATATTTCCATGTTTATACAGATGGCGGCGCAGATATTTCCATGGATATGTAGTTGGCGGTGTAGATATTTCCATGTTTATACAGATTGCGGTGTAGTTATTTCCATGTTTATATAGATAGCGGTGTAGTTATTTCCATGTATATACACATGGCTGTGTAGATATTTCCATGTTTATACAGATGGCGGTGTAGATATTTCCATGTTGTTACAGATAACTTTGTATTTCCATGTTTATACAGATGGCGGTGTAGATATTTCCATGTCTATAGAGATAGCAGTGGAGATAATTCCATGTTTATACAGATAGCGGTGTAGATATTTCCATGTTTATTCTGATCGTGGTGTAGATATTTACATGTTCATAGAGATAGCGGTGTTGATTTTTACATGTTTATAGAGACAGCGGTGTGGATATTTCCTTGCTTATACAGATAGGGGTGTAGATATTTCCATGTTTATAGAGATAGCGGTGAAGATATTTCCATGTTTATACAGATCACGGTGTAGATATTTCCTTGCTTGTACTAATAGCGGTGTAGTTATTTCCATGTTTATACAGATAGCGGTGTAGATATTTCCATGTATATACAGATGGCTTTGTAGATATTTCCATGTTTATACAGATGGCTGTGTAGATATTTCCATGTTTATACAGATGACTTTGTAGGTATTTGCATGTTTATACAGATGGCAGTGTAGTTATTTCCATGTTTATACAGATAGCGGTGCAGATATTTCCAGGTTTACACACATGCCTATGCAGATATTTCCATATTTATACAGAGGGCTGTGTAGATATTTCTATGGTTTCTACAGATGGCAGTGTAGATATATAAATGTTCCTACACATGACTGTGTAGGTATTTCCATGTTTATGCAGATGTCTTTGTAGATATTTCCATGTTTATAGAGATAGCGGTGCAGATTTTTCCATGTTTATACAGATAGCTGTGTATATATTTCCATGTTTATACAGATCATGGTGCAGATATTTCCATGTTTATACAGATACCGGTGTAGATATTTCCATGTTTATACAGACCGCAATGTAGATATTTCCATGTTTATGGAGATAGCAGTGTAGATATTTCCATGTTTGTACACAAGGCGGTGTTGATGTTTCCATCTATACACAGATTGCCGTGTAGGTATTTCCATGTGTATACAGATGGCATTGTAGATATTTCCATGTTTATACAGATGGTGGTGTAGATATTTCCATGTTTACACAGATGACTGTATAGGTATTTCCATGTTTATACAGATGGCGGTGTAGACATTTCCATCTTTATAGAGATAGCGGTGAAGGTATTTCCATATTTATACAGATAACGGTGTAGAAATTTCCATGTTTATACAGATAGCGGTGTAAATATTTCTATGTTTATACAGATCACGGTGTAGATATTTCCATGTTTATACAGATAGCGGTGCAGATATTTCCATGTTTGTACACATGGTGGTGATGATATTTCCATGTTTGTACACATGGTGGTGTTGATATTTCCATCTATACACAGATGACCGTTTCGATATTTCCATGTTTATACAGATGGCGGCGCAGATATTTCCATGGGTATGTAGATGGCGGTGTAGATATTTCCATGTTTATACAGATAGCGGTGTAGTTATTTCCATGTTTATATAGATAGCGGTGTAGATATTTCCATGTATATACTCATGGTTGTGTAGATATTTCCATGTTTATACAGATGGCGGTGTAGATATTTCCATGTTTATACAGATGGCGGTGAAGGTATTTCGATGTTTATAGAGATAGCAGTGGAGATATTTCCATGTTTATACAGATAGCGGTGTAGATATTTCCATGTTTATACTGATCGTGGTGTAGATATTTCCATGTTTATAGAGATGGCGTTGTAGATATTTCCATGTTCATAGAGATAGCGGTGTTGATTTTTCCATGTTTATAGAAATAGCGGTGTAGATATTTCCAGGTTTATACAGATAGGGGTGTAGATATTTCCATGTTTATACTTATCGTGGTGTAGATATTTCCATGTTTATACAGATCACGGTGTAGATATTTGCTTGTTTGTACAAATAGCGGTGTAGTTTTTTCCAAGTTTATACAGATAGCGGTGTAGATATTTCCATGTTTATACAGATCACGGTGTAGATATTTCTGTGTTTATACAGATAGCGGTGTAGATATTTCCATTTTTATACAGATAGCGGTGTAGATATTTCCATGTTTATACTGATCGTGGTGTAGATATTTCCATGTTTATAGAGATGGCGGTGTAGATATTTCCATGTTCATAGAGATAGCGGTGTTGATTTTTCCATGTTTATAGAGATAGCGGTGTAGATATTTCCATGTTTATACAGATAGGGGTGTAGATATTTCCATTTTTTTACAGATATCAGTGTAGATATTTCCATGTTTACACAGATTGCGGTGTAGATATTTCCATCTTTCTACAGATGGCATTGAAGATATTTCCATTTTTCTACAGATGGCGGTGTAGATATTTCCATGTTTATATAGATGGTGGTGTAGATATTACCATGTTTATACAGATAGCGGTGTAGATATTTCCATATTTATACAGATCGTGGTGAAGATATTTCCATTTTTATACAGATCACGGTGTTGATATTTCCATGTTTATGGAGATGGCAGTGTAGATATTTTCATGTTTATAGAGATGGCGGTGTAGATATTTCCATATTTATAGAGATAGCAGTGTAGATATTTCCATTTTCTACAGATGGTAGTGTAGATAATTCCATGTTTATACAGATGGCCGTGTAGATATTTCCATGTGTATACAGATGGTATTGTATGTATTTCCATGTTTATACAGATGGTAGTGTAGATATTTCCATGTTTATTCAGATGACTCTGTAGATATTTCCATGTTTTTACAGATGGCAGTGTAGATTTGTCAATGTTTATACAGATGGCGCTGTAGATATTTCCTTGTTTATACAGATAATGGTGGAGATATTTCCATGTTTATACTGAGAGCAGTGGAGATATTTCCATGTTTATACAAATAGCGGTGTACGTATTTCCATGTTAATAGAGACAGCGGTGTAGGTATTTCCATGTTTATATAGATAGCGGTGCAGATATTTCCAGGTTTACACACATGCCTATGCAGATATTTCCATATTTATACAGAGGGCTGTGTAGATATTTCTATTTTTCTACAGATGGCAGTGTAGATATTTAAATGTTCCTACACATGACTGTGTAGGTATTTCCATGTTTATGCAGATGTCTTTGTAGATATTTCCATGTTTATAGAGATAGCGGTGCAGATTTTTCCATGTTTATACAGATAGCTGTGTATATATTTCCATGTATATACAGATCATGGTGCAGATATTTCCATGTTGATACAGATACCGGTGTAGATATTTCCATGTTTATACAGACCGCAATGTAGATATTTCCATGTTTATAGAGATAGCAGTGTAGATATTTCCATGTTTGTACACATGGTGGTGTTGATGTTTCCATCTATACACAGATTGCCGTGTAGGTATTTCCATGTGTATACAGATGGAATTGTAGATATTTCCATGTTTATACAGATGGCGGTGTAGATATTTCCATTTTTATACAGATAGCGGTGTAGTTATTTCCATGTTTATATAGATAGCGGTGTAGATATTTCCATGTATATACACATGGTTGTGTAGATATTTCCATGTTTATACAGATGGTGGTGTAGATATTTCCATGTTTATACAGATAACTTTGTAAGTATTTCCATGTTTATACAGATGGCGGTGAAGATATTTCGATGTTTATAGAGATAGCATTGGAGATATTTCCATGTTTATACAGATAGCGGTGTAGATATTTCCTTGTTTATACTGATCGTGGTGTAGATATTTCCATGTTTACAGAGATGGCGTTGTAGATATTTCCATGTTCATAGAGATAGCGGTGTTGATTTTTCCATGTTTATAGAGATAGCGGTGTAGATATTTCCATGTTTATACAGATAGGGGTGTAGATATTTCCATGTTTATACTTATCGTGGTGTAGATATTTCCATGTTTATACAGATCACGGTGTAGGTATTTCCATGTTTGTACAGATGGCGGTGTTGATATTTCTATCTATACACAGATGACCGTTTCGATATTTCCATGTTTATACAGATGGCGGCGCAGAAATTTCCATGGATATGTAGATGGCAGTGTAGATATTTCCATGTTTATACAGATAGCGGTGTAGTTATTTCCATGCTTATAAAGATAGCAGTGTAGATATTTCCATGTATATACACATGGTTGTGTAGATATTTCCATGTTTATACAGATGGCGGTGTAGATATTTGGATGTTTATAGAGATAGCAGTGGAGGTATTTCCATGTTTATACAGATGGCGGTGTAGATATTTCCATGTTTATACAGATAGAATTGAAGATATTTCCATGTTTATACAGATAGCAGTGTAGATATTTCCGCTTACATAGAGATAGCGGTTTAGATATTTCATATTTATACAGATAGCGGTGTAGATATTTCCATGTTTATGCAGATTGCAGTGTAGATATTTCCATGTTTATACAGATGCCTATGCAGATATCTCCATATTTATACAGAGGGCTGTGTAGATATTTCTATGTGTATAGAGATGGCAGTGTAGATATTTCCATGTTCCTACACATGACTGTGTAGGTATTTCCATGTTTATACAGATGGCTTTGTTGATATTTCCATGTCTATAGAGACAGCGGTGCAGATATTTCCATGTTTATAGAGATAGCGGTGTATATATTTCCATGTTTATACAGATCGTGGTGTAGATATTTCCATGTTTATACAGATACCGGTGTAGATATTTCCATGTTTATGCAGACCGCCGTGTATATATTTCCATGTTTATAGAGATAGCAGTGTAGATATTTCCAAGTTTGTACTGATGGCGGTGTTGATGTTTCCATCTATACACAGATTTCCGTGTAGGTATTTCCATGTTTACACAGATGACTCTATAGGTATTTCCATGTTTATACAGATGGCGGGGTAGATATTTCCATGTTTATAGAGATAGCGGTGTAGATATTTCCATATTTATACAGATAACGGTGTAGAAGTTTCCATTTTTATATAGATAGCGGTGTAAATATTTCCATGTTTATGCAAGTCACTGTGTAGATATTTCGTTGTTTATACATATAGCAGTCTAGTTATTTCCATGTTTATACAGATAGTGGTGTAGTTATTTCCATGTATATACAGATGGCTGTGTAGATATTTCCATGTTTTTACAGATGGCTTTGAAGATATTTCCATGTTTATACAGATGACATTGTAGGTATTTCCATGTTTATACAGAAGGCGGTGTAGATATTTCCAAGTTTATAGAGATAGCTGTGTAGATATTTCCATGTTTATACACATCGCGGTGTAGATATTTCCATGTTTATACAGATAGCGGTGTAGATATTTCCATGTTTATACAGATAGCGGTGTAGTAATTTCCATGTTTATAGAGATAGCGGTGTAGTTATTTCCATGTTTATAGACATAGCGGTGTAGATATTTCCATGTTTATATAGATGGCGTTGTAGATAATTCTATGTTTATACCGATAGCGGTGTTGGTATTTCCACGTTTATACAGATAGCGATGTAGATATTTCCATGTTTTTACAGCTCGCGGTGCAGATATTTATATCTTTATACAGATGGCATTGTAGGTATTTCCTTATTCACACAGATGGCGGTGTAGATGTTTCCATGTTTATACAGATGGCGAAGTAATTAGTTCCATGTTTATAGAGATGGCAGTGTAGATATTTTCATGATTATAGATATGGCGGTGTAGATATTTCCATGTTTATAGAGATAGCAGTGTAGATATTGACATGTTTATACAGATGGCTGTGTTGATATTTCCATGTTTATACAGATAGCGGTGTAGATATTTCCATGTTTATACAGACAGCGGTGTAGATATTACCAAGTTTATACAGATAGCGGTGCAGTTATTTCCATGTTTGAACAGATTGCGTTGTTGATATTTCCATCTATACACAGATGACCGTGTAGATATTTCCATGTTTATAGAGATGGCGGCGCAGATATTTCCATGGAAATGTAGATGGTGGTGTAGATATTTCCATGTTTATACAGATACCGGTGTAGTTATTTCCATGTTTATATTGATAGTTGTGTCGATATTTCCATGTATATACACCTTGCTGTGTAGATATTTCCATGTTTATACAGATGGCGGTGTTGATATTTCCATGTTTATACAGATAACTTTGTAAGTATTTCCATGTTTATACAGATGGCGGTGTAGATATTTCGATGTTTATAGAGATAGCAGTGGAGATATTTCCATGTTTATACAGATAGCGGTGTAGATATTTCCATGTTTATACTGATCGTGGTGTAGATATTTCCATGTTTATAGAGATGGCGGTGTAGATATTTCCATGTTCATAGAGATAGCGGTGTTGATTTTTCCATGTTTATAGAGATAGCGGTGTGGATATTTCCATGTTTATACAGATAGGGGTGTAGATATTCCAATGTTTTTACAGATATCGGTGTAGATATTTCCATGTTTACACAGATTGCGGTGTAGACATTTCCATCTTTCTACAGATGGCATTGTAGATATTTCCATGTTTATAGAGATGGCGGTGTAGATATTTCCATGTTTATATAGATGGTGGTGTAGATATTACCATGTTTATACAGATAGCGATGTAGATATTTCCATGTTTATGCAGATCGTGGTGAAGATATTTCCATGTTTATACAGATCGCGGTGTAGATATTTCCATGTTTATACAGATCGCGGTGTAGATATTTCCATGTTTATACAGATAGCGGTGTAGATATTTCCATGTTTATACAGATAGCGGTTTAGGTATTTCCGTGTTTATAGACATAGCGGTGTAGATATTTCCCTGTTTATATAGATGGTGTTGTAGATATTTCCATGTTTATACCGATAGCGGTGTTGGTATTTCCACGTTTATACAGTTAGCGATGTAGATATTTCCATGTTTATACAGCTCACGGTGCAGATATTTATATCTTTATACAGATGGCATTGCAGATATTTCCTTATTCACACAGATAGCAGTGTAGATGTTTCCATGTTTATGTAGACGGCGGAGTAGTTAGTTTCATGTTTATGGAGATGGCAGTGTAGATATTTCCACGTTTATGGAGATAGCAGTGTAGATATTTACATGTTTATACAGATGGCTGTGTAGTTATTTCCATGTGTATACAGATGGCATTGTAGATATTTCCATGTTTATACAGATGACTGTATAGATATTTCCTTGTTTTTACAGATTTCAGTGCAGATATTTCCATGTTTATAGAGAGAGCGGTGTAGATATTTCCATGTTTGTACAGATGGCGGTGTTGATATTTCCATGTACACACAGATGGCCGTATAGATATTTCCATGTTTATACAGATGGCAGCGTAGATATTTCCAAGGACATGCAGATGGCAGTGTAGATATTTCCATGTTTATACAGATAGCGGTGTAGATATTTCCATGTTTACACAGATGGTGGTGTAGATATTTTCGTGTTTATACACATGGCGGAGTAGATACTTCCATTTTTATTGAGATGGCAGTGTAGATATTTTCATGTTTATAGAGATGGCGGTGTAGATATTTCCATATTTATAGAGATAGCGTTGTACATATTTCCATCTTTCTACAGAAGACCATGTAGATATTTCCATATTTATACAGATATCTGTGTAGATATTTCCATGTGTATACAGATGGTATTGTAGGTATTTCCATGTTTATACAGATGGTGGTGTAGATATTTCCATGTTTATTCAGATGACTGTGTAGATATTTCCATGTTTTTACAGAGGGCATTGTAGATATTTCAATGTTTATTGAGATGGCGCTGTAGATATTTCCATGTTTAAACAGATAACGGTGGATATATTTCCATGTTTATACACATACCGGTGTACATATTTCCATGTTTATACAGACAGCGGTGTAGGTATTTCCATGTTTATATGGATAGCGGGGCAGATATTTCCATGTTTACCCAGATGCCTATGCAGATATTTCCATATTTATACAGAGGGCTCTGTAGATATTTCTATGTTTATACAGATGGCAGTGTAGATATTTCCATGTTCCTACACATGACTGTGTAAGTAATTCTATGTTTATACAGATGGCTTGGAAGATATTTCCATGTTTATAGAGATAGCGGTGCAGATATTTCCAAGTTTATACAGATAGCGCTGTCTATATTTCCATGTTTATACAGATCGTGGTGTAGATATTTCCATGTTTATACAGATACCGGTGTAGATATTTCCATGTTTATACAGACCGCAGTGTAGATATTTCCATGTTTATACAGATAGCAGTGTAGATATTTTCATGTTTGTACAGATGGCGGTGTTGATGTTTCCATCTATACACAGATTGCCGTGTAGTTATTTCCATGTGTATACAGATGGCATTGTAGATATTTCCATGTTTATACAGATGGCGGTGTAGATATTTCCATGTTTACAGAGATAGCGGTGTATATATTTCCATATTTATACAGATAACGGTGCAGAAATTTCCATCTTTATACCGATAGCGTTGTAAATATTTCCATGTTTATACAGATCACGGTGTAGATATTTCCATGTTTATAGAGATAGCCGTGTAGATATTTCCACGTTTATACAGATAGTGGTGTAGATATTTCCATGTTTGTACAGACCGCGGTGTAGATATTTCCATGGTTATACAGATAGCGGTGCATATATTTCCATGTTTGTACAGATGGCGGTGTGGATATTTCAATGTTTATAGAGATGGCGCTGTAGATATTTCCAAGTTTATACAGATAATGGTGGAGATATTTCCATGTTTATACAGAGAGGAGTCGAGATATTTCCATGTTTATACACATAGCGGTGTACATATTTCCATGATTATAGAGACAGCGGTGTAGGTATTTCCATGTTTATGCAGATAGCGGTGCAGATATTTCCATGTTTACACAGATGCCTATGCAGATATTTCCATATTTACACAGAGGGCTGTGTAGATATTTCTATGTTTATACAGAAGACAGTGTAGATATTTAAATGTTCCTACACATGACTGTGTAGGTATTTCCATGTTTATACAGATGTCTTTGTAGATATTTCCATGTTAATAGAGATAGCGGTGTAGACATTTCCATGTTTATACAGATAGCGGTGTAGATATTTCCATGTTTATACAGATAGTGGTGTAGATATTTCCATGTTTATACAGACCGCGGTGTAGATATTTCCATGTTTATACAAATAGCGGTGCAGATATTTCCATGTTTGTACAGATGGCGGTGTTGATATTTCCATTTATACACAGATGACCGTGTAGATATTTCCATGTTTATACAGATGGCGGCGCAGATATTTCCATGGATATGTAGATGGCGGTGTAGATATTTCCATGTTTATACAGATTGCGGTGTAGTTATTTCCATGTTTATATAGAGAGCGGTGTGGATATTTCCATGTATGTACACATGGCTGTGTAGATATTTCCATGTTTATACAGATGGCGGTGTAGATATTTCCATGTTTATACAGATAACTTTGTAAGTATTTCCATGTTTATACAGATGGCAGTGTGGATATTTCGATGTTTATAGAGATAGCAGTGGAGATATTTCCATGTTTATACAAATAGCGGTGTAGTTATTTCCATGATTATATAGATAGCGGTGTAGATATTTCCATGTATATACACATGGCTGTGTAGATATTTCCATGTTTATACAGATGGCGGTGTAGATATTTCCATGTTTATACAGATAACTTTGTAAGTATTTCCATGTTTATAAAGATGGCAGTGTAGATATTTCCATGTTTATAGAGATAGCAGTGGAGATATTTCCATGTTTATACAGATAGCGGTGTAGACATTTCCATGTTTATACTGATCACGGTGTAGATATTTCCATGTTTATAGAGATGGCGGTGTAGATATTTCCATGTTCATAGAGATAGCGGTGTTGATTTTTCCATGTTTATAGAGATATCTGTGTGGATATTTCCATGTTTATACAGATAGGGGTGTAGATATTTCCATGTTTATAGAGATGGCGGTGTAAATATTTCCATGTTTATACAGATCATGGTGTAGATATTTCCATGTTTATACAGATCGCGGTGTAGATATTTCCATATTTATACAGATCATGGTGTAGAAATTTCCATGTTTATACAGATCGTGGTGCTGATATTCCCATGTTTATAGGGATAGCGGTGCAAATATTTCCACATTTATAGAGATAGCGGTGTAGTTATTAGCATGTTTATACAGATAGCGGTGTAGATATCTCCAAGTATAAACAGATGTCTGTGTATATATTTCCATGTTTAAACAGATGGCGGTATAGATATTTCCTTGTTTATACAAATAGCGGTGTAGTTATTTCCATGTTTATACAGATAGCGGTGTAGATATTTCCATGTATATACAGATGGCTGTGTAGATATTTCCATGTTTATACAGATGGCTGTGTAGATATTTCCATGTTTATACAGATGACTTTGTAGGTATTTCCATGTTTATACAGATCACGGTGTAGGTATTTCCATGTTTATAGAGATAGCTGTGTAGATATTTCCATGTTTATACAGATAGCGGTGTAGATATTTCCATGTTTATACAGATCACAGTGTAGATATTTCCATATTTATACAGACAGCAGTGGAGATATTTCCATGTTTATAAACATAGCGGTGTACATATTTCCATGTTTATAGAGACAGCGGTGTAGGTATTTCCACGTTTATACAGATAGCGGTGCAGATATTTCCACCTTTATACAGATGCCTATGCAGATATTTCCATATTTATACAGAGGGCTCTGTAGATATTTCCATGTTTATACAGATGGCAGTGTAGATTTTTCCATGTTCCTACACATGACTGTGCCAGGTATTTTCATGTTTATGCAGATGGCTTTGTAGATATTTCCATGTTTATAGAGATAGCGGTGTAGATATTGCGATGTTTATAGAGATAGCGATGTAAATATTTCCATGTTTATACAGATCGTGGTGTAGATATTTCCATGTTTATACAGATACCGGTGTAGAAATTTCCATGTTTATACAGACCGCAGTGTAGATATTTCCATGTTTATACAGATAGCGATGTAGATATTTCCATGTTTGTACAGATGGCGGTTTTGATGTTTCCATCTATACACAGATTGCCGTGTAAGTATTTCCATGTGTATACAGATGGCATTGTAGATATTTCCGTGTTTATACAGATGGTGATGTAGATATTTCCATGTTTATACATATGACTGTACAGGTATATCCATGTTTTTCCAGATGGCATTGTAGATATTCCCATGTATACAGAGATAGCAGTATAGATATTTCCATTTTTATACAGATGGCGGGGTAGATATTTCCATGTTTATAGAGATAGCGGTGTAGATATTTCCATATTTATACAGATAACGGTGTAGATATTTCCATGTTTATACAGATAGCGGTGTAAATATTTCCATGTTTATACAGATCACGGTGTAGTTATTTCCATGTTTATAGAGATAGCAGTGTAGATATTTCCATGTTTATACAGATAGCGGTTTAGATATTTTCATGTTTATACAGACCGCGGTGAAGATATTTCCATGTTTATACAGATAGCGGTGCAGATATTTCCGTGTTTGTAAAGATGGCGGTGTTGATATTTCCATCTATACACAGATGACCGTGTAGATATTTCCATGTTTATACAGATGGCGGCGAAGATATTTCCATGTTTGTAAAGATGGCGGTGTTGATATTTCCATCTATACACAGATGACCGTGTAGATATTTCCATGTTTATAGAGATGGCGGTGTAGATATTTCCATGTTTATACAGATGACTTTGTAGGTATTTCCATGTTTCATCAGATGGCGGTGTAGATATTTCCATGTTTATAGAGATAGCTGTGTAGATATTTCCATGTTTATACAGATAGCGGTGTAGATATTTCCATGTTTATACAGACCGCGGTGTAGACATTTCCATCTTTATGCAGATCGCGGTGTAGATATTTCCACGTTTATACTGATCGCGGTGTAGATATTTCCATGTTTATAGAGATGGCGGTGTAGATATTTCCATGTTCATAGAGATAGCGGTGTTGATTTTTCCATGTTTATAGAGATAGCGGTGTGGATATTTCCATGTTTATACAGATAGGGGTGTAGATATTTCCATGTTTATAGAGATGGCAGTGGAGATATTTCCATGTTTATACAGATCACGGTGAAGATATTTCCATGTTTATACAGATCGTGGTGTAGATATTTCCATGTTTATACAGATCATGGTGTAGATATTTCCATGTTTTTACAGATCGCGGTTTTGATATTACCATGTTTATAGGGATAGCGGTGCAAATATTTCCACATTTATAAAGATAGCGGTGTAGTTATTAGCATGTTTATACAGATAGTGGTGTAGATATTTCCATGTATAAACAGATGTCTGTGTATATATTTCCATGTTTAAACAGCTGGCGGTGTAGATATTTCCTTGTTTATACAAATAGCGGAGTAGTTGTTTCCATGTTTATACAGATCACGGTTTAGATATTTCCTTGTTTATACAAATAGCGGTGAAGTTATTTCAATGTGTATACAGATAACGTTGTAGAGATTTCCTTGTTTATGCAAATAGCGGTGTACATATTTCCATGTTTATACAGATCAGGGTGTAGATATTTCCTTGTTTATACAAATAGCGATGTAGTTATTTCCATGTTTATACAGATAGCGGAGTAGATATTGCCATGTATATGCAGATGGCTGTGTAGATATTTCCATGTTTATATAGATGGTTGTGTAGATATTTCCATGTTTATACAGATGACTTTGTAGGTAGTTCCATGTTTATAGAGATGGCGGTGTAGATATTTCCATGTTTATAGACATAGCAGTGTAGATATTTCCATGTTTATACAGATAGCGGTGTAGATATTTCCATGTTTATACAGATCACGGTGTAGATTTTTCCATGTTTATGCAGATCGCGGTGTAGATATTTCCATGTTTATACAGATAGCGGTATAGATATTTCCATGTTTTTACAGATATTGGTGTAGATATTTACATGTTTATAGAGATAGCGGTGTAGATATTTTCATGTTTATACAAATTGCGGTGGAGATATGTCCATGTTTATACGGATACCAATGGAGATATTTCCATGTTAATACACATAGCGGTGTGGATATTTCCATGTTTATACAGATAGCGGTGTAGATATTTCCATGTTTATACAGATAGCGGTGTAGATATTTCCATGTTTATTGAGATAGCGGTGTAAATATTTCCATATTTCTACAGATAGTGGTGTAGATATTTCCATGTTTTTAAAGATAGCGGTGTAGATATTTCCATCTTTATTCAGAGAGTGCTGTACATATTTCCATGTTTATACAGATCACTGTGTAGATATTTCCATGTTTATACAGATAACGTTGTAGATATTTCCATCTTTATACAAACGGTGCTGTAGATATTTCCATGTTCCTACACATGACAGTGTAGTTATTTCCATGTTTATACAGATCGCGGTGTAGATATTTCCATATTTATAGAGATAGCAGTGTAGATATTTCCAGGTTTATACAGATAGCGGTGTAAATATATCCATGTTTATACAGATCGTGGTGTAGATATTTCCATGTTTATACAGATAACGGTGTAGATATTTCCATGTTTATACTGATCGCGGTGTAGATTTTTCCATGTTTATAGTGATGGCAGTGTAGGTATTTCCGTGTTCATAGTGATAGAGGTGTTGATTTTTCCATGTTTATAGAGATAGCGGTGTGGATAATTCCATGTTTATACAGATATGGGTGCACATATTTCCATGTTTATAGAGATGGCGGTGTAGATATTTCCAGGTTTATACAGATCACGGTGTAGATGTTTCCATCTCTATACAGATCATGGTGTAGATATTTCCATGTTTATACAGATTGCGGTGTTGATATTACCATGTTTATAGGGATAGCGGTGCAAATATTTCCACATTTATACAGATAGCGGTGTAGTTATTCGCATGTTTATACAGATATCGGTGTAGATATTTCCATGTATAAACAGATGTCTGTGTATATATTTCCATGTTTAAACAGATGGCGGTGTAAATATTTCCATCTTTATTCAGAGAGTGCTGTACATATTTCCATGTTTATACAGATGACTTTGTAGGTAGTTCCATGTTTATAGAGATGGCGGTGTAGATATTTCCATGTTTATAGACATAGCAGTATAGATATTTCCATGTTTATACAGATAGCGGTGTAGATATTTCCATGTTTATACAGATCACGGTGTAGATTTTTCCATGTTTATGCAGATCGCGGTGTAGATATTTCCATGTTTATACAGATAGCGGTATAGATATTTCCATGTTTTTACAGATATTGGTGTAGATATTTACATGTTTATAGAGATAGCGGTGTAGATATTTTCATGTTTATACAAATTGCGGTGGAGATATGTCCATATTTATACGGATACCAATGGAGATATTTCCATGTTAATACACATAGCGGTGTGGATATTTCCATGTTTATACAGATAGCGGTGTAGATATTTCCATGTTTATACAGATAGCGGTGTAGATATTTCCATGTTTATTGAGATAGCGGTGTAAATATTTCCATATTTCTACAGATAGTGGTGTAGATATTTCCATGTTTTTACAGATAGCGGTGTAGATATTTCCATCTTTATTCAGAGAGTGCTGTACATATTTCCATGTTTATACAGATCACTGTGTAGATATTTCCATGTTTATACAGATAACGTTGTAGATATTTCCATCTTTATACAAACGGTGCTGTAGATATTTCCATGTTCCTACACATGACAGTGTAGTTATTTCCATGTTTATACAGATCGCGGTGTAGATATTTCCATATTTATAGAGATAGCAGTGTAGATATTTCCAGGTTTATACAGATAGAGGTGTAAATATATCCATGTTTATACAGATCGTGGTGTAGATATTTCCATGTTTATACAGAAAGCGGTGTAGATATTTCCATGTTTATACTGATCGCGGTGTAGATTTTTCCATGTTTATAGTGATGGCAGTGTAGGTATTTCCGTGTTCATAGTGATAGAGGTGTTGATTTTTCCATGTTTATAGAGATAGCGGTGTGGATATTTCCATGTTTATACAGATATGGGTGCACATATTATCATGTTTATAGAGATGGCGGTGTAGATATTTCCATGTTTATACAGATCACGGTGTAGATGTTTCCATGTCTATACAGATCATGGTGTAGATATTTCCATGTTTATACAGATCGCGGTGTTGATATTACCATGTTTATAGGGATAGCGGTGCAAATATTTCCACATTTATACTGATAGCGGTGTAGTTATTCGCATGTTTATACAGATATCGGTGTAGATATTTCCATGTATAAACAGATGTCTGTGTATATATTTCCATGTTTAAACAGATGGCGGTGTAGATATTTCCATCTTTATTCAGAGAGTGCTGTACATATTTCCATGTTTATACAGATCACTGTGTAGATATTTCCATGTTTATACAGATAACGTTGTTGATATTTCCATCTTTATACAAACGGTGCTGTAAATATTTCCATACTCCTACACATGACAGTGTAGTTATTTCCATGTTTATACAGATGGCGGTGTAGATATTTCCATATTTATAGAGATAGCAGTGTAGATATTTCCAGGTTTATACAGATAGCGGTGTAAATATATCCATGTTTATACAGATCGTGGTGTAGATATTTCCATGTTTATACAGATAACGGTGTAGATATTTCCATGTTTATACTGATCGCGGTGTAGATTTTTCCATGTTTATAGTGATGGCAGTGTAGGTATTTCCGTGTTCATAGTGATAGAGGTGTTGATTTTTCCATGTTTATAGAGATAGCGGTGTGGATAATTCCATGTTTATACAGATATGGGTGCACATATTTCCATGTTTATAGAGATGGCGGTGTAGATATTTCCAGGTTTATACAGATCACGGTGTAGATGTTTCCATCTCTATACAGATCATGGTGTAGATATTTCCATGTTTATACAGATCGCGGTGTTGATATTACCATGTTTATAGGGATAGCGGTGCAAATATTTCCACATTTATACAGATAGCGGTGTAGTTATTCGCATGTTTATACAGATATCGGTGTAGATATTTCCATGTATAAACAGATGTCTGTGTATATATTTCCATGTTTAAACAGATGGCGGTGTAAATATTTCCATCTTTATTCAGAGAGTGCTGTACATATTTCCATGTTTATACAGATGACTTTGTAGGTAGTTCCATGTTTATAGAGATGGCGGTGTAGATATTTCCATGTTTATAGACATAGCAGTATAGATATTTCCATGTTTATACAGATAGCGGTGTAGATATTTCCATGTTTATACAGATCACGGTGTAGATTTTTCCATGTTTATGCAGATCGCGGTGTAGATATTTCCATGTTTATACAGATAGCGGTATAGATATTTCCATGTTTTTACAGATATTGGTGTAGATATTTACATGTTTATAGAGATAGCGGTGTAGATATTTTCATGTTTATACAAATTGCGGTGGAGATATGTCCATATTTATACGGATACCAATGGAGATATTTCCATGTTAATACACATAGCGGTGTGGATATTTCCATGTTTATACAGATAGCGGTGTAGATATTTCCATGTTTATACAGATAGCGGTGTAGATATTTCCATGTTTATTGAGATAGCGGTGTAAATATTTCCATATTTCTACAGATAGTGGTGTAGATATTTCCATGTTTTTACAGATAGCGGTGTAGATATTTCCATCTTTATTCAGAGAGTGCTGTACATATTTCCATGTTTATACAGATCACTGTGTAGATATTTCCATGTTTATACAGATAACGTTGTAGATATTTCCATCTTTATACAAACGGTGCTGTAGATATTTCCATGTTCCTACACATGACAGTGTAGTTATTTCCATGTTTATACAGATCGCGGTGTAGATATTTCCATATTTATAGAGATAGCAGTGTAGATATTTCCAGGTTTATACAGATAGAGGTGTAAATATATCCATGTTTATACAGATCGTGGTGTAGATATTTCCATGTTTATACAGAAAGCGGTGTAGATATTTCCATGTTTATACTGATCGCGGTGTAGATATTTCCATGTTTATAGTGATGGCAGTGTAGGTATTTCCGTGTTCATAGTGATAGAGGTGTTGATTTTTCCATGTTTATAGAGATAGCGGTGTGGATATTTCCATGTTTATACAGATATGGGTGCACATATTTCCATGTTTATAGAGATGGCGGTGTAGATATTTCCATGTTTATACAGATCACGGTGTAGATGTTTCCATGTCTATACAGATCATGGTGTAGATATTTCCATGTTTATACAGATCGCGGTGTTGATATTACCATGTTTATAGGGATAGCGGTGCAAATATTTCCACATTTATACTGATAGCGGTGTAGTTATTCGCATGTTTATACAGATATCGGTGTAGATATTTCCATGTATAAACAGATGTCTGTGTATATATTTCCATGTTTAAACAGATGGCGGTGTAGATATTTCCATCTTTATTCAGAGAGTGCTGTACATATTTCCATGTTTATACAGATCACTGTGTAGATATTTCCATGTTTATACAGATAACGTTGTTGATATTTCCATCTTTATACAAACGGTGCTGTAAATATTTCCATACTCCTACACATGACAGTGTAGTTATTTCCATGTTTATACAGATGGCGGTGTAGATATTTCCATATTTATAGAGATAGCAGTGTAGATATTTCCAGGTTTATACAGATAGCGGTGTAAATATATCCATGTTTATACAGATCGTGGTGTAGATATTTCTATGTTTATACAGATACCGGTGTAGTTACTTACATGTTTATACTGATCGCGGTGTAGATATTTCCATGTTTATAGAGATGGCGGTGTAGATATTTTCATGTTCATAGTGATAGAGGTGTTGATTTTTCCATGTTTATAGAGATATCGGTGTGGATATTTCCATGTTTATACAGATAGGGGTGTACATATTTCCATGTTTATAGAGATGGCGGTGTAGATATATCCATGTTTATACAGATCACGGTGTAGATGTTTCCATGTTTATACAGATCATGGTGTAGATATTTCCATGTTTATACAGATCGCGGTGTTGATATTACCATGTTTATAGGGATAGCGGTGCAAATATTTCCTCATTTATACAGATAGCGGTGTAGTTATTCGCATGTTTATACAGATAGCGGTGTAGATATTTCCATGTATAAACAGATGTCTGTGTATATATTTCCATGTTTAAACAGATGGCAGTGTAGATATTTCCTTGTTTATACAAATAGCGGTGTAGTTATTTCCATGTTTATACAGATAGCGGTGTAGATATTTCCATGCATATACAGATGGCTGTGTAGATATTTCCATGTTTATACAGATGGCTGTGTAGATATTTCCATGTTTATCGAGATGGCGGTGTAGATATTTCCATGTTTATAGAGATAGCGATGGAGATATTTCCGTGATTATAGAGATAGCGGTGTAAATATTTCCATGTTTATACAGATCGTGGTGTAGATATTTGCATGTTTATACAGATACCGGTGTAGATACTTGCATGTTTATACAGACCGCAGTGTAAGTATTTCCTTGTTTATAGAGATAGCGGTGTAGATATTTCCATGTTTGTACAGATGGCGGTGTTTATGTTTCCATCTATACACAGATTGCCGTGTAGGTATTTCCATGTGTATACAGATGGCATTGTAGATATTTCCATGTTTATACAGATGGTGGTGTAGATATTTCCATGTTTATACAGATGACTGTATAGGTATTTCCATGTTTTTACAGATGGCATTGTAGATATTTCCATGTTTATAGAGATAGCAGTGGAGATATTTCCATGTTTATACAGATAGCGGTGTAGATATTTTCATGTTTATACAGATCATGGTGTAGATAATTCCATGTTTATACAGATCGCGATGTTGGTATTACCATGTTTATAGGGATAGCGGTGCAAATATTTCCACATTTATACAGATAGCGGTGCAGTTATTAGCATGTTTATACAGATATCGGTGTAGATATTTCCATGTATAAACAGATGTCTGTGTATATATTTCCATGTTTAAACAGATGGCGGTGTAGATATTTCCTTGTTTATACAAATAGCGGTGTTGATATTTCCATGTTTATACAGCTCGCGGTATAGATATTTCCATCTTTATACACATGGCAGTGTAGACATTTCCATGTTTATACAGATAGCGGTGTAGATATTTCCATGTCTATAGAGATAGCGGTGTAGTTATTTCCATATTTATACAGATTGCGGTGTAGATATTTCCATCTTTATACAGATGGCAGTGTAGATATTTCCATGTTTATACAGATGGCAGTGAAGATATTTCCATATTTATACAGATAGTGCTGTAGATATTTCCATGTTTATACAGATGGCGGTGTAGATACATCCATGTTTCTGAAGATGGCGATGTATATATTTTCATGTTTATAGAGATGGACATGTAGATATTTCCATGTATATAGAGATAGCAGTGTAGATATTTTCATGTTTATAGAGAAAGTGGTGTTAGTATTTCCATGTTTATACAGATGGCAGTGTAGATATTTCCATGTTTATACAGATATCGGTGTAGATATTTCCATGTTTACAGATATAACGGTGTAGGCATTTCTATCGTTGCACAGATTGCGGTGTAGGTATTGCCAAATTTACAGAGATAGCGGTGTAGATATTTCCAAGTTTACACAGATAGCTGTGTAGATATTTCCATGTTTACAGAGATAGCACTGTAGATATTTCCATGTTTATACAGATTGCGGTGTCGTTATTTCCATGTTGATACAGATAGCGGTGTAGATATTTCCATGTTTATACAAGTAGCGATGTAGAAATTCCCATGTTTATACAGATCGCTTTGTAGACATTTCCATCTTTCTACAGATGTCAGTGTAGATATTTCCAAGTTTATACAGATGGCAGTGTAGATATTTCCATGTTTATACAGATGTCTGTGTAGATATTTCCATGTATATGCAGATGGCGGTGTAGATATTTGGATGTTTATAGAGATAGCAGTGGAGGTATTTCCATGTTTATACAGATGGCGGTGTAGATATTTCCATGTTTATACAGATAGAATTGAAGATATTTCCATGTTTATACAGATAGCAGTGTAGATATTTCCACTTACATAGAGATAGCGGTTTAGATATTTCATATTTATACAGATAGCGGTGTAGATATTTCCATGTTTATACAGATTGCAGTGTAGATATTTCATTGTTTATACAGATGCCTATGCAGATATCTCCATATTTATACAGAGGGCTTTGTAGATATTTCTATGTGTATACAGATGGCAGTGTAGATATTTCCATGTTCCTACACATGACTGTGTAGGTATTTCCATGTTTATACAGATGGCTTTGTTGATATTTCCATGTCTATAGAGATAGCGGTGCAGATATTTCCATGTTTATAGAGATAGCGGTGTATATATTTCCATGTTTATACAGATCGTGGTGTAGATATTTCCATGTTTATACAGATACCGGTGTAGATATTTCCATGTTTATGCAGACCGCCGTGTATATATTTCCATGTTTATAGAGATAGCAGTGTAGATATTTCCAAGTTTGTACTGATGGCGGTGTTGATGTTTCCATCTATACACAGATTTCCGTGTAGGTATTTCCATGTGTATACAGATGGCATTGTAGATATTTCCATGTTTATACAGATGGTGGTGTAGATATTTCCATGTTTACACAGATGACTCTATAGGTATTTCCATGTTTATACAGATGGCGGTGTAGATATTTCCATGTTTATAGAGATAGCGGTGTGGATATTTCCATATTTATACAGATAACGGTGTAGAAATTTCCATGTTTATATAGATAGCGGTGTAAATATTTCCATGTTTATGCAAGTCACGGTGTAGATATTTCGTTGTTTATACATATAGCGGTCTAGTTATTTCCATGTTTATACAGATAGTGGTGTAGATATTTCCATGTATATACAGATGGCTGTGTAGATATTTCCATGTTTTTACAGATGGCTTTGAAGATATTTCCATGTTTATACAGATGACATTGTAGGTATTTCCATGTTTATACAGAAGGCGGTGTAGATATTTCCATGTTTATAGAGATAGCTGTGTAGATATTTCCATGTTTATACAGATCGTGGTGTAGATATTTCCATGTTTATACAGAGAGCGGTGCAGATATTTCCATGTTTATACAGATAGCGGTGTAGTAATTTCCATGTTTATAGAGATAGCGGTGTAGTTATTTCCATGTTTATAGACATAGCGGTGTAGATATTTCCATGTTTATATAGATGGCGTTGTAGATAATTCTATGTTTATACCGATAGCGGTGTTGGAATTTCCACGTTTATACAGATAGCGATGTAGATATTTCCATTTTTTTACAGCTCGCGGTGCAGATATTTATATCTTTATACAGATGGCATTGTAGGTATTTCCTTATTCACACAGATGGCGGTGTAGATGTTTCCATGTTTATACAGATGGCGATGTAATTAGTTCCATGTTTATGGAGATGGCAGTGTAGATATTTTCATGATTATAGATATGGCGGTGTAGATATTTCCATGTTTATAGAGATAGCATTGTAGATATTGACATGTATATACAGATGGCTGTGTAGATATTTCCATGTTTATACAGATAGCGGTGTAGATATTTCCATGTTTATACAGACCGCGGTGTAGATATTACCAAGTTTATACAGATAGCGGTGCAGTTATTTCCATGTTTGAACAGATTGCGTTGTTGATATTTCCATCTATACACAGATGACCGTGTAGATATTTCCATGTTTATAGAGATGGCGGCGCAGATATTTCCATGGAAATGTAGATGGTGGTGTAGATATTTCCATGTTTATACAGATACCGGTGTAGTTATTTCCATGTTTATATTGATAGTTGTGTCGATATTTCCATGTATATACACCTGGCTGTGTAGATATTTCCATGTATATACAGATGGCGGTGTTGATATTTCCATGTTTATACAGATAACTTTGTAAGTATTTCCATGTTTATACAGATGGCGGTGTAGATATTTCGATGTTTATAGAGATAGCAGTGGAGATATTTCCATGTTTATACAGATAGCGGTGTAGATATTTCCATGTTTATACTGATCGTGGTGTAGATATTTCCATGTTTATAGAGATGGCGGTGTAGATATTTCCATGTTCATAGAGATAGCGGTGTTGATTTTTCCATGTTTATAGAGATAGCGGTGTGGATATTTCCATGTTTATACAGATAGGGGTGTAGATATTCCAATGTTTTTACAGATATCGGTGTAGATATTTCCATGTTTACACAGATTGCGGTGTAGACATTTCCATCTTTCTACAGATGGCATTGTAGATATTTCCATGTTTATACAGATGGTGGTGTAGATATTTCCATGTTTATATAGATGGTGGTGTAGATATTACCATGTTTATACAGATAGCGATGTAGATATTTCCATGTTTATACAGATCGTGGTGAAGATATTTCCATGTTTATACAGATCGCGGTGTAGATATTTCCATGTTTATACAGATCGCGGTGTAGATATTTCCATGTTTATACAGATAGCGGTGTAGATATTTCCATGTTTATACAGATAGCGGTGTAGGTATTTCCGTGTTTATAGACATAGCAGTGTAGATATTTCCCTGTTTATATAGATGGTGTTGTAGATATTTCCATGTTTATACCGATAGTGGTGTTGGTATTTCCACGTTTATACAGTTAGCGATGTAGATATTTCCATGTTTATACAGCTCACGGTGCAGATATTTATATCTTTATACAGATGGCATTGCAGATATTTCCTTATCCACACAGATAGCGGTGTAGATGTTTCCTTGTTTATGTAGACGGCGGAGTAGTTAGTTTCATGTTTATGGAGATGGCAGTGTAGATATTTCCACGTTTATGGAGATAGCAGTGTAGATATTTACATGTTTATACAGATGGCTGTGTAGTTATTTCCATGTGTATACAGATGGCATTGTAGATATTTCCATGTTTATACAGATGACTGTATAGATATTTCCTTGTTTTTACAGATTTCAGTGCAGATATTTCCATGTTTATAGAGAGAGCGGTGTAGATATTTCCATGTTTGTACAGATGGCGGTGTTGATATTTCCATGTACACACAGATGGCCGTATAGATATTTCCATGTTTATACAGATGGCAGCGTAGATATTTCCAAGGACATGCAGATGGCGGTGTAGATATTTCCATGTTTATACAGATAGCGGTGTAGATATTTCCATGTTAACACAGATGGTGGTGTAGATATTTCCGTGTTTATACACATGGCGGAGTAGATACTTCCATTTTTATGGAGATGGCAGTGTAGATATTTTTATGTTTATAGAGATGGCGGTGTAGATATTTCCATATTTATTGAGATAGCGGTGTACATATTTCCATCTTTCTACAGAAGACCGTGTAGATATTTCCATATTTATACAGATATCTGTGTAGATATTTCCATGTGTATACAGATGGTATTGTAGGTATTTCCATGTTTATACAGATGGTGGTGTAGATATTTCCATGTTTATTCAGATGACTGTGTAGATATTTCCATGTTTTTACAGAGGGCATTGTAGATATTTCAATGTTTATTGAGATGGCGCTGTAGATATTTCCATGTTTAAACAGATAACGGTGGATATATTTCCATGTTTATACACATACCGGTGTACATATTTCCATGTTTATACAGATAGCGGTGCAGATATTTCCATGTTTACCCAGATGCCTATGCAGATATTTCCATATTTATACAGAGGGCTCTGTAGATATTTCTATGTTTATACAGATGGCAGTGTAGATATTTCCATGTTCCTACACATGACTGTGTAAGTAATTCTATATTTATACAGATGGCTTGGTAGATATTTCCATGTTTATAGAGATAGCGGTGCAGATATTTCCATGTTTATACAGATAGCGCTGTATATATTTCCATGTTTATACAGATCGTGGTGTAGATATTTCCATGTTTATACAGATACCGGTGTAGATATTTCCATGTTTATACAGACCGCAGTGTAGATATTTCCATGTTTATAGAGATAGCAGTGTAGATATTTTCATGTTTGTACAGATGGCTGTGTTGATGTTTCCATCTATACACATATTGCCGTGTAGTTATTTCCATGTGTATACAGATGGCATTGTAGATATTTCCATGTTTATACAGATGGCGGTGTAGATATTTCCATGTTTATAGAGATAGCGGTGTATATATTTCCATATTTATACAGATAACGGTGCAGAAATTTCCATCTTTATACAGATAGCGTTGTAAATATTTCCATGTTTATACAGATCACGGTGTAGATATTTCCATGTTTATAGAGATAGCCGTGTAGATATTTCCACGTTTATACAGATAGTGGTGTAGATATTTCCATGTTTGTACAGACCGCGGTGTAGATATTTCCATGGTTATACAGATAGCGGTGCATATATTTCCATGTTTGTACAGATGGCGGTGTGGATATTTCAATGTTTATAGAGATGGCGCTGTAGATATTTCCAAGTTTATACAGATAACGGTGGAGATATTTCCATGTTTATACAGAGAGGAGTCGAGATATTTCCATGTTTATACACATAGCGGTGTACATATTTCCATGATTATAGAGACAGCGGTGTAGGTATTTCCATGTTTATGCAGATAGCGGTGCAGATATTTCCATGTTTACACAGATGCCTATGCAGATATTTCCATATTTACACAGAGGGCTGTGTAGATATTTCTATGTTTATACAGAAGACAGTGTAGATATTTAAATGTTCCTACACATGACTGTGTAGGTATTTCCATGTTTATACAGATGTCTTTGTAGATATTTCCATGTTAATAGAGATAGCGGTGTACACATTTCCATGTTTATACAGATAGCGGTGTAGATATTTCCATGTTTATACAGATAGTGGTGTAGATATTTCCATGTTTATACAGACCGCGGTGTAGATATTTCCATGTTTATACAAATAGCAGTGCAGATATTTCCATGTTTGTACAGATGGCGGTGTTGATATTTCCATTTATACACAGATGACCGTGTAGATATTTCCATGTTTATACAGATGGCGGCGCAGATATTTCCATGGATATGTAGATGGCGGTGTAGATATTTCCATGTTTATACAGATTGCGGTGTAGTTATTTCCATGTTTATATAGATAGCGGTGTAGTTATTTCCATGTATATACACATGGCTGTGTAGATATTTCCATGTTTATACAGATGGCGGTGTAGATATTTCCATGTTTATACAGATAACTTTGTATTTCCATGTTTATACAGATGGCGGTGTAGATATTTCCATGTCTATAGAGATAGCAGTGGAGATAATTCCATGTTTATACAGATAGCGGTGTAGATATTTCCATGTTTATTCTGATCGTGGTGTAGATATTTCCATGTTTATAGAGATGGCGGTGTAGATATTTACATGTTCATAGAGATAGCGGTGTTGATTTTTCCATGTTTATAGAGACAGCGGTGTGGATATTTCCTTGCTTATACAGATAGGGGTGTAGATATTTCCATGTTTATAGAGATAGCGGTGAGGATATTTCCATGTTTATACAGATCACGGTGTAGATATTTCCTTGCTTGTACTAATAGCGGTGTAGTTATTTCCATGTTTATACAGATAGCGGTGTAGATATTTCCATGTATATACAGATGGCTGTGTAGATATTTCCATGTTTATACAGATGGCTGCGTAGATATTTCCATGTTTATACAGATGACTTTGTAGGTATTTGCATGTTTATACAGATGGCGGTGTAGGTTTTCCATGTTTATAGTGATAGCTGTGTAGATATTTCCATGTTTATACAGATAGCGGTGTTGATATTTCCATGTTTATGAAGATCGCGGTGTAGATATTTCCATGTTTATACAGATCGCGGTGCAGATATTTATATCTTTATACAGATGGCATTGTAGATATTTCCTTATTCACACAGATGGCGGTGTAGATGTTTCCATGTTTATACAGATGGCAGAGTAGTTAGTTCCATGTTTATGGAGATGGCAGTGTAGATACTTTCATGTTTACAGAGATGGCGGTGTAGATATTTCCATGTTTATAGAGATAGCAGTGTAGATATTTACATGTTTATACAGATGTCTGTGTAGATATTTCCATGTGTATACAGATGGCATTGTAGATATTTCCATGTTTATACAGATGACTGTATAGGTATTTCCATGTTTTTACAGGAGGCAGTGCAGATATTTCCATGTTTATAGAGATAGCGGTGTAGATATTTCCATGTTTCTACAGATGGCGGTGTTGATATTTCCATCTATACACAGATGGCCGTGTAGATATTTCCATGTTTATACAGATGGCGGCGTAGTTATTTCCATGGACATGCAGATGGCGGTGTAGATATTTCCATGTTTAAACAGATAGCGGTGTAGATATTTCCATGTTTACACAGATAGTGGTGTAGATATTTCCGTATTTATACACATGGCAGAGTAGATACTTCCATCTTTATGGAGATGGCAGTGTAGATATTTTCATGTTTATAGAGATGGTGGTGTAGATATTTCCATATTTATAGAGATAGCGGTGTAGATATTTCCATCTTTCTACAGATGGCAGTGTAGATATTTCCATGTTTATACAGATGGCGGTGTAGATATTTCCATATTTATACAGATGTCTGTGTAGATATTTCCATCTGTATACAGATGGTATTGCAGGTATTTCCATGTTTATACAGATGGTGGTGAAGATATTTCCATGTTTATTCAGATGACTGTGTAGATATTTCCATGTTTTTACAGATGGCAGTGTGCATATTTCAATGTTTATAGAGATGGCGCTGTAGATATTTCCAAGTTTATACAGATAACGGTGGAGATATTTCCATGTTTATACAGAGAGGAGTCGAGATATTTCCATGTTTATACACATAGCGGTGTACATATTTCCATGATTATAGAGACAGCGGTGTAGGTATTTCCATGTTTATGCAGATAGCGGTGCAGATATTTCCATGTTTACACAGATGCCTATGCAGATATTTCCATATTTACACAGAGGGCTGTGTAGATATTTCTATGTTTATACAGAAGACAGTGTAGATATTTAAATGTTCCTACACATGACTGTGTAGGTATTTCCATGTTTATACAGATGTCTTTGTAGATATTTCCATGTTAATAGAGATAGCGGTGTAGACATTTCCATGTTTATACAGATAGCGGTGTAGATATTTCCATGTTTATACAGATAGTGGTGTAGATATTTCCATGTTTATACAGACCGCGGTGTAGATATTTCCATGTTTATACAAATAGCGGTGCAGATATTTCCATGTTTGTACAGATGGCGGTGTTGATATTTCCATTTATACACAGATGACCGTGTAGATATTTCCATGTTTATACAGATGGCGGCGCAGATATTTCCATGGACATGTAGTTGGCGGTGTAGATATTTCCATGTTTATACAGATTGCGGTGTAGTTATTTCCATGTTTATATAGATAGCGGTGTAGTTATTTCCATGTATATACCCATGGCTGTGTAGATATTTCCATGTTTATACAGATGGCGGTGTAGATATTTCCATGTTTATACAGATAACTTTGTATTTCCATGTTTATACAGATGGCGGTGTAGATATTTCCATGTCTATAGAGATAGCAGTGGAGATAATTCCATGTTTATACAGATAGCGGTGTAGATATTTCCATGTTTATTCTGATCGTGGTGTAGATATTTCCATGTTTATAGAGATGGCGGTGTAGGTATTTACAGGTTCATAGAGATAGCGGTGTTGATTTTTCCATGTTTATAGAGACAGCGGTGTGGATATTTCCTTGCTTATACAGATAGGGGTGTAGATATTTCCATGTTTATAGAGATAGCGGTGAAGATATTTCCATGTTTATACAGATCACGGTGTAGATATTTCCTTGCTTGTACTAATAGCGGTGTAGTTATTTCCATGTTTATACAGATAGCGGTGTAGATATTTCCATGTATATACAGATGGCTGTGTAGATATTTCCATGTTTATACAGATGGCTCTGTAGATATTTCCATGTTTATACAGATGACTTTGTAGGTATTTGCATGTTTATACAGATGGCGGTGTAGGTTTTCCATGTTTATAGTGATAGCTGTGTAGATATTTCCATGTTTATACAGATAGCGGTGTTGATATTTCCATGTTTATAAAGATCGCGGTGTAGATATTTCCATGTTTATACAGATCGCGGTGCAGATATTTATATCTTTATACAGATGGCATTGTAGATATTTCCTTATTCACACAGATGGCGGTGTAGATGTTTCCATGTTTATACAGATGGCAGAGTAGTTAGTTCCATGTTTATGGAGATGGCAGTGTAGATACTTTCATGTTTACAGAGATGGCGGTGTAGATATTTCCATGTTTATAGAGATAGCAGTGTAGATATTTACATGTTTATACAGATGTCTGTGTAGATATTTCCATGTGTATACAGATGGCATTGTAGATATTTCCATGTTTATACAGATGACTGTATAGGTATTTCCATGTTTTTACAGGTGGCAGTGCAGATATTTCCATGTTTATAGAGATAGCGGTGTAGATATTTCCATGTTTCTACAGATGGCGGTGTTGATATTTCCATCTATACACAGATGGCCGTGTAGATATTTCCATGTTTATACAGATGGCGGCGTAGATATTTCCATGGACATGCAGATGGCGGTGTAGATATTTCCATGTTTAAACAGATAGCGGTGTAGATATTTCCATGTTTACACAGATAGTGGTGTAGATATTTCCGTGTTTATACACATGGCAGAGTAGATACTTCCATCTTTATGGAGATGGCAGTGTAGATATTTTCATGTTTATAGAGATGGCGGTGTAGATATTTCCATATTTATAGAGATAGCGGTGTAGATATTTCCATCTTTCTACAGATGGCAGTGTAGATATTTCCATGTTTATACAGATGGCGGTGTAGATATTTCCATATTTATACAGATGTCTGTGTAGATATTTCCATCTGTATACAGATGGTATTGTAGGTATTTCCATGTTTATACAGATGGTGGTGAAGATATTTCCATGTTTATTCAGATGACTGTGTAGATATTTCCATGTTTTTACAGATGGCAGTGTGGATATTTCAATGTTTATAGAGATGGCGCTGTAGATATTTCCAAGTTTATACAGATAACGGTGGAGGTATTTCCATGTTTATACAGAGAGGAGTCGAGATATTTCCATGTTTATACACATAGCGGTGTACATATTTCCATGATTATAGAGACAGCGGTGTAGGTATTTCCATGTTTATGCAGATAGTGGTGCAGATATTTCCATGTTTACACAGATGCCTATGCAGATATTTCCATATTTACACAGAGGGCTGTGTAGATATTTCTATGTTTATACAGAAGACAGTGTAGATATTTAAATGTTCCTACACATGACTGTGTAGGTATTTCCATGTTAATAGAGATAGCGGTGTAGACATTTCCATGTTTATACAGATAGCGGTGTAGATATTTCCATGTTTATACAGATAGTGGTGTAGATATTTCCATGTTTATACAGACCGCGGTGTAGATATTTCCATGTTTATACAAATAGCGGTGCAGATATTTCCATGTTTGTACAGATGGCGGTGTTGATATTTCCATTTATACACAGATGACCGTGTAGATATTTCCATGTTTATACAGATGGCGGCGCAGATATTTCCATGGATATGTAGATGGCGGTGTAGATATTTCCATGTTTATACAGATTGCGGTGTAGTTATTTCCATGTTTATATAGACAGCGGTGTAGTTATTTCCATGTATATACACATGGCTGTGTAGATATTTCCATGTTTATACAGATGGCGGTGTAGATATTTCCATGTTTATACAGATGGCGGTGTAGATATTTCCATGTCTATAGAGATAGCAGTGGAGATAATTCCATGTTTATACAGATAGCGGTGTAGATATTTCCATGTTTATTCTGATCGTGGTGTAGATATTTCCTTGTTTATGGAGATGGCGGTGTAGATATTTACATGTTCATAGAGATAGCGGTGTTGATTTTTCCATGTTTATAGAGACAGCGTTGTGGATATTTCCTTGCTTATACAGATAGGGGTGTAGATATTTCCATGTTTATAGAGATAGCGGTGAAGATATTTCCATGTTTATACAGATCACGGTGTAGATATTTCCTTGCTTGTACTAATAGCGGTGTAGTTATTTCCATGTTTATACAGATAGCGGTGTAGATATTTCCATGTATATACAGATGGCTGTGTAGATATTTCCATGTTTATACAGATGGCTCTGTAGATATTTCCATTTTATACAGATGACTTTGTAGGTATTTGCATGTTTATACAGATGGCGGTGTAGGTTTTCCATGTTTATAGTGACAGTTGTGTAGATATTTCCATGTTTATACAGATAGCGGTGTTGATATTTCCATGTTTATAAAGATCGCGGTGTAGATATTTCCATGTTTATACAGATCGCGGTGCAGATATTTATATCTTTATACAGATGGCATTGTAGATATTTCCTTATTCACACAGATGGCGGTGTAGATGTTTCCATGTTTATACAGATGGCAGAGTAGTTAGTTCCATGTTTATGGAGATGGCAGTGTAGATACTTTCATGTTTACAGAGATGGCGGTGCAGATATTTCCATGTTTATAGAGATAGCAGTGTAGATATTTACATGTTTATACAGATGTCTGTGTAGATATTTCCATGTGTATACAGATGGCATTGTAGATATTTCCATGTTTATACAGATGACTGTATAGGTATTTCCATGTTTTTACAGGTGGCAGTGCAAATATTTCCATGTTTATAGAGATAGCGGTGTAGATATTTCCATGTTTCTACAGATGGCGGTGTTGATATTTCCATCTATACACAGATGGCCGTGTAGATATTTCCATGTTTATACAGATGGCGGCGTAGATATTTCCATGGACATACAGATGGCGGTGTAGATATTTCCATGTTTAAACAGATAGCGGTGTAGATATTTCCATGTTTACACAGATAGTGGTGTAGATATTTCCGTGTTTATACACATGGCAGAGTAGATACTTCCATCTTTATGGAGATGGCAGTGTAGATATTTTCATGTTTATAGAGATGGCGGTGTAGATATTTCCATATTTATAGAGATAGCGTTGTAGATATTTCCATCTTTCTACAGATGACAGTGTAGATATTTCCATGTTTATACAGATGGCGGTGTAGATATTTCCATATTTATACAGATGTCTGTGTAGATATTTCCATCTGTATACAGATGGTATTGTAGGTATTTCCATGTTTATACAGATGGTGGTGAAGATATTTCCATGTTTATTCAGATGACTGTGTAGATATTTCCATGTTTTTACAGATGGCAGTGTGGATATTTCAATGTTTATAGAGATGGCGCTGTAGATATTTCCAAGTTTATACATATAACGGTGGAGATATTTCCATGTTTATACAGAGAGGAGTCGAGATATTTCCATGTTTATACACATAGCGGTGTACATATTTCCATGATTATAGAGACAGCGGTGTAGGTATTTCCATGTTTATGCAGATAGCGGTGCAGATATTTCCATGTTTACACAGATGCCTATGCAGATATTTCCATATTTACACAGAGGGCTGTGTAGATATTTCTATGTTTATACAGAAGACAGTGTAGATATTTAAATGTTCCTACACATGACTGTGTAGGTATTTCCATGTTTATACAGATGTCTTTGTAGATATTTCCATGTTAATAGAGATAGCGGTGTAGACATTTCCATGTTTATACAGATAGCGGTGTAGATATTTCCATGTTTATACAGATAGTGGTGTAGATATTTCCATGTTTATACAGACCGCGGTGTAGATATTTCCATGTTTATACAAATAGCGGTGCAGATATTTCCATGTTTGTACAGATGGCGGTGTTGATATTTCCATTTATACACAGATGACCGTGTAGATATTTCCATATTTTTACAGATGGCGGCGCAGATATTTCCATGGATATGTAGATGGCGGTGTAGATATTTCCATGTTTATACAGATTGCGGTGTAGTTATTTCCATGTTTATATAGATAGCGGTGTAGTTATTTCCATGTATATACACATGGCTGTGTAGATATTTCCATGTTTATACAGATGGCGGTGTAGATATTTCCATGTTTATACAGATAACTTTGTATTTCCATGTTTATACAGATGGCGGTGTAGATATTTCCATGTCTATAGAGATAGCAGTGGAGATAATTCCATGTTTATACAGATAGCGGTGTAGATATTTCCATGTTTATTCTGATCGTGGTGTAGATATTTCCATGTTTATAGAGATGGCGGTGTAGATATTTACATGTTCATAGAGATAGCGGTGTTGATTTTTCCATGTTTATAGAGACAGCGGTGTGGATATTTCCTTGCTTATACAGATAGGGCTGTAGATATTTCCATGTTTATAGAGATAGCGGTGAAGATATTTCCATGTTTATACAGATCACGGTGTAGATATTTCCTTGCTTGTACTAATAGCGGTGTAGTTATTTCCATGTTTATACAGATAGCGGTGTAGATATTTCCATGTATATACAGATGGCTGTGTAGATATTTCCATGTTTATACAGATGGCTGTGTAGATATTTCCATGTTTATACAGATGACTTTGTAGGTATTTGCATGTTTATACAGATGGCGGTGTAGGTTTTCCATGTTTATAGTGATAGCTGTGTAGATATTTCCATGTTTATACAGATAGCGGTGTTGATATTTCCATGTTTATAAAGATCGCGGTGTAGATATTTCCATGTTTATACAGATCGCGGTGCAGATATTTATATCTTTATACAGATGGCATTGTAGATATTTCCTTATTCACACAGATGGCGGCGTAGATGTTTCCATGTTTATACAGATGGCAGAGTAGTTAGTTCCATGTTTATGGAGATGGCAGTGTAGATACTTTCATGTTTACAGAGATGGCGGTGTAGATATTTCCATGTTTATAGAGATAGCAGTGTAGATATTTACATGTTTATACAGATGTCTGTGTAGATATTTCCATGTGTATACAGATGGCATTGTAGATATTTCCATGTTTATACAGATGACTGTATAGGTATTTCCATGTTTTTACAGGTGGCAGTGCAGATATTTCCATGTTTATAGAGATAGCGGTGTAGATATTTCCATGTTTCTACAGATGGCGGTGTTGATATTTCCATCTATACACAGATGGCCGTGTAGATATTTCCATGTTTATACAGATGGCGGCGTAGATATTTCCATGGACATGCAGATGGCGGTGTAGATATTTCCATGTTTAAACAGATAGCGGTGTAGATATTTCCATGTTTACACAGATAGTGGTGTAGATATTTCCGTGTTTATACACATGGCAGAGTAGATACTTCCATCTTTATGGAGATGGCAGTGTAGATATTTTCATGTTTATAGAGATGGCGGTGTAGATATTTCCATATTTATAGAGATAGCGGTGTAGATATTTCCATCTTTCTACAGATGGCAGTGTAGATATTTCCATGTTTATACAGATGGCGGTGTAGATATTTCCATATTTATACAGATGTCTGTGTAGATATTTCCATCTGTATACAGATGGTATTGTAGGTATTTCCATGTTTATACAGATGGTGGTGAAGATATTTCCATGTTTATTCAGATGACTGTGTAGATATTTCCATGTTTTTACAGATGGCAGTGTGGATATTTCAATGTTTATAGAGATGGCGCTGTAGATATTTCCAAGTTTATACAGATAACGGTGGAGATATTTCCATGTTTATACAGAGAGGAGTCGAGATATTTCCATGTTTATACACATAGCGGTGTACATATTTCCATGATTATAGAGACAGCGGTGTAGGTATTTCCATGTTTATGCAGATAGCGGTGCAGATATTTCCATGTTTACACAGATGCCTATGCAGATATTTCCATATTTACACAGAGGGCTGTGTAGATATTTCTATGTTTATACAGAAGACAGTGTAGATATTTAAATGTTCCTACACATGACTGTGTAGGTATTTCCATGTTTATACAGATGTCTTTGTAGATATTTCCATGTTAATAGAGATAGCGGTGTAGACATTTCCATGTTTATACAGATAGCGGTGTAGATATTTCCATGTTTATACAGATAGTGGTGTAGATATTTCCATGTTTATACAGACCGCGGTGTAGATATTTCCATGTTTATACATATAGCGGTGCAGATATTTCCATGTTTGTACAGATGGCGGTGTTGATATTTCCATTTATACACAGATGACCGTGTAGATATTTCCATGTTTATACAGATGGCGGCGCAGATATTTCCATGGATATGTAGATGGCGGTGTAGATATTTCCATGTTTATACAGATTGCGGTGTAGTTATTTCCATGTTTATATAGATAGCGGTGTAGTTATTTCCATGTATATACACATGGCTGTGTAGATATTTCCATGTTTATACAGATGGCGGTGTAGATATTTCCATGTTTATACAGATAACTTTGTATTTCCATGTTTATACAGATGGCGGTGTAGATATTTCCATGTCTATAGAGATAGCAGTGGAGATAATTCCATGTTTATACAGATAGCGGTGTAGATATTTCCATGTTTATTCTGATCGTGGTGTAGATATTTCCATGTTTATAGAGATGGCGGTGTAGATATTTACATGTTCATAGAGATAGCGGTGTTGATTTTTCCATGTTTATAGAGACAGCGGTGTGGATATTTCCTTGCTTATACAGATAGGGGTGTAGATATTTCCATGTTTATAGAGATAGCGGTGAAGATATTTCCATGTTTATACAGATCACGGTGTAGATATTTCCTTGCTTGTACTAATAGCGGTGTAGTTATTTCCATGTTTATACAGATAGCGGTGTAGATATTTCCATGTATATACAGATGGCTGTGTAGATATTTCCATGTTTATACAGATGGCTCTGTAGATATTTCCATGTTTATACAGATGACTTTGTAGGTATTTGCATGTTTATACAGATGGCGGTGTAGGTTTTCCATGTTTATAGTGATAGCTGTGTAGATATTTCCATGTTTATACAGATAGCGGTGTTGATATTTCCATGTTTATAAAGATCGCGGTGTAGATATTTCCATGTTTATACAGATCGCGGTGCAGATATTTATATCTTTATACAGATGGCATTGTAGATATTTCCTTATTCACACAGATGGCGGTGTAGATGTTTCCATGTTTATACAGATGGCAGAGTAGTTAGTTCCATGTTTATGGAGATGGCAGTATAGATAATTTCATGTTTACAGAGATGGCGGTGTAGATATTTCCATGTTTATAGAGATAGCAGTGTAGATATTTACATGTTTATACAGATGTCTGTGTAGATATTTCCATGTGTATACAGATGGCATTGTAGATATTTCCATGTTTATACAGATGACTGTATAGGTATTTCCATGTTTTTACAGGTGGCAGTGCAGATATTTCCATGTTTATAGAGATAGCGGTGTAGATATTTCCATGTTTCTACAGATGGCGGTGTTGATATTTCCATCTATACACAGATGGCCGTGTAGATATTTCCATGTTTATACAGATGGCGGGCGTAGATATTTCCATGGACATGCAGATGGCGGTGTAGATATTTCCATGTTTAAACAGATAGCGGTGTAGATATTTCCATGTTTACACAGATAGTGGTGTAGATATTTCCGTGTTTATACACATGGCAGAGTAGATACTTCCATCTTTATGGAGATGGCAGTGTAGATGTTTTCATGTTTATAGAGATGGCGGTGTAGATATTTCCATATTTATAGAGATAGCGGTGTAGATATTTCCATCTTTCTACAGATGGCAGTGTAGATATTTCCATGTTTATACAGATGGCGGTGTAGATATTTCCATATTTATACAGATGTCTGTGTAGATATTTCCATCTGTATACAGATGGTATTGTAGGTATTTCCATGTTTATACAGATGGTGGTGAAGATATTTCCATGTTTATTCAGATGACTGTGTAGATATTTCCATGTTTTTACAGATGGCAGTGTGGATATTTCAATGTTTATAGAGATGGCGCTGTAGATATTTCCAAGTTTATACAGATAACGGTGGAGATATTTCCATGTTTATACAGAGAGGAGTCGAGATATTTCCATGTTTATACACATAGCGGTGTACATATTTCCATGATTATAGAGACAGCGGTGTAGGTATTTCCATGTTTATGCAGATAGCGGTGCAGATATTTCCATGTTTACACAGATGCCTATGCAGATATTTCCATATTTACACAGAGGGCTGTGTAGATATTTCTATGTTTATACAGAAGACAGTGTAGATATTTAAATGTTCCTACACATGACTGTGTAGGTATTTCCATGTTTATACAGATGACTTTGTAGATATTTCCATGTTAATAGAGATAGCGGTGTAGACATTTCCATGTTTATACAGATAGCGGTGTAGATATTTCCATGTTTATACAGATAGTGGTATAGATATTTCCATGTTTATACAGACCACGGTGTAGATATTTCCATGTTTATACAAATAGCGGTGCAGATATTTCCATGTTTGTACAGATGGCGGTGTTGATATTTCCATTTATACACAGATGACCGTGTAGATATTTCCATGTTTATACAGATGGCGGCGCAGATATTTCCATGGATATGTAGATGGCGGTGTAGATATTTCCATGTTTATACAGATTGCGGTGTAGTTATTTCCATGTTTATATAGATAGCGGTGTAGTTATTTCCATGTATATACACATGGCTCTGTAGATATTTCCATGTTTATACAGATGGCGGTGTAGATATTTCCATGTTTATACAGATGGCGGTGTAGATATTTCCATGTCTATAGAGATAGCAGTGGAGATAATTCCATGTTTATACAGATAGCGGTGTAGATATTTCCATGTTTATTCTGATCGTGGTGTAGATATTTCCTTGTTTATGGAGATGGCGGTGTAGATATTTACATGTTCATAGAGATAGCGGTGTTGATTTTTCCATGTTCATACAGACAGCGGTGTGGATATTTCCTTGCTTATACAGATAGGGGTGTAGATATTTCCATGTTTATGGAGATAGCGGTGAAGATATTTCCATGTTTATACAGATCACGGTGTAGATATTTCCTTGCTTGTACTAATAGCGGTGTAGTTATTTCCATGTTTATACAGATAGCGGTGTAGATATTTCCATGTATATACAGATGGCTGTGTAGATATTTCCATGTTTATATAGATGGCTCTGTAGATATTTCCATGTTTATACAGATGACTTTGTAGGTATTTGCATGTTTATACAGATGGCGGTGTAGGTTTTCCATGTTTATAGTGATAGCTCTGTAGATATTTCCATGTTTATACAGATAGCGGTGTTGATATTTCCATGTTTATAAAGATCGCGGTGTAGATATTTCCATGTTTATACAGATCGCGGTGCAGATATTTATATCTTTATACAGATGGCATTGTAGATATTTCCTTATTCACACAGATGGCGGTGTAGATGTTTCCATGTTTATACAGATGGCAGAGTAGTTAGTTCCATGTTTATGGAGATGGCAGTGTAGATACTTTCATGTTTACAGAGATGGCGGTGTAGATATTTCCATGTTTATAGAGATAGCAGTGTAGATATTTACATGTTTATACAGATGTCTGTGTAGATATTTCCATGTGTATACAGATGGCATTGTAGATATTTCCATGTTTATACAGATGACTGTATAGGTATTTCCATGTTTTTACAGGTGGCAGTGCAGATATTTCCATGTTTATAGAGATAGCGGTGTAGATATTTCCATGTTTCTACAGATGGCGGTGTTGATATTTCCATCTATACACAGATGGCCGTGTAGATATTTCCATGTTTATACAGATGGCGGCGTAGATATTTCCATGGACATGCAGATGGCGGTGTAGATATTTCCATGTTTAAACAGATAGCGGTGTAGATATTTCCATGTTTACACAGATAGTGGTGTAGATATTTCCGTGTTTATACACATGGCAGAGTAGATACTTCCATCTTTATGGAGATGGCAGTGTAGATATTTTCATGTTTATAGAGATGGCGGTGTAGATATTTCCATATTTATAGAGATAGCGGTGTAGATATTTCCATCTTTCTACAGATGGCAGTGTAGATATTTCCATGTTTATACAGATGGCGGTGTAGATATTTCCATATTTATACAGATGTCTGTGTAGATATTTCCATCTGTATACAGATGGTATTGTAGGTATTTCCATGTTTATACAGATGGTGGTGAAGATATTTCCATGTTTATTCAGATGACTGTGTAGATATTTCCATGTTTTTACAGATGGCAGTGTGGATATTTCAATGTTTATAGAGATGGCGCTGTAGATATTTCCAAGTTTATACAGATAACGGTGGAGATATTTCCATGTTTATACAGAGAGGAGTCGAGATATTTCCATGTTTATACACATAGCGGTGTACATATTTCCATGATTATAGAGACAGCGGTGTAGGTATTTCCATGTTTATGCAGATAGCGGTGCAGATATTTCCATGTTTACACAGATGCCTATGCAGATATTTCCATATTTACACAGAGGGCTGTGTAGATATTTCTATGTTTATACAGAAGACAGTGTAGATATTTAAATGTTCCTACACATGACTGTGTAGGTATTTCCATGTTTATACAGATGTCTTTGTAGATATTTCCATGTTAATAGAGATAGCGGTGTAGACATTTCCATGTTTATACAGATAGCGGTGTAGATATTTCCATGTTTATACAGATAGTGGTGTAGATATTTCCATGTTTATACAGACCACGGTGTAGATATTTCCATGTTTATACAAATAGCGGTGCAGATATTTCCATGTTTGTACAGATGGCGGTGTTGATATTTCCATTTATACACAGATGACCGTGTAGATATTTCCATGTTTATACAGATGGCGGCGCAGATATTTCCATGGATATGTAGATGGCGGTGTAGATATTTCCATGTTTATACAGATTGCGGTGTAGTTATTTCCATGTTTATATAGATAGCGGTGTAGTTATTTCCATGTATATACACATGGCTGTGTAGATATTTCCATGTTTATACAGATGGCGGTGTAGATATTTCCATGTTTATACAGATGGCGGTGTAGATATTTCCATGTCTATAGAGATAGCAGTGGAGATAATTCCATGTTTATACAGATAGCGGTGTAGATATTTCCATGTTTATTCTGATCGTGGTGTAGATATTTCCTTGTTTATGGAGATGGCGGTGTAGATATTTACATGTTCATAGAGATAGCGGTGTTGATTTTTCCATGTTTATAGAGACAGCGTTGTGGATATTTCCTTGCTTATACAGATAGGGGTGTAGATATTTCCATGTTTATAGAGATAGCGGTGAAGATATTTCCATGTTTATACAGATCACGGTGTAGATATTTCCTTGCTTGTACTAATAGCGGTGTAGTTATTTCCATGTTTATACAGATAGCGGTGTAGATATTTCCATGTATATACAGATGGCTGTGTAGATATTTCCATGTTTATATAGATGGCTCTGTAGATATTTCCATGTTTATACAGATGACTTTGTAGGTATTTGCATGTTTATACAGATGGCGGTGTAGGTTTTCCATGTTTATAGTGATAGCTCTGTAGATATTTCCATGTTTATACAGATAGCGGTGTTGATATTTCCATGTTTATAAAGATCGCGGTGTAGATATTTCCATGTTTATACAGATCGCGGTGCAGATATTTATATCTTTATACAGATGGCATTGTAGATATTTCCTTATTCACACAGATGGAGGTGTAGATGTTTCCATGTTTATACAGATGGCAGAGTAGTTAGTTCCATGTTTATGGAGATGGCAGTGTAGATACTTTCATGTTTACAGAGATGGCGGTGTAGATATTTCCATGTTTATAGAGATAGCAGTGTAGATATTTACATGTTTATACAGATGTCTGTGTAGATATTTCCATGTGTATACAGATGGCATTGTAGATATTTCCATGTTTATACAGATGACTGTATAGGTATTTCCATGTTTTTACAGGTGGCAGTGCAGATATTTCCATGTTTATAGAGATAGCGGTGTAGATATTTCCATGTTTCTACAGATGGCGGTGTTGATATTTCCATGTTTATACAGATGGCGGCGTAGATATTTCCATGGACATGCAGATGGCGGTGTAGATATTTCCATGTTTAAACAGATAGCGGTGTAGATATTTCCAGGTTTACACAGATAGTGGTGTAGATATTTCCGTGTTTATACACATGGCAGAGTAGATACTTCCATCTTTATGGAGATGGCAGTGTAGATATTTTCATGTTTATAGAGATGGCGGTGTAGATATTTTCATATTTATAGAGATAGCGGTGTAGGTATTTCCATCTTTCTACAGATGGCAGTGTAGATATTTCCATGTTTATACAGATGGCGGTGTAGATATTTCCATATTTATACAGATGTCTGTGTAGATATTTCCATCTGTATACAGATGGTATTGTAGGTATTTCCATGTTTATACAGATGGTGTTGAAGATATTTCCATGTTTATTCAGATGACTGTGTAGATATTTCCATGTTTTTACAGATGGCAGTGTGGATATTTCAATGTTTATAGACATGGCGCTGTAGATAATTCCAAGTTTATACAGATAACGGTGGAGATATTTCCATGTTTATACAGAGAGGAGTCGAGATATTTCCATGTTTATACACATAGCGGTGTACATATTTCCATGATTATAGAGACAGCGGTGTAGGTATTTCCATGTTTATGCAGATAGCGGTGCAGATATTTCCATGTTTACACAGATGCCTATGCAGATATTTCCATATTTACACAGAGGGCTGTGTAGATATTTCTATGTTTATACAGAAGACAGTGTAGATATTTAAATGTTCCTACACATGACTGTGTAGGTATTTCCATGTTTATACAGATGTCTTTGTAGATATTTCCATGTTAATAGAGATAGCGGTGTAGACATTTCCATGTTTATACAGATAGCGGTGTAGATATTTCCATGTTTATACAGATAGTGGTGTAGATATTTCCATGTTTATACAGACCGCGGTGTAGATATTTCCATGTTTATACAAATAGCGGTGCAGATATTTCCATGTTTGTACAGATGGCGGTGTTGATATTTCCATTTATACACAGATGACCGTGTAGATATTTCCATGTTTATACAGATGGTGGCGCACATATTTCCATGGATATGTAGATGGCGGTGTAGATATTTCCATGTTTATACAGATTGCGGTGTAGTTATTTCCATGTTTATATAGATAGCGGTGTAGTTATTTCCATGTATATACACATGGCTGTGTAGATATTTCCATGTTTATACAGATGGCGGTGTAGATATTTCCATGTTTATACAGATAACTTTGTATTTCCATGTTTATACAGATGGCGGTGTAGATATTTCCATGTCTATAGAGATAGCAGTGGAGATAATTCCATGTTTATACAGATAGCGGTGTAGATATTTCCATGTTTATTCTGATCGTGGTGTAGATATTTCCATGTTTATAGGGATGGCGGTGTAGATATTTACATGTTCATAGAGATAGCGGTGTTGATTTTTCCATGTTTATAGAGACAGCGTTGTGGATATTTCCTTGCTTATACAGATAGGGGTGTAGATATTTCCATGTTTATAGAGATAGCGGTGAAGATATTTCCATGTTTATACAGATCACGGTGTAGATATTTCCTTGCTTGTACTAATAGCGGTGTAGTTATTTCCATGTTTATACAGATAGCGGTGTAGATATTTCCATGTATATACAGATGGCTGTGTAGATATTTCCATGTTTATACAGATGGCTCTGTAGATATTTCCATGTTTATACAGATGACTTTGTAGGTATTTGCATGTTTATACAGATGGCGGTGTAGGTTTTCCATGTTTATAGTGATAGCTGTGTAGATATTTCCATGTTTATACAGATAGCGGTGTTGATATTTCCATGTTTATAAAGATCGCGGTGTAGATATTTCCATGTTTATACAGATCGCGGTGCAGATATTTATATCTTTATACAGATGGCATTGTAGATATTTCCTTATTCACACAGATGGCGGTGTAGATGTTTCCATGTTTATACAGATGGCAGAGTAGTTAGTTCCATGTTTATGGAGATGGCAGTGTAGATACTTTCATGTTTACAGAGATGGCGGTGTAGATATTTCCATGTTTATAGAGATAGCAGTGTAGATATTTACATGTTTATACAGATGTCTGTGTAGATATTTCCATGTGTATACAGATGGCATTGTAGATATTTCCATGTTTATACAGATGACTGTATAGGTATTTCCATGTTTTTACAGGTGGCAGTGCAGATATTTCCATGTTTATAGAGATAGCGGTGTAGATATTTCCATGTTTCTACAGATGGCGGTGTTGATATTTCCATCTATACACAGATGGCCGTGTAGATATTTCCATGTTTATACAGATGGCGGCGTAGATATTTCCATGGACATGCAGATGGCGGTGTAGATATTTCCATGTTTAAACAGATAGCGGTGTAGATATTTCCATGTTTACACAGATAGTGGTGTAGATATTTCCGTGTTTATACACATGGCAGAGTAGATACTTCCATCTTTATGGAGATGGCAGTGTAGATATTTTCATGTTTATAGAGATGGCGGTGTAGATATTTCCATATTTATAGAGATAGCGGTGTAGATATTTCCATCTTTCTACAGATGGCAGTGTAGATATTTCCATGTTTATACAGATGGCAGTGTAGATATTTCCATATTTATACAGATGTCCGTGTAGATATTTCCATCTGTATACAGATGGTATTGTAGGTATTTCCATGTTTATACAGATGGTGGTGAAGATATTTCCATGTTTATTCAGATGACTGTGTAGATATTTCCATGTTTTTACAGATGGCAGTGTGCATATTTCAATGTTTATAGAGATGGCGCTGTAGATATTTCCAAGTTTATACAGATAACGGTGGAGATATTTCCATGTTTATACAGAGAGGAGTCGAGATATTTCCATGTTTATACACATAGCGGTGTACATATTTCCATGATTATAGAATCAGCGGTGTAGGTATTTCCATGTTTATGCAGATAGCGGTGCAGATATTTCCATGTTTACACAGATGCCTATGCAGATATTTCCATATTTACACAGAGGGCTGTGTAGATATTTCTATGTTTATACAGAAGACAGTGTAGATATTTAAATGTTCCTACACATGACTGTGTAGGTATTTCCATGTTTATACAGATGTCTTTGTAGATATTTCCATGTTAATAGAGATAGCGGTGTAGACATTTCCATGTTTATACAGATAGCGGTGTAGATATTTCCATGTTTATACAGATAGTGGTGTAGATATTTCCATGTTTATACAGACCGCGGTGTAGATATTTCCATGTTTATACAAATAGCGGTGCAGATATTTCCATGTTTGTACAGATGGCGGTGTTGATATTTCCATTTATACACAGATGACCGTGTAGATATTTCCATGTTTATACAGATGGCGGCGCAGATATTTCCATGGATATGTAGATGGCGGTGTAGATATTTCCATGTTTATACAGATTGCGGTGTAGTTATTTCCATGTTTATATAGATAGCGGTGTAGTTATTTCCATGTATATACACATGGCTGTGTAGATATTTCCATGTTTATACAGATGGCGGTGTAGATATTTCCATGTTTATACAGATGGCGGTGTAGATATTTCCATGTCTATAGAGATAGCAGTGGAGATAATTCCATGTTTATACAGATAGCGGTGTAGATATTTCCATGTTTATTCTGATCGTGGTGTAGATATTTCCTTGTTTATGGAGATGGCGGTGTAGATATTTACATGTTCATAGAGATAGCGGTGTTGATTTTTCCATGTTTATAGAGACAGCGGTGTGGATATTTCCTTGCTTATACAGATAGGGGTGTAGATATTTCCATGTTTATAGAGATAGCGGTGAAGATATTTCCATGTTTATACAGATCACGGTGTAGATATTTCCTTGCTTGTACTAATAGCGGTGTAGTTATTTCCATGTTTATACAGATAGCGGTGTAGATATTTCCATGTATATACAGATGGCTGTGTAGATATTTCCATGTTTATACAGATGGCTCTGTAGATATTTCCATGTTTATACAGATGACTTTGTAGGTATTTGCATGTTTATACAGATGGCGGTGTAGGTTTTCCATGTTTATAGTGATAGCTGTGTAGATATTTCCATGTTTATACAGATAGCGGTGTTGATATTTCCATGTTTATAAAGATCGCGGTGTAGATATTTCCATGTTTATACAGATCGCGGTGCAGATATTTATATCTTTATACAGATGGCATTGTAGATATTTCCTTATTCACACAGATGGCGGTGTAGATGTTTCCATGTTTATACAGATGGCAGAGTAGTTAGTTCCATGTTTATGGAGATGGCAGTGTAGATACTTTCATGTTTACAGAGATGGCGGTGTAGATATTTCCATGTTTATAGAGATAGCAGTGTAGATATTTACATGTTTATACAGATGTCTGTGTAGATATTTCCATGTGTATACAGATGGCATTGTAGATATTTCCATGTTTATACAGATGACTGTATAGGTATTTCCATGTATTTACAGGTGGCAGTGCAGATATTTCCATGTTTATAGAGATAGCGGTGTAGATATTTCCATGTTTCTACAGATGGCGGTGTTGATATTTCCATCTATACACAGATGGCCATGTAGATATTTCCATGTTTATACAGATGGCGGCGTAGATATTTCCATGGACATGCAGATGGCGGTGTAGATATTTCCATGTTTAAACAGATAGCGGTGTAGATATTTCCATGTTTACACAGATAGTGGTGTAGATATTTCCGTGTTTATACACATGGCAGAGTAGATACTTCCATCTTTATGGAGATGGCAGTGTAGATATTTTCATGTTTATAGAGATGGCGGTGTAGATATTTCCATATTTATAGAGATAGCGGTGTAGATATTTCCATCTTTCTACAGATGGCAGTGTAGATATTTCCATGTTTATACAGATGGCGGTGTAGATATTTCCATATTTATACAGATGTCTGTGTAGATATTTCCATCTGTATACAGATGGTATTGTAGGTATTTCCATGTTTATACAGATGGTGGTGAAGATATTTCCATGTTTATTAAGATGACTGTGTAGATATTTCCATGTTTTTACAGATGGCAGTGTGGATATTTCAATGTTTATAGAGATGGCGCTGTAGATATTTCCAAGTTTATACAGATAACGGTGGAGATATTTCCATGTTTATACAGAGAGGAGTCGAGATATTTCCATGTTTATACACATAGCGGTATACATATTTCCATGATTATAGAGACAGCGGTGTAGGTATTTCCATGTTTATGCAGATAGCGGTGCGGATATTTCCATGTTTACACAGATGCCTATGCAGATATTTCCATATTTACACAGAGGGCTGTGTAGATATTTCTATGTTTATACAGAAGACAGTGTAGATATTTAAATGTTCCTACACATGACTGTGTAGGTATTTCCATGTTTATACAGATGTCTTTGTAGATATTTCCATGTTAATAGAGATAGCGGTGTAGACATTTCCATGTTTATACAGATAGCGGTGTAGATATTTCCATGTTTATACAGATAGTGGTGTAGATATTTCCATGTTTATACAGACCGCGGTGTAGATATTTCCATGTTTATACAAATAGCGGTGCAGATATTTCCATGTTTGTACAGATGGCGGTGTTGATATTTCCATTTATACACAGATGACCGTGTAGATATTTCCATGTTTATACAGATGGCGGCGCAGATATTTCCATGGATATGTAGATGGCGGTGTAGATATTTCCATGTTTATACAGATTGCGGTGTAGTTATTTCCATGTTTATATAGATAGCGGTGTAGTTATTTCCATGTATATACACATGGCTGTGTAGATATTTCCATGTTTATACAGATGGCGGTGTAGATATTTCCATGTTTATACAGATGGCGGTGTAGATATTTCCATGTCTATAGAGATAGCAGTGGAGATAATTCCATGTTTATACAGATAGCGGTGTAGATATTTCCATGTTTATTCTGATCGTGGTGTAGATATTTCCTTGTTTATGGAGATGGCGGTGTAGATATTTACATGTTCATAGAGATAGCGGTGTTGATTTTTCCATGTTTATAGAGACAGCGGTGTGGATATTTCCTTGCTTATACAGATAGGGGTGTAGATATTTCCATGTTTATAGAGATAGCGGTGAAGATATTTCCATGTTTATACAGATCACGGTGTAGATATTTCCTTGCTTGTACTAATAGCGGTGTAGTTATTTCCATGTTTATACAGATAGCGGTGTAGATATTTCCATGTATATACAGATGGCTGTGTAGATATTTCCATGTTTATACAGATGGCTCTGTAGATATTTCCATGTTTATACAGATGACTTTGTAGGTATTTGCATGTTTATACAGATGGCGGTGTAGGTTTTCCATGTTTATAGTGATAGCTGTGTAGATATTTCCATGTTTATACAGATAGCGGTGTTGATATTTCCATGTTTATAAAGATCGCGGTGTAGATATTTCCATGTTTATACAGATCGCGGTGCAGATATTTATATCTTTATACAGATGGCATTGTAGATATTTCCTTATTCACACAGATGGCGGTGTAGATGTTTCCATGTTTATACAGATGGCAGAGTAGTTAGTTCCATGTTTATGGAGATGGCAGTGTAGATACTTTCATGTTTACAGAGATGGCGGTGTAGATATTTCCATGTTTATAGAGATAGCAGTGTAGATATTTACATGTTTATACAGATGTCTGTGTAGATATTTCCATGTGTATACAGATGGCATTGTAGATATTTCCATGTTTATACAGATGACTGTATAGGTATTTCCATGTTTTTACAGGTGGCAGTGCAGATATTTCCATGTTTATAGAGATAGCGGTGTAGATATTTCCATGTTTCTACAGATGGCGGTGTTGATATTTCCATCTATACACAGATGGCCGTGTAGATATTTCCATGTTTATACAGATGGCGGCGTAGATATTTCCATGGACATGCAGATGGCGGTGTAGATATTTCCATGTTTAAACAGATAGCGGTGTAGATATTTCCATGTTTACACAGATAGTGGTGTAGATATTTCCGTGTTTATACACATGGCAGAGTAGATACTTCCATCTTTATGGAGATGGCAGTGTAGATATTTTCATGTTTATAGAGATGGCGGTGTAGATATTTCCATATTTATAGAGATAGCGGTGTAGATATTTCCATCTTTCTACAGATGGCAGTGTAGATATTTCCATGTTTATACAGATGGCAGTGTAGATATTTCCATATTTATACAGATGTCCGTGTAGATATTTCCATCTGTATACAGATGGTATTGTAGGTATTTCCATGTTTATACAGATGGTGGTGAAGATATTTCCATGTTTATTCAGATGACTGTGTAGATATTTCCATGTTTTTACAGATGGCAGTGTGCATATTTCAATGTTTATAGAGATGGCGCTGTAGATATTTCCAAGTTTATACAGATAACGGTGGAGATATTTCCATGTTTATACAGAGAGGAGTCGAGATATTTCCATGTTTATACACATAGCGGTGTACATATTTCCATGATTATAGAATCAGCGGTGTAGGTATTTCCATGTTTATGCAGATAGCGGTGCAGATATTTCCATGTTTACACAGATGCCTATGCAGATATTTCCATATTTACACAGAGGGCTGTGTAGATATTTCTATGTTTATACAGAAGACAGTGTAGATATTTAAATGTTCCTACACATGACTGTGTAGGTATTTCCATGTTTATACAGATGTCTTTGTAGATATTTCCATGTTAATAGAGATAGCGGTGTAGACATTTCCATGTTTATACAGATAGCGGTGTAGATATTTCCATGTTTATACAGATAGTGGTGTAGATATTTCCATGTTTATACAGACCGCGGTGTAGATATTTCCATGTTTATACAAATAGCGGTGCAGATATTTCCATGTTTGTACAGATGGCGGTGTTGATATTTCCATTTATACACAGATGACCGTGTAGATATTTCCATGTTTATACAGATGGCGGCGCAGATATTTCCATGGATATGTAGATGGCGGTGTAGATATTTCCATGTTTATACAGATTGCGGTGTAGTTATTTCCATGTTTATATAGATAGCGGTGTAGTTATTTCCATGTATATACACATGGCTGTGTAGATATTTCCATGTTTATACAGATGGCGGTGTAGATATTTCCATGTTTATACAGATGGCGGTGTAGATATTTCCATGTCTATAGAGATAGCAGTGGAGATAATTCCATGTTTATACAGATAGCGGTGTAGATATTTCCATGTTTATTCTGATCGTGGTGTAGATATTTCCTTGTTTATGGAGATGGCGGTGTAGATATTTACATGTTCATAGAGATAGCGGTGTTGATTTTTCCATGTTTATAGAGACAGCGGTGTGGATATTTCCTTGCTTATACAGATAGGGGTGTAGATATTTCCATGTTTATAGAGATAGCGGTGAAGATATTTCCATGTTTATACAGATCACGGTGTAGATATTTCCTTGCTTGTACTAATAGCGGTGTAGTTATTTCCATGTTTATACAGATAGCGGTGTAGATATTTCCATGTATATACAGATGGCTGTGTAGATATTTCCATGTTTATACAGATGGCTCTGTAGATATTTCCATGTTTATACAGATGACTTTGTAGGTATTTGCATGTTTATACAGATGGCGGTGTAGGTTTTCCATGTTTATAGTGATAGCTGTGTAGATATTTCCATGTTTATACAGATAGCGGTGTTGATATTTCCATGTTTATAAAGATCGCGGTGTAGATATTTCCATGTTTATACAGATCGCGGTGCAGATATTTATATCTTTATACAGATGGCATTGTAGATATTTCCTTATTCACACAGATGGCGGTGTAGATGTTTCCATGTTTATACAGATGGCAGAGTAGTTAGTTCCATGTTTATGGAGATGGCAGTGTAGATACTTTCATGTTTACAGAGATGGCGGTGTAGATATTTCCATGTTTATAGAGATAGCAGTGTAGATATTTACATGTTTATACAGATGTCTGTGTAGATATTTCCATGTGTATACAGATGGCATTGTAGATATTTCCATGTTTATACAGATGACTGTATAGGTATTTCCATGTATTTACAGGTGGCAGTGCAGATATTTCCATGTTTATAGAGATAGCGGTGTAGATATTTCCATGTTTCTACAGATGGCGGTGTTGATATTTCCATCTATACACAGATGGCCATGTAGATATTTCCATGTTTATACAGATGGCGGCGTAGATATTTCCATGGACATGCAGATGGCGGTGTAGATATTTCCATGTTTAAACAGATAGCGGTGTAGATATTTCCATGTTTACACAGATAGTGGTGTAGATATTTCCGTGTTTATACACATGGCAGAGTAGATACTTCCATCTTTATGGAGATGGCAGTGTAGATATTTTCATGTTTATAGAGATGGCGGTGTAGATATTTCCATATTTATAGAGATAGCGGTGTAGATATTTCCATCTTTCTACAGATGGCAGTGTAGATATTTCCATGTTTATACAGATGGCGGTGTAGATATTTCCATATTTATACAGATGTCTGTGTAGATATTTCCATCTGTATACAGATGGTATTGTAGGTATTTCCATGTTTATACAGATGGTGGTGAAGATATTTCCATGTTTATTAAGATGACTGTGTAGATATTTCCATGTTTTTACAGATGGCAGTGTGGATATTTCAATGTTTATAGAGATGGCGCTGTAGATATTTCCAAGTTTATACAGATAACGGTGGAGATATTTCCATGTTTATACAGAGAGGAGTCGAGATATTTCCATGTTTATACACATAGCGGTATACATATTTCCATGATTATAGAGACAGCGGTGTAGGTATTTCCATGTTTATGCAGATAGCGGTGCGGATATTTCCATGTTTACACAGATGCCTATGCAGATATTTCCATATTTACACAGAGGGCTGTGTAGATATTTCTATGTTTATACAGAAGACAGTGTAGATATTTAAATGTTCCTACACATGACTGTGTAGGTATTTCCATGTTTATACAGATGTCTTTGTAGATATTTCCATGTTAATAGAGATAGCGGTGTAGACATTTCCATGTTTATACAGATAGCGGTGTAGATATTTCCATGTTTATACAGATAGTGGTGTAGATATTTCCATGTTTATACAGACCGCGGTGTAGATATTTCCATGTTTATACAAATAGCGGTGCAGATATTTCCATGTTTGTACAGATGGCGGTGTTGATATTTCCATTTATACACAGATGACCGTGTAGATATTTCCATGTTTATACAGATGGCGGCGCAGATATTTCCATGGATATGTAGATGGCGGTGTAGATATTTCCATGTTTATACAGATTGCGGTGTAGTTATTTCCATGTTTATATAGATAGCGGTGTAGTTATTTCCATGTATATACACATGGCTGTGTAGATATTTCCATGTTTATACAGATGGCGGTGTAGATATTTCCATGTTTATACAGATGGCGGTGTAGATATTTCCATGTCTATAGAGATAGCAGTGGAGATAATTCCATGTTTATACAGATAGCGGTGTAGATATTTCCATGTTTATTCTGATCGTGGTGTAGATATTTCCTTGTTTATGGAGATGGCGGTGTAGATATTTACATGTTCATAGAGATAGCGGTGTTGATTTTTCCATGTTTATAGAGACAGCGGTGTGGATATTTCCTTGCTTATACAGATAGGGGTGTAGATATTTCCATGTTTATAGAGATAGCGGTGAAGATATTTCCATGTTTATACAGATCACGGTGTAGATATTTCCTTGCTTGTACTAATAGCGGTGTAGTTATTTCCATGTTTATACAGATAGCGGTGTAGATATTTCCATGTATATACAGATGGCTGTGTAGATATTTCCATGTTTATACAGATGGCTCTGTAGATATTTCCATGTTTATACAGATGACTTTGTAGGTATTTGCATGTTTATACAGATGGCGGTGTAGGTTTTCCATGTTTATAGTGATAGCTGTGTAGATATTTCCATGTTTATACAGATAGCGGTGTTGATATTTCCATGTTTATAAAGATCGCGGTGTAGATATTTCCATGTTTATACAGATCGCGGTGCAGATATTTATATCTTTATACAGATGGCATTGTAGATATTTCCTTATTCACACAGATGGCGGTGTAGATGTTTCCATGTTTATACAGATGGCAGAGTAGTTAGTTCCATGTTTATGGAGATGGCAGTGTAGATACTTTCATGTTTACAGAGATGGCGGTGTAGATATTTCCATGTTTATAGAGATAGCAGTGTAGATATTTACATGTTTATACAGATGTCTGTGTAGATATTTCCATGTGTATACAGATGGCATTGTAGATATTTCCATGTTTATACAGATGACTGTATAGGTATTTCCATGTTTTTACAGGTGGCAGTGCAGATATTTCCATGTTTATAGAGATAGCGGTGTAGATATTTCCATGTTTCTACAGATGGCGGTGTTGATATTTCCATCTATACACAGATGGCCGTGTAGATATTTCCATGTTTATACAGATGGCGGCGTAGATATTTCCATGGACATGCAGATGGCGGTGTAGATATTTCCATGTTTAAACAGATAGCGGTGTAGATATTTCCATGTTTACACAGATAGTGGTGTAGATATTTCCGTGTTTATACACATGGCAGAGTAGATACTTCCATCTTTATGGAGATGGCAGTGTAGATATTTTCATGTTTATAGAGATGGCGGTGTAGATATTTCCATATTTATAGAGATAGCGGTGTAGATATTTCCATCTTTCTACAGATGGCAGTGTAGATATTTCCATGTTTATACAGATGGCAGTGTAGATATTTCCATATTTATACAGATGTCCGTGTAGATATTTCCATCTGTATACAGATGGTATTGTAGGTATTTCCATGTTTATACAGATGGTGGTGAAGATATTTCCATGTTTATTCAGATGACTGTGTAGATATTTCCATGTTTTTACAGATGGCAGTGTGCATATTTCAATGTTTATAGAGATGGCGCTGTAGATATTTCCAAGTTTATACAGATAACGGTGGAGATATTTCCATGTTTATACAGAGAGGAGTCGAGATATTTCCATGTTTATACACATAGCGGTGTACATATTTCCATGATTATAGAATCAGCGGTGTAGGTATTTCCATGTTTATGCAGATAGCGGTGCAGATATTTCCATGTTTACACAGATGCCTATGCAGATATTTCCATATTTACACAGAGGGCTGTGTAGATATTTCTATGTTTATACAGAAGACAGTGTAGATATTTAAATGTTCCTACACATGACTGTGTAGGTATTTCCATGTTTATACAGATGTCTTTGTAGATATTTCCATGTTAATAGAGATAGCGGTGTAGACATTTCCATGTTTATACAGATAGCGGTGTAGATATTTCCATGTTTATACAGATAGTGGTGTAGATATTTCCATGTTTATACAGACCGCGGTGTAGATATTTCCATGTTTATACAAATAGCGGTGCAGATATTTCCATGTTTGTACAGATGGCGGTGTTGATATTTCCATTTATACACAGATGACCGTGTAGATATTTCCATGTTTATACAGATGGCGGCGCAGATATTTCCATGGATATGTAGATGGCGGTGTAGATATTTCCATGTTTATACAGATTGCGGTGTAGTTATTTCCATGTTTATATAGATAGCGGTGTAGTTATTTCCATGTATATACACATGGCTGTGTAGATATTTCCATGTTTATACAGATGGCGGTGTAGATATTTCCATGTTTATACAGATGGCGGTGTAGATATTTCCATGTCTATAGAGATAGCAGTGGAGATAATTCCATGTTTATACAGATAGCGGTGTAGATATTTCCATGTTTATTCTGATCGTGGTGTAGATATTTCCTTGTTTATGGAGATGGCGGTGTAGATATTTACATGTTCATAGAGATAGCGGTGTTGATTTTTCCATGTTTATAGAGACAGCGGTGTGGATATTTCCTTGCTTATACAGATAGGGGTGTAGATATTTCCATGTTTATAGAGATAGCGGTGAAGATATTTCCATGTTTATACAGATCACGGTGTAGATATTTCCTTGCTTGTACTAATAGCGGTGTAGTTATTTCCATGTTTATACAGATAGCGGTGTAGATATTTCCATGTATATACAGATGGCTGTGTAGATATTTCCATGTTTATACAGATGGCTCTGTAGATATTTCCATGTTTATACAGATGACTTTGTAGGTATTTGCATGTTTATACAGATGGCGGTGTAGGTTTTCCATGTTTATAGTGATAGCTGTGTAGATATTTCCATGTTTATACAGATAGCGGTGTTGATATTTCCATGTTTATAAAGATCGCGGTGTAGATATTTCCATGTTTATACAGATCGCGGTGCAGATATTTATATCTTTATACAGATGGCATTGTAGATATTTCCTTATTCACACAGATGGCGGTGTAGATGTTTCCATGTTTATACAGATGGCAGAGTAGTTAGTTCCATGTTTATGGAGATGGCAGTGTAGATACTTTCATGTTTACAGAGATGGCGGTGTAGATATTTCCATGTTTATAGAGATAGCAGTGTAGATATTTACATGTTTATACAGATGTCTGTGTAGATATTTCCATGTGTATACAGATGGCATTGTAGATATTTCCATGTTTATACAGATGACTGTATAGGTATTTCCATGTATTTACAGGTGGCAGTGCAGATATTTCCATGTTTATAGAGATAGCGGTGTAGATATTTCCATGTTTCTACAGATGGCGGTGTTGATATTTCCATCTATACACAGATGGCCATGTAGATATTTCCATGTTTATACAGATGGCGGCGTAGATATTTCCATGGACATGCAGATGGCGGTGTAGATATTTCCATGTTTAAACAGATAGCGGTGTAGATATTTCCATGTTTACACAGATAGTGGTGTAGATATTTCCGTGTTTATACACATGGCAGAGTAGATACTTCCATCTTTATGGAGATGGCAGTGTAGATATTTTCATGTTTATAGAGATGGCGGTGTAGATATTTCCATATTTATAGAGATAGCGGTGTAGATATTTCCATCTTTCTACAGATGGCAGTGTAGATATTTCCATGTTTATACAGATGGCGGTGTAGATATTTCCATATTTATACAGATGTCTGTGTAGATATTTCCATCTGTATACAGATGGTATTGTAGGTATTTCCATGTTTATACAGATGGTGGTGAAGATATTTCCATGTTTATTAAGATGACTGTGTAGATATTTCCATGTTTTTACAGATGGCAGTGTGGATATTTCAATGTTTATAGAGATGGCGCTGTAGATATTTCCAAGTTTATACAGATAACGGTGGAGATATTTCCATGTTTATACAGAGAGGAGTCGAGATATTTCCATGTTTATACACATAGCGGTATACATATTTCCATGATTATAGAGACAGCGGTGTAGGTATTTCCATGTTTATGCAGATAGCGGTGCGGATATTTCCATGTTTACACAGATGCCTATGCAGATATTTCCATATTTACACAGAGGGCTGTGTAGATATTTCTATGTTTATACAGAAGACAGTGTAGATATTTAAATGTTCCTACACATGACTGTGTAGGTATTTCCATGTTTATACAGATGTCTTTGTAGATATTTCCATGTTAATAGAGATAGCGGTGTAGACATTTCCATGTTTATACAGATAGCGGTGTAGATATTTCCATGTTTATACAGATAGTGGTGTAGATATTTCCATGTTTATACAGACCGCGGTGTAGATATTTCCATGTTTATACAAATAGCGGTGCAGATATTTCCATGTTTGTACAGATGGCGGTGTTGATATTTCCATTTATACACAGATGACCGTGTAGATATTTCCATGTTTATACAGATGGCGGCGCAGATATTTCCATGGATATGTAGATGGCGGTGTAGATATTTCCATGTTTATACAGATTGCGGTGTAGTTATTTCCATGTTTATATAGATAGCGGTGTAGTTATTTCCATGTATATACACATGGCTGTGTAGATATTTCCATGTTTATACAGATGGCGGTGTAGATATTTCCATGTTTATACAGATGGCGGTGTAGATATTTCCATGTCTATAGAGATAGCAGTGGAGATAATTCCATGTTTATACAGATAGCGGTGTAGATATTTCCATGTTTATTCTGATCGTGGTGTAGATATTTCCTTGTTTATGGAGATGGCGGTGTAGATATTTACATGTTCATAGAGATAGCGGTGTTGATTTTTCCATGTTTATAGAGACAGCGGTGTGGATATTTCCTTGCTTATACAGATAGGGGTGTAGATATTTCCATGTTTATAGAGATAGCGGTGAAGATATTTCCATGTTTATACAGATCACGGTGTAGATATTTCCTTGCTTGTACTAATAGCGGTGTAGTTATTTCCATGTTTATACAGATAGCGGTGTAGATATTTCCATGTATATACAGATGGCTGTGTAGATATTTCCATGTTTATACAGATGGCTCTGTAGATATTTCCATGTTTATACAGATGACTTTGTAGGTATTTGCATGTTTATACAGATGGCGGTGTAGGTTTTCCATGTTTATAGTGATAGCTGTGTAGATATTTCCATGTTTATACAGATAGCGGTGTTGATATTTCCATGTTTATAAAGATCGCGGTGTAGATATTTCCATGTTTATACAGATCGCGGTGCAGATATTTATATCTTTATACAGATGGCATTGTAGATATTTCCTTATTCACACAGATGGCGGTGTAGATGTTTCCATGTTTATACAGATGGCAGAGTAGTTAGTTCCATGTTTATGGAGATGGCAGTGTAGATACTTTCATGTTTACAGAGATGGTGGTGTAGATATTTCCATGTTTATAGAGATAGCAGTGTAGATATTTACATGTTTATACAGATGTCTGTGTAGATATTTCCATGTGTATACAGATGGCATTGTAGATATTTCCGTGTTTATACAGATGACTGTATAGGTATTTCCATGTATTTACAGGTGGCAGTGCAGATATTTCCATGTTTATAGAGATAGCGGTGTAGATATTTCCATGTTTCTACAGATGGCGGTGTTGATATTTCCATCTATACACAGATGGCCATGTAGATATTTCCATGTTTATACAGATGGCGGCGTAGATATTTCCATGGACATGCAGATGGCGGTGTAGATATTTCCATGTTTAAACAGATAGCGGTGTAGATATTTCCATGTTTACACAGATAGTGGTGTAGATATTTCCGTGTTTATACACATGGCAGAGTAGATACTTCCATCTTTATGGAGATGGCAGTGTAGATATTTTCATGTTTATAGAGATGGCGGTGTAGATATTTCCATATTTATAGAGATAGCGGTGTAGATATTTCCATCTTTCTACAGATGGCAGTGTAGATATTTCCATGTTTATACAGATGGCGGTGTAGATATTTCCATATTTATACAGATGTCTGTGTAGATATTTCCATCTGTATACAGATGGTATTGTAGGTATTTCCATGTTTATACAGATGGTGGTGAAGATATTTCCATGTTTATTAAGATGACTGTGTAGATATTTCCATGTTTTTACAGATGGCAGTGTGGATATTTCAATGTTTATAGAGATGGCGCTGTAGATATTTCCAAGTTTATACAGATAACGGTGGAGATATTTCCATGTTTATACAGAGAGGAGTCGAGATATTTCCATGTTTATACACATAGCGGTATACATATTTCCATGATTATAGAGACAGCGGTGTAGGTATTTCCATGTTTATGCAGATAGCGGTGCGGATATTTCCATGTTTACACAGATGCCTATGCAGATATTTCCATATTTACACAGAGGGCTGTGTAGATATTTCTATGTTTATACAGAAGACAGTGTAGATATTTAAATGTTCCTACACATGACTGTGTAGGTATTTCCATGTTTATACAGATGTCTTTGTAGATATTTCCATGTTAATAGAGATAGCGGTGTAGACATTTCCATGTTTATACAGATAGCGGTGTAGATATTTCCATGTTTATACAGATAGTGGTGTAGATATTTCCATGTTTATACAGACCGCGGTGTAGATATTTCCATGTTTATACAAATAGCGGTGCAGATATTTCCATGTTTGTACAGATGGCGGTGTTGATATTTCCATTTATACACAGATGACCGTGTAGATATTTCCATGTTTATACAGATGGCGGCGCAGATATTTCCATGGATATGTAGATGGCGGTGTAGATATTTCCATGTTTATACAGATTGCGGTGTAGTTATTTCCATGTTTATATAGATAGCGGTGTAGTTATTTCCATGTATATACACATGGCTGTGTAGATATTTCCATGTTTATACAGATGGCGGTGTAGATATTTCCATGTTTATACAGATGGCGGTGTAGATATTTCCATGTCTATAGAGATAGCAGTGGAGATAATTCCATGTTTATACAGATAGCGGTGTAGATATTTCCATGTTTATTCTGATCGTGGTGTAGATATTTCCTTGTTTATGGAGATGGCGGTGTAGATATTTACATGTTCATAGAGATAGCGGTGTTGATTTTTCCATGTTTATAGAGACAGCGGTGTGGATATTTCCTTGCTTATACAGATAGGGGTGTAGATATTTCCATGTTTATAGAGATAGCGGTGAAGATATTTCCATGTTTATACAGATCACGGTGTAGATATTTCCTTGCTTGTACTAATAGCGGTGTTGTTATTTCCATGTTTATACAGATAGCGGTGTAGATATTTCCATGTATATACAGATGGCTGTGTAGATATTTCCATGTTTATACAGATGGCTCTGTAGATATTTCCATGTTTATACAGATGACTTTGTAGTTATTTGCATGTTTATACAGATGGCGGTGTAGGTTTTCCATGTTTATAGTGATAGCTGTGTAGATATTTCCATGTTTATACAGATAGCGGTGTTGATATTTCCATGTTTATAAAGATCGCGGTGTAGATATTTCCATGTTTATACAGATCGTGGTGCAGATATTTATATCTTTATACAGATGGCATTGTAGATATTTCCTTATTCACACAGATGGCGGTGTAGATGTTTCCATGTTTATACAGATGGCAGAGTAGTTAGTTCCATGTTTATGGAGATGGCAGTGTAGATACTTTCATGTTTACAGAGATGGCGGTGTAGATATTTCCATGTTTATAGAGATAGCAGTGTAGATATTTACATGTTTATACAGATGTCTGTGTAGATATTTCCATGTGTATACAGATGGCATTGTAGATATTTCCATGTTTATACAGATGACTGTATAGGTATTTCCATGTTTTTACAGGTGGCAGTGCAGATATTTCCATGTTTATAGAGATAGCGGTGTAGATATTTCCATGTTTCTACAGATGGCGGTGTTGATATTTCCATCTATACACAGATGGCCATATAGATATTTCCATGTTTATACAGATGGCGGCGTAGATATTTCCATGGACATGCAGATGGCGGTGTAGATATTTCCATGTTTAAACAGATAGCGCTGTAGATATTTCCATGTTTACACAGATAGTGGTGTAGATATTTCCGTGTTTATACACATGGCAGAGTAGATACTTCCATCTTTATGGAGATGGCAGTGTAGATATTTTCATGTTTATAGAGATGGCGGTGTAGATATTTCCATATTTATAGAGATAGCGGTGTAGATATTTCCATCTTTCTACAGATGGCAGTGTAGATATTTCCATGTTTATACAGATGGCGGTGTAGATATTTCCATATTTATACAGATGTCTGTGTAGATATTTCCATCTGTATACAGATGGTATTGTAGGTATTTCCATGTTTATACAGATGGTGGTGAAGATATTTCCATGTTTATTCAGATGACTGTGTAGATATTTCCATGTTTTTACAGATGGCAGTGTGGATATTTCAATGTTTATAGAGATGGCGCTGTAGATATTTCCAAGTTTATACAGATAACGGTGGAGATATTTCCATGTTTATACAGAGAGGAGTCGAGATATTTCCATGTTTATACACATAGCGGTGTACATATTTCCATGATTATAGAGACAGCGGTGTAGGTATTTCCATGTTTATGCAGATAGCGGTGCAGATATTTCCATGTTTACACAGATGCCTATGCAGATATTTCCATATTTACACAGAGGGCTGTGTAGATATTTCTATGTTTATACAGAAGACAGTGTAGATATTTAAATGTTCCTACACATGACTGTGTAGGTATTTCCATGTTTATACAGATGTCTTTGTAGATATTTCCATGTTAATAGAGATAGCGGTGTAGACATTTCCATGTTTATACAGATAGCGGTGTAGATATTTCCATGTTTATACAGATAGTGGTGTAGATATTTCCATGTTTATACAGACCGCGGTGTAGATATTTCCATGTTTATACAAATAGCGGTGCAGATATTTCCATGTTTGTACAGATGGCGGTGTTGATATTTCCATTTATACACAGATGACCGTGTAGATATTTCCATGTTTATACAGATGGTGGCGCAGATATTTCCATGGATATGTAGATGGCGGTGTAGATATTTCCATGTTTATACAGATTGCGGTGTAGTTATTTCCATGTTTATATAGATAGCGGTGTAGTTATTTCCATGTATATACACATGGCTGTGTAGATATTTCCATGTTTATACAGATGGCGGTGTAGATATTTCCATGTTTATACAGATAACTTTGTATTTCCATGTTTATACAGATGGCGGTGTAGATATTTCCATGTCTATAGAGATAGCAGTGGAGATAATTCCATGTTTATACAGATAGCGGTGTAGATATTTCCATGTTTATTCTGATCGTGGTGTAGATATTTCCATGTTTATAGAGATGGCGGTGTAGATATTTACATGTTCATAGAGATAGCGGTGTTGATTTTTCCATGTTTATAGAGACAGCGGTGTGGATATTTCCTTGCTTATACAGATAGGGTTGTAGATATTTCCATGTTTGTAGAGATAGCGGTGAAGATATTTCCATGTTTATACAGATCACGGTGTAGATATTTCCTTGCTTGTACTAATAGCGGTGTAGTTATTTCCATGTTTATACAGATAGCGGTGTAGATATTTCCATGTATATACAGATGGCTGTGTAGATATTTCCATGTTTATACAGATGGCTGTGTAGATATTTCCATGTTTATACAGATGACTTTGTAGGTATTTGCATGTTTATACAGATGGCGGTGTAGGTTTTCCATGTTTATAGTGATAGCTGTGTAGATATTTCCATGTTTATACAGATAGCGGTGTTGATATTTCCATGTTTATAAAGATCGCGGTGTAGATATTTCCATGTTTATACAGATCGCGGTGCAGATATTTATATCTTTATACAGATGGCATTGTAGATATTTCCTTATTCACACAGATGGCGGTGTAGATGTTTCCATGTTTATACAGATGGCAGAGTAGTTAGTTCCATGTTTATGGAGATGGCAGTGTAGATACTTTCATGTTTACAGAGATGGCGGTGTAGATATTTCCATGTTTATAGAGATAGCAGTGTAGATATTTACATGTTTATACAGATGTCTGTGTAGATATTTCCATGTGTATACAGATGGCATTGTAGATATTTCCATGTTTATACAGATGACTGTATAGGTATTTCCATGTTTTTACAGGTGGCAGTGCAGATATTTCCATGTTTATAGAGATAGCGGTGTAGATATTTCCATGTTTCTACAGATGGCGGTGTTGATATTTCCATCTATACACAGATGGCCGTGTAGATATTTCCATGTTTATACAGATGGCGGCGTAGATATTTCCATGGACATGCAGATGGCGGTGTAGATATTTCCATGTTTGTACAGATGGCGGTGTTGATATTTCCATTTATACACAGATGACCGTGTAGATATTTCCATGTTTATACAGATGGCAGAGTAGATACTTCCATCTTTATGGAGATGGCAGTGTAGATATTTTCATGTTTATAGAGATGGCGGTGTAGATATTTCCATATTTATAGAGATAGCGGTGTAGATATTTCCATCTTTCTACAGATGGCAGTGTAGATATTTCCATGTTTATACAGATGGCGGTGTAGATATTTCCATATTTATACAGATGTCTGTGTAGGTATTTCCATCTGTATACAGATGGTATTGTAGGTATTTCCATGTTTATACAGATGGTGGTGAAGATATTTCCATGTTTATTCAGATGACTGTGTAGATATTTCCATGTTTTTACAGATGGCAGTGTGGATATTTCAATGTTTATAGAGATGGCGCTGTAGATATTTCCAAGTTTATACAGATAACGGTGGAGATATTTCCATGTTTATACAGAGAGGAGTCGAGATATTTCCATGTTTATACACATAGCGGTGTACATATTTCCATGATTATAGAGACAGCGGTGTAGGTATTTCCATGTTTATGCAGATAGCGGTGCAGATATTTCCATGTTTACACAGATGCCTATGCAGATATTTCCATATTTACACAGAGGGCTGTGTAGATATTTCTATGTTTATACAGAAGACAGTGTAGATATTTAAATGTTCCTACACATGACTGTGTAGGTATTTCCATGTTTATACAGATGTCTTTGTAGATATTTCCATGTTAATAGAGATAGCGGTGTAGACATTTCCATGTTTATACAGATAGCGGTGTAGATATTTCCATGTTTATACAGATAGTGGTGTAGATATTTCCATGTTTATACAGACCGCGGTGTAGATATTTCCATGTTTATACAAATAGCGGTGCAGATATTTCCATGTTTGTACAGATGGCGGTGTTGATATTTCCATTTATACACAGATGACCGTGTAGATATTTCCATGTTTATACAGATGGCGGCGCAGATATTTCCATGGATATGTAGATGGCGGTGTAGATATTTCCATGTTTATACAGATTGCGGTGTAGTTAGTTCCATGTTTATATAGATAGCGGTGTAGTTATTTCCATGTATATACACATGGCTGTGTAGATATTTCCATGTTTATACAGATGGCGGTGTAGATATTTCCATGTTGTTACAGATAACTTTGTATTTCCATGTTTATACAGATGGCGGTGTAGATATTTCCATGTCTATAGAGATAGCAGTGGAGATAATTCCATGTTTATACAGATAGCGGTGTAGATATTTCCATGTTTATTCTGATCGTGGTGTAGATATTTCCATGTTTATAGAGATGGCGGTGTAGATATTTACATGTTCATAGAGATAGCGGTGTTGATTTTTCCATGTTTATAGAGACAGCGGTGTGGATATTTCCTTGCTTATACAGATAGGGGTGTAGATATTTCCATGTTTATAGAGATAGCGGTGAAGATATTTCCATGTTTATACAGATCACGGTGTAGATATTTCCTTGCTTGTACTAATAGCGGTGTAGTTATTTCCATGTTTATACAGATAGCGGTGTAGATATTTCCATGTATATACAGATGGCTGTGTAGATATTTCCATGTTTATACAGATGGCTGTGTAGATATTTCCATGTTTATACAGATGACTTTGTAGGTATTTGCCTGTTTATACAGATGGCGGTGTAGGTTTTCCATGTTTATAGTGATAGCTGTGTAGATATTTCCATGTTTATACAGATAGCGGTGTTGATATTTCCATGTTTATGAAGATCGCGGTGTAGATATTTCCATGTTTATACAGATCGCGGTGCAGATATTTATATCTTTATACAGATGGCATTGTAGATATTTCCTTATTCACACAGATGGCGGTGTAGATGTTTCCATGTTTATACAGATGGCAGAGTAGTTAGTTCCATGTTTATGGAGATGGCAGTGTAGATACTTTCATGTTTACAGAGATGGCGGTGTAGATATTTCCATGTTTATAGAGATAGCAGTGTAGATATTTACATGTTTATACAGATGTCTGTGTAGATATTTCCATGTGTATACAGATGGCATTGTAGATATTTCCATGTTTATACAGATGACTGTATAGGTATTTCCATGTTTTTACAGGTGGCAGTGCAGATATTTCCATGTTTATAGAGATAGCGGTGTAGATATTTCCATGTTTCTACAGATGGCGGTGTTGATATTTCCATCTATACACAGATGGCCGTGTAGATATTTCCATGTTTATACAGATGGCGGCGTAGATATTTCCATGGACATGCAGATGGCGGTGTAGATATTTCCATGTTTAAACAGATAGCGGTGTAGATATTTCCATGTTTACACAGATAGTGGTGTAGATATTTCCGTGTTTATACACATGGCAGAGTAGATACTTCCATCTTTATGGAGATGGCAGTGTAGATATTTTCATGTTTATAGAGATGGCGGTGTAGATATTTCCATATTTATAGAGATAGCGGTGTAGATATTTCCATCTTTCTACAGATGGCAGTGTAGATATTTCCATGTTTATACAGATGGCGGTGTAGATATTTCCATATTTATACAGATGTCTGTGTAGATATTTCCATCTGTATACAGATGGTATTGTAGGTATTTCCATGTTTATACAGATGGTGGTGAAGATATTTCCATGTTTATTCAGATGACTGTGTAGATATTTCCACGTTTTTACAGATGGCAGTGTGGATATTTCAATGTTTATAGAGATGGCGCTGTAGATATTTCCAAGTTTATACAGATAACGGTGGAGATATTTCCATGTTTATACAGAGAGGAGTCGAGATATTTCCATGTTTATACACATAGCGGTGTACATATTTCCATGATTATAGAGACAGCGGTGTAGGTATTTCCATGTTTATGCAGATAGCGGTGCAGATATTTCCATGTTTACACAGATGCCTATGCAGATATTTCCATATTTACACAGAGGGCTGTGTAGATATTTCTATGTTTATACAGAAGACAGTGTAGATATTTAAATGTTCCTACACATGACTGTGTAGGTATTTCCATGTTTATACAGATGTCTTTGTAGATATTTCCATGTTAATAGAGATAGCGGTGTAGACATTTCCATGTTTATACAGATAGCAGTGTAGATATTTCCATGTTTATACAGATAGTGGTGTAGATATTTCCATGTTTATACAGACCGCGGTGTAGATATTTCCATGTTTATACAAATAGCGGTGCAGATATTTCCATGTTTGTACAGATGGCGGTGTTGATATTTCCATTTATACACAGATGACCGTGTAGATATTTCCATGTTTATACAGATGGCGGCGCAGATATTTCCATGGATATGTAGATGGCGGTGTAGATATTTCCATGTTTATACAGATTGCGGTGTAGTTATTTCCATGTTTATATAGATAGCGGTGTAGTTATTTCCATGTATATACACATGGCTGTGTAGCTATTTCCATGTTTATACAGATGGCGGTGTAGATATTTCCATGTTTATACAGATAACTTTGTATTTCCATGTTTATACAGATGGCGGTGTAGATATTTCCATGTCTATAGAGATAGCAGTGGAGATAATTCCATGTTTATACAGATAGCGGTGTAGATATTTCCATGTTTATAGAGATGGCGGTGTAGATATTTACATGTTCATAGAGATAGCGGTGTTGATTTTTCCATGTTTATAGAGACAGCGGTGTGGATATTTCCTTGCTTATACAGATAGGGTTGTAGATATTTCCATGTTTATAGAGATAGCGGTGAAGATATTTCCATGTTTATACAGATCACGGTGTAGATATTTCCTTGCTTGTACTAATAGCGGTGTAGTTATTTCCATGTTTATACAGATAGCGGTGTAGATATTTCCATGTATATACAGATGGCTGTGTAGATATTTCCATGTTTATACAGATGGCTGTGTAGATATTTCCATGTTTATACAGATGACTTTGTAGGTATTTGCATGTTTATACAGATGGCGGTGTAGGTTTTCCATGTTTATAGTGATAGCTGTGTAGATATTTCCATGTTTATACAGATAGCCGTGTTGATATTTCCATGTTTATAAAGATCGCGGTGTAGATATTTCCATGTTTATACAGATCGCGGTGCAGATATTTATATCTTTATACAGATGGCATTGTAGATATTTCCTTATTCACACAGATGGCGGTGTAGATGTTTCCATGTTTATACAGATGGCAGAGTAGTTAGTTCCATGTTTATGGAGATGGCAGTGTAGATACTTTCATGTTTACAGAGATGGCGGTGTAGATATTTCCATGTTTATAGAGATAGCAGTGTAGATATTTACATGTTTATACAGATGTCTGTGTAGATATTTCCATGTGTATACAGATGGCATTGTAGATATTTCCATGTTTATACAGATGACTGTATAGGTATTTCCATGTTTTTACAGGTGGCAGTGCAGATATTTCCATGTTTATAGAGATAGCGGTGTAGATATTTCCATGTTTCTACAGATGGCGGTGTTGATATTTCCATCTATACACAGATGGCCGTGTAGATATTTCCATGTTTATACAGATGGCGGCGTAGATATTTCCATGGACATGCAGATGGCGGTGTAGATATTTCCATGTTTAAACAGATAGCGGTGTAGATATTTCCATGTTTACACAGATAGTGGTGTAGATATTTCCGTGTTTATACACATGGCAGAGTAGATACTTCCATCTTTATGGAGATGGCAGTGTAGATATTTTCATGTTTATAGAGATGGCGGTGTAGATATTTCCATATTTATAGAGATAGCGGTGTAGATATTTCCATCTTTCTACAGATGGCAGTGTAGATATTTCCATGTTTATACAGATGGCGGTGTAGATATTTCCATATTTATACAGATGTCTGTGTAGATATTTCCATCTGTATACAGATGGTATTGTAGGTATTTCCATGTTTATACAGATGGTGGTGAAGATATTTCCATGTTTATTCAGATGACTGTGTAGATATTTCCATGTTTTTACAGATGGCAGTGTGGATATTTCAATGTTTATAGAGATGGCGCTGTAGATATTTCCAAGTTTATACAGATAACGGTGGAGATATTTCCATGTTTATACAGAGAGGAGTCGAGATATTTCCATGTTTATACACATAGCGGTGTACATATTTCCATGATTATAGAGACAGCGGTGTAGGTATTTCCATGTTTATGCAGATAGCGGTGCAGATATTTCCATGTTTACACAGATGCCTATGCAGATATTTCCATATTTACACAGAGGGCTGTGTAGATATTTCTATGTTTATACAGAAGACAGTGTAGATATTTAAATGTTCCTACACATGACTGTGTAGGTATTTCCATGTTTATACAGATGTCTTTGTAGATATTTCCATGTTAATAGAGATAGCGGTGTAGACATTTCCATGTTTATACAGATAGCGGTGTAGATATTTCCATGTTTATACAGATAGTGGTGTAGATATTTCCATGTTTATACAGACCGCGGTGTAGATATTTCCATGTTTATACAAATAGCGGTGCAGATATTTCCATGTTTGTACAGATGGCGGTGTTGATATTTCCATTTATACACAGATGACCGTGTAGATATTTCCATGTTTATACAGATGGCGGCGCAGATATTTCCATGGATATGTAGATGGCGGTGTAGATATTTCCATGTTTATACAGATTGCGGTGTAGTTAGTTCCATGTTTATATAGATAGCGGTGTAGTTATTTCCATGTATATACACATGGCTGTGTAGATATTTCCATGTTTATACAGATGGCGGTGTAGATATTTCCATGTTGTTACAGATAACTTTGTATTTCCATGTTTATACAGATGGCGGTGTAGATATTTCCATGTCTATAGAGATAGCAGTGGAGATAATTCCATGTTTATACAGATAGCGGTGTAGATATTTCCATGTTTATTCTGATCGTGGTGTAGATATTTCCATGTTTATAGAGATGGCGGTGTAGATATTTACATGTTCATAGAGATAGCGGTGTTGATTTTTCCATGTTTATAGAGACAGCGGTGTGGATATTTCCTTGCTTATACAGATAGGGGTGTAGAGATTTCCATGTTTATAGAGATAGCGGTGAAGATATTTCCATGTTTATACAGATCACGGTGTAGATATTTCCTTGCTTGTACTAATAGCGGTGTAGTTATTTCCATGTTTATACAGATAGCGGTGTAGATATTTCCATGTATATACAGATGGCTGTGTAGATATTTCCATGTTTATACAGATGGCTGTGTAGATATTTCCATGTTTATACAGATGACTTTGTAGGTATTTGCCTGTTTATACAGATGGCGGTGTAGGTTTTCCATGTTTATAGTGATAGCTGTGTAGATATTTCCATGTTTATACAGATAGCGGTGTTGATATTTCCATGTTTATGAAGATCGCGGTGTAGATATTTCCATGTTTATACAGATCGCGGTGCAGATATTTATATCTTTATACAGATGGCATTGTAGATATTTCCTTATTCACACAGATGGCGGTGTAGATGTTTCCATGTTTATACAGATGGCAGAGTAGTTAGTTCCATGTTTATGGAGATGGCAGTGTAGATACTTTCATGTTTACAGAGATGGCGGTGTAGATATTTCCATGTTTATAGAGATAGCAGTGTAGATATTTACATGTTTATACAGATGTCTGTGTAGATATTTCCATGTGTATACAGATGGCATTGTAGATATTTCCATGTTTATACAGATGACTGTATAGGTATTTCCATGTTTTTACAGGTGGCAGTGCAGATATTTCCATGTTTATAGAGATAGCGGTGTAGATATTTCCATGTTTCTACAGATGGCGGTGTTGATATTTCCATCTATACACAGATGGCCGTGTAGATATTTCCATGTTTATACAGATGGCGGCGTAGATATTTCCATGGACATGCAGATGGCGGTGTAGATATTTCCATGTTTAAACAGATAGCGGTGTAGATATTTCCATGTTTACACAGATAGTGGTGTAGATATTTCCGTGTTTATACACATGGCAGAGTAGATACTTCCATCTTTATGGAGATGGCAGTGTAGATATTTTCATGTTTATAGAGATGGCGGTGTAGATATTTCCATATTTATAGAGATAGCGGTGTAGATATTTCCATCTTTCTACAGATGGCAGTGTAGATATTTCCATGTTTATACAGATGGCGGTGTAGATATTTCCATATTTATACAGATGTCTGTGTAGATATTTCCATCTGTATACAGATGGTATTGTAGGTATTTCCATGTTTATACAGATGGTGGTGAAGATATTTCCATGTTTATTCAGATGACTGTGTAGATATTTCCATGTTTTTACAGATGGCAGTGTGGATATTTCAATGTTTATAGAGATGGCGCTGTAGATATTTCCAAGTTTATACAGATAACGGTGGAGATATTTCCATGTTTATACAGAGAGGAGTCGAGATATTTCCATGTTTATACACATAGCGGTGTACATATTTCCATGATTATAGAGACAGCGGTGTAGGTATTTCCATGTTTATGCAGATAGCGGTGCAGATATTTCCATGTTTACACAGATGCCTATGCAGATATTTCTATATTTACACAGAGGGCTGTGTAGATATTTCTATGTTTATACAGAAGACAGTGTAGATATTTAAATGTTCCTACACATGACTGTGTAGGTATTTCCATGTTTATACAGATGTCTTTGTAGATATTTCCATGTTAATAGAGATAGCGGTGTAGACATTTCCATGTTTATACAGATAGCGGTGTAGATATTTCCATGTTTATACAGATAGTGGTGTAGATATTTCCATGTTTATACAGACCGCGGTGTAGATATTTCCATGTTTATACAAATAGCGGTGCAGATATTTCCATGTTTGTACAGATGGCGGTGTTGATATTTCCATTTATACACAGATGACCGTGTAGATAATTCCATGTTTATACAGATGGCGGCACAGATATTTCCATGGATATGTAGATGGCGGTGTAGATATTTCCATGTTTATACAGATTGCGGTGTAGTTATTTCCATGTTTATATAGATAGCGGTGTAGTTATTTCCATGTATATACACATGGCTGTGTAGATATTTCCATGTTTATACAGATGGCGGTGTAGATATTTCCATGTTTATACAGATAACTTTGTATTTCCATGTTTATACAGATGGCGGTGTAGATATTTCCATGTCTATAGAGATAGCAGTGGAGATAATTCCATGTTTATACAGATAGCGGTGTAGATATTTCCATGTTTATTCTGATCGTGGTGTAGATATTTCCATGTTTATAGAGATGGCGGTGTAGATATTTACATGTTCATAGAGATAGCGGTGTTGATTTTTCCATGTTTATAGAGACAGCGGTGTGGATATTTCCTTGCTTATACAGATAGGGGTGTAGATATTTCCATGTTTATAGAGATAGCGGTGAAGATATTTCCATGTTTATACAGATCACGGTGTAGATATTTCCTTGCTTGTACTAATAGCGGTGTAGTTATTTCCATGTTTATACAGATAGCGGTGTAGATATTTCCATGTATATACAGATGGCTGTGTAGATATTTCCATGTTTATACAGATGGCTGTGTAGATATTTCCATGTTTATACAGATGACTTTGTAGGTATTTGCATGTTTATACAGATGGCGGTGTAGGTTTTCCATGTTTATAGTGATAGCTGTGTAGATATTTCCATGTTTATACAGATAGCGGTGTTGATATTTGCATGTTTATAAAGATCGCGGTGTAGATATTTCCGTGTTTATACAGATCGCGGTGCAGATATTTATATCTTTATACAGATGGCATTGTAGATATTTCCTTATTCACACAGATGGCGGTGTAGATGTTTCCATGTTTATACAGATGGCAGAGTAGTTAGTTCCATGTTTATGGAGATGGCAGTGTAGATACTTTCATGTTTACAGAGATGGCGGTGTAGATATTTCCATGTTTATAGAGATAGCAGTGTAGATATTTACATGTTTATACAGATGTCTGTGTAGATATTTCCATGTGTATACAGATGGCATTGTAGATATTTCCATGTTTATACAGATGACTGTATAGGTATTTCCATGTTTTTACAGGTGGCAGTGCAGATATTTCCATGTTTATAGAGATAGCGGTGTAGATATTTCCATGTTTCTACAGATGGCGGTGTTGATATTTCCATCTATACACAGATGGCCGTGTAGATATTTCCATGTTTATACAGATGGCGGCGTAGATATTTCCATGGACATGCAGATGGCGGTGTAGATATTTCCATGTTTAAACAGATAGCGGTGTAGATATTTCCATGTTTACACAGATAGTGGTGTAGATATTTCCGTGTTTATACACATGGCAGAGTAGATACTTCCATCTTTATGGAGATGGCAGTGTAGATATTTTCATGTTTATAGAGATGGCGGTGTAGATATTTCCATATTTATAGAGATAGCGGTGTAGATATTTCCATCTTTCTACAGATGGCAGTGTAGATATTTCCATGTTTATACAGATGGCGGTGTAGATATTTCCATATTTATACAGATGTCTGTGTAGATATTTCCATCTGTATACAGATGGTATTGTAGGTATTTCCATGTTTATACAGATGGTGGTGAAGATATTTCCATGTTTATTCAGATGACTGTGTAGATATTTCCATGTTTTTACAGATGGCAGTGTGGATATTTCAATGTTTATAGAGATGGCGCTGTAGATATTTCCAAGTTTATACAGATAACGGTGGAGATATTTCCATGTTTATACAGAGAGGAGTCGAGATATTTCCATGTTTATACACATAGCGGTGTACATATTTCCATGATTATAGAGACAGCGGTGTAGGTATTTCCATGTTTATGCAGATAGCGGTGCAGATATTTCCATGTTTACACAGATGCCTATGCAGATATTTCCATATTTACACAGAGGGCTGTGTAGATATTTCTATGTTTATACAGAAGACAGTGTAGATATTTAAATGTTCCTACACATGACTGTGTAGGTATTTCCATGTTTATACAGATGTCTTTGTAGATATTTCCATGTTAATAGAGATAGCGGTGTAGACATTTCCATGTTTATACAGATAGCGGTGTAGATATTTCCATGTTTATACAGATAGTGGTGTAGATATTTCCATGTTTATACAGACCGCGGTGTAGATATTTCCATGTTTATACAAATAGCGGTGCAGATATTTCCATGTTTGTACAGATGGCGGTGTTGATATTTCCATTTATACACAGATGACCGTGTAGATATTTCCATGTTTATACAGATGGCGGCGCAGATATTTCCATGGATATGAAGATGGCGGTGTAGATATTTCCATGTTTATACAGACTGTGGTGTAGTTATTTCCATGTTTATATAGATAGCGGTGTAGTTATTTCCATGTTTATACACATGGCTGTGTAGATATTTCCATGTTTATACAGATGGCGGTGTAGATATTTCCATGTTTATACAGATAACTTTGTATTTCCATGTTTATACAGATGGCGGTGTAGATATTTCCATGTCTATAGAGATAGCAGTGGAGATAATTCCATGTTTATACAGATAGCGGTCTAGATATTTCCATGTTTATTCTGATCGTGGTGTAGATATTTCCATGTTTATAGAGATGGCGGTGTAGATATTTACATGTTCATAGAGATAGCGGTGTTGATTTTTCCATGTTTATAGAGACAGCGGTGTGGATATTTCCTTGCTTATACAGATAGGGGTGTAGATATTTCCATGTTTATAGAGATAGCGGTGAAGATATTTCCATGTTTATACAGATCACGGTGTAGATATTTCCTTGCTTGTACTAATAGCGGTGTAGTTATTTCCATGTTTATACAGATAGCAGTGTAGATATTTCCATGTATATACAGATGGCTGTGTAGATATTTCCATGTTTATACAGATGGCTGTGTATATATTTCCATGTTTATACAGATGACTTTGTAGGTATTTGCATGTTTATACAGATGGCGGTGTAGGTTTTCCATGTTTATTGTGATAGCTGTGTAGATATTTCCATGTTTATACAGATAGCGGTGTTGATATTTCCATGTTTATAAAGATCGCGGTGTAGATATTTCCATGTTTATACAGATCGCGGTGCAGATATTTATATCTTTATACAGATGGCATTGTAGATATTTCCTTATTCACACAGATGGCGGTGTAGATGTTTCCATGTTTATACAGATGGCAGAGTAGTTAGTTCCATGTTTATGGAGATGGCAGTGTAGATACTTTCATGTTTACAGAGATGGCGGTGTAGATATTTCCATGTTTATAGAGATAGCAGTGTAGATATTTACATGTTTATACAGATGTCTGTGTAGATATTTCCATGTGTATACAGATGGCATTGTAGATATTTCCATGTTTATACAGATGACTGTATAGGTATTTCCATGTTTTTACAGGTGGCAGTGCAGATATTTCCATGTTTATAGAGATAGCGGTGTAGATATTTCCATGTTTCTACAGATGGCGGTGTTGATATTTCCATCTATACACAGATGGCCGTGTAGATATTTCCATGTTTATACAGATGGCGGCGTAGATATTTCCATGGACATGCAGATGGCGGTGTAGATATTTCCATGTTTAAACAGATAGCGGTGTAGATATTTCCATGTTTACACAGATAGTGGTGTAGATATTTCCGTGTTTATACACATGGCAGAGTAGATACTTCCATCTTTATGGAGATGGCAGTGTAGATATTTTCATGTTTATAGAGATGGCGGTGTAGATATTTCCATATTTATAGAGATAGCGGTGTAGATATTTCCATCTTTCTACAGATGGCAGTGTAGATATTTCCATGTTTATACAGATGGCGGTGTAGATATTTCCATATTTATACAGATGTCTGTGTAGATATTTCCATCTGTATACAGATGGTATTGTAGGTATTTCCATGTTTATACAGATGGTGGTGAAGATATTTCCATGTTTATTCAGATGACTGTGTAGATATTTCCATGTTTTTACAGATGGCAGTGTGGATATTTCAATGTTTATAGAGATGGCGCTGTAGATATTTCCAAGTTTATACAGATAACGGTGGAGATATTTCCATGTTTATACAGAGAGGAGTCGAGATATTTCCATGTTTATACACATAGCGGTGTACATATTTCCATGATTATAGAGACAGCGGTGTAGGTATTTCCATGTTTATGCAGATAGCGGTGCAGATATTTCCATGTTTACACAGATGCCTATGCAGATATTTCCATATTTACACAGAGGGCTGTGTAGATATTTCTATGTTTATACAGAAGACAGTGTAGATATTTAAATGTTCCTACACATGACTGTGTAGGTATTTCCATGTTTATACAGATGTCTTTGTAGATATTTCCATGTTAATAGAGATAGCGGTGTAGACATTTCCATGTTTATACAGATAGCGGTGTAGATATTTCCATGTTTATACAGATAGTGGTGTAGATATTTCCATGTTTATACAGACCGCGGTGTAGATATTTCCATGTTTATACAAATAGCGGTGCAGATATTTCCATGTTTGTACAGATGGCGGTGTTGATATTTCCATTTATACACAGATGACCGTGTAGATATTTCCATGTTTATACAGATGGCGGCGCAGATATTTCCATGGATATGTAGATGGCGGTGTAGATATTTCCATGTTTATACAGATTGCGGTGTAGTTATTTCCATGTTTATATAGATAGCGGTGTAGTTATTTCCATGTATATACACATGGCTGTGTAGATATTTCCATGTTTATACAGATGGCGGTGTAGATATTTCCATGTTTATACAGATAACTGTGTATTTCCATGTTTATACAGATGGCGGTGTAGATATTTCCATGTCTATAGAGATAGCAGTGGAGATAATTCCATGTTTATACAGATAGCGGTGTAGATATTTCCATGTTTATTCTGATCGTGGTGTAGATATTTCCATGTTTATAGAGATGGCGGTGTAGATATTTACATGTTCATAGAGATAGCGGTGTTGATTTTTCCATGTTTATAGAGACAGCGGTGTGGATATTTCCTTGCTTATTCAGATAGGGGTGTAGATATTTCCATGTTTATAGAGATAGCGGTGAAGATATTTCCATGTTTATACAGATCACGGTGTAGATATTTCCTTGCTTGTACTAATAGCGGTGTAGTTATTTCCATGTTTATACAGATAGCGGTGTAGATATTTCCATGTATATACAGATGGCTGTGTAGATATTTCCATGTTTATACAGATGGCTGTGTAGATATTTCCATGTTTATACAGATGACTTTGTAGGTATTTGCATGTTTATACAGATGGCGGTGTAGGTTTTCCATGTTTATAGTGATAGCTGTGTAGATATTTCCATGTTTATACAGATAGCGGTGTTGATATTTCCATGTTTATAAAGATCGCGGTGTAGATATTTCCATGTTTATACAGATCGCGGTGCAGATATTTATATCTTTATACAGATGGCATTGTAGATATTTCCTTATTCACACAGATGGCGGTGTAGATGTTTCCATGTTTATACAGATGGCAGAGTAGTTAGTTCCATGTTTATGGAGATGGCAGTGTAGATACTTTCATGTTTACAGAGATGGCGGTGTAGATATTTCCATGTTTATAGAGATAGCAGTGTAGATATTTACATGTTTATACAGATGTCTGTGTAGATATTTCCATGTGTATACAGATGGCATTGTAGATATTTCCATGTTTATACAGATGACTGTATAGGTATTTCCATGTTTTTACAGGTGGCAGTGCAGATATTTCCATGTTTATAGAGATAGCGGTGTAGATATTTCCATGTTTCTACAGATGGCGGTGTTGATATTTCCATCTATACACAGATGGCCGTGTAGATATTTCCATGTTTATACAGATGGCGGCGTAGATATTTCCATGGACATGCAGATGGCGGTGTAGATATTTCCATGTTTAAACAGATAGCGGTGTAGATATTTCCATGTTTACACAGATAGTGGTGTAGATATTTCCGTGTTTATACACATGGCAGAGTAGATACTTCCATCTTTATGGAGATGGCAGTGTAGATATTTTCATGTTTATAGAGATGGCGGTGTAGATATTTCCATATTTATAGAGATAGCGGTGTAGATATTTCCATCTTTCTACAGATGGCAGTGTAGATATTTCCATGTTTATACAGATGGCGGTGTAGATATTTCCATATTTATACAGATGTCTGTGTAGATATTTCCATCTGTATACAGATGGTATTGTAGGTATTTCCATGTTTATACAGATGGTGGTGAAGATATTTCCATGTTTATTCAGATGACTGTGTAGATATTTCCATGTTTTTACAGATGGCAGTGTGGATATTTCAATGTTTATAGAGATGGCGCTGTAGATATTTCCAAGTTTATACAGATAACGGTGGAGATATTTCCATGTTTATACAGAGAGGAGTCGAGATATTACCATGTTTATACACATAGTGGTGTACATATTTCCATGATTATAGAGACAGCGGTGTAGGTATTTCCATGTTTATGCAGATAGCGGTGCAGATATTTCCATGTTTACACAGATGCCTATGCAGATATTTCCATATTTACACAGAGGGCTGTGTAGATATTTCTATGTTTATACAGAAGACAGTGTAGATATTTAAATGTTCCTACACATGACTGTGTAGGTATTTCCATGTTTATACAGATGTCTTTGTAGATATTTCCATGTTAATAGAGATAGCGGTGTAGACATTTCCATGTTTATACAGATAGCGGTGTAGATATTTCCATGTTTATACAGATAGTGGTGTAGATATTTCCATGTTTATACAGACCGCGGTGTACACAGATAGTGGTTTACACAGATAGTGGTGTAGATATTTCCGTGTTTATACACATGGCAGAGTAGATACTTCCATCTTTATGGAGATGGCAGTGTAGATATTTTCATGTTTATAGAGATGGCGGTGTAGATATTTCCATATTTATAGAGATAGCGGTGTAGATATTTCCATCTTTCTACAGATGGCAGTGTAGATATTTCCATGTTTATACAGATGGCGGTGTAGATATTTCCATATTTATACAGATGTCTGTGTAGATATTTCCATCTGTATACAGATGGTATTGTAGGTATTTCCATGTTTATACAGATGGTGGTGAAGATATTTCCATGTTTATTCAGATGACTGTGTAGATATTTCCATGTTTTTACAGATGGCAGTGTGGATATTTCAATGTTTATAGAGATGGCGCTGTAGATATTTCCAAGTTTATACAGATAACGGTGGAGATATTTCCATGTTTATACAGAGAGGAGTCGAGATATTTCCATGTTTATACACATAGCGGTGTACATATTTCCATGATTATAGAGACAGCGGTGTAGGTATTTCCATGTTTATGCAGATAGCGGTGCAGATATTTCCATGTTTACACAGATGCCTATGCAGATATTTCCATATTTACACAGAGGGCTGTGTAGATATTTCTATGTTTATACAGAAGACAGTGTAGATATTTAAATGTTCCTACACATGACTGTGTAGGTATTTCCATGTTTATACAGATGTCTTTGTAGATATTTCCATGTTAATAGAGATAGCGGTGTAGACATTTCCATGTTTATACAGATAGCGGTGTAGATATTTCCATGTTTATACAGATAGTGGCGTAGATATTTCCATGTTTATACAGACCGCGGTGTAGATATTTCCATGTTTATACAAATAGCGGTGCAGATATTTCCATGTTTGTACAGATGGCGGTGTTGATATTTCCATTTATACACAGATGACCGTGTAGATATTTCCATGTTTATACAGATGGCGGCGCAGATATCTCCATGGATATGTAGATGGCGGTGTAGATATTTCCATGTTTATACAGATTGCGGTGTAGTTATTTCCATGTTTATATAGATAGCGGTGTAGTTATTTCCATGTATATACACATGGCTGTGTAGATATTTCCATGTTTATACAGATGGCGGTGTAGATATTTCCATGTTGTTACAGATAACTTTGTATTTCCATGTTTATACAGATGGCGGTGTAGATATTTCCATGTCTATAGAGATAGCAGTGGAGATAATTCCATGTTTATACAGATAGCGGTGTAGATATTTCCATGTTTATTCTGATCGTGGTGTAGATATTTCCATGTTTATAGAGATGGCAGTGTAGATATTTACATGTTCATAGAGATAGCGGTGTTGATTTTTCCATGTTTATAGAGACAGCGGTGTGGATATTTCCTTGCTTATACAGATAGGGTTGTAGATATTTCCATGTTTATAGAGATAGCGGTGAAGATATTTCCATGTTTATACAGATCACGGTGTAGATATTTCCTTGCTTGTACTAATAGCGGTGTAGTTATTTCCATGTTTATACAGATAGCGGTGTAGATATTTCCATGTATATACAGATGGCTGTGTAGATATTTCCATGTTTATACAGATGGCTGTGTAGATATTTCCATGTTTATACAGATGACTTTGTAGGTATTTGCATGTTTATACAGATGGCGGTGTAGGTTTTCCATGTTTATAGTGATAGCTGTGTAGATATTTCCATGTTTATACAGATAGCGGTGTTGATATTTCCATGTTTATAAAGATCGCGGTGTCGATATTTCCATGTTTATACAAATCGCGGTGCAGATATTTATATCTTTATACAGATGGCATTGTAGATATTTCCTTATTCACACAGATGGCGGTGTAGATGTTTCCATGTTTATACAGATGGCAGAGTAGTTAGTTCCATGTTTATGGAGATGGCAGTGTAGATACTTTCATGTTTACAGAGATGGCGGTGTAGATATTTCCATGTTTATAGAGATAGCAGTGTAGATATTTACATGTTTATACAGATGTCCGTGTAGATATTTCCATGTGTATACAGATGGCATTGTAGATATTTCCATGTTTATACAGATGACTGTATAGGTATTTCCATGTTTTTACAGGTGGCAGTGCAGATATTTCCATGTTTATAGAGATAGCGGTGTAGATATTTCCATGTTTCTACAGATGGCGGTGTTGATATTTCCATCTATACACAGATGGCCGTGTAGATATTTCCATGTTTATACAGATGGCGGCGTAGATATTTCCATGGACATGCAGATGGCGGTGTAGATATTTCCATGTTTAAACAGATAGCGGTGTAGATATTTCCATGTTTACACAGATAGTGGTGTAGATATTTCCGTGTTTATACACATGGCAGAGTAGATACTTCCATTTTATGGAGATGGTAGTGTAGATATTTTCATGTTTATAGAGATGGCGGTGTAGATATTTCCATATTTATAGAGATAGCGGTGTAGATATTTCCATCTTTCTACAGATGGCAGTGTAGATATTTCCATGTTTATACAGATGGCGGTGTAGATATTTCCATATTTATACAGATGTCTGTGTAGATATTTCCATCTGTATACAGATGGTATTGTAGGTATTTCCATGTTTATACAGATGGTGGTGAAGATATTTCCATGTTTATTCAGATGACTGTGTAGATATTTCCATGTTTTTACAGATGGCAGTGTGGATATTTCAATGTTTATAGAGATGGCGCTGTAGATATTTCCAAGTTTATACAGATAACGGTGGAGATATTTCCATGTTTATACAGAGAGGAGTCGAGATATTTCCATGTTTATACACATAGCGGTGTACATATTTCCATGATTATAGAGACAGCGGTGTAGGTATTTCCATGTTTATGCAGATAACGGTGCAGATATTTCCATGTTTACACAGATGCCTATGCAGATATTTCCATATTTACACAGAGGGCTGTGTAGATATTTCTATGTTTATACAGAAGACAGTGTAGATATTTAAATGTTCCTACACATGACTGTGTAGGTATTTCCATGTTTATACAGATGTCTTTGTAGATATTTCCATGTTAATAGAGATAGCGGTGTAGACATTTCCATGTTTATACAGATAGCGGTGTAGATATTTCCATGTTTATACAGATAGTGGCGTAGATATTTCCATGTTTATACAGACCGCGGTGTAGATATTTCCATGTTTATACAAATAGCGGTGCAGATATTTCCATGTTTGTACAGATGGCGGTGTTGATATTTCCATTTATACACAGATGACCGTGTAGATATTTCCATGTTTATACAGATGGCGGCGCAGATATCTCCATGGATATGTAGATGGCGGTGTAGATATTTCCATGTTTATACAGATTGCGGTGTAGTTATTTCCATGTTTATATAGATAGCGGTGTAGTTATTTCCATGTATATACACATGGCTGTGTAGATATTTCCATGTTTATACAGATGGCGGTGTAGATATTTCCATGTTGTTACAGATAACTTTGTATTTCCATGTTTATACAGATGGCGGTGTAGATATTTCCATGTCTATAGAGATAGCAGTGGAGATAATTCCATGTTTATACAGATAGCGGTGTAGATATTTCCATGTTTATTCTGATCGTGGTGTAGATATTTCCATGTTTATAGAGATGGCAGTGTAGATATTTACATGTTCATAGAGATAGCGGTGTTGATTTTTCCATGTTTATAGAGACAGCGGTGTGGATATTTCCTTGCTTATACAGATAGGGTTGTAGATATTTCCATGTTTATAGAGATAGCGGTGAAGATATTTCCATGTTTATACAGATCACGGTGTAGATATTTCCTTGCTTGTACTAATAGCGGTGTAGTTATTTCCATGTTTATACAGATAGCGGTGTAGATATTTCCATGTATATACAGATGGCTGTGTAGATATTTCCATGTTTATACAGATGGCTGTGTAGATATTTCCATGTTTATACAGATGACTTTGTAGGTATTTGCATGTTTATACAGATGGCGGTGTAGGTTTTCCATGTTTATAGTGATAGCTGTGTAGATATTTCCATGTTTATACAGATAGCGGTGTTGATATTTCCATGTTTATAAAGATCGCGGTGTCGATATTTCCATGTTTATACAAATCGCGGTGCAGATATTTATATCTTTATACAGATGGCATTGTAGATATTTCCTTATTCACACAGATGGCGGTGTAGATGTTTCCATGTTTATACAGATGGCAGAGTAGTTAGTTCCATGTTTATGGAGATGGCAGTGTAGATACTTTCATGTTTACAGAGATGGCGGTGTAGATATTTCCATGTTTATAGAGATAGCAGTGTAGATATTTACATGTTTATACAGATGTCCGTGTAGATATTTCCATGTGTATACAGATGGCATTGTAGATATTTCCATGTTTATACAGATGACTGTATAGGTATTTCCATGTTTTTACAGGTGGCAGTGCAGATATTTCCATGTTTATAGAGATAGCGGTGTAGATATTTCCATGTTTCTACAGATGGCGGTGTTGATATTTCCATCTATACACAGATGGCCGTGTAGATATTTCCATGTTTATACAGATGGCGGCGTAGATATTTCCATGGACATGCAGATGGCGGTGTAGATATTTCCATGTTTAAACAGATAGCGGTGTAGATATTTCCATGTTTACACAGATAGTGGTGTAGATATTTCCGTGTTTATACACATGGCAGAGTAGATACTTCCATTTTATGGAGATGGTAGTGTAGATATTTTCATGTTTATAGAGATGGGGGTGTAGATATTTCCATATTTATAGAGATAGCGGTGTAGATATTTCCATCTTTCTACAGATGGCAGTGTAGATATTTCCATGTTTATACAGATGGCGGTGTAGATATTTCCATATTTATACAGATGTCTGTGTAGATATTTCCATCTGTATACAGATGGTATTGTAGGTATTTCCATGTTTATACAGATGGTGGTGAAGATATTTCCATGTTTATTCAGATGACTGTGTAGATATTTCCATGTTTTTACAGATGGCAGTGTGGATATTTCAATGTTTATAGAGATGGCGCTGTAGATATTTCCAAGTTTATACAGATAACGGTGGAGATATTTCCATGTTTATACAGAGAGGAGTCGAGATATTTCCATGTTTATACACATAGCGGTGTACATATTTCCATGATTATAGAGACAGCGGTGTAGGTATTTCCATGTTTATGCAGATAGCGGTGCAGATATTTCCATATTTACACAGAGGGCTGTGTAGATATTTCTATGTTTATACAGAAGACAGTGTAGATATTTAAATGTTCCTACACATGACTGTGTAGGTATTTCCATGTTTATACAGATGTCTTTGTAGATATTTCCATGTTAATAGAGATAGCGGTGTAGACATTTCCATGTTTATACAGATAGCGGTGTAGATATTTCCATGTTTATACAGATAGTGGCGTAGATATTTCCATGTTTATACAGACCGCGGTGTAGATATTTCCATGTTTATACAAATAGCGGTGCAGATATTTCCATGTTTGTACAGATGGCGGTGTTGATATTTCCATTTATACACAGATGACCGTGTAGATATTTCCATGTTTATACAGATGGCGGCGCAGATATCTCCATGGATATGTAGATGGCGGTGTAGATATTTCCATGTTTATACAGATTGCGGTGTAGTTATTTCCATGTTTATATAGATAGCGGTGTAGTTATTTCCATGTATATACACATGGCTGTGTAGATATTTCCATGTTTATACAGATGGCGGTGTAGATATTTCCATGTTGTTACAGATAACTTTGTATTTCCATGTTTATACAGATGGCGGTGTAGATATTTCCATGTCTATAGAGATAGCAGTGGAGATAATTCCATGTTTATACAGATAGCGGTGTAGATATTTCCATGTTTATTCTGATCGTGGTGTAGATATTTCCATGTTTATAGAGATGGCAGTGTAGATATTTACATGTTCATAGAGATAGCGGTGTTGATTTTTCCATGTTTATAGAGACAGCGGTGTGGATATTTCCTTGCTTATACAGATAGGGTTGTAGATATTTCCATGTTTATAGAGATAGCGGTGAAGATATTTCCATGTTTATACAGATCACGGTGTAGATATTTCCTTGCTTGTACTAATAGCGGTGTAGTTATTTCCATGTTTATACAGATAGCGGTGTAGATATTTCCATGTATATACAGATGGCTGTGTAGATATTTCCATGTTTATACAGATGGCTGTGTAGATATTTCCATGTTTATACAGATGACTTTGTAGGTATTTGCATGTTTATACAGATGGCGGTGTAGGTTTTCCATGTTTATAGTGATAGCTGTGTAGATATTTCCATGTTTATACAGATAGCGGTGTTGATATTTCCATGTTTATAAAGATCGCGGTGTCGATATTTCCATGTTTATACAAATCGCGGTGCAGATATTTATATCTTTATACAGATGGCATTGTAGATATTTCCTTATTCACACAGATGGCGGTGTAGATGTTTCCATGTTTATACAGATGGCAGAGTAGTTAGTTCCATGTTTATGGAGATGGCAGTGTAGATACTTTCATGTTTACAGAGATGGCGGTGTAGATATTTCCATGTTTATAGAGATAGCAGTGTAGATATTTACATGTTTATACAGATGTCCGTGTAGATATTTCCATGTGTATACAGATGGCATTGTAGATATTTCCATGTTTATACAGATGACTGTATAGGTATTTCCATGTTTTTACAGGTGGCAGTGCAGATATTTCCATGTTTATAGAGATAGCGGTGTAGATATTTCCATGTTTCTACAGATGGCGGTGTTGATATTTCCATCTATACACAGATGGCCGTGTAGATATTTCCATGTTTATACAGATGGCGGCGTAGATATTTCCATGGACATGCAGATGGCGGTGTAGATATTTCCATGTTTAAACAGATAGCGGTGTAGATATTTCCATGTTTACACAGATAGTGGTGTAGATATTTCCGTGTTTATACACATGGCAGAGTAGATACTTCCATTTTATGGAGATGGTAGTGTAGATATTTTCATGTTTATAGAGATGGCGGTGTAGATATTTCCATATTTATAGAGATAGCGGTGTAGATATTTCCATCTTTCTACAGATGGCAGTGTAGATATTTCCATGTTTATACAGATGGCGGTGTAGATATTTCCATATTTATACAGATGTCTGTGTAGATATTTCCATCTGTATACAGATGGTATTGTAGGTATTTCCATGTTTATACAGATGGTGGTGAAGATATTTCCATGTTTATTCAGATGACTGTGTAGATATTTCCATGTTTTTACAGATGGCAGTGTGGATATTTCAATGTTTATAGAGATGGCGCTGTAGATATTTCCAAGTTTATACAGATAACGGTGGAGATATTTCCATGTTTATACAGAGAGGAGTCGAGATATTTCCATGTTTATACACATAGCGGTGTACATATTTCCATGATTATAGAGACAGCGGTGTAGGTATTTCCATGTTTATGCAGATAACGGTGCAGATATTTCCATGTTTACACAGATGCCTATGCAGATATTTCCATATTTACACAGAGGGCTGTGTAGATATTTCTATGTTTATACAGAAGACAGTGTAGATATTTAAATGTTCCTACACATGACTGTGTAGGTATTTCCATGTTTATACAGATGTCTTTGTAGATATTTCCATGTTAATAGAGATAGCGGTGTAGACATTTCCATGTTTATACAGATAGCGGTGTAGATATTTCCATGTTTATACAGATAGTGGCGTAGATATTTCCATGTTTATACAGACCGCGGTGTAGATATTTCCATGTTTATACAAATAGCGGTGCAGATATTTCCATGTTTGTACAGATGGCGGTGTTGATATTTCCATTTATACACAGATGACCGTGTAGATATTTCCATGTTTATACAGATGGCGGCGCAGATATCTCCATGGATATGTAGATGGCGGTGTAGATATTTCCATGTTTATACAGATTGCGGTGTAGTTATTTCCATGTTTATATAGATAGCGGTGTAGTTATTTCCATGTATATACACATGGCTGTGTAGATATTTCCATGTTTATACAGATGGCGGTGTAGATATTTCCATGTTGTTACAGATAACTTTGTATTTCCATGTTTATACAGATGGCGGTGTAGATATTTCCATGTCTATAGAGATAGCAGTGGAGATAATTCCATGTTTATACAGATAGCGGTGTAGATATTTCCATGTTTATTCTGATCGTGGTGTAGATATTTCCATGTTTATAGAGATGGCAGTGTAGATATTTACATGTTCATAGAGATAGCGGTGTTGATTTTTCCATGTTTATAGAGACAGCGGTGTGGATATTTCCTTGCTTATACAGATAGGGTTGTAGATATTTCCATGTTTATAGAGATAGCGGTGAAGATATTTCCATGTTTATACAGATCACGGTGTAGATATTTCCTTGCTTGTACTAATAGCGGTGTAGTTATTTCCATGTTTATACAGATAGCGGTGTAGATATTTCCATGTATATACAGATGGCTGTGTAGATATTTCCATGTTTATACAGATGGCTGTGTAGATATTTCCATGTTTATACAGATGACTTTGTAGGTATTTGCATGTTTATACAGATGGCGGTGTAGGTTTTCCATGTTTATAGTGATAGCTGTGTAGATATTTCCATGTTTATACAGATAGCGGTGTTGATATTTCCATGTTTATAAAGATCGCGGTGTCGATATTTCCATGTTTATACAAATCGCGGTGCAGATATTTATATCTTTATACAGATGGCATTGTAGATATTTCCTTATTCACACAGATGGCGGTGTAGATGTTTCCATGTTTATACAGATGGCAGAGTAGTTAGTTCCATGTTTATGGAGATGGCAGTGTAGATACTTTCATGTTTACAGAGATGGCGGTGTAGATATTTCCATGTTTATAGAGATAGCAGTGTAGATATTTACATGTTTATACAGATGTCCGTGTAGATATTTCCATGTGTATACAGATGGCATTGTAGATATTTCCATGTTTATACAGATGACTGTATAGGTATTTCCATGTTTTTACAGGTGGCAGTGCAGATATTTCCATGTTTATAGAGATAGCGGTGTAGATATTTCCATGTTTCTACAGATGGCGGTGTTGATATTTCCATCTATACACAGATGGCCGTGTAGATATTTCCATGTTTATACAGATGGCGGCGTAGATATTTCCATGGACATGCAGATGGCGGTGTAGATATTTCCATGTTTAAACAGATAGCGGTGTAGATATTTCCATGTTTACACAGATAGTGGTGTAGATATTTCCGTGTTTATACACATGGCAGAGTAGATACTTCCATTTTATGGAGATGGTAGTGTAGATATTTTCATGTTTATAGAGATGGCGGTGTAGATATTTCCATATTTATAGAGATAGCGGTGTAGATATTTCCATCTTTCTACAGATGGCAGTGTAGATATTTCCATGTTTATACAGATGGCGGTGTAGATATTTCCATATTTATACAGATGTCTGTGTAGATATTTCCATCTGTATACAGATGGTATTGTAGGTATTTCCATGTTTATACAGATGGTGGTGAAGATATTTCCATGTTTATTCAGATGACTGTGTAGATATTTCCATGTTTTTACAGATGGCAGTGTGGATATTTCAATGTTTATAGAGATGGCGCTGTAGATATTTCCAAGTTTATACAGATAACGGTGGAGATATTTCCATGTTTATACAGAGAGGAGTCGAGATATTTCCATGTTTATACACATAGCGGTGTACATATTTCCATGATTATAGAGACAGCGGTGTAGGTATTTCCATGTTTATGCAGATAACGGTGCAGATATTTCCATGTTTACACAGATGCCTATGCAGATATTTCCATATTTACACAGAGGGCTGTGTAGATATTTCTATGTTTATACAGAAGACAGTGTAGATATTTAAATGTTCCTACACATGACTGTGTAGGTATTTCCATGTTTATACAGATGTCTTTGTAGATATTTCCATGTTAATAGAGATAGCGGTGTAGACATTTCCATGTTTATACAGATAGCGGTGTAGATATTTCCATGTTTATACAGATAGTGGCGTAGATATTTCCATGTTTATACAGACCGCGGTGTAGATATTTCCATGTTTATACAAATAGCGGTGCAGATATTTCCATGTTTGTACAGATGGCGGTGTTGATATTTCCATTTATACACAGATGACCGTGTAGATATTTCCATGTTTATACAGATGGCGGCGCAGATATCTCCATGGATATGTAGATGGCGGTGTAGATATTTCCATGTTTATACAGATTGCGGTGTAGTTATTTCCATGTTTATATAGATAGCGGTGTAGTTATTTCCATGTATATACACATGGCTGTGTAGATATTTCCATGTTTATACAGATGGCGGTGTAGATATTTCCATGTTGTTACAGATAACTTTGTATTTCCATGTTTATACAGATGGCGGTGTAGATATTTCCATGTCTATAGAGATAGCAGTGGAGATAATTCCATGTTTATACAGATAGCGGTGTAGATATTTCCATGTTTATTCTGATCGTGGTGTAGATATTTCCATGTTTATAGAGATGGCAGTGTAGATATTTACATGTTCATAGAGATAGCGGTGTTGATTTTTCCATGTTTATAGAGACAGCGGTGTGGATATTTCCTTGCTTATACAGATAGGGTTGTAGATATTTCCATGTTTATAGAGATAGCGGTGAAGATATTTCCATGTTTATACAGATCACGGTGTAGATATTTCCTTGCTTGTACTAATAGCGGTGTAGTTATTTCCATGTTTATACAGATAGCGGTGTAGATATTTCCATGTATATACAGATGGCTGTGTAGATATTTCCATGTTTATACAGATGGCTGTGTAGATATTTCCATGTTTATACAGATGACTTTGTAGGTATTTGCATGTTTATACAGATGGCGGTGTAGGTTTTCCATGTTTATAGTGATAGCTGTGTAGATATTTCCATGTTTATACAGATAGCGGTGTTGATATTTCCATGTTTATAAAGATCGCGGTGTCGATATTTCCATGTTTATACAAATCGCGGTGCAGATATTTATATCTTTATACAGATGGCATTGTAGATATTTCCTTATTCACACAGATGGCGGTGTAGATGTTTCCATGTTTATACAGATGGCAGAGTAGTTAGTTCCATGTTTATGGAGATGGCAGTGTAGATACTTTCATGTTTACAGAGATGGCGGTGTAGATATTTCCATGTTTATAGAGATAGCAGTGTAGATATTTACATGTTTATACAGATGTCCGTGTAGATATTTCCATGTGTATACAGATGGCATTGTAGATATTTCCATGTTTATACAGATGACTGTATAGGTATTTCCATGTTTTTACAGGTGGCAGTGCAGATATTTCCATGTTTATAGAGATAGCGGTGTAGATATTTCCATGTTTCTACAGATGGCGGTGTTGATATTTCCATCTATACACAGATGGCCGTGTAGATATTTCCATGTTTATACAGATGGCGGCGTAGATATTTCCATGGACATGCAGATGGCGGTGTAGATATTTCCATGTTTAAACAGATAGCGGTGTAGATATTTCCATGTTTACACAGATAGTGGTGTAGATATTTCCGTGTTTATACACATGGCAGAGTAGATACTTCCATTTTATGGAGATGGTAGTGTAGATATTTTCATGTTTATAGAGATGGCGGTGTAGATATTTCCATATTTATAGAGATAGCGGTGTAGATATTTCCATCTTTCTACAGATGGCAGTGTAGATATTTCCATGTTTATACAGATGGCGGTGTAGATATTTCCATATTTATACAGATGTCTGTGTAGATATTTCCATCTGTATACAGATGGTATTGTAGGTATTTCCATGTTTATACAGATGGTGGTGAAGATATTTCCATGTTTATTCAGATGACTGTGTAGATATTTCCATGTTTTTACAGATGGCAGTGTGGATATTTCAATGTTTATAGAGATGGCGCTGTAGATATTTCCAAGTTTATACAGATAACGGTGGAGATATTTCCATGTTTATACAGAGAGGAGTCGAGATATTTCCATGTTTATACACATAGCGGTGTACATATTTCCATGATTATAGAGACAGCGGTGTAGGTATTTCCATGTTTATGCAGATAGCGGTGCAGATATTTCCATATTTACACAGAGGGCTGTGTAGATATTTCTATGTTTATACAGAAGACAGTGTAGATATTTAAATGTTCCTACACATGACTGTGTAGGTATTTCCATGTTTATACAGATGTCTTTGTAGATATTTCCATGTTAATAGAGATAGCGGTGTAGACATTTCCATGTTTATACAGATAGCGGTGTAGATATTTCCATGTTTATACAGATAGTGGCGTAGATATTTCCATGTTTATACAGACCGCGGTGTAGATATTTCCATGTTTATACAAATAGCGGTGCAGATATTTCCATGTTTGTACAGATGGCGGTGTTGATATTTCCATTTATACACAGATGACCGTGTAGATATTTCCATGTTTATACAGATGGCGGCGCAGATATCTCCATGGATATGTAGATGGCGGTGTAGATATTTCCATGTTTATACAGATTGCGGTGTAGTTATTTCCATGTTTATATAGATAGCGGTGTAGTTATTTCCATGTATATACACATGGCTGTGTAGATATTTCCATGTTTATACAGATGGCGGTGTAGATATTTCCATGTTGTTACAGATAACTTTGTATTTCCATGTTTATACAGATGGCGGTGTAGATATTTCCATGTCTATAGAGATAGCAGTGGAGATAATTCCATGTTTATACAGATAGCGGTGTAGATATTTCCATGTTTATTCTGATCGTGGTGTAGATATTTCCATGTTTATAGAGATGGCAGTGTAGATATTTACATGTTCATAGAGATAGCGGTGTTGATTTTTCCATGTTTATAGAGACAGCGGTGTGGATATTTCCTTGCTTATACAGATAGGGTTGTAGATATTTCCATGTTTATAGAGATAGCGGTGAAGATATTTCCATGTTTATACAGATCACGGTGTAGATATTTCCTTGCTTGTACTAATAGCGGTGTAGTTATTTCCATGTTTATACAGATAGCGGTGTAGATATTTCCATGTATATACAGATGGCTGTGTAGATATTTCCATGTTTATACAGATGGCTGTGTAGATATTTCCATGTTTATACAGATGACTTTGTAGGTATTTGCATGTTTATACAGATGGCGGTGTAGGTTTTCCATGTTTATAGTGATAGCTGTGTAGATATTTCCATGTTTATACAGATAGCGGTGTTGATATTTCCATGTTTATAAAGATCGCGGTGTCGATATTTCCATGTTTATACAAATCGCGGTGCAGATATTTATATCTTTATACAGATGGCATTGTAGATATTTCCTTATTCACACAGATGGCGGTGTAGATGTTTCCATGTTTATACAGATGGCAGAGTAGTTAGTTCCATGTTTATGGAGATGGCAGTGTAGATACTTTCATGTTTACAGAGATGGCGGTGTAGATATTTCCATGTTTATAGAGATAGCAGTGTAGATATTTACATGTTTATACAGATGTCCGTGTAGATATTTCCATGTGTATACAGATGGCATTGTAGATATTTCCATGTTTATACAGATGACTGTATAGGTATTTCCATGTTTTTACAGGTGGCAGTGCAGATATTTCCATGTTTATAGAGATAGCGGTGTAGATATTTCCATGTTTCTACAGATGGCGGTGTTGATATTTCCATCTATACACAGATGGCCGTGTAGATATTTCCATGTTTATACAGATGGCGGCGTAGATATTTCCATGGACATGCAGATGGCGGTGTAGATATTTCCATGTTTAAACAGATAGCGGTGTAGATATTTCCATGTTTACACAGATAGTGGTGTAGATATTTCCGTGTTTATACACATGGCAGAGTAGATACTTCCATTTTATGGAGATGGTAGTGTAGATATTTTCATGTTTATAGAGATGGCGGTGTAGATATTTCCATATTTATAGAGATAGCGGTGTAGATATTTCCATCTTTCTACAGATGGCAGTGTAGATATTTCCATGTTTATACAGATGGCGGTGTAGATATTTCCATATTTATACAGATGTCTGTGTAGATATTTCCATCTGTATACAGATGGTATTGTAGGTATTTCCATGTTTATACAGATGGTGGTGAAGATATTTCCATGTTTATTCAGATGACTGTGTAGATATTTCCATGTTTTTACAGATGGCAGTGTGGATATTTCAATGTTTATAGAGATGGCGCTGTAGATATTTCCAAGTTTATACAGATAACGGTGGAGATATTTCCATGTTTATACAGAGAGGAGTCGAGATATTTCCATGTTTATACACATAGCGGTGTACATATTTCCATGATTATAGAGACAGCGGTGTAGGTATTTCCATGTTTATGCAGATAGCGGTGCAGATATTTCCATATTTACACAGAGGGCTGTGTAGATATTTCTATGTTTATACAGAAGACAGTGTAGATATTTAAATGTTCCTACACATGACTGTGTAGGTATTTCCATGTTTATACAGATGTCTTTGTAGATATTTCCATGTTAATAGAGATAGCGGTGTAGACATTTCCATGTTTATACAGATAGCGGTGTAGATATTTCCATGTTTATACAGATAGTGGCGTAGATATTTCCATGTTTATACAGACCGCGGTGTAGATATTTCCATGTTTATACAAATAGCGGTGCAGATATTTCCATGTTTGTACAGATGGCGGTGTTGATATTTCCATTTATACACAGATGACCGTGTAGATATTTCCATGTTTATACAGATGGCGGCGCAGATATCTCCATGGATATGTAGATGGCGGTGTAGATATTTCCATGTTTATACAGATTGCGGTGTAGTTATTTCCATGTTTATATAGATAGCGGTGTAGTTATTTCCATGTATATACACATGGCTGTGTAGATATTTCCATGTTTATACAGATGGCGGTGTAGATATTTCCATGTTGTTACAGATAACTTTGTATTTCCATGTTTATACAGATGGCGGTGTAGATATTTCCATGTCTATAGAGATAGCAGTGGAGATAATTCCATGTTTATACAGATAGCGGTGTAGATATTTCCATGTTTATTCTGATCGTGGTGTAGATATTTCCATGTTTATAGAGATGGCAGTGTAGATATTTACATGTTCATAGAGATAGCGGTGTTGATTTTTCCATGTTTATAGAGACAGCGGTGTGGATATTTCCTTGCTTATACAGATAGGGTTGTAGATATTTCCATGTTTATAGAGATAGCGGTGAAGATATTTCCATGTTTATACAGATCACGGTGTAGATATTTCCTTGCTTGTACTAATAGCGGTGTAGTTATTTCCATGTTTATACAGATAGCGGTGTAGATATTTCCATGTATATACAGATGGCTGTGTAGATATTTCCATGTTTATACAGATGGCTGTGTAGATATTTCCATGTTTATACAGATGACTTTGTAGGTATTTGCATGTTTATACAGATGGCGGTGTAGGTTTTCCATGTTTATAGTGATAGCTGTGTAGATATTTCCATGTTTATACAGATAGCGGTGTTGATATTTCCATGTTTATAAAGATCGCGGTGTCGATATTTCCATGTTTATACAAATCGCGGTGCAGATATTTATATCTTTATACAGATGGCATTGTAGATATTTCCTTATTCACACAGATGGCGGTGTAGATGTTTCCATGTTTATACAGATGGCAGAGTAGTTAGTTCCATGTTTATGGAGATGGCAGTGTAGATACTTTCATGTTTACAGAGATGGCGGTGTAGATATTTCCATGTTTATAGAGATAGCAGTGTAGATATTTACATGTTTATACAGATGTCCGTGTAGATATTTCCATGTGTATACAGATGGCATTGTAGATATTTCCATGTTTATACAGATGACTGTATAGGTATTTCCATGTTTTTACAGGTGGCAGTGCAGATATTTCCATGTTTATAGAGATAGCGGTGTAGATATTTCCATGTTTCTACAGATGGCGGTGTTGATATTTCCATCTATACACAGATGGCCGTGTAGATATTTCCATGTTTATACAGATGGCGGCGTAGATATTTCCATGGACATGCAGATGGCGGTGTAGATATTTCCATGTTTAAACAGATAGCGGTGTAGATATTTCCATGTTTACACAGATAGTGGTGTAGATATTTCCGTGTTTATACACATGGCAGAGTAGATACTTCCATTTTATGGAGATGGTAGTGTAGATATTTTCATGTTTATAGAGATGGCGGTGTAGATATTTCCATATTTATAGAGATAGCGGTGTAGATATTTCCATCTTTCTACAGATGGCAGTGTAGATATTTCCATGTTTATACAGATGGCGGTGTAGATATTTCCATATTTATACAGATGTCTGTGTAGATATTTCCATCTGTATACAGATGGTATTGTAGGTATTTCCATGTTTATACAGATGGTGGTGAAGATATTTCCATGTTTATTCAGATGACTGTGTAGATATTTCCATGTTTTTACAGATGGCAGTGTGGATATTTCAATGTTTATAGAGATGGCGCTGTAGATATTTCCAAGTTTATACAGATAACGGTGGAGATATTTCCATGTTTATACAGAGAGGAGTCGAGATATTTCCATGTTTATACACATAGCGGTGTACATATTTCCATGATTATAGAGACAGCGGTGTAGGTATTTCCATGTTTATGCAGATAGCGGTGCAGATATTTCCATATTTACACAGAGGGCTGTGTAGATATTTCTATGTTTATACAGAAGACAGTGTAGATATTAAAATGTTCCTACACATGACTGTGTAGGTATTTCCATGTTTATACAGATGTCTTTGTAGATATTTCCATGTTAATAGAGATAGCGGTGTAGACATTTCCATGTTTATACAGATAGCGGTGTAGATATTTCCATGTTTATACAGATAGTGGTGTAGATATTTCCATGTTTATACAGACCGCGGTGTAGATATTTCCATGTTTATACAAATAGCGGTGCAGATATTTCCATGTTTGTACAGATGGCGGTGTTGATATTTCCATTTATACACAGATGACCGTGTAGATATTTCCATGTTTATACAGATGGCGGCGCAGATATTTCCATGGATATGTAGATGGCGGTGTAGGTATTTCCATGTTTATACAGATTGCGGTGTAGTTATTTCCATGTTTATATAGATAGCGGTGTAGTTATTTCCATGTATATACACATGGCTGTGTAGATATTTCCATGTTTATACAGATGGCGGTGTAGATATTTCCATGTTGTTACAGATAACTTTGTATTTCCATGTTTATACAGATGGCGGTGTAGATATTTCCATGTCTATAGAGATAGCAGTGGAGATAATTCCATGTTTATACAGATAGCGGTGTAGATATTTCCATGTTTATTCTGATCGTGGTGTAGATATTTCCATGTTTATAGAGATGGCGGTGTAGATATTTACATGTTCATAGAGATAGCGGTGTTGATTTTTCCATGTTTATAGAGAGAGCGGTGTGGATATTTCCTTGCTTATACAGACAGGGGTGTAGTTATTTCCATGTTTATAGAGATAGCGGTGAAGATATTTCCATGTTTATACAGATCACGGTGTAGATATTTCCTTGCTTGTACTAATAGCGATGTAGTTATTTCCATGTTTATACAGATAGCGGTGTAGATATTTCCATGTATATACAGATGGCTGTGTAGATATTTCCATGTTTATACAGATGGCTGTGTAGATATTTCCATGTTTATACAGATGACTTTGTAGGTATTTGCATGTTTATACAGATGGCGGTGTAGGTTTTCCATGTTTATAGTGTTAGCTGTGTAGATATTTCCATGTTTATACAGATAGCGGTGTTGATATTTCCATGTTTATAAAGATCGCGGTGTAGATATTTCCATGTTTATACAGATCGCGGTGCAGATATTTATATCTTTATGCAGATGGCATTGTAGATATTTCCTTATTCACACAGATGGCGGTGTAGATGTTTCCATGTTTATACAGATGGCAGAGTAGTTAGTTCCATGTTTATGGAGATGGCAGTGTAGATACTTTCATGTTTACAGAGATGGCGGTGTAGATATTTCCATGTTTATAGAGATAGCAGTGTAGATATTTACATGTTTATACAGATGTCTGTGTAGATATTTCCATGTGTATACAGATGGCATTGTAGATATTTCCATGTTTATACAGATGACTGTATAGGTATTTCCATGTTTTTACAGGTGGCAGTGCAGATATTTCCATGTTTATAGAGATAGCGGTGTAGATATTTCCATGTTTCTACAGATGGCGGTGTTGATATTTCCATCTATACACAGATGGCCGTGTAGATATTTCCATGTTTATACAGATGGCGGCGTAGATATTTCCATGGACATGCAGATGGTGGTGTAGATATTTCCATGTTTAAACAGATAGCGGTGTAGATATTTCCATGTTTACACAGATAGTGGTGTAGATATTTCCGTGTTTATACACATGGCAGAGTAGATACTTCCATCTTTATGGAGATGGCAGTGTAGAGATTTTCATGTTTATAGAGATGGCGGTGTAGATATTTCCATATTTATAGAGATAGCGGTGTAGATATTTCCATCTTTCTACAGATGACAGTGTAGATATTTCCATGTTTATACAGATGGCGGTGTAGATATTTCCATATTTATACAGATGTCTGTGTAGATATTTCCATCTGTATACAGATGGTATTGTAGGTATTTCCATGTTTATACAGATGGTGGTGAAGATATTTCCATGTTTATTCAGATGACTGTGTAGATATTTCCATGTTTTTACAGATGGCAGTGTGGATATTTCAATGTTTATAGAGATGGCGCTGTAGATATTTCCAAGTTTATACAGATAACGGTGGAGATATTTCCATGTTTATACAGAGAGGAGTCGAGATATTTCCATGTTTATACACATAGCGGTGTACATATTTCCATAATTATAGAGACAGCGGTGTAGGTATTTCCATGTTTATGCAGATAGCGGTGCAGATATTTCCATGTTTACACAGATGCCTATGCAGATATTTCCATATTTACACAGAGGGCTGTGTAGATATTTCTATGTTTATACAGAAGACAGTGTAGATATTTAAATGTTCCTACACATGACTGTGTAGGTATTTCCATGTTTATACAGATGTCTTTGTAGATATTTCCATGTTAATAGAGATAGCGGTGTAGACATTTCCATGTTTATACAGATAGCGGTGTAGATATTTCCATGTTTATACAGATAGTGGTGTAGATATTTCCATGTTTATACAGACCGCGGTGTAGATATTTCCATGTTTATAAAAATAGCGGTGCAGATATTTCCATGTTTGTACAGATGGCGGTGTTGATATTTCCATTTATACACAGATGACCGTGTAGATATTTCCATGTTTATACAGATGGCGGCGCAGATATTTCCATGGATATGTAGATGGCGGTGTAGATATTTCCATGTTTATACAGATTGCGGTGTAGTTATTTCCATGTTTATATAGATAGCGGTGTAGTTATTTCCATGTATATACACATGGCTGTGTATATATTTCCATGTTTATACAGATGGCGGTGTAGATATTTCCATGTTGTTACAGATAACTTTGTATTTCCATGTTTATACAGATGGCGGTGTAGATATTTCCATGTCTATAGAGATAGCAGTGGAGATAATTCCATGTTTATACAGATAGCGGTGTAGATATTTCCATGTTTATTCTGATCGTGGTGTAGATATTTCCATGTTTATAGAGATGGCGGTGTAGATATTTACATGTTCATAGAGATAGCGGTGTTGATTTTTCCATGTTTATAGAGACAGCGGTGTGGATATTTCCTTGCTTATACAGACAGGGGTGTAGTTATTTCCATGTTTATAGAGATAGCGGTGAAGATATTTCCATGTTTATACAGATCACGGTGTAGATATTTCCTTGCTTGTACTAATAGCGGTGTAGTTATTTCCATGTTTATACAGATAGCGGTGTAGATATTTCCATGTATATACAGATGGCTGTGTAGATATTTCCATGTTTATACAGATGGCTGTGTAGATATTTCCATGTTTATACAGATGACTTTGTAGGTATTTGCATGTTTATACAGATGGCGGTGTAGGTTTTCCATGTTTATAGTGATAGCTGTGTAGATATTTCCATGTTTATACAGATAGCGGTGTTGATATTTCCATGTTTATAAAGATCGCGGTGTAGATATTTCCATGTTTATACAGATCGCGGTGCAGATATTTATATCTTTATGCAGATGGCATTGTAGATATTTCCTTATTCACACAGATGGCGGTGTAGATGTTTCCATGTTTATACAGATGGCAGAGTAGTTAGTTCCATGTTTATGGAGATGGCAGTGTAGATACTTTCATGTTTACAGAGATGGCGGTGTAGATATTTCCATGTTTATAGAGATAGCAGTGTAGATATTTACATGTTTATACAGATGTCTGTGTAGATATTTCCATGTGTATACAGATGGCATTGTAGATATTTCCATGTTTATACAGATGACTGTATAGGTATTTCCATGTTTTTACAGGTGGCAGTGCAGATATTTCCATGTTTATAGAGATAGCGGTGTAGATATTTCCATGTTTCTACAGATGGCGGTGTTGATATTTCCATCTATACACAGATGGCCGTGTAGATATTTCCATGTTTATACAGATGGCGGCGTAGATATTTCCATGGACATGCAGATGGCGGTGTAGATATTTCCATGTTTAAACAGATAGCGGTGTAGATATTTCCATGTTTACACAGATAGTGGTGTAGATATTTCCGTGTTTATACACATGGCAGAGTAGATACTTCCATCTTTATGGAGATGGCAGTGTAGATATTTTCATGTTTATAGAGATGGCGGTGTAGATATTTCCATATTTATAGAGATAGCGGTGTAGATATTTCCATCTTTCTACAGATGGCAGTGTAGATATTTCCATGTTTATACAGATGGCGGTGTAGATATTTCCATATTTATACAGATGTCTGTGTAGATATTTCCATCTGTATACAGATGGTATTGTAGGTATTTCCATGTTTATACAGATGGTGGTGAAGATATTTCCATGTTTATTCAGATGACTGTGTAGATATTTCCATGTTTTTACAGATGGCAGTGTGGATATTTCAATGTTTATAGAGATGGCGCTGTAGATATTTCCAAGTTTACACAGATAACGGTGGAGATATTTCCATGTTTATACAGAGAGGAGTCGAGATATTTCCATGTTTATACACATAGCGGTGTACATATTTCCATGATTATAGAGACAGCGGTGTAGGTATTTCCATGTTTATGCAGATAGCGGTGCAGATATTTCCATGTTTACACAGATGCCTATGCAGATATTTCCATATTTACACAGAGGGCTGTGTAGATATTTCTATGTTTATACAGAAGACAGTGTAGATATTTAAATGTTCCTACACATGACTGTGTAGGTATTTCCATGTTTATACAGATGTCTTTGTAGATATTTCCATGTTAATAGAGATAGCGGTGTAGACATTTCCATGTTTATACAGATAGCGGTGTAGATATTTCCATGTTTATACAGATAGTGGTGTAGATATTTCCATGCTTATACAGACCGCGGTGTAGATATTTCCATGTTTATAAAAATAGCGGTGCAGATATTTCCATGTTTGTACAGATGGCGGTGTTGATATTTCCATTTATACACAGATGACCGTGTAGATATTTCCATGTTTATACAGATGGCGGCGCAGATATTTCCATGGATATGTAGATGGCGGTGTAGATATTTCCATGTTTATACAGATTGCGGTGTAGTTATTTCCACGTTTATATAGATAGCGGTGTAGTTATTTCCATGTATATACACATGGCTGTGTAGATATTTCCATGTTTATACAGATGGCGGTGTAGATATTTCCATGTTGTTACAGATAACTTTGTATTTCCATGTTTATACAGATGGCGGTGTAGATATTTCCATGTCTATAGAGATAGCAGTGGAGATAATTCCATGTTTATACAGATAGCGGTGTAGATATTTCCATGTTTATTCTGATCGTGGTGTAGATATTTCCATGTTTATAGAGATGGCGGTGTAGATATTTACATGTTCATAGAGATAGCGGTGTTGATTTTTCCATGTTTATAGAGACAGCGGTGTGGATATTTCCTTGCTTATACAGACAGGGGTGTAGATATTTCCATGTTTATAGAGATAGCGGTGAAGATATTTCCATGTTTATACAGATCACGGTGTAGATATTTCCTTGCTTGTACTAATAGCGGTGTAGTTATTTCCATGTTTATACAGATAGCGGTGTAGATATTTCCATGTATATACAGATGGCTGTGTAGATATTTCCATGTTTATACAGATGGCTGTGTAGATATTTCCATGTTTATACAGATGACTTTGTAGGTATTTGCATGTTTATACAGATGGCGGTGTAGGTTTTCCATGTTTATAGTGATAGCTGTGTAGATATTTCCATGTTTATACAGATAGCGGTGTTGATATTTCCATGTTTATAAAGATCGCGGTGTAGATATTTCCATGTTTCTACAGATGGCGGTGTTGATATTTCCATCTATACACAGATGGCCGTGTAGATATTTCCATGTTTATACAGATGGCGGCGTAGATATTTCCATGGACATGCAGATGGTGGTGTAGATATTTCCATGTTTAAACAGATAGCGGTGCAGATATTTATATCTTTATACAGATGGCATTGTAGATATTTCCTTATTCACACAGATGGCGGTGTAGATGTTTCCATGTTTATACAGATGGCAGAGTAGTTAGTTCCATGTTTATGGAGATGGCAGTGTAGATACTTTCATGTTTACAGAGATGGCGGTGTAGATATTTCCATGTTTATAGAGATAGCAATGTAGATATTTACATGTTTATACAGATGTCTGTGTAGATATTTCCATGTGTATACAGATGGCATTGTAGATATTTCCATGTTTATACAGATGACTGTATAGGTATTTCCATGTTTTTACAGGTGGCAGTGCAGATATTTCCATGTTTACAGAGATAGCGGTGTAGATATTTCCATGTTTCTACAGATGGCGGTGTTGATATTTCCATCTATACACAGATGGCCGTGTAGATATTTCCATGTTTATACAGATGGCCGCGTAGATATTTCCATGGACGTGCAGATGGCGGTGTAGATATTTCCATGTTTAAACAGATAGCGGTGTAGATATTTCCATGTTTACACAGATAGTGGTGTAGATATTTCCGTGTTTATACACATGGCAGAGTAGATACTTCCATCTTTATGGAGATGGCAGTGTAGATATTTTCATGTTTATAGAGATGGCGGTGTAGATATTTCCATATTTATAGAGATAGCGGTGTAGATATTTCCATCTTTCTACAGATGGCAGTGTAGATATTTCCATGTTTATACAGATGGCGGTGTAGATATTTCCATATTTATACAGATGTCTGTGTAGATATTTCCATCTGTATATAGATGGTATTGTAGGTATTTCCATGTTTATACAGATGGTGGTGAAGATATTTCCATGTTTATTCAGATGACTGTGTAGATATTTCCATGTTTTTACAGATGGCAGTGTGGATATTTCAATGTTTATAGAGATGGCGCTGTAGATATTTCCAAGTTTACACAGATAACGGTGGAGATATTTCCATGTTTATACAGAGAGGAGTCGAGATATTTCCATGTTTATACACATAGCGGTGTACATATTTCCATGATTATAGAGACAGCGGTGTAGGTATTTCCATGTTTATGCAGATAGCGGTGCAGATATTTCCATGTTTACACAGATGCCTATGCAGATATTTCCATATTTACACAGAGGGCTGTGTAGATATTTCTATGTTTATACAGAAGACAGTGTAGATATTTAAATGTTCCTACACATGACTGTGTAGGTATTTCCATGTTTATACAGATGTCTTTGTAGATATTTCCATGTTAATAGAGATAGCGGTGTAGACATTTCCATGTTTATACAGATAGCGGTGTAGATATTTCCATGTTTATACAGATAGTGGTGTAGATATTTCCATGTTTATACAGACCGCGGTGTAGATATTTCCATGTTTATACAAATAGCGGTGCAGATATTTCCATGTTTGTACAGATGGCGGTGTTGATATTTCCATTTATACACAGATGACCGTGTAGATATTTCCATGTTTATACAGATGGCGGCGCAGATATTTCCATGGATATGTAGATGGCGGTGTAGATATTTCCATGTTTATACAGATTGCGGTGTAGTTATTTCCATGTTTATATAGATAGCGGTGTAGTTATTTCCATGTATATACACATGGCTGTGTAGATATTTCCATGTTTATACAGATGGCGGTGTAGATATTTCCATGTTGTTACAGATAACTTTGTATTTCCATGTTTATACAGATGGCGGTGTAGATATTTCCATGTCTATAGAGATAGCAGTGGAGATAATTCCATGTTTATACAGATAGCGGTGTAGATATTTCCATGTTTATTCTGATCGTGGTGTAGATATTTCCATGTTTATAGAGATGGCGGTGTAGATATTTACATGTTCATAGAGATAGCGGTGTTGATTTTTCCATGTTTATAGAGACAGCGGTGTGGATATTTCCTTGCTTATACAGACAGGGGTGTAGATATTTCCATGTTTATAGAGATAGCGGTGAAGATATTTCCATGTTTATACAGATCACGGTGTAGATATTTCCTTGCTTGTACTAATAGCGGTGTAGTTATTTCCATGTTTATACAGATAGCGGTGTAGATATTTCCATGTATATACAGATGGCTGTGTAGATATTTCCATGTTTATACAGATGGCTGTGTAGATATTTCCATGTTTATACAGATGACTTTGTGGGTATTTTCATGTTTATACAGATGGCGGTGTAGGTTTTCCATGTTTATAGTGATAGCTGTGTAGATATTTCCATGTTTACACAGATAGCGGTGTTGATATTTCCATGTTTATAAAGATCGCGGTGTAGATATTTCCATGTTTATACAGATCGCGGTGCAGATATTTATATCTTTATACAGATGGCATTGTATATATTTCCTTATTCACACAGATGGCGGTGTAGATGTTTCCATGTTTATACAGATGGCAGAGTAGTTAGTTCCATGTTTATGGTGATGGCAGTGTAGATACTTTCATGTTTACAGAGATGGCGGTGTAGATATTTCCATGTTTATAGAGATAGCAGTGTAGATATTTACATGTTTATACAGATGTCTGTGTAGATATTTCCATGTGTATACAGATGGCATTGTAGATATTTCCATGTTTCTACAGATGGCGGTGTTGATATTTCCATCTATACACAGATGGCCGTGTAGATATTTCCATGTTTATACAGATGGCGGCGTAGATATTTCCATGGACATGCAGATGGCGGTGTAGATATTTCCATGTTTAAACAGATAGCGGTGTAGATATTTCCATGTTTACACAGATAGTGGTGTAGATATTTCCGTGTTTATACACATGGCAGAGTAGATACTTCCATCTTTATGGAGATGGCAGTGTAGATATTTTCATGTTTATAGAGATGGCGGTGTAGATATTTCCATATTTATAGAGATAGCGGTGTAGATATTTCCATCTTTCTACAGATGGCAGTGTAGATATTTCCATGTTTATACAGATGGCGGTGTAGATATTTCCATATTTATACAGATGTCTGTGTAGATATTTCCATCTGTATACAGATGGTATTGTAGGTATTTCCATGTTTATACAGATGGTGGTGAAGATATTTCCATGTTTATTCAGATGACTGTGTAGATATTTCCATGTTTTTACAGATGGCAGTGTGGATATTTCAATGTTTATAGAGATGGCGCTGTAGATATTTCCAAGTTTACACAGATAACGGTGGAGATATTTCCATGTTTATACAGAGAGGAGTCGAGATATTTCCATGTTTATACACATAGCGGTGTACATATTTCCATGATTATAGAGACAGCGGTGTAGGTATTTCCATGTTTATGCAGATAGCGGTGCAGATATTTCCATGTTTACACAGATGCCTATGCAGATATTTCCATATTTACACAGAGGGCTGTGTAGATATTTCTATGTTTATACAGAAGACAGTGTAGATATTTAAATGTTCCTACACATGACTGTGTAGGTATTTCCATGTTGATACAGATGTCTTTGTAGATATTTCCATGTTAATAGAGATAGCGGTGTAGACATTTCCATGTTTATACAGATAGCGGTGTAGATATTTCCATGTTTATACAGATAGTGGTGTAGATATTTCCATGCTTATACAGACCGCGGTGTAGATATTTCCATGTTTATACAAATAGCGGTGCAGATATTTCCATGTTTGTACAGATGGCGGTGTTGATATTTCCATTTATACACAGATGACCGTGTAGATATTTCCATGTTTATACAGATGGCGGCGCAGATATTTCCATGGATATGTAGATGGCGGTGTAGATATTTCCATGTTTATACAGATTGCGGTGTAGTTATTTCCACGTTTATATAGATAGCGGTGTAGTTATTTCCATGTATATACACATGGCTGTGTAGATATTTCCATGTTTATACAGATGGCGGTGTAGATATTTCCATGTTGTTACAGATAACTTTGTATTTCCATGTTTATACAGATGGCGGTGTAGATATTTCCATGTCTATAGAGATAGCAGTGGAGATAATTCCATGTTTATACAGATAGCGGTGTAGATATTTCCATGTTTATTCTGATCGTGGTGTAGATATTTCCATGTTTATAGAGATGGCGGTGTAGATATTTACATGTTCATAGAGATAGCGGTGTTGATTTTTCCATGTTTATAGAGACAGCGGTGTGGATATTTCCTTGCTTATACAGACAGGGGTGTAGTTATTTCCATGTTTATAGAGATAGCGGTGAAGATATTTCCATGTTTATACAGATCACGGTGTAGATATTTCCTTGCTTGTACTAATAGCGGTGTAGTTATTTCCATGTTTATACAGATAGCGGTTTAGATATTTCCATGTATATACAGATGGCTGTGTAGATATTTCCATGTTTATACAGATGGCTGTGTAGATATTTCCATGTTTATACAGATGACTTTGTAGGTATTTGCATGTTTCTACAGATGGCGGTGTAGGTTTTCCATGTTTATAGTGATAGCTGTGTAGATATTTCCATGTTTATACAGATAGCGGTGTTGATATTTCCATGTTTATAAAGATCGCGGTGTAGATATTTCCATGTTTATACAGATCGCGGTGCAGATATTTATATCTTTATACAGATGGCATTGTAGATATTTCCTTATTCACACAGATGGCGGTGTAGATGTTTCCATGTTTATACAGATGGCAGAGTAGTTAGTTCCATGTTTATGGTGATGGCAGTGTAGATACTTTCATGTTTACAGAGATGGCGGTGTAGATATTTCCATGTTTATAGAGATAGCAGTGTAGATATTTACATGTTTATACAGATGTCTGTGTAGATATTTCCATGTGTATACAGATGGCATTGTAGATATTTCCATGTTTATACAGATGACTGTATAGGTATTTCCATGTTTTTACAGGTGGCAGTGCAAATATTTCCATGTTTATAGAGATAGCGGTGTAGATATTTCCATGTTTCTACAGATGGCGGTGTTGATATTTCCATCTATACACAGATGGCCGTGTAGATATTTCCATGTTTATACAGATGGCGGCGTAGATATTTCCATGGACATGCAGATGGCGGTGTAGATATTTCCATGTTTAAACAGATAGCGGTGTAGATATTTCCATGTTTACACAGACAGTTGTGTAGATATTTCCGTGTTTATACACAAGGCAGAGTAGATACTTCCATCTTTATGGAGATGGCAGTGTAGATATTTTCATGTTTATAGAGATGGCGGTGTAGATATTTCCATATTTATAGAGATAGCGGTGTAGATATTTCCATCTTTCTACAGATGGCAGTGTAGATATTTCCATGTTTATACAGATGGCGGTGTAGATATTTCCATATTTATACAGATGTCTGTGTAGATATTTCCATCTGTATACAGATGGTATTGTAGGTATTTCCATGTTTATACAGATGGTGGTGAAGATATTTCCATGTTTATTCAGATGACTGTGTAGATATTTCCATGTTTTTACAGATGGCAGTGTGGATATTTCAATGTTTATAGAGATGGCGCTGTAGATATTTCCAAGTTTACACAGATAACGGTGGAGATATTTCCATGTTTATACAGAGAGGAGTCGAGATATTTCCATGTTTATACACATAGCGGTGTACATATTTCCATGATTATAGAGACAGCGGTGTAGGTATTTCCATGTTTATGCAGATAGCGGTGCAGATATTTCCATGTTTACACAGATGCCTATGCAGATATTTCCATATTTACACAGAGGGCTGTGTAGATATTTCTATGTTTATACAGAAGACAGTGTAGATATTTAAATGTTCCTACACATGACTGTGTAGGTATTTCCATGTTTATACAGATGTCTTTGTAGATATTTCCATGTTAATAGAGATAGCGGTGTAGACATTTCCATGTTTATACAGATAGCGGTGTAGATATTTCCATGTTTATACAGATAGTGGTGTAGATATTTCCATGCTTATACAGACCGCGGTGTAGATATTTCCATGTTTATACAAATAGCGGTGCAGATATTTCCATGTTTGTACAGATGGCGGTGTTGATATTTCCATTTATACACAGATGACCGTGTAGATATTTCCATGTTTATACAGATGGCGGCGCAGATATTTCCATGGATATGTAGATGGCGGTGTAGATATTTCCATGTTTATACAGATTGCGGTGTAGTTATTTCCACGTTTATATAGATAGCGGTGTAGTTATTTCCATGTATATACACATGGCTGTGTAGATATTTCCATGTTTATACAGATGGCGGTGTAGATATTTCCATGTTGTTACAGATAACTTTGTATTTCCATGTTTATACAGATGGCGGTGTAGATATTTCCATGTCTATAGAGATAGCAGTGGAGATAATTCCATGTTTATACAGATAGCGGTGTAGATATTTCCATGTTTATTCTGATCGTGGTGTAGATATTTCCATGTTTATAGAGATGGCGGTGTAGATATTTACATGTTCATAGAGATAGCGGTGTTGATTTTTCCATGTTTATAGAGACAGCGGTGTGGATATTTCCTTGCTTATACAGACAGGGGTGTAGATATTTCCATGTTTATAGAGATAGCGGTGAAGATATTTCCATGTTTATACAGATCACGGTGTAGATATTTCCTTGCTTGTACTAATAGCGGTGTAGTTATTTCCATGTTTATACAGATAGCGGTGTAGATATTTCCATGTATATACAGATGGCTGTGTAGATATTTCCATGTTTATACAGATGGCTGTGTAGATATTTCCATGTTTATACAGATGACTTTGTAGGTATTTGCATGTTTATACAGATGGCGGTGTAGGTTTTCCATGTTTATAGTGATAGCTGTGTAGATATTTCCATGTTTATACAGATAGCGGTGTTGATATTTCCATGTTTATAAAGATCGCGGTGTAGATATTTCCATGTTTATACAGATCGCGGTGCAGATATTTATATCTTTAAACAGATGGCATTGTAGATATTTCCTTATTCACACAGATGGCGGTGTAGAAGTTTCCATGTTTATACAGATGGCAGAGTAGTTAGTTCCATGTTTATGGAGATGGCAGTGTAGATACTTTCATGTTTACAGAGATGGCGGTGTAGATATTTCCATGTTTATAGAGATAGCAGTGTAGATATTTACATGTTTATACAGATGTCTGCGTAGATATTTCCATGTGTATACAGATGGCATTGTAGATATTTCCATGTTTATACAGATGACTGTATAGGTATTTCCATGTTTTTACAGGTGGCAGTGCAGATATTTCCATGTTTATAGAGATAGCGGTGTAGATATTTCCATGTTTCTACAGATGGCGGTGTTGATATTTCCATCTATACACAGATGGCCGTGTAGATATTTCCATGTTTATACAGATGGCGGCGTAGATATTTCCATGGACATGCAGACGGCGGTGTAGATATTTCCATGTTTAAACAGATAGCGGTGTAGATATTTCCATGTTTACACAGATAGTGGTGTAGATATTTCCGTGTTTATACACATGGCAGAGTAGATACTTCCATCTTTATGGAGATGGCAGTGTAGATATTTTCATGTTTATAGAGATGGCGGTGTAGATATTTCCATATTTATAGAGATAGCGGTGTAGATATTTCCATCTTTCTACAGATGGCAGTGTAGATATTTCCATGTTTATACAGATGGCGGTGTAGATATTTCCATATTTATACAGATGTCTGTGTAGATATTTCCATCTGTATACAGATGGTATTGTAGGTATTTCCATGTTTATACAGATGGTGGTGAAGATATTTCCATGTTTATTCAGATGACTGTGTAGATATTTCCATGTTTTTACAGATGGCAGTGTGGATATTTCAATGTTTATAGAGATGGCGCTGTAGATATTTCCAAGTTTACACAGATAACGGTGGAGATATTTCCATGTTTATACAGAGAGGAGTCGAGATATTTCCATGTTTATACACATAGCGGTGTACATATTTCCATGATTATAGAGACAGCGGTGTAGGTATTTCCATGTTTATGCAGATAGCGGTGCAGATATTTCCATGTTTACACAGATGCCTATGCAGATATTTCCATATTTACACAGAGGGCTGTGTAGATATTTCTATGTTTATACAGAAGACAGTGTAGATATTTAAATGTTCCTACACATGACTGTGTAGGTATTTCCATGTTTATACAGATGTCTTTGTAGATATTTCCATGTTAATAGAGATAGCGGTGTAGACATTTCCATGTTTATACAGATAGCGGTGTAGATATTTCCATGTTTATACAGATAGTGGTGTAGATATTTCCATGCTTATACAGACCGCGGTGTAGATATTTCCATGTTTATACAAATAGCGGTGCAGATATTTCCATGTTTGTACAGATGGCGGTGTTGATATTTCCATTTATACACAGATGACCGTGTAGATATTTCCATGTTTATACAGATGGCGGCGCAGATATTTCCATGGATATGTAGATGGCGGTGTAGATATTTCCATGTTTATACAGATTGCGGTGTAGTTATTTCCACGTTTATATAGATAGCGGTGTAGTTATTTCCATGTATATACACATGGCTGTGTAGATATTTCCATGTTTATACAGATGGCGGTGTAGATATTTCCATGTTGTTACAGATAACTTTGTATTTCCATGTTTATACAGATGGCGGTGTAGATATTTCCATGTCTATAGAGATAGCAGTGGAGATAATTCCATGTTTATACAGATAGCGGTGTAGATATTTCCATGTTTATTCTGATCGTGGTGTAGATATTTCCATGTTTATAGAGATGGCGGTGTAGATATTTACATGTTCATAGAGATAGCGGTGTTGATTTTTCCATGTTTATAGAGACAGCGGTGTGGATATTTCCTTGCTTATACAGACAGGGGTGTAGATATTTCCATGTTTATAGAGATAGCGGTGAAGATATTTCCATGTTTATACAGATCACGGTGTAGATATTTCCTTGCTTGTACTAATAGCGGTGTAGTTATTTCCATGTTTATACAGATAGCGGTGTAGATATTTCCATGTATATACAGATGGCTGTGTAGATATTTCCATGTTTATACAGATGGCTGTGTAGATATTTCCATGTTTATACAGATGACTTTGTAGGTATTTGCATGTTTATACAGATGGCGGTGTAGGTTTTCCATGTTTATAGTGATAGCTGTGTAGATATTTCCATGTTTATACAGATAGCGGTGTTGATATTTCCATGTTTATAAAGATCGCGGTGTAGATATTTCCATGTTTATACAGATCGCGGTGCAGATATTTATATCTTTAAACAGATGGCATTGTAGATATTTCCTTATTCACACAGATGGCGGTGTAGAAGTTTCCATGTTTATACAGATGGCAGAGTAGTTAGTTCCATGTTTATGGAGATGGCAGTGTAGATACTTTCATGTTTACAGAGATGGCGGTGTAGATATTTCCATGTTTATAGAGATAGCAGTGTAGATATTTACATGTTTATACAGATGTCTGCGTAGATATTTCCATGTGTATACAGATGGCATTGTAGATATTTCCATGTTTATACAGATGACTGTATAGGTATTTCCATGTTTTTACAGGTGGCAGTGCAGATATTTCCATGTTTATAGAGATAGCGGTGTAGATATTTCCATGTTTCTACAGATGGCGGTGTTGATATTTCCATCTATACACAGATGGCCGTGTAGATATTTCCATGTTTATACAGATGGCGGCGTAGATATTTCCATGGACATGCAGACGGCGGTGTAGATATTTCCATGTTTAAACAGATAGCGGTGTAGATATTTCCATGTTTACACAGATAGTGGTGTAGATATTTCCGTGTTTATACACATGGCAGAGTAGATACTTCCATCTTTATGGAGATGGCAGTGTAGATATTTTCATGTTTATAGAGATGGCGGTGTAGATATTTCCATATTTATAGAGATAGCGGTGTAGATATTTCCATCTTTCTACAGATGGCAGTGTAGATATTTCCATGTTTATACAGATGGCGGTGTAGATATTTCCATATTTATACAGATGTCTGTGTAGATATTTCCATCTGTATACAGATGGTATTGTAGGTATTTCCATGTTTATACAGATGGTGGTGAAGATATTTCCATGTTTATTCAGATGACTGTGTAGATATTTCCATGTTTTTACAGATGGCAGTGTGGATATTTCAATGTTTATAGAGATGGCGCTGTAGATATTTCCAAGTTTATACAGATAACGGTGGAGATATTTCCATGTTTATACAGAGAGGAGTCGAGATATTTCCATGTTTATACACATAGCGGTGTACATATTTCCATGATTATAGAGACAGCGGTGTAGGTATTTCCATGTTTATGCAGATAGCGGTGCAGATATTTCCATGTTTACACAGATGCCTATGCAGATATTTCCATATTTACACAGAGGGCTGTGTAGATATTTCTATGTTTATACAGAAGACAGTGTAGATATTTAAATGTTCCTACACATGACTGTGTAGGTATTTCCATGTTTATACAGATGTCTTTGTAGATATTTCCATGTTAATAGAGATAGCGGTGTAGACATTTCCATGTTTATACAGATAGCGGTGTAGATATTTCCATGTTTATACAGATAGTGGTGTAGATATTTCCATGTTTATGCAGACCGCGGTGTAGATATTTCCATGTTTATACAAATAGCGGTGCAGATATTTCCATGTTTGTACAGATGGCGGTGTTGATATTTCCATTTATACACAGATGACCGTGTAGATATTTCCATGTTTATACAGATGGCGGCGCAGATATTTCCATGGATATGTAGATGGCGGTGTAGATATTTCCATGTTTATACAGATTGCGGTGTAGATATTTCCACGTTTATATAGATAGCGGTGTAGTTATTTCCATGTATATACACATTGCTGTGTAGATATTTCCATGTTTATACAGATGGCGGTGTAGATATGTCCATGTTTATACAGATAACTTTGTATTTCCATGTTTATACAGATGGCGGTGTAGATATTTCCATGTCTATAGAGATAGCAGTGGAGATAATTCCATGTTTATACAGATAGCGGTGTAGATATTTCCATGTTTATTCTGATCGTGGTGTAGATATTTCCATGTTTATAGAGATGGCGGTGTAGATATTTACATGTTCATAGAGATAGCGGTGTTGATTTTTCCATGTTTATAGAGACAGCGGTGTGGATATTTCCTTGCTTATACAGATAGGGGTGTAGATATTTCCATGTTTATAGAGATAGCGGTGAAGATATTTCCATGTTTATACAGATCACGGTGTAGATATTTCCTTGCTTGTACTAATAGCGGTGTAGTTATTTCCATGTTTATACAGATAGCGGTGTAGATATTTCCTTGTATATACAGATGGCTGTGTAGATATTTCCATGTTTATACAGATGGCTGTGTAGATATTTCCATGTTTATACAGATGACTTTGTAGGTATTTGCATGTTTATACAGATGGCGGTGTAGGTTTTCCATGTTTATAGTGATAGCTGTGTAGATATTTCCATGTTTATACAGATAGCGGTGTTGATATTTCCATGTTTATAAAGATCGCGGTGTAGATATTTCCATGTTTATACAGATCGCGGTGCAGATATTTATATCTTTATACAGATGGCATTGTAGATATTTCCTTATTCACACAGATGGCGGTGTAGATGTTTCCATGTTTATACAGATGGCAGAGTAGTTAGTTCCATGTTTATGGAGATGGCAGTGTAGATACTTTCATGTTTACAGAGATGGCGGTGTAGATATTTCCATGTTTATAGAGATAGCAGTGTAGATATTTACATGTTTATACAGATGTCTGTGTAGATATCTCCATGTGTATACAGATGGCATTGTAGATATTTCCATGTTTATACAGATGACTGTATAGGTATTTCCATGTTTTTACAGGTGGCAGTGCAGATATTTCCATGTTTATAGAGATAGCGGTGTAGATATTTCCATGTTTCTACAGATGGCGGTGTTGATATTTCCATCTATACACAGATGGCCGTGTAGATATTTCCATGTTTATACAGATGGCGGCGTAGATATTTCCATGGACATGCAGATGGCGGTGTAGATATTTCCATGTTTAAACAGATAGCGGTGTAGATATTTCCATGTTTACACAGATAGTGGTGTAGATATTTCCGTGTTTATACACATGGCAGAGTAGATACTTCCATCTTTATGGAGATGGCAGTGTAGATATTTTCATGTTTATAGAGATGGCGGTGTAGATATTTCCATATTTATAGAGATAGCGGTGTAGATATTTCCATCTTTCTACAGATGGCAGTGTAGATATTTCCATGTTTATACAGATGGCGGTGTAGATATTTCCATATTTATACAGATGTCTGTGTAGATATTTCCATCTGTATACAGATGGTATTGTAGGTATTTCCATGTTTATACAGATGGTGGTGAAGATATTTCCATGTTTATTCAGATGACTGTGTAGATATTTCCATGTTTTTACAGATGGCAGTGTGGATATTTCAATGTTTATAGAGATGGCGCTGTAGATATTTCCAAGTTTATACAGATAACGGTGGAGATATTTCCATGTTTATACAGAGAGGAGTCGAGATATTTCCATGTTTATACACATAGCGGTGTACATATTTCCATGATTATAGAGACAGCGGTGTAGGTATTTCCATGTTTATGCAGATAGCGGTGCAGATATTTCCATGTTTACACAGATGCCTATGCAGATATTTCCATATTTACACAGAGGGCTGTGTAGATATTTCTATGTTTATACAGAAGACAGTGTAGATATTTAAATGTTCCTACACATGACTGTGTAGGTATTTCCATGTTTATACAGATGTCTTTGTAGATATTTCCATGTTAATAGAGATAGCGGTGTAGACATTTCCATGTTTATACAGATAGCGGTGTAGATATTTCCATGTTTATACAGATAGTGGTGTAGATATTTCCATGTTTATGCAGACCGCGGTGTAGATATTTCCATGTTTATACAAATAGCGGTGCAGATATTTCCATGTTTGTACAGATGGCGGTGTTGATATTTCCATTTATACACAGATGACCGTGTAGATATTTCCATGTTTATACAGATGGCGGCGCAGATATTTCCATGGATATGTAGATGGTGGTGTAGATATTTCCATGTTTATACAGATTGCGGTGTAGATATTTCCACGTTTATATAGATAGCGGTGTAGTTATTTCCATGTATATACACATTGCTGTGTAGATATTTACATGTTTATACAGATGGCGGTGTAGATATGTCCATGTTTATACAGATAACTTTGTATTTCCATGTTTATACAGATGGCGGTGTAGATATTTCCATGTCTATAGAGATAGCAGTGGAGATAATTCCATGTTTATACAGATAGCGGTGTAGATATTTCCATGTTTATTCTGATCGTGGTGTAGATATTTCCATGTTTATAGAGATGGCGGTGTAGATATTTACATGTTCATAGAGATAGCGGTGTTGACTTTTCCATGTTTATAGAGACAGCGGTGTGGATATTTCCTTGCTTATACAGATAGGGGTGTAGATATTTCCATGTTTATAGAGATAGCGGTGAAGATATTTCCATGTTTATACAGATCACGGTGTAGATATTTCCTTGCTTGTACTAATAGCGGTGTAGTTATTTCCATGTTTATACAGATAGCGGTGTAGATATTTCCTTGTATATACAGATGGCTGTGTAGATATTTCCATGTTTATACAGATGGCTGTGTAGATATTTCCATGTTTATACAGATGACTTTGTAGGTATTTGCATGTTTATACAGATGGCGGTGTAGGTTTTCCATGTTTATAGTGATAGCTGTGTAGATATTTCCATGTTTATACAGATAGCGGTGTTGATATTTCCATGTTTATAAAGATCGCGGTGTAGATATTTCCATGTTTATACAGATCGCAGTGCAGATATTTTTATCTTTATACAGATGGCATTGTAGATATTTCCTTATTCACACAGATGGCGGTGTAGATGTTTCCATGTTTATACAGATGGCAGAGTAGTTAGTTCCATGTTTATGGAGATGGCAGTGTAGATACTTTCATGTTTACAGAGATGGCGGTGTAGATATTTCCATGTTTATAGAGATAGCAGTGTAGATATTTACATGTTTATACAGATGTCTGTGTAGATATCTCCATGTGTATACAGATGGCATTGTAGATATTTCCATGTTTATACAGATGACTGTATAGGTATTTCCATGTTTTTACAGGTGGCAGTGCAGATATTTCCATGTTTATAGAGATAGCGGTGTAGATATTTCCATGTTTCTACAGATGGCGGTGTTGATATTTCCATCTATACACAGATGGCCGTGTAGATATTTCCATGTTTATACAGATGGCGGCGTAGATATTTCCATGGACATGCAGATGGCGGTGTAGATATTTCCATGTTTAAACAGATAGCGGTGTAGATATTTCCATGTTTACACAGATAGTGGTGTAGATATTTCCGTGTTTATACACATGGCAGAGTAGATACTTCCATCTTTATGGAGATGGCAGTGTAGATATTTTCATGTTTATAGAGATGGCGGTGTAGATATTTCCATATTTATAGAGATAGCGGTGTAGATATTTCCATCTTTCTACAGATGGCAGTGTAGATATTTCCATGTTTATACAGATGGCGGTGTAGATATTTCCATATTTATACAGATGTCTGTGTAGATATTTCCATCTGTATACAGATGGTATTGTAGGTATTTCCATGTTTATACAGATGGTGGTGAAGATATTTCCATGTTTATTCAGATGACTGTGTAGATATTTCCATGTTTTTACAGATGGCAGTGTGGATATTTCAATGTTTATAGAGATGGCGCTGTAGATATTTTCAAGTTTATACAGATAACGGTGGAGATATTTCCATGTTTATACAGAGAGGAGTCGAGATATTTCCATGTTTATACACATAGCGGTGTACATATTTCCATGATTATAGAGACAGCGGTGTAGGTATTTCCATGTTTATGCAGATAGCGGTGCAGATATTTCCATGTTTACACAGATGCCTATGCAGATATTTCCATATTTACACAGAGGGCTGTGTAGATATTTCTATGTTTATACAGAAGACAGTGTAGATATTTAAATGTTCCTACACATGACTGTGTAGGTATTTCCATGTTTATACAGATGTCTTTGTAGATATTTCCATGTTAATAGAGATAGCGGTGTAGACATTTCCATGTTTATACAGATAGCGGTGTAGATATTTCCATGTTTATACAGATGGCGGTGTAGATATGTCCATGTTTATACAGATAACTTTGTATTTCCATGTTTATACAGATGGCGGTGTAGATATTTCCATGTCTATAGAGATAGCAGTGGAGATAATTCCATGTTTATACAGATAGCGGTGTAGATATTTCCATGTTTATTCTGATCGTGGTGTAGATATTTCCATGTTTATAGAGATGGCGGTGTAGATATTTACATGTTCATAGAGATAGCGGTGTTGATTTTTCCATGTTTATAGAGACAGCGGTGTGGATATTTCCTTGCTTATACAGATAGGGGTGTAGATATTTCCATGTTTATAGAGATAGCGGTGAAGATATTTCCATGTTTATACAGATCACGGTGTAGATATTTCCTTGCTTGTACTAATAGCGGTGTAGTTATTTCCATGTTTATACAGATAGCGGTGTAGATATTTCCTTGTATATACAGATGGCTGTGTAGATATTTCCATGTTTATACAGATGGCTGTGTAGATACTTCCATGTTTATACAGATGACTTTGTAGGTATTTGCATGTTTATACAGATGGCGGTGTAGGTTTTCCATGTTTATAGTGATAGCTGTGTAGATATTTCCATGTTTATACAGATAGCGGTGTTGATATTTCCATGTTTATAAAGATCGCGGTGTAGATATTTCCATGTTTATACAGATCGCGGTGCAGATATTTATATCTTTATACAGATGGCATTGTAGATATTTCCTTATTCACACAGATGGCGGTGTAGATGTTTCCATGTTTATACTGATGGCAGAGTAGTTAGTTCCATGTTTATGGAGATGGCAGTGTAGATACTTTCATGTTTACAGAGATGGCGGTGTAGATATTTCCATGTTTATAGAGATAGCAGTGTAGATATTTACATGTTTATACAGATGTCTGCGTAGATATCTCCATGTGTATACAGATGGCATTGTAGATATTTCCATGTTTATACAGATGACTGTATAGGTATTTCCATGTTTTTACAGGTGGCAGTGCAGATATTTCCATGTTTATAGAGATAGCGGTGTAGATATTTCCATGTTTCTACAGATGGCGGTGTTGATATTTCCATCTATACACAGATGGCCGTGTAGATATTTCCATGTTTATACAGATGGCGGCGTAGATATTTCCATGGACATGCAGATGGCGGTGTAGATATTTCCATGTTTAAACAGATAGCGGTGTAGATATTTCCATGTTTACACAGATAGTGGTGTAGATATTTCCGTGTTTACACACATGGCAGAGTAGATACTTCCATCTTTATGGAGATGGCAGTGTAGATATTTTCATGTTTATAGAGATGGCGGTGTAGATATTTCCATATTTATAGAGATAGCGGTGTAGATATTTCCATCTTTCTACAGATGGCAGTGTAGATATTTTCATGTTTATACAGATGGCGGTGTAGATATTTCCATATTTATACAGATGTCTGTGTAGATATTTCCATCTGTATACAGATGGTATTGTAGGTATTTCCATGTTTATACAGATGGTGGTGAAGATATTTCCATGTTTATTCAGATGACTGTGTAGATATTTCCATGTTTTTACAGATGGCAGTGTGGATATTTCAATGTTTATAAAAATGGCGCTGTAGATATTTTCAAGTTTATACAGATAACGGTGGAGATATTTCCATGTTTATACAGAGAGGAGTCGAGATATTTCCATATTTATACACATAGCGGTGTACATATTTCCATGATTATAGAGACAGCGGTGTAGGTATTTCCATGTTTATGCAGATAGCGGTGCAGATATTTCCATGTTTACACAGATGCCTATGCAGATATTTCCATATTTACACAGAGGGCTGTGTAGATATTTCTATGTTTATACAGAAGACAGTGTAGATATTTAAATGTTCCTACACATGACTGTGTAGGTATTTCCATGTTTATACAGATGTCTTTGTAGATATTTCCATGTTAATAGAGATAGCGGTGTAGACATTTCCATGTTTATACAGATAGCGGTGTAGATATTTCCATGTTTATACAGATAGTGGTGTAGATATTTCCATGCTTATACAGACCGCGGTGTAGATATTTCCATGTTTATACAAATAGCGGTGCAGATATTTCCATGTTTGTACAGATGGCGGTGTTGATATTTCCATTTATACACAGATGACCGTGTAGATATTTCCATGTTTATACAGATGGCGGCGCAGATATTTCCATGGATATGTAGATGGCGGTGTAGATATTTCCATGTTTATACAGATTGCGGTGTAGTTATTTCCACGTTTATAAAGATAGCGGTGTAGTTATTTCCATGTATATACACATGGCTGTGTAGATATTTCCATGTTTATACAGATGGCGGTGTAGATATTTCCATGTTGTTACAGATAACTTTGTATTTCCATGTTTATACAGATGGCGGTGTAGATATTTCCATGTCTATAGAGATAGCAGTGGAGATAATTCCATGTTTATACAGATAGCGGTGTAGATATTTCCATGTTTATTCTGATCGTGGTGTAGATATTTCCATGTTTATAGAGATGGCGGTGTAGATATTTACATGTTCATAGAGATAGCGGTGTTGATTTTTCCATGTTTATAGAGACAGCGGTGTGGATATTTCCTTGCTTATACAGACAGGGGTGTAGATATTTCCATGTTTATAGAGATAGCGGTGAAGATATTTCCATGTTTATACAGATCACGGTGTAGATATTTCCTTGCTTGTACTAATAGCGGTGTAGTTATTTCCATGTTTATACAGATAGCGGTGTAGATATTTCCATGTATATACAGATGGCTGTGTGGATATTTCCATGTTTATACAGATGGCTGTGTAGATATTTCCATGTTTATACAGATGACTTTGTAGGTATTTGCATGTTTATACAGATGGCGGTGTAGGTTTTCCATGTTTATAGTGATAGCTGTGTAGATATTTCCATGTTTATACAGATAGCGGTGTTGATATTTCCATGTTTATAAAGATCGCGGTGTAGATATTTCCATGTTTATACAGATCGCGGTGCAGATATTTATATCTTTAAACAGATGGCATTGTAGATATTTCCTTATTCACACAGATGGCGGTGTAGATGTTTCCATGTTTATACAGATGGCAGAGTAGTTAGTTCCATGTTTATGGAGATGGCAGTGTAGATACTTTCATGTTTACAGAGATGGCGGTGTAGATATTTCCATGTTTATAGAGATAGCAGTGTAGATATTTACATGTTTATACAGATGTCTGCGTAGATATTTCCATGTGTATACAGATGGCATTGTAGATATTTCCATGTTTATACAGATGACTGTATAGGTATTTCCATGTTTTTACAGGTGGCAGTGCAGATATTTCCATGTTTATAGAGATAGCGGTGTAGATATTTCCATGTTTCTACAGATGGCGGTGTTGATATTTCCATCTATACACAGATGGCCGTGTAGATATTTCCATGTTTATACAGATGGCGGCGTAGATATTTCCATGGACATGCAGACGGCGGTGTAGATATTTCCATGTTTAAACAGATAGCGGTGTAGATATTTCCATGTTTACACAGATAGTGGTGTAGATATTTCCGTGTTTATACACATGGCAGAGTAGATACTTCCATCTTTATGGAGATGGCAGTGTAGATATTTTCATGTTTATAGAGATGGCGGTGTAGATATTTCCATATTTATAGAGATAGCGGTGTAGATATTTCCATCTTTCTACAGATGGCAGTGTAGATATTTCCATGTTTATACAGATGGCGGTGTAGATATTTCCATATTTATACAGATGTCTGTGTAGATATTTCCATCTGTATACAGATGGTATTGTAGGTATTTCCATGTTTATACAGATGGTGGTGAAGATATTTCCATGTTTATTCAGATGACTGTGTAGATATTTCCATGTTTTTACAGATGGCAGTGTGGATATTTCAATGTTTATAGAGATGGCGCTGTAGATATTTCCAAGTTTATACAGATAACGGTGGAGATATTTCCATGTTTATACAGAGAGGAGTCGAGATATTTCCATGTTTATACACATAGCGGTGTACATATTTCCATGATTATAGAGACAGCGGTGTAGGTATTTCCATGTTTATGCAGATAGCGGTGCAGATATTTCCATGTTTACACAGATGCCTATGCAGATATTTCCATATTTACACAGAGGGCTGTGTAGATATTTCTATGTTTATACAGAAGACAGTGTAGATATTTAAATGTTCCTACACATGACTGTGTAGGTATTTCCATGTTTATACAGATGTCTTTGTAGATATTTCCATGTTAATAGAGATAGCGGTGTAGACATTTCCATGTTTATACAGATAGCGGTGTAGATATTTCCATGTTTATACAGATAGTGGTGTAGATATTTCCATGTTTATGCAGACCGCGGTGTAGATATTTCCATGTTTATACAAATAGCGGTGCAGATATTTCCATGTTTGTACAGATGGCGGTGTTGATATTTCCATTTATACACAGATGACCGTGTAGATATTTCCATGTTTATACAGATGGCGGCGCAGATATTTCCATGGATATGTAGATGGCGGTGTAGATATTTCCATGTTTATACAGATTGCGGTGTAGATATTTCCACGTTTATATAGATAGCGGTGTAGTTATTTCCATGTATATACACATTGCTGTGTAGATATTTCCATGTTTATACAGATGGCGGTGTAGATATGTCCATCTTTATACAGATAACTTTGTATTTCCATGTTTATACAGATGGCGGTGTAGATATTTCCATGTCTATAGAGATAGCAGTGGAGATAATTCCATGTTTATACAGATAGCGGTGTAGATATTTCCATGTTTATTCTGATCGTGGTGTAGATATTTCCATGTTTATAGAGATGGCGGTGTAGATATTTACATGTTCATAGAGATAGCGGTGTTGATTTTTCCATGTTTATAGAGACAGCGGTGTGGATATTTCCTTGCTTATACAGATAGGGGTGTAGATATTTCCATGTTTATAGAGATAGCGGTGAAGATATTTCCATGTTTATACAGATCACGGTGTAGATATTTCCTTGCTTGTACTAATAGCGGTGTAGTTATTTCCATGTTTATACAGATAGCGGTGTAGATATTTCCTTGTATATACAGATGGCTGTGTAGATATTTCCATGTTTATACAGATGGCTGTGTAGATATTTCCATGTTTATACAGATGACTTTGTAGGTATTTGCATGTTTATACAGATGGCGGTGTAGGTTTTCCATGTTTATAGTGATAGCTGTGTAGATATTTCCATGTTTATACAGATAGCGGTGTTGATATTTCCATGTTTATAAAGATCGCGGTGTAGATATTTCCATGTTTATACGGATCGCGGTGCAGATATTTATATCTTTATACAGATGGCATTGTAGATATTTCCTTATTCACACAGATGGCGGTGTAGATGTTTCCATGTTTATACAGATGGCAGAGTAGTTAGTTCCATGTTTATGGAGATGGCAGTGTAGATACTTTCATGTTTACAGAGATGGCGGTGTAGATATTTCCATGTTTATAGAGATAGCAGTGTAGATATTTACATGTTTATACAGATGTCTGTGTAGATATCTCCATGTGTATACAGATGGCATTGTAGATATTTCCATGTTTATACAGATGACTGTATAGGTATTTCCATGTTTTTACAGGTGGCAGTGCAGATATTTCCATGTTTATAGAGATAGCGGTGTAGATATTTCCATGTTTCTACAGATGGCGGTGTTGATATTTCCATCTATACACAGATGGCCGTGTAGATATTTCCATGTTTATACAGATGGCGGCGTAGATATTTCCATGGACATGCAGATGGCGGTGTAGATATTTCCATGTTTAAACAGATAGCGGTGTAGATATTTCCATGTTTACACAGATAGTGGTGTAGATATTTCCGTGTTTATACACATGGCAGAGTAGATACTTCCATCTTTATGGAGATGGCAGTGTAGATATTTTCATGTTTATAGAGATGGCGGTGTAGATATTTCCATATTTATAGAGATAGCGGTGTAGATATTTCCATCTTTCTACAGATGGCAGTGTAGATATTTCCATGTTTATACAGATGGCGGTGTAGATATTTCCATATTTATACAGATGTCTGTGTAGATATTTCCATCTGTATACAGATGGTATTGTAGGTATTTCCATGTTTATACAGATGGTGGTGAAGATATTTCCATGTTTATTCAGATGACTGTGTAGATATTTCCATGTTTTTACAGATGGCAGTGTGGATATTTCAATGTTTATAGAGATGGCGCTGTAGATATTTCCAAGTTTATACAGATAACGGTGGAGATATTTCCATGTTTATACAGAGAGGAGTCGAGATATTTCCATGTTTATACACATAGCGGTGTACATATTTCCATGATTATAGAGACAGCGGTGTAGGTATTTCCATGTTTATGCAGATAGCGGTGCAGATATTTCCATGTTTACACAGATGCCTATGCAGATATTTCCATATTTACACAGAGGGCTGTGTAGATATTTCTATGTTTATACAGAAGACAGTGTAGATATTTAAATGTTCCTACACATGACTGTGTAGGTATTTCCATGTTTATACAGATGTCTTTGTAGATATTTCCATGTTAATAGAGATAGCGGTGTAGACATTTCCATGTTTATACAGATAGCGGTGTAGATATTTCCATGTTTATACAGATAGTGGTGTAGATATTTCCATGTTTATGCAGACCGCGGTGTAGATATTTCCATGTTTATACAAATAGCGGTGCAGATATTTCCATGTTTGTACAGATGGCGGTGTTGATATTTCCATTTATACACAGATGACCGTGTAGATATTTCCATGTTTATACAGATGGCGGCGCAGATATTTCCATGGATATGTAGATGGCGGTGTAGATATTTCCATGTTTATACAGATTGCGGTGTAGATATTTCCACGTTTATATAGATAGCGGTGTAGTTATTTCCATGTATATACACATTGCTGTGTAGATATTTCCATGTTTATACAGATGGCGGTGTAGATATGTCCATGTTTATACAGATAACTTTGTATTTCCATGTTTATACAGATGGCGGTGTAGATATTTCCATGTCTATAGAGATAGCAGTGGAGATAATTCCATGTTTATACAGATAGCGGTGTAGATATTTCCATGTTTATTCTGATCGTGGTGTAGATATTTCCATGTTTATAGAGATGGCGGTGTAGATATTTACATGTTCATAGAGATAGCGGTGTTGATTTTTCCATGTTTATAGAGACAGCGGTGTGGATATTTCCTTGCTTATACAGATAGGGGTGTAGATATTTCCATGTTTATAGAGATAGCGGTGAAGATATTTCCATGTTTATACAGATCACGGTGTAGATATTTCCTTGCTTGTACTAATAGCGGTGTAGTTATTTCCATGTTTATACAGATAGCGGTGTAGATATTTCCTTGTATATACAGATGGCTGTGTAGATATTTCCATGTTTATACAGATGGCTGTGTAGATATTTCCATGTTTATACAGATGACTTTGTAGGTATTTGCATGTTTATACAGATGGCGGTGTAGGTTTTCCATGTTTATAGTGATAGCTGTGTAGATATTTCCATGTTTATACAGATAGCGGTGTTGATATTTCCATGTTTATAAAGATCGCGGTGTAGATATTTCCATGTTTATACAGATCGCGGTGCAGATATTTATATCTTTATACAGATGGCATTGTAGATATTTCCTTATTCACACAGATGGCGGTGTAGATGTTTCCATGTTTATACAGATGGCAGAGTAGTTAGTTCCATGTTTATGGAGATGGCAGTGTAGATACTTTCATGTTTACAGAGATGGCGGTGTAGATATTTCCATGTTTATAGAGATAGCAGTGTAGATATTTACATGTTTATACAGATGTCTGTGTAGATATCTCCATGTGTATACAGATGGCATTGTAGATATTTCCATGTTTATACAGATGACTGTATAGGTATTTCCATGTTTTTACAGGTGGCAGTGCAGATATTTCCATGTTTATAGAGATAGCGGTGTAGATATTTCCATGTTTCTACAGATGGCGGTGTTGATATTTCCATCTATACACAGATGGCCGTGTAGATATTTCCATGTTTATACAGATGGCGGCGTAGATATTTCCATGGACATGCAGATGGTGGTGTAGATATTTCCATGTTTAAACAGATAGCGGTGTAGATATTTCCATGTTTACACAGATAGTGGTGTAGATATTTCCGTGTTTATACACATGGCAGAGTAGATACTTCCATCTTTATGGAGATGGCAGTGTAGATATTTTCATGTTTATAGAGATGGCGGTGTAGATATTTCCATATTTATAGAGATAGCGGTGTAGATATTTCCATCTTTCTACAGATGGCAGTGTAGATATTTCCATGTTTATACAGATGGCGGTGTAGATATTTCCATATTTATACAGATGTCTGTGTAGATATTTCCATCTGTATACAGATGGTATTGTAGGTATTTCCATGTTTATACAGATGGTGGTGAAGATATTTCCATGTTTATTCAGATGACTGTGTAGATATTTCCATGTTTTTACAGATGGCAGTGTGGATATTTCAATGTTTATAGAGATGGCGCTGTAGATATTTCCAAGTTTATACAGATAACGGTGGAGATATTTCCATGTTTATACAGAGAGGAGTCGAGATATTTCCATGTTTATACACATAGCGGTGTACATATTTCCATGATTATAGAGACAGCGGTGTAGGTATTTCCATGTTTATGCAGATAGCGGTGCAGATATTTCCATGTTTACACAGATGCCTATGCAGATATTTCCATATTTACACAGAGGGCTGTGTAGATATTTCTATGTTTATACAGAAGACAGTGTAGATATTTAAATGTTCCTACACATGACTGTGTAGGTATTTCCATGTTTATACAGATGTCTTTGTAGATATTTCCATGTTAATAGAGATAGCGGTGTAGACATTTCCATGTTTATACAGATAGCGGTGTAGATATTTCCATGTTTATACAGATAGTGGTGTAGATATTTCCATGTTTATGCAGACCGCGGTGTAGATATTTCCATGTTTATACAAATAGCGGTGCAGATATTTCCATGTTTGTACAGATGGCGGTGTTGATATTTCCATTTATACACAGATGACCGTGTAGATATTTCCATGTTTATACAGATGGCGGCGCAGATATTTCCATGGATATGTAGATGGCGGTGTAGATATTTCCATGTTTATACAGATTGCGGTGTAGATATTTCCACGTTTATATAGATAGCGGTGTAGTTATTTCCATGTATATACACATTGCTGTGTAGATATTTCCATGTTTATACAGATGGCGGTGTAGATATGTCCATGTTTATACAGATAACTTTGTATTTCCATGTTTATACAGATGGCGGTGTAGATATTTCCATGTCTATAGAGATAGCAGTGGAGATAATTCCCTGTTTATACAGATAGCGGTGTAGATATTTCCATGTTTATTCTGATCGTGGTGTAGATATTTCCATGTTTATAGAGATGGCGGTGTAGATATTTACATGTTCATAGAGATAGCGGTGTTGATTTTTCCATGTTTATAGAGACAGCGGTGTGGATATTTCCTTGCTTATACAGATAGGGGTGTAGATATTTCCATGTTTATAGAGATAGCGGTGAAGATATTTCCATGTTTATACAGATCACGGTGTAGATATTTCCTTGCTTGTACTAATAGCGGTGTAGTTATTTCCATGTTTATACAGATAGCGGTGTAGATATTTCCTTGTATATACAGATGGCTGTGTAGATATTTCCATGTTTATACAGATGGCTGTGTAGATATTTCCATGTTTATACAGATGACTTTGTAGGTATTTGCATGTTTATACAGATGGCGGTGTAGGTTTTCCATGTTTATAGTGATAGCTGTGTAGATATTTCCATGTTTATACAGATAGCGGTGTTGATATTTCCATGTTTATAAAGATCGCGGTGTAGATATTTCCATGTTTATACAGATCGCGGTGCAGATATTTATATCTTTATACAGATGGCATTGTAGATATTTCCTTATTCACACAGATGGCGGTGTAGATGTTTCCATGTTTATACAGATGGCAGAGTAGTTAGTTCCATGTTTATGGAGATGGCAGTGTAGATACTTTCATGTTTACAGAGATGGCGGTGTAGATATTTCCATGTTTATAGAGATAGCAGTGTAGATATTTACATGTTTATACAGATGTCTGTGTAGATATCTCCATGTGTATACAGATGGCATTGTAGATATTTCCATGTTTATACAGATGACTGTATAGGTATTTCCATGTTTTTACAGGTGGCAGTGCAGATATTTCCATGTTTATAGAGATAGCGGTGTAGATATTTCCATGTTTCTACAGATGGCGGTGTTGATATTTCCATCTATACACAGATGGCCGTGTAGATATTTCCATGTTTATACAGATGGCGGCGTAGATATTTCCATGGACATGCAGATGGCGGTGTAGATATTTCCATGTTTAAACAGATAGCGGTGTAGATATTTCCATGTTTACACAGATAGTGGTGTAGATATTTCCGTGTTTATACACATGGCAGAGTAGATACTTCCATCTTTATGGAGATGGCAGTGTAGATATTTTCATGTTTATAGAGATGGCGGTGTAGATATTTCCATATTTATAGAGATAGCGGTGTAGATATTTCCATCTTTCTACAGATGGCAGTGTAGATATTTCCATGTTTATACAGATGGCGGTGTAGATATTTCCATATTTATACAGATGTCTGTGTAGATATTTCCATCTGTATACAGATGGTATTGTAGGTATTTCCATGTTTATACAGATGGTGGTGAAGATATTTCCATGTTTATTCAGATGACTGTGTAGATATTTCCATGTTTTTACAGATGGCAGTGTGGATATTTCAATGTTTATAGAGATGGCGCTGTAGATATTTCCAAGTTTATACAGATAACGGTGGAGATATTTCCATGTTTATACAGAGAGGAGTCGAGATATTTCCATGTTTATACACATAGCGGTGTACATATTTCCATGATTATAGAGACAGCGGTGTAGGTATTTCCATGTTTATGCAGATAGCGGTGCAGATATTTCCATGTTTACACAGATGCCTATGCAGATATTTCCATATTTACACAGAGGGCTGTGTAGATATTTCTATGTTTATACAGAAGACAGTGTAGATATTTAAATGTTCCTACACATGACTGTGTAGGTATTTCCATGTTTATACAGATGTCTTTGTAGATATTTCCATGTTAATAGAGATAGCGGTGTAGACATTTCCATGTTTATACAGATAGCGGTGTAGATATTTCCATGTTTATACAGATAGTGGTGTAGATATTTCCATGTTTATGCAGACCGCGGTGTAGATATTTCCATGTTTATACAAATAGCGGTGCAGATATTTCCATGTTTGTACAGATGGCGGTGTTGATATTTCCATTTATACACAGATGACCGTGTAGATATTTCCATGTTTATACAGATGGCGGCGCAGATATTTCCATGGATATGTAGATGGCGGTGTAGATATTTCCATGTTTATACAGATTGCGGTGTAGATATTTCCACGTTTATATAGATAGCGGTGTAGTTATTTCCATGTATATACACATTGCTGTGTAGATATTTCCATGTTTATACAGATGGCGGTGTAGATATGTCCATGTTTATACAGATAACTTTGTATTTCCATGTTTATACAGATGGCGGTGTAGATATTTCCATGTCTATAGAGATAGCAGTGGAGATAATTCCATGTTTATACAGATAGCGGTGTAGATATTTCCATGTTTATTCTGATCGTGGTGTAGATATTTCCATGTTTATAGAGATGGCGGTGTAGATATTTACATGTTCATAGAGATAGCGGTGTTGACTTTTCCATGTTTATAGAGACAGCGGTGTGGATATTTCCTTGCTTATACAGATAGGGGTGTAGATATTTCCATGTTTATAGAGATAGCGGTGAAGATATTTCCATGTTTATACAGATCACGGTGTAGATATTTCCTTGCTTGTACTAATAGCGGTGTAGTTATTTCCATGTTTATACAGATAGCGGTGTAGATATTTCCTTGTATATACAGATGGCTGTGTAGATATTTCCATGTTTATACAGATGGCTGTGTAGATATTTCCATGTTTATACAGATGACTTTGTAGGTATTTGCATGTTTATACAGATGGCGGTGTAGGTTTTCCATGTTTATAGTGATAGCTGTGTAGATATTTCCATGTTTATACAGATAGCGGTGTTGATATTTCCATGTTTATAAAGATCGCGGTGTAGATATTTCCATGTTTATACAGATCGCGGTGCAGATATTTATATCTTTATACAGATGGCATTGTAGATATTTCCTTATTCACACAGATGGCGGTGTAGATGTTTCCATGTTTATACAGATGGCAGAGTAGTTAGTTCCATGTTTATGGAGATGGCAGTGTAGATACTTTCATGTTTACAGAGATGGCGGTGTAGATATTTCCATGTTTATAGAGATAGCAGTGTAGATATTTACATGTTTATACAGATGTCTGTGTAGATATCTCCATGTGTATACAGATGGCATTGTAGATATTTCCATGTTTATACAGATGACTGTATAGGTATTTCCATGTTTTTACAGGTGGCAGTGCAGATATTTCCATGTTTATAGAGATAGCGGTGTAGATATTTCCATGTTTCTACAGATGGCGGTGTTGATATTTCCATCTATACACAGATGGCCGTGTAGATATTTCCATGTTTATACAGATGGCGGCGTAGATATTTCCATGGACATGCAGATGGCGGTGTAGATATTTCCATGTTTAAACAGATAGCGGTGTAGATATTTCCATGTTTACACAGATAGTGGTGTAGATATTTCCGTGTTTATACACATGGCAGAGTAGATACTTCCATCTTTATGGAGATGGCAGTGTAGATATTTTCATGTTTATAGAGATGGCGGTGTAGATATTTCCATATTTATAGAGATAGCGGTGTAGATATTTCCATCTTTCTACAGATGGCAGTGTAGATATTTCCATGTTTATACAGATGGCGGTGTAGATATTTCCATATTTATACAGATGTCTGTGTAGATATTTCCATCTGTATACAGATGGTATTGTAGGTATTTCCATGTTTATACAGATGGTGGTGAAGATATTTCCATGTTTATTCAGATGACTGTGTAGATATTTCCATGTTTTTACAGATGGCAGTGTGGATATTTCAATGTTTATAGAGATGGCGCTGTAGATATTTCCAAGTTTATACAGATAACGGTGGAGATATTTCCATGTTTATACAGAGAGGAGTCGAGATATTTCCATGTTTATACACATAGCGGTGTACATATTTCCATGATTATAGAGACAGCGGTGTAGGTATTTCCATGTTTATGCAGATAGCGGTGCAGATATTTCCATGTTTACACAGATGCCTATGCAGATATTTCCATATTTACACAGAGGGCTGTGTAGATATTTCTATGTTTATACAGAAGACAGTGTAGATATTTAAATGTTCCTACACATGACTGTGTAGGTATTTCCATGTTTATACAGATGTCTTTGTAGATATTTCCATGTTAATAGAGATAGCGGTGTAGACATTTCCATGTTTATACAGATAGCGGTGTAGATATTTCCATGTTTATACAGATAGTGGTGTAGATATTTCCATGTTTATGCAGACCGCGGTGTAGATATTTCCATGTTTATACAAATAGCGGTGCAGATATTTCCATGTTTGTACAGATGGCGGTGTTGATATTTCCATTTATACACAGATGACCGTGTAGATATTTCCATGTTTATACAGATGGCGGCGCAGATATTTCCATGGATATGTAGATGGCGGTGTAGATATTTCCATGTTTATACAGATTGCGGTGTAGATATTTCCACGTTTATATAGATAGCGGTGTAGTTATTTCCATGTATATACACATTGCTGTGTAGATATTTCCATGTTTATACAGATGGCGGTGTAGATATGTCCATGTTTATACAGATAACTTTGTATTTCCATGTTTATACAGATGGCGGTGTAGATATTTCCATGTCTATAGAGATAGCAGTGGAGATAATTCCATGTTTATACAGATAGCGGTGTAGATATTTCCATGTTTATTCTGATCGTGGTGTAGATATTTCCATGTTTATAGAGATGGCGGTGTAGATATTTACATGTTCATAGAGATAGCGGTGTTGATTTTTCCATGTTTATAGAGACAGCGGTGTGGATATTTCCTTGCTTATACAGATAGGGGTGTAGATATTTCCATGTTTATAGAGATAGCGGTGAAGATATTTCCATGTTTATACAGATCACGGTGTAGATATTTCCTTGCTTGTACTAATAGCGGTGTAGTTATTTCCATGTTTATACAGATAGCGGTGTAGATATTTCCTTGTATATACAGATGGCTGTGTAGATATTTCCATGTTTATACAGATGGCTGTGTAGATATTTCCATGTTTATACAGATGACTTTGTAGGTATTTGCATGTTTATACAGATGGCGGTGTAGGTTTTCCATGTTTATAGTGATAGCTGTGTAGATATTTCCATGTTTATACAGATAGCGGTGTTGATATTTCCATGTTTATAAAGATCGCGGTGTAGATATTTCCATGTTTATACAGATCGCGGTGCAGATATTTATATCTTTATACAGATGGCATTGTAGATATTTCCTTATTCACACAGATGGCGGTGTAGATGTTTCCATGTTTATACTGATGGCAGAGTAGTTAGTTCCATGTTTATGGAGATGGCAGTGTAGATACTTTCATGTTTACAGAGATGGCGGTGTAGATATTTCCATGTTTATAGAGATAGCAGTGTAGATATTTACATGTTTATACAGATGTCTGCGTAGATATCTCCATGTGTATACAGATGGCATTGTAGATATTTCCATGTTTATACAGATGACTGTATAGGTATTTCCATGTTTTTACAGGTGGCAGTGCAGATATTTCCATGTTTATAGAGATAGCGGTGTAGATATTTCCATGTTTCTACAGATGGCGGTGTTGATATTTCCATCTATACACAGATGGCCGTGTAGATATTTCCATGTTTATACAGATGGCGGCGTAGATATTTCCATGGACATGCAGATGGTGGTGTAGATATTTCCATGTTTAAACAGATAGCGGTGTAGATATTTCCATGTTTACACAGATAGTGGTGTAGATATTTCCGTGTTTATACACATGGCAGAGTAGATACTTCCATCTTTATGGAGATGGCAGTGTAGATATTTTCATGTTTATAGAGATGGCGGTGTAGATATTTCCATATTTATAGAGATAGCGGTGTAGATATTTCCATCTTTCTACAGATGGCAGTGTAGATATTTCCATGTTTATACAGATGGCGGTGTAGATATTTCCATATTTATACAGATGTCTGTGTAGATATTTCCATCTGTATACAGATGGTATTGTAGGTATTTCCATGTTTATACAGATGGTGGTGAAGATATTTCCATGTTTATTCAGATGACTGTGTAGATATTTCCATGTTTTTACAGATGGCAGTGTGGATATTTCAATGTTTATAGAGATGGCGCTGTAGATATTTCCAAGTTTATACAGATAACGGTGGAGATATTTCCATGTTTATACAGAGAGGAGTCGAGATATTTCCATGTTTATACACATAGCGGTGTACATATTTCCATGATTATAGAGACAGCGGTGTAGGTATTTCCATGTTTATGCAGATAGCGGTGCAGATATTTCCATGTTTACACAGATGCCTATGCAGATATTTCCATATTTACACAGAGGGCTGTGTAGATATTTCTATGTTTATACAGAAGACAGTGTAGATATTTAAATGTTCCTACACATGACTGTGTAGGTATTTCCATGTTTATACAGATGTCTTTGTAGATATTTCCATGTTAATAGAGATAGCGGTGTAGACATTTCCATGTTTATACAGATAGCGGTGTAGATATTTCCATGTTTATACAGATAGTGGTGTAGATATTTCCATGTTTATGCAGACCGCGGTGTAGATATTTCCATGTTTATACAAATAGCGGTGCAGATATTTCCATGTTTGTACAGATGGCGGTGTTGATATTTCCATTTATACACAGATGACCGTGTAGATATTTCCATGTTTATACAGATGGCGGCGCAGATATTTCCATGGATATGTAGATGGCGGTGTAGATATTTCCATGTTTATACAGATTGCGGTGTAGATATTTCCACGTTTATATAGATAGCGGTGTAGTTATTTCCATGTATATACACATTGCTGTGTAGATATTTCCATGTTTATACAGATGGCGGTGTAGATATGTCCATGTTTATACAGATAACTTTGTATTTCCATGTTTATACAGATGGCGGTGTAGATATTTCCATGTCTATAGAGATAGCAGTGGAGATAATTCCCTGTTTATACAGATAGCGGTGTAGATATTTCCATGTTTATTCTGATCGTGGTGTAGATATTTCCATGTTTATAGAGATGGCGGTGTAGATATTTACATGTTCATAGAGATAGCGGTGTTGATTTTTCCATGTTTATAGAGACAGCGGTGTGGATATTTCCTTGCTTATACAGATAGGGGTGTAGATATTTCCATGTTTATAGAGATAGCGGTGAAGATATTTCCATGTTTATACAGATCACGGTGTAGATATTTCCTTGCTTGTACTAATAGCGGTGTAGTTATTTCCATGTTTATACAGATAGCGGTGTAGATATTTCCTTGTATATACAGATGGCTGTGTAGATATTTCCATGTTTATACAGATGGCTGTGTAGATATTTCCATGTTTATACAGATGACTTTGTAGGTATTTGCATGTTTATACAGATGGCGGTGTAGGTTTTCCATGTTTATAGTGATAGCTGTGTAGATATTTCCATGTTTATACAGATAGCGGTGTTGATATTTCCATGTTTATAAAGATCGCGGTGTAGATATTTCCATGTTTATACAGATCGCGGTGCAGATATTTATATCTTTATACAGATGGCATTGTAGATATTTCCTTATTCACACAGATGGCGGTGTAGATGTTTCCATGTTTATACAGATGGCAGAGTAGTTAGTTCCATGTTTATGGAGATGGCAGTGTAGATACTTTCATGTTTACAGAGATGGCGGTGTAGATATTTCCATGTTTATAGAGATAGCAGTGTAGATATTTACATGTTTATACAGATGTCTGTGTAGATATCTCCATGTGTATACAGATGGCATTGTAGATATTTCCATGTTTATACAGATGACTGTATAGGTATTTCCATGTTTTTACAGGTGGCAGTGCAGATATTTCCATGTTTATAGAGATAGCGGTGTAGATATTTCCATGTTTCTACAGATGGCGGTGTTGATATTTCCATCTATACACAGATGGCCGTGTAGATATTTCCATGTTTATACAGATGGCGGCGTAGATATTTCCATGGACATGCAGATGGCGGTGTAGATATTTCCATGTTTAAACAGATAGCGGTGTAGATATTTCCATGTTTACACAGATAGTGGTGTAGATATTTCCGTGTTTATACACATGGCAGAGTAGATACTTCCATCTTTATGGAGATGGCAGTGTAGATATTTTCATGTTTATAGAGATGGCGGTGTAGATATTTCCATATTTATAGAGATAGCGGTGTAGATATTTCCATCTTTCTACAGATGGCAGTGTAGATATTTCCATGTTTATACAGATGGCGGTGTAGATATTTCCATATTTATACAGATGTCTGTGTAGATATTTCCATCTGTATACAGATGGTATTGTAGGTATTTCCATGTTTATACAGATGGTGGTGAAGATATTTCCATGTTTATTCAGATGACTGTGTAGATATTTCCATGTTTTTACAGATGGCAGTGTGGATATTTCAATGTTTATAGAGATGGCGCTGTAGATATTTCCAAGTTTATACAGATAACGGTGGAGATATTTCCATGTTTATACAGAGAGGAGTCGAGATATTTCCATGTTTATACACATAGCGGTGTACATATTTCCATGATTATAGAGACAGCGGTGTAGGTATTTCCATGTTTATGCAGATAGCGGTGCAGATATTTCCATGTTTACACAGATGCCTATGCAGATATTTCCATATTTACACAGAGGGCTGTGTAGATATTTCTATGTTTATACAGAAGACAGTGTAGATATTTAAATGTTCCTACACATGACTGTGTAGGTATTTCCATGTTTATACAGATGTCTTTGTAGATATTTCCATGTTAATAGAGATAGCGGTGTAGACATTTCCATGTTTATACAGATAGCGGTGTAGATATTTCCATGTTTATACAGATAGTGGTGTAGATATTTCCATGTTTATGCAGACCGCGGTGTAGATATTTCCATGTTTATACAAATAGCGGTGCAGATATTTCCATGTTTGTACAGATGGCGGTGTTGATATTTCCATTTATACACAGATGACCGTGTAGATATTTCCATGTTTATACAGATGGCGGCGCAGATATTTCCATGGATATGTAGATGGTGGTGTAGATATTTCCATGTTTATACAGATTGCGGTGTAGATATTTCCACGTTTATATAGATAGCGGTGTAGTTATTTCCATGTATATACACATTGCTGTGTAGATATTTCCATGTTTATACAGATGGCGGTGTAGATATGTCCATGTTTATACAGATAACTTTGTATTTCCATGTTTATACAGATGGCGGTGTAGATATTTCCATGTCTATAGAGATAGCAGTGGAGATAATTCCATGTTTATACAGATAGCGGTGTAGATATTTCCATGTTTATTCTGATCGTGGTGTAGATATTTCCATGTTTATAGAGATGGCGGTGTAGATATTTACATGTTCATAGAGATAGCGGTGTTGACTTTTCCATGTTTATAGAGACAGCGGTGTGGATATTTCCTTGCTTATACAGATAGGGGTGTAGATATTTCCATGTTTATAGAGATAGCGGTGAAGATATTTCCATGTTTATACAGATCACGGTGTAGATATTTCCTTGCTTGTACTAATAGCGGTGTAGTTATTTCCATGTTTATACAGATAGCGGTGTAGATATTTCCTTGTATATACAGATGGCTGTGTAGATATTTCCATGTTTATACAGATGGCTGTGTAGATATTTCCATGTTTATACAGATGACTTTGTAGGTATTTGCATGTTTATACAGATGGCGGTGTAGGTTTTCCATGTTTATAGTGATAGCTGTGTAGATATTTCCATGTTTATACAGATAGCGGTGTTGATATTTCCATGTTTATAAAGATCGCGGTGTAGATATTTCCATGTTTATACAGATCGCGGTGCAGATATTTATATCTTTATACAGATGGCATTGTAGATATTTCCTTATTCACACAGATGGCGGTGTAGATGTTTCCATGTTTATACAGATGGCAGAGTAGTTAGTTCCATGTTTATGGAGATGGCAGTGTAGATACTTTCATGTTTACAGAGATGGCGGTGTAGATATTTCCATGTTTATAGAGATAGCAGTGTAGATATTTACATGTTTATACAGATGTCTGTGTAGATATCTCCATGTGTATACAGATGGCATTGTAGATATTTCCATGTTTATACAGATGACTGTATAGGTATTTCCATGTTTTTACAGGTGGCAGTGCAGATATTTCCATGTTTATAGAGATAGCGGTGTAGATATTTCCATGTTTCTACAGATGGCGGTGTTGATATTTCCATCTATACACAGATGGCCGTGTAGATATTTCCATGTTTATACAGATGGCGGCGTAGATATTTCCATGGACATGCAGATGGCGGTGTAGATATTTCCATGTTTAAACAGATAGCGGTGTAGATATTTCCATGTTTACACAGATAGTGGTGTAGATATTTCCGTGTTTATACACATGGCAGAGTAGATACTTCCATCTTTATGGAGATGGCAGTGTAGATATTTTCATGTTTATAGAGATGGCGGTGTAGATATTTCCATATTTATAGAGATAGCGGTGTAGATATTTCCATCTTTCTACAGATGGCAGTGTAGATATTTCCATGTTTATACAGATGGCGGTGTAGATATTTCCATATTTATACAGATGTCTGTGTAGATATTTCCATCTGTATACAGATGGTATTGTAGGTATTTCCATGTTTATACAGATGGTGGTGAAGATATTTCCATGTTTATTCAGATGACTGTGTAGATATTTCCATGTTTTTACAGATGGCAGTGTGGATATTTCAATGTTTATAGAGATGGCGCTGTAGATATTTTCAAGTTTATACAGATAACGGTGGAGATATTTCCATGTTTATACAGAGAGGAGTCGAGATATTTCCATGTTTATACACATAGCGGTGTACATATTTCCATGATTATAGAGACAGCGGTGTAGGTATTTCCATGTTTATGCAGATAGCGGTGCAGATATTTCCATGTTTACACAGATGCCTATGCAGATATTTCCATATTTACACAGAGGGCTGTGTAGATATTTCTATGTTTATACAGAAGACAGTGTAGATATTTAAATGTTCCTACACATGACTGTGTAGGTATTTCCATGTTTATACAGATGTCTTTGTAGATATTTCCATGTTAATAGAGATAGCGGTGTAGACATTTCCATGTTTATACAGATAGCGGTGTAGATATTTCCATGTTTATACAGATGGCGGTGTAGATATGTCCATGTTTATACAGATAACTTTGTATTTCCATGTTTATACAGATGGCGGTGTAGATATTTCCATGTCTATAGAGATAGCAGTGGAGATAATTCCATGTTTATACAGATAGCGGTGTAGATATTTCCATGTTTATTCTGATCGTGGTGTAGATATTTCCATGTTTATAGAGATGGCGGTGTAGATATTTACATGTTCATAGAGATAGCGGTGTTGATTTTTCCATGTTTATAGAGACAGCGGTGTGGATATTTCCTTGCTTATACAGATAGGGGTGTAGATATTTCCATGTTTATAGAGATAGCGGTGAAGATATTTCCATGTTTATACAGATCACGGTGTAGATATTTCCTTGCTTGTACTAATAGCGGTGTAGTTATTTCCATGTTTATACAGATAGCGGTGTAGATATTTCCTTGTATATACAGATGGCTGTGTAGATATTTCCATGTTTATACAGATGGCTGTGTAGATACTTCCATGTTTATACAGATGACTTTGTAGGTATTTGCATGTTTATACAGATGGCGGTGTAGGTTTTCCATGTTTATAGTGATAGCTGTGTAGATATTTCCATGTTTATACAGATAGCGGTGTTGATATTTCCATGTTTATAAAGATCGCGGTGTAGATATTTCCATGTTTATACAGATCGCGGTGCAGATATTTATATCTTTATACAGATGGCATTGTAGATATTTCCTTATTCACACAGATGGCGGTGTAGATGTTTCCATGTTTATACTGATGGCAGAGTAGTTAGTTCCATGTTTATGGAGATGGCAGTGTAGATACTTTCATGTTTACAGAGATGGCGGTGTAGATATTTCCATGTTTATAGAGATAGCAGTGTAGATATTTACATGTTTATACAGATGTCTGCGTAGATATCTCCATGTGTATACAGATGGCATTGTAGATATTTCCATGTTTATACAGATGACTGTATAGGTATTTCCATGTTTTTACAGGTGGCAGTGCAGATATTTCCATGTTTATAGAGATAGCGGTGTAGATATTTCCATGTTTCTACAGATGGCGGTGTTGATATTTCCATCTATACACAGATGGCCGTGTAGATATTTCCATGTTTATACAGATGGCGGCGTAGATATTTCCATGGACATGCAGATGGCGGTGTAGATATTTCCATGTTTAAACAGATAGCGGTGTAGATATTTCCATGTTTACACAGATAGTGGTGTAGATATTTCCGTGTTTACACACATGGCAGAGTAGATACTTCCATCTTTATGGAGATGGCAGTGTAGATATTTTCATGTTTATAGAGATGGCGGTGTAGATATTTCCATATTTATAGAGATAGCGGTGTAGATATTTCCATCTTTCTACAGATGGCAGTGTAGATATTTTCATGTTTATACAGATGGCGGTGTAGATATTTCCATATTTATACAGATGTCTGTGTAGATATTTCCATCTGTATACAGATGGTATTGTAGGTATTTCCATGTTTATACAGATGGTGGTGAAGATATTTCCATGTTTATTCAGATGACTGTGTAGATATTTCCATGTTTTTACAGATGGCAGTGTGGATATTTCAATGTTTATAAAAATGGCGCTGTAGATATTTTCAAGTTTATACAGATAACGGTGGAGATATTTCCATGTTTATACAGAGAGGAGTCGAGATATTTCCATATTTATACACATAGCGGTGTACATATTTCCATGATTATAGAGACAGCGGTGTAGGTATTTCCATGTTTATGCAGATAGCGGTGCAGATATTTCCATGTTTACACAGATGCCTATGCAGATATTTCCATATTTACACAGAGGGCTGTGTAGATATTTCTATGTTTATACAGAAGACAGTGTAGATATTTAAATGTTCCTACACATGACTGTGTAGGTATTTCCATGTTTATACAGATGTCTTTGTAGATATTTCCATGTTAATAGAGATAGCGGTGTAGACATTTCCATGTTTATACAGATAGCGGTGTAGATATTTCCATGTTTATACAGATAGTGGTGTAGATATTTCCATGCTTATACAGACCGCGGTGTAGATATTTCCATGTTTATACAAATAGCGGTGCAGATATTTCCATGTTTGTACAGATGGCGGTGTTGATATTTCCATTTATACACAGATGACCGTGTAGATATTTCCATGTTTATACAGATGGCGGCGCAGATATTTCCATGGATATGTAGATGGCGGTGTAGATATTTCCATGTTTATACAGATTGCGGTGTAGTTATTTCCACGTTTATAAAGATAGCGGTGTAGTTATTTCCATGTATATACACATGGCTGTGTAGATATTTCCATGTTTATACAGATGGCGGTGTAGATATTTCCATGTTGTTACAGATAACTTTGTATTTCCATGTTTATACAGATGGCGGTGTAGATATTTCCATGTCTATAGAGATAGCAGTGGAGATAATTCCATGTTTATACAGATAGCGGTGTAGATATTTCCATGTTTATTCTGATCGTGGTGTAGATATTTCCATGTTTATAGAGATGGCGGTGTAGATATTTACATGTTCATAGAGATAGCGGTGTTGATTTTTCCATGTTTATAGAGACAGCGGTGTGGATATTTCCTTGCTTATACAGACAGGGGTGTAGATATTTCCATGTTTATAGAGATAGCGGTGAAGATATTTCCATGTTTATACAGATCACGGTGTAGATATTTCCTTGCTTGTACTAATAGCGGTGTAGTTATTTCCATGTTTATACAGATAGCGGTGTAGATATTTCCATGTATATACAGATGGCTGTGTAGATATTTCCATGTTTATACAGATGGCTGTGTAGATATTTCCATGTTTATACAGATGACTTTGTAGGTATTTGCATGTTTATACAGATGGCGGTGTAGGTTTTCCATGTTTATAGTGATAGCTGTGTAGATATTTCCATGTTTATACAGATAGCGGTGTTGATATTTCCATGTTTATAAAGATCGCGGTGTAGATATTTCCATGTTTATACAGATCGCGGTGCAGATATTTATATCTTTAAACAGATGGCATTGTAGATATTTCCTTATTCACACAGATGGCGGTGTAGATGTTTCCATGTTTATACAGATGGCAGAGTAGTTAGTTCCATGTTTATGGAGATGGCAGTGTAGATACTTTCATGTTTACAGAGATGGCGGTGTAGATATTTCCATGTTTATAGAGATAGCAGTGTAGATATTTACATGTTTATACAGATGTCTGCGTAGATATTTCCATGTGTATACAGATGGCATTGTAGATATTTCCATGTTTATACAGATGACTGTATAGGTATTTCCATGTTTTTACAGGTGGCAGTGCAGATATTTCCATGTTTATAGAGATAGCGGTGTAGATATTTCCATGTTTCTACAGATGGCGGTGTTGATATTTCCATCTATACACAGATGGCCGTGTAGATATTTCCATGTTTATACAGATGGCGGCGTAGATATTTCCATGGACATGCAGACGGCGGTGTAGATATTTCCATGTTTAAACAGATAGCGGTGTAGATATTTCCATGTTTACACAGATAGTGGTGTAGATATTTCCGTGTTTATACACATGGCAGAGTAGATACTTCCATCTTTATGGAGATGGCAGTGTAGATATTTTCATGTTTATAGAGATGGCGGTGTAGATATTTCCATATTTATAGAGATAGCGGTGTAGATATTTCCATCTTTCTACAGATGGCAGTGTAGATATTTCCATGTTTATACAGATGGCGGTGTAGATATTTCCATATTTATACAGATGTCTGTGTAGATATTTCCATCTGTATACAGATGGTATTGTAGGTATTTCCATGTTTATACAGATGGTGGTGAAGATATTTCCATGTTTATTCAGATGACTGTGTAGATATTTCCATGTTTTTACAGATGGCAGTGTGGATATTTCAATGTTTATAGAGATGGCGCTGTAGATATTTCCAAGTTTATACAGATAACGGTGGAGATATTTCCATGTTTATACAGAGAGGAGTCGAGATATTTCCATGTTTATACACATAGCGGTGTACATATTTCCATGATTATAGAGACAGCGGTGTAGGTATTTCCATGTTTATGCAGATAGCGGTGCAGATATTTCCATGTTTACACAGATGCCTATGCAGATATTTCCATATTTACACAGAGGGCTGTGTAGATATTTCTATGTTTATACAGAAGACAGTGTAGATATTTAAATGTTCCTACACATGACTGTGTAGGTATTTCCATGTTTATACAGATGTCTTTGTAGATATTTCCATGTTAATAGAGATAGCGGTGTAGACATTTCCATGTTTATACAGATAGCGGTGTAGATATTTCCATGTTTATACAGATAGTGGTGTAGATATTTCCATGTTTATGCAGACCGCGGTGTAGATATTTCCATGTTTATACAAATAGCGGTGCAGATATTTCCATGTTTGTACAGATGGCGGTGTTGATATTTCCATTTATACACAGATGACCGTGTAGATATTTCCATGTTTATACAGATGGCGGCGCAGATATTTCCATGGATATGTAGATGGCGGTGTAGATATTTCCATGTTTATACAGATTGCGGTGTAGATATTTCCACGTTTATATAGATAGCGGTGTAGTTATTTCCATGTATATACACATTGCTGTGTAGATATTTCCATGTTTATACAGATGGCGGTGTAGATATGTCCATGTTTATACAGATAACTTTGTATTTCCATGTTTATACAGATGGCGGTGTAGATATTTCCATGTCTATAGAGATAGCAGTGGAGATAATTCCATGTTTATACAGATAGCGGTGTAGATATTTCCATGTTTATTCTGATCGTGGTGTAGATATTTCCATGTTTATAGAGATGGCGGTGTAGATATTTACATGTTCATAGAGATAGCGGTGTTGATTTTTCCATGTTTATAGAGACAGCGGTGTGGATATTTCCTTGCTTATACAGATAGGGGTGTAGATATTTCCATGTTTATAGAGATAGCGGTGAAGATATTTCCATGTTTATACAGATCACGGTGTAGATATTTCCTTGCTTGTACTAATAGCGGTGTAGTTATTTCCATGTTTATACAGATAGCGGTGTAGATATTTCCTTGTATATACAGATGGCTGTGTAGATATTTCCATGTTTATACAGATGGCTGTGTAGATATTTCCATGTTTATACAGATGACTTTGTAGGTATTTGCATGTTTATACAGATGGCGGTGTAGGTTTTCCATGTTTATAGTGATAGCTGTGTAGATATTTCCATGTTTATACAGATAGCGGTGTTGATATTTCCATGTTTATAAAGATCGCGGTGTAGATATTTCCATGTTTATACAGATCGCGGTGCAGATATTTATATCTTTATACAGATGGCATTGTAGATATTTCCTTATTCACACAGATGGCGGTGTAGATGTTTCCATGTTTATACAGATGGCAGAGTAGTTAGTTCCATGTTTATGGAGATGGCAGTGTAGATACTTTCATGTTTACAGAGATGGCGGTGTAGATATTTCCATGTTTATAGAGATAGCAGTGTAGATATTTACATGTTTATACAGATGTCTGTGTAGATATCTCCATGTGTATACAGATGGCATTGTAGATATTTCCATGTTTATACAGATGACTGTATAGGTATTTCCATGTTTTTACAGGTGGCAGTGCAGATATTTCCATGTTTATAGAGATAGCGGTGTAGATATTTCCATGTTTCTACAGATGGCGGTGTTGATATTTCCATCTATACACAGATGGCCGTGTAGATATTTCCATGTTTATACAGATGGCGGCGTAGATATTTCCATGGACATGCAGATGGTGGTGTAGATATTTCCATGTTTAAACAGATAGCGGTGTAGATATTTCCATGTTTACACAGATAGTGGTGTAGATATTTCCGTGTTTATACACATGGCAGAGTAGATACTTCCATCTTTATGGAGATGGCAGTGTAGATATTTTCATGTTTATAGAGATGGCGGTGTAGATATTTCCATATTTATAGAGATAGCGGTGTAGATATTTCCATCTTTCTACAGATGGCAGTGTAGATATTTCCATGTTTATACAGATGGCGGTGTAGATATTTCCATATTTATACAGATGTCTGTGTAGATATTTCCATCTGTATACAGATGGTATTGTAGGTATTTCCATGTTTATACAGATGGTGGTGAAGATATTTCCATGTTTATTCAGATGACTGTGTAGATATTTCCATGTTTTTACAGATGGCAGTGTGGATATTTCAATGTTTATAGAGATGGCACTGTAGATATTTCCAAGTTTATACAGATAACGGTGGAGATATTTCCATGTTTATACAGAGAGGAGTCGAGATATTTCCATGTTTATACACATAGCGGTGTACATATTTCCATGATTATAGAGACAGCGGTGTAGGTATTTCCATGTTTATGCAGATAGCGGTGCAGATATTTCCATGTTTACACAGATGCCTATGCAGATATTTCCATATTTACACAGAGGGCTGTGTAGATATTTCTATGTTTATACAGAAGACAGTGTAGATATTTAAATGTTCCTACACATGACTGTGTAGGTATTTCCATGTTTATACAGATGTCTTTGTAGATATTTCCATGTTAATAGAGATAGCGGTGTAGACATTTCCATGTTTATACAGATAGCGGTGTAGATATTTCCATGTTTATACAGATAGTGGTGTAGATATTTCCATGTTTATGCAGACCGCGGTGTAGATATTTCCATGTTTATACAAATAGCGGTGCAGATATTTCCATGTTTGTACAGATGGCGGTGTTGATATTTCCATTTATACACAGATGACCGTGTAGATATTTCCATGTTTATACAGATGGCGGCGCAGATATTTCCATGGATATGTAGATGGCGGTGTAGATATTTCCATGTTTATACAGATTGCGGTGTAGATATTTCCACGTTTATATAGATAGCGGTGTAGTTATTTCCATGTATATACACATTGCTGTGTAGATATTTCCATGTTTATACAGATGGCGGTGTAGATATGTCCATGTTTATACAGATAACTTTGTATTTCCATGTTTATACAGATGGCGGTGTAGATATTTCCATGTCTATAGAGATAGCAGTGGAGATAATTCCCTGTTTATACAGATAGCGGTGTAGATATTTCCATGTTTATTCTGATCGTGGTGTAGATATTTCCATGTTTATAGAGATGGCGGTGTAGATATTTACATGTTCATAGAGATAGCGGTGTTGATTTTTCCATGTTTATAGAGACAGCGGTGTGGATATTTCCTTGCTTATACAGATAGGGGTGTAGATATTTCCATGTTTATAGAGATAGCGGTGAAGATATTTCCATGTTTATACAGATCACGGTGTAGATATTTCCTTGCTTGTACTAATAGCGGTGTAGTTATTTCCATGTTTATACAGATAGCGGTGTAGATATTTCCTTGTATATACAGATGGCTGTGTAGATATTTCCATGTTTATACAGATGGCTGTGTAGATATTTCCATGTTTATACAGATGACTTTGTAGGTATTTGCATGTTTATACAGATGGCGGTGTAGGTTTTCCATGTTTATAGTGATAGCTGTGTAGATATTTCCATGTTTATACAGATAGCGGTGTTGATATTTCCATGTTTATAAAGATCGCGGTGTAGATATTTCCATGTTTATACAGATCGCGGTGCAGATATTTATATCTTTATACAGATGGCATTGTAGATATTTCCTTATTCACACAGATGGCGGTGTAGATGTTTCCATGTTTATACAGATGGCAGAGTAGTTAGTTCCATGTTTATGGAGATGGCAGTGTAGATACTTTCATGTTTACAGAGATGGCGGTGTAGATATTTCCATGTTTATAGAGATAGCAGTGTAGATATTTACATGTTTATACAGATGTCTGTGTAGATATCTCCATGTGTATACAGATGGCATTGTAGATATTTCCATGTTTATACAGATGACTGTATAGGTATTTCCATGTTTTTACAGGTGGCAGTGCAGATATTTCCATGTTTATAGAGATAGCGGTGTAGATATTTCCATGTTTCTACAGATGGCGGTGTTGATATTTCCATCTATACACAGATGGCCGTGTAGATATTTCCATGTTTATACAGATGGCGGCGTAGATATTTCCATGGACATGCAGATGGTGGTGTAGATATTTCCATGTTTAAACAGATAGCGGTGTAGATATTTCCATGTTTACACAGATAGTGGTGTAGATATTTCCGTGTTTATACACATGGCAGAGTAGATAATTCCATCTTTATGGAGATGGCAGTGTAGATATTTTCATGTTTATAGAGATGGCGGTGTAGATATTTCCATATTTATAGAGATAGCGGTGTAGATATTTCCATCTTTCTACAGATGGCAGTGTAGATATTTCCATGTTTATACAGATGGCGGTGTAGATATTTCCATATTTATACAGATGTCTGTGTAGATATTTCCATCTGTATACAGATGGTATTGTAGGTATTTCCATGTTTATACAGATGGTGGTGAAGATATTTCCATGTTTATTCAGATGACTGTGTAGATATTTCCATGTTTTTACAGATGGCAGTGTGGATATTTCAATGTTTATAGAGATGGCGCTGTAGATATTTCCAAGTTTATACAGATAACGGTGGAGATATTTCCATGTTTATACAGAGAGGAGTCGAGATATTTCCATGTTTATACACATAGCGGTGTACATATTTCCATGATTATAGAGACAGCGGTGTAGGTATTTCCATGTTTATGCAGATAGCGGTGCAGATATTTCCATGTTTACACAGATGCCTATGCAGATATTTCCATATTTACACAGAGGGCTGTGTAGATATTTCTATGTTTATACAGAAGACAGTGTAGATATTTAAATGTTCCTACACATGACTGTGTAGGTATTTCCATGTTTATACAGATGTCTTTGTAGATATTTCCATGTTAATAGAGATAGCGGTGTAGACATTTCCATGTTTATACAGATAGCGGTGTAGATATTTCCATGTTTATACAGATAGTGGTGTAGATATTTCCATGTTTATGCAGACCGCGGTGTAGATATTTCCATGTTTATACAAATAGCGGTGCAGATATTTCCATGTTTGTACAGATGGCGGTGTTGATATTTCCATTTATACACAGATGACCGTGTAGATATTTCCATGTTTATACAGATGGCGGCGCAGATATTTCCATGGATATGTAGATGGCGGTGTAGATATTTCCATGTTTATACAGATTGCGGTGTAGATATTTCCACGTTTATATAGATAGCGGTGTAGTTATTTCCATGTATATACACATGGCTGTGTAGATATTTCCATGTTTATACAGATGGCGGTGTAGATATGTCCATGTTTATACAGATAACTTTGTATTTCCATGTTTATACAGATGGCGGTGTAGATATTTCCATGTCTATAGAGATAGCAGTGGAGATAATTCCATGTTTATACAGATAGCGGTGTAGATATTTCCATGTTTATTCTGATCGTGGTGTAGATATTTCCATGTTTATAGAGATGGCGGTGTAGATATTTACATGTTCATAGAGATAGCGGTGTTGATTTTTCCATGTTTATAGAGACAGCGGTGTGGATATTTCCTTGCTTATACAGATAGGGGTGTAGAGATTTCCATGTTTATAGAGATAGCGGTGAAGATATTTCCATGTTTATACAGATCACGGTGTAGATATTTCCTTGCTTGTACTAATAGCGGTGTAGTTATTTCCATGTTTATACAGATAGCGGTGTAGATATTTCCATGTATATACAGATGGCTGTGTAGATATTTCCATGTTTATACAGATGGCTGTGTAGATATTTCCATGTTTATACAGATGACTTTGTAGGTATTTGCATGTTTATACAGATGGCGGTGTAGGTTTTCCATGTTTATAGTGATAGCTGTGTAGATATTTCCATGTTTATACAGATAGCGGTGTTGATATTTCCATGTTTATAAAGATCGCGGTGTAGATATTTCCATGTTTATACAGATCGCGGTGCAGATATTTATATCTTTATACAGATGGCATTGTAGATATTTCCTTATTCACACAGATGGCGGTGTAGATGTTTCCATGTTTATACAGATGGCAGAGTAGTTAGTGCCATGTTTATGGAGATGGCAGTGTAGATACTTTCATGTTTACAGAGATGGCGGTGTAGATATTTCCATGTTTATAGAGATAGCAGTGTAGATATTTACATGTTTATACAGATGTCTGTGTAGATATTTCCATGTGTATACAGATGGCATTGTAGATATTTCCATGTTTATACAGATGACTGTATAGGTATTTCCATGTTTTTACAGGTGGCAGTGCAGATATTTCCATGTTTATAGAGATAGCGGTGTAGATATTTCCATGTTTCTACAGATGGCGGTGTTGATATTTCCATCTATACACAGATGGCCGTGTAGATATTTCCATGTTTATACAGATGGCGGCGTAGATATTTCCATGGACATGCAGATGGCGGTGTAGATATTTCCATGTTTAAACAGATAGCGGTGTAGATATTTCCATGTTTACACAGATAGTGGTGTAGATATTTCCGTGTTTATACACATGGCAGAGTAGATACTTCCATCTTTATGGAGATGGCAGTGTAGATATTTTCATGTTTATAGAGATGGCGGTGTAGATATTTCCATATTTATAGAGATAGCGGTGTAGATATTTCCATCTTTCTACAGATGGCAGTGTAGATATTTCCATGTTTATACAGATGGCGGTGTAGATATTTCCATATTTATACAGATGTCTGTGTAGATATTTCCATCTGTATACAGATGGTATTGTAGGTATTTCCATGTTTATACAGATGGTGGTGAAGATATTTCCATGTTTATTCAGATGACTGTGTAGATATTTCCATGTTTTTACAGATGGCAGTGTGGATATTTCAATGTTTATAGAGATGGCGCTGTAGATATTTCCAACTTTATACAGATAACGGTGGAGATATTTCCATGTTTATACAGAGAGGAGTCGAGATATTTCCATGTTTATACACATAGCGGTGTACATATTTCCATGATTATAGAGACAGCGGTGTAGGTATTTCCATGTTTATGCAGATAGCGGTGCAGATATTTCCATATTTACACAGATGCCTATGCAGATATTTCCATATTTACACAGAGGGCTGTGTAGATATTTCTATGTTTATACAGAAGACAGTGTAGATATTTAAATGTTCCTACACATGACTGTGTAGGTATTTCCATGTTTATACAGATGTCTTTGTAGATATTTCCATGTTAATAGAGATAGCGGTGTAGACATTTCCATGTTTATACAGATAGCGGTGTAGATATTTCCATGTTTATAAAGATAGTGGTGTAGATATTTCCATGTTTATGCAGACCGCGGTGTAGATATTTCCATGTTTATACAAATAGCGGTGCAGATATTTCCATGTTTGTACAGATGGCGGTGTTGATATTTCCATTTATACACAGATGACCGTGTAGATATTTCCATGTTTATACAGATGGCGGCGCAGATATTTCCATGGATATGTAGATGGCGGTGTAGATATTTCCATGTTTATACAGATTGCGGTGTAGTTATTTCCATGTTTATATAGATAGCGGTGTAGTTATTTCCATGTATATACACATGGCTGTGTAGATATTTCCATGTTTATACAGATGGCGGTGTAGATATTTCCATTTTTATACAGATAACTTTGTATTTCCATGTTTATACAGATGGCGGTGTAGATATTTCCATGTCTATAGTGATAGCAGTGGAGATAATTCCATGTTTATACAGATAGCGGTGTAGATATTTCCATGTTTATTCTGATCGTGGTGTAGATATTTCCATGTTTATAGAGATGGCGGTGTAGATATTTACATGTTCATAGAGATAGCGGTGTTGATTTTTCCATGTTTATAGAGACAGCGGTGTGGATATTTCCTTGCTTATACAGATAGGGGTGTAGATATTTCCATGTTTATAGAGATAGCGGTGAAGATATTTCCATGTTTATACAGATCACGGTGTAGATATTTCCTTGCTTGTACTAATAGCGGTGTAGTTATTTCCATGTTTATACAGATAGCGGTGTAGATATTTCCATGTATATACAGATGGCTGTGTAGATATTTCCATGTTTATACAGATGGCTGTGTAGATATTTCCATGTTTATACAGATGACTTTGTAGGTATTTGCATGTTTATACAGATGGCGGTGTAGGTTTTCCATGTTTATAGTGATAGCTGTGTAGATATTTCCATGTTTATACAGATAGCGGTGTTGATATTTCCATGTTTATAAAGATCGCGGTGTAGATATTTCCATGTTTATACAGATCGCGGTGCAGATATTTATATCTTTATACAGATGGCATTGTAGATATTTCCTTATTCACACAGATGGCGGTGTAGATGTTTCCATGTTTATACAGATGGCAGAGTAGTTACTTCCATGTTTATGGTGATGGCAGTGTAGATACTTTCATGTTTACAGAGATGGCGGTGTAGATATTTCCATGTTTATAGAGATAGCAGTGTAGATATTTACATGTTTATACAGATGTCTGTGTAGATATTTCCATGTGTATACAGATGGCATTGTAGATATTTCCATGTTTATACAGATGACTGTATAGGTATTTCCATGTTTTTACAGGTGGCAGTGCAGATATTTCCATGTTTATAGAGATAGCGGTGTAGATATTTCCATGTTTCTACAGATGGCGGTGTTGATATTTCCATCTATACACAGATGGCCGTGTAGATATTTCCATGTTTATACAGATGGCGGCGTAGATATTTCCATGGACATGCAGATGGCGGTGTAGATATTTCCATGTTTAAACAGATGGTGTAGATATTTCCATGTTTACACAGATAGTGGTGTAGATATTTCCGTGTTTATACACATGGCAGAGTAGATACTTCCATCTTTATGGAGATGGCAGTGTAGATATTTTCATGTTTATAGAGATGGCGGTGTAGATATTTCCATATTTATAGAGATAGCGGTGTAGATATTTCCATCTTTCTACAGATGGCAGTGTAGATATTTCCATGTTTATACAGATGGCGGTGTAGATATTTCCATATTTATACAGATGTCTGTGTAGATATTTCCATCTGTATACAGATGGTATTGTAGGTATTTCCATGTTTATACAGATGGTGGTGAAGATATTTCCATGTTTATTCAGATGACTGTGTAGATATTTCCATGTTTTTACAGATGGCAGTGTGGATATTTCAATGTTTATAGAGATGGCGCTGTAGATATTTCCAAGTTTACACAGATAACGGTGGAGATATTTCCATGTTTATACAGAGAGGAGTCGAGATATTTCCATGTTTATACACATAGCGGTGTACATATTTCCATGATTATAGAGACAGCGGTGTAGGTATTTCCATGTTTATGCAGATAGCGGTGCAGATATTTCCATGTTTACACAGATGCCTATGCAGATATTTCCATATTTACACAGAGGGCTGTGTAGATATTTAAATGTTCCTACACATGACTGTGTAGGTATTTCCATGTTTATACAGATGTCTTTGTAGATATTTCCATGTTAATAGAGATAGCGGTGTAGACATTTCCATGTTTATACAGATAGCGGTGTAGATATTTCCATGTTTATACAGATAGTGGTGTAGATATTTCCATGCTTATACAGACCGCGGTGTAGATATTTCCATGTTTATACAAATAGCGGTGCAGATATTTCCATGTTTGTACAGATGGCGGTGTTGATATTTCCATTTATACACAGATGACCGTGTAGATATTTCCATGTTTATACAGATGGCGGCGCAGATATTTCCATGGATATGTAGATGGCGGTGTAGATATTTCCATGTTTATACAGATTGCGGTGTAGTTATTTCCACGTTTATATAGATAGCGGTGTAGTTATTTCCATGTATATACACATGGCTGTGTAGATATTTCCATGTTTATACAGATGGCGGTGTAGATATTTCCATGTTGTTACAGATAACTTTGTATTTCCATGTTTATACAGATGGCGGTGTAGATATTTCCATGTCTATAGAGATAGCAGTGGAGATAATTCCATGTTTATACAGATAGCGGTGTAGATATTTCCATGTTTATTCTGATCGTGGTGTAGATATTTCCATGTTTATAGAGATGGCGGTGTAGATATTTACATGTTCATAGAGATAGCGGTGTTGATTTTTCCATGTTTATAGAGACAGCGGTGTGGATATTTCCTTGCTTATACAGACAGGGGTGTAGATATTTCCATGTTTATAGAGATAGCGGTGAAGATATTTCCATGTTTATACAGATCACGGTGTAGATATTTCCTTGCTTGTACTAATAGCGGTGTAGTTATTTCCATGTTTATACAGATAGCGGTGTAGATATTTCCATGTATATACAGATGGCTGTGTAGATATTTCCATGTTTATACAGATGGCTGTGTAGATATTTCCATGTTTATACAGATGACTTTGTAGGTATTTGCATGTTTATACAGATGGCGGTGTAGGTTTTCCATGTTTATAGTGATAGCTGTGTAGATATTTCCATGTTTATACAGATAGCGGTGTTGATATTTCCATGTTTATAAAGATCGCGGTGTAGATATTTCCATGTTTATACAGATCGCGGTGCAGATATTTATATCTTTATACAGATGGCATTGTAGATATTTCCTTATTCACACAGATGGCGGTGTAGATGTTTCCATGTTTATACAGATGTCAGAGTAGTTAGTTCCATGTTTATGGAGATGGCAGTGTAGATACTTTCATGTTTACAGAGATGGCGGTGTAGATATTTCCATGTTTATAGAGATAGCAGTGTAGATATTTACATGTTTATACAGATGTCTGTGTAGATATTTCCATGTGTATACAGATGGCATTGTAGATATTTCCATGTTTATACAGATGACTGTATAGGTATTTCCATGTTTTTACAGGTGGCAGTGCAGATATTTCCATGTTTATAGAGATAGCGGTGTAGATATTTCCATGTTTCTACAGATGGCGGTGTTGATATTTCCATCTATACACAGATGGCCGTGTAGATATTTCCATGTTTATACAGATGGCGGCGTAGATATTTCCATGGACATGCAGATGGCGGTGTAGATATTTCCATGTTTAAACAGATAGCGGTGTAGATATTTCCATGTTTACACAGATAGTGGTGTAGATATTTCCGTGTTTATACACATGGCAGAGTAGATACTTCCATCTTTATGGAGATGGCAGTGTAGATATTTTCATGTTTATAGAGATGGCGGTGTAGATATTTCCATATTTATAGAGATAGCGGTGTAGATATTTCCATCTTTCTACAGATGGCAGTGTAGATATTTCCATGTTTATACAGATGGCGGTGTAGATATTTCCATATTTATACAGATGTCTGTGTAGATATTTCCATCTGTATACAGATGGTATTGTAGGTATTTCCATGTTTATACAGATGGTGGTGAAGATATTTCCATGTTTATTCAGATGACTGTGTAGATATTTCCATGTTTTTACAGATGGCAGTGTGGATATTTCAATGTTTATAGAGATGGCGCTGTAGATATTTCCAAGTTTACACAGATAACGGTGGAGATATTTCCATGTTTATACAGAGAGGAGTCGAGATATTTCCATGTTTATACACATAGCGGTGTACATATTTCCATGATTATAGAGACAGCGGTGTAGGTATTTCCATGTTTATGCAGATAGCGGTGCAGATATTTCCATGTTTACACAGATGCCTATGCAGATATTTCCATATTTACACAGAGGGCTGTGTAGATATTTCTATGTTTATACAGAAGACAGTGTAGATATTTAAATGTTCCTACACATGACTGTGTAGGTATTTCCATGTTTATACAGATGTCTTTGTAGATATTTCCATGTTAATAGAGATAGCGGTGTAGACATTTCCATGTTTATACAGATAGCGGTGTAGATATTTCCATGTTTATACAGATAGTGGTGTAGATATTTCCATGCTTATACAGACCGCGGTGTAGATATTTCCATGTTTATACAAATAGCGGTGCAGATATTTCCATGTTTGTACAGATGGCGGTGTTGATATTTCCATTTATACACAGATGACCGTGTAGATATTTCCATGTTTATACAGATGGCGGCGCAGATATTTCAATGGATATGTAGATGGTGGTGTAGATATTTCCATGTTTATACAGATTGCGGTGTAGTTATTTCCACGTTTATATAGATAGCGGTGTAGTTATTTCCATGTATATACACATGGCTGTGTAGATATTTCCATGTTTATACAGATGGCGGTGTAGATATTTCCATGTTGTTACAGATAACTTTGTATTTCCATGTTTATACAGATGGCGGTGTAGATATTTCCATGTCTATAGAGATAGCAGTGGAGATAATTCCATGTTTATACAGATAGCGGTGTAGATATTTCCATGTTTATTCTGATCGTGGTGTAGATATTTCCATGTCTATAGAGATGGCGGTGTAGATATTTACATGTTCATAGAGATAGCGGTGTTGATTTTTCCATGTTTATAGAGACAGAGGTGTGGATATTTCCTTGCTTATACAGACAGGGGTGTAGATATTTCCATGTTTATAGAGATAGCGGTGAAGATATTTCCATGTTTATACAGATCACGGTGTAGATATTTCCTTGCTTGTACTAATAGCGGTGTAGTTATTTCCATGTTTATACAGATAGCGGTGTAGATATTTCCATGTATATACAGATGGCTGTGTAGATATTTCCATGTTTATACAGATGGCTGTGTAGATATTTCCATGTTTATACAGATGACTTTGTAGGTATTTGCATGTTTATACAGATGGCGGTGTAGGTTTTCCATGTTTATAGTGATAGCTGTGTAGATATTTCCATGTTTATACAGATAGCGGTGTTGATATTTCCATGTTTATAAAGATCGCGGTGTAGATATTTCCATGTTTATACAGATCGCGGTGCAGATATTTATATCTTTATACAGATGGCATTGTAGATATTTCCTTATTCACACAGATGGCGGTGTAGATGTTTCCATGTTTATACAGATGGCAGAGTAGTTAGTTCCATGTTTATGGTGATGGCAGTGTAGATACTTTCATGTTTACAGAGATGGCGGTGTAGATATTTCCATGTTTATAGAGATAGCAGTGTAGATATTTACATGTTTATACAGATGTCTGTGTAGATATTTCCATGTGTATACAGATGGCATTGTAGATATTTCCATGTTTATACAGATGACTGTATAGGTATTTCCATGTTTTTACAGGTGGCAGTGCAGATATTTCCATGTTTATAGAGATAGCGGTGTAGATATTTCCATGTTTCTACAGATGGCGGTGTTGATATTTCCATCTATACACAGATGGCCGTGTAGATATTTCCATGTTTATACAGATGGCGGCGTAGATATTTCCATGGACATGCAGATGGCGGTGTAGATATTTCCATGTTTAAACAGATAGCGGTGTAGATATTTCCATGTTTACACAGATAGTGGTGTAGATATTTCCGTGTTTATACACATGGCAGAGTAGATACTTCCATCTTTATGGAGATGGCAGTGTAGATATTTTCATGTTTATAGAGATGGCGGTGTAGATATTTCCATATTTATAGAGATAGCGGTGTAGATATTTCCATCTTTCTACAGATGGCAGTGTAGATATTTCCATGTTTATACAGATGGCGGTGTAGATATTTCCATATTTATACAGATGTCTGTGTAGATATTTCCATCTGTATACAGATGGTATTGTAGGTATTTCCATGTTTATACAGATGGTGGTGAAGATATTTCCATGTTTATTCAGATGACTGTGTAGATATTTCCATGTTTTTACAGATGGCAGTGTGGATATTTCAATGTTTATAGAGATGGCGCTGTAGATATTTCCAAGTTTACACAGATAACGGTGGAGATATTTCCATGTTTATACAGAGAGGAGTCGAGATATTTCCATGTTTATACACATAGCGGTGTACATATTTCCATGATTATAGAGACAGCGGTGTAGGTATTTCCATGTTTATGCAGATAGCGGTGCAGATATTTCCATGTTTACACAGATGCCTATGCAGATATTTCCATATTTACACAGAGGGCTGTGTAGATATTTCTATGTTTATACAGAAGACAGTGTAGATATTTAAATGTTCCTACACATGACTGTGTAGGTATTTCCATGTTTATACAGATGTCTTTGTAGATATTTCCATGTTAATAGAGATAGCGGTGTAGACATTTCCATGTTTATACAGATAGCGGTGTAGATATTTCCATGTTTATACAGATAGTGGTGTAGATATTTCCATGCTTATACAGACCGCGGTGTAGATATTTCCATGTTTATACAAATAGCGGTGCAGATATTTCCATGGATATGTAGATGGCGGTGTAGATATTTCCATGTTTATACAGATGGCGGCGCAGATATTTCCATGGATATGTAGATGGCGGTGTAGATATTTCCATGTTTATACAGATTGCGGTGTAGTTATTTCCACGTTTATATAGATAGCGGTGTAGTTATTTCCATGTATATACACATGGCTGTGTAGATATTTCCATGTTTATACAGATGGCGGTGTAGATATTTCCATGTTGTTACAGATAACTTTGTATTTCCATGTTTATACAGATGGCGGTGTAGATATTTCCATGTCTATAGAGATAGCAGTGGAGATAATTCCATGTTTATACAGATAGCGGTGTAGATATTTCCATGTTTATTCTGATCGTGGTGTAGATATTTCCATGTTTATAGAGATGGCGGTGTAGATATTTACATGTTCATAGAGATAGCGGTGTTGATTTTTCCATGTTTATAGAGACAGCGGTGTGGATATTTCCTTGCTTATACAGACAGGGGTGTAGATATTTCCATGTTTATAGAGATAGCGGTGAAGATATTTCCATGTTTATACAGATCACGGTGTAGATATTTCCTTGCTTGTACTAATAGCGGTGTAGTTATTTCCATGTTTATGCAGATAGCGGTGTAGATATTTCCATGTATATACAGATGGCTGTGTAGATATTTCCATGTTTATACAGATGGCTGTGTAGATATTTCCATGTTTATACAGATGACTTTGTAGGTATTTGCATGTTTATACAGATGGCGGTGTAGGTTTTCCATGTTTATAGTGATAGCTGTGTAGATATTTCCATGTTTATACAGATAGCGGTGTTGATATTTCCATGTTTATAAAGATCGCGGTGTAGATATTTCCATGTTTATACAGATCGCGGTGCAGATATTTATATCTTTATACAGATGGCATTGTAGATATTTCCTTATTCACACAGATGGCGGTGTAGATGTTTCCATGTTTATACAGATGGCAGAGTAGTTAGTTCCATGTTTATGGTGATGGCAGTGTAGATACTTTCATGTTTACAGAGATGGCGGTGTAGATATTTCCATGTTTATAGAGATAGCAGTGTAGATATTTACATGTTTATACAGATGTCTGTGTAGATATTTCCATGTGTATACAGATGGCATTGTAGATATTTCCATGTTTATACAGATGACTGTATAGGTATTTCCATGTTTTTACAGGTGGCAGTGCAGATATTTCCATGTTTATAGAGATAGAGGTGTAGATATTTCCATGTTTCTACAGATGGCGGTGTTGATATTTCCATCTATACACAGATGGCCGTGTAGATATTTCCATGTTTATACAGATGGCGGCGTAGATATTTCCATGGACATGCAGATGGCGGTGTAGATATTTCCATGTTTAAACAGATAGCGGTGTAGATATTTCCATGTTTACACAGATAGTGGTGTAGATATTTCCGTGTTTATACTCAAGGCAGAGTAGATACTTCCATCTTTATGGAGATGGCAGTGTAGATATTTTCATGTTTATAGAGATGGCGGTGTAGATATTTCCATATTTATAGAGATAGCGGTGTAGATATTTCCATCTTACTACAGATGGCAGTGTAGATATTTCCATGTTTATACAGATGGCGGTGTAGATATTTCCATATTTATACAGATGTCTGTGTAGATATTTCCATCTGTATACAGATGGTATTGTAGGTATTTCCATGTTTATACAGATGGTGGTGAAGATATTTCCATGTTTATTCAGATGACTGTGTAGATTTTTCCATGTTTTTACAGATGGCAGTGTGGATATTTCAATGTTTATAGAGATGGCGCTGTAGATATTTCCAAGTTTACACAGATAACGGTGGAGATATTTCCATGTTTATACAGAGAGGATTCGAGATATTTCCATGTTTATACACATAGCGGTGTACATATTTCCATGATTATAGAGACAGCGGTGTAGGTATTTCCATGTTTATGCAGATAGCGGTGCAGATATTTCCATGTTTACACAGATGCCTATGCAGATATTTCCATATTTACACAGAGGGCTGTGTAGATATTTCTATGTTTATACAGAAGACAGTGTAGATATTTAAATGTTCCTACACATGACTGTGTAGGTATTTCCATGTTTATACAGATGTCTTTGTAGATATTTCCATGTTAATAGAGATAGCGGTGTAGACATTTCCATGTTTATACAGATAGCGGTGTAGATATTTCCATGTTTATACAGATAGTGGTGTAGATATTTCCATGTTTATACAGACCGCGGTGTAGATTTTTCCATGTTTATACAAATAGCGGTGCAGATATTTCCATGTTTGTACAGATGGCGGTGTTGATATTTCCATTTATACACAGATGACCGTGTAGATATTTCCATGTTTATACAGATGGCGGCGCAGATATTTCCATGGATATGTAGATGGCGGTGTAGATATTTCCATGTTTATACAGATTGCGGTGTAGTTATTTCCACGTTTATATAGATAGCGGTGTAGTTATTTCCATGTATATACACATGGCTGTGTAGATATTTCCATGTTTATACAGATGGCGGTGTAGATATTTCCATGTTGTTACAGATAACTTTGTATTTCCATGTTTATACAGATGGCGGTGTAGATATTTCCATGTCTATAGAGATAGCAGTGGAGATAATTCCATGTTTATACAGATAGCGGTGTAGATATTTCCATGTTTATTCTGATCGTGGTGTAGATATTTCCATGTTTATAGAGATGGCGGTGTAGATATTTACATGTTCATAGAGATAGCGGTGTTGATTTTTCCATGTTTATAGAGACAGCGGTGTGGATATTTCCTTGCTTATACAGACAGGGGTGTAGATATTTCCATGTTTATAGAGATAGCGGTGAAGATATTTCCATGTTTATACAGATCACGGTGTAGATATTTCCTTGCTTGTACTAATAGCGGTGTAGTTATTTCCATGTTTATGCAGATAGCGGTGTAGATATTTCCATGTATATACAGATGGCTGTGTAGATATTTCCATGTTTATACAGATGGCTGTGTAGATATTTCCATGTTTATACAGATGACTTTGTAGGTATTTGCATGTTTATACAGATGGCGGTGTAGGTTTTCCATGTTTATAGTGATAGCTGTGAAGATATTTCCATGTTTATACAGATAGCGGTGTTGATATTTCCATGTTTATAAAGATCGCGGTGTAGATATTTCCATGTTTATACAGATCGCGGTGCAGATATTTATATCTTTATACAGATGGCATTGTAGATATTTCCTTATTCACACAGATGGCAGTGTAGATGTTTCCATGTTTATACAGATGGCAGAGTAGTTAGTTCCATGTTTATGGTGATGGCAGTGTAGATACTTTCATGTTTACAGAGATGGCGGTGTAGATATTTCCATGTTTATAGAGATAGCAGTGTAGATATTTACATGTTTATACAGATGTCTGTGTAGATATTTCCATGTGTATACAGATGGCATTGTAGATATTTCCATGTTTATACAGATGACTGTATAGGTATTTCCATGTTTTTACAGGTGGCAGTGCAGATATTTCCATGTTTATAGAGATAGCGGTGTAGATATTTCCATGTTTCTACAGATGGCGGTGTTGATATTTCCATCTATACACAGATGGCCGTGTAGATATTTCCATGTTTATACAGATGGCGGCGTAGATATTTCCATGGACATGCAGATGGCGGTGTAGATATTTCCATGTTTAAACAGATAGCGGTGTAGATATTTCCATGTTTACACAGATAGTGGTGTAGATATTTCCGTGTTTATACTCAAGGCAGAGTAGATACTTCCATCTTTATGGAGATGGCAGTGTAGATATTTTCATGTTTATAGAGATGGCGGTGTAGATATTTCCATATTTATAGAGATAGCGGTGTAGATATTTCCATCTTACTACAGATGGCAGTGTAGATATTTCCATGTTTATACAGATGGCGGTGTAGATATTTCCATATTTATACAGATGTCTGTGTAGATATTTCCATCTGTATACAGATGGTATTGTAGGTATTTCCATGTTTATACAGATGGTGGTGAAGATATTTCCATGTTTATTCAGATGACTGTGTAGATATTTCCATGTTTTTACAGATGGCAGTGTGGATATTTCAATGTTTATAGAGATGGCGCTGTAGATATTTCCAAGTTTACACAGATAACGGTGGAGATATTTCCATGTTTATACAGAGAGGATTCGAGATATTTCCATGTTTATACACATAGCGGTGTACATATTTCCATGATTATAGAGACAGCGGTGTAGGTATTTCCATGTTTATGCAGATAGCGGTGCAGATATTTCCATGTTTACACAGATGCCTATGCAGATATTTCCATATTTACACAGAGGGCTGTGTAGATATTTCTATGTTTATACAGAAGACAGTGTAGATATTTAAATGTTCCTACACATGACTGTGTAGGTATTTCCATGTTTATACAGATGTCTTTGTAGATATTTCCATGTTAATAGAGATAGCGGTGTAGACATTTCCATGTTTATACAGATAGCGGTGTAGATATTTCCATGTTTATACAGATAGTGGTGTAGATATTTCCATGTTTATACAGACCGCGGTGTAGATTTTTCCATGTTTATACAAATAGCGGTGCAGATATTTCCATGTGTGTACAGATGGCGGTGTTGATATTTCCATTTATACACAGATGACCGTGTAGATATTTCCATGTTTATACAGATGGCGGCGCAGATATTTCCATGGATATGTAGATGGCGGTGTAGATATTTCCATGTTTATACAGATTGCGGTGTAGTTATTTCCACGTTTATATAGATAGCGGTGTAGTTATTTCCATGTATATACACATGGCTGTGTAGATATTTCCATGTTTATACAGATGGCGGTGTAGATATTTCCATGTTGTTACAGATAACTTTGTATTTCCATGTTTATACAGATGGCGGTGTAGATATTTCCATGTCTATAGAGATAGCAGTGGAGATAATTCCATGTTTATACAGATAGCGGTGTAGATATTTCCATGTTTATTCTGATCGTGGTGTAGATATTTCCATGTTTATAGAGATGGCGGTGTAGATATTTACATGTTCATAGAGATAGCGGTGTTGATTTTTCCATGTTTATAGAGACAGCGGTGTGGATATTTCCTTGCTTATACAGACAGGGGTGTAGATATTTCCATGTTTATAGAGATAGCGGTGAAGATATTTCCATGTTTATACAGATCACGGTGTAGATATTTCCTTGCTTGTACTAATAGCGGTGTAGTTATTTCCATGTTTATACAGATAGCGGTGTAGATATTTCCATGTATATACAGATGGCTGTGTAGATATTTCCATGTTTATACAGATGGCTGTGTAGATATTTCCATGTTTATACAGATGACTTTGTAGGTATTTGCATGTTTATACAGATGGCGGTGTAGGTTTTCCATGTTTATAGTGATAGCTGTGTAGATATTTCCATGTTTATACAGATAGCGGTGTTGATATTTCCATGTTTATAAAGATCGCGGTGTAGATATTTCCATGTTTATACAGATCGCGGTGCAGATATTTATATCTTTATACAGATGGCATTGTAGATATTTCCTTATTCACACAGATGGCGGTGTAGATGTTTCCATGTTTATACAGATGGCAGAGTAGTTAGTTCCATGTTTATGGAGATGGCAGTGTAGATACTTTCATGTTTACAGAGATGGCGGTGTAGATATTTCCATGTTTATAGAGATAGCAGTGTAGATATTTACATGTTTATACAGATGTCTGTGTAGATATTTCCATGTGTATACAGATGGCATTGTAGATATTTCCATGTTTATACAGATGACTGTATAGGTATTTCCATGTTTTTACAGGTGGCAGTGCAGATATTTCCATGTTTATAGAGATAGCGGTGTAGATATTTCCATGTTTCTACAGATGGCGGTGTTGATATTTCCATCTATACACAGATGGCCGTGTAGATATTTCCATGTTTATACAGATGGCGGCGTAGATATTTCCATGGACATGCAGATGGCGGTGTAGATATTTCCATGTTTAAACAGATAGCGGTGTAGATATTTCCATGTTTACACAGATAGTGGTGTAGATATTTCCGTGTTTATACACATGGCAGAGTAGATACTTCCATCTTTATGGAGATGGCAGTGTAGATATTTTCATGTTTATAGAGATGGCGGTGTAGATATTTCCATATTTATAGAGATAGCGGTGTAGATATTTCCATCTTTCTACAGATGGCAGTGTAGATATTTCCATGTTTATACAGATGGCGGTGTAGATATTTCCATATTTATACAGATGTCTGTGTAGATATTTCCATCTGTATACAGATGGTATTGTAGGTATTTCCATGTTTATACAGATGGTGGTGAAGATATTTCCATGTTTATTCAGATGACTGTGTAGATATTTCCATGTTTTTACAGATGGCAGTGTGGATATTTCAATGTTTATAGAGATGGCGCTGTAGATATTTCCAAGTTTACACAGATAACGGTGGAGATATTTCCATGTTTATACAGAGAGGATTCGAGATATTTCCATGTTTATACACATAGCGGTGTACATATTTCCATGATTATAGAGACAGCGGTGTAGGTATTTCCATGTTTATGCAGATAGCGGTGCAGATATTTCCATGTTTACACAGATGCCTATGCAGATATTTCCATATTTACACAGAGGGCTGTGTAGATATTTCTATGTTTATACAGAAGACAGTGTAGATATTTAAATGTTCCTACACATGACTGTGTAGGTATTTCCATGTTTATACAGATGTCTTTGTAGATATTTCCATGTTAATAGAGATAGCGGTGTAGACATTTCCATGTTTATACAGATAGCGGTGTAGATATTTCCATGTTTATACAGATAGTGGTGTAGATATTTCCATGTTTATACAGACCGCGGTGTAGATTTTTCCATGTTTATACAAATAGCGGTGCAGATATTTCCATGTTTGTACAGATGGCGGTGTTGATATTTCCATTTATACACAGATGACCGTGTAGATATTTCCATGTTTATACAGATGGCGGCGCAGATATTTCCATGGATATGTAGATGGCGGTGTAGATATTTCCATGTTTATACAGATTGCGGTGTAGTTATTTCCACGTTTATATAGATAGCGGTGTAGTTATTTCCATGTATATACACATGGCTGTGTAGATATTTCCATGTTTATACAGATGGCGGTGTAGATATTTCCATGTTGTTACAGATAACTTTGTATTTCCATGTTTATACAGATGGCGGTGTAGATATTTCCATGTCTATAGAGATAGCAGTGGAGATAATTCCATGTTTATACAGATAGCGGTGTAGATATTTCCATGTTTATTCTGATCGTGGTGTAGATATTTCCATGTTTATAGAGATGGCGGTGTAGATATTTACATGTTCATAGAGATAGCGGTGTTGATTTTTCCATGTTTATAGAGACAGCGGTGTGGATATTTCCTTGCTTATACAGACAGGGGTGTAGATATTTCCATGTTTATAGAGATAGCGGTGAAGATATTTCCATGTTTATACAGATCACGGTGTAGATATTTCCTTGCTTGTACTAATAGCGGTGTAGTTATTTCCATGTTTATGCAGATAGCGGTGTAGATATTTCCATGTATATACAGATGGCTGTGTAGATATTTCCATGTTTATACAGATGGCTGTGTAGATATTTCCATGTTTATACAGATGACTTTGTAGGTATTTGCATGTTTATACAGATGGCGGTGTAGGTTTTCCATGTTTATAGTGATAGCTGTGAAGATATTTCCATGTTTATACAGATAGCGGTGTTGATATTTCCATGTTTATAAAGATCGCGGTGTAGATATTTCCATGTTTATACAGATCGCGGTGCAGATATTTATATCTTTATACAGATGGCATTGTAGATATTTCCTTATTCACACAGATGGCAGTGTAGATGTTTCCATGTTTATACAGATGGCAGAGTAGTTAGTTCCATGTTTATGGTGATGGCAGTGTAGATACTTTCATGTTTACAGAGATGGCGGTGTAGATATTTCCATGTTTATAGAGATAGCAGTGTAGATATTTACATGTTTATACAGATGTCTGTGTAGATATTTCCATGTGTATACAGATGGCATTGTAGATATTTCCATGTTTATACAGATGACTGTATAGGTATTTCCATGTTTTTACAGGTGGCAGTGCAGATATTTCCATGTTTATAGAGATAGCGGTGTAGATATTTCCATGTTTCTACAGATGGCGGTGTTGATATTTCCATCTATACACAGATGGCCGTGTAGATATTTCCATGTTTATACAGATGGCGGCGTAGATATTTCCATGGACATGCAGATGGCGGTGTAGATATTTCCATGTTTAAACAGATAGCGGTGTAGATATTTCCATGTTTACACAGATAGTGGTGTAGATATTTCCGTGTTTATACTCAAGGCAGAGTAGATACTTCCATCTTTATGGAGATGGCAGTGTAGATATTTTCATGTTTATAGAGATGGCGGTGTAGATATTTCCATATTTATAGAGATAGCGGTGTAGATATTTCCATCTTACTACAGATGGCAGTGTAGATATTTCCATGTTTATACAGATGGCGGTGTAGATATTTCCATATTTATACAGATGTCTGTGTAGATATTTCCATCTGTATACAGATGGTATTGTAGGTATTTCCATGTTTATACAGATGGTGGTGAAGATATTTCCATGTTTATTCAGATGACTGTGTAGATATTTCCATGTTTTTACAGATGGCAGTGTGGATATTTCAATGTTTATAGAGATGGCGCTGTAGATATTTCCAAGTTTACACAGATAACGGTGGAGATATTTCCATGTTTATACAGAGAGGATTCGAGATATTTCCATGTTTATACACATAGCGGTGTACATATTTCCATGATTATAGAGACAGCGGTGTAGGTATTTCCATGTTTATGCAGATAGCGGTGCAGATATTTCCATGTTTACACAGATGCCTATGCAGATATTTCCATATTTACACAGAGGGCTGTGTAGATATTTCTATGTTTATACAGAAGACAGTGTAGATATTTAAATGTTCCTACACATGACTGTGTAGGTATTTCCATGTTTATACAGATGTCTTTGTAGATATTTCCATGTTAATAGAGATAGCGGTGTAGACATTTCCATGTTTATACAGATAGCGGTGTAGATATTTCCATGTTTATACAGATAGTGGTGTAGATATTTCCATGTTTATACAGACCGCGGTGTAGATTTTTCCATGTTTATACAAATAGCGGTGCAGATATTTCCATGTGTGTACAGATGGCGGTGTTGATATTTCCATTTATACACAGATGACCGTGTAGATATTTCCATGTTTATACAGATGGCGGCGCAGATATTTCCATGGATATGTAGATGGCGGTGTAGATATTTCCATGTTTATACAGATTGCGGTGTAGTTATTTCCACGTTTATATAGATAGCGGTGTAGTTATTTCCATGTATATACACATGGCTGTGTAGATATTTCCATGTTTATACAGATGGCGGTGTAGATATTTCCATGTTGTTACAGATAACTTTGTATTTCCATGTTTATACAGATGGCGGTGTAGATATTTCCATGTCTATAGAGATAGCAGTGGAGATAATTCCATGTTTATACAGATAGCGGTGTAGATATTTCCATGTTTATTCTGATCGTGGTGTAGATATTTCCATGTTTATAGAGATGGCGGTGTAGATATTTACATGTTCATAGAGATAGCGGTGTTGATTTTTCCATGTTTATAGAGACAGCGGTGTGGATATTTCCTTGCTTATACAGACAGGGGTGTAGATATTTCCATGTTTATAGAGATAGCGGTGAAGATATTTCCATGTTTATACAGATCACGGTGTAGATATTTCCTTGCTTGTACTAATAGCGGTGTAGTTATTTCCATGTTTATACAGATAGCGGTGTAGATATTTCCATGTATATACAGATGGCTGTGTAGATATTTCCATGTTTATACAGATGGCTGTGTAGATATTTCCATGTTTATACAGATGACTTTGTAGGTATTTGCATGTTTATACAGATGGCGGTGTAGGTTTTCCATGTTTATAGTGATAGCTGTGTAGATATTTCCATGTTTATACAGATAGCGGTGTTGATATTTCCATGTTTATAAAGATCGCGGTGTAGATATTTCCATGTTTATACAGATCGCGGTGCAGATATTTATATCTTTATACAGATGGCATTGTAGATATTTCCTTATTCACACAGATGGCGGTGTAGATGTTTCCATGTTTATACAGATGGCAGAGTAGTTAGTTCCATGTTTATGGAGATGGCAGTGTAGATACTTTCATGTTTACAGAGATGGCGGTGTAGATATTTCCATGTTTATAGAGATAGCAGTGTAGATATTTACATGTTTATACAGATGTCTGTGTAGATATTTCCATGTGTATACAGATGGCATTGTAGATATTTCCATGTTTATACAGATGACTGTATAGGTATTTCCATGTTTTTACAGGTGGCAGTGCAGATATTTCCATGTTTATAGAGATAGCGGTGTAGATATTTCCATGTTTCTACAGATGGCGGTGTTGATATTTCCATCTATACACAGATGGCCGTGTAGATATTTCCATGTTTATACAGATGGCGGCGTAGATATTTCCATGGACATGCAGATGGCGGTGTAGATATTTCCATGTTTAAACAGATAGCGGTGTAGATATTTCCATGTTTACACAGATAGTGGTGTAGATATTTCCGTGTTTATACACATGGCAGAGTAGATACTTCCATCTTTATGGAGATGGCAGTGTAGATATTTTCATGTTTATAGAGATGGCGGTGTAGATATTTCCATATTTATAGAGATAGCGGTGTAGATATTTCCATCTTTCTACAGATGGCAGTGTAGATATTTCCATGTTTATACAGATGGCGGTGTAGATATTTCCATATTTATACAGATGTCTGTGTAGATATTTCCATCTGTATACAGATGGTATTGTAGGTATTTCCATGTTTATACAGATGGTGGTGAAGATATTTCCATGTTTATTCAGATGACTGTGTAGATATTTCCATGTTTTTACAGATGGCAGTGTGGATATTTCAATGTTTATAGAGATGGCGGTGTAGATATTTCCAAGTTTATACAGATAACGGTGGAGATATTTCCATGTTTATACAGAGAGGAGTCGAGATATTTCCATGTTTATACACATAGCGGTGTACATATTTCCATGATTATAGAGACAGCGGTGTAGGTATTTCCATGTTTATGCAGATAGCGGTGCAGATATTTCCATGTTTACACAGATGCCTATGCAGATATTTCCATATTTACACAGAGGGCTGTGTAGATATTTCTATGTTTATACAGAAGACAGTGTAGATATTTAAATGTTCCTACACATGACTGTGTAGGTATTTCCATGTTTATACAGATGTCTTTGTAGATATTTCCATGTTAATAGAGATAGCGGTGTAGACATTTCCATGTTTATACAGATAGCGGTGTAGATATTTCCATGTTTATACAGATAGTGGTGTAGATATTTCCATGTTTATGCAGACCGCGGTGTAGATATTTCCATGTTTATACAAATAGCGGTGCAGATATTTCCAGGTTTGTACAGATGGCGGTGTTGATATTTCCATTTATACACAGATGACCGTGTAGATATTTCCATGTTTATACAGATGGCGGCGCAGATATTTCCATGGATATGTAGATGGCGGTGTAGATATTTCCATGTTTATACAGATTGCGGTGTAGTTATTTCCACGTTTATATAGATAGCGGTGTAGTTATTTCCATGTATATACACATGGCTGTGTAGATATTTCCATGTTTATACAGATGGCGGTGTAGATATGTCCATGTTTATACAGATAACTTTGTATTTCCATGTTTATACAGATGGCGGTGTAGATATTTCCATGTCTATAGAGATAGCAGTGGAGATAATTCCATGTTTATACAGATAGCGGTGTAGATATTTCCATGTTTATTCTGATCGTGGTGTAGATATTTCCATGTTTATAGAGATGGCGGTGTAGATATTTACATGTTCATAGAGATAGCGGTGTTGATTTTTCCATGTTTATAGAGACAGCGGTGTGGATATTTCCTTGCTTATACAGATAGGGGTGTAGAGTTTTCCATGTTTATAGAGATAGCGGTGAAGATATTTCCATGTTTATACAGATCACGGTGTAGATATTTCCTTGCTTGTACTAATAGCGGTGTAGTTATTTCCATGTTTATACAGATAGCGGTATAGATATTTCCTTGTATATACAGATGGCTGTGTAGATATTTCCATGTTTATACAGATGGCTGTGTAGATATTTCCATGTTTATACAAATAGCGGTGCAGATATTTCCATGTTTGTACAGATGGCGGTGTTGATATTTCCATTTATACACAGATGACCGTGTAGATATTTCCATGTTTATACAGATGGCGGTGCAGATATTTCCATGGATATGTAGATGGCGGTGTAGATATTTCCATGTTTATACAGATTGCGGTGTAGTTATTTCCATGTTTATATAGATAGCGGTGTAGTTATTTCCATGTATATACACATGGCTGTGTAGATATTTCCATGTTTATACAGATGGCGGTGTAGATATTTCCATGTTGTTACAGATAACTTTGTATTTCCATGTTTATACAGATGGCGGTGTAGATATTTCCATGTCTATAGAGATAGCAGTGGAGATAATTCCATGTTTATACCAATAGCGGTGTAGATATTTCCATGTTTATTCTGATCGTGGTGTAGATATTTCCATGTTTATAGAGATGGCGGTGTAGATATTTACATGTTCATAGAGATAGCGGTGTTGATTTTTCCATGTTTATAGAGACAGCGGTGTGGATATTTCCTTGCTTATATAGACAGTGGTGTAGATATTTCCATGTTTATAGAGATAGCGTTGAAGATATTTCCATGTTTATACAGATCACGGTGTAGATATTTCCTTGCTTGTACTAATAGCGGTGTAGTTATTTCCATGTTTATACAGATAGCGGTGTAGATATTTCCATGTATATACAGATGGCTGTGTAGATATTTCCATGTTTATACAGATGGCTGTGTAGATATTTCCATGTTTATACAGATGACTTTGTAGGTATTTGCATGTTTCTACAGATGGCGGTGTAGGTTTTCCATGTTTATAGTGATAGCTGTGTAGATATTTTCATGTTTATAGAGATGGCGGTGTAGATATTTCCATATTTATAGAGATAGCGGTGTAGATATTTCCATCTTTCTACAGATGGCAGTGTAGATATTTCCATGTTTATACAGATGGCGGTGTAGATATTTCCATATTTATACAGATGTCTGTGTAGATATTTCCATCTGTATACAGATGGTATTGTAGGTATTTCCATGTTTATACAGATGGTGGTGAAGATATTTCCATGTTTATTCAGATGACTGTGTAGATATTTCCATGTTTTTACAGATGGCAGTGTGGATATTTCAATGTTTATAGAGATGGCGCTGTAGATATTTCCAAGTTTACACAGATAACGGTGGAGATATTTCCATGTTTATACAGAGAGGATTCGAGATATTTCCATGTTTATACACATAGCGGTGTACATATTTCCATGATTATAGAGACAGCGGTGTAGGTATTTCCATGTTTATGCAGATAGCGGTGCAGATATTTCCATGTTTACACAGATGCCTATGCAGATATTTCCATATTTACACAGAGGGCTGTGTAGATATTTCTATGTTTATACAGAAGACAGTGTAGATATTTAAATGTTCCTACACATGACTGTGTAGGTATTTCCATGTTTATACAGATGTCTTTGTAGATATTTCCATGTTAATAGAGATAGCGGTGTAGACATTTCCATGTTTATACAGATAGCGGTGTAGATATTTCCATGTTTATACAGATAGTGGTGTAGATATTTCCATGTTTATACAGACCGCGGTGTAGATTTTTCCATGTTTATACAAATAGCGGTGCAGATATTTCCATGTTTGTACAGATGGCGGTGTTGATATTTCCATTTATACACAGATGACCGTGTAGATATTTCCATGTTTATACAGATGGCGGCGCAGATATTTCCATGGATATGTAGATGGCGGTGTAGATATTTCCATGTTTATACAGATTGCGGTGTAGTTATTTCCACGTTTATATAGATAGCGGTGTAGTTATTTCCATGTATATACACATGGCTGTGTAGATATTTCCATGTTTATACAGATGGCGGTGTAGATATTTCCATGTTGTTACAGATAACTTTGTATTTCCATGTTTATACAGATGGCGGTGTAGATATTTCCATGTCTATAGAGATAGCAGTGGAGATAATTCCATGTTTATACAGATAGCGGTGTAGATATTTCCATGTTTATTCTGATCGTGGTGTAGATATTTCCATGTTTATAGAGATGGCGGTGTAGATATTTACATGTTCATAGAGATAGCGGTGTTGATTTTTCCATGTTTATAGAGACAGCGGTGTGGATATTTCCTTGCTTATACAGACAGGGGTGTAGATATTTCCATGTTTATAGAGATAGCGGTGAAGATATTTCCATGTTTATACAGATCACGGTGTAGATATTTCCTTGCTTGTACTAATAGCGGTGTAGTTATTTCCATGTTTATGCAGATAGCGGTGTAGATATTTCCATGTATATACAGATGGCTGTGTAGATATTTCCATGTTTATACAGATGGCTGTGTAGATATTTCCATGTTTATACAGATGACTTTGTAGGTATTTGCATGTTTATACAGATGGCGGTGTAGGTTTTCCATGTTTATAGTGATAGCTGTGAAGATATTTCCATGTTTATACAGATAGCGGTGTTGATATTTCCATGTTTATAAAGATCGCGGTGTAGATATTTCCATGTTTATACAGATCGCGGTGCAGATATTTATATCTTTATACAGATGGCATTGTAGATATTTCCTTATTCACACAGATGGCAGTGTAGATGTTTCCATGTTTATACAGATGGCAGAGTAGTTAGTTCCATGTTTATGGTGATGGCAGTGTAGATACTTTCATGTTTACAGAGATGGCGGTGTAGATATTTCCATGTTTATAGAGATAGCAGTGTAGATATTTACATGTTTATACAGATGTCTGTGTAGATATTTCCATGTGTATACAGATGGCATTGTAGATATTTCCATGTTTATACAGATGACTGTATAGGTATTTCCATGTTTTTACAGGTGGCAGTGCAGATATTTCCATGTTTATAGAGATAGCGGTGTAGATATTTCCATGTTTCTACAGATGGCGGTGTTGATATTTCCATCTATACACAGATGGCCGTGTAGATATTTCCATGTTTATACAGATGGCGGCGTAGATATTTCCATGGACATGCAGATGGCGGTGTAGATATTTCCATGTTTAAACAGATAGCGGTGTAGATATTTCCATGTTTACACAGATAGTGGTGTAGATATTTCCGTGTTTATACTCAAGGCAGAGTAGATACTTCCATCTTTATGGAGATGGCAGTGTAGATATTTTCATGTTTATAGAGATGGCGGTGTAGATATTTCCATATTTATAGAGATAGCGGTGTAGATATTTCCATCTTACTACAGATGGCAGTGTAGATATTTCCATGTTTATACAGATGGCGGTGTAGATATTTCCATATTTATACAGATGTCTGTGTAGATATTTCCATCTGTATACAGATGGTATTGTAGGTATTTCCATGTTTATACAGATGGTGGTGAAGATATTTCCATGTTTATTCAGATGACTGTGTAGATATTTCCATGTTTTTACAGATGGCAGTGTGGATATTTCAATGTTTATAGAGATGGCGCTGTAGATATTTCCAAGTTTACACAGATAACGGTGGAGATATTTCCATGTTTATACAGAGAGGATTCGAGATATTTCCATGTTTATACACATAGCGGTGTACATATTTCCATGATTATAGAGACAGCGGTGTAGGTATTTCCATGTTTATGCAGATAGCGGTGCAGATATTTCCATGTTTACACAGATGCCTATGCAGATATTTCCATATTTACACAGAGGGCTGTGTAGATATTTCTATGTTTATACAGAAGACAGTGTAGATATTTAAATGTTCCTACACATGACTGTGTAGGTATTTCCATGTTTATACAGATGTCTTTGTAGATATTTCCATGTTAATAGAGATAGCGGTGTAGACATTTCCATGTTTATACAGATAGCGGTGTAGATATTTCCATGTTTATACAGATAGTGGTGTAGATATTTCCATGTTTATACAGACCGCCGTGTAGATTTTTCCATGTTTATACAAATAGCGGTGCAGATATTTCCATGTGTGTACAGATGGCGGTGTTGATATTTCCATTTATACACAGATGACCGTGTAGATATTTCCATGTTTATACAGATGGCGGCGCAGATATTTCCATGGATATGTAGATGGCGGTGTAGATATTTCCATGTTTATACAGATTGCGGTGTAGTTATTTCCACGTTTATATAGATAGCGGTGTAGTTATTTCCATGTATATACACATGGCTGTGTAGATATTTCCATGTTTATACAGATGGCGGTGTAGATATTTCCATGTTGTTACAGATAACTTTGTATTTCCATGTTTATACAGATGGCGGTGTAGATATTTCCATGTCTATAGAGATAGCAGTGGAGATAATTCCATGTTTATACAGATAGCGGTGTAGATATTTCCATGTTTATTCTGATCGTGGTGTAGATATTTCCATGTTTATAGAGATGGCGGTGTAGATATTTACATGTTCATAGAGATAGCGGTGTTGATTTTTCCATGTTTATAGAGACAGCGGTGTGGATATTTCCTTGCTTATACAGACAGGGGTGTAGATATTTCCATGTTTATAGAGATAGCGGTGAAGATATTTCCATGTTTATACAGATCACGGTGTAGATATTTCCTTGCTTGTACTAATAGCGGTGTAGTTATTTCCATGTTTATACAGATAGCGGTGTAGATATTTCCATGTATATACAGATGGCTGTGTAGATATTTCCATGTTTATACAGATGGCTGTGTAGATATTTCCATGTTTATACAGATGACTTTGTAGGTATTTGCATGTTTATACAGATGGCGGTGTAGGTTTTCCATGTTTATAGTGATAGCTGTGTAGATATTTCCATGTTTATACAGATAGCGGTGTTGATATTTCCATGTTTATAAAGATCGCGGTGTAGATATTTCCATGTTTATACAGATCGCGGTGCAGATATTTATATCTTTATACAGATGGCATTGTAGATATTTCCTTATTCACACAGATGGCGGTGTAGATGTTTCCATGTTTATACAGATGGCAGAGTAGTTAGTTCCATGTTTATGGAGATGGCAGTGTAGATACTTTCATGTTTACAGAGATGGCGGTGTAGATATTTCCATGTTTATAGAGATAGCAGTGTAGATATTTACATGTTTATACAGATGTCTGTGTAGATATTTCCATGTGTATACAGATGGCATTGTAGATATTTCCATGTTTATACAGATGACTGTATAGGTATTTCCATGTTTTTACAGGTGGCAGTGCAGATATTTCCATGTTTATAGAGATAGCGGTGTAGATATTTCCATGTTTCTACAGATGGCGGTGTTGATATTTCCATCTATACACAGATGGCCGTGTAGATATTTCCATGTTTATACAGATGGCGGCGTAGATATTTCCATGGACATGCAGATGGCGGTGTAGATATTTCCATGTTTAAACAGATAGCGGTGTAGATATTTCCATGTTTACACAGATAGTGGTGTAGATATTTCCGTGTTTATACACATGGCAGAGTAGATACTTCCATCTTTATGGAGATGGCAGTGTAGATATTTTCATGTTTATAGAGATGGCGGTGTAGATATTTCCATATTTATAGAGATAGCGGTGTAGATATTTCCATCTTTCTACAGATGGCAGTGTAGATATTTCCATGTTTATACAGATGGCGGTGTAGATATTTCCATATTTATACAGATGTCTGTGTAGATATTTCCATCTGTATACAGATGGTATTGTAGGTATTTCCATGTTTATACAGATGGTGGTGAAGATATTTCCATGTTTATTCAGATGACTGTGTAGATATTTCCATGTTTTTACAGATGGCAGTGTGGATATTTCAATGTTTATAGAGATGGCGGTGTAGATATTTCCAAGTTTATACAGATAACGGTGGAGATATTTCCATGTTTATACAGAGAGGAGTCGAGATATTTCCATGTTTATACACATAGCGGTGTACATATTTCCATGATTATAGAGACAGCGGTGTAGGTATTTCCATGTTTATGCAGATAGCGGTGCAGATATTTCCATGTTTACACAGATGCCTATGCAGATATTTCCATATTTACACAGAGGGCTGTGTAGATATTTCTATGTTTATACAGAAGACAGTGTAGATATTTAAATGTTCCTACACATGACTGTGTAGGTATTTCCATGTTTATACAGATGTCTTTGTAGATATTTCCATGTTAATAGAGATAGCGGTGTAGACATTTCCATGTTTATACAGATAGCGGTGTAGATATTTCCATGTTTATACAGATAGTGGTGTAGATATTTCCATGTTTATGCAGACCGCGGTGTAGATATTTCCATGTTTATACAAATAGCGGTGCAGATATTTCCAGGTTTGTACAGATGGCGGTGTTGATATTTCCATTTATACACAGATGACCGTGTAGATATTTCCATGTTTATACAGATGGCGGCGCAGATATTTCCATGGATATGTAGATGGCGGTGTAGATATTTCCATGTTTATACAGATTGCGGTGTAGTTATTTCCACGTTTATATAGATAGCGGTGTAGTTATTTCCATGTATATACACATGGCTGTGTAGATATTTCCATGTTTATACAGATGGCGGTGTAGATATGTCCATGTTTATACAGATAACTTTGTATTTCCATGTTTATACAGATGGCGGTGTAGATATTTCCATGTCTATAGAGATAGCAGTGGAGATAATTCCATGTTTATACAGATAGCGGTGTAGATATTTCCATGTTTATTCTGATCGTGGTGTAGATATTTCCATGTTTATAGAGATGGCGGTGTAGATATTTACATGTTCATAGAGATAGCGGTGTTGATTTTTCCATGTTTATAGAGACAGCGGTGTGGATATTTCCTTGCTTATACAGATAGGGGTGTAGAGTTTTCCATGTTTATAGAGATAGCGGTGAAGATATTTCCATGTTTATACAGATCACGGTGTAGATATTTCCTTGCTTGTACTAATAGCGGTGTAGTTATTTCCATGTTTATACAGATAGCGGTATAGATATTTCCTTGTATATACAGATGGCTGTGTAGATATTTCCATGTTTATACAGATGGCTGTGTAGATATTTCCATGTTTATACAAATAGCGGTGCAGATATTTCCATGTTTGTACAGATGGCGGTGTTGATATTTCCATTTATACACAGATGACCGTGTAGATATTTCCATGTTTATACAGATGGCGGTGCAGATATTTCCATGGATATGTAGATGGCGGTGTAGATATTTCCATGTTTATACAGATTGCGGTGTAGTTATTTCCATGTTTATATAGATAGCGGTGTAGTTATTTCCATGTATATACACATGGCTGTGTAGATATTTCCATGTTTATACAGATGGCGGTGTAGATATTTCCATGTTGTTACAGATAACTTTGTATTTCCATGTTTATACAGATGGCGGTGTAGATATTTCCATGTCTATAGAGATAGCAGTGGAGATAATTCCATGTTTATACCAATAGCGGTGTAGATATTTCCATGTTTATTCTGATCGTGGTGTAGATATTTCCATGTTTATAGAGATGGCGGTGTAGATATTTACATGTTCATAGAGATAGCGGTGTTGATTTTTCCATGTTTATAGAGACAGCGGTGTGGATATTTCCTTGCTTATATAGACAGTGGTGTAGATATTTCCATGTTTATAGAGATAGCGTTGAAGATATTTCCATGTTTATACAGATCACGGTGTAGATATTTCCTTGCTTGTACTAATAGCGGTGTAGTTATTTCCATGTTTATACAGATAGCGGTGTAGATATTTCCATGTATATACAGATGGCTGTGTAGATATTTCCATGTTTATACAGATGGCTGTGTAGATATTTCCATGTTTATACAGATGACTTTGTAGGTATTTGCATGTTTATACAGATGGCGGTGTAGGTTTTCCATGTTTATAGTGATAGCTGTGTAGATATTTCCATGTTTATACAGATGGCGGTGTTGATATTTCCATGTTTATAAAGATCGCGGTGTAGATATTTCCATGTTTATACAGATCGCGGTGCAGATATTTATATCTTTATACAGATGGCATTGTAGATATTTCCTTATTCACACAGATGGCGGTGTAGATGTTTCCATGTTTATACAGATGGCAGAGTAGTTAGTTCCATGTTTATGGAGATGGCAGTGTAGATACTTTCATGTTTACAGAGATGGCGGTGTAGATATTTCCATGTTTATAGAGATAGCAGTGTAGATATTTACATGTTTATACAGATGTCTGTGTAGATATTTCCATGTGTATACAGATGGCATTGTAGATATTTCCATGTTTATACAGATGACTGTATAGGTATTTCCATGTTTTTACAGGTGGCAGTGCAGATATTTCCATGTTTATAGAGATAGCGGTGTAGATATTTCCATGTTTCTACAGATGGCGGTGTTGATATTTCCATCTATACACAGATGGCCGTGTAGATATTTCCATGTTTATACAGATGGCGGCGTAGATATTTCCATGGACATGCAGATGGCGGTGTAGATATTTCCATGTTTAAACAGATAGCGGTGTAGATATTTCCATGTTTACACAGATAGTGGTGTAGATATTTCCGTGTTTATACACATGGCAGAGTAGATACTTCCATCTTTATGGAGATGGCAGTGTAGATATTTTCATGTTTATAGAGATGGCGGTGTAGATATTTCCATATTTATAGAGATAGCGGTGTAGATATTTCCATCTTTCTACAGATGGCAGTGTAGATATTTCCATGTTTATACAGATGGCGGTGTAGATATTTCCATATTTATACAGATGTCTTTGTAGATATTTCCATCTGTATACAGATGGTATTGTAGGTATTTCCATGTTTATACAGATGGTGGTGAAGATATTTCCATGTTTATTCAGATGACTGTGTAGATATTTCCATGTTTTTACAGATGGCAGTGTGGATATTTCAATGTTTATAGAGATGGCGCTGTAGATATTTCCAAGTTTATACAGATAACGGTGGAGATATTTCCATGTTTATACAGAGAGGAGTCGAGATATTTCCATGTTTATACACATAGCGGTGTACATATTTCCATGATTATAGAGACAGCGGTGTAGGTATTTCCATGTTTATGCAGATAGCGGTGCAGATATTTCCATGTTTACACAGATGCCTATGCAGATATTTCCATATTTACACAGAGGGCTGTGTAGATATTTCTATGTTTATACAGAAGACAGTGTAGATATTTAAATGTTCCTACACATGACTGTGTAGGTATTTCCATGTTTATACAGATGTCTTTGTAGATATTTCCATGTTAATAGAGATAGCGGTGTAGACATTTCCATGTTTATACAGATAGCGGTGTAGATATTTCCATGTTTATACAGATAGTGGTGTAGATATTTCCATGTTTATGCAGACCGCGGTGTAGATATTTCCATGTTTATACAAATAGCGGTGCAGATATTTCCATGTTTGTACAGATGGCGGTGTTGATATTTCCATTTATACACAGATGACCGTGTAGATATTTCCATGTTTATACAGATGGCGGCGCAGATATTTCCATGGATATGTAGATGGCGGTGTAGATATTTCCATGTTTATACAGATTGTGGTGTAGTTATTTCCACGTTTATATAGATAGCGGTGTAGTTATTTCCATGTATATACACATGGCTGTGTAGATATTTCCATGTTTATACAGATGGCGGTGTAGATATGTCCATGTTTATACAGATAACTTTGTATTTCCATGTTTATACAGATGGCGGTGTAGATATTTCCATGTCTATAGAGATAGCAGTGGAGATAATTCCATGTTTATACAGATAGCGGTGTAGATATTTCCATGTTTATTCTGATCGTGGTGTAGATATTTCCATGTTTATAGAGATGGCGGTGTAGATATTTACATGTTCATAGAGATAGCGGTGTTGATTTTTCCATGTTTATAGAGACAGCGGTGTGGATATTTCCTTGCTTATACAGATAGGGGTGTAGATATTTCCATGTTTATAGAGATAGCGGTGAAGATATTTCCATGTTTATACAGATCACGGTGTAGATATTTCCTTGCTTGTACTAATAGCGGTGTAGTTATTTCCATGTTTATACAGATAGCGGTGTAGATATTTCCTTGTATATACAGATGGCTGTGTAGATATTTCCATGTTTATACAGATGGCTGTGTAGATATTTCCATGTTTATACAGATGACTTTGTAGGTATTTGCATGTTTATACAGATGGCGGTGTAGGTTTTCCATGTTTATAGTGATAGCTGTGTAGATATTTCCATGTTTATACAGATGGCGGTGTTGATATTTCCATGTTTATAAAGATCGCGGTGTAGATATTTCCATGTTTATACAGATCGCGGTGCAGATATTTATATCTTTATACAGATGGCATTGTAGATATTTCCTTATTCACACAGATGGCGGTGTAGATGTTTCCATGTTTATACAGATGGCAGAGTAGTTAGTTCCATGTTTATGGAGATGGCAGTGTAGATACTTTCATGTTTACAGAGATGGCGGTGTAGATATTTCCATGTTTATAGAGATAGCAGTGTAGATATTTACATGTTTATACAGATGTCTGTGTAGATATTTCCATGTGTATACAGATGGCATTGTAGATATTTCCATGTTTATACAGATGACTGTATAGGTATTTCCATGTTTTTACAGGTGGCAGTGCAGATATTTCCATGTTTATAGAGATAGCGGTGTAGATATTTCCATGTTTCTACAGATGGCGGTGTTGATATTTCCATCTATACACAGATGGCCGTGTAGATATTTCCATGTTTATACAGATGGCGGCGTAGATATTTCCATGGACATGCAGATGGCGGTGTAGATATTTCCATGTTTAAACAGATAGCGGTGTAGATATTTCCATGTTTACACAGATAGTGGTGTAGATATTTCCGTGTTTATACACATGGCAGAGTAGGTACTTCCATCTTTATGGAGATGGCAGTGTAGATATTTTCATGTTTATAGAGATGGCGGTGTAGATATTTCCATATTTATAGAGATAGCGGTGTAGATATTTCCATCTTTCTACAGATGGCAGTGTAGATATTTCCATGTTTATACAGATGGCGGTGTAGATATTTCCATATTTATACAGATGTCTGTGTAGATATTTCCATCTGTATACAGATGGTATTGTAGGTATTTCCATGTTTATACAGATGGTGGTGAAGATATTTCCATGTTTATTCAGATGACTGTGTAGATATTTCCATGTTTTTACAGATGGCAGTGTGGATATTTCAATGTTTATAGAGATGGCGCTGTAGATATTTCCAAGTTTATACAGATAACGGTGGAGATATTTCCATGTTTATACAGAGAGGAGTCGAGATATTTCCATGTTTATACACATAGCGGTGTACATATTTCCATGATTATAGAGACAGCAGTGTAGGTATTTCCATGTTTATGCAGATAGCGGTGCAGATATTTCCATGTTTACACAGATGCCTATGCAGATATTTCCATATTTACACAGAGGGCTGTGTAGATATTTCTATGTTTATACAGAAGACAGTGTAGATATTTAAATGTTCCTACACATGACTGTGTAGGTATTTCCATGTTTATACAGATGTCTTTGTAGATATTTCCATGTTAATAGAGATAGCGGTGTAGACATTTCCATGTTTATACAGATAGCGGTGTAGATATTTCCATGTTTATACAGATAGTGGTGTAGATATTTCCATGTTTATGCAGACCGCGGTGTAGATATTTCCATGTTTATACAAATAGCGGTGCAGATATTTCCATGTTTGTACAGATGGCGGTGTTGATATTTCCATTTATACACAGATGACCGTGTAGATATTTCCATGTTTATACAGACGGCGGCGCAGATATTTCCATGTATATGTAGATGGCGGTGTAGATATTTCCATGTTTATACAGATTGCGGTGTAGTTATTTCCATGTTTATATAGATAGCGGTGTAGTTATTTCCATGTATATACACATGGCTGTGTAGATATTTCCATGTTTATACAGATGGCGGTGTAGATATGTCCATGTTTATACAGATAACTTTGTATTTCCATGTTTATACAGATGGCGGTGTAGATATTTCCATGTCTATAGAGATAGCAGTGGAGATAATTCCATGTTTATACAGATAGCGGTGTAGATATTTCCATGTTTATTCTGATCGTGGTGTAGATATTTCCATGTTTATAGAGATGGCGGTGTAGATATTTACATGTTCATAGAGATAGCGGTGTTGATTTTTCCATGTTTATAGAGACAGCGGTGTGGATATTTCCTTGCTTATACAGATAGGGGTGTAGAGATTTCCATGTTTATAGAGATAGCGGTGAAGATATTTCCATGTTTATACAGATCACGGTGTAGATATTTCCTTGCTTGTACTAATAGCGGTGTAGCTATTTCCATGTTTATACAGATAGCGGTGTAGATATTTCCATGTATATACAGATGGCTGTGTAGATATTTCCATGTTTATACAGATGGCTGTGTAGATATTTCCATGTTTATACAGATGACTTTGTAGGTATTTGCATGTTAATACAGATGGCGGTGTAGGTTTTCCATGTTTATAGTGATAGCTGTGTAGATACTTCCATGTTTATACAGATAGCGGTGTTTATATTTCCATGTTTATAAAGATCGCGGTGTAGATATTTCCATGTTTATACAGATCGCGGTGCAGATATTTATATCTTTATACAGATGGCATTGTAGATATTTCCTTATTCACACAGATGGCGGTGTAGATGTTTCCATGTTTATACAGATGGCAGAGTAGTTAGTTCCATGTTTATGGAGATGGCAGTGTAGATACTTTCATGTTTCCAGAGATGGCGGTGTAGATATTTCCATGTTTACAGAGATAGCAGTGTAGATATTTACATGTTTATACAGATGTCTGTGTAGATATTTCCATGTGTATACAGATGGCATTGTAGATATTTCCATGTTTATACAGATGACTGTATAGGTATTTCCATGTTTTTACAGGTGGCAGTGCAGATATTTCCATGTTTATAGAGATAGCGGTGTAGATATTTCCATGTTTCTACAGATGGCGGTGTTGATATTTCCATCTATACACAGATGGCCGTGTAGATATTTCCATGTTTATACAGATGGCGGCGTAGATATTTCCATGGACATGCAGATGGCGGTGTAGTTATTTCCATGTTTAAACAGATATCGGTGTAGATATTTCCATGTTTACACAGATAGTGGTGTAGATATTTCCGTGTTTATACACATGGCAGAGTAGATACTTCCATCTTTATGGAGATGGCAGTGTAGATATTTTCATGTTTATAGAGATGGCGGTGTAGATATTTCCATATTTATAGAGATAGCGGTGTAGATATTTCCATCTTTCTACAGATGGCAGTGTAGATATTTCCATGTTTATACAGATGGCGGTGTAGATATTTCCATATTTATACAGATGTCTTTGTAGATATTTCCATCTGTATACAGATGGTATTGTAGGTATTTCCATGTTTATACAGATGGTGGTGAAGATATTTCCATGTTTATTCAGATGACTGTGTAGATATTTCCATGTTTTTACAGATGGCAGTGTGGATATTTCAATGTTTATAGAGATGGCGCTGTAGATATTTCCAAGTTTATACAGATAACGGTGGAGATATTTCCATGTTTATACAGAGAGGAGTCGAGATATTTCCATGTTTATACACATAGCGGTGTACATATTTCCGTGATTATAGAGACAGCGGTGTAGGTATTTCCATGTTTATGCAGATAGCGGTGCAGATATTTCCATGTTTACACAGATGCCTATGCAGATATTTCCATATTTACACAGAGGGCTGTGTAGATATTTCTATGTTTATACAGAAGACAGTGTAGATATTTAAATGTTCCTACACATGACTGTGTAGGTATTTCCATGTTTATACAGATGTCTTTGTAGATATTTCCATGTTAATAGAGATAGCGGTGTAGACATTTCCATGTTTATACAGATAGCGGTGTAGATATTTCCATGTTTATACAGATAGTGGTGTAGATATTTCCATGTTTATACAGACCGCGGTGTAGATATTTCCATGTTTATACAAATAGCGGTGCAGATATTTCCATGTTTGTACAGATGGCGGTGTTGATATTTCCATTTATACACAGATGACCGTGTAGATATTTCCATGTTTATACAGACGGCGGCGCAGATATTTCCATGGATATGTAGATGGCGGTGTAGATATTTCCATGTTTATACAGATTGCGGTGTAGTTATTTCCATGTTTATATAGTTAGCGGTGTAGTTATTTCCATGTATGTACACATGGCTGTGTAGATATTTCCATGTTTATACAGATGGCGGTGTAGATATTTCCATGTTTATACAGATAACTTTGTATTTCCATGTTTATACAGATGGCGGTGTAGATATTTCCATGTTTATTCTGATCGTGGTGTAGATATTTCCATGTTTATAGAGATGGCGGTGTAGAGATTTACATGTTCAAAGAGATAGCGGTGTTGATTTTTCCATGTTTATAGAGACAGCGGTGTGGATATTTCCTTGCTTATACAGATAGGGGTGTAGAGATTTCCATGTTTATAGAGATAGCGGTGAAGATATTTCCATGTTTATACAGATCACGGTGTAGATATTTCCTTGCTTGTACTAATAGCGGTGTAGTTATTTCCATGTTTATACAGATAGCGGTGTAGATATTTCCATGTATATACAGATGGCTGTGTAGATATTTCCATGTTTATTCAGATGGCTGTGTAGATATTTCCATGTTTATACAGATGACTTTGTAGGTATTTGCATGTTTATACAGATGGCGGTGTAGGTTTTCCATGTTTATAGTGATAGCTGTGTAGATATTTCCAGGTTTATACAGATAGCGGTGTTGATATTTCCATGTTTATAAAGATCGCGGTGTAGATATTTCCATGTTTATACAGATCGCGGTGCAGATATTTATATCTTTATACAGATGGCATTGTAGATATTTCCTTATTCACACAGATGGCGGTGTAGATGTTTCCATGTTTATACAGATGGCAGAGTAGTTAGTTCCATGTTTATGGAGATGGCAGTGTAGATACTTTCATGTTTACAGAGATGGCGGTGTAGATATTTCCATGTTTATAGAGATAGCAGTGTAGATATTTACATGTTTATACAGATGTCTGTGTAGATATTTCCATGTGTATACAGATGGCATTGTAGATATTTCCATGTTTATACAGATGACTGTATAGGTATTTCCATGTTTTTACAGGTGGCAGTGCAGATATTTCCATGTTTATAGAGATAGCGGTGTAGATATTTCCATGTTTCTACAGATGGCGGTGTTGATATTTCCATCTATACACAGATGGCCGTGTAGATATTTCCATGTTTATACAGATGGTGGCGTAGATATTTCCATGGACATGCAGATGGCGGTGTAGATATTTCCATGTTTAAACAGATAGCGGTGTAGATATTTCCATGTTTACACAGATAGTGGTGTAGATATTTCCGTGTTTATACACATGGCAGAGTAGATACTTCCATCTTTATGGAGATGGCAGTGTAGATATTTTCATGTTTATAGAGATGGCGGTGTAGATATTTCCATATTTATAGAGATAGCGGTGTAGATATTTCCATCTTTCTACAGATGGCAGTGTAGATATTTCCATGTTTATACAGATGGCGGTGTAGATATTTCCATATTTATACAGATGTCTGTGTAGATATTTCCATCTGTATACAGATGGTATTGTAGGTATTTCCATGTTTATACAGATGGTGGTGAAGATATTTCCATGTTTATTCAGATGACTGTGTAGATATTTCCATGTTTTTACAGATGGCAGTGTGGATATTTCAATGTTTATAGAGATGGCGCTGTAGATATTTCCAAGTTTATACAGATAACGGTGGAGATATTTCCATGTTTATACAGAGAGGAGTCGAGATATTTCCATGTTTATACACATAGCGGTGTACATATTTCCATGATTATAGAGACAGCGGTGTAGGTATTTCCATGTTTATGCAGATAGCGGTGCAGATATTTCCATGTTTACACAGATGCCTATGCAGATATTTCCATATTTACACAGAGGGCTGTGTAGATATTTCTATGTTTATACAGAAGACAGTGTAGATATTTAAATGTTCCTACACATGACTGTGTAGGTATTTCCATGTTTATACAGATGTCTTTGTAGATATTTCCATGTTAATAGAGATAGCGGTGTAGACATTTCCATGTTTATACAGATAGCGGTGTAGATATTTCCATGTTTATACAGATAGTGGTGTAGATATTTCCATGTTTATGCAGACCGCGGTGTAGATATTTCCATGTTTATACAAATAGCGGTGCAGATATTTCCAAGTTTGTACAGATGGCGGTGTTGATATTTCCATTTAAACACAGATGACCGTGTAGATATTTCCATGTTTATACAGACGGCGGCGCAGATATTTCCATGTATATGTAGATGGCGGTGTAGATATTTCCATGTTTATACAGATTTCGGTGTAGTTATTTCCATGTTCATATAGATAGCGGTGCAGTTATTTCCATGTATATACACATGGCTGTGTAGATATTTCCATGTTTATACAGATGGCGGTGTAGATATGTCCATGTTTATACAGATAACTTTGTATTTCCATGTTTATACAGATGGCGGTGTAGATATTTCCATGTCTATAGAGATAGCAGTGGAGATAATTCCATGTTTATACAGATAGCGGTGTAGATATTTCCATGTTTATTCTGATCGTGGTGTAGTTATTTCCATGTTTATAGAGATGGCGGTGTAGATATTTACATGTTCATAGAGATAGCGGTGTTGATTTTTCCATGTTTATAGAGACAGCGGTGTGGATATTTCCTTGCTTATACAGTTAGGGGTGTAGAGATTTCCATGTTTATAGAGATAGCGGTGAAGATATTTCCATGTTTATACAGATCACGGTGTAGATATTTCCTTGCTTGTACTAATAGCGGTGTAGTTATTTCCATGTTTATACAGATAGCGGTGTAGATATTTCCATGTATATACAGATGGCTGTGTAGATATTTCCATGTTTATACAGATGGCTGTGTAGATATTTCCATGTTTATACAGATGACTTTGTAGGTATTTGCATGTTTATACAGATGGCGGTGTAGGTTTTCCATGTTTATAGTGATAGCTGTGTAGATATTTCCATGTTTATACAGATAGCGGTGTTGATATTTCCATGTTTATAAAGATCGCGGTGTAGATATTTCCATGTTTATACAGATCGCGGTGCAGATATTTATATCTTTATACAGATGGCATTGTAGATATTTCCTTATTCACACAGATGGCGGTGTAGATGTTTCCATGTTTATACAGATGGCAGAGTAGTTAGTTCCATGTTTATGGAGATGGCAGTGTAGATACTTTCATGTTTACAGAGATGGCGGTGTAGATATTTCCATGTTTATAGAGATAGCAGTGTAGATATTTACATGTTTATACAGATGTCTGTGTAGATATTTCCATGTGTATACAGATGGCATTGTAGATATTTCCATGTTTATACAGATGACTGTATAGGTATTTCCATGTTTTTACAGGTGGCAGTGCAGATATTTCCATGTTTATAGAGATAGCGGTGTAGATATTTCCATGTTTCTACAGATGGCAGTGTTGATATTTCCATCTATACACAGATGGCCGTGTAGATATTTCCATGTTTATACAGATGGCGGCGTAGATATTTCCATGGACATGCAGATGGCGGTGTAGATATTTCCATGTTTAAACAGATAGCGGTGTAGATATTTCCATGTTTACACAGATAGTGGTGTAGATATTTCCGTGTTTATACACATGGCAGAGTAGATACTTCCATCTTTATGGAGATGGCAGTGTAGATATTTTCATGTTTATAGAGATGGCGGTGTAGATATTTCCATATTTATAGAGATAGCGGTGTAGATATTTCCATCTTTCTACAGATGGCAGTGTAGATATTTCCATGTTTATACAGATGGCGGTGTAGATATTTCCATATTTATACAGATGTCTTTGTAGATATTTCCATCTGTATACAGATGGTATTGTAGGTATTTCCATGTTTATACAGATGGTGGTGAAGATATTTCCGTGTTTATTCAGATGACTGTGTAGATATTTCCATGTTTTTACAGATGGCAGTGTGGATATTTCAATGTTTATAGAGATGGCGCTGTAGATATTTCCAAGTTTATACAGATAACGGTGGAGATATTTCCATGTTTATACAGAGAGGAGTCGAGATATTTCCATGTTTATACACATAGCGGTGTACATATTTCCATGATTATAGGGACAGCGGTGTAGGTATTTCCATGTTTATGCAGATAGCGGTGCAGATATTTCCATGTTTACACAGATGCCTATGCAGATATTTCCATATTTACACAGAGGGCTGTGTAGATATTTCTATGTTTATACAGAAGACAGTGTAGATATTTAAATGTTCCTACACATGACTGTGTAGGTATTTCCATGTTTATACAGATGTCTTTGTAGAGATTTCCATGTTAATAGTGATAGCGGTGTAGACATTTCCATGTTTATACAGATAGCGGTGTAGATATTTCCATGTTTATACAGATAGTGGTGTAGATATTTCCATGTTTATACAGACCGCGGTGTAGATATTTCCATGTTTATACAAATAGCGGTGCAGATATTTCCATGTTTGTACAGATGGCGGTGTTGATATTTCCATTTATACACAGATGACCGTGTAGATATTTCCATGTTTATACAGACGGCGGCGCAGATATTTCCATGGATATGTAGATGGCGGTGTAGATATTTCCATGTTTATAGAGATGGCGGTGTAGATATTTACATGTTCATAGAGATAGCGGTGTTGATTTTTCCATGTTTATAGAGACTGCGGTGTGGATATTTCCTTGCTTATACAGATAGGGGTGTAGAGATTTCCATGTTTATAGAGATAGCGGTGAAGATATTTCCATGTTTATACAGATCACGGTGTAGATATTTCCTTGCTTGTACTAATAGCGGTGTAGTTATTTCCATGTTTATACAGATAGCGGTGTAGATATTTCCATGTATATACAGATGGCTGTGTAGATATTTCCATGTTTATACAGATGGCTGTGTAGATATTTCCATGTTTATACAGATGACTTTGTAGGTATTTGCATGTTTATACAGATGGCGGTGTAGGTTTTCCATGTTTATAGTGATAGCTGTGTAGATATTTCCATGTTTATACAGATAGCGGTGTTGATATTTCCATGTTTATAAAGATCGCGGTGTAGATATTTCCATGTTTATACAGATCGCGGTGCAGATATTTATATCTTTATACAGATGGCATTGTAGATATTTCCTTATTCACACAGATGGCGGTGTAGATGTTTCCATGTTTATACAGATGGCAGAGTAGTTAGTTCCATGTTTATGGAGATGGCAGTGTAGATACTTTCATGTTTACAGAGATGGCGGTGTAGATATTTCCATGTTTATAGAGATAGCAGTGTAGATATTTACATGTTTATACAGATGTCTGTGTAGATATTTCCATGTGTATACAGATGGCATTGTAGATATTTCCATGTTTATACAGATGACTGTATAGGTATTTCCATGTTTTTACAGGTGGCAGTGCAGATATTTCCATGTTTATAGAGATAGCGGTGTAGATATTTCCATGTTTCTACAGACGGCGGTGTTGATATTTCCATCTATACACAGATGGCCGTGTAGATATTTCCATGTTTATACAGATGGCGGCGTAGATATTTCCATGGACATGCAGATGGCGGTGTAGATATTTCCATGTTTAAACAGATAGCGGTGTAGATATTTCCATGTTTACACAGATAGTGGTGTAGATATTTCCGTGTTTATACACATGGCAGAGTAGATACTTCCATCTTTATGGAGATGGCAGTGTAGATATTTTCATGTTTATAGAGATGGCGGTGTAGATATTTCCATATTTATAGAGATAGCGGTGTAGATATTTCCATCTTTCTACAGATGGCAGTGTAGATATTTCCATGTTTATACAGATGGCGGTGTAGATATTTCCATATTTATACAGATGTCTGTGTAGATATTTCCATCTGTATACAGATGGTATTGTAGGTATTTCCATGTTTATACAGATGGTGGTGAAGATATTTCCATGTTTATTCAGATGACTGTGTAGATATTTCCATGTTTTTACAGATGGCAGTGTGGATATTTCAATGTTTATAGAGATGGCGCTGTAGATATTTCCAAGTTTATACAGATAACGGTGGAGATATTTCCATGTTTATACAGAGAGGAGTCGAGATATTTCCATGTTTATACACATAGCGGTGTACATATTTCCATGATTATAGAGACAGCGGTGTAGATATTTCCATGTTTATGCAGATAGCGGTGCAGATATTTCCATGTTTACACAGATGCCTATGCAGATATTTCCATATTTACACAGAGGGCTGTGTAGATATTTCTATGTTTATACAGAAGACAGTGTAGATATCTAAATGTTCCTACACATGACTGTGTAGGTATTTCCATGTTTATACAGATGTCTTTGTAGATATTTCCATGTTAATAGAGATAGCGGTGTAGACATTTCCATGTTTATGCAGATAGCGGTGTAGATATTTCCATGTTTATACAGATAGTGGTGTAGATATTTCCATGTTTATGCAGACCGCGGTGTAGATATTTCCATGTTTATACAAATAGCGGTGCAGATATTTCCATGTTTGTACAGATGGCGGTGTTGATATTTCCATTTATACACAGATGACCGTGTAGATATTTCCATGTTTGTACAGATGGCGGCGCAGATATTTCCATGGATATGTAGATGGCGGTGTAGATATTTCCATGTTTATACAGATTGCGGTGTAGTTATTTCCATGTTTATATAGATAGCGGTGTAGTTATTTCCATGTATATACACATGGCTGTGTAGATATTTCCATGTTTATACAGATGGCGGTGTAGATATGTCCATGTTTATACAGATAACTTTGTATTTCCATGTTTATACAGATGGCGGTGTAGATATTTCCATGTATATAGAGATAGCAGTGGAGATAATTCCATGTTTATACAGATAGCGGTGTAGATATTTCCATGTTTATTCTGATCGTGGTGTAGATATTTCCATGTTTATAGAGATGGCGGTGTAGATATTTACATGTTCATAGAGATAGCGGTGTTGATTTTTCCATGTTTATAGAGACAGCGGTTTGGATATTTCCTTGCTTATACAGATGGGGTGTAGATATTTCCATGTTTATAGAGATAGCGGTGAAGATATTTCCATGTTTATACAGATCACGGTGTAGATATTTCTTGCTTGTACTAATAGCGGTGTAGTTATTTCCATGTTTATACAGATAGCGGTGTAGATATTTCCATGTATATACAGATGGCTGTGTAGATATTTCCATGTTTATACAGATGGCTGTGTAGATATTTCCATGTTTATACAGATGACTTTGTAGGTATTTGCATGTTTATACAGATGGCGGTGTAGGTTTTCCATGTTTATAGTGATAGCTGTGTACATATTTCCATGTTTATACAGATAGCGGTGTTGATATTTCCATGTTTATAAAGATCGCGGTGTAGATATTTCCATGTTTATACAGATCACGGTGCAGATATTTATATCTTTATACAGATGGTATTGTAGATATTTCCTTATTCACACAGATGGCGGTGTAGATGTTTCCATGTTTATACAGATGGCAGAGTAGTTAGTTCCATGTTTATGGAGATGGCAGTGTAGATACTTTCATGTTTACAGAGATGGCGGTGTAGATATTTCCATGTTTATAGAGATAGCAGTGTAGATATTTACATGTTTATACAGATGTCTGTGTAGATATTTCCATGTGTATACAGATGGCATTGTAGATATTTCCATGTTTATACAGATGACTGTATAGGTATTTCCATGTTTTTACAGGTGGCAGTGCAGATATTTCCATGTTTATAGAGATAGCGGTGTAGATATTTCCATGTTTCTACAGATGGCGGTGTTGATATTTCCATCTATACACAGATGGCCGTGTAGATATTTCCATGTTTATACAGATAACTTTGTATTTCCATGTTTATACAGATGGCGGTGTAGATATTTCCATGTCTATAGAGATAGCAGTGGAGATAATTCCATGTTTATACAGATAGCGGTGTAGATATTTCCATGTTTATTCTGATCGTGGTGTAGATATTTCCATGTTTATAGAGATGGCGGTGTAGATATTTACATGTTCATAGAGATAGCGGTGTTGATTTTTCCATGTTTATAGAGACAGCGGTTTGGATATTTCCTTGCTTATACAGATAGGGGTGTAGATATTTCCATGTTTATAGAGATAGCGGTGAAGATATTTCCATGTTTATACAGATCACGGTGTAGATATTTCTTGCTTGTACTAATAGCGGTGTAGTTATTTCCATGTTTATACAGATAGCGGTGTAGATATTTCCATGTATATACAGATGGCTGTGTAGATATTTCCATGTTTATACAGATGGCTGTGTAGATATTTCCATGTTTATACAGATGACTTTGTAGGTATTTGCATGTTTATACAGATGGCGGTGTAGGTTTTCCATGTTTATAGTGATAGCTGTGTAGATATTTCCATGTTTATACAGATAGCGGTGTTGATATTTCCATGTTTATAAAGATCGCGGTGTAGATATTTCCATGTTTATACAGATCGCGGTGCAGATATTTATATCTTTATACAGATGGCATTGTAGATATTTCCTTATTCACACAGATGGCGGTGTAGATGTTTCCATGTTTATACAGATGGCAGAGTAGTTAGTTCCATGTTTATGGAGATGGCAGTGTAGATACTTTCATGTTTACAGAGATGGCGGTGTAGATATTTCCATGTTTATAGAGATAGCAGTGTAGATATTTACATGTTTATACAGATGTCTGTGTAGATATTTCCATGTGTATACAGATGGCATTGTAGATATTTCCATGTTTATACAGATGACTGTATAGGTATTTCCATGTTTTTACAGGTGGCAGTGCAGATATTTCCATGTTTATAGAGATAGCGGTGTAGATATTTCCATGTTTCTACAGACGGCGGTGTTGATATTTCCATCTATACACAGATGGCCGTGTAGATATTTCCATGTTTATACAGATGGCGGCGTAGATATTTCCATGGACATGCAGATGGCGGTGTAGATATTTCCATGTTTAAACAGATAGCGGTGTAGATATTTCCATGTTTACACAGATAGTGGTGTAGATATTTCCGTGTTTATACACATGGCAGAGTAGATACTTCCATCTTTATGGAGATGGCAGTGTAGATATTTTCATGTTTATAGAGATGGCGGTGTAGATATTTCCATATTTATAGAGATAGCGGTGTAGATATTTCCATCTTTCTACAGATGGCAGTGTAGATATTTCCATGTTTATACAGATGGCGGTGTAGATATTTCCATATTTATACAGATGTCTGTGTAGATATTTCCATCTGTATACAGATGGTATTGTAGGTATTTCCATGTATATACAGATGGTGGTGAAGATATTTCCATGTTTATTCAGATGACTGTGCAGATATTTCCATGTTTTTACAGATGGCAGTGTGGATATTTCAATGTTTATAGAGATGGCGCTGTAGATATTTCCAAGTTTATACAGATAACGGTGGAGATATTTCCATGTTTATACAGAGAGGAGTCGAGATATTTCCATGTTTATACACATAGCGGTGTACATATTTCCATGATTATAGAGACAGCGGTGTAGGTATTTCCATGTTTATGCAGATAGCGGTGCAGATATTTCCATGTTTACACAGATGCCTATGCAGATATTTCCATATTTACACAGAGGGCTGTGTAGATATTTCTATGTTTATACAGAAGAGAGTGTAGATATGTAAATGTTCCTACACATGACTGTGTAGGTATTTCCATGTTTATACAGATGTCTTTGTAGATATTTCCATGTTAATAGAGATAGCGGTGCAGACATTTCCATGTTTATACAGATAACGGTGTAGATATTTCCATGTTTATACAGATAGTGGTGTAGATATTTCCATGTTTATACAGACCGCGGTGTAGATATTTCCATGTTTATACAAATAGCGGTGCAGATATTTCCATGTTTGTACAGATGGCGGTGTTGATATTTCCATTTATACACAGATGACCGTGTAGATATTTCCATGTTTATACAGACGGCGGCACAGATATTTCCATGGATATGTAGATGGCGGTGTAGATATTTCCATGTTTATACAGATTGCGGTGTAGTTATTTCCATGTTTATATAGATAGCGGTGTAGTTATTTCCATGTATGTACACATGGCTGTGTAGATATTTCCATGTTTATACAGATGGCGGTGTAGATATTTCCATGTTTATACAGATAACTTTGTATTTCCATGTTTATACAGATGGCGGTGTAGATATTTCCATGTTTATTCTGATCGTGGTGTAGATATTTCCATGTTTATAGAGATGGCGGTGTAGATATTTACATGTTCATAGAGATAGCGGTGTTGATTTTTCCATGTTTATAGAGACAGCGGTGTGGATATTTCCTTGCTTATACAGATAGGGGTGTAGATATTTCCATGTTTATAGAGATAGCGGTGAAGATATTTCCATGTTTATACAGATCACGGTGTAGATATTTCCTTGCTTGTACTAATAGCGGTGTAGTTATTTCCATGTTTATACAGATAGCGGTGTAGATATTTCCATGTATATACAGATGGCTGTGTAGATATTTCCATGTTTATACAGATGGCTGTGTAGATATTTCCATGTTTATACAGATGACTTTGTAGGTATTTGCATGTTTATACAGATGGCGGTGTAGGTTTTCCATGTTTATAGTGATAGCTGTGTAGATATTTCCATGTTTATACAGATAGCGGTGTTGATATTTCCATGTTTATAAAGATCGCGGTGTAGATATTTCCATGTTTATACAGATCGCGGTGCAGATATTTATATCTTTATACAGATGGCATTGTAGATATTTCCTTATTCACACAGATGGCGGTGTAGATGTTTCCATGTTTATACAGATGGCAGAGTAGTTAGTTCCATGTTTATGGAGATGGCAGTGTAGATACTTTCATGTTTACAGAGATGGCGGTGTAGATATTTCCATGTTTATAGAGATAGCAGTGTAGATATTTACATGTTTATACAGATGTCTGTGTAGATATCTCCATGTGTATACAGATGGCATTGTAGATATTTCCATGTTTATACAGATGACTGTATAGGTATTTCCATGTTTTTACAGGTGGCAGTGCAGATATTTCCATGTTTATAGAGATAGCGGTGTAGATATTTCCATGTTTCTACAGATGGCGGTGTTGATATTTCCATCTATACACAGATGGCCGTGTAGATATTTCCATGTTTATACAGATGGCGGCGTAGATATTTCCATGGACATGCAGATGGCGGTGTAGATATTTCCATGTTTAAACAGATAGCGGTGTAGATATTTCCATGTTTACACAGATAGTGGTGTAGATATTTCCGTGTTTATACACAAGGCAGAGTAGATACTTCCATCTTTATGGAGATGGCAGTGTAGATATTTTCATGTTTATAGAGATGGCGGTGTAGATATTTCCATATTTATAGAGATAGCGGTGTAGATATTTCCATCTTTCTACAGATGGCAGTGTAGATATTTCCATGTTTATACAGATGGCGGTGTAGATATTTCCATATTTATACAGATGTCTGTGTAGATATTTCCATCTGTATACAGATGGTATTGTAGGTATTTCCATGTTTATACAGATGGTGGTGAAGATATTTCCATGTTTATTCAGATGACTGTGTAGATATTTCCATGTTTTTACAGATGGCAGTGTGGATATTTCAATGTTTATAGAGATGGCGCTGTAGATATTTCCAAGTTTATACAGATAACAGTGGAGATATTTCCATGTTTATACAGAGAGGAGTCGAGATATTTCCATGTTTATACACATAGCGGTGTACATATTTCCATGATTATAGAGACAGCGGTGTAGGTATTTCCATGTTTATGCAGATAGCGGTGCAGATATTTCCATGTTTACACAGATGCCTATGCAGATATTTCCATATTTACACAGAGGGCTGTGTAGATATTTCTATGTTAATACAGAAGACAGTGTAGATATTTAAATGTTCCTACACATGACTGTGTAGGTATTTCCATGTTTATACAGATGTCTTTGTAGATATTTCCATGTTAATAGAGATAGCGGTGTAGACATTTCCATGTTTATACAGATAGCGGTGTAGATATTTCCATGTTTATACAGATAGTGGTGTAGATATTTCCATGTTTATACAGACCGCGGTGTAGATATTTCCATGTTTATAAACATAGCGGTGCAGATATTTCCATGTTTGTACAGATGGCGGTGTTGATATTTCCATTTATACACAGATGACCGTGTAGATATTTCCATGTTTATACAGATGGCGGCGCAGATATTTCCATGGATATGTAGATGGCGGTGTAGATATTTCCATGTTTATACAGATTGCGGTGTAGTTATTTCCATGTTTATATAGATAGCGGTGTAGTTATTTCCATGTATATACACATGGCTGTGTAGATATTTCCATGTTTATACAGATGGCGGTGTAGATATTTCCATGTTGTTACAGATAACTTTGTATTTCCATGTTTATACAGATGGCGGTGTAGATATTTCCATGTCTATAGAGATAGCAGTGGAGATAATTCCATGTTTATACAGATAGCGGTGTAGATATTTCCATGTTTATTCTGATCGTGGTGTAGATATTTCCATGTTTATAGAGATGGCGGTGTAGATATTTACATGTTCATAGAGATAGCGGTGTTGATTTTTCCATGTTTATAGAGACAGCGGTGTGGATATTTCCTTGCTTATACAGATAGGGGTGTAGAGATTTCCATGTTTATAGAGATAGTGGTGAAGATATTTCCATGTTTATACAGATCACGGTGTAGATATTTCCTTGCTTGTACTAATAGCGGTGTAGTTATTTCCATGTTTATACAGATAGCGGTGTAGATATTTCCATGTATATACAGATGGCTGTGTAGATATTTCCATGTTTATACAGATGGCTGTGTAGATATTTCCATGTTTATACAGATGACTTTGTAGGTATTTGCATGTTTATACAGATGGCGGTGTAGGTTTTCCATGTTTATAGTGATAGCTGTGTAGATATTTCCATGTTTATACAGATAGCGGTGTTGATATTTCCATGTTTATAAAGATCGCGGTGTAGATATTTCCATGTTTATACAGATCGCGGTGCAGATATTTATATCTTTATACAGATGGCATTGTAGATATTTCCTTATTCACACAGATGGCGGTGTAGGTGTTTCCATGTTTATACAGATGGCAGAGTAGTTAGTTCCATGTTTATGGAGATGGCAGTGTAGATACTTTCATGTTTACAGAGATGGCGGTGTAGATATTTCCATGTTTATAGAGATAGCAGTGTAGATATTTACATGTTTATACAGATGTCTGTGTAGATATTTCCATGTGTATACAGATGGCATTGTAGATATTTCCATGTTTATACAGATGACTGTATAGGTATTTCCATGTTTTTACAGGTGGCAGTGCAGATATTTCCATGTTTATAGAGATAGCGGTGTAGATATTTCCATGTTTCTACAGATGGCGGTGTTGATATTTCCATCTATACACAGATGGCCGTGTAGATATTTCCATGTTTATACAGATAACTTTGTATTTCCATGTTTATACAGATGGCGGTGTAGATATTTCCATGTCTATAGAGATAGCAGTGGAGATAATTCCATGTTTATACAGATAGCGGTGTAGATATTTCCATGTTTATTCTGATCGTGGTGTAGATATTTCCATGTTTATAGAGATGGCGGTGTAGATATTTACATGTTCATAGAGATAGCGGTGTTGATTTTTCCATGTTTATAGAGACAGCGGTGTGGATATTTCCTTGCTTATACAGATAGGGGTGTAGATATTTCCATGTTTATAGAGATAGCGGTGAAGATATTTCCATGTTTATACAGATCACGGTGTAGATATTTCTTGCTTGTACTAATAGCGGTGTAGTTATTTCCATGTTTATACAGATAGCGGTGTAGATATTTCCATGTATATACAGATGGCTGTGTAGATATTTCCATGTTTATACAGATGGCTGTGTAGATATTTCCATGTTTATACAGATGACTTTGTAGGTATTTGCATGTTTATACAGATGGCGGTGTAGGTTTTCCATGTTTATAGTGATAGCTGTGTAGATATTTCCATGTTTATACAGATAGCGGTGTTGATATTTCCATGTTTATAAAGATCGCGGTGTAGATATTTCCATGTTTATACAGATCGCGGTGCAGATATTTATATCTTTATACAGATGGCATTGTAGATATTTCCTTATTCACACAGATGGCGGTGTAGATGTTTCCATGTTTATACAGATGGCAGAGTAGTTAGTTCCATGTTTATGGAGATGGCAGTGTAGATACTTTCATGTTTACAGAGATGGCGGTGTAGATATTTCCATGTTTATAGAGATAGCAGTGTAGATATTTACATGTTTATACAGATGTCTGTGTAGATATTTCCATGTGTATACAGATGGCATTGTAGATATTTCCATGTTTATACAGATGACTGTATAGGTATTTCCATGTTTTTACAGGTGGCAGTGCAGATATTTCCATGTTTATAGAGATAGCGGTGTAGATATTTCCATGTTTCTACAGACGGCGGTGTTGATATTTCCATCTATACACAGATGGCCGTGTAGATATTTCCATGTTTATACAGATGGCGGCGTAGATATTTCCATGGACATGCAGATGGCGGTGTAGATATTTCCATGTTTAAACAGATAGCGGTGTAGATATTTCCATGTTTACACAGATAGTGGTGTAGATATTTCCGTGTTTATACACATGGCAGAGTAGATACTTCCATCTTTATGGAGATGGCAGTGTAGATATTTTCATGTTTATAGAGATGGCGGTGTAGATATTTCCATATTTATAGAGATAGCGGTGTAGATATTTCCATCTTTCTACAGATGGCAGTGTAGATATTTCCATGTTTATACAGATGGCGGTGTAGATATTTCCATATTTATACAGATGTCTGTGTAGATATTTCCATCTGTATACAGATGGTATTGTAGGTATTTCCATGTTTATACAGATGGTGGTGAAGATATTTCCATGTTTATTCAGATGACTGTGTAGATATTTCCATGTTTTTACAGATGGCAGTGTGGATATTTCAATGTTTATAGAGATGGCGCTGTAGATATTTCCAAGTTTATACAGATAACGGTGGAGATATTTCCATGTTTATACAGAGAGGAGTCGAGATATTTCCATGTTTATACACATAGCGGTGTACATATTTCCATGATTATAGAGACAGCGGTGTAGATATTTCCATGTTTATGCAGATAGCGGTGCAGATATTTCCATGTTTACACAGATGCCTATGCAGATATTTCCATATTTACACAGAGGGCTGTGTAGATATTTCTATGTTTATACAGAAGACAGTGTAGATATCTAAATGTTCCTACACATGACTGTGTAGGTATTTCAATGTTTATACAGATGTCTTTGTAGATATTTCCATGTTAATAGAGATTGCGGTGTAGACATTTCCATGTTTATGCAGATAGCGGTGTAGATATTTCCATGTTTATACAGATAGTGGTGTAGATATTTCCATGTTTATGCAGACCGCGGTGTAGATATTTCCATGTTTATACAAATAGCGGTGCAGATATTTCCATGTTTGTACAGATGGCGGTGTTGATATTTCCATTTATACACAGATGACCGTGTAGATATTTCCATGTTTGTACAGATGGCGGCGCAGATATTTCCATGGATATGTAGATGGCGGTGTAGATATTTCCATGTTTATACAGATTGCGGTGTAGTTATTTCCATGTTTATATAGATAGCGGTGTAGTTATTTCCATGTATATACACATGGCTGTGTAGATATTTCCATGTTTATACAGATGGCGGTGTAGATATGTCCATGTTTATACAGATAACTTTGTATTTCCATGTTTATACAGATGGCGGTGTAGATATTTCCATGTCTATAGAGATAGCAGTGGAGATAATTCCATGTTTATACAGATAGCGGTGTAGATATTTCCATGTTTATTCTGATCGTGGTGTAGATATTTCCATGTTTATAGAGATGGCGGTGTAGATATTTACATGTTCATAGAGATAGCGGTGTTGATTTTTCCATGTTTATAGAGACAGCGGTTTGGATATTTCCTTGCTTATACAGATAGGGGTGTAGATATTTCCATGTTTATAGAGATAGCGGTGAAGATATTTCCATGTTTATACAGATCACGGTGTAGATATTTCTTGCTTGTACTTATAGCGGTGTAGTTATTTCCATGTTTATACAGATAGCGGTGTAGATATTTCCATGTATATACAGATGGCTGTGTAGATATTTCCATGTTTATACAGATAACTTTGTATTTCCATATTTATACAGATGGCGGTGTAGATATTTCCATGTCTATAGAGATAGCAGTGGAGATAATTCCATGTTTATACAGATAGCGGTGTAGATATTTCCATGTTTATTCTGATCGTGGTGTAGATATTTCCATGTTTATAGAGATGGCGGTGTAGATATTTACATGTTCATAGAGATAGCGGTGTTGATTTTTCCATGTTTATAGAGACAGCGGTGTGGATATTTCCTTGCTTATACAGATAGGGGTGTAGATATTTCCATGTTTATAGAGATAGCGGTGAAGATATTTCCATGTTTATACAGATCACGGTGTAGATATTTCTTGCTTGTACTAATAGCGGTGTAGTTATTTCCATGTTTATACAGATAGCGGTGTAGATATTTCCATGTATATACAGATGGCTGTGTAGATATTTCCATGTTTATACAGATGGCTGTGTAGATATTTCCATGTTTATACAGATGACTTTGTAGGTATTTGCATGTTTATACAGATGGCGGTGTAGGTTTTCCATGTTTATAGTGATAGCTGTGTAGATATTTCCATGTTTATACAGATAGCGGTGTTGATATTTCCATGTTTATAAAGATCGCGGTGTAGATATTTCCATGTTTATACAGATCGCGGTGCAGATATTTATATCTTTATACAGATGGCATTGTAGATATTTCCTTATTCACACAGATGGCGGTGTAGATGTTTCCATGTTTATACAGATGGCAGAGTAGTTAGTTCCATGTTTATGGAGATGGCAGTGTAGATACTTTCATGTTTACAGAGATGGCGGTGTAGATATTTCCATGTTTATAGAGATAGCAGTGTAGATATTTACATGTTTATACAGATGTCTGTGTAGATATTTCCATGTGTATACAGATGGCATTGTAGATATTTCCATGTTTATACAGATGACTGTATAGGTATTTCCATGTTTTTACAGGTGGCAGTGCAGATATTTCCATGTTTATAGAGATAGCGGTGTAGATATTTCCATGTTTCTACAGACGGCGGTGTTGATATTTCCATCTATACACAGATGGCCGTGTAGATATTTCCATGTTTATACAGATGGCGGCGTAGATATTTCCATGGACATGCAGATGGCGGTGTAGATATTTCCATGTTTAAACAGATAGCGGTGTAGATATTTCCATGTTTACACAGATAGTGGTGTAGATATTTCCGTGTTTATACACATGGCAGAGTAGATACTTCCATCTTTATGGAGATGGCAGTGTAGATATTTTCATGTTTATAGAGATGGCGGTGTAGATATTTCCATATTTATAGAGATAGCGGTGTAGATATTTCCATCTTTCTACAGATGGCAGTGTAGATATTTCCATGTTTATACAGATGGCGGTGTAGATATTTCCATATTTATACAGATGTCTGTGTAGATATTTCCATCTGTATACAGATGGTATTGTAGGTATTTCCATGTTTATACAGATGGTGGTGAAGATATTTCCATGTTTATTCAGATGACTGTGTAGATATTTCCATGTTTTTACAGATGGCAGTGTGGATATTTCAATGTTTATAGAGATGGCGCTGTAGATATTTCCAAGTTTATACAGATAACGGTGGAGATATTTCCATGTTTATACAGAGAGGAGTCGAGATATTTCCATGTTTATACACATAGCGGTGTACATATTTCCATGATTATAGAGACAGCGGTGTAGATATTTCCATGTTTATGCAGATAGCGGTGCAGATATTTCCATGTTTACACAGATGCCTATGCAGATATTTCCATATTTACACAGAGGGCTGTGTAGATATTTCTATGTTTATACAGAAGACAGTGTAGATATCTAAATGTTCCTACACATGACTGTGTAGGTATTTCCATGTTTATACAGATGTCTTTGTAGATATTTCCATGTTAATAGAGATAGCGGTGTAGACATTTCCATGTTTATGCAGATAGCGGTGTAGATATTTCCATGTTTATACAGATAGTGGTGTAGATATTTCCATGTTTATGCAGACCGCGGTGTAGATATTTCCATGTTTATACAAATAGCGGTGCAGATATTTCCATGTTTGTACAGATGGCGGTGTTGATATTTCCATTTATACACAGATGACCGTGTAGATATTTCCATGTTTGTACAGATGGCGGCGCAGATATTTCCATGGATATGTAGATGGCGGTGTAGATATTTCCATGTTTATACAGATTGCGGTGTAGTTATTTCCATGTTTATATAGATAGCGGTGTAGTTATTTCCATGTATATACACATGGCTGTGTAGATATTTCCATGTTTATACAGATGGCGGTGTAGATATGTCCATGTTTATACAGATAACTTTGTATTTCCATGTTTATACAGATGGCGGTGTAGATATTTCCATGTATATAGAGATAGCAGTGGAGATAATTCCATGTTTATACAGATAGCGGTGTAGATATTTCCATGTTTATTCTGATCGTGGTGTAGATATTTCCATGTTTATAGAGATGGCGGTGTAGATATTTACATGTTCATAGAGATAGCGGTGTTGATTTTTCCATGTTTATAGAGACAGCGGTTTGGATATTTCCTTGCTTATACAGATGGGGTGTAGATATTTCCATGTTTATAGAGATAGCGGTGAAGATATTTCCATGTTTATACAGATCACGGTGTAGATATTTCTTGCTTGTACTAATAGCGGTGTAGTTATTTCCATGTTTATACAGATAGCGGTGTAGATATTTCCATGTATATACAGATGGCTGTGTAGATATTTCCATGTTTATACAGATGGCTGTGTAGATATTTCCATGTTTATACAGATGACTTTGTAGGTATTTGCATGTTTATACAGATGGCGGTGTAGGTTTTCCATGTTTATATTGATAGCTGTGTACATATTTCCATGTTTATACAGATAGCGGTGTTGATATTTCCATGTTTATAAAGATCGCGGTGTAGATATTTCCATGTTTATACAGATCACGGTGCAGATATTTATATCTTTATACAGATGGTATTGTAGATATTTCCTTATTCACACAGATGGCGGTGTAGATGTTTCCATGTTTATACAGATGGCAGAGTAGTTAGTTCCATGTTTATGGAGATGGCAGTGTAGATACTTTCATGTTTACAGAGATGGCGGTGTAGATATTTCCATGTTTATAGAGATAGCAGTGTAGATATTTACATGTTTATACAGATGTCTGTGTAGATATTTCCATGTGTATACAGATGGCATTGTAGATATTTCCATGTTTATACAGATGACTGTATAGGTATTTCCATGTTTTTACAGGTGGCAGTGCAGATATTTCCATGTTTATAGAGATAGCGGTGTAGATATTTCCATGTTTCTACAGATGGCGGTGTTGATATTTCCATCTATACACAGATGGCCGTGTAGATATTTCCATGTTTATACAGATAACTTTGTATTTCCATGTTTATACAGATGGCGGTGTAGATATTTCCATGTCTATAGAGATAGCAGTGGAGATAATTCCATGTTTATACAGATAGCGGTGTAGATATTTCCATGTTTATTCTGATCGTGGTGTAGATATTTCCATGTTTATAGAGATGGCGGTGTAGATATTTACATGTTCATAGAGATAGCGGTGTTGATTTTTCCATGTTTATAGAGACAGCGGTTTGGATATTTCCTTGCTTATACAGATAGGGGTGTAGATATTTCCATGTTTATAGAGATAGCGGTGAAGATATTTCCATGTTTATACAGATCACGGTGTAGATATTTCTTGCTTGTACTAATAGCGGTGTAGTTATTTCCATGTTTATACAGATAGCGGTGTAGATATTTCCATGTATATACAGATGGCTGTGTAGATATTTCCATGTTTATACAGATGGCTGTGTAGATATTTCCATGTTTATACAGATGACTTTGTAGGTATTTGCATGTTTATACAGATGGCGGTGTAGGTTTTCCATGTTTATAGTGATAGCTGTGTAGATATTTCCATGTTTATACAGATAGCGGTGTTGATATTTCCATGTTTATAAAGATCGCGGTGTAGATATTTCCATGTTTATACAGATCGCGGTGCAGATATTTATATCTTTATACAGATGGCATTGTAGATATTTCCTTATTCACACAGATGGCGGTGTAGATGTTTCCATGTTTATACAGATGGCAGAGTAGTTAGTTCCATGTTTATGGAGATGGCAGTGTAGATACTTTCATGTTTACAGAGATGGCGGTGTAGATATTTCCATGTTTATAGAGATAGCAGTGTAGATATTTACATGTTTATACAGATGTCTGTGTAGATATTTCCATGTGTATACAGATGGCATTGTAGATATTTCCATGTTTATACAGATGACTGTATAGGTATTTCCATGTTTTTACAGGTGGCAGTGCAGATATTTCCATGTTTATAGAGATAGCGGTGTAGATATTTCCATGTTTCTACAGACGGCGGTGTTGATATTTCCATCTATACACAGATGGCCGTGTAGATATTTCCATGTTTATACAGATGGCGGCGTAGATATTTCCATGGACATGCAGATGGCGGTGTAGATATTTCCATGTTTAAACAGATAGCGGTGTAGATATTTCCATGTTTACACAGATAGTGGTGTAGATATTTCCGTGTTTATACACATGGCAGAGTAGATACTTCCATCTTTATGGAGATGGCAGTGTAGATATTTTCATGTTTATAGAGATGGCGGTGTAGATATTTCCATATTTATAGAGATAGCGGTGTAGATATTTCCATCTTTCTACAGATGGCAGTGTAGATATTTCCATGTTTATACAGATGGCGGTGTAGATATTTCCATATTTATACAGATGTCTGTGTAGATATTTCCATCTGTATACAGATGGTATTGTAGGTATTTCCATGTATATACAGATGGTGGTGAAGATATTTCCATGTTTATTCAGATGACTGTGCAGATATTTCCATGTTTTTACAGATGGCAGTGTGGATATTTCAATGTTTATAGAGATGGCGCTGTAGATATTTCCAAGTTTATACAGATAACGGTGGAGATATTTCCATGTTTATACAGAGAGGAGTCGAGATATTTCCATGTTTATACACATAGCGGTGTACATATTTCCATGATTATAGAGACAGCGGTGTAGGTATTTCCATGTTTATGCAGATAGCGGTGCAGATATTTCCATGTTTACACAGATGCCTATGCAGATATTTCCATATTTACACAGAGGGCTGTGTAGATATTTCTATGTTTATACAGAAGAGAGTGTAGATATGTAAATGTTCCTACACATGACTGTGTAGGTATTTCCATGTTTATACAGATGTCTTTGTAGATATTTCCATGTTAATAGAGATTGCGGTGTAGACATTTCCATGTTTATGCAGATAGCGGTGTAGATATTTCCATGTTTATACAGATAGTGGTGTAGATATTTCCATGTTTATGCAGACCGCGGTGTAGATATTTCCATGTTTATACAAATAGCGGTGCAGATATTTCCATGTTTGTACAGATGGCGGTGTTGATATTTCCATTTATACACAGATGACCGTGTAGATATTTCCATGTTTGTACAGATGGCGGCGCAGATATTTCCATGGATATGTAGATGGCGGTGTAGATATTTCCATGTTTATACAGATTGCGGTGTAGTTATTTCCATGTTTATATAGATAGCGGTGTAGTTATTTCCATGTATATACACATGGCTGTGTAGATATTTCCATGTTTATACAGATGGCGGTGTAGATATGTCCATGTTTATACAGATAACTTTGTATTTCCATGTTTATACAGATGGCGGTGTAGATATTTCCATGTCTATAGAGATAGCAGTGGAGATAATTCCATGTTTATACAGATAGCGGTGTAGATATTTCCATGTTTATTCTGATCGTGGTGTAGATATTTCCATGTTTATAGAGATGGCGGTGTAGATATTTACATGTTCATAGAGATAGCGGTGTTGATTTTTCCATGTTTATAGAGACAGCGGTTTGGATATTTCCTTGCTTATACAGATAGGGGTGTAGATATTTCCATGTTTATAGAGATAGCGGTGAAGATATTTCCATGTTTATACAGATCACGGTGTAGATATTTCTTGCTTGTACTTATAGCGGTGTAGTTATTTCCATGTTTATACAGATAGCGGTGTAGATATTTCCATGTATATACAGATGGCTGTGTAGATATTTCCATGTTTATACAGATAACTTTGTATTTCCATATTTATACAGATGGCGGTGTAGATATTTCCATGTCTATAGAGATAGCAGTGGAGATAATTCCATGTTTATACAGATAGCGGTGTAGATATTTCCATGTTTATTCTGATCGTGGTGTAGATATTTCCATGTTTATAGAGATGGCGGTGTAGATATTTACATGTTCATAGAGATAGCGGTGTTGATTTTTCCATGTTTATAGAGACAGCGGTGTGGATATTTCCTTGCTTATACAGATAGGGGTGTAGATATTTCCATGTTTATAGAGATAGCGGTGAAGATATTTCCATGTTTATACAGATCACGGTGTAGATATTTCTTGCTTGTACTAATAGCGGTGTAGTTATTTCCATGTTTATACAGATAGCGGTGTAGATATTTCCATGTATATACAGATGGCTGTGTAGATATTTCCATGTTTATACAGATGGCTGTGTAGATATTTCCATGTTTATACAGATGACTTTGTAGGTATTTGCATGTTTATACAGATGGCGGTGTAGGTTTTCCATGTTTATAGTGATAGCTGTGTAGATATTTCCATGTTTATACAGATAGCGGTGTTGATATTTCCATGTTTATAAAGATCGCGGTGTAGATATTTCCATGTTTATACAGATCGCGGTGCAGATATTTATATCTTTATACAGATGGCATTGTAGATATTTCCTTATTCACACAGATGGCGGTGTAGATGTTTCCATGTTTATACAGATGGCAGAGTAGTTAGTTCCATGTTTATGGAGATGGCAGTGTAGATACTTTCATGTTTACAGAGATGGCGGTGTAGATATTTCCATGTTTATAGAGATAGCAGTGTAGATATTTACATGTTTATACAGATGTCTGTGTAGATATTTCCATGTGTATACAGATGGCATTGTAGATATTTCCATGTTTATACAGATGACTGTATAGGTATTTCCATGTTTTTACAGGTGGCAGTGCAGATATTTCCATGTTTATAGAGATAGCGGTGTAGATATTTCCATGTTTCTACAGACGGCGGTGTTGATATTTCCATCTATACACAGATGGCCGTGTAGATATTTCCATGTTTATACAGATGGCGGCGTAGATATTTCCATGGACATGCAGATGGCGGTGTAGATATTTCCATGTTTAAACAGATAGCGGTGTAGATATTTCCATGTTTACACAGATAGTGGTGTAGATATTTCCGTGTTTATACACATGGCAGAGTAGATACTTCCATCTTTATGGAGATGGCAGTGTAGATATTTTCATGTTTATAGAGATGGCGGTGTAGATATTTCCATATTTATAGAGATAGCGGTGTAGATATTTCCATCTTTCTACAGATGGCAGTGTAGATATTTCCATGTTTATACAGATGGCGGTGTAGATATTTCCATATTTATACAGATGTCTGTGTAGATATTTCCATCTGTATACAGATGGTATTGTAGGTATTTCCATGTTTATACAGATGGTGGTGAAGATATTTCCATGTTTATTCAGATGACTGTGTAGTTATTTCCATGTTTTTACAGATGGCAGTGTGGATATTTCAATGTTTATAGAGATGGCGCTGTAGATATTTCCAAGTTTATACAGATAACGGTGGAGATATTTCCATGTTTATACAGAGAGGAGTCGAGATATTTCCATGTTTATACACATAGCGGTGTACATATTTCCATGATTATAGAGACAGCGGTGTAGATATTTCCATGTTTATGCAGATAGCGGTGCAGATATTTCCATGTTTACACAGATGCCTATGCAGATATTTCCATATTTACACAGAGGGCTGTGTAGATATTTCTATGTTTATACAGAAGACAGTGTAGATATCTAAATGTTCCTACACATGACTGTGTAGGTATTTCCATGTTTATACAGATGTCTTTGTAGATATTTCCATGTTAATAGAGATAGCGGTGTAGACATTTCCATGTTTATGCAGATAGCGGTGTAGATATTTCCATGTTTATACAGATAGTGGTGTAGATATTTCCATGTTTATGCAGACCGCGGTGTAGATATTTCCATGTTTATACAAATAGCGGTGCAGATATTTCCATGTTTGTACAGATGGCGGTGTTGATATTTCCATTTATACACAGATGACCGTGTAGATATTTCCATGTTTGTACAGATGGCGGCGCAGATATTTCCATGGATATGTAGATGGCGGTGTAGATATTTCCATGTTTATACAGATTGCGGTGTAGTTATTTCCATGTTTATATAGATAGCGGTGTAGTTATTTCCATGTATATACACATGGCTGTGTAGATATTTCCATGTTTATACAGATGGCGGTGTAGATATGTCCATGTTTATACAGATAACTTTGTATTTCCATGTTTATACAGATGGCGGTGTAGATATTTCCATGTATATAGAGATAGCAGTGGAGATAATTCCATGTTTATACAGATAGCGGTGTAGATATTTCCATGTTTATTCTGATCGTGGTGTAGATATTTCCATGTTTATAGAGATGGCGGTGTAGATATTTACATGTTCATAGAGATAGCGGTGTTGATTTTTCCATGTTTATAGAGACAGCGGTTTGGATATTTCCTTGCTTATACAGATGGGGTGTAGATATTTCCATGTTTATAGAGATAGCGGTGAAGATATTTCCATGTTTATACAGATCACGGTGTAGATATTTCTTGCTTGTACTAATAGCGGTGTAGTTATTTCCATGTTTATACAGATAGCGGTGTAGATATTTCCATGTATATACAGATGGCTGTGTAGATATTTCCATGTTTATACAGATGGCTGTGTAGATATTTCCATGTTTATACAGATGACTTTGTAGGTATTTGCATGTTTATACAGATGGCGGTGTAGGTTTTCCATGTTTATATTGATAGCTGTGTACATATTTCCATGTTTATACAGATAGCGGTGTTGATATTTCCATGTTTATAAAGATCGCGGTGTAGATATTTCCATGTTTATACAGATCACGGTGCAGATATTTATATCTTTATACAGATGGTATTGTAGATATTTCCTTATTCACACAGATGGCGGTGTAGATGTTTCCATGTTTATACAGATGGCAGAGTAGTTAGTTCCATGTTTATGGAGATGGCAGTGTAGATACTTTCATGTTTACAGAGATGGCGGTGTAGATATTTCCATGTTTATAGAGATAGCAGTGTAGATATTTACATGTTTATACAGATGTCTGTGTAGATATTTCCATGTGTATACAGATGGCATTGTAGATATTTCCATGTTTATACAGATGACTGTATAGGTATTTCCATGTTTTTACAGGTGGCAGTGCAGATATTTCCATGTTTATAGAGATAGCGGTGTAGATATTTCCATGTTTCTACAGATGGCGGTGTTGATATTTCCATCTATACACAGATGGCCGTGTAGATATTTCCATGTTTATACAGATAACTTTGTATTTCCATGTTTATACAGATGGCGGTGTAGATATTTCCATGTCTATAGAGATAGCAGTGGAGATAATTCCATGTTTATACAGATAGCGGTGTAGATATTTCCATGTTTATTCTGATCGTGGTGTAGATATTTCCATGTTTATAGAGATGGCGGTGTAGATATTTACATGTTCATAGAGATAGCGGTGTTGATTTTTCCATGTTTATAGAGACAGCGGTTTGGATATTTCCTTGCTTATACAGATAGGGGTGTAGATATTTCCATGTTTATAGAGATAGCGGTGAAGATATTTCCATGTTTATACAGATCACGGTGTAGATATTTCTTGCTTGTACTAATAGCGGTGTAGTTATTTCCATGTTTATACAGATAGCGGTGTAGATATTTCCATGTATATACAGATGGCTGTGTAGATATTTCCATGTTTATACAGATGGCTGTGTAGATATTTCCATGTTTATACAGATGACTTTGTAGGTATTTGCATGTTTATACAGATGGCGGTGTAGGTTTTCCATGTTTATAGTGATAGCTGTGTAGATATTTCCATGTTTATACAGATAGCGGTGTTGATATTTCCATGTTTATAAAGATCGCGGTGTAGATATTTCCATGTTTATACAGATCGCGGTGCAGATATTTATATCTTTATACAGATGGCATTGTAGATATTTCCTTATTCACACAGATGGCGGTGTAGATGTTTCCATGTTTATACAGATGGCAGAGTAGTTAGTTCCATGTTTATGGAGATGGCAGTGTAGATACTTTCATGTTTACAGAGATGGCGGTGTAGATATTTCCATGTTTATAGAGATAGCAGTGTAGATATTTACATGTTTATACAGATGTCTGTGTAGATATTTCCATGTGTATACAGATGGCATTGTAGATATTTCCATGTTTATACAGATGACTGTATAGGTATTTCCATGTTTTTACAGGTGGCAGTGCAGATATTTCCATGTTTATAGAGATAGCGGTGTAGATATTTCCATGTTTCTACAGACGGCGGTGTTGATATTTCCATCTATACACAGATGGCCGTGTAGATATTTCCATGTTTATACAGATGGCGGCGTAGATATTTCCATGGACATGCAGATGGCGGTGTAGATATTTCCATGTTTAAACAGATAGCGGTGTAGATATTTCCATGTTTACACAGATAGTGGTGTAGATATTTCCGTGTTTATACACATGGCAGAGTAGATACTTCCATCTTTATGGAGATGGCAGTGTAGATATTTTCATGTTTATAGAGATGGCGGTGTAGATATTTCCATATTTATAGAGATAGCGGTGTAGATATTTCCATCTTTCTACAGATGGCAGTGTAGATATTTCCATGTTTATACAGATGGCGGTGTAGATATTTCCATATTTATACAGATGTCTGTGTAGATATTTCCATCTGTATACAGATGGTATTGTAGGTATTTCCATGTATATACAGATGGTGGTGAAGATATTTCCATGTTTATTCAGATGACTGTGCAGATATTTCCATGTTTTTACAGATGGCAGTGTGGATATTTCAATGTTTATAGAGATGGCGCTGTAGATATTTCCAAGTTTATACAGATAACGGTGGAGATATTTCCATGTTTATACAGAGAGGAGTCGAGATATTTCCATGTTTATACACATAGCGGTGTACATATTTCCATGATTATAGAGACAGCGGTGTAGGTATTTCCATGTTTATGCAGATAGCGGTGCAGATATTTCCATGTTTACACAGATGCCTATGCAGATATTTCCATATTTACACAGAGGGCTGTGTAGATATTTCTATGTTTATACAGAAGAGAGTGTAGATATGTAAATGTTCCTACACATGACTGTGTAGGTATTTCCATGTTTATACAGATGTCTTTGTAGATATTTCCATGTTAATAGAGATAGCGGTGCAGACATTTCCATGTTTATACAGATAACGGTGTAGATATTTCCATGTTTATACAGATAGTGGTGTAGATATTTCCATGTTTATACAGACCGCGGTGTAGATATTTCCATGTTTATACAAATAGCGGTGCAGATATTTCCATGTTTGTACAGATGGCGGTGTTGATATTTCCATTTATACACAGATGACCGTGTAGATATTTCCATGTTTATACAGACGGCGGCACAGATATTTCCATGGATATGTAGATGGCGGTGTAGATATTTCCATGTTTATACAGATTGCGGTGTAGTTATTTCCATGTTTATATAGATAGCGGTGTAGTTATTTCCATGTATGTACACATGGCTGTGTAGATATTTCCATGTTTATACAGATGGCGGTGTAGATATTTCCATGTTTATACAGATAACTTTGTATTTCCATGTTTATACAGATGGCGGTGTAGATATTTCCATGTTTATTCTGATCGTGGTGTAGATATTTCCATGTTTATAGAGATGGCGGTGTAGATATTTACATGTTCATAGAGATAGCGGTGTTGATTTTTCCATGTTTATAGAGACAGCGGTGTGGATATTTCCTTGCTTATACAGATAGGGGTGTAGATATTTCCATGTTTATAGAGATAGCGGTGAAGATATTTCCATGTTTATACAGATCACGGTGTAGATATTTCCTTGCTTGTACTAATAGCGGTGTAGTTATTTCCATGTTTATACAGATAGCGGTGTAGATATTTCCATGTATATACAGATGGCTGTGTAGATATTTCCATGTTTATACAGATGGCTGTGTAGATATTTCCATGTTTATACAGATGACTTTGTAGGTATTTGCATGTTTATACAGATGGCGGTGTAGGTTTTCCATGTTTATAGTGATAGCTGTGTAGATATTTCCATGTTTATACAGATAGCGGTGTTGATATTTCCATGTTTATAAAGATCGCGGTGTAGATATTTCCATGTTTATACAGATCGCGGTGCAGATATTTATATCTTTATACAGATGGCATTGTAGATATTTCCTTATTCACACAGATGGCGGTGTAGATGTTTCCATGTTTATACAGATGGCAGAGTAGTTAGTTCCATGTTTATGGAGATGGCAGTGTAGATACTTTCATGTTTACAGAGATGGCGGTGTAGATATTTCCATGTTTATAGAGATAGCAGTGTAGATATTTACATGTTTATACAGATGTCTGTGTAGATATCTCCATGTGTATACAGATGGCATTGTAGATATTTCCATGTTTATACAGATGACTGTATAGGTATTTCCATGTTTTTACAGGTGGCAGTGCAGATATTTCCATGTTTATAGAGATAGCGGTGTAGATATTTCCATGTTTCTACAGATGGCGGTGTTGATATTTCCATCTATACACAGATGGCCGTGTAGATATTTCCATGTTTATACAGATGGCGGCGTAGATATTTCCATGGACATGCAGATGGCGGTGTAGATATTTCCATGTTTAAACAGATAGCGGTGTAGATATTTCCATGTTTACACAGATAGTGGTGTAGATATTTCCGTGTTTATACACAAGGCAGAGTAGATACTTCCATCTTTATGGAGATGGCAGTGTAGATATTTTCATGATTATAGAGATGGCGGTGTAGATATTTCCATATTTATAGAGATAGCGGTGTAGATATTTCCATCTTTCTACAGATGGCAGTGTAGATATTTCCATGTTTATACAGATGGCGGTGTAGATATTTCCATATTTATACAGATGTCTGTGTAGATATTTCCATCTGTATACAGATGGTATTGTAGGTATTTCCATGTTTATACAGATGGTGGTGAAGATATTTCCATGTTTATTCAGATGACTGTGTAGATATTTCCATGTTTTTACAGATGGCAGTGTGGATATTTCAATGTTTATAGAGATGGCGCTGTAGATATTTCCAAGTTTATACAGATAACAGTGGAGATATTTCCATGTTTATACAGAGAGGAGTCGAGATATTTCCATGTTTATACACATAGCGGTGTACATATTTCCATGATTATAGAGACAGCGGTGTAGGTATTTCCATGTTTATGCAGATAGCGGTGCAGATATTTCCATGTTTACACAGATGCCTATGCAGATATTTCCATATTTACACAGAGGGCTGTGTAGATATTTCTATGTTAATACAGAAGACAGTGTAGATATTTAAATGTTCCTACACATGACTGTGTAGGTATTTCCATGTTTATACAGATGTCTTTGTAGATATTTCCATGTTAATAGAGATAGCGGTGTAGACATTTCCATGTTTATACAGATAGCGGTGTAGATATTTCCATGTTTATACAGATAGTGGTGTAGATATTTCCATGTTTATACAGACCGCGGTGTAGATATTTCCATGTTTATACACATAGCGGTGCAGATATTTCCATGTTTGTACAGATGGCGGTGTTGATATTTCCATTTATACACAGATGACCGTGTAGATATTTCCATGTTTATACAGATGGCGGCGCAGATATTTCCATGGATATGTAGATGGCGGTGTAGATATTTCCATGTTTATACAGATTGCGGTGTAGTTATTTCCATGTTTATATAGATAGCGGTGTAGTTATTTCCATGTATATACACATGGCTGTGTAGATATTTCCATGTTTATACAGATGGCGGTGTAGATATTTCCATGTTGTTACAGATAACTTTGTATTTCCATGTTTATACAGATGGCGGTGTAGATATTTCCATGTCTATAGAGATAGCAGTGGAGATAATTCCATGTTTATACAGATAGCGGTGTAGATATTTCCATGTTTATTCTGATCGTGGTGTAGATATTTCCATGTTTATAGAGATGGCGGTGTAGATATTTACATGTTCATAGAGATAGCGGTGTTGATTTTTCCATGTTTATAGAGACAGCGGTGTGGATATTTCCTTGCTTATACAGATAGGGGTGTAGAGATTTCCATGTTTATAGAGATAGTGGTGAAGATATTTCCATGTTTATACAGATCACGGTGTAGATATTTCCTTGCTTGTACTAATAGCGGTGTAGTTATTTCCATGTTTATACAGATAGCGGTGTAGATATTTCCATGTATATACAGATGGCTGTGTAGATATTTCCATGTTTATACAGATGGCTGTGTAGATATTTCCATGTTTATACAGATGACTTTGTAGGTATTTGCATGTTTATACAGATGGCGGTGTAGGTTTTCCATGTTTATAGTGATAGCTGTGTAGATATTTCCATGTTTATACAGATAGCGGTGTTGATATTTCCATGTTTATAAAGATCGCGGTGTAGATATTTCCATGTTTATACAGATCGCGGTGCAGATATTTATATCTTTATACAGATGGCATTGTAGATATTTCCTTATTCACACAGATGGCGGTGTAGGTGTTTCCATGTTTATACAGATGGCAGAGTAGTTAGTTCCATGTTTATGGAGATGGCAGTGTAGATACTTTCATGTTTACAGAGATGGCGGTGTAGATATTTCCATGTTTATAGAGATAGCAGTGTAGATATTTACATGTTTATACAGATGTCTGTGTAGATATTTCCATGTGTATACAGATGGCATTGTAGATATTTCCATGTTTATACAGATGACTGTGTAGGTATTTCCATGTTTTTACAGGTGGCAGTGCAGATATTTCCATGTTTATAGAGATAGCGGTGTAGATATTTCCATGTTTCTACAGATGGCGGTGTTGATATTTCCATCTATACACAGATGGCCGTGTAGATATTTCCATGTTTATACAGATGGCGGCGTAGATATTTCCATGGACATGCAGATGGCGGTGTAGATATTTCCATGTTTAAACAGATAGCGGTGTAGATATTTCCATGTTTACACAGATAGTGGTGTAGATATTTCCGTGTTTATACACAAGGCAGAATAGATACTTCCATCTTTATGGAGATGGCAGTGTAGATATTTTCATGTTTATAGAGATGGCGGTGTAGATATTTCCATATTTATAGAGATAGCGGTGTAGATATTTCCATCTTTCTACAGATGGCAGTGTAGATATTTCCATGTTTATACAGATGGCGGTGTAGATATTTCCATATTTATACAGATGTCTGTGTAGATATTTCCATCTGTATACAGATGGTATTGTAGGTATTTCCATGTTTATACAGATGGTGGTGAAGATATTTCCATGTTTATTCAGATGACTGTGTAGATATTTCCATGTTTTTACAGATGGCAGTGTGGATATTTCAATGTTTATAGAGATGGCGCTGTAGATATTTCCAAGTTTATACAGATAACGGTGGAGATATTTCCATGTTTATACAGAGAGGAGTCGAGATATTTCCATGTTTATACACATAGCGGTGTACATATTTCCATGATTATAGAGACAGCGGTGTAGATATTTCCATGTTTATGCAGATAGCGGTGCAGATATTTCCATGTTTACACAGATGCCTATGCAGATATTTCCATATTTACACAGAGGGCTGTGTAGATATTTCTATGTTTATACAGAAGACAGTGTAGATATCTAAATGTTCCTACACATGACTGTGTAGGTATTTCCATGTTTATACAGATGTCTTTGTAGATATTTCCATGTTAATAGAGATAGCGGTGTAGACATTTCCATGTTTATGCAGATAGCGGTGTAGATATTTCCATGTTTATACAGATAGTGGTGTAGATATTTCCATGTTTATGCAGACCGCGGTGTAGATATTTCCATGTTTATACAAATAGCGGTGCAGATATTTCCATGTTTGTACAGATGGCGGTGTTGATATTTCCATTTATACACAGATGACCGTGTAGATATTTCCATGTTTGTACAGATGGCAGCGCAGATATTTCCATGGATATGTAGATGGCGGTGTAGATATTTCCATGTTTATACAGATTGCGGTGTAGTTATTTCCATGTTTATATAGATAGCGGTGTAGTTATTTCCATGTATATACACATGGCTGTGTAGATATTTCCATGTTTATACAGATGGCGGTGTAGATATGTCCATGTTTATACAGATAACTTTGTATTTCCATGTTTATACAGATGGCGGTGTAGATATTTCCATGTCTATAGAGATAGCAGTGGAGATAATTCCATGTTTATACAGATAGCGGTGTAGATATTTCCATGTTTATTCTGATCGTGGTGTAGATATTTCCATGTTTATAGAGATGGCGGTGTAGATATTTACATGTTCATAGAGATAGCGGTGTTGATTTTTCCATGTTTATAGAGACAGCGGTTTGGATATTTCCTTGCTTATACAGATAGGGGTGTAGATATTTCCATGTTTATAGAGATAGCGGTGAAGATATTTCCATGTTTATACAGATCACGGTGTAGATATTTCTTGCTTGTACTAATAGCGGTGTAGTTATTTCCATGTTTATACAGATAGCGGTGTAGATATTTCCATGTATATACAGATGGCTGTGTAGATATTTCCATGTTTATACAGATGGCTGTGTAGATATTTCCATGTTTATACAGATGACTTTGTAGGTATTTGCATGTTTATACAGATGGCGGTGTAGGTTTTCCATGTTTATAGTGATAGCTGTGTACATATTTCCATGTTTATACAGATAGCGGTGTTGATATTTCCATGTTTATAAAGATCGCGGTGTAGATATTTCCATGTTTATACAGATCACGGTGCAGATATTTATATCTTTATACAGATGGTATTGTAGATATTTCCTTATTCACACAGATGGCGGTGTAGATGTTTCCATGTTTATACAGATGGCAGAGTAGTTAGTTCCATGTTTATGGAGATGGCAGTGTAGATACTTTCATGTTTACAGAGATGGCGGTGTAGATATTTCCATGTTTATAGAGATAGCAGTGTAGATATTTACATGTTTATACAGATGTCTGTGTAGATATTTCCATGTGTATACAGATGGCATTGTAGATATTTCCATGTTTATACAGATGACTGTATAGGTATTTCCATGTTTTTACAGGTGGCAGTGCAGATATTTCCATGTTTATAGAGATAGCGGTGTAGATATTTCCATGTTTCTACAGATGGCGGTGTTGATATTTCCATCTATACACAGATGGCCGTGTAGATATTTCCATGTTTATACAGATAACTTTGTATTTCCATGTTTATACAGATGGCGGTGTAGATATTTCCATGTCTATAGAGATAGCAGTGGAGATAATTCCATGTTTATACAGATAGCGGTGTAGATATTTCCATGTTTATTCTGATCGTGGTGTAGATATTTCCATGTTTATAGAGATGGCGGTGTAGATATTTACATGTTCATAGAGATAGCGGTGTTGATTTTTCCATGTTTATAGAGACAGCGGTGTGGATATTTCCTTGCTTATACAGATAGGGGTGTAGATATTTCCATGTTTATAGAGATAGCGGTGAAGATATTTCCATGTTTATACAGATCACGGTGTAGATATTTCTTGCTTGTACTAATAGCGGTGTAGTTATTTCCATGTTTATACAGATAGCGGTGTAGATATTTCCATGTATATACAGATGGCTGTGTAGATATTTCCATGTTTATACAGATGGCTGTGTAGATATTTCCATGTTTATACAGATGACTTTGTAGGTATTTGCATGTTTATACAGATGGCGGTGTAGGTTTTCCATGTTTATAGTGATAGCTGTGTAGATATTTCCATGTTTATACAGATAGCGGTGTTGATATTTCCATGTTTATAAAGATCGCGGTGTAGATATTTCCATGTTTATACAGATCGCGGTGCAGATATTTATATCTTTATACAGATGGCATTGTAGATATTTCCTTATTCACACAGATGGCGGTGTAGATGTTTCCATGTTTATACAGATGGCAGAGTAGTTAGTTCCATGTTTATGGAGATGGCAGTGTAGATACTTTCATGTTTACAGAGATGGCGGTGTAGATATTTCCATGTTTATAGAGATAGCAGTGTAGATATTTACATGTTTATACAGATGTCTGTGTAGATATTTCCATGTGTATACAGATGGCATTGTAGATATTTCCATGTTTATACAGATGACTGTATAGGTATTTCCATGTTTTTACAGGTGGCAGTGCAGATATTTCCATGTTTATAGAGATAGCGGTGTAGATATTTCCATGTTTCTACAGACGGCGGTGTTGATATTTCCATCTATACACAGATGGCCGTGTAGATATTTCCATGTTTATACAGATGGCGGCGTAGATATTTCCATGGACATGCAGATGGCGGTGTAGATATTTCCATGTTTAAACAGATAGCGGTGTAGATATTTCCATGTTTACACAGATAGTGGTGTAGATATTTCCGTGTTTATACACATGGCAGAGTAGATACTTCCATCCTTATGGAGATGGCAGTGTACATATTTTCATGTTTATAGAGATGGCGGTGTAGATATTTCCATATTTATAGAGATAGCGGTGTAGATATTTCCATCTTTCTACAGATGGCAGTGTAGATATTTCCATGTTTATACAGATGGCGGTGTAGATATTTCCATATTTATACAGATGTCTGTGTAGATATTTCCATCTGTATACAGATGGTATTGTAGGTATTTCCATGTTTATACAGATGGTGGTGAAGATATTTCCATGTTTATTCAGATGACTGTGTAGATATTTCCATGTTTTTACAGATGGCAGTGTGGATATTTCAATGTTTATAGAGATGGCGCTGTAGATATTTCCAAGTTTATACAGATAACGGTGGAGATATTTCCATGTTTATACAGAGAGGAGTCGAGATATTTCCATGTTTATACACATAGCGGTGTACATATTTCCATGATTATAGAGACAGCGGTGTAGATATTTCCATGTTTATGCAGATAGCGGTGCAGATATTTCCATGTTTACACAGATGCCTATGCAGATATTTCCATATTTACACAGAGGGCTGTGTAGATATTTCTATGTTTATACAGAAGACAGTGTAGATATCTAAATGTTCCTACACATGACTGTGTAGGTATTTCCATGTTTATACAGATGTCTTTGTAGATATTTCCATGTTAATAGAGATAGCGGTGTAGACATTTCCATGTTTATGCAGATAGCGGTGTAGATATTTCCATGTTTATACAGATAGTGGTGTAGATATTTCCATGTTTATGCAGACCGCGGTGTAGATATTTCCATGTTTATACAAATAGCGGTGCAGATATTTCCATGTTTGTACAGATGGCGGTGTTGATATTTCCATTTATACACAGATGACCGTGTAGATATTTCCATGTTTGTACAGATGGCGGCGCAGATATTTCCATGGATATGTAGATGGCGGTGTAGATATTTCCATGTTTATACAGATTGCGGTGTAGTTATTTCCATGTTTATATAGATAGCGGTGTAGTTATTTCCATGTATATACACATGGCTGTGTAGATATTTCCATGTTTATACAGATGGCGGTGTAGATATGTCCATGTTTATACAGATAACTTTGTATTTCCATGTTTATACAGATGGCGGTGTAGATATTTCCATGTCTATAGAGATAGCAGTGGAGATAATTCCATGTTTATACAGATAGCGGTGTAGATATTTCCATGTTTATTCTGATCGTGGTGTAGATATTTCCATGTTTATAGAGATGGCGGTGTAGATATTTACATGTTCATAGAGATAGCGGTGTTGATTTTTCCATGTTTATAGAGACAGCGGTTTGGATATTTCCTTGCTTATACAGATAGGGGTGTAGATATTTCCATGTTTATAGAGATAGCGGTGAAGATATTTCCATGTTTATACAGATCACGGTGTAGATATTTCTTGCTTGTACTTATAGCGGTGTAGTTATTTCCATGTTTATACAGATAGCGGTGTAGATATTTCCATGTATATACAGATGGCTGTGTAGATATTTCCATGTTTATACAGATGGCTGTGTAGATATTTCCATGTTTATACAGATGACTTTGTAGGTATTTGCATGTTTCTACAGATGGCGGTGTAGGTTTTCCATGTTTATAGTGATAGCTGTGTACATATTTCCATGTTTATACAGATAGCGGTGTTGATATTTCCATGTTTATAAAGATCGCGGTGTAGATATTTCCATGTTTATACAGATCACGGTGCAGATATTTATATCTTTATACAGATGGTATTGTAGATATTTCCTTATTCACACAGATGGCGGTGTAGATGTTTCCATGTTTATACAGATGGCAGAGTAGTTAGTTCCATGTTTATGGAGATGGCAGTGTAGATACTTTCATGTTTACAGAGATGGCGGTGTAGATATTTCCATGTTTATAGAGATAGCAGTGTAGATATTTACATGTTTATACAGATGTCTGTGTAGATATTTCCATGTGTATACAGATGGCATTGTAGATATTTCCATGTTTATACAGATGACTGTATAGGTATTTCCATGTTTTTACAGGTGGCAGTGCAGATATTTCCATGTTTATAGAGATAGCGGTGTAGATATTTCCATGTTTCTACAGATGGCGGTGTTGATATTTCCATCTATACACAGATGGCCGTGTAGATATTTCCATGTTTATACAGATAACTTTGTATTTCCATGTTTATACAGATGGCGGTGTAGATATTTCCATGTCTATAGAGATAGCAGTGGAGATAATTCCATGTTTATACAGATAGCGGTGTAGATATTTCCATGTTTATTCTGATCGTGGTGTAGATATTTCCATGTTTATAGAGATGCCGGTGTAGATATTTACATGTTCATAGAGATAGCGGTGTTGATTTTTCCATGTTTATAGAGACAGCGGTTTGGATATTTCCTTGCTTATACAGATAGGGGTGTAGATATTTCCATGTTTATAGAGATAGCGGTGAAGATATTTCCATGTTTATACAGATCACGGTGTAGATATTTCTTGCTTGTACTAATAGCGGTGTAGTTATTTCCATGTTTATACAGATAGCGGTGTAGATATTTCCATGTATATACAGATGGCTGTGTAGATATTTCCATGTTTATACAGATGGCTGTGTAGATATTTCCATGTTTATACAGATGACTTTGTAGGTATTTGCATGTTTATACAGATGGCGGTGTAGGTTTTCCATGTTTATAGTGATAGCTGTGTAGATATTTCCATGTTTATACAGATAGCGGTGTTGATATTTCCATGTTTATAAAGATCGCGGTGTAGATATTTCCATGTTTATACAGATCGCGGTGCAGATATTTATATCTTTATACAGATGGGATTGTAGATATTTCCTTATTCACACAGATGGCGGTGTAGATGTTTCCATGTTTATACAGATGGCAGAGTAGTTAGTTCCATGTTTATGGAGATGGCAGTGTAGATACTTTCATGTTTACAGAGATGGCGGTGTAGATATTTCCATGTTTATAGAGATAGCAGTGTAGATATTTACATGTTTATACAGATGTCTGTGTAGATATTTCCATGTGTATACAGATGGCATTGTAGATATTTCCATGTTTATACAGATGACTGTATAGGTATTTCCATGTTTTTACAGGTGGCAGTTCAGATATTTCCATGTTTATAGAGATAGCGGTGTAGATATTTCCATGTTTCTACAGATGGCGGTGTTGATATTTCCATCTATACACAGATGGCCGTGTAGATATTTCCATGTTTATACAGATGGCGGCGTAGATATTTCCATGGACATGCAGATGGCGGTGTAGATATTTCCATGTTTAAACAGATAGCGGTGTAGATATTTCCATGTTTACACAGATAGTGGTGTAGATATTTCCATGTTTATACACATGGCAGAGTAGATACTTCCATCTTTATGGAGATGGCAGTGTAGATATTTTCATGTTTATAGAGATGGCGGTGTAGATATTTCCATATTTATAGAGATAGCGGTGTAGATATTTCCATCTTTCTACAGATGGCAGTGTAGATATTTCCATATTTATACAGATGTCTTTGTAGATATTTCCATCTGTATACAGATGGTATTGTAGGTATTTCCATGTTTATACAGATGGTGGTGAAGATATTTCCATGTTTATTCAGATGACTGTGTAGATATTTCCATGTTTTTACAGATGGCAGTGTGGATATTTCAATGTTTATAGAGATGGCGCTGTAGATATTTCCAAGTTTATACAGATAACGGTGGAGATATTTCCATGTTTATACAGAGAGGAGTCGAGATATTTCCATGTTTATACACATAGCGGTGTACATATTTCCATGATTATAGAGACAGCGGTGTAGGTATTTCCATGTTTATGCAGATAGCGGTGCAGATATTTCCATGTTTACACAGATGCCTATGCAGATATTTCCATATTTACACAGAGGGCTGTGTAGATATTTCTATGTTTATACAGAAGACAGTGTAGATATTTAAATGTTCCTACACATGACTGTGTAGGTATTTCCATGTTTATACAGATGTCTTTGTAGATATTTCCATGTTAATAGAGATAGCGGTGTAGACATTTCCATGTTTATACAGATAGCGGTGTAGATATTTCCATGTTTATACAGATAGTGGTGTAGATATTTCCATGTTTATGCAGACCGCGGTGTAGATATTTCCATGTTTATACAAATAGCGGTGCAGATATTTCCATGTTTGTACAGATGGCGGTGTTGATATTTCCATTTATACACAGATGACCGTGTAGATATTTCCATGTTTATACAGACGGCGGCGCAGATATTTCCATGTATATGTAGATGGCGGTGTAGATATTTCCATGTTTATACAGATTGCGGTGTAGTTATTTCCATGTTTATATAGATAGCGGTGTAGTTATTTCCATGTATATACACATGGCTGTGTAGATATTTCCATGTTTATACAGATGGCGGTGTAGATATGTCCATGTTTATACAGATAACTTTGTATTTCCATGTTTATACAGATGTCGGTGTAGATATTTCCTTGTCTATAGAGATAGCAGTGGAGATAATTCCATGTTTATACAGATAGCGGTGTAGATATTTCCATGTTTATTCTGATCGTGGTGTAGATATTTCCATGTTTATAGAGATGGCGGTGTAGATATTTACATGTTCATAGAGATAGCGGTGTTGATTTTTCCATGTTTATAGAGACAGCGGTGTGGATATTTCCTTGCTTATACAGATAGGGGTGTAGAGATTTCCATGTTTATAGAGATAGCGGTGAAGATATTTCCATGTTTATACAGATCACGGTGTAGATATTTCCTTGCTTGTACTAATAGCGGTGTAGTTATTTCCATGTTTATACAGATAGCGGTGTAGATATTTCCATGTATATACAGATGGCTGTGTAGATATTTCCATGTTTATACAGATGGCTGTGTAGATATTTCCATGTTTATACAGATGACTTTGTAGGTATTTGCATGTTTATACAGATGGCGGTGTAGGTTTTCCATGTTTATAGTGATAGCTGTGTAGATATTTCCATGTTTATACAGATAGCGGTGTTGATATTTCCATGTTTATAAAGATCGCGGTGTAGATATTTCCATGTTTATACAGATCGCGGTGCAGATATTTATATCTTTATACAGATGGCATTGTAGATATTTCCTTATTCACACAGATGGCGGTGTAGATGTTTCCATGTTTATACAGATGGCAGAGTAGTTAGTTCCATGTTTATGGAGATGGCAGTGTAGATATTTTCATGTTTACAGAGATGGCGGTGTAGATATTTCCATGTTTATAGAGATAGCAGTGTAGATATTTACATGTTTATACAGATGTCTGTGTAGATATTTCCATGTGTATACAGATGGCATTGTAGATATTTCCATGTTTATACAGATGACTGTATAGGTATTTCCATGTTTTTACAGGTGGCAGTGCAGATATTTCCATGTTTATAGAGATAGCGGTGTAGATATTTCCATGTTTCTACAGATGGCGGTGTTGATATTTCCATCTATACACAGATGGCCGTGTAGATATTTCCATGTTTATACAGATGGCGGCGTAGATATTTCCATGGACATGCAGATGGCGGTGTAGATATTTCCATGTTTAAACAGATAGCGGTGTAGATATTTCCATGTTTACACAGATAGTGGTGTAGATATTTCCGTGTTTATACACATGGCAGAGTAGATACTTCCATCTTTATGGAGATGGCAGTGTAGATATTTTCATGTTTATAGAGATGGCGGTGTAGATATTTCCATATTTATAGAGATAGCGGTGTAGATATTTCCATCTTTCTACAGATGGCAGTGTAGATATTTCCATGTTTATACAGATGGCGGTGTAGATATTTCCATATTTATACAGATGTCTTTGTAGATATTTCCATCTGTATACAGATGGTATTGTAGGTATTTCCATGTTTATACAGATGGTGGTGAAGATATTTCCATGTTTATTCAGATGACTGTGTAGATATTTCCATGTTTTTACAGATGGCAGTGTGGATATTTCAATGTTTATAGAGATGGCGCTGTAGATATTTCCAAGTTTATACAGATAACGGTGGAGATATTTCCATGTTTATACAGAGAGGAGTCGAGATATTTCCATGTTTATACACATAGCGGTGTACATATTTCCATGATTATAGAGACAGCGGTGTAGGTATTTCCATGTTTATGCAGATAGCGGTGCAGATATTTCCATGTTTACACAGATGCCTATGCAGATATTTCCATATTTACACAGAGGGCTGTGTAGATATTTCTATGTTTATACAGAAGACAGTGTAGATATTTAAATGTTCCTACACATGACTGTGTAGGTATTTCCATGTTTATACAGATGTCTTTGTAGATATTTCCATGTTAATAGAGATAGCGGTGTAGACATTTCCATGTTTATACAGATAGCGGTGTAGATATTTCCATGTTTATACAGATAGTGGTGTAGATATTTCCATGTTTATACAGACCGCGGTGTAGATATTTCCATGTTTATACAAATAGCGGTGCAGATATTTCCATGTTTGTACAGATGGCGGTGTTGATATTTCCATTTATACACAGATGACCGTGTAGATATTTCCATGTTTATACAGACGGCGGCGCAGATATTTCCATGGATATGTAGATGGCGGTGTAGATATTTCCATGTTTATACAGATTGCGGTGTAGTTATTTCCATGTTTATATAGTTAGCGGTGTAGTTATTTCCATGTATGTACACATGGCTGTGTAGATATTTCCATGTTTATACAGATGGCGGTGTAGATATTTCCATGTTTATACAGATAACTTTGTATTTCCATGTTTATACAGATGGCGGTGTAGATATTTCCATGTTTATTCTGATCGTGGTGTAGATATTTCCATGTTTATAGAGATGGCGGTGTAGATATTTACATGTTCATAGAGATAGCGGTGTTGATTTTTCCATGTTTATAGAGACAGCGGTGTGGATATTTCCTTGCTTATACAGATAGGGGTGTAGAGATTTCCATGTTTATAGAGATAGCGGTGAAGATATTTCCATGTTTATACAGATCACGGTGTAGATATTTCCTTGCTTGTACTAATAGCGGTGTAGTTATTTCCATGTTTATACAGATAGCGGTGTAGATATTTCCATGTATATACAGATGGCTGTGTAGATATTTCCATGTTTATACAGATGGCTGTGTAGATATTTCCATGTTTATACAGATGACATTGTAGGTATTTGCATGTTAATACAGATGGCGGTGTAGGTTTTCCATGTTTATAGTGATAGCTGTGTAGATATTTCCATGTTTATACAGATAGCGGTGTTGATATTTCCATGTTTATAAAGATCGCGGTGTAGATATTTCCATGTTTATACAGATCGCGGTGCAGATATTTATATCTTTATACAGATGGCATTGTAGATATTTCCTTATTCACACAGATGGCGGTGTAGATGTTTCCATGTTTATACAGATGGCAATGTAGTTAGTTCCATGTTTATGGAGATGGCAGTGTAGATACTTTCATGTTTACAGAGATGGCGGTGTAGATATTTCCATGTTTATAGAGATAGTAGTGTAGATATTTACATGTTTATACAGATGTCTGTGTAGATATTTCCATGTGTATACAGATGGCATTGTAGATATTTCCATGTTTATACAGATGACTGTATAGGTATTTCCATGTTTTTACAGGTGGCAGTGCAGATATTTCCATGTTTATAGAGATAGCGGTGTAGATATTTCCATGTTTCTACAGATGGCGGTGTTGATATTTCCATCTATACACAGATGGCCGTGTAGATATTTCCATGTTTATACAGATGGCGGCGTAGATATTTCCATGGACATGCAGATGGCAGTGTAGATATTTCCATGTTTAAACAGATAGCGGTGTAGATATTTCCATGTTTACACAGATAGTGGTGTAGATATTTCCGTGTTTATACACATGGCAGAGTAGATACTTCCATCTTTATGGAGATGGCAGTGTAGATATTTTCATGTTTATAGAGATGGCGGTGTAGATATTTCCATATTTATAGAGATAGCGGTGTAGATATTTCCATCTTTCTACAGATGGCAGTGTAGATATTTCCATGTTTATACAGTTGGCGGTGTAGATATTTCCATATTTATACAGATGTCTTTGTAGATATTTCCATCTGTATACAGATGGTATTGTAGGTATTTCCATGTTTATTCAGATGGTGGTGAAGATATTTCCATGTTTATTCAGATGACTGTGTAGATATTTCCATGTTTTTACAGATGGCAGTGTGGATATTTCAATGTTTATAGAGATGGCGCTGTAGATATTTCCAAGTTTATACAGATAACGGTGGAGATATTTCCATGTTTATACAGAGAGGAGTCGAGATATTTCCATGTTTATACACATAGCGGTGTACATATTTCCATGATTATAGAGACAGCGGTGTAGGTATTTCCATGTTTATGCAGATAGCGGTGCAGATATTTCCATGTTTACACAGATGCCTATGCAGATATTTCCATATTTACACAGAGGGCTGTGTAGATATTTCTATGTTTATACAGAAGACAGTGTAGATATTTAAATGTTCCTACACATGACTGTGTAGGTATTTCCATGTTTATACAGATGTCTTTGTAGATATTTCCATGTTAATAGAGATAGCGGTGTAGACATTTCCATGTTTATACAGATAGCGGTGTAGATATTTCCATGTTTATACAGATAGTGGTGTAGATATTTCCATGTTTATACAGACCGCGGTGTAGATATTTCCATGTTTATACAAATAGCGGTGCAGATATTTCCATGTTTGTACAGATGGCGGTGTTGATATTTCCATTTATACACAGATGACCGTGTAGATATTTCCATGTTTATACAGACGGCGGCGCAGATATTTCCATGGATATGTAGATGGCGGTGTAGATATTTCCATGTTTATACAGATTGCGGTGTAGTTATTTCCATGTTTATATAGTTAGCGGTGTAGTTATTTCCATGTATGTACACATGGCTGTGTAGATATTTCCATGTTTATACAGACGGCGGTGTAGATATTTCCATGTTTATACAGATAACTTTGTATTTCCATGTTTATACAGATGGCGGTGTAGATATTTCCATGTTTATTCTGATCGTGGTGTAGATATTTCCATGTTTATAGAGATGGCGGTGTAGATATTTACATGTTCATAGAGATAGCGGTGTTGATTTTTCCATGTTTATAGAGACAGCGGTGTGGATATTTCCTTGCTTATACAGATAGGGGTGTAGAGATTTCCATGTTTATAGAGATAGCGGTGAAGATATTTCCATGTTTATACAGATCACGGTGTAGATATTTCCTTGCTTGTACTAATAGCGGTGTAGTTATTTCCATGTTTATACAGATAGCGGTGTAGATATTTCCATGTATATACAGATGGCTGTGTAGATATTTCCATGTTTATACAGATGGCTGTGTAGATATTTCCATGTTTATACTGATGACTTTGTAGGTATTTGCATGTTTCTACAGATGGCGGTGTAGGTTTTCCATGTTTATAGTGATAGCTGTGTAGATATTTCCATGTTTATACAGATAGCGGTGTTGATATTTCCATGTTTATAAAGATCGCGGTGTAGATATTTCCATGTTTATACAGATCGCGGTGCAGATATTTATATCTTTATACAGATGGCATTGTAGATATTTCCTTATTCACACAGATGGCGGTGTAGATGTTTCCATGTTTATACAGATGGCAATGTAGTTAGTTCCATGTTTATGGAGATGGCAGTGTAGATACTTTCATGTTTACAGAGATGGCGGTGTAGATATTTCCATGTTTATAGAGATAGCAGTGTAGATATTTACATGTTTATACAGATGTCTGTGTAGATATTTCCATGTGTATACAGATGGCATTGTAGATATTTCCATGTTTATACAGATGACTGTATAGGTATTTCCATGTTTTTACAGGTGGCAGTGCAGATATTTCCATGTTTATAGAGATAGCGGTGTAGATATTTCCATGTTTCTACAGATGGCGGTGTTGATATTTCCATCTATACACAGATGGCCGTGTAGATATTTCCATGTTTATACAGATGGCGGCGTAGATATTTCCATGGACATGCAGATGGCGGTGTAGATATTTCCATGTTTAAACAGATAGCGGTGTAGATATTTCCATGTTTACACAGATAGTGGTGTAGATATTTCCGTGTTTATACACATGGCAGAGTAGATACTTCCATCTTTATGGAGATGGCAGTGTAGATATTTTCATGTTTATAGAGATGGCGGTGTAGATATTTCCATATTTATAGAGATAGCGGTGTAGATATTTCCATCTTTCTACAGATGGCAGTGTAGATATTTCCATGTTTATACAGTTGGCGGTGTAGATATTTCCATATTTATACAGATGTCTTTGTAGATATTTCCATCTGTATACAGATGGTATTGTAGGTATTTCCATGTTTATACAGATGGTGGTGAAGATATTTCCATGTTTATTCAGATGACTGTGTAGATATTTCCATGTTTTTACAGATGGCAGTGTGGATATTTCAATGTTTATAGAGATGGCGCTGTAGATATTTCCAAGTTTATACAGATAACGGTGGAGATATTTCCATGTTTATACAGAGAGGAGTCGAGATATTTCCATGTTTATACACATAGCGGTGTACATATTTCCATGATTATAGAGACAGCGGTGTAGGTATTTCCATGTTTATGCAGATAGCGGTGCAGATATTTCCATGTTTACACAGATGCCTATGCAGATATTTCCATATTTACACAGAGGGCTGTGTAGATATTTCTATGTTTATACAGAAGACAGTGTAGATATTTAAATGTTCCTACACATGACTGTGTAGGTATTTCCATGTTTATACAGATGTCTTTGTAGATATTTCCATGTTAATAGAGATAGCGGTGTAGACATTTCCATGTTTATACAGATAGCGGTGTAGATATTTCCATGTTTATACAGATAGTGGTGTAGATATTTCCATGTTTATACAGACCGCGGTGTAGATATTTCCATGTTTATACAAATAGCGGTGCAGATATTTCCATGTTTGTACAGATGGCGGTGTTGATATTTCCATTTATACACAGATGACCGTGTAGATATTTCCATGTTTATACAGACGGCGGCGCAGATATTTCCATGGATATGTAGATGGCGGTGTAGATATTTCCATGTTTATACAGATTGCGGTGTAGTTATTTCCATGTTTATATAGTTAGCGGTGTAGTTATTTCCATGTATGTACACATGGCTGTGTAGATATTTCCATGTTTATACAGATGGCGGTGTAGATATTTCCATGTTTATACAGATAACTTTGTATTTCCATGTTTATACAGATGGCGGTGTAGATATTTCCATGTTTATTCTGATCGTGGTGTAGATATTTCCATGTTTATAGAGATGGCGGTGTAGATATTTACATGTTCATAGAGATAGCGGTGTTGATTTTTCCATGTTTATAGAGACAGCGGTGTGGATATTTCCTTGCTTATACAGATAGGGGTGTAGAGATTTCCATGTTTATAGAGATAGCGGTGAAGATATTTCCATGTTTATACAGATCACGGTGTAGATATTTCCTTGCTTGTACTAATAGCGGTGTAGTTATTTCCATGTTTATACAGATAGCGGTGTAGATATTTCCATGTATATACAGATGGCTGTGTAGATATTTCCATGTTTATACAGATGGCTGTGTAGATATTTCCATGTTTATACAGATGACATTGTAGGTATTTGCATGTTAATACAGATGGCGGTGTAGGTTTTCCATGTTTATAGTGATAGCTGTGTAGATATTTCCATGTTTATACAGATAGCGGTGTTGATATTTCCATGTTTATAAAGATCGCGGTGTAGATATTTCCATGTTTATACAGATCGCGGTGCAGATATTTATATCTTTATACAGATGGCATTGTAGATATTTCCTTATTCACACAGATGGCGGTGTAGATGTTTCCATGTTTATACAGATGGCAATGTAGTTAGTTCCATGTTTATGGAGATGGCAGTGTAGATACTTTCATGTTTACAGAGATGGCGGTGTAGATATTTCCATGTTTATAGAGATAGCAGTGTAGATATTTACATGTTTATACAGATGTCTGTGTAGATATTTCCATGTGTATACAGATGGCATTGTAGATATTTCCATGTTTATACAGATGACTGTATAGGTATTTCCATGTTTTTACAGGTGGCAGTGCAGATATTTCCATGTTTATAGAGATAGCGGTGTAGATATTTCCATGTTTCTACAGATGGCGGTGTTGATATTTCCATCTATACACAGATGGCCGTGTAGATATTTCCATGTTTATACAGATGGCGGCGTAGATATTTCCATGGACATGCAGATGGCAGTGTAGATATTTCCATGTTTAAACAGATAGCGGTGTAGATATTTCCATGTTTACACAGATAGTGGTGTAGATATTTCCGTGTTTATACACATGGCAGAGTAGATACTTCCATCTTTATGGAGATGGCAGTGTAGATATTTTCATGTTTATAGAGATGGCGGTGTAGATATTTCCATATTTATAGAGATAGCGGTGTAGATATTTCCATCTTTCTACAGATGGCAGTGTAGATATTTCCATGTTTATACAGTTGGCGGTGTAGATATTTCCATATTTATACAGATGTCTTTGTAGATATTTCCATCTGTATACAGATGGTATTGTAGGTATTTCCATGTTTATACAGATGGTGGTGAAGATATTTCCATGTTTATTCAGATGACTGTGTAGATATTTCCATGTTTTTACAGATGGCAGTGTGGATATTTCAATGTTTATAGAGATGGCGCTGTAGATATTTCCAAGTTTATACAGATAACGGTGGAGATATTTCCATGTTTATACAGAGAGGAGTCGAGATATTTCCATGTTTATACACATAGCGGTGTACATATTTCCATGATTATAGAGACAGCGGTGTAGGTATTTCCATGTTTATGCAGATAGCGGTGCAGATATTTCCATGTTTACACAGATGCCTATGCAGATATTTCCATATTTACACAGAGGGCTGTGTAGATATTTCTATGTTTATACAGAAGACAGTGTAGATATTTAAATGTTCCTACACATGACTGTGTAGGTATTTCCATGTTTATACAGATGTCTTTGTAGATATTTCCATGTTAATAGAGATAGCGGTGTAGACATTTCCATGTTTATACAGATAGCGGTGTAGATATTTCCATGTTTATACAGATAGTGGTGTAGATATTTCCATGTTTATACAGACCGCGGTGTAGATATTTCCATGTTTATACAAATAGCGGTGCAGATATTTCCATGTTTGTACAGATGGCGGTGTTGATATTTCCATTTATACACAGATGACCGTGTAGATATTTCCATGTTTATACAGACGGCGGCGCAGATATTTCCATGGATATGTAGATGGCGGTGTAGATATTTCCATGTTTATACAGATTGCGGTGTAGTTATTTCCATGTTTATATAGTTAGCGGTGTAGTTATTTCCATGTATGTACACATGGCTGTGTAGATATTTCCATGTTTATACAGACGGCGGTGTAGATATTTCCATGTTTATACAGATAACTTTGTATTTCCATGTTTATACAGATGGCGGTGTAGATATTTCCATGTTTATTCTGATCGTGGTGTAGATATTTCCATGTTTATAGAGATGGCGGTGTAGATATTTACATGTTCATAGAGATAGCGGTGTTGATTTTTCCATGTTTATAGAGACAGCGGTGTGGATATTTCCTTGCTTATACAGATAGGGGTGTAGAGATTTCCATGTTTATAGAGATAGCGGTGAAGATATTTCCATGTTTATACAGATCACGGTGTAGATATTTCCTTCCTTGTACTAATAGCGGTGTAGTTATTTCCATGTTTATACAGATAGCGGTGTAGATATTTCCATGTATATACAGATGGCTGTGTAGATATTTCCATGTTTATACAGATGGCTGTGTAGATATTTCCATGTTTATACTGATGACTTTGTAGGTATTTGCATGTTTCTACAGATGGCGGTGTAGGTTTTCCATGTTTATAGTGATAGCTGTGTAGATATTTCCATGTTTATACAGATAGCGGTGTTGATATTTCCATGTTTATAAAGATCGCGGTGTAGATATTTCCATGTTTATACAGATCGCGGTGCAGATATTTATATCTTTATACAGATGGCATTGTAGATATTTCCTTATTCACACAGATGGCGGTGTAGATGTTTCCATGTTTATACAGATGGCAATGTAGTTAGTTCCATGTTTATGGAGATGGCAGTGTAGATACTTTCATGTTTACAGAGATGGCGGTGTAGATATTTCCATGTTTATAGAGATAGCAGTGTAGATATTTACATGTTTATACAGATGTCTGTGTAGATATTTCCATGTGTATACAGATGGCATTGTAGATATTTCCATGTTTATACAGATGACTGTATAGGTATTTCCATGTTTTTACAGGTGGCAGTGCAGATATTTCCATGTTTATAGAGATAGCGGTGTAGATATTTCCATGTTTCTACAGATGGCGGTGTTGATATTTCCATCTATACACAGATGGCCGTGTAGATATTTCCATGTTTATACAGATGGCGGCGTAGATATTTCCATGGACATGCAGATGGCGGTGTAGATATTTCCATGTTTAAACAGATAGCGGTGTAGATATTTCCATGTTTACACAGATAGTGGTGTAGATATTTCCGTGTTTATACACATGGCAGAGTAGATACTTCCATCTTTATGGAGATGGCAGTGTAGATATTTTCATGTTTATAGAGATGGCGGTGTAGATATTTCCATATTTATAGAGATAGCGGTGTAGATATTTCCATCTTTCTACAGATGGCAGTGTAGATATTTCCATGTTTATACAGTTGGCGGTGTAGATATTTCCATATTTATACAGATGTCTTTGTAGATATTTCCATCTGTATACAGATGGTATTGTAGGTATTTCCATGTTTATACAGATGGTGGTGAAGATATTTCCATGTTTATTCAGATGACTGTGTAGATATTTCCATGTTTTTACAGATGGCAGTGTGGATATTTCAATGTTTATAGAGATGGCGCTGTAGATATTTCCAAGTTTATACAGATAACGGTGGAGATATTTCCATGTTTATACAGAGAGGAGTCGAGATATTTCCATGTTTATACACATAGCGGTGTACATATTTCCATGATTATAGAGACAGCGGTGTAGGTATTTCCATGTTTATGCAGATAGCGGTGCAGATATTTCCATGTTTACACAGATGCCTATGCAGATATTTCCATATTTACACAGAGGGCTGTGTAGATATTTCTATGTTTATACAGAAGACAGTGTAGATATTTAAATGTTCCTACACATGACTGTGTAGGTATTTCCATGTTTATACAGATGTCTTTGTAGATATTTCCATGTTAATAGAGATAGCGGTGTAGACATTTCCATGTTTATACAGATAGCGGTGTAGATATTTCCATGTTTATACAGATAGTGGTGTAGATATTTCCATGTTTATACAGACCGCGGTGTAGATATTTCCATGTTTATACAAATAGCGGTGCAGATATTTCCATGTTTGTACAGATGGCGGTGTTGATATTTCCATTTATACACAGATGACCGTGTAGATATTTCCATGTTTATACAGACGGCGGCGCAGATATTTCCATGGATATGTAGATGGCGGTGTAGATATTTCCATGTTTATACAGATTGCGGTGTAGTTATTTCCATGTTTATATAGTTAGCGGTGTAGTTATTTCCATGTATGTACACATGGCTGTGTAAATATTTCCATGTTTATACAGACGGCGGTGTAGATATTTCCATGTTTATACAGATAACTTTGTATTTCCATGTTTATACAGATGGCGGTGTAGATATTTCCATGTTTATTCTGATCGTGGTGTAGATATTTCCATGTTTATAGAGATGGCGGTGTAGATATTTACATGTTCATAGAGATAGCGGTGTTGATTTTTCCATGTTTATAGAGACAGCGGTGTGGATATTTCCTTGCTTATACAGATAGGGGTGTAGAGATTTCCATGTTTATAGAGATAGCGGTGAAGATATTTCCATGTTTATACAGATCACGGTGTAGATATTTCCTTGCTTGTACTAATAGCGGTGTAGTTATTTCCATGTTTATACAGATAGCGGTGTAGATATTTCCATGTATATACAGATGGCTGTGTAGATATTTCCATGTTTATACAGATGGCTGTGTAGATATTTCCATGTTTATACAGATGACTTTGTAGGTATTTGCATGTTTCTACAGATGGCGGTGTAGGTTTTCCATGTTTATAGTGATAGCTGTGTAGATATTTCCATGTTTATACAGATAGCGGTGTTGATATTTCCATGTTTATAAAGATCGCGGTGTAGATATTTCCATGTTTATACAGATCGCGGTGCAGATATTTATATCTTTATACAGATGGCATTGTAGATATTTCCTTATTCACACAGATGGCGGTGTAGATGTTTCCATGTTTATACAGATGGCAGAGTAGTTAGTTCCATGTTTATGGAGATGGCAGTGTAGATACTTTCATGTTTACAGAGATGGCGGTGTAGATATTTCCATGTTTATAGAGATAGCAGTGTAGATATTTACATGTTTATACAGATGTCTGTGTAGATATTTCCATGTGTATACAGATGGCATTGTAGATATTTCCATGTTTATACAGATGACTGTATAGGTATTTCCATGTTTTTACAGGTGGCAGTGCAGATATTTCCATGTTTATAGAGATAGCGGTGTAGATATTTCCATGTTTCTACAGATGGCGGTGTTGATATTTCCATCTATACACAGATGGCCGTGTAGATATTTCCATGTTTATACAGATGGCGGCGTAGATATTTCCATGGACATGCAGATGGCGGTGTAGATATTTCCATGTTTAAACAGATAGCGGTGTAGATATTTCCATGTTTACACAGATAGTGGTGTAGATATTTCCGTGTTTATACACATGGCAGAGTAGATACTTCCATCTTTATGGAGATGGCAGTGTAGATATTTTCATGTTTATAGAGATGGCGGTGTAGATATTTCCATATTTATAGAGATAGCGGTGTAGATATTTCCATCTTTCTACAGATGGCAGTGTAGATATTTCCATGTTTATACAGATGGCGGTGTAGATATTTCCATATTTATACAGATGTCTGTGTAGATATTTCCATCTGTATACAGATGGTATTGTAGGTATTTCCATGTTTATACAGATGGTGGTGAAGATATTTCCATGTTTATTCAGATGACTGTGTAGATATTTCCATGTTTTTACAGATGGCAGTGTGGATATTTCAATGTTTATAGAGATGGCGCTGTAGATATTTCCAAGTTTATACAGATAACGGTGGAGATATTTCCATGTTTATACAGAGAGGAGTCGAGATATTTCCATGTTTATACACATAGCGGTGTACATATTTCCATGATTATAGAGACAGCGGTGTAGGTATTTCCATGTTTATGCAGATAGCGGTGCAGATATTTCCATGTTTACACAGATGCCTATGCAGATATTTCCATATTTACACAGAGGGCTGTGTAGATATTTCTATGTTTATACAGAAGACAGTGTAGATATTTAAATGTTCCTACACATGACTGTGTAGGTATTTCCATGTTTATACAGATGTCTTTGTAGATATTTCCATGTTAATAGAGATAGCGGTGTAGACATTTCCATGTTTATACAGATAGCGGTGTAGATATTTCCATGTTTATACAGATAGTGGTGTAGATATTTCCATGTTTATACAGACCGCGGTGTAGATATTTCCATGTTTATACAAATAGCGGTGCAGATATTTCCATGTTTGTACAGATGGCGGTGTTGATATTTCCATTTATACACAGATGACCGTGTAGATATTTCCATGTTTATACAGACGGCGGCGCAGATATTTCCATGGATATGTAGATGGCGGTGTAGATATTTCCATGTTTATACAGATTGCGGTGTAGTTATTTCCATGTTTATATAGTTAGCGGTGTAGTTATTTCCATGTATGTACACATGGCTGTGTAGATATTTCCATGTTTATACAGACGGCGGTGTAGATATTTCCATGTTTATACAGATAACTTTGTATTTCCATGTTTATACAGATGGCGGTGTAGATATTTCCATGTTTATTCTGATCGTGGTGTAGATATTTCCATGTTTATAGAGATGGCGGTGTAGATATTTACATGTTCATAGAGATAGCGGTGTTGATTTTTCCATGTTTATAGAGACAGCGGTGTGGATATTTCCTTGCTTATACAGATAGGGGTGTAGAGATTTCCATGTTTATAGAGATAGCGGTGAAGATATTTCCATGTTTATACAGATCACGGTGTAGATATTTCCTTCCTTGTACTAATAGCGGTGTAGTTATTTCCATGTTTATACAGATAGCGGTGTAGATATTTCCATGTATATACAGATGGCTGTGTAGATATTTCCATGTTTATACAGATGGCTGTGTAGATATTTCCATGTTTATACTGATGACTTTGTAGGTATTTGCATGTTTCTACAGATGGCGGTGTAGGTTTTCCATGTTTATAGTGATAGCTGTGTAGATATTTCCATGTTTATACAGATAGCGGTGTTGATATTTCCATGTTTATAAAGATCGCGGTGTAGATATTTCCATGTTTATACAGATCGCGGTGCAGATATTTATATCTTTATACAGATGGCATTGTAGATATTTCCTTATTCACACAGATGGCGGTGTAGATGTTTCCATGTTTATACAGATGGCAATGTAGTTAGTTCCATGTTTATGGAGATGGCAGTGTAGATACTTTCATGTTTACAGAGATGGCGGTGTAGATATTTCCATGTTTATAGAGATAGCAGTGTAGATATTTACATGTTTATACAGATGTCTGTGTAGATATTTCCATGTGTATACAGATGGCATTGTAGATATTTCCATGTTTATACAGATGACTGTATAGGTATTTCCATGTTTTTACAGGTGGCAGTGCAGATATTTCCATGTTTATAGAGATAGCGGTGTAGATATTTCCATGTTTCTACAGATGGCGGTGTTGATATTTCCATCTATACACAGATGGCCGTGTAGATATTTCCATGTTTATACAGATGGCGGCGTAGATATTTCCATGGACATGCAGATGGCGGTGTAGATATTTCCATGTTTAAACAGATAGCGGTGTAGATATTTCCATGTTTACACAGATAGTGGTGTAGATATTTCCGTGTTTATACACATGGCAGAGTAGATACTTCCATCTTTATGGAGATGGCAGTGTAGATATTTTCATGTTTATAGAGATGGCGGTGTAGATATTTCCATATTTATAGAGATAGCGGTGTAGATATTTCCATCTTTCTACAGATGGCAGTGTAGATATTTCCATGTTTATACAGTTGGCGGTGTAGATATTTCCATATTTATACAGATGTCTTTGTAGATATTTCCATCTGTATACAGATGGTATTGTAGGTATTTCCATGTTTATACAGATGGTGGTGAAGATATTTCCATGTTTATTCAGATGACTGTGTAGATATTTCCATGTTTTTACAGATGGCAGTGTGGATATTTCAATGTTTATAGAGATGGCGCTGTAGATATTTCCAAGTTTATACAGATAACGGTGGAGATATTTCCATGTTTATACAGAGAGGAGTCGAGATATTTCCATGTTTATACACATAGCGGTGTACATATTTCCATGATTATAGAGACAGCGGTGTAGGTATTTCCATGTTTATGCAGATAGCGGTGCAGATATTTCCATGTTTACACAGATGCCTATGCAGATATTTCCATATTTACACAGAGGGCTGTGTAGATATTTCTATGTTTATACAGAAGACAGTGTAGATATTTAAATGTTCCTACACATGACTGTGTAGGTATTTCCATGTTTATACAGATGTCTTTGTAGATATTTCCATGTTAATAGAGATAGCGGTGTAGACATTTCCATGTTTATACAGATAGCGGTGTAGATATTTCCATGTTTATACAGATAGTGGTGTAGATATTTCCATGTTTATACAGACCGCGGTGTAGATATTTCCATGTTTATACAAATAGCGGTGCAGATATTTCCATGTTTGTACAGATGGCGGTGTTGATATTTCCATTTATACACAGATGACCGTGTAGATATTTCCATGTTTATACAGACGGCGGCGCAGATATTTCCATGGATATGTAGATGGCGGTGTAGATATTTCCATGTTTATACAGATTGCGGTGTAGTTATTTCCATGTTTATATAGTTAGCGGTGTAGTTATTTCCATGTATGTACACATGGCTGTGTAAATATTTCCATGTTTATACAGACGGCGGTGTAGATATTTCCATGTTTATACAGATAACTTTGTATTTCCATGTTTATACAGATGGCGGTGTAGATATTTCCATGTTTATTCTGATCGTGGTGTAGATATTTCCATGTTTATAGAGATGGCGGTGTAGATATTTACATGTTCATAGAGATAGCGGTGTTGATTTTTCCATGTTTATAGAGACAGCGGTGTGGATATTTCCTTGCTTATACAGATAGGGGTGTAGAGATTTCCATGTTTATAGAGATAGCGGTGAAGATATTTCCATGTTTATACAGATCACGGTGTAGATATTTCCTTGCTTGTACTAATAGCGGTGTAGTTATTTCCATGTTTATACAGATAGCGGTGTAGATATTTCCATGTATATACAGATGGCTGTGTAGATATTTCCATGTTTATACAGATGGCTGTGTAGATATTTCCATGTTTATACAGATGACTTTGTAGGTATTTGCATGTTTCTACAGATGGCGGTGTAGGTTTTCCATGTTTATAGTGATAGCTGTGTAGATATTTCCATGTTTATACAGATAGCGGTGTTGATATTTCCATGTTTATAAAGATCGCGGTGTAGATATTTCCATGTTTATACAGATCGCGGTGCAGATATTTATATCTTTATACAGATGGCATTGTAGATATTTCCTTATTCACACAGATGGCGGTGTAGATGTTTCCATGTTTATACAGATGGCAGAGTAGTTAGTTCCATGTTTATGGAGATGGCAGTGTAGATACTTTCATGTTTACAGAGATGGCGGTGTAGATATTTCCATGTTTATAGAGATAGCAGTGTAGATATTTACATGTTTATACAGATGTCTGTGTAGATATTTCCATGTGTATACAGATGGCATTGTAGATATTTCCATGTTTATACAGATGACTGTATAGGTATTTCCATGTTTTTACAGGTGGCAGTGCAGATATTTCCATGTTTATAGAGATAGCGGTGTAGATATTTCCATGTTTCTACAGATGGCGGTGTTGATATTTCCATCTATACACAGATGGCCGTGTAGATATTTCCATGTTTATACAGATGGCGGCGTAGATATTTCCATGGACATGCAGATGGCGGTGTAGATATTTCCATGTTTAAACAGATAGCGGTGTAGATATTTCCATGTTTACACAGATAGTGGTGTAGATATTTCCGTGTTTATACACATGGCAGAGTAGATACTTCCATCTTTATGGAGATGGCAGTGTAGATATTTTCATGTTTATAGAGATGGCGGTGTAGATATTTCCATATTTATAGAGATAGCGGTGTAGATATTTCCATCTTTCTACAGATGGCAGTGTAGATATTTCCATGTTTATACAGATGGCGGTGTAGATATTTCCATATTTATACAGATGTCTGTGTAGATATTTCCATCTGTATACAGATGGTATTGTAGGTATTTCCATGTTTATACAGATGGTGGTGAAGATATTTCCATGTTTATTCAGATGACTGTGTAGATATTTCCATGTTTTTACAGATGGCAGTGTGGATATTTCAATGTTTATAGAGATGGCGCTGTAGATATTTCCAAGTTTATACAGATAACGGTGGAGATATTTCCATGTTTATACAGAGAGGAGTCGAGATATTTCCATGTTTATACACATAGCGGTGTACATATTTCCATGATTATAGAGACAGCGGTGTAGGTATTTCCATGTTTATGCAGATAGCGGTGCAGATATTTCCATGTTTACACAGATGCCTATGCAGATATTTCCATATTTACACAGAGGGCTGTGTAGATATTTAAATGTTCCTACACATGACTGTGTAGGTATTTCCATGTTTATACAGATGTCTATGTAGATATTTCCATGTTAATAGAGATAGCGGTGTAGACATTTCCATGTTTATACAGATAGCGGTGTAGATATTTCCATGTTTATACAGATAGTGGTGTAGATATTTCCATGCTTATACAGACCGCGGTGTAGATATTTCCATGTTTATACAAATAGCGGTGCAGATATTTCCATGTTTGTACAGATGGCGGTGTTGATATTTCCATTTATACACAGATGACCGTGTAGATATTTCCATGTTTATACAGATCGCGGCGCAGATATTTCCATGGATATGTAGATGGCGGTGTAGATATTTCCATGTTTATACAGATTGCGGTGTAGTTATTTCCACGTTTATATAGATAGCGGTGTAGTTATTTCCATGTATATACACATGGCTGTGTAGATATTTCCATGTTTATACAGATGGCGGTGTAGATATTTCCATGTTGTTACAGATAACTTTGTATTTCCATGTTTATACAGATGGCGGTGTAGATATTTCCATGTCTATAGAGATAGCAGTGGAGATAATTCCATGTTTATACAGATAGCGGTGTAGATATTTCCATGTTTATTCTGATCGTGGTGTAGATATTTCCATGTTTATAGAGATGGCGGTGTAGGTATTTACATGTTCATAGAGATAGCGGTGTTGATTTTTCCATGTTTATAGAGACAGCGGTGTGGATATTTCCTTGCTTATACAGACAGGGGTGTAGATATTTCCATGTTTATAGAGATAGCGGTGAAGATATTTCCATGTTTATACAGATCACGGTGTAGATATTTCCTTGCTTGTACTAATAGCGGTGTAGTTATTTCCATGTTTATACAGATAGCGGTGTAGATATTTCCATGTATATACAGATGGCTGTGTAGATATTTCCATGTTTATACAGATGGCTGTGTAGATATTTCCATGTTTATACAGATGACTTTGTAGGTATTTGCATGTTTCTACAGATGGCGGTGTAGGTTTTCCATGTTTATAGTGATAGCTGTGTAGATATTTCCATGTTTATACAGATAGCGGTGTTGATATTTCCATGTTTATAAAGATCGCGGTGTAGATATTTCCATGTTTATACAGATCGCGGTGCAGATATTTATATCTTTATACAGATGGCATTGTAGATATTTCCTTATTCACACAGATGGCGGTGTAGATGTTTCCATGTTTATACAGATGGCAGAGTAGTTAGTTCCATGTTTATGGAGATGGCAGTGTAGATACTTTCATGTTTACAGAGATGGCGGTGTAGATATTTCCATGTTTATAGAGATAGCAGTGTAGATATTTACATGTTTATACAGATGTCTGTGTAGATATTTCCATGTGTATACAGATGGCATTGTAGATATTTCCATGTTTATACAGATGACTGTATAGGTATTTCCATGTTTTTACCGGTGGCAGTGCAGATATTTCCATGTTTATAGAGATAGCGGTGTAGATATTTCCATGTTTCTACAGACGGCGGTGTTGATATTTCCATCTATACACAGATGGCCGTGTAGATATTTCCATGTTTATACAGATGGCGGCGTAGATATTTCCATGGACATGCAGATGGCGGTGTAGATATTTCCATGTTTAAACAGATAGCAGTGTAGATATTTCCATGTTTACACAGATAGTGGTGTAGATATTTCCGTGTTTATACACATGGCAGAGTAGATACTTCCATCTTTATGGAGATGGCAGTGTAGATATTTTCATGTTTATAGAGATGGCGGTGTAGATATTTCCATATTTATAGAGATAGCGGTGTAGATATTTCCATCTTTCTACAGATGGCAGTGTAGATATTTCCATGTTTATACAGATGGCGGTGTAGATATTTCCATATTTATACAGATGTCTGTGTAGATATTTCCATCTGTATACAGATGGTATTGTAGGTATTTCCATGTTTATACAGATGGTGGTGAAGATATTTCCATGTTTATTCAGATGACTGTGTAGATATTTCCATGTTTTTACAGATGGCAGTGTGGATATTTCAATGTTTATAGAGATGGCGCTGTTGATAATTCCAAGTTTACACAGATAACGGTGGAGATATTTCCATGTTTATACAGAGAGGAGTCGAGATATTTCCATGTTTATACACATAGCGGTGTACATATTTCCATGATTATAGAGACAGCGGTGTAGGTATTTCCATGTTTATGCAGATAGCGGTGCAGATATTTCCATGTTTACACAGATGCCTATGCAGATATTTCCATATTTACACAGAGGGCTGTGTAGATATTTAAATGTTCCTACACATGACTGTGTAGGTATTTCCATGTTTATACAGATGTCTATGTAGATATTTCCATGTTAATAGAGATAGCGGTGTAGACATTTCCATGTTTATACAGATAGCGGTGTAGATATTTCCATGTTTATACAGATAGTGGTGTAGATATTTCCATGCTTATACAGACCGCGGTGTAGATATTTCCATGTTTATACAAATAGCGGTGCAGATATTTCCATGTTTGTACAGATGGCGGTGTTGATATTTCCATTTATACACAGATGACCGTGTAGATATTTCCATGTTTATACAGATGGCGGCGCAGATATTTCCATGGATATGTAGATGGCGGTGTAGATATTTCCATGTTTATACAGATTGCGGTGTAGTTATTTCCACGTTTATATAGATAGCGGTGTAGTTATTTCCATGTATATACACATGGCTGTGTAGATATTTCCATGTTTATACAGATGGCGGTGTAGATATTTCCATATTGTTACAGATAACTTTGTATTTCCATGTTTATACAGATGGCGGTGTAGATATTTCCATGTCTATAGAGATAGCAGTGGAGATAATTCCATGTTTATACAGATAGCGGTGTAGATATTTCCATGTTTATTCTGATCGTGGTGTAGATATTTCCATGTTTATAGAGATGGCGGTGTAGGTATTTACATGTTCATAGAGATAGCGGTGTTGATTTTTCCATGTTTATAGAGACAGCGGTGTGGATATTTCCTTGCTTATACAGACAGGGGTGTAGATATTTCCATGTTTATAGAGATAGCGGTGAAGATATTTCCATGTTTATACAGATCACGGTGTAGATATTTCCTTGCTTGTACTAATAGCGGTGTAGTTATTTCCATGTTTATACAGATAGCGGTGTAGATATTTCCATGTATATACAGATGGCTGTGTAGATATTTCCATGTTTATACAGATGGCTGTGTAGATATTTCCATGTTTATACAGATGACTTTGTAGGTATTTGCATGTTTCTACAGATGGCGGTGTAGGTTTTCCATGTTTATAGTGATAGCTGTGTAGATATTTCCATGTTTATACAGATAGCGGTGTTGATATTTCCATGTTTATAAAGATCGCGGTGTAGATATTTCCATGTTTATACAGATCGCGGTGCAGATATTTATATCTTTATACAGATGGCATTGTAGATATTTCCTTATTCACACAGATGGCGGTGTAGATGTTTCCATGTTTATACAGATGGCAGAGTAGTTAGTTCCATGTTTATGGAGATGGCAGTGTAGATACTTTCATGTTTACAGAGATGGCGGTGTAGATATTTCCATGTTTATAGAGATAGCAGTGTAGATATTTACATGTTTATACAGATGTCTGTGTAGATATTTCCATGTGTATACAGATGGCATTGTAGATATTTCCATGTTTATACAGATGACTGTATAGGTATTTCCATGTTTTTACAGGTGGCAGTGCAGATATTTCCATGTTTATAGAGATAGCGGTGTAGATATTTCCATGTTTCTACAGATGGCGGTGTTGATATTTCCATCTATACACAGATGGCCGTGTAGATATTTCCATGTTTATACAGATGGCGGCGTAGATATTTCCATGGACATGCAGATGGCGGTGTAGATATTTCCATGTTTAAACAGATAGCGGTGTAGATATTTCCATGTTTACACAGATAGTGGTGTAGATATTTCCGTGTTTATACACATGGCAGAGTAGATACTTCCATCTTTATGGAGATGGCAGTGTAGATATTTTCATGTTTATAGAGATGGCGGTGTAGATATTTCCATATTTATAGAGATAGCGGTGTAGATATTTCCATCTTTCTACAGATGGCAGTGTAGATATTTCCATGTTTATACAGATGGCGGTGTAGATATTTCCATATTTATACAGATGTCTGTGTAGATATTTCCATCTGTATACAGATGGTATTGTAGGTATTTCCATGTTTATACAGATGGTGGTGAAGATATTTCCATGTTTATTCAGATGACTGTGTAGATATTTCCATGTTTTTACAGATGGCAGTGTGGATATTTCAATGTTTATAGAGATGGCGCTGTAGATATTTCCAAGTTTACACAGATAACGGTGGAGATATTTCCATGTTTATACAGAGAGGAGTCGAGATATTTCCATGTTTATACACATAGCGGTGTACATATTTCCATGATTATAGAGACAGCGGTGTAGGTATTTCCATGTTTATGCAGATAGCGGTGCAGATATTTCCATGTTTACACAGATGCCTATGCAGATATTTCCATATTTACACAGAGGGCTGTGTAGATATTTCTATGTTTATACAGAAGACAGTGTAGATATTTAAATGTTCCTACACATGACTGTGTAGGTATTTCCATGTTTATACAGATGTCTTTGTAGATATTTCCATGTTAATAGAGATAGCGGTGTAGACATTTCCATGTTTATACAGATAGTGGTGTAGATATTTCCATGCTTATACAGACCGCGGTGTAGATATTTCCATGTTTATACAAATAGCGGTGCAGATATTTCCATGTTTATACAGATGGCGGCGCAGATATTTCCATGGATCTGTAGATGGCGGTGTAGATATTTCCATGTTTATACAGATTGCGGTGTAGTTATTTCCACGTTTATATAGATAGCGGTGTAGTTATTTCCATGTATATACACATGGCTGTGTAGATATTTCCATGTTTATACAGATGGCGGTGTAGATATTTCCATGTTGTTACAGATAACTTTGTATTTCCATGTTTATACAGATGGCGGTGTAGATATTTCCATGTCTATAGAGATAGCAGTGGAGATAATTCCATGTTTATACAGATAGCGGTGTAGATATTTCCATGTTTATTCTGATCGTGGTGTAGATATTTCCATGTTTATAGAGATGGCGGTGTAGATATTTACATGTTCATAGAGATAGCGGTGTTGATTTTTCCATGTTTATAGAGACAGCGGTGTGGATATTTCCTTGCTTATACAGACAGGGGTGTAGATATTTCCATGTTTATAGAGATAGCGGTGAAGATATTTCCATGTTTATACAGATCACGGTGTAGATATTTCCTTGCTTGTACTAATAGCGGTGTAGTTATTTCCATGTTTATACAGATAGCGGTGTAGATATTTCCATGTATATACAGATGGCTGTGTAGATATTTCCATGTTTATACAGATGGCTGTGTAGATATTTCCATGTTTATACAGATGACTTTGTAGGTATTGGCATGTTTATACAGATGGCGGTGTAGGTTTTCCATGTTTATAGTGATAGCTGTGTAGATATTTCCATGTTTATACAGATAGCGGAGTTGATATTTCCATGTTTATAAAGATCGCGGTGTAGATATTTCCATGTTTATACAGATCGCGGTGCAGATATTTATATCTTTATACAGATGGCATTGTAGATATTTCCTTATTCACACAGATGGCGGTGTAGATGTTTCCATGTTTATACAGATGGCATAGTAGTTAGTTCCATGTTTATGGAGATGGCAGTGTAGATACTTTCATGTTTACAGAGATGGCGGTGTAGATATTTCCATGTTTATAGAGATAGCAGTGTAGATATTTACATGTTTATACAGATGCCTGTGTAGATATTTCCATGTGTATACAGATGGCATTGTAGATATTTCCATGTTTATACAGATGACTGTATAGGTATTTCCATGTTTTTACAGGTGGCAGTGCAGATATTTCCATGTTTATAGAGATAGCAGTGTAGATATTTCCATGTTTCTACAGATGGCGGTGTTGATATTTCCATCTATACACAGATGGCCGTGTAGATATTTCCATGTTTATACAGATGGCGGCGTAGATATTTCCATGGACATGCAGATGGCGGTGTAGATATTTCCATGTTTAAACAGATAGCGGTGTAGATATTTCCATGTTTACACAGATAGTGGTGTAGATATTTCCGTGTTTATACACATGGCAGAGTAGATACTTCCATCTTTATGGAGATGGCAGTGTAGATATTTTCATGTTTATAGAGATGGCGGTGTAGATATTTCCATATTTATAGAGATAGCGGTGTAGATATTTCCATCTTTCTACAGATGGCAGTGTAGATATTTCCATGTTTATACAGATGGCGGTGTAGATATTTCCATATTTATACAGATGTCTGTGTAGATATTTCCATCTGTATACAGATGGTGTTGTAGGTATTTCCATGTTTATACAGATGGTGGTGAAGATATTTCCATGTTTATTCAGATGACTGTGTAGATATTTCCATGTTTTTACAGATGGCAGTGTGGATATTTCAATGTTTATAGAGATGGCGCTGTAGATATTTCCAAGTTTACACAGATAACGGTGGAGATATTTCCATGTTTATACAGAGAGGAGTCGAGATATTTCCATGTTTATACACATAGCGGTGTACATATTTCCATGATTATAGAGACAGCGGTGTAGGTATTTCCATGTTTATGCAGATAGCGGTGCAGATATTTCCATGTTTACACAGATGCCTATGCAGATATTTCCATATTTACACAGAGGGCTGTGTAGATATTTCTATGTTTATACAGAAGACAGTGTAGATATTTAAATGTTCCTACACATGACTGTGTAGGTATTTCCATGTTTATACAGATGTCTTTGTAGATATTTCCATGTTAATAGAGATAGCGGTGTAGACATTTCCATGTTTATACAGATAGCGGTGTAGATATTTCCATGTTTATACAGATAGTGGTGTAGATATTTCCATGCTTATACAGACCGCGGTGTAGATATTTCCATGTTTATACAAATAGCGGTGCAGATATTTCCATGTTTGTACAGATGGCGGTGTTGATATTTCCATTTATACACAGATGACCGTGTAGATATTTCCATGTTTATACAGATGGCGGCGCAGATATTTCCATGGATATGTAGATGGCGGTGTAGATATTTCCATGTTTATACAGATTGCGGTGTAGTTATTTCCACGTTTATATAGATAGCGGTGTAGTTATTTCCATGTATATACACATGGCTGTGTAGATATTTCCATGTTTATACAGATGGCGGTGTAGATATTTCCATGTTGTTACAGATAACTTTGTATTTCCATGTTTATACAGATGGCGGTGTAGATATTTCCATGTCTATAGAGATAGCAGTGGAGATAATTCCATGTTTATACAGATAGCGGTGTAGATATTTCCATGTTTATTCTGATCGTGGTGTAGATATTTCCATGTTTATAGAGATGGCGGTGTAGATATTTACATGTTCATAGAGATAGCGGTGTTGATTTTTCCATGTTTATAGAGACAGCGGTGTGGATATTTCCTTGCTTATACAGACAGGGGTGTAGATATTTCCATGTTTATAGAGATAGCGGTGAAGATATTTCCATGTTTATACAGATCACGGTGTAGATATTTCCTTGCTTGTACTAATAGCGGTGTAGTTATTTCCATGTTTATACAGATAGCGGTGTAGATATTTCCATGTATATACAGATGGCTGTGTAGATATTTCCATGTTTATACAGATGGCTGTGTAGATATTTCCATGTTTATACAGATGACTTTGTAGGTATTTGCATGTTTCTACAGATGGCGGTGTAGGTTTTCCATGTTTATAGTGATAGCTGTGTAGATATTTCCATGTTTATACAGATAGCGGTGTTGATATTTCCATGTTTATAAAGATCGCGGTGTAGATATTTCCATGTTTATACAGATCGCGGTGCAGATATTTATATCTTTATACAGATGGCATTGTAGATATTTCCTTATTCACACAGATGGCGGTGTAGATGTTTCCATGTTTATACAGATGGCAGAGTAGTTAGTTCCATGTTTATGGAGATGGCAGTGTAGATACTTTCATGTTTACAGAGATGGCGGTGTAGATATTTCCATGTTTATAGAGATAGCAGTGTAGATATTTACATGTTTATACAGATGTCTGTGTAGATATTTCCATGTGTATACAGATGGCATTGTAGATATTTCCATGTTTATACAGATGACTGTATAGGTATTTCCATGTTTTTACCGGTGGCAGTGCAGATATTTCCATGTTTATAGAGATAGCGGTGTAGATATTTCCATGTTTCTACAGACGGCGGTGTTGATATTTCCATCTATACACAGATGGCCGTGTAGATATTTCCATGTTTATACAGATGGCGGCGTAGATATTTCCATGGACATGCAGATGGCGGTGTAGATATTTCCATGTTTAAACAGATAGCAGTGTAGATATTTCCATGTTTACACAGATAGTGGTGTAGATATTTCCGTGTTTATACACATGGCAGAGTAGATACTTCCATCTTTATGGAGATGGCAGTGTAGATATTTTCATGTTTATAGAGATGGCGGTGTAGATATTTCCATATTTATAGAGATAGCGGTGTAGATATTTCCATCTTTCTACAGATGGCAGTGTAGATATTTCCATGTTTATACAGATGGCGGTGTAGATATTTCCATATTTATACAGATGTCTGTGTAGATATTTCCATCTGTATACAGATGGTATTGTAGGTATTTCCATGTTTATACAGATGGTGGTGAAGATATTTCCATGTTTATTCAGATGACTGTGTAGATATTTCCATGTTTTTACAGATGGCAGTGTGGATATTTCAATGTTTATAGAGATGGCGCTGTTGATAATTCCAAGTTTACACAGATAACGGTGGAGATATTTCCATGTTTATACAGAGAGGAGTCGAGATATTTCCATGTTTATACACATAGCGGTGTACATATTTCCATGATTATAGAGACAGCGGTGTAGGTATTTCCATGTTTATGCAGATAGCGGTGCAGATATTTCCATGTTTACACAGATGCCTATGCAGATATTTCCATATTTACACAGAGGGCTGTGTAGATATTTAAATGTTCCTACACATGACTGTGTAGGTATTTCCATGTTTATACAGATGTCTATGTAGATATTTCCATGTTAATAGAGATAGCGGTGTAGACATTTCCATGTTTATACAGATAGCGGTGTAGATATTTCCATGTTTATACAGATAGTGGTGTAGATATTTCCATGCTTATACAGACCGCGGTGTAGATATTTCCATGTTTATACAAATAGCGGTGCAGATATTTCCATGTTTGTACAGATGGCGGTGTTGATATTTCCATTTATACACAGATGACCGTGTAGATATTTCCATGTTTATACAGATGGCGGCGCAGATATTTCCATGGATATGTAGATGGCGGTGTAGATATTTCCATGTTTATACAGATTGCGGTGTAGTTATTTCCACGTTTATATAGATAGCGGTGTAGTTATTTCCATGTATATACACATGGCTGTGTAGATATTTCCATGTTTATACAGATGGCGGTGTAGATATTTCCATATTGTTACAGATAACTTTGTATTTCCATGTTTATACAGATGGCGGTGTAGATATTTCCATGTCTATAGAGATAGCAGTGGAGATAATTCCATGTTTATACAGATAGCGGTGTAGATATTTCCATGTTTATTCTGATCGTGGTGTAGATATTTCCATGTTTATAGAGATGGCGGTGTAGGTATTTACATGTTCATAGAGATAGCGGTGTTGATTTTTCCATGTTTATAGAGACAGCGGTGTGGATATTTCCTTGCTTATACAGACAGGGGTGTAGATATTTCCATGTTTATAGAGATAGCGGTGAAGATATTTCCATGTTTATACAGATCACGGTGTAGATATTTCCTTGCTTGTACTAATAGCGGTGTAGTTATTTCCATGTTTATACAGATAGCGGTGTAGATATTTCCATGTATATACAGATGGCTGTGTAGATATTTCCATGTTTATACAGATGGCTGTGTAGATATTTCCATGTTTATACAGATGACTTTGTAGGTATTTGCATGTTTCTACAGATGGCGGTGTAGGTTTTCCATGTTTATAGTGATAGCTGTGTAGATATTTCCATGTTTATACAGATAGCGGTGTTGATATTTCCATGTTTATAAAGATCGCGGTGTAGATATTTCCATGTTTATACAGATCGCGGTGCAGATATTTATATCTTTATACAGATGGCATTGTAGATATTTCCTTATTCACACAGATGGCGGTGTAGATGTTTCCATGTTTATACAGATGGCAGAGTAGTTAGTTCCATGTTTATGGAGATGGCAGTGTAGATACTTTCATGTTTACAGAGATGGCGGTGTAGATATTTCCATGTTTATAGAGATAGCAGTGTAGATATTTACATGTTTATACAGATGTCTGTGTAGATATTTCCATGTGTATACAGATGGCATTGTAGATATTTCCATGTTTATACAGATGACTGTATAGGTATTTCCATGTTTTTACAGGTGGCAGTGCAGATATTTCCATGTTTATAGAGATAGCGGTGTAGATATTTCCATGTTTCTACAGATGGCGGTGTTGATATTTCCATCTATACACAGATGGCCGTGTAGATATTTCCATGTTTATACAGATGGCGGCGTAGATATTTCCATGGACATGCAGATGGCGGTGTAGATATTTCCATGTTTAAACAGATAGCGGTGTAGATATTTCCATGTTTACACAGATAGTGGTGTAGATATTTCCGTGTTTATACACATGGCAGAGTAGATACTTCCATCTTTATGGAGATGGCAGTGTAGATATTTTCATGTTTATAGAGATGGCGGTGTAGATATTTCCATATTTATAGAGATAGCGGTGTAGATATTTCCATCTTTCTACAGATGGCAGTGTAGATATTTCCATGTTTATACAGATGGCGGTGTAGATATTTCCATATTTATACAGATGTCTGTGTAGATATTTCCATCTGTATACAGATGGTATTGTAGGTATTTCCATGTTTATACAGATGGTGGTGAAGATATTTCCATGTTTATTCAGATGACTGTGTAGATATTTCCATGTTTTTACAGATGGCAGTGTGGATATTTCAATGTTTATAGAGATGGCGCTGTAGATATTTCCAAGTTTACACAGATAACGGTGGAGATATTTCCATGTTTATACAGAGAGGAGTCGAGATATTTCCATGTTTATACACATAGCGGTGTACATATTTCCATGATTATAGAGACAGCGGTGTAGGTATTTCCATGTTTATGCAGATAGCGGTGCAGATATTTCCATGTTTACACAGATGCCTATGCAGATATTTCCATATTTACACAGAGGGCTGTGTAGATATTTCTATGTTTATACAGAAGACAGTGTAGATATTTAAATGTTCCTACACATGACTGTGTAGGTATTTCCATGTTTATACAGATGTCTTTGTAGATATTTCCATGTTAATAGAGATAGCGGTGTAGACATTTCCATGTTTATACAGATAGTGGTGTAGATATTTCCATGCTTATACAGACCGCGGTGTAGATATTTCCATGTTTATACAAATAGCGGTGCAGATATTTCCATGTTTATACAGATGGCGGCGCAGATATTTCCATGGATCTGTAGATGGCGGTGTAGATATTTCCATGTTTATACAGATTGCGGTGTAGTTATTTCCACGTTTATATAGATAGCGGTGTAGTTATTTCCATGTATATACACATGGCTGTGTAGATATTTCCATGTTTATACAGATGGCGGTGTAGATATTTCCATGTTGTTACAGATAACTTTGTATTTCCATGTTTATACAGATGGCGGTGTAGATATTTCCATGTCTATAGAGATAGCAGTGGAGATAATTCCATGTTTATACAGATAGCGGTGTAGATATTTCCATGTTTATTCTGATCGTGGTGTAGATATTTCCATGTTTATAGAGATGGCGGTGTAGATATTTACATGTTCATAGAGATAGCGGTGTTGATTTTTCCATGTTTATAGAGACAGCGGTGTGGATATTTCCTTGCTTATACAGACAGGGGTGTAGATATTTCCATGTTTATAGAGATAGCGGTGAAGATATTTCCATGTTTATACAGATCACGGTGTAGATATTTCCTTGCTTGTACTAATAGCGGTGTAGTTATTTCCATGTTTATACAGATAGCGGTGTAGATATTTCCATGTATATACAGATGGCTGTGTAGATATTTCCATGTTTATACAGATGGCTGTGTAGATATTTCCATGTTTATACAGATGACTTTGTAGGTATTGGCATGTTTATACAGATGGCGGTGTAGGTTTTCCATGTTTATAGTGATAGCTGTGTAGATATTTCCATGTTTATACAGATAGCGGAGTTGATATTTCCATGTTTATAAAGATCGCGGTGTAGATATTTCCATGTTTATACAGATCGCGGTGCAGATATTTATATCTTTATACAGATGGCATTGTAGATATTTCCTTATTCACACAGATGGCGGTGTAGATGTTTCCATGTTTATACAGATGGCATAGTAGTTAGTTCCATGTTTATGGAGATGGCAGTGTAGATACTTTCATGTTTACAGAGATGGCGGTGTAGATATTTCCATGTTTATAGAGATAGCAGTGTAGATATTTACATGTTTATACAGATGCCTGTGTAGATATTTCCATGTGTATACAGATGGCATTGTAGATATTTCCATGTTTATACAGATGACTGTATAGGTATTTCCATGTTTTTACAGGTGGCAGTGCAGATATTTCCATGTTTATAGAGATAGCAGTGTAGATATTTCCATGTTTCTACAGATGGCGGTGTTGATATTTCCATCTATACACAGATGGCCGTGTAGATATTTCCATGTTTATACAGATGGCGGCGTAGATATTTCCATGGACATGCAGATGGCGGTGTAGATATTTCCATGTTTAAACAGATAGCGGTGTAGATATTTCCATGTTTACACAGATAGTGGTGTAGATATTTCCGTGTTTATACACATGGCAGAGTAGATACTTCCATCTTTATGGAGATGGCAGTGTAGATATTTTCATGTTTATAGAGATGGCGGTGTAGATATTTCCATATTTATAGAGATAGCGGTGTAGATATTTCCATCTTTCTACAGATGGCAGTGTAGATATTTCCATGTTTATACAGATGGCGGTGTAGATATTTCCATATTTATACAGATGTCTGTGTAGATATTTCCATCTGTATACAGATGGTATTGTAGGTATTTCCATGTTTATACAGATGGTGGTGAAGATATTTCCATGTTTATTCAGATGACTGTGTAGATATTTCCATGTTTTTACAGATGGCAGTGTGGATATTTCAATGTTTATAGAGATGGCGCTGTAGATATTTCCAAGTTTACACAGATGACGGTGGAGATATTTCCATGTTTATACAGAGAGGAGTCGAGATATTTCCATGTTTATACACATAGCGGTGTACATATTTCCATGATTATAGAGACAGCGGTGTAGGTATTTCCATGTTTATGCAGATAGCGGTGCAGATATTTCCATGTTTACACAGATGCCTATGCAGATATTTCCATATTTACACAGAGGGCTGTGTAGATATTTCTATGTTTATACAGAAGACAGTGTAGATATTTAAATGTTCCTACACATGACTGTGTAGGTATTTCCATGTTTATACAGATGTCTTTGTAGATATTTCCATGTTAATAGAGATAGCGGTGTAGACATTTCCATGTTTATACAGATAGTGGTGTAGATATTTCCATGCTTATACAGACCGCGGTGTAGATATTTCCATGTTTATACAAATAGCGGTGCAGATATTTCCATGTTTATACAGATGGCGGCGCAGATATTTCCATGGATCTGTAGATGGCGGTGTAGATATTTCCATGTTTATACAGATTGCGGTGTAGTTATTTCCACGTTTATATAGATAGCGGTGTAGTTATTTCCATGTATATACACATGGCTGTGTAGATATTTCCATGTTTATACAGATGGCGGTGTAGATATTTCCATGTTGTTACAGATAACTTTGTATTTCCATGTTTATACAGATGGCGGTGTAGATATTTCCATGTCTATAGAGATAGCAGTGGAGATAATTCCATGTTTATACAGATAGCGGTGTAGATATTTCCATGTTTATTCTGATCGTGGTGTAGATATTTCCATGTTTATAGAGATGGCGGTGTAGATATTTACATGTTCATAGAGATAGCGGTGTTGATTTTTCCATGTTTATAGAGACAGCGGTGTGGATATTTCCTTGCTTATACAGACAGGGGTGTAGATATTTCCATGTTTATAGAGATAGCGGTGAAGATATTTCCATGTTTATACAGATCACGGTGTAGATATTTCCTTGCTTGTACTAATAGCGGTGTAGTTATTTCCATGTTTATACAGATAGCGGTGTAGATATTTCCATGTATATACAGATGGCTGTGTAGATATTTCCATGTTTATACAGATGGCTGTGTAGATATTTCCATGTTTATACAGATGACTTTGTAGGTATTGGCATGTTTATACAGATGGCGGTGTAGGTTTTCCATGTTTATAGTGATAGCTGTGTAGATATTTCCATGTTTATACAGATAGCGGAGTTGATATTTCCATGTTTATAAAGATCGCGGTGTAGATATTTCCATGTTTATACAGATCGCGGTGCAGATATTTATATCTTTATACAGATGGCATTGTAGATATTTCCTTATTCACACAGATGGCGGTGTAGATGTTTCCATGTTTATACAGATGGCATAGTAGTTAGTTCCATGTTTATGGAGATGGCAGTGTAGATACTTTCATGTTTACAGAGATGGCGGTGTAGATATTTCCATGTTTATAGAGATAGCAGTGTAGATATTTACATGTTTATACAGATGCCTGTGTAGATATTTCCATGTGTATACAGATGGCATTGTAGATATTTCCATGTTTATACAGATGACTGTATAGGTATTTCCATGTTTTTACAGGTGGCAGTGCAGATATTTCCATGTTTATAGAGATAGCAGTGTAGATATTTCCATGTTTCTACAGATGGCGGTGTTGATATTTCCATCTATACACAGATGGCCGTGTAGATATTTCCATGTTTATACAGATGGCGGCGTAGATATTTCCATGGACATGCAGATGGCGGTGTAGATATTTCCATGTTTAAACAGATAGCGGTGTAGATATTTCCATGTTTACACAGATAGTGGTGTAGATATTTCCGTGTTTATACACATGGCAGAGTAGATACTTCCATCTTTATGGAGATGGCAGTGTAGATATTTTCATGTTTATAGAGATGGCGGTGTAGATATTTCCATATTTATAGAGATAGCGGTGTAGATATTTCCATCTTTCTACAGATGGCAGTGTAGATATTTCCATGTTTATACAGATGGCGGTGTAGATATTTCCATATTTATACAGATGTCTGTGTAGATATTTCCATCTGTATACAGATGGTGTTGTAGGTATTTCCATGTTTATACAGATGGTGGTGAAGATATTTCCATGTTTATTCAGATGACTGTGTAGATATTTCCATGTTTTTACAGATGGCAGTGTGGATATTTCAATGTTTATAGAGATGGCGCTGTAGATATTTCCAAGTTTACACAGATAACGGTGGAGATATTTCCATGTTTATACAGAGAGGAGTCGAGATATTTCCATGTTTATACACATAGCGGTGTACATATTTCCATGATTATAGAGACAGCGGTGTAGGTATTTCCATGTTTATGCAGATAGCGGTGCAGATATTTCCATGTTTACACAGATGCCTATGCAGATATTTCCATATTTACACAGAGGGCTGTGTAGATATTTCTATGTTTATACAGAAGACAGTGTAGATATTTAAATGTTCCTACACATGACTGTGTAGGTATTTCCATGTTTATACAGATGTCTTTGTAGATATTTCCATGTTAATAGAGATAGCGGTGTAGACATTTCCATGTTTATACAGATAGCGGTGTAGATATTTCCATGTTTATACAGATAGTGGTGTAGATATTTCCATGCTTATACAGACCGCGGTGTAGATATTTCCATGTTTATACAAATAGCGGTGCAGATATTTCCATGTTTGTACAGATGGCGGTGTTGATATTTCCATTTATACACAGATGACCGTGTAGATATTTCCATGTTTATACAGATGGCGGCGCAGATATTTCCATGGATATGTAGATGGCGGTGTAGATATTTCCATGTTTATACAGATTGCGGTGTAGTTATTTCCACGTTTATATAGATAGCGGTGTAGTTATTTCCATGTATATACACATGGCTGTGTAGATATTTCCATGTTTATACAGATGGCGGTGTAGATATTTCCATGTTGTTACAGATAACTTTGTATTTCCATGTTTATACAGATGGCGGTGTAGATATTTCCATGTCTATAGAGATAGCAGTGGAGATAATTCCATGTTTATACAGATAGCGGTGTAGATATTTCCATGTTTATTCTGATCGTGGTGTAGATATTTCCATGTTTATAGAGATGGCGGTGTAGATATTTACATGTTCATAGAGATAGCGGTGTTGATTTTTCCATGTTTATAGAGACAGCGGTGTGGATATTTCCTTGCTTATACAGACAGGGGTGTAGATATTTCCATGTTTATAGAGATAGCGGTGAAGATATTTCCATGTTTATACAGATCACGGTGTAGATATTTCCTTGCTTGTACTAATAGCGGTGTAGTTATTTCCATGTTTATACAGATAGCGGTGTAGATATTTCCATGTATATACAGATGGCTGTGTAGATATTTCCATGTTTATACAGATGGCTGTGTAGATATTTCCATGTTTATACAGATGACTTTGTAGGTATTTGCATGTTTCTACAGATGGCGGTGTAGGTTTTCCATGTTTATAGTGATAGCTGTGTAGATATTTCCATGTTTATACAGATAGCGGTGTTGATATTTCCATGTTTATAAAGATCGCGGTGTAGATATTTCCATGTTTATACAGATCGCGGTGCAGATATTTATATCTTTATACAGATGGCATTGTAGATATTTCCTTATTCACACAGATGGCGGTGTAGATGTTTCCATGTTTATACAGATGGCAGAGTAGTTAGTTCCATGTTTATGGAGATGGCAGTGTAGATACTTTCATGTTTACAGAGATGGCGGTGTAGATATTTCCATGTTTATAGAGATAGCAGTGTAGATATTTACATGTTTATACAGATGTCTGTGTAGATATTTCCATGTGTATACAGATGGCATTGTAGATATTTCCATGTTTATACAGATGACTGTATAGGTATTTCCATGTTTTTACAGGTGGCAGTGCAGATATTTCCATGTTTATAGAGATAGCGGTGTAGATATTTCCATGTTTCTACAGATGGCGGTGTTGATATTTCCATCTATACACAGATGGCCGTGTAGATATTTCCATGTTTATACAGATGGCGGCGTAGATATTTCCATGGACATGCAGATGGCGGTGTAGATATTTCCATGTTTAAACAGATAGCGGTGTAGATATTTCCATGTTTACACAGATAGTGGTGTAGATATTTCCGTGTTTATACACATGGCAGAGTAGATACTTCCATCTTTATGGAGATGGCAGTGTAGATATTTTCATGTTTATAGAGATGGCGGTGTAGATATTTCCATATTTATAGAGATAGCGGTGTAGATATTTCCATCTTTCTACAGATGGCAGTGTAGATATTTCCATGTTTATACAGATAGCGGTGTAGATATTTCCATGTTTATACAGATGACTTTGTAGGTATTTGCATGTTTATACAGATGGCGGTGTAGGTTTTCCATGTTTATAGTGATAGCTGTGTAGATATTTCCATGTTTATACAGATAGCGGTGTTGATATTTCCATGTTTATAAAGATCGCGGTGTAGATATTTCCATGTTTATGCAGATCGCGGTGCAGATATTTATATCTTTATACAGATGGCATTGTAGATATTTCCTTATTCACACAGATGGCGGTGTAGATGTTTCCATGTTTATACAGATGGCAGAGTAGTTAGTTCCATGTTTATGGAGATGGCAGTGTAGATACTTTCATGTTTACAGAGATGGCGGTGTAGATATTTCCATGTTTATAGAGATAGCAGTGTAGATATTTACATGTTTATACAGATGTCTGTGTAGATATTTCCATGTGTATACAGATGGCATTGTAGATATTTCCATGTTTATACAGATGACTGTATAGGTATTTCCATGTTTTTACAGGTGGCAGTGCAGATATTTCCATGTTTATAGAGATAGCGGTGTAGATATTTCCATGTTTCTACAGATGGCGGTGTTGATATTTCCATCTATACACAGATGGCCGTGTAGATATTTCCATGTTTATACAGATGGCGGCGTAGATATTTCCATGGACATGCAGATGGCGGTGTAGATATTTCCATGTTTAAACAGATAGCGGTGTAGATATTTCCATGTTTACACAGATAGTGGTGTAGATATTTCCGTGTTTATACACATGGCAGAGTAGATACTTCCATCTTTATGGAGATGGCAGTGTAGATATTTTCATGTTTATAGAGATGGCGGTGTAGATATTTCCATATTTATAGAGATAGCGGTGTAGATATTTCCATCTTTCTACAGATGGCAGTGTAGATATTTCCATGTTTATACAGATGGCGGTGTAGATATTTCCATATTTATACAGATGTCTGTGTAGATATTTCCATCTGTATACAGATGGTATTGTAGGTATTTCCATGTTTATACAGATGGTGGTGAAGATATTTCCATGTTTATTCAGATGACTGTGTAGATATTTCCATGTTTTTACAGATGGCAGTGTGGATATTTCAATGTTTATAGAGATGGCGCTGTAGATATTTCCAAGTTTACACAGATAACGGTGGAGATATTTCCATGTTTATACAGAGAGGAGTCGAGATATTTCCATGTTTATACACATAGCGGTGTACATATTTCCATGATTATAGAGACAGCGGTGTAGGTATTTCCATGTTTATGCAGATAGCGGTGCAGATATTTCCATGTTTACACAGATGCCTATGCAGATATTTCCATATTTACACAGAGGGCTGTGTAGATATTTCTATGTTTATACAGAAGACAGTGTAGATATTTAAATGTTCCTACACATGACTGTGTAGGTATTTCCATGTTTATACAGATGTCTTTGTAGATATTTCCATGTTAATAGAGATAGCGGTGTAGACATTTCCATGTTTATACAGATAGCGGTGTAGATATTTCCATGTTTATACAGATAGTGGTGTAGATATTTCCATGCTTATACAGACCGCGGTGTAGATATTTCCATGTTTATACAAATAGCGGTGCAGATATTTCCATGTTTGTACAGATGGCGGTGTTGATATTTCCATTTATACACAGATGACCGTGTAGATATTTCCATGTTTATACAGATGGCGGCGCAGATATTTCCATGGATATGTAGATGGCGGTGTAGATATTTCCATGTTTATACAGATTGCGGTGTAGTTATTTCCACGTTTATATAGATAGCGGTGTAGTTATTTCCATGTATATACACATGGCTGTGTAGATATTTCCATGTTTATACAGATGGCGGTGTAGATATTTCCATGTTGTTACAGATAACTTTGTATTTCCATGTTTATACAGATGGCGGTGTAGATATTTCCATGTCTATAGAGATAGCAGTGGAGATAATTCCATGTTTATACAGATAGCGGTGTAGATATTTCCATGTTTATTCTGATCGTGGTGTAGATATTTCCATGTTTATAGAGATGGCGGTGTAGATATTTACATGTTCATAGAGATAGCGGTGTTGATTTTTCCATGTTTATAGAGACAGCGGTGTGGATATTTCCTTGCTTATACAGACAGGGGTGTAGATATTTCCATGTTTATAGAGATAGCGGTGAAGATATTTCCATGTTTATACAGATCACGGTGTAGATATTTCCTTGCTTGTACTAATAGCGGTGTAGTTATTTCCATGTTTATACAGATAGCGGTGTAGATATTTCCATGTATATACAGATGGCTGTGTAGATATTTCCATGTTTATACAGATGGCTGTGTAGATATTTCCATGTTTATACAGATGACTTTGTAGGTATTTGCATGTTTCTACAGATGGCGGTGTAGGTTTTCCATGTTTATAGTGATAGCTGTGTAGATATTTCCATGTTTATACAGATAGCGGTGTTGATATTTCCATGTTTATAAAGATCGCGGTGTAGATATTTCCATGTTTATACAGATCGCGGTGCAGATATTTATATCTTTATACAGATGGCATTGTAGATATTTCCTTATTCACACAGATGGCGGTGTAGATGTTTCCATGTTTATACAGATGGCAGAGTAGTTAGTTCCATGTTTATGGAGATGGCAGTGTAGATACTTTCATGTTTACAGAGATGGCGGTGTAGATATTTCCATGTTTATAGAGATAGCAGTGTAGATATTTACATGTTTATACAGATGTCTGTGTAGATATTTCCATGTGTATACAGATGGCATTGTAGATATTTCCATGTTTATACAGATGACTGTATAGGTATTTCCATGTTTTTACAGGTGGCAGTGCAGATATTTCCATGTTTATAGAGATAGCGGTGTAGATATTTCCATGTTTCTACAGATGGCGGTGTTGATATTTCCATCTATACACAGATGGCCGTGTAGATATTTCCATGTTTATACAGATGGCGGCGTAGATATTTCCATGGACATGCAGATGGCGGTGTAGATATTTCCATGTTTAAACAGATAGCGGTGTAGATATTTCCATGTTTACACAGATAGTGGTGTAGATATTTCCGTGTTTATACACATGGCAGAGTAGATACTTCCATCTTTATGGAGATGGCAGTGTAGATATTTTCATGTTTATAGAGATGGCGGTGTAGATATTTCCATATTTATAGAGATAGCGGTGTAGATATTTCCATCTTTCTACAGATGGCAGTGTAGATATTTCCATGTTTATACAGATAGCGGTGTAGATATTTCCATGTTTATACAGATGACTTTGTAGGTATTTGCATGTTTATACAGATGGCGGTGTAGGTTTTCCATGTTTATAGTGATAGCTGTGTAGATATTTCCATGTTTATACAGATAGCGGTGTTGATATTTCCATGTTTATAAAGATCGCGGTGTAGATATTTCCATGTTTATACAGATCGCGGTGCAGATATTTATATCTTTATACAGATGGCATTGTAGATATTTCCTTATTCACACAGATGGCGGTGTAGATGTTTCCATGTTTATACAGATGGCAGAGTAGTTAGTTCCATGTTTATGGAGATGGCAGTGTAGATACTTTCATGTTTACAGAGATGGCGGTGTAGATATTTCCATGTTTATAGAGATAGCAGTGTAGATATTTACATGTTTATACAGATGTCTGTGTAGATATTTCCATGTGTATACAGATGGCATTGTAGATATTTCCATGTTTATACAGATGACTGTATAGGTATTTCCATGTTTTTACAGGTGGCAGTGCAGATATTTCCATGTTTATAGAGATAGCGGTGTAGATATTTCCATGTTTCTACAGATGGCGGTGTTGATATTTCCATCTATACACAGATGGCCGTGTAGATATTTCCATGTTTATACAGATGGCGGCGTAGATATTTCCATGGACATGCAGATGGCGGTGTAGATATTTCCATGTTTAAACAGATAGCGGTGTAGATATTTCCATGTTTACACAGATAGTGGTGTAGATATTTCCGTGTTTATACACATGGCAGAGTAGATACTTCCATCTTTATGGAGATGGCAGTGTAGATATTTTCATGTTTATAGAGATGGCGGTGTAGATATTTCCATATTTATAGAGATAGCGGTGTAGATATTTCCATCTTTCTACAGATGGCAGTGTAGATATTTCCATGTTTATACAGATGGCGGTGTAGATATTTCCATATTTATACAGATGTCTGTGTAGATATTTCCATCTGTATACAGATGGTATTGTAGGTATTTCCATGTTTATACAGATGGTGGTGAAGATATTTCCATGTTTATTCAGATGACTGTGTAGATATTTCCATGTTTTTACAGATGGCAGTGTGGATATTTCAATGTTTATAGAGATGGCGCTGTAGATATTTCCAAGTTTACACAGATAACGGTGGAGATATTTCCATGTTTATACAGAGAGGAGTCGAGATATTTCCATGTTTATACACATAGCGGTGTACATATTTCCATGATTATAGAGACAGCGGTGTAGGTATTTCCATGTTTATGCAGATAGCGGTGCAGATATTTCCATGTTTACACAGATGCCTATGCAGATATTTCCATATTTACACAGAGGGCTGTGTAGATATTTCTATGTTTATACAGAAGACAGTGTAGATATTTAAATGTTCCTACACATGACTGTGTAGGTATTTCCATGTTTATACAGATGTCTTTGTAGATATTTCCATGTTAATAGAGATAGCGGTGTAGACATTTCCATGTTTATACAGATAGCGGTGTAGATATTTCCATGTTTATACAGATAGTGGTGTAGATATTCCCATGCTTATACAGACCGCGGTGTAGATATTTCCATGTTTATACAAATAGCGGTGCAGATATTTCCATGTTTGTACAGATGGCGGTGTTGATATTTCCATTTATACACAGATGACCGTGTAGATATTTCCATGTTTATACAGATGGCGGCGCAGATATTTCCATGGATATGTAGATGGCGGTGTAGATATTTCCATGTTTATACAGATTGCGGTGTAGTTATTTCCACGTTTATATAGATAGCGGTGTAGTTATTTCCATGTATATACACATGGCTGTGTAGATATTTCCATGTTTATACAGATGGCGGTGTAGATATTTCCATGTTGTTACAGATAACTTTGTATTTCCATGTTTATACAGATGGCGGTGTAGATATTTCCATGTCTATAGAGATAGCAGTGGAGATAATTCCATGTTTATACAGATAGCGGTGTAGATATTTCCATGTTTATTCTGATCGTGGTGTAGATATTTCCATGTTTATAGAGATGGCGGTGTAGATATTTACATGTTCATAGAGATAGCGGTGTTGATTTTTCCATGTTTATAGAGACAGCGGTGTGGATATTTCCTTGCTTATACAGACAGGGGTGTAGATATTTCCATGTTTATAGAGATAGCGGTGAAGATATTTCCATGTTTATACAGATCACGGTGTAGATATTTCCTTGCTTGTACTAATAGCGGTGTAGTTATTTCCATGTTTATACAGATAGCGGTGTAGATATTTCCATGTATATACAGATGGCTGTGTAGATATTTCCATGTTTATACAGATGGCTGTGTAGATATTTCCATGTTTATACAGATGACTTTGTAGGTATTTGCATGTTTATACAGATGGCGGTGTAGGTTTTCCATGTTTATAGTGATAGCTGTGTAGATATTTCCATGTTTATACAGATAGCGGTGTTGATATTTCCATGTTTATAAAGATCGCGGTGTAGATATTTCCATGTTTATACAGATCGCGGTGCAGATATTTATATCTTTATACAGATGGCATTGTAGATATTTCCTTATTCACACAGATGGCGGTGTAGATGTTTCCATGTTTATACAGATGGCAGAGTAGTTAGTTCCATGTTTATGGTGATGGCAGTGTAGATAATTTCATGTTTACAGAGATGGCGGTGTAGATATTTCCATGTTTATAGAGATAGCAGTGTAGATATTTACATGTTTATACAGATGTCTGCGTAGATATTTCCATGTGTATACAGATGGCATTGTAGATATTTCCATGTTTATACAGATGACTGTATAGGTATTTCCATGTTTTTACAGGTGGCAGTGCAGATATTTCCATGTTTATAGAGATAGCGGTGTAGATATTTCCATGTTTCTACAGATGGCGGTGTTGATATTTCCATCTATACACAGATGGCCGTGTAGATATTTCCATGTTTATACAGATGGCGGCGTAGATATTTCCATGGACATGCAGATGGCGGTGTAGATATTTCCATGTTTAAACAGATAGCGGTGTAGATATTTCCATGTTTACACAGATAGTGGTGTAGATATTTCCGTGTTTATACACATGGCAGAGTAGATACTTCCATCTTTATGGAGATGGCAGTGTAGATATTTTCATGTTCATAGAGATGGCGGTGTAGATATTTCCATATTTATAGAGATAGCGGTGTAGATATTTCCATCTTTCTACAGATGGCAGTGTAGATATTTCCATGTTTATACAGATAGCGGTGTAGATATTTCCATGTTTATACAGATGACTTTGTAGGTATTTGCATGTTTATACAGATGGCGGTGTAGGTTTTCCATGTTTATAGTGATAGCTGTGTAGAAATTTCCATGTTTATACAGATAGCGGTGTTGATATTTCCATGTTTATAAAGATCGCGGTGTAGATATTTCCATGTTTATACAGATCGCGGTGCAGATATTTATATCTTTATACAGATGGCATTGTAGATATTTCCTTATTCACACAGATGGCGGTGTAGATGTTTCCATGTTTATACAGATGGCAGAGTAGTTAGTTCCATGTTTATGGAGATGGCAGTGTAGATACTTTCATGTTTACAGAGATGGCGGTGTAGATATTTCCATGTTTATAGAGATAGCAGTGTAGATATTTACATGTTTATACAGATGTCTGTGTAGATATTTCCATGTGTATACAGATGGCATTGTAGATATTTCCATGTTTATACAGATGACTGTATAGGTATTTCCATGTTTTTACAGGTGGCAGTGCAGATATTTCCATGTTTATAGAGATAGCGTTGTAGATATTTCCATGTTTCTACAGATGGCGGTGTTGATATTTCCATCTATACACAGATGGCCGTGTAGATATTTCCATGTTTATACAGATGGCGGCGTAGATATTTCCATGGACATGCAGATGGCGGTGTAGATATTTCCATGTTTAAACAGATAGCGGTGTAGATATTTCCATGTTTACACAGATAGTGGTGTAGATATTTCCGTGTTTATACACATGGCAGAGTAGATACTTCCATCTTTATGGAGATGGCAGTGTAGATATTTTCATGTTTATAGAGATGGCGGTGTAGATATTTCCATATTTATAGAGATAGCGGTGTAGATATTTCCATCTTTCTACAGATGGCAGTGTAGATATTTCCATGTTTATACAGATGGCGGTGTAGATATTTCCATATTTATACAGATGTCTGTGTAGATATTTCCATCTGTATACAGATGGTATTGTAGGTATTTCCATGTTTATACAGATGGTGGTGAAGATATTTCCATGTTTATTCAGATGACTGTGTAGATATTTCCATGTTTTTACAGATGGCAGTGTGGTTATTTCAATGTTTATAGAGATGGCGCTGTAGATATTTCCAAGTTTACACAGATAACGGTGGAGATATTTCCATGTTTATACAGAGAGGAGTCGAGATATTTCCATGTTTATACACATAGCGGTGTACATATTTCCATGATTATAGAGACAGCGGTGTAGGTATTTCCATGTTTATGCAGATAGCGGTGCAGATATTTCCATGTTTACACAGATGCCTATGCAGATATTTCCATATTTACACAGAGGGCTGTGTAGATATTTCTATGTTTATACAGAAGACAGTGTAGATATTTAAATGTTCCTACACATGACTGTGTAGGTATTTCCATGTTTATACAGATGTCTATGTAGATATTTCCATGTTAACAGAGATAGCGGTGTAGACATTTCCATGTTTATACCGATAGCGGTGTAGATATTTCCATGTTTATACAGATAGTGGTGTAGATATTTCCATGCTTACACAGACCGCGGTGTAGATATTTCCATGTTTATACAAATAGCGGTGCAGATATTTCCATGTTTGTACAGATGGCGGTGTTGATATTTCCATTTATACACAGATGACCGTGTAGATATTTCCATGTTTATACAGATGGCGGCGCAGATATTTCCATGGATATGTAGATGGCGGTGTAGATATTTCCATGTTTATACAGATTGCGGTGTAGTTATTTCCACGTTTATTTAGATAGCGGTGTAGTTATTTCCATGTATATACACATGGCTGTGTAGATATTTCCATGTTTATACAGATGGCGGTGTAGATATTTCCATGTTGTTACAGATAACTTTGTATTTCCATGTTTATACAGATGGCGGTGTAGATATTTCCATGACTATAGAGATAGCAGTGGAGATAATTCCATGTTTATACAGATAGCGGTGTAGATATTTCCATGTTTATTCTGATCGTGGTGTAGATATTTCCATGTTTATAGAGATGGCGGTGTAGATATTTACATGTTCATAGAGATAGCGGTGTTGATTTTTCCATGTTTATAGAGACAGCGGTGTGGATATTTCCTTGCTTATACAGACAGGGGTGTAGATATTTCCATGTTTATAGAGATAGCGGTGAAGATATTTCCATGTTTATACAGATCACGGTGTAGATATTTCCTTGCTTGTACTAATAGCGGTGTAGTTATTTCCATGTTTATACAGATAGCGGTGTAGATATTTCCATGTATATACAGATGGCTGTGTAGATATTTCCATGTTTATACAGATGGCTGTGTAGATATTTCCATGTTTATACAGATGACTTTGTAGGTATTTGCATGTTTATACAGATGGCGGTGTAGGTTTTCCATGTTTATAGTGATAGCTGTGTAGATATTTCCATGTTTATACAGATAGCGGTGTTGATATTTCCATGTTTATAAAGATCGCGGTGTAGATATTTCCATGTTTATACAGATCGCGGTGCAGATATTTATATCTTTATACAGATGGCATTGTAGATATTTCCTTATTCACACAGATGGCGGTGTAGATGTTTCCATGTTTATACAGATGGCAGAGTAGTTAGTTCCATGTTTATGGTGATGGCAGTGTAGATACTTTCATGTTTACAGAGATGGCGGTGTAGATATTTCCATGTTTATAGAGATAGCAGTGTAGATATTTACATGTTTATACAGATGTCTGTGTAGATATTTCCATGTGTATACAGATGGCATTGTAGATATTTCCATGTTTATACAGATGACTGTATAGGTATTTCCATGTTTTTACAGGTGGCAGTGCAGATATTTCCATGTTTATAGAGATAGCAGTGTAGATATTTCCATGTTTCTACAGATGGCGGTGTTGATATTTCCATCTATACACAGATGGCCGTGTAGATATTTCCATGTTTATACAGATGGCGGCGTAGATATTTCCATGGACATGCAGATGGCGGTGTAGATATTTCCATGTTTAAACAGATAGCGGTGTAGATATTTCCATGTTTACACAGATAGTGGTGTAGATATTTCCGTGTTTATACACATGGCAGAGTAGATACTTCCATCTTTATGGAGATGGCAGTGTAGATATTTTCATGTTTATAGAGATGGCGGTGTAGATATTTCCATATTTATAGAGATAGCGGTGTAGATATTTCCATCTTTCTACAGATGGCAGTGTAGATATTTCCATGTTTATACAGATGGCGGTGTAGATATTTCCATATTTATACAGATGTCTGTGTAGATATTTCCATCTGTATACAGATGGTATTGTAGGTATTTCCATGTTTATACAGATGGTGGTGAAGATATTTCCATGTTTATTCAGATGACTGTGTAGATATTTCCATGTTTTTACAGATGGCAGTGTGGATATTTCAATGTTTATAGAGATGGCGCTGTAGATATTTCCAAGTTTACACAGATAACGGTGGAGATATTTCCATGTTTATACAGAGAGGAGTCGAGATATTTCCATGTTTATACACATAGCGGTGTACATATTTCCATGATTATAGAGACAGCGGTGTAGGTATTTCCATGTTTATGCAGATAGCGGTGCAGATATTTCCATGTTTACACAGATGCCTATGCAGATATTTCCATATTTACACAGAGGGCTGTGTAGATATTTAAATGTTCCTACACATGACTGTGTAGGTATTTCCATGTTTATACAGATGTCTATGTAGATATTTCCATGTTAATAGAGATAGCGGTGTAGACATTTCCATGTTTATACAGATAGCGGTGTAGATATTTCCATGTTTATACAGATAGTGGTGTAGATATTTCCATGCTTATACAGACCGCGGTGTAGATATTTCCATGTTTATACAAATAGCGGTGCAGATATTTCCATGTTTCTACAGATGGCGGTGTTGATATTTCCATCTATACACAGATGGCCGTGTAGATATTTCCATGTTTATACAGATGGCGGCGTAGATATTTCCATGGACATGCAGATGGCGGTGTAGATATTTCCATGTTTAAACAGATAGTGGTGTAGATATTTCCGTGTTTATACACATGGCAGAGTAGATACTTCCATCTTTATGGAGATGGCAGTGTAGATATTTTCATGTTTATAGAGATGGCGGTGTAGATATTTCCATATTTATAGAGATAGCGGTGTAGATATTTCCATCTTTCTACAGATGGCAGTGTAGATATTTCCATGTTTATACAGATGGCGGTGTAGATATTTCCATATTTATACAGATGTCTGTGTAGATATTTCCATCTGTATACAGATGGTATTGTAGGTATTTCCATGTTTATACAGATGGTGGTGAAGATATTTCCATGTTTATTCAGATGACTGTGTAGATATTTCCATGTTTTTACAGATGGCAGTGTGGATATTTCAATGTTTATAGAGATGGCGCTGTAGATATTTCCAAGTTTATACAGATAACGGTGGAGATATTTCCATGTTTATACAGAGAGGAGTCGAGATATTTCCATGTTTATACACATAGCGGTGTACATATTTCCATGATTATAGAGACAGCGGTGTAGGTATTTCCATGTTTATGCAGATAACGGTGCAGATATTTCCATGTTTACACAGATGCCTATGCAGATATTTCCATATTTACACAGAGGGCTGTGTAGATATTTCTATGTTTATACAGAAGACAGTGTAGATATTTAAATGTTCCTACACATGACTGTGTAGGTATTTCCATGTTTATACAGATGTCTTTGTAGATATTTCCATGTTAATAGAGATAGCGGTGTAGACATTTCCATGTTTATACAGATAGCGGTGTAGATATTTCCATGTTTATACAGATAGTGGCGTAGATATTTCCATGTTTATACAAATAGCGGTGCAGATATTTCCATGTTTGTACAGATGGCGGTGTTGATATTTCCATTTATACACAGATGACCGTGTAGATATTTCCATGTTTATACAGATGGCGGCGCAGATATCTCCATGGATATGTAGATGGCGGTGTAGATATTTCCATGTTTATACAGATTGCGGTGTAGTTATTTCCATGTTTATATAGATAGCGGTGTAGTTATTTCCATGTATATACACATGGCTGTGTAGATATTTCCATGTTTATACAGATGGCGATGTAGATATTTCCATGTTTATACAGATAACTTTGTATTTCCATGTTTATACAGATGGCGGTGTAGATATTTCCATGTCTATAGTGATAGCAGTGGAGATAATTCCATGTTTATACAGATAGTGGTGTAGATATTTCCATGTTTATTCTGATCGTGGTGTAGATATTTCCATGTTTATAGAGATGGCGGTGTAGATATTTACATGTTCATAGAGATAGCGGTGTTGATTTTTCCATGTTTATAGAGACAGCGGTGTGGATATTTCCTTGCTTATACAGATAGGGGTGTAGAGATTTCCATGTTTATAGAGATAGCGGTGAAGATATTTCCATGTTTATACAGATCACGGTGTAGATATTTCCTTGCTTGTACTAATAGCGGTGTAGTTATTTCCATGTTTATACAGATAGCGGTGTAGATATTTCCATGTATATACAGATGGCTGTGTAGATATTTCCATGTTTATACAGATGGCTGTGTAGATATTTCCATGTTTATACAGATGACTTTGTAGGTATTTGCATGTTTCTACAGATGGCGGTGTAGGTTTTCCATGTTTATAGTGATAGCTGTGTAGATATTTCCATGTTTATACAGATAGCGGTGTTGATATTTCCATGTTTATAAAGATCGCGGTGTAGATATTTCCATGTTTATACAGATCGCGGTGCAGATATTTATATCTTTATACAGATGGCATTGTAGATATTTCCTTATTCACACAGATGGCGGTGTAGATGTTTCCATGTTTATACAGATGGCAGAGTAGTTAGTTCCATGTTTATGGAGATGGCAGTGTAGATACTTTCATGTTTACAGAGATGGCGGTGTAGATATTTCCATGTTTATAGAGATAGCAGTGTAGATATTTACATGTTTATACAGATGTCTGTGTAGATATTTCCATGTGTATACAGATGGCATTGTAGATATTTCCATGTTTATACAGATGACTGTATAGGTATTTCCATGTTTTTACAGGTGGCAGTGCAGATATTTCCATGTTTATAGAGATAGCGTTGTAGATATTTCCATCTTTCTACAGATGGCGGTGTTGATATTTCCATCTATACACAGATGGCCGTGTAGATATTTCCATGTTTATACAGATGGCGGCGTAGATATTTCCATGGACATGCAGATGGCGGTGTAGATATTTCCATGTTTAAACAGATAGCGGTGTAGATATTTCCATGTTTACACAGATAGTGGTGTAGATATTTCCGTGTTTATACACATGGCAGAGTAGATACTTCCATCTTTATGGAGATGGCAGTGTAGATATTTTCATGTTTATAGAGATGGCGGTGTAGATATTTCCATATTTATAGAGATAGCGGTGTAGATATTTCCATCTTTCTACAGATGGCAGTGTAGATATTTCCATGTTTATACAGATGGCGGTGTAGATATTTCCATATTTATACAGATGTCTGTGTAGATATTTCCATCTGTATACAGATGGTATTGTAGGTATTTCCATGTTTATACAGATGGTGGTGAAGATATTTCCATGTTTATTCAGATGACTGTGTAGATATTTCCATGTTTTTACAGATGGCAGTGTGGATATTTCAATGTTTATAGAGATGGCGCTGTAGATATTTCCAAGTTTACACAGATAACGGTGGAGATATTTCCATGTTTATACAGAGAGGAGTCGAGATATTTCCATGTTTATACACATAGCGGTGTACATATTTCCATGATTATAGAGACAGCGGTGTAGGTATTTCCATGTTTATGCAGATAGCAGTGCAGATATTTCCATGTTTACACAGATGCCTATGCAGATATTTCCATATTTACACAGAGGGCTGTGTAGATATTTCTATGTTTATACAGAAGACAGTGTAGATATTTAAATGTTCCTACACATGACTGTGTAGGTATTTCCATGTTTATACAGATGTCTTTGTAGATATTTCCATGTTAATAGAGATAGCGGTGTAGACATTTCCATGTTTATACAGATAGCGGTGTAGATATTTCCATGTTTATACAGATAGTGGTGTAGATATTTCCATGCTTATACAGACCGCGGTGTAGATATTTCCATGTTTATACAAATAGCGGTGCAGATATTTCCATGTTTGTACAGATGGCGGTGTTGATATTTCCATTTATACACAGATGACCGTGTAGATATTTCCATGTTTATACAGATGGCGGCGCAGATATTTCCATGGATATGTAGATGGCGGTGTAGATATTTCCATGTTTATACAGATTGCGGTGTAGTTATTTCCACGTTTATATAGATAGCGGTGTAGTTATTTCCATGTATATACACATGGCTGTGTAGATATTTCCATGTTTATACAGATGGCGGTGTAGATATTTCCATGTTGTTACAGATAACTTTGTATTTCCATGTTTATACAGATGGCGGTGTAGATATTTCCATGTCTATAGAGATAGCAGTGGAGATAATTCCATGTTTATACAGATAGCGGTGTAGATATTTCCATGTTTATTCTGATCGTGGTGTAGATATTTCCATGTCTATAGAGATGGCGGTGTAGATATTTACATGTTCATAGAGATAGCGGTGTTGATTTTTCCATGTTTATAGAGACAGCGGTGTGGATATTTCCTTGCTTATACAGACAGGGGTGTAGATATTTCCATGTTTATAGAGATAGCGGTGAAGATATTTCCATGTTTATACAGATCACGGTGTAGATATTTCCTTGCTTGTACTAATAGCGGTGTAGTTATTTCCATGTTTATACAGATAGCGGTGTAGATATTTCCATGTATATACAGATGGCTGTGTAGATATTTCCATGTTTATACAGATGGCTGTGTAGATATTTCCATGTTTATACAGATGACTTTGTAGGTATTTGCATGTTTATACAGATGGCGGTGTAGGTTTTCCATGTTTATAGTGATAGCTGTGTAGATATTTCCATGTTTATACAGATAGCGGTGTTGATATTTCCATGTTTATAAAGATCGCGGTGTAGATATTTCCATGTTTATACAGATCGCGGTGCAGATATTTATATCTTTATACAGATGGCATTGTAGATATTTCCTTATTCACACAGATGGCGGTGTAGATGTTTCCATGTTTATACAGATGGCAGAGTAGTTAGTTCCATGTTTATGGAGATGGCAGTGTAGATACTTTCATGTTTACAGAGATGGCGGTGTAGATATTTCCATGTTTATAGAGATAGCAGTGTAGATATTTACATGTTTATACAGATGTCTGTGTAGATATTTCCATGTGTATACAGATGGCATTGTAGATATTTCCATGTTTATACAGATGACTGTATAGGTATTTCCATGTTTTTACAGGTGGCAGTGCAGATATTTCCATGTTTATAGAGATAGCGGTGTAGATATTTCCATGTTTCTACAGATGGCGGTGTTGATATTTCCATCTATACACAGATGGCCGTGTAGATATTTCCATGTTTATACAGATGGCGGCGTAGATATTTCCATGGACATGCAGATGGCGGTGTAGATATTTCCATGTTTAAACAGATAGCGGTGTAGATATTTCCATGTTTACACAGATAGTGGTGTAGATATTTCCGTGTTTATACACATGGCAGAGTAGATACTTCCATCTTTATGGAGATGGCAGTGTAGATATTTTCATGTTTATAGAGATGGCGGTGTAGATATTTCCATATTTATAGAGATAGCGGTGTAGATATTTCCATCTTTCTACAGATGGCAGTGTAGATATTTCCATGTTTATACAGATGGCGGTGTAGATATTTCCATATTTATACAGATGTCTGTGTAGATATTTCCATCTGTATACAGATGGTATTGTAGGTATTTCCATGTTTATACAGATGGTGGTGAAGATATTTCCATGTTTATTCAGATGACTGTGTAGATATTTCCATGTTTTTACAGATGGCAGTGTGGATATTTCAATGTTTATAGAGATGGCGCTGTAGATATTTCCAAGTTTACACAGATAACGGTGGAGATATTTCCATGTTTATACAGAGAGGAGTCGAGATATTTCCATGTTTATACACATAGCGGTGTACATATTTCCATGATTATAGAGACAGCGGTGTAGGTATTTCCATGTTTATGCAGATAGCGGTGCAGATATTTCCATGTTTACACAGATGCCTATGCAGATATTTCCATATTTACACAGAGGGCTGTGTAGATATTTCTATGTTTATACAGAAGACAGTGTAGATATTTAAATGTTCCTACACATGACTGTGTAGGTATTTCCATGTTTATACAGATGTCTTTGTAGATATTTCCATGTTAATAGAGATAGCGGTGTAGACATTTCCATGTTTATACAGATAGCGGTGTAGATATTTCCATGTTTATACAGATAGTGGTGTAGATATTTCCATGCTTATACAGACCGCGGTGTAGATATTTCCATGTTTATACAAATAGCGGTGCAGATATTTCCATGTTTGTACAGATGGCGGTGTTGATATTTCCATTTATACACAGATGACCGTGTAGATATTTCCATGTTTATACAGATGGCGGCGCAGATATTTCCATGGATATGTAGATGGCGGTGTAGATATTTCCATGTTTATACAGATTGCGGTGTAGTTATTTCCACGTTTATATAGATAGCGGTGTAGTTATTTCCATGTATATACACATGGCTGTGTAGATATTTCCATGTTTATACAGATGGCGGTGTAGATATTTCCATGTTGTTACAGATAACTTTGTATTTCCATGTTTATACAGATGGCGGTGTAGATATTTCCATGTCTATAGAGATAGCAGTGGAGATAATTCCATGTTTATACAGATAGCGGTGTAGATATTTCCATGTTTATTCTGATCGTGGTGTAGATATTTCCATGTTTATAGAGATGGCGGTGTAGATATTTACATGTTCATAGAGATAGCGGTGTTGATTTTTCCATGTTTATAGAGACAGCGGTGTGGATATTTCCTTGCTTATACAGACAGGGGTGTAGATATTTCCATGTTTATAGAGATAGCGGTGAAGATATTTCCATGTTTATACAGATCACGGTGTAGATATTTCCTTGCTTGTACTAATAGCGGTGTAGTTATTTCCATGTTTATACAGATAGCGGTGTAGATATTTCCATGTATATACAGATGGCTGTGTAGATATTTCCATGTTTATACAGATGGCTGTGTAGATATTTCCATGTTTATACAGATGACTTTGTAGGTATTTGCATGTTTCTACAGATGGCGGTGTAGGTTTTCCATGTTTATAGTGATAGCTGTGTAGATATTTCCATGTTTATACAGATAGCGGTGTTGATATTTCCATGTTTATAAAGATCGCGGTGTAGATATTTCCATGTTTATACAGATCGCGGTGCAGATATTTATATCTTTATACAGATGGCATTGTAGATATTTCCTTATTCACACAGATGGCGGTGTAGATGTTTCCATGTTTATACAGATGGCAGAGTAGTTAGTTCCATGTTTATGGAGATGGCAGTGTAGATACTTTCATGTTTACAGAGATGGCGGTGTAGATATTTCCATGTTTATAGAGATAGCAGTGTAGATATTTACATGTTTATACAGATGCCTGTGTAGATATTTCCATGTGTATACAGATGGCATTGTAGATATTTCCATGTTTATACAGATGACTGTATAGGTATTTCCATGTTTTTACAGGTGGCAGTGCAGATATTTCCATGTTTATAGAGATAGCAGTGTAGATATTTCCATGTTTCTACAGATGGCGGTGTTGATATTTCCATCTATACACAGATGGCCGTGTAGATATTTCCATGTTTATACAGATGGCGGCGTAGATATTTCCATGGACATGCAGATGGCGGTGTAGATATTTCCATGTTTAAACAGATAGCGGTGTAGATATTTCCATGTTTACACAGATAGTGGTGTAGATATTTCCGTGTTTATACACATGGCAGAGTAGATACTTCCATCTTTATGGAGATGGCAGTGTAGATATTTTCATGTTTATAGAGATGGCGGTGTAGATATTTCCATATTTATAGAGATAGCGGTGTAGATATTTCCATCTTTCTACAGATGGCAGTGTAGATATTTCCATGTTTATACAGATGGCGGTGTAGATATTTCCATATTTATACAGATGTCTGTGTAGATATTTCCATCTGTATACAGATGGTATTGTAGGTATTTCCATGTTTATACAGATGGTGGTGAAGATATTTCCATGTTTATTCAGATGACTGTGTAGATATTTCCATGTTTTTACAGATGGCAGTGTGGATATTTCAATGTTTATAGAGATGGCGCTGTAGATATTTCCAAGTTTACACAGATAACGGTGGAGATATTTCCATGTTTATACAGAGAGGAGTCGAGATATTTCCATGTTTATACACATAGCGGTGTACATATTTCCATGATTATAGAGACAGCGGTGTAGGTATTTCCATGTTTATGCAGATAGCGGTGCAGATATTTCCATGTTTACACAGATGCCTATGCAGATATTTCCATATTTACACAGAGGGCTGTGTAGATATTTCTATGTTTATACAGAAGACAGTGTAGATATTTAAATGTTCCTACACATGACTGTGTAGGTATTTCCATGTTTATACAGATGTCTTTGTAGATATTTCCATGTTAATAGAGATAGCGGTGTAGACATTTCCATGTTTATACAGATAGCGGTGTAGATATTTCCATGTTTATACAGATAGTGGTGTAGATATTTCCATGCTTATACAGACCGCGGTGTAGATATTTCCATGTTTATACAAATAGCGGTGCAGATATTTCCATGTTTGTACAGATGGCGGTGTTGATATTTCCATTTATACACAGATGACCGTGTAGATATTTCCATGTTTATACAGATGGCGGCGCAGATATTTCCATGGATATGTAGATGGCGGTGTAGATATTTCCATGTTTATACAGATTGCGGTGTAGTTATTTCCACGTTTATATAGATAGCGGTGTAGTTATTTCCATGTATATACACATGGCTGTGTAGATATTTCCATGTTTATACAGATGGCGGTGTAGATATTTCCATGTTGTTACAGATAACTTTGTATTTCCATGTTTATACAGATGGCGGTGTAGATATTTCCATGTCTATAGAGATAGCAGTGGAGATAATTCCATGTTTATACAGATAGCGGTGTAGATATTTCCATGTTTATTCTGATCGTGGTGTAGATATTTCCATGTTTATAGAGATGGCGGTGTAGATATTTACATGTTCATAGAGATAGCGGTGTTGATTTTTCCATGTTTATAGAGACAGCGGTGTGGATATTTCCTTGCTTATACAGACAGGGGTGTAGATATTTCCATGTTTATAGAGATAGCGGTGAAGATATTTCCATGTTTATACAGATCACGGTGTAGATATTTCCTTGCTTGTACTAATAGCGGTGTAGTTATTTCCATGTTTATACAGATAGCGGTGTAGATATTTCCATGTATATACAGATGGCTGTGTAGATATTTCCATGTTTATACAGATGGCTGTGTAGATATTTCCATGTTTATACAGATGACTTTGTAGGTATTTGCATGTTTCTACAGATGGCGGTGTAGGTTTTCCATGTTTATAGTGATAGCTGTGTAGATATTTCCATGTTTATACAGATAGCGGTGTTGATATTTCCATGTTTATAAAGATCGCGGTGTAGATATTTCCATGTTTATACAGATCGCGGTGCAGATATTTATATCTTTATACAGATGGCATTGTAGATATTTCCTTATTCACACAGATGGCGGTGTAGATGTTTCCATGTTTATACAGATGGCAGAGTAGTTAGTTCCATGTTTATGGTGATGGCAGTGTAGATACTTTCATGTTTACAGAGATGGCGGTGTAGATATTTCCATGTTTATAGAGATAGCAGTGTAGATATTTACATGTTTATACAGATGTCTGTGTAGATATTTCCATGTGTATACAGATGGCATTGTAGATATTTCCATGTTTATACAGATGACTGTATAGGTATTTCCATGTTTTTACAGGTGGCAGTGCAGATATTTCCATGTTTATAGAGATAGCGGTGTAGATATTTCCATGTTTCTACAGATGGCGGTGTTGATATTTCCATCTATACACAGATGGCCGTGTAGATATTTCCATGTTTATACAGATGGCGGCGTAGATATTTCCATGGACATGCAGATGGCGGTGTAGATATTTCCATGTTTAAACAGATAGCGGTGTAGATATTTCCATGTTTACACAGATAGTGGTGTAGATATTTCCGTGTTTATACACATGGCAGAGTAGATACTTCCATCTTTATGGAGATGGCAGTGTAGATATTTTCATGTTTATAGAGATGGCGGTGTAGATATTTCCATATTTATAGAGATAGCGGTGTAGATATTTCCATCTTTCTACAGATGGCAGTGTAGATATTTCCATGTTTATACAGATGGCGGTGTAGATATTTCCATATTTATACAGATGTCTGTGTAGATATTTCCATCTGTATACAGATGGTATTGTAGGTATTTCCATGTTTATACAGATGGTGGTGAAGATATTTCCATGTTTATTCAGATGACTGTGTAGATATTTCCATGTTTTTACAGATGGCAGTGTGGATATTTCAATGTTTATAGAGATGGCGCTGTAGATATTTCCAAGTTTACACAGATAACGGTGGAGATATTTCCATGTTTATACAGAGAGGAGTCGAGATATTTCCATGTTTATACACATAGCGGTGTACATATTTCCATGATTATAGAGACAGCGGTGTAGGTATTTCCATGTTTATGCAGATAGCGGTGCAGATATTTCCATGTTTACACAGATGCCTATGCAGATATTTCCATATTTACACAGAGGGCTGTGTAGATATTTAAATGTTCCTACACATGACTGTGTAGGTATTTCCATGTTTATACAGATGTCTATGTAGATATTTCCATGTTAATAGAGATAGCGGTGTAGGCATTTCCATGTTTATACAGATAGCGGTGTAGATATTTCCATGTTTATAAAGATAGTGGTGTAGATATTTCCATGCTTATACAGACCGCGGTGTAGATATTTCCATGTTTATACAAATAGCGGTGCAGATATTTCCATGTTTGTACAGATGGCGGTGTTGATATTTCCATTTATACACAGATGACCGTGTAGATATTTCCATGTTTATACAGATGGCGGCGCAGATATTTCCATGGATATGTAGATGGCGGTGTAGATATTTCCATGTTTATACAGATTGCGGTGTAGTTATTTCCACGTTTATATAGATAGCGGTGTAGTTATTTCCATGTATATACACATGGCTGTGTAGATATTTCCATGTTTATACAGATGGCGGTGTAGATATTTCCATGTTGTTACAGATAACTTTGTATTTCCATGTTTATACAGATGGCGGTGTAGATATTTCCATGTCTATAGAGATAGCAGTGGAGATAATTCCATGTTTATACAGATAGCGGTGTAGATATTTCCATGTTTATTCTGATCGTGGTGTAGATATTTCCATGTTTATAGAGATGGCGGTGTAGATATTTACATGTTCATAGAGATAGCGGTGTTGATTTTTCCATGTTTATAGAGACAGCGGTGTGGATATTTCCTTGCTTATACAGACAGGGGTGTAGATATTTCCATGTTTATAGAGATAGCGGTGAAGATATTTCCATGTTTATACAGATCACGGTGTAGATATTTCCTTGCTTGTACTAATAGCGGTGTAGTTATTTCCATGTTTATACAGATAGCGGTGTAGATATTTCCATGTATATACAGATGGCTGTGTAGATATTTCCATGTTTATACAGATGGCTGTGTAGATATTTCCATGTTTATACAGATGACTTTGTAGGTATTTGCATGTTTCTACAGATGGCGGTGTAGGTTTTCCATGTTTATAGTGATAGCTGTGTAGATATTTCCATGTTTATACAGATAGCGGTGTTGATATTTCCATGTTTATAAAGATCGCGGTGTAGATATTTCCATGTTTATACAGATCGCGTTGCAGATATTTATATCTTTATACAGATGGCATTGTAGATATTTCCTTATTCACACAGATGGCGGTGTAGATGTTTCCATGTTTATACAGATGGCAGAGTAGTTAGTTCCATGTTTATGGAGATGGCAGTGTAGATACTTTCATGTTTACAGAGATGGCGGTGTAGATATTTCCATGTTTATAGAGATAGCAGTGTAGATATTTACATGTTTATACAGATGTCTGTGTAGATATTTCCATGTGTATACAGATGGCATTGTAGATATTTCCATGTTTATACAGATGACTGTATAGGTATTTCCATGTTTTTACAGGTGGCAGTGCAGATATTTCCATGTTTATAGAGATAGCGGTGTAGATATTTTCATGTTTCTACAGATGGCGGTGTTGATATTTCCATCTATACACAGATGGCCGTGTAGATATTTCCATGTTTATACAGATGGCGGCGTAGATATTTCCATGGACATGCAGATGGCGGTGTAGATATTTCCATGTTTAAACAGATAGCGGTGTAGATATTTCCATGTTTACACAGATAGTGGTGTAGATATTTCCGTGTTTATACACATGGCAGAGTAGATACTTCCATCTTTATGGAGATGGCAGTGTAGATATTTTCATGTTTATAGAGATGGCGGTGTAGATATTTCCATATTTATAGAGATAGCGGTGTAGATATTTCCATCTTTCTACAGATGGCAGTGTAGATATTTCCATGTTTATACAGATGGCGGTGTAGATATTTCCATATTTATACAGATGTCTGTGTAGATATTTCCATCTGTATACAGATGGTATTGTAGGTATTTCCATGTTTATACAGATGGTGGTGAAGATATTTCCATGTTTATTCAGATGACTGTGTAGATATTTCCATGTTTTTACAGATGGCAGTGTGGATATTTCAATGTTTATAGAGATGGCGCTGTAGATATTTCCAAGTTTACACAGATAACGGTGGAGATATTTCCATGTTTATACAGAGAGGAGTCGAGATATTTCCATGTTTATACACATAGCGGTGTACATATTTCCATGTTTATAGAGACAGCGGTGTAGGTATTTCCATGTTTATGCAGATAGCGGTGCAGATATTTCCATGTTTACACAGATGCCTATGCAGATATTTCCATATTTACACAGAGGGCTGTGTAGATATTTCTATGTTTATACAGAAGACAGTGTAGATATTTAAATGTTCCTACACATGACTGTGTAGGTATTTCCATGTTTATACAGATGTCTTTGTAGATATTTCCATGTTAATAGAGATAGCGGTGTAGACATTTCCATGTTTATACAGATAGCGGTGTAGATATTTCCATGTTTATACAGATAGTGGTGTAGATATTTCCATGCTTATACAGACCGCGGTGTAGATATTTCCATGTTTATACAAATAGCGGTGCAGATATTTCCATGTTTGTACAGATGGCGGTGTTGATATTTCCATTTATACACAGATGACCGTGTAGATATTTCCATGTTTATACAGATGGCGGCGCAGATATTTCCATGGATATGTAGATGGCGGTGTAGATATTTCCATGTTTATACAGATTGCGGTGTAGTTATTTCCACGTTTATATAGATAGCGGTGTAGTTATTTCCATGTATATACACATGGCTGTGTAGATATTTCCATGTTTATACAGATGGCGGTGTAGATATTTCCATGTTGTTACAGATAACTTTGTATTTCCATGTTTATACAGATGGCGGTGTAGATATTTCCATGTCTATAGAGATAGCAGTGGAGATAATTCCATGTTTATACAGATAGCGGTGTAGATATTTCCATGTTTATTCTGATCGTGGTGTAGATATTTCCATGTCTATAGAGATGGCGGTGTAGATATTTACATGTTCATAGAGATAGCGGTGTTGATTTTTCCATGTTTATAGAGACAGCGGTGTGGATATTTCCTTGCTTATACAGACAGGGGTGTAGATATTTCCATGTTTATAGAGATAGCGGTGAAGATATTTCCATGTTTATACAGATCACGGTGTAGATATTTCCTTGCTTGTACTAATAGCGGTGTAGTTATTTCCATGTTTATACAGATAGCGGTGTAGATATTTCCATGTATATACAGATGGCTGTGTAGATATTTCCATGTTTATACAGATGGCTGTGTAGATATTTCCATGTTTATACAGATGACTTTGTAGGTATTTGCATGTTTATACAGATGGCGGTGTAGGTTTTCCATGTTTATAGTGATAGCTGTGTAGATATTTCCATGTTTATACAGATAGCGGTGTTGATATTTCCATGTTTATAAAGATCGCGGTGTAGATATTTCCATGTTTATACAGATCGCGGTGCAGATATTTATATCTTTATACAGATGGCATTGTAGATATTTCCTTATTCACACAGATGGCGGTGTAGATGTTTCCATGTTTATACAGATGGCAGAGTAGTTAGTTCCATGTTTATGGAGATGGCAGTGTAGATACTTTCATGTTTACAGAGATGGCGGTGTAGATATTTCCATGTTTATAGAGATAGCAGTGTAGATATTTACATGTTTATACAGATGCCTGTGTAGATATTTCCATGTGTATACAGATGGCATTGTAGATATTTCCATGTTTATACAGATGACTGTATAGGTATTTCCATGTTTTTACAGGTGGCAGTGCAGATATTTCCATGTTTATAGAGATAGCAGTGTAGATATTTCCATGTTTCTACAGATGGCGGTGTTGATATTTCCATCTATACACAGATGGCCGTGTAGATATTTCCATGTTTATACAGATGGCGGCGTAGATATTTCCATGGACATGCAGATGGCGGTGTAGATATTTCCATGTTTAAACAGATAGCGGTGTAGATATTTCCATGTTTACACAGATAGTGGTGTAGATATTTCCGTGTTTATACACATGGCAGAGTAGATACTTCCATCTTTATGGAGATGGCAGTGTAGATATTTTCATGTTTATAGAGATGGCGGTGTAGATATTTCCATATTTATAGAGATAGCGGTGTAGATATTTCCATCTTTCTACAGATGGCAGTGTAGATATTTCCATGTTTATACAGATGGCGGTGTAGATATTTCCATATTTATACAGATGTCTGTGTAGATATTTCCATCTGTATACAGATGGTATTGTAGGTATTTCCATGTTTATACAGATGGTGGTGAAGATATTTCCATGTTTATTCAGATGACTGTGTAGATATTTCCATGTTTTTACAGATGGCAGTGTGGATATTTCAATGTTTATAGAGATGGCGCTGTAGATATTTCCAAGTTTACACAGATAACGGTGGAGATATTTCCATGTTTATACAGAGAGGAGTCGAGATATTTCCATGTTTATACACATAGCGGTGTACATATTTCCATGATTATAGAGACAGCGGTGTAGGTATTTCCATGTTTATGCAGATAGCGGTGCAGATATTTCCATGTTTACACAGATGCCTATGCAGATATTTCCATATTTACACAGAGGGCTGTGTAGATATTTCTATGTTTATACAGAAGGCAGTGTAGATATTTAAATGTTCCTACACATGACTGTGTAGGTATTTCCATGTTTATACAGATGTCTTTGTAGATATTTCCATGTTAATAGAGATAGCGGTGTAGACATTTCCATGTTTATACAGATAGCGGTGTAGATATTTCCATGTTTATACAGATAGTGGTGTAGATATTTCCATGCTTATACAGACCGCGGTGTAGATATTTCCATGTTTATACAAATAGCGGTGCAGATATTTCCATGTTTGTACAGATGGCGGTGTTGATATTTCCATTTATACACAGATGACCGTGTAGATATTTCCATGTTTATACAGATGGCGGCGCAGATATTTCCATGGATATGTAGATGGCGGTGTAGATATTTCCATGTTTATACAGATTGCGGTGTAGTTATTTCCACGTTTATATAGATAGCGGTGTAGTTATTTCCATGTATATACACATGGCTGTGTAGATATTTCCATGTTTATACAGATGGCGGTGTAGATATTTCCATGTTGTTACAGATAACTTTGTATTTCCATGTTTATACAGATGGCGGTGTAGATATTTCCATGTCTATAGAGATAGCAGTGGAGATAATTCCATGTTTATACAGATAGCGGTGTAGATATTTCCATGTTTATTCTGATCGTGGTGTAGATATTTCCATGTCTATAGAGATGGCGGTGTAGATATTTACATGTTCATAGAGATAGCGGTGTTGATTTTTCCATGTTTATAGAGACAGCGGTGTGGATATTTCCTTGCTTATACAGACAGGGGTGTAGATATTTCCATGTTTATAGAGATAGCGGTGAAGATATTTCCATGTTTATACAGATCACGGTGTAGATATTTCCTTGCTTGTACTAATAGCGGTGTAGTTATTTCCATGTTTATACAGATAGCGGTGTAGATATTTCCATGTATATACAGATGGCTGTGTAGATATTTCCATGTTTATACAGATGGCTGTGTAGATATTTCCATGTTTATACAGATGACTTTGTAGGTATTTGCATGTTTCTACAGATGGCGGTGTAGGTTTTCCATGTTTATAGTGATAGCTGTGTAGATATTTCCATGTTTATACAGATAGCGGTGTTGATATTTCCATGTTTATAAAGATCGCGGTGTAGATATTTCCATGTTTATACAGATCGCGGTGCAGATATTTATATCTTTATACAGATGGCATTGTAGATATTTCCTTATTCACACAGATGGCGGTGTAGATGTTTCCATGTTTATACAGATGGCAGAGTAGTTAGTTCCATGTTTATGGAGATGGCAGTGTAGATACTTTCATGTTTACAGAGATGGCGGTGTAGATATTTCCATGTTTATAGAGATAGCAGTGTAGATATTTACATGTTTATACAGATGTCTGTGTAGATATTTCCATGTGTATACAGATGGCATTGTAGATATTTCCATGTTTATACAGATGACTGTATAGGTATTTCCATGTTTTTACAGGTGGCAGTGCAGATATTTCCATGTTTATAGAGATAGCGGTGTAGATATTTCCATGTTTCTACAGATGGCGGTGTTGATATTTCCATCTATACACAGATGGCCGTGTAGATATTTCCATGTTTATACAGATGGCGGCGTAGATATTTCCATGGACATGCAGATGGCGGTGTAGATATTTCCATGTTTAAACAGATTTCGGTGTAGATATTTCCGTGTTTATACACATGGCAGAGTAGATACTTCCATCTTTATGGAGATGGCAGTGTAGATATTTTCATGTTTATAGAGATGGCGGTGTAGATATTTCCATATTTATAGAGATAGCGGTGTAGATATTTCCATCTTTCTACAGATGGCAGTGTAGATATTTCCATGTTTATAGAGATGGCGGTGTAGATATTTCCATATTTATACAGATGTCTGTGTAGATATTTCCATCTGTATACAGATGGTATTGTAGGTATTTCCATGTTTATACAGATGGTGGTGAAGATATTTCCATGTTTATTCAGATGACTGTGTAGATATTTCCATGTTTTTACAGATGGCAGTGTGGATATTTCAATGTTTATAGAGATGGCGCTGTAGATATTTCCAAGTTTACACAGATAACGGTGGAGATATTTCCATGTTTATACAGAGAGGAGTCGAGATATTTCCATGTTTATACACATAGCGGTGTACATATTTCCATGATTATAGAGACAGCGGTGTAGGTATTTCCATGTTTATGCAGATAGCGGTGCAGATATTTCCATGTTTACACAGATGCCTATGCAGATATTTCCATATTTACACAGAGGGCTGTGTAGATATTTCTATGTTTATACAGAAGACAGTGTAGATATTTAAATGTTCCTACACATGACTGTGTAGGTATTTCCATGTTTATACAGATGTCTTTGTAGATATTTCCATGTTAATAGAGATAGCGGTGTAGACATTTCCATGTTTATACAGATAGCGGTGTAGATATTTCCATGTTTATACAGATAGTGGTGTAGATATTTCCATGCTTATACAGACCGCGGTGTAGATATTTCCATGTTTATACAAATAGCGGTGCAGATATTTCCATGTTTGTACAGATGGCGGTGTTGATATTTCCATTTATACACAGATGACCGTGTAGATATTTCCATGTTTATACAGATGGCGGCGCAGATATTTCCATGGATATGTAGATGGCGGTGTAGATATTTCCATGTTTATACAGATTGCGGTGTAGTTATTTCCACGTTTATATAGATAGCGGTGTAGTTATTTCCATGTATATACACATGGCTGTGTAGATATTTCCATGTTTATACAGATGGCGGTGTAGATATTTCCATGTTGTTACAGATAACTTTGTATTTCCATGTTTATACAGATGGCGGTGTAGATATTTCCATGTCTATAGAGATAGCAGTGGAGATAATTCCATGTTTATACAGATAGCGGTGTAGATATTTCCATGTTTATTCTGATCGTGGTGTAGATATTTCCATGTCTATAGAGATGGCGGTGTAGATATTTACATGTTCATAGAGATAGCGGTGTTGATTTTTCCATGTTTATAGAGACAGCGGTGTGGATATTTCCTTGCTTATACAGACAGGGGTGTAGATATTTCCATGTTTATAGAGATAGCGGTGAAGATATTTCCATGTTTATACAGATCACGGTGTAGATATTTCCTTGCTTCTACTAATAGCGGTGTAGTTATTTCCATGTTTATACAGATAGCGGTGTAGATATTTCCATGTATATACAGATGGCTGTGTAGATATTTCCATGTTTATACAGATGGCTGTGTAGATATTTCCATGTTTATACAGATGACTTTGTAGGTATTTGCATGTTTCTACAGATGGCGGTGTAGGTTTTCCATGTTTATAGTGATAGCTGTGTAGATATTTCCATGTTTATACAGATAGCGGTGTTGATATTTCCATGTTTATAAAGATCGCGGTGTAGATATTTCCATGTTTATACAGATCGCGGTGCAGATATTTATATCTTTATACAGATGGCATTGTAGATATTTCCTTATTCACACAGATGGCGGTGTAGATGTTTCCATGTTTATACAGATGGCAGAGTAGTTAGTTCCATGTTTATGGAGATGGCAGTGTAGATACTTTCATGTTTACAGAGATGGCGGTGTAGATATTTCCATGTTTATAGAGATAGCAGTGTAGATATTTACATGTTTATACAGATGTCTGTGTAGATATTTCCATGTGTATACAGATGGCATTGTAGATATTTCCATGTTTATACAGATGACTGTATAGGTATTTCCATGTTTTTACAGGTGGCAGTGCAGATATTTCCATGTTTATAGAGATAGCGGTGTAGATATTTCCATGTTTCTACAGATGGCGGTGTTGATATTTCCATCTATACACAGATGGCCGTGTAGATATTTCCATGTTTATACAGATGGCGGCGTAGATATTTCCATGTACATGCAGATGGCGGTGTAGATATTTCCATGTTTAAACAGATTTCGGTGTAGATATTTCCGTGTTTATACACATGGCAGAGTAGATACTTCCATCTTTATGGAGATGGCAGTGTAGATATTTTCATGTTTATAGAGATGGCGGTGTAGATATTTCCATATTTATAGAGATAGCGGTGTAGATATTTCCATCTTTCTACAGATGGCAGTGTAGATATTTCCATGTTTATACAGATGGCGGTGTAGATATTTCCATATTTATACAGATGTCTGTGTAGATATTTCCATCTGTATACAGATGGTATTGTAGGTATTTCCATGTTTATACAGATGGTGGTGAAGATATTTCCATGTTTATTCAGATGACTGTGTAGATATTTCCATGTTTTTACAGATGGCAGTGTGGATATTTCAATGTTTATAGAGATGGCGCTGTAGATATTTCCAAGTTTACACAGATAACGGTGGAGATATTTCCATGTTTATACAGAGAGGAGTCGAGATATTTCCATGTTTATACACATAGCGGTGTACATATTTCCATGATTTTAGAGACAGCGGTGTAGGTATTTCCATGTTTATGCAGATAGCGGTGCAGATATTTCCATGTTTACACAGATGCCTATGCAGATATTTCCATATTTACACAGAGGGCTGTGTAGATATTTCTATGTTTATACAGAAGACAGTGTAGATATTTAAATGTTCCTACACATGACTGTGTAGGTATTTCCATGTTTATACAGATGTCTTTGTAGATATTTCCATGTTAATAGAGATAGCGGTGTAGACATTTCCATGTTTATACAGATAGCGGTGTAGATATTTCCATGTTTATACAGATAGTGGTGTAGATATTTCCATGCTTATACAGACCGCGGTGTAGATATTTCCATGTTTATACAAATAGCGGTGCAGATATTTCCATGTTTGTACAGATGGCGGTGTTGATATTTCCATTTATACACAGATGACCGTGTAGATATTTCCATGTTTATACAGATGGCGGCGCAGATATTTCCATGGATATGTAGATGGCGGTGTAGATATTTCCATGTTTATACAGATTGCGGTGTAGTTATTTCCACGTTTATATAGATAGCGGTGTAGTTATTTCCATGTATATACACATGGCTGTGTAGATATTTCCATGTTTATACAGATGGCGGTGTAGATATTTCCATGTTGTTACAGATAACTTTGTATTTCCATGTTTATACAGATGGCGGTGTAGATATTTCCATGTCTATAGAGATAGCAGTGGAGATAATTCCATGTTTATACAGATAGCGGTGTAGATATTTCCATGTTTATTCTGATCGTGGTGTAGATATTTCCATGTCTATAGAGATGGCGGTGTAGATATTTACATGTTCATAGAGATAGCGGTGTTGATTTTTCCATGTTTATAGAGACAGCGGTGTGGATATTTCCTTGCTTATACAGACAGGGGTGTAGATATTTCCATGTTTATAGAGATAGCGGTGAAGATATTTCCATGTTTATACAGATCACGGTGTAGATATTTCCTTGCTTGTACTAATAGCGGTGTAGTTATTTCCATGTTTATACAGATAGCGGTGTAGATATTTCCATGTATATACAGATGGCTGTGTAGATATTTCCATGTTTATACAGATGGCTGTGTAGATATTTCCATGTTTATACAGATGACTTTGTAGGTATTTGCATGTTTATACAGATGGCGGTGTAGGTTTTCCATGTTTATAGTGATAGCTGTGTAGATATTTCCATGTTTATACAGATAGCGGTGTTGATATTTCCATGTTTATAAAGATCGCGGTGTAGATATTTCCATGTTTATACAGATCGCGGTGCAGATATTTATATCTTTATACAGATGGCATTGTAGATATTTCCTTATTCACACAGATGGCGGTGTAGATGTTTCCATGTTTATACAGATGGCAGAGTAGTTAGTTCCATGTTTATGGAGATGGCAGTGTAGATACTTTCATGTTTACAGAGATGGCGGTGTAGATATTTCCATGTTTATAGAGATAGCAGTGTAGATATTTACATGTTTATACAGATGCCTGTGTAGATATTTCCATGTGTATACAGATGGCATTGTAGATATTTCCATGTTTATACAGATGACTGTATAGGTATTTCCATGTTTTTACAGGTGGCAGTGCAGATATTTCCATGTTTATAGAGATAGCAGTGTAGATATTTCCATGTTTCTACAGATGGCGGTGTTGATATTTCCATCTATACACAGATGGCCGTGTAGATATTTCCATGTTTATACAGATGGCGGCGTAGATATTTCCATGGACATGCAGATGGCGGTGTAGATATTTCCATGTTTAAACAGATAGCGGTGTAGATATTTCCATGTTTACACAGATAGTGGTGTAGATATTTCCGTGTTTATACACATGGCAGAGTAGATACTTCCATCTTTATGGAGATGGCAGTGTAGATATTTTCATGTTTATAGAGATGGCGGTGTAGATATTTCCATATTTATAGAGATAGCGGTGTAGATATTTCCATCTTTCTACAGATGGCAGTGTAGATATTTCCATGTTTATACAGATGGCGGTGTAGATATTTCCATATTTATACAGATGTCTGTGTAGATATTTCCATCTGTATACAGATGGTATTGTAGGTATTTCCATGTTTATACAGATGGTGGTGAAGATATTTCCATGTTTATTCAGATGACTGTGTAGATATTTCCATGTTTTTACAGATGGCAGTGTGGATATTTCAATGTTTATAGAGATGGCGCTGTAGATATTTCCAAGTTTACACAGATAACGGTGGAGATATTTCCATGTTTATACAGAGAGGAGTCGAGATATTTCCATGTTTATACACATAGCGGTGTACATATTTCCATGATTATAGAGACAGCGGTGTAGGTATTTCCATGTTTATGCAGATAGCGGTGCAGATATTTCCATGTTTACACAGATGCCTATGCAGATATTTCCATATTTACACAGAGGGCTGTGTAGATATTTCTATGTTTATACAGAAGACAGTGTAGATATTTAAATGTTCCTACACATGACTGTGTAGGTATTTCCATGTTTATACAGATGTCTTTGTAGATATTTCCATGTTAATAGAGATAGCGGTGTAGACATTTCCATGTTTATACAGATAGCGGTGTAGATATTTCCATGTTTATACAGATAGTGGTGTAGATATTTCCATGCTTATACAGACCGCGGTGTAGATATTTCCATGTTTATACAAATAGCGGTGCAGATATTTCCATGTTTGTACAGATGGCGGTGTTGATATTTCCATTTATACACAGATGACCGTGTAGATATTTCCATGTTTATACAGATGGCGGCGCAGATATTTCCATGGATATGTAGATGGCGGTGTAGATATTTCCATGTTTATACAGATTGCGGTGTAGTTATTTCCACGTTTATATAGATAGCGGTGTAGTTATTTCCATGTATATACACATGGCTGTGTAGATATTTCCATGTTTATACAGATGGCGGTGTAGATATTTCCATGTTGTTACAGATAACTTTGTATTTCCATGTTTATACAGATGGCGGTGTAGATATTTCCATGTCTATAGAGATAGCAGTGGAGATAATTCCATGTTTATACAGATAGCGGTGTTGATATTTCCATGTTTATTCTGATCATGGTGTAGATATTTCCATGTCTATAGAGATGGCGGTGTAGATATTTACATGTTCATAGAGATAGCGGTGTTGATTTTTCCATGTTTATAGAGACAGCGGTGTGGATATTTCCTTGCTTATACAGACAGGGGTGTAGATATTTCCATGTTTATAGAGATAGCGGTGAAGATATTTCCATGTTTATACAGATCACGGTGTAGATATTTCCTTGCTTGTACTAATAGCGGTGTAGTTATTTCCATGTTTATACAGATAGCGGTGTAGATATTTCCATGTATATACAGATGGCTGTGTAGATATTTCCATGTTTATACAGATGGCTGTGTAGATATTTCCATGTTTATACAGATGACTTTGTAGGTATTTGCATGTTTATACAGATGGCGGTGTAGGTTTTCCATGTTTATAGTGATAGCTGTGTAGATATTTCCATGTTTATACAGATAGCGGTGTTGATATTTCCATGTTTATAAAGATCGCGGTGTAGATATTTCCATGTTTATACAGATCGCGGTGCAGATATTTATATCTTTATACAGATGGCATTGTAGATATTTCCTTATTCACACAGATGGCGGTGTAGATGTTTCCATGTTTATACAGATGGCAGAGTAGTTAGTTCCATGTTTATGGTGATGGCAGTGTAGATACTTTCATGTTTACAGAGATGGCGGTGTAGATATTTCCATGTTTATAGAGATAGCAGTGTAGATATTTACATGTTTATACAGATGTCTGTGTAGATATTTCCATGTGTATACAGATGGCATTGTAGATATTTCCATGTTTATACAGATGACTGTATAGGTATTTCCATGTTTTTACAGGTGGCAGTGCAGATATTTCCATGTTTATAGAGATAGCGTTGTAGATATTTCCATGTTTCTACAGATGGCGGTGTTGATATTTCCATCTATACACAGATGGCCGTGTAGATATTTCCATGTTTATACAGATGGCGGCGTAGATATTTCCATGGACATGCAGATGGCGGTGTAGATATTTCCATGTTTAAACAGATAGCGGTGTAGATATTTCCATGTTTACACAGATAGTGGTGTAGATATTTCCGTGTTTATACACATGGCAGAGTAGATACTTCCATCTTTATGGAGATGGCAGTGTAGATATTTTCATGTTTATAGAGATGGCGGTGTAGATATTTCCATATTTATAGAGATAGCGGTGTAGATATTTCCATCTTTCTACAGATGGCAGTGTAGATATTTCCATGTTTATACAGATGGCGGTGTAGATATTTCCATATTTATACAGATGTCTGTGTAGATATTTCCATCTGTATACAGATGGTATTGTAGGTATTTCCATGTTTATACAGATGGTGGTGAAGATATTTCCATGTTTATTCAGATGACTGTGTAGATATTTCCATGTTTTTACAGATGGCAGTGTGGATATTTCAATGTTTATAGAGATGGCGCTGTAGATATTTCCAAGTATACACAGATAACGGTGGAGATATTTCCATGTTTATACAGAGAGGAGTCGAGATATTTCCATGTTTATACACATAGCGGTGTACATATTTCCATGATTATAGAGACAGCGGTGTAGGTATTTCCATGTTTATGCAGATAGCGGTGCAGATATTTCCATGTTTACACAGATGCCTATGCAGATATTTCCATATTTACACAGAGGGCTGTGTAGATATTTAAATGTTCCTACACATGACTGTGTAGGTATTTCCATGTTTATACAGATGTCTATGTAGATATTTCCATGTTAATAGAGATAGCGGTGTAGACATTTCCATGTTTATACAGATAGCGGTGTAGATATTTCCATGTTTATACAGATAGTGGTGTAGATATTTCCATGCTTATACAGACCGCGGTGTAGATATTTCCATGTTTATACAAATAGCGGTGCAGATATTTCCATGTTTGTACAGATGGCGGTGTTGATATTTCCATTTATACACAGATGACCGTGTAGATATTTCCATGTTTATACAGATGGCGGCGCAGATATTTCCATGGATATGTAGATGGCGGTGTAGATATTTCCATGTTTATACAGATTGCGGTGTAGTTATTTCCACGTTTATATAGATAGCGGTGTAGTTATTTCCATGTATATACACATGGCTGTGTAGATATTTCCATGTTTATACAGATGGCGGTGTAGATATTTCCATGTTGTTACAGATAACTTTGTATTTCCATGTTTATACAGATGGCGGTGTAGATATTTCCATGTCTATAGAGATAGCAGTGGAGATAATTCCATGTTTATACAGATAGCGGTGTAGATATTTCCATGTTTATTCTGATCGTGGTGTAGATATTTCCATGTTTATAGAGATGGCGGTGTAGATATTTACATGTTCATAGAGATAGCGGTGTTGATTTTTCCATGTTTATAGAGACAGCGGTGTGGATATTTCCTTGCTTATACAGACAGGGGTGTAGATATTTCCATGTTTATAGAGATAGCGGTGAAGATATTTCCATGTTTATACAGATCACGGTGTAGATATTTCCTTGCTTGTACTAATAGCGGTGTAGTTATTTCCATGTTTATACAGATAGCGGTGTAGATATTTCCATGTATATACAGATGGCTGTGTAGATATTTCCATGTTTATACAGATGGCTGTGTAGATATTTCCATGTTTATACAGATGACTTTGTAGGTATTTGCATGTTTCTACAGATGGCGGTGTAGGTTTTCCATGTTTATAGTGATAGCTGTGTAGATATTTCCATGTTTATACAGATAGCGGTGTTGATATTTCCATGTTTATAAAGATCGCGGTGTAGATATTTCCATGTTTATACAGATCGCGGTGCAGATATTTATATCTTTATACAGATGGCATTGTAGATATTTCCTTATTCACACAGATGGCGGTGTAGATGTTTCCATGTTTATACAGATGGCAGAGTAGTTAGTTCCATGTTTATGGAGATGGCAGTGTAGATACTTTCATGTTTACAGAGATGGCGGTGTAGATATTTCCATGTTTATAGAGATAGCAGTGTAGATATTTACATGTTTATACAGATGTCTGTGTAGATATTTCCATGTGTATACAGATGGCATTGTAGATATTTCCATGTTTATACAGATGACTGTATAGGTATTTCCATGTTTTTACAGGTGGCAGTGCAGATATTTCCATGTTTATAGAGATAGCGGTGTAGATATTTCCATGTTTCTACAGATGGCGGTGTTGATATTTCCATCTATACACAGATGGCCGTGTAGATATTTCCATGTTTATACAGATGGCGGCGTAGATATTTCCATGGACATGCAGATGGCGGTGTAGATATTTCCATGTTTAAACAGATAGCGGTGTAGATATTTCCATGTTTACACAGATAGTGGTGTAGATATTTCCGTGTTTATACACATGGCAGAGTAGATACTTCCATCTTTATGGAGATGGCAGTGTAGATATTTTCATGTTTATAGAGATGGCGGTGTAGATATTTCCATATTTATAGAGATAGCGGTGTAGATATTTCCATCTTTCTACAGATGGCAGTGTAGATATTTCCATGTTTATACAGATGGCGGTGTAGATATTTCCATATTTATACAGATGTCTGTGTAGATATTTCCATCTGTATACAGATGGTATTGTAGGTATTTCCATGTTTATACAGATGGTGGTGAAGATATTTCCATGTTTATTCAGATGACTGTGTAGATATTTCCATGTTTTTACAGATGGCAGTGTGGATATTTCAATGTTTATAGAGATGGCGCTGTAGATATTTCCAAGTTTACACATATAACGGTGGAGATATTTCCATGTTTATACAGAGAGGAGTCGAGATATTTCCATGTTTATACACATAGCGGTGTACATATTTCCATGATTATAGAGACAGCGTTGTAGGTATTTCCATGTTTATGCAGATAGCGGTGCAGATATTTCCATGTTTACACAGATGCCTATGCAGATATTTCCATATTTACACAGAGGGCTGTGTAGATATTTCTATGTTTATACAGAAGACAGTGTAGATATTTAAATGTTCCTACACATGACTGTGTAGGTATTTCCATGTTTATACAGATGTCTTTGTAGATATTTCCATGTTAATAGAGATAGCGGTGTAGACATTTCCATGTTTATACAGATAGCGGTGTAGATATTTCCATGTTTATACAGATAGTGGTGTACATATTTCCATGCTTATACAGACCGCGGTGTAGATATTTCCATGTTTATACAAATAGCGGTGCAGATATTTCCATGTTTGTACAGATGGCGGTGTTGATATTTCCATTTATACACAGATGACCGTGTAGATATTTCCATGTTTATACAGATGGCGGCGCAGATATTTCCATGGATATGTAGATGGCGGTGTAGATATTTCCATGTTTATACAGATTGCGGTGTAGTTATTTCCATGTTTATATAGATAGCGGTGTAGTTATTTCCATGTATATACACATGGCTGTGTAGATATTTCCATGTTTATACAGATGGCGGTGTAGATATTTCCATGTTGTTACAGATAACTTTGTATTTCCATGTTTATACAGATGGCGGTGTAGATATTTCCATGTCTATAGAGATAGCAGTGGAGATAATTCCATGTTTATACAGATAGCGGTGTAGATATTTCCATGTTTATTCTGATCGTGGTGAAGATATTTCCATGTTTATAGAGATGGCGGTGTAGATATTTACATGTTCATAGAGATAGCGGTGTTGATTTTTCCATGTTTATAGAGACAGCGGTGTGGATATTTCCTTGCTTATACAGACAGGGGTGTAGATATTTCCATGTTTATAGAGATAGCGGTGAAGATATTTCCATGTTTATACAGATCACGGTGTAGATATTTCCTTGCTTGTACTAATAGCGGTGTAGTTATTTCCATGTTTATACAGATAGCGGTGTAGATATTTCCATGTATATACAGATGGCTGTGTAGATATTTCCATGTTTATACAGATGGCTGTGTAGATATTTCCATGTTTATACAGATGACTTTGTAGGTATTTGCATGTTTATACAGATGGCGGTGTAGGTTTTCCATGTTTATAGTGATAGCTGTGTAGATATTTCCATGTTTATACAGATAGCGGTGTTGATATTTCCATGTTTATAAAGATCGCGGTGTAGATATTTCCATGTTTATACAGATCGCGGTGCAGATATTTATATCTTTATACAGATGGCATTGTAGATATTTCCTTATTCACACAGATGGCGGTGTAGATGTTTCCATGTTTATACAGATGGCAGAGTAGTTAGTTCCATGTTTATGGAGATGGCAGTGTAGATACTTTCATGTTTACAGAGATGGCGGTGTAGATATTGCCATGTTTATAGAGATAGCAGTGTAGATATTTACATGTTTATACAGATGCCTGTGTAGATATTTCCATGTGTATACAGATGGCATTGTAGATATTTCCATGTTTATACAGATGACTGTATAGGTATTTCCATGTTTTTACAGGTGGCAGTGCAGATATTTCCATGTTTATAGAGATAGCAGTGTAGATATTTCCATGTTTCTACAGATGGCGGTGTTGATATTTCCATCTATACACAGATGGCCGTGTAGATATTTCCATGTTTATACAGATGGCGGCGTAGATATTTCCATGGACATGCAGATGGCGGTGTAGATATTTCCATGTTTAAACAGATAGCGGTGTAGATATTTCCATGTTTACACAGATAGTGGTGTAGATATTTCCGTGTTTATACACATGGCAGAGTAGATACTTCCATCTTTATGGAGATGGCAGTGTAGATATTTTCATGTTTATAGAGATGGCGGTGTAGATATTTCCATATTTATAGAGATAGCGGTGTAGATATTTCCATCTTTCTACAGATGGCAGTGTAGATATTTCCATGTTTATACAGATGGCGGTGTAGATATTTCCATATTTATACAGATGTCTGTGTAGATATTTCCATCTGTATACAGATGGTATTGTAGGTATTTCCATGTTTATACAGATGGTGGTGAAGATATTTCCATGTTTATTCAGATGACTGTGTAGATATTTCCATGTTTTTACAGATGGCAGTGTGGATATTTCAATGTTTATAGAGATGGCGCTGTAGATATTTCCAAGTTTACACAGATAACGGTGGAGATATTTCCATGTTTATACAGAGAGGAGTCGAGATATTTCCATGTTTATACACATAGCGGTGTACATATTTCCATGATTATAGAGACAGCGGTGTAGGTATTTCCATGTTTATGCAGATAGCGGTGCAGATATTTCCATGTTTACACAGATGCCTATGCAGATATTTCCATATTTACACAGAGGGCTGTGTAGATATTTCTATGTTTATACAGAAGGCAGTGTAGATATTTAAATGTTCCTACACATGACTGTGTAGGTATTTCCATGTTTATACAGATGTCTTTGTAGATATTTCCATGTTAATAGAGATAGCGGTGTAGACATTTCCATGTTTATACAGATAGCGGTGTAGATATTTCCATGTTTATACAGATAGTGGTGTAGATATTTCCATGCTTATACAGACCGCGGTGTAGATATTTCCATGTTTATACAAATAGCGGTGCAGATATTTCCATGTTTGTACAGATGGCGGTGTTGATATTTCCATTTATACACAGATGACCGTGTAGATATTTCCATGTTTATACAGATGGCGGCGCAGATATTTCCATGGATATGTAGATGGCGGTGTAGATATTTCCATGTTTATACAGATTGCGGTGTAGTTATTTCCACGTTTATATAGATAGCGGTGTAGTTATTTCCATGTATATACACATGGCTGTGTAGATATTTCCATGTTTATACAGATGGCGGTGTAGATATTTCCATGTTGTTACAGATAACTTTGTATTTCCATGTTTATACAGATGGCGGTGTAGATATTTCCATGTCTATAGAGATAGCAGTGGAGATAATTCCATGTTTATACAGATAGCGGTGTAGATATTTCCATGTTTATTCTGATCGTGGTGTAGATATTTCCATGTCTATAGAGATGGCGGTGTAGATATTTACATGTTCATAGAGATAGCGGTGTTGATTTTTCCATGTTTATAGAGACAGCGGTGTGGATATTTCCTTGCTTATACAGACAGGGGTGTAGATATTTCCATGTTTATAGAGATAGCGGTGAAGATATTTCCATGTTTATACAGATCACGGTGTAGATATTTCCTTGCTTGTACTAATAGCGGTGAAGTTATTTCCATGTTTATACAGATAGCGGTGTAGATATTTCCATGTATATACAGATGGCTGTGTAGATATTTCCATGTTTATACAGATGGCTGTGTAGATATTTCCATGTTTATACAGATGACTTTGTAGGTATTTGCATGTTTATACAGATGGCGGTGTAGGTTTTCCATGTTTATAGTGATAGCTGTGTAGATATTTCCATGTTTATACAGATAGCGGTGTTGATATTTCCATGTTTATAAAGATCGCGGTGTAGATATTTCCATGTTTATACAGATCGCGGTGCAGATATTTATATCTTTATACAGATGGCATTGTAGATATTTCCTTATTCACACAGATGGCGGTGTAGATGTTTCCATGTTTATACAGATGGCAGAGTAGTTAGTTCCATGTTTATGGTGATGGCAGTGTAGATACTTTCATGTTTACAGAGATGGCGGTGTAGATATTTCCATGTTTATAGAGATAGCAGTGTAGATATTTACATGTTTATACAGATGTCTGTGTAGATATTTCCATGTGTATACAGATGGCATTGTAGATATTTCCATGTTTATACAGATGACTGTATAGTTATTTCCATGTTTTTACAGGTGGCAGTGCAGATATTTCCATGTTTATAGAGATAGCGGTGTAGATATTTCCATGTTTCTACAGATGGCGGTGTTGATATTTCCATCTATACACAGATGGCCGTGTAGATATTTCCATGTTTATACAGATGGCGGCGTAGATATTTCCATGGACATGCAGATGGCGGTGTAGATATTTCCATGTTTAAACAGATTGCGGTGTAGATATTTCCATGTTTACACAGATAGTGGTGTAGATATTTCCGTGTTTATACACATGGCAGAGTAGATACTTCCATCTTTATGGAGATGGCAGTGTAGATATTTTCATGTTTATAGAGATGGCGGTGTAGATATTTCCATATTTATAGAGATAGCGGTGTAGATATTTCCATCTTTCTACAGATGGCAGTGTAGATATTTCCATGTTTATACAGATGGCGGTGTAGATATTTCCATATTTATACAGATGTCTGTGTAGATATTTCCATCTGTATACAGATGGTATTGTAGGTATTTCCATGTTTATACAGATGGTGGTGAAGATATTTCCATGTTTATTCAGATGACTGTGTAGATATTTCCATGTTTTTACAGATGGCAGTGTGGATATTTCAATGTTTATAGAGATGGCGCTGTAGATATTTCCAAGTTTACACAGATAACGGTGGAGATATTTCCATGTTTATACAGAGAGGAGTCGAGATATTTCCATGTTTATACACATAGCGGTGTACATATTTCCATGATTATAGAGACAGCGGTGTAGGTATTTCCATGTTTATGCAGATAGCGGTGCAGATATTTCCATGTTTACACAGATGCCTATGCAGATATTTCCATATTTACACAGAGGGCTGTGTAGATATTTCTATGTTTATACAGAAGAGAGTGTAGATATTTAAATGTTCCTACACATGACTGTGTAGGTATTTCCATGTTTATACAGATGTCTTTGTAGATATCTCCATGTTAATAGAGATAGCGGTGTAGACATTTCCATGTTTATACAGATAGCGGTGTAGATATTTCCATGTTTATACAGATAGTGGTGTAGATATTTCCATGTTTATACAGACCGCGGTGTAGATATTTCCATGTTTATACAAATAGCGGTGCAGATATTTCCATGTTTGTACAGATGGCGGTGTTGATATTTCCATTTATACACAGATGACCGTGTAGATATTTCCATGTTTATACAGATGGCGGCGCAGATATTTCCATGGATATGTAGATGGCGGTGTAGATATTTCCATGTTTATACAGATTGCGGTGTAGTTATTTCCACGTTTATATAGATAGCGGTGTAGTTATTTCCATGTATATACACATGGCTGTGTAGATATTTCCATGTTTATACAGATGGCGGTGTAGATATTTCCATGTTGTTACAGATAACTTTGTATTTCCATGTTTATACAGATGGCGGTGTAGATATTTCCATGTCTATAGAGATAGCAGTGGAGATAATTCCATGTTTATACAGATAGCGGTGTAGATATTTCCATGTTTATTCTGATCGTGGTGTAGATATTTCCATGTTTATAGAGATAGCGGTGAAGATATTTCCATGTTTATACAGATCACGGTGTAGATATTTCCTTGCTTGTACTAATAGCGGTGTAGTTATTTCCATGTTTATACAGATAGCGGTGTAGATATTTCCTTGTATATACAGATGGCTGTGTAGATATTTCCATGTTTATACAGATGGCTGTGTAGATATTTCCATGTTTATACAGATGACTTTGTAGGTATTTGCATGTTTATACAGATGGCGGTGTAGGTTTTCCATGTTTATAGTGATAGCTGTGTAGATATTTCCATGTTTATACAGATAGCGGTGTTGATATTTCCATGTTTATAAAGATCGCGGTGTAGATATTTCCATGTTTATACAGATCGCGGTGCAGATATTTATATCTTTATACAGATGGCATTGTAGATATTTCCTTATTCACACAGATGGCGGTGTAGATGTTTCCATGTTTATACAGATGGCAGAGTAGTTAGTTCCATGTTTATGGAGATGGCAGTGTAGATACTTTCATGTTTACAGAGATGGCGGTGTAGATATTTCCATGTTTATAGAGATAGCAGTGTAGATATTTACATGTTTATACAGATGTCTGTGTAGATATTTCCATGTGTATACAGATGGCATTGTAGATATTTCCATGTTTATACAGATGACTGTATAGGTATTTCCATGTTTTTACAGGTGGCAGTGCAGATATTTCCATGTTTATAGAGATAGCGGTGTAGATATTTCCATGTTTCTACAGATGGCGGTGTTGATATTTCCATCTATACACAGATGGCCGTGTAGATATTTCCATGTTTATACAGATGGCGGCGTAGATATTTCCATGGACATGCAGATGGCGGTGTAGATATTTCCATGTTTAAACAGATAGCGGTGTAGATATTTCCATGTTTACACAGATAGTGGTGTAGATATTTCCGTGTTTATACACATGGCAGAGTAGATACTTCCATCTTTATGGAGATGGCAGTGTAGATATTTTCATGTTTATAGAGATGGCGGTGTAGATATTTCCATATTTATAGAGATAGCGGTGTAGATATTTCCATCTTTCTACAGATGGCAGTGTAGATATTTCCATGTTTATACAGATGGCGGTGTAGATATTTCCATATTTATACAGATGTCTGTGTAGATATTTCCATCTCTATACAGATGGTATTGTAGGTATTTCCATGTTTATACAGATGGTGGTGAAGATATTTCCATGTTTATTCAGATGACTGTGTAGATATTTCCATGTTTTTACAGATGGCAGTGTGGATATTTCAATGTTTATAGAGATGGCGCTGTAGATATTTCCAAGTTTATACAGATAACGGTGGAGATATTTCCATGTTTATACAGAGAGGAGTCGAGATATTTCCACGTTTATACACATAGCGGTGTACATATTTCCATGATTATAGAGACAGCGGTGTAGGTATTTCCATGTTTATGCAGATAGCGGTGCAGATATTTCCATGTTTACACAGATGCCTATGCAGATATTTCCATATTTACACAGAGGGCTGTGTAGATATTTCTATGTTTATACAGAAGACAGTGTAGATATTTAAATGTTCCTACACATGACTGTGTAGGTATTTCCATGTTTATACAGATGTCTTTGTAGATATTTCCATGTTAATAGAGATAGCGGTGTAGACATTTCCATGTTTATACAGATAGTGGTGTAGATATTTCCATGTTTATACAGATAGTGGTGTAGATATTTCCATGTTTATGCAGACCGCGGTGTAGATATTTCCATGTTTATACAAATAGCGGTGCAGATATTTCCATGTTTGTACAGATGGCGGTGTTGATATTTCCATTTATACACAGATGACCGTGTAGATATTTCCATGTTTATACAGATGGCGGCGCAGATATTTCCATGGATATGTAGATGGCGGTGTAGATATTTCCATGTTTATACAGATTGCGGTGTAGTTATTTCCATGTTTATATAGATAGCGGTGTAGTTATTTCCATGTATATACACATGGCTGTGTAGATATTTCCATGTTTATACAGATGGCGGTGTAGATATTTCCATGTTGTTACAGATAACTTTGTATTTCCATGTTTATACAGATGGCGGTGTAGATATTTCCATGTCTATAGAGATAGCAGTGGAGATAATTCCATGTTTATAGCGATAGCGGTGTAGATATTTCCATGTTTATTCTGATCGTGGTGTAGATATTTCCATGTTTATAGAGATGGCGGTGTAGATATTTACATGTTCATAGAGATAGCGGTGTTGATTTTTCCATGTTTATAGAGACAGCGGTGTGGATATTTCCTTGCTTATACAGACAGGGGTGTAGATATTTCCATGTTTATAGAGATAGCGGTGAAGATATTTCCATGTTTATACAGATCACGGTGTAGATATTTCCTTGCTTGTACTAATAGCGGTGTAGTTATTTCCATGTTTATACAGATAGCGGTGTAGATATTTCCATGTATATACAGATGGCTGTGTAGATATTTCCATGTTTATACAGATGGCTGTGTAGATATTTCCATGTTTATACAGATGACTTTGTAGGTATTTGCATGTTTCTACAGATGGCGGTGTAGGTTTTCCATGTTTATAGTGATAGCTGTGTAGATATTTCCATGTTTATACAGATAGCGGTGTTGATATTTCCATGTTTATAAAGATCGCGGTGTAGATATTTCCATGTTTATACAGATCGCGGTGCAGATATTTATATCTTTATACAGATGGCATTGTAGATATTTCCTTATTCACACAGATGGCGGTGTAGATGTTTCCATGTTTATACAGATGGCAGAGTAGTTAGTTCCATGTTTATGGAGATGGCAGTGTAGATACTTTCATGTTTACAGAGATGGCGGTGTAGATATTTCCATGTTTATAGAGATAGCAGTGTAGATATTTACATGTTTATACAGATGTCTGTGTAGATATTTCCATGTGTATACAGATGTCATTGTAGATATTTCCATGTTTATACAGATGACTGTATAGGTATTTCCATGTTTTTACAGGTGGCAGTGCAGATATTTCCATGTTTATAGAGATAGCGGTGTAGATATTTCCATGTTTCTACAGATGGCGGTGTTGATATTTCCATCTATACACAGATGGCCGTGTAGATATTTCCATGTTTATACAGATGGCGGCGTAGATATTTCCATGGACATGCAGATGGCGGTGTAGATATTTCCATGTTTAAACAGATAGCGGTGTAGATATTTCCATGTTTACACAGATAGTGGTGTAGATATTTCCGTGTTTATACACATGGCAGAGTAGATACTTCCATCTTTATGGAGATGGCAGTGTAGATATTTTCATGTTTATAGAGATGGCGGTGTAGATATTTCCATATTTATAGAGATAGCGGTGTAGATATTTCCATCTTTCTACAGATGGCAGTGTAGATATTTCCATGTTTATACAGATGGCGGTGTAGATATTTCCATATTTATACAGATGTCTGTGTAGATATTTCCATCTGTATACAGATGGTATTGTAGGTATTTCCATGTTTATACAGATGGTGGTGAAGATATTTCCATGTTTATTCAGATGACTGTGTAGATATTTCCATGTTTTTACAGATGGCAGTGTGGATATTTCAATGTTTATAGAGATGGCCCTGTAGATATTTCCAAGTTTACACAGATAACGGTGGAGATATTTCCATGTTTATACAGAGAGGAGTCGAGATATTTCCATGTTTATACACATAGCGGTGTACATATTTCCATGATTATAGAGACAGCGGTGTAGGTATTTCCATGTTTATGCAGATAGCGGTGCAGATATTTCCATGTTTACACAGATGCCTATGCAGATATTTCCATATTTACACAGAGGGCTGTGTAGATATTTCTATGTTTATACAGAAGACAGTGTAGATATTTAAATGTTCCTACACATGACTGTGTAGGTATTTCCATGTTTATACAGATGTCTTTGTAGATATTTCCATGTTAATAGAGATAGCGGTGTAGACATTTCCATGTTTATACAGATAGCGGTGTAGATATTTCCATGTTTATACAGATAGTGGTGTAGATATTTCCATGCTTATACAGACCGCGGTGTAGATATTTCCATGTTTATACAAATAGCGGTGCAGATATTTCCATGTTTGTACAGATGGCGGTGTTGATATTTCCATTTATACACAGATGACCGTGTAGATATTTCCATGTTTATACAGATGGCGGCGCAGATATTTCCATGGATATGTAGATGGCGGTGTAGATATTTCCATGTTTATACAGATTGCGGTGTAGTTATTTCCACGTTTATATAGATAGCGGTGTAGTTATTTCCATGTATATACACATGGCTGTGTAGATATTTCCATGTTTATACAGATGGCGGTGTAGATATTTCCATGTTGTTACAGATAACTTTGTATTTCCATGTTTATACAGATGGCGGTGTAGATATTTCCATGTCTATAGAGATAGCAGTGGAGATAATTCCATGTTTATACAGATAGCGGTGTAGATATTTCCATGTTTATTCTGATCGTGGTGTAGATATTTCCATGTTTATAGAGATGGCGGTGTAGATATTTACATGTTCATAGAGATAGCGGTGTTGATTTTTCCATGTTTATAGAGACAGCGGTGTGGATATTTCCTTGCTTATACAGACAGGGGTGTAGATATTTCCATGTTTATAGGGATAGCGGTGAAGATATTTCCAGGTTTATACAGATCACGGTGTAGATATTTCCTTGCTTGTACTAATAGCGGTGTAGTTATTTCCATGTTTATGCAGATAGCGGTGTAGATATTTCCATGTATATACAGATGGCTGTGTAGATATTTCCATGTTTATACAGATGGCTGTGTAGATATTTCCATGTTTATACAGATGACTTTGTAGGTATTTGCATGTTTATACAGATGGCGGTGTAGGTTTTCCATGTTTATAGTGATAGCTGTGTAGATATTTCCATGTTTATACAGATAGCGGTGTTGATATTTCCATGTTTATAAAGATCGCGGTGTAGATATTTCCATGTTTATACAGATCGCGGTGCAGATATTTATATCTTTATACAGATGGCATTGTAGATATTTCCTTATTCACACAGATGGCGGTGTAGATGTTTCCATGTTTATACAGATGGCAGAGTAGTTAGTTCCATGTTTATGGTGATGGCAGTGTAGATACTTTCATGTTTACAGAGATGGCGGTGTAGATATTTCCATGTTTATAGAGATAGCAGTGTAGATATTTACATGTTTAAACAGATGTCTGTGTAGATATTTCCATGTGTATACAGATGGCATTGTAGATATTTCCATGTTTATACAGATGACTGTATAGGTATTTCCATGTTTTTACAGGTGGCAGTGCAGATATTTCCATGTTTATAGAGATAGCGGTGTAGATATTTCCATGTTTCTACAGATGGCGGTGTTGATATTTCCATCTATACACAGATGGCCGTGTAGATATTTCCATGTTTATACAGATGGCGGCGTAGATATTTCCATGGACATGCAGATGGCGGTGTAGATATTTCCATGTTTAAACAGATAGCGGTGTAGATATTTCCATGTTTACACAGATAGTGGTGTAGATATTTCCGTGTTTATACTCAAGGCAGAGTAGATACTTCCATCTTTATGGAGATGGCAGTGTAGATATTTTCATGTTTATAGAGATGGCGGTGTAGATATTTCCATATTTATAGAGATAGCGGTGTAGATATTTCCATCTTTCTACAGATGGCAGTGTAGATATTTCCATGTTTATACAGATGGCGGTGTAGATATTTCCATATTTATACAGATGTCTGTGTAGATATTTCCATCTGTATACAGATGGTATTGTAGGTATTTCCATGTTTATACAGATGGTGGTGAAGATATTTCCATGTTTATTCAGATGACTGTGTAGATATTTCCATGTTTTTACAGATGGCAGTGTGGATATTTCAATGTTTATAGAGATGGCGCTGTAGATATTTCCAAGTTTACACAGATAACGGTGGAGATATTTCCATGTTTATACAGAGAGGAGTCGAGATATTTCCATGTTTATACACATAGCGGTGTACATATTTCCATGATTATAGAGACAGCGGTGTAGGTATTTCCATGTTTATGCAGATAGCGGTGCAGATATTTCCATGTTTACACAGATGCCTATGCAGATATTTCCATATTTACACAGAGGGCTGTGTAGATATTTCTATGTTTATACAGAAGAGAGTGTAGATATTTAAATGTTCCTACACATGACTGTGTAGGTATTTCCATGTTTATACAGATGTCTTTGTAGATATCTCCATGTTAATAGAGATAGCGGTGTAGACATTTCCATGTTTATACAGATAGCGGTGTAGATATTTCCATGTTTATACAGATAGTGGTGTAGATATTTCCATGTTTATACAGACCGCGGTGTAGATATTTCCATGTTTATACAAATAGCGGTGCAGATATTTCCATGTTTGTACAGATGGCGGTGTTGATATTTCCATTTATACACAGATGACCGTGTAGATATTTCCATGTTTATACAGATGGCGGCGCAGATATTTCCATGGATATGTAGATGGCGGTGTAGATATTTCCATGTTTATACAGATTGCGGTGTAGTTATTTCCACGTTTATATAGATAGCGGTGTAGTTATTTCCATGTATATACACATGGCTGTGTAGATATTTCCATGTTTATACAGATGGCGGTGTAGATATTTCCATGTTGTTACAGATAACTTTGTATTTCCATGTTTATACAGATGGCGGTGTAGATATTTCCATGTCTATAGAGATAGCAGTGGAGATAATTCCATGTTTATACAGATAGCGGTGTAGATATTTCCATGTTTATTCTGATCGTGGTGTAGATATTTCCATGTTTATAGAGATAGCGGTGAAGATATTTCCATGTTTATACAGATCACGGTGTAGATATTTCCTTGCTTGTACTAATAGCGGTGTAGTTATTTCCATGTTTATACAGATAGCGGTGTAGATATTTCCTTGTATATACAGATGGCTGTGTAGATATTTCCATGTTTATACAGATGGCTGTGTAGATATTTCCATGTTTATACAGATGACTTTGTAGGTATTTGCATGTTTATACAGATGGCGGTGTAGGTTTTCCATGTTTATAGTGATAGCTGTGTAGATATTTCCATGTTTATACAGATAGCGGTGTTGATATTTCCATGTTTATAAAGATCGCGGTGTAGATATTTCCATGTTTATACAGATCGCGGTGCAGATATTTATATCTTTATACAGATGGCATTGTAGATATTTCCTTATTCACACAGATGGCGGTGTAGATGTTTCCATGTTTATACAGATGGCAGAGTAGTTAGTTCCATGTTTATGGAGATGGCAGTGTAGATACTTTCATGTTTACAGAGATGGCGGTGTAGATATTTCCATGTTTATAGAGATAGCAGTGTAGATATTTACATGTTTATACAGATGTCTGTGTAGATATTTCCATGTGTATACAGATGGCATTGTAGATATTTCCATGTTTATACAGATGACTGTATAGGTATTTCCATGTTTTTACAGGTGGCAGTGCAGATATTTCCATGTTTATAGAGATAGCGGTGTAGATATTTCCATGTTTCTACAGATGGCGGTGTTGATATTTCCATCTATACACAGATGGCCGTGTAGATATTTCCATGTTTATACAGATGGCGGCGTAGATATTTCCATGGACATGCAGATGGCGGTGTAGATATTTCCATGTTTAAACAGATAGCGGTGTAGATATTTCCATGTTTACACAGATAGTGGTGTAGATATTTCCGTGTTTATACACATGGCAGAGTAGATACTTCCATCTTTATGGAGATGGCAGTGTAGATATTTTCATGTTTATAGAGATGGCGGTGTAGATATTTCCATATTTATAGAGATAGCGGTGTAGATATTTCCATCTTTCTACAGATGGCAGTGTAGATATTTCCATGTTTATACAGATGGCGGTGTAGATATTTCCATATTTATACAGATGTCTGTGTAGATATTTCCATCTCTATACAGATGGTATTGTAGGTATTTCCATGTTTATACAGATGGTGGTGAAGATATTTCCATGTTTATTCAGATGACTGTGTAGATATTTCCATGTTTTTACAGATGGCAGTGTGGATATTTCAATGTTTATAGAGATGGCGCTGTAGATATTTCCAAGTTTATACAGATAACGGTGGAGATATTTCCATGTTTATACAGAGAGGAGTCGAGATATTTCCACGTTTATACACATAGCGGTGTACATATTTCCATGATTATAGAGACAGCGGTGTAGGTATTTCCATGTTTATGCAGATAGCGGTGCAGATATTTCCATGTTTACACAGATGCCTATGCAGATATTTCCATATTTACACAGAGGGCTGTGTAGATATTTCTATGTTTATACAGAAGACAGTGTAGATATTTAAATGTTCCTACACATGACTGTGTAGGTATTTCCATGTTTATACAGATGTCTTTGTAGATATTTCCATGTTAATAGAGATAGCGGTGTAGACATTTCCATGTTTATACAGATAGTGGTGTAGATATTTCCATGTTTATACAGATAGTGGTGTAGATATTTCCATGTTTATGCAGACCGCGGTGTAGATATTTCCATGTTTATACAAATAGCGGTGCAGATATTTCCATGTTTGTACAGATGGCGGTGTTGATATTTCCATTTATACACAGATGACCGTGTAGATATTTCCATGTTTATACAGATGGCGGCGCAGATATTTCCATGGATATGTAGATGGCGGTGTAGATATTTCCATGTTTATACAGATTGCGGTGTAGTTATTTCCATGTTTATATAGATAGCGGTGTAGTTATTTCCATGTATATACACATGGCTGTGTAGATATTTCCATGTTTATACAGATGGCGGTGTAGATATTTCCATGTTGTTACAGATAACTTTGTATTTCCATGTTTATACAGATGGCGGTGTAGATATTTCCATGTCTATAGAGATAGCAGTGGAGATAATTCCATGTTTATAGCGATAGCGGTGTAGATATTTCCATGTTTATTCTGATCGTGGTGTAGATATTTCCATGTTTATAGAGATGGCGGTGTAGATATTTACATGTTCATAGAGATAGCGGTGTTGATTTTTCCATGTTTATAGAGACAGCGGTGTGGATATTTCCTTGCTTATACAGACAGGGGTGTAGATATTTCCATGTTTATAGAGATAGCGGTGAAGATATTTCCATGTTTATACAGATCACGGTGTAGATATTTCCTTGCTTGTACTAATAGCGGTGTAGTTATTTCCATGTTTATACAGATAGCGGTGTAGATATTTCCATGTATATACAGATGGCTGTGTAGATATTTCCATGTTTATACAGATGGCTGTGTAGATATTTCCATGTTTATACAGATGACTTTGTAGGTATTTGCATGTTTCTACAGATGGCGGTGTAGGTTTTCCATGTTTATAGTGATAGCTGTGTAGATATTTCCATGTTTATACAGATAGCGGTGTTGATATTTCCATGTTTATAAAGATCGCGGTGTAGATATTTCCATGTTTATACAGATCGCGGTGCAGATATTTATATCTTTATACAGATGGCATTGTAGATATTTCCTTATTCACACAGATGGCGGTGTAGATGTTTCCATGTTTATACAGATGGCAGAGTAGTTAGTTCCATGTTTATGGAGATGGCAGTGTAGATACTTTCATGTTTACAGAGATGGCGGTGTAGATATTTCCATGTTTATAGAGATAGCAGTGTAGATATTTACATGTTTATACAGATGTCTGTGTAGATATTTCCATGTGTATACAGATGTCATTGTAGATATTTCCATGTTTATACAGATGACTGTATAGGTATTTCCATGTTTTTACAGGTGGCAGTGCAGATATTTCCATGTTTATAGAGATAGCGGTGTAGATATTTCCATGTTTCTACAGATGGCGGTGTTGATATTTCCATCTATACACAGATGGCCGTGTAGATATTTCCATGTTTATACAGATGGCGGCGTAGATATTTCCATGGACATGCAGATGGCGGTGTAGATATTTCCATGTTTAAACAGATAGCGGTGTAGATATTTCCATGTTTACACAGATAGTGGTGTAGATATTTCCGTGTTTATACACATGGCAGAGTAGATACTTCCATCTTTATGGAGATGGCAGTGTAGATATTTTCATGTTTATAGAGATGGCGGTGTAGATATTTCCATATTTATAGAGATAGCGGTGTAGATATTTCCATCTTTCTACAGATGGCAGTGTAGATATTTCCATGTTTATACAGATGGCGGTGTAGATATTTCCATATTTATACAGATGTCTGTGTAGATATTTCCATCTGTATACAGATGGTATTGTAGGTATTTCCATGTTTATACAGATGGTGGTGAAGATATTTCCATGTTTATTCAGATGACTGTGTAGATATTTCCATGTTTTTACAGATGGCAGTGTGGATATTTCAATGTTTATAGAGATGGCGCTGTAGATATTTCCAAGTTTATACAGATAACGGTGGAGATATTTCCATGTTTATACAGAGAGGAATCGAGATATTTCCATGTTTATACACATAGCGGTGTACATATTTCCATGATTATAGAGACAGCGGCGTAGGTATTTCCATGTTTATGCAGATAGCGGTGCAGATATTTCCATGTTTACACAGATGCCTATGCAGATATTTCCATATTTACACAGAGGGCTGTGTAGATATTTCTATGTTTATACAGAAGACAGTGTAGATATTTAAATGTTCCTACACATGACTGTGTAGGTATTTCCATGTTTATACAGATGTCTTTGTAGATATTTCCATGTTAATAGAGATAGCGGTGTAGACATTTCCATGTTTATACAGATAGCGGTGTAGATATTTCCATGTTTATACAGATAGTGGTGTAGATATTTCCATGTTTATGCAGACCGCGGTGTAGATATTTCCATGTTTATACAAATAGCGGTGCAGATATTTCCATGTTTGTACAGATGGCGGTGTTGATATTTCCATTTATACACAGATGACCGTGTAGATATTTCCATGTTTATACAGATGGCGGCGCAGATATTTCCATGGATATGTAGATGGCGGTGTAGATATTTCCATGTTTATACAGATTGCGGTGTAGTTATTTCCACGTTTATATAGATAGCGGTGTAGTTATTTCCATGTATATACACATGGCTGTGTAGATATTTCCATGTTTATACAGATGGCGGTGTAGATATGTCCATGTTTATACAGATAACTTTGTATTTCCATGTTTATACAGATGGCGGTGTAGATATTTCCATGTCTATAGAGATAGCAGTGGAGATAATTCCATGTTTATACAGATAGCGGTGTAGATATTTCCATGTTTATTCTGATCGTGGTGTAGATATTTCCATGTTTATAGAGATGGCGGTGTAGATATTTACATGTTCATAGAGATAGCGGTGTTGATTTTTCCATGTTTATAGAGACAGCAGTGTGGATATTTCCTTGCTTATACAGATAGGGGTGTAGAGATTTCCATGTTTATAGAGATAGCGGTGAAGATATTTCCATGTTTATACAGATCACGGTGTAGATATTTCCTTGCTTGTACTAATAGCGGTGTAGTTATTTCCATGTTTATACAGATAACGGTGTAGATATTTCCTTGTATATACAGATGGCTGTGTAGATATTTCCATGTTTATACAGATGGCTGTGTAGATATTTCCATGTTTATACAGATGACTTTGTAGGTATTTGCATGTTTATACAGATGGCGGTGTAGGTTTTCCATGTTTATAGTGATAGCTGTGTAGATATTTCCATGTTTATACAGATAGCGGTGTTGATATTTCCATGTTTATAAAGATCGCGGTGTAGATATTTCCATGTTTATACAGATCGCGGTGCAGATATTTATATCTTTATACAGATGGCATTGTAGATATTTCCTTATTCACACAGATGGCGGTGTAGATGTTTCCATGTTTATACAGATGGCAGAGTAGTTAGTTCCATGTTTATGGAGATGGCAGTGTAGATACTTTCATGTTTACAGAGATGGCGGTGTAGATATTTCCATGTTTATAGAGATAGCAGTGTAGATATTTACATGTTTATACAGATGTCTGTGTAGATATTTCCATGTGTATACAGATGGCATTGTAGATATTTCCATGTTTATACAGATGACTGTATAGGTATTTCCATGTTTTTACAGGTGGCAGTGCAGATATTTCCATGTTTATAGAGATAGCGGTGTAGATATTTCCATGTTTCTACAGATGGCGGTGTTGATATTTCCATCTATACACAGATGGCCGTGTAGATATTTCCATGTTTATACAGATGGCGGCGTAGATATTTCCATGGACATGCAGATGGCGGTGTAGATATTTCCATGTTTAAACAGATAGCGGTGTAGATATTTCCATGTTTACACAGATAGTGGTGTAGATATTTCCGTGTTTATACACATGGCAGAGTAGATACTTCCATCTTTATGGAGATGGCAGTGTAGATATTTTCATGTTTATAGAGATGGCGGTGTAGATATTTCCATATTTATAGAGATAGCGGTGTAGATATTTCCATCTTTCTACAGATGGCAGTGTAGATATTTCCATGTTTATACAGATGGCGGTGTAGATATTTCCATATTTATACAGATGTCTGTGTAGATATTTCCATCTGTATACAGATGGTATTGTAGGTATTTCCATGTTTATACAGATGGTGGTGAAGATATTTCCATGTTTATTCAGATGACTGTGTAGATATTTCCATGTTTTTACAGATGGCAGTGTGGATATTTCAATGTTTATAGAGATGGCGCTGTAGATATTTCCAAGTTTACACAGATAACGGTGGAGATATTTCCATGTTTATACAGAGAGGAGTCGAGATATTTCCATGTTTATACACATAGCGGTGTACATATTTCCATGATTATAGAGACAGCGGTGTAGGTATTTCCATGTTTATGCAGATAGCGGTGCAGATATTTCCATGTTTACACAGATGCCTATGCAGATATTTCCATATTTACACAGAGGGCTGTGTAGATATTTCTATGTTTATACAGAAGACAGTGTAGATATTTAAATGTTCCTACACATGACTGTGTAGGTATTTCCATGTTTATACAGATGTCTTTGTAGATATTTCCATGTTAATAGAGATAGCGGTGTAGACATTTCCATGTTTATACAGATAGCGGTGTAGATATTTCCATGTTTATACAGATAGTGGTGTAGATATTTCCATGTTTATGCAGACCGCGGTGTAGATATTTCCATGTTTATACAAATAGCGGTGCAGATATTTCCATGTTTGTACAGATGGCGGTGTTGATATTTCCATTTATACACAGATGACCGTGTAGATATTTCCATGTTTATACAGACGGCGGCGCAGATATTTCCATGGATATGTAGATGGCGGTGTAGATATTTCCATGTTTATACAGATTGCGGTGTAGTTATTTCCATGTTTATATAGATAGCGGTGTAGTTATTTCCATGTATATACACATGGCTGTGTAGATATTTCCATGTTTATACAGATGGCGGTGTAGATATGTCCATGTTTATACAGATAACTTTGTATTTCCATGTTTATACAGATGGTGGTGTAGATATTTCCATGTCTATAGAGATAGCAGTGGAGATAATTCCATGTTTATACAGATAGCGGTGTAGATATTTCCATGTTTATTCTGATCGTGGTGTAGATATTTCCATGTTTATAGAGATGGCGGTGTAGATATTTACATGTTCATAGAGATAGCGGTGTTGATTTTTCCATGTTTATAGAGACAGCGGTGTGGATATTTCCTTGCTTATACAGATAGGGGTGTAGAGATTTCCATGTTTATAGAGATAGCGGTGAAGATATTTCCATGTTTATACAGATCACGGTGTAGATATTTCCTTGCTTGTACTAATAGCGGTGTAGTTATTTCCATGTTTATACAGATAGCGGTGTAGATATTTCCATGTATATACAGATGGCTGTGTAGATATTTCCATGTTTATACAGATGGCTGTGTAGATATTTCCATGTTTATACAGATGACTTTGTAGGTATTTGCATGTTTCTACAGATGGCGGTGTAGGTTTTCCATGTTTATAGTGATAGCTGTGTAGATATTTCCATGTTTATACAGATAGCGGTGTTGATATTTCCATGTTTATAAAGATCGCGGTGTAGATATTTCCATGTTTATACAGATCGCGGTGCAGATATTTATATCTTTATACAGATGGCATTGTAGATATTTCCTTATTCACACAGATGGCGGTGTAGATGTTTCCATGTTTATACAGATGGCAGAGTAGTTAGTTCCATGTTTATGGAGATGGCAGTGTAGATACTTTCATGTTTACAGAGATGGCGGTGTAGATATTTCCATGTTTATAGAGATAGCAGTGTAGATATTTACATGTTTATACAGATGTCTGTGTAGATATTTCCATGTGTATACAGATGGCATTGTAGATATTTCCATGTTTATACAGATGACTGTATAGGTATTTCCATGTTTTTACAGGTGGCAGTGCAGATATTTCCATGTTTATAGAGATAGCGGTGTAGATATTTCCATGTTTCTACAGATGGCGGTGTTGATATTTCCATCTATACACAGATGGCCGTGTAGATATTTCCATGTTTATACAGATGGCGGCGTAGATATTTCCATGGACATGCAGATGGCGGTGTAGATATTTCCATGTTTAAACAGATAGCGGTGTAGATATTTCCATGTTTACACAGATAGTGGTGTAGATATTTCCGTGTTTATACACATGGCAGAGTAGATACTTCCATCTTTATGGAGATGGCAGTGTAGATATTTTCATGTTTATAGAGATGGCGGTGTAGATATTTCCATATTTATAGAGATAGCGGTGTAGATATTTCCATATTTATAGAGATAGCGGTGTAGATATTTCCATGTTTATACACATGGCGGTGTAGATATTTCCATATTTATACAGATGTCTGTGTAGATATTTCCATCTGTATACAGATGGTATTGTAGGTATTTCCATGTTTATACAGATGGTGGTGAAGATATTTCCATGTTTATTCAGATGACTGTGTAGATATTTCCATGTTTTTACAGATGGCAGTGTGGATATTTCAATGTTTATAGAGATGGCGCTGTAGATATTTCCAAGTTTATACAGATAACGGTGGAGATATTTCCATGTTTATACAGAGAGGAGTCGAGATATTTCCATGTTTATACACATAGCGGTGTACATATTTCCATGATTATAGAGACAGCGGTGTAGGTATTTCCATGTTTATGCAGATAGCGGTGCAGATATTTCCATGTTTACACAGATGCCTATGCAGATATTTCCATATTTACACAGAGGGCTGTGTAGATATTTCTATGTTTATACAGAAGACAGTGTAGATATCTAAATGTTCCTACACATGACTGTGCAGGTATTTCCATGTTTATACAGATGTCTTTGTAGATATTTCCATGTTAATAGAGATAGCGGTGTAGACATTTCCATGTTTATGCAGATAGCGGTGTAGATATTTCCATGTTTATACAGATAGTGGTGTAGATATTTCCATGTTTATGCAGACCGCGGTGTAGATATTTCCATGTTTATACAAATAGCGGTGCAGATATTTCCATGTTTGTACAGATGGCGGTGTTGATATTTCCATTTATACACAGATGACCGTGTAGATATTTCCATGTTTATACAGATGGCGGCGCAGATATTTCCATGTATATGTAGATGGCGGTGTAGATATTTCCATGTTTATACAGATTGCGGTGTAGTTATTTCCATGTTTATATAGTTAGCGGTGTAGTTATTTCCATGTATGTACACATGGCTGTGTAGATATTTCCATGTTTATACAGATGGCGGTGTAGATATGTCCATGTTTATACAGATAACTTTGTATTTCCATGTTTATACAGATGGCGGTGTAGATATTTCCATGTCTATAGAGATAGCAGTGGAGATAATTCCATGTTTATACCGATAGCGGTGTAGATATTTCCATGTTTATTCTGATCGTGGTGTAGATATTTCCATGTTTATAGAGATGGCGATGTAGATATTTACATGTTCATAGAGATAGCGGTGTTGATTTTTCCATGTTTATAGAGACAGCGGTGTGGATATTTCCTTGCTTATACAGATAGGGGTGTAGATATTTCCATGTTTATAGAGATAGCGGTGAAGATATTTCCATGTTTATACAGATCACGGTGTAGATATTTCCTTGCTTGTACTAATAGCAGTGTAGTTATTTCCATGTTTATACAGATAGCGGTGTAGATATTTCCATGTATATACAGATGGCTGTGTAGATATTTCCATGTTTATACAGATGGCTGTGTAGATATTTCCATGTTTATACAGATGACTTTGTAGGTATTTGCATGTTTATACAGATGGCGGTGTAGGTTTTCCATGTTTATAGTGATAGCTGTGTAGATATTTCCATGTTTATACAGATAGCGGTGTTGATATTTCCATGTTTATAAAGATCGCGGTGTAGATATTTCCATGTTTATACAGATCGCGGTGCAGATATTTATATCTTTATACAGATGGCATTGTAGATATTTCCTTATTCACACAGATGGCGGTGTAGATGTTTCCATGTTTATACAGATGGCAGAGTAGTTAGTTCCATGTTTATGGAGATGGCAGTGTAGATACTTTCATGTTTACAGAGATGGCGGTGTAGATATTTCCATGTTTATAGAGATAGCAGTGTAGATATTTACATGTTTATACAGATGTCTGTGTAGATATTTCCATGTGTATACAGATGGCATTGTAGATATTTCCATGTTTATACAGATGACTGTATAGGTATTTCCATGTTTTTACAGGTGGCAGTGCAGATATTTCCATGTTTATAGAGATAGCGGTGTAGATATTTCCATGTTTCTACAGATGGCGGTGTTGATATTTCCATCTATACACAGATGGCCGTGTAGATATTTCCATGTTTATACAGATGGCGGCGTAGATATTTCCATGGACATGCAGATGGCGGTGTAGATATTTCCATGTTTAAACAGATAGCTGTGTAGATATTTCCATGTTTACACAGATAGTGGTGTAGATATTTCCGTGTTTATACACATGGCAGAGTAGATACTTCCATCTTTATGGAGATGGCAGTGTAGATATTTTCATGTTTATAGAGATGGCGGTGTAGATATTTCCATATTTATAGAGATAGCGGTGTAGATATTTCCATCTTTCTACAGATGGCAGTGTAGATATTTCCATGTTTATACAGATGGCGGTGTAGATATTTCCATATTTATACAGATGTCTTTGTAGATATTTCCATCTGTATACAGATGGTATTGTAGGTATTTCCATGTTTATACAGATGGTGGTGAAGATATTTCCATGTTTATTCAGATGACTGTGTAGATATTTCCATGTTTTTACAGATGGCAGTGTGGATATTTCAATGTTTATAGAGATGGCGCTGTACATATTTCCAAGTTTATACAGATAACGGTGGAGATATTTCCATGTTTATACAGAGAGGAGTCGAGATATTTCCATGTTTATACACATAGCGGTGTACATATTTCCATGATTATAGAGACAGCGGTGTAGGTATTTCCATGTTTATGCAGATAGCGGTGCAGATATTTCCATGTTTACACAGATGCCTATGCAGATATTTCCATATTTACACAGAGGGCTGTGTAGATATTTCTATGTTTATACAGAAGACAGTGTAGATATTTAAATGTTCCTACACATGACTGTGTAGGTATTTCCATGTTTATACAGATGTCTTTGTAGATATTTCCATGTTAATAGAGATAGCGGTGTAGACATTTCCATGTTTATACAGATAGCGGTGTAGATATTTCCATGTTTATACAGATAGTGGTGTAGATATTTCCATGTTTATGCAGACCGCGGTGTAGATATTTCCATGTTTATACAAATAGCGGTGCAGATATTTCCAAGTTTGTACAGATGGCGGTGTTGATATTTCCATTTATACACAGATGACCGTGTAGATATTTCCATGTTTATACAGACGGCGGCGCAGATATTTCCATGTATATGTAGATGGCGGTGTAGATATTTCCATGTTTATACAGATTGCGGTGTAGTTATTTCCATGTTTATATAGATAGCGGTGTAGTTATTTCCATGTATATACACATGGCTGTGTAGATATTTCCATGTTTATACAGATGGCGGTGTAGATATGTCCATGTTTATACAGATAACTTTGTATTTCCATGTTTATACAGATGGCGGTGTAGATATTTCCATGTCTATAGAGATAGCAGTGGAGATAATTCCATGTTTATACAGATAGCGGTGTAGATATTTCCATGTTTATTCTGATCGTGGTGTAGTTATTTCCATGTTTATAGAGATGGCGGTGTAGATATTTACATGTTCATAGAGATAGCGGTGTTGATTTTTCCATGTTTATAGAGACAGCGGTGTGGATATTTCCTTGCTTATACAGATAGGGGTGTAGAGATTTCCATGTTTATAGAGATAGCGGTGAAGATATTTCCATGTTTATACAGATCACGGTGTAGATATTTCCTTGCTTGTACTAATAGCGGTGTAGTTATTTCCATGTTTATACAGATAGCGGTGTAGATATTTCCATGTATATACAGATGGCTGTGTAGATATTTCCATGTTTATACAGATGGCTGTGTAGATATTTCCATGTTTATACAGATGACTTTGTAGGTATTTGCATGTTTCTACAGATGGCGGTGTAGGTTTTCCATGTTTATAGTGATAGCTGTGTAGATATTTCCATGTTTATACAGATAGCGGTGTTGATATTTCCATGTTTATAAAGATCGCGGTGTAGATATTTCCATGTTTATACAGATCGCGGTGCAGATATTTATATCTTTATACAGATGGCATTGTAGATATTTCCTTATTCACACAGATGGCGGTGTAGATGTTTCCATGTTTATACAGATGGCATAGTAGTTAGTTCCATGTTTATGGAGATGGCAGTGTAGATACTTTCATGTTTACAGAGATGGCGGTGTAGATATTTCCATGTTTATAGAGATAGCAGTGTAGATATTTACATGTTTATACAGATGTCTGTGTAGATATTTCCATGTGTATACAGATGGCATTGTAGATATTTCCATGTTTATACAGATGACTGTATAGGTATTTCCATGTTTTTACAGGTGGCAGTGCAGATATTTCCATGTTTATAGAGATAGCGGTGTAGATATTTCCATGTTTCTACAGATGGCGGTGTTGATATTTCCATCTATACACAGATGGCCGTGTAGATATTTCCATGTTTATACAGATGGCGGCGTAGATATTTCCATGGACATGCAGATGGCGGTGTAGATATTTCCATGTTTAAACAGATAGCGGTGTAGATATTTCCATGTTTACACAGATAGTGGTGTAGATATTTCCGTGTTTATACACATGGCAGAGTAGATACTTCCATCTTTATGGAGATGGCAGTGTAGATATTTTCATGTTTATAGAGATGGCGGTGTAGATATTTCCATATTTATAGAGATAGCGGTGTAGATATTTCCATCTTTCTACAGATGGCAGTGTAGATATTTCCATGTTTATACAGATGGCGGTGTAGATATTTCCATATTTATACAGATGTCTTTGTAGATATTTCCATCTGTATACAGATGGTATTGTAGGTATTTCCATGTTTATACAGATGGTGGTGAAGATATTTCCATGTTTATTCAGATGACTGTGTAGATATTTCCATGTTTTTACAGATGGCAGTGTGGATATTTCAATGTTTATAGAGATGGCGCTGTAGATATTTCCAAGTTTATACAGATAACGGTGGAGATATTTCCATGTTTATACAGAGAGGAGTCGAGATATTTCCATGTTTATACACATAGCGGTGTACATATTTCCATGATTATAGAGACAGCGGTGTAGGTATTTCCATGTTTATGCAGATAGCGGTGCAGATATTTCCATGTTTACACAGATGCCTATGCAGATATTTCCATATTTACACAGAGGGCTGTGTAGATATTTCTATGTTTATACAGAAGACAGTGTAGATATTTAAATGTTCCTACACATGACTGTGTAGGTATTTCCATGTTTATACAGATGTCTTTGTAGATATTTCCATGTTAATAGAGATAGCGGTGTAGACATTTCCATGTTTATACAGATAGCGGTGTAGATATTTCCATGTTTATACAGATAGTGGTGTAGATATTTCCATGTTTATACAGACCGCGGTGTAGATATTTCCATGTTTATACAAATAGCGGTGCAGATATTTCCATGTTTGTACAGATGGCGGTGTTGATATTTCCATTTATACACAGATGACCGTGTAGATATTTCCATGTTTATACAGACGGCGGCGCAGATATTTCCATGGATATGTAGATGGCGGTGTAGATATTTCCATGTTTATACAGATTGCGGTGTAGTTATTTCCATGTTTATATAGTTAGCGGTGTAGTTATTTCCATGTATGTACACATGGCTGTGTAGATATTTCCATGTTTATACAGATGGCGGTGTACATATTTCCATGTTTATACAGATAACTTTGTATTTCCATGTTTATACAGATGGCGGTGTTGATATTTCCATGTTTATTCTGATCGTGGTGTAGATATTTCCATGTTTATAGAGATGGCGGTGTAGATATTTACATGTTCATAGAGATAGCGGTGTTGATTTTTCCATGTTTATAGAGACAGCGGTGTGGATATTTCCTTGCTTATACAGATAGGGGTGTAGAGATTTCCATGTTTATAGAGATAGCGGTGAAGATATTTCCATGTTTATACAGATCACGGTGTAGATATTTCCTTGCTTGTACTAATAGCGGTGTAGTTATTTCCATGTTTATACAGATAGCGGTGTAGATATTTCCATCTATATACAGATGGCTGTGTAGATATTTCCATGTTTATACAGATGGCTGTGTAGATATTTCCATGTTTATACAGATGACTTTGTAGGTATTTGCATGTTTCTACAGATGGCGGTGTAGGTTTTCCATGTTTATAGTGATAGCTGTGTAGATATTTCCATGTTTATACAGATAGCGGTGTTGATATTTCCATGTTTATAAAGATCGCGGTGTAGATATTTCCATGTTTATACAGATCGCGGTGCAGATATTTATATCTTTATACAGATGGCATTGTAGATATTTCCTTATTCACACAGATGGCGGTGTAGATGTTTCCATGTTTATACAGATGGCAGAGTAGTTAGTTCCATGTTTATGGAGATGGCAGTGTAGATACTTTCATGTTTACAGAGATGGCGGTGTAGATATTTCCATGTATATAGAGATAGCAGTGTAGATATTTACATGTTTATACAGATGTCTGTGTAGATATTTCCATGTGTATACAGATGGCATTGTAGATATTTCCATGTTTATACAGATGACTGTATAGGTATTTCCATGTTTTTACAGGTGGCAGTGCAGATATTTCCATGTTTATAGAGATAGCGGTGTAGATATTTCCATGTTTCTACAGATGGCGGTGTTGATATTTCCATCTATACACAGATGGCCGTGTAGATATTTCCATGTTTATACAGATGGCGGCATAGATATTTCCATGGACATGCAGATGGCGGTGTAGATATTTCCATGTTTAAACAGATAGCGGTGTAGATATTTCCATGTTTACACAGATAGTGGTGTAGATATTTCCGTGTTTATACACATGGCAGAGTAGATACTTCCATCTTTATGGAGATGGCAGTGTAGATATTTTCATGTTTATAGAGATGGCGGTGTAGATATTTCCATATTTATAGAGATAGCGGTGTAGATATTTCCATCTTTCTACAGATGGCAGTGTAGATATTTCCATGTTTATACAGATGGCGGTGTAGATATTTCCATATTTATACAGATGTCTGTGTAGATATTTCCATCTGTATACAGATGGTATTGTAGGTATTTCCATGTTTATACAGATGGTGGTGAAGATATTTCCATGTTTATTCAGATGACGGTGTAGATATTTCCATGTTTTTACAGATGGCAGTGTGGATATTTCAATGTTTATAGAGATGGCGCTGTAGATATTTCCAAGTTTATACAGATAACGGTGGAGATATTTCCATGTTTATACAGAGAGGAGTCGAGATATTTCCATGTTTATACACATAGCGGTGTACATATTTCCATGATTATAGAGACAGCGGTGAAGGTATTTCCATGTTTATGCAGATAGCGGTGCAGATATTTCCATGTTTACACAGATGCCTATGCAGATATTTCCATATTTACACAGAGGGCTGTGTGGATATTTCTATGTTTATACAGAAGACAGTGTAGATATTTAAATGTTCCTACACATGACTGTGTAGGTATTTCCATGTTTATACAGATGTCTTTGTAGATATTTCCATGTTAATAGAGATAGCGGTGTAGACATTTCCATGTTTATACAGATAGCGGTGTAGATATTTCCATGTTTATACAGATAGTGGTGTAGATATTTCCATGTTTATACAGACCGCGGTGTAGATATTTCCATGTTTATACAAATAGCGGTGCAGATATTTCCATGTTTGTACAGATGGCGGTGTTGATATTTCCATTTATACACAGATGACCGTGTAGATATTTCCATGTTTATACAGATGGCGGCGCAGATATTTCCATGGATATGTAGATGGAGGTGTAGATATTTCCATGTTTATACAGATTGCGGTGTAGTTATTTCCATGTTTATATAGATTACGGTGTAGTTATTTCCATGTATATACACATGGCTGTGTAGATATTTCCATGTTTATACAGATGGCGGTGTAGATATTTCCATGTTGTTACAGATAACTTTGTATTTCCATGTTTATACAGATGGCGGTGTAGATATTTCCATGTCTATAGAGATAGCAGTGGAGATAATTCCATGTTTATACAGATAGCGGTGTAGATATTTCCATGTTTATTCTGATCGTGGTGTAGATATTTCCATGTTTATAGAGATGGCGGTGTAGATATTTACATGTTCATAGAGATAGCGGTGTTGATTTTTCCATGTTTATAGAGACAGCGGTGTGGATATTTCCTTGCTTATACAGATAGGGGTGTAGATATTTCCATGTTTATAGAGATAGCGGTGAAGATATTTCCATGTTTATACAGATCACGGTGTAGATATTTCCTTGCTTGTACTAATAGCGGTGTAGTTATTTCCATGTTTATACAGATAGCGGTGTAGATATTTCCATGTATATACAGATGGCTGTGTAGATATTTCCATGTTTATACAGATGGCTGTGTAGATATTTCCATGTTTATACAGATGACTTTGTAGGTATTTGCATGTTTATACAGATGGCGGTGTAGGTTTTCCATGTTTATAGTGATAGCTGTGTAGATATTTCCATGTTTATACAGATAGCGGTGTTGATATTTCCATGTTTATAAAGATCGCGGTGTAGATATTTCCATGTTTATACAGATCGCGGTGCAGATATTTATATCTTTATACAGATGGCATTGTAGATATTTCCTTATTCACACAGATGGCGGTGTAGATGTTTCCATGTTTATACAGATGGCAGAGTATTTAGTTCCATGTTTATGGAGATGGCAGTGTAGATACTTTCATGTTTACAGAGATGGCGGTGTAGATATTTCCATGTTTATAGAGATAGCAGTGTAGATATTTACATGTTTATACAGATGTCTGTGTAGATATTTCCATGTGTATACAGATGGCATTGTAGATATTTCCATGTTTCTACAGATGGCGGTGTTGATATTTCCATCTATACACAGATGGCCGTGTAGATATTTCCATGTTTATACAGATGGCGGCGTAGATATTTCCATGGACATGCAGATGGCGGTGTAGATATTTCCATGTTTAAACAGATAGCGGTGTAGATATTTCCATGTTTACACAGATAGTGGTGTAGATATTTCCGTGTTTATACACATGGCAGAGTAGATACTTCCATCTTTATGGAGATGGCAGTGTAGATATTTTCATATTTATAGAGATGGCGGTGTAGATATTTCCATATTTATAGAGATAGCGGTGTAGATATTTCCATCTTTCTACAGATGGCAGTGTAGATATTTCCATGTTTATACAGATGGCGGTGTAGATATTTCCATATTTATACAGATGTCTGTGTAGATATTTCCATCTGTATACAGATGGTATTGTAGGTATTTCCATGTTTATACAGATGGTGGTGAAGATATTTCCATGTTTATTCAGATGACTGTGTAGATATTTCCATGTTTTTACAGATGGCAGTGTGGATATTTCAATGTTTATAGAGATGGCGCTGTAGATATTTCCAAGTTTATACAGATAACGGTGGAGATATTTCCATGTTTATACAGAGAGGAGTCGAGATATTTCCATGTTTATACACATAGCGGTGTACATATTTCCATGATTATAGAGACAGCGGTGTAGGTATTTCCATGTTTATGCAGATAGCGGTGCAGATATTTCCATGTTTACACAGATGCCTATGCAGATATTTCCATATTTACACAGAGGGCTGTGTAGATATTTCTATGTTTATACAGAAGACAGTGTAGATATTTAAATGTTCCTACACATGACTGTGTAGGTATTTCCAGGTTTATACAGATGTCTTTGTAGATATTTCCATGTTAATAGAGATAGCGGTGTAGACATTTCCATGTTTATACAGATAGCGGTGTAGATATTTCCATGTTTATACAGATAGTGGTGTAGATATTTCCATGTTTATACAGACCGCGGTGTAGATATTTCCATGTTTATACAAATAGCGGTGCAGATATTTCCATGTTTGTACAGATGGCGGTGTTGATATTTCCATTTATACACAGATGACCGTGTAGATATTTCCATGTTTATACAGACGGCGGCGCAGATATTTCCATGGATATGTAGATGGCGGTGTAGATATTTCCATGTTTATACAGATTGCGGTGTAGTTATTTCCATGTTTATATAGATAGCGGTGTAGTTATTTCCATGTATATACACATGGCTGTGTAGATATTTCCATGTTTATACAGATGGCGGTGTAGATATTTCCATGTTGTTACAGATAACTTTGTATTTCCATGTTTATACAGATGGCGGTGTAGATATTTCCATGTCTATAGAGATAGCAGTGGAGATAATTACATGTTTATACAGATAGCGGTGTAGATATTTCCATGTTTATTCTGATCGTGGTGTAGATATTTCCATGTTTATAGAGATGGCGGTGTAGATATTTACATGTTCATAGAGATAGCGGTGTTGATTTTTCCATGTTTATAGAGACAGCGGTGTGGATATTTCCTTGCTTATACAGATAGGGGTGTAGAGATTTCCATGTTTATAGAGATAGCGGTGAAGATATTTCCATGTTTATACAGATCACGGTGTAGATATTTCCTTGCTTGTACTAATAGCGGTGTAGTTATTTCCATGTTTATACAGATAGCGGTGTAGATATTTCCATGTATATACAGATGGCTGTGTAGATATTTCCATGTTTATACAGATGGCTGTGTAGATATTTCCATGTTTATACAGATGACTTTGTAGGTATTTGCATGTTTATACAGATGGCGGTGTAGGTTTTCCATGTTTATAGTGATAGCTGTGTAGATATTTCCATGTTTATACAGATAGCGGTGTTGATATTTCCATGTTTATAAAGATCGCGGTGTAGATATTTCCATGTTTATACAGATCGCGGTGCAGATATTTATATCTTTATACAGATGGCATTGTAGATATTTCCTTATTCACACAGATGGCGGTGTAGATGTTTCCATGTTTATACAGATGGCAGAGTAGTTAGTTCCATGTTTATGGAGATGGCAGTGTAGATACTTTCATGTTTACAGAGATGGCGGTGTAGATATTTCCATGTTTATAGAGATAGCAGTGTAGATATTTACATGTTTATACAGATGTCTGTGTAGATATTTCCATGTGTATACAGATGGCATTGTAGATATTTCCATGTTTATACAGATGACTGTATAGGTATTTCCATGTTTTTACAGGTGGCAGTGCAGATATTTCCATGTTTATAGAGATAGCGGTGTAGATATTTCCATGTTTCTACAGATGGCGGTGTTGATATTTCCATCTATACACAGATGGCCGTGTAGATATTTCCATGTTTATACAGATGGCGGCGTAGATATTTCCATGGACATGCAGATGGCAGTGTAGATATTTCCATGTTTAAACAGATAGCGGTGTAGATATTTCCATGTTTACACAGATAGTGGTGTAGATATTTCCGTGTTTATACACAAGGCAGAGTAGATACTTCCATCTTTATGGAGATGGCAGTGTAGATATTTTCATGTTTATAGAGATGGCGGTGTAGATATTTCCATATTTATAGAGATAGCGGTGTAGATATTTCCATCTTTCTACAGATGGCAGTGTAGATATTTCCATGTTTATACAGATGGCGGTGTAGATATTTCCATATTTATACAGATGTCTGTGTAGATATTTCCATCTGTATACAGATGGTATTGTAGGTATTTCCATGTTTATACAGATGGTGGTGAAGATATTTCCATGTTTATTCAGATGACTGTGTAGATATTTCCATGTTTTTACAGATGGCAGTGTGGATATTTCAATGTTTATAGAGATGGCGCTGTAGATATTTCCAAGTTTATACAGATAACGGTGGAGATATTTCCATGTTTATACAGAGAGGAGTCGAGATATTTCCATGTTTATACACATAGCGGTGTACATATTTCCATGATTATAGAGACAGCGGTGTAGGTATTTCCATGTTTATGCAGATAGCGGTGCAGATATTTCCATGTTTACACAGATGCCTATGCAGATATTTCCATATTTACACAGAGGGCTGTGTAGATATTTCTATGTTTATACAGAAGACAGTGTAGATATTTAAATGTTCCTACACATGACTGTGTAGGTATTTCCATGTTTATACAGATGTCTTTGTAGATATTTCCATGTTAATAGAGATAGCGGTGTAGACATTTCCATGTTTATACAGATAGCGGTGTAGATATTTCCATGTTTATACAGATAGTGGTGTAGATATTTCCATGTTTATACAGACCGCGGTGTAGATATTTCCATGTTTATACAAATAGCGGTGCAGATATTTCCATGTTTGTACAGATGGCGGTGTTGATATTTCCATTTATACACAGATGACCGTGTAGATATTTCCATGTTTATACAGACGGCGGCGCAGATATTTCCATGGATATGTAGATGGCGGTGTAGATATTTCCATGTTTATACAGATTGCGGTGTAGTTATTTCCATGTTTATATAGATAGCGGTGTAGTTATTTCCATGTATATACACATGGCTGTGTAGATATTTCCATGTTTATACAGATGGCGGTGTAGATATTTCCATGTTGTTACAGATAACTTTGTATTTCCATGTTTATACAGATGGCGGTGTAGATATTTCCATGTCTATAGAGATAGCAGTGGAGATAATTACATGTTTATACAGATAGCGGTGTAGATATTTCCATGTTTATTCTGATCGTGGTGTAGATATTTCCATGTTTATAGAGATGGCGGTGTAGATATTTACATGTTCATAGAGATAGCGGTGTTGATTTTTCCATGTTTATAGAGACAGCGGTGTGGATATTTCCTTGCTTATACAGATAGGGGTGTAGAGATTTCCATGTTTATAGAGATAGCGGTGAAGATATTTCCATGTTTATACAGATCACGGTGTAGATATTTCCTTGCTTGTACTAATAGCGGTGTAGTTATTTCCATGTTTATACAGATAGCGGTGTAGATATTTCCATGTATATACAGATGGCTGTGTAGATATTTCCATGTTTATACAGATGGCTGTGTAGATATTTCCATGTTTATACAGATGACTTTGTAGGTATTTGCATGTTTATACAGATGGCGGTGTAGGTTTTCCATGTTTATAGTGATAGCTGTGTAGATATTTCCATGTTTATACAGATAGCAGTGTTGATATTTCCATGTTTATAAAGATCACGGTGTAGATATTTCCATGTTTATACAGATCGCGGTGCAGATATTTATAGCTTTATACAGATGGCATTGTAGATATTTCCTTATTCACACAGATGGCGGTGTAGATGTTTCCATGTTTATACAGATGGCAGAGTAGTTAGTTCCATGTTTATGGAGATGGCAGTGTAGATACTTTCATGTTTACAGAGATGGCGGTGTAGATATTTCCATGTTTATAGAGATAGCAGTGTAGATATTTACATGTTTATACAGATGTCTGTGTAGATATTTCCATGTGTATACAGATGGCATTGTAGATATTTCCATGTTTATACAGATGACTGTATAGGTATTTCCATGTTTTTACAGGTGGCAGTGCAGATATTTCCATGTTTATAGAGATAACGGTGTAGATATTTCCATGTTTCTACAGATGGCGGTGTTGATATTTCCATCTATACACAGATGGCCGTGTAGATATTTCCATGTTTATACAGATGGCGGCGTAGATATTTCCATGGACATGCAGATGGCGGTGTAGATATTTCCATGTTTAAACAGATAGCGGTGTAGATATTTCCATGTTTACACAGATAGTGGTGTAGATATTTCCGTGTTTATACACAAGGCAGAGTAGATACTTCCATCTTTATGGAGATGGCAGTGTAGATATTTTCATGTTTATAGAGATGGCGGTGTAGATATTTCCATATTTATAGAGATAGCGGTGTAGATATTTCCATCTTTCTACAGATGGCAGTGTAGATATTTCCATGTTTATACAGATGGCGGTGTAGATATTTCCATATTTATACAGATGTCTGTGTAGATATTTCCATCTGTATACAGATGGTATTGTAGGTATTTCCATGTTTATACAGATGGTGGTGAAGATATTTCCATGTTTATTCAGATGACTGTGTAGATATTTCCATGTTTTTACAGATGGCAGTGTGGATATTTCAATGTTTATAGAGATGGCGCTGTAGATATTTCCAAGTTTATACAGATAACGGTGGAGATATTTCCATGTTTATACAGAGAGGAGTCGAGATATTTCCATGTTTATACACATAGCGGTGTACATATTTCCATGATTATAGAGACAGCGGTGTAGGTATTTCCATGTTTATGCAGATAGCGGTGCAGATATTTCCATGTTTACACAGATGCCTATGCAGATATTTCCATATTTACACAGAGGGCTGTGTAGATATTTCTATGTTAATACAGAAGACAGTGTAGATATTTAAATGTTCCTACACATGACTGTGTAGGTATTTCCATGTTTATACAGATGTCTTTGTAGATATTTCCATGTTAATAGAGATAGCGGTGTAGACATTTCCATGTTTATACAGATAGCGGTGTTGATATTTCCATGTTTATACAGATAGTGGTGTAGATATTTCCATGTTTATACAGACCGCGGTGTAGATATTTCCATGTTTATACACATAGCGGTGCAGATATTTCCATGTTTGTACAGATGGCGGTGTTGATATTTCCATTTATACACAGATGACCGTGTAGATATTTCCATGTTTATACAGATGGCGGCGCAGATATTTCCATGGATATGTAGATGGCGGTGTAGATATTTCCATGTTTATACAGATTGCGGTGTAGTTATTTCCATTTTTATATAGATAGCGGTGTAGTTATTTCCATGTATATACACATGGCTGTGTAGATATTTCCATGTTTATACAGATGGCGGTGTAGATATTTCCATGTTTATACAGATAACTTTGTATTTCCATGTTTATACAGATGGCGGTGTAGATATTTCCATGTCTATAGTGATAGCAGTGGAGATAATTCCATGTATATACAGATAGCGGTGTAGATATTTCCATGTTTATTCTGATCGTGGTGTAGATATTTCCATGTTTATAGAGATGGCGGTGTAGATATTTACATGTTCATAGAGATAGCGGTGTTGATTTTTCCATGTTTATAGAGACAGCGGTGTGGATATTTCCTTGCTTATACAGATAGGGGTGTAGATATTTCCATGTTTATAGAGATAGCGGTGAAGATATTTCCATGTTTATACAGATCACGGTGTAGATATTTCCTTGCTTGTACTAATAGCGGTGTAGTTATTTCCATGTTTATACAGATAGCGGTGTAGATATTTCCATGTATATACAGATGGCTGTGTAGATATTTCCATGTTTATACAGATGGCTGTGTAGATATTTCCATGTTTATACAGATGACTTTGTAGGTATTTGCATGTTTATACAGATGGCGGTGTAGGTTTTCCATGTTTATAGTGATAGCTGTGTAGATATTTCCATGTTTATACAGATAGCGGTGTTGATATTTCCATGTTTATAAAGATCGCGGTGTAGATATTTCCATGTTTATACAGATCGCGGTGCAGATATTTATATCTTTATACAGATGGCATTGTAGATATTTCCTTATTCACACAGATGGCGGTGTAGATGTTTCCATGTTTATACAGATGGCAGAGTAGTTAGTTCCATGTTTATGGAGATGGCAGTGTAGATACTTTCATGTTTACAGAGATGGCGGTGTAGATATTTCCATGTTTATAGAGATAGCAGTGTAGATATTTACATGTTTATACAGATGTCTGTGTAGATATTTCCATGTGTATACAGATGGCATTGTAGATATTTCCATGTTTATACAGATGACTGTATAGGTATTTCCATGTTTTTACAGGTGGCAGTGCAGATATTTCCATGTTTATAGAGATAGCGGTGTAGATATTTCCATGTTTCTACAGATGGCGGTGTTGATATTTCCATCTATACACAGATGGCCGTGTAGATATTTCCATGTTTATACAGATGGCGGCGTAGATATTTCCATGGACATGCAGATGGCGGTGTAGATATTTCCATGTTTAAACAGATAGCGGTGTAGATATTTCCATGTTTACACAGATAGTGGTGTAGATATTTCCGTGTTTATACACAAGGCAGAGTAGATACTTCCATCTTTATGGAGATGGCAGTGTAGATATTTTCATGTTTATAGAGATGGCGGTGTAGATATTTCCATATTTATAGAGATAGCGGTGTAGATATTTCCATCTTTCTACAGATGGCAGTGTAGATATTTCCATGTTTATACAGATGGCGGTGTAGATATTTCCATATTTATACAGATGTCTGTGTAGATATTTCCATCTGTATACAGATGGTATTGTAGGTATTTCCATGTTTATACAGATGGTGGTGAAGATATTTCCATGTTTATTCAGATGACTGTGTAGATATTTCCATGTTTTTACAGATGGCAGTGTGGATATTTCAATGTTTATAGAGATGGCGCTGTAGATATTTCCAAGTTTATACAGATAACGGTGGAGATATTTCCATGTTTATACAGAGAGGAGTCGAGATATTTCCATGTTTATACACATAGCGGTGTACATATTTCCATGATTATAGAGACAGCGGTGTAGGTATTTCCATGTTTATGCAGATAGCGGTGCAGATATTTCCATGTTTACACAGATGCCTATGCAGATATTTCCATATTTACACAGAGGGCTGTGTAGATATTTCTATGTTAATACAGAAGACAGTGTAGATATTTAAATGTTCCTACACATGACTGTGTAGGTATTTCCATGTTTATACAGATGTCTTTGTAGATATTTCCATGTTAATAGAGATAGCGGTGTAGACATTTCCATGTTTATACAGATAGCGGTGTAGATATTTCCATGTTTATACAGATAGTGGTGTAGATATTTCCATGTTTATACAGACCGCGGTGTAGATATTTCCATGTTTATACACATAGCGGTGCAGATATTTCCATGTTTGTACAGATGGCGGTGTTGATATTTCCATTTATACACAGATGACCTTGTAGATATTTCCATGTTTATACAGATGGCGGCGCAGATATTTCCATGGATATGTAGATGGCGGTGTAGATATTTCCATGTTTATACAGATTGCGGTGTAGTTATTTCCATGTTTATATAGATAGTGGTGTAGTTATTTCCATGTATATACACATGGCTGTGTAGATATTTCCATGTTTATACAGATGGCGGTGTAGATATTTCCATGTTTATACAGATAACTTTGTATTTCCATGTTTATACAGATGGCGGTGTAGATATTTCCATGTCTATAGTGATAGCAGTGGAGATAATTCCATCTTTATACAGATAGCGGTGTAGATATTTCCATGTTTATTCTGATCGTGGTGTAGATATTTCCATGTTTATAGAGATGGCGGTGTAGATATTTAAATGCTCATTGAGATAGCGGTGTTGATTTTTCCATGTTTATAGAGACAGCGGTGTGGATATTTCCTTGCTTATACAGATAGGGGTGTAGAGATTTCCATGTTTATAGAGATAGCGGTGAAGATATTTCCATGTTTATACAGATCACGGTGTAGATATTTCCTTGCTTGTACTAATAGCGGTGTAGTTATTTCCATGTTTATACAGATAGCGGTGTAGATATTTCCATGTATATACAGATGGCTGTGTAGATATTTCCATGTTTATACAGATGGCTGTGTAGATATTTCCATGTTTATACAGATGACTTTGTAGGTATTTGCATGTTTCTACAGATGGCGGTGTAGGTTTTCCATGTTTATAGTGATAGCTGTGTAGATATTTCCATGTTTATACAGATAGCGGTGTTGATATTTCCATGTTTATAAAGATCGCGGTGTAGATATTTCCATGTTTATACAGATCGCGGTGCAGATATTTATATCTTTATACAGATGGCATTGTAGATATTTCCTTATTCACACAGATGGCGGTGTAGATGTTTCCATGTTTATACAGATGGCAGAGTAGTTAGTTCCATGTTTATGGAGATGGCAGTGTAGATACTTTCATGTTTACAGAGATGGCGGTGTAGATATTTCCATGTTTATAGAGATAGCAGTGTAGATATTTACATGTTTATACAGATGTCTGTGTAGATATTTCCATGTGTATACAGATGGCATTGTAGATATTTCCATGTTTATACAGATGACTGTATAGGTATTTCCATGTTTTTACAGGTGGCAGTGCAGATATTTCCATGTTTATAGAGATAGCGGTGTAGATATTTCCATGTTTCTACAGATGGCGGTGTTGATATTTCCATCTATACACAGATGGCCGTGTAGATATTTCCATGTTTATACAGATGGCGGCGTAGATATTTCCATGGACATGCAGATGGCGGTGTAGATATTTCCATGTTTAAACAGATAGCGGTGTAGATATTTCCATGTTTACACAGATAGTGGTGTAGATATTTCCGTGTTTATACACATGGCAGAGTAGATACTTCCATCTTTATGGAGATGGCAGTGTAGATATTTTCATGTTTATAGAGATGGCGGTGTAGATATTTCCATATTTATAGAGATAGCGGTGTAGATATTTCCATCTTTCTACAGATGGCAGTGTAGATATTTCCATGTTTATACAGATGGCGGTGTAGATATTTCCATATTTATACAGATGTCTGTGTAGATATTTCCATCTGTATACAGATGGTATTGTAGGTATTTCCATGTTTATACAGATGGTGGTGAAGATATTTCCATGTTTATTCAGATGACTGTGTAGATATTTCCATGTTTTTACAGATGGCAGTGTGGATATTTCAATGTTTATAGAGATGGCGCTGTAGATATTTCCAAGTTTATACAGATAACGGTGGAGATATTTCCATGTTTATACAGAGAGGAGTCGAGATATTTCCATGTTTATACACATAGCGGTGTACATATTTCCATGATTATAGAGACAGCGGTGTAGGTATTTCCATGTTTATGCAGATAGCGGTGCAGATATTTCCATGTTTACACAGATGCCTATGCAGATATTTCCATATTTACACAGAGGGCTGTGTAGATATTTCTATGTTAATACAGAAGACAGTGTAGATATTTAAATGTTCCTACACATGACTGTGTAGGTATTTCCATGTTTATACAGATGTCTTTGTAGATATTTCCATGTTAATAGAGATAGCGGTGTAGACATTTCCATGTTTATACAGATAGCGGTGTAGATATTTCCATGTTTATACAGATAGTGGTGTAGATATTTCCATGTTTATACAGACCGCGGTGTAGATATTTCCATGTTTATACACATAGCGGTGCAGATATTTCCATGTTTGTACAGATGGCGGTGTTGATATTTCCATTTATACACAGATGACCTTGTAGATATTTCCATGTTTATACAGATGGCGGCGCAGATATTTCCATGGATATGTAGATGGCGGTGTAGATATTTCCATGTTTATACAGATTGCGGTGTAGTTATTTCCATGTTTATATAGATAGTGGTGTAGTTATTTCCATGTATATACACATGGCTGTGTAGATATTTCCATGTTTATACAGATGGCGGTGTAGATATTTCCATGTTTATACAGATAACTTTGTATTTCCATGTTTATACAGATGGCGGTGTAGATATTTCCATGTCTATAGTGATAGCAGTGGAGATAATTCCATCTTTATACAGATAGCGGTGTAGATATTTCCATGTTTATTCTGATCGTGGTGTAGATATTTCCATGTTTATAGAGATGGCGGTGTAGATATTTAAATGCTCATTGAGATAGCGGTGTTGATTTTTCCATGTTTATAGAGACAGCGGTGTGGATATTTCCTTGCTTATACAGATAGGGGTGTAGAGATTTCCATGTTTATAGAGATAGCGGTGAAGATATTTCCATGTTTATACAGATCACGGTGTAGATATTTCCTTGCTTGTACTAATAGCGGTGTAGTTATTTCCATGTTTATACAGATAGCGGTGTAGATATTTCCATGTATATACAGATGGCTGTGTAGATATTTCCATGTTTATACAGATGGCTGTGTAGATATTTCCATGTTTATACAGATGACTTTGTAGGTATTTGCATGTTTCTACAGATGGCGGTGTAGGTTTTCCATGTTTATAGTGATAGCTGTGTAGATATTTCCATGTTTATACAGATAGCGGTGTTGATATTTCCATGTTTATAAAGATCGCGGTGTAGATATTTCCATGTTTATACAGATCGCGGTGCAGATATTTATATCTTTATACAGATGGCATTGTAGATATTTCCTTATTCACACAGATGGCGGTGTAGATGTTTCCATGTTTATACAGATGGCAGAGTAGTTAGTTCCATGTTTATGGAGATGGCAGTGTAGATACTTTCATGTTTACAGAGATGGCGGTGTAGATATTTCCATGTTTATAGAGATAGCAGTGTAGATATTTACATGTTTATACAGATGTCTGTGTAGATATTTCCATGTGTATACAGATGGCATTGTAGATATTTCCATGTTTATACAGATGACTGTATAGGTATTTCCATGTTTTTACAGGTGGCAGTGCAGATATTTCCATGTTTATAGAGATAGCAGTGTAGATATTTCCATGTTTCTACAGATGGCGGTGTTGATATTTCCATCTATACACAGATGGCCGTGTAGATATTTCCATGTTTATACAGATGGCGGCGTAGATATTTCCATGGACATGCAGATGGCGGTGTAGATATTTCCATGTTTAAACAGATAGCGGTGTAGATATTTCCATGTTTACACAGATAGTGGTGTAGATATTTCCGTGTTTATACACATGGCAGAGTAGATACTTCCATCTTTATGGAGATGGCAGTGTAGATATTTTCATGTTTATAGAGATGGCGGTGTAGATATTTCCATATTTATAGAGATAGCGGTGTAGATATTTCCATCTTTCTACAGATGGCAGTGTAGATATTTCCATGTTTATACAGATGGCGGTGTAGATATTTCCATATTTATACAGATGTCTGTGTAGATATTTCCATCTGTATACAGATGGTATTGTAGGTATTTCCATGTTTATACAGATGGTGGTGAAGATATTTCCATGTTTATTCAGATGACTGTGTAGATATTTCCATGTTTTTACAGATGGCAGTGTGGATATTTCAATGTTTATAGAGATGGCGCTGTAGATATTTCCAAGTTTATACAGATAACGGTGGAGATATTTCCATGTTTATACAGAGAGGAGTCGAGATATTTCCATGTTTATACACATAGCGGTGTACATATTTCCATGATTATAGAGACAGCGGTGTAGGTATTTCCATGTTTATGCAGATAGCGGTGCAGATATTTCCATGTTTACACAGATGCCTATGCAGATATTTCCATATTTACACAGAGGGCTGTGTAGATATTTCTATGTTAATACAGAAGACAGTGTAGATATTTAAATGTTCCTACACATGACTGTGTAGGTATTTCCATGTTTATACAGATGTCTTTGTAGATATTTCCATGTTTATGCAGATAGCGGTGTAGACATTTCCATGTTTATACAGATAGCGGTGTAGATATTTCCATGTTTATACAGATAGTGGTGTAGATATTTCCATGTTTATACAGACTGCGGTGTAGATATTTCCATGTTTATACACATAGCGGTGCAGATATTTCCATGTTTGTACAGATGGCGGTGTTGATATTTCCATTTATACACAGATGACCGTGTAGATATTTCCATGTTTATACAGATGGCGGCGAAGATATTTCCATGGATATGTAGATGGCGGTGTAGATATTTCCATGTTTATACAGATTGCGGTGTAGTTATTTCCATTTTTATATAGATAGCGGTGTAGTTATTTCCATGTATATACACATGGCTGTGTAGATATTTCCATGTTTATACAGATGGCGGTGTAGATATTTCCATGTTTATACAGATAACTTTGTATTTCCATGTTTATACAGATGGCGGTGTAGATATTTCCATGTCTATAGTGATAGCAGTGGAGATAATTCCATGTATATACAGATAGCGGTGTAGATATTTCCATGTTTATTCTGATCGTGGTGTAGATATTTCCATGTTTATAGAGATGGCGGTGTAGATATTTACATGTTCATAGAGATAGCGGTGTTGATTTTTCCATGTTTATAGAGACAGCGGTGTGGATATTTCCTTGCTTATACAGATAGGGGTGTAGAGATTTCCATGTTTATAGAGATAGCGGTGAAGATATTTCCATGTTTATACAGATCACGGTGTAGATATTTCCTTGCTTGTACTAATAGCGGTGTAGTTATTTCCATGTTTATACAGATAGCGGTGTAGATATTTCCATGTATATACAGATGGCAGTGTAGATATTTCCATGTTTATACAGATGGCGGTGTAGATATTTCCATATTTATACAGATGTCTGTGTAGATATTTCCATCTGTATACAGATGGTATTGTAGGTATTTCCATGTTTATACAGATGGTGGTGAAGATATTTCCATGTTTATTCAGATGACTGTGTAGATATTTCCATGTTTTTACAGATGGCAGTGTGGATATTTCAATGTTTATAGAGATGGCGCTGTAGATATTTCCAAGTTTATACAGATAACGGTGGAGATATTTCCATGTTTATACAGAGAGGAGTCGAGATATTTCCATGTTTATACACATAGCGGTGTACATATTTCCATGATTATAGAGACAGCGGTGTAGGTATTTCCATGTTTATGCAGATAGCGGTGCAGATATTTCCATGTTTACACAGATGCCTATGCAGATATTTCCATATTTACACAGAGGGCTGTGTAGATATTTCTATGTTAATACAGAAGACAGTGTAGATATTTAAATGTTCCTACACATGACTGTGTAGGTATTTCCATGTTTATACAGATGTCTTTGTAGATATTTCCATGTTTATGCAGATAGCGGTGTAGACATTTCCATGTTTATACAGATAGCGGTGTAGATATTTCCATGTTTATACAGATAGTGGTGTAGATATTTCCATGTTTATACAGACCGCGGTGTAGATATTTCCATGTTTATACACATAGCGGTGCAGATATTTCCATGTTTGTACAGATGGCGGTGTTGATATTTCCATTTATACACAGATGACCGTGTAGATATTTCCATGTTTATACAGATGGCGGCGAAGATATTTCCATGGATATGTAGATGGCGGTGTAGATATTTCCATGTTTATACAGATTGCGGTGTAGTTATTTCCATTTTTATATAGATAGCGGTGTAGTTATTTCCATGTATATACACATGGCTGTGTAGATATTTCCATGTTTATACAGATGGCGGTGTAGATATTTCCATGTTTATACAGATAACTTTGTATTTCCATGTTTATACAGATGGCGGTGTAGATATTTCCATGTCTATAGTGATAGCAGTGGAGATAATTCCATGTATATACAGATAGCGGTGTAGATATTTCCATGTTTATTCTGATCGTGGTGTAGATATTTCCATGTTTATAGAGATGGCGGTGTAGATATTTACATGTTCATAGAGATAGCGGTGTTGATTTTTCCATGTTTATAGAGACAGCGGTGTGGATATTTCCTTGCTTATACAGATAGGGGTGTAGATATTTCCATGTTTATAGAGATAGCGGTGAAGATATTTCCATGTTTATACAGATCACGGTGTAGATATTTCCTTGCTTGTACTAATAGCGGTGTAGTTATTTCCATGTTTATACAGATAGCGGTGTAGATATTTCCATGTATATACAGATGGCTGTGTAGATATTTCCATGTTTATACAGATGGCTGTGTAGATATTTCCATGTTTATACAGATGACTTTGTAGGTATTTGCATGTTTATACAGATGGCGGTGTAGGTTTTCCATGTTTATAGTGATAGCTGTGTAGATATTTCCATGTTTATACAGATAGCGGTGTTGATATTTCCATGTTTATAAAGATCGCGGTGTAGATATTTCCATGTTTATACAGATCGCGGTGCAGATATTTATATCTTTATACAGATGGCATTGTAGATATTTCCTTATTCACACAGATGGCGGTGTAGATGTTTCCATGTTTATACAGATGGCAGAGTAGTTAGTTCCATGTTTATGGAGATGGCAGTGTAGATACTTTCATGTTTACAGAGATGGCGGTGTAGATATTTCCATGTTTATAGAGATAGCAGTGTAGATATTTACATGTTTATACAGATGTCTGTGTAGATATTTCCATGTGTATACAGATGGCATTGTAGATATTTCCATGTTTATACAGATGACTGTATAGGTATTTCCATGTTTTTACAGGTGGCAGTGCAGATATTTCCATGTTTATAGAGATAGCGGTGTAGATATTTCCATGTTTCTACAGATGGCGGTGTTGATATTTCCATCTATACACAGATGGCCGTGTAGATATTTCCATGTTTATACAGATGGCGGCGTAGATATTTCCATGGACATGCAGATGGCGGTGTAGATATTTCCATGTTTAAACAGATAGCGGTGTAGATATTTCCATGTTTACACAGATAGTGGTGTAGATATTTCCGTGTTTATACACAAGGCAGAGTAGATACTTCCATCTTTATGGAGATGGCAGTGTAGATATTTTCATGTTTATAGAGATGGCGGTGTAGATATTTCCATATTTATAGAGATAGCGGTGTAGATATTTCCATCTTTCTACAGATGGCAGTGTAGATATTTCCATGTTTATACAGATGGCGGTGTAGATATTTCCATATTTATACAGATGTCTGTGTAGATATTTCCATCTGTATACAGATGGTATTGTAGGTATTTCCATGTTTATACAGATGGTGGTGAAGATATTTCCATGTTTATTCAGATGACTGTGTAGATATTTCCATGTTTTTACAGATGGCAGTGTGGATATTTCAATGTTTATAGAGATGGCGCTGTAGATATTTCCAAGTTTATACAGATAACGGTGGAGATATTTCCATGTTTATACAGAGAGGAGTCGAGATATTTCCATGTTTATACACATAGCGGTGTACATATTTCCATGATTATAGAGACAGCGGTGTAGGTATTTCCATGTTTATGCAGATAGCGGTGCAGATATTTCCATGTTTACACAGATGCCTATGCAGATATTTCCATATTTACACAGAGGGCTGTGTAGATATTTCTATGTTAATACAGAAGACAGTGTAGATATTTAAATGTTCCTACACATGACTGTGTAGGTATTTCCATGTTTATACAGATGTCTTTGTAGATATTTCCATGTTAATAGAGATAGCGGTGTAGACATTTCCATGTTTATACAGATAGCGGTGTAGATATTTCCATGTTTATACAGATAGTGGTGTAGATATTTCCATGTTTATACAGACCGCGGTGTAGATATTTCCATGTTTATACACATAGCGGTGTAGATATTTCCATGTTTGTACAGATGGCGGTGTTGATATTTCCATTTATACACAGATGACCTTGTAGATATTTCCATGTTTATACAGATGGCGGCGCAGATATTTCCATGGATATGTAGATGGCGGTGTAGATATTTCCATGTTTATACAGATTGCGGTGTAGTTATTTCCATGTTTATATAGATAGCGGTGTAGTTATTTCCATGTATATACACATGGCTGTGTAGATATTTCCATGTTTATACAGATGGCGGTGTAGATATTTCCATGTTTATACAGATAACTTTGTATTTCCATGTTTATACAGATGGCGGTGTAGATATTTCCATGTCTATAGTGATAGCAGTGGAGATAATTCCATCTTTATACAGATAGCGGTGTAGATATTTCCATGTTTATTCTGATCGTGGTGTAGATATTTCCATGTTTATAGAGATGGCGGTGTAGATATTTAAATGCTCATAGAGATAGCGGTGTTGATTTTTCCATGTTTATAGAGACAGCGGTGTGGATATTTCCTTGCTTATACAGATAGGGGTGTAGAGATTTCCATGTTTATAGAGATAGCGGTGAAGATATTTCCATGTTTATACAGATCACGGTGTAGATATTTCCTTGCTTGTACTAATAGCGGTGTAGTTATTTCCATGTTTATACAGATAGCGGTGTAGATATTTCCATGTATATACAGATGGCTGTGTAGATATTTCCATGTTTATACAGATGGCTGTGTAGATATTTCCATGTTTATACAGATGACTTTGTAGGTATTTGCATGTTTCTACAGATGGCGGTGTAGGTTTTCCATGTTTATAGTGATAGCTGTGTAGATATTTCCATGTTTATACAGATAGCGGTGTTGATATTTCCATGTTTATAAAGATCGCGGTGTAGATATTTCCATGTTTATACAGATCGCGGTGCAGATATTTATATCTTTATACAGATGGCATTGTAGATATTTCCTTATTCACACAGATGGCGGTGTAGATGTTTCCATGTTTATACAGATGGCAGAGTAGTTAGTTCCATGTTTATGGAGATGGCAGTGTAGATACTTTCATGTTTACAGAGATGGCGGTGTAGATATTTCCATGTTTATAGAGATAGCAGTGTAGATATTTACATGTTTATACAGATGTCTGTGTAGATATTTCCATGTGTATACAGATGGCATTGTAGATATTTCCATGTTTATACAGATGACTGTATAGGTATTTCCATGTTTTTACAGGTGGCAGTGCAGATATTTCCATGTTTATAGAGATAGCAGTGTAGATATTTCCATGTTTCTACAGATGGCGGTGTTGATATTTCCATCTATACACAGATGGCCGTGTAGATATTTCCATGTTTATACAGATGGCGGCGTAGATATTTCCATGGACATGCAGATGGCGGTGTAGATATTTCCATGTTTAAACAGATAGCGGTGTAGATATTTCCATGTTTACACAGATAGTGGTGTAGATATTTCCGTGTTTATACACATGGCAGAGTAGATACTTCCATCTTTATGGAGATGGCAGTGTAGATATTTTCATGTTTATAGAGATGGCGGTGTAGATATTTCCATATTTATAGAGATAGCGGTGTAGATATTTCCATCTTTCTACAGATGGCAGTGTAGATATTTCCATGTTTATACAGATGGCGGTGTAGATATTTCCATATTTATACAGATGTCTGTGTAGATATTTCCATCTGTATACAGATGGTATTGTAGGTATTTCCATGTTTATACAGATGGTGGTGAAGATATTTCCATGTTTATTCAGATGACTGTGTAGATATTTCCATGTTTTTACAGATGGCAGTGTGGATATTTCAATGTTTATAGAGATGGCGCTGTAGATATTTCCAAGTTTATACAGATAACGGTGGAGATATTTCCATGTTTATACAGAGAGGAGTCGAGATATTTCCATGTTTATACACATAGCGGTGTACATATTTCCATGATTATAGAGACAGCGGTGTAGGTATTTCCATGTTTATGCAGATAGCGGTGCAGATATTTCCATGTTTACACAGATGCCTATGCAGATATTTCCATATTTACACAGAGGGCTGTGTAGATATTTCTATGTTAATACAGAAGACAGTGTAGATATTTAAATGTTCCTACACATGACTGTGTAGGTATTTCCATGTTTATACAGATGTCTTTGTAGATATTTCCATGTTTATGCAGATAGCGGTGTAGACATTTCCATGTTTATACAGATAGCGGTGTAGATATTTCCATGTTTATACAGATAGTGGTGTAGATATTTCCATGTTTATACAGACTGCGGTGTAGATATTTCCATGTTTATACACATAGCGGTGCAGATATTTCCATGTTTGTACAGATGGCGGTGTTGATATTTCCATTTATACACAGATGACCGTGTAGATATTTCCATGTTTATACAGATGGCGGCGAAGATATTTCCATGGATATGTAGATGGCGGTGTAGATATTTCCATGTTTATACAGATTGCGGTGTAGTTATTTCCATTTTTATATAGATAGCGGTGTAGTTATTTCCATGTATATACACATGGCTGTGTAGATATTTCCATGTTTATACAGATGGCGGTGTAGATATTTCCATGTTTATACAGATAACTTTGTATTTCCATGTTTATACAGATGGCGGTGTAGATATTTCCATGTCTATAGTGATAGCAGTGGAGATAATTCCATGTATATACAGATAGCGGTGTAGATATTTCCATGTTTATTCTGATCGTGGTGTAGATATTTCCATGTTTATAGAGATGGCGGTGTAGATATTTACATGTTCATAGAGATAGCGGTGTTGATTTTTCCATGTTTATAGAGACAGCGGTGTGGATATTTCCTTGCTTATACAGATAGGGGTGTAGAGATTTCCATGTTTATAGAGATAGCGGTGAAGATATTTCCATGTTTATACAGATCACGGTGTAGATATTTCCTTGCTTGTACTAATAGCGGTGTAGTTATTTCCATGTTTATACAGATAGCGGTGTAGATATTTCCATGTATATACAGATGGCAGTGTAGATATTTCCATGTTTATACAGATGGCGGTGTAGATATTTCCATATTTATACAGATGTCTGTGTAGATATTTCCATCTGTATACAGATGGTATTGTAGGTATTTCCATGTTTATACAGATGGTGGTGAAGATATTTCCATGTTTATTCAGATGACTGTGTAGATATTTCCATGTTTTTACAGATGGCAGTGTGGATATTTCAATGTTTATAGAGATGGCGCTGTAGATATTTCCAAGTTTATACAGATAACGGTGGAGATATTTCCATGTTTATACAGAGAGGAGTCGAGATATTTCCATGTTTATACACATAGCGGTGTACATATTTCCATGATTATAGAGACAGCGGTGTAGGTATTTCCATGTTTATGCAGATAGCGGTGCAGATATTTCCATGTTTACACAGATGCCTATGCAGATATTTCCATATTTACACAGAGGGCTGTGTAGATATTTCTATGTTAATACAGAAGACAGTGTAGATATTTAAATGTTCCTACACATGACTGTGTAGGTATTTCCATGTTTATACAGATGTCTTTGTAGATATTTCCATGTTTATGCAGATAGCGGTGTAGACATTTCCATGTTTATACAGATAGCGGTGTAGATATTTCCATGTTTATACAGATAGTGGTGTAGATATTTCCATGTTTATACAGACTGCGGTGTAGATATTTCCATGTTTATACACATAGCGGTGCAGATATTTCCATGTTTGTACAGATGGCGGTGTTGATATTTCCATTTATACACAGATGACCGTGTAGATATTTCCATGTTTATACAGATGGCGGCGAAGATATTTCCATGGATATGTAGATGGCGGTGTAGATATTTCCATGTTTATACAGATTGCGGTGTAGTTATTTCCATTTTTATATAGATAGCGGTGTAGTTATTTCCATGTATATACACATGGCTGTGTAGATATTTCCATGTTTATACAGATGGCGGTGTAGATATTTCCATGTTTATACAGATAACTTTGTATTTCCATGTTTATACAGATGGCGGTGTAGATATTTCCATGTCTATAGTGATAGCAGTGGAGATAATTCCATGTATATACAGATAGCGGTGTAGATATTTCCATGTTTATTCTGATCGTGGTGTAGATATTTCCATGTTTATAGAGATGGCGGTGTAGATATTTACATGTTCATAGAGATAGCGGTGTTGATTTTTCCATGTTTATAGAGACAGCGGTGTGGATATTTCCTTGCTTATACAGATAGGGGTGTAGAGATTTCCATGTTTATAGAGATAGCGGTGAAGATATTTCCATGTTTATACAGATCACGGTGTAGATATTTCCTTGCTTGTACTAATAGCGGTGTAGTTATTTCCATGTTTATACAGATAGCGGTGTAGATATTTCCATGTATATACAGATGGCTGTGTAGATATTTCCATGTTTATACAGATGGCTGTGTAGATATTTCCATGTTTATACAGATGACTTTGTAGGTATTTGCATGTTTATACAGATGGCGGTGTAGGTTTTCCATGTTTATAGTGATAGCTGTGTAGATATTTCCATGTTTATACAGATAGCGGTGTTGATATTTCCATGTTTATAAAGATCGCGGTGTAGATATTTCCATGTTTATACAGATCGCGGTGCAGATATTTATATCTTTATACAGATGGCATTGTAGATATTTCCTTATTCACACAGATGGCGGTGTAGATGTTTCCATGTTTATACAGATGGCAGAGTAGTTAGTTCCATGTTTATGGAGATGGCAGTGTAGATACTTTCATGTTTACAGAGATGGCGGTGTAGATATTTCCATGTTTATAGAGATAGCAGTGTAGATATTTACATGTTTATACAGATGTCTGTGTAGATATTTCCATGTGTATACAGATGGCATTGTAGATATTTCCATGTTTATACAGATGACTGTATAGGTATTTCCATGTTTTTACAGGTGGCAGTGCAGATATTTCCATGTTTATAGAGATAGCGGTGTAGATATTTCCATGTTTCTACAGATGGCGGTGTTGATATTTCCATCTATACACAGATGGCCGTGTAGATATTTCCATGTTTATACAGATGGCGGCGTAGATATTTCCATGGACATGCAGATGGCGGTGTAGATATTTCCATGTTTAAACAGATAGCGGTGTAGATATTTCCATGTTTACACAGATAGTGGTGTAGATATTTCCGTGTTTATACACAAGGCAGAGTAGATACTTCCATCTTTATGGAGATGGCAGTGTAGATATTTTCATGTTTATAGAGATGGCGGTGTAGATATTTCCATATTTATAGAGATAGCGGTGTAGATATTTCCATCTTTCTACAGATGGCAGTGTAGATATTTCCATGTTTATACAGATGGCGGTGTAGATATTTCCATATTTATACAGATGTCTGTGTAGATATTTCCATCTGTATACAGATGGTATTGTAGGTATTTCCATGTTTATACAGATGGTGGTGAAGATATTTCCATGTTTATTCAGATGACTGTGTAGATATTTCCATGTTTTTACAGATGGCAGTGTGGATATTTCAATGTTTATAGAGATGGCGCTGTAGATATTTCCAAGTTTATACAGATAACGGTGGAGATATTTCCATGTTTATACAGAGAGGAGTCGAGATATTTCCATGTTTATACACATAGCGGTGTACATATTTCCATGATTATAGAGACAGCGGTGTAGGTATTTCCATGTTTATGCAGATAGCGGTGCAGATATTTCCATGTTTACACAGATGCCTATGCAGATATTTCCATATTTACACAGAGGGCTGTGTAGATATTTCTATGTTAATACAGAAGACAGTGTAGATATTTAAATGTTCCTACACATGACTGTGTAGGTATTTCCATGTTTATACAGATGTCTTTGTAGATATTTCCATGTTAATAGAGATAGCGGTGTAGACATTTCCATGTTTATACAGATAGCGGTGTAGATATTTCCATGTTTATACAGATAGTGGTGTAGATATTTCCATGTTTATACAGACCGCGGTGTAGATATTTCCATGTTTATACACATAGCGGTGCAGATATTTCCATGTTTGTACAGATGGCGGTGTTGATATTTCCATTTATACACAGATGACCTTGTAGATATTTCCATGTTTATACAGATGGCGGCGCAGATATTTCCATGGATATGTAGATGGCGGTGTAGATATTTCCATGTTTATACAGATTGCGGTGTAGTTATTTCCATGTTTATATAGATAGCGGTGTAGTTATTTCCATGTATATACACATGGCTGTGTAGATATTTCCATGTTTATACAGATGGCGGTGTAGATATTTCCATGTTTATACAGATAACTTTGTAATTCCATGTTTATACAGATGGCGGTGTAGATATTTCCATGTCTATAGTGATAGCAGTGGAGATAACTCCATCTTTATACAGATAGCGGTGTAGACATTTCCATGTTTATTCTGATCGTGGTGTAGATATTTCCATGTTTATAGAGATGGCGGTGTAGATATTTAAATGCTCATAGAGATAGCGGTGTTGATTTTTCCATGTTTATAGAGACAGCGGTGTGGATATTTCCTTGCTTATACAGATAGGGGTGTAGATATTTCCATGTTTATAGAGATAGCGGTGAAGATATTTCCATGTTTATACAGATCACGGTGTAGATATTTCCTTGCTTGTACTAATAGCGGTGTAGATATTTCCATGTTTATACAGATCGCGGTGCAGATATTTATATCTTTATACAGATGGCATTGTAGATATTTCCTTATTCACACAGATGGCGGTGTAGATGTTTCCATGTTTATACAGATGGCAGAGTAGTTAGTTCCATGTTTATGGAGATGGCAGTGTAGATACTTTCATGTTTACAGAGATGGCGGTGTAGATATTTCCATGTTTATAGAGATAGCAGTGTAGATATTTACATGTTTATACAGATGTCTGTGTAGATATTTCCATGTGTATACAGATGGCATTGTAGATATTTCCATGTTTATACAGATGACTGTATAGGTATTTCCATGTTTTTACAGGTGGCAGTGCAGATATTTCCATGTTTATAGAGATAGCAGTGTAGATATTTCCATGTTTCTACAGATGGCGGTGTTGATATTTCCATCTATACACAGATGGCCGTGTAGATATTTCCATGTTTATACAGATGGCGGCGTAGATATTTCCATGGACATGCAGATGGCGGTGTAGATATTTCCATGTTTAAACAGATAGCGGTGTAGATATTTCCATGTTTACACAGATAGTGGTGTAGATATTTCCGTGTTTATACACAAGGCAGAGTAGATACTTCCATCTTTATGGAGATGGCAGTGTAGATATTTTCATGTTTATAGAGATGGCGGTGTAGATATTTCCATATTTATAGAGATAGCGGTGTAGATATTTCCATCTTTCTACAGATGGCAGTGTAGATATTTCCATGTTTATACAGATGGCGGTGTAGATATTTCCATATTTATACAGATGTCTGTGTAGATATTTCCATCTGTATACAGATGGTATTGTAGGTATTTCCATGTTTATACAGATGGTGGTGAAGATATTTCCATGTTTATTCAGATGACTGTGTAGATATTTCCATGTTTTTACAGATGGCAGTGTGGATATTTCAATGTTTATAGAGATGGCGCTGTAGATATTTCCAAGTTTATACAGATAACGGTGGAGATATTTCCATGTTTATACAGAGAGGAGTCGAGATATTTCCATGTTTATACACATAGCGGTGTACATATTTCCATGATTATAGAGACAGCGGTGTAGGTATTTCCATGTTTATGCAGATAGCGGTGCAGATATTTCCATGTTTACACAGATGCCTATGCAGATATTTCCATATTTACACAGAGGGCTTTGTAGATATTTCTATGTTAATACAGAAGACAGTGTAGATATTTAAATGTTCCTACACATGACTGTGTAGGTATTTCCATGTTTATACAGATGTCTTTGTAGATATTTCCATGTTAATAGAGATAGCGGTGTAGACATTTCCATGTTTATACAGATAGCGGTGTAGATATTTCCATGTTTATACAGATAGTGGTGTAGATATTTCCATGTTTATACAGACCGCGGTGTAGATATTTCCATGTTTATACACATAGCGGTGCAGATATTTCCATGTTTGTACAGATGGCGGTGTTGATATTTCCATTTATACACAGATGACCTTGTAGATATTTCCATGTTTATACAGATGGCGGCGCAGATATTTCCATGGATATGTAGATGGCGGTGTAGATATTTCCATGTTTATACAGATTGCGGTGTAGTTATTTCCATGTTTATATAGATAGCGGTGTAGTTATTTCCATGTATATACACATGGCTGTGTAGATATTTCCATGTTTATACAGATGGCGGTGTAGATATTTCCATGTTTATACAGATAACTTTGTAATTCCATGTTTATACAGATGGCGGTGTAGATATTTCCATGTCTATAGTGATAGCAGTGGAGATAATTCCATCTTTATACAGATAGCGGTGTAGATATTTCCATGTTTATTCTGATCGTGGTGTAGATATTTCCATGTTTATAGAGATGGCGGTGTAGATATTTAAATGCTCATAGAGATAGCGGTGTTGATTTTTCCATGTTTATAGAGACAGCGGTGTGGATATTTCCTTGCTTATACAGATAGGGGTGTAGAGATTTCCATGTTTATAGAGATAGCGGTGAAGATATTTCCATGTTTATACAGATCACGGTGTAGATATTTCCTTGCTTGTACTAATAGCGGTGTAGATATTTCCATGTTTATACAGATCGCGGTGCAGATATTTATATCTTTATACAGATGGCATTGTAGATATTTCCTTATTCACACAGATGGCGGTGTAGATGTTTCCATGTTTATACAGATGGCAGAGTAGTTAGTTCCATGTTTATGGAGATGGCAGTGTAGATACTTTCATGTTTACAGAGATGGCGGTGTAGATATTTCCATGTTTATAGAGATAGCAGTGTAGATATTTACATGTTTATACAGATGTCTGTGTAGATATTTCCATGTGTATACAGATGGCATTGTAGATATTTCCATGTTTATACAGATGACTGTATAGGTATTTCCATGTTTTTACAGGTGGCAGTGCAGATATTTCCATGTTTATAGAGATAGCAGTGTAGATATTTCCATGTTTCTACAGATGGCGGTGTTGATATTTCCATCTATACACAGATGGCCGTGTAGATATTTCCATGTTTATACAGATGGCGGCGTAGATATTTCCATGGACATGCAGATGGCGGTGTAGATATTTCCATGTTTAAACAGATAGCGGTGTAGATATTTCCATGTTTACACAGATAGTGGTGTAGATATTTCCGTGTTTATACACATGGCAGAGTAGATACTTCCATCTTTATGGAGATGGCAGTGTAGATATTTTCATGTTTATAGAGATGGCGGTGTTGATATTTCCATATTTATAGAGATAGCGGTGTAGATATTTCCATCTTTCTACAGATGGCAGTGTAGATATTTCCATGTTTATACAGATGGCGGTGTAGATATTTCCATATTTATACAGATGTCTGTGTAGATATTTCCATCTGTATACAGATGATATTGTAGGTATTTCCATGTTTATACAGATGGTGGTGAAGATATTTCCATGTTTATTCAGACGACTGTGTAGATATTTCCATGTTTTTACAGATGGCAGTGTGGATATTTCAATGTTTATAGAGATGGCGCTGTAGATATTTCCAAGTTTATACAGATAACGGTGGAGATATTTCCATGTTTATACAGAGAGGAGTCGAGATATTTCCATGTTTATACACATAGCGGTGTACATATTTCCATGATTATAGAGACAGCGGTGTAGATATTTCCATGTTTATGCAGATAGCGGTGCAGATATTTCCATGTTTACACAGATGCCTATGCAGATATTTCCATATTTACACAGAGGGCTGTGTAGATATTTCTATGTTTATACAGAAGACAGTGTAGATATCTAAATGTTCCTACACATGACTGTGTAGGTATTTCCATGTTTATACAGATGTCTTTGTAGATATTTCCATGTTAATAGAGATAGCGGTGTAGACATTTCCATGTTTATGCAGATAGCGGTGTAGATATTTCCATGTTTATACAGATAGTGGTGTAGATATTTCCATGTTTATGCAGACCGCGGTGTAGATATTTCCATGTTTATACAAATAGCGGTGCAGATATTTCCATGTTTGTACAGATGGCGGTGTTGATATTTCCATTTATACACAGATGACCGTGTAGATATTTCCATGTTTATACAGATGGCGGCGCAGATATTTCCATGGATATGTAGATGGCGGTGTAGATATTTCCATGTTTATACAGATTGCGGTGTAGTTATTTCCATGTTTATATAGATAGCGGTGTAGTTATTTCCATGTATATACACATGGCTGTGTAGATATTTCCATGTTTATACAGATGGCGGTGTAGATATGTCCATGTTTATACAGATAACTTTGTATTTCCATGTTTATACAGATGGCGGTGTAGATATTTCCATGTCTATAGAGATAGCAGTGGAGATAATTCCATGTTTATACAGATAGCGGTGTAGATATTTCCATGTTTATTCTGATCGTGGTGTAGATATTTCCATGTTTATAGAGATGGCGGTGTAGATATTTACATGTTCATAGAGATAGCGGTGTTGATTTTTCCATGTTTATAGAGACAGCGGTTTGGATATTTCCTTGCTTATACAGATAGGGGTGTAGATATTTCCATGTTTATAGAGATAGCGGTGAAGATATTTCCATGTTTATACAGATCACGGTGTAGATATTTCCTTGCTTGTACTAATAGCGGTGTAGTTATTTCCATGTTTATACAGATAGCGGTGTAGATATTTCCATGTATATACAGATGGCTGTGTAGATATTTCCATGTTTATACAGATGGCTGTGTAGATATTTCCATGTTTATACAGATGACTTTGTAGGTATTTGCATGTTTATACAGATGGCGGTGTAGGTTTTCCATGTTTATAGTGATAGCTGTGTAGATATTTCCATGTTTATACAGATAGCGGTGTTGATATTTCCATGTTTATAAAGATCGCGGTGTAGATATTTCCATGTTTATACAGATCGCGGTGCAGATATTTATATCTTTATACAGATGGCATTGTAGATATTTCCTTATTCACACAGATGGCGGTGTAGATGTTTCCATGTTTATACAGATGGCAGTGTAGTTAGTTCCATGTTTATGGAGATGGCAGTGTAGATACTTTCATGTTTACAGAGATGGCGGTGTAGATATTTCCATGTTTTTAGAGATAGCAGTGTAGATATTTACATGTTTATACAGATGTCTGTGTAGATATTTCCATGTGTATACAGATGGCATTGTAGATATTTCCATGTTTATACAGATGACTGTATAGCTATTTCCATGTTTTTACAGGTGGCAGTGCAGATATTTCCATGTTTATAGAGATAGCGGTGTAGATATTTCCATGTTTCTACAGATGGCGGTGTTGATATTTCCATCTATACACAGATGGCCGTGTAGATATTTCCATGTTTATACAGATGGCGGCGTAGATATTTCCATGGACATGCAGATGGCGGTGTAGATATTTCCATGTTTAAACAGATAGCGGTGTAGATATTTCCATGTTTACACAGATAGTGGTGTAGATATTTCCGTGTTTATACACATGGCAGAGTAGATACTTCCATCTTTATGGAGATGGCAGTGTAGATATTTTCATGTTTATAGAGATGGCGGTGTAGATATTTCCATATTTATAGAGATAGCGGTGTAGATATTTCCATCTTTCTACAGATGGCAGTGTAGATATTTCCATGTTTATACAGATGGCGGTGTAGATATTTCCATATTTATACAGATATCTTTGTAGATATTTCCATCTGTATACAGATGGTATTGTAGGTATTTCCATGTTTATACAGATGGTGGTGAAGATATTTCCATGTTTATTCAGATGACTGTGTAGATATTTCCATGTTTTTACAGATGGCAGTGTGGATATTTCAATGTTTATAGAGATGGCGCTGTAGATATTTCCAAGTTTATACAGATAACGGTGGAGATATTTCCATGTTTATACAGAGAGGAGTCGAGATATTTCCATGTTTATACACATAGCGGTGTACATATTTCCATGATTATAGAGACAGCGGTGTAGGTATTTCCATGTTTATGCAGATAGCGGTGCAGATATTTCCATGTTTACACAGATGCCTATGCAGATATTTCCATATTTACACAGAGGGCTGTGTAGATATTTCTATGTTTATACAGAAGACAGTGTAGATATTTAAATGTTCCTACACATGACTGTGTAGGTATTTCCATGTTTATACAGATGTCTTTGTAGATATTTCCATGTTAATAGAGATAGCGGTGTAGACATTTCCATGTTTATACAGATAGCGGTGTAGATATTTCCATGTTTATACAGATAGTGGTGTAGATATTTCCATGTTTATGCAGACCGCGGTGTAGATATTTCCATGTTTATACAAATAGCGGTGCAGATATTTCCATGTTTGTACAGATGGCGGTGTTGATATTTCCATTTATACACAGATGACCGTGTAGATATTTCCATGTTTATACAGACGGCGGCGCAGATATTTCCATGGATATGTAGATGGCGGTGTAGATATTTCCATGTTTATACAGATTGCGGTGTAGTTATTTCCATGTTTATATAGATAGCGGTGTAGTTATTTCCATGTATATACACATGGCTGTGTAGATATTTCCATGTTTATACAGATGGCGGTGTAGATATGTCCATGTTTATACAGATAACTTTGTATTTCCATGTTTATACAGATGGCGGTGTAGATATTTCCATGTCTATAGAGATAGCAGTGGAGATAATTCCATGTTTATACAGATAGCGGTGTAGATATTTCCATGTTTATTCTGATCGTGGTGTAGATATTTCCATGTTTATAGAGATGGCGGTGTAGATATTTACATGTTCATAGAGATAGCGGTGTTGATTTTTCCATGTTTATAGAGACAGCGGTGTGGATATTTCCTTGCTTATACAGATAGGGGTGTAGAGATTTCCATGTTTATAGAGATAGAGGTGAAGATATTTCCATGTTTATACAGATCACGGTGTAGATATTTCCTTGCTTGTACTAATAGCGGTGTAGTTATTTCCATGTTTATACAGATAGCGGTGTAGATATTTCCATGTATATACAGATGGCTGTGTAGATATTTCCATGTTTATACAGATGGCTGTGTAGATATTTCCATGTTTATACAGATGACTTTGTAGGTATTTGCATGTTTATACAGATGGCGGTGTAGGTTTTCCATGTTTATAGTGATAGCTGTGTAGATATTTCCATGTTTATACAGATAGCGGTGTTGATATTTCCATGTTTATAAAGATCGCGGTGTAGATATTTCCATGTTTATACAGATCGCGGTGCAGATATTTATATCTTTATACAGATGGCATTGTAGATATTTCCTTATTCACACAGATGGCGGTGTAGATGTTTCCATGTTTATACAGATGGCAGAGTAGTTAGTTCCATGTTTATGGAGATGGCAGTGTAGATACTTTCATGTTTACAGAGATGGCGGTGTAGATATTTCCATGTTTATAGAGATAGCAGTGTAGATATTTACATGTTTATACAGATGTCTGTGTAGATATTTCCATGTGTATACAGATGGCATTGTAGATATTTCCATGTTTATACAGATGACTGTATAGGTATTTCCATGTTTTTACAGGTGGCAGTGCAGATATTTCCATGTTTATAGAGATAGCGGTGTAGATATTTCCATGTTTCTACAGATGGCGGTGTTGATATTTCCATCTATACACAGATGGCCGTGTAGATATTTCCATGTTTATACAGATGGCGGCGTAGATATTTCCATGGACATGCAGATGGCGGTGTAGATATTTCCATGTTTAAACAGATAGCGGTGTAGATATTTCCATGTTTACACAGATAGTGGTGTAGATATTTCCGTGTTTATACACATGGCAGAGTAGATACTTCCATCTTTATGGAGATGGCAGTGTAGATATTTTCATGTTTATAGAGATGGCGGTGTAGATATTTCCATATTTATAGAGATAGCGGTGTAGATATTTCCATCTTTCTACAGATGGCAGTGTAGATATTTCCATGTTTATACAGATGGCGGTGTAGATATTTCCATATTTATACAGATGTCTTTGTAGATATTTCCATCTGTATACAGATGGTATTGTAGGTATTTCCATGTTTATACAGATGGTGGTGAAGATATTTCCATGTTTATTCAGATGACTGTGTAGATATTTCCATGTTTTTACAGATGGCAGTGTGGATATTTCAATGTTTATAGAGATGGCGCTGTAGATATTTCCAAGTTTATACAGATAACGGTGGAGATATTTCCATGTTTATACAGAGAGGAGTCGAGATATTTCCATGTTTATACACATAGCGGTGTACATATTTCCATGATTATAGAGACAGCGGTGTAGGTATTTCCATGTTTATGCAGATAGCGGTGCAGATATTTCCATGTTTACACAGATGCCTATGCAGATATTTCCATATTTACACAGAGGGCTGTGTAGATATTTCTATGTTTATACAGAAGACAGTGTAGATATTTAAATGTTCCTACACATGACTGTGTAGGTATTTCCATGTTTATACAGATGTCTTTGTAGATATTTCCATGTTAATAGAGATAGCGGTGTAGACATTTCCATGTTTATACAGATAGCGGTGTAGATATTTCCATGTTTATACAGATAGTGGTGTAGATATTTCCATGTTTATACAGACCGCGGTGTAGATATTTCCATGTTTATACAAATAGCGGTGCAGATATTTCCATGTTTGTACAGATGGCGGTGTTGATATTTCCATTTATACACAGATGACCGTGTAGATATTTCCATGTTTATACAGACGGCGGCGCAGATATTTCCATGGATATGTAGATGGCGGTGTAGATATTTCCATGTTTATACAGATTGCGTTGTAGTTATTTCCATGTTTATATAGTTAGCGGTGTAGTTATTTCCATGTATGTACACATGGTTGTGTAGATATTTCCATGTCTATACAGATGGCGGTGTAGATATTTCCATGTTTATACAGATAACTTTGTATTTCCATGTTTATACAGATGGCGGTGTAGATATTTCCATGTTTATTCTGATCGTGGTGTAGATATTTCCATGTTTATAGAGATGGCGGTGTAGAGATTTACATGTTCATAGAGATAGCGGTGTTGATTTTTCCATGTTTATAGAGACAGCGGTGTGGATATTTCCTTGCTTATACAGATAGGGGTGTAGAGATTTCCATGTTTATAGAGATAGCGGTGAAGATATTTCCATGTTTATACAGATAGCGGTGTAGATATTTCCATGTATATACAGATGGCTGTGTAGATATTTCCATGTTTATACAGATGGCTGTGTAGATATTTCCATGTTTATACAGATGACTTTGTAGGTATTTGCATGTTTATACAGATGGCGGTGTAGGTTTTCCATGTTTATAGTGATAGCTGTGTAGATATTTCCATGTTTATACAGATAGCGGTGTTGATATTTCCATGTTTATAAAGATCGCGGTGTAGATATTTCCATGTTTATACAGATCGCGGTGCAGATATTTATATCTTTATACAGATGGCATTGTAGATATTTCCTTATTCACACAGATGGCGGTGTAGATGTTTCCATGTTTATACAGATGGCAGAGTAGTTAGTTCCATGTTTATGGAGATGGCAGTGTAGATACTTTCATGTTTACAGAGATGGCGGTGTAGATATTTCCATGTTTATAGAGATAGCAGTGTAGATATTTACATGTTTATACAGATGTCTGTGTAGATATTTCCATGTGTATACAGATGGCATTGTAGATATTTCCATGTTTATACAGATGACTGTATAGGTATTTCCATGTTTTTACAGGTGGCAGTGCAGATATTTCCATGTTTATAGAGATAGCGGTGTAGATATTTCCATGTTTCTACAGATGGCGGTGTTGATATTTCCATCTATACACAGATGGCCGTGTAGATATTTCCATGTTTATACAGATGGCGGCGTAGATATTTCCATGGACATGCAGATGGCGGTGTAGATATTTCCATGTTTAAACAGATAGCGGTGTAGATATTTCCATGTTTACACAGATAGTGGTGTAGATATTTCCGTGTTTATACACATGGCAGAGTAGATACTTCCATCTTTATGGAGATGGCAGTGTAGATATTTTCATGTTTATAGAGATGGCGGTGTAGATATTTCCATATTTATAGAGATAGCGGTGTAGATATTTCCATCTTTCTACAGATGGCAGTGTAGATATTTCCATGTTTATACAGATGGCGGTGTAGATATTTCCATATTTATACAGATGTCTGTGTAGATATTTCCATCTGTATACAGATGGTATTGTAGGTATTTCCATGTTTATACAGATGGTGGTGAAGATATTTCCATGTTTATTCAGATGACTGTGTAGATATTTCCATGTTTTTACAGATGGCAGTGTGGATATTTCAATGTTTATAGAGATGGCGCTGTAGATATTTCCAAGTTTATACAGATAACGGTGGAGATATTTCCATGTTTATACAGAGAGGAGTCGAGATATTTCCATGTTTATACACATAGCGGTGTACATATTTCCATGATTATAGAGACAGCGGTGTAGGTATTTCCATGTTTATGCAGATAGCGGTGCAGATATTTCCATGTTTACACAGATGCCTATGCAGATATTTCCATATTTACACAGAGGGCTGTGTAGATATTTCTATGTTTATACAGAAGACAGTGTAGATATCTAAATGTTCCTACACATGACTGTGTAGGTATTTCCATGTTTATACAGATGTCTTTGTAGATATTTCCATGTTAATAGAGATAGCGGTGTAGACATTTCCATGTTTATGCAGATAGCGGTGTAGATATTTCCATGTTTATACAGATAGTGGTGTAGATATTTCCATGTTTATGCAGACCGTGGTGTAGATATTTCCATGTTTATACAAATAGCGGTGCAGATATTTCCATGTTTGTACAGATGGCGGTGTTGATATTTCCATTTATACACAGATGACCGTGTAGATATTTCCATGTTTATACAGATGGCGGCGCAGATATTTCCATGGATATGTAGATGGCGGTGTAGATATTTCCATGTTTATACAGATTGCGGTGTAGTTATTTCCATGTTTATATAGATAGCGGTGTAGTTATTTCCATGTATATACACATGGCTGTGTAGATATTTCCATGTTTATACAGATGGCGGTGTAGATATGTCCATGTTTATACAGATAACTTTGTATTTCCATGTTTATACAGATGGCGGTGTAGATATTTCCATGTCTATAGAGATAGCAGTGGAGATAATTCCATGTTTATACAGATAGCGGTGTAGATATTTCCATGTTTATTCTGATCGTGGTGTAGATATTTCCATGTTTATAGAGATGGCGGTGTAGATATTTACATGTTCATAGAGATAGCGGTGTTGATTTTTCCATGTTTATAGAGACAGCGGTTTGGATATTTCCTTGCTTATACAGATAGGGGTGTAGATATTTCCATGTTTATAGAGATAGCGGTGAAGATATTTCCATGTTTATACAGATCACGGTGTAGATATTTCCTTGCTTGTACTAATAGCGGTGTAGTTATTTCCATGTTTATACAGATAGCGGTGTAGATATTTCCATGTATATACAGATGGCTGTGTAGATATTTCCATGTTTATACAGATGGCTGTGTAGATATTTCCATGTTTATACAGATGACTTTGTAGGTATTTGCATGTTTATACAGATGGCGGTGTAGGTTTTCCATGTTTATAGTGATAGCTGTGTAGATATTTCCATGTTTATACAGATAGCGGTGTTGATATTTCCATGTTTATAAAGATCGCGGTGTAGATATTTCCATGTTTATACAGATCGCGGTGCAGATATTTATATCTTTATACAGATGGCATTGTAGATATTTCCTTATTCACACAGATGGCGGTGTAGATGTTTCCATGTTTATACAGATGGCAGAGTAGTTAGTTCCATGTTTATGGAGATGGCAGTGTAGATACTTTCATGTTTACAGAGATGGCGGTGTAGATATTTCCATGTTTATAGAGATAGCAGTGTAGATATTTACATGTTTATACAGATGTCTGTGTAGATATTTCCATGTGTATACAGATGGCATTGTAGATATTTCCATGTTTATACAGATGACTGTATAGGTATTTCCATGTTTTTACAGGTGGCAGTGCAGATATTTCCATGTTTATAGAGATAGCGGTGTAGATATTTCCATGTTTCTACAGATGGCGGTGTTGATATTTCCATCTATACACAGATGGCCGTGTAGATATTTCCATGTTTATACAGATGGCGGCGTAGATATTTCCATGGACATGCAGATGGCGGTGTAGATATTTCCATGTTTAAACAGATAGCGGTGTAGATATTTCCATGTTTACACAGATAGTGGTGTAGATATTTCCGTGTTTATACACATGGCAGAGTAGATACTTCCATCTTTATGGAGATGGCAGTGTAGATATTTTCATGTTTATAGAGATGGCGGTGTAGATATTTCCATATTTATAGAGATAGCGGTGTAGATATTTCCATCTTTCTACAGATGGCAGTGTAGATATTTCCATGTTTATACAGATGGCGGTGTAGATATTTCCATATTTATACAGATGTCTTTGTAGATATTTCCATCTGTATACAGATGGTATTGTAGGTATTTCCATGTTTATACAGATGGTGGTGAAGATATTTCCATGTTTATTCAGATGACTGTGTGGATATTTCCATGTTTTTACAGATGGCAGTGTGGATATTTCAATGTTTATAGAGATGGCGCTGTAGATATTTCCAAGTTTATACAGATAACGGTGGAGATATTTCCATGTTTATACAGAGAGGAGTCGAGATATTTCCATGTTTATACACATAGCGGTGTACATATTTCCATGATTATAGAGACAGCGGTGTAGGTATTTCCATGTTTATGCAGATAGCGGTGCAGATATTTCCATGTTTACACAGATGCCTATGCAGATATTTCCATATTTACACAGAGGGCTGTGTAGATATTTCTATGTTTATACAGAAGACAGTGTAGATATTTAAATGTTCCTACACATGACTGTGTAGGTATTTCCATGTTTATACAGATGTCTTTGTAGATATTTCCATGTTAATAGAGATAGCGGTGTAGACATTTCCATGTTTATACAGATAGCGGTGTAGATATTTCCATGTTTATACAGATAGTGGTGTAGATATTTCCATGTTTATACAGACCGCGGTGTAGATATTTCCATGTTTATACAAATAGCGGTGCAGATATTTCCATGTTTGTACAGATGGCGGTGTTGATATTTCCATTTATACACAGATGACCGTGTAGATATTTCCATGTTTATACAGACGGCGGCGCAGATATTTCCATGGATATGTAGATGGCGGTGTAGATATTTCCATGTTTATACAGATTGCGTTGTAGTTATTTCCATGTTTATATAGTTAGCGGTGTAGTTATTTCCATGTATGTACACATGGCTGTGTAGATATTTCCATGTTTATACAGATGGCGGTGTAGATATTTCCATGTTTATACAGATAACTTTGTATTTCCATGTTTATACAGATGGCGGTGTAGATATTTCCATGTTTATTCTGATCGTGGTGTAGATATTTCCATGTTTATAGAGATGGCGGTGTAGAGATTTACATGTTCATAGAGATAGCGGTGTTGATTTTTCCATGTTTATAGAGACAGCGGTGTGGATATTTCCTTGCTTATACAGATAGGGGTGTAGATATTTCCATGTTTATAGAGATAGCGGTGAAGATATTTCCATGTTTATACAGATCACGGTGTAGATATTTCCTTGCTTGTACTAATAGCGGTGTAGTTATTTCCATGTTTATACAGATAGCGGTGTAGATATTTCCATGTATATACAGATGGCTGTGTAGATATTTCCATGTTTATACAGATGGCTGTGTAGATATTTCCATGTTTATACAGATGACTTTGTAGGTATTTGCATGTTTATACAGATGGCGGTGTAGGTTTTCCATGTTTATAGTGATAGCTGTGTAGATATTTCCATGTTTATACAGATAGCGGTGTTGATATTTCCATGTTTATAAAGATCGCGGTGTAGATATTTCCATGTTTATACAGATCGCGGTGCAGATATTTATATCTTTATACAGATGGCATTGTAGATATTTCCTTATTCACACAGATGGCGGTGTAGATGTTTCCATGTTTATACAGATGGCAGAGTAGTTAGTTCCATGTTTATGGAGATGGCAGTGTAGATACTTTCATGTTTACAGAGATGGCGGTGTAGATATTTCCATGTTTATAGAGATAGCAGTGTAGATATTTACATGTTTATACAGATGTCTGTGTAGATATTTCCATGTGTATACAGATGGCATTGTAGATATTTCCATGTTTATACAGATGACTGTATAGGTATTTCCATGTTTTTACAGGTGGCAGTGCAGATATTTCCATGTTTATAGAGATAGCGGTGTAGATATTTCCATGTTTCTACAGATGGCGGTGTTGATATTTCCATCTATACACAGATGGCCGTGTAGATATTTCCATGTTTATACAGATGGCGGCGTAGATATTTCCATGGACATGCAGATGGCGGTGTAGATATTTCCATGTTTAAACAGATAGCGGTGTAGGTATTTCCATGTTTACACAGATAGTGGTGTAGATATTTCCGTGTTTATACACATGGCAGAGTAGATACTTCCATCTTTATGGAGATGGCAGTGTAGATATTTTCATGTTTATAGAGATGGCGGTGTAGATATTTCCATATTTATAGAGATAGCGGTGTAGATATTTCCATCTTTCTACAGATGGCAGTGTAGATATTTCCATGTTTATACAGATGGCGGTGTAGATATTTCCATATTTATACAGATGTCTTTGTAGATATTTCCATCTGTATACAGATGGTATTGTAGGTATTTCCATGTTTACAGATGGTGGTGAAGATATTTCCATGTTTATTCAGATGACTGTGTAGATATTTCCATGTTTTTACAGATGGCAGTGTGGATATTTCAATGTTTATAGAGATGGCGCTGTAGATATTTCCAAGTTTATACAGATAACGGTGGAGATATTTCCATGTTTATACAGAGAGGAGTCGAGATATTTCCATGTTTATACACATAGCGGTGTACATATTTCCATGATTATAGAGACAGCGGTGTAGGTATTTCCATGTTTATGCAGATAGCGGTGCAGATATTTCCATGTTTACACAGATGCCTATGCAGATATTTCCATATTTACACAGAGGGCTGTGTAGATATTTCTATGTTTATACAGAAGACAGTGTAGATATTTAAATGTTCCTACACATGACTGTGTAGGTATTTCCATGTTTATACAGATGTCTTTGTAGATATTTCCATGTTAATAGAGATAGCGGTGTAGACATTTCCATGTTTATACAGATAGCGGTGTAGATATTTCCATGTTTATACAGATAGTGGTGTAGATATTTCCATGTTTATACAGACCGCGGTGTAGATATTTCCATGTTTATACAAATAGCGGTGCAGATATTTCCATGTTTGTACAGATGGCGGTGTTGATATTTCCATTTATACACAGATGACCGTGTAGATATTTCCATGTTTATACAGACGGCGGCGCAGATATTTCCATGGATATGTAGATGGCGGTGTAGATATTTCCATGTTTATACAGATTGCGTTGTAGTTATTTCCATGTTTATATAGTTAGCGGTGTAGTTATTTCCATGTATGTACACATGGCTGTGTAGATATTTCCATGTTTATACAGATGGCGGTGTAGATATTTCCATGTTTATACAGATAACTTTGTATTTCCATGTTTATACAGATGGCGGTGTAGATATTTCCATGTTTATTCTGATCGTGGTGTAGATATTTCCATGTTTATAGAGATGGCGGTGTAGAGATTTACATGTTCATAGAGATAGCGGTGTTGATTTTTCCATGTTTATAGAGACAGCGGTGTGGATATTTCCTTGCTTATACAGATAGGGGTGTAGAGATTTCCATGTTTATAGAGATAGCGGTGAAGATATTTCCATGTTTATACAGATCACGGTGTAGATATTTCCTTGCTTGTACTAATAGCGGTGTAGTTATTTCCATGTTTATACAGATAGCGGTGTAGATATTTCCATGTATATACAGATGGCTGTGTAGATATTTCCATGTTTATACAGATGGCTGTGTAGATATTTCCATGTTTATACAGATGACTTTGTAGGTATTTGCATGTTTATACAGATGGCGGTGTAGGTTTTCCATGTTTATAGTGATAGCTGTGTAGATATTTCCATGTTTATACAGATAGCGGTGTTGATATTTCCATGTTTATAAAGATCGCGGTGTAGATATTTCCATGTTTATACAGATCGCGGTGCAGATATTTATATCTTTATACAGATGGCATTGTAGATATTTCCTTATTCACACAGATGGCGGTGTAGATGTTTCCATGTTTATACAGATGGCAGAGTAGTTAGTTCCATGTTTATGGAGATGGCAGTGTAGATACTTTCATGTTTACAGAGATGGCGGTGTAGATATTTCCATGTTTATAGAGATAGCAGTGTAGATATTTACATGTTTATACAGATGTCTGTGTAGATATTTCCATGTGTATACAGATGGCATTGTAGATATTTCCATGTTTATACAGATGACTGTATAGGTATTTCCATGTTTTTACAGGTGGCAGTGCAGATATTTCCATGTTTATAGAGATAGCGGTGTAGATATTTCCATGTTTCTACAGATGGCGGTGTTGATATTTCCATCTATACACAGATGGCCGTGTAGATATTTCCATGTTTATACAGATGGCGGCGTAGATATTTCCATGGACATGCAGATGGCGGTGTAGATATTTCCATGTTTAAACAGATAGCGGTGTAGATATTTCCATGTTTACACAGATAGTGGTGTAGATATTTCCGTGTTTATACACATGGCAGAGTAGATACTTCCATCTTTATGGAGATGGCAGTGTAGATATTTTCATGTTTATAGAGATGGCGGTGTAGATATTTCCATATTTATAGAGATAGCGGTGTAGATATTTCCATCTTTCTACAGATGGCAGTGTAGATATTTCCATGTTTATACAGATGGCGGTGTAGATATTTCCATATTTATACAGATGTCTGTGTAGATATTTCCATCTGTATACAGATGGTATTGTAGGTATTTCCATGTTTATACAGATGGTGGTGAAGATATTTCCATGTTTATTCAGATGACTTTGTAGATATTTCCATGTTTTTACAGATGGCAGTGTGGATATTTCAATGTTTATAGAGATGGCGCTGTAGATATTTCCAAGTTTATACAGATAACGGTGGAGATATTTCCATGTTTATACAGAGAGGAGTCGAGATATTTCCATGTTTATACACATAGCGGTGTACATATTTCCATGATTATAGAGACAGCGGTGTAGGTATTTCCATGTTTATGCAGATAGCGGTGCAGATATTTCCATGTTTACACAGATGCCTATGCAGATATTTCCATATTTACACAGAGGGCTGTGTAGATATTTCTATGTTTATACAGAAGACAGTGTAGATATTTAAATGTTCCTACACATGACTGTGTAGGTATTTCCATGTTTATACAGATGTCTTTGTAGATATTTCCATGTTAATAGAGATAGCGGTGTAGACATTTCCATGTTTATACAGATAGCGGTGTAGATATTTCCATGTTTATACAGATAGTGGTGTAGATATTTCCATGTTTATGCAGACCGCGGTGTAGATATTTCCATGTTTATACAAATAGCGGTGCAGATATTTCCATGTTTGTACAGATGGCGGTGTTGATATTTCCATTTATACACAGATGACCGTGTAGATATTTCCATGTTTATACAGACGGCGGCGCAGATATTTCCATGTATATGTAGATGGCGGTGTAGATATTTCCATGTTTATACAGATTGCGGTGTAGTTATTTCCATGTTTGTATAGATAGCGGTGTAGTTATTTCCATGTATATACACAGGGCTGTGTAGATATTTCCATGTTTATACAGATGGCGGTGTAGATATGTCCATGTTTATACAGATAACTTTGTATTTCCATGTTTATACAGATGTCGGTGTAGATATTTCCATGTCTATAGAGATAGCAGTGGAGATAATTCCATGTTTATACAGATAGCGGTGTAGATATTTCCATGTTTATTCTGATCGTGGTGTAGATATTTCCATGTTTATAGAGATGGCGGTGTAGATATTTACATGTTCATAGAGATAGCGGTGTTGATTTTTCCATGTTTATAGAGACAGCGGTGTGGATATTTCCTTGCTTATACAGATAGGGGTGTAGAGATTTCCATGTTTATAGAGATAGCGGTGAAGATATTTCCATGTTTATACAGATCACGGTGTAGATATTTCCTTGCTTGTACTAATAGCGGTGTAGTTATTTCCATGTTTATACAGATAGCGGTGTAGATATTTCCATGTATATACAGATGGCTGTGTAGATATTTCCATGTTTATACAGATGGCTGTGTAGATATTTCCATGTTTATACAGATGACTTTGTAGGTATTTGCATGTTTATACAGATGGCGGTGTAGGTTTTCCATGTTTATAGTGATAGCTGTGTAGATATTTCCATGTTTATACAGATAGCGGTGTTGATATTTCCATGTTTATAAAGATCGCGGTGTAGATATTTCCATGTTTATACAGATCGCGGTGCAGATATTTATATCTTTATACAGATGGCATTGTAGATATTTCCTTATTCACACAGATGGCGGTGTAGATGTTTCCATGTTTATACAGATGGCAGAGTAGTTAGTTCCATGTTTATGGAGATGGCAGTGTAGATACTTTCATGTTTACAGAGATGGCGGTGTAGATATTTCCATGTTTATAGAGATAGCAGTGTAGATATTTACATGTTTATACAGATGTCTGTGTAGATATTTCCATGTGTATACAGATGGCATTGTAGATATTTCCATGTTTATACAGATGACTGTATAGGTATTTCCATGTTTTTACAGGTGGCAGTGCAGATATTTCCATGTTTATAGAGATAGCGGTGTAGATATTTCCATGTTTCTACAGATGGCGGTGTTGATATTTCCATCTATACACAGATGGCCGTGTAGATATTTCCATGTTTATACAGATGGCGGCGTAGATAATTCCATGGACATGCAGATGGCGGTGTAGATATTTCCATGTTTAAACAGATAGCGGTGTAGATATTTCCATGTTTACACAGATAGTGGTGTAGATATTTCCGTTTTTTTACACATGGCAGAGTAGATACTTCCATCTTTATGGAGATGGCAGTGTAGATATTTTCATGTTTATAGAGATGGCGGTGTAGATATTTCCATATTTATAGAGATAGCGGTGTAGATATTTCCATCTTTCTACAGATGGCAGTGTAGATATTTCCATGTTTATACAGATGGCGGTGTAGATATTTCCATATTTATACAGATGTCTGTGTAGATATTTCCATCTGTATACAGATGGTATTGTAGGTATTTCCATGTTTATACAGATGGTGGTGAAGATATTTCCATGTTTATTCAGATGACTGTGCAGATATTTCCATGTTTTTACAGATGGCAGTGTGGATATTTCAATGTTTATAGAGATGGCGCTGTAGATATTTCCAAGTTTATACAGATAACGGTGGAGATATTTCCATGTTTATACAGAGAGGAGTCGAGATATTTCCATGTTTATACACATAGCGGTGTACATATTTCCATGATTATAGAGACAGCGGTGTAGGTATTTCCATGTTTATGCAGATAGCGGTGCAGATATTTCCATGTTTACACAGATGCCTATGCAGATATTTCCATATTTACACAGAGGGCTGTGTAGATATTTCTATGTTTATACAGAAGACAGTGTAGATATTTAAATGTTCCTACACATGACTGTGTAGGTATTTCCATGTTTATACAGATGTCTTTGTAGATATTTCCATGTTAATAGAGATATCGGTGTAGACATTTCCATGTTTATACAGATAGCGGTGTAGATATTTCCATGTTTATACAGATAGTGGTGTAGATATTTCCATGTTTATACAGATAGTGGTGTAGATATTTCCATGTTTATACAGACCGTGGTGTAGATATTTCCATGTTTATACAAATAGCGGTGCAGATATTTCCATGTTTGTACAGATGGCGGTGTTGATATTTCCATTTATACACAGATGACCGTGTAGATATTTCCATGTTTATACAGACGGCGGCACAGATATTTCCATGGATATGTAGATGGCGGTGTAGATATTTCCATGTTTATACAGATTGCGGTGTAGTTATTTCCATGTTTATATAGATAGCGGTGTAGTTATTTCCATGTATGTACACATGGCTGTGTAGATATTTCCATGTTTATACAGATGGCGGTGTAGATATTTCCATGTTTATACAGATAACTGTGTATTTCCATGTTTATACAGATGGCGGTGTAGATATTTCCATGTTTATTCTGATCGTGGTGTAGATATTTCCATGTTTATAGAGATGGCGGTGTAGATATTTACATGTTCATAGAGATAGCGGTTTTGTTTTTTCCATGTTTATAGAGACAGCGGTGTGGATATTTCCTTGCTTATACAGATAGGGGTGTAGATATTTCCATGTTTATAGAGATAGCGGTGAAGATATTTCCATGTTTATACAGATCACGGTGTAGATATTTCCTTGCTTGTACTAATAGCGGTGTAGTTATTTCCATGTTTATACAGATAGCGGTGTAGATATTTCCATGTATATACAGATGGCTGTGTAGATATTTCCATGTTTATACAGATGGCTGTGTAGATATTTCCATGTTTATACAGATGACTTTGTAGGTATTTGCATGTTTATACAGATGGCGGTGTAGGTTTTCCATGTTTATAGTGATAGCTGTGTAGATATTTCCATGTTTATACAGATAGCGGTGTTGATATTTCCATGTTTATAAAGATCGCGGTGTAGATATTTCCATGTTTATACAGATCGCGGTGCAGATATTTATATCTTTATACAGATGGCATTGTAGATATTTCCTTATTCACACAGATGGCAGTGTAGATGTTTCCATGTTTATACAGATGGCAGAGTAGTTAGTTCCATGTTTATGGAGATGGCAGTGTAGATACTTTCATGTTTACAGAGATGGCGGTGTAGATATTTCCATGTTTATAGAGATAGCAGTGTAGATATTTACATGTTTATACAGATGTCTGTGTAGATATTTCCATGTGTATACAGATGGCATTGTAGATATTTCCATGTTTATACAGATGACTGTATAGGTATTTCCATGTTTTTACAGGTGGCAGTGCAGATATTTCCATGTTTATAGAGATAGCGGTGTAGATATTTCCATGTTTCTACAGATGGCGGTGTTGATATTTCCATCTATACACAGATGGCCGTGTAGATATTTCCATGTTTATACAGATGGCGGCGTAGATATTTCCATGGACATGCAGATGGCGGTGTAGATATTTCCATGTTTAAACAGATAGCGGTGTAGATATTTCCATGTTTACACAGATAGTGGTGTAGATATTTCCGTGTTTATACACATGGCAGAGTAGATACTTCCATCTTTATGGAGATGGCAGTGTAGATATTTTCATGTTTATAGAGATGGCGGTGTAGATATTTCCATATTTATAGAGATAGCGGTGTAGATATTTCCATCTTTCTACAGATGGCAGTGTAGATATTTCCATGTTTATACAGATGGCGGTGTAGATATTTCCATATTTATACAGATGTCTGTGTAGATATTTCCGTCTGTATACAGATGGTATTGTAGGTATTTCCATGTTTATACAGATGGTGGTGAAGATATTTCCATGTTTATTCAGATGACTGTGGATATTTCCATGTTTTTACAGATGGCAGTGTGGATATTTCAATGTTTATAGAGATGGCGCTGTAGATATTTCCAAGTTTATACAGATAACGGTGGAGATATTTCCATGTTTATACAGAGAGGAGTCGTGATATTTCCATGTTTATACACATAGCGGTGTACATATTTCCATGATTATAGAGACAGCGGCGTAGGTATTTCCATGTTTATGCAGATAGCGGTGCAGATATTTCCATGTTTACACAGATGCCTATGCAGATATTTCCATATTTACACAGAGGGCTGTGTAGATATTTCTATGTTTATACAGAAGACAGTGTAGATATTTAAATGTTCCTACACATGACTGTGTAGGTATTTCCATGTTTATACAGATGTCTTTGTAGATATTTCCATGTTAATAGAGATAGCGGTGTAGACATTTCCATGTTTATACAGATAGCGGTGTAGATATTTCCATGTTTATACAGATAGTGGTGTAGATATTTCCATGTTTATACAGACCGCGGTGTAGATATTTCCATGTTTATACAAATAGCGGTGCAGATATTTCCATGTTTGTACAGATGGCGGTGTTCATATTTCCATTTATACACAGATGACCGTGTAGATATTTCCATGTTTATACAGATGGCCGCGCAGATATTTCCATGGATATGTAGATGGCGGTGTAGATATTTCCATGTTTATACAGATTGCGGTGTAGTTATTTCCATGTTTATATAGATAGCGGTGTAGTTATTTCCATGTATATACACATGGCTGTGTAGATATTTCCATGTTTATACAGATGACGGTGTAGATATTTCCATGTTGTTACAGATAACTTTGTATTTCCATGTTTATACAGATGGCGGTGTAGATATTTCCATGTCTATAGAGATAGCAGTGGAGATAATTCCATGTTTATACAGATAGCGGTGTAGATATTTCCATGTTTATTCTGATCGTGGTGTAGATATTTCCATGTTTATAGAGATGGCGGTGTAGATATTTACATGTTCATAGAGATAGCGGTGTTGATTTTTCCATGTTTATAGAGACAGCGGTGTGGATATTTCCTTGCTTATACAGACAGGGGTGTAGATATTTCCATGTTTATAGAGATAGCGGTGAAGATATTTCCATGTTTATACATATCACGGTGTAGATATTTCCTTGCTTGTACTAATAGCGGTGTAGTTATTTCCATGTTTATACAGATAGCGGTGTAGATATTTCCATGTATATACAGATGGCTGTGTAGATATTTCCATGTTTATACAGATGGCTGTGTAGATATTTCCATGTTAATACAGATGACTTTGTAGGTATTTGCATGTTTATACAGATGGCGGTGTAGGTTTTCCATGTTTATAGTGATAGCTGTGTAGATATTTCCATGTTTATACAGATAGCGGTGTTGATATTTCCATGTTTATAAAGATCGCGGTGTAGATATTTCCATGTTTATACAGATCGCGGTGCAGATATTTATATCTTTATACAGATGGCATTGTAGATATTTCCTTATTCACACAGATGGCGGTGTAGATGTTTCCATGTTTATACAGATGGCAGAGTAGTTAGTTCCATGTTTATGGAGATGGCAGTGTAGATACTTTCATGTTTACAGAGATGGCGGTGTAGATATTTCCATGTTTATAGAGATAGCATTGTAGATATTTACATGTTTATACAGATGTCTGTGTAGATATTTCCATGTGTATACAGATGGCATTGTAGATATTTCCATGTTTATACAGATGACTGTATAGGTATTTCCATGTTTTTACAGGTGGCAGTGCAGATATTTCCATGTTTATAGAGATAGCGGTGTAGATATTTCCATGTTTCTACAGATGGCGGTGTTGATATTTCCATCTATACACAGATGGCCGTGTAGATATTTCCATGTTTATACAGATGGCGGCGTAGATATTTCCATGGACATGCAGATGGCGGTGTAGATATTTCCATGTTTAAACAGATAGCGGTGTAGATATTTCCATGTTTACACAGATAGTGGTGTAGATATTTCCGTGTTTATCCACATGGCAGAGTAGATACTTCCATCTTTATGGAGATGGCAGTGTAGATATTTTCATGTTTATAGAGATGGCGGTGTAGATATTTCCATATTTATAGAGATAGCGGTGTAGATATTTCCATCTTTCTACAGATGGCAGTGTAGATATTTCCATGTTTATACAGATGGCGGTGTAGATATTTCCATATTTATACAGATATCTTTGTAGATATTTCCATCTGTATACAGATGGTATTGTAGGTATTTCCATGTTTATACAGATGGTGGTGAAGATATTTCCATGTTTATTCAGATGACTGTGTAGATATTTCCATGTTTTTACAGATGGCAGTGTGGATATTTCAATGTTTATAGAGATGGCGCTGTAGATATTTCCAAGTTTATACAGATAACGGTGGAGATATTTCCATGTTTATACAGAGAGGAGTCGAGATATTTCCATGTTTATACACATAGCGGTGTACATATTTCCATGATTATAGAGACAGCGGTGTAGGTATTTCCATGTTTATGCAGATAGCGGTGCAGATATTTCCATGTTTACACAGATGCCTATGCAGATATTTCCATATTTACACAGAGGGCTGTGTAGATATTTCTATGTTTATACAGAAGACAGTGTAGATATTTAAATGTTCCTACACATGACTGTGTAGGTATTTCCATGTTTATACAGATGTCTTTGTAGATATTTCCATGTTAATAGAGATAGCGGTGTAGACATTTCCATGTTTATACAGATAGCGGTGTAGATATTTCCATGTTTATACAGATAGTGGTGTAGATATTTCCATGTTTATGCAGACCGCGGTGTAGATATTTCCATGTTTATACAAATAGCGGTGCAGATATTTCCAAGTTTGTACAGATGGCGGTGTTGATATTTCCATTTATACACAGATGACCGTGTAGATATTTCCATGTTTATACAGACGGCGGCGCAGATATTTCCATGGATATGTAGATGGCGGTGTAGATATTTCCATGTTTATACAGATTGCGGTGTAGTTATTTCCATGTTTATATAGATAGCGGTGTAGTTATTTCCATGTATATACACATGGCTGTGTAGATATTTCCATGTTTATACAAATGGCGGTGTAGATATGTCCATGTTTATACAGATAACTTTGTATTTCCATGTTTATACAGATGGCGGTGTAGATATTTCCATGTCTATAGAGATAGCAGTGGAGATAATTCCATGTTTATACAGATAGCGGTATAGATATTTCCATGATTATTCTGATCGTGGTGTAGATATTTCCATGTTTATAGAGATGGCGGTGTAGATATTTACATGTTCATAGAGATAGCGGTGTTGATTTTTCCATGTTTATAGAGACAGCGGTGTGGATATTTCCTTGCTTATACAGATAGGGGTGTAGAGATTTCCATGTTTATAGAGATAGCGGTGAAGATATTTCCATGTTTATACAGATCACGGTGTAGATATTTCCTTGCTTGTACTAATAGCGGTGTAGTTATTTCCATGTTTATACAGATAGCGGTGTAGATATTTCCATGTATATACAGATGGCTGTGTAGATATTTCCATGTTTATACAGATGGCTGTGTAGATATTTCCATGTTTATACAGATGACTTTGTAGGTATTTGCATGTTTCTACAGATGGCGGTGTAGGTTTTCCATGTTTATAGTGATAGCTGTGTAGATATTTCCATGTTTATACAGATAGCGGTGTTGATATTTCCATGTTTATAAAGATCGCGGTGTAGATATTTCCATGTTTATACAGATCGCGGTGCAGATATTTATATCTTTATACAGATGGCATTGTAGATATTTCCTTATTCACACAGATGGCGGTGTAGGTGTTTCCATGTTTATACAGATGGCAGAGTAGTTAGTTCCATGTTTATGGAGATGGCAGTGTAGATACTTTCATGTTTACAGAGATGGCGGTGTAGATATTTCCATGTTTATAGAGATAGCAGTGTAGATATTTACATGTTTATACAGATATCTGTGTAGATATTTCCATGTGTATACAGATGGCATTGTAGATATTTCCATGTTTATACAGATGACTGTATAGGTATTTCCATGTTTTTACAGGTGGCAGTGCAGATATTTCCATGTTTATAGAGATAGCGGTGTAGATATTTCCATGTTTCTACAGATGGCGGTGTTGATATTTCCATCTATACACAGATGGCCGTGTAGATATTTCCATGTTTATACAGATGGCGGCGTAGATATTTCCATGGACATGCAGATGGCGGTGTAGATATTTCCATGTTTAAACAGATAGCGGTGTAGATATTTCCATGTTTACACAGATAGTGGTGTAGATATTTCCGTGTTTATACACATGGCAGAGTAGATACTTCCATCTTTATGGAGATGGCAGTGTAGATATTTTCATGTTTATAGAGATGGCGGTGTAGATATTTCCATATTTATAGAGATAGCGGTGTAGATATTTCCATCTTTCTACAGATGGCAGTGTAGATATTTCCATGTATATACAGATGGCGGTGTAGATATTTCCATATTTATACAGATGTCTTTGTAGATATTTCCATCTGTATACAGATGGTATGGTAGGTATTTCCATGTTTATACAGATGGTGGTGAAGATATTTCCATGTTTATTCAGATGACTGTGTAGATATTTCCATGTTTTTACAGATGGCAGTGTGGATATTTCAATGTTTATAGAGATGGCGCTGTAGATATTTCCAAGTTTATACAGATAACGGTGGAGATATTTCCATGTTTATACAGAGAGGAGTCGAGATATTTCCATGTTTATACACATAGCGGTGTACATATTTCCATGATTATAGAGACAGCGGTGTAGGTATTTCCATGTTTATGCAGATAGCGGTGCAGATATTTCCATGTTTACACAGATGCCTATGCAGATATTTCCATATTTACACAGAGGGCTGTGTAGATATTTCTATGTTTATACAGAAGACAGTGTAGATATTTAAATGTTCCTACACATGACTGTGTAGGTATTTCCATGTTTATACAGATGTCTTTGTAGATATTTCCATGTTAATAGAGATAGCGGTGTAGACATTTCCATGTTTATACAGATAGCGGTGTAGATATTTCCATGTTTATACAGATAGTGGTGTAGATATTTCCATGTTTATACAGACCGCGGTGTAGATATTTCCATGTTTATACAAATAGCGGTGCAGATATTTCCATGTTTGTACAGATGGCGGTGTTGATATTTCCATTTATACACAGATGACCGTGTAGATATTTCCATGTTTATACAGACGGCGGCGCAGATATTTCCATGGATATGTAGATGGCGGTGTAGATATTTCCATGTTTATACAGATTGCGTTGTAGTTATTTCCATGTTTATATAGTTAGCGGTGTAGTTATTTCCATGTATGTACACATGGCTGTGTAGATATTTCCATGTTTATACAGATGGCGGTGTAGATATTTCCATGTTTATACAGATAACTTTGTATTTCCATGTTTATACAGATGGCGGTGTAGATATTTCCATGTTTATTCTGATCGTGGTGTAGATATTTCCATGTTTATAGAGAGGGCGGTGTAGAGATTTACATGTTCATAGAGATAGCGGTGTTGATTTTTCCATGTTTATAGAGACAGCGGTGTGGATATTTCCTTGCTTATACAGATAGGGGTGTAGAGATTTCCATGTTTATAGAGATAGCGGTGAAGATATTTCCATGTTTATACAGATCACGGTGTAGATATTTCCTTGCTTGTACTAATAGCGGTGTAGTTATTTCCATGTTTATACAGATAGCGGTGTAGATATTTCCATGTATATACAGATGGCTGTGTAGATATTTCCATGTTTATACAGATGGCTGTGTAGATATTTCCATGTTTATACAGATGACTTTGTAGGTATTTGCATGTTTATACAGATGGCGGTGTAGGTTTTCCATGTTTATAGTGATAGCTGTGTAGATATTTCCATGTTTATACAGATAGCGGTGTTGATATTTCCATGTTTATAAAGATCGCGGTGTAGATATTTCCATGTTTATACAGATCGCGGTGCAGATATTTATATCTTTATACAGATGGCATTGTAGATATTTCCTTATTCACACAGATGGCGGTGTAGATGTTTCCATGTTTATACAGATGGCAGAGTAGTTAGTTCCATGTTTATGGAGATGGCAGTGTAGATACTTTCATGTTTACAGAGATGTCTGTGTAGATATTTCCATGTGTATACAGATGGCATTGTAGATATTTCCATGTTTATACAGATGACTGTATAGGTATTTCCATGTTTTTACAGGTGGCAGTGCAGATATTTCCATGTTTATAGAGATAGCGGTGTAGATATTTCCATGTTTCTACAGATGGCGGTGTTGATATTTCCATCTATACACAGATGGCCGTGTAGATATTTCCATGTTTATACAGATGGCGGCGTAGATATTTCCATGGACATGCAGATGGCGGTGTAGATATTTCCATGTTTAAACAGATAGCGGTGTAGATATTTCCATGTTTACACAGATAGTGGTGTAGATATTTCCGTGTTTATACACATGGCAGAGTAGATACTTCCATCTTTATGGAGATGGCAGTGTAGATATTTTCATGTTTATAGAGATGGCGGTGTAGATATTTCCATATTTATAGAGATAGCGGTGTAGATATTTCCATCTTTCTACAGATGGCAGTGTAGATATTTCCATGTTTATACAGATGGCGGTGTAGATATTTCCATATTTATACAGATGTCTGTGTAGATATTTCCATCTGTATACAGATGGTATTGTAGGTATTTCCATGTTTATACAGATGGTGGTGAAGATATTTCCATGTTTATTCAGATGACTGTGGATATTTCCATGTTTTTACAGATGGCAGTGTGGATATTTCAATGTTTATAGAGATGGCGCTGTAGATATTTCCAAGTTTATACAGATAACGGTGGAGATATTTCCATGTTTATACAGAGAGGAGTCGAGATATTTCCATGTTTATACACATAGCGGTGTACATATTTCCATGATTATAGAGACAGCGGTGTAGGTATTTCCATGTTTATGCAGATAGCGGTGCAGATATTTCCATGTTTACACAGATGCCTATGCAGATATTTCCATATTTACACAGAGGGCTGTGTAGATATTTCTATGTTTATACAGAAGACAGTGTAGATATCTAAATGTTCCTACACATGACTGTGTAGGTATTTCCATGTTTATACAGATGTCTTTGTAGATATTTCCATGTTAATAGAGATAGCGGTGTAGACATTTCCATGTTTATGCAGATAGCGGTGTAGATATTTCCATGTTTATACAGATAGTGGTGTAGATATTTCCATGTTTATGCAGACCGTGGTGTAGATATTTCCATGTTTATACAAATAGCGGTGCAGATATTTCCATGTTTGTACAGATGGCGGTGTTGATATTTCCATTTATACACAGATGACCGTGTAGATATTTCCATGTTTATACAGATGGCGGCGCAGATATTTCCATGGATATGTAGATGGCGGTGTAGATATTTCCATGTTTATACAGATTGCGGTGTAGTTATTTCCATGTTTATATAGATAGCGGTGTAGTTATTTCCATGTATATACACATGGCTGTGTAGATATTTCCATGTTTATACAGATGGCGGTGTAGATATGTCCATGTTTATACAGATAACTTTGTATTTCCATGTTTATACAGATGGCGGTGTAGATATTTCCATGTCTATAGAGATAGCAGTGGAGATAATTCCATGTTTATACAGATAGCGGTGTAGATATTTCCATGTTTATTCTGATCGTGGTGTAGATATTTCCATGTTTATAGAGATGGCGGTGTAGATATTTACATGTTCATAGAGATAGCGGTGTTGATTTTTCCATGTTTATAGAGACAGCGGTTTGGATATTTCCTTGCTTATACAGATAGGGGTGTAGATATTTCCATGTTTATAGAGATAGCGGTGAAGATATTTCCATGTTTATACAGATCACGGTGTAGATATTTCCTTGCTTGTACTAATAGCGGTGTAGATATTTCCATGTATATACAGATGGCTGTGTAGATATTTCCATGTTTATACAGATGGCTGTGTAGATATTTCCATGTTTATACAGATGACTTTGTAGGTATTTGCATGTTTATACAGATGGCGGTGTAGGTTTTCCATGTTTATAGTGATAGCTGTGTAGATATTTCCATGTTTATACAGATAGCGGTGTTGGTATTTCCATGTTTATAAAGATCGCGGTGTAGATATTTCCATGTTTATACAGATCGCGGTGCAGATATTTATATCTTTATACAGATGGCATTGTAGATATTTCCTTATTCACACAGATGGCGGTGTAGATGTTTCCATGTTTATACAGATGGCAGAGTAGTTAGTTCCATGTTTATGGAGATGGCAGTGTAGATACTTTCATGTTTACAGAGATGGCGGTGTAGATATTTCCATGTTTATAGAGATAGCAGTGTAGATATTTACATGTTTATACAGATGTCTGTGTAGATATTTCCATGTGTATACAGATGGCATTGTAGATATTTCCATGTTTATACAGATGACTGTATAGGTATTTCCATGTTTTTACAGGTGGCAGTGCAGATATTTCCATGTTTATAGAGATAGCGGTGTAGATATTTCCACGTTTCTACAGATGGCGGTGTTGATATTTCCATCTATACACAGATGGCCGTGTAGATATTTCCATGTTTATACAGATGGCGGCGTAGATAATTCCATGGACATGCAGATGGCGGTGTAGATATTTCCATGTTTAAACAGATAGCGGTGTAGATATTTCCATGTTTACACAGATAGTGGTGTAGATATTTCCGTTTTTTTACACATGGCAGAGTAGATACTTCCATCTTTATGGAGATGGCAGTGTAGATATTTTCATGTTTATAGAGATGGCGGTGTAGATATTTCCATATTTATAGAGATAGCGGTGTAGATATTTCCATCTTTCTACAGATGGCAGTGTAGATATTTCCATGTTTATACAGATGGCGGTGTAGATATTTCCATATTTATACAGATGTCTGTGTAGATATTTCCATCTGTATACAGATGGTATTGTAGGTATTTCCATGTTTATACAGATGGTGGTGAAGATATTTCCATGTTTATTCAGATGACTGTGCAGATATTTCCATGTTTTTACAGATGGCAGTGTGGATATTTCAATGTTTATAGAGATGGCGCTGTAGATATTTCCAAGTTTATACAGATAACGGTGGAGATATTTCCATGTTTATACAGAGAGGAGTCGAGATATTTCCATGTTTATACACATAGCGGTGTACATATTTCCATGATTATAGAGACAGCGGTGTAGGTATTTCCATGTTTATGCAGATAGCGGTGCAGATATTTCCATGTTTACACAGATGCCTATGCAGATATTTCCATATTTACACAGAGGGCTGTGTAGATATTTCTATGTTTATACAGAAGACAGTGTAGATATTTAAATGTTCCTACACATGACTGTGTAGGTATTTCCATGTTTATACAGATGTCTTTGTAGATATTTCCATGTTAATAGAGATAGCGGTGCAGACATTTCCATGTTTATACAGATAGCGGTGTAGATATTTCCATGTTTATACAGATAGTGGTGTAGATATTTCCATGTTTATACAGACCGTGGTGTAGATATTTCCATGTTTATACAAATAGCGGTGCAGATATTTCCATGTTTGTACAGATGGCGGTGTTGATATTTCCATTTATACACAGATGACCGTGTAGATATTTCCATGTTTATACAGACGGCGGCACAGATATTTCCATGGATATGTAGATGGCGGTGTAGATATTTCCATGTTTATACAGATTGCGGTGTAGATATTTCCATGTTTATATAGATAGCGGTGTAGTTATTTCCATGTATGTACACATGGCTGTGTAGATATTTCCATGTTTATACAGATGGCGGTGTAGATATGTCCATGTTTATACAGATAACTTTGTATTTCCATGTTTATACAGATGGCGGTGTAGATATTTCCATGTTTATTCTGATCGTGGTGTAGATATTTCCATGTTTATAGAGATGGCGGTGTAGATATTTACATGTTCATAGAGATAGCGGTTTTGATTTTTCCATGTTTATAGAGACAGCGGTGTGGATATTTCCTTGCTTATACAGATAGGGGTGTAGATATTTCCATGTTTATAGAGATAGCGGTGAAGATATTTCCATGTTTATACAGATCACGGTGTAGATATTTCCTTGCTTGTACTAATAGCGGTGTAGTTATTTCCATGTTTATACAGATAGCGGTGTAGATATTTCCATGTATATACAGATGGCTGTGTAGATATTTCCATGTTTATACAGATGGCTGTGTAGATATTTCCATGTTTATACAGATGACTTTGTAGGTATTTGCATGTTTATACAGATGGCGGTGTAGGTTTTCCATGTTTATAGTGATAGCTGTGTAGATATTTCCATGTTTATACAGATAGCGGTGTTGATATTTCCATGTTTATAAAGATCGCGGTGTAGATATTTCCATGTTTATACAGATCGCGGTGCAGATATTTATATCTTTATACAGATGGCATTGTAGATATTTCCTTATTCACACAGATGGCGGTGTAGATGTTTCCATGTTTATACAGATGGCAGAGTAGTTAGTTCCATGTTTATGGAGATGGCAGTGTAGATACTTTCATGTTTACAGAGATGGCGGTGTAGATATTTCCATGTTTATAGAGATAGCAGTGTAGATATTTACATGTTTATACAGATGTCTGTGTAGATATTTCCATGTGTATACAGATGGCATTGTAGATATTTCCATGTTTATACAGATGACTGTATAGGTATTTCCATGTTTTTACAGGTGGCAGTGCAGATATTTCCATGTTTATAGAGATAGCGGTGTAGATATTTCCATGTTTCTACAGATGGCGGTGTTGATATTTCCATCTATACACAGATGGCCGTGTAGATATTTCCATGTTTATACAGATGGCGGCGTAGATATTTCCATGGACATGCAGATGGCGGTGTAGATATTTCCATGTTTAAACAGATAGCGGTGTAGATATTTCCATGTTTACACAGATAGTGGTGTAGATATTTCCGTGTTTATACACATGGCAGAGTAGATACTTCCATCTTTATGGAGATGGCAGTGTAGATATTTTCATGTTTATAGAGATGGCGGTGTAGATATTTCCATATTTATAGAGATAGCGGTGTAGATATTTCCATCTTTCTACAGATGGCAGTGTAGATATTTCCATGTTTATACAGATGGCGGTGTAGATATTTCCATATTTATACAGATGTCTGTGTAGATATTTCCGTCTGTATACAGATGGTATTGTAGGTATTTCCATGTTTATACAGATGGTGGTGAAGATATTTCCATGTTTATTCAGATGACTGTGGATATTTCCATGTTTTTACAGATGGCAGTGTGGATATTTCAATGTTTATAGAGATGGCGCTGTAGATATTTCCAAGTTTATACAGATAACGGTGGAGATATTTCCATGTTTATACAGAGAGGAGTCGTGATATTTCCATGTTTATACACATAGCGGTGTACATATTTCCATGATTATAGAGACAGCGGCGTAGGTATTTCCATGTTTATGCAGATAGCGGTGCAGATATTTCCATGTTTACACAGATGCCTATGCAGATATTTCCATATTTACACAGAGGGCTGTGTAGATATTTCTATGTTTATACAGAAGACAGTGTAGATATTTAAATGTTCCTACACATGACTGTGTAGGTATTTCCATGTTTATACAGATGTCTTTGTAGATATTTCCATGTTTATACAGATAGTGGTGTAGATATTTCCATGTTTATACAGACCGCGGTGTAGATATTTCCATGTTTATACAAATAGCGGTGCAGATATTTCCATGTTTGTACAGATGGCGGTGTTCATATTTCCATTTATACACAGATGACCGTGTAGATATTTCCATGTTTATACAGATGGCCGCGCAGATATTTCCATGGATATGTAGATGGCGGTGTAGATATTTCCATGTTTATACAGATTGCGGTGTAGTTATTTCCATGTTTATATAGATAGCGGTGTAGTTATTTCCATGTATATACACATGGCTGTGTAGATATTTCCATGTTTATACAGATGACGGTGTAGATATTTCCATGTTGTTACAGATAACTTTGTATTTCCATGTTTATACAGATGGCGGTGTAGATATTTCCATGTCTATAGAGATAGCAGTGGAGATAATTCCATGTTTATACAGATAGCGGTGTAGATATTTCCATGTTTATTCTGATCGTGGTGTAGATATTTCCATGTTTATAGAGATGGCGGTGTAGATATTTACATGTTCATAGAGATAGCGGTGTTGATTTTTCCATGTTTATAGAGACAGCGGTGTGGATATTTCCTTGCTTATACAGACAGGGGTGTAGATATTTCCATGTTTATAGAGATAGCGGTGAAGATATTTCCATGTTTATACATATCACGGTGTAGATATTTCCTTGCTTGTACTAATAGCGGTGTAGTTATTTCCATGTTTATACAGATAGCGGTGTAGATATTTCCATGTATATACAGATGGCTGTGTAGATATTTCCATGTTTATACAGATGGCTGTGTAGATATTTCCATGTTAATACAGATGACTTTGTAGGTATTTGCATGTTTATACAGATGGCGGTGTAGGTTTTCCATGTTTATAGAGATAGCTGTGTAGATATTTCCATGTTTCTACAGATGGCGGTGTTGATATTTCCATCTATACACAGATGGCCGTGTAGATATTTCCATGTTTATACAGATGGCGGCGTAGATATTTCCATGGACATGCAGATGGCGGTGTAGATATTTCCATGTTTAAACAGATAGCGGTGTAGATATTTCCATGTTTACACAGATAGTGGTGTAGATATTTCCGTGTTTATACACATGGCAGAGTAGATACTTCCATCTTTATGGAGATGGCAGTGTAGATATTTTCATGTTTATAGAGATGGCGGTGTAGATATTTCCATATTTATAGAGATAGCGGTGTAGATATTTCCATCTTTCTACAGATGGCAGTGTAGATATTTCCATGTTTATACAGATGGCGGTGTAGATATTTCCATATTTATACAGATGTCTGTGTAGATATTTCCATCTGTATACAGATGGTATTGTAGGTATTTCCATGTTTATACAGATGGTGGTGAAGATATTTCCATGTTTATTCAGATGACTGTGTAGATATTTCCATGTTTTTACAGATGGCAGTGTGGATATTTCAATGTTTATAGAGATGGCGCTGTAGATATTTCCAAGTTTATACAGATAACGGTGGAGATATTTCCATGTTTATACAGAGAGGAGTCGAGATATTTCCATGTTTATACACATAGCGGTGTACATATTTCCATGATTATAGAGACAGCGGTGTAGGTATTTCCATGTTTATGCAGATAGCGGTGCAGATATTTCCATGTTTACACAGATGCCTATGCAGATATTTCCATATTTACACAGAGGGCTGTGTAGATATTTCTATGTTTATACAGAAGACAGTGTAGATATTTAAATGTTCCTACACATGACTGTGTAGGTATTTCCATGTTTATACAGATGTCTTTGTAGATATTTCCATGTTAATAGAGATAGCGGTGTAGACATTTCCATGTTTATACAGATAGCGGTGTAGATATTTCCATGTTTATACAGATAGTGGTGTAGATATTTCCATGTTTATACAGACCGCGGTGTAGATATTTCCATGTTTATACAAATAGCGGTGCAGATATTTCCATGTTTGTACAGATGGCGGTGTTGATATTTCCATTTATACACAGATGACCGTGTAGATATTTCCATGTTTATACAGATGGCGGCGCAGATATTTCCATGGATATGTAGATGGCGGTGTAGATATTTCCATGTTTATACAGATGGCGGTGTAGTTATTTCCATGTTTATATAGATAGCGGTGTAGTTATTTCCATGTATATACACATGGCTGTGTAGATATTTCCATGTTTATACAGATGGCGGTGTAGATATTTCCATGTTTATACAGATAACTTTGTATTTCCATGTTTATACAGATGGCGGTGTAGATATTTCCATGTCTATAGAGATAGCAGTGGAGATAATTCCATGTTTATACAGATAGCGGTGTAGATATTTCCATGTTTATTCTGATCGTGGTGTAGATATTTCCATGTTTATAGAGATGGCGGTGTAGATATTTACATGCTCATAGAGATAGCGGTGTTGATTTTTCCATGTTTATAGAGACAGCGGTGTGGATATTTCCTTGCTTATACAGATAGGGGTGTAGATATTTCCATGTTTATAGAGATAGCGGTGAAGATATTTCCATGTTTATACAGATCACGGTGTAGATATTTCCTTGCTTGTACTAATAGCGGTGTAGTTATTTCCATGTTTATACAGATAGCGGTGTAGATATTTCCATGTATATACAGATGGCTGTGTAGATATTTCCATGTTTATACAGATGACTTTGTAGGTATTTGCATGTTTATACAGATGGCGGTGTAGGTTTTCCATGTTTATAGTGATAGCTGTGTAGATATTTCCATGTTTATACAGATAGCGGTGTTGATATTTCCATGTTTATAAAGATCGCGGTGTAGATATTTCCATGTTTATACAGATCGCGGTGCAGATATTTATATCTTTATACAGATGGCATTGTAGATATTTCCTTATTCACACAGATGGCGGTGTAGATGTTTCCATGTTTATACAGATGGCAGAGTAGTTAGTTCCATGTTTATGGAGATGGCAGTGTAGATACTTTCATGTTTACAGAGATGGCGGTGTAGATATTTCCATGTTTATAGAGATAGCAGTGTAGATATTTACATGTTTATACAGATGTCTGTGTAGATATTTCCATGTGTATACAGATGGCATTGTAGATATTTCCATGTTTATACAGATGACTGTATAGGTATTTCCATGTTTTTACAGGTGGCAGTGCAGACATTTCCATGTTTATAGAGATAGCGGTGTAGATATTTCCATGTTTCTACAGATGGCGGTGTTGATATTTCCATCTATATACAGATGGCCGTGTAGATATTTCCATGTTTATACAGATGGCGGCGTAGATATTTCCATGGACATGCAGATGGCGGTGTAGATATTTCCATGTTTAAACAGATAGCGGTGTAGATATTTCCATGTTTACACAGATAGTGGTGTAGATATTTCCGTGTTTATACACATGGCAGAGTAGATACTTCCATCTTTATGGAGATGGCAGTGTAGATATTTTCATGTTTATAGAGATGGCGGTGTAGATATTTCCATATTTATAGAGATAGCGGTGTAGATATTTCCATCTTTCTACAGATGGCAGTGTAGATATTTCCATGTTTATACAGATGGCGGTGTAGATATTTCCATATTTATACAGATGTCTGTGTAGATATTTCCATCTGTATACAGATGGTATTGTAGGTATTTCCATGTTTATACAGATGGTGGTGAAGATATTTCCATGTTTATTCAGATGACTGTGTAGATATTTCCATGTTTTTACAGATGGCAGTGTGGATATTTCAATGTTTATAGAGATGGCGCTGTAGATATTTCCAAGTTTATACAGATAACGGTGGAGATATTTCCATGTTTATACAGAGAGGAGTCGAGATATTTCCATGTTTATACACATAGCGGTGTACATATTTCCATGATTATAGAGACAGCGGTGTAGGTATTTCCATGTTTATGCAGATAGCGGTGCAGATATTTCCATGTTTACACAGATGCCTATGCAGATATTTCCATATTTACACAGAGGGCTGTGTAGATATTTCTATGTTTATACAGAAGACAGTGTAGATATTTAAATGTTCCTACACATGACTGTGTAGGTATTTCCATGTTTATACAGATGTCTTTGTAGATATTTCCATGTTAATAGAGATAGCGGTGTAGACATTTCCATGTTTATACAGATAGCGGTGTAGATATTTCCATGTTTATACAGATAGTGGTGTAGATATTTCCATGTTTATACAGACCGCGGTGTAGATATTTCCATGTTTATACACATAGCGGTGCAGATATTTTCATGTTTGTACAGATGGCGGTGTTGATATTTCCATTTATACACAGATGACCGTGTAGATATTTCCATGTTTATACAGATGGCGGCGCAGATATTTCCATGGATATGTAGATGGCGGTGTAGATATTTCCATGTTTATACAGATGGCGGTGTAGTTATTTCCATGTTTATATAGATAGCGGTGTAGTTATTTCCATGTATATACACATGGCTGTGTAGATATTTCCATGTTTATACAGATGGCGGTGTAGATATTTCCATGTTTATACAGATGGCGGTGTAGATATTTCCATGTCTATAGAGATAGCAGTGGAGATAATTCCATGTTTATACAGATAGCGGTGTAGATATTTCCATGTTTATTCTGATCGTGGTGTAGATATTTCCTTGTTTATGGAGATGGCGGTGTAGATATTTACATGTTCATAGAGATAGCGGTGTTGGTTTTTCCATGTTTATAGAGACAGCGGTGTGGATATTTCCTTGCTTATACAGATAGGGGTGTAGATATTTCCATGTTTATACAGATCGCGGTGCAGATATTTATATCTTTATACAGATGGCATTGTAGATATTTCCTTATTCACACAGATGGCGGTGTAGATGTTTCCATGTTTATACAGATGGCAGAGTAGTTAGTTCCATGTTTATGGAGATGGCAGTGTAGATACTTTCATGTTTACAGAGATGGCGGTGTAGATATTTCCATGTTTATAGAGATAGCAGTGTAGATATTTACATGTTTATACAGATGTCTGTGTAGATATTTCCATGTGTATACAGATGGCATTGTAGATATTTCCATGTTTATACAGATGACTGTATAGGTATTTCCATGTTTTTACAGGTGGCAGTGCAGATATTTCCATGTTTATAGAGATAACGGTGTAGATATTTCCATGTTTCTACAGATGGCGGTGTTGATATTTCCATCTATACACAGATGGCCGTGTAGATATTTCCATGTTTATACAGATGGCGGCGTAGATATTTCCATGGACATGCAGATGGCGGTGTAGATATTTCCATGTTTAAACAGATAGCGGTGTAGATATTTCCATGTTTACACAGATAGTGGTGTAGATATTTCCGTGTTTATACACATGGCAGAGTAGATACTTCCATCTTTATGGAGATGGCAGTGTAGATATTTTCATGTTTATAGAGATGGCGGGGTAGATATTTCCATATTTATAGAGATAGCGGTGTAGATATTTCCATCTTTCTACAGATGGCAGTGTAGATATTTCCATGTTTATACAGATGGCGGTGTAGATATTTCCATATTTATACAGATGTCTGTGTAGATATTTCCATCTGTATACAGATGGTATTGTAGGTATTTCCATGTTTATACAGATGGTGGTGAAGATATTTCCATGTTTATTCAGATGACTGTGTAGATATTTCCATGTTTTTACAGATGGCAGTGTGGATATTTCAATGTTTATAGAGATGGCGCTGTAGATATTTCCAAGTTTATACAGATAACGGTGGAGATATTTCCATGTTTATACAGAGAGGAGTCGAGATATTTCCATGTTTATACACATAGCGGTGTACATATTTCCATGATTATAGAGACAGCGGTGTAGGTATTTCCATGTTTATGCAGATAGCGGTGCAGATATTTCCATGTTTACACAGATGCCTATGCAGATATTTCCATATTTACACAGAGGGCTGTGTAGATATTTCTATGTTTATACAGAAGACAGTGTAGATATTTAAATGTTCCTACACATGACTGTGTAGGTATTTCCATGTTTATACAGATGTCTTTGTAGATATTTCCATGTTAATAGAGATAGCGGTGTAGACATTTCCATGTTTATACAGATAGCGGTGTAGATATTTCCATGTTTATACAGATAGTGGTGTAGATATTTCCATGTTTATACAGACCGCGGTGTAGATATTTCCATGTTTATACAAATAGCGGTGCAGATATTTCCATGTTTGTACAGATGGCGGTGTTGATATTTCCATTTATACACAGATGACCGTGTAGATATTTCCATGTTTATACAGATGGCGGCGCAGATATTTCCATGGATATGTAGATGGCGGTGTAGATATTTCCATGTTTATACAGATTGCGGTGTAGTTATTTCCATGTTTATATAGATAGCGGTGTAGTTATTTCCATGTATATACACATGGCTGTGTAGATATTTCCATGTTTATACAGATGGCGGTGTAGATATTTCCATGTTGTTACAGATAACTTTGTATTTCCATGTTTATACAGATGGCGGTGTAGATATATCCATGTCTATAGAGATAGCAGTGGAGATAATTCCATGTTTATACAGATAGCGGTGTAGATATTTCCATGTTTATTCTGATCGTGGTGTAGATATTTCCATGTTTATAGAGATGGCGGTGTAGATATTTACATGTTCATAGAGATAGCGGTGTTGATTTTTCCATGTTAATAGAGACAGCGGTGTGGATATTTCCTTGCTTATACAGACAGGGGTGTAGATATTTCCATGTTTATAGAGATAGCGGTGAAGATATATCCATGTTTATACAGATCACGGTGTAGATATTTCCTTGCTTGTACTAATAGCGGTGTAGTTATTTCCATGTTTATACAGATAGCGGTGTAGATATTTCCATGTATATACAGATGGCTGTGTAGATATTTCCATGTTTATACAGATGGCTGTGTAGATATTTCCATGTTTATACAGATGACTTTGTAGGTATTTGCATGTTTATACAGATGGCGGTGTAGGTTTTCCATGTTTATAGTGATAGCTGTGTAGATATTTCCATGTTTATACAGATAGCGGTGTTGATATTTCCATGTTTATAAAGATCGCAGTGTAGATATTTCCATGTTTATACAGATCGCGGTGCAGATATTTATATCTTTATACAGATGGCATTGTAGATATTTCCTTATTCACACAGATGGCGGTGTAGATGTTTCCATGTTTATACAGATGGCAGAGTAGTTAGTTCCATGTTTATGGAGATGGCAGTGTAGATACTTTCATGTTTACAGAGATGGCGGTGTAGATATTTCCATGTTTATAGAGATAGCAGTGTAGATATTTACATGTTTATACAGATGTCTGTGTAGATATTTCCATGTGTATACAGATGGCATTGTAGATATTTCCATGTTTATACAGATGACTGTATAGGTATTTCCATGTTTTTACAGGTGGCAGTGCAGACATTTCCATGTTTATAGAGATAGCGGTGTAGATATTTCCATGTTTCTACAGATGGCGGTGTTGATATTTCCATCTATATACAGATGGCCGTGTAGATATTTCCATGTTTATACAGATGGCGGCGTAGATATTTCCATGGACATGCAGATGGCGGTGTAGATATTTCCATGTTTAAACAGATAGCGGTGTAGATATTTCCATGTTTACACAGATAGTGGTGTAGATATTTCCGTGTTTATACACATGGCAGAGTAGATACTTCCATCTTTATGGAGATGGCAGTGTAGATATTTTCATGTTTATAGAGATGGCGGTGTAGATATTTCCATATTTATAGAGATAGCGGTGTAGATATTTCCATCTTTCTACAGATGGCAGTGTAGATATTTCCATGTTTATACAGATGGCGGTGTAGATATTTCCATATTTATACAGATGTCTGTGTAGATATTTCCATCTGTATACAGATGGTATTGTAGGTATTTCCATGTTTATACAGATGGTGGTGAAGATATTTCCATGTTTATTCAGATGACTGTGTAGATATTTCTATGTTTTTACAGATGGCAGTGTGGATATTTCAATGTTTATAGAGATGGCGCTGTAGATATTTCCAAGTTTATACAGATAACGGTGGAGATATTTCCATGTTTATACAGAGAGGAGTCGAGATATTTCCATGTTTATACACATAGCGGTGTACATATTTCCATGATTATAGAGACAGCGGTGTAGGTATTTCCATGTTTATGCAGATAGCGGTGCAGATATTTCCATGTTTACACAGATGCCTATGCAGATATTTCCATATTTACACAGAGGGCTGTGTAGATATTTCTATGTTTATACAGAAGACAGTGTAGATATTTAAATGTTCCTACACATGACTGTGTAGGTATTTCCATGTTTATACAGATGTCTTTGTAGATATTTCCATGTTAATAGAGATAGCGGTGTAGACATTTCCATGTTTATACAGATAGCGGTGTAGATATTTCCATGTTTATACAGATAGTGGTGTAGATATTTCCATGTTTATACAGACCGCGGTGTAGATATTTCCATGTTTATACACATAGCGGTGCAGATATTTTCATGTTTGTACAGATGGCGGTGTTGATATTTCCATTTATACACAGATGACCGTGTAGATATTTCCATGTTTATACAGATGGCGGCGCAGATATTTCCATGGATATGTAGATGGCGGTGTAGATATTTCCATGTTTATACAGATGGCGGTGTAGTTATTTCCATGTTTATATAGATAGCGGTGTAGTTATTTCCATGTATATACACATGGCTGTGTAGATATTTCCATGTTTATACAGATGGCGGTGTAGATATTTCCATGTTTATACAGATGGCGGTGTAGATATTTCCATGTCTATAGAGATAGCAGTGGAGATAATTCCATGTTTATACAGATAGCGGTGTAGATATTTCCATGTTTATTCTGATCGTGGTGTAGATATTTCCTTGTTTATGGAGATGGCGGTGTAGATATTTACATGTTCATAGAGATAGCGGTGTTGGTTTTTCCATGTTTATAGAGACAGCGGTGTGGATATTTCCTTGCTTATACAGATAGGGGTGTAGATATTTCCATGTTTATACAGATCGCGGTGCAGATATTTATATCTTTATACAGATGGCATTGTAGATATTTCCTTATTCACACAGATGGCGGTGTAGATGTTTCCATGTTTATACAGATGGCAGAGTAGTTAGTTCCATGTTTATGGAGATGGCAGTGTAGATACTTTCATGTTTACAGAGATGGCGGTGTAGATATTTCCATGTTTATAGAGATAGCAGTGTAGATATTTACATGTTTATACAGATGTCTGTGTAGATATTTCCATGTGTATACAGATGGCATTGTAGATATTTCCATGTTTATACAGATGACTGTATAGGTATTTCCATGTTTTTACAGGTGGCAGTGCAGATATTTCCATGTTTATAGAGATAACGGTGTAGATATTTCCATGTTTCTACAGATGGCGGTGTTGATATTTCCATCTATACACAGATGGCCGTGTAGATATTTCCATGTTTATACAGATGGCGGCGTAGATATTTCCATGGACATGCAGATGGCGGTGTAGATATTTCCATGTTTAAACAGATAGCGGTGTAGATATTTCCATGTTTACACAGATAGTGGTGTAGATATTTCCGTGTTTATACACATGGCAGAGTAGATACTTCCATCTTTATGGAGATGGCAGTGTAGATATTTTCATGTTTATAGAGATGGCGGTGTAGATATTTCCATATTTATAGAGATAGCGGTGTAGATATTTCCATCTTTCTACAGATGGCAGTGTAGATATTTCCATGTTTATACAGATGGCGGTGTAGATATTTCCATATTTATACAGATGTCTGTGTAGATATTTCCATCTGTATACAGATGGTATTGTAGGTATTTCCATGTTTATACAGATGGTGGTGAAGATATTTCCATGTTTATTCAGATGACTGTGTAGATATTTCCATGTTTTTACAGATGGCAGTGTGGATATTTCAATGTTTATAGAGATGGCGCTGTAGATATTTCCAAGTTTATACAGATAACGGTGGAGATATTTCCATGTTTATACAGAGAGGAGTCGAGATATTTCCATGTTTATACACATAGCGGTGTACATATTTCCATGATTATAGAGACAGCGGTGTAGGTATTTCCATGTTTATGCAGATAGCGGTGCAGATATTTCCATGTTTACACAGATGCCTATGCAGATATTTCCATATTTACACAGAGGGCTGTGTAGATATTTCTATGTTTATACAGAAGACAGTGTAGATATTTAAATGTTCCTACACATGACTGTGTAGGTATTTCCATGTTTATACAGATGTCTTTGTAGATATTTCCATGTTAATAGAGATAGCGGTGTAGACATTTCCATGTTTATACAGATAGCGGTGTAGATATTTCCATGTTTATACAGATAGTGGTGTAGATATTTCCATGTTTATACAGACCGCGGTGTAGATATTTCCATGTTTATACAAATAGCGGTGCAGATATTTCCATGTTTGTACAGATGGCGGTGTTGATATTTCCATTTATACACAGATGACCGTGTAGATATTTCCATGTTTATACAGATGGCGGCGCAGATATTTCCATGGATATGTAGATGGCGGTGTAGATATTTCCATGTTTATACAGATTGCGGTGTAGTTATTTCCATGTTTATATAGATAGCGGTGTAGTTATTTCCATGTATATACACATGGCTGTGTAGATATTTCCATGTTTATACAGATGGCGGTGTAGATATTTCCATGTTGTTACAGATAACTTTGTATTTCCATGTTTATACAGATGGCGGTGTAGATATTTCCATGTCTATAGAGATAGCAGTGGAGATAATTCCATGTTTATACAGATAGCGGTGTAGATATTTCCATGTTTATTCTGATCGTGGTGTAGATATTTCCATGTGTATAGAGATGGCGGTGTAGATATTTACATGTTCATAGAGATAGCGGTGTTGATTTTTCCATGTTTATAGAGACAGCGGTGTGGATATTTCCTTGCTTATACAGACAGGGGTGTAAATATTTCCATGTTTATAGAGATAGCGGTGAAGATATTTCCATGTTTATACAGATCACGGTGTAGATATTTCCTTGCTTGTACTAATAGCGGTGTAGTTATTTCCATGTTTATACAGATAGCGGTGTAGATATTTCCATGTATATACAGATGGCTGTGTAGATATTTCCATGTTTATACAGATGGCTGTGTAGATATTTCCATGTTTATACAGATGACTTTGTAGGTATTTGCATGTTTATACAGATGGCGGTGTAGGTTTTCCATGTTTATAGTGATAGCTGTGTAGATATTTCCATGTTTATACAGATAGCGGTGTTGATATTTCCACGTTTATAAAGATCGCGGTGTAGATATTTCCATGTTTATACAGATCGCGGTGCTGATATTTATATCTTTATACAGATGGCATTGTAGATATTTCCTTATTCACACAGATGGCGGTGTAGATGTTTACATGTTTATACAGATGGCAGAGTAGTTAGTTCCATGTTTATGGAGATGGCAGTGTAGATACTTTCATGTTTACAGAGATGGCGGTGTAGATATTTCCATGTTTATACAGATGGCGGTGTAGATATTTCCATGTTTATACAGATAACTTTGTATTTCCATGTTTATACAGATGGCGGTGTAGATATTTCCATGTCTATAGAGATAGCAGTGGAGATAATTCCATGTTTATACAGATAGCGTTGTAGATATTTCCATGTTTATTCTGATCGTTGTGTAGATATTTCCATGTTTATAGAGATGGCGGTGTAGATATTTACATGTTCATAGAGATAGCGGTGTTGATTTTTCCATGTTTATAGAGACAGCGGTGTGGATATTTCCTTGCTTATACAGATAGGTGTGTAGATATTTCCATGTTTATAGAGATAGCCGTGAAGATATTTCCATGTTTATTCAGATCACGGTGTAGATATTTCCTTGCTTGTACTAATAGCGGTGTAGTTATTTCCATGTTTATACAGATAGCGGTGTAGATATTTCCATGTATATACAGATGGCTGTGTAGATATTTCCATGTTTATACAGATGGCTGTGTAGATATTTCCATGTTTATACAGATGACTTTGTAGGTATTTGCATGTTTATACAGATGGCGGTGTAGGTTTTCCATGTTTATAGTGATAGCTGTGTAGATATTTCCATGTTTATACAGATAGCGGTGTTGATATTTCCATGTTTATAAAGATCGCGGTGTAGATATTTCCATGTTTATACAGATCGCGGTGCAGATATTTATATCTTTATACAGATGGCATTGTAGATATTTCCTTATTCACACAGATGGCGGTGTAGATGTTTCCATGTTTATACAGATGGCAGAGTAGTTAGTTCCATGTTTATGGAGATGGCAGTGTAGATACTTTCATGTTTACAGAGATGGCGGTGTAGATATTTCCATGTTTATAGAGATAGCAGTGTAGATATTTACATGTTTATACAGATGTCTGTGTAGATATTTCCATGTGTATACAGATGGCATTGTAGATATTTCCATGTTTATACAGATGACTGTATAGGTATTTCCATGTTTTTACAGGTGGCAGTGCAGATATTTCCATGTTTATAGAGATAGCGGTGTAGATATTTCCATGTTTCTACAGATGGCGGTGTTGATATTTCCATCTATACACAGATGGCCGTGTAGATATTTCCATGTTTATACAGATGGCGGCGTAGATATTTCCATGGACATGCAGATGGCGGTGTAGATATTTCCATGTTTAAACAGATAGCGGTGTAGATATTTCCATGTTTACACAGATAGTGGTGTAGATATTTCCGTGTTTATACACATGGCAGAGTAGATACTTCCATCTTTATGGAGATGGCAGTGTAGATATTTTCATGTTTATAGAGATGGCGCTGTAGATATTTCCATATTTATAGAGATAGCGGTGTAGATATTTCCATCTTTCTACAGATGGCAGTGTAGATATTTCCATGTTTATACAGATGGCGGTGTAGATATTTCCATATTTATACAGATGTCTGTGTAGATATTTCCATCTGTATACAGATGGTATTGTAGGTATTTCCATGTTTATACAGATGGTGGTGAAGATATTTCCATGTTTATTCAGATGACTGTGTAGATATTTCCATGTTTTTACAGATGGCAGTGTGGATATTTCAATGTTTATAGAGATGGCGCTGTAGATATTTCCAAGTTTATACAGATAACGGTGGAGATATTTCCATGTTTATACAGAGAGGAGTCGAGATATTTCCATGTTTATACACATAGCGGTGTACATATTTCCATGATTATAGAGACAGCGGTGTAGGTATTTCCATGTTTATGCAGATAGCGGTGCAGATATTTCCATGTTTACACAGATGCCTATGCAGATATTTCCATATTTACACAGAGGGCTGTGTAGATATTTCTATGTTTATACAGAAGACAGTGTAGATATTTAAATGTTCCTACACATGACTGTGTAGGTATTTCCATGTTTATACAGATGTCTTTGTAGATATTTCCATGTTAATAGAGATAGCGGTGTAGACATTTCCATGTTTATACAGATAGCGGTGTAGATATTTCCATGTTTATACAGATAGTGGTGTAGATATTTCCATGTTTATACAGACCGCGGTGTAGATATTTCCATGTTTATACAAATAGCGGTGCAGATATTTCCATGTTTGTACAGATGGCGGTGTTGATATTTCCATTTATACACAGATGACCGTGTAGATATTTCCATGGTTATACAGATGGCGGCGCAGATATTTCCATGGATATGTAGATGGCGGTGTAGATATTTCCATGTTTATACAGATTGCGGTGTAGTTATTTCCATGTTTATATAGATAGCGGTGTAGTTATTTCCATGTATATACACATGGCTGTGTAGATATTTCCATGTTTATACAGATGGCGGTGTAGATATTTCCATGTTGTTACAGATAACTTTGTATTTCCATGTTTATACAGATGGCGGTGTAGATATTTCCATGTCTATAGAGATAGCAGTGGAGATAATTCCATGTTTATACAGATAGCGGTGTAGATATTTCCATGTTTATTCTGATCGTGGTGTAGATATTTCCATGTTTATAGAGATGGCGGTGTAGATATTTACATGTTCATAGAGATAGCGGTGTTGATTTTTCCATGTTAATAGAGACAGCGGTGTGGATATTTCCTTGCTTATACAGACAGGGGTGTAGATATTTCCATGTTTATAGAGATAGCGGTGAAGATATATCCATGTTTATACAGATCACGGTGTAGATATTTCCTTGCTTGTACTAATAGCGGTGTAGTTATTTCCATGTTTATACAGATAGCGGTGTAGATATTTCCATGTATATACAGATGGCTGTGTAGATATTTCCATGTTTATACAGATGGCTGTGTAGATATTTCCATGTTTATACAGATGACTTTGTAGGTATTTGCATGTTTATACAGATGGCGGTGTAGGTTTTCCATGTTTATAGTGATAGCTGTGTAGGTATTTCCATGTTTATACAGATAGCGGTGTTGATATTTCCACGTTTATAAAGATCGCGGTGTAGATATTTCCATGTTTATACAGATCGCGGTGCTGATATTTATATCTTTATACAGATGGCATTGTAGATATTTCCTTATTCACACAGATGGCGGTGTAGATGTTTACATGTTTATACAGATGGCAGAGTAGTTAGTTCCATGTTTATGGAGATGGCAGTGTAGATACTTTCATGTTTACAGAGATGGCGGTGTAGATATTTCCATGTTTATACAGATGGCGGTGTAGATATTTCCATGTTTATACAGATAACTTTGTATTTCCATGTTTATACAGATGGCGGTGTAGATATTTCCATGTCTATAGAGATAGCAGTGGAGATAATTCCATGTTTATACAGATAGCGTTGTAGATATTTCCATGTTTATTCTGATCGTTGTGTAGATATTTCCATGTTTATAGAGATGGCGGTGTAGATATTTACATGTTCATAGAGATAGCGGTGTTGATTTTTCCATGTTTATAGAGACAGCGGTGTGGATATTTCCTTGCTTATACAGATAGGTGTGTAGATATTTCCATGTTTATAGAGATAGCCGTGAAGATATTTCCATGTTTATTCAGATCACGGTGTAGATATTTCCTTGCTTGTACTAATAGCGGTGTAGTTATTTCCATGTTTATACAGATAGCGGTGTAGATATTTCCATGTATATACAGATGGCTGTGTAGATATTTCCATGTTTATACAGATGGCTGTGTAGATATTTCCATGTTTATACAGATGACTTTGTAGGTATTTGCATGTTTCTACAGATGGCGGTGTAGGTTTTCCATGTTTATAGTGATAGCTGTGTAGATATTTCCATGTTTATACAGATAGCGGTGTTGATATTTCCATGTTTATAAAGATCGCGGTGTAGATATTTCCATGTTTATACAGATCGCGGTGCAGATATTTATATCTTTATACAGATGGCATTGTAGATATTTCCTTATTCACACAGATGGCGGTGTAGATGTTTCCATGTTTATACAGATGGCAGAGTAGTTAGTTCCATGTTTATGGAGATGGCAGTGTAGATACTTTCATGTTTACAGAGATGGCGGTGTAGATATTTCCATGTTTATAGAGATAGCAGTGTAGATATTTACATGTTTATACAGATGTCTGTGTAGATATTTCCATGTGTATACAGATGGCATTGTAGATATTTCCATGTTTATACAGATGACTGTATAGGTATTTCCATGTTTTTACAGGTGGCAGTGCAGATATTTCCATGTTTATAGAGATAGCGGTGTAGATATTTCCATGTTTCTACAGATGGCGGTGTTGATATTTCCATCTATACACAGATGGCCGTGTAGATATTTCCATGTTTATACAGATGGCGGCGTAGATATTTCCATGGACATGCAGATGGCGGTGTAGATATTTCCATGTTTAAACAGATAGCGGTGTAGATATTTCCATGTTTACACAGATAGTGGTGTAGATATTTCCGTGTTTATACACATGGCAGAGTAGATACTTCCATCTTTATGGAGATGGCAGTGTAGATATTTTCATGTTTATAGAGATGGCGGTGTAGATATTTCCATATTTATAGAGATAGCGGTGTAGATATTTCCATCTTTCTACAGATGGCAGTGTAGATATTTCCATGTTTATACAGATGGCGGTGTAGATATTTCCATATTTATACAGATGTCTGTGTAGATATTTCCATCTGTATACAGATGGTATTGTAGGTATTTCCATGTTTATACAGATGGTGGTGAAGATATTTCCATGTTTATTCAGATGACTGTGTAGATATTTCCATGTTTTTACAGATGGCAGTGTGGATATTTCAATGTTTATAGAGATGGCGCTGTAGATATTTCCAAGTTTATACAGATAACGGTGGAGATATTTCCATGTTTATACAGAGAGGAGTCGAGATATTTCCATGTTTATACACATAGCGGTGTACATATTTCCATGATTATAGAGACAGCGGTGTAGGTATTTCCATGTTTATGCAGATAGCGGTGCAGATATTTCCATGTTTACACAGATGCCTATGCAGATATTTCCATATTTACACAGAGGGCTGTGTAGATATTTCTATGTTTATACAGAAGACAGTGTAGATATTTAAATGTTCCTACACATGACTGTGTAGGTATTTCCATGTTTATACAGATGTCTTTGTAGATATTTCCATGTTAATAGAGATAGCGGTGTAGACATTTCCATGTTTATACAGATAGCGGTGTAGATATTTCCATGTTTATACAGATAGTGGTGTAGATATTTCCATGTTTATACAGACCGCGGTGTAGATATTTCCATGTTTATACAAATAGCGGTGCAGATATTTCCATGTTTGTACAGATGGCGGTGTTGATATTTCCATTTATACACAGATGACTGTGTAGATATTTCCATGTTTATACAGATGGCGGCGCAGATATTTCCATGGATATGTAGATGGCGGTGTAGATATTTCCATGTTTATACAGATTGCGGTGTAGTTATTTCCATGTTTATATAGATAGCGGTGTAGTTATTTCCATGTATATACACATGGCTGTGTAGATATTTCCATGTTTATACAGATGGCGGTGTAGATATTTCCATGTTGTTACAGATAACTTTGTATTTCCATGTTTATACAGATGGCGGTGTAGATATTTCCATGTCTATAGAGATAGCAGTGGAGATAATTCCATGTTTATACAGATAGCGGTGTAGATATTTCCATGTTTATTCTGATCGTGGTGTAGATATTTCCATGTTTATAGAGATGGCGGTGTAGATATTTACATGTTCATAGAGATAGCGGTGTTGATTTTTCCATGTTAATAGAGACAGCGGTGTGGATATTTCCTTGCTTATACAGACAGGGGTGTAGATATTTCCATGTTTATAGAGATAGCGGTGAAGATATATCCATGTTTATACAGATCACGGTGTAGATATTTCCTTGCTTGTACTAATAGCGGTGTAGTTATTTCCATGTTTATACAGATAGCGGTGTAGATATTTCCATGTATATACAGATGGCTGTGTAGATATTTCCATGTTTATACAGATGGCTGTGTAGATATTTCCATGTTTATACAGATGACTTTGTAGGTATTTGCATGTTTATACAGATGGCGGTGTAGGTTTTCCATGTTTATAGTGATAGCTGTGTAGGTATTTCCATGTTTATACAGATAGCGGTGTTGATATTTCCACGTTTATAAAGATCGCGGTGTAGATATTTCCATGTTTATACAGATCGCGGTGCTGATATTTATATCTTTATACAGATGGCATTGTAGATATTTCCTTATTCACACAGATGGCGGTGTAGATGTTTACATGTTTATACAGATGGCAGAGTAGTTAGTTCCATGTTTATGGAGATGGCAGTGTAGATACTTTCATGTTTACAGAGATGGCGGTGTAGATATTTCCATGTTTATACAGATGGCGGTGTAGATATTTCCATGTTTATACAGATAACTTTGTATTTCCATGTTTATACAGATGGCGGTGTAGATATTTCCATGTCTATAGAGATAGCAGTGGAGATAATTCCATGTTTATACAGATAGCGTTGTAGATATTTCCATGTTTATTCTGATCGTTGTGTAGATATTTCCATGTTTATAGAGATGGCGGTGTAGATATTTACATGTTCATAGAGATAGCGGTGTTGATTTTTCCATGTTTATAGAGACAGCGGTGTGGATATTTCCTTGCTTATACAGATAGGTGTGTAGATATTTCCATGTTTATAGAGATAGCCGTGAAGATATTTCCATGTTTATTCAGATCACGGTGTAGATATTTCCTTGCTTGTACTAATAGCGGTGTAGTTATTTCCATGTTTATACAGATAGCGGTGTAGATATTTCCATGTATATACAGATGGCTGTGTAGATATTTCCATGTTTATACAGATGGCTGTGTAGATATTTCCATGTTTATACAGATGACTTTGTAGGTATTTGCATGTTTCTACAGATGGCGGTGTAGGTTTTCCATGTTTATAGTGATAGCTGTGTAGATATTTCCATGTTTATACAGATAGCGGTGTTGATATTTCCATGTTTATAAAGATCGCGGTGTAGATATTTCCATGTTTATACAGATCGCGGTGCAGATATTTATATCTTTATACAGATGGCATTGTAGATATTTCCTTATTCACACAGATGGCGGTGTAGATGTTTCCATGTTTATACAGATGGCAGAGTAGTTAGTTCCATGTTTATGGAGATGGCAGTGTAGATACTTTCATGTTTACAGAGATGGCGGTGTAGATATTTCCATGTTTATAGAGATAGCAGTGTAGATATTTACATGTTTATACAGATGTCTGTGTAGATATTTCCATGTGTATACAGATGGCATTGTAGATATTTCCATGTTTATACAGATGACTGTATAGGTATTTCCATGTTTTTACAGGTGGCAGTGCAGATATTTCCATGTTTATAGAGATAGCGGTGTAGATATTTCCATGTTTCTACAGATGGCGGTGTTGATATTTCCATCTATACACAGATGGCCGTGTAGATATTTCCATGTTTATACAGATGGCGGCGTAGATATTTCCATGGACATGCAGATGGCGGTGTAGATATTTCCATGTTTAAACAGATAGCGGTGTAGATATTTCCATGTTTACACAGATAGTGGTGTAGATATTTCCGTGTTTATACACATGGCAGAGTAGATACTTCCATCTTTATGGAGATGGCAGTGTAGATATTTTCATGTTTATAGAGATGGCGGTGTAGATATTTCCATATTTATAGAGATAGCGGTGTAGATATTTCCATCTTTCTACAGATGGCAGTGTAGATATTTCCATGTTTATACAGATGGCGGTGTAGATATTTCCATATTTATACAGATGTCTGTGTAGATATTTCCATCTGTATACAGATGGTATTGTAGGTATTTCCATGTTTATACAGATGGTGGTGAAGATATTTCCATGTTTATTCAGATGACTGTGTAGATATTTCCATGTTTTTACAGATGGCAGTGTGGATATTTCAATGTTTATAGAGATGGCGCTGTAGATATTTCCAAGTTTATACAGATAACGGTGGAGATATTTCCATGTTTATACAGAGAGGAGTCGAGATATTTCCATGTTTATACACATAGCGGTGTACATATTTCCATGATTATAGAGACAGCGGTGTAGGTATTTCCATGTTTATGCAGATAGCGGTGCAGATATTTCCATGTTTACACAGATGCCTATGCAGATATTTCCATATTTACACAGAGGGCTGTGTAGATATTTCTATGTTTATACAGAAGACAGTGTAGATATTTAAATGTTCCTACACATGACTGTGTAGGTATTTCCATGTTTATACAGATGTCTTTGTAGATATTTCCATGTTAATAGAGATAGCGGTGTAGACATTTCCATGTTTATACAGATAGCGGTGTAGATATTTCCATGTTTATACAGATAGTGGTGTAGATATTTCCATGTTTATACAGACCGCGGTGTAGATATTTCCATGTTTATACAAATAGCGGTGCAGATATTTCCATGTTTGTACAGATGGCGGTGTTGATATTTCCATTTATACACAGATGACTGTGTAGATATTTCCATGTTTATACAGATGGCGGCGCAGATATTTCCATGGATATGTAGATGGCGGTGTAGATATTTCCATGTTTATACAGATTGCGGTGTAGTTATTTCCATGTTTATATAGATAGCGGTGTAGTTATTTCCATGTATATACACATGGCTGTGTAGATATTTCCATGTTTATACAGATGGCGGTGTAGATATTTCCATGTTGTTACAGATAACTTTGTATTTCCATGTTTATACAGATGGCGGTGTAGATATTTCCATGTCTATAGAGATAGCAGTGGAGATAATTCCATGTTTATACAGATAGCGGTGTAGATATTTCCATGTTTATTCTGATCGTGGTGTAGATATTTCCATGTTTATAGAGATGGCGGTGTAGATATTTACATGTTCATAGAGATAGCGGTGTTGATTTTTCCATGTTAATAGAGACAGCGGTGTGGATATTTCCTTGCTTATACAGACAGGGGTGTAGATATTTCCATGTTTATAGAGATAGCGGTGAAGATATATCCATGTTTATACAGATCACGGTGTAGATATTTCCTTGCTTGTACTAATAGCGGTGTAGTTATTTCCATGTTTATACAGATAGCGGTGTAGATATTTCCATGTATATACAGATGGCTGTGTAGATATTTCCATGTTTATACAGATGGCTGTGTAGATATTTCCATGTTTATACAGATGACTTTGTAGGTATTTGCATGTTTATACAGATGGCGGTGTAGGTTTTCCATGTTTATAGTGATAGCTGTGTAGATATTTCCATGTTTATACATATAGCGGTGTTGATATTTCCATGTTTATAAAGATCGCAGTGTAGATATTTCCATGTTTATACAAATAGCGGTGCAGATATTTCCATGTTTGTACAGATGGCGGTGTTGATATTTCCATTTATACACAGATGACCGTGTAGATATTTCCATGGTTATACAGATGGCGGCGCAGATATTTCCATGGATATGTAGATGGCGGTGTAGATATTTCCATGTTTATACAGATTGCGGTGTAGTTATTTCCATGTTTATATAGATAGCGGTGTAGTTATTTCCATGTATATACACATGGCTGTGTAGATATTTCCATGTTTATACAGATGGCGGTGTAGATATTTCCATGTTGTTACAGATAACTTTGTATTTCCATGTTTATACAGATGGCGGTGTAGATATTTCCATGTCTATAGAGATAGCAGTGGAGATAATTCCATGTTTATACAGATAGCGGTGTAGATATTTCCATGTTTATTCTGATCGTGGTGTAGATATTTCCATGTTTATAGAGATGGCGGTGTAGATATTTACATGTTCATAGAGATAGCGGTGTTGATTTTTCCATGTTAATAGAGACAGCGGTGTGGATATTTCCTTGCTTATACAGACAGGGGTGTAGATATTTCCATGTTTATAGAGATAGCGGTGAAGATATATCCATGTTTATACAGATCACGGTGTAGATATTTCCTTGCTTGTACTAATAGCGGTGTAGTTATTTCCATGTTTATACAGATAGCGGTGTAGATATTTCCATGTATATACAGATGGCTGTGTAGATATTTCCATGTTTATACAGATGGCTGTGTAGATATTTCCATGTTTATACAGATGACTTTGTAGGTATTTGCATGTTTATACAGATGGCGGTGTAGGTTTTCCATGTTTATAGTGATAGCTGTGTAGGTATTTCCATGTTTATACAGATAGCGGTGTTGATATTTCCACGTTTATAAAGATCGCGGTGTAGATATTTCCATGTTTATACAGATCGCGGTGCTGATATTTATATCTTTATACAGATGGCATTGTAGATATTTCCTTATTCACACAGATGGCGGTGTAGATGTTTACATGTTTATACAGATGGCAGAGTAGTTAGTTCCATGTTTATGGAGATGGCAGTGTAGATACTTTCATGTTTACAGAGATGGCGGTGTAGATATTTCCATGTTTATACAGATGGCGGTGTAGATATTTCCATGTTTATACAGATAACTTTGTATTTCCATGTTTATACAGATGGCGGTGTAGATATTTCCATGTCTATAGAGATAGCAGTGGAGATAATTCCATGTTTATACAGATAGCGTTGTAGATATTTCCATGTTTATTCTGATCGTTGTGTAGATATTTCCATGTTTATAGAGATGGCGGTGTAGATATTTACATGTTCATAGAGATAGCGGTGTTGATTTTTCCATGTTTATAGAGACAGCGGTGTGGATATTTCCTTGCTTATACAGATAGGTGTGTAGATATTTCCATGTTTATAGAGATAGCCGTGAAGATATTTCCATGTTTATTCAGATCACGGTGTAGATATTTCCTTGCTTGTACTAATAGCGGTGTAGTTATTTCCATGTTTATACAGATAGCGGTGTAGATATTTCCATGTATATACAGATGGCTGTGTAGATATTTCCATGTTTATACAGATGGCTGTGTAGATATTTCCATGTTTATACAGATGACTTTGTAGGTATTTGCATGTTTCTACAGATGGCGGTGTAGGTTTTCCATGTTTATAGTGATAGCTGTGTAGATATTTCCATGTTTATACAGATAGCGGTGTTGATATTTCCATGTTTATAAAGATCGCGGTGTAGATATTTCCATGTTTATACAGATCGCGGTGCAGATATTTATATCTTTATACAGATGGCATTGTAGATATTTCCTTATTCACACAGATGGCGGTGTAGATGTTTCCATGTTTATACAGATGGCAGAGTAGTTAGTTCCATGTTTATGGAGATGGCAGTGTAGATACTTTCATGTTTACAGAGATGGCGGTGTAGATATTTCCATGTTTATAGAGATAGCAGTGTAGATATTTACATGTTTATACAGATGTCTGTGTAGATATTTCCATGTGTATACAGATGGCATTGTAGATATTTCCATGTTTATACAGATGACTGTATAGGTATTTCCATGTTTTTACAGGTGGCAGTGCAGATATTTCCATGTTTATAGAGATAGCGGTGTAGATATTTCCATGTTTCTACAGATGGCGGTGTTGATATTTCCATCTATACACAGATGGCCGTGTAGATATTTCCATGTTTATACAGATGGCGGCGTAGATATTTCCATGGACATGCAGATGGCGGTGTAGATATTTCCATGTTTAAACAGATAGCGGTGTAGATATTTCCATGTTTACACAGATAGTGGTGTAGATATTTCCGTGTTTATACACATGGCAGAGTAGATACTTCCATCTTTATGGAGATGGCAGTGTAGATATTTTCATGTTTATAGAGATGGCGGTGTAGATATTTCCATATTTATAGAGATAGCGGTGTAGATATTTCCATCTTTCTACAGATGGCAGTGTAGATATTTCCATGTTTATACAGATGGCGGTGTAGATATTTCCATATTTATACAGATGTCTGTGTAGATATTTCCATCTGTATACAGATGGTATTGTAGGTATTTCCATGTTTATACAGATGGTGGTGAAGATATTTCCATGTTTATTCAGATGACTGTGTAGATATTTCCATGTTTTTACAGATGGCAGTGTGGATATTTCAATGTTTATAGAGATGGCGCTGTAGATATTTCCAAGTTTATACAGATAACGGTGGAGATATTTCCATGTTTATACAGAGAGGAGTCGAGATATTTCCATGTTTATACACATAGCGGTGTACATATTTCCATGATTATAGAGACAGCGGTGTAGGTATTTCCATGTTTATGCAGATAGCGGTGCAGATATTTCCATGTTTACACAGATGCCTATGCAGATATTTCCATATTTACACAGAGGGCTGTGTAGATATTTCTATGTTTATACAGAAGACAGTGTAGATATTTAAATGTTCCTACACATGACTGTGTAGGTATTTCCATGTTTATACAGATGTCTTTGTAGATATTTCCATGTTAATAGAGATAGCGGTGTAGACATTTCCATGTTTATACAGATAGCGGTGTAGATATTTCCATGTTTATACAGATAGTGGTGTAGATATTTCCATGTTTATACAGACCGCGGTGTAGATATTTCCATGTTTATACAAATAGCGGTGCAGATATTTCCATGTTTGTACAGATGGCGGTGTTGATATTTCCATTTATACACAGATGACTGTGTAGATATTTCCATGTTTATACAGATGGCGGCGCAGATATTTCCATGGATATGTAGATGGCGGTGTAGATATTTCCATGTTTATACAGATTGCGGTGTAGTTATTTCCATGTTTATATAGATAGCGGTGTAGTTATTTCCATGTATATACACATGGCTGTGTAGATATTTCCATGTTTATACAGATGGCGGTGTAGATATTTCCATGTTGTTACAGATAACTTTGTATTTCCATGTTTATACAGATGGCGGTGTAGATATTTCCATGTCTATAGAGATAGCAGTGGAGATAATTCCATGTTTATACAGATAGCGGTGTAGATATTTCCATGTTTATTCTGATCGTGGTGTAGATATTTCCATGTTTATAGAGATGGCGGTGTAGATATTTACATGTTCATAGAGATAGCGGTGTTGATTTTTCCATGTTAATAGAGACAGCGGTGTGGATATTTCCTTGCTTATACAGACAGGGGTGTAGATATTTCCATGTTTATAGAGATAGCGGTGAAGATATATCCATGTTTATACAGATCACGGTGTAGATATTTCCTTGCTTGTACTAATAGCGGTGTAGTTATTTCCATGTTTATACAGATAGCGGTGTAGATATTTCCATGTATATACAGATGGCTGTGTAGATATTTCCATGTTTATACAGATGGCTGTGTAGATATTTCCATGTTTATACAGATGACTTTGTAGGTATTTGCATGTTTATACAGATGGCGGTGTAGGTTTTCCATGTTTATAGTGATAGCTGTGTAGGTATTTCCATGTTTATACAGATAGCGGTGTTGATATTTCCACGTTTATAAAGATCGCGGTGTAGATATTTCCATGTTTATACAGATCGCGGTGCTGATATTTATATCTTTATACAGATGGCATTGTAGATATTTCCTTATTCACACAGATGGCGGTGTAGATGTTTACATGTTTATACAGATGGCAGAGTAGTTAGTTCCATGTTTATGGAGATGGCAGTGTAGATACTTTCATGTTTACAGAGATGGCGGTGTAGATATTTCCATGTTTATACAGATGGCGGTGTAGATATTTCCATGTTTATACAGATAACTTTGTATTTCCATGTTTATACAGATGGCGGTGTAGATATTTCCATGTCTATAGAGATAGCAGTGGAGATAATTCCATGTTTATACAGATAGCGTTGTAGATATTTCCATGTTTATTCTGATCGTTGTGTAGATATTTCCATGTTTATAGAGATGGCGGTGTAGATATTTACATGTTCATAGAGATAGCGGTGTTGATTTTTCCATGTTTATAGAGACAGCGGTGTGGATATTTCCTTGCTTATACAGATAGGTGTGTAGATATTTCCATGTTTATAGAGATAGCCGTGAAGATATTTCCATGTTTATTCAGATCACGGTGTAGATATTTCCTTGCTTGTACTAATAGCGGTGTAGTTATTTCCATGTTTATACAGATAGCGGTGTAGATATTTCCATGTATATACAGATGGCTGTGTAGATATTTCCATGTTTATACAGATGGCTGTTTAGATATTTCCATGTTTATACAGATGACTTTGTAGGTATTTGCATGTTTCTACAGATGGCGGTGTAGGTTTTCCATGTTTATAGTGATAGCTGTGTAGATATTTCCATGTTTATACAGATAGCGGTGTTGATATTTCCATGTTTATAAAGATCGCGGTGTAGATATTTCCATGTTTATACAGATCGCGGTGCAGATATTTATATCTTTATACAGATGGCATTGTAGATATTTCCTTATTCACACAGATGGCGGTGTAGATGTTTCCATGTTTATACAGATGGCAGAGTAGTTAGTTCCATGTTTATGGAGATGGCAGTGTAGATACTTTCATGTTTACAGAGATGGCGGTGTAGATATTTCCATGTTTATAGAGATAGCAGTGTAGATATTTACATGTTTATACAGATGTCTGTGTAGATATTTCCATGTGTATACAGATGGCATTGTAGATATTTCCATGTTTATACAGATGACTGTATAGGTATTTCCATGTTTTTACAGGTGGCAGTGCAGATATTTCCATGTTTATAGAGATAGCGGTGTAGATATTTCCATGTTTCTACAGATGGCGGTGTTGATATTTCCATCTATACACAGATGGCCGTGTAGATATTTCCATGTTTATACAGATGGCGGCGTAGATATTTCCATGGACATGCAGATGGCGGTGTAGATATTTCCATGTTTAAACAGATAGCGGTGTAGATATTTCCATGTTTACACAGATAGTGGTGTAGATATTTCCGTGTTTATACACATGGCAGAGTAGATACTTCCATCTTTATGGAGATGGCAGTGTAGATATTTTCATGTTTATAGAGATGGCGGTGTAGATATTTCCATATTTATAGAGATAGCGGTGTAGATATTTCCATCTTTCTACAGATGGCAGTGTAGATATTTCCATGTTTATACAGATGGCGGTGTAGATATTTCCATATTTATACAGATGTCTGTGTAGATATTTCCATCTGTATACAGATGGTATTGTAGGTATTTCCATGTTTATACAGATGGTGGTGAAGATATTTCCATGTTTATTCAGATGACTGTGTAGATATTTCCATGTTTTTACAGATGGCAGTGTGGATATTTCAATGTTTATAGAGATGGCGCTGTAGATATTTCCAAGTTTATACAGATAACGGTGGAGATATTTCCATGTTTATACAGAGAGGAGTCGAGATATTTCCATGTTTATACACATAGCGGTGTACATATTTCCATGATTATAGAGACAGCGGTGTAGGTATTTCCATGTTTATGCAGATAGCGGTGCAGATATTTCCATGTTTACACAGATGCCTATGCAGATATTTCCATATTTACACAGAGGGCTGTGTAGATATTTCTATGTTTATACAGAAGACAGTGTAGATATTTAAATGTTCCTACACATGACTGTGTAGGTATTTCCATGTTTATACAGATGTCTTTGTAGATATTTCCATGTTAATAGAGATAGCGGTGTAGACATTTCCATGTTTATACAGATAGCGGTGTAGATATTTCCATGTTTATACAGATAGTGGTGTAGATATTTCCATGTTTATACAGACCGCGGTGTAGATATTTCCATGTTTATACAAATAGCGGTGCAGATATTTCCATGTTTGTACAGATGGCGGTGTTGATATTTCCATTTATACACAGATGACTGTGTAGATATTTCCATGTTTATACAGATGGCGGCGCAGATATTTCCATGGATATGTAGATGGCGGTGTAGATATTTCCATGTTTATACAGATTGCGGTGTAGTTATTTCCATGTTTATATAGATAGCGGTGTAGTTATTTCCATGTATATACACATGGCTGTGTAGATATTTCCATGTTTATACAGATGGCGGTGTAGATATTTCCATGTTGTTACAGATAACTTTGTATTTCCATGTTTATACAGATGGCGGTGTAGATATTTCCATGTCTATAGAGATAGCAGTGGAGATAATTCCATGTTTATACAGATAGCGGTGTAGATATTTCCATGTTTATTCTGATCGTGGTGTAGATATTTCCATGTTTATAGAGATGGCGGTGTAGATATTTACATGTTCATAGAGATAGCGGTGTTGATTTTTCCATGTTAATAGAGACAGCGGTGTGGATATTTCCTTGCTTATACAGACAGGGGTGTAGATATTTCCATGTTTATAGAGATAGCGGTGAAGATATATCCATGTTTATACAGATCACGGTGTAGATATTTCCTTGCTTGTACTAATAGCGGTGTAGTTATTTCCATGTTTATACAGATAGCGGTGTAGATATTTCCATGTATATACAGATGGCTGTGTAGATATTTCCATGTTTATACAGATGGCTGTGTAGATATTTCCATGTTTATACAGATGACTTTGTAGGTATTTGCATGTTTATACAGATGGCGGTGTAGGTTTTCCATGTTTATAGTGATAGCTGTGTAGATATTTCCATGTTTATACATATAGCGGTGTTGATATTTCCATGTTTATAAAGATCGCAGTGTAGATATTTCCATGTTTATACAGATCGCGGTGCAGATATTTATATCTTTATACAGATGGCATTGTAGATATTTCCTTATTCACACAGATGGCGGTGTAGATGTTTACATGTTTATACAGATGGCAGAGTAGTTAGTTCCATGTTTATGGAGATGGCAGTGTAGATACTTTCATGTTTACAGAGATGGCGGTGTAGATATTTCCATGTTTATACAGATGGCGGTGTAGATATTTCCATGTTTATACAGATAACTTTGTATTTCCATGTTTATACAGATGGCGGTGTAGATATTTCCATGTTTATAGAGATAGCAGTGGAGATAATTCCATGTTTATACAGATAGCGGTGTAGATATTTCCATGTTTATTCTGATCGTGGTGTAGATATTTCCATGTTTATAGAGATGGCGGTGTAGATATTTACATGTTCATAGAGATAGCGGTGTTGATTTTTCCATGTTAATAGAGACAGCGGTGTGGATATTTCCTTGCTTATACAGATAGGTTTGTAGATATTTCCATGTTTATAGAGATAGCGGTGAAGATATTTCCATGTTTATACAGATCACGGTGTAGATATTTCCTTGCTTGTACTAATAGCGGTGTAGTTATTTCCATGTTTATACAGATAGCGGTGTAGATATTTCCATGTATATACAGATGGCTGTGTAGATATTTCCATGTTTATACAGATGGCTGTGTAGATATTTCCATGTTTATACAGATGACTTTGTAGGTATTTGCATGTTTATACAGATGGCGGTGTAGTTTTTCCATGTTTATAGTGATAGCTGTGTAGATATTTCCATGTTTATACAGATAGCGGTGTTGATATTTCCATGTTTATAAAGATCGCGGTGTAGATATTTCCATGTTTATACAGATCGCGGTGCAGATATTTATATCTTTATACAGATGGCATTGTAGATATTTCCTTATTCACACAGATGGCGGTGTAGATGTTTCCATGTTTATACAGATGGCAGAGTAGTTAGTTCCATGTTTATGGAGATGGCAGTGTAGATACTTTCATGTTTACAGAGATGGCGGTGTAGATATTTCCATGTTTATAGAGATAGCAGTGTAGATATTTACATGTTTATACAGATGTCTGTGTAGATATTTCCATGTGTATACAGATGGCATTGTAGATATTTCCATGTTTATACAGATGACTGTATAGGTATTTCCATGTTTTTACAGGTGGCAGTGCAGATATTTCCATGTTTATAAAGATAGCGGTGTAGATATTTCCATGTTTCTACAGATGGCGGTGTTGATATTTCCATCTATACACAGATGGCCGTGTAGATATTTCCATGTTTATACAGATGGCCGCGTAGATATTTCCATGGACATGCAGATGGCGGTGTAGATATTTCCATGTTTAAACAGATAGCGGTGTAGATATTTCCATGTTTACACAGATAGTGGTGTAGATATTTCCGTGTTTATACACATGGCAGAGTAGATACTTCCATCTTTATGGAGATGGCAGTGTAGATATTTTCATGTTTATAGAGATGGCGGTGTAGATATTTCCATATTTATAGAGATAGCGGTGTAGATATTTCCATCTTTCTACAGATGGCAGTGTAGATATTTCCATGTTTATACAGATGGCGGTGTAGATATTTCCATATTTATACAGATGTCTGTGTAGATATTTCCATCTGTATACAGATGGTATTGTAGGTATTTCCATGTTTATACAGATGGTGGTGAAGATATTTCCATGTTTATTCAGATGACTGTGTAGATATTTCCATGTTTTTACAGATGGCAGTGTGGATATTTCAATGTTTATAGAGATGGCGCTGTAGATATTTCCAAGTTTACACAGATAACGGTGGAGATATTTCCATGTTTATACAGAGAGGAGTCGAGATATTTCCATGTTTATACACATAGCGGTGTACATATTTCCATGATTATAGAGACAGCGGTGTAGGTATTTCCATGTTTATGCAGATAGCGGTGCAGATATTTCCATGTTTACACAGATGCCTATGCAGATATTTCCATATTTACACAGAGGGCTGTGTAGATATTTCTATGTTTATACAGAAGACAGTGTAGATATTTAAATGTTCCTACACATGACTGTGTAGGTATTTCCATGTTTATACAGATGTCTTTGTAGATATTTCCATGTTAATAGAGATAGCGGTGTAGACATTTCCATGTTTATACAGATAGCGGTGTAGATATTTCCATGTTTATACAGATAGTGGTGTAGATATTTCCATGTTTATACAGACCGCGGTGTAGATATTTCCATGTTTATACAAATAGCGGTGCAGATATTTCCATGTTTGTACAGATGGCGGTGTTGATATTTCCATTTATACACAGATGACCGTGTAGATATTTCCATGTTTATACAGATGGCGGCGCAGATATTTCCATGGATATGTAGATGGCGGTGTAGATATTTCCATGTTTATACAGATTGCGGTGTAGTTATTTCCATGTTTATATAGATAGCGGTGTAGTTATTTCCATGTATATACACATGGCTGTGTAGATATTTCCATGTTTATACAGATGGCGGTGTAGATATTTCCATGTTGTTACATATAACTTTGTATTTCCATGTTTATACAGATGGCGGTGTAGATATTTCCATGTCTATAGAGATAGCAGTGGAGATAATTCCATGTTTATACAGATAGCGGTGTAGATATTTCCATGTTTATTCTGATCGTGGTGTAGATATTTCCATGTTTATAGAGATGGCGGTGTAGATATTTACATGTTCATAGAGATAGCGGTGTTGATTTTTCCATGTTTATAGAGACAGCGGTGTGGATATTTCCTTGCTTATACAGACAGGGGTGTAGATATTTCCATGTTTATAGAGATAGCGGTGAAGATATTTCCATGTTTATACAGATCACGGTGTAGATATTTCCTTGCTTGTACTAATAGCGGTGTAGTTATTTCCATGTTTATACAGATAGCGGTGTAGATATTTCCATGTATATACAGATGGCTGTGTAGATATTTCCATGTTTATACAGATGGCTGTGTAGATATTTCCATGTTTATACAGATGACTTTGTAGGTATTTGCATGTTTATACAGATGGCGGTGTAGGTTTTCCATGTTTATAGTGATAGCTGTGTAGATATTTCCATGTTTATACAGATAGCGGTGTTGATATTTCCACGTTTATAAAGATCGCGGTGTAGATATTTCCATGTTTATACAGATCGCGGTGCTGATATTTATATCTTTATACAGATGGCATTGTAGATATTTCCTTATTCACACAGATGGCGGTGTAGATGTTTCCATGTTTATACAGATGGCAGAGTAGTTAGTTCCATGTTTATGGAGATGGCAGTGTAGATACTTTCATGTTTACAGAGATGGCGGTGTAGATATTTCCATGTTTATACAGATGGCGGTGTAGATATTTCCATGTTTATACAGATAACTTTGTATTTCCATGTTTATACAGATGGCAGTGTAGATATTTCCATGTCTATAGAGATAGCAGTGGAGATAATTCCATGTTTATACAGATAGCGTTGTAGATATTTCCATGTTTATTCTGATCGTTGTGTAGATATTTCCATGTTTATAGAGATGGCGGTGTAGATATTTACATGTTCATAGAGATAGCGGTGTTGATTTTTCCATGTTTATAGAGACAGCGGTGTGGATATTTCCTTGCTTATACAGATAGGGGTGTAGATATTTCCATGTTTATAGAGATAGCCGTGAAGATATTTCCATGTTTATTCAGATCACGGTGTAGATATTTCCTTGCTTGTACTAATAGCGGTGTAGTTATTTCCATGTTTATACAGATAGCGGTGTAGATATTTCCATGTATATACAGATGGCTGTGTAGATATTTCCATGTTTATACAGATGGCTGTGTAGATATTTCCATGTTTATACAGATGACTTTGTAGGTATTTGCATGTTTATACAGATGGCGGTGTAGGTTTTCCATGTTTATAGTGATAGCTGTGTAGATATTTCCATGTTTATACAGATAGCGGTGTTGATATTTCCATGTTTATAAAGATCGCGGTGTAGATATTTCCATGTTTATACAGATCGCGGTGCAGATATTTATATCTTTATACAGATGGCATTGTAGATATTTCCTTATTCACACAGATGGCGGTGTAGATGTTTCCATGTTTATACAGATGGCAGAGTAGTTAGTTCCATGTTTATGGAGATGGCAGTGTAGATACTTTCATGTTTACAGAGATGGCGGTGTAGATATTTCCATGTTTATAGAGATAGCAGTGTAGATATTTACATGTTTATACAGATGTCTGTGTAGATATTTCCATGTGTATACAGATGGCATTGTAGATATTTCCATGTTTATACAGATGACTGTATAGGTATTTCCATGTTTTTACAGGTGGCAGTGCAGATATTTCCATGTTTATAGAGATAGCGGTGTAGATATTTCCATGTTTCTACAGATGGCGGTGTTGATATTTCCATCTATACACAGATGGCCGTGTAGATATTTCCATGTTTATACAGATGGCGGCGTAGATATTTCCATGGACATGCAGATGGCGGTGTAGATATTTCCATGTTTAAACAGATAGCGGTGTAGATATTTCCATGTTTACACAGATAGTGGTGTAGATATTTCCGTGTTTATACACATGGCAGAGTAGATACTTCCATCTTTATGGAGATGGCAGTGTAGATATTTTCATGTTTATAGAGATGGCGGTGTAGATATTTCCATATTTATAGAGATAGCGGTGTAGATATTTCCATCTTTCTACAGATGGCAGTGTAGATATTTCCATGTTTATACAGATGGCGGTGTAGATATTTCCATATTTATACAGATGTCTGTGTAGATATTTCCATCTGTATACAGATGGTATTGTAGGTATTTCCATGTTTATACAGATGGTGGTGAAGATATTTCCATGTTTATTCAGATGACTGTGTAGATATTTCCATGTTTTTACAGATGGCAGTGTGGATATTTCAATGTTTATAGAGATGGCGCTGTAGATATTTCCAAGTTTATACAGATAACGGTGGAGATATTTCCATGTTTATACAGAGAGGAGTCGAGATATTTCCATGTTTATACACATAGCGGTGTACATATTTCCATGATTATAGAGACAGCGGTGTAGGTATTTCCATGTTTATGCAGATAGCGGTGCAGATATTTCCATGTTTACACAGATGCCTATGCAGATATTTCCATATTTACACAGAGGGCTGTGTAGATATTTCTATGTTTATACAGAAGACAGTGTAGATATTTAAATGTTCCTACACATGACTGTGTAGGTATTTCCATGTTTATACAGATGTCTTTGTAGATATTTCCATGTTAATAGAGATAGCGGTGTAGACATTTCCATGTTTATACAGATAGCGGTGTAGATATTTCCATGTTTATACAGATAGTGGTGTAGATATTTCCATGTTTATACAGACCGCGGTGTAGATATTTCCATGTTTATACAAATAGCGGTGCAGATATTTCCATGTTTGTACAGATGGCGGTGTTGATATTTCCATTTATACACAGATGACCGTGTAGATATTTCCATGTTTATACAGATGGCGGCGCAGATATTTCCATGGATATGTAGATGGCGGTGTAGATATTTCCATGTTTATACAGATTGCGGTGTAGTTATTTCCATGTTTATATAGATAGCGGTGTAGTTATTTCCATGTATATACACATGGCTGTGTAGATATTTCCATGATTATACAGATGGCGGTGTAGATATTTCCATGTTGTTACAGATAACTTTGTATTTCCATGTTTATACAGATGGCGGTGTAGATATTTCCATGTCTATAGAGATAGCAGTGGAGATAATTCCATGTTTATACAGATAGCGGTGTAGATATTTCCATGTTTATTCTGATCGTGGTGTAGATATTTCCATGTTTATAGAGATGGCGGTGTAGATATTTACATGTTCATAGAGATAGCGGTGTTGATTTTTCCATGTTAATAGAGACAGCGGTGTGGATATTTCCTTGCTTATACAGACAGGGGTGTAGATATTTCCATGTTTATAGAGATAGCGGTGAAGATATATCCATGTTTATACAGATCACGGTGTAGATATTTCCTTGCTTGTACTAATAGCGGTGTAGTTATTTCCATGTTTATACAGATAGCGGTGTAGATATTTCCATGTATATACAGATGGCTGTGTAGATATTTCCATGTTTATACAGATGGCTGTGTAGATATTTCCATGTTTATACAGATGACTTTGTAGGTATTTGCATGTTTATACAGATGGCGGTGTAGGTTTTCCATGTTTATAGTGATAGCTGTGTAGATATTTCCATGTTTATACATATAGCGGTGTTGATATTTCCATGTTTATAAAGATCGCAGTGTAGATATTTCCATGTTTATACAGATCGCGGTGCAGATATTTATATCTTTATACAGATGGCATTGTAGATATTTCCTTATTCACACAGATGGCGGTGTAGATGTTTACATGTTTATACAGATGGCAGAGTAGTTAGTTCCATGTTTATGGAGATGGCAGTGTAGATACTTTCATGTTTACAGAGATGGCGGTGTAGATATTTCCATGTTTATACAGATGGCGGTGTAGATATTTCCATGTTTATACAGATAACTTTGTATTTCCATGTTTATACAGATGGCGGTGTAGATATTTCCATGTTTATAGAGATAGCAGTGGAGATAATTCCATGTTTATACAGATAGCGGTGTAGATATTTCCATGTTTATTCTGATCGTGGTGTAGATATTTCCATGTTTATAGAGATGGCGGTGTAGATATTTGCATGTTCATAGAGATAGCGGTGTTGATTTTTCCATGTTTATAGAGACAGCGGTGTGGATATTTCCTTGCTTATACAGATAGGGTTGTAGATATTTCCATGTTTATAGAGATAGCGGTGAAGATATTTCCATGTTTATACAGATCACGGTGTAGATATTTCCTTGCTTGTACTAATAGCGGTGTAGTTATTTCCATGTTTATACAGATAGCGGTGTAGATATTTCCATGTATATACAGATGGCTGTGTAGATATTTACATGTTTATACAGATGGCTGTGTAGATATTTCCATGTTTATACAGATGACTTTGTAGGTATTTGTATGTTTATACAGATGGCGGTGTATGTTTTCCATGTTTATAGTGATAGCTGTGTAGATATTTCCATGTTTATACAGATAGCGGTGTTGGTATTTCCATGTTTATAAAGATCGCGGTGTAGATATTTCCATGTTTATACAGATCGCGGTGCAGATATTTATATCTTTATACAGATGGCATTGTAGATATTTCCTTATTCACACAGATGGCGGTGTAGATGTTTCCATGTTTATACAGATGGCAGAGTAGTTAGTTCCATGTTTATGGAGATGGCAGTGTAGATACTTTCATGTTTACAGAGATGGCGGTGTAGATATTTCCATGTTTATAGAGATAGCAGTGTAGATATTTACATGTTTATACAGATGTCTGTGTAGATATTTCCATGTGTATACAGATGGCATTGTAGATATTTCCATGTTTATACAGATGACTGTATAGGTATTTCCATGTTTTTACAGGTGGCAGTGCAGATATTTCCATGTTTATAGAGATAGCAGTGTAGATATTTCCATGTTTCTACAGACGGCGGTGTTGATATTTCCATCTATACACAGATGGCCGTGTAGATATTTCCATGTTTATACAGATGGCGGCGTAGATATTTCCATGGACATGCAGATGGCGGTGTAGATATTTCCATGTTTAAACAGATAGCGGTGTAGATATTTCCATGTTTACACAGATAGTGGTGTAGATATTTCCGTGTTTATACACATGGCAGAGTAGATACTTCCATCTTTATGGAGATGGCAGTGTAGATATTTTCATGTTTATAGAGATGGCGGTGTAGATATTTCCATATTTATAGAGATAGCGGTGTAGATATTTCCATCTTTCTACAGATGGCAGTGTAGATATTTCCATGTTTATACAGATGGCGGTGTAGATATTTCCATATTTATACAGATGTCTGTGTAGATATTTCCATCTGTATACAGATGGTATTGTAGGTATTTCCATGTTTATACAGATGGTGGTGAAGATATTTCCATGTTTATTCAGATGACTGTGTAGATATTTCCATGTTTTTACAGATGGCAGTGTGGATATTTCAATGTTTATAGAGATGGCGCTGTAGATATTTCCAAGTTTATACAGATAACGGTGGAGATATTTCCATGTTTATACAGAGAGGAGTCGAGATATTTCCATGTTTATACACATAGCGGTGTACATATTTCCATGATTATAGAGACAGCGGTGTAGGTATTTCCATGTTTATGCAGATAGCGGTGCAGATATTTCCATGTTTACACAGATGCCTATGCAGATATTTCCATATTTACACAGAGGGCTGTGTAGATATTTCTATGTTTATACAGAAGACAGTGTAGATATTTAAATGTTCCTACACATGACTGTGTAGGTATTTCCATGTTTATACAGATGTCTTTGTAGATATTTCCATGTTAATAGAGATAGCGGTGTAGACATTTCCATGTTTATACAGATAGCGGTGTAGATATTTCCATGTTTATACAGATAGTGGTGTAGATATTTCCATGTTTATACAGACCGCGGTGTAGATATTTCCATGTTTATACAAATAGCGGTGCAGATATTTCCATGTTTGTACAGATGGCGGTGTTGATATTTCCATTTATACACAGATGACTGTGTAGATATTTCCATGTTTATACAGATGGCGGCGCAGATATTTCCATGGATATGTAGATGGCGGTGTAGATATTTCCATGTTTATACAGATTGCGGTGTAGTTATTTCCATGTTTATATAGATAGCGGTGTAGTTATTTCCATGTATATACACATGGCTGTGTAGATATTTCCATGATTATACAGATGGCGGTGTAGATATTTCCATGTTGTTACAGATAACTTTGTATTTCCATGTTTATACAGATGGAGGTGTAGATATTTCCATGTCTATAGAGATAGCAGTGGAGATAATTCCATGTTTATACAGATAGCGGTGTAGATATTTCCATGTTTATTCTGATCGTGGTGTAGATATTTCCATGTTTATAGAGATGGCGGTGTAGATATTTACATGTTCATAGAGATAGCGGTGTTGATTTTTCCATGTTAATAGAGACAGCGGTGTGGATATTTCCTTGCTTATACAGACAGGGGTGTAGATATTTCCATGTTTATAGAGATAGCGGTGAAGATATATCCATGTTTATACAGATCACGGTGTAGATATTTCCTTGCTTGTACTAATAGCGGTGTAGTTATTTCCATGTTTATACAGATAGCGGTGTAGATATTTCCATGTATATACAGATGGCTGTGTAGATATTTCCATGTTTATACAGATGGCTGTGTAGATATTTCCATGTTTATACAGATGACTTTGTAGGTATTTGCATGTTTATACAGATGGCGGTGTAGGTTTTCCATGTTTATAGTGATAGCTGTGTAGATATTTCCATGTTTATACATATAGCGGTGTTGATATTTCCATGTTTATAAAGATCGCAGTGTAGATATTTCCATGTTTATACAGATCGCGGTGCAGATATTTATATCTTTATACAGATGGCATTGTAGATATTTCCTTATTCACACAGATGGCGGTGTAGATGTTTACATGTTTATACAGATGGCAGAGTAGTTAGTTCCATGTTTATGGAGATGGCAGTGTAGATACTTTCATGTTTACAGAGATGGCGGTGTAGATATTTCCATGTTTATACAGATGGCGGTGTAGATATTTCCATGTTTATACAGATAACTTTGTATTTCCATGTTTATACAGATGGCGGTGTAGATATTTCCATGTTTATAGAGATAGCAGTGGAGATAATTCCATGTTTATACAGATAGCGGTGTAGATATTTCCATGTTTATTCTGATCGTGGTGTAGATATTTCCATGTTTATAGAGATGGCGGTGTAGATATTTGCATGTTCATAGAGATAGCGGTGTTGATTTTTCCATGTTTATAGAGACAGCGGTGTGGATATTTCCTTGCTTATACAGATAGGGTTGTAGATATTTCCATGTTTATAGAGATAGCGGTGAAGATATTTCCATGTTTATACAGATCACGGTGTAGATATTTCCTTGCTTGTACTAATAGCGGTGTAGTTATTTCCATGTTTATACAGATAGCGGTGTAGATAATTCCATGTATATACAGATGGCTGTGTAGATATTTACATGTTTATACAGATGGCTGTGTAGATATTTCCATGTTTATACAGATGACTTTGTAGGTATTTGCATGTTTATACAGATGGCGGTGTATGTTTTCCATGTTTATAGTGATAGCTGTGTAGATATTTCCATGTTTATACAGATAGCGGTGTTGGTATTTCCATGTTTATAAAGATCGCGGTGTAGATATTTCCATGTTTATACAGATCGCGGTGCAGATATTTATATCTTTATACAGATGGCATTGTAGATATTTCCTTATTCACACAGATGGCGGTGTAGATGTTTCCATGTTTATACAGATGGCAGAGTAGTTAGTTCCATGTTTATGGAGATGGCAGTGTAGATACTTTCATGTTTACAGAGATGGCGGTGTAGATATTTCCATGTTTATAGAGATAGCAGTGTAGATATTTACATGTTTATACAGATGTCTGTGTAGATATTTCCATGTGTATACAGATGGCATTGTAGATATTTCCATGTTTATACAGATGACTGTATAGGTATTTCCATGTTTTTACAGGTGGCAGTGCAGATATTTCCATGTTTATAGAGATAGCGGTGTAGATATTTCCATGTTTCTACAGATGGCGGTGTTGATATTTCCATCTATACACAGATGGCCGTGTAGATATTTCCATGTTTATACAGATGGCGGCGTAGATATTTCCATGGACATGCAGATGGCGGTGTAGATATTTCCATGTTTAAACAGATAGCGGTGTAGATAATTCCATGTTTACACAGATAGTGGTGTAGATATTTCCGTGTTTATACACATGGCAGAGTAGATACTTCCATCTTTATGGAGATGGCAGTGTAGATATTTTCATGTTTATAGAGATGGCGGTGTAGATATTTCCATATTTATAGAGATAGCGGTGTAGATATTTCCATCTTTCTACAGATGGCAGTGTAGTTATTTCCATGTTTATACAGATGGCGGTGTAGATATTTCCATATTTATACAGATGTCTGTGTAGATATTTCCATCTGTATACAGATGGTATTGTAGGTATTTCCACGTTTATACAGATGGTGGTGAAGATATTTCCATGTTTATTCAGATGACTGTGTAGATATTTCCATGTTTTTACAGATGGCAGTGTGGATATTTCAATGTTTATAGAGATGGCGCTGTAGATATTTCCAAGTTTATACAGATAACGGTGGAGATATTTCCATGTTTATACAGAGAGGAGTCGAGATATTTCCATGTTTATACACATAGCGGTGTACATATTTCCATGATTATAGAGACAGCAGTGTAGGTATTTCCATGTTTATGCAGATAGCGGTGCAGATATTTCCATGTTTACACAGATGCCTATGCAGATATTTCCATATTTACACAGAGGGCTGTGTAGATATTTCTATGTTTATACAGAAGACAGTGTAGATATTTAAATGTTCCTACACATGACTGTGTAGGTATTTCCATGTTTATACAGATGTCTTTGTAGATATTTCCATGTTAATAGAGATAGCGGTGTAGACATTTCCATGTTTATACAGATAGCGGTGTAGATATTTCCATGTTTATACAGATAGTGGTGTAGATATTTCCATGCTTATACAGACCGCGGTGTAGATATTTCCATGTTTATACAAATAGCGGTTCAGATATTTCCATGTTTGTACAGATGGCGGTGTTGATATTTCCATTTATACACAGATGACCGTGTAGATATTTCCATGTTTATACAGATGGCGGCGCAGATATTTCCATGGATATGTAGATGGCGGTGTAGATATTTCCATGTTTATACAGATTGAGGTGTAGTTATTTCCACGTTTATATAGATAGCGGTGTAGTTATTTCCATGTATATAAACATGGCTGTGTAGATATTTCCATGTTTATACAGATGGCGGTGTAGATATTTCCATGTTGTTACAGATAACTTTGTATTTCCATGTTTATACAGATGGCGGTGTAGATATTTCCATGTCTATAGAGATAGCAGTGGAGATAATTCCATGTTTATACAGATAGCGGTGTAGATATTTCCATGTTTATTCTGATCGTGGTGTAGATATTTCCATGTTTATAGAGATGGCGGTGTAGATATTTACATGTTCATAGAGATAGCGGTGTTGATTTTTCCATGTTTATAGAGACAGCGGTGTGGATATTTCCTTGCTTATACAGATAGGGTTGTAGATATTTCCATGTTTATAGAGATAGCGGTGAAGATATTTCCATGTTTATACAGATCACGGTGTAGATATTTCCTTGCTTGTACTAATAGCGGTGTAGTTATTTCCATGTTTATACAGATAGCGGTGTAGATATTTCCATGTATATACAGATGGCTGTGTAGATATTTCCATGTTTATACAGATGGCTGTGTAGATATTTCCATGTTTATACAGATGACTTTGTAGGTATTTGCATGTTTATACAGATGGCGGTGTAGGTTTTCCATGTTTATAGTGATAGCAGTGTAGATATTTCCATGTTTATACAGATAGCGGTGTTGATATTTCCATGTTTATAAAGATCGCGGTGTAGATATTTCCATGTTTATACAGATCGCGGTGCAGATATTTATATCTTTATACAGATGGCATTGTAGATATTTCCTTATTCACACAGATGGCGGTGTAGATGTTTCCATGTTTATACAGATGGCAGAGTAGTTAGTTCCATGTTTATGGAGATGGCAGTGTAGATACTTTCATGTTTACAGAGATGGCGGTGTAGATATTTCCATGTTTATAGAGATAGCAGTGTAGATATTTACATGTTTATACAGATGTCTGTGTAGATATTTCCATGTGTATACAGATGGCATTGTAGATATTTCCATGTTTATACAGATGACTGTATAGGTATTTCCATGTTTTTACAGGTGGCAGTGCAGATATTTCCATGTTTATAGAGATAGCGGTGTAGATATTTCCATGTTTCTACAGATGGCGGTGTTGATATTTCCATCTATACACAGATGGCCGTGTAGATATTTCCATGTTTATACAGATGGCCGCGTAGATATTTCCATGGACATGCAGATGGCGGTGTAGATATTTCCATGTTTAAACAGATAGCGGTGTAGATATTTCCATGTTTACACAGATAGTGGTGTAGATATTTCCGTGTTTATACACATGGCAGAGTAGATACTTCCATCTTTATGGAGATGGCAGTGTAGATATTTTCATGTTTATAGAGATGGCGGTGTAGATATTTCCATATTTATAGAGATAGCGGTGTAGATATTTCCATCTTTCTACAGATGGCAGTGTAGATATTTCCATGTTTATACAGATGGCGGTGTAGATATTTCCATATTTATACAGATGTCTGTGTAGATATTTCCATCTGTATACAGATGGTATTGTAGGTATTTCCATGTTTATACAGATGGTGGTGAAGATATTTCCATGTTTATTCAGATGACTGTGTAGATATTTCCATGTTTTTACAGATGGCAGTGTGGATATTTCAATGTTTATAGAGATGGCGCTGTAGATATTTCCAAGTTTACACAGATAACGGTGGAGATATTTCCATGTTTATACAGGGAGGAGTCGAGATATTTCCATGTTTATACACATAGCGGTGTACATATTTCCATGATTATAGAGACAGCGGTGTAGGTATTTCCATGTTTATGCAGATAGCAGTGCAGATATTTCCATGTTTACACAGATGCCTATGCAGATATTTCCATATTTACACAGAGGGCTGTGTAGATATTTCTATGTTTATACAGAAGACAGTGTAGATATTTAAATGTTCCTACACATGACTGTGTAGGTATTTCCATGTTTATACAGATGTCTTTGTAGATATTTCCATGTTAATAGAGATAGCGGTGTAGACATTTCCATGTTTATACAGATAGCGGTGTAGATATTTCCATGTTTATACAGATAGTGGTGTAGATATTTCCATGCTTATACAGACCGCGGTGTAGATATTTCCATGTTTATACAAATAGCGGTGCAGATATTTCCATGTTTGTACAGATGGCGGTGTTGATATTTCCATTTATACACAGATGACCGTGTAGATATTTCCATGTTTATACAGATGGCGGCGCAGATATTTCCATGTATATGTAGATGGCGGTGTAGATATTTCCATGTTTATACAGATTGCGGTGTAGTTATTTCCACGTTTATATAGATAGCGGTGTAGTTATTTCCATGTATATACACATGGCTGTGTAGATATTTCCATGTTTATACAGATGGCGGTGTAGATATTTCCATGTTGTTACAGATAACTTTGTGTTTCCATGTTTATACAGATGGCGGTGTAGATATTTCCATGTCTATAGAGATAGCAGTGGAGATAATTCCATGTTTATACAGATAGCGGTGTAGATATTTCCATGTTTATTCTGATCGTGGTGTAGATATTTCCATGTTTATAGAGATGGCGGTGTAGATATTTACATGTTCATAGAGATAGCGGTGTTGATTTTTCCATGTTTATAGAGACAGCGGTGTGGATATTTCCTTGCTTATACAGACAGGGGTGTAGATATTTCCATGTTTATAGAGATAGCGGTGAAGATATTTCCATGTTTATACAGATCACGGTGTAGATATTTCCTTGCTTGTACTAATAGCGGTGTAGTTATTTCCATGTTTATACAGATAGCGGTGTAGATATTTCCATGTATATACAGATGGCTGTGTAGATATTTCCATGTTTATACAGATGGCTGTGTAGATATTTCCATGTTTATACAGATGACTTTGTAGGTATTTGCATGTTTATACAGATGGCGGTGTAGGTTTTCCATGTTTATAGTGATAGCTGTGTAGATATTTCCATGTTTATACAGATAGCGGTGTTGATATTTCCATGTTTATAAAGATCGCGGTGTAGATATTTCCATGTTTATACAGATCGCGGTGCAGATATTTATATCTTTATACAGATGGCATTGTAGATATTTCCTTATTCACACAGATGGCGGTGTAGATGTTTCCATGTTTATACAGATGGCAGAGTAGTTAGTTCCATGTTTATGGTGATGGCAGTGTAGATACTTTCATGTTTACAGAGATGGCGGTGTAGATATTTCCATGTTTATAGAGATAGCAGTGTAGATATTTACATGTTTATACAGATGTCTGTGTAGATATTTCCATGTGTATACAGATGGCATTGTAGATATTTCCATGTTTATACAGATGACTGTATAGGTATTTCCATGTTTTTACAGGTGGCAGTGCAGATATTTCCATGTTTATAGAGATAGCGGTGTAGATATTTCCATGTTTCTACAGATGGCGGTGTTGATATTTCCATCTATACACAGATGGCCGTGTAGATATTTCCATGTTTATACAGATGGCGGCGTAGATATTTCCATGGACATGCAGATGGCGGTGTAGATATTTCCATGTTTAAACAGATAGCGGTGTAGATATTTCCATGTTTACACAGATAGTGGTGTAGATATTTCCGTGTTTATACACATGGCAGAGTAGATACTTCCATCTTTATGGAGATGGCAGTGTAGATATTTTCATGTTTATAGAGATGGCGGTGTAGATATTTCCATATTTATAGAGATAGCGGTGTAGATATTTCCATCTTTCTACAGATGGCAGTGTAGATATTTCCATGTTTATACAGATGGCGGTGTAGATATTTCCATATTTATACAGATGTCTGTGTAGATATTTCCATCTGTATACAGATGGTATTGTAGGTATTTCCATGTTTATACAGATGGTGGTGAAGATATTTCCATGTTTATTCAGATGACTGTGTAGATATTTCCATGTTTTTACAGATGGCAGTGTGGATATTTCAATGTTTATAGAGATGGCGCTGTAGATATTTCCAAGTTTGCACAGATAACGGTGGAGATATTTCCATGTTTATACAGAGAGGAGTCGAGATATTTCCATGTTTATACACATAGCGGTGTACATATTTCCATGATTATAGAGACAGCGGTGTAGGTATTTCCATGTTTATGCAGATAGCGGTGCAGATATTTCCATGTTTACACAGATGCCTATGCAGATATTTCCATATTTACACAGAGGGCTGTGTAGATATTTCTATGTTTATACAGAAGACAGTGTAGATATTTAAATGTTCCTACACATGACTGTGTAGGTATTTCCATGTTTATACAGATGTCTTTGTAGATATTTCCATGTTAATAGAGATAGCGGTGTAGACATTTCCATGTTTATACAGATAGCGGTGTAGATATTTCCATGTTTATACAGATAGTGGTGTAGATATTTCCATGTTTATACAGACCGCGGTGTAGATATTTCCATGTTTATACAAATAGCGGTGCAGATATTTCCATGTTTGTACAGATGGCGGTGTTGATATTTCCATTTATACACAGATGACCGTGTAGATATTTCCATGTTTATACAGATGGCGGCGCAGATATTTCCATGGATATGTAGATGGCGGTGTAGATATTTCCATGTTTATACAGATTGCGGTGTAGTTATTTCCATGTTTATATAGATAGCGGTGTAGTTATTTCCATGTATATACACATGGCTGTGTAGATATTTCCATGTTTATACAGATGGCGGTGTAGATATTTCCATGTTGTTACAGATAACTTTGTATTTCCATGTTTATACAGATGGCGGTGTAGATATTTCCATGTCTATAGAGATAGCAGTGGAGATAATTCCATGTTTATACAGATAGCGGTGTAGATATTTCCATGTTTGTACAGATGGCGGTGTTGATATTTCCATTTATACACAGATGACCGTGTAGATATTTCCATGTTTATACAGATGGCGGCGCAGATATTTCCATGGATATGTAGATGGCGGTGTAGATATTTCCATGTTTATACAGATTGCGGTGTAGTTATTTCCATGTTTATATAGATAGCGGTGTAGTTATTTCCATGTATATACACATGGCTGTGTAGATATTTCCATGTTTATACAGATGGCGGTGTAGATATTTCCATGTTGTTACAGATAACTTTGTATTTCCATGTTTATACAGATGGCGGTGTAGATATTTCCATGTCTATAGAGATAGCAGTGGAGATAATTCCATGTTTATACAGATAGCGGTGTAGATATTTCCATGTTTGTACAGATGGCGGTGTTGATATTTCCATTTATACACAGATGACCGTGTAGATATTTCCATGTTTATACAGATGGCGGCGCAGATATTTCCATGGATATGTAGATGGCGGTGTAGATATTTCCATGTTTATACAGATTGCGGTGTAGTTATTTCCATGTTTATATAGATAGCGGTGTAGTTATTTCCATGTATATACACATGGCTGTGTAGATATTTCCATGTTTATACAGATGGCGGTGTAGATATTTCCATGTTGTTACAGATAACTTTGTATTTCCATGTTTATACAGATGGCGGTGTAGATATTTCCATGTCTATAGAGATAGCAGTGGAGATAATTCCATGTTTATACAGATAGCGGTGTAGATATTTCCATGTTTATTCTGATCGTGGTGTAGATATTTCCATGTTTATAGAGATGGCGGTGTAGATATTTACATGTTCATAGAGATAGCGGTGTTGATTTTTCCATGTTTATAGAGACAGCGGTGTGGATATTTCCTTGCTTATACAGACAGGGGTGTAGATATTTCCATGTTTATAGAGATAGCGGTGAAGATATTTCCATGTTTATACAGATCACGGTGTAGATATTTCCTTGCTTGTACTAATAGCGGTGTAGTTATTTCCATGTTTATACAGATAGCGGTGTAGATATTTCCATGTATATACAGATGGCTGTGTAGATATTTCCATGTTTATACAGATGGCTGTGTAGATATTTCCATGTTTATACAGATGACTTTGTAGGTATTTGCATGTTTATACAGATGGCGGTGTAGGTTTTCCATGTTTATAGTGATAGCTGTGTAGATATTTCCATGTTTATACAGATAGCGGTGTTGATATTTCCACGTTTATAAAGATCGCGGTGTAGATATTTCCATGTTTATACAGATCGCGGTGCTGATATTTATATCTTTATACAGATGGCATTGTAGATATTTCCTTATTCACACAGATGGCGGTGTAGATGTTTCCATGTTTATACAGATGGCAGAGTAGTTAGTTCCATGTTTATGGAGATGGCAGTGTAGATACTTTCATGTTTACAGAGATGGCGGTGTAGATATTTCCATGTTTATACAGATGGCGGTGTAGATATTTCCATGTTTATACAGATAACTTTGTATTTCCATGTTTATACAGATGGCAGTGTAGATATTTCCATGTCTATAGAGATAGCAGTGGAGATAATTCCATGTTTATACAGATAGCGTTGTAGATATTTCCATGTTTATTCTGATCGTTGTGTAGATATTTCCATGTTTATAGAGATGGCGGTGTAGATATTTACATGTTCATAGAGATAGCGGTGTTGATTTTTCCATGTTTATAGAGACAGCGGTGTGGATATTTCCTTGCTTATACAGATAGGGGTGTAGATATTTCCATGTTTATAGAGATAGCCGTGAAGATATTTCCATGTTTATTCAGATCACGGTGTAGATATTTCCTTGCTTGTACTAATAGCGGTGTAGTTATTTCCATGTTTATACAGATAGCGGTGTAGATATTTCCATGTATATACAGATGGCTGTGTAGATATTTCCATGTTTATACAGATGGCTGTGTAGATATTTCCATGTTTATACAGATGACTTTGTAGGTATTTGCATGTTTATACAGATGGCGGTGTAGGTTTTCCATGTTTATAGTGATAGCTGTGTAGATATTTCCATGTTTATACAGATAGCGGTGTTGATATTTCCATGTTTATAAAGATCGCGGTGTAGATATTTCCATGTTTATACAGATCGCGGTGCAGATATTTATATCTTTATACAGATGGCATTGTAGATATTTCCTTATTCACACAGATGGCGGTGTAGATGTTTCCATGTTTATACAGATGGCAGAGTAGTTAGTTCCATGTTTATGGAGATGGCAGTGTAGATACTTTCATGTTTACAGAGATGGCGGTGTAGATATTTCCATGTTTATAGAGATAGCAGTGTAGATATTTACATGTTTATACAGATGTCTGTGTAGATATTTCCATGTGTATACAGATGGCATTGTAGATATTTCCATGTTTATACAGATGACTGTATAGGTATTTCCATGTTTTTACAGGTGGCAGTGCAGATATTTCCATGTTTATAGAGATAGCGGTGTAGATATTTCCATGTTTCTACAGATGGCGGTGTTGATATTTCCATCTATACACAGATGGCCGTGTAGATATTTCCATGTTTATACAGATGGCGGCGTAGATATTTCCATGGACATGCAGATGGCGGTGTAGATATTTCCATGTTTAAACAGATAGCGGTGTAGATATTTCCATGTTTACACAGATAGTGGTGTAGATATTTCCGTGTTTATACACATGGCAGAGTAGATACTTCCATCTTTATGGAGATGGCAGTGTAGATATTTTCATGTTTATAGAGATGGCGGTGTAGATATTTCCATATTTATAGAGATAGCGGTGTAGATATTTCCATCTTTCTACAGATGGCAGTGTAGATATTTCCATGTTTATACAGATGGCGGTGTAGATATTTCCATATTTATACAGATGTCTGTGTAGATATTTCCATCTGTATACAGATGGTATTGTAGGTATTTCCATGTTTATACAGATGGTGGTGAAGATATTTCCATGTTTATTCAGATGACTGTGTAGATATTTCCATGTTTTTACAGATGGCAGTGTGGATATTTCAATGTTTATAGAGATGGCGCTGTAGATATTTCCAAGTTTATACAGATAACGGTGGAGATATTTCCATGTTTATACAGAGAGGAGTCGAGATATTTCCATGTTTATACACATAGCGGTGTACATATTTCCATGATTATAGAGACAGCGGTGTAGGTATTTCCATGTTTATGCAGATAGCGGTGCAGATATTTCCATGTTTACACAGATGCCTATGCAGATATTTCCATATTTACACAGAGGGCTGTGTAGATATTTCTATGTTTATACAGAAGACAGTGTAGATATTTAAATGTTCCTACACATGACTGTGTAGGTATTTCCATGTTTATACAGATGTCTTTGTAGATATTTCCATGTTAATAGAGATAGCGGTGTAGACATTTCCATGTTTATACAGATAGCGGTGTAGATATTTCCATGTTTATACAGATAGTGGTGTAGATATTTCCATGTTTATACAGACCGCGGTGTAGATATTTCCATGTTTATACAAATAGCGGTGCAGATATTTCCATGTTTGTACAGATGGCGGTGTTGATATTTCCATTTATACACAGATGACCGTGTAGATATTTCCATGTTTATACAGATGGCGGCGCAGATATTTCCATGGATATGTAGATGGCGGTGTAGATATTTCCATGTTTATACAGATTGCGGTGTAGTTATTTCCATGTTTATATAGATAGCGGTGTAGTTATTTCCATGTATATACACATGGCTGTGTAGATATTTCCATGATTATACAGATGGCGGTGTAGATATTTCCATGTTGTTACAGATAACTTTGTATTTCCATGTTTATACAGATGGCGGTGTAGATATTTCCATGTCTATAGAGATAGCAGTGGAGATAATTCCATGTTTATACAGATAGCGGTGTAGATATTTCCATGTTTATTCTGATCGTGGTGTAGATATTTCCATGTTTATAGAGATGGCGGTGTAGATATTTACATGTTCATAGAGATAGCGGTGTTGATTTTTCCATGTTAATAGAGACAGCGGTGTGGATATTTCCTTGCTTATACAGACAGGGGTGTAGATATTTCCATGTTTATAGAGATAGCGGTGAAGATATATCCATGTTTATACAGATCACGGTGTAGATATTTCCTTGCTTGTACTAATAGCGGTGTAGTTATTTCCATGTTTATACAGATAGCGGTGTAGATATTTCCATGTATATACAGATGGCTGTGTAGATATTTCCATGTTTATACAGATGGCTGTGTAGATATTTCCATGTTTATACAGATGACTTTGTAGGTATTTGCATGTTTATACAGATGGCGGTGTAGGTTTTCCATGTTTATAGTGATAGCTGTGTAGATATTTCCATGTTTATACATATAGCGGTGTTGATATTTCCATGTTTATAAAGATCGCAGTGTAGATATTTCCATGTTTATACAGATCGCGGTGCAGATATTTATATCTTTATACAGATGGCATTGTAGATATTTCCTTATTCACACAGATGGCGGTGTAGATGTTTACATGTTTATACAGATGGCAGAGTAGTTAGTTCCATGTTTATGGAGATGGCAGTGTAGATACTTTCATGTTTACAGAGATGGCGGTGTAGATATTTCCATGTTTATACAGATGGCGGTGTAGATATTTCCATGTTTATACAGATAACTTTGTATTTCCATGTTTATACAGATGGCGGTGTAGATATTTCCATGTTTATAGAGATAGCAGTGGAGATAATTCCATGTTTATACAGATAGCGGTGTAGATATTTCCATGTTTATTCTGATCGTGGTGTAGATATTTCCATGTTTATAGAGATGGCGGTGTAGATATTTGCATGTTCATAGAGATAGCGGTGTTGATTTTTCCATGTTTATAGAGACAGCGGTGTGGATATTTCCTTGCTTATACAGATAGGGTTGTAGATATTTCCATGTTTATAGAGATAGCGGTGAAGATATTTCCATGTTTATACAGATCACGGTGTAGATATTTCCTTGCTTGTACTAATAGCGGTGTAGTTATTTCCATGTTTATACAGATAGCGGTGTAGATATTTCCATGTATATACAGATGGCTGTGTAGATATTTACATGTTTATACAGATGGCTGTGTAGATATTTCCATGTTTATACAGATGACTTTGTAGGTATTTGTATGTTTATACAGATGGCGGTGTATGTTTTCCATGTTTATAGTGATAGCTGTGTAGATATTTCCATGTTTATACAGATAGCGGTGTTGGTATTTCCATGTTTATAAAGATCGCGGTGTAGATATTTCCATGTTTATACAGATCGCGGTGCAGATATTTATATCTTTATACAGATGGCATTGTAGATATTTCCTTATTCACACAGATGGCGGTGTAGATGTTTCCATGTTTATACAGATGGCAGAGTAGTTAGTTCCATGTTTATGGAGATGGCAGTGTAGATACTTTCATGTTTACAGAGATGGCGGTGTAGATATTTCCATGTTTATAGAGATAGCAGTGTAGATATTTACATGTTTATACAGATGTCTGTGTAGATATTTCCATGTGTATACAGATGGCATTGTAGATATTTCCATGTTTATACAGATGACTGTATAGGTATTTCCATGTTTTTACAGGTGGCAGTGCAGATATTTCCATGTTTATAGAGATAGCAGTGTAGATATTTCCATGTTTCTACAGACGGCGGTGTTGATATTTCCATCTATACACAGATGGCCGTGTAGATATTTCCATGTTTATACAGATGGCGGCGTAGATATTTCCATGGACATGCAGATGGCGGTGTAGATATTTCCATGTTTAAACAGATAGCGGTGTAGATATTTCCATGTTTACACAGATAGTGGTGTAGATATTTCCGTGTTTATACACATGGCAGAGTAGATACTTCCATCTTTATGGAGATGGCAGTGTAGATATTTTCATGTTTATAGAGATGGCGGTGTAGATATTTCCATATTTATAGAGATAGCGGTGTAGATATTTCCATCTTTCTACAGATGGCAGTGTAGATATTTCCATGTTTATACAGATGGCGGTGTAGATATTTCCATATTTATACAGATGTCTGTGTAGATATTTCCATCTGTATACAGATGGTATTGTAGGTATTTCCATGTTTATACAGATGGTGGTGAAGATATTTCCATGTTTATTCAGATGACTGTGTAGATATTTCCATGTTTTTACAGATGGCAGTGTGGATATTTCAATGTTTATAGAGATGGCGCTGTAGATATTTCCAAGTTTATACAGATAACGGTGGAGATATTTCCATGTTTATACAGAGAGGAGTCGAGATATTTCCATGTTTATACACATAGCGGTGTACATATTTCCATGATTATAGAGACAGCGGTGTAGGTATTTCCATGTTTATGCAGATAGCGGTGCAGATATTTCCATGTTTACACAGATGCCTATGCAGATATTTCCATATTTACACAGAGGGCTGTGTAGATATTTCTATGTTTATACAGAAGACAGTGTAGATATTTAAATGTTCCTACACATGACTGTGTAGGTATTTCCATGTTTATACAGATGTCTTTGTAGATATTTCCATGTTAATAGAGATAGCGGTGTAGACATTTCCATGTTTATACAGATAGCGGTGTAGATATTTCCATGTTTATACAGATAGTGGTGTAGATATTTCCATGTTTATACAGACCGCGGTGTAGATATTTCCATGTTTATACAAATAGCGGTGCAGATATTTCCATGTTTGTACAGATGGCGGTGTTGATATTTCCATTTATACACAGATGACTGTGTAGATATTTCCATGTTTATACAGATGGCGGCGCAGATATTTCCATGGATATGTAGATGGCGGTGTAGATATTTCCATGTTTATACAGATTGCGGTGTAGTTATTTCCATGTTTATATAGATAGCGGTGTAGTTATTTCCATGTATATACACATGGCTGTGTAGATATTTCCATGATTATACAGATGGCGGTGTAGATATTTCCATGTTGTTACAGATAACTTTGTATTTCCATGTTTATACAGATGGAGGTGTAGATATTTCCATGTCTATAGAGATAGCAGTGGAGATAATTCCATGTTTATACAGATAGCGGTGTAGATATTTCCATGTTTATTCTGATCGTGGTGTAGATATTTCCATGTTTATAGAGATGGCGGTGTAGATATTTACATGTTCATAGAGATAGCGGTGTTGATTTTTCCATGTTAATAGAGACAGCGGTGTGGATATTTCCTTGCTTATACAGACAGGGGTGTAGATATTTCCATGTTTATAGAGATAGCGGTGAAGATATATCCATGTTTATACAGATCACGGTGTAGATATTTCCTTGCTTGTACTAATAGCGGTGTAGTTATTTCCATGTTTATACAGATAGCGGTGTAGATATTTCCATGTATATACAGATGGCTGTGTAGATATTTCCATGTTTATACAGATGGCTGTGTAGATATTTCCATGTTTATACAGATGACTTTGTAGGTATTTGCATGTTTATACAGATGGCGGTGTAGGTTTTCCATGTTTATAGTGATAGCTGTGTAGATATTTCCATGTTTATACATATAGCGGTGTTGATATTTCCATGTTTATAAAGATCGCAGTGTAGATATTTCCATGTTTATACAGATCGCGGTGCAGATATTTATATCTTTATACAGATGGCATTGTAGATATTTCCTTATTCACACAGATGGCGGTGTAGATGTTTACATGTTTATACAGATGGCAGAGTAGTTAGTTCCATGTTTATGGAGATGGCAGTGTAGATACTTTCATGTTTACAGAGATGGCGGTGTAGATATTTCCATGTTTATACAGATGGCGGTGTAGATATTTCCATGTTTATACAGATAACTTTGTATTTCCATGTTTATACAGATGGCGGTGTAGATATTTCCATGTTTATAGAGATAGCAGTGGAGATAATTCCATGTTTATACAGATAGCGGTGTAGATATTTCCATGTTTATTCTGATCGTGGTGTAGATATTTCCATGTTTATAGAGATGGCGGTGTAGATATTTGCATGTTCATAGAGATAGCGGTGTTGATTTTTCCATGTTTATAGAGACAGCGGTGTGGATATTTCCTTGCTTATACAGATAGGGTTGTAGATATTTCCATGTTTATAGAGATAGCGGTGAAGATATTTCCATGTTTATACAGATCACGGTGTAGATATTTCCTTGCTTGTACTAATAGCGGTGTAGTTATTTCCATGTTTATACAGATAGCGGTGTAGATAATTCCATGTATATACAGATGGCTGTGTAGATATTTACATGTTTATACAGATGGCTGTGTAGATATTTCCATGTTTATACAGATGACTTTGTAGGTATTTGCATGTTTATACAGATGGCGGTGTATGTTTTCCATGTTTATAGTGATAGCTGTGTAGATATTTCCATGTTTATACAGATAGCGGTGTTGGTATTTCCATGTTTATAAAGATCGCGGTGTAGATATTTCCATGTTTATACAGATCGCGGTGCAGATATTTATATCTTTATACAGATGGCATTGTAGATATTTCCTTATTCACACAGATGGCGGTGTAGATGTTTCCATGTTTATACAGATGGCAGAGTAGTTAGTTCCATGTTTATGGAGATGGCAGTGTAGATACTTTCATGTTTACAGAGATGGCGGTGTAGATATTTCCATGTTTATAGAGATAGCAGTGTAGATATTTACATGTTTATACAGATGTCTGTGTAGATATTTCCATGTGTATACAGATGGCATTGTAGATATTTCCATGTTTATACAGATGACTGTATAGGTATTTCCATGTTTTTACAGGTGGCAGTGCAGATATTTCCATGTTTATAGAGATAGCGGTGTAGATATTTCCATGTTTCTACAGATGGCGGTGTTGATATTTCCATCTATACACAGATGGCCGTGTAGATATTTCCATGTTTATACAGATGGCGGCGTAGATATTTCCATGGACATGCAGATGGCGGTGTAGATATTTCCATGTTTAAACAGATAGCGGTGTAGATAATTCCATGTTTACACAGATAGTGGTGTAGATATTTCCGTGTTTATACACATGGCAGAGTAGATACTTCCATCTTTATGGAGATGGCAGTGTAGATATTTTCATGTTTATAGAGATGGCGGTGTAGATATTTCCATATTTATAGAGATAGCGGTGTAGATATTTCCATCTTTCTACAGATGGCAGTGTAGTTATTTCCATGTTTATACAGATGGCGGTGTAGATATTTCCATATTTATACAGATGTCTGTGTAGATATTTCCATCTGTATACAGATGGTATTGTAGGTATTTCCACGTTTATACAGATGGTGGTGAAGATATTTCCATGTTTATTCAGATGACTGTGTAGATATTTCCATGTTTTTACAGATGGCAGTGTGGATATTTCAATGTTTATAGAGATGGCGCTGTAGATATTTCCAAGTTTATACAGATAACGGTGGAGATATTTCCATGTTTATACAGAGAGGAGTCGAGATATTTCCATGTTTATACACATAGCGGTGTACATATTTCCATGATTATAGAGACAGCAGTGTAGGTATTTCCATGTTTATGCAGATAGCGGTGCAGATATTTCCATGTTTACACAGATGCCTATGCAGATATTTCCATATTTACACAGAGGGCTGTGTAGATATTTCTATGTTTATACAGAAGACAGTGTAGATATTTAAATGTTCCTACACATGACTGTGTAGGTATTTCCATGTTTATACAGATGTCTTTGTAGATATTTCCATGTTAATAGAGATAGCGGTGTAGACATTTCCATGTTTATACAGATAGCGGTGTAGATATTTCCATGTTTATACAGATAGTGGTGTAGATATTTCCATGCTTATACAGACCGCGGTGTAGATATTTCCATGTTTATACAAATAGCGGTTCAGATATTTCCATGTTTGTACAGATGGCGGTGTTGATATTTCCATTTATACACAGATGACCGTGTAGATATTTCCATGTTTATACAGATGGCGGCGCAGATATTTCCATGGATATGTAGATGGCGGTGTAGATATTTCCATGTTTATACAGATTGAGGTGTAGTTATTTCCACGTTTATATAGATAGCGGTGTAGTTATTTCCATGTATATAAACATGGCTGTGTAGATATTTCCATGTTTATACAGATGGCGGTGTAGATATTTCCATGTTGTTACAGATAACTTTGTATTTCCATGTTTATACAGATGGCGGTGTAGATATTTCCATGTCTATAGAGATAGCAGTGGAGATAATTCCATGTTTATACAGATAGCGGTGTAGATATTTCCATGTTTATTCTGATCGTGGTGTAGATATTTCCATGTTTATAGAGATGGCGGTGTAGATATTTACATGTTCATAGAGATAGCGGTGTTGATTTTTCCATGTTTATAGAGACAGCGGTGTGGATATTTCCTTGCTTATACAGATAGGGTTGTAGATATTTCCATGTTTATAGAGATAGCGGTGAAGATATTTCCATGTTTATACAGATCACGGTGTAGATATTTCCTTGCTTGTACTAATAGCGGTGTAGTTATTTCCATGTTTATACAGATAGCGGTGTAGATATTTCCATGTATATACAGATGGCTGTGTAGATATTTCCATGTTTATACAGATGGCTGTGTAGATATTTCCATGTTTATACAGATGACTTTGTAGGTATTTGCATGTTTATACAGATGGCGGTGTAGGTTTTCCATGTTTATAGTGATAGCAGTGTAGATATTTCCATGTTTATACAGATAGCGGTGTTGATATTTCCATGTTTATAAAGATCGCGGTGTAGATATTTCCATGTTTATACAGATCGCGGTGCAGATATTTATATCTTTATACAGATGGCATTGTAGATATTTCCTTATTCACACAGATGGCGGTGTAGATGTTTCCATGTTTATACAGATGGCAGAGTAGTTAGTTCCATGTTTATGGAGATGGCAGTGTAGATACTTTCATGTTTACAGAGATGGCGGTGTAGATATTTCCATGTTTATAGAGATAGCAGTGTAGATATTTACATGTTTATACAGATGTCTGTGTAGATATTTCCATGTGTATACAGATGGCATTGTAGATATTTCCATGTTTATACAGATGACTGTATAGGTATTTCCATGTTTTTACAGGTGGCAGTGCAGATATTTCCATGTTTATAGAGATAGCGGTGTAGATATTTCCATGTTTCTACAGATGGCGGTGTTGATATTTCCATCTATACACAGATGGCCGTGTAGATATTTCCATGTTTATACAGATGGCCGCGTAGATATTTCCATGGACATGCAGATGGCGGTGTAGATATTTCCATGTTTAAACAGATAGCGGTGTAGATATTTCCATGTTTACACAGATAGTGGTGTAGATATTTCCGTGTTTATACACATGGCAGAGTAGATACTTCCATCTTTATGGAGATGGCAGTGTAGATATTTTCATGTTTATAGAGATGGCGGTGTAGATATTTCCATATTTATAGAGATAGCGGTGTAGATATTTCCATCTTTCTACAGATGGCAGTGTAGATATTTCCATGTTTATACAGATGGCGGTGTAGATATTTCCATATTTATACAGATGTCTGTGTAGATATTTCCATCTGTATACAGATGGTATTGTAGGTATTTCCATGTTTATACAGATGGTGGTGAAGATATTTCCATGTTTATTCAGATGACTGTGTAGATATTTCCATGTTTTTACAGATGGCAGTGTGGATATTTCAATGTTTATAGAGATGGCGCTGTAGATATTTCCAAGTTTACACAGATAACGGTGGAGATATTTCCATGTTTATACAGGGAGGAGTCGAGATATTTCCATGTTTATACACATAGCGGTGTACATATTTCCATGATTATAGAGACAGCGGTGTAGGTATTTCCATGTTTATGCAGATAGCAGTGCAGATATTTCCATGTTTACACAGATGCCTATGCAGATATTTCCATATTTACACAGAGGGCTGTGTAGATATTTCTATGTTTATACAGAAGACAGTGTAGATATTTAAATGTTCCTACACATGACTGTGTAGGTATTTCCATGTTTATACAGATGTCTTTGTAGATATTTCCATGTTAATAGAGATAGCGGTGTAGACATTTCCATGTTTATACAGATAGCGGTGTAGATATTTCCATGTTTATACAGATAGTGGTGTAGATATTTCCATGCTTATACAGACCGCGGTGTAGATATTTCCATGTTTATACAAATAGCGGTGCAGATATTTCCATGTTTGTACAGATGGCGGTGTTGATATTTCCATTTATACACAGATGACCGTGTAGATATTTCCATGTTTATACAGATGGCGGCGCAGATATTTCCATGTATATGTAGATGGCGGTGTAGATATTTCCATGTTTATACAGATTGCGGTGTAGTTATTTCCACGTTTATATAGATAGCGGTGTAGTTATTTCCATGTATATACACATGGCTGTGTAGATATTTCCATGTTTATACAGATGGCGGTGTAGATATTTCCATGTTGTTACAGATAACTTTGTGTTTCCATGTTTATACAGATGGCGGTGTAGATATTTCCATGTCTATAGAGATAGCAGTGGAGATAATTCCATGTTTATACAGATAGCGGTGTAGATATTTCCATGTTTATTCTGATCGTGGTGTAGATATTTCCATGTTTATAGAGATGGCGGTGTAGATATTTACATGTTCATAGAGATAGCGGTGTTGATTTTTCCATGTTTATAGAGACAGCGGTGTGGATATTTCCTTGCTTATACAGACAGGGGTGTAGATATTTCCATGTTTATAGAGATAGCGGTGAAGATATTTCCATGTTTATACAGATCACGGTGTAGATATTTCCTTGCTTGTACTAATAGCGGTGTAGTTATTTCCATGTTTATACAGATAGCGGTGTAGATATTTCCATGTATATACAGATGGCTGTGTAGATATTTCCATGTTTATACAGATGGCTGTGTAGATATTTCCATGTTTATACAGATGACTTTGTAGGTATTTGCATGTTTATACAGATGGCGGTGTAGGTTTTCCATGTTTATAGTGATAGCTGTGTAGATATTTCCATGTTTATACAGATAGCGGTGTTGATATTTCCATGTTTATAAAGATCGCGGTGTAGATATTTCCATGTTTATACAGATCGCGGTGCAGATATTTATATCTTTATACAGATGGCATTGTAGATATTTCCTTATTCACACAGATGGCGGTGTAGATGTTTCCATGTTTATACAGATGGCAGAGTAGTTAGTTCCATGTTTATGGTGATGGCAGTGTAGATACTTTCATGTTTACAGAGATGGCGGTGTAGATATTTCCATGTTTATAGAGATAGCAGTGTAGATATTTACATGTTTATACAGATGTCTGTGTAGATATTTCCATGTGTATACAGATGGCATTGTAGATATTTCCATGTTTATACAGATGACTGTATAGGTATTTCCATGTTTTTACAGGTGGCAGTGCAGATATTTCCATGTTTATAGAGATAGCGGTGTAGATATTTCCATGTTTCTACAGATGGCGGTGTTGATATTTCCATCTATACACAGATGGCCGTGTAGATATTTCCATGTTTATACAGATGGCGGCGTAGATATTTCCATGGACATGCAGATGGCGGTGTAGATATTTCCATGTTTAAACAGATAGCGGTGTAGATATTTCCATGTTTACACAGATAGTGGTGTAGATATTTCCGTGTTTATACACATGGCAGAGTAGATACTTCCATCTTTATGGAGATGGCAGTGTAGATATTTTCATGTTTATAGAGATGGCGGTGTAGATATTTCCATATTTATAGAGATAGCGGTGTAGATATTTCCATCTTTCTACAGATGGCAGTGTAGATATTTCCATGTTTATACAGATGGCGGTGTAGATATTTCCATATTTATACAGATGTCTGTGTAGATATTTCCATCTGTATACAGATGGTATTGTAGGTATTTCCATGTTTATACAGATGGTGGTGAAGATATTTCCATGTTTATTCAGATGACTGTGTAGATATTTCCATGTTTTTACAGATGGCAGTGTGGATATTTCAATGTTTATAGAGATGGCGCTGTAGATATTTCCAAGTTTGCACAGATAACGGTGGAGATATTTCCATGTTTATACAGAGAGGAGTCGAGATATTTCCATGTTTATACACATAGCGGTGTACATATTTCCATGATTATAGAGACAGCGGTGTAGGTATTTCCATGTTTATGCAGATAGCGGTGCAGATATTTCCATGTTTACACAGATGCCTATGCAGATATTTCCATATTTACACAGAGGGCTGTGTAGATATTTCTATGTTTATACAGAAGACAGTGTAGATATTTAAATGTTCCTACACATGACTGTGTAGGTATTTCCATGTTTATACAGATGTCTTTGTAGATATTTCCATGTTAATAGAGATAGCGGTGTAGACATTTCCATGTTTATACAGATAGCGGTGTAGATATTTCCATGTTTATACAGATAGTGGTGTAGATATTTCCATGTTTATACAGACCGCGGTGTAGATATTTCCATGTTTATACAAATAGCGGTGCAGATATTTCCATGTTTGTACAGATGGCGGTGTTGATATTTCCATTTATACACAGATGACCGTGTAGATATTTCCATGTTTATACAGATGGCGGCGCAGATATTTCCATGGATATGTAGATGGCGGTGTAGATATTTCCATGTTTATACAGATTGCGGTGTAGTTATTTCCATGTTTATATAGATAGCGGTGTAGTTATTTCCATGTATATACACATGGCTGTGTAGATATTTCCATGTTTATACAGATGGCGGTGTAGATATTTCCATGTTGTTACAGATAACTTTGTATTTCCATGTTTATACAGATGGCGGTGTAGATATTTCCATGTCTATAGAGATAGCAGTGGAGATAATTCCATGTTTATACAGATAGCGGTGTAGATATTTCCATGTTTGTACAGATGGCGGTGTTGATATTTCCATTTATACACAGATGACCGTGTAGATATTTCCATGTTTATACAGATGGCGGCGCAGATATTTCCATGGATATGTAGATGGCGGTGTAGATATTTCCATGTTTATACAGATTGCGGTGTAGTTATTTCCATGTTTATATAGATAGCGGTGTAGTTATTTCCATGTATATACACATGGCTGTGTAGATATTTCCATGTTTATACAGATGGCGGTGTAGATATTTCCATGTTGTTACAGATAACTTTGTATTTCCATGTTTATACAGATGGCGGTGTAGATATTTCCATGTCTATAGAGATAGCAGTGGAGATAATTCCATGTTTATACAGATAGCGGTGTAGATATTTCCATGTTTGTACAGATGGCGGTGTTGATATTTCCATTTATACACAGATGACCGTATAGATATTTCCATGTTTATACAGATGGCGGCGCAGATATTTCCATGGATATGTAGATGGCGGTGTAGATATTTCCATGTTTATACAGATTGCGGTGTAGTTATTTCCATGTTTATATAGATAGCGGTGTAGTTATTTCCATGTATATACACATGGCTGTGTAGATATTTCCATGTTTATACAGATGGCGGTGTAGATATTTCCATGTTGTTACAGATAACTTTGTATTTCCATGTTTATACAGATGGCGGTGTAGATATTTCCATGTCTATAGAGATAGCAGTGGAGATAATTCCATGTTTATACAGATAGCGGTGTAGATATTTCCATGTTTATTCTGATCGTGGTGTAGATATTTCCATGTTTATAGAGATGGCGGTGTAGATATTTACATGTTCATAGAGATAGCGGTGTTGATTTTTCCATGTTTATAGAGACAGCGGTGTGGATATTTCCTTGCTTATACAGACAGGGGTGTAGATATTTCCATGTTTATAGAGATAGCGGTGAAGATATTTCCATGTTTATACAGATCACGGTGTAGATATTTCCTTGCTTGTACTAATAGCGGTGTAGTTATTTCCATGTTTATACAGATAGCGGTGTAGATATTTCCATGTATATACAGATGGCTGTGTAGATATTTCCATGTTTATACAGATGGCTGTGTAGATATTTCCATGTTTATACAGATGACTTTGTAGGTATTTGCATGTTTATACAGATGGCGGTGTAGGTTTTCCATGTTTATAGTGATAGCTGTGTTGATATTTCCATGTTTATACATATAGCGGTGTTGATATTTCCATGTTTATAAAGATCGCAGTGTAGATATTTCCATGTTTATACAGATCGCGGTGCAGATATTTATATCTTTATACAGATGGCATTGTAGATATTTCCTTATTCACACAGATGGCGGTGTAGATGTTTACATGTTTATACAGATGGCAGAGTAGTTAGTTCCATGTTTATGGAGATGGCAGTGTAGATACTTTCATGTTTACAGAGATGGCGGTGTAGATATTTCCATGTTTATACAGATGGCGGTGTAGATATTTCCATGTTTATACAGATAACTTTGTATTTCCATGTTTATACAGATGGCGGTGTAGATATTTCCATGTTTATAGAGATAGCAGTGGAGATAATTCCATGTTTATACAGATAGCGGTGTAGATATTTCCATGTTTATTCTGATCGTGGTGTAGATATTTCCATGTTTATAGAGATGGCGGTGTAGATATTTGCATGTTCATAGAGATAGCGGTGTTGATTTTTCCATGTTTATAGAGACAGCGGTGTGGATATTTCCTTGCTTATACAGATAGGGTTGTAGATATTTCCATGTTTATAGAGATAGCGGTGAAGATATTTCCATGTTTATACAGATGACTTTGTAGGTATTTGCATGTTTATACAGATGGCGGTGTATGTTTTCCATGTTTATAGTGATAGCTGTGTAGATATTTCCATGTTTATACAGATAGCGGTGTTGGTATTTCCATGTTTATAAAGATCGCGGTGTAGATATTTCCATGTTTATACAGATCGCGGTGCAGATATTTATATCTTTATACAGATGGCATTGTAGATATTTCCTTATTCACACAGATGGCGGTGTAGATGTTTCCATGTTTATACAGATGGCAGAGTAGTTAGTTCCATGTTTATGGAGATGGCAGTGTAGATACTTTCATGTTTACAGAGATGGCGGTGTAGATATTTCCATGTTTATAGAGATAGCAGTGTAGATATTTACATGTTTATACAGATGTCTGTGTAGATATTTCCATGTGTATACAGATGGCATTGTAGATATTTCCATGTTTATACAGATGACTGTATAGGTATTTCCATGTTTTTACAGGTGGCAGTGCAGATATTTCCATGTTTATAGAGATAGCGGTGTAGATATTTCCATGTTTCTACAGATGGCGGTGTTGATATTTCCATCTATACACAGATGGCCGTGTAGATATTTCCATGTTTATACAGATGGCGGCGTAGATATTTCCATGGACATGCAGATGGCGGTGTAGATATTTCCATGTTTAAACAGATAGCGGTGTAGATATTTCCATGTTTACACAGATAGTGGTGTAGATATTTCCGTGTTTATACACATGGCAGAGTAGATACTTCCATCTTTATGGAGATGGCAGTGTAGATATTTTCATGTTTATAGAGATGGCGGTGTAGATATTTCCATATTTATAGAGATAGCGGTATAGATATTTCCATCTTTCTACAGATGGCAGTGTAGTTATTTCCATGTTTATACAGATGGCGGTGTAGATATTTCCATATTTATACAGATGTCTGTGTAGATATTTCCATCTGTATACAGATGGTATTGTAGGTATTTCCATGTTTATACAGATGGTGGTGAAGATATTTCCATGTTTATTCAGATGACTGTGTAGATATTTCCATGTTTTTACAGATGGCAGTGTGGATATTTCAATGTTTATAGAGATGGCGCTGTAGATATTTCCAAGTTTATACAGATAACGGTGGAGATATTTCCATGTTTATACAGAGAGGAGTCGAGATATTTCCATGTTTATACACATAGCGGTGTACATATTTCCATGATTATAGAGACAGCAGTGTAGGTATTTCCATGTTTATGCAGATAGCGGTGCAGATATTTCCATGTTTACACAGATGCCTATGCAGATATTTCCATATTTACACAGAGGGCTGTGTAGATATTTCTATGTTAATACAGAAGACAGTGTAGATATTTAAATGTTCCTACACATGACTGTGTAGGTATTTCCATGTTTATACAGATGTCTTTGTAGATATTTCCATGTTAATAGAGATAGCGGTGTAGACATTTCCATGTTTATACAGATAGCGGTGTAGATATTTCCATGTTTATACAGATAGTGGTGTAGATATTTCCATGCTTATACAGACCGCGGTGTAGATATTTCCATGTTTATACAAATAGCGGTGCAGATATTTCCATGTTTGTACAGATGGCGGTGTTGATATTTCCATTTATACACAGATGACCGTGTAGATATTTCCATGTTTATACAGATGGCGGCGCAGATATTTCCATGGATATGTAGATGGCGGTGTAGATATTTCCATGTTTATACAGATTGAGGTGTAGTTATTTCCACGTTTATATAGATAGCGGTGTAGTTATTTCCATGTATATAAACATGGCTGTGTAGATATTTCCATGTTTATACAGATGGCGGTGTAGATATTTCCATGTTGTTACAGATAACTTTGTATTTCCATGTTTATACAGATGGCGGTGTAGATATTTCCATGTCTATAGAGATAGCAGTGGAGATAATTCCATGTTTATACAGATAGCGGTGTAGATATTTCCATGTTTATTCTGATCGTGGTGTAGATATTTCCATGTTTATAGAGATGGCGGTGTAGATATTTACATGTTCATAGAGATAGCGGTGTTGATTTTTCCATGTTTATAGAGACAGCGGTGTGGATATTTCCTTGCTTATACAGATAGGGTTGTAGATATTTCCATGTTTATAGAGATAGCGGTGAAGATATTTCCATGTTTATACAGATCACGGTGTAGATATTTCCTTGCTTGTACTAATAGCGGTGTAGTTATTTCCATGTTTATACAGATAGCGGTGTAGATATTTCCATGTATATACAGATGGCTGTGTAGATATTTCCATGTTTATACAGATGGCTGTGTAGATATTTCCATGTTTATACAGATGACTTTGTAGGTATTTGCATGTTTATACAGATGGCGGTGTAGGTTTTCCATGTTTATAGTGATAGCAGTGTAGATATTTCCATGTTTATACAGATAGCGGTGTTGATATTTCCATGTTTATAAAGATCGCGGTGTAGATATTTCCATGTTTATACAGATCGCGGTGCAGATATTTATATCTTTATACAGATGGCATTGTAGATATTTCCTTATTCACACAGATGGCGGTGTAGATGTTTCCATGTTTATACAGATGGCAGAGTAGTTAGTTCCATGTTTATGGAGATGGCAGTGTAGATACTTTCATGTTTACAGAGATGGCGGTGTAGATATTTCCATGTTTATAGAGATAGCAGTGTAGATATTTACATGTTTATACAGATGTCTGTGTAGATATTTCCATGTGTATACAGATGGCATTGTAGATATTTCCATGTTTATACAGATGACTGTATAGGTATTTCCATGTTTTTACAGGTGGCAGTGCAGATATTTCCATGTTTATAGAGATAGCGGTGTAGATATTTCCATGTTTCTACAGATGGCGGTGTTGATATTTCCATCTATACACAGATGGCCGTGTAGATATTTCCATGTTTATACAGATGGCCGCGTAGATATTTCCATGGACATGCAGATGGCGGTGTAGATATTTCCATGTTTAAACAGATAGCGGTGTAGATATTTCCATGTTTACACAGATAGTGGTGTAGATATTTCCGTGTTTATACACATGGCAGAGTAGATACTTCCATCTTTATGGAGATGGCAGTGTAGATATTTTCATGTTTATAGAGATGGCGGTGTAGATATTTCCATATTTATAGAGATAGCGGTGTAGATATTTCCATCTTTCTACAGATGGCAGTGTAGATATTTCCATGTTTATACAGATGGCGGTGTAGATATTTCCATATTTATACAGATGTCTGTGTAGATATTTCCATCTGTATACAGATGGTATTGTAGGTATTTCCATGTTTATACAGATGGTGGTGAAGATATTTCCATGTTTATTCAGATGACTGTGTAGATATTTCCATGTTTTTACAGATGGCAGTGTGGATATTTCAATGTTTATAGAGATGGCGCTGTAGATATTTCCAAGTTTACACAGATAACGGTGGAGATATTTCCATGTTTATACAGGGAGGAGTCGAGATATTTCCATGTTTATACACATAGCGGTGTACATATTTCCATGATTATAGAGACAGCGGTGTAGGTATTTCCATGTTTATGCAGATAGCAGTGCAGATATTTCCATGTTTACACAGATGCCTATGCAGATATTTCCATATTTACACAGAGGGCTGTGTAGATATTTCTATGTTTATACAGAAGACAGTGTAGATATTTAAATGTTCCTACACATGACTGTGTAGGTATTTCCATGTTTATACAGATGTCTTTGTAGATATTTCCATGTTAATAGAGATAGCGGTGTAGACATTTCCATGTTTATACAGATAGCGGTGTAGATATTTCCATGTTTATACAGATAGTGGTGTAGATATTTCCATGCTTATACAGACCGCGGTGTAGATATTTCCATGTTTATACAAATAGCGGTGCAGATATTTCCATGTTTGTACAGATGGCGGTGTTGATATTTCCATTTATACACAGATGACCGTGTAGATATTTCCATGTTTATACAGATGGCGGTGCAGATATTTCCATGGATATGTAGATGGCGGTGTAGATATTTCCATGTTTATACAGATTGCGGTGTAGTTATTTCCACGTTTATATAGATAGCGGTGTAGTTATTTCCATGTATATACACATGGCTGTGTAGATATTTCCATGTTTATACAGATGGCGGTGTAGATATTTCCATGTTGTTACAGATAACTTTGTATTTCCATGTTTATACAGATGGCGGTGTAGATATTTCCATGTCTATAGAGATAGCAGTGGAGATAATTCCATGTTTATACAGATAGCGGTGTAGATATTTCCATGTTTATTCTGATCGTGGTGTAGATATTTCCATGTTTATAGAGATGGCGGTGTAGATATTTACATGTTCATAGAGATAGCGGTGTTGATTTTTCCATGTTTATAGAGACAGCGGTGTGGATATTTCCTTGCTTATACAGACAGGGGTGTAGATATTTCCATGTTTATAGAGATAGCGGTGAAGATATTTCCATGTTTATACAGATCACGGTGTAGATATTTCCTTGCTTGTACTAATAGCGGTGTAGTTATTTCCATGTTTATACAGATAGCGGTGTAGATATTTCCATGTATATACAGATGGCTGTGTAGATATTTCCATGTTTATACAGATGGCTGTGTAGATATTTCCATGTTTATACAGATGACTTTGTAGGTATTTGCATGTTTATACAGATGGCGGTGTAGGTTTTCCATGTTTATAGTGATAGCTGTGTAGATATTTCCATGTTTATACAGATAGCGGTGTTGATATTTCCATGTTTATAAAGATCGCGGTGTAGATATTTCCATGTTTATACAGATCGCGGTGCAGATATTTATATCTTTATACAGATGGCATTGTAGATATTTCCTTATTCACACAGATGGCGGTGTACATGTTTCCATGTTTATACAGATGGCAGAGTAGTTAGTTCCATGTTTATGGTGATGGCAGTGTAGATACTTTCATGTTTACAGAGATGGCGGTGTAGATATTTCCATGTTTATAGAGATAGCAGTGTAGATATTTACATGTTTATACAGATGTCTGTGTAGATATTTCCATGTGTATACAGATGGCATTGTAGATATTTCCATGTTTATACAGATGACTGTATAGGTATTTCCATGTTTTTACAGGTGGCAGTGCAGATATTTCCATGTTTATAGAGATAGCGGTGTAGATATTTCCATGTTTCTACAGATGGCGGTGTTGATATTTCCATCTATACACAGATGGCCGTGTAGATATTTCCATGTTTATACAGATGGCGGCGTAGATATTTCCATGGACATGCAGATGGCGGTGTAGATATTTCCATGTTTAAACAGATAGCGGTGTAGATATTTCCATGTTTACACAGATAGTGGTGTAGATATTTCCGTGTTTATACACATGGCAGAGTAGATACTTCCATCTTTATGGAGATGGCAGTGTAGATATTTTCATGTTTATAGAGATGGCGGTGTAGATATTTCCATATTTATAGAGATAGCGGTGTAGATATTTCCATCTTTCTACAGATGGCAGTGTAGATATTTCCATGTTTATACAGATGGCGGTGTAGATATTTCCATATTTATACAGATGTCTGTGTAGATATTTCCATCTGTATACAGATGGTATTGTAGGTATTTCCATGTTTATACAGATGGTGGTGAAGATATTTCCATGTTTATTCAGATGACTGTGTAGATATTTCCATGTTTTTACAGATGGCAGTGTGGATATTTCAATGTTTATAGAGATGGCGCTGTAGATATTTCCAAGTTTGCACAGATAACGGTGGAGATATTTCCATGTTTATACAGAGAGGAGTCGAGATATTTCCATGTTTATACACATAGCGGTGTACATATTTCCATGATTATAGAGACAGCGGTGTAGGTATTTCCATGTTTATGCAGATAGCGGTGCAGATATTTCCATGTTTACACAGATGCCTATGCAGATATTTCCATATTTACACAGAGGGCTGTGTAGATATTTCTATGTTTATACAGAAGACAGTGTAGATATTTAAATGTTCCTACACATGACTGTGTAGGTATTTCCATGTTTATACAGATGTCTTTGTAGATATTTCCATGTTAATAGAGATAGCGGTGTAGACATTTCCATGTTTATACAGATAGCGGTGTAGATATTTCCATGTTTATACAGATAGTGGTGTAGATATTTCCATGTTTATACAGACCGCGGTGTAGATATTTCCATGTTTATACAAATAGCGGTGCAGATATTTCCATGTTTGTACAGATGGCGGTGTTGATATTTCCATTTATACACAGATGACCGTGTAGATATTTCCATGTTTATACAGATGGCGGCGCAGATATTTCCATGGATATGTAGATGGCGGTGTAGATATTTCCATGTTTATACAGATTGCGGTGTAGTTATTTCCATGTTTATATAGATAGCGGTGTAGTTATTTCCATGTATATACACATGGCTGTGTAGATATTTCCATGTTTATACAGATGGCGGTGTAGATATTTCCATGTTGTTACAGATAACTTTGTATTTCCATGTTTATACAGATGGCGGTGTAGATATTTCCATGTCTATAGAGATAGCAGTGGAGATAATTCCATGTTTATACAGATAGCGGTGTAGATATTTCCATGTTTATTCTGATCGTGGTGTAGATATTTCCATGTTTATAGAGATGGCGGTGTAGATATTTACATGTTCATAGAGATAGCGGTGTTGATTTTTCCATGTTTATAGAGACAGCGGTGTGGATATTTCCTTGCTTATACAGACAGGGGTGTAGATATTTCCATGTTTATAGAGACAGCGGTGAAGATATTTCCATGTTTATACAGATCACGGTGTAGATATTTCCTTGCTTGTACTAATAGCGGTGTAGTTATTTCCATGTTTATACAGATAGCGGTGTAGATATTTCCATGTATATACAGATGGCTGTGTAGATATTTCCATGTTTATACAGATGGCTGTGTAGATATTTCCATGTTTATACAGATGACTTTGTAGGTATTTGCATGTTTCTACAGATGGCGGTGGAGGTTTTCCATGTTTATAGTGATAGCTGTGTAGATATTTCCATGTTTATACAGATAGCGGTGTTGATATTTCCATGTTTATAAAGATCGCGGTGTAGATATTTCCATGTTTATACAGATCGCGGTGCAGATATTTATATCTTTATACAGATGGCATTGTAGATATTTCCTTATTCACACAGATGGCGGTGTAGATGTTTCCATGTTTATACAGATGGCAGAGTAGTTAGTTCCATGTTTATGGTGATGGCAGTGTAGATACTTTCATGTTTACAGAGATGGCGGTGTAGATATTTCCATGTTTATAGAGATAGCAGTGTAGATATTTACATGTTTATACAGATGTCTGTGTAGATATTTCCATGTGTATACAGATGGCATTGTAGATATTTCCATGTTTATACAGATGACTGTATAGGTATTTCCATGTTTTTTCAGGTGGCAGTGCAGATATTTCCATGTTTATAGAGATAGCGGTGTAGATATTTCCATGTTTCTACAGATGGCGGTGTTGATATTTCCATCTATACACAGATGGCCGTGTAGATATTTCCATGTTTATACAGATGGCGGCGTAGATATTTCCATGGACATGCAGATGGCGGTGTAGATATTTCCATGTTTAAACAGATAGCGGTGTAGATATTTCCATGTTTACACAGATAGTGGTGTAGATATTTCCGTGTTTATACACATGGCAGAGTAGATACTTCCATCTTTATGGAGATGGCAGTGTAGATATTTTCATGTTTATAGAGATGGCGGTGTAGATATTTCCATATTTATAGAGATAGCGGTGTAGATATTTCCATCTTTCTACAGATGGCAGTGTAGATATTTCCATGTTTATACAGATGGCGGTGTAGATATTTCCATATTTATACAGATGTCTGTGTAGATATTTCCATCTGTATACAGATGGTATTGTAGGTATTTCCATGTTTATACAGATGGTGGTGAAGATATTTCCATGTTTATTCAGATGACTGTGTAGATATTTCCATGTTTTTACAGATGGCAGTGTGGATATTTCAATGTTTATAGAGATGGCGCTGTAGATATTTCCAAGTTTACACAGATAACGGTGGAGATATTTCCATGTTTATACAGAGAGGAGTCGAGATATTTCCATGTTTATACACATAGCGGTGTACATATTTCCATGATTATAGAGACAGCGGTGTAGGTATTTCCATGTTTATGCAGATAGCGGTGCAGATATTTCCATGTTTACACAGATGCCTATGCAGATATTTCCATATTTACACAGAGGGCTGTGTAGATATTTCTATGTTTATACAGAAGACAGTGTAGATATTTAAATGTTCCTACACATGACTGTGTAGGTATTTCCATGTTTATACAGATGTCTTTGTAGATATTTCCATGTTAATAGAGATAGCGGTGTAGACATTTCCATGTTTATACAGATAGCGGTGTAGATATTTCCATGTTTATACAGATAGTGGTGTAGATATTTCCATGCTTATACAGACCGCGGTGTAGATATTTCCATGTTTATACAAATAGCGGTGCAGATATTTCCATGTTTGTACAGATGGCGGTGTTGATATTTCCATTTATACACAGATGACCGTGTAGATATTTCCATGTTTATACAGATGGCGGCGCAGATATTTCCATGGATATGTAGATGGCGGTGTAGATATTTCCATGTTTATACAGATTGCGGTGTAGTTATTTCCATGTTTATATAGATAGCGGTGTAGTTATTTCCATGTATATACACATGGCTGTGTAGATATTTCCATGTTTATACAGATGGCGGTGTAGATATTTCCATGTTGTTACAGATAACTTTGTATTTCCATGTTTATACAGATGGCGGTGTAGATATTTCCATGTCTATAGAGATAGCAGTGGAGATAATTCCATGTTTATACAGATAGCGGTGTAGATATTTCCATGTTTATTCTGATCGTGGTGTAGATATTTCCATGTTTATAGAGATGGCGGTGTAGATATTTACATGTTCATAGAGATAGCGGTGTTGATTTTTCCATGTTTATAGAGACAGCGGTGTGGATATTTCCTTGGTTATACAGGCAGGGGTGTAGATATTTCCATGTTTATAGAGATAGCGGTGAAGATATTTCCATGTTTATACAGATCACGGTGTAGATATTTCCTTGCTTGTACTAATAGCGGTGTAGTTATTTCCATGTTTATACAGATAGCGGTGTAGATATTTCCATGTATATACAGATGGCTGTGTAGATATTTCCATGTTTATACAGATGGCTGTGTAGATATCTCCATGTTTATACAGATGACTTTGTAGGTATTTGCATGTTTATACAGATGGCGGTGTAGGTTTTCCATGTTTATAGTGATAGCTGTGTAGATATTTCCATGTTTATACAGATAGCGGTGTTGATATTTCCATGTTTATAAAGATCGCGGTGTAGATATTTCCATGTTTATACAGATCGCGGTGCAGGTATTTATATCTTTATACAGATGGCATTGTAGATATTTCCTTATTCACACAGATGGCGGTGTAGATGTTTCCATGTTTATACAGATGGCAGAGTAGTTAGTTCCATGTTTATGGTGATGGCAGTGTAGATACTTTCATGTTTACAGAGATGGCGGTGTAGATATTTCCATGTTTATAGAGATAGCAGTGTAGATATTTCCATGTTTATACAGATGACTGTATAGGTATTTCCATGTTTTTACAGGTGGCAGTGAAGATATTTCCATGTTTATAGAGATAGCGGTGTAGATATTTCCATGTTTCTACAGATGGCGGTGTTGATATTTCCATCTATACACAGATGGCCGTGTAGATATTTCCATGTTTATACAGATGGCGGCGTAGATATTTCCATGGACATGCAGATGGCGGTGTAGATATTTCCATGTTTAAACAGATAGCGGTGTAGATATTTCCATGTTTACACAGATAGTGGTGTAGATATTTCCGTGTTTATACACATGGCAGTGTAGATACTTCCATCTTTATGGAGATGGCAGTGTAGATATTTTCATGTTTATAGAGATGGCGGTGTAGATATTTCCATATTTATAGAGATAGCGGTGTAGATATTTCCATCTTTCTACAGATGGCAGTGTAGATATTTCCATGTTTATACAGATGGCGGTGTAGATATTTCCATATTTATACAGATGTCTGTGTAGATATTTCCATCTGTATACAGATGGTATTGTAGGTATTTCCATGTTTATACAGATGGTGGTGAAGATATTTCCATGTTTATTCAGATGACTGTGTAGATATTTCCATGTTTTTACAGATGGCAGTGTGGATATTTCAATGTTTATAGAGATGGCGCTGTAGATATTTCCAAGTTTACACAGATAACGGTGGAGATATTTCCATGTTTATACAGAGAGGAGTCGAGATATTTCCATGTTTATACACATAGCGGTGTACATATTTCCATGATTATAGAGACAGCGGTGTAGGTATTTCCATGTTTATGCAGATAGCGGTGCAGATATTTCCATGTTTACACAGATGCCTATGCAGATATTTCCATATTTACACAGAGGGCTGTGTAGATATTTCTATGTTTATACAGAAGACAGTGTAGATATTTAAATGTTCCTACACATGACTCTGTAGGTATTTCCATGTTTATACAGATGTCTTTGTAGATATTTCCATGTTAATAGAGATAGCGGTGTAGACATTTCCATGTTTATACAGATAGCGGTGTAGATATTTCCATGTTTATACAGATAGTGGTGTAGATATTTCCATGCTTATACAGACCGCGGTGTAGATATTTCCATGTTTATACAAATAGCGGTGCAGATATTTCCATGTTTGTACAGATGGCGGTGTTGATATTTCCATTTATACACAGATGACCGTGTAGATATTTCCATGTTTATACAGATGGCGGCGCAGATATTTCCATGGATATGTAGATGGCGGTGTAGATATTTCCATGTTTATACAGATTGCGGTGTAGTTATTTCCACGTTTATATAGATAGCGGTGTAGTTATTTCCATGTATATACACATGGCTGTGTAGATATTTCCATGTTTATACAGATGGCGGTGTAGATATTTCCATGTTGTTACAGATAACTTTGTATTTCCATGTTTATACAGATGGCGGTGTAGATATTTCCATGTCTATAGAGATAGCAGTGGAGATAATTCCATGTTTATACAGATAGCGGTGTAGATATTTCCATGTTTATTCTGATCGTGGTGTAGATATTTCCATGTTTATAGAGATGCCGGTGTAGATATTTACATGTTCATAGAGATAGCGGTGTTGATTTTTCCATGTTTATAGAGACAGCGGTGTGGATATTTCCTTGCTTATACAGACAGGGGTGTAGATATTTCCATGTTTATAGAGATAGCGGTGAAGATATTTCCATGTTTATACAGATCACAGTGTAGATATTTCCTTGCTTGTACTAATAGCGGTGTAGTTATTTCCATGTTTATACAGATAGCGGTGTAGATATTTCCATGTATATACAGATGGCTGTGTAGATATTTCCATGTTTATACAGATGGCTGTGTAGATATTTCCATGTTTATACAGATGACTTTGTAGGTATTTGCATGTTTATACAGATGGCGGTGTAGGTTTTCCATGTTTATAGTGATAGCTGTGTAGATATTTCCATGTTTATACAGATAGCGGTGTTGATATTTCCATGTTTATACAGATCGCGGTGCAGATATTTATATCTTTATACAGATGGCATTGTAGATATTTCCTTATTCACACAGATGGCGGTGTAGATGTTTCCATGTTTATACAGATGGCAGAGTAGTTAGTTCCATGTTTATGGAGATGGCAGTGTAGATACTTTCATGTTTACAGAGATGGCGGTGTAGATATTTCCATGTTTATAGAGATAGCAGTGTAGATATTTACATGTTTATACAGATGTCTGTGTAGATATTTCCATGTGTATACAGATGGCATTGTAGATATTTCCATGTTTATACAGATGACTGTATAGGTATTTCCATGTTTTTACAGGTGGCAGTGCAGATATTTCCATGTTTATAGAGATAGCGGTGTAGATATTTCCATGTTTCTACAGATGGCGGTGTTGATCTTTCCATCTATACACAGACGGCCGTGTAGATATTTCCATGTTTATACAGATGGCGGCGTAGATATTTCCATGGACATGCAGATGGCGGTGTAGATATTTCCATGTTTAAACAGATAGCGGTGTAGATATTTCCATGTTTACACAGATAGTGGTGTAGATATTTCCGTGTTTATACACATGGCAGAGTAGATACTTCCATCTTTATGGAGATGGCAGTGTAGATATTTTCATGTTTATAGAGATGGCGGTGTAGATATTTCCATATTTATAGAGATAGCGGTGTAGATATTTCCATCTTTCTACAGATGGCAGTGTAGATATTTCCATGTTTATACAGATGGCGGTGTAGATATTTCCATATTTATACAGATGTCTGTGTAGATATTTCCATCTGTATATAGATGGTATTGTAGGTATTTCCATGTTTATACAGATGGTGGTGAAGATATTTCCATGTTTATTCAGATGACTGTGTAGATATTTCCATGTTTTTACAGATGGCAGTGTGGATATTTCAATGTTTATAGAGATGGCGCTGTAGATATTTCCAAGTTTACACAGATAACGGTGGAGATATTTCCATGTTTATACAGAGAGGAGTCGAGATATTTCCATGTTTATACACATAGCGGTGTACATATTTCCATGATTATAGAGACAGCGGTGTAGGTATTTCCATGTTTATGCAGATAGCGGTGCAGATATTTCCATGTTTACACAGATGCCTATGCAGATATTTCCATATTTACACAGAGGGCTGTGTAGATATTTCTATGTTTATACAGAAGACAGTGTAGATATTTAAATGTTCCTACACATGACTGTGTAGGTATTTCCATGTTTATACAGATGTCTTTGTAGATATTTCCATGTTAATAGAGATAGCGGTGTAGACATTTCCATGTTTATACAGATAGCGGTGTAGATATTTCCATGTTTATACAGATAGTGGTGTAGATATTTCCATGTTTATACAGACCGCGGTGTAGATATTTCCATGTTTATACAAATAGCGGTGCAGATATTTCCATGTTTGTACAGATGGCGGTGTTGATATTTCCATTTATACACAGATGACCGTGTAGATATTTCCATGTTTATACAGATGGCGGCGCAGATATTTCCATGGATATGTAGATGGCGGTGTAGATATTTCCATGTTTATACAGATTGCGGTGTAGTTATTTCCATGTTTATATAGATAGCGGTGTAGTTATTTCCATGTATATACACATGGCTGTGTAGATATTTCCATGTTTATACAGATGGCGGTGTAGATATTTCCATGTTGTTACATATAACTTTGTATTTCCATGTTTATACAGATGGCGGTGTAGATATTTCCATGTCTATAGAGATAGCAGTGGAGATAATTCCATGTTTATACAGATAGCGGTGTAGATATTTCCATGTTTATTCTGATCGTGGTGTAGATATTTCCATGTTTATAGAGATGGCGGTGTAGATATTTACATGTTCATAGAGATAGCGGTGTTGATTTTTCCATGTTTATAGAGACAGCGGTGTGGATATTTCCTTGCTTATACAGACAGGGGTGTAGATATTTCCATGTTTATAGAGACAGCGGTGAAGATATTTCCATGTTTATACAGATCACGGTGTAGATATTTCCTTGCTTGTACTAATAGCGGTGTAGTTATTTCCATGTTTATACAGATAGCGGTGTAGATATTTCCATGTATATACAGATGGCTGTGTAGATATTTCCATGTTTATACAGATGGCTGTGTAGATATTTCCATGTTTATACAGATGACTTTGTAGGTATTTGCATGTTTATACAGATGGCGGTGTAGGTTTTCCATGTTTATAGTGATAGCTGTGTAGATATTTCCATGTTTATACAGATAGCGGTGTTGATATTTCCATGTTTATAAAGATCGCGGTGTAGATATTTCCATGTTTATACAGATCGCGGTGCAGATATTTATATCTTTATACAGATGGCATTGTAGATATTTCCTTATTCACACAGATGGCGGTGTAGATGTTTCCATGTTTATACAGATGGCAGAGTAGTTAGTTCCATGTTTATGGTGATGGCAGTGTAGATACTTTCATGTTTACAGAGATGGCGGTGTAGATATTTCCATGTTTATAGAGATAGCAGTGTAGATATTTACATGTTTATACAGATGTCTGTGTAGATATTTCCATGTGTATACAGATGGCATTGTAGATATTTCCATGTTTATACAGATGACTGTATAGGTATTTCCATGTTTTTTCAGGTGGCAGTGCAGATATTTCCATGTTTATAGAGATAGCGGTGTAGATATTTCCATGTTTCTACAGATGGCGGTGTTGATATTTCCATCTATACACAGATGGCCGTGTAGATATTTCCATGTTTATACAGATGGCGGCGTAGATATTTCCATGGACATGCAGATGGCGGTGTAGATATTTCCATGTTTAAACAGATAGCGGTGTAGATATTTCCATGTTTACACAGATAGTGGTGTAGATATTTCCGTGTTTATACACATGGCAGAGTAGATACTTCCATCTTTATGGAGATGGCAGTGTAGATATTTTCATGTTTATAGAGATGGCGGTGTAGATATTTCCATATTTATAGAGATAGCGGTGTAGATATTTCCATCTTTCTACAGATGGCAGTGTAGATATTTCCATGTTTATACAGATGGCGGTGTAGATATTTCCATATTTATACAGATGTCTGTGTAGATATTTCCATCTGTATACAGATGGTATTGTAGGTATTTCCATGTTTATACAGATGGTGGTGAAGATATTTCCATGTTTATTCAGATGACTGTGTAGATATTTCCATGTTTTTACAGATGGCAGTGTGGATATTTCAATGTTTACAGAGATGGCGCTGTAGATATTTCCAAGTTTACACAGATAACGGTGGAGATATTTCCATGTTTATACAGAGAGGAGTCGAGATATTTCCATGTTTATACACATAGCGGTGTACACATTTCCATGATTATAGAGACAGCGGTGTAGGTATTTCCATGTTTATGCAGATAGCGGTGCAGATATTTCCATGTTTACACAGATGCCTATGCAGATATTTCCATATTTACACAGAGGGCTGTGTAGATATTTCTATGTTTATACAGAAGACAGTGTAGATATTTAAATGTTCCTACACATGACTGTGTAGGTATTTCCATGTTTATACAGATGTCTTTGTAGATATTTCCATGTTAATAGAGATAGCGGTGTAGACATTTCCATGTTTATACAGATAGCGGTGTAGATATTTCCATGTTTATACAGATAGTGGTGTAGATATTTCCATGCTTATACAGACCGCGGTGTAGATATTTCCATGTTTATACAAATAGCGGTGCAGATATTTCCATGTTTGTACAGATGGCGGTGTTGATATTTCCATTTATACACAGATGACCGTGTAGATATTTCCATGTTTATACAGATGGCGGCACAGATATTTCCATGGATGTGTAGATGGCGGTGTAGATATTTCCATGTTTATACAGATTGCGGTGTAGTTATTTCCATGTTTATATAGATAGCGGTGTAGTTATTTCCATGTATATACACATGGCTGTGTAGATATTTCCATGTTTATACAGATGGCGGTGTAGATATTTCCATGTTGTTACAGATAACTTTGTATTTCCATGTTTATACAGATGGCGGTGTAGATATTTCCATGTCTATAGAGATAGCAGTGGAGATATTTCCATGTTTATACAGATGACTGTATAGGTTTTTCAGTGTTTTTACAGATGGCAGTGCAGATATTTAAATGTTTATAGAGATAGCGGTGTAGATACTTCCATGTTTGTACAGATGGCGGTGTTGATATTTCCATCTATACACAGATGGCCGTGTAGATATTTCCATGTTTATACAGATGGCGGCGTAGATATTTCCACGGACATGCAGCTGGCAGTGTAGATATTTAAATGTTTATACAGATGGCTGTGTAGATATTTCCATGTGTATACAGATGGCATTGTAGATATCTCCATGTTTATACAGAAGACTGTATAGTTATTTCCATGTTTTACAGATGGCAGTGCAGATATTTCCATATTTATACAGATAGCGGTGCAGATATTTCCATGTTTATACAGAAGCCTATGCAGATATCTCCATATTTATACAGTGTGCTCTGTAGATATTTCTATGTTTATACAGATGGCAGTGTAGATATTTCCATGTTCCTACATATGACTGTGTAGGTATTTCCATGTTTATACAGATGGCTTTGTAGATATTTCCATGTCTATAGAGATAGCGGTGGAGCTATTTCCATCTTTATACAGAGAGCGGTGTATATATTTCCATGTTTATACAGATCGTGGTGTAGATATTTCCATGTTTATACAGATACCGTTGTAGACATTTCCATGTTTATACAGACCACAGTGTAGATATTTCCATGTTTATAGAGATAGCAGTGTAGGTATTTCCATGTTTATAGAGATAGCAGTGTAGATGTTTCCAAGTTTGTACAGATGGCGGTGTTGATGTTTCCATCTATACACAGATTTCCGTGTAGGTATTTCCATGTGTATACAGATAGCATTGTAGATATTTCCATGTTTATACAGATGGTGGTGAAGATATTTCCATGTTTACACAGATGACTGTATAGGTATTTCCATGTTTATACAGATGGCGGTGTAGATATTTCCAGGTTTATAGAGATAGCGGTGTATATATTTCCATATTTATACAGATAACGGAGTAGAAATTTCCATGTTTATACAGATAGCGGTGCAGATATTTCCATGTTTATACAGATGCCTATGTAGATATCTCCATATTTATACAGTGGGCTGTGTAGATATTTCTATGTTTGTACAGATGGCAGTGTAGATATTTCCATGTTCCTACACATGACTGTGTAGGTATTTCCATGTTTATACAGATAGCTTTGTAGATATTTCCATGTCTATAGAGATAGCGGTGCAGGTATTTCCATGTTTATACAAATGGCGGTGTAGATATTTCCATGTTTATAGAGATAGCTGTGTAGATATTTCCATGTTTATACAGATAGAGGTGTAGATATTTCCATGTTTATACAGATCGCGGTGTAGATATTTCCATGTTTATACAGATCGCGGTGTAGATATTTCCATGTTTATACAGATCGCGGTGTAGATATTTCCATGTTTTTACAGATATCGGTGTAGATATTTCCATGTATACACAGATTGCGGTGTAGATATTTCCATCTTTCTACAGATGGCATTGTAGATATTTCCATGTTTGTACAGATTGCGGTGTAGATATTTCCATGTTTATACAGATGGTGGTGTAGATATTAGCATGTTTATACTGATAGCGGTGTAGATATTTCCATGTGTATACAGATCGTGGTGAAGATATTTCCATGTTTATACAGATCGCGGTGTAGATATTTCCAGGTTTATACAGATCGCGGTGTAGATATTTCCATGTTTATACAGATCGCGGTGTAGATATTTCCATGTTTATACAGATAGCGGTGTAGATATTTCCATGTTTTTAGAGATAGCGGTGTAGGTGTTTCCATGTTTATAGACATAGTGGTGTAGATATTTACATGTTTATATAGATGGCGTTGTAGATATTTCCATGTTTATACCGATAGCGGTGTTGGTATTTCCACGTTTATACAGATAGCGATGTAGATATTTCCATGTTTATACAGCTCACGGTGCAGATATTTATATCTTTATACAGATGGCATAGTAGATATTTCCTTATTCACACAGATGGCGGTGTAGATGTTTCCATGTTTATACTGATGGCGGAGTAGTTAGTTCCATGTTTATGGAGATGGCAGTGTAGATATTTTCATGTTTATAGAGATGGCGGTGTAGATATTTCCATGTTTATAGAGATAGCAGTGTAGATATTTACTTGTTTATACAGATGGCTGTGAAGATATTTCCATGTGTATACAGATGGCATTGTAGATATTTCCATGTTTATACAGATGACTGTATAGGTTTTTCCGTGTTTTTACAGATGGCAGTGCAGATATTTAAATGTTAATAGAGAGAGCGGTGTAGATATTTCCATGTTTGTACAGATGGCGGTGTTGATATTTCCATCTATACACAGATGGCCGTGTAGATATTTCCATGTTTATACAGATGGCGGCGTAGATATTTCCATGGACATGCAGATGGCAGTGTAGATATTTAAATGTTTATACAGATGGCTTTGTAGATATTTCCATGTGTATACAGATGGCATTGTAGATATTTCCATGTTTATACAGATGACTGTATAGTTATTTCCATGTTTTAAAGATGGCAGTGCAGATATTTCCATGTTTATACAGATAGCGGTGCAGATATTTCCATGTTTATACAGATGCCTATGCAGATATCTCCATATTTATACAGTGGGCTGTGTAGATATTTCCATGTTTGTACAGATGGCAGTGTAGATATTTCCATGTTCCTACACATGACTGTGTAGGTATTTCCATGTTTATACAGATGGCTTTGTAGATATTTCCATGTCTATAGAGATAGCGGTGCAGGTATTTCCATGTTTATACAGAGAGCGGTGTATATATTTCCATGTTTATACATATCGTGGTGTAAATATTTCCATGTTTATACAGATCGCGGTGTAGATATTTCCATGTTTATACAGATCGCGGTGTAGATATTTCCATGTTTATACAGATCGTGGTGTAGATATTTCCATGTTTATATAGATCGCGGTGTTGATATTTCCATGTTTATACAGATCGCGGTGTAGATATTTCCATGTTTATACAGATAGCGGTTTAGATATTTCCATGTTTTTACAGATATCGGTGTAGATATTTCCATGTATACACAGATAGCGGTGTAGATATTTCCATCTTTCTACAGATGTCATTGTAGATATTTCCATGTTTGTACAGATGGCGGTGTAGATATTTCCATGTTTATTCAGATGGTGGTGTAGATATTACCATGTTTATACAGATAGCGGTGTAGATATTTCCATGTTTATACAGATCGTGGTGAAGATATTTCCATGTTTATACAGATCGCGGTGTAGATATTTCCAGGTTTATACAGATCGCGGTGTAGATATTTCCATGTTTATACAGATACCGTTGTTGATATTTCCATGTTTATACAGATAGCGGTGTAGATATTTCCATGTTTTTAGAGATAGCTGTGTAGGTATTTCCATGTTAATAGACATAGTGGTGTAGATATTTACATGTTTATATAGATGGCGTAGATATTTCCATGTTTATACTGATAGCGGTGTTGGTATTTCCACGTTTATACAGATAGCGATGTAGATATTTCCATGTTTATACAGCTCACGGTGCAGATATTTATATCTTTATACAGATGGCATTGTAGATATTTCCTTATTCACACAGATGGCGGTGTAGATGTTTCCATGTTTATACAGATGGCGGAGTAGTTAGTTCCATGTTTATGGAGATGGCATTGTAGATATTTTCATGTTTATAGAGATGGCGGTGTAGATATTTCCATGTTTATAGAGATAGCAGTGTAGATATTTACTTGTTTATACAGATGGCTGTGTAGATATTTCCATGTGTATACAGATGGCATTGTAGATATTTCCATGTTTATACAGATGACTGTATAGGTTTTTCCGTGTTTTTACAGATGGCAGTGCAGATATTTAAATGTTTATAGAGATAGCGGTGTAGATATTTCCATGTTTGTACAGATGGCGGTGTTGATATTTCCATCTATACACAGATGGCCGTGTAGATATTTCCATGTTTATACAGATGGCGGCGTAGATATTTCCATGGACATGCAGATGGCAGTGTAGATATTTAAATGTGTATACAGATGGCGTTGTAGATATTTCCATGTTTATACAGATGACTGTATAGTTATTTCCATGTTTTAAAGATGGCAGTGCAGATATTTCCATGTTTATACAGATAGCGGTGCAGATATTTCCAAGTTTATACAGATGCCTATGCAGATATCTCCATATTTATACAGTGGGCTGTGTAGATATTTCTATGTTTGTAGAGATGGCAGTGTAGATATTTCCATGTTCCTACACATGACTGTGTAGGTATTTCCATGTTTATACAGATGGCTTTGTAGATATTTCCATGTCTATAGAGATAGCGGTGCAGGTATTTCCATGTTTATACAGAGAGCGGTGTATGTATTTCCATGTTTATACAGATCGTGGTGAAGATATTTCCATGTTTATACAGATCGCGGTGTAGATATTTCCATGTTTATACAGATAGCGGTGTAGATATTTCCATGTTTATACAGATCGTGGTGAAGATATTTCCATGTTTATACAGATCGCGGTGTAGATATTTCCAGGTTTATACAGATCGCGGTGTAGATATTTCCATGTTTATACAGATAGCGGTGTAGATATTTCCATGTTTATACAGATAGCGCTGTAGATATTTCCATGTTTTTAGAGATAGCGGTGTAGGTATTTCCATGTTTATAGACATAGTGGTGTAGATATTTACATGTTTATATAGAGGGCGTTGTAGATATTTCCATGTTTATACCGATAGCGGTGTTGGTATTTCCACGTTTATATAGATAGCGATGTAGATATTTCCATGTTTATACAGCTCACGGTGCAGATATTTATATCTTTATACAGATGGCATTGTAGATATTTCCTTATTCACACAGATGGCGGTGTCGATGTTTCCATGTTTATACAGATAGCGGAGTAGTTAGCTCCATGTTTATGGAGATGGCAGTGTAGGTATTTTCATGTTTATAGAGATGGCGGTGTAGGTATTTCCATGTTTATAGAGATAGCTGTGTAGATATTAACATGTTTATACAGATGGCTGTGTAGATATTTCCATGTGTATACAGATGGCATTGTAGATATTTCCATGTTTATACAGATGACTGTATAGTTTTTCCGTGTTTTTACAGATGGCCGTGCAGATATTTCCATGTTTATAGAGATAGCGGTGTAGATATTTCCATGTTTGTACAGATGGCGGTGTTGATATTTCCATTTATACACAGATGGCCGTGTAGATATTTCCATGTTTATACAGATGGCGGCGTAGATATTTCCATGGACATGCAGATGGCAGTGTAGATATTTAAATGTTTATACAGATGGCTGTGTAGATATTTCCATGTGTATACAGATGGCATTGTAGATATTTCCATGTTTATACAGATGACTGTATAGTTATTTCCATGTTTTTACAGATGGCAGTGCAGATATTTCCATGTTTATACAGATAGCGGTGCAGATATTTCCATGTTTATACAGATGCCTATGCAGATATCTCCATTTTTATACAGTGGGCTGTGTAGATATTTCTATGTTTATACAGATGGCAGTGTAGATATTTCCATGTTCCTACACATGACTGTGTAGGTATTTCCATGTTTATACAGATGGCTTTGTAGATATTTCCATGTCTATAGAGATAGCGATGCAGATATTTCCATGTTTGTACAGATCGTGGTGTAGATATTTCCATGTTTATACAGATACCGGTGTAGATATTTCCATGTTTATACAGACCACAGTGTAGATATTTCCATGTTTATAGAGACAGCAGTGTAGATATTTCCATGTTTGTACAGATTGCGGTGTAGATATTTCCATGTTTATACAGATGGTGGTGTAGATATTACCATGTTTATACTGATAGCGGTGTAGATATTTCCATGTGTATACAGATCGTGGTGAAGATATTTCCATGTTTATACAGATCGCGGTGTAGATATTTCCAGGTTTATACAGATCGCGGTGTAGATATTTCCATGTTTATACAGATCGCGGTGTAGATATTTCCATGTTTATACAGATATCGGTGTAGATATTTCCATGTTTTTAGAGATAGCGGTGTAGGTGTTTCCATGTTTATAGACATAGTGGTGTAGATATTTACATGTTTATATAGATGGCGTTGTAGATATTTCCATGTTTATACCGATAGCGGTGTTGGTATTTCCACGTTTATACAGATAGCGATGTAGATATTTCCATGTTTATACAGCTCACGGTGCAGATATTTATATCTTTATACAGATGGCATAGTAGATATTTCCTTATTCACACAGATGGCGGTGTAGATGTTTCCATGTTTATACTGATGGCGGAGTAGTTAGTTCCATGTTTATGGAGATGGCAGTGTAGATATTTTCATGTTTATAGAGATGGCGGTGTAGATATTTCCATGTTTATAGAGATAGCAGTGTAGATATTTACTTGTTTATACAGATGGCTGTGAAGATATTTCCATGTGTATACAGATGGCATTGTAGATATTTCCATGTTTATACAGATGACTGTATAGGTTTTTCCGTGTTTTTACAGATGGCAGTGCAGATATTTAAATGTTAATAGAGAGAGCGGTGTAGATATTTCCATGTTTGTACAGATGGCGGTGTTGATATTTCCATCTATACACAGATGGCCGTGTAGATATTTCCATGTTTATACAGATGGCGGCGTAGATATTTCCATGGACATGCAGATGGCATTGTAGATATTTAAATGTGTATACAGATGGCGTTGTAGATATTTCCATGTTTATACAGATGACTGTATAGTTATTTCCATGTTTTAAAGATGGCAGTGCAGATATTTCCATGTTTATACAGATAGCGGTGCAGATATTTCCAAGTTTATACAGATGCCTATGCAGATATCTCCATATTTATACAGTGGGCTGTGTAGATATTTCTATGTTTGTAGAGATGGCAGTGTAGATATTTCCATGTTCCTACACATGACTGTGTAGGTATTTCCATGTTTATACAGATGGCTTTGTAGATATTTCCATGTCTATAGAGATAGCGGTGCAGGTATTTCCATGTTTATACAGAGAGCGGTGTATGTATTTCCATGTTTATACAGATCGTGGTGAAGATATTTCCATGTTTATACAGATCGCGGTGTAGATATTTCCATGTTTATACAGATAGCGGTGTAGATATTTCCATGTTTATACAGATCGTGGTGAAGATATTTCCATGTTTATACAGATCGCGGTGTAGATATTTCCAGGTTTATACAGATCGCGGTGTAGATATTTCCATGTTTATACAGATAGCGGTGTAGATATTTCCATGTTTATACAGATAGCGCTGTAGATATTTCCATGTTTTTAGAGATAGCGGTGTAGGTATTTCCATGTTTATAGACATAGTGGTGTAGATATTTACATGTTTATATAGAGGGCGTTGTAGATATTTACATGTTTATACCGATAGCGGTGTTGGTATTTCCACGTTTATATAGATAGCGATGTAGATATTTCCATGTTTATACAGCTCATGGTGCAGATATTTATATCTTTATACAGATGGCATTGTAGATATTTCCTTATTCACACAGATGGCGGTGTCGATGTTTCCATGTTTATACAGATAGCGGAGTAGTTAGCTCCATGTTTATGGAGATGGCAGTGTAGGTATTTTAATGTTTATAGAGATGGCGGTGTAGATATTTCCATGTTTATAGAGATAGCTGTGTAGATATTAACATGTTTATACAGATGGCTGTGTAGATATTTCCATGTGTATACAGATGGCATTGTAGATATTTCCATGTTTATACAGATGACTGTATAGTTTTTCCGTGTTTTTACAGATGGCCGTGCAGATATTTCCATGTTTATAGAGATAGCGGTGTAGATATTTCCATGTTTGTACAGATGGCGGTGTTGATATTTCCATTTATACACAGATGGCCGTGTAGATATTTCCATGTTTATACAGATGGCGGCGTAGATATTTCCATGGACATGCAGATGGCAGTGTAGATATTTAAATGTTTATACAGATGGCTGTGTAGATATTTCCATGTGTATACAGATGGCTGTGTAGATATTTCCATGTGTATACAGATGGCATTGTAGATATTTCCATGTTTATACAGATGACTGTATAGTTATTTCCATGTTTTTACAGATGGCAGTGCAGATATTTCCATGTTTATACAGATAGCGGTGCAGATATTTCCATGTTTATACAGATGCCTATGCAGATATCTCCATTTTTATACAGTGGGCTGTGTAGATATTTCTATGTTTATACAGATGGCAGTGTAGATATTTCCATGTTCCTACACATGACTGTGTAGGTATTTCCATGTTTATACAGATGGCTTTGTAGATATTTCCATGTCTATAGAGATAGCGATGCAGATATTTCCATGTTTGTACAGATCGTGGTGTAGATATTTCCATGTTTATACAGATACCGGTGTAGATATTTCCATGTTTATACAGACCACAGTGTAGATATTTCCATGTTTATAGAGACAGCAGTGTAGATATTTCCAAGTTTGTACAGATCGCGGTGTTGATGTTTCCATGTTTATACAGATTTCCGTGTAGGTATTTCCATGTGTATACAGATGGCATTGTAGATATTTCCATGTTTATACAGATGGTGGTGTAGATATTTCCATGTTTACACAGATGACTGTATAGGTATTTCCATGTTTATACAGATGGCGGTGTAGATATTTCCAGGTATATAGAGATAGCGGTGTAGAAATTTCCATATTTATACAGATAACGGTGTAAATATTTCCATGTTTATACAGATCACGGTGTAGATATTTCCTTGTTTATACAAATAGCGGTGTAGTTATTTCCATGTTTATACAGATAGCGGTGCAGATATTTCCATGTATATACAGATGGCTGTGTAGATATTTCCATGTTTATACAGATGGCTTTGTAGATATTTCCATGTTTATACAGATGACTTTGTAGGTATTTCCATGTTTATACAGATGGCGGTGTAAATATTTCCATGTTTATACAGATAGCTGTGTAGATATTTCCATGTTTATACAGATAGCGGTGTAGATATTTCCATGTTTATACAGATCGCGGTGTAGGTATTTCCATGTTTATACACATCGTGGTGTAGATATTTCCATGTTTATACAGATAGCGGTGTAGATATTTCCATGTTTTTACAGATATCGGTGTAGATATTTCCATGTATACACAGATTGCGGTGTAGATATTTCCATCTTTCTACAGATGGCATTGTAGATATTTCCATGTTTATACAGATGGCGGTGTAGATATTTCCATGTTTATACAGATGGTGGTGTAGATATTACCATGTTTATACAGATAGCGGTGTAGATATTTCCATGTTTATACAGATCGTGGTGAAGATATTTCCATGTTTATACAGATCGCGGTGTAGATATTTCCAGGTTTATACAGATCGCGGTGTAGATATTTCCATGTTTATACAGATAGCGGTGCAGAGAATTCCATGTTTATACAGATAGCGGTGTAGATATTTCCATGTTTTTAGAGATAGCGGTGTAGGTATTTCCATGTTTATAGACATAGTGGTGTAGATATTTACATGTTTATATAGATGGCGTTGTAGATATTTCCATGTTTATACCGATAGTGGTGTTGGTATTTCCACATTTATACAGATAGCGATGTAGATATTTCCATGTTTATACAGCTCACGGTGCAGATATTTATATCTTTATACAGATGGCATTGTAGATACTTCCTTATTCACACAGATGGCGGTGTAGATGTTTCCATGTTTATACAGATGGCGGAGTAGTTAGTTCCATGTTTATGGAGATGGCAGTGTAGATATTTTCATGTTTATAGAGATGGCGGTGTAGATATTTCCATGTTTATAGAGATAGCAATGTAGATATTTTCATGTTTATACAGATGGCTGTGTAGATATTTCCATGTGTATACAGATGGCATTGTAGATAATTCCAGGTTTATACAGATGACTGTATAGGTTTTTCCGTGTTTTTACAGATGGCAGTGCAGATATTTCCATGTTTATAGAGATAGCGGTATAGATATTTCCATGTTTGTACAGATGGCGGTGTTGATATTTCCATCTATACACAGATGGCCGTGTAGATATTTCCATGTTTATACAGATGGCGGCATAGATATTTCCATGGACATGCAGATGGCAGTGTAGATATTTAAATGTGTATACAGATGGCATTGTAGATATTTCCATTTTTATACAGATGACTGTATAGTTATTTCCATGTTTTTACAGATGGCAGTGCAGATATTTCCATGTTTATACAGATGCCTATGCAGATATCTCCATTTTTATACAGTGGGCTGTGTAGATATTTCTATGTTTATACGGATGGCAGTGTAGATATTTCCATGTTCCTACACATGACTGTGTAGTTATTTCCATGTTTATACAGATGGCTTTGTAGATATTTCCATGTCTATATAGATAGCGGTGCAGATATTTCCATGTTTATACAGATAGCGGTGTATATATTTCCACATTTATACAGATTGTGGTGTAGATATTTCCATGTTTATACAGATACCGGTGTAGATATTTCCATGTCTATAGAGATAGCGGTGCAGATATTTCCATGTTTATACAGAGAGTGTTGTATATAATTCCATGTTTATACAGATCGTGTTGTAGATATTTCCATGTTTATACAGATCGTGGTGTAGATATTTCCATGTTTATACAGACCGCAGTGTAGAGATTTCCATGTTTATGGAGATAGCAGTGTAGATATTTCCAAGTTTGTACAGATGGCGGTGTTGATGTTTCCATCAATACACAGATTTCCGTGTAGGTATTTCCATGTGTATACAGATGGCATTGTAGATATTTCCATGTTTATACAGATGGTGGTGTAGATATTTCCATGTTTACACAGATGACTGAATAGGTATTTCCATGTTTATACAGATGGCTGTGTAGATATTTCCAGGTTTATAGAGATAGCGGTGTAGATATTTCCATATTTATACAGATAACGGTGTAGAAAATTCCATGTTCATACAGATAACGGTGTAAATATTTCCATGTTTATACAGATCACGGTGTAGATATTTCCTTGTTTATAAAAATAGCGGTGTAGTTATTTCCATGTTTATACAGATAGCAGTGCAGATATTTCCATGTATATACAGATGGCTGTGTAGATATTTCCAGGTTTATACAGATGGCTTTGTAGATATTTCCATGTTTATACAGATGACTTTGTATGTATTTCCATGTTTATACAGATGGCGGTGTAGATATTTCCATGTTTATAGAGATAGCTGTGTAGATATTTCCATGTTTATACAGATAGCGGTGTAGATATTTCCATGTTTATACAGATCACGGTGTAGATATTTCCATGTTTATACAGATCGTGGTGCAGATATTTCCATGTTTATACAGATACCTGTGTAGATATTTCCATGTTTATACAGACCGCAGTGTAGATATTTCCATGTTTATAGAGATAGCAGTGTAGATATTTCCATGTTTATACAGATGGTGGTGTAGATATTTCCATGTTTACACAGATGACTGTATAGGTATTTCCATGTTTATACAGATGGCGGTGTAGATATTTCCAGGTTTATAGAGATAGCGGTGTAGATATTTCCATATTTATACAGATAACGGTGTAGAAATTTCCATGTTTATACAGTTAACGGTGTAAATATTTCCATGTTTATACAGATCACGGTGTAGATATTTCCTTGTTTATACAAATAGCGGTGTAGTTATTTCCGTGTTTATACAGATAGCGGTGCAGGTATTTCCATGTATATACAGATGGCTGTGTAGATATTTCCAGGTTTATACAGATGGCTTTCTAGATATTTCCATGTTTATACAGATGACTTTGTAGGTATTTCCATGTTTATACAGATGGCGGTGTAGATATTTCCATGTTTATAGAGATAGCTGTGTAGATATTTCCATGTTTATACAGATAGCGGTGTAGATATTTCCATGTTTATACAGATCGCGGTGTAGATATTTCCATGTTTATACAGATCGCGGTGTAGATATTTCCATGTTTATACAGATCACGGTGTAGATATTTCCATGTTTATACAGATAGCAGTGTAGATATTCCCATGTTTTTACAGATATCGGTGTAGATATTTCCATGTATACACAGATTGCGGTGTAGATATTTCCATCTTTCTACAGATGGCATTGTAGATATTTCCATGTTTATACAGATGGCAGTGTAGATATTTCCATGTTTATATAGATGGTGGTGTAGATATTACCATGTTTATACAGATAGCGGTGTAGATATTTCCATGTTTATACAGATCGTGGTGAAGATATTTCCATGTTTATACAGATAGCGGTGTAGATATTTCCCGGTTTATAAAGATCGCGGTGTAGATATTTCCATGTTTATACAGATAGCGGTGTAGATATTTCCATGTTTATACAGATAGCTGTGTAGATATTTCCATGTTTTTAGAGATAGCGGTGTAGGTATTTCCATGTTTGTAGACATAGTGGTGTAGATATTTCCATGTTTATATAGATGGCGTTGTAGATATTTCCATGTTTATACCGATAGCGGTGTTGGTATTTCCACGTTTATACAGATAGCGATGTAGATATTTCCATGTTCATACAGCTCACGGTGCAGATATTTACTCTTTATACAGATGGCATTGTAGATATTTCCTTATTCACACAGATGGCTGTGTAGATGTTTCCATGTTTATACAGATGGCGGAGTAGTTAGTTCCATGTTTATGGAGATGGCAGTGTAGATATTTTCATGTTTATAGAGATGGCGGTGTAGATATTTCCATGTTTATAGAGATAGCAGTGTAGATATTTACATGTTTATACAGATGGCTGTGTAGATATTTCCATGTGTATATAGATGGCATTGTAGATATTTCCATGTTTATACAGATGACTGTATAGGTATTTCCGTGTTTTTACAGATGGCAGTGCAGATATTTAAATGTTTATAGAGATAGCGGTGTAGATATTTCCATGTTTCTACAGATGGCGGTGTTGATATTTCCATCTATACACAGATGGCCGTGTAGATATTTCCATGTTTATACAGATGGCGGCGTAGATATTTCCATGGACATGCAGATGGCAGTGTAGATATTTAAATGTTTATACAGATGGCTGTGTAGATATTTCCATGTGTATACAGATGGCATTGTAGATATTTCCATGTTTATACAGATGACTGTATAGTTATTTCCATGTTTTTACAGATGGCAGTGCAGATGTTTCCATGTTTATACAGATAGCGGTGCAGACATTTCCATATTTATACATATGCCAATGCAGATATCTCCATATTTATACAGTGGGCTGTGTAGATATTTCTATGTTTATACAGATGGCAGTGTAGATATTTTCATGTTCCTACACATGACTGTGTAGGTATTTCCATGTTTATACAGATGTCTTTGTAGATATTTCCGTGTCTATAGATATAGCGGTGCAGATATTTCCATGTTTATACAGAGAGCGGTGTATATATTTCCATGATTATACAGATCGTGGTGTAGATATTTCCATGTTTATACAGATACCGGTGTAGATATTTCCATGTTTATACAGACCGCAGTGTAGTTATTTCCATGTTTATAGAGATAGCAGTGTAGATATTTCCAAGTTTGTACAGATGGCGGTGTTGATGTTTATATCTATACACAGATTTCCATGTAGGTATTTCCATGTGTATACAGATGGCATTGTAGATATTTCCATGATTATACAGATGGTGGTGTAGATATTTCCATGTTTACACAGATGACTGTATAGGTATTTCCATGTTTATACAGATGGCGGTGTAGACATTTCCAGGTATATAGAGATAGCGGTGTAGATATTTCCATATTTATACAGATAACGGTGTAGAAATTTCCATGTTTATACAGATAACGGTGTAAATATTTCCATGTTTATACAGATCACGGTGTAGATATTTCCTTGTTTATACAAATAGCGGTGTAGTTATTTCCATGTTTATACAGATAGCGGTGCAGATATTTCCATGTATATACAGATTGCTGTGTAGATATTTCCATGTTTATACAGATGGCTTTGTAGATATTTCCATGTTTATACAGATGAATTTGTAGTTATTTCCATGTTTATACAGATGGCAGTGTAGACATTTCCATGTTCATGGAGATAGCTGTGTAGATATTTCCATGTTTATACAGATAGCGGTGTAGATATTTCCATGTTTATACAGATCGCGGTGTAGATATTTCTATGTTTATACAGATCGTCGTGCAGATATTTCCATGTTTATACAGATACTGGTGTAGATATTTCCATGTTTATACAGACCGCAGTGTAGATATTTCCATGTTTATAGAGATAGCAGTGTAGATATTTCCAAGTTTGTACAGATGGCGGTGTTGTTGTTTCCATCTATACACAGATTTCCGTGTAGGTATTTCCATGTGTATACAGATGGCATTGTAGATATTTCCATGTTTATACAGATGGTGGTGTAGATATTTCCATGTTTACACAGATGACTGTATAGGTATTTCCATGTTTATACAGATGGCGGTGTAGATATTTCCAGGTTTATAGAGATAGCGGTGTAGATGTTTCCATATTTATACAGATAACGGTGTAGAAATTTCCATGTTTATACAGTTAACGGTGTAAATATTTCCATGTTTATACAGATCACGGTGTAGATATTTCCTTGTTTATACAAATAGCGGTGTAGTTATTTCCGTGTTTATACAGATAGCGGTGCAGGTATTTCCATATATATACAGATGGCTGTGTAGATATTTCCAGGTTTATACAGATGGCTTTCTAGATATTTCCATGTTTATACAGATGACTTTGTAGGTATTTCCATGTTTATACAGATGGCGGTGTAGATATTTCCATGTTTATAGAGATAGCTGTGTAGATATTTCCATGTTTATACAGATAGCGGTGTAGATATTTCCATGTTTATACAGATCGCGGTGTAGATATTTCCATGTTTATACAGATCGCGGTGTAGATATTTCCATGTTTATACAGATCACGATGTAGATATTTCCATGTTTATACAGATAGCGGTGTAGATATTCCCATGTTTTTACAGATATCGGTGTAGATATTTCCATGTATACACAGATTGCGGTGTAGATATTTCCATCTTTCTACAGATGGCATTGTAGATATTTCCATGTTTATACAGATGGCGGTGTAGATATTTCCATGTTTATATAGATGGTGGTGTAGATATTACCATGTTTATACAGATAGCGGTGTAGATATTTCCATGTTTATACGGATCGTGGTGAAGGTATTTCCATGTTTATACAGATAGCGGTGTAGATATTTCCCCGTTTATAAAGATCGCGGTGTAGATATTTCCATGTTTATACAGATAGCGGTGTAGATATTTCCATGTTTATACAGATAGCTGTGTAGATATTTCCATGTTTTTAGAGATAGCGGTGTAGGTATTTCCATGTTTGTAGACATAGTGGTGTAGATATTTCCATGTTTATATAGATGGCGTTGTAGATATTTCCATGTTTATACCGATAGCGGTGTTGGTATTTCCACGTTTATACAGATAGCGATGTAGATATTTCCATGTTCATACAGCTCACGGTGCAGATATTTACTCTTTATACAGATGGCATTGTAGATATTTCCTTATTCACACAGATGGCTGTGTAGATGTTTCCATGTTTATACAGATGGCGGAGTAGTTAGTTCCATGTTTATGGAGATGGCAGTGTAGATATTTTCATGTTTATAGAGATGGCGGTGTAGATATTTCCATGTTTATAGAGATAGCAGTGTAGATATTTACATGTTTATACAGATGGCTGTGTAGATATTTCCATGTGTATATAGATGACATTGTAGATATTTCCATGTTTATACAGATGACTGTATAGGTATTTCCGTGTTTTTACAGATGGCAGTGCAGATATTTAAATGTTTATAGAGATAGCGGTGTAGATATTTCCATGTTTATACAGATCGCGGTGTAGATATTTCCATGTTTATACAGATAGCGGTGTAGATATTTCCATGGTTTTACAGATATCGGTGTAGATATTTCCATGTATACACAGATTGCGGTGTAGATATTTCCATCTTTCTACAGATGGCATTGTAGATATTTCCATTTTTATACAGATGGCGGTGTAGATATTTCCATGTTTATATAGATGGTGGTGTAGATATTACCATGTTTATACAGATAGCGGTGTAGATATTTCCATGTTTATACAGATGGCAGTGTAGATATTTCCATCTTTATGGAGATAGCTTTGTAGATATTTCCATGTTTATACAGATAGCGGTGTTGATATTTCCATGTTTATACAGATCGCGGTGTAGATATTTCCAGGTTTATACAGATCGCGGTGTAGATATTTCCATGTTTATACAGATAGCGGTGTAGATATTTCCATGTTTATACAGATAGCGGTGTAGATATTTCCATGTTTTTAGAGATAGCGGTGTAGGTATTTCCATGTTTATAGACATAGTGGTGTCGATATTTCCATGTTTGTGCAGATGGCGGTGTTGATATTTCCATCTATACACAGAAGCCGTGTAGATATTTCCATGTTTATACAGATGGCGGCGTAGATATTTCCCGGTTTATGTAGATCGCGGTGTAGATATTTCCATGTTTATACAGAGAGCGGTGTGGATATTTCCATGTTTATAGAGATAGCGGTGTAGATATTTCCATGTTTGTACAGATGGCGGTGTTGATATTTCCATCTATACACAGATGGCCGTGTAGATATTTCCATGTTTATACAGATGGCGGCGTAGATATTTCCATGGACATGCAGATGGCAGTGTAGATATTTAAATGTTTATACAGATGGCTGTGTAGATATTTCCATGTGTATACAGATGGCATTGTAGATATTTCCATGTTTATACAGATGACTGTATAGTTATTTCCATGTTTTTACAGATGGCAGTGCAGATCTTTCCATGTTTATACAGATAGCGGTGCAGATATTTCCATGTTTATACAGATGCCTATGCAGATATCTCCATATTTTTACAGTGGGATGTGTAGATATTTCTATGTTTATACAGATGGCAGTGTAAATATTTCCATGTTCCTACACATTACTCTGTAGGTATTTCCATGTTTATCCAGATGGCTTTGTAGATATTTCCATGTCTATAGAAATAGCGGTGCAGATATTTCCATGTTTTTACAGAGAGCGGTGTATATATTTCCATGTTTATACAGATCGTGGTGTAGATATTTCCATGTTTATACAGATGGCGGTGTAGATATTTCCATGTTTATACAGACCGCAGTGTAGATATTTCCATGTTTATAGAGATAGCAGTGTAGATATTTCCAAGTTTGTACAGATGGCGGTGTTGATGTTTCCATCTATACACAGATAGCCGTGTAGGTATTTCCACGTGCATACAGATGGCATGGTAGTTATTTCCATGTTTATACAGATGGTGGTGGTGTAGATATTTCCATGTTTACACAGATGACTGTATAGGTATTTCCATGTTTATACAGATGGCGGTGTAGATATTTCCATGTTTATACAGACCACAGTGTAGATATTTCCATGTTTATAGAGAAAGCAGTGTAGATATTTCCAAGTTTGTACAGATGGCGGTGTTGATGTTTCCATCTATACACAGGTTGCCGTGTAGGTATTTCCATGTGTATACAGATGGCATGGTAGATATTTCCATGTTTATACAGATGGTGGTGGTGTAGATATTTCCATGTTTATATAGATGGTGGTGTAGATATTACCATGTTTATACAGATAGCGGTGTAGATATTTCCATGTTTCTACAGATCGTGGTGAAGATATTTCCATGTTTATACAGATCGCGGTGTAGATATTTCCAGGTTTATACAGATTGCGGTGTAGATATTTCCATGTTTATACAGATAGCGGTGTAGATATTTCCATGTTTATATAGATAGCGGTGTAGATATTTCCATGTTTTTAGAGATAGCGGTGTAGGTATTTCCATGTTTATAGACATAGTTGTGTCGATATTTACATGTTTATATAGATGGCGTTGTAGATATTTCCATGTTTATACCGATAGCGGTGTTGGTATTTCCACGTTTATACAGATAGCGATGTAGATATTTCCATGTTTATACAGCTCACGGTGCAGATATTTATATCTTTATGCAGATGGCATTGTAGATATTTCCTTATTCACACAGATGGCGGTGTAGATGTTTCCATGTTTATACAGATGGTGGAGAAGTTAGTTCCATGTTTATGGAGATGGCAGTGTAGATATTTTCATGTTTATAGAGATGGCGGTGTAGATATTTCCATGTTTATAGAGATAGCAGTGTAGATATTTACATGTTTATATAGATGGCTGTGTAGATATTTCCATGTGTATACAGATGGCATTGTAGATATTTCCACGTTTATACAGATGACTGTATAGGTTTTTCCGTGTTTTTACAGATGGCAGTGCAGATATTTCCATGTTTATAGAGATAGCGGTGTAGATATTTCCATGTTTGTACAGATGGCGGTGTTGATATTTCCATCTATACACAGATGGCCGTGTAGATATTTCCATGTTTATGCAGATGGCGGCGTAGATATTTCCCGGTTTATAAAGATCGCGGTGTAGATATTTCCATGTTTATACAGAGAGCGGTGTGGATATTTCCATGTTTATACAGATAGGGGTGTAGATATTTCCATGTTTATAGAGATAGCGGTGTAGATATTTCCATGTTTGTACAGATGGCGGTTTTGATATTTCCATCTATACACAGATGGCCGTGTAGATATTTCCATGTTTATACAGATGGCGGCGTAGATATTGCCATGGACATGCAGATGGATGTGTAGATATTTAAATGTTTATACAGATGGCTGTGTAGATATTTCCATGTTTATACAGATGGCATTGTAGATATTTCCATGTTTATACAGATGACTGTATAGTTATTTCCATGTTTTTACAGATGGCAGTGCAGATATTTCCATGTTTATACAGATAGCGGTGCAGATATTTCCATGTTTATACAGATGCCTATGCAGATATCTCCATATTTATACAGTGGGCTCTGTAGATATTTCTATGTTTATACAGATGGCAGTGTAGTTATTTCCATGTTCCTACACATGACTGTGTAGGTATTTCCATGTTTATACAGATGGCTTTGTAGATATTTCAATGTCTATAGAAAGAGCGGTGCAGGTATTTCCATGTTTATACAGATAGCGGTGTATATATTTCCATGTTTATACAGATCGTGCTGTAGATATTTCCATGTTTATACAGATGGCGGTGTAGATATTTCCATGTTTATACAGACCGCAGTGTAGATATTTCCATGTTTATAGAGATAGCAGTGTAGATATTTCCAAGTTTGTACAGATGGCGGTGTTGTTTCCATCTATACACAGATTGCCGTGTAGGTGTTTCCATGTGTATACAGATGGCATGGTAGATATTTCCATGTTTATACAGATGGTGGTGGTGTAGATATTTCCATGTTTACACAGATGACTGTATAGGTATTTCCATGTTTATACAGATGGCGGTGTAGATATTTCCAGGTTTATAGAGATAGCGGTGTAGATATTTCCAAATTTATACAGATAACGGTGTAGAAATTTCCATGTTTATACAGATAACGGTGTAAATATTTCCATGTTTATACAGATCACGGTGTAGATATTTCCTAGTTTATACAAATAGCGGTGTAGTTATTTCCATGTTTATACAGATAGCGGTGCAGATATTTCCATGTATATACAGATGGCTGTGTAGATATTTCCAGGTTTATACAGATGACTCTATAGGTTTTTCCGTGTTTTTACAGATGGCAGTGCAGATATTTCCATGTTTATAGAGACAGCGGTGTGGATATTTCCTTGCTTATACAGACAGGGGTGTAGATATTTCCATGTTTATAGAGATAGCGGTGTAGGTATTTCCATGTTTATACAGATCACGGTGTAGATATTTCCTTGCCTGTACTAATAGCGGTGTAGTTATTTCCATGTTTATACAGATAGCGGTGTAGATATTTCCATGTATATACAGATGGCTGTGTAGATATTTCCATGTTTATACAGATGGCTGTGTAGATATTTCCATGTTTATACAGATGACTTTGTAGGTATTTGCATGTTTATACAGATGGCGGTGTAGGTTTTCCATGTTTATAGTGATAGCTGTGTAGATATTTCCATGTTTATACAGATAGCGGTGTTGATATTTCCATGTTTATAAAGATCGCGGTGTAGATATTTCCATGTTTATACAGATCACGGTGCAGATATTTATATCTTTATACAGATGGCATTGTAGATATTTCCTTATTCACACAGATGGCGGTGTAGATGTTTCCATGTTTATACAGATGGCAGAGTAGTTAGTTCCATGTTTATGGTGATGGCAGTGTAGATACTTTCATGTTTACAGAGATGGCGGTGTAGATATTTCCATGTTTATAGAGATAGCAGTGTAGATATTTACATGTTTATACAGATGTCTGTGTAGATATTTCCATGTGTATACAGATGGCATTGTAGATATTTCCATGTTTATACAGATGACTGTATAGGTATTTCCATGTTTTTACAGGTGGCAGTGCAGATATTTCCATGTTTATAGAGATAGCGGTGTAGATATTTCCATGTTTCTACAGATGGCGGTGTTGATATTTCCATCTATACACAGATGGCCGTGTAGATATTTCCATGTTTATACAGATGGCGGCGTAGATATTTCCATGGACATGCAGATGGCGGTGTAGATATTTCCATGTTTAAACAGATAGCGGTGTAGATATTTCCATGTTTACACAGATAGTGGTGTAGATATTTCCGTGTTTATACACAAGGCAGAGTAGATACTTCCATCTTTATGGAGATGGCAGTGTAGATATTTTCATGTTTATAGAGATGGCGGTGTAGATATTTCCATATTTATAGAGATAGCGGTGTAGATATTTCCATCTTTCTACAGATGGCAGTGTAGATATTTCCATGTTTATACAGATGGCGGTGTAGATATTTCCATATTTATACAGATGTCTGTGTAGATATTTCCATCTGTATTCAGATGGTATTGTAGGTATTTCCATGTTTATACAGATGGTGGTGAAGATATTTCCATGTTTATTCAGATGACTGTGTAGATATTTCCATGTTTTTACAGATGGCAGTGTGGATATTTCAATGTTTATAGAGATGGCGCTGTAGATATTTCCAAGTTTACACAGATAACGGTGGAGATATTTCCATGTTTATACAGAGAGGAGTCGAGATATTTCCATGTTTATGCACATAGCGGTGTACATATTTCCATGATTATAGAGACAGCGGTGTAGGTATTTCCATGTTTATGCAGATAGCGGTGCAGATATTTCCATGTTTACACAGATGCCTATGCAGATATTTCCATATTTACACAGAGGGCTGTGTAGATATTTCTATGTTTATACAGAAGACAGTGTAGATATTTAAATGTTCCTACACATGACTGTGTAGGTATTTCCATGTTTATACAGATGTCTTTGTAGATATTTCCATGTTAATAGAGATAGCGGTGTAGACATTTCCATGTTTATACAGATAGCGGTGTAGATATTTCCATGTTTATACAGATAGTGGTGTAGATATTTCCATGCTTATACAGACCGCGGTGTAGATATTTCCATGTTTATACAAATAGCGGTGCAGATATTTCCATGTTTGTACAGATGGCGGTGTTGATATTTCCATTTATACACAGATGACCGTGTAGATATTTCCATGTTTATACAGATGGCGGCGCAGATATTTCCATGGATATGTAGATGGCGGTGTAGATATTTCCATGTTTATACAGATTGCGGTGTAGTTATTTCCACGTTTATATAGATAGCGGTGTAGTTATTTCCATGTATATACACATGGCTGTGTAGATATTTCCATGTTTATACAGATGGCGGTGTAGATATTTCCATGTTGTTACAGATAACTTTGTATTTCCATGTTTATACAGATGGCGGTGTAGATATTTCCATGTCTATAGAGATAGCAGGGGAGATAATTCCATGTTTATACAGATAGCGGTGTAGATATTTCCATGTTTATTCTGATCGTGGTGTAGATATTTCCATGTTTATAGAGATGGCGGTGTAGATATTTACATGTTCATAGAGATAGCGGTGTTGATTTTTCCATGTTTATAGAGACAGCGGTGTGGATATTTCCTTGCTTATACAGACAGGGGTGTAGATATTTCCATGTTTATAGAGATAGCGGTGAAGATATTTCCATGTTTATACAGATCACGGTGTAGATATTTCCTTGCTTGTACTAATAGCGGTGTAGTTATTTCCATGTTTATACAGATAGCGGTGTAGATATTTCCATGTATATACAGATGGCTGTGTAGATATTTCCATGTTTATACAGATGGCTGTGTAGATATTTCCATGTTTATACAGATGGCGGTGTAGATATTTCCATATTTATACAGATGTCTGTGTAGATATTTCCATCTGTATACAGATGGTATTGTAGGTATTTCCATGTTTATACAGATGGTGGTGAAGATATTTCCATGTTTATTCAGATGACTGTGTAGATATTTCCATGTTTTTACAGATGGCAGTGTGGATATTTCAATGTTTATAGAGATGGCGCTGTAGATATTTCCAAGTTTATACAGATAACGGTGGAGATATTTCCATGTTTATACAGAGAGGAGTCGAGATATTTCCATGTTTATACACATAGCGGTGTACATATTTCCATGATTATAGAGACAGCGGTGTAGGTATTTCCATGTTTATGCAGATAGCGGTGCAGATATTTCCATGTTTACACAGATGCCTATGCAGATATTTCCATATTTACACAGAGGGCTGTGTAGATATTTCTATGTTTATACAGAAGACAGTGTAGATATTTAAATGTTCCTACACATGACTGTGTAGGTATTTCCATGTTTATACAGATGTCTTTGTAGATATTTCCATGTTAATAGAGATAGCGGTGTAGACATTTCCATGTTTATACAGATAGCGGTGTAGATATTTCCATGTTTATACAGATAGTGGTGTAGATATTTCCATGTTTATACAGACCGCGGTGTAGATATTTCCATGTTTATACAAATAGCGGTGCAGATATTTCCATGTTTGTACAGATGGCGGTGTTGATATTTCCATTTATACACAGATGACCGTGTAGATATTTCCATGTTTATACAGATGGCGGCGCAGATATTTCCATGGATATGTAGATGGCAGTGTAGATATTTCCATGTTTATACAGATTGCGGTGTAGTTATTTCCATGTTTATATAGATAGCGGTGTAGTTATTTCCATGTATATACACATGGCTGTGTAGATATTTCCATGTTTATACAGATGGCGGTGTAGATATTTCCATGTTGTTACAGATAACTTTGTATTTCCATGTTTATACAGATGGCGGTGTAGATATTTCCATGTCTATAGAGATAGCAGTGGAGATAATTCCATGTTTATACAGATAGCGGTGTAGATATTTCCATGTTTATTCTGATCGTGGTGTAGATATTTCCATGTCTATATAGATGGCGGTGTAGATATTTACATGTTCATAGAGATAGCGGTGTTGATTTTTCCATGTTTATAGAGACAGCGGTGTGGATATTTCCTTGCTTATACAGACAGGGTTGTAGATATTTCCATGTTTATAGAGATAGCGGTGAAGATATTTCCATGTTTATACAGATCACGGTGTAGATATTTCCTTGCTTGTACTAATAGCGGTGTAGTTATTTCCATGTTTATACAGATAGCGGTGTAGATATTTCCATGTATATACAGATGGCTGTGTAGATATTTCCATGTTTATACAGATGGCTGTGTAGATATTTCCATGTTTATACAGATGACTTTGTAGGTATTTGCATGTTTATACAGATGGCGGTGTAGGTTTTCCATGTTTATAGTGATAGCTGTGTAGATATTTCCATGTTTATACAGATAGCGGTGTTGATATTTCCATGTTTATAAAGATCGCGGTGTAGATATTTCCATGTTTATACAGATCGCGGTGCAGATATTTATATCTTTATACAGATGGCATTGTAGATATTTCCTTATTCACACAGATGGCGGTGTAGATGTTTCCATGTTTATACAGATGTCAGAGTAGTTAGTTCCATGTTTATGGTGATGGCAGTGTAGATACTTTCATGTTTACAGAGATGGCGGTGTAGATATTTCCATGTTTATAGAGATAGCAGTGTAGATATTTACATGTTTATACAGATGTCTGTGTAGATATTTCCATGTGTATACAGATGGCATTGTAGATATTTCCATGTTTATACAGATGACTGTATAGGTATTTCCATGTTTTTACAGGTGGCAGTGAAGATATTTCCATGTTTATAGAGATAGCGGTGTATATATTTCCATGTTTCTACAGATGGCGGTGTTGATATTTCCATCTATACACAGATGGCCGTGTAGATATTTCCATGTTTATACAGATGGCGGCGTAGATATTTCCATGGACATGCAGATGGCGGTGTAGATATTTCCATGTTTAAACAGATAGCGGTGTAGATATTTCCATGTTTACACAGATAGTGGTGTAGATATTTCCGTGTTTATACACAAGGCAGAGTAGATACTTCCATCTTTATGGAGATGGCAGTGTAGATATTTTCATGTTTATAGAGATGGCGGTGTAGATATTTCCATATTTATAGAGATAGCGGTGTAGATATTTCCATCTTTCTACAGATGGCAGTGTAGATATTTCCATGTTTATACAGATGGCGGTGTAGATATTTCCATATTTATACAGATGTCTGTGTAGATATTTCCATCTGTATTCAGATGGTATTGTAGGTATTTCCATGTTTATACAGATGGTGGTGAAGATATTTCCATGTTTATTCAGATGACTGTGTAGATATTTCCATGTTTTTACAGATGGCAGTGTGGATATTTCAATGTTTATAGAGATGGCGCTGTAGATATTTCCAAGTTTACACAGATAACGGTGGAGATATTTCCATGTTTATACAGAGAGGAGTCGAGATATTTCCATGTTTATGCACATAGCGGTGTACATATTTCCATGATTATAGAGACAGCGGTGTAGGTATTTCCATGTTTATGCAGATAGCGGTGCAGATATTTCCATGTTTACACAGATGCCTATGCAGATATTTCCATATTTACACAGAGGGCTGTGTAGATATTTCTATGTTTATACAGAAGACAGTGTAGATATTTAAATGTTCCTACACATGACTGTGTAGGTATTTCCATGTTTATACAGATGTCTTTGTAGATATTTCCATGTTAATAGAGATAGCGGTGTAGACATTTCCATGTTTATACAGATAGCGGTGTAGATATTTCCATGTTTATACAGATAGTGGTGTAGATATTTCCATGCTTATACAGACCGCGGTGTAGATATTTCCATGTTTATACAAATAGCGGTGCAGATATTTCCATGTTTGTACAGATGGCGGTGTTGATATTTCCATTTATACACAGATGACCGTGTAGATATTTGCATGTTTATACAGATGGCGGCGCAGATATTTCCATGGATATGTAGATGGCGGTGTAGATATTTCCATGTTTATACAGATTGCGGTGTAGTTATTTCCAGGTTTATATAGATAGCGGTGTAGTTATTTCCATGTATATACACATGGCTGTGTAGATATTTCCATGTTTATACAGATGGCGGTGTAGATATTTCCATGTTGTTACAGATAACTTTGTATTTCCATGTTTATACAGATGGCGGTGTAGATATTTCCATGTCTATAGAGATAGCAGTGGAGATAATTCCATGTTTATACAGATAGCGGTGTAGATATTTCCATGTTTATTCTGATCGTGGTGTAGATATTTCCATGTTTATAGAGATGGCGGTGTAGATATTTACATGTTCATAGAGATAGCGGTGTTGATTTTTCCATGTTTATAGAGACAGCGGTGTGGATATTTCCTTGCTTATACAGACAGGGGTGTAGATATTTCCATGTTTATAGAGATAGCGGTGAAGGTATTTCCATGTTTATACAGATCACGGTGTAGATATTTCCTTGCTTGTACTAATAGCGGTGTAGTTATTTCCATGTTTATACAGATAGCGGTGTAGATATTTCCATGTATATACAGATGGCTGTGTAGATATTTCCATGTTTATACAGATGGCTGTGTAGATATTTCCATGTTTATACAGATGTCTTTGTAGGTATTTGCATGTTTATACAGATGGCGGTGTAGGTTTTCCATGTTTATAGTGATAGCTGCGTAGATATTTCCATGTTTATACAGATAGCGGTGTTGATATTTCCATGTTTATAAAGATCGCGGTGTAGATATTTCCATGTTTATACAGATCGCGGTGCAGATATTTATATCTTTATACAGATGGCATTGTAGATATTTCCTTATTCACACAGATGGCGGTGTAGATGTTTCCATGTTTATACAGATGGCAGAGTAGTTAGTTCCATGTTTATGGTGATGGCAGTGTAGATACTTTCATGTTTACAGAGATGGCGGTGTAGATATTTCCATGTTTATAGAGATAGCAGTGTAGATATTTACATGTTTATACAGATGTCTGTGTAGATATTTCCATGTGTATACAGATGGCATTGTAGATATTTCCATGTTTATACAGATGACTGTATAGGTATTTCCATGTTTTTACAGGTGGCAGTGCAGATATTTCCATGTTTATAGAGATAGCGGTGTAGATATTTCCATGTTTCTACAGATGGCGGTGTTGATATTTCCATCTATACACAGATGGCCGTGTAGATATTTCCATGTTTATACAGATGGCGGCGTAGATATTTCCATGGACATGCAGATGGCGGTTTAGATATTTCCATGTTTAAACAGATAGCGGTGTAGATATTTCCATGTTTACACAGATAGTGGTGTAGATATTTCCGTGTTTATACACATGACAGAGTAGATACTTCCATCTTTATGGAGATGGCAGTGTAGATATTTTCATGTTTATAGAGATGGCGGTGTAGATATTTCCATATTTATAGAGATAGCGGTGTAGATATTTCCATCTTTCTACAGATGGCAGTGTAGATATTTCCATGTTTATACAGATGGCGGTGTAGATATTTCCATATTTATACAGATGTCTGTGTAGATATTTCCATCTGTATACAGATGGTATTGTAGGTATTTCCATGTTTATACAGATGGTGGTGAAGATATTTCCATGTTTATTCAGATGACTGTGTAGATATTTCCATGTTTTTACAGATGGCAGTGTGGATATTTCAATGTTTATAGAGATGGCGCTGTAGATATTTCCAAGTTTATACAGATAACGGTGGAGATATTTCCATGTTTATACAGAGAGGAGTCGAGATATTTCCATGTTTATACACATAGCGGTGTACATATTTCCATGATTATAGAGACAGCGGTGTAGGTATTTCCATGTTTATGCAGATAGCGGTGCAGATATTTCCATGTTTACACAGATGCCTATGCAGATATTTCCATATTTACACAGAGGGCTGTGTAGATATTTCTATGTTTATACAGAAGACAGTGTAGATATTTAAATGTTCCTACACATGACTGTGTAGGTATTTCCATGTTTATACAGATGTCTTTGTAGATATTTCCATGTTAATAGAGATAGCGGTGTAGACATTTCCATGTTTATACAGATAGCGGTGTAGATATTTCCATGTTTATACACATAGTGGTGTAGATATTTCCATGCTTATACAGACCGCGGTGTAGATATTTCCATGTTTATACAAATAGCGGTGCAGATATTTCCATGTTTGTACAGATGGCGGTGTTGATATTTCCATTTATACACAGATGACCGTGTAGATATTTCCATGTTTATACAGATGGCGGCGCAGATATTTCCATGGATATGTAGATGGCGGTGTAGATATTTCCATGTTTATACAGATTGCGGTGTAGTTATTTCCAGGTTTATATAGATAGCGGTGTAGTTATTTCCATGTATATACACATGGCTGTGTAGATATTTCCATGTTTATACAGATGGCGGTGTAGATATTTCCATGTTGTTACAGATAACTTTGTATTTCCATGTTTATACAGATGGCGGTGTAGATATTTCCATGTCTATAGAGATAGCAGTGGAGATAATTCCATGTTTATACAGATAGCGGTGTAGATATTTCCATGTTTATTCTGATCGTGGTGTAGATATTTCCATGTTTATAGAGATGGCGGTGTAGATATTTACATGTTCATAGAGATAGCGGTGTTGATTTTTCCATGTTTATAGAGACAGCGGTGTGGATATTTCCTTGCTTATACAGACAGGGGTGTAGATATTTCCATGTTTATAGAGATAGCGGTGAAGGTATTTCCAGGTTTATACAGATCACGGTGTAGATATTTCCTTGCTTGTACTAATAGCGGTGTAGTTATTTCCATGTTTATACAGATAGCGGTGTAGATATTTCCATGTATATACAGATGGCTGTGTAGATATTTCCATGTTTATACAGATGGCTGTGTAGATATTTCCATGTTTATACAGATGTCTTTGTAGGTATTTGCATGTTTATACAGATGGCGGTGTAGGTTTTCCATGTTTATAGTGATAGCTGTGTAGATATTTCCATGTTTATACAGATAGCGGTGTTGATATTTCCATGTTTATAAAGATCGCGGTGTAGATATTTCCATGTTTATACAGATCGCGGTGCAGATATTTATATCTTTATACAGATGGCATTGTAGATATTTCCTTATTCACACAGATGGCGGTGTAGATGTTTCCATGTTTATACAGATGGCAGAGTAGTTAGTTCCATGTTTATGGAGATGGCAGTGTAGATACTTTCATGTTTACAGAGATGGCGGTGTAGATATTTCCATGTTTATAGAGATAGCAGTGTAGATATTTACATGTTTATACAGATGTCTGTGTAGATATTTCCATGTGTATACAGATGGCATTGTAGATATTTCCATGTTTATACAGATGACTGTATAGGTATTTCCATGTTTTTACAGGTGGCAGTGCAGCTATTTCCATGTTTATAGAGATAGCGGTGTAGATATTTCCATGTTTCTACAGATGGCGGTGTTGATATTTCCATCTATACACAGATGGCCGTGTAGATATTTCCATGTTTATACAGATGGCGGCGTAGATATTTCCATGGACATGCAGATGGCGGTGTAGATATTTCCATGTTTAAACAGATAGCGGTGTAGATATTTCCATGTTTACACAGATAGTGGTGTAGATATTTCCGTGTTTATACACATGGCAGAGTAGATACTTCCATCTTTATGGAGATGGCAGTGTAGATATTTTCATGTTTATAGAGATGGCGGTGTAGATATTTCCATATTTATAGAGATAGCGGTGTAGATATTTCCATCTTTCTACAGATGGCAGTGTAGATATTTCCATGTTTATACAGATGGCGGTGTAGATATTTCCATATTTATACAGATGTCTGTGTAGATATTTCCATCTGTATACAGATGGTATTGTAGGTATTTCCATGTTTATACAGATGGTGGTGAAGATATTTCCATGTTTATTCAGATGACTGTGTAGATATTTCCATGTTTTTACAGATGGCAGTGTGGATATTTCAATGTTTATAGAGATGGCGCTGTAGATATTTCCAAGTTTATACAGATAACGGTGGAGATATTTCCATGTTTATACAGAGAGGAGTCGAGATATTTCCATGTTTATACACATAGCGGTGTACATATTTCCATGATTATAGAGACAGCGGTGTAGGTATTTCCATGTTTATGCAGATAGCGGTGCAGATATTTCCATGTTTACACAGATGCCTATGCAGATATTTCCATATTTACACAGAGGGCTGTGTAGATATTTCTATGTTTATACAGAAGACAGTGTAGATATTTAAATGTTCCTACACATGACTGTGTAGGTATTTCCATGTTTATACAGATGTCTTTGTAGATATTTCCATGTTAATAGAGATAGCGGTGTAGACATTTCCATGTTTATACAGATAGCGGTGTAGATATTTCCATGTTTATACAGATAGTGGTGTAGATATTTCCATGTTTATGCAGACCGCGGAGTAGATATTTCCATGTTTATACAAATAGCGGTGCAGATATTTCCATGTTTGTACAGATGGCGGTGTTGATATTTCCATTTATACACAGATGACCGTGTAGGTATTTCCATGTTTATACAGATGGCGGCGCAGATATTTCCATGGATATGTAGATGGCGGTGTAGATATTTCCATGTTTATACAGATTGCGGTGTAGTTATTTCCACGTTTATATAGATAGCGGTGTAGTTATTTCCATGTATATACACATGGCTGTGTAGATATTTCCATGTTTATACAGATGGCGGTGTAGATATGTCCATGTTTATACAGATAACTTTGTATTTCCATGTTTATACAGATGGCGGTGTAGATATTTCCATGTCTATAGAGATAGCAGTGGAGATAATTCCATGTTTATACAGATAGCGGTGTAGATATTTCCATGTTTATTCTGATCGTGGTGTAGATATTTCCATGTTTATAGAGATGGCGGTGTAGATATTTACATGTTCATAGAGATAGCGGTGTTGATTTTTCCATGTTTATAGAGACAGCGGTGTGGATATTTCCTTGCTTATACAGATAGGGGTGTAGAGATTTCCATGTTTATAGAGATAGCGGTGAAGATATTTCCATGTTTATACAGATCACGGTGTAGATATTTCCTTGCTTGTACTAATAGCAGTGTAGTTATTTCCATGTTTATACAGATAGCGGTGTAGATATTTCCATGTATATACAGATGGCTGTGTAGATATTTCCATGTTTATACAGATGGCTGTGTAGATATTCCCATGTTTATACAGATGACTTTGTAGGTATTTGCATGTTTATACAGATGGCGGTGTAGGTTTTCCATGTTTATAGTGATAGCTGTGTAGATATTTCCATGTTTATACAGATAGCGGTGTTGATATTTCCATGTTTATAAAGATCGCGGTGTAGATATTTCCATGTTTATACAGATCGCGGTGCAGATATTTATATCTTTATACAGATGGCATTGTAGATATTTCCTTATTCACACAGATGGCGGTGTAGATGTTTCCATGTTTATACAGATGGCAGAGTAGTTAGTTCCATGTTTATGGAGATGGCAGTGTAGATACTTTCATGTTTACAGAGATGGCGGTGTAGATATTTCCATGTTTATAGAGATAGCAGTGTAGATATTTACATGTTTATACAGATGTCTGTGTAGATATTTCCATGTGTATACAGATGGCATTGTAGATATTTCCATGTTTATACAGATGACTGTATAGGTATTTCCATGTTTTTACAGGTGGCAGTGCAGATATTTCCATGTTTATAGAGATAGCGGTGTAGATATTTCCATGTTTCTACAGATGGCGGTGTTGATATTTCCATCTATACACAGATGGCCGTGTAGATATTTCCATGTTTATACAGATGCCGGCGTAGATATTTCCATGGACATGCAGATGGCGGTGTAGATATTTCCATGTTTAAACAGATAGCGGTGTAGATATTTCCATGTTTACACAGATAGTGGTGTAGATATTTCCGTGTTTATACACATGGCAGAGTAGATACTTCCATCTTTATGGAGATGGCATTGTAGATATTTTCATGTTTATAGAGATGGCGGTGTAGATATTTCCATATTTATAGAGATAGCGGTGCAGATATTTCCATCTTTCTACAGATGGCAGTGTAGATATTTCCATGTTTATACAGATGGCGGCGTAGATATTTCCATGGACATGCAGATGGCTTTGTAGATATTTCCATGTTTAAACAGATAGCGGTGTAGATATTTCCATGTTTACACAGATAGTGGTGTAGATATTTCCGTGTTTATACACATGGCAGAGTAGATACTTCCATCTTTATGGAGATGGCAGTGTAGATATTTTCATGTTTATAGAGATGGCGGTGTAGATATTTCCATATTTATAGAGATAGCGGTGTAGATATTTCCATCTTTCTACAGATGGCAGTGTAGATATTTCCATGTTTATACAGATGGCGGTGTAGATATTTCCATATTTATACAGATGTCTGTGTAGATATTTCCATCTGTATACAGATGGTATTGTAGGTATTTCCATGTTTATACAGATGGTGGTGAAGATATTTCCATGTTTATTCAGATGACTGTGTAGATATTTCCATGTTTTTACAGATGGCAGTGTGGATATTTCAATGTTTATAGAGATGGCGCTGTAGATATTTCCAAGTTTATACAGATAACGGTGGAGATATTTCCATGTTTATACAGAGAGGAGTCGAGATATTTCCATGTTTATACACATAGCGGTGTACATATTTCCATGATTATAGAGACAGCGGTGCAGGTATTTCCATGTTTATGCAGATAGCGGTGCAGATATTTCCATGTTTACACAGATGCCTATGCAGATATTTCCATATTTACACAGAGGGCTGTGTAGATATTTCTATGTTTATACAGAAGAGAGTGTAGATATCTAAATGTTCCTACACATGACTGTGTAGGTATTTCCATGTTTATACAGATGTCTTTGTAGATATTTCCATGTTAATAGAGATAGCGGTGTAGACATTTCCATGTTTATACAGATAGCGGTGTAGATATTTCCATGTTTATACAGATAGTGGTGTAGATATTTCCATGTTTATGCAGACCGCGGTGTAGATATTTCCATGTTTATACAAATAGCGGTGCAGATATTTCCATGTTTGTACAGATGGCGGTGTTGATATTTCCATTTATACACAGATGACCGTGTAGATATTTCCATGTTTATACAGATGGCGGCGCAGATATTTCCATGGATATGTAGATGGCGGTGTAGATATTTCCATGTTTATACAGATTGCGGTGTAGTTATTTCCACGTTTATATAGATAGCGGTGTAGATATTTCCATGTATATACACATGGCTGTGTAGATATTTCCATGTTTATACAGATGGCGGTGTAGATATTTCCATGTTTATACAGATAACTTTGTATTTCCATGTTTATACAGATGGCGGTGTAGATATTTCCATGTTTCTACAGATGGCGGTGTTGATATTTCCATCTATACACAGATGGCCGTGTAGATATTTCCATGTTTATACAGATGGCGGCGTAGATATTTCCATGGACATGCAGATGGCGGTGTAGATATTTCCATGTTTAAACAGATAGCGGTGTAGATATTTCCATGTTTACACAGATAGTGGTGTAGATATTTCCGTGTTTATACACATGGCAGAGTAGATACTTCCATCTTTATGGAGATGGCAGTGTAGATATTTTCATGTTTATAGAGATGGCGGTGTAGATATTTCCATATTTATAGAGATAGCGGTGTAGATATTTCCATCTTTCTACAGATGGCAGTGTAGATATTTCCATGTTTATACAGATGGCGGTGTAGATATTTCCATATTTATACAGATGTCTGTGTAGATATTTCCATCTGTATACAGATGGTATTGTAGGTATTTCCATGTTTATACAGATGGTGGTGAAGATATTTCCATGTTTATTCAGATGACTGTGTAGATATTTCCATGTTTTTACAGATGGCAGTGTGGATATTTCAATGTTTATAGAGATGGCGCTGTAGATATTTCCAAGTTTACACAGATAACGGTGGAGATATTTCCATGTTTATACAGAGAGGAGTCGAGATATTTCCATGTTTATACACATAGCGGTGTACATATTTCCATGATTATAGAGACAGCGGTGTAGGTATTTCCATGTTTATGCAGATAGCGGTGCAGATATTTCCATGTTTACACAGATGCCTATGCAGATATTTCCATATTTACACAGAGGGCTGTGTAGATATTTCTATGTTTATACAGAAGACAGTGTAGATATTTAAATGTTCCTACACATGACTGTGTAGGTATTTCCATGTTTATACAGATGTCTTTGTAGATATTTCCATGTTAATAGAGATAGCGGTGTAGACATTTCCATGTTTATACAGATAGCGGTGTAGATATTTCCATGTTTATACAGATAGTGGTGTAGATATTTCCATTTTTATGCAGACCGCGGTGTAGATATTTCCATGTTTATACAAATAGCGGTGCAGATATTTCCATGTTTGTACAGATGGCGGTGTTGATATTTCCATTTATACACAGACGACCGTGTAGATATTTCCATGTTTATACAGATGGCGGCGCAGATATTTCCATGGATATGTAGATGGCGGTGTAGATATTTCCATGTTTATACAGATTGCGGTGTAGTTATTTCCACGTTTATATAGATAGCGGTGTAGTTATTTCCATGTATATACACATGGCTGTGTAGATATTTCCATGTTTATACAGATGGCGGTGTAGATATGTCCATGTTTATACAGATAACTTTGTATTTCCATGTTTATACAGATGGCGGTGTAGATATTTCCATGTCTATAGAGATAGCAGTGGAGATAATTCCATGTTTATACAGATAGCGGTGTAGATATTTCCATGTTTATTCTGATCGTGGTGTAGATATTTCCATGTTTATAGAGATGGCGGTGTAGATATTTACATGTTCATAGAGATAGCGGTGTTGATTTTTCCATGTTTATAGAGACAGCGGTGTGGATATTTCCTTGCTTATACAGATAGGGGTGTAGAGATTTCCATGTTTATAGAGATAGCGGTGAAGATATTTCCATGTTTATACAGATCACGGTGTAGATATTTCCTTGCTTGTACTAATAGCGGTGTAGTTATTTCCATGTTTATACAGATAGCGGTGTAGATATTTCCATGTATATACAGATGGCTGTGTAGATATTTCCATGTTTATACAGATGGCTGTGTAGATATTTCCATGTTTATACAGATGACTTTGTAGGTATTTGCATGTTTATACAGATGGCGGTGTAGGTTTTCCATGTTTATAGTGATAGCTGTGTAGATATTTCCATGTTTATACAGATAGCGGTGTTGATATTTCCATGTTTATAAAGATCGCGGTGTAGATATTTCCATGTTTATACAGATCGCGGTGCAGATATTTATATCTTTATACAGATGGCATTGTAGATATTTCCTTATTCACACAGATGGCGGTGTAGATGTTTCCATGTTTATACAGATGGCAGAGTAGTTAGTTCCATGTTTATGGAGATGGCAGTGTAGATACTTTCATGTTTACAGAGATGGCGGTGTAGATATTTCCATGTTTATAGAGATAGCAGTGTAGATATTTACATGTTTATACAGATGTCTGTGTAGATATTTCCATGTGTATACAGATGGCATTGTAGATATTTCCATGTTTATACAGATGACTGTATAGGTATTTCCATGTTTTTACAGGTGGCAGTGCAGATATTTCCATGTTTATAGAGATAGCGGTGTAGATATTTCCATGTTTCTACAGATGGCGGTGTTGATATTTCCATCTATACACAGATGGCCGTGTAGATATTTCCATGTTTATACAGATGCCGGCGTAGATATTTCCATGGACATGCAGATGGCGGTGTAGATATTTCCATGTTTAAACAGATAGCGGTGTAGATATTTCCATGTTTACACAGATAGTGGTGTAGATATTTCCGTGTTTATACACATGGCAGAGTAGATACTTCCATCTTTATGGAGATGGCATTGTAGATATTTTCATGTTTATAGAGATGGCGGTGTAGATATTTCCATATTTATAGAGATAGCGGTGCAGATATTTCCATCTTTCTACAGATGGCAGTGTAGATATTTCCATGTTTATACAGATGGCGGCGTAGATATTTCCATGGACATGCAGATGGCGGTGTAGATATTTCCATGTTTAAACAGATAGCGGTGTAGATATTTCCATGTTTACACAGATAGTGGTGTAGATATTTCCGTGTTTATACACATGGCAGAGTAGATACTTCCATCTTTATGGAGATGGCAGTGTAGATATTTTCATGTTTATAGAGATGGCGGTGTAGATATTTCCATATTTATAGAGATAGCGGTGTAGATATTTCCATCTTTCTACAGATGGCAGTGTAGATATTTCCATGTTTATACAGATGGCGGTGTAGATATTTCCATATTTATACAGATGTCTGTGTAGATATTTCCATCTGTATACAGATGGTATTGTAGGTATTTCCATGTTTATACAGATGGTGGTGAAGATATTTCCATGTTTATTCAGATGACTGTGTAGATATTTCCATGTTTTTACAGATGGCAGTGTGGATATTTCAATGTTTATAGAGATGGCGCTGTAGATATTTCCAAGTTTATACAGATAACGGTGGAGATATTTCCATGTTTATACAGAGAGGAGTCGAGATATTTCCATGTTTATACACATAGCGGTGTACATATTTCCATGATTATAGAGACAGCGGTGCAGGTATTTCCATGTTTATGCAGATAGCGGTGCAGATATTTCCATGTTTACACAGATGCCTATGCAGATATTTCCATATTTACACAGAGGGCTGTGTAGATATTTCTATGTTTATACAGAAGAGAGTGTAGATATCTAAATGTTCCTACACATGACTGTGTAGGTATTTCCATGTTTATACAGATGTCTTTGTAGATATTTCCATGTTAATAGAGATAGCGGTGTAGACATTTCCATGTTTATACAGATAGCGGTGTAGATATTTCCATGTTTATACAGATAGTGGTGTAGATATTTCCATGTTTATGCAGACCGCGGTGTAGATATTTCCATGTTTATACAAATAGCGGTGCAGATATTTCCATGTTTGTACAGATGGCGGTGTTGATATTTCCATTTATACACAGATGACCGTGTAGATATTTCCATGTTTATACAGATGGCGGCGCAGATATTTCCATGGATATGTAGATGGCGGTGTAGATATTTCCATGTTTATACAGATTGCGGTGTAGTTATTTCCACGTTTATATAGATAGCGGTGTAGATATTTCCATGTATATACACATGGCTGTGTAGATATTTCCATGTTTATACAGATGGCGGTGTAGATATTTCCATGTTTATACAGATAACTTTGTATTTCCATGTTTATACAGATGGCGGTGTAGATATTTCCATGTTTCTACAGATGGCGGTGTTGATATTTCCATCTATACACAGATGGCCGTGTAGATATTTCCATGTTTATACAGATGGCGGCGTAGATATTTCCATGGACATGCAGATGGCGGTGTAGATATTTCCATGTTTAAACAGATAGCGGTGTAGATATTTCCATGTTTACACAGATAGTGGTGTAGATATTTCCGTGTTTATACACATGGCGGAGTAGATACTTCCATCTTTATGGAGATGGCAGTGTAGATATTTTCATGTTTATAGAGATGGCGGTGTAGATATTTCCATATTTATAGAGATAGCGGTGTAGATATTTCCATCTTTCTACAGATGGCAGTGTAGATATTTCCATGTTTATACAGATGGCGGTGTAGATATTTCCATATTTATACAGATGTCTGTGTAGATATTTCCATCTGTATACAGATGGTATTGTAGGTATTTCCATGTTTATACAGATGGTGGTGAAGATATTTCCATGTTTATTCAGATGACTGTGTAGATATTTCCATGTTTTTACAGATGGCAGTGTGGATATTTCAATGTTTATAGAGATGGCGCTGTAGATATTTCCAAGTTTACACAGATAACGGTGGAGATATTTCCATGTTTATACAGAGAGGAGTCGAGATATTTCCATGTTTATACACATAGCGGTGTACATATTTCCATGATTATAGAGACAGCGGTGTAGGTATTTCCATGTTTATGCAGATAGCGGTGCAGATATTTCCATGTTTACACAGATGCCTATGCAGATATTTCCATATTTACACAGAGGGCTGTGTAGATATTTCTATGTTTATACAGAAGAGAGTGTAGATATTTAAATGTTCCTACACATGACTGTGTAGGTATTTCCATGTTTATACAGATGTCTTTGTAGATATTTCCATGTTAATAGAGATAGCGGTGTAGACATTTCCATGTTTATACAGATAGCGGTGTAGATATTTCCATGTTTATACAGATAGTGGTGTAGATATTTCCATTTTTATGCAGACCGCGGTGTAGATATTTCCATGTTTATACAAATAGCGGTGCAGATATTTCCATGTTTGTACAGATGGCGGTGTTGATATTTCCATTTATACACAGACGACCGTGTAGATATTTCCATGTTTATACAGATGGCGGCGCAGATATTTCCATGGATATGTAGATGGCGGTGTAGATATTTCCATGTTTATACAGATTGCGGTGTAGTTATTTCCACGTTTATATAGATAGCGGTGTAGTTATTTCCATGTATATACACATGGCTGTGTAGATATTTCCATGTTTATACAGATGGCGGTGTAGATATGTCCATGTTTATACAGATAACTTTGTATTTCCATGTTTATACAGATGGCGGTGTAGATATTTCCATGTCTATAGAGATAGCAGTGGAGATAATTCCATGTTTATACAGATAGCGGTGTAGATATTTCCATGTTTATTCTGATCGTGGTGTAGATATTTCCATGTTTATAGAGATGGCGGTGTAGATATTTACATGTTCATAGAGATAGCGGTGTTGATTTTTCCATGTTTATAGAGACAGCGGTGTGGATATTTCCTTGCTTATACAGATAGGGGTGTAGAGATTTCCATGTTTATAGAGATAGCGGTGAAGATATTTCCATGTTTATACAGATCACGGTGTAGATATTTCCTTGCTTGTACTAATAGCGGTGTAGTTATTTCCATGTTTATACAGATAGCGGTGTAGATATTTCCATGTATATACAGATGGCTGTGTAGATATTTCCATGTTTATACAGATGGCTGTGTAGATATTTCCATGTTTATACAGATGACTTTGTAGGTATTTGCATGTTTATACAGATGGCGGTGTAGGTTTTCCATGTTTATAGTGATAGCTGTGTAGATATTTCCATGTTTATACAGATAGCGGTGTTGATATTTCCATGTTTATAAAGATCGCGGTGTAGATATTTCCATGTTTATACAGATCGCGGTGCAGATATTTATATCTTTATACAGATGGCATTGTAGATATTTCCTTATTCACACAGATGGCGGTGTAGATGTTTCCATGTTTATACAGATGGCAGAGTAGTTAGTTCCATGTTTATGGAGATGGCAGTGTAGATACTTTCATGTTTACAGAGATGGCGGTGTAGATATTTCCATGTTTATAGAGATAGCAGTGTAGATATTTACATGTTTATACAGATGTCTGTGTAGATATTTCCATGTGTATACAGATGGCATTGTAGATATTTCCATGTTTATACAGATGACTGTATAGGTATTTCCATGTTTTTACAGGTGGCAGTGCAGATATTTCCATGTTTATAGAGATAGCGGTGTAGATATTTCCATGTTTCTACAGATGGCGGTGTTGATATTTCCATCTATACACAGATGGCCGTGTAGATATTTCCATGTTTATACAGATGCCGGCGTAGATATTTCCATGGACATGCAGATGGCGGTGTAGATATTTCCATGTTTAAACAGATAGCGGTGTAGATATTTCCATGTTTACACAGATAGTGGTGTAGATATTTCCGTGTTTATACACATGGCAGAGTAGATACTTCCATCTTTATGGAGATGGCATTGTAGATATTTTCATGTTTATAGAGATGGCGGTGTAGATATTTCCATATTTATAGAGATAGCGGTGCAGATATTTCCATCTTTCTACAGATGGCAGTGTAGATATTTCCATGTTTATACAGATGGCGGCGTAGATATTTCCATGGACATGCAGATGGCGGTGTAGATATTTCCATGTTTAAACAGATAGCGGTGTAGATATTTCCATGTTTACACAGATAGTGGTGTAGATATTTCCGTGTTTATACACATGGCAGAGTAGATACTTCCATCTTTATGGAGATGGCAGTGTAGATATTTTCATGTTTATAGAGATGGCGGTGTAGATATTTCCATATTTATAGAGATAGCGGTGTAGATATTTCCATCTTTCTACAGATGGCAGTGTAGATATTTCCATGTTTATACAGATGGCGGTGTAGATATTTCCATATTTATACAGATGTCTGTGTAGATATTTCCATCTGTATACAGATGGTATTGTAGGTATTTCCATGTTTATACAGATGGTGGTGAAGATATTTCCATGTTTATTCAGATGACTGTGTAGATATTTCCATGTTTTTACAGATGGCAGTGTGGATATTTCAATGTTTATAGAGATGGCGCTGTAGATATTTCCAAGTTTATACAGATAACGGTGGAGATATTTCCATGTTTATACAGAGAGGAGTCGAGATATTTCCATGTTTATACACATAGCGGTGTACATATTTCCATGATTATAGAGACAGCGGTGTAGGTATTTCCATGTTTATGCAGATAGCGGTGCAGATATTTCCATGTTTACACAGATGCCTATGCAGATATTTCCATATTTACACAGAGGGCTGTGTAGATATTTCTATGTTTATACAGAAGAGAGTGTAGATATCTAAATGTTCCTACACATGACTGTGTAGGTATTTCCATGTTTATACAGATGTCTTTGTAGATATTTCCATGTTAATAGAGATAGCGGTGCAAACATTTCCATGTTTATACAGATAGCGGTGTAGATATTTCCATGTTTATACAGATAGTGGTGTAGATATTTCCATGTTTATGCAGACCGCGGTGTAGATATTTCCATGTTTATACAAATAGCGGTGCAGATATTTCCATGTTTGTACAGATGGCGGTGTTGATATTTCCATTTATACACAGATGACCGTGTAGATATTTCCATGTTTATACAGATGGCGGCGCAGATATTTCCATGGATATGTAGATGGCGGTGTAGATATTTCCATGTTTATACAGATTGCGGTGTAGTTATTTCCACGTTTATATAGATAGCGGTGTAGATATTTCCATGTATATACACATGGCTGTGTAGATATTTCCATGTTTATACAGATGGCGGTGTAGATATTTCCATGTTTATACAGATAACTTTGTATTTCCATGTTTATACAGATGGCGGTGTAGATATTTCCATGTCTATAGAGATAGCAGTGGAGATAATTCCATGTTTATACAGATAGCGGTGTAGATATTTCCATGTTTATTCTGATCGTGGTGTAGATATTTCCATGTTTATAGAGATGGCGGTGTAGATATTTACATGTTCATAGAGATAGCGGTGTTGATTTTTCCATGTTTATAGAGACAGCGGTGTGGATATTTCCTTGCTTATACAGACAGGGGTGTAGAGATTTCCATGTTTATAGAGATAGCGGTGAAGATATTTCCATGTTTATACAGATCACGGTGTAGATATTTCCTTGCTTGTACTAATAGCGGTGTAGTTATTTCCATGTTTATACAGATAGCGGTGTAGATATTTCCATGTATATACAGATGGCTGTGTAGATATTTCCATGTTTATACAGATGGCTGTGTAGATATTTCCATGTTTATACAGATGACTTTGTAGGTATTTGCATGTTTATACAGATGGCGGTGTAGGTTTTCCATGTTTAGAGTGATAGCTGTGTAGATATTTCCATGTTTATACAGATAGCGGTGTTGATATTTCCATGTTTATAAAGATCGCGGTGTAGATATTTCCATGTTTATACAGATCGCGGTGCAGATATTTATATCTTTATACAGATGGCATTGTAGATATTTCCTTATTCACACAGATGGCGGTGTAGATGTTTCCATGTTTATACAGATGGCAGAGTAGTTAGTTCCATGTTTATGGAGATGGCAGTGTAGATACTTTCATGTTTACAGAGATGGCGGTGTAGATATTTCCATGTTTATAGAAATAGCAGTGTAGATATTTACATGTTTATACAGATGTCTGTGTAGATATTTCCATGTGTATACAGATGGCATTGTAGATATTTCCATGTTTATACAGATGACTGTATAGGTATTTCCATGTTTTTACAGGTGGCAGTGCAGATATTTCCATGTTTATAGAGATAGCGGTATAGATATTTCCATGTTTCTACAGATGGCGGTGTTGATATTTCCATCTATACACAGATGGCCGTGTAGATATTTCCATGTTTATACAGATGGCGGCGTAGATATTTCCATGGACATGCAGATGGCGGTGTAGATATTTCCATGTTTAAACAGATAGCGGTGTAGATATTTCCATGTTTACACAGATAGTGGTGTAGATATTTCCGTGTTTATACACATGGCAGAGTAGATACTTCCATCTTTATGGAGATGGCAGTGTAGATATTTTCATGTTTATAGAGATGGCGGTGTAGATATTTCCATATTTATAGAGATAGCGGTGCAGATATTTCCATCTTTCTACAGATGGCAGTGTAGATATTTCCATGTTTATACAGATGGCGGTGTAGATATTTCCATATTTATACAGATGTCTGTGTAGATATTTCCATCTGTATACAGATGGTATTGTAGGTATTTCCATGTTTATACAGATGGTGGTGAAGATATTTCCATGTTTATTCAGATGACTGTGTAGATATTTCCATGTTTTTACAGATGGCAGTGTGGATATTTCAATGTTTATAGAGATGGCGCTGTAGATATTTCCAAGTTTATACAGATAACGGTGGAGATATTTCCATGTTTATACAGAGAGGAGTCGAGATATTTCCATGTTTATACACATAGCGGTGTACATATTTCCATGATTATAGAGACAGCGGTGTAGGTATTTCCATGTTTATGCAGATAGCGGTGCAGATATTTCCATGTTTACACAGATGCCTATGCAGATATTTCCATATTTACACAGAGGGCTGTGTAGATATTTCTATGTTTATACAGAAGACAGTGTAGATATCTAAATGTTCCTACACATGACTGTGTAGGTATTTCCATGTTTATACAGATGTCTTTGTAGATATTTCCATGTTAATAGAGATAGCGGTGTAGACATTTCCATGTTTATGCAGATAGCGGTGTAGATATTTCCATGTTTATACAGATAGTGGTGTAGATATTTCCATGTTTATGCAGACCGCGGTGTAGATATTTCCATGTTTATACAAATAGCGGTGCAGATATTTCCATGTTTGTACAGATGGCGGTGTTGATATTTCCATTTATACACAGATGACCGTGTAGATATTTCCATGTTTATACAGACGGCGGCGCAGATATTTCCATGGATATGTAGATGGCGGTGTAGATATTTCCATGTTTATACAGATTGCGGTGTAGTTATTTCCATGTTTATATAGATAGCGGTGTAGTTATTTCCATGTATATACACATGGCTGTGTAGATATTTCCATGTTTATACAGATGGCGGTGTAGATATGTCCATGTTTATACAGATAACTTTGTATTTCCATGTTTATACAGATGGCGGTGTAGATATTTCCATGTCTATAGAGATAGCAGTGGAGATAATTCCATGTTTATACAGATAGCGGTGTAGATATTTCCATGTTTATTCTGATCGTGGTGTAGATATTTCCATGTTTATAGAGATGGCGGTGTAGATATTTACATGTTCATAGAGATAGCGGTGTTGATTTTTCCATGTTTATAGAGACAGCGGTGTGGATATTTCCTTGCTTATACAGATAGGGGTGTAGAGATTTCCATGTTTATAGAGATAGCGGTGAAGATATTTCCATGTTTATACAGATCACGGTGTAGATATTTCCTTGCTTGTACTAATAGCGGTGTAGTTATTTCCATGTTTATACAGATAGCGGTGTAGATATTTCCATGTATATACAGATGGCTGTGTAGATATTTCCATGTTTATACAGATGGCTGTGTAGATATTTCCATGTTTATACAGATCGCGGTGCAGATATTTATATCTTTATACAGATGGCATTGTAGATATTTCCTTATTCACACAGATGGCGGTGTAGATGTTTCCATGTTTATACAGATGGCAGAGTAGTTAGTTCCATGTTTATGGAGATGGCAGTGTAGATACTTTCATGTTTACAGAGATGGCGGTGTAGATATTTCCATGTTTATAGAGATAGCAGTGTAGATATTTACATGTTTATACAGATGTCTGTGTAGATATTTCCATGTGTATACAGATGGCATTGTAGATATTTCCATGTTTATACAGATGACTGTATAGGTATTTCCATGTTTTTACAGGTGGCAGTGCAGATATTTCCATGTTTATAGAGATAGCGGTGTAGATATTTCCATGTTTCTACAGATGGCGGTGTTGATATTTCCATCTATACACAGATGGCCGTGTAGATATTTCCATGTTTATACAGATGGCGGCGTAGATATTTCCATGGACATGCAGATGGCGGTGTAGATATTTCCATGTTTAAACAGATAGCGGTGTAGATATTTCCATGTTTACACAGATAGTGGTGTAGATATTTCCGTGTTTATACACATGGCAGAGTAGATACTTCCATCTTTATGGAGATGGCAGTGTAGATATTTTCATGTTTATAGAGATGGCGGTGTAGATATTTCCATATTTATAGAGATAGCGGTGCAGATATTTCCATCTTTCTACAGATGGCAGTGTAGATATTTCCATGTTTATACAGATGGCGGTATAGATATTTCCATATTTATACAGATGTCTGTGTAGATATTTCCATCTGTATACAGATGGTATTGTAGGTATTTCCATGTTTATACAGATGGTGGTGAAGATATTTCCATGTTTATTCAGATGACTGTGTAGATATTTCCATGTTTTTACAGATGGCAGTGTGGATATTTCAATGTTTATAGAGATGGCGCTGTAGATATTTCCAAGTTTATACAGATAACGGTGGAGATATTTCCATGTTTATACAGAGAGGAGTCGAGATATTTCCATGTTTATACACATAGCGGTGTACATATTTCCATGATTATAGAGACAGCGGTGTAGGTATTTCCATGTTTATGCAGATAGCGGTGCAGATATTTCCATGTTTACACAGATGCCTATGCAGATATTTCCATATTTACACAGAGGGCTGTGTAGATATTTCTATGTTTATACAGAAGACAGTGTAGATATTTAAATGTTCCTACACATGACTGTGTAGGTATTTCCATGTTTATACAGATGTCTTTGTAGATATTTCCATGTTAATAGAGATAGCGGTGTAGACATTTCCATGTTTATACAGATAGCGGTGTAGATATTTCCATGTATATACAGATAGTGGTGTAGATATTTCCATGTTTATACAGACCGCAGTGTAGATATTTCCATGTTTATACAAATAGCGGTGCAGATATTTCCATGTTTGTACAGATGGCGGTGTTGATATTTCCATTTATACACAGATGACCGTGTAGATATTTCCATGTTTATACAGATGGCGGCGCAGATATTTCCATGGATATGTAGATGGCGGTGTAGATATTTCCATGTTTATACAGATTGCGGTGTAGTTATTTCCATGTTTATATAGTTAGCGGTGTAGTTATTTCCATGTATGTACACATGGCTGTGTAGATATTTCCATGTTTATACAGATGGCGGTGTAGATATTTCCATGTTTATACAGATAACTTTGTATTTCCATGTTTATACAGATGGCGGTGTAGATATTTCCATGTTTATTCTGATCGTGGTGTAGATATTTCCATGTTTATAGAGATGGCGGTGTAGATATTTACATGTTCATAGAGATAGCGGTGTTGATTTTTCCATGTTTATAGAGACAGCGGTGTGGATATTTCCTTGCTTATACAGATAGGGGTGTCGATATTTCCATGTTTATAGAGATAGCGGTGAAGATATTTCCATGTTTATACAGATCACGGTGTAGATATTTCCTTGCTTGTACTAATAGCGGTGTAGTTACTTCCATGTTTATACAGATAGCGGTGTAGATATTTCCATGTATATACAGATGGCTGTGTAGATATTTCCATGTTTATACAGATGGCTGTGTAGATATTTCCATGTTTATACAGATGACTTTGTAGGTATTTGCATGTTTATACAGATGGCGGTGTAGGTTTTCCATTTTTATAGTGATAGCTGTGTAGATATTTCCTTGTTTATACAGATAGCGGTGTTGATATTTCCATGTTTATAAAGATCGCGGTGTAGATATTTCCATGTTTATACAGATCGCGGTGCAGATATTTATATCTTTATACAGATGGCATTGTAGATATTTCCTTATTCACACAGATGGCGGTGTAGATGTTTCCATGTTTATACAGATGGCAGAGTAGTTAGTTCCATGTTTATGGAGATGGCAGTGTAGATACTTTCATGTTTACAGAGATGGCGGTGTAGATATTTCCATGTTTATAGAGATAGCAGTGTAGATATTTACATGTTTATACAGATGTCTGTGTAGATATTTCCATGTGTATACAGATGGCATTGTAGATATCTCCATGTTTATACAGATGACTGTATAGGTATTTCCATGTTTTTACAGGTGGCAGTGCAGATATTTCCATGTTTATAGAGATAGCGGTGTAGATATTTCCATGTTTCTACAGATGGCGGTGTTGATATTTCCATCTATACACAGATGGCCGTGTAGATATTTCCATGTTTATACAGATGGCTGCGTAGATATTTCCATGGACATGCAGATGGCGGTGTAGATATTTCCATGTTTAAACAGATAGCGGTGTAGATATTTCCATGTTTACACAGATAGTGGTGTAGATATTTCCGTGTTTATACACATGGCAGAGTAGATACTTCCATCTTTATGGAGATGGCAGTGTAGATATTTTCATGTTTATAGAGATGGCGGTGTAGATATTTCCATATTTATAGAGATAGCGGTGTAGATATTTCCATCTTTCTACAGATGGCAGTGTAGATATTTCCATGTTTATACAGATGGCGGTGTAGATATTTCCATATTTGTACAGATGTCTGTGTAGATATTTCCATCTGTATACAGATGGTATTGTAGGTATTTCCATGTTTATACAGATGGTGGTGAAGATATTTCCATGTTTATTCAGATGACTGTGTAGATATTTCCATGTTTTTAGAGATGGCAGTGTGGATATTTCAATGTTTATAGAGATGGCGCTGTAGATATTTCCAAGTTTATACAGATAACGGTGGAGATATTTCCATGTTTATACAGAGAGGAGTCGAGATATTTCCATGTTTATACACATAGCGGTGTACATATTTCCATGATTATAGAGACAGCGGTGTAGGTATTTCCATGTTTATGCAGATAGCGGTGCAGATATTTCCATGTTTACACAGATGCCTATGCAGATATTTCCATATTTACACAGAGGGCTGTGTAGATATTTCTATGTTTATACAGAAGACAGTGTAGATATTTAAATGTTCCTACACATGACTGTGTAGGTATTTCCATGTTTATACAGATGTCTTTGTAGATATTTCCATGTTAATAGAGATAGCGGTGTAGACATTTCCATGTTTATACAGATAGCGGTGTAGATATTTCCATGTTTATACAGATAGTGGTGTAGATATTTCCATGTTTATACAGACCGCGGTGTAGATATTTCCATGTTTATACAAATAGCGGTGCAGATATTTCCATGTTTGTACAGATGGCGGTGTTGATATTTCCATTTATACACAGATGACCGTGTAGATATTTCCATGTTTATACAGATGGCGGCGCAGATATCTCCATGGATATGTAGATGGCGGTGTAGATATTTCCATGTTTATACAGATTGCGGTGTAGTTATTTCCATGTTTATATAGATAGCGGTGTAGTTATTTCCATGTATATACACATGGCTGTGTAGATATTTCCATGTTTATACAGATGGCGGTGTAGATATTTCCATGTTGTTACAGATAACTTTGTATTTCCATGTTTATACAGATGGCGGTGTAGATATTTCCATGTCTATAGAGATAGCAGTGGAGATAATTCCATGTTTATACAGATAGCGGTGTAGATATTTCCATGTTTATTCTGATCGTGGTGTAGATATTTCCATGTTTATAGAGATGGCGGTGTAGATATTTACATGTTCATAGAGATAGCGGTGTTGATTTTTCCATGTTTATAGAGACAGCGGTCTGGATATTTCCTTGCTTTTCCAGACAGGGGTGTAGATATTTCCATGTTTATAGAGATAGCGGTGAAGATATTTCCATGTTTATACAGATCACGGTGTAGATATTTCCTTGCTTGTACTAATAGCGGTGTAGTTATTTCCATGTTTATACAGATAGCGGTGTAGATATTTCCATGTATATACAGATGGCTGTGTAGATATTTCCATGTTTATACAGATGGCTGTGTAGATATTTCCATGTTTATACAGATGACTTTGTAGGTATTTGCATGTTTATACAGATGGCGGTGTAGGTTTTCCATGTTTATAGTGATAGCTGTGTAGATATTTCCATGTTTATACAGATAGCGGTGTTGATATTTCCATGTTTATAAAGATCGCGGTGTAGATATTTCCATGTTTATACAGATCGCGGTGCAGATATTTATATCTTTATACAGATGGCATTGTAGATATTTCCTTATTCACACAGATGGTGGTGTAGATGTTTCCATGTTTATACAGATGGCAGAGTAGTTAGTTCCATGTTTATGGTGATGGCAGTGTAGATACTTTCATGTTTACAGAGATGGCGGTGTAGATATTTCCATGTTTATAGAGATAGCAGTGTAGATATTTACATGTTTATACAGATGTCTGTGTAGATATTTCCATGTGTATACAGATGGCATTGTAGATATTTCCATGTTTATACAGATGACTGTATAGGTATTTCCATGTTTTTACAGGTGGCAGTGCAGATATTTCCATGTTTATAGAGATAGCGGTGTAGATATTTCCATGTTTCTACAGATGGCGGTGTTGATATTTCCATCTATACACAGATGGCCGTGTAGATATTTCCATGTTTATACAGATGGCGGCGTAGATATTTCCATGGACATGCAGATGGCGGTGTAGATATTTCCATGTTTAAACAGATAGCGGTGTAGATATTTCCATGTTTACACAGATAGTGTTGTAGATATTTCCGTGTTTATACACATGGCAGAGTAGATACTTCCATCTTTATGGAGATGGCAGTGTAGATATTTTCATGTTTATAGAGATGGCGGTGTAGATATTTCCACATTTATAGAGATAGCGGTGTAGATATTTCCATCTTTCTACAGATGGCAGTGTAGATATTTCCATGTTTATACAGATGGCGGTGTAGATATTTCCATATTTATACAGATGTCTGTGTAGATATTTCCATCTGTATACAGATGGTATTGTAGGTATTTCCATGTTTATACAGATGGTGGTGAAGATATTTCCAGGTTAATTCAGATGACTGTGCAGATATTTCCATGTTTTTACAGATGGCAGTGTGGATATTTCAATGTTTATAGAGATGGCGCTGTAGATATTTCCAAGTTTATACAGATAACGGTGGAGATATTTCCATGTTTATACAGAGAGGAGTCGAGATATTTCCATGTTTATACACATAGCGGTGTACATATTTCCATGATTATAGAGACAGCGGTGTAGGTATTTCCATGTTTATGCAGATAGCGGTGCAGGTATTTCCATGTTTACACAGATGCCTATGCAGATATTTCCATATTTACACAGAGGGCTGTGTAGATATTTCTATGTTTATACAGAAGTCAGTGTAGATATTTAAATGTTCCTACACATGACTGTGTAGGTATTTCCATGTTTATACAGATGTCTTTGTAGATATTTCCATGTTAATAGAGATAGCGGTGTAGACATTTCCATGTTTATACAGATAGCGGTGTAGATATTTCCATGTTTATACAGATAGTGGTGTAGATATTTCCATGTTTATACAGACCGCGGTGTAGATATTTCCATGTTTATACAAATAGCGGTGCAGATATTTCCATGTTTGTACAGATGGCGGTGTTGATATTTCCATTTATACACAGATGACCGTGTAGATATTTCCATGTTTATACAGACAGCGGCACAGATATTTCCATGGATATGTAGATGGCGGTGTAGATATTTCCATGTTTATACAGATTGCGGTGTAGTTATTTCCATGTTTATATAGTTAGCGGTGTAGTTATTTCCATGTATGTACACATGGCTGCGTAGATATTTCCATGTTTATACAGATGGCGGTGTAGATATTTCCATGTTTATACAGATAACTTTGTATTTCCATGTTTATACAGATGGCGGTGTAGATATTTCCATGTTTATTCTGATCGTGGTGTAGATATTTCCATGTTTATAGAGATGGCGGTGTAGATATTTACATGTTCATAGAGATAGCGGTGTTGATTTTTCCATGTTTATAGAGACAGCGGTGTGGATATTTCCTTGCTTATACAGATAGGGGTGTAGATATTTCCATGTTTATAGAGATAGCGGTGAAGATACTTCCATGTTTATACAGATCATGGTGTAGATATTTCCTTGCTTGTACTAATAGCGGTGTAGTTATTTCCATGTTTATACAGATAGCGGTGTAGATATTTCCATGTATATACAGATGGCTGTGTAGATATTTGCATGTTTATACAGATGGCTGTGTAGATATTTCCATGTTTATACAGATGACTTTGTAGGTATTTGCATGTTTATACAGATGGCGGTGTAGGTTTTCCATGTTTATAGTGATAGCTGTGTAGATATTTCCATGTTTATACAGATAGCGGTGTTGATATTTCCATGTTTATAAAGATTGCGGTGTAGATATTTCCATGTTTATACAGATCGCGGTGCAGATATGTATATCTTTATACAGATGGCATTGTAGATATTTCCTTATTCACACAGATGGCGGTGTAGATGTTTCCATGTTTATACAGATGGCAGAGTAGTTAGTTCCATGTTTATGGAGATGGCAGTGTAGATACTTTCATGTTTACAGAGATGGCGGTGTAGATATTTCCATGTTTATAGAGATAGCAGTGTAGATATTTACATGTTTATACAGATGTCTGTGTAGATATTTCCATGTGTATACAGATGGCATTGTAGATATTTCCATGTTTATACAGATGACTGTATAGGTATTTCCATGTTTTTACAGGTGGCAGTGCAGATATTTCCATGTTTATAGAGATAGCGGTGTAGATATTTCCATGTTTCTACAGATGGCGGTGTTGATATTTCCATCTATACACAGATGGCCGTGTAGATATTTCCATGTTTATACAGATGGCGGCGTAGATATTTCCATGGACATGCAGATGGCGGTGTAGATATTTCCATGTTTAAACAGATAGCGGTGTAGATATTTCCATGTTTACACAGATAGTGGTGTAGATATTTCCGTGTTTATACACATGGCAGAGTAGATACTTCCATCTTTATGGAGATGGCAGTGTAGATATTTTCATGTTTATAGAGATGGCGGTGTAGATATTTCTATATTTATAGAGATAGCGGTGTAGATATTTCCATCTTTCTACAGATGGCAGTGTAGATATTTCCATGTTTATACAGATGGCGGTGTAGATATTTCCATATTTATACAGATGTCTGTGTAGATATTTCCATCTGTATACAGATGGTATTGTAGGTATTTCCATGTTTATACAGATGGTGGTGAAGATATTTCCATGTTTATTCAGATGACTGTGCAGATATTTCCATTTTTTTACAGATGGCAGTGTGGATATTTCAATGTTTATAGAGATGGCGCTGTAGATATTTCCAAGTTTATACAGATAACGGTGGAGATATTTCCATGTTTATACAGAGAGGAGTCGAGATATTTCCATGTTTATACACATAGCGGTGTACATATTTCCATGATTATAGAGACAGCGGTGTAGGTATTTCCATGTTTATGCAGATAGCGGTGCAGATATTTCCATGTTTACACAGATGCCTATGCAGATATTTCCATATTTACACAGAGGGCTGTGTAGATATTTCTATGTTTATACAGAAGACAGTGTAGATATTTAAATGTTCCTACACATGACTGTGTAGGTATTTCCATGTTTATACAGATGTCTTTGTAGATATTTCCATGTTAATAGAGATAGCGGTGCAGACATTTCCATGTTTATACAGATAGCGGTGTAGATATTTCCATGTTTATACAGATAGTGGTGTAGATATTTCCATGTTTATACAGACCGCGGTGTAGATAATTCCATGTTTATACAAATAGCGGTGCAGATATTTCCATGTTTGTACAGCTGGCGGTGTTGATATTTCCATTTATACACAGATGACCGTGTAGATATTTCCATGTTTATACAGACGGCGGCACAGATATTTCCATGGATATGTAGATGGCGGTGTAGATATTTCCATGTTTATACAGATTGCGGTGTAGTTATTTCCATGTTTATATAGATAGCGGTGTAGTTATTTCCATGTATGTACACATGGCTGTGTAGATATTTCCATGTTTATACAGATGGCGGTGTAGATATTTCCATGTTGTTACAGATAACTTTGTATTTCCATGTTTATACAGATGGCGGTGTAGATATTTCCATGTTTATTCTGATCGTGGTGTAGATATTTCCATGTTTGTAGAGATGGCGGTGTAGATATTTACATGTTCATAGAGATAGCGGTGTTGATTTTTCCATGTTTATAGAGACAGCGGTGTGGATATTTCCTTGCTTATACAGACAGGGGTGTAGATATTTCCATGTTTATAGAGATAGCGGTGAAGTTATTTCCATGTTTATACAGATCACGGTGTAGATATTTCCTTGCTTGTACTAATAGCGGTGTAGTTATTTCCATGTTTATACAGATAGCGGTGTAGATATTTCCATGTATATACAGATGGCTGTGTAGATATTTCCATGTTTATACAGATGGCTGTGTAGATATTTCCATGTTTATACAGATGACTTTGTAGGTATTTGCATGTTTATACAGATGGCGGTGTAGGTTTTCCATGTTTATAGTGATAGCTGTGTAGATATTTCCATGTTTATACAGACCGCGGTGTAGATATTTCCATGTTTATACAAATAGCGGTGCAGATATTTCCATGTTTGTACAGATGGCGGTGTTGATATTTCCATTTATACACAGATGACCGTGTAGATATTTCCATGTTTATACAGACAGCGGCACAGATATTTCCATGGATATGTAGATGGCGGTGTAGATATTTCCATGTTTATACAGATTGCGGTGTAGTTATTTCCATGTTTATATAGTTAGCGGTGTAGTTATTTCCATGTATGTACACATGGCTGCGTAGATATTTCCATGTTTATACAGATGGCGGTGTAGATATTTCCATGTTTATACAGATAACTTTGTATTTCCATGTTTATACAGATGGCGGTGTAGATATTTCCATGTTTATTCTGATCGTGGTGTAGATATTTCCATGTTTATAGAGATGGCGGTGTAGATATTTACATGTTCATAGAGATAGCGGTGTTGATTTTTCCATGTTTATAGAGACAGCGGTGTGGATATTTCCTTGCTTATACAGATAGGGGTGTAGATATTTCCATGTTTATAGAGATAGCGGTGAAGATATTTCCATGTTTATACAGATCATGGTGTAGATATTTCCTTGCTTGTACTAATAGCGGTGTAGTTATTTCCATGTTTATACAGATAGCGGTGTAGATATTTCCATGTATATACAGATGGCTGTGTAGATATTTGCATGTTTATACAGATGGCTGTGTAGATATTTCCATGTTTATACAGATGACTTTGTAGGTATTTGCATGTTTATACAGATGGCGGTGTAGGTTTTCCATATTTATAGTGATAGCTGTGTAGATATTTCCATGTTTATACAGATAGCGGTGTTGATATTTCCATGTTTATAAAGATTGCGGTGTAGATATTTCCATGTTTATACAGATCGCGGTGCAGATATGTATATCTTTATACAGATGGCATTGTAGATATTTCCTTATTCACACAGATGGCGGTGTAGATGTTTCCATGTTTATACAGATGGCAGAGTAGTTAGTTCCATGTTTATGGAGATGGCAGTGTAGATACTTTCATGTTTACAGAGATGGCGGTGTAGATATTTCCATGTTTATAGAGATAGCAGTGTAGATATTTACATGTTTATACAGATGTCTGTGTAGATATTTCCATGTGTATACAGATGGCATTGTAGATATTTCCATGTTTATACAGATGACTGTATAGGTATTTCCATGTTTTTACAGGTGGCAGTGCAGATATTTCCATGTTTATAGAGATAGCGGTGTAGATATTTCCATGTTTCTACAGATGGCGGTGTTGATATTTCCATCTATACACAGATGGCCGTGTAGATATTTCCATGTTTATACAGATGGCGGCGTAGATATTTCCATGGACATGCAGATGGCGGTGTAGATATTTCCATGTTTAAACAGATAGCGGTGTAGATATTTCCATGTTTACACAGATAGTGGTGTAGATATTTCCGTGTTTATACACATGGCAGAGTAGATACTTCCATCTTTATGGAGATGGCAGTGTAGATATTTTCATGTTTATAGAGATGGCGGTGTAGATATTTCTATATTTATAGAGATAGCGGTGTAGATATTTCCATCTTTCTACAGATGGCAGTGTAGATATTTCCATGTTTATACAGATGGCGGTGTAGATATTTCCATATTTATACAGATGTCTGTGTAGATATTTCCATCTGTATACAGATGGTATTGTAGGTATTTCCATGTTTATACAGATGGTGGTGAAGATATTTCCATGTTTATTCAGATGACTGTGCAGATATTTCCATTTTTTTACAGATGGCAGTGTGGATATTTCAATGTTTATAGAGATGGCGCTGTAGATATTTCCAAGTTTATACAGATAACGGTGGAGATATTTCCATGTTTATACAGAGAGGAGTCGAGATATTTCCATGTTTATACACATAGCGGTGTACATATTTCCATGATTATAGAGACAGCGGTGTAGGTATTTCCATGTTTATGCAGATAGCGGTGCAGATATTTCCATGTTTACACAGATGCCTATGCAGATATTTCCATATTTACACAGAGGGCTGTGTAGATATTTCTATGTTTATACAGAAGACAGTGTAGATATTTAAATGTTCCTACACATGACTGTGTAGGTATTTCCATGTTTATACAGATGTCTTTGTAGATATTTCCATGTTAATAGAGATAGCGGTGCAGACATTTCCATGTTTATACAGATAGCGGTGTAGATATTTCCATGTTTATACAGATAGTGGTGTAGATATTTCCATGTTTATACAGACCGCGGTGTAGATAATTCCATGTTTATACAAATAGCGGTGCAGATATTTCCATGTTTGTACAGCTGGCGGTGTTGATATTTCCATTTATACACAGATGACCGTGTAGATATTTCCATGTTTATACAGACGGCGGCACAGATATTTCCATGGATATGTAGATGGCGGTGTAGATATTTCCATGTTTATACAGATTGCGGTGTAGTTATTTCCATGTTTATATAGATAGCGGTGTAGTTATTTCCATGTATGTACACATGGCTGTGTAGATATTTCCATGTTTATACAGATGGCGGTGTAGATATTTCCATGTTGTTACAGATAACTTTGTATTTCCATGTTTATACAGATGGCGGTGTAGATATTTCCATGTTTATTCTGATCGTGGTGTAGATATTTCCATGTTTATAGAGATGGCGGTGTAGATATTTACATGTTCATAGAGATAGCGGTGTTGATTTTTCCATGTTTATAGAGACAGCGGTGTGGATATTTCCTTGCTTATACAGACAGGGGTGTAGATATTTCCATGTTTATAGAGATAGCGGTGAAGGTATTTCCATGTTTATACAGATCACGGTGTAGATATTTCCTTGCTTGTACTAATAGCGGTGTAGTTATTTCCATGTTTATACAGATAGCGGTGTAGATATTTCCATGTATATACAGATGGCTGTGTAGATATTTCCATGTTTATACAGATGGCTGTGTAGATATTTCCATGTTTATACAGATGACTTTGTAGGTATTTGCATGTTTATACAGATGGCGGTGTAGGTTTTCCATGTTTATAGTGATAGCTGTGTAGATATTTCCATGTTTATACAGACCGCGGTGTAGATATTTCCATGTTTATACAAATAGCGGTGCAGATATTTCCATGTTTGTACAGATGGCGGTGTTGATATTTCCATTTATACACAGATGACCGTGTAGATATTTCCATGTTTATACAGATGGCGGCGCAGATATCTCCATGGATATGTAGATGGCGGTGTAGATATTTCCATGTTTATACAGATTGCGGTGTAGTTATTTCCATGTTTATATAGATAGCGGTGTAGTTATTTCCATGTATATACACATGGCTGTGTAGATATTTCCATGTTTATACAGATGGCGGTGTAGATATTTCCATGTTGTTACAGATAACTTTGTATTTCCATGTTTATACAGATGGCGGTGTAGATATTTCCATGTCTATAGAGATAGCAGTGGAGATAATTCCATGTTTATACAGATAGCGGTGTAGATATTTCCATGTTTATTCTGATCGTGGTGTAGATATTTCCATATTTATAGAGATGGCGGTGTAGATATTTACATGTTCATAGAGATAGCGGTGTTGATTTTTCCATGTTTATAGAGACAGCGGTGTGGATATTTCCTTGCTTATACAGATAGGGTTGTAGATATTTCCATGTTTATAGAGATAGCGGTGAAGATATTTCCATGTTTATACAGATCACGGTGTAGATATGTCCTTGCTTGTACTAATAGCGGTGTAGTTATTTCCATGTTTATACAGATAGCGGTGTAGATATTTCCATGTATATACAGATGGCTGTGTAGATATTTCCATGTTTATACAGATGGCTGTGTAGATATTTCCATGTTTATACAGATGACTTTGTAGGTATTTGCATGTTTATACAGATGGCGGTGTAGGTTTTCCATGTTTATAATGATAGCTGTGTAGATATTTCCATGTTTATACAGATAGCGGTGTTGATATTTCCATGTTTATTAAGATCGCGGTGTAGATATTTCCATGTTTATACAGATCGCGGTGCAGATATTTATATCTTTATACAGATGGCATTGTAGATATTTCCTTATTCACACAGATGGCGGTGTAGATGTTTCCATGTTTATACAGATGGCAGAGTAGTTAGTTCCATGTTTATGGAGATGGCAGTGTAGATACTTTCATGTTTACAGAGATGGTGGTGTAGATATTTCCATGTTTATAGAGATAGCAGTGTAGATATTTACATGTTTATACAGATGTCTGTGTAGATATTTCCATGTGTATACAGATGGCATTGTAGATATTTCCATGTTTATACAGATGACTGTATAGGTATTTCCATGTTTTTACAGGTGGCAGTGCAGATATTTCCATGTTTATAGAGATAGCGGTGTAGATATTTCCATGTTTCTACAGATGGCGGTGTTGATATTTCCATCTATACACAGATGGCCGTGTAGATATTTCCATGTTTATACAGATGGCGGCGTAGGTATTTCCATGGACATGCAGATGGCGGTGTAGATATTTCCATGTTTAAACAGATAGCGGTGTAGATATTTCCATGTTTACACAGATAGTGGTGTAGATATTTCCGTGTTTATACACATGGCAGAGTAGATACTTCCATCTTTATGGAGATGGCAGTGTAGATATTTTCATGTTTATAGAGATGGCGGTGTAGATATTTCCATATTTATAGAGATAGCGGTGTAGATATTTACATCTTTCTACAGATGGCAGTGTAGATATTTCCATGTTTATACAGATGGCGGTGTAGATATTTCCATATTTGTACAGATGTCTGTGTAGATATTTCCATCTGTATACAGATGGTATTGTAGGTATTTCCATGTTTATACAGATGGTGGTGAATATATTTCCATGTTTATTCAGATGACTGTGCAGATATTTCCATGTTTTTACAGATGGCAGTGTGGATATTTCAATGTTTATAGAGATGGCGCTGTAGATATTTCCAAGTTTATACAGATAACGGTGGAGATATTTCCATGTTTATACAGAGAGGAGTCGAGATATTTCCATGTTTATACACATAGCGGTGTACATATTTCCATGATTATAGAGACAGCGGTGTAGGTATTTCCATGTTTATGCAGATAGCGGTGCAGATATTTCCATGTTTACACAGATGCCTATGCAGATATTTCCATATTTACACAGAGGGCTGTGTAGATATTTCTATGTTTATACAGAAGACAGTGTAGATATTTAAATGTTCCTACACATGACTGTGTAGGTATTTCCATGTTTATACAGATGTCTTTGTAGATATTTCCATGTTAATAGAGATAGCGGTGCAGACATTTCCATGTTTATACAGATAGCGGTGTAGGTATTTCCATGTTTATACAGATAGTGGTGTAGATATTTCCATGTTTATACAGACCGCGGTGTAGATAATTCCATGTTTATACAAATAGCGGTGCAGATATTTCCATGTTTGTACAGATGGCGGTGTTGATATTTCCATTTATACACAGATGACCGTGTAGATATTTCCATGTTTATACAGACGGCGGCACAGATATTTCCATGGATATGTAGATGGCGGTGTAGATATTTCCATGTTTATACAGATTGCGGTGTAGTTATTTCCATGTTTATATAGATAGCGGTGTAGTTATTTCCATGTATGTACACATGGCTGTGTAGATATTTCCATGTTTATACAGATGGCGGTGTAGATATTTCCATGTTTATACAGATAACTTTGTATTTCCATCTTTATACAGATGGCGGTGTAGATATTTCCATGTTTATTCTGATCGTGGTGTAGATATTTCCATGTTTATAGAGATGGCGGTGTAGATATTTACATGTTCATAGAGATAGCGGTGTTGATTTTTCCATGTTTATAGAGACAGCGGTGTGGATATTTCCTTGCTTATACAGACAGGGGTGTAGATATTTCCATGTTTATAGAGATAGCGGTGAAGATATTTCCATGTTTATACAGATCACGGTGTAGATATTTCCTTGCTTGTACTAATAGCGGTGTAGTTATTTCCATGTTTATACAGATAGCGGTGTAGATATTTCCATGTATATACAGATGGCTGTGTAGATATTTCCATGTTTATACAGATGGCTGTGTAGATATTTCCATGTTTATACAGATGACTTTGTAGGTATTTGCATGTTTATACAGATGGCGGTGTAGGTTTTCCATGTTTATAGTGATAGCTGTGTAGATATTTCCATGTTTATACAGACCGCGGTGTAGATATTTCCATGTTTATACAAATAGCGGTGCAGATATTTCCATGTTTGTACAGATGGCGGTGTTGATATTTCCATTTATACACAGATGACCGTGTAGATATTTCCATGTTTATACAGATGGCGGCGCAGATATTTCCATGGATATGTAGATGGCGGTGTAAATATTTCCATGTTTATACAGATTGCGGTGTAGTTATTTCCATGTTTATATAGATAGCGGTGTAGTTATTTCCATGTATATACACATGGCTGTGTAGATATTTCCATGTTTATACAGATGGCGGTGTAGATATTTCCATGTTGTTACAGATAACTTTGTATTTCCATGTTTATACAGATGGCGGTGTAGATATTTCCATGTCTATAGAGATAGCAGTGGAGATAATTCCATGTTTATACAGATAGCGGTGTAGATATTTCCATGTTTATTCTGATCGTGGTGTAGATATTTCCATGTTTATGGAGATGGCGGTGTAGATATTTACATGTTCATAGAGATAGCGGTGTTGATTTTTCCATGTTTATAGAGACAGCGGTGTGGATATTTCCTTGCTTATACAGATAGGGTTGTAGATATTTCCATGTTTATAGAGATAGCGGTGAAGATATTTCCATGTTTATAAAGATCACGGTGTAGATATTTCCTTGCTTGTACTAATAGCGGTGTAGTTATTTCCATGTTTATACAGATAGCGGTGTAGATATTTCCATGTATATACAGATGGCTGTGTGGATATTTCCATGTTCATACAGATGGCTCTGTAGATATTTCCATGTTTATACAGATGACTTTGTAGGTATTTGCATGTTTATACAGATGGCGGTGTAGGTTTTCCATGTTTATAGTGATAGCTGTGTAGATATTTCCATGTTTATACAGATAGCGGTGTTGATATTTCCATGTTTATAAAGATCGCGGTGTAGATATTTCCATGTTTATACAGATCGCGGTGCAGATATTTATATCTTTATACAGATGGCATTGTAGATATTTCCTTATTCACACAGATGGCGGTGTAGATGTTTCCATGTTTATACAGATGGCAGAGTAGTTAGTTCCATGTTTATGGAGATGGCAGTGTAGATACTTTCATGTTTACAGAGATGGCGGTGTAGATATTTCCATGTTTATAGAGATAGCAGTGTAGATATTTACATGTTTATACAGATGTCTGTGTAGATATTTCCATGTGTATACAGATGGCATTGTAGATATTTCCATGTTTATACAGATGACTGCATAGGTATTTCCATGTTTTTACAGGTGGCAGTGCAGATATTTCCATGTTTATAGAGATAGCGGTGTAGATATTTCCATGTTTCTACAGATGGCGGTGTTGATATTTCCATCTATACACAGATGGCCGTGTAGATATTTCCATGTTTATACAGATGGCGGCGTAGATATTTCCATGGACATGCAGATGGCGGTGTAGATATTTCCATGTTTAAACAGATAGCGGTGTAGATATTTCCATGTTTACACAGATAGTGGTGTAGATATTTCCGTGTTTATACACATGGCAGAGTAGATACTTCCATCTTTATGGAGATGGCAGTGTAGATATTTTCATGTTTATAGAGATGGCGGTGTAGATATTTCCATATTTATAGAGATAGCGGTGTAGATATTTCCATCTTTCTACAGATGGCAGTGTAGATATTTCCATGTTTATACAGATGGCGGTGTAGATATTTCCATATTTGTACAGATGTCTGTGTAGATATTTCCATCTGTATACAGATGGTATTGTAGGTATTTCCATGTTTATACAGATGGTGGTGAAGATATTTCCATGTTTATTCAGATGACTGTGTAGATATTTCCATGTTTTTACAGATGGCAGTGTGGATATTTCAATGTTTATAGAGATGGCGCTGTAGATATTTCCAAGTTTATACAGGTAACGGTGGAGATATTTCCATGTTTATACAGAGAGGAGTCGAGATATTTCCATGTTTATACACATAGCGGTGTACATATTTCCATGATTATAGAGACAGCGGTGTAGGTATTTCCATGTTTATGCAGATAGCGGTGCAGATATTTCCATGTTTACACAGATGCCTATGCAGATATTTCCATATTTACACAGAGGGCTGTGTAGATATTTCTATGTTTATACAGAAGACAGTGTAGATATTTAAATGTTCCTACACATGACTGTGTAGGTATTTCCATGTTTATACAGATGTCTTTGTAGATATTTCCATGTTAATAGAGATAGCGGTGTAGACATTTCCATGTTTATACAGATAGCGGTGTAGATATTTCCATGTTTATACAGATAGTGGTGTAGATATTTCCATGTTTATACAGACCGCGGTGTAGATATTTCCATGTTTATACAAATAGCGGTGCAGATATTTCCATGTTTGTACAGATGGCGGTGTTGATATTTCCATTTATACACAGATGACCGTGTAGATATTTCCATGTTTATACAGATGGCGGTGCAGATATCTCCATGGATATGTAGATGGCGGTGTAGATATTTCCATGTTTATACAGATTGCGGTGTAGTTATTTCCATGTTTATATAGATAGCGGTGAAGTTATTTCCATGTATATACACATGGCTGTGTAGATATTTCCATGTTTATACAGATGGCGGTGTAGATATTTCCATGTTGTTACAGATAACTTTGTATTTCCATGTTTATACAGATGGCGGTGTAGATATTTCCATGTCTATAGAGATAGCAGTGGAGATAATTCCATGTTTATACAGATAGCGGTGTAGATATTTCCATGTTTATTCTGATCGTGGTGTAGATATTTCCATGTTTATAGAGATGGCGGTGTAGATATTTACATGTTCATAGAGATAGCGGTGTTGATTTTTCCATGTTTATAGAGACAGCGGTGTGGATATTTCCTTGCTTATACAGATAGGGTTGTAGATATTTCCATGTTTATAGAGATAGCGGTGAAGATATTTCCATGTTTATACAGATCACGGTGTAGATATTTCCTTGCTTGTACTAATAGCGGTGTAGTTATTTCCATGTTTATACAGATAGCGGTGTAGATATTTCCATGTATATACAGATGGCTGTGTAGATATTTCCATGTTTATACAGATGGCTGTGTAGATATTTCCATGTTTATACAGATGACTTTGTAGGTATTTGCATGTTTATACAGATGGCGGTGTAGGTTTTCCATGTTTATAGTGATAGCTGTGTAGATATTTCCATGTTTATACAGATAGCAGTGTTGATATTTCCATGTTTATAAAGATCGCGGTGTAGATATTTCCATGTTTATACAGATCGCGGTGCAGATATTTATATCTTTATACAGATGGCATTGTAGATATTTCCTTATTCACACAGATGGCGGTGTAGATGTTTCCATGTTTATACAGATGGCAGAGTAGTTAGTTCCATGTTTATGGAGATGGCAGTGTAGATACTTTCATGTTTACAGAGATGGTGGTGTAGATATTTCCATGTTTATAGAGATAGCAGTGTAGATATTTACATGTTTATACAGATGTCTGTGTAGATATTTCCATGTGTATACAGATGGCATTGTAGATATTTCCATGTTTATACAGATGACTGTATAGGTATTTCCATGTTTTTACAGGTGGCAGTGCAGATATTTCCATGTTTATAGAGATAGCGGTGTAGATATTTCCATGTTTCTACAGATGGCGGTGTTGATATTTCCATCTATACACAGATGGCCGTGTAGATATTTCCATGTTTATACAGATGGCGGCGTAGATATTTCCATGGACATGCAGATGGCGGTGTAGATATTTCCATGTTTAAACAGATAGCGGTGTAGATATTTCCATGTTTACACAGATAGTGGTGTAGATATTTCCGTGTTTATACACATGGCAGAGTAGATACTTCCATCTTTATGGAGATGGCAGTGTAGATATTTTCATGTTTATAGAGATGGCGGTGTAGATATTTCCATATTTATAAAGATAGCGGTGTAGATATTTCCATCTTTCTACAGATGGCAGTGTAGATATTTCCATGTTTATACAGATGGCGGTGTAGATATTTCCATATTTGTACAGATGTCTGTGTAGATATTTCCATCTGTATACAGATGGTATTGTAGGTATTTCCATGTTTATACAGATGGTGGTGAAGATATTTCCATGTTTATTCAGATGACTGTGTAGATATTTCCATGTTTTTACAGATGGCAGTGTGGATATTTCAATGTTTATAGAGATGGCGCTGTAGATATTTCCAAGTTTATACAGGTAACGGTGGAGATATTTCCATGTTTATACAGAGAGGAGTCGAGATATTTCCATGTTTATACACATAGCGGTGTACATATTTCCATGATTATAGAGACAGCGGTGTAGGTATTTCCATGTTTATGCAGATAGCGGTGCAGATATTTCCATGTTTACACAGATGCCTATGCAGATATTTCCATATTTACACAGAGGGCTGTGTAGATATTTCTATGTTTATACAGAAGACAGTGTAGATATTTAAATGTTCCTACACATGACTGTGTAGGTATTTCCATGTTTATACAGATGTCTTTGTAGATATTTCCATGTTAATAGAGATAGCGGTGTAGACATTTCCATGTTTATACAGATAGCGGTGTAGATATTTCCATGTTTATACAGATAGTGGTGTAGATATTTCCATGTTTATACAGACCGCGGTGTAGATATTTCCATGTTTATACAAATAGCGGTGCAGATATTTCCATGTTTGTACAGATGGCGGTGTTGATATTTCCATTTATACACAGATGACCGTGTAGATATTTCCATGTTTATACAGATGGCGGTGCAGATATCTCCATGGATATGTAGATGGCGGTGTAGATATTTCCATGTTTATACAGATTGCGGTGTAGTTATTTCCATGTTTATATAGATAGCGGTGTAGTTATTTCCATGTATATACACATGGCTGTGTAGATATTTCCATGTTTATACAGATGGCGGTGTAGATATTTCCATGTTGTTACAGATAACTTTGTATTTCCATGTTTATACAGATGGCGGTGTAGATATTTCCATGTCTATAGAGATAGCAGTGGAGATAATTCCATGTTTATACAGATAGCGGTGTAGATATTTCCATGTTTATTCTGATCGTGGTGTAGATATTTCCATGTTTATAGAGATGGCGGTGTAGATATTTACATGTTCATAGAGATAGCGGTGTTGATTTTTCCATGTTTATAGAGACAGCGGTGTGGATATTTCCTTGCTTATACAGATAGGGTTGTAGATATTTCCATGTTTATAGAGATAGCGGTGAAGATATTTCCATGTTTATACAGATCACGGTGTAGATATTTCCTTGCTTGTACTAATAGCGGTGTAGTTATTTCCATGTTTATACAGATAGCGGTGTAGATATTTCCATGTATATACAGATGGCTGTGTAGATATTTCCATGTTTATACAGATGGCTGTGTAGATATTTCCATGTTTATACAGATGACTTTGTAGGTATTTGCATGTTTATACAGATGGCGGTGTAGGTTTTCCATGTTTATAGTGATAGCTGTGTAGATATTTCCATGTTTATACAGATAGCGGTGTTGATATTTCCATGTTTATAAAGATCGCGGTGTAGATATTTCCATGTTTATACAGATCGCGGTGCAGATATTTATATCTTTATACAGATGGCATTGTAGATATTTCCTTATTCACACAGATGGCGGTGTAGATGTTTCCATGTTTATACAGATGGCAGAGTAGTTAGTTCCATGTTTATGGAGATGGCAGTGTAGATACTTTCATGTTTACAGAGATGGTGGTGTAGATATTTCCATGTTTATAGAGATAGCAGTGTAGATATTTACATGTTTATACAGATGTCTGTGTAGATATTTCCATGTGTATACAGATGGCATTGTAGATATTTCCATGTTTATACAGATGACTGTATAGGTATTTCCATGTTTTTACAGGTGGCAGTGCAGATATTTCCATGTTTATAGAGATAGCGGTGTAGATATTCCCATGTTTCTACAGATGGCGGTGTTGATATTTCCATCTATACACAGATGGCCGTGTAGATATTTCCATGTTTATACAGATGGCGGCGTAGATATTTCCATGGACATGCAGATGGCGGTGTAGATATTTCCATGTTTAAACAGATAGCGGTGTAGATATTTCCATGTTTACACAGATAGTGGTGTAGATATTTCCGTGTTTATACACATGGCAGAGTAGATACTTCCATCTTTATGGAGATGGCAGTGTAGATATTTTCATGTTTATAGAGATGGCGGTGAAGATATTTCCATATTTATAGAGATAGCGGTGTAGATATTTCCATCTTTCTACAGATGGCAGTGTAGATATTTCCATGTTTATACAGATGGCGGTGTAGATATTTCCATATTTGTACAGATGTCTGTGTAGATATTTCCATCTGTATACAGATGGTATTGTAGGTATTTCCATGTTTATACAGATGGTGGTGAATATATTTCCATGTTTATTCAGATGACTGTGTAGATATTTCCATGTTTTTACAGATGGCAGTGTGGATATTTCAATGTTTATAGAGATGGCGCTGTAGATATTTCCAAGTTTATGCAGATAACGGTGGAGATATTTCCATGTTTATACAGAGAGGAGTCGAGATATTTCCATGTTTATACACATAGCGGTGTACATATTTCCATGATTATAGAGACAGCGGTGTAGGTATTTCCATGTTTATGCAGATAGCGGTGCAGATATTTCCATGTTTACACAGATGCCTATGCAGATATTTCCATATTTACACAGAGGGCTGTGTAGATATTTCTATGTTTATACAGAAGACAGTGTAGATATTTAAATGTTCCTACACATGACTGTGTAGGTATTTCCATGTTTATACAGATGTCTTTGTAGATATTTCCATGTTAATAGAGATAGCGGTGTAGACATTTCCATGTTTATACAGATAGCGGTGTAGATATTTCCATGTTTATACAGATAGTGGTGTAGATATTTCCATGTTTATACAGACCGCGGTGTAGATATTTCCATGTTTATACAAATAGCGGTGCAGATATTTCCATGTTTGTACAGATGGCGGTGTTGATATTTCCATTTATACACAGATGACCGTGTAGATATTTCCATGTTTATACAGATGGCGGCGCAGATATCTCCATGGATATGTAGATGGCGGTGTAGATATTTCCATGTTTATACAGATTGCGGTGTAGTTATTTCCATGTTTATATAGATAGCGGTGTAGTTATTTCCATGTATATACACATGGCTGTGTAGATATTTCCATGTTTATACAGATGGCGGTGTAGATATTTCCATGTTGTTACAGAAAACTTTGTATTTCCATGTTTATACAGATGGCGGTGTAGATATTTCCATGTCTATAGAGATAGCAGTGGAGATAATTCCATGTTTATACAGATAGCGGTGTAGATATTTCCATGTTTATTCTGATCGTGGTGTAGATATTTCCATGTTTATAGAGATGGCGGTGTAGATATTTACATGTTCATAGAGATAGCGGTGTTGATTTTTCCATGTTTATAGAGACAGCGGTGTGGATATTTCCTTGCTTATACAGACAGGGGTGTAGATATTTCCATGTTTATAGAGATAGCGGTGAAGATATTTCCATGTTTATACAGATCACCGTGTAGATATTTCCTTGCTTGTACTAATAGCGGTGTAGTTATTTCCATGTTTATACAGATAGCGGTGTAGATATTTCCATGTATATACAGATGGCTGTGTAGATATTTCCATGTTTATACAGATGGCTGTGTAGATATTTCCATGTTTATACAGATGACTTTGTAGGTATTTGCATGTTTATACAGATGGCGGTGTAGGTTTTCCATGTTTATAGTGATAGCTGTGTAGATATTTCCATGTTTATACAGATAGCGGTGTTGATATTTCCATGTTTATAAAGATCGCAGTGTAGATATTTCCATGTTTATACAGATCGCGGTGCAGATATTTATATCTTTATACAGATGGCATTGTAGATATTTCCTTATTCACACAGATGGCGGTGTAGATGTTTCCATGTTTATACAGATGGCAGAGTAGTTAGTTCCATGTTTATGGAGATGGCAGTGTAGATACTTTCATGTTTACAGAGATGGCGGTGTAGATATTTCCATGTTTATAGAGATAGCAGTGTAGATATTTACATGTTTATACAGATGTCTGTGTAGATATTTCCATGTGTATACAGATGGCATTGTAGATATTTCCATGTTTATACAGATGACTGTATAGGTATTTCCATGTTTTTACAGGTGGCAGTGCAGATATTTCCATGTTTATAGAGATAGCGGTGTAGATATTTCCATGTTTCTACAGATGGCGGTGTTGATATTTCCATCTATACACAGATGGCCGTGTAGATATTTCCATGTTTATACAGATGGCGGCGTAGATATTTCCATGGACATGCAGATGGCGGTGTAGATATTTCCATGTTTAAACAGATAGCGGTGTAGATATTTCCATGTTTACACAGATAGTGGTGTAGATATTTCCGTGTTTATACACATGGCAGAGTAGATACTTCCATCTTTATGGAGATGGCAGTGTAGATATTTTCATGTTTATAGAGATGGCGGTGTAGATATTTCCATATTTATAGAGATAGCGGTGTAGATATTTCCATCTTTCTACAGATGGCAGTGTAGATATTTCCATGTTTATACAGATGGCGGTGTAGATATTTCCATATTTATACAGATGTCTGTGTAGATATTTCCATCTGTATACAGATGGTATTGTAGGTATTTCCATGTTTATACAGATGGTGGTGAAGATATTTCCATGTTTATTCAGATGACTGTGTAGATATTTCCATGTTTTTACAGATGGCAGTGTGGATATTTCAATGTTTATAGAGATGGCGCTGTAGATATTTCCAAGTTTATACAGATAACGGTGGAGATATTTCCATGTTTATACAGAGAGGAGTCGAGATATTTCCATGTTTATACACATAGCGGTGTACATATTTCCATGATTATAGAGACAGCGGTGTAGGTATTTCCATGTTTATGCAGATAGCGGTGCAGATATTTCCATGTTTACACAGATGCCTATGCAGATATTTCCATATTTACACAGAGGGCTGTGTAGATATTTCTATGTTTATACAGAAGACAGTGTAGATATTTAAATGTTCCTACACATGACTGTGTAGGTATTTCCAGGTTTATACAGATGTCTTTGTAGATATTTCCATGTTAATAGAGATAGCGGTGTAGACATTTCCATGTTTATACAGATAGCGGTGTAGATATTTCCATGTTTATACAGATAGTGGTGTAGATATTTCCATGTTTATACAGACGGCGGTGTAGATATTTCCATGTTTATACAAATAGCGGTGCAGATATTTCCATGTTTGTACAGATGGCGGTGTTCATATTTCCATTTATACACAGATGACAGTGTAGATATTTCCATGTTTATACAGATGGCGGCGCAGATATTTCCATGGATATGTAGATGGCGGTGTAGATATTTCCATGTTTATACAGATTGCGGTGTAGTTATTTCCATGTTTATATAGATAGCGGTGTAGTTATTTCCATGTATATACACATGGCTGTGTAGATATTTCCATGTTTATACAGATGGCGGTGTAGATATTTCCATGTTGTTACAGATAACTTTGTATTTCCATGTTTATACAGATGGCGGTGTAGATATTTCCATGTCTATAGAGATAGCAGTGGAGATAATTCCATGTTTATACAGATAGCGGTGTAGATATTTCCATGTTTATTCTGATCGTGGTGTAGATATTTCCATATTTATAGAGATGGCGGTGTAGATATTTACATGTTCATAGAGATAGCGGTGTTGATTTTTCCATGTTTATAGAGACAGCGGTGTGGATATTTCCTTGCTTATACAGACAGGGGTGTAGATATTTCCATGTTTATAGAGATAGCGGTGAAGATATTTCCATGTTTATACAGATCACGGTGTAGATATTTCCTTGCTTGTACTAATAGCGGTGTAGTTATTTCCATGTTTATACAGATAGCGGTGTAGATATTTCCATGTATATACAGATGGCTGTGTAGATATTTCCATGTTTATACAGATGGCTGTGTAGATATTTCCATGTTTATACAGATGACTTTGTAGGTATTTGCATGTTTATACAGATGGCGGTGTAGGTTTTCCATGTTTATAGTGATAGCTGTGTAGATATTTCCATGTTTATACAGATAGCGGTGTTGATATTTCCATGTTTATAAAGATCGCGGTGTAGATATTACCATGTTTATACAGATCGCGGTGCAGATATTTATATCTTTATACAGATGGCATTGTAGATATTTCCTTATTCACACAGAAGGCGCTGTAGATGTTTACATGTTTATACAGATGGCAGAGTAGTTAGTTCCATGTTTATGGAGATGGCAGTGTAGATACTTTCATGTTTACAGAGATGGCGGTGTAGATATTTCCATGTTTATACAGATGGCGGTGTAGATATTTCCATGTTTATACAGATAACTTTGTATTTCCATGTTTATACAGATGGCGGTGTAGATATTTCCATGTCTATAGAGATAGCAGTGGAGATAATTCCATGTTTATACAGATAGCGGTGTAGATATTTCCATGTTTATTCTGATCGTGGTGTAGATATTTCCATGTTTATAGAGATGGCGGTGTAGATATTTACATGTTCATAGAGATAGCGGTGTTGATTTTTCCATGTTTATAGAGACAGCGGTGTGGATATTTCCTTGCTTATACAGATAGGGGTGTAGATATTTCCATGTTTATAGAGATAGCGGTGAAGATATTTCCATGTTTATACAGATCACGGTGTAGATATTTCCTTGCTTGTACTAATAGCGGTGTAGTTATTTCCATGTTTATACAGATAGCGGTGTAGATATTTCCATGTATATACAGATGGCTGTGTAGATATATCCATGTTTATACAGATGGCTGTGTAGATATTTCCATGTTTATACAGATGACTTTGTAGGTATTTGCATGTTTATACAGATGGCGGTGTAGGTTTTCCATGTTTATACTGATAGCTGTGTAGATATTTCCATGTTTATACAGATAGCGGTGTTGATATTTCCATGTTTATACATGTCGCGGTGCAGATATTTATATCTTTATACAGATGGCATTGTAGATATTTCCTTATTCACACAGATGGCGGTGTAGATGTTTCCATGTTTATACAGGTGGCAGAGTAGTTAGTTCCATGTTTATGGAGATGGCAGTGTAGATACTTTCATGTTTACAGAGATGGTGGTGTAGATATTTCCATGTTTATAGAGATAGCAGTGTAGATATTTACATGTTTATACAGATGTCTGTGTAGATATTTCCATGTGTATACAGATGGCATTGTAGATATTTCCATGTTTATACAGATGACTGTATAGGTATTTCCATGTTTTTACAGGTGGCAGTGCGGATATTTCCATGTTTATAGAGATAGCGGTGTAGATATTTCCATGTTTCTACAGATGGCGGTGTTGATATTTCCATCTATACACAGATGGCCGTGTAGATATTTCCATGTTTATACAGATGGCGGCGTAGATATTTCCATGGACATGCAGATGGCGGTGTAGATATTTCCATGTTTAAACAGATAGCGGTGTAGATATTTCCATGTTTACACAGATAGTGGTGTAGATATTTCCGTGTTTATACACATGGCAGAGTAGATACTTCCATCTTTATGGAGATGGCAGTGTAGATATTTTCATGTTTATAGAGATGGCGGTGTAGATATTTCCATATTTATAGAGATAGCGGTGTAGATATTTCCATCTTTCTACAGATGACAGTGTAGATATTTCCATGTTTATACAGATGGCGGTGTAGATATTTCCATATTTATACAGATGTCTGTGTAGATATTTCCATCTGTATACAGATGGTATTGTAGGTATTTCCATGTTTATACAGATGGTGGTGAAGATATTTCCATGTTTATTCAGATGACTGTGTAGATATTTCCATGTTTTTACAGATGGCAGTGTGGATATTTCAATGTTTATAGAGATGGCGCTGTAGATATTTCCAAGTTTATACAGGTAACGGTGGAGATATTTCCATGTTTATACAGAGAGGAGTCGAGATATTTCCATGTTTATACACATAGCGGTGTACATATTTCCATGATTATAGAGACAGCGGTGTAGGTATTTCCATGTTTATGCAGATAGCGGTAAAGATATTTCCATGTTTACACAGATGCCTATGCAGATATTTCCATATTTACACAGAGGGCTGTGTAGATATTTCTATGTTTATACAGAAGACAGTGTAGATATTTAAATGTTCCTACACATGACTGTGTAGGTATTTCCATGTTTATACAGATGTCTTTGTAGATATTTCCATGTTAATAGAGATAGCGGTGTAGACATTTCCATGTTTATACAGATAGCGGTGTAGATATTTCCATGTTTATACAGATAGTGGTGTAGATATTTCCATGTTTATACAGACCGCGGTGTAGATATTTCCATGTTTATACAAATAGCGGTGCAGATATTTCCATGTTTGTACAGATGGCGGTGTTGATATTTCCATTTATACACAGATGACCGTGTAGATATTTCCATGTTTATACAGATGGCGGCGCAGATATTTCCATGGATATGTAGATGGCGGTGTAGATATTTCCATGTTTATACAGATTGCGGTGTAGTTATTTCCATGTTTATATAGATAGCGGTGTAGTTATTTCCATGTATATACACATGGCTGTGTAGATATTTCCATGTTTATACAGATGGCGGTGTAGATATTTCCATGTTGTTACAGATAACTTTGTATTTCCATGTTTATACAGATGGCGGTGTAGATATTTCCATGTCTATAGAGATAGCAGTGGAGATAATTCCATGTTTATACAGATAGCGGTGTAGATATTTACATGTTTATTCTGATCGTGGTGTAGATATTTCCATGTGTATAGAGATGGCGGTGTAGATATTTACATGTTCATAGAGATAGCGGTGTTGATTTTTCCATGTTTATAGAGACAGCGGTGTGGATATTTCCTTGCTTATACAGACAGGGGTGTAGATATTTCCATGTTTATAGAGATAGCGGTGAAGATATTTCCATGTTTATACAGATCACGGTGTAGATATTTCCTTGCTTGTACTAATAGCGGTGTAGTTATTTCCATGTTTATACAGATAGCGGTGTAGATATTTCCATGTATATACAGATGGCTGTGTAGATATTTCCATGTTTATACAGATGGCTGTGTAGATATTTCCATGTTTATACAGATGACTTTGTAGGTATTTGCGTGTTTATACAGATGGCGGTGTAGGTTTTCCATGTTTATAGTGATAGCTGTGTAGATATTTCCATGTTTATACAGATAGCGGTGTTGATATTTCCATGTTTATAAAGATCGCGGTGTAGATATTTCCATGTTTATACAGATCGCGGTGCAGATATTTATATCTTTATACAGATGGCATTGTAGATATTACCTTATTCACACAGAAGGCGGTGTAGATGTTTACATGTTTATACAGATGGCAGAGTAGTTAGTTCCATGTTTATGGAGATGGCAGTGTAGATACTTTCATGTTTACAGAGATGGCGGTGTAGATATTTCCATGTTTATACAGATGGCGGTGTAGATATTTCCATGTTGTTACAGATAACTTTGTATTTCCATGTTTATACAGATGGCGGTGTAGATATTTCCATGTCTATAGAGATAGCAGTGGAGATAATTCCATGTTTATACAGATAGCGGTGTAGATATTTCCATGTTTATTCTGATCGTGGTGTAGATATTTCCATGTTTATAGAGATGGCGGTGTAGATATTTACATGTTCATAGAGATAGCGGTGTTGATTTTTACATGTTTATAGAGACAGCGGTGTGGATATTTCCTTGCTTATACAGACAGGGGTGTAGATATTTCCATGTTTATAGAGATAGCGGTGAAGATATTTCCATGTTTATACAGATCACGGTGTAGATATTTCCTTGCTTGTTCTAATAGCGGTGTAGTTATTTCCATGTTTATACAGATAGCGGTGTAGATATTTCCATGTATATACAGATGGCTGTGTAGATATTTCCATGTTTATACAGATGGCTGTGTAGATATTTCCATGTTTATACAGATGACTTTGTAGGTATTTGCATGTTTATACAGATGGCGGTGTAGGTTTTCCATGTTTATAGTGATAGCTGTGTAGATATTTCCATGTTTATACAGATAGCGGTGTTGATATTTCCATGTTTATACAGATCGCGGTGCAGATATTTATATCTTTATACAGATGGCATTGTAGATATTTCCTTATTCACACAGATGGCGGTGTAGATGTTTCCATGTTTATACAGATGGCAGAGTAGTTAGTTCCATGTTTATGGAGATGGCAGTGTAGATACTTTCATGTTTACAGAGATGGCGGTGTAGATATTTCCATGTTTATAGAGATAGCAGTGTAGATATTTACATGTTTATACAGATGTCTGTGTAGATATTTCCATGTGTATACAGATGGCATTGTAGATATTTCCATGTTTATACAGATGACTGTATAGGTATTTCCATGTTTTTACAGGTGGCAGTGCAGATATTTCCATTTTTATAGAGATAGCGGTGTAGATATTTCCATGTTTCTACAGATGGCGGTGTTGATATTTCCATCTATACACAGATGGCCGTGTAGATATTTCCATGTTTATACAGATGGCGGCGTAGATATTTCCATGGACATGCAGATGGCGGTGTAGATATTTCCATGTTTAAACAGATAGCGGTGTAGATATTTCCATGTTTACACAGATAGTGGTGTAGATATTTCCGTGTTTATACATATGGCAGAGTAGATACTTCCATCTTTATGGAGATGGCAGTGTAGATATTTTCATGTTTATAGAGATGGCGGTGTAGATATTTCCATATTTATAGAGATAGCAGTGTAGATATTTCCATCTTTCTACAGATGGCAGTGTAGATATTTCCATGTTTATACAGATGGCGGTGTAGATATTTCCATATTTATACAGATGTCTGTGTAGATATTTCCATCTGTATACAGATGGTATTGTAGGTATTTCCATGTTTATACAGATGGTGGTGAAGATATTTCCATGTTTATTCAGATGACTGTGTAGATATTTCCATGTTTTTACAGATGGCAGTGTGGATATTTCAATGTTTATAGAGATGGCGCTGTAGATATTTCCAAGTTTATACAGATAACGGTGGAGATATTTCCATGTTTATTCAGAGAGGAGTCGAGATATTTCCATGTTTATACACATAGCGGTGTACATATTTCCATGATTATAGAGACAGCGGTGTAGGTATTTCCATGTTTATGCAGATAGCGGTGCAGATATTTCCATGTTTACACAGATGCCTATGCAGATATTTCCATATTTACACAGAGGGCTGTGTAGATATTTCTATGTTTATACAGAAGACAGTGTAGATATTTAAATGTTCCTACACATGACTGTGTAGGTATTTCCATGTTTATACAGATGTCTTTGTAGATATTTCCATGTTAATAGAGATAGCGGTGTAGACATTTCCATGTTTATACAGATAGCGGTGTAGATATTTCCATGTTTATACAGATAGTGGTGTAGATATTTCCATGTTTATACAGACCGCGGTGTAGATATTTCCATGTTTATACAAATAGCGGTGCAGATATTTCCATGTTTGTACAGATGGCGGTGTTGATATTTCCATTTATACACAGATGACCGTGTAGATATTTCCATGTTTATACAGATGGCGGCGCAGATATTTCCATGGATATGTAGATGGCGGTGTAGATATTTCCATGTTTATACAGATTGCGGTGTAGTTATTTCCATGTTTATATAGATAGCGGTGTAGTTATTTCCATGTTTATACACATGGCTGTGTACATATTTCCATGTTTATACAGATGGCGGTGTAGATATTTCCATGTTGTTACAGATAACTTTGTATTTCCATGTTTATACAGATGGCGGTGTAGATATTTCCATGTCTATAGAGATAGCAGTGGAGATAATTCCATGTTTATACAGATAGCGGTGTAGATATTTCCATGTTTATTCTGATCGTGGTGTAGATATTTCCATGTTTATAGAGATGGCGGTGTAGATATTTACATGTTCATAGAGATAGCGGTGTTGATTTTTCCATGTTTATAGAGACAGCGGTGTGGATATTTCCTTGCTTATACAGACAGGGGTGTAGATATTTCCATGTTTATAGAGATAGCGGTGAAGATATTTCCATGTTTATACAGATCATGGTGTAGATATTTCCTTGCTTGTACTAATAGCGGTGTAGTTATTTCCATGTTTATACAGATAGCGGTGTAGATATTTCCATGTATATACAGATGGCTGTGTAGATATTTCCATGTTTATACAGATGGCTGTGTAGATATTTCCATGTTTATACAGATGACTTTGTAGGTATTTGCATGTTTATACAGATGGCGGTGTAGGTTTTCCATGTTTATAGTGATAGCTGTGTAGATATTTCCATGTTTATACAGATAGCGGTGTTGATATTTCCATGTTTATAAAGATCGCGGTGTAGATATTTCCATGTTTATACAGATCGCGGTGCAGATATTTATATCTTTATACAGACGGCATTGTAGATATTTCCTTATTCACACAGAAGGAGGTGTAGATGTTTACATGTTTATACAGATGGCAGAGTAGTTAGTTCCATGTTTATGGAGATGGCAGTGTAGATACTTTCATGTTTACAGAGATTGTGGTGTAGATATTTCCATGTTTATACAGATGGCGGTGTAGATATTTCCATGTTGTTACAGATAACTTTGTATTTCCATGTTTATACAGATGGCGGTGTAGATATTTCCATGTCTATAGAGATAGCAGTGGAGATAATTCCATGTTTATACAGATAGCGGTATAGATATTTCCATGTTTATTCTGATCGTGGTGTAGATATTTCCATGTTTATAGAGATGGTGGTGTAGATATTTACATGTTCATAGAGATAGCGGTGTTGATTTTTCCATGTTTATAGAGACAGCGGTGTGGATATTTCCTTGCTTATACAGACAGGGGTGTAGATATTTCCATGTTTATAGAGATAGCGGTGAAGATATTTCCATGTTTATACAGATCACGGTGTAGATATTTCCTTGCTTGTACTAATAGCGGTGTAGTTATTTCCATGTTTATACAGATAGCGGTGTAGATATTTCCATGTATATACAGATGGCTGTGTAGATATTTCCATGTTTATACAGATGGCTGTGTAGATATTTCCATGTTTATACAGATGACTTTGTAGGTATTTGCATGTTTATACAGATGGCGGTGTAGGTTTTCCATGTTTATAGTGATAGCTGTGTAGATATTTCCATGTTTATACAGATAGCGGTGTTGATATTTCCATGTTTATAAAGATCGCGGTGTAGATATTTCCATGTTTATACAGATCGCGGTGCAGATATTTATATCTTTATACAGATGGCATTGTAGATATTTCCTTATTCACACAGATGGCGGTGTAGATGTTTCCATGTTTATACAGATGGCAGAGTAGTTAGTTCCATGTTTATGGAGATGGCAGTGTAGATACTTTCATGTTTACAGAGATGGCGGTGTAGATATTTCCATGTTTATAGAGATAGCAGTGTAGATATTTACATGTTTATACAGATGTCTGTGTAGATATTTCCATGTGTATACAGATGGCATTGTAGATATTTCCATGTTTATACAGATGACTGTATAGGTATTTCCATGTTTTTACAGGTGGCAGTGCAGATATTTCCATGTTTATAGAGATAGCGGTGTAGATATTTCCATGTTTCTACAGATGGCGGTGTTGATATTTCCATCTATACACAGATGGCCGTGTAGATATTTCCATGTTTATACAGATGGCGGCGTAGATATTTCCATGGACATGCAGATGGCGGTGTAGATATTTCCATGTTTAAACAGATAGCGGTGTAGATATTTCCATGTTTACACAGATAGTGGTGTAGATATTTCCGTGTTTATACACATGGCAGAGTAGATACTTCCATCTTTATGGAGATGGCAGTGTAGATATTTTCATGTTTATAGAGATGGCGGTGTAGATATTTCCATATTTATAGAGATAGCGGTGTAGATATTTCCATCTTTCTACAGATGGCAGTGTAGATATTTCCATGTTTATACAGATGGCGGTGTAGATATTTCCATATTTATACAGATGTCTGTGTAGATATTTCCATCTGTATACAGATGGTATTGTAGGTATTTCCATGTTTATACAGATGGTGGTGAAGATATTTCCATGTTTATTCAGATGACTGTGTAGATATTTCCATGTTTTTACAGATGGCAGTGTGGATATTTCAATGTTTATAGAGATGGCGCTGTAGATATTTCCAAGTTTATACAGATAACGGTGGAGATATTTCCATGTTTATACAGAGAGGAGTCGAGATATTTCCATGTTTATACACATAGCGGTGTACATATTTCCATGATTATAGAGACAGCGGTGTAGGTATTTCCATGTTTATGCAGATAGCGGTGCAGATATTTCCATGTTTACACAGATGCCTATGCAGATATTTCCATATTTACACAGAGGGCTGTGTAGATATTTCTATGTTTATACAGAAGACAGTGTAGATATTTAAATGTTCCTACACATGACTGTGTAGGTATTTCCATGTTTATACAGATGTCTTTGTAGATATTTCCATGTTAATAGAGATAGCGGTGTAGACATTTCCATGTTTATACAGATAGCGGTGTAGATATTTCCATGTTTATACAGATAGTGGTGTAGATATTTCCATGTTTATACAGACCGCGGTGTAGATATTTCCATGTTTATACAAATAGCGGTGCAGATATTTCCATGTTTGTACAGATGGCGGTGTTGATATTTCCATTTATACACAGATGACCGTGTAGATATTTCCATGTTTATACAGATGGCGGCGCAGATATTTCCATGGATATGTAGATGGCGGTGTAGATATTTCCATGTTTATACAGATTGCGGTGTAGTTATTTCCATGTTTATATAGATAGCGGTGTAGTTATTTCCATGTATATACACATGGCTGTGTAGATATTTCCATGTTTATACAGATGGCGGTGTAGATATTTCCATGTTGTTACAGATAACTTTGTATTTCCATGTTTATACAGATGGCGGTGTAGATATTTCCATGTCTATAGAGATAGCAGTGGAGATAATTCCATGTTTATACAGATAGCGGTGTAGATATTTCCATGTTTATTCTGATCGTGGTGTAGATATTTCCATGTTTATAGAGATGGCGGTGTAGATATTTACATGTTCATAGAGATAGCGGTGTTGATTTTTCCATGTTTATAGAGACAGCGGTGTGGATATTTCCTTGCTTATACAGACAGGGTTGTAGATATTTCCATGTTTATAGAGATAGCGGTGAAGATATTTCCATGTTTATACAGATCACGGTGTAGATATTTCCTTGCTTGTACTAATAGCGGTGTAGTTATTTCCATGTTTATACAGATAGCGGTGTAGATATTTCCATGTATATACAGATGGCTGTGTGGATATTTCCATGTTTATACAGATGGCTGTGTAGATATTTCCATGTTTATACAGATGACTTTGTAGGTATTTGCATGTTTATACAGATGGCGGTGTAGGTTTTCCATGTTTATCGTGATAGCTGTGTAGATATTTCCATATTTATACAGATAGCGGTGTTGATATTTCCATGTTTATAAAGATCGCGGTGTAGATATTTCCATGTTTCTACAGATCGCAGTGCAGATATTTATATCTTTATACAGATGGCATTGTAGATATTTCCTTATTCACACAGAAGGCGGTGTAGATGTTTACATGTTTATACAGATGGCAGAGTAGTTAGTTCCATGTTTATGGAGATGGCAGTGTAGATACTTTCATGTTTACAGAGATGGCGGTGTAGATATTTCCATGTTTATACAGATGGCGGTGTATATATTTCCATGTTTATACAGATAACTTTGTATTTCCATGTTTATACAGATGGCGGTGTAGATATTTCCATGTCTATAGAGATAGCAGTGGATATAATTCCATGTTTATACAGATAGCGGTGTAGATATTTCCATGTTTATTCTGATCGTGGTGTAGATATTTCCATGTTTATAGAGATGGCGGTGTAGATATTTACATGTTCATAGAGATAGCGGTGTTGATTTTTCCATGTTTATACAGACAGCGGTGTGGATATTTCCTTGCTTATACAGATAGGGGTGTAGATATTTCCATGTTTATAGAGATAGCGGTGAAGATATTTCCATGTTTATACAGATCACGGTGTAGATATTTCCTTGCTTGTACTAATAGCGGTGTAGTTATTTCCATGTTTATACAGATAGCGGTGTAGATATTTCCATGTATATACAGATGGCTGTGTAGATATATCCATGTTTATACAGATGGCTGTGTAGATATTTCCATGTTTATACAGATGACTTTGTAGGTATTTGCATGTTTATACAGATGGCGGTGTAGGTTTTCCATGTTTATAGTGATAGCTGTGTAGATATTTCCATGTTTATACAGATAGCGGTGTTGATATTTCCATGTTTATACAGATCGCGGTGCAGATATTTATATCTTTATACAGATGGCATTGTAGATATTTCCTTATTCACACAGATGGCGGTGTAGATGTTTCCATGTTTATACAGATGGCAGAGTAGTTAGTTCCATGTTTATGGAGATGGCAGTGTAGATACTTTCATGTTTACAGAGATGGTGGTGTAGATATTTCCATGTTTATAGAGATAGCAGTGTAGATATTTACATGTTTATACAGATGTCTGTGTAGATATTTCCATGTGTATACAGATGGCATTGTAGATATTTCCATGTTTATACAGATGACTGTATAGGTATTTCCATGTTTTTACAGGTGGCAGTGCAGATATTTCCATGTTTATAGAGATAGCGGTGTAGATATTTCCATGTTTCTACAGATGGCGGTGTTGATATTTCCATCTATACACAGATGGCCGTGTAGATATTTCCATGTTTATACAGATGGCGGCGTAGATATTTCCATGGACATGCAGATGGCGGTGTAGATATTTCCATGTTTAAACAGATAGCGGTGTAGATATTTCCATGTTTACACAGATAGTGGTGTAGATATTTCCGTGTTTATACACATGGCAGAGTAGATACTTCCATCTTTATGGAGATGGCAGTGTAGATATTTTCATGTTTATAGAGATGGCGGTGTAGATATTTCCATATTTATAGAGATAGCGGTGTAGATATTTCCATCTTTCTACAGATGGCAGTGTAGATATTTCCATGTTTATACGGATGGCGGTGTAGATATTTCCATATTTATACAGATGTCTGTGTAGATATTTCCATCTGTATACAGATGGTATTGTAGGTATTTCCATGTTTATACAGATGGTGGTGAAGATATTTCCATGTTTATTCAGATGACTGTGTAGATATTTCCATGTTTTTACAGATGGCAGTGTGGATATTTCAATGTTTATAGAGATGGCGCTGTAGATATTTCCAAGTTTATACAGATAACGGTGGAGATATTTCCATGTTTATACAGAGAGGAATCGAGATATTTCCATGTTTATACACATAGCGGTGTACATATTTCCATGATTATAGAGACAGCGGTGTAGGTATTTCCATGTTTATGCAGATAGCGGTGCAGATATTTCCATGTTTACACAGATGCCTATGCAGATATTTCCATATTTACACAGAGGGCTGTGTAGATATTTCTATGTTTATACAGAAGACAGTGTAGATATTTAAATGTTCCTACACATGACTGTGTAGGTATTTCCATGTTTATACAGATGTCTTTGTAGATATTTCCATGTTAATAGAGATAGCGGTGTAGACATTTCCATGTTTATACAGATAGCGGTGTAGATATTTCCATGTTTATACAGATAGTGGTGTAGATATTTCCATGTTTATACAGACCGCGGTGTAGATATTTCCATGTTTATACAAATAGCGGTGCAGATATTTCCATGTTTGTACAGATGGCGGTGTTGATATTTCCATTTATACACAGATGACCGTGTAGATATTTCCATGTTTATACAGATGGCGGCGCAGATATTTCCATGGATATGTAGATGGCGGTGTAGATATTTCCATGTTTATACAGATTGCGGTGTAGTTATTTCCATGTTTATATAGATAGCGGTGTAGTTATTTCCATGTATATACACATGGCTGTGTAGATATTTCCATGTTTATACAGATGGCGGTGTAGATATTTCCATGTTGTTACAGATAACTTTGTATTTCCATGTTTATACAGATGGCGGTGTAGATATTTCCATGTCTATAGAGATAGCAGTGGAGATAATTCCATGTTTATACAGATAGCGGTGTAGATATTTCCATGTTTATTCTGATCGTGGTGTAGATATTTCCATGTTTATAGAGATGGCGGTGTAGATATTTACATGTTCATAGAGATAGCGGTGTTGATTTTTCCATGTTTATAGAGACAGCGGTGTGGATATTTCCTTGCTTATACAGACAGGGTTGTAGATATTTCCATGTTTATAGAGATAGCGGTGAAGATATTTCCATGTTTATACAGATCACGGTGTAGATATTTCCTTGCTTGTACTAATAGCGGTGTAGTTATTTCCATGTTTATACAGATAGCGGTGTAGATATTTCCATGTATATACAGATGGCTGTGTGGATATTTCCATGTTTATACAGATGGCTGTGTAGATATTTCCATGTTTATACAGATGACTTTGTAGGTATTTGCATGTTTATACAGATGGCGGTGTAGGTTTTCCATGTTTATCGTGATAGCTGTGTAGATATTTCCATATTTATACAGATAGCGGTGTTGATATTTCCATGTTTATAAAGATCGCGGTGTAGATATTTCCATGTTTCTACAGATCGCGGTGCAGATATTTATATCTTTATACAGATGGCATTGTAGATATTTCCTTATTCACACAGAAGGCGGTGTAGATGTTTACATGTTTATACAGATGGCAGAGTAGTTAGTTCCATGTTTATGGAGATGGCAGTGTAGATACTTTCATGTTTACAGAGATGGCGGTGTAGATATTTCCATGTTTATACAGATGGCGGTGTATATATTTCCATGTTTATACAGATAACTTTGTATTTCCATGTTTATACAGATGGCGGTGTAGATATTTCCATGTCTATAGAGATAGCAGTGGATATAATTCCATGTTTATACAGATAGCGGTGTAGATATTTCCATGTTTATTCTGATCGTGGTGTAGATATTTCCATGTTTATAGAGATGGCGGTGTAGATATTTACATGTTCATAGAGATAGCGGTGTTGATTTTTCCATGTTTATACAGACAGCGGTGTGGATATTTCCTTGCTTATACAGATAGGGGTGTAGATATTTCCATGTTTATAGAGATAGCGGTGAAGATATTTCCATGTTTATACAGATCACGGTGTAGATATTTCCTTGCTTGTACTAATAGCGGTGTAGTTATTTCCATGTTTATACAGATAGCGGTGTAGATATTTCCATGTATATACAGATGGCTGTGTAGATATATCCATGTTTATACAGATGGCTGTGTAGATATTTCCATGTTTATACAGATGACTTTGTAGGTATTTGCATGTTTATACAGATGGCGGTGTAGGTTTTCCATGTTTATAGTGATAGCTGTGTAGATATTTCCATGTTTATACAGATAGCGGTGTTGATATTTCCATGTTTATACAGATCGCGGTGCAGATATTTATATCTTTATACAGATGGCATTGTAGATATTTCCTTATTCACACAGATGGCGGTGTAGATGTTTCCATGTTTATACAGATGGCAGAGTAGTTAGTTCCATGTTTATGGAGATGGCAGTGTAGATACTTTCATGTTTACAGAGATGGTGGTGTAGATATTTCCATGTTTATAGAGATAGCAGTGTAGATATTTACATGTTTATACAGATGTCTGTGTAGATATTTCCATGTGTATACAGATGGCATTGTAGATATTTCCATGTTTATACAGATGACTGTATAGGTATTTCCATGTTTTTACAGGTGGCAGTGCAGATATTTCCATGTTTATAGAGATAGCGGTGTAGATATTTCCATGTTTCTACAGATGGCGGTGTTGATATTTCCATCTATACACAGATGGCCGTGTAGATATTTCCATGTTTATACAGATGGCGGCGTAGATATTTCCATGGACATGCAGATGGCGGTGTAGATATTTCCATGTTTAAACAGATAGCGGTGTAGATATTTCCATGTTTACACAGATAGTGGTGTAGATATTTCCGTGTTTATACACATGGCAGAGTAGATACTTCCATCTTTATGGAGATGGCAGTGTAGATATTTTCATGTTTATAGAGATGGCGGTGTAGATATTTCCATATTTATAGAGATAGCGGTGTAGATATTTCCATCTTTCTACAGATGGCAGTGTAGATATTTCCATATTTATACGGATGGCGGTGTAGATATTTCCATATTTGTACAGATGTCTGTGTAGATATTTCCATCTGTATACAGATGGTATTGTAGGTATTTCCATGTTTATACAGATGGTGGTGAATATATTTCCATGTTTATTCAGATGACTGTGCAGATATTTCCATGTTTTTACAGATGGCAGTGTGGATATTTCAATGTTTATAGAGATGGCGCTGTAGATATTTCCAAGTTTATACAGATAACGGTGGAGATATTTCCATGTTTATACAGAGAGGAGTCGAGATATTTCCATGTTTATACACATAGCGGTGTACATATTTCCATGATTATAGAGACAGCGGTGTAGGTATTTCCATGTTTATGCAGATAGCGGTGCAGATATTTCCATGTTTACACAGATGCCTATGCAGATATTTCCATATTTACACAGAGGGCTGTGTAGATATTTCTATGTTTATACAGAAGACAGTGTAGATATTTAAATGTTCCTACACATGACTGTGTAGGTATTTCCATGTTTATACAGATGTCTTTGTAGATATTTCCATGTTAATAGAGATAGCGGTGCAGACATTTCCATGTTTATAGAGATAGCGGTGTAGATATTTCCATGTTTATACAGATAGTGGTGTAGATATTTCCATGTTTATACAGACCGCGGTGTAGATAATTCCATGTTTATACAAATAGCGGTGCAGATATTTCCATGTTTGTACAGATGGCGGTGTTGATATTTCCATTTATACACAGATGACCGTGTAGATATTTCCATGTTTATACAGACGGCGGCACAGATATTTCCATGGATATGTAGATGGCGGTGTAGATATTTCCATGTTTATACAGATTGCGGTGTAGTTATTTCCATGTTTATATAGATAGCGGTGTAGTTATTTCCATGTATGTACACATGGCTGTGTAGATTTTTCCATGTTTATACAGATGGCGGCGCAGATATTTCCATGGATATGTAGATGGCGGTGTAGATATTTCCATGTTTATATAGATAGCGGTGTAGTTATTTCCATGTATATACACATGGCTGTGTAGATATTTCCATGTTTATACAGATGGTGGTGTAGATATTTCCATGTTGTTACAGATAACTTTGTATTTCCATGTTTATACAGATGGCGGTGTAGATATTTCCATGTCTATAGAGATAGCAGTGGAGATAATTCCATGTTTATACAGATAGCGGTGTAGATATTTCCATGTTTATTCTGATCGTGGTGTAGATATTTCCATGTTTATAGAGATGGCGGTGTAGATATTTACATGTTCATAGAGATAGCGGTGTTGATTTTTCCATGTTTATAGAGACAGCGGTGTGGATATTTCCTTGCTTATACAGATAGGGTTGTAGATATTTCCATGTTTATAGAGATAGAGGTGAAGATATTTCCATGTTTATACAGATCACGGTGTAGATATTTCCTTGCTTGTACTAATAGCGGTGTAGTTATTTCCATGTTTATACAGATAGCGGTGTAGATATTTCCATGTATATACAGATGGCTGTGTAGATATTTCCATGTTTATACAGATGGCTGTGTAGATATTTCCATGTTTATAGAGATGACTTTGTAGGTATTTGCATGTTTATACAGATGGCGGTGTAGGTTTTCCATGTTTATAGTGATAGCTGTGTAGATATTTCCATGTTTATACAGATAGCGGTGTTGATATTTCCATGTTTATAAAGATCGCGGTGTAGGTATTTCCATGTTTATACAAATCGCGGTGCAGATATTTATATCTTTATACAGATGGCATTGTAGATATTTCCTTATTCACACCGATGGCGGTGTAGATGTTTCCATGTTTATACAGATGGCAGAGTAGTTAGTTCCATGTTTATGGAGATGGCAGTGTAGATACTTTCATGTTTACAGAGATGGCGGTGTAGATATTTCCATGTTTATAGAGATAGCAGTGTAGATATTTACATGTTTATACAGATGTCTGTGTAGATATTTCCATGTGTATACAGATGGCATTGTAGATATTTCCATGTTTATACAGATGACTGTATAGGTATTTCCATGTTTTTACAGGTGGCAGTGCAGATATTTCCATGTTTATAGAGATAGCGGTGTAGATATTTCCATGTTTCTACAGATGGCGGTGTTGATATTTCCATCTATACACAGATGGCCGTGTAGATATTTCCATGTTTATACAGATGGCAGCGTAGATATTTCCATGGACATGCAGATGGCGGTGTAGATATTTCCATGTTTAAACAGATAGCGGTGTAGATATTTCCATGTTTACACAGATAGTGGTGTAGATATTTCCGTGTTTATACACATGGCAGAGTAGATACTTCCATCTTTATGGAGATGGCAGTGTAGATATTTTCATGTTTATAGAGATGGCGGTGTAGATATTTCCATATTTATAGAGATAGCGGTGTAGATATTTCCATCTTTCTACAGATGGCAGTGTAGATATTTCCATGTTTATACAGATGGCGGTGTAGATATTTCCATATTTATACAGATGTCTGTGTAGATATTTCCATCTGTATACAGATGGTATTGTAGGTATTTCCATGTTTATACAGATGGTGGTGAAGATATTTCCATGTTTATTCAGATGACTGTGTAGATATTTCCATGTTTTTACAGATGGCAGTGTGGATATTTCAATGTTTATAGAGATGGCGCTGTAGATATTTCCAAGTTTATACAGATAACGGTGGAGATATTTCCATGTTTATACAGAGAGGAGTCGAGATATTTCCATGTTTATACACATAGCGGTGTACATATTTCCATGATTATAGAGACAGCGGTGTAGGTATTTCCATGTTTATGCAGATAGCGGTGCAGATATTTCCATGTTTACACAGATGCCTATGCAGATATTTCCATATTTACACAGAGGGCTGTGTAGATATTTCTATGTTTATACAGAAGACAGTGTAGATATTTAAATGTTCCTACACATGACTGTGTAGGTATTTCCATGTTTATACAGATGTCTTTGTAGATATTTCCATGTTAATAGAGATAGCGGTGTAGACATTTCCATGTTTATACAGATAGCGGTGTAGATATTTCCATGTTTATAGAGATAGCAGTGTAGATATTTACATGTTTATACAGATGTCTGTGTAGATATTTCCATGTGTATACAGATGGCATTGTAGATATTTCCATGTTTATACAGATGACTGTATAGGTATTTCCATGTTTTTACAGGTGGCAGTGCAGATATTTCCATGTTTATAGAGATAGCGGTGTAGATATTTCCATGTTTCTACAGATGGCGGTGTTGATATTTCCATCTATACACAGATGGCCGTGTAGATATTTCCATGTTTATACAGATGGCGGCGTAGATATTTCCATGGTCATGCAGATGGCGGTGTAGATATTTCCATGTTTAAACAGATAGCGGTGTAGATATTTCCATGTTTACACAGATAGTGGTGTAGATATTTCCGTGTTTATACACATGGCAGAGTAGATACTTCCATCTTTATGGAGATGGCAGTGTAGATATTTTCATGTTTATAGAGATGGCGGTGTAGATATTTCCATATTTATAGAGATAGCGGTGTAGATATTTCCATCTTTCTACAGATGGCAGTGTAGATATTTCCATGTTTATACAGATGGCGGTGTAGATATTTCCATATTTATACAGATGTCTGTGTAGATATTTCCATCTGTATACAGATGGTATTGTAGGTATTTCCATGTTTATACAGATGGTGGTGAAGATATTTCCATGTTTATTCAGATGACTGTGTAGATATTTCCATGTTTTTACAGATGGCAGTGTGGATATTTCAATGTTTATAGAGATGGCGCTGTAGATATTTCCAAGTTTATACAGATAACGGTGGAGATATTTCCATGTTTATACAGAGAGGAGTCGAGATATTTCCATGTTTATACACATAGCGGTGTACATATTTCCATGATTATAGAGACAGCGGTGTAGGTATTTCCATGTTTATGCAGATAACGGTGCAGATATTTCCATGTTTACACAGATGCCTATGCAGATATTTCCATATTTACACAGAGGGCTGTGTAGATATTTCTATGTTTATACAGAAGACAGTGTAGATATTTAAATGTTCCTACACATGACTGTGTAGGTATTTCCATGTTTATACAGATGTCTTTGTAGATATTTCCATGTTAATAGAGATAGCGGTGTAGACATTTCCATGTTTATACAGATAGCGGTGTAGATATTTCCATGTTTATACAGATAGTGGCGTAGATATTTCCATGTTTATACAGACCGCGGTGTAGATATTTCCATGTTTATACAAATAGCGGTGCAGATATTTCCATGTTTGTACAGATGGCGGTGTTGATATTTCCATTTATACACAGATGACCGTGTAGATATTTCCATGTTTATACAGATGGCGGCGCAGATATCTCCATGGATATGTAGATGGCGGTGTAGATATTTCCATGTTTATACAGATTGCGGTGTAGTTATTTCCATGTTTATATAGATAGCGGTGTAGTTATTTCCATGTATATACACATGGCTGTGTAGATATTTCCATGTTTATACAGATGGCGGTGTAGATATTTCCATGTTGTTACAGATAACTTTGTATTTCCATGTTTATACAGATGGCGGTGTAGATATTTCCATGTCTATAGAGATAGCAGTGGAGATAATTCCATGTTTATACAGATAGCGGTGTAGATATTTCCATGTTTATTCTGATCGTGGTGTAGATATTTCCATGTTTATAGAGATGGCAGTGTAGATATTTACATGTTCATAGAGATAGCGGTGTTGATTTTTCCATGTTTATAGAGACAGCGGTGTGGATATTTCCTTGCTTATACAGATAGGGTTGTAGATATTTCCATGTTTATAGAGATAGCGGTGAAGATATTTCCATGTTTATACAGATCACGGTGTAGATATTTCCTTGCTTGTACTAATAGCGGTGTAGTTATTTCCATGTTTATACAGATAGCGGTGTAGATATTTCCATGTATATACAGATGGCTGTGTAGATATTTCCATGTTTATACAGATGGCTGTGTAGATATTTCCATGTTTATACAGATGACTTTGTAGGTATTTGCATGTTTATACAGATGGCGGTGTAGGTTTTCCATGTTTATAGTGATAGCTGTGTAGATATTTCCATGTTTACACAGATAGCGGTGTTGATATTTCCATGTTTATAAAGATCGCGGTGTAGATATTTCCATGTTTATACAAATCGCGGTGCAGATATTTATATCTTTATACAGATGGCATTGTAGATATTTCCTTATTCACACAGATGGCGGTGTAGATGTTTCCATGTTTATACAGATGGCAGAGTAGTTAGTTCCATGTTTATGGAGATGGCAGTGTAGATACTTTCATGTTTACAGAGATGGCGGTGTAGATATTTCCATGTTTATAGAGATAGCAGTGTAGATATTTACATGTTTATACAGATGTCTGTGTAGATATTTCCATGTGTATACAGATGGCATTGTAGATATTTCCATGTTTATACAGATGACTGTATAGGTATTTCCATGTTTTTACAGGTGGCAGTGCAGATATTTCCATGTTTATAGAGATAGCGGTGTAGATATTTCCATGTTTCTACAGATGGCGGTGTTGATATTTCCATCTATACACAGATGGCCGTGTAGATATTTCCATGTTTATACAGATGGCGGCGTAGATATTTCCATGTACATGCAGATGGCGGTGTAGATATTTCCATGTTTAAACAGATAGCGGTGTAGATATTTCCATGTTTACACAGATAGTGGTGTAGATATTTCCGTGTTTATACACATGGCATAGTAGATACTTCCATTTTATGGAGATGGCAGTGTAGATATTTTCATGTTTATAGAGATGGCGGTGTAGATATTTCCATATTTATAGAGATAGCGGTGTAGATATTTCCATCTTTCTACAGATGGCAGTGTAGATATTTCCATGTTTATACAGATGGCGGTGTAGATATTTCCATATTTATACAGATGTCTGTGTAGATATTTACACCTGTATACAGATGGTATTGTAGGTATTTCCATGTTTATACAGATGGTGGTGAAGATATTTCCATGTTTATTCAGATGACTGTGTAGATATTTCCATGTTTTTACAGATGGCAGTGTGGATATTTCAATGTTTATAGAGATGGCGCTGTAGATATTTCCAAGTTTATACAGATAACGGTGGAGATATTTCCATGTTTATACAGAGAGGAGTCGAGATATTTCCATGTTTATACACATAGCGGTGTACATATTTCCATGATTATAGAGACAGCGGTGTAGGTATTTCCATGTTTATGCAGATAGCGGTGCAGATATTTCCATGTTTACACAGATGCCTATGCAGATATTTCCATATTTACACAGAGGGCTGTGTAGATATTTCTATGTTTATACAGAAGACAGTGTAGATATTTAAATGTTCCTACACATGACTGTGTAGGTATTTCCATGTTTATACAGATGTCTTTGTAGATATTTCCATGTTAATAGAGATAGCGGTGTAGACATTTCCATGTTTATACAGATAGCGGTGTAGATATTTCCATGTTTATACAGATAGTGGTGTAGATATTTCCATGTTTATACAGACCGCGGTGTAGATATTTCCATGTTTATACAAATAGCGGTGCAGATATTTCCATGTTTGTACAGATGGCGGTGTTGATATTTCCATTTATACACAGATGACCGTGTAGATATTTCCATGTTTATACAGATGGCGGCGCAGATATTTCCATGGATATGTAGATGGCGGTGTAGATATTTCCATGTTTATACAGATTGCGGTGTAGTTATTTCCATGTTTATATAGATAGCGGTGTAGTTATTTCCATGTATATACACATGGCTGTGTAGATATTTCCATGTTTATACAGATGGCGGTGTAGATATTTCCATGTTGTTACAGATAACTTTGTATTTCCATGTTTATACAGATGGCGGTGTAGATATTTCCATGTCTATAGAGATAGCAGTGGAGATAATTCCATGTTTATACAGATAGCGGTGTAGATATTTCCATGTTTATTCTGATCGTGGTGTAGATATTTCCATATTTATAGAGATGGCGGTGTAGATATTTACATGTTCATAGAGATAGCGGTGTTGATTTTTCCATGTTTATAGAGACAGCGGTGTGGATATTTCCTTGCTTATACAGACAGGGGTGTAGTTATTTCCATGTTTATAGAGATAGCGGTGAAGATATTTCCATGTTTATACAGATCACGGTGTAGATATTTCCTTGCTTGTACTAATAGCGATGTAGTTATTTCCATGTTTATACAGATAGCGGTGTAGATATTTCCATGTTTATACAGATGGCTGTGTAGATATTTCCATGTTTATACAGATGACTTTGTAGGTATTTGCATGTTTATACAGATGGCGGTGTAGGTTTTCCATGTTTATAGTGATAGCTGTGTAGATATTTCCATGTTTATACAGATAGCGGTGTTGATATTTCCATGTTTATAAAGATCGCGGTGTAGATATTTCCATGTTTATACAGATCGCGGTGCAGATATTTATATCTTTATGCAGATGGCATTGTAGATATTTCCTTATTCACACAGATGGCGGTGTAGATGTTTCCATGTTTATACAGATGGCAGAGTAGTTAGTTCCATGTTTATGGAGATGGCAGTGTAGATACTTTCATGTTTACAGAGATGGCGGTGTAGATATTTCCATGTTTATAGAGATAGCAGTGTAGATATTTACATGTTTATACAGATGTCTGTGTAGATATTTCCATGTGTATACAGATGGCATTGTAGATATTTCCATGTTTATACAGATGACTGTATAGGTATTTCCATGTTTTACAGGTGGCAGTGCAGATATTTCCATGTTTATAGAGATAGCGGTGTAGATATTTCCATGTTTCTACAGATGGCGGTGTTGATATTTCCATCTATACACAGATGGCCGTGTAGATATTTCCATGTTTATACAGATGGCGGCGTAGATATTTCCATGGACATGCAGATGGCGGTGTAGATATTTCCATGTTTAAACAGATAGCGGTGTAGATATTTCCATGTTTACACAGATAGTGGTGTAGATATTTCCGTGTTTATACACATGGCAGAGTAGATACTTCCATCTTTATGGAGATGTCAGTTTAGATATTTTCATGTTTATAGAGATGGCGGTGTAGATATTTCCATATTTATAGAGATAGCGGTGTAGATATTTCCATCTTTCTACAGATGGCAGTGTAGATATTTCCATGTTTATACAGATGGCGGTGTAGATATTTCCATATTTATACAGATGTCTGTGTAGATATTTCCATCTGTATACAGATGGAATTGTAGGTATTTCCATGTTTATACAGATGGTGGTGAAGATATTTCCATGTTTATTCAGATGACTGTGTAGATATTTCCATGTTTTTACAGATGGCAGTGTGGATATTTCAATGTTTATAGAGATGGCGCTGTAGATATTTCCAAGTTTATACAGATAACGGTGGAGATATTTCCATGTTTATACAGAGAGGAGTCGAGATATTTCCATGTTTATACACATAGCGGTGTACATATTTCCATGATTATAGAGACAGCGGTGTAGGTATTTCCATGTTTATGCAGATAACGGTGCAGATATTTCCATGTTTACACAGATGCCTATGCAGATATTTCCATATTTACACAGAGGGCTGTGTAGATATTTCTATGTTTATACAGAAGACAGTGTAGATATTTAAATGTTCCTACACATGACTGTGTAGGTATTTCCATGTTTATACAGATGTCTTTGTAGATATTTCCATGTTAATAGAGATAGCGGTGTAGACATATCCATGTTTATACAGATAGCGGTGTAGATATTTCCATGTTTATACAGATAGTGGCGTAGATATTTCCATGTTTATACAGACCGCGGTGTAGATATTTCCATGTTTATACAAATAGCGGTGCAGATATTTCCATGTTTGTACAGATGGCGGTGTTGATATTTCCATTTATACACAGATGACCGTGTAGATATTTCCATGTTTATACAGATGGCGGCGCAGATATCTCCATGGATATGTAGATGGCGGTGTAGATATTTCCATGTTCATACAGATTGCGGTGTAGTTATTTCCATGTTTATATAGATAGCGGTGTAGTTATTTCCATGTATATACACATGGCTGTGTAGATATTTCCATGTTTATACAGATGGCGGTGTAGATATTTCCATGTTGTTACAGATAACTTTGTATTTCCATGTTTATACAGATGGCGGTGTAGATATTTCCATGTCTATAGAGATAGCAGTGGAGATAATTCCATGTTTATACAGATAGCGGTGTAGATATTTCCATGTTTATTCTGATCGTGGTGTAGATATTTCCATGTTTATAGAGATGGCAGTGTAGATATTTACATGTTCATAGAGATAGCGGTGTTGATTTTTCCATGTTTATAGAGACAGCGGTGTGGATATTTCCTTGCTTTTACAGATAGGGTTGTAGATATTTCCATGTTTATAGAGATAGCGGTGAAGATATTTCCATGTTTATACAGATCACGGTGTAGATATTTCCTTGCTTGTACTAATAGCGGTGTAGTTATTTCCATGTTTATACAGATAGCGGTGTAGATATTTCCATGTATATACAGATGGCTGTGTAGATATTTCCATGTTTATACAGATGGCTGTGTAGATATTTCCATGTTTATACAGATGACTTTGTAGGTATTTGCATGTTTATACAGATGGCGGTGTAGGTTTTCCATGTTTATAGTGATAGCTGTGTAGATATTTCCATGTTTATACAGATAGCGGTGTTGATATTTCCATGTTTATAAAGATCGCGGTGTAGATATTTCCATGTTTATACAAATCGCGGTGCAGATATTTATATCTTTATACACATGGCATTGTAGATATTTCCTTATTCACACAGATGGCGGTGTAGATGTTTCCATGTTTATACAGATGGCAGAGTAGTTAGTTCCATGTTTATGGAGATGGCAGTGTAGATACTTTCATGTTTACAGAGATGGCGGTGTAGATATTTCCATGTTTATAGAGATAGCAGTGTAGATATTTACATGTTTATACAGATGTCTGTGTAGATATTTCCATGTGTATACAGATGGCATTGTAGATATTTCCATGTTTATACAGATGACTGTATAGGTATTTCCATGTTTTTACAGGTGGCAGTGCAGATATTTCCATGTTTATAGAGATAGCGGTGTAGATATTTCCATGTTTCTACAGATGGCGGTGTTGATATTTCCATCTATACACAGATGGCCGTGTAGATATTTCCATGTTTATACAGATGGCGGCGTAGATATTTCCATGGACATGCAGATGGCGGTGTAGATATTTCCATGTTTAAACAGATAGCGGTGTAGATATTTCCATGTTTACACAGATAGTGGTGTAGATATTTCCGTGTTTATACACATGGCAGAGTAGATACTTCCATCTTTATGGAGATGTCAGTGTAGATATTTTCATGTTTATAGAGATGGCGGTGTAGATATTTCCATATTTATAGAGATAGCGGTGTAGATATTTCCATCTTTCTACAGATGGCAGTGTAGATATTTCCATGTTTATACAGATGGCGGTGTAGATATTTCCATATTTATACAGATGTCTGTGTAGATATTTCCATCTGTATACAGATGGTATTGTAGGTATTTCCATGTTTATACAGATGGTGGTGAAGATATTTCCATGTTTATTCAGATGACTGTGTAGATATTTCCATGTTTTTACAGATGGCAGTGTGGATATTTCAATGTTTATAGAGATGGCGCTGTAGATATTTCCAAGTTTATACAGATAACGGTGGAGATATTTCCATGTTTATACAGAGAGGAGTCGAGATATTTCCATGTTTATACACATAGCGGTGTACATATTTCCATGATTATAGAGACAGCGGTGTAGGTATTTCCATGTTTATGCAGATAGCGGTGCAGATATTTCCATGTTTACACAGATGCCTATGCAGATATTTCCATATTTACACAGAGGGCTGTGTAGATATTTCTATGTTTATACAGAAGACAGTGTAGATATTTAAATGTTCCTACACATGACTGTGTAGGTATTTCCATGTTTATACAGATGTCTTTGTAGATATTTCCATGTTAATAGAGATAGCGGTGTATACATTTCCATGTTTATACAGATAGCGGTGTAGATATTTCCATGTTTATAGAGATAGCAGTGTAGATATTTACATGTTTATACAGATGTCTGTGTAGATATTTCCATGTGTATACAGATGGCATTGTAGATATTTCCATGTTTATACAGATGACTGTATAGGTATTTCCATGTTTTTACAGGTGGCAGTGCAGATATTTCCATGTTTATAGAGATAGCGGTGTAGATATTTCCATGTTTCTACAGATGACGGTGTTGATATTTCCATCTATACACAGATGGCCGTGTAGATATTTCCATGTTTATACAGATGGCGGCGTAGATATTTCCATGGACATGCAGATGGCGGTGTAGATATTTCCATGTTTAAACAGATAGCGGTGTAGATATTTCCATGTTTACACAGATAGTGGTGTAGATATTTCCGTGTTTATACACATGGCAGATTAGATACTTCCATCTTTGTGGAGATGGCAGTGTAGATATTTTCATGTTTATAGAGATGGCGGTGTAGATATTTCCATATTTATAGAGATAGCGGTGTAGATATTTCCATCTTTCTACAGATGGCAGTGTAGATATTTCCATGTTTATACAGATGGCGGTGTAGATATTTCCATATTTATACAGATGTCTGTGTAGATATTTCCATCTGTATACAGATGGTATTGTAGGTATTTCCATGTTTATACAGATGGTGGTGAAGATATTTCCATGTTTATTCAGATGACTGTGTAGATATTTCCATGTTTTTACAGATGGCAGTGTGGATATTTCAATGTTTATAGAGATGGCGCTGTAGATATTTCCAAGTTTATACAGATAACGGTGGAGATATTTCCATGTTTATACAGAGAGGAGTCGAGATATTTCCATGTTTATACACATAGCGGTGTACATATTTCCATGATTATAGAGACAGCGGTGTAGGTATTTCCATGTTTATGCAGATAACGGTGCAGATATTTCCATGTTTACACAGATGCCTATGCAGATATTTCCATATTTACACAGAGGGCTGTGTAGATATTTCTATGTTTATACAGAAGACAGTGTAGATATTTAAATGTTCCTACACATGACTGTGTAGGTATTTCCATGTTTATACAGATGTCTTTGTAGATATTTCCATGTTAATAGAGATAGCGGTGTAGACATTTCCATGTTTATACAGATAGCGGTGTAGATATTTCCATGTTTATACAGATAGTGGCGTAGATATTTCCATGTTTATACAGACCGCGGTGTAGATATTTCCATGTTTATACAAATAGCGGTGCAGATATTTCCATGTTTGTACAGATGGCGGTGTTGATATTTCCATTTATACACAGATGACCGTGTAGATATTTCCATGTTTATACAGATGGCGGCGCAGATATCTCCATGGATATGTAGATGGCGGTGTAGATATTTCCATGTTTATACAGATTGCGGTGTAGTTATTTCCATGTTTATATAGATAGCGGTGTAGTTATTTCCATGTATATACACATGGCTGTGTAGATATTTCCATGTTTATACAGATGGCGGTGTAGATATTTCCATGTTGTTACAGATAACTTTGTATTTCCATGTTTATACAGATGGCGGTGTAGATATTTCCATGTCTATAGAGATAGCAGTGGAGATAATTCCATGTTTATACAGATAGCGGTGTAGATATTTCCATGTTTATTCTGATCGTGGTGTAGATATTTCCATGTTTATAGAGATGGCAGTGTAGATATTTACATGTTCATAGAGATAGCGGTGTTGATTTTTCCATGTTTATAGAGACAGCGGTGTGGATATTTCCTTGCTTTTACAGATAGGGTTGTAGATATTTCCATGTTTATAGAGATAGCGGTGAAGATATTTCCATGTTTATACAGATCACGGTGTAGATATTTCCTTGCTTGTACTAATAGCGGTGTAGTTATTTCCATGTTTATACAGATAGCGGTGTAGATATTTCCATGTATATACAGATGGCTGTGTAGATATTTCCATGTTTATACAGATGGCTGTGTAGATATTTCCATGTTTATACAGATGACTTTGTAGGTATTTGCATGTTTATACAGATGGCGGTGTAGGTTTTCCATGTTTATAGTGATAGCTGTGTAGATATTTCCATGTTTATACAGATAGCGGTGTTGATATTTCCATGTTTATAAAGATCGCGGTGTAGATATTTCCATGTTTATACAAATCGCGGTGCAGATATTTATATCTTTATACAGATGGCATTGTAGATATTTCCTTATTCACACAGATGGCGGTGTAGATGTTTCCATGTTTATACAGATGGCAGAGTAGTTAGTTCCATGTTTATGGAGATGGCAGTGTAGATACTTTCATGTTTACAGAGATGGCGGTGTAGATATTTCCATGTTTATAGAGATAGCAGTGTAGATATTTACATGTTTATACAGATGTCTGTGTAGATATTTCCATGTGTATACAGATGGCATTGTAGATATTTCCATGTTTATACAGATGACTGTATAGGTATTTCCATGTTTTTACAGGTGGCAGTGCAGATATTTCCATGTTTATAGAGATAGCGGTGTAGATATTTCCATGTTTCTACAGATGGCGGTGTTGATATTTCCATCTATACACAGATGGCCGTGTAGATATTTCCATGTTTATACAGATGGCGGCGTAGATATTTCCATGGACATGCAGATGGCGGTGTAGATATTTCCATGTTTAAACAGATAGCGGTGTAGATATTTCCATGTTTACACAGATAGTGGTGTAGATATTTCCGTGTTTATACACATGGCAGAGTAGATACTTCCATCTTTATGGAGATGGCAGTGTAGATATTTTCATGTTTATAGAGATGGCGGTGTAGATATTTCCATATTTATAGAGATAGCGGTGTAGATATTTCCATCTTTCTACAGATGGCAGTGTAGATATTTCCATGTTTATACAGATGGCGGTGTAGATATTTCCATATTTATACAGATGTCTGTGTAGATATTTACATCTGTATACAGATGGTATTGTAGGTATTTCCATGTTTATACAGATGGTGGTGAAGATATTTCCATGTTTATTCAGATGACTGTGTAGATATTTCCATGTTTTTACAGATGGCAGTGTGGATATTTCAATGTTTATAGAGATGGCGCTGTAGATATTTCCAAGTTTATACAGATAACGGTGGAGATATTTCCATGTTTATACAGAGAGGAGTCGAGATATTTCCATGTTTATACACATAGCGGTGTACATATTTCCATGATTATAGAGACAGCGGTGTAGGTATTTCCATGTTTATGCAGATAGCGGTGCAGATATTTCCATGTTTACACAAATGCCTATGCAGATATTTCCATATTTACACAGAGGGCTGTGTAGATATTTCTATGTTTATACAGAAGACAGTGTAGATATTTAAATGTTCCTACACATGACTGTGTAGGTATTTCCATGTTTATACAGATGTCTTTGTAGATATTTCCATGTTAATAGAGATAGCGGTGTAGACATTTCCATGTTTATACAGATAGCGGTGTAGATATTTCCATGTTTATAGAGATAGCAGTGTAGGTATTTACATGTTTATACAGATGTCTGTGTAGATATTTCCATGTGTATACAGATGGCATTGTAGATATTTCCATGTTTATACAGATGACTGTATAGGTATTTCCATGTTTTTACAGGTGGCAGTGCAGATATTTCCATGTTTATAGAGATAGCGGTGTAGATATTTCCATGTTTCTACAGATGGCGGTGTTGATATTTCCATCTATACACAGATGGCCGTGTAGATATTTCCATGTTTATACAGATGGCGGCGTAGATATTTCCATGGACATGCAGATGGCGGTGTAGATATTTCCATGTTTAAACAGATAGCGTTGTAGATATTTCCATGTTTACACAGATAGTGGTGTAGATATTTCCGTGTTTATACACATGGCAGAGTAGATACTTCCATCTTTATGGAGATGGCAGTGTAGATATTTTCATGTTTATAGAGATGGCGGTGTAGATATTTCCATATTTATAGAGATAGCGGTGTAGATATTTCCATCTTTCTACAGATGGCAGTGTAGATATTTCCATGTTTATACAGATGGCGGTGTAGATATTTCCATATTTATACAGATGTCTGTGTAGATATTTCCATCTGTATACAGATGGTATTGTAGGTATTTCCATGTTTATACAGATGGTGGTGAAGATATTTCCATGTTTATTCAGATGACTGTGTAGATATTTCCATGTTTTTACAGATGGCAGTGTGGATATTTCAATGTTTATAGAGATGGCGCTGTAGATATTTCCAAGTTTATACAGATAACGGTGGAGATATTTCCATGTTTATACAGAGAGGAGTCGAGATATTTCCATGTTTATACACATAGCGGTGTACATATTTCCATGATTATAGAGACAGCGGTGTAGGTATTTCCATGTTTATGCAGATAACGGTGCAGATATTTCCATGTTTACACAGATGCCTATGCAGATATTTCCATATTTACACAGAGGGCTGTGTAGATATTTCTATGTTTATACAGAAGACAGTGTAGATATTTAAATGTTCCTACACATGACTGTGTAGGTATTTCCATGTTTATACAGATGTCTTTGTAGATATTTCCATGTTAATAGAGATAGCGGTGTAGACATTTCCATGTTTATACAGATAGCGGTGTAGATATTTCCATGTTTATACAGATAGTGGCGTAGATATTTCCATGTTTATACAGACCGCGGTGTAGATATTTCCATGTTTATACAAATAGCGGTGCAGATATTTCCATGTTTGTACAGATGGCGGTGTTGATATTTCCATTTATACACAGATGACCGTGTAGATATTTCCATGTTTATACAGATGGCGGCGCAGATATCTCCATGGATATGTAGATGGCGGTGTAGATATTTCCATGTTTATACAGATTGCGGTGTAGTTATTTCCATGTTTATATAGATAGCGGTGTAGTTATTTCCATGTATATACACATGGCTGTGTAGATATTTCCATGTTTATACAGATGGCGGTGTAGATATTTCCATGTTGTTACAGATAACTTTGTATTTCCATGTTTATACAGATGGCGGTGTAGATATTTCCATGTCTATAGAGATAGCAGTGGAGATAATTCCATGTTTATACAGATAGCGGTGTAGATATTTCCATGTTTATTCTGATCGTGGTGTAGATATTTCCATGTTTATAGAGATGGCAGTGTAGATATTTACATGTTCATAGAGATAGCGGTGTTGATTTTTCCATGTTTATAGAGACAGCGGTGTGGATATTTCCTTGCTTTTACAGATAGGGTTGTAGATATTTCCATGTTTATAGAGATAGCGGTGAAGATATTTCCATGTTTATACAGATCACGGTGTAGATATTTCCTTGCTTGTACTAATAGCGGTGTAGTTATTTCCATGTTTATACAGATAGCGGTGTAGATATTTCCATGTATATACAGATGGCTGTGTAGATATTTCCATGTTTATACAGATGGCTGTGTAGATATTTCCATGTTTATACAGATGACTTTGTAGGTATTTGCATGTTTATACAGATGGCGGTGTACGTTTTCCATGTTTATAGTGATAGCTGTGTAGATATTTCCATGTTTATACAGATAGCGGTGTTGATATTTCCATGTTTATAAAGATCGCGGTGTAGATATTTCCATGTTTATACAAATCGCGGTGCAGATATTTATATCTTTATACAGATGGCATTGTAGATATTTCCTTATTCACACAGATGGCGGTGTAGATGTTTCCATGTTTATACAGATGGCAGAGTAGTTAGTTCCATGTTTATGGAGATGGCAGTGTAGATACTTTCATGTTTACAGAGATGGCGGTGTAGATATTTCCATGTTTATAGAGATAGCAGTGTAGATATTTACATGTTTATACAGATGTCTGTGTAGATATTTCCATGTGTATACAGATGGCATTGTAGATATTTCCATGTTTATACAGATGACTGTATAGGTATTTCCATGTTTTTACAGGTGGCAGTGCAGATATTTCCATGTTTATAGAGATAGCGGTGTAGATATTTCCATGTTTCTACAGATGGCGGTGTTGATATTTCCATCTATACACAGATGGCCGTGTAGATATTTCCATGTTTAAACAGATGGCGGTGTAGATATTTCCATGTTTAAACAGATAGCGGTGTAGATATTTCCATGTTTACACAGATAGTGGTGTAGATATTTCCGTGTTTATACACATGGCAGAGTAGATACTTCCATCTTTATGGAGATGGCAGTGTAGATATTTTCATGTTTATAGAGATGGCGGTGTAGATATTTCCATATTTATAGAGATAGCGGTGTAGATATTTCCATCTTTCTACAGATGGCAGTGTAGATATTTCCATGTTTATACAGATGGCGGTGTAGATATTTCCATATTTATACAGATGTCTGTGTAGATATTTCCATCTCTATACAGATGGTATTGTAGGTATTTCCATGTTTATACAGATGGTGGTGAAGATATTTCCATGTTTATTCAGATGACTGTGTAGATATTTCCATGTTTTTACAGATGGCAGTGTGGATATTTCAATGTTTATAGAGATGGCGCTGTAGATATTTCCAAGTTTATACAGATAACGGTGGAGATATTTCCATGTTTATACAGAGAGGAGTCGAGATATTTCCATGTTTATACACATAGCGGTGTACATATTTCCATGATTATAGAGACAGCGGTGTAGGTATTTCCATGTTTATGCAGATAGCGGTGCAGATATTTCCATGTTTACACAGATGCCTATGCAGATATTTCCATATTTACACAGAGGGCTGTGTAGATATTTCTATGTTTATACAGAAGACAGTGTAGATATTTAAATGTTCCTACACATGACTGTGTAGGTATTTCCATGTTTATACAGATGTCTTTGTAGATATTTCCATGTTAATAGAGATAGCGGTGTAGACATTTCCATGTTTATACAGATAGCGGTGTAGATATTTCCATGTTTATAGAGATAGCAGTGTAGGTATTTACATGTTTATACAGATGTCTGTGTAGATATTTCCATGTGTATACAGATGGCATTGTAGATATTTCCATGTTTATACAGATGACTGTATAGGTATTTCCATGTTTTTACAGGTGGCAGTGCAGATATTTCCATGTTTATAGAGATAGCGGTGTAGATATTTCCATGTTTCTACAGATGGCGGTGTTGATATTTCCATCTATACACAGATGGCCGTGTAGATATTTCCATGTTTATACAGATGGCGGCGTAGATATTTCCATGGACATGCAGATGGCGGTGTAGATATTTCCATGTTTAAACAGATAGCGGTGTAGATATTTCCATGTTTACACAGATAGTGGTGTAGATATTTCCGTGTTTATACACATGGCAGAGTAGATACTTCCATCTTTATGGAGATGGCAGTGTAGATATTTTCATGTTTATAGAGATGGCGGTGTAGATATTTCCATATTTATAGAGATAGCGGTGTAGATATTTCCATCTTTCTACAGATGGCAGTGTAGATATTTCCATGTTTATACAGATGGCGGTGTAGATATTTCCATATTTATACAGATGTCTGTGTAGATATTTCCATCTGTATACAGATGGTATTGTAGGTATTTCCATGTTTATACAGATGGTGGTGAAGATATTTCCATGTTTATTCAGATGACTGTGTAGATATTTCCATGTTTTTACAGATGGCAGTGTGGATATTTCAATGTTTATAGAGATGGCGCTGTAGATATTTCCAAGTTTATACAGATAACGGTGGAGATATTTCCATGTTTATACAGAGAGGAGTCGAGATATTTCCATGTTTATACACATAGCGGTGTACATATTTCCATGATTATAGAGACAGCGGTGTAGGTATTTCCATGTTTATGCAGATAACGGTGCAGATATTTCCATGTTTACACAGATGCCTATGCAGATATTTCCATATTTACACAGAGGGCTGTGTAGATATTTCTATGTTTATACAGAAGACAGTGTAGATATTTAAATGTTCCTACACATGACTGTGTAGGTATTTCCATGTTTATACAGATGTCTTTGTAGATATTTCCATGTTAATAGAGATAGCGGTGTAGACATTTCCATGTTTATACAGATAGCGGTGTAGATATTTCCATGTTTATACAGATAGTGGCGTAGATATTTCCATGTTTATACAGACCGCGGTGTAGATATTTCCATGTTTATACAAATAGCGGTGCAGATAATTCCATGTTTGTACAGATGGCGGTGTTGATATTTCCATTTATACACAGATGACCGTGTAGATATTTCCATGTTTATACAGATGGCGGCGCAGATATCTCCATGGATATGTAGATGGCGGTGTAGATATTTCCATGTTTATACAGATTGCGGTGTAGTTATTTCCATGTTTATATAGATAGCGGTGTAGTTATTTCCATGTATATACACATGGCTGTGTAGATATTTCCATGTTTATACAGATGGCGGTGTAGATATTTCCATGTTGTTACAGATAACTTTGTATTTCCATGTTTATACAGATGGCGGTGTAGATATTTCCATGTCTATAGAGATAGCAGTGGAGATAATTCCATGTTTATACAGATAGCGGTGTAGATATTTCCATGTTTATTCTGATCGTGGTGTAGATATTTCCATGTTTATAGAGATGGCAGTGTAGATATTTACATGTTCATAGAGATAGCGGTGTTGATTTTTCCATGTTTATAGAGACAGCGGTGTGGATATTTCCTTGCTTTTACAGATAGGGTTGTAGATATTTCCATGTTTATAGAGATAGCGGTGAAGATATTTCCATGTTTATACAGATCACGGTGTAGATATTTCCTTGCTTGTACTAATAGCGGTGTAGTTATTTCCATGTTTATACAGATAGCGGTGTAGATATTTCCATGTATATACAGATGGCTGTGTAGATATTTCCATGTTTATACAGATGGCTGTGTAGATATTTCCATGTTTATACAGATGACTTTGTAGGTATTTGCATGTTTATACAGATGGCGGTGTAGGTTTTCCATGTTTATAGTGATAGCTGTGTAGATATTTCCATGTTTATACAGATAGCGGTGTTGATATTTCCATGTTTATAAAGATCGCGGTGTAGATATTTCCATGTTTATACAAATCGCGGTGCAGATATTTATATCTTTATACAGATGGCATTGTAGATATTTCCTTATTCACACAGATGTCGGTGTAGATGTTTCCATGTTTATACAGATGGCAGAGTAGTTAGTTCCATGTTTATGGAGATGGCAGTGTAGATACTTTCATGTTTACAGAGATGGCGGTGTAGATATTTCCATGTTTATAGAGATAGCAGTGTAGATATTTACATGTTTATACAGATGTCTGTGTAGATATTTCCATGTGTATACAGATGGCATTGTAGATATTTCCATGTTTATACAGATGACTGTATAGGTATTTCCATGTTTTTACAGGTGGCAGTGCAGATATTTCCATGTTTATAGAGATAGCGGTGTAGATATTTCCATGTTTCTACAGATGGCGGTGTTGATATTTCCATCTATACACAGATGGCCGTGTAGATATTTCCATGTTTATACAGATGGCGGTGTAGATATTTCCATGTTTAAACAGATAGCGGTGTAGATATTTCCATGTTTACACAGATAGTGGTGTAGATATTTCCGTGTTTATACACATGGCAGAGTAGATACTTCCATCTTTATGGAGATGGCAGTGTAGATATTTTCATGTTTATAGAGATGGCGGTGTAGATATTTCCATATTTATAGAGATAGCGGTGTAGATATTTCCATCTTTCTACAGATGGCAGTGTAGATATTTCCATGTTTATACAGATGGCGGTGTAGATATTTCCATATTTATACAGATGTCTGTGTAGATATTTCCATCTGTATACAGATGGTATTGTAGGTATTTCCATGTTTATACAGATGGTGGTGAAGATATTTCCATGTTTATTCAGATGACTGTGTAGATATTTCCATGTTTTTACAGATGGCAGTGTGGATATTTCAATGTTTATAGAGATGGCGCTGTAGACATTTCCAAGTTTATACAGATAACGGTGGAGATATTTCCATGTTTATACAGAGAGGAGTCGAGATATTTCCATGTTTATACACATAGCGGTGTACATATTTCCATGATTATAGAGACAGCGGTGTAGGTATTTCCATGTTTATGCAGATAGCGGTGCAGATATTTCCATGTTTACACAGATGCCTATGCAGATATTTCCATATTTACACAGAGGGCTGTGTAGATATTTCTATGTTTATACAGAAGACAGTGTAGATATTTAAATGTTCCTACACATGACTGTGTAGGTATTTCCATGTTTATACAGATGTCTTTGTAGATATTTCCATGTTAATAGAGATAGCGGTGTAGACATTTCCATGTTTATACAGATAGCGGTGTAGATATTTCCATGTTTATAGAGATAGCAGTGTAGGTATTTACATGTTTATACAGATGTCTGTGTAGATATTTCCATGTGTATACAGATGGCATTGTAGATATTTCCATGTTTATACAGATGACTGTATAGGTATTTCCATGTTTTTACAGGTGGCAGTGCAGTTATTTCCATGTTTATAGAGATAGCGGTGTAGATATTTCCATGTTTCTACAGATGGCGGTGTTGATATTTCCATCTATACACAGATGGCCGTGTAGATATTTCCATGTTTATACAGATGGCGGCGTAGATATTTCCATGGACATGCAGATGGCGGTGTAGATATTTCCATGTTTAAACAGATAGCGGTGTAGATATTTCCATGTTTACACAGATAGTGGTGTAGATATTTCCGTGTTTATACACATGGCAGAGTAGATACTTCCATCTTTATGGAGATGGCAGTGTAGATATTTTCATGTTTATAGAGATGGCGGTGTAGATATTTCCATATTTATAGAGATAGCGGTGTAGATATTTCCATCTTTCTACAGATGGCAGTGTAGATATTTCCATGTTTATACAGATGGCGGTGTAGATATTTCCATATTTATACAGATGTCTGTGTAGATATTTCCATCTGTATACAGATGGTATTGTAGGTATTTCCATGTTTATACAGATGGTGGTGAAGATATTTCCATGTTTATTCAGATGACTGTGTAGATATTTCCATGTTTTTACAGATGGCAGTGTGGATATTTCAATGTTTATAGAGATGGCGCTGTAGATATTTCCAAGTTTATACAGATAACGGTGGAGATATTTCCATGTTTATACAGAGAGGAGTCGAGATATTTCCATGTTTATACACATAGCGGTGTACATATTTCCATGATTATAGAGACAGCGGTGTAGGTATTTCCATGTTTATGCAGATAACGGTGCAGATATTTCCATGTTTACACAGATGCCTATGCAGATATTTCCATATTTACACAGAGGGCTGTGTAGATATTTCTATGTTTATACAGAAGACAGTGTAGATATTTAAATGTTCCTACACATGACTGTGTAGGTATTTCCATGTTTATACAGATGTCTTTGTAGATATTTCCATGTTAATAGAGATAGCGGTGTAGACATTTCCATGTTTATACAGATAGCGGTGTAGATATTTCCATGTTTATACAGATAGTGGCGTAGATATTTCCATGTTTATACAGACCGCGGTGTAGATATTTCCATGTTTATACAAATAGCGGTGCAGATATTTCCATGTTTGTACAGATGGCGGTGTTGATATTTCCATTTATACACAGATGACCGTGTAGATATTTCCATGTTTATACAGATGGCGGCGCAGATATCTCCATGGATATGTAGATGGCGGTGTAGATATTTCCATGTTTATACAGATTGCGGTGTAGTTATTTCCATGTTTATATAGATAGCGGTGTAGTTATTTCCATGTATATACACATGGCTGTGTAGATATTTCCATGTTTATACAGATGGCGGTGTAGATATTTCCATGTTGTTACAGATAACTTTGTATTTCCATGTTTATACAGATGGCGGTGTAGATATTTCCATGTCTATAGAGATAGCAGTGGAGATAATTCCATGTTTATACAGATAGCGGTGTAGATATTTCCATGTTTATTCTGATCGTGGTGTAGATATTTCCATGTTTATAGAGATGGCAGTGTAGATATTTACATGTTCATAGAGATAGCGGTGTTGATTTTTCCATGTTTATAGAGACAGCGGTGTGGATATTTCCTTGCTTTTACAGATAGGGTTGTAGATATTTCCATGTTTATAGAGATAGCGGTGAAGATATTTCCATGTTTATACAGATCACGGTGTAGATATTTCCTTGCTTGTACTAATAGCGGTGTAGTTATTTCCATGTTTATACAGATAGCGGTGTAGATATTTCCATGTATATACAGATGGCTGTGTAGATATTTCCATGTTTATACAGATGGCTGTGTAGATATTTCCATGTTTATACAGATGACTTTGTAGGTATTTGCATGTTTATACAGATGGCGGTGTAGGTTTTCCATGTTTATAGTGATAGCTGTGTAGATATTTCCATGTTTATACAGATAGCGGTGTTGATATTTCCATGTTTATAAAGATCGCGGTGTAGATATTTCCATGTTTATACAAATCGCGGTGCAGATATTTATATCTTTATACAGATGGCATTGTAGATATTTCCTTATTCACACAGATGGCGGTGTAGATGTTTCCATGTTTATACAGATGGCAGAGTAGTTAGTTCCATGTTTATGGAGATGGCAGTGTAGATACTTTCATGTTTACAGAGATGGCGGTGTAGATATTTCCATGTTTATAGAGATAGCAGTGTAGATATTTACATGTTTATACAGATGTCTGTGTAGATATTTCCATGTGTATACAGATGGCATTGTAGATATTTCCATGTTTATACAGATGACTGTATAGGTATTTCCATGTTTTTACAGGTGGCAGTGCAGATATTTCCATGTTTATAGAGATAGCGGTGTAGATATTTCCATGTTTCTACAGATGGCGGTGTTGATATTTCCATCTATACACAGATGGCCGTGTAGATATTTCCATGTTTATACAGATGGCGGCGTAGATATTTCCATGGACATGCAGATGGCGGTGTAGATATTTCCATGTTTAAACAGATAGCGGTGTAGATATTTCCATGTTTACACAGATAGTGGTGTAGATATTTCCGTGTTTATACACATGGCAGAGTAGATACTTCCATTTTATGGAGATGGTAGTGTAGATATTTTCATGTTTATAGAGATGGCGGTGTAGATATTTCCATATTTATAGAGATAGCGGTGTAGATATTTCCATCTTTCTAGAGATGGCAGTGTAGATATTTCCATGTTTATACAGATGGCGGTGTAGATATTTCCATATTTATACAGATGTCTGTGTAGATATTTCCATCTGTATACAGATGGTATTGTAGGTATTTCCATGTTTATACAGATGGTGGTGAAGATATTTCCATGTTTATTCAGATGACTGTGTAGATATTTCCATGTTTTTACAGATGGCAGTGTGGATATTTCAATGTTTATAGAGATGGCGCTGTAGATATTTCCAAGTTTATACAGATAACGGTGGAGATATTTCCATGTTTATACAGAGAGGAGTCGAGATATTTCCATGTTTATACACATAGCGGTGTACATATTTCCATGATTATAGAGACAGCGGTGTAGGTATTTCCATGTTTATGCAGATAGCGGTGCAGATATTTCCATGTTTACACAGATGCCTATGCAGATATTTCCATATTTACACAGAGGGCTGTGTAGATATTTCTATGTTTATACAGAAGACAGTGTAGATATTTAAATGTTCCTACACATGACTGTGTAGGTATTTCCATGTTTATACAGATGTCTTTGTAGATATTTCCATGTTAATAGAGATAGCGGTGTAGACATTTCCATGTTTATACAGATAGCGGTGTAGATATTTCCATGTTTATACAGATAGTGGTGTAGATATTTCCATGTTTATACAGACCGCGGTGTAGATATTTCCATGTTTATACAAATAGCGGTGCAGATATTTCCATGTTTGTACAGATGGCGGTGTTGATATTTCCATTTATACACAGATGACCGTGTAGATATTTCCATGTTTATACAGATGGCGGCGCAGATATTTCCATGGATATGTAGATGGCGGTGTAGGTATTTCCATGTTTATACAGATTGCGGTGTAGTTATTTCCATGTTTATATAGATAGCGGTGTAGTTATTTCCATGTATATACACATGGCTGTGTAGATATTTCCATGTTTATACAGATGGCGGTGTAGATATTTCCATGTTGTTACAGATAACTTTGTATTTCCATGTTTATACAGATGGCGGTGTAGATATTTCCATGTCTATAGAGATAGCAGTGGAGATAATTCCATGTTTATACAGATAGCGGTGTAGATATTTCCATGTTTATTCTGATCGTGGTGTAGATATTTCCATGTTTATAGAGATGGCGGTGTAGATATTTACATGTTCATAGAGATAGCGGTGTTGATTTTTCCATGTTTATAGAGACAGCGGTGTGGATATTTCCTTGCTTATACAGACAGGGGTGTAGTTATTTCCATGTTTATAGAGATAGCGGTGAAGATATTTCCATGTTTATACAGATCACGGTGTAGATATTTCCTTGCTTGTACTAATAGCGATGTAGTTATTTCCAGGTTTATACAGATAGCGGTGTAGATATTTCCATGTATATACAGATGGCTGTGTAGATATTTCCATGTTTATACAGATGGCTGTGTAGATATTTCCATGTTTATACAGATGACTTTGTAGGTATTTGCATGTTTATACAGATGGCGGTGTAGGTTTTCCATGTTTATAGTGATAGCTGTGTAGATATTTCCATGTTTATACAGATAGCGGTGTTGATATTTCCATGTTTATAAAGATCGCGGTGTAGATATTTCCATGTTTATACAGATCGCGGTGCAGATATTTATATCTTTATGCAGATGGCATTGTAGATATTTCCTTATTCACACAGATGGCGGTGTAGATGTTTCCATGTTTATACAGATGGCAGAGTAGTTAGTTCCATGTTTATGGAGATGGCAGTGTAGATACTTTCATGTTTACAGAGATGGCGGTGTAGATATTTCCATGTTTATAGAGATAGCAGTGTAGATATTTACATGTTTATACAGATGTCTGTGTAGATATTTCCATGTGTATACAGATGGCATTGTAGATATTTCCATGTTTATACAGATGACTGTATAGGTATTTCCATGTTTTTACAGGTGGCAGTGCAGATATTTCCATGTTTATAGAGATAGCGGTGTAGATATTTCCATGTTTCTACAGATGGCGGTGTTGATATTTCCATCTATACACAGATGGCCGTGTAGATATTTCCATGTTTATACAGATGGCGGCGTAGATATTTCCATGGACATGCAGATGGTGGTGTAGATATTTCCATGTTTAAACAGATAGCGGTGTAGATATTTCCATGTTTACACAGATAGTGGTGTAGATATTTCCGTGTTTATACACATGGCAGAGTAGATACTTCCATCTTTATGGAGATGGCAGTGTAGATATTTTCATGTTTATAGAGATGGCGGTGTAGATATTTCCATATTTATAGAGATAGCGGTGTAGATATTTCCATCTTTCTACAGATGGCAGTGTAGATATTTCCATGTTTATACAGATGGCGGTGTAGATATTTCCATATTTATACAGATGTCTGTGTAGATATTTCCATCTGTATACAGATGGTATTGTAGGTATTTCCATGTTTATACAGATGGTGGTGAAGATATTTCCATGTTTATTCAGATGACTGTGTAGATATTTCCATGTTTTTACAGATGGCAGTGTGGATATTTCAATGTTTATAGAGATGGCGCTGTAGATATTTCCAAGTTTATACAGATAACGGTGGAGATATTTCCATGTTTATACAGAGAGGAGTCGAGATATTTCCATGTTTATACACATAGCGGTGTACATATTTCCATAATTATAGAGACAGCGGTGTAGGTATTTCCATGTTTATGCAGATAGCGGTGCAGATATTTCCATGTTTACACAGATGCCTATGCAGATATTTCCATATTTACACAGAGGGCTGTGTAGATATCTCTATGTTTATACAGAAGACAGTGTAGATATTTAAATGTTCCTACACATGACTGTGTAGGTATTTCCATGTTTATACAGATGTCTTTGTAGATATTTCCATGTTAATAGAGATAGCGGTGTAGACATTTCCATGTTTATACAGATAGCGGTGTAGATATTTCCATGTTTATACAGATAGTGGTGTAGATATTTCCATGTTTATACAGACCGCGGTGTAGATATTTCCATGTTTATAAAAATAGCGGTGCAGATATTTCCATGTTTGTACAGATGGCGGTGTTGATATTTCCATTTATACACAGATGACCGTGTAGATATTTCCATGTTTATACAGATGGCGGCGCAGATATTTCCATGGATATGTAGATGGCGGTGTAGATATTTCCATGTTTATACAGATTGCGGTGTAGTTATTTCCATGTTTATATAGATAGCGGTGTAGTTATTTCCATGTATATACACATGGCTGTGTAGATATTTCCATGTTTATACAGATGGCGGTGTAGATATTTCCATGTTGTTACAGATAACTTTGTATTTCCATGTTTATACAGATGGCGGTGTAGATATTTCCATGTCTATAGAGATAGCAGTGGAGATAATTCCATGTTTATACAGATAGCGGTGTAGATATTTCCATGTTTATTCTGATCGTGGTGTAGATATTTCCATGTTTATAGAGATGGTGGTGTAGATATTTACATGTTCATAGAGATAGCGGTGTTGATTTTTCCATGTTTATAGAGACAGCGGTGTGGATATTTCCTTGCTTATACAGACAGGGGTGTAGATATTTCCATGTTTATAGAGATAGCGGTGAAGATATTTCCATGTTTATACAGATCACGGTGTAGATATTTCCTTGCTTGTACTAATAGCGGTGTAGTTATTTCCATGTTTATACAGATAGCGGTGTAGATATTTCCATGTATATACAGATGGCTGTGTAGATATTTCCATGTTTATACAGATGGCTGTGTAGATATTTCCATGTTTATACAGATGACTTTGTAGGTATTTGCATGTTTATACAGATGGCGGTGTAGGTTTTCCATGTTTATAGTGATAGCTGTGTAGATATTTCCATGTTTATACAGATAGCGGTGTTGATATTTCCATGTTTATAAAGATCGCGGTGTAGATATTTCCATGTTTATACAGATCGCGGTGCAGATATTTATATCTTTATGCAGATGGCATTGTAGATATTTCCTTATTCACACAGATGGCGGTGTAGATGTTTCCATGTTTATACAGATGGCAGAGTAGTTAGTTCCATGTTTATGGAGATGGCAGTGTAGATACTTTCATGTTTACAGAGATGGCGGTGTAGATATTTCCATGTTTATAGAGATAGCAGTGTAGATATTTACATGTTTATACAGATGTCTGTGTAGATATTTCCATGTGTATACAGATGGCATTGTAGATATTTCCATGTTTATACAGATGACTGTATAGGTATTTCCATGTTTTTACAGGTGGCAGTGCAGATATTTCCATGTTTATAGAGATAGCGGTGTAGATATTTCCATGTTTCTACAGATGGCGGTGTTGATATTTCCATCTATACACAGATGGCCGTGTAGATATTTCCATGTTTATACAGATGGCGGCGTAGATATTTCCATGGACATGCAGATGGCGGTGTAGATATTTCCATGTTTAAACAGATAGCGGTGTAGATATTTCCATGTTTACACAGATAGTGGTGTAGATATTTCCGTGTTTATACACATGGCAGAGTAGATACTTCCATATTTATGGAGATGGCAGTGTAGATATTTTCATGTTTATAGAGATGGCGGTGTAGATATTTCCATATTTATAGAGATAGCGGTGTAGATATTTCCATCTTTCTAGAGATGGCAGTGTAGATATTTCCATGTTTATACAGATGGCGGTGTAGATATTTCCATATTTATACAGATGTCTGTGTAGATATTTCCATCTGTATACAGATGGTATTGTAGGTATTTCCATGTTTATACAGATGGTGGTGAAGATATTTCCATGTTTATTCAGATGACTGTGTAGATATTTCCATGTTTTTACAGATGGCAGTGTGGATATTTCAATGTTTATAGAGATGGCGCTGTAGATATTTCCAAGTTTACACAGATAACGGTGGAGATATTTCCATGTTTATACAGAGAGGAGTCGAGATATTTCCATGTTTATACACATAGCGGTGTACATATTTCCATGATTATAGAGACAGCGGTGTAGGTATTTCCATGTTTATGCAGATAGCGGTGCAGATATTTCCATGTTTACACAGATGCCTATGCAGATATTTCCATATTTACACAGAGGGCTGTGTAGATATTTCTATGTTTATACAGAAGACAGTGTAGATATTTAAATGTTCCTACACATGACTGTGTAGGTATTTCCATGTTTATACAGATGTCTTTGTAGATATTTCCATGTTAATAGAGATAGCGGTGTAGACATTTCCATGTTTATACAGATAGCGGTGTAGATATTTCCATGTTTATACAGATAGTGGTGTAGATATTTCCATGTTTATACAGACCGCGGTGTAGATATTTCCATGTTTATACAAATAGCGGTGCAGATATTTCCATGTTTGTACAGATGGCGGTGTTGATATTTCCATTTATACACAGATGACCGTGTAGATATTTCCATGTTTATACAGATGGCGGCGCAGATATTTCCATGGATATGTAGATGGCGGTGTAGGTATTTCCATGTTTATACAGATTGCGGTGTAGTTATTTCCATGTTTATATAGATAGCGGTGTAGTTATTTCCATGTATATACACATGGCTGTGTAGATATTTCCATGTTTATACAGATGGCGGTGTAGATATTTCCATGTTGTTACAGATAACTTTGTATTTCCATGTTTATACAGATGGCGGTGTAGATATTTCCATGTCTATAGAGATAGCAGTGGAGATAATTCCATGTTTATACAGATAGCGGTGTAGATATTTCCATGTTTATTCTGATCGTGGTGTAGATATTTCCATGTTTATAGAGATGGCGGTGTAGATATTTACATGTTCATAGAGATAGCGGTGTTGATTTTTCCATGTTTATAGAGACAGCGGTGTGGATATTTCCTTGCTTATACAGACAGGGGTGTAGTTATTTCCATGTTTATAGAGATAGCGGTGAAGATATTTCCATGTTTATACAGATCACGGTGTAGATATTTCCTTGCTTGTACTAATAGCGATGTAGTTATTTCCAGGTTTATACAGATAGCGGTGTAGATATTTCCATGTATATACAGATGGCTGTGTAGATATTTCCATGTTTATACAGATGGCTGTGTAGATATTTCCATGTTTATACAGATGACTTTGTAGGTATTTGCATGTTTATACAGATGGCGGTGTAGGTTTTCCATGTTTATAGTGATAGCTGTGTAGATATTTCCATGTTTATACAGATAGCGGTGTTGATATTTCCATGTTTATAAAGATCGCGGTGTAGATATTTCCATGTTTATACAGATCGCGGTGCAGATATTTATATCTTTATGCAGATGGCATTGTAGATATTTCCTTATTCACACAGATGGCGGTGTAGATGTTTCCATGTTTATACAGATGGCAGAGTAGTTAGTTCCATGTTTATGGAGATGGCAGTGTAGATACTTTCATGTTTACAGAGATGGCGGTGTAGATATTTCCATGTTTATAGAGATAGCAGTGTAGATATTTACATGTTTATACAGATGTCTGTGTAGATATTTCCATGTGTATACAGATGGCATTGTAGATATTTCCATGTTTATACAGATGACTGTATAGGTATTTCCATGTTTTTACAGGTGGCAGTGCAGATATTTCCATGTTTATAGAGATAGCGGTGTAGATATTTCCATGTTTCTACAGATGGCGGTGTTGATATTTCCATCTATACACAGATGGCCGTGTAGATATTTCCATGTTTATACAGATGGCGGCGTAGATATTTCCATGGACATGCAGATGGTGGTGTAGATATTTCCATGTTTAAACAGATAGCGGTGTAGATATTTCCATGTTTACACAGATAGTGGTGTAGATATTTCCGTGTTTATACACATGGCAGAGTAGATACTTCCATCTTTATGGAGATGGCAGTGTAGATATTTTCATGTTTATAGAGATGGCGGTGTAGATATTTCCATATTTATAGAGATAGCGGTGTAGATATTTCCATCTTTCTACAGATGGCAGTGTAGATATTTCCATGTTTATACAGATGGCGGTGTAGATATTTCCATATTTATACAGATGTCTGTGTAGATATTTCCATCTGTATACAGATGGTATTGTAGGTATTTCCATGTTTATACAGATGGTGGTGAAGATATTTCCATGTTTATTCAGATGACTGTGTAGATATTTCCATGTTTTTACAGATGGCAGTGTGGATATTTCAATGTTTATAGAGATGGCGCTGTAGATATTTCCAAGTTTATACAGATAACGGTGGAGATATTTCCATGTTTATACAGAGAGGAGTCGAGATATTTCCATGTTTATACACATAGCGGTGTACATATTTCCATAATTATAGAGACAGCGGTGTAGGTATTTCCATGTTTATGCAGATAGCGGTGCAGATATTTCCATGTTTACACAGATGCCTATGCAGATATTTCCATATTTACACAGAGGGCTGTGTAGATATTTCTATGTTTATACAGAAGACAGTGTAGATATTTAAATGTTCCTACACATGACTGTGTAGGTATTTCCATGTTTATACAGATGTCTTTGTAGATATTTCCATGTTAATAGAGATAGCGGTGTAGACATTTCCATGTTTATACAGATAGCGGTGTAGATATTTCCATGTTTATACAGATAGTGGTGTAGATATTTCCATGTTTATACAGACCGCGGTGTAGATATTTCCATGTTTATAAAAATAGCGGTGCAGATATTTCCATGTTTGTACAGATGGCGGTGTTGATATTTCCATTTATACACAGATGACCGTGTAGATATTTCCATGTTTATACAGATGGCGGCGCAGATATTTCCATGGATATGTAGATGGCGGTGTAGATATTTCCATGTTTATACAGATTGCGGTGTAGTTATTTCCATGTTTATATAGATAGCGGTGTAGTTATTTCCATGTATATACACATGGCTGTGTAGATATTTCCATGTTTATACAGATGGCGGTGTAGATATTTCCATGTTGTTACAGATAACTTTGTATTTCCATGTTTATACAGATGGCGGTGTAGATATTTCCATGTCTATAGAGATAGCAGTGGAGATAATTCCATGTTTACAGATAGCGGTGTAGATATTTCCATGTTTATTCTGATCGTGGTGTAGATATTTCCATGTTTATAGAGATGGTGGTGTAGATATTTACATGTTCATAGAGATAGCGGTGTTGATTTTTCCATGTTTATAGAGACAGCGGTGTGGATATTTCCTTGCTTATACAGACAGGGGTGTAGATATTTCCATGTTTATAGAGATAGCGGTGAAGATATTTCCATGTTTATACAGATCACGGTGTAGATATTTCCTTGCTTGTACTAATAGCGGTGTAGTTATTTCCATGTTTATACAGATAGCGGTGTAGATATTTCCATGTATATACAGATGGCTGTGTAGATATTTCCATGTTTATACAGATGGCTGTGTAGATATTTCCATGTTTATACAGATGACTTTGTAGGTATTTGCATGTTTATACAGATGGCGGTGTAGGTTTTCCATGTTTATAGTGATAGCTGTGTAGATATTTCCATGTTTATACAGATAGCGGTGTTGATATTTCCATGTTTATAAAGATCGCGGTGTAGATATTTCCATGTTTATACAGATCGCGGTGCAGATATTTATATCTTTATGCAGATGGCATTGTAGATATTTCCTTATTCACACAGATGGCGGTGTAGATGTTTCCATGTTTATACAGATGGCAGAGTAGTTAGTTCCATGTTTATGGAGATGGCAGTGTAGATACTTTCATGTTTACAGAGATGGCGGTGTAGATATTTCCATGTTTATAGAGATAGCAGTGTAGATATTTACATGTTTATACAGATGTCTGTGTAGATATTTCCATGTGTATACAGATGGCATTGTAGATATTTCCATGTTTATACAGATGACTGTATAGGTATTTCCATGTTTTTACAGGTGGCAGTGCAGATATTTCCATGTTTATAGAGATAGCGGTGTAGATATTTCCATGTTTCTACAGATGGCGGTGTTGATATTTCCATCTATACACAGATGGCCGTGTAGATATTTCCATGTTTATACAGATGGCGGCGTAGATATTTCCATGGACATGCAGATGGCGGTGTAGATATTTCCATGTTTAAACAGATAGCGGTGTAGATATTTCCATGTTTACACAGATAGTGGTGTAGATATTTCCGTGTTTATACACATGGCAGAGTAGATACTTCCATCTTTATGGAGATGGCAGTGTAGATATTTTCATGTTTATAGAGATGGCGGTGTAGATATTTCCATATTTATAGAGATAGCGGTGTAGATATTTCCATCTTTCTACAGATGGCAGTGTAGATATTTCCATGTTTATACAGATGGCGGTGTAGATATTTCCATATTTATACAGATGTCTGTGTAGATATTTCCATCTGTATACAGATGGTATTGTAGGTATTTCCATGTTTATACAGATGGTGGTGAAGATATTTCCATGTTTATTCAGATGACTGTGTAGATATTTCCATGTTTTTACAGATGGCAGTGTGGATATTTCAATGTTTATAGAGATGGCGCTGTAGATATTTCCAAGTTTATACAGATAACGGTGGAGATATTTCCATGTTTATACAGAGAGGAGTCGAGATATTTCCATGTTTATACACATAGCGGTGTACATATTTCCATAATTATAGAGACAGCGGTGTAGGTATTTCCATGTTTATGCAGATAGCGGTGCAGATATTTCCATGTTTACACAGATGCCTATGCAGATATTTCCATATTTACACAGAGGGCTGTGTAGATATTTCTATGTTTATACAGAAGACAGTGTAGATATTTAAATGTTCCTACACATGACTGTGTAGGTATTTCCATGTTTATACAGATGTCTTTGTAGATATTTCCATGTTAATAGAGATAGCGGTGTAGACATTTCCATGTTTATACAGATAGCGGTGTAGATATTTCCATGTTTATACAGATAGTGGTGTAGATATTTCCATGTTTATACAGACCGCGGTGTAGATATTTCCATGTTTATAAAAATAGCGGTGCAGATATTTCCATGTTTGTACAGATGGCGGTGTTGATATTTCCATTTATACACAGATGACCGTGTAGATATTTCCATGTTTATACAGATGGCGGCGCAGATATTTCCATGGATATGTAGATGGCGGTGTAGATATTTCCATGTTTATACAGATTGCGGTGTAGTTATTTCCATGTTTATATAGATAGCGGTGTAGTTATTTCCATGTATATACACATGGCTGTGTAGATATTTCCATGTTTATACAGATGGCGGTGTAGATATTTCCATGTTGTTACAGATAACTTTGTATTTCCATGTTTATACAGATGGCGGTGTAGATATTTCCATGTCTATAGAGATAGCAGTGGAGATAATTCCATGTTTATACAGATAGCGGTGTAGATATTTCCATGTTTATTCTGATCGTGGTGTAGATATTTCCATGTTTATAGAGATGGTGGTGTAGATATTTACATGTTCATAGAGATAGCGGTGTTGATTTTTCCATGTTTATAGAGACAGCGGTGTGGATATTTCCTTGCTTATACAGACAGGGGTGTAGATATTTCCATGTTTATAGAGATAGCGGTGAAGATATTTCCATGTTTATACAGATCACGGTGTAGATATTTCCTTGCTTGTACTAATAGCGGTGTAGTTATTTCCATGTTTATACAGATAGCGGTGTAGATATTTCCATGTATATACAGATGGCTGTGTAGATATTTCCATGTTTATACAGATGGCTGTGTAGATATTTCCATGTTTATACAGATGACTTTGTAGGTATTTGCATGTTTATACAGATGGCGGTGTAGGTTTTCCATGTTTATAGTGATAGCTGTGTAGATATTTCCATGTTTATACAGATAGCGGTGTTGATATTTCCATGTTTATAAAGATCGCGGTGTAGATATTTCCATGTTTATACAGATCGCGGTGCAGATATTTATATCTTTATGCAGATGGCATTGTAGATATTTCCTTATTCACACAGATGGCGGTGTAGATGTTTCCATGTTTATACAGATGGCAGAGTAGTTAGTTCCATGTTTATGGAGATGGCAGTGTAGATACTTTCATGTTTACAGAGATGGCGGTGTAGATATTTCCATGTTTATAGAGATAGCAGTGTAGATATTTACATGTTTATACAGATGTCTGTGTAGATATTTCCATGTGTATACAGATGGCATTGTAGATATTTCCATGTTTATACAGATGACTGTATAGGTATTTCCATGTTTTTACAGGTGGCAGTGCAGATATTTCCATGTTTATAGAGATAGCGGTGTAGATATTTCCATGTTTCTACAGATGGCGGTGTTGATATTTCCATCTATACACAGATGGCCGTGTAGATATTTCCATGTTTATACAGATGGCGGCGTAGATATTTCCATGGACATGCAGATGGCGGTGTAGATATTTCCATGTTTAAACAGATAGCGGTGTAGATATTTCCATGTTTACACAGATAGTGGTGTAGATATTTCCGTGTTTATACACATGGCAGAGTAGATACTTCCATCTTTATGGAGATGGCAGTGTAGATATTTTCATGTTTATAGAGATGGCGGTGTAGATATTTCCATATTTATAGAGATAGCGGTGTAGATATTTCCATCTTTCTACAGATGGCAGTGTAGATATTTCCATGTTTATACAGATGGCGGTGTAGATATTTCCATATTTATACAGATGTCTGTGTAGATATTTCCATCTGTATACAGATGGTATTGTAGGTATTTCCATGTTTATACAGATGGTGGTGAAGATATTTCCATGTTTATTCAGATGACTGTGTAGATATTTCCATGTTTTTACAGATGGCAGTGTGGATATTTCAATGTTTATAGAGATGGCGCTGTAGATATTTCCAAGTTTACACAGATAACGGTGGAGATATTTCCATGTTTATACAGAGAGGAGTCGAGATATTTCCATGTTTATACACATAGCGGTGTACATATTTCCATGATTATAGAGACAGCGGTGTAGGTATTTCCATGTTTATGCAGATAGCGGTGCAGATATTTCCATGTTTACACAGATGCCTATGCAGATATTTCCATATTTACACAGAGGGCTGTGTAGATATTTCTATGTTTATACAGAAGACAGTGTAGATATTTAAATGTTCCTACACATGACTGTGTAGGTATTTCCATGTTTATACAGATGTCTTTGTAGATATTTCCATGTTAATAGAGATAGCGGTGTAGACATTTCCATGTTTATACAGATAGCGGTGTAGATATTTCCATGTTTATACAGATAGTGGTGTAGATATTTCCATGCTTATACAGACCGCGGTGTAGATATTTCCATGTTTATAAAAATAGCGGTGCAGATATTTCCATGTTTGTACAGATGGCGGTGTTGATATTTCCATTTATACACAGATGACCGTGTTGATATTTCCATGTTTATACAGATGGCGGCGCAGATATTTCCATGGATATGTAGATGGCGGTGTAGATATTTCCATGTTTATACAGATTGCGGTGTAGTTATTTCCACGTTTATATAGATAGCGGTGTAGTTATTTCCATGTATATACACATGGCTGTGTAGATATTTCCATGTTTATACAGATGGCGGTGTAGATATTTCCATGTTGTTACAGATAACTTTGTATTTCCATGTTTATACAGATGGCGGTGTAGATATTTCCATGTCTATAGAGATAGCAGTGGAGATAATTCCATGTTTATACAGATAGCGGTGTAGATATTTCCATGTTTATTCTGATCGTGGTGTAGATATTTCCATGTTTATAGAGATGGCGGTGTAGATATTTACATGTTCATAGAGATAGCGGTGTTGATTTTTCCATGTTTATAGAGACAGCGGTGTGGATATTTCCTTGCTTATACAGACAGGGGTGTAGATATTTCCATGTTTATAGAGATAGCGGTGAAGATATTTCCATGTTTATACAGATCACGGTGTAGATATTTCCTTGCTTGTACTAATAGCGGTGTAGTTATTTCCATGTTTATACAGATAGCGGTGTAGATATTTCCATGTATATACAGATGGCTGTGTAGATATTTCCATGTTTATACAGATGGCTGTGTAGATATTTCCATGTTTATACAGATGACTTTGTAGGTATTTGCATGTTTATACAGATGGCGGTGTAGGTTTTCCATGTTTATGGTGATAGCTGTGTAGATATTTCCATGTTTATACAGATAGCGGTGTTGATATTTCCATGTTTATAAAGATCGCGGTGTAGATATTTCCATGTTTCTACAGATGGCGGTGTTGATATTTCCATCTATACACAGATGGCCGTGTAGATATTTCCATGTTTATACAGATGGCGGCGTAGATATTTCCATGGACATGCAGATGGTGGTGTAGATATTTCCATGTTTAAACAGATAGCGGTGCAGATATTTATATCTTTATACAGATGGCATTGTAGATATTTCCTTATTCACACAGATGGCGGTGTAGATGTTTCCATGTTTATACAGATGGCAGAGTAGTTAGTTCCATGTTTATGGAGATGGCAGTGTAGATACTTTCATGTTTACAGAGATGGCGGTGTAGATATTTCCATGTTTATAGAGATAGCAATGTAGATATTTACATGTTTATACAGATGTCTGTGTAGATATTTCCATGTGTATACAGATGGCATTGTAGATATTTCCATGTTTATACAGATGACTGTATAGGTATTTCCATGTTTTTACAGGTGGCAGTGCAGATATTTCCATGTTTACAGAGATAGCGGTGTAGATATTTCCATGTTTCTACAGATGGCGGTGTTGATATTTCCATCTATACACAGATGGCCGTGTAGATATTTCCATGTTTATACAGATGGCGGCGTAGATATTTCCATGGACATGCAGATGGCGGTGTAGATATTTCCATGTTTAAACAGATAGCGGTGTAGATATTTCCATGTTTACACAGATAGTGGTGTAGATATTTCCGTGTTTATACACATGGCAGAGTAGATACTTCCATCTTTATGGAGATGGCAGTGTAGATATTTTCATGTTTATAGAGATGGCGGTGTAGATATTTCCATATTTATAGAGATAGCGGTGTAGATATTTCCATCTTTCTACAGATGGCAGTGTAGATATTTCCATGTTTATACAGATGGCGGAGTAGATATTTCCATATTTATACAGATGTCTGTGTAGATATTTCCATCTGTATATAGATGGTATTGTAGGTATTTCCATGTTTATACAGATGGTGGTGAAGATATTTCCATGTTTATTCAGATGACTGTGTAGATATTTCCATGTTTTTACAGATGGCAGTGTGGATATTTCAATGTTTATAGAGATGGCGCTGTAGATATTTCCAAGTTTACACAGATAACGGTGGAGATATTTCCATGTTTATACAGAGAGGAGTCGAGATATTTCCATGTTTATACACATAGCGGTGTACATATTTCCATGATTATAGAGACAGCGGTGTAGGTATCTCCATGTTTATGCAGATAGCGGTGCAGATATTTCCATGTTTACACAGATGCCTATGCAGATATTTCCATATTTACACAGAGGGCTGTGTAGATATTTCTATGTTTATACAGAAGACAGTGTAGATATTTAAATGTTCCTACACATGACTGTGTAGGTATTTCCATGTTTATACAGATGTCTTTGTAGATATTTCCATGTTAATAGAGATAGCGGTGTAGACATTTCCATGTTTATACAGATAGCGGTGTAGATATTTCCATGTTTATACAGATAGTGGTGTAGATATTTCCATGTTTATACAGACCGCGGTGTAGATATTTCCATGTTTATACAAATAGCGGTGCAGATATTTCCATGTTTGTACAGATGGCGGTGTTGATATTTCCATTTATACACAGATGACCGTGTAGATATTTCCATGTTTATACAGATGGCGGCGCAGATATTTCCATGGATATGTAGATGGCGGTGTAGATATTTCCATGTTTATACAGATTGCGGTGTAGTTATTTCCATGTTTATATAGATAGCGGTGTAGTTATTTCCATGTATATACACATGGCTGTGTAGATATTTCCATGTTTATACAGATGGCGGTGTAGATATTTCCATGTTGTTACAGATAACTTTGTATTTCCATGTTTATACAGATGGCGGTGTAGATATTTCCATGTCTATAGAGATAGCAGTGGAGATAATTCCATGTTTATACAGATAGCGGTGTAGATATTTCCATGTTTATTCTGATCGTGGTGTAGATATTTCCATGTTTATAGAGATGGTGGTGTAGATATTTACATGTTCATAGAGATAGCGGTGTTGATTTTTCCATGTTTATAGAGACAGCGGTGTGGATATTTCCTTGCTTATACAGACAGGGGTGTAGATATTTCCATGTTTATAGAGATAGCGGTGAAGATATTTCCATGTTTATACAGATCACGGTGTAGATATTTCCTTGCTTGTACTAATAGCGGTGTAGTTATTTCCATGTTTATACAGATAGCGGTGTAGATATTTCCATGTATATACAGATGGCTGTGTAGATATTTCCATGTTTATACAGATGGCTGTGTAGATATTTCCATGTTTATACAGATGACTTTGTAGGTATTTGCATGTTTATACAGATGGCGGTGTAGGTTTTCCATGTTTATAGTGATAGCTGTGTAGATATTTCCATGTTTATACAGATAGCGGTGTTGATATTTCCATGTTTATAAAGATCGCGGTGTAGATATTTCCATGTTTATACAGATCGCGGTGCAGATATTTATATCTTTATGCAGATGGCATTGTAGATATTTCCTTATTCACACAGATGGCGGTGTAGATGTTTCCATGTTTATACAGATGGCAGAGTAGTTAGTTCCATGTTTATGGAGATGGCAGTGTAGATACTTTCATGTTTACAGAGATGGCGGTGTAGATATTTCCATGTTTATAGAGATAGCAGTGTAGATATTTACATGTTTATACAGATGTCTGTGTAGATATTTCCATGTGTATACAGATGGCATTGTAGATATTTCCATGTTTATACAGATGACTGTATAGGTATTTCCATGTTTTTACAGGTGGCAGTGCAGATATTTCCATGTTTATAGAGATAGCGGTGTAGATATTTCCATGTTTCTACAGATGGCGGTGTTGATATTTCCATCTATACACAGATGGCCGTGTAGATATTTCCATGTTTATACAGATGGCGGCGTAGATATTTCCATGGACATGCAGATGGCGGTGTAGATATTTCCATGTTTAAACAGATAGCGGTGTAGATATTTCCATGTTTACACAGATAGTGGTGTAGATATTTCCGTGTTTATACACATGGCAGAGTAGATACTTCCATCTTTATGGAGATGGCAGTGTAGATATTTTCATGTTTATAGAGATGGCGGTGTAGATATTTCCATATTTATAGAGATAGCGGTGTAGATATTTCCATCTTTCTACAGATGGCAGTGTAGATATTTCCATGTTTATACAGATGGCGGTGTAGATATTTCCATATTTATACAGATGTCTGTGTAGATATTTCCATCTGTATACAGATGGTATTGTAGGTATTTCCATGTTTATACAGATGGTGGTGAAGATATTTCCATGTTTATTCAGATGACTGTGTAGATATTTCCATGTTTTTACAGATGGCAGTGTGGATATTTCAATGTTTATAGAGATGGCGCTGTAGATATTTCCAAGTTTACACAGATAACGGTGGAGATATTTCCATGTTTATACAGAGAGGAGTCGAGATATTTCCATGTTTATACACATAGCGGTGTACATATTTCCATGATTATAGAGACAGCGGTGTAGGTATTTCCATGTTTATGCAGATAGCGGTGCAGATATTTCCATGTTTACACAGATGCCTATGCAGATATTTCCATATTTACACAGAGGGCTGTGTAGATATTTCTATGTTTATACAGAAGACAGTGTAGATATTTAAATGTTCCTACACATGACTGTGTAGGTATTTCCATGTTTATACAGATGTCTTTGTAGATATTTCCATGTTAATAGAGATAGCGGTGTAGACATTTCCATGTTTATACAGATAGCGGTGTAGATATTTCCATGTTTATACAGATAGTGGTGTAGATATTTCCATGCTTATACAGACCGCGGTGTAGATATTTCCATGTTTATAAAAATAGCGGTGCAGATATTTCCATGTTTGTACAGATGGCGGTGTTGATATTTCCATTTATACACAGATGACCGTGTAGATATTTCCATGTTTATACAGATGGCGGCGCAGATATTTCCATGGATATGTAGATGGCGGTGTAGATATTTCCATGTTTATACAGATTGCGGTGTAGTTATTTCCACGTTTATATAGATAGCGGTGTAGTTATTTCCATGTATATACACATGGCTGTGTAGATATTTCCATGTTTATACAGATGGCGGTGTAGATATTTCCATGTTGTTACAGATAACTTTGTATTTCCATGTTTATACAGATGGCGGTGTAGATATTTCCATGTCTATAGAGATAGCAGTGGAGATAATTCCATGTTTATACAGATAGCGGTGTAGATATTTCCATGTTTATTCTGATCGTGGTGTAGATATTTCCATGTTTATAGAGATGGCGGTGTAGATATTTACATGTTCATAGAGATAGCGGTGTTGATTTTTCCATGTTTATAGAGACAGCGGTGTGGATATTTCCTTGCTTATACAGACAGGGGTGTAGATATTTCCATGTTTATAGAGATAGCGGTGAAGATATTTCCATGTTTATACAGATCACGGTGTAGATATTTCCTTGCTTGTACTAATAGCGGTGTAGTTATTTCCATGTTTATACAGATAGCGGTGTAGATATTTCCATGTATATACAGATGGCTGTGTAGATATTTCCATGTTTATACAGATGGCTGTGTAGATATTTCCATGTTTATACAGATGACTTTGTAGGTATTTGCATGTTTATACAGATGGCGGTGTAGGTTTTCCATGTTTATAGTGATAGCTGTGTAGATATTTCCATGTTTATACAGATAGCGGTGTTGATATTTCCATGTTTATAAAGATCGCGGTGTAGATATTTCCATGTTTCTACAGATGGCGGTGTTGATATTTCCATCTATACACAGATGGCCGTGTAGATATTTCCATGTTTATACAGATGGCGGCGTAGATATTTCCATGGACATGCAGATGGTGGTGTAGATATTTCCATGTTTAAACAGATAGCGGTGCAGATATTTATATCTTTATACAGATGGCATTGTAGATATTTCCTTATTCACACAGATGGCGGTGTAGATGTTTCCATGTTTATACAGATGGCAGAGTAGTTAGTTCCATGTTTATGGAGATGGCAGTGTAGATACTTTCATGTTTAGAGAGATGGCGGTGTAGATATTTCCATGTTTATAGAGATAGCAATGTAGATATTTACATGTTTATACAGATGTCTGTGTAGATATTTCCATGTGTATACAGATGGCATTGTAGATATTTCCATGTTTATACAGATGACTGTATAGGTATTTCCATGTTTTTACAGGTGGCAGTGCAGATATTTCCATGTTTACAGAGATAGCGGTGTAGATATTTCCATGTTTCTACAGATGGCGGTGTTGATATTTCCATCTATACACAGATGGCCGTGTAGATATTTCCATGTTTATACAGATGGCGGCGTAGATATTTCCATGGACATGCAGATGGCGGTGTAGATATTTCCATGTTTAAACAGATAGCGGTGTAGATATTTCCATGTTTACACAGATAGTGGTGTAGCTATTTCCGTGTTTATACACATGGCAGAGTAGATACTTCCATCTTTATGGAGATGGCAGTGTAGATATTTTCATGTTTATAGAGATGGCGGTGTAGATATTTCCATATTTATAGAGATAGTGGTGTAGATATTTCCATCTTTCTACAGATGGCAGTGTAGATATTTCCATGTTTATACAGATGGCGGTGTAGATATTTCCATATTTATACAGATGTCTGTGTAGATATTTCCATCTGTATATAGATGGTATTGTAGGTATTTCCATGTTTATACAGATGGTGGTGAAGATATTTCCATGTTTATTCAGATGACTGTGTAGATATTTCCATGTTTTTACAGATGGCAGTGTGGATATTTCAATGTTTATAGAGATGGCGCTGTAGATATTTCCAAGTTTACACAGATAACGGTGGAGATATTTCCATGTTTATACAGAGAGGAGTCGAGATATTTCCATGTTTATACACATAGCGGTGTACATATTTCCATGATTATAGAGACAGCGGTGTAGGTATTTCCATGTTTATGCAGATAGCGGTGCAGATATTTCCATGTTTACACAGATGCCTATGCAGATATTTCCATATTTACACAGAGGGCTGTGTAGATATTTCTATGTTTATACAGAAGACAGTGTAGATATTTAAATGTTCCTACACATGACTGTGTAGGTATTTCCATGTTTATACAGATGTCTTTGTAGATATTTCCATGTTAATAGAGATAGCGGTGTAGACATTTCCATGTTTATACAGATAGCGGTGTAGATATTTCCATGTTTATACAGATAGTGGTGTAGATATTTCCATGTTTATACAGACCGCGGTGTAGATATTTCCATGTTTATACAAATAGCGGTGCAGATATTTCCATGTTTGTACAGATGGCGGTGTTGATATTTCCATTTATACACAGATGACCGTGTAGATATTTCCATGTTTATACAGATGGCGGCGCAGATATTTCCATGGATATGTAGATGGCGGTGTAGATATTTCCATGTTTATACAGATTGCGGTGTAGTTATTTCCATGTTTATATAGATAGCGGTGTAGTTATTTCCATGTATATACACATGGCTGTGTAGATATTTCCATGTTTATACAGATGGCGGTGTAGATATTTCCATGTTGTTACAGATAACTTTGTATTTCCATGTTTATACAGATGGCGGTGTAGATATTTCCATGTCTATAGAGATAGCAGTGGAGATAATTCCATGTTTATACAGATAGCGGTGTAGATATTTCCATGTTTATTCTGATCGTGGTGTAGATATTTCCATGTTTATAGAGATGGCGGTGTAGATATTTACATGTTCATAGAGATAGCGGTGTTGATTTTTCCATGTTTATAGAGACAGCGGTGTGGATATTTCCTTGCTTATACAGACAGGGGTGTAGATATTTCCATGTTTATAGAGATAGCGGTGAAGATATTTCCATGTTTATACAGATCACGGTGTAGATATTTCCTTGCTTGTACTAATAGCGGTGTAGTTATTTCCATGTTTATACAGATAGCGGTGTAGATATTTCCATGTATATACAGATGGCTGTGTAGATATTTCCATGTTTATACAGATGGCTGTGTAGATATTTCCATGTTTATACAGATGACTTTGTGGGTATTTTCATGTTTATACAGATGGCGGTGTAGGTTTTCCATGTTTATAGTGATAGCTGTGTAGATATTTCCATGTTTACACAGATAGCGGTGTTGATATTTCCATGTTTATAAAGATCGCGGTGTAGATATTTCCATGTTTATACAGATCGCGGTGCAGATATTTATATCTTTATACAGATGGCATTGTATATATTTCCTTATTCACACAGATGGCGGTGTAGATGTTTCCATGTTTATACAGATGGCAGAGTAGTTAGTTCCATGTTTATGGTGATGGCAGTGTAGATACTTTCATGTTTACAGAGATGGCGGTGTAGATATTTCCATGTTTATAGAGATAGCAGTGTAGATATTTACATGTTTATACAGATGTCTGTGTAGATATTTCCATGTGTATACAGATGGCATTGTAGATATTTCCATGTTTCTACAGATGGCGGTGTTGATATTTCCATCTATACACAGATGGCCGTGTAGATATTTCCATGTTTATACAGATGGCGGCGTAGATATTTCCATGGACATGCAGATGGCGGTGTAGATATTTCCATGTTTAAACAGATAGCGGTGTAGATATTTCCATGTTTACACAGATAGTGGTGTAGATATTTCCGTGTTTATACACATGGCAGAGTAGATACTTCCATCTTTATGGAGATGGCAGTGTAGATATTTTCATGTTTATAGAGATGGCGGTGTAGATATTTCCATATTTATAGAGATAGCGGTGTAGATATTTCCATCTTTCTACAGATGGCAGTGTAGATATTTCCATGTTTATACAGATGGCGGTGTAGATATTTCCATATTTATACAGATGTCTGTGTAGATATTTCCATCTGTATACAGATGGTATTGTAGGTATTTCCATGTTTATACAGATGGTGGTGAAGATATTTCCATGTTTATTCAGATGACTGTGTAGATATTTCCATGTTTTTACAGATGGCAGTGTGGATATTTCAATGTTTATAGAGATGGCGCTGTAGATATTTCCAAGTTTACACAGATAACGGTGGAGATATTTCCATGTTTATACAGAGAGGAGTCGAGATATTTCCATGTTTATACACATAGCGGTGTACATATTTCCATGATTATAGAGACAGCGGTGTAGGTATTTCCATGTTTATGCAGATAGCGGTGCAGATATTTCCATGTTTACACAGATGCCTATGCAGATATTTCCATATTTACACAGAGGGCTGTGTAGATATTTCTATGTTTATACAGAAGACAGTGTAGATATTTAAATGTTCCTACACATGACTGTGTAGGTATTTCCATGTTTATACAGATGTCTTTGTAGATATTTCCATGTTAATAGAGATAGCGGTGTAGACATTTCCATGTTTATACAGATAGCGGTGTAGATATTTCCATGTTTATACAGATAGTGGTGTAGATATTTCCATGCTTATACAGACCGCGGTGTAGATATTTCCATGTTTATACAAATAGCGGTGCAGATATTTCCATGTTTGTACAGATGGCGGTGTTGATATTTCCATTTATACACAGATGACCGTGTAGATATTTCCATGTTTATACAGATGGCGGCGCAGATATTTCCATGGATATGTAGATGGCGGTGTAGATATTTCCATGTTTATACAGATTGCGGTGTAGTTATTTCCACGTTTATATAGATAGCGGTGTAGTTATTTCCATGTATATACACATGGCTGTGTAGATATTTCCATGTTTATACAGATGGCGGTGTAGATATTTCCATGTTGTTACAGATAACTTTGTATTTCCATGTTTATACAGATGGCGGTGTAGATATTTCCATGTCTATAGAGATAGCAGTGGAGATAATTCCATGTTTATACAGATAGCGGTGTAGATATTTCCATGTTTATTCTGATCGTGGTGTAGATATTTCCATGTTTATAGAGATGGCGGTGTAGATATTTACATGTTCATAGAGATAGCGGTGTTGATTTTTCCATGTTTATAGAGACAGCGGTGTGGATATTTCCTTGCTTATACAGACAGGGGTGTAGATATTTCCATGTTTATAGAGATAGCGGTGAAGATATTTCCATGTTTATACAGATCACGGTGTAGATATTTCCTTGCTTGTACTAATAGCGGTGTAGTTATTTCCATGTTTATACAGATAGCGGTTTAGATATTTCCATGTATATACAGATGGCTGTGTAGATATTTCCATGTTTATACAGATGGCTGTGTAGATATTTCCATGTTTATACAGATGACTTTGTGGGTATTTGCATGTTTCTACAGATGGCGGTGTAGGTTTTCCATGTTTATAGTGATAGCTGTGTAGATATTTCCATGTTTACACAGATAGCGGTGTTGATATTTCCATGTTTATAAAGATCGCGGTGTAGATATTTCCATGTTTATACAGATCGCGGTGCAGATATTTATATCTTTATACAGATGGCATTGTATATATTTCCTTATTCACACAGATGGCGGTGTAGATGTTTCCATGTTTATACAGATGGCAGAGTAGTTAGTTCCATGTTTATGGTGATGGCAGTGTAGATACTTTCATGTTTACAGAGATGGCGGTGTAGATATTTCCATGTTTATAGAGATAGCAGTGTAGATATTTACATGTTTATACAGATGTCTGTGTAGATATTTCCATGTGTATACAGATGGCATTGTAGATATTTCCATGTTTCTACAGATGGCGGTGTTGATATTTCCATCTATACACAGATGGCCGTGTAGATATTTCCATGTTTATACAGATGGCGGCGTAGATATTTCCATGGACATGCAGATGGCGGTGTAGATATTTCCATGTTTAAACAGATAGCGGTGTAGATATTTCCATGTTTACACAGATAGTGGTGTAGATATTTCCGTGTTTATACACATGGCAGAGTAGATACTTCCATCTTTATGGAGATGGCAGTGTAGATATTTTCATGTTTATAGAGATGGCGGTGTAGATATTTCCATATTTATAGAGATAGCGGTGTAGATATTTCCATCTTTCTACAGATGGCAGTGTAGATATTTCCATGTTTATACAGATGGCGGTGTAGATATTTCCATATTTATACAGATGTCTGTGTAGATATTTCCATCTGTATACAGATGGTATTGTAGGTATTTCCATGTTTATACAGATGGTGGTGAAGATATTTCCATGTTTATTCAGATGACTGTGTAGATATTTCCATGTTTTTACAGATGGCAGTGTGGATATTTCAATGTTTATAGAGATGGCGCTGTAGATATTTCCAAGTTTACACAGATAACGGTGGAGATATTTCCATGTTTATACAGAGAGGAGTCGAGATATTTCCATGTTTATACACATAGCGGTGTACATATTTCCATGATTATAGAGACAGCGGTGTAGGTATTTCCATGTTTATGCAGATAGCGGTGCAGATATTTCCATGTTTACACAGATGCCTATGCAGATATTTCCATATTTACACAGAGGGCTGTGTAGATATTTCTATGTTTATACAGAAGACAGTGTAGATATTTAAATGTTCCTACACATGACTGTGTAGGTATTTCCATGTTTATACAGATGTCTTTGTAGATATTTCCATGTTAATAGAGATAGCGGTGTAGACATTTCCATGTTTATACAGATAGCGGTGTAGATATTTCCATGTTTATACAGATAGTGGTGTAGATATTTCCATGCTTATACAGACCGCGGTGTAGATATTTCCATGTTTATACAAATAGCGGTGCAGATATTTCCATGTTTGTACAGATGGCGGTGTTGATATTTCCATTTATACACAGATGACCGTGTAGATATTTCCATGTTTATACAGATGGCGGCGCAGATATTTCCATGGATATGTAGATGGCGGTGTAGATATTTCCATGTTTATACAGATTGCGGTGTAGTTATTTCCACGTTTATATAGATAGCGGTGTAGTTATTTCCATGTATATACACATGGCTGTGTAGATATTTCCATGTTTATACAGATGGCGGTGTAGATATTTCCATGTTGTTACAGATAACTTTGTATTTCCATGTTTATACAGATGGCGGTGTAGATATTTCCATGTCTATAGAGATAGCAGTGGAGATAATTCCATGTTTATACAGATAGCGGTGTAGATATTTCCATGTTTATTCTGATCGTGGTGTAGATATTTCCATGTTTATAGAGATGGCGGTGTAGATATTTACATGTTCATAGAGATAGCGGTGTTGATTTTTCCATGTTTATAGAGACAGCGGTGTGGATATTTCCTTGCTTATACAGACAGGGGTGTAGATATTTCCATGTTTATAGAGATAGCGGTGAAGATATTTCCATGTTTATACAGATCACGGTGTAGATATTTCCTTGCTTGTACTAATAGCGGTGTAGTTATTTCCATGTTTATACAGATAGCGGTTTAGATATTTCCATGTATATACAGATGGCTGTGTAGATATTTCCATGTTTATACAGATGGCTGTGTAGATATTTCCATGTTTATACAGATGACTTTGTGGGTATTTGCATGTTTCTACAGATGGCGGTGTAGGTTTTCCATGTTTATAGTGATAGCTGTGTAGATATTTCCATGTTTACACAGATAGCGGTGTTGATATTTCCATGTTTATAAAGATCGCGGTGTAGATATTTCCATGTTTATACAGATCGCGGTGCAGATATTTATATCTTTATACAGATGGCATTGTATATATTTCCTTATTCACACAGATGGCGGTGTAGATGTTTCCATGTTTATACAGATGGCAGAGTAGTTAGTTCCATGTTTATGGTGATGGCAGTGTAGATACTTTCATGTTTACAGAGATGGCGGTGTAGATATTTCCATGTTTATAGAGATAGCAGTGTAGATATTTACATGTTTATACAGATGTCTGTGTAGATATTTCCATGTGTATACAGATGGCATTGTAGATATTTCCATGTTTCTACAGATGGCGGTGTTGATATTTCCATCTATACACAGATGGCCGTGTAGATATTTCCATGTTTATACAGATGGCGGCGTAGATATTTCCATGGACATGCAGATGGCGGTGTAGATATTTCCATGTTTAAACAGATAGCGGTGTAGATATTTCCATGTTTACACAGATAGTGGTGTAGATATTTCCGTGTTTATACACATGGCAGAGTAGATACTTCCATCTTTATGGAGATGGCAGTGTAGATATTTTCATGTTTATAGAGATGGCGGTGTAGATATTTCCATATTTATAGAGATAGCGGTGTAGATATTTCCATCTTTCTACAGATGGCAGTGTAGATATTTCCATGTTTATACAGATGGCGGTGTAGATATTTCCATATTTATACAGATGTCTGTGTAGATATTTCCATCTGTATACAGATGGTATTGTAGGTATTTCCATGTTTATACAGATGGTGGTGAAGATATTTCCATGTTTATTCAGATGACTGTGTAGATATTTCCATGTTTTTACAGATGGCAGTGTGGATATTTCAATGTTTATAGAGATGGCGCTGTAGATATTTCCAAGTTTACACAGATAACGGTGGAGATATTTCCATGTTTATACAGAGAGGAGTCGAGATATTTCCATGTTTATACACATAGCGGTGTACATATTTCCATGATTATAGAGACAGCGGTGTAGGTATTTCCATGTTTATGCAGATAGCGGTGCAGATATTTCCATGTTTACACAGATGCCTATGCAGATATTTCCATATTTACACAGAGGGCTGTGTAGATATTTCTATGTTTATACAGAAGACAGTGTAGATATTTAAATGTTCCTACACATGACTGTGTAGGTATTTCCATGTTTATACAGATGTCTTTGTAGATATTTCCATGTTAATAGAGATAGCGGTGTAGACATTTCCATGTTTATACAGATAGCGGTGTAGATATTTCCATGTTTATACAGATAGTGGTGTAGATATTTCCATGCTTATACAGACCGCGGTGTAGATATTTCCATGTTTATACAAATAGCGGTGCAGATATTTCCATGTTTGTACAGATGGCGGTGTTGATATTTCCATTTATACACAGATGACCGTGTAGATATTTCCATGTTTATACAGATGGCGGCGCAGATATTTCCATGGATATGTAGATGGCGGTGTAGATATTTCCATGTTTATACAGATTGCGGTGTAGTTATTTCCACGTTTATATAGATAGCGGTGTAGTTATTTCCATGTATATACACATGGCTGTGTAGATATTTCCATGTTTATACAGATGGCGGTGTAGATATTTCCATGTTGTTACAGATAACTTTGTATTTCCATGTTTATACAGATGGCGGTGTAGATATTTCCATGTCTATAGAGATAGCAGTGGAGATAATTCCATGTTTATACAGATAGCGGTGTAGATATTTCCATGTTTATTCTGATCGTGGTGTAGATATTTCCATGTTTATAGAGATGGCGGTGTAGATATTTACATGTTCATAGAGATAGCGGTGTTGATTTTTCCATGTTTATAGAGACAGCGGTGTGGATATTTCCTTGCTTATACAGACAGGGGTGTAGATATTTCCATGTTTATAGAGATAGCGGTGAAGATATTTCCATGTTTATACAGATCACGGTGTAGATATTTCCTTGCTTGTACTAATAGCGGTGTAGTTATTTCCATGTTTATACAGATAGTGGTGTAGATATTTCCATGTATATACAGATGGCTGTGTAGATATTTCCATGTTTATACAGATGGCTGTGTAGATATTTCCATGTTTATACAGATGACTTTGTAGGTATTTGCATGTTTCTACAGATGGCGGTGTAGGTTTTCCATGTTTATAGTGATAGCTGTGTAGATATTTCCATGTTTATACAGATAGCGGTGTTGATATTTCCATGTTTATAAAGATCGCGGTGTAGATATTTCCATGTTTATACAGATCGCGGTGCAGATATTTATATCTTTATACAGATGGCATTGTAGATATTTCCTTATTCACACAGATGGCGGTGTAGATGTTTCCATGTTTATACAGATGGCAGAGTAGTTAGTTCCATGTTTATGGTGATGGCAGTGTAGATACTTTCATGTTTACAGAGATGGCGGTGTAGATATTTCCATGTTTATAGAGATAGCAGTGTAGATATTTACATGTTTATACAGATGTCTGTGTAGATATTTCCATGTGTATACAGATGGCATTGTAGATATTTCCATGTTTATACAGATGACTGTATAGGTATTTCCATGTTTTTACAGGTGGCAGTGCAGATATTTCCATGTTTATACAGATGGCGGCGTAGATATTTCCATGGACATGCAGATGGCGGTGTAGATATTTCCATGTTTAAACAGATAGCGGTGTAGATATTTCCATGTTTACACAGATAGTGGTGTAGATATTTCCGTGTTTATACACATGGCAGAGTAGATACTTCCATCTTTATGGAGATGGCAGTGTAGATATTTTCATGTTTATAGAGATGGCGGTGTAGATATTTCCATATTTATAGAGATAGCGGTGTAGATATTTCCATCTTTCTACAGATGGCAGTGTAGATATTTCCATGTTTATACAGATGGCGGTGTAGATATTTCCATATTTATACAGATGTCTGTGTAGATATTTCCATCTGTATACAGATGGTATTGTAGGTATTTCCATGTTTATACAGATGGTGGTGAAGATATTTCCATGTTTATTCAGATGACTGTGTAGATATTTCCATGTTTTTACAGATGGCAGTGTGGATATTTCAATGTTTATAGAGATGGCGCTGTAGATATTTCCAAGTTTACACAGATAACGGTGGAGATATTTCCATGTTTATACAGAGAGGAGTCGAGATATTTCCATGTTTATACACATAGCGGTGTACATATTTCCATGATTATAGAGACAGCGGTGTAGGTATTTCCATGTTTATGCAGATAGCGGTGCAGATATTTCCATGTTTACACAGATGCCTATGCAGATATTTCCATATTTACACAGAGGGCTGTGTAGATATTTCTATGTTTATACAGAAGACAGTGTAGATATTTAAATGTTCCTACACATGACTGTGTAGGTATTTCCATGTTTATACAGATGTCTTTGTAGATATTTCCATGTTAATAGAGATAGCGGTGTAGACATTTCCATGTTTATACAGATAGCGGTGTAGATATTTCCATGTTTATACAGATAGTGGTGTAGATATTTCCATGCTTATACAGACCGCGGTGTAGATATTTCCATGTTTATACAAATAGCGGTGCAGATATTTCCATGTTTGTACAGATGGCGGTGTTGATATTTCCATTTATACACAGATGACCGTGTAGATATTTCCATGTTTATACAGATGGCGGCGCAGATATTTCCATGGATATGTAGATGGCGGTGTAGATATTTCCATGTTTATACAGATTGCGGTGTAGTTATTTCCACGTTTATATAGATAGCGGTGTAGTTATTTCCATGTATATACACATGGCTGTGTAGATATTTCCATGTTTATACAGATGGCGGTGTAGATATTTCCATGTTGTTACAGATAACTTTGTATTTCCATGTTTATACAGATGGCGGTGTAGATATTTCCATGTCTATAGAGATAGCAGTGGAGATAATTCCATGTTTATACAGATAGCGGTGTAGATATTTCCATGTTTATTCTGATCGTGGTGTAGATATTTCCATGTTTATAGAGATGGCGGTGTAGATATTTACATGTTCATAGAGATAGCGGTGTTGATTTTTCCATGTTTATAGAGACAGCGGTGTGGATATTTCCTTGCTTATACAGACAGGGGTGTAGATATTTCCATGTTTATAGAGATAGCGGTGAAGATATTTCCATGTTTATACAGATCACGGTGTAGATATTTCCTTGCTTGTACTAATAGCGGTGTAGTTATTTCCATGTTTATACAGATAGCGGTGTAGATATTTCCATGTATATACAGATGGCTGTGTAGATATTTCCATGTTTATACAGATGGCTGTGTAGATATTTCCATGTTTATACAGATGACTTTGTAGGTATTTGCATGTTTCTACAGATGGCGGTGTAGGTTTTCCATGTTTATAGTGATAGCTGTGTAGATATTTCCATGTTTATACAGATAGCGGTGTTGATATTTCCATGTTTATAAAGATCGCGGTGTAGATATTTCCATGTTTATACAGATCGCGGTGCAGATATTTATATCTTTATACAGATGGCATTGTAGATATTTCCTTATTCACACAGATGGCGGTGTAGATGTTTCCATGTTTATACAGATGGCAGAGTAGTTAGTTCCATGTTTATGGTGATGGCAGTGTAGATACTTTCATGTTTACAGAGATGGCGGTGTAGATATTTCCATGTTTATAGAGATAGCAGTGTAGATATTTACATGTTTATACAGATGTCTGTGTAGATATCTCCATGTGTATACAGATGGCATTGTAGATATTTCCATGTTTATACAGATGACTGTATAGGTATTTCCATGTTTTTACAGGTGGCAGTGCAGATATTTCCATGTTTATAGAGATAGCGGTGTAGATATTTCCATGTTTCTACAGATGGCGGTGTTGATATTTCCATCTATACACAGATGGCCGTGTAGATATTTCCATGTTTATACAGATGGCGGCGTAGATATTTCCATGGACATGCAGATGGCGGTGTAGATATTTCCATGTTTAAACAGATAGCGGTGTAGATATTTCCATGTTTACACAGACAGTTGTGTAGATATTTCCGTGTTTATACACAAGGCAGAGTAGATACTTCCATCTTTATGGAGATGGCAGTGTAGATATTTTCATGTTTATAGAGATGGCGGTGTAGATATTTCCATATTTATAGAGATAGCGGTGTAGATATTTCCATCTTTCTACAGATGGCAGTGTAGATATTTCCATGTTTATACAGATGGCGGTGTAGATATTTCCATATTTATACAGATGTCTGTGTAGATATTTCCATCTGTATACAGATGGTATTGTAGGTATTTCCATGTTTATACAGATGGTGGTGAAGATATTTCCATGTTTATTCAGATGACTGTGTAGATATTTCCATGTTTTTACAGATGGCAGTGTGGATATTTCAATGTTTATAGAGATGGCGCGGTAGATATTTCCAAGTTTACACAGATAACGGTGGAGATATTTCCATGTTTATACAGAGAGGAGTCGAGATATTTCCATGTTTATACACATAGCGGTGTACATATTTCCATGATTATAGAGACAGCGGTGTAGGTATTTCCATGTTTATGCAGATAGCGGTGCAGATATTTCCATGTTTACACAGATGCCTATGCAGATATTTCCATATTTACACAGAGGGCTGTGTAGATATTTCTATGTTTATACAGAAGACAGTGTAGATATTTAAATGTTCCTACACATGACTGTGTAGGTATTTCCATGTTTATACAGATGTCTTTGTAGATATTTCCATGTTAATAGAGATAGCGGTGTAGACATTTCCATGTTTATACAGATAGCGGTGTAGATATTTCCATGTTTATACAGATAGTGGTGTAGATATTTCCATGCTTATACAGACCGCGGTGTAGATATTTCCATGTTTATACAAATAGCGGTGCAGATATTTCCATGTTTGTACAGATGGCGGTGTTGATATTTCCATTTATACACAGATGACCGTGTAGATATTTCCATGTTTATACAGATGGCGGCGCAGATATTTCCATGGATATGTAGATGGCGGTGTAGATATTTCCATGTTTATACAGATTGCGGTGTAGTTATTTCCACGTTTATATAGATAGCGGTGTAGTTATTTCCATGTATATACACATGGCTGTGTAGATATTTCCATGTTTATACAGATGGCGGTGTAGATATTTCCATGTTGTTACAGATAACTTTGTATTTCCATGTTTATACAGATGGCGGTGTAGATATTTCCATGTCTATAGAGATAGCAGTGGAGATAATTCCATGTTTATACAGATAGCGGTGTAGATATTTCCATGTTTATTCTGATCGTGGTGTAGATATTTCCATGTTTATAGAGATGGCGGTGTAGATATTTACATGTTCATAGAGATAGCGGTGTTGATTTTTCCATGTTTATAGAGACAGCGGTGTGGATATTTCCTTGCTTATACAGACAGGGGTGTAGATATTTCCATGTTTATAGAGATAGCGGTGAAGATATTTCCATGTTTATACAGATCACGGTGTAGATATTTCCTTGCTTGTACTAATAGCGGTGTAGTTATTTCCATGTTTATACAGATAGCGGTGTAGATATTTCCATGTATATACAGATGGCTGTGTAGATATTTCCATGTTTATACAGATGGCTGTGTAGATATTTCCATGTTTATACAGATGACTTTGTAGGTATTTGCATGTTTCTACAGATGGCGGTGTAGGTTTTCCATGTTTATAGTGATAGCTGTGTAGATATTTCCATGTTTATACAGATAGCGGTGTTGATATTTCCATGTTTATAAAGATCGCGGTGTAGATATTTCCATGTTTATACAGATCGCGGTGCAGATATTTATATCTTTATACAGATGGCATTGTAGATATTTCCTTATTCACACAGATGGCGGTGTAGATGTTTCCATGTTTATACAGATGGCAGAGTAGTTAGTTCCATGTTTATGGTGATGGCAGTGTAGATACTTTCATGTTTACAGAGATGGCGGTGTAGATATTTCCATGTTTATAGAGATAGCAGTGTAGATATTTACATGTTTATACAGATGTCTGTGTAGATATTTCCATGTGTATACAGATGGCATTGTAGATATTTCCATGTTTATACAGATGACTGTATAGGTATTTCCATGTTTTTACAGGTGGCAGTGCAGATATTTCCATGTTTATAGAGATAGCGGTGTAGATATTTCCATGTTTCTACAGATGGCGGTGTTGATATTTCCATCTATACACAGATGGCCGTGTAGATATTTCCATGTTTATACAGATGGCGGCGTAGATATTTCCATGGACATGCAGATGGCGGTGTAGATATTTCCATGTTTAAACAGATAGCGGTGTAGATATTTCCATGTTTACACAGACAGTGGTGTAGATATTTCCGTGTTTATACACAAGGCAGAGTAGATACTTCCATCTTTATGGAGATGGCAGTGTAGATATTTTCATGTTTATAGAGATGGCGGTGTAGATATTTCCATATTTATAGAGATAGCGGTGTAGATATTTCCATCTTTCTACAGATGGCAGTGTAGATATTTCCATGTTTATACAGATGGCGGTGTAGATATTTCCATATTTATACAGATGTCTGTGTAGATATTTCCATCTGTATACAGATGGTATTGTAGGTATTTCCATGTTTATACAGATGGTGGTGAAGATATTTCCATGTTTATTCAGATGACTGTGTAGATATTTCCATGTTTTTACAGATGGCAGTGTGGATATTTCAATGTTTATAGAGATGGCGCTGTAGATATTTCCAAGTTTACACAGATAACGGTGGAGATATTTCCATGTTTATACAGAGGAGTCGAGATATTTCCATGTTTATACACATAGCGGTGTACATATTTCCATGATTATAGAGACAGCGGTGTAGGTATTTCCATGTTTATGCAGATAGCGGTGCAGATATTTCCATGTTTACACAGATGCCTATGCAGATATTTCCATATTTACACAGAGGGCTGTGTAGATATTTCTATGTTTATACAGAAGACAGTGTAGATATTTAAATGTTCCTACACATGACTGTGTAGGTATTTCCATGTTTATACAGATGTCTTTGTAGATATTTCCATGTTAATAGAGATAGCGGTGTAGACATTTCCATGTTTATACAGATAGCGGTGTAGATATTTCCATGTTTATACAGATAGTGGTGTAGATATTTCCATGCTTATACAGACCGCGGTGTAGATATTTCCATGTTTATACAAATAGCGGTGCAGATATTTCCATGTTTGTACAGATGGCGGTGTTGATATTTCCATTTATACACAGATGACCGTGTAGATATTTCCATGTTTATACAGATGGCGGCGCAGATATTTCCATGGATATGTAGATGGCGGTGTAGATATTTCCATGTTTATACAGATTGCGGTGTAGTTATTTCCACGTTTATATAGATAGCGGTGTAGTTATTTCCATGTGTATACACATGGCTGTGTAGATATTTCCATGTTTATACAGATGGCGGTGTAGATATTTCCATGTTGTTACAGATAACTTTGTATTTCCATGTTTATACAGATGGCGGTGTAGATATTTCCATGTCTATAGAGATAGCAGTGGAGATAATTCCATGTTTATACAGATAGCGGTGTAGATATTTCCATGTTTATTCTGATCGTGGTGTAGATATTTCCATGTTTATAGAGATGGCGGTGTAGATATTTACATGTTCATAGAGATAGCGGTGTTGATTTTTCCATGTTTATAGAGACAGCGGTGTGGATATTTCCTTGCTTATACAGACAGGGGTGTAGATATTTCCATGTTTATAGAGATAGCGGTGAAGATATTTCCATGTTTATACAGATCACGGTGTAGATATTTCCTTGCTTGTACTAATAGCGGTGTAGTTATTTCCATGTTTATACAGATAGCGGTGTAGATATTTCCATGTATATACAGATGGCTGTGTAGATATTTCCATGTTTATACAGATGGCTGTGTAGATATTTCCATGTTTATACAGATGACTTTGTAGGTATTTGCATGTTTATACAGATGGCGGTGTAGGTTTTCCATGTTTATAGTGATAGCTGTGTAGATATTTCCATGTTTATACAGATAGCGGTGTTGATATTTCCATGTTTATAAAGATCGCGGTGTAGATATTTCCATGTTTATACAGATCGCGGTGCAGATATTTATATCTTTAAACAGATGGCATTGTAGATATTTCCTTATTCACACAGATGGCGGTGTAGATGTTTCCATGTTTATACAGATGGCAGAGTAGTTAGTTCCATGTTTATGGAGATGGCAGTGTAGATACTTTCATGTTTACAGAGATGGCGGTGTAGATATTTCCATGTTTATAGAGATAGCAGTGTAGATATTTACATGTTTATACAGATGTCTGCGTAGATATTTCCATGTGTATACAGATGGCATTGTAGATATTTCCATGTTTATACAGATGACTGTATAGGTATTTCCATGTTTTTACAGGTGGCAGTGCAGATATTTCCATGTTTATAGAGATAGCGGTGTAGATATTTCCATGTTTCTACAGATGGCGGTGTTGATATTTCCATCTATACACAGATGGCCGTGTAGATATTTCCATGTTTATACAGATGGCGGCGTAGATATTTCCATGGACATGCAGACGGCGGTGTAGATATTTCCATGTTTAAACAGATAGCGGTGTAGTTATTTCCATGTTTACACAGATAGTGGTGTAGATATTTCCGGGTTTATACACATGGCAGAGTAGATACTTCCATCTTTATGGAGATGGCAGTGTAGATATTTTCATGTTTATAGAGATGGCGGTGTAGATATTTCCATATTTATAGAGATAGCGGTGTAGATATTTCCATCTTTCTACAGATGGCAGTGTAGATATTTCCATGTTTATACAGATGGCGGTGTAGATATTTCCATATTTATACAGATGTCTGTGTAGATATTTCCATCTGTATACAGATGGTATTGTAGGTATTTCCATGTTTATACAGATGGTGGTGAAGATATTTCCATGTTTATTCAGATGACTGTGTAGATATTTCCATGTTTTTACAGATGGCAGTGTGGATATTTCAATGTTTATAGAGATGGCGCTGTAGATATTTCCAAGTTTATACAGATAACGGTGGAGATATTTCCATGTTTATACAGAGAGGAGTCGAGATATTTCCATGTTTATACACATAGCGGTGTACATATTTCCATGATTATAGAGACAGCGGTGTAGGTATTTCCATGTTTATGCAGATAGCGGTGCAGATATTTCCATGTTTACACAGATGCCTATGCAGATATTTCCATATTTACACAGAGGGCTGTGTAGATATTTCTATGTTTATACAGAAGACAGTGTAGATATTTAAATGTTCCTACACATGACTGTGTAGGTATTTCCATGTTTATACAGATGTCTTTGTAGATATTTCCATGTTAATAGAGATAGCGGTGTAGACATTTCCATGTTTATACAGATAGCGGTGTAGATATTTCCATGTTTATACAGATAGTGGTGTAGATATTTCCATGTTTATGCAGACCGCGGTGTAGATATTTCCATGTTTATACAAATAGCGGTGCAGATATTTCCATGTTTGTACAGATGGCGGTGTTGATATTTCCATTTATACACAGATGACCGTGTAGATATTTCCATGTTTATACAGATGGCGGCGCAGATATTTCCATGGATATGTAGATGGCGGTGTAGATATTTCCATGTTTATACAGATTGCGGTGTAGATATTTCCACGTTTATATAGATAGCGGTGTAGTTATTTCCATGTATATACACATTGCTGTGTAGATATTTCCATGTTTATACAGATGGCGGTGTAGATATGTCCATGTTTATACAGATAACTTTGTATTTCCATGTTTATACAGATGGCGGTGTAGATATTTCCATGTCTATAGAGATAGCAGTGGAGATAATTCCATGTTTATACAGATAGCGGTGTAGATATTTCCATGTTTATTCTGATCGTGGTGTAGATATTTCCATGTTTATAGAGATGGCGGTGTAGATATTTACATGTTCATAGAGATAGCGGTGTTGATTTTTCCATGTTTATAGAGACAGCGGTGTGGATATTTCCTTGCTTATACAGATAGGGGTGTAGATATTTCCATGTTTATAGAGATAGCGGTGAAGATATTTCCATGTTTATACAGATCACGGTGTAGATATTTCCTTGCTTGTACTAATAGCGGTGTAGTTATTTCCATGTTTATACAGATAGCGGTGTAGATATTTCCTTGTATATACAGATGGCTGTGTAGATATTTCCATGTTTATACAGATGGCTGTGTAGATATTTCCATGTTTATACAGATGACTTTGTAGGTATTTGCATGTTTATACAGATGGCGGTGTAGGTTTTCCATGTTTATAGTGATAGCTGTGTAGATATTTCCATGTTTATACAGATAGCGGTGTTGATATTTCCATGTTTATAAAGATCGCGGTGTAGATATTTCCATGTTTATACAGATCGCGGTGCAGATATTTATATCTTTATACAGATGGCATTGTAGATATTTCCTTATTCACACAGATGGCGGTGTAGATGTTTCCATGTTTATACAGATGGCAGAGTAGTTAGTTCCATGTTTATGGAGATGGCAGTGTAGATACTTTCATGTTTACAGAGATGGCGGTGTAGATATTTCCATGTTTATAGAGATAGCAGTGTAGATATTTACATGTTTATACAGATGTCTGTGTAGATATCTCCATGTGTATACAGATGGCATTGTAGATATTTCCATGTTTATACAGATGACTGTATAGGTATTTCCATGTTTTTACAGGTGGCAGTGCAGATATTTCCATGTTTATAGAGATAGCGGTGTAGATATTTCCATGTTTCTACAGATGGCGGTGTTGATATTTCCATCTATACACAGATGGCCGTGTAGATATTTCCATGTTTATACAGATGGCGGCGTAGATATTTCCATGGACATGCAGATGGCGGTGTAGATATTTCCATGTTTAAACAGATAGCGGTGTAGATATTTCCATGTTTACACAGATAGTGGTGTAGATATTTCCGTGTTTATACACATGGCAGAGTAGATACTTCCATCTTTATGGAGATGGCAGTGTAGATATTTTCATGTTTATAGAGATGGCGGTGTAGATATTTCCATATTTATAGAGATAGCGGTGTAGATATTTCCATCTTTCTACAGATGGCAGTGTAGATATTTCCATGTTTATACAGATGGCGGTGTAGATATTTCCATATTTATACAGATGTCTGTGTAGATATTTCCATCTGTATACAGATGGTATTGTAGGTATTTCCATGTTTATACAGATGGTGGTGAAGATATTTCCATGTTTATTCAGATGACTGTGTAGATATTTCCATGTTTTTACAGATGGCAGTGTGGATATTTCAATGTTTATAGAGATGGCGCTGTAGATATTTCCAAGTTTATACAGATAACGGTGGAGATATTTCCATGTTTATACAGAGAGGAGTCGAGATATTTCCATGTTTATACACATAGCGGTGTACATATTTCCATGATTATAGAGACAGCGGTGTAGGTATTTCCATGTTTATGCAGATAGCGGTGCAGATATTTCCATGTTTACACAGATGCCTATGCAGATATTTCCATATTTACACAGAGGGCTGTGTAGATATTTCTATGTTTATACAGAAGACAGTGTAGATATTTAAATGTTCCTACACATGACTGTGTAGGTATTTCCATGTTTATACAGATGTCTTTGTAGATATTTCCATGTTAATAGAGATAGCGGTGTAGACATTTCCATGTTTATACAGATAGCGGTGTAGATATTTCCATGTTTATACAGATAGTGGTGTAGATATTTCCATGTTTATGCAGACCGCGGTGTAGATATTTCCATGTTTATACAAATAGCGGTGCAGATATTTCCATGTTTGTACAGATGGCGGTGTTGATATTTCCATTTATACACAGATGACCGTGTAGATATTTCCATGTTTATACAGATGGCGGCGCAGATATTTCCATGGATATGTAGATGGCGGTGTAGATATTTCCATGTTTATACAGATTGCGGTGTAGATATTTCCACGTTTATATAGATAGCGGTGTAGTTATTTCCATGTATATACACATTGCTGTGTAGATATTTCCATGTTTATACAGATGGCGGTGTAGATATGTCCATGTTTATACAGATAACTTTGTATTTCCATGTTTATACAGATGGCGGTGTAGATATTTCCATGTCTATAGAGATAGCAGTGGAGATAATTCCATGTTTATACAGATAGCGGTGTAGATATTTCCATGTTTATTCTGATCGTGGTGTAGATATTTCCATGTTTATAGAGATGGCGGTGTAGATATTTACATGTTCATAGAGATAGCGGTGTTGATTTTTCCATGTTTATAGAGACAGCGGTGTGGATATTTCCTTGCTTATACAGATAGGGGTGTAGATATTTCCATGTTTATAGAGATAGCGGTGAAGATATTTCCATGTTTATACAGATCACGGTGTAGATATTTCCTTGCTTGTACTAATAGCGGTGTAGTTATTTCCATGTTTATACAGATAGCGGTGTAGATATTTCCTTGTATATACAGATGGCTGTGTAGATATTTCCATGTTTATACAGATGGCTGTGTAGATATTTCCATGTTTATACAGATGACTTTGTAGGTATTTGCATGTTTATACAGATGGCGGTGTAGGTTTTCCATGTTTATAGTGATAGCTGTGTAGATATTTCCATGTTTATACAGATAGCGGTGTTGATATTTCCATGTTTATAAAGATCGCGGTGTAGATATTTCCATGTTTATACAGATCGCGGTGCAGATATTTATATCTTTATACAGATGGCATTGTAGATATTTCCTTATTCACACAGATGGCGGTGTAGATGTTTCCATGTTTATACAGATGGCAGAGTAGTTAGTTCCATGTTTATGGAGATGGCAGTGTAGATACTTTCATGTTTACAGAGATGGCGGTGTAGATATTTCCATGTTTATAGAGATAGCAGTGTAGATATTTACATGTTTATACAGATGTCTGTGTAGATATCTCCATGTGTATACAGATGGCATTGTAGATATTTCCATGTTTATACAGATGACTGTATAGGTATTTCCATGTTTTTACAGGTGGCAGTGCAGATATTTCCATGTTTATAGAGATAGCGGTGTAGATATTTCCATGTTTCTACAGATGGCGGTGTTGATATTTCCATCTATACACAGATGGCCGTGTAGATATTTCCATGTTTATACAGATGGCGGCGTAGATATTTCCATGGACATGCAGATGGCGGTGTAGATATTTCCATGTTTAAACAGATAGCGGTGTAGATATTTCCATGTTTACACAGATAGTGGTGTAGATATTTCCGTGTTTATACACATGGCAGAGTAGATACTTCCATCTTTATGGAGATGGCAGTGTAGATATTTTCATGTTTATAGAGATGGCGGTGTAGATATTTCCATATTTATAGAGATAGCGGTGTAGATATTTCCATCTTTCTACAGATGGCAGTGTAGATATTTCCATGTTTATACAGATGGCGGTGTAGATATTTCCATATTTATACAGATGTCTGTGTAGATATTTCCATCTGTATACAGATGGTATTGTAGGTATTTCCATGTTTATACAGATGGTGGTGAAGATATTTCCATGTTTATTCAGATGACTGTGTAGATATTTCCATGTTTTTACAGATGGCAGTGTGGATATTTCAATGTTTATAGAGATGGCGCTGTAGATATTTCCAAGTTTATACAGATAACGGTGGAGATATTTCCATGTTTATACAGAGAGGAGTCGAGATATTTCCATGTTTATACACATAGCGGTGTACATATTTCCATGATTATAGAGACAGCGGTGTAGGTATTTCCATGTTTATGCAGATAGCGGTGCAGATATTTCCATGTTTACACAGATGCCTATGCAGATATTTCCATATTTACACAGAGGGCTGTGTAGATATTTCTATGTTTATACAGAAGACAGTGTAGATATTTAAATGTTCCTACACATGACTGTGTAGGTATTTCCATGTTTATACAGATGTCTTTGTAGATATTTCCATGTTAATAGAGATAGCGGTGTAGACATTTCCATGTTTATACAGATAGCGGTGTAGATATTTCCATGTTTATACAGATAGTGGTGTAGATATTTCCATGTTTATGCAGACCGCGGTGTAGATATTTCCATGTTTATACAAATAGCGGTGCAGATATTTCCATGTTTGTACAGATGGCGGTGTTGATATTTCCATTTATACACAGATGACCGTGTAGATATTTCCATGTTTATACAGATGGCGGCGCAGATATTTCCATGGATATGTAGATGGCGGTGTAGATATTTCCATGTTTATACAGATTGCGGTGTAGATATTTCCACGTTTATATAGATAGCGGTGTAGTTATTTCCATGTATATACACATTGCTGTGTAGATATTTCCATGTTTATACAGATGGCGGTGTAGATATGTCCATGTTTATACAGATAACTTTGTATTTCCATGTTTATACAGATGGCGGTGTAGATATTTCCATGTCTATAGAGATAGCAGTGGAGATAATTCCATGTTTATACAGATAGCGGTGTAGATATTTCCATGTTTATTCTGATCGTGGTGTAGATATTTCCATGTTTATAGAGATGGCGGTGTAGATATTTACATGTTCATAGAGATAGCGGTGTTGATTTTTCCATGTTTATAGAGACAGCGGTGTGGATATTTCCTTGCTTATACAGATAGGGGTGTAGATATTTCCATGTTTATAGAGATAGCGGTGAAGATATTTCCATGTTTATACAGATCACGGTGTAGATATTTCCTTGCTTGTACTAATAGCGGTGTAGTTATTTCCATGTTTATACAGATAGCGGTGTAGATATTTCCATGTATATACAGATGGCTGTGTAGATATTTCCATGTTTATACAGATGGCTGTGTAGATATTTCCATGTTTATACAGATGACTTTGTAGGTATTTGCATGTTTATACAGATGGCGGTGTAGGTTTTCCATGTTTATAGTGATAGCTGTGTAGATATTTCCATGTTTATACAGATAGCGGTGTTGATATTTCCATGTTTATAAAGATCGCGGTGTAGATATTTCCATGTTTATACAGATCGCGGTGCAGATATTTATATCTTTAAACAGATGGCATTGTAGATATTTCCTTATTCACACAGATGGCGGTGTAGATGTTTCCATGTTTATACAGATGGCAGAGTAGTTAGTTCCATGTTTATGGAGATGGCAGTGTAGATACTTTCATGTTTACAGAGATGGCGGTGTAGATATTTCCATGTTTATAGAGATAGCAGTGTAGATATTTACATGTTTATACAGATGTCTGCGTAGATATTTCCATGTGTATACAGATGGCATTGTAGATATTTCCATGTTTATACAGATGACTGTATAGGTATTTCCATGTTTTTACAGGTGACAGTGCAGATATTTCCATGTTTATAGAGATAGCGGTGTAGATATTTCCATGTTTCTACAGATGGCGGTGTTGATATTTCCATCTATACACAGATGGCCGTGTAGATATTTCCATGTTTATACAGATGGCGGCGTAGATATTTCCATGGACATGCAGACGGCGGTGTAGATATTTCCATGTTTAAACAGATAGCGGTGTAGATATTTCCATGTTTACACAGATAGTGGTGTAGATATTTCCGTGTTTATACACATGGCAGAGTAGATACTTCCATCTTTATGGAGATGGCAGTGTAGATATTTTCATGTTTATAGAGATGGCGGTGTAGATATTTCCATATTTATAGAGATAGCGGTGTAGATATTTCCATCTTTCTACAGATGGCAGTGTAGATATTTCCATGTTTATACAGATGGCGGTGTAGATATTTCCATATTTATACAGATGTCTGTGTAGATATTTCCATGTGTATACAGATGGTATTGTAGGTATTTCCATGTTTATACAGATGGTGGTGAAGATATTTCCATGTTTATTCAGATGACTGTGTAGATATTTCCATGTTTTTACAGATGGCAGTGTGGATATTTCAATGTTTATAGAGATGGCGCTGTAGATATTTCCAAGTTTATACAGATAACGGTGGAGATATTTCCATGTTTATACAGAGAGGAGTCGAGATATTTCCATGTTTATACACATAGCGGTGTACATATTTCCATGATTATAGAGACAGCGGTGTAGGTATTTCCATGTTTATGCAGATAGCGGTGCAGATATTTCCATGTTTACACAGATGCCTATGCAGATATTTCCATATTTACACAGAGGGCTGTGTAGATATTTCTATGTTTATACAGAAGACAGTGTAGATATTTAAATGTTCCTACACATGACTGTGTAGGTATTTCCATGTTTATACAGATGTCTTTGTAGATATTTCCATGTTAATAGAGATAGCGGTGTAGACATTTCCATGTTTATACAGATAGCGGTGTAGATATTTCCATGTTTATACAGATAGTGGTGTAGATATTTCCATGTTTATGCAGACCGCGGTGTAGATATTTCCATGTTTATACAAATAGCGGTGCAGATATTTCCATGTTTGTACAGATGGCGGTGTTGATATTTCCATTTATACACAGATGACCGTGTAGATATTTCCATGTTTATACAGATGGCGGCGCAGATATTTCCATGGATATGTAGATGGCGGTGTAGATATTTCCATGTTTATACAGATTGCGGTGTAGATATTTCCACGTTTATATAGATAGCGGTGTAGTTATTTCCATGTATATACACATTGCTGTGTAGATATTTCCATGTTTATACAGATGGCGGTGTAGATATGTCCATCTTTATACAGATAACTTTGTATTTCCATGTTTATACAGATGGCGGTGTAGATATTTCCATGTCTATAGAGATAGCAGTGGAGATAATTCCATGTTTATACAGATATCGGTGTAGATATTTCCATGTTTATTCTGATCGTGGTGTAGATATTTCCATGTTTATAGAGATGGCGGTGTAGATATTTACATGTTCATAGAGATAGCGGTGTTGATTTTTCCATGTTTATAGAGACAGCGGTGTGGATATTTCCTTGCTTATACAGATAGGTGTGTAGATATTTCCATGTTTATAGAGATAGCGGTGAAGATATTTCCATGTTTATACAGATCACGGTGTAGATATTTCCTTGCTTGTACTAATAGCGGTGTAGTTATTTCCATGTTTATACAGATAGCGGTGTAGATATTTCCTTGTATATACAGATGGCTGTGTAGATATTTCCATGTTTATACAGATGGCTGTGTAGATATTTCCATGTTTATACAGATGACTTTGTAGGTATTTGCATGTTTATACAGATGGCGGTGTAGGTTTTCCATGTTTATAGTGATAGCTGTGTAGATATTTCCATGTTTATACAGATAGCGGTGTTGATATTTCCATGTTTATAAAGATCGCGGTGTAGATATTTCCATGTTTATACAGATCGCGGTGCAGATATTTATATCTTTATACAGATGGCATTGTAGATATTTCCTTATTCACACAGATGGCGGTGTAGATGTTTCCATGTTTATACAGATGGCAGAGTAGTTAGTTCCATGTTTATGGAGATGGCAGTGTAGATACTTTCATGTTTACAGAGATGGCGGTGTAGATATTTCCATGTTTATAGAGATAGCAGTGTAGATATTTACATGTTTATACAGATGTCTGTGTAGATATCTCCATGTGTATACAGATGGCATTGTAGATATTTCCATGTTTATACAGATGACTGTATAGGTATTTCCATGTTTTTACAGGTGGCAGTGCAGATATTTCCATGTTTATAGAGATAGCGGTGTAGATATTTCCATGTTTCTACAGATGGCGGTGTTGATATTTCCATCTATACACAGATGGCCGTGTAGATATTTCCATGTTTATACAGATGGCGGCGTAGATATTTCCATGGACATGCAGATGGCGGTGTAGATATTTCCATGTTTAAACAGATAGCGGTGTAGATATTTCCATGTTTACACAGATAGTGGTGTAGATATTTCCGTGTTTATACACATGGCAGTGTAGATACTTCCATCTTTATCGAGATGGCAGTGTAGATATTTTCATGTTTATAGAGATGGCGGTGTAGATATTTCCATATTTATAGAGATAGCGGTGTAGATATTTCCATCTTTCTACAGATGGCAGTGTAGATATTTCCATGTTTATACAGATGGCGGTGTAGATATTTCCATATTTATACAGATGTCTGTGTAGATATTTCCATCTGTATACAGATGGTATTGTAGGTATTTCCATGTTTATACAGATGGTGGTGAAGATATTTCCATGTTTATTCAGATGACTGTGTAGATATTTCCATGTTTTTACAGATGGCAGTGTGGATATTTCAATGTTTATAGAGATGGCGCTGTAGATATTTCCAAGTTTATACAGATAACGGTGGAGATATTTCCATGTTTATACAGAGAGGAGTCGAGATATTTCCATGTTTATACACATAGCGGTGTACATATTTCCATGATTATAGAGACAGCGGTGTAGGTATTTCCATGTTTATGCAGATAGCGGTGCAGATATTTCCATGTTTACACAGATGCCTATGCAGATATTTCCATATTTACACAGAGGGCTGTGTAGATATTTCTATGTTTATACAGAAGACAGTGTAGATATTTAAATGTTCCTACACATGACTGTGTAGGTATTTCCATGTTTATACAGATGTCTTTGTAGATATTTCCATGTTAATAGAGATAGCGGTGTAGACATTTCCATGTTTATACAGATAGCGGTGTAGATATTTCCATGTTTATACAGATAGTGGTGTAGATATTTCCATGTTTATGCAGACCGCGGTGTAGATATTTCCATGTTTATACAAATAGCGGTGCAGATATTTCCATGTTTGTACAGATGGCGGTGTTGATATTTCCATTTATACACAGATGACCGTGTAGATATTTCCATGTTTATACAGATGGCGGCGCAGATATTTCCATGGATATGTAGATGGCGGTGTAGATATTTCCATGTTTATACAGATTGCGGTGTAGATATTTCCACGTTTATATAGATAGCGGTGTAGTTATTTCCATGTATATACACATTGCTGTGTAGATATTTCCATGTTTATACAGATGGCGGTGTAGATATGTCCATCTTTATACAGATAACTTTGTATTTCCATGTTTATACAGATGGCGGTGTAGATATTTCCATGTCTATAGAGATAGCAGTGGAGATAATTCCATGTTTATACAGATAGCGGTGTAGATATTTCCATGTTTATTCTGATCGTGGTGTAGATATTTCCATGTTTATAGAGATGGCGGTGTAGATATTTACATGTTCATAGAGATAGCGGTGTTGATTTTTCCATGTTTATAGAGACAGCGGTGTGGATATTTCCTTGCTTATACAGATAGGGGTGTAGATATTTCCATGTTTATAGAGATAGCGGTGAAGATATTTCCATGTTTATACAGATCACGGTGTAGATATTTCCTTGCTTGTACTAATAGCGGTGTAGTTATTTCCATGTTTATACAGATAGCGGTGTAGATATTTCCTTGTATATACAGATGGCTGTGTAGATATTTCCATGTTTATACAGATGGCTGTGTAGATATTTCCATGTTTATACAGATGACTTTGTAGGTATTTGCATGTTTATACAGATGGCGGTGTAGGTTTTCCATGTTTATAGTGATAGCTGTGTAGATATTTCCATGTTTATACAGATAGCGGTGTTGATATTTCCATGTTTATAAAGATCGCGGTGTAGATATTTCCATGTTTATACAGATCGCGGTGCAGATATTTATATCTTTATACAGATGGCATTGTAGATATTTCCTTATTCACACAGATGGCGGTGTAGATGTTTCCATGTTTATACAGATGGCAGAGTAGTTAGTTCCATGTTTATGGAGATGGCAGTGTAGATACTTTCATGTTTACAGAGATGGCGGTGTAGATATTTCCATGTTTATAGAGATAGCAGTGTAGATATTTACATGTTTATACAGATGTCTGTGTAGATATCTCCATGTGTATACAGATGGCATTGTAGATATTTCCATGTTTATACAGATGACTGTATAGGTATTTCCATGTTTTTACAGGTGGCAGTGCAGATATTTCCATGTTTATAGAGATAGCGGTGTAGATATTTCCATGTTTCTACAGATGGCGGTGTTGATATTTCCATCTATACACAGATGGCCGTGTAGATATTTCCATGTTTATACAGATGGCGGCGTAGATATTTCCATGGACATGCAGATGGCGGTGTAGATATTTCCATGTTTAAACAGATAGCGGTGTAGATATTTCCATGTTTACACAGATAGTGGTGTAGATATTTCCGTGTTTATACACATGGCAGAGTAGATACTTCCATCTTTATGGAGATGGCAGTGTAGATATTTTCATGTTTATAGAGATGGCGGTGTAGATATTTCCATATTTATAGAGATAGCGGTGTAGATATTTCCATCTTTCTACAGATGGCAGTGTAGATATTTCCATGTTTATACAGATGGCGGTGTAGATATTTCCATATTTATACAGATGTCTGTGTAGATATTTCCATCTGTATACAGATGGTATTGTAGGTATTTCCATGTTTATACAGATGATGGTGAAGATATTTCCATGTTTATTCAGATGACTGTGTAGATATTTCCATGTTTTTACAGATGGCAGTGTGGATATTTCAATGTTTATAGAGATGGCGCTGTAGATATTTCCAAGTTTATACAGATAACGGTGGAGATATTTCCATGTTTATACAGAGAGGAGTCGAGATATTTCCATGTTTATACACATAGCGGTGTACATATTTCCATGATTATAGAGACAGCGGTGTAGGTATTTCCATGTTTATGCAGATAGCGGTGCAGATATTTCCATGTTTACACAGATGCCTATGCAGATATTTCCATATTTACACAGAGGGCTGTGTAGATATTTCTATGTTTATACAGAAGACAGTGTAGATATTTAAATGTTCCTACACATGACTGTGTAGGTATTTCCATGTTTATACAGATGTCTTTGTAGATATTTCCATGTTAATAGAGATAGCGGTGTAGACATTTCCATGTTTATACAGATAGCGGTGTAGATATTTCCATGTTTATACAGATAGTGGTGTAGATATTTCCATGTTTATGCAGACCGCGGTGTAGATATTTCCATGTTTATACAAATAGCGGTGCAGATATTTCCATGTTTGTACAGATGGCGGTGTTGATATTTCCATTTATACACAGATGACCGTGTAGATATTTCCATGTTTATACAGATGGCGGCGCAGATATTTCCATGGATATGTAGATGGCGGTGTAGATATTTCCATGTTTATACAGATTGCGGTGTAGATATTTCCACGTTTATATAGATAGCGGTGTAGTTATTTCCATGTATATACACATTGCTGTGTAGATATTTCCATGTTTATACAGATGGCGGTGTAGATATGTCCATGTTTATACAGATAACTTTGTATTTCCATGTTTATACAGATGGCGGTGTAGATATTTCCATGTCTATAGAGATAGCAGTGGAGATAATTCCATGTTTATACAGATAGCGGTGTAGATATTTCCATGTTTATTCTGATCGTGGTGTAGATATTTCCATGTTTATAGAGATGGCGGTGTAGATATTTACATGTTCATAGAGATAGCGGTGTTGATTTTTCCATGTTTATAGAGACAGCGGTGTGGATATTTCCTTGCTTATACAGATAGGGGTGTAGATATTTCCATGTTTATAGAGATAGCGGTGAAGATATTTCCATGTTTATACAGATCACGGTGTAGATATTTCCTTGCTTGTACTAATAGCGGTGTAGTTATTTCCATGTTTATACAGATAGCGGTGTAGATATTTCCTTGTATATACAGATGGCTGTGTAGATATTTCCATGTTTATACAGATGGCTGTGTAGATATTTCCATGTTTATACAGATGACTTTGTAGGTATTTGCATGTTTATACAGATGGCGGTGTAGGTTTTCCATGTTTATAGTGATAGCTGTGTAGATATTTCCATGTTTATACAGATAGCGGTGTTGATATTTCCATGTTTATAAAGATCGCGGTGTAGATATTTCCATGTTTATACAGATCGCGGTGCAGATATTTATATCTTTATACAGATGGCATTGTAGATATTTCCTTATTCACACAGATGGCGGTGTAGATGTTTCCATGTTTATACAGATGGCAGAGTAGTTAGTTCCATGTTTATGGAGATGGCAGTGTAGATACTTTCATGTTTACAGAGATGGCGGTGTAGATATTTCCATGTTTATAGAGATAGCAGTGTAGATATTTACATGTTTATACAGATGTCTGTGTAGATATCTCCATGTGTATACAGATGGCATTGTAGATATTTCCATGTTTATACAGATGACTGTATAGGTATTTCCATGTTTTTACAGGTGGCAGTGCAGATATTTCCATGTTTATAGAGATAGCGGTGTAGATATTTCCATGTTTCTACAGATGGCGGTGTTGATATTTCCATCTATACACAGATGGCCGTGTAGATATTTCCATGTTTATACAGATGGCGGCGTAGATATTTCCATGGACATGCAGATGGCGGTGTAGATATTTCCATGTTTAAACAGATAGCGGTGTAGATATTTCCATGTTTACACAGATAGTGGTGTAGATATTTCCGTGTTTATACACATGGCAGAGTAGATACTTCCATCTTTATGGAGATGGCAGTGTAGATATTTTCATGTTTATAGAGATGGCGGTGTAGATATTTCCATATTTATAGAGATAGCGGTGTAGATATTTCCATCTTTCTACAGATGGCAGTGTAGATATTTCCATGTTTATACAGATGGCGGTGTAGATATTTCCATATTTATACAGATGTCTGTGTAGATATTTCCATCTGTATACAGATGGTATTGTAGGTATTTCCATGTTTATACAGATGGTGGTGAAGATATTTCCATGTTTATTCAGATGACTGTGTAGATATTTCCATGTTTTTACAGATGGCAGTGTGGATATTTCAATGTTTATAGAGATGGCGCTGTAGATATTTCCAAGTTTATACAGATAACGGTGGAGATATTTCCATGTTTATACAGAGAGGAGTCGAGATATTTCCATGTTTATACACATAGCGGTGTACATATTTCCATGATTATAGAGACAGCGGTGTAGGTATTTCCATGTTTATGCAGATAGCGGTGCAGATATTTCCATGTTTACACAGATGCCTATGCAGATATTTCCATATTTACACAGAGGGCTGTGTAGATATTTCTATGTTTATACAGAAGACAGTGTAGATATTTAAATGTTCCTACACATGACTGTGTAGGTATTTCCATGTTTATACAGATGTCTTTGTAGATATTTCCATGTTAATAGAGATAGCGGTGTAGACATTTCCATGTTTATACAGATAGCGGTGTAGATATTTCCATGTTTATACAGATAGTGGTGTAGATATTTCCATGTTTATGCAGACCGCGGTGTAGATATTTCCATGTTTATACAAATAGCGGTGCAGATATTTCCATGTTTGTACAGATGGCGGTGTTGATTTTCCATTTATACACAGATGACCGTGTAGATATTTCCATGTTTATACAGATGGCGGCGCAGATATTTCCATGGATATGTAGATGGCGGTGTAGATATTTCCATGTTTATACAGATTGCGGTGTAGATATTTCCACGTTTATATAGATAGCGGTGTAGTTATTTCCATGTATATACACATTGCTGTGTAGATATTTCCATGTTTATACAGATGGCGGTGTAGATATGTCCATGTTTATACAGATAACTTTGTATTTCCATGTTTATACAGATGGCGGTGTAGATATTTCCATGTCTATAGAGATAGCAGTGGAGATAATTCCATGTTTATACAGATAGCGGTGTAGATATTTCCATGTTTATTCTGATCGTGGTGTAGATATTTCCATGTTTATAGAGATGGCGGTGTAGATATTTACATGTTCATAGAGATAGCGGTGTTGATTTTTCCATGTTTATAGAGACAGCGGTGTGGATATTTCCTTGCTTATACAGATAGGGGTGTAGATATTTCCATGTTTATAGAGATAGCGGTGAAGATATTTCCATGTTTATACAGATCACGGTGTAGATATTTCCTTGCTTGTACTAATAGCGGTGTAGTTATTTCCATGTTTATACAGATAGCGGTGTAGATATTTCCTTGTATATACAGATGGCTGTGTAGATATTTCCATGTTTATACAGATGGCTGTGTAGATATTTCCATGTTTATACAGATGACTTTGTAGGTATTTGCATGTTTATACAGATGGCGGTGTAGGTTTTCCATGTTTATAGTGATAGCTGTGTAGATATTTCCATGTTTATACAGATAGCGGTGTTGATATTTCCATGTTTATAAAGATCGCGGTGTAGATATTTCCATGTTTATACAGATCGCGGTGCAGATATTTATATCTTTATACAGATGGCATTGTAGATATTTCCTTATTCACACAGATGGCGGTGTAGATGTTTCCATGTTTATACAGATGGCAGAGTAGTTAGTTCCATGTTTATGGAGATGGCAGTGTAGATACTTTCATGTTTACAGAGATGGCGGTGTAGATATTTCCATGTTTATAGAGATAGCAGTGTAGATATTTACATGTTTATACAGATGTCTGTGTAGATATCTCCATGTGTATACAGATGGCATTGTAGATATTTCCATGTTTATACAGATGACTGTATAGGTATTTCCATGTTTTTACAGGTGGCAGTGCAGATATTTCCATGTTTATAGAGATAGCGGTGTAGATATTTCCATGTTTCTACAGATGGCGGTGTTGATATTTCCATCTATACACAGATGGCCGTGTAGATATTTCCATGTTTATACAGATGGCGGCGTAGATATTTCCATGGACATGCAGATGGCGGTGTAGATATTTCCATGTTTAAACAGATAGCGGTGTAGATATTTCCATGTTTACACAGATAGTGGTGTAGATATTTCCGTGTTTATACACATGGCAGTGTAGATACTTCCATCTTTATGGAGATGGCAGTGTAGATATTTTCATGTTTATAGAGATGGCGGTGTAGATATTTCCATATTTATAGAGATAGCGGTGTAGATATTTCCATCTTTCTACAGATGGCAGTGTAGATATTTCCATGTTTATACAGATGGCGGTGTAGATATTTCCATATTTATACAGATGTCTGTGTAGATATTTCCATCTGTATACAGATGGTATTGTAGGTATTTCCATGTTTATACAGATGGTGGTGAAGATATTTCCATGTTTATTCAGATGACTGTGTAGATATTTCCATGTTTTTACAGATGGCAGTGTGGATATTTCAATGTTTATAGAGATGGCGCTGTAGATATTTCCAAGTTTATACAGATAACGGTGGAGATATTTCCATGTTTATACAGAGAGGAGTCGAGATATTTCCATGTTTATACACATAGCGGTGTACATATTTCCATGATTATAGAGACAGCGGTGTAGGTATTTCCATGTTTATGCAGATAGCGGTGCAGATATTTCCATGTTTACACAGATGCCTATGCAGATATTTCCATATTTACACAGAGGGCTGTGTAGATATTTCTATGTTTATACAGAAGACAGTGTAGATATTTAAATGTTCCTACACATGACTGTGTAGGTATTTCCATGTTTATACAGATGTCTTTGTAGATATTTCCATGTTAATAGAGATAGCGGTGTAGACATTTCCATGTTTATACAGATAGCGGTGTAGATATTTCCATGTTTATACAGATAGTGGTGTAGATATTTCCATGTTTATGCAGACCGCGGTGTAGATATTTCCATGTTTATACAAATAGCGGTGCAGATATTTCCATGTTTGTACAGATGGCGGTGTTGATATTTCCATTTATAAACAGATGACCGTGTAGATATTTCCATGTTTATACAGATGGCGGCGCAGATATTTCCATGGATATGTAGATGGCGGTGTAGATATTTCCATGTTTATACAGATTGCGGTGTAGATATTTCCACGTTTATATAGATAGCGGTGTAGTTATTTCCATGTATATACACATTGCTGTGTAGATATTTCCATGTTTATACAGATGGCGGTGTAGATATGTCCATCTTTATACAGATAACTTTGTATTTCCATGTTTATACAGATGGCGGTGTAGATATTTCCATGTCTATAGAGATAGCAGTGGAGATAATTCCATGTTTATACAGATAGCGGTGTAGATATTTCCATGTTTATTCTGATCGTGGTGTAGATATTTCCATGTTTATAGAGATGGCGGTGTAGATATTTACATGTTCATAGAGATAGCGGTGTTGATTTTTCCATGTTTATAGAGACAGCGGTGTGGATATTTCCTTGCTTATACAGATAGGGGTGTAGATATTTCCATGTTTATAGAGATAGCGGTGAAGATATTTCCATGTTTATACAGATCACGGTGTAGATATTTCCTTGCTTGTACTAATAGCGGTGTAGTTATTTCCATGTTTATACAGATAGCGGTGTAGATATTTCCTTGTATATACAGATGGCTGTGTAGATATTTCCATGTTTATACAGATGGCTGTGTAGATATTTCCATGTTTATACAGATGACTTTGTAGGTATTTGCATGTTTATACAGATGGCGGTGTAGGTTTTCCATGTTTATAGTGATAGCTGTGTAGATATTTCCATGTTTATACAGATAGCGGTGTTGATATTTCCATGTTTATAAAGATCGCGGTGTAGATATTTCCATGTTTATACAGATCGCGGTGCAGATATTTATATCTTTATACAGATGGCATTGTAGATATTTCCTTATTCACACAGATGGCGGTGTAGATGTTTCCATGTTTATACAGATGGCAGAGTAGTTAGTTCCATGTTTATGGAGATGGCAGTGTAGATACTTTCATGTTTACAGAGATGGCGGTGTAGATATTTCCATGTTTATAGAGATAGCAGTGTAGATATTTACATGTTTATACAGATGTCTGTGTAGATATCTCCATGTGTATACAGATGGCATTGTAGATATTTCCATGTTTATACAGATGACTGTATAGGTATTTCCATGTTTTTACAGGTGGCAGTGCAGATATTTCCATGTTTATAGAGATAGCGGTGTAGATATTTCCATGTTTCTACAGATGGCGGTGTTGATATTTCCATCTATACACAGATGGCCGTGTAGATATTTCCATGTTTATACAGATGGCGGCGTAGATATTTCCATGGACATGCAGATGGCGGTGTAGATATTTCCATGTTTAAACAGATAGCGGTGTAGATATTTCCATGTTTACACAGATAGTGGTGTAGATATTTCCGTGTTTATACACATGGCAGAGTAGATACTTCCATCTTTATGGAGATGGCAGTGTAGATATTTTCATGTTTATAGAGATGGCGGTGTAGATATTTCCATATTTATAGAGATAGCGGTGTAGATATTTCCATCTTTCTACAGATGGCAGTGTAGATATTTCCATGTTTATACAGATGGCGGTGTAGATATTTCCATATTTATACAGATGTCTGTGTAGATATTTCCATCTGTATACAGATGGTATTGTAGGTATTTCCATGTTTATACAGATGGTGGTGAAGATATTTCCATGTTTATTCAGATGACTGTGTAGATATTTCCATGTTTTTACAGATGGCAGTGTGGATATTTCAATGTTTATAGAGATGGCGCTGTAGATATTTCCAAGTTTATACAGATAACGGTGGAGATATTTCCATGTTTATACAGAGAGGAGTCGAGATATTTCCATGTTTATACACATAGCGGTGTACATATTTCCATGATTATAGAGACAGCGGTGTAGGTATTTCCATGTTTATGCAGATAGCGGTGCAGATATTTCCATGTTTACACAGATGCCTATGCAGATATTTCCATATTTACACAGAGGGCTGTGTAGATATTTCTATGTTTATACAGAAGACAGTGTAGATATTTAAATGTTCCTACACATGACTGTGTAGGTATTTCCATGTTTATACAGATGTCTTTGTAGATATTTCCATGTTAATAGAGATAGCGGTGTAGACATTTCCATGTTTATACAGATAGCGGTGTAGATATTTCCATGTTTATACAGATAGTGGTGTAGATATTTCCATGTTTATGCAGACCGCGGTGTAGATATTTCCATGTTTATACAAATAGCGGTGCAGATATTTCCATGTTTGTACAGATGGCGGTGTTGATATTTCCATTTATACACAGATGACCGTGTAGATATTTCCATGTTTATACAGATGGCGGCGCAGATATTTCCATGGATATGTAGATGGCGGTGTAGATATTTCCATGTTTATACAGATTGCGGTGTAGATATTTCCACGTTTATATAGATAGCGGTGTAGTTATTTCCATGTATATACACATTGCTGTGTAGATATTTCCATGTTTATACAGATGGCGGTGTAGATATGTCCATGTTTATACAGATAACTTTGTATTTCCATGTTTATACAGATGGCGGTGTAGATATTTCCATGTCTATAGAGATAGCAGTGGAGATAATTCCCTGTTTATACAGATAGCGGTGTAGATATTTCCATGTTTATTCTGATCGTGGTGTAGATATTTCCATGTTTATAGAGATGGCGGTGTAGATATTTACATGTTCATAGAGATAGCGGTGTTGATTTTTCCATGTTTATAGAGACAGCGGTGTGGATATTTCCTTGCTTATACAGATAGGGGTGTAGATATTTCCATGTTTATAGAGATAGCGGTGAAGATATTTCCATGTTTATACAGATCACGGTGTAGATATTTCCTTGCTTGTACTAATAGCGGTGTAGTTATTTCCATGTTTATACAGATAGCGGTGTAGATATTTCCTTGTATATACAGATGGCTGTGTAGATATTTCCATGTTTATACAGATGGCTGTGTAGATATTTCCATGTTTATACAGATGACTTTGTAGGTATTTGCATGTTTCTACAGATGGCGGTGGAGGTTTTCCATGTTTATAGTGATAGCTGTGTAGATATTTCCATGTTTATACAGATAGCGGTGTTGATATTTCCATGTTTATAAAGATCGCGGTGTAGATATTTCCATGTTTATACAGATCGCGGTGCAGATATTTATATCTTTATACAGATGGCATTGTAGATATTTCCTTATTCACACAGATGGCGGTGTAGATGTTTCCATGTTTATACAGATGGCAGAGTAGTTAGTTCCATGCTTATGGAGATGGCAGTGTAGATACTTTCATGTTTACAGAGATGGCGGTGTAGATATTTCCATGTTTATAGAGATAGCAGTGTAGATATTTACATGTTTATACAGATGTCTGTGTAGATATCTCCATGTGTATACAGATGGCATTGTAGATATTTCCATGTTTATACAGATGACTGTATAGGTATTTCCATGTTTTTACAGGTGGCAGTGCAGATATTTCCATGTTTATAGAGATAGCGGTGTAGATATTTCCATGTTTCTACAGATGGCGGTGTTGATATTTCCATCTATACACAGATGGCCGTGTAGATATTTCCATGTTTATACAGATGGCGGCGTAGATATTTCCATGGACATGCAGATGGTGGTGTAGATATTTCCATGTTTAAACAGATAGCGGTGTAGATATTTCCATGTTTACACAGATAGTGGTGTAGATATTTCCGTGTTTATACACATGGCAGAGTAGATACTTCCATCTTTATGGAGATGGCAGTGTAGATATTTTCATGTTTATAGAGATGGCGGTGTAGATATTTCCATATTTATAGAGATAGCGGTGTAGATATTTCCATCTTTCTACAGATGGCAGTGTAGATATTTCCATGTTTATACAGATGGCGGTGTAGATATTTCCATATTTATACAGATGTCTGTGTAGATATTTCCATCTGTATACAGATGGTATTGTAGGTATTTCCATGTTTATACAGATGGTGGTGAAGATATTTCCATGTTTATTCAGATGACTGTGTAGATATTTCCATGTTTTTACAGATGGCAGTGTGGATATTTCAATGTTTATAGAGATGGCGCTGTAGATATTTCCAAGTTTATACAGATAACGGTGGAGATATTTCCATGTTTATACAGAGAGGAGTCGAGATATTTCCATGTTTATACACATAGCGGTGTACATATTTCCATGATTATAGAGACAGCGGTGTAGGTATTTCCATGTTTATGCAGATAGCGGTGCAGATATTTCCATGTTTACACAGATGCCTATGCAGATATTTCCATATTTACACAGAGGGCTGTGTAGATATTTCTATGTTTATACAGAAGACAGTGTAGATATTTAAATGTTCCTACACATGACTGTGTAGGTATTTCCATGTTTATACAGATGTCTTTGTAGATATTTCCATGTTAATAGAGATAGCGGTGTAGACATTTCCATGTTTATACAGATAGCGGTGTAGATATTTCCATGTTTATACAGATAGTGGTGTAGATATTTCCATGTTTATGCAGACCGCGGTGTAGATATTTCCATGTTTATACAAATAGCGGTGCAGATATTTCCATGTTTGTACAAATGGCGGTGTTGATATTTCCATTTATACACAGATGACCGTGTAGATATTTCCATGTTTATACAGATGGCGGCACAGATATTTCCATGGATATGTAGATGGCGGTGTAGATATTTCCATGTTTATACAGATTGCGGTGTAGATATTTCCACGTTTATATAGATAGCGGTGTAGTTATTTCCATGTATATACACATTGCTGTGTAGATATTTCCATGTTTATACAGATGGCGGTGTAGATATGTCCATGTTTATACAGATAACTTTGTATTTCCATGTTTATACAGATGGCGGTGTAGATATTTCCATGTCTATAGAGATAGCAGTGGAGATAATTCCATGTTTATACAGATAGCGGTGTAGATATTTCCATGTTTATTCTGATCGTGGTGTAGATATTTCCATGTTTATAGAGATGGCGGTGTAGATATTTACATGTTCATAGAGATAGCGGTGTTGATTTTTCCATGTTTATAGAGACAGCGGTGTGGATATTTCCTTGCTTATACAGATAGGGGTGTAGATATTTCCATGTTTATAGAGATAGCGGTGAAGATATTTCCATGTTTATACAGATCACGGTGTAGATATTTCCTTGCTTGTACTAATAGCGGTGTAGTTATTTCCATGTTTATACAGATAGCGGTGTAGATATTTCCTTGTATATACAGATGGCTGTGTAGATATTTCCATGTTTATACAGATGGCTGTGTAGATATTTCCATGTTTATACAGATGACTTTGTAGGTATTTGCATGTTTATACAGATGGCGGTGTAGGTTTTCCATGTTTATAGTGATAGCTGTGTAGATATTTCCATGTTTATACAGATAGCGGTGTTGATATTTCCATGTTTATAAAGATTGCGGTGTAGATATTTCCATGTTTATACAGATCGCGGTGCAGATATTTATATCTTTATACAGATGGCATTGTAGATATTTCCTTATTCACACAGATGGCGGTGTAGATGTTTCCATGTTTATACAGATGGCAGAGTAGTTAGTTCCATGTTTATGGAGATGGCAGTGTAGATACTTTCATGTTTACAGAGATGGCGGTGTAGATATTTCCATGTTTATAGAGATAGCAGTGTAGATATTTACATGTTTATACAGATGTCTGTGTAGATATCTCCATGTGTATACAGATGGCATTGTAGATATTTCCATGTTTATACAGATGACTGTATAGGTATTTCCATGTTTTTACAGGTGGCAGTGCAGATATTTCCATGTTTATAGAGATAGCGGTGTAGATATTTCCATGTTTCTACAGATGGCGGTGTTGATATTTCCATCTATACACAGATGGCCGTGTAGATATTTCCATGTTTATACAGATGGCGGCGTAGATATTTCCATGGACATGCAGATGGCGGTGTAGATATTTCCATGTTTAAACAGATAGCGGTGTAGATATTTCCATGTTTACACAGATAGTGGTGTAGATATTTCCGTGTTTATACACATGGCAGAGTAGATACTTCCATCTTTATGGAGATGGCAGTGTAGATATTTTCATGTTTATAGAGATGGCGGTGTAGATATTTCCATATTTATAGAGATAGCGGTGTAGATATTTCCATCTTTCTACAGATGGCAGTGTAGATATTTCCATGTTTATACAGATGGCGGTGTAGATATTTCCATATTTATACAGATGTCTGTGTAGATATTTCCATCTGTATACAGATGGTATTGTAGGTATTTCCATGTTTATACAGATGGTGGTGAAGATATTTCCATGTTTATTCAGATGACTGTGTAGATATTTCCATGTTTTTACAGATGGCAGTGTGGATATTTCAATGTTTATAGAGATGGCGCTGTGGATATTTCCAAGTTTATACAGATAACGGTGGAGATATTTCCATGTTTATACAGAGAGGAGTCGAGATATTTCCATGTTTATACACATAGCGGTGTACATATTTCCATGATTATAGAGACAGCGGTGTAGGTATTTCCATGTTTATGCAGATAGCGGTGCAGATATTTCCATGTTTACACAGATGCCTATGCAGATATTTCCATATTTACACAGAGGGCTGTGTAGATATTTCTATGTTTATACAGAAGACAGTGTAGATATTTAAATGTTCCTACACATGACTGTGTAGGTATTTCCATGTTTATACAGATGTCTTTGTAGATATTTCCATGTTAATAGAGATAGCGGTGTAGACATTTCCATGTTTATACACATAGCGGTGTAGATATTTCCATGTTTATACAGATAGTGGTGTAGATATTTCCATGTTTATGCAGACCGCGGTGTAGATATTTCCATGTTTATACAAATAGCGGTGCAGATATTTCCATGTTTGTACAGATGGCGGTGTTGATATTTCCATTTATACACAGATGACCGTGTAGATATTTCCATGTTTATACAGATGGCGGCGCAGATATTTCCATGGATATGTAGATGGCGGTGTAGATATTTCCATGTTTATACAGATTGCGGTGTAGATATTTCCACGTTTATATAGATAGCGGTGTAGTTATTTCCATGTATATACACATTGCTGTGTAGATATTTCCATGTTTATACAGATGGCGGTGTAGATATGTCCATGTTTATACAGATAACTTTGTATTTCCATGTTTATACAGATGGCGGTGTAGATATTTCCATGTCTATAGAGATAGCAGTGGAGATAATTCCATGTTTATACAGATAGCGGTGTAGATATTTCCATGTTTATTCTGATCGTGGTGTAGATATTTCCATGTTTATAGAGATGGCGGTGTAGATATTTACATGTTCATAGAGATAGCGGTGTTGATTTTTCCATGTTTATAGAGACAGCGGTGTGGATATTTCCTTGCTTATACAGATAGGGGTGTAGATATTTCCATGTTTATAGAGATAGCGGTGAAGATATTTCCATGTTTATACAGATCACGGTGTAGATATTTCCTTGCTTGTACTAATAGCGGTGTAGTTATTTCCATGTTTATACAGATAGCGGTGTAGATATTTCCTTGTATATACAGATGGCTGTGTAGATATTTCCATGTTTATACAGATGGCTGTGTAGATATTTCCATGTTTATACAGATGACTTTGTAGGTATTTGCATGTTTATACAGATGGCGGTGTAGGTTTTCCATGTTTATAGTGATAGCTGTGTAGATATTTCCATGTTTATACAGATAGCGGTGTTGATATTTCCATGTTTATAAAGATTGCGGTGTAGATATTTCCATGTTTATACAGATCGCGGTGCAGATATTTATATCTTTATACAGATGGCATTGTAGATATTTCCTTATTCACACAGATGGCGGTGTAGATGTTTCCATGTTTATACAGATGGCAGAGTAGTTAGTTCCATGTTTATGGAGATGGCAGTGTAGATACTTTCATGTTTACAGAGATGGCGGTGTAGATATTTCCATGTTTATAGAGATAGCAGTGTAGATATTTACATGTTTATACAGATGTCTGTGTAGATATCTCCATGTGTATACAGATGGCATTGTAGATATTTCCATGTTTATACAGATGACTGTATAGGTATTTCCATGTTTTTACAGGTGGCAGTGCAGATATTTCCATGTTTATAGAGATAGCGGTGTAGATATTTCCATGTTTCTACAGATGGCGGTGTTGATATTTCCATCTATACACAGATGGCCGTGTAGATATTTCCATGTTTATACAGATGGCGGCGTAGATATTTCCATGGACATGCAGATGGCGGTGTAGATATTTCCATGTTTAAACAGATAGCGGTGTAGATATTTCCATGTTTACACAGATAGTGGTGTAGATATTTCCGTGTTTATACACATGGCAGAGTAGATACTTCCATCTTTATGGAGATGGCAGTGTAGATATTTTCATGTTTATAGAGATGGCGGTGTAGATATTTCCATATTTATAGAGATAGCGGTGTAGATATTTCCATCTTTCTACAGATGGCAGTGTAGATATTTCCATGTTTATACAGATGGCGGTGTAGATATTTCCATATTTATACAGATGTCTGTGTAGATATTTCCATCTGTATACAGATGGTATTGTAGGTATTTCCATGTTTATACAGATGGTGGTGAAGATATTTCCATGTTTATTCAGATGACTGTGTAGATATTTCCATGTTTTTACAGATGGCAGTGTGGATATTTCAATGTTTATAGAGATGGCGCTGTGGATATTTCCAAGTTTATACAGATAACGGTGGAGATATTTCCATGTTTATACAGAGAGGAGTCGAGATATTTCCATGTTTATACACATAGCGGTGTACATATTTCCATGATTATAGAGACAGCGGTGTAGGTATTTCCATGTTTATGCAGATAGCGGTGCAGATATTTCCATGTTTACACAGATGCCTATGCAGATATTTCCATATTTACACAGAGGGCTGTGTAGATATTTCTATGTTTATACAGAAGACAGTGTAGATATTTAAATGTTCCTACACATGACTGTGTAGGTATTTCCATGTTTATACAGATGTCTTTGTAGATATTTCCATGTTAATAGAGATAGCGGTGTAGACATTTCCATGTTTATACACATAGCGGTGTAGATATTTCCATGTTTATACAGATAGTGGTGTAGATATTTCCATGTTTATGCAGACCGCGGTGTAGATATTTCCATGTTTATACAAATAGCGGTGCAGATATTTCCATGTTTGTACAGATGGCGGTGTTGATATTTCCATTTATACACAGATGACCGTGTAGATATTTCCATGTTTATACAGATGGCGGCGCAGATATTTCCATGGATATGTAGATGGCGGTGTAGATATTTCCATGTTTATACAGATTGCGGTGTAGTTATTTCCACGTTTATATAGATAGCGGTGTAGTTATTTCCATGTATATACACATGGCTGTGTAGATATTTCCATGTTTATACAGATGGCGGTGTAGATATGTCCATGTTTATACAGATAACTTTGTATTTCCATGTTTATACAGATGGCTGTGTAGATATTTCCATGTCTATAGAGATAGCAGTGGAGATAATTCCATGTTTATACAGATAGCGGTGTAGATATTTCCATGTTTATTCTGATCGTGGTGTAGATATTTCCATGTTTATAGAGATGGCGGTGTAGATATTTACATGTTCATAGAGATAGCGGTGTTGATTTTTCCATGTTTATAGAGACAGCGGTGTGGATATTTCCTTGCTTATACAGATAGGGGTGTAGATATTTCCATGTTTATAGAGATAGCGGTGAAGATATTTCCATGTTTATACAGATCACGGTGTAGATATTTCCTTGCTTGTACTAATAGCGGTGTAGTTATTTCCATGTTTATACAGATAGCGGTGTAGATATTTCCTTGTATATACAGATGGCTGTGTAGATATTTCCATGTTTATACAGATGGCTGTGTAGATATTTCCATGTTTATACAGATGACTTTGTAGGTATTTGCATGTTTATACAGATGGCGGTGTAGGTTTTCCATGTTTATAGTGATAGCTGTGTAGATATTTCCATGTTTATACAGATAGCGGTGTTGATATTTCCATGTTTATAAAGATTGCGGTGTAGATATTTCCATGTTTATACAGATCGCGGTGCAGATATTTATATCTTTATACAGATGGCATTGTAGATATTTCCTTATTCACACAGATGGCGGTGTAGATGTTTCCATGTTTATACAGATGGCAGAGTAGTTAGTTCCATGTTTATGGAGATGGCAGTGTAGATACTTTCATGTTTACAGAGATGGCGGTGTAGATATTTCCATGTTTATAGAGATAGCAGTGTAGATATTTACATGTTTATACAGATGTCTGTGTAGATATCTCCATGTGTATACAGATGGCATTGTAGATATTTCCATGTTTATACAGATGACTGTATAGGTATTTCCATGTTTTTACAGGTGGCAGTGCAGATATTTCCATGTTTATAGAGATAGCGGTGTAGATATTTCCATGTTTCTACAGATGGCGGTGTTGATATTTCCATCTATACACAGATGGCCGTGTAGATATTTCCATGTTTATACAGATGGCGGCGTAGATATTTCCATGGACATGCAGATGGCGGTGTAGATATTTCCATGTTTAAACAGATAGCGGTGTAGATATTTCCATGTTTACACAGATAGTGGTGTAGATATTTCCGTGTTTATACACATGGCAGAGTAGATACTTCCATCTTTATGGAGAAGGCAGTGTAGATATTTTCATGTTTATAGAGATGGCGGTGTAGATATTTCCATATTTATAGAGATAGCGGTGTAGATATTTCCATCTTTCTACAGATGGCAGTGTAGATATTTCCATGTTTATACAGATGGCGGTGTAGATATTTCCATATTTATACAGATGTCTGTGTAGATATTTCCATCTGTATACAGATGGTATTGTAGGTATTTCCATGTTTATACAGATGGTGGTGAAGATATTTCCATGTTTATTCAGATGACTGTGTAGATATTTCCATGTTTTTACAGATGGCAGTGTGGATATTTCAATGTTTATAGAGATGGCGCTGTGGATATTTCCAAGTTTATACAGATAACGGTGGAGATATTTCCATGTTTATACAGAGAGGAGTCGAGATATTTCCATGTTTATACACATAGCGGTGTACATATTTCCATGATTATAGAGACAGCGGTGTAGGTATTTCCATGTTTATGCAGATAGCGGTGCAGATATTTCCATGTTTACACAGATGCCTATGCAGATATTTCCATATTTACACAGAGGGCTGTGTAGATATTTCTATGTTTATACAGAAGACAGTGTAGATATTTAAATGTTCCTACACATGACTGTGTAGGTATTTCCATGTTTATACAGATGTCTTTGTAGATATTTCCATGTTAATAGAGATAGCGGTGTAGACATTTCCATGTTTATACAGATAGCGGTGTAGATATTTCCATGTTTATACAGATAGTGGTGTAGATATTTCCATGTTTATGCAGACCGCGGTGTAGATATTTCCATGTTTATACAAATAGCGGTGCAGATATTTCCATGTTTGTACAGATGGCGGTGTTGATATTTCCATTTATACACAGATGACCGTGTAGATATTTCCATGTTTATACAGATGGCGGCGCAGATATTTCCATGGATATGTAGATGGCGGTGTAGATATTTCCATGTTTATACAGATTGCGGTGTAGTTATTTCCACGTTTATATAGATAGCGGTGTAGTTATTTCCATGTATATACACATGGCTGTGTAGATATTTCCATGTTTATACAGATGGCGGTGTAGATATGTCCATGTTTATACAGATAACTTTGTATTTCCATGTTTATACAGATGGCGGTGTAGATATTTCCATGTCTATAGAGATAGCAGTGGAGATAATTCCATGTTTATACAGATAGCGGTGTAGATATTTCCATGTTTATTCTGATCGTGGTGTAGATATTTCCATGTTTATAGAGATGGCGGTGTAGATATTTACATGTTCATAGAGATAGCGGTGTTGATTTTTCCATGTTTATAGAGACAGCGGTGTGGATATTTCCTTGCTTATACAGATAGGGGTGTAGAGATTTCCATGTTTATAGAGATAGCGGTGAAGATATTTCCATGTTTATACAGATCACGGTGTAGATATTTCCTTGCTTGTACTAATAGCGGTGTAGTTATTTCCATGTTTATACAGATAGCGGTGTAGATATTTCCATGTATATACAGATGGCTGTGTAGATATTTCCATGTTTATACAGATGGCTGTGTAGATATTTCCATGTTTATACAGATGACTTTGTAGGTATTTGCATGTTTCTACAGATGGCGGTGTAGGTTTTCCATGTTTATAGTGATAGCTGTGTAGATATTTCCATGTTTATACAGATAGCGGTGTTGATATTTCCATGTTTATAAAGATCGCGGTGTAGATATTTCCATGTTTATACAGATCGCGGTGCAGATATTTATATCTTTATACAGATGGCATTGTAGATATTTCCTTATTCACACAGATGGCGGTGTAGATGTTTCCATGTTTATACAGATGGCAGAGTAGTTAGTTCCATGTTTATGGAGATGGCAGTGTAGATACTTTCATGTTTACAGAGATGGCGGTGTAGATATTTCCATGTTTATAGAGATAGCAGTGTAGATATTTACATGTTTATACAGATGTCTGTGTAGATATTTCCATGTGTATACAGATGGCATTGTAGATATTTCCATGTTTATACAGATGACTGTATAGGTATTTCCATGTTTTTACAGGTGGCAGTGCAGATATTTCCATGTTTATAGAGATAGCGGTGTAGATATTTCCATGTTTCTACAGATGGCGGTGTTGATATTTCCATCTATACACAGATGGCCGTGTAGATATTTCCATGTTTATACAGATGGCGGCGTAGATATTTCCATGGACATGCAGATGGCGGTGTAGATATTTCCATGTTTAAACAGATAGCGGTGTAGATATTTCCATGTTTACACAGATAGTGGTGTAGATATTTCCGTGTTTATACACATGGCAGAGTAGATACTTCCATCTTTATGGAGATGGCAGTGTAGATATTTTCATGTTTATAGAGATGGCGGTGTAGATATTTCCATATTTATAGAGATAGCGGTGTAGATATTTCCATCTTTCTACAGATGGCAGTGTAGATATTTCCATGTTTATACAGATGGCGGTGTAGATATTTCCATATTTATACAGATGTCTGTGTAGATATTTCCATCTGTATACAGATGGTATTGTAGGTATTTCCATGTTTATACAGATGGTGGTGAAGATATTTCCATGTTTATTCAGATGACTGTGTAGATATTTCCATGTTTTTACAGATGGCAGTGTGGATATTTCAATGTTTATAGAGATGGCGCTGTAGATATTTCCAACTTTATACAGATAACGGTGGAGATATTTCCATGTTTATACAGAGAGGAGTCGAGATATTTCCATGTTTATACACATAGCGGTGTACATATTTCCATGATTATAGAGACAGCGGTGTAGGTATTTCCATGTTTATGCAGATAGCGGTGCAGATATTTCCATATTTACACAGATGCCTATGCAGATATTTCCATATTTACACAGAGGGCTGTGTAGATATTTCTATGTTTATACAGAAGACAGTGTAGATATTTAAATGTTCCTACACATGACTGTGTAGGTATTTCCATGTTTATACAGATGTCTTTGTAGATATTTCCATGTTAATAGAGATAGCGGTGTAGACATTTCCATGTTTATACAGATAGCGGTGTAGATATTTCCATGTTTATAAAGATAGTGGTGTAGATATTTCCATGTTTATGCAGACCGCGGTGTAGATATTTCCATGTTTATACAAATAGCGGTGCAGATATTTCCATGTTTGTACAGATGGCGGTGTTGATATTTCCATTTATACACAGATGACCGTGTAGATATTTCCATGTTTATACAGATGGCGGCGCAGATATTTCCATGGATATGTAGATGGCGGTGTAGATATTTCCATGTTTATACAGATTGCGGTGTAGTTATTTCCATGTTTATATAGATAGCGGTGTAGTTATTTCCATGTATATACACATGGCTGTGTAGATATTTCCATGTTTATACAGATGGCGGTGTAGATATTTCCATTTTTATACAGATAACTTTGTATTTCCATGTTTATACAGATGGCGGTGTAGATATTTCCATGTCTATAGTGATAGCAGTGGAGATAATTCCATGTTTATACAGATAGCGGTGTAGATATTTACATGTTTATTCTGATCGTGGTGTAGATATTTCCATGTTTATAGAGATGGCGGTGTAGATATTTACATGTTCATAGAGATAGCGGTGTTGATTTTTCCATGTTTATAGAGACAGCGGTGTGGATATTTCCTTGCTTATACAGATAGGGGTGTAGAGATTTCCATGTTTATAGAGATAGCGGTGAAGATATTTCCATGTTTATACAGATCACGGTGTAGATATTTCCTTGCTTGTACTAATAGCGGTGTAGTTATTTCCATGTTTATACAGATAGCGGTGTAGATATTTCCATGTATATACAGATGGCTGTGTAGATATTTCCATGTTTATACAGATGGCTGTGTAGATATTTCCATGTTTATACAGATGACTTTGTAGGTATTTGCATGTTTATACAGATGGCGGTGTAGATTTTCCATGTTTATAGTGATAGCTGTGTAGATATTTCCATGTTTATACAGATAGCGGTGTTGATATTTCCATGTTTATAAAGATCGCGGTGTAGATATTTCCATGTTTATACAGATCGCGGTGCAGATATTTATATCTTTATACAGATGGCATTGTAGATATTTCCTTATTCACACAGATGGCAGTGTAGATGTTTCCATGTTTATACAGATGGCAGAGTAGTTACTTCCATGTTTATGGTGATGGCAGTGTAGATACTTTCATGTTTACAGAGATGGCGGTGTAGATATTTCCATGTTTATAGAGATAGCAGTGTAGATATTTACATGTTTATACAGATGTCTGTGTAGATATTTCCATGTGTATACAGATGGCATTGTAGATATTTCCATGTTTATACAGATGACTGTATGGGTATTTCCATGTTTTTACAGGTGGCAATGCAGATATTTCCATGTTTATAGAGATAGCGGTGTAGATATTTCCATGTTTCTACAGATGGCGGTGTTGATATTTCCATCTATACACAGATGGCCGTGTAGATATTTCCATGTTTATACAGATGGCGGCGTAGATATTTCCATGGACATGCAGATGGCGGTGTAGATATTTCCATGTTTAAACAGATGGTGTAGATATTTCCATGTTTACACAGATAGTGGTGTAGATATTTCCGTGTTTATACACATGGCAGAGTAGATACTTCCATCTTTATGGAGATGGCAGTGTAGATATTTTCATGTTTATAGAGATGGCGGTGTAGATATTTCCATATTTATAGAGATAGCGGTGTAGATATTTCCATCTTTCTACAGATGGCAGTGTAGATATTTCCATGTTTATACAGATGGCGGTGTAGATATTTCCATATTTATACAGATGTCTGTGTAGATATTTCCATCTGTATACAGATGGTATTGTAGGTATTTCCATGTTTATACAGATGGTGGTGAAGATATTTCCATGTTTATTCAGATGACTGTGTAGATATTTCCATGTTTTTACAGATGGCAGTGTGGATATTTCAATGTTTATAGAGATGGCGCTGTAGATATTTCCAAGTTTACACAGATAACGGTGGAGATATTTCCATGTTTATACAGAGAGGAGTCGAGATATTTCCATGTTTATACACATAGCGGTGTACATATTTCCATGATTATAGAGACAGCGGTGTAGGTATTTCCATGTTTATGCAGATAGCGGTGCAGATATTTCCATGTTTACACAGATGCCTATGCATATATTTCCATATTTACACAGAGGGCTGTGTAGATATTTAAATGTTCCTACACATGACTGTGTAGGTATTTCCATGTTTATACAGATGTCTTTGTAGATATTTCCATGTTAATAGAGATAGCGGTGTAGACATTTCCATGCTTATACAGATAGCGGTGTAGATATTTCCATGTTTATACAGATAGTGGTGTAGATATTTCCATGCTTATACAGACCGCGGTGTAGATATTTCCATGTTTATACAAATAGCGGTGCAGATATTTCCATGTTTGTACAGATGGCGGTGTTGATATTTCCATTTATACACAGATGACCGTGTAGATATTTCCATGTTTATACAGATGGCGGCGCAGATATTTCCATGGATATGTAGATGGCGGTGTAGATATTTCCATGTTTATACAGATTGCGGTGTAGTTATTTCCACGTTTATATAGATAGCGGTGTAGTTATTTCCATGTATATACACATGGCTGTGTAGATATTTCCATGTTTATACAGATGGCGGTGTAGATATTTCCATGTTGTTACAGATAACTTTGTATTTCCATGTTTATACAGATGGCGGTGTAGATATTTCCATGTCTATAGAGATAGCAGTGGAGATAATTCCATGTTTATACAGATAGCGGTGTAGATATTTCCATGTTTATTCTGATCGTGGTGTAGATATTTCCATGTCTATAGAGATGGCGGTGTAGATATTTACATGTTCACAGAGATAGCGGTGTTGATTTTTCCATGTTTATAGAGACAGCGGTGTGGATATTTCCTTGCTTATACAGACAGGGGTGTAGATATTTCCATGTTTATAGAGATAGCGGTGAAGATATTTCCATGTTTATACAGATCACGGTGTAGATATTTCCTTGCTTGTACTAATAGCGGTGTAGTTATTTCCATGTTTATACAGATAGCGGTGTAGATATTTCCATGTATATACAGATGGCTGTGTAGATATTTCCATGTTTATACAGATGGCTGTGTAGATATTTCCATGTTTATACAGATGACTTTGTAGGTATTTGCATGTTTATACAGATGGCGGTGTAGGTTTTCCATGTTTATAGTGATAGCTGTGTAGATATTTCCATGTTTATACAGATAGCGGTGTTGATATTTCCATGTTTATAAAGATCGCGGTGTAGATATTTCCATGTTTATACAGATCGCGGTGCAGATATTTATATCTTTATACAGATGGCATTGTAGATATTTCCTTATTCACACAGATGGCGGTGTAGATGTTTCCATGTTTATACAGATGGCAGAGTAGTTAGTTCCATGTTTATGGTGATGGCAGTGTAGATACTTTCATGTTTACAGAGATGGCGGTGTAGATATTTCCATGTTTATAGAGATAGCAGTGTAGATATTTACATGTTTATACAGATGTCTGTGTAGATATTTCCATGTGTATACAGATGGCATTGTAGATATTTCCATGTTTATACAGATGACTGTATAGGTATTTCCATGTTTTTACAGGTGGCAGTGCAGATATTTCCATGTTTATAGAGATAGCGGTGTAGATATTTCCATGTTTCTACAGATGGCGGTGTTGATATTTCCATCTATACACAGATGGCCGTGTAGATATTTCCATGTTTATACAGATGGCGGCGTAGATATTTCCATGGACATGCAGATGGCGGTGTAGATATTTCCATGTTTAAACAGATAGCGGTGTAGATATTTCCATGTTTACACAGATAGTGGTGTAGATATTTCCGTGTTTATACACATGGCAGAGTAGATACTTCCATCTTTATGGAGATGGCAGTGTAGATATTTTCATGTTTATAGAGATGGCGGTGTAGATATTTCCATATTTATAGAGATAGCGGTGTAGATATTTCCATCTTTCTACAGATGGCAGTGTAGATATTTCCATGTTTATACAGATGGCGGTGTAGATATTTCCATATTTATACAGATGTCTGTGTAGATATTTCCATCTGTATACAGATGGTATTGTAGGTATTTCCATGTTTATACAGATGGTGGTGAAGATATTTCCATGTTTATTCAGATGACTGTGTAGATATTTCCATGTTTTTACAGATGGCAGTGTGGATATTTCAATGTTTATAGAGATGGCGCTGTAGATATTTCCAAGTTTACACAGATAACGGTGGAGATATTTCCATGTTTATACAGAGAGGAGTCGAGATATTTCCATGTTTATACACATAGCGGTGTACATATTTCCATGATTATAGAGACAGCGGTGTAGGTATTTCCATGTTTATGCAGATAGCGGTGCAGATATTTCCATGTTTACACAGATGCCTATGCAGATATTTCCATATTTACACAGAGGGCTGTGTAGATATTTCTATGTTTATACAGAAGACAGTGTAGATATTTAAATGTTCCTACACATGACTGTGTAGGTATTTCCATGTTTATACAGATGTCTTTGTAGATATTTCCATGTTAATAGAGATAGCGGTGTAGACATTTCCATGTTTATACAGATAGCGGTGTAGATATTTCCATGTTTATACAGATAGTGGTGTAGATATTTCCATGCTTATACAGACCGCGGTGTAGATATTTCCATGTTTATACAAATAGCGGTGCAGATATTTCCATGGATATGTAGATGGCGGTGTAGATATTTCCATGTTTATACAGATGGCGGCGCAGATATTTCCATGGATATGTAGATGGCGGTGTAGATATTTCCATGTTTATACAGATTGCGGTGTAGTTATTTCCACGTTTATATAGATAGCGGTGTAGTTATTTCCATGTATATACACATGGCTGTGTAGATATTTCCATGTTTATACAGATGGCGGTGTAGATATTTCCATGTTGTTACAGATAACTTTGTATTTCCATGTTTATACAGATGGCGGTGTAGATATTTCCATGTCTATAGAGATAGCAGTGGAGATAATTCCATGTTTATACAGATAGCGGTGTAGATATTTCCATGTTTATTCTGATCGTGGTGTAGATATTTCCATGTTTATAGAGATGGCGGTGTAGATATTTACATGTTCATAGAGATAGCGGTGTTGATTTTTCCATGTTTATAGAGACAGCGGTGTGGATATTTCCTTGCTTATACAGACAGGGGTGTAGATATTTCCATGTTTATAGAGATAGCGGTGAAGATATTTCCATGTTTATACAGATCACGGTGTAGATATTTCCTTGCTTGTACTAATAGCGGTGTAGTTATTTCCATGTTTATGCAGATAGCGGTGTAGATATTTCCATGTATATACAGATGGCTGTGTAGATATTTCCATGTTTATACAGATGGCTGTGTAGATATTTCCATGTTTATACAGATGACTTTGTAGGTATTTGCATGTTTATACAGATGGCGGTGTAGGTTTTCCATGTTTATAGTGATAGCTGTGAAGATATTTCCATGTTTATACAGATAGCGGTGTTGATATTTCCATGTTTATAAAGATCGCGGTGTAGATATTTCCATGTTTATACAGATCGCGGTGCAGATATTTATATCTTTATACAGATGGCATTGTAGATATTTCCTTATTCACACAGATGGCGGTGTAGATGTTTCCATGTTTATACAGATGGCAGAGTAGTTAGTTCCATGTTTATGGTGATGGCAGTGTAGATACTTTCATGTTTACAGAGATGGCGGTGTAGATATTTCCATGTTTATAGAGATAGCAGTGTAGATATTTACATGTTTATACAGATGTCTGTGTAGATATTTCCATGTGTATACAGATGGCATTGTAGATATTTCCATGTTTATACAGATGACTGTATAGGTATTTCCATGTTTTTACAGGTGGCAGTGCAGATATTTCCATGTTTATAGAGATAGCGGTGTAGATATTTCCATGTTTCTACAGATGGCGGTGTTGATATTTCCATCTATACACAGATGGCCGTGTAGATATTTCCATGTTTATACAGATGGCGGCGTAGATATTTCCATGGACATGCAGATGGCGGTGTAGATATTTCCATGTTTAAACAGATAGCGGTGTAGATATTTCCATGTTTACACAGATAGTGGTGTAGATATTTCCGTGTTTATACTCAAGGCAGAGTAGATACTTCCATCTTTATGGAGATGGCAGTGTAGATATTTTCATGTTTATAGAGATGGCGGTGTAGATATTTCCATATTTATAGAGATAGCGGTGTAGATATTTCCATCTTTCTACAGATGGCAGTGTAGATATTTCCATGTTTATACAGATGGCGGTGTAGATATTTCCATATTTATACAGATGTCTGTGTAGATATTTCCATCTGTATACAGATGGTATTGTAGGTATTTCCATGTTTATACAGATGGTGGTGAAGATATTTCCATGTTTATTCAGATGACTGTGTAGATATTTCCATGTTTTTACAGATGGCAGTGTGGATATTTCAATGTTTATAGAGATGGCGCTGTAGATATTTCCAAGTTTACACAGATAACGGTGGAGATATTTCCATGTTTATACAGAGAGGATTCGAGATATTTCCATGTTTATACACATAGCGGTGTACATATTTCCATGATTATAGAGACAGCGGTGTAGGTATTTCCATGTTTATGCAGATAGCGGTGCAGATATTTCCATGTTTACACAGATGCCTATGCAGATATTTCCATATTTACACAGAGGGCTGTGTAGATATTTCTATGTTTATACAGAAGACAGTGTAGATATTTAAATGTTCCTACACATGACTGTGTAGGTATTTCCATGTTTATACAGATGTCTTTGTAGATATTTCCATGTTAATAGAGATAGCGGTGTAGACATTTCCATGTTTATACAGATAGCGGTGTAGATATTTCCATGTTTATACAGATAGTGGTGTAGATATTTCCATGTTTATACAGACCGCGGTGTAGATTTTTCCATGTTTATACAAATAGCGGTGCAGATATTTCCATGTTTGTACAGATGGCGGTGTTGATATTTCCATTTATACACAGATGACCGTGTAGATATTTCCATGTTTATACAGATGGCGGCGCAGATATTTCCATGGATATGTAGATGGCGGTGTAGATATTTCCATGTTTATACAGATTGCGGTGTAGTTATTTCCACGTTTATATAGATAGCGGTGTAGTTATTTCCATGTATATACACATGGCTGTGTAGATATTTCCATGTTTATACAGATGGCGGTGTAGATATTTCCATGTTGTTACAGATAACTTTGTATTTCCATGTTTATACAGATGGCGGTGTAGATATTTCCATGTCTATAGAGATAGCAGTGGAGATAATTCCATGTTTATACAGATAGCGGTGTAGATATTTCCATGTTTATTCTGATCGTGGTGTAGATATTTCCATGTTTATAGAGATGGCGGTGTAGATATTTACATGTTCATAGAGATAGCGGTGTTGATTTTTCCATGTTTATAGAGACAGCGGTGTGGATATTTCCTTGCTTATACAGACAGGGGTGTAGATATTTCCATGTTTATAGAGATAGCGGTGAAGATATTTCCATGTTTATACAGATCACGGTGTAGATATTTCCTTGCTTGTACTAATAGCGGTGTAGTTATTTCCATGTTTATACAGATAGCGGTGTAGATATTTCCATGTATATACAGATGGCTGTGTAGATATTTCCATGTTTATACAGATGGCTGTGTAGATATTTCCATGTTTATACAGATGACTTTGTAGGTATTTGCATGTTTATACAGATGGCGGTGTAGGTTTTCCATGTTTATAGTGATAGCTGTGTAGATATTTCCATGTTTATATAGATAGCGGTGTTGATATTTCCATGTTTATAAAGATCGCGGTGTAGATATTTCCATGTTTATACAGATCGCGGTGCAGATATTTATATCTTTATACAGATGGCATTGTAGATATTTCCTTATTCACACAGATGGCGGTGTAGATGTTTCCATGTTTATACAGATGGCAGAGTAGTTAGTTCCATGTTTATGGAGATGGCAGTGTAGATACTTTCATGTTTACAGAGATGGCGGTGTAGATATTTCCATGTTTATAGAGATAGCAGTGTAGATATTTACATGTTTATACAGATGTCTGTGTAGATATTTCCATGTGTATACAGATGGCATTGTAGATATTTCCATGTTTATACAGATGACTGTATAGGTATTTCCATGTTTTTACAGGTGGCAGTGCAGATATTTCCATGTTTATAGAGATAGCGGTGTAGATATTTCCATGTTTCTACAGATGGCGGTGTTGATATTTCCATCTATACACAGATGGCCGTGTAGATATTTCCATGTTTATACAGATGGCGGCGTAGATATTTCCATGGACATGCAGATGGCGGTGTAGATATTTCCATGTTTAAACAGATAGTGGTGTAGATATTTCCATGTTTACACAGATAGTGGTGTAGATATTTCCGTGTTTATACACATGGCAGAGTAGATACTTCCATCTTTATGGAGATGGCAGTGTAGATATTTTCATGTTTATAGAGATGGCGGTGTAGATATTTCCATATTTATAGAGATAGCGGTGTAGATATTTCCATCTTTCTACAGATGGCAGTGTAGATATTTCCATGTTTATACAGATGGCGGTGTAGATATTTCCATATTTATACAGATGTCTGTGTAGATATTTCCATCTGTATACAGATGGTATTGTAGGTATTTCCATGTTTATACAGATGGTGGTGAAGATATTTCCATGTTTATTCAGATGACTGTGTAGATATTTCCATGTTTTTACAGATGGCAGTGTGGATATTTCAATGTTTATAGAGATGGCGCTGTAGATATTTCCAAGTTTATACAGATAACGGTGGAGATATTTCCATGTTTATACAGAGAGGAGTCGAGATATTTCCATGTTTATACACATAGCGGTGTACATATTTCCATGATTATAGAGACAGCGGTGTAGGTATTTCCATGTTTATGCAGATAGCGGTGCAGATATTTCCATGTTTACACAGATGCCTATGCAGATATTTCCATATTTACACAGAGGGCTGTGTAGATATTTCTATGTTTATACAGAAGACAGTGTAGATATTTAAATGTTCCTACACATGACTGTGTAGGTATTTCCATGTTTATACAGATGTCTTTGTAGATATTTCCATGTTAATAGAGATAGCGGTGTAGACATTTCCATGTTTATACAGATAGCGGTGTAGATATTTCCATGTTTATACAGATAGTGGTGTAGATATTTCCATGTTTATGCAGACCGCGGTGTAGATATTTCCATGTTTATACAAATAGCGGTGCAGATATTTCCAGGTTTGTACAGATGGCGGTGTTGATATTTCCATTTATACACAGATGACCGTGTAGATATTTCCATGTTTATAGAGATGGCGGCGCAGATATTTCCATGGATATGTAGATGGCGGTGTAGATATTTCCATGTTTATACAGATTGCTGTGTAGTTATTTCCACGTTTATATAGATAGCGGTGTAGTTATTTCCATGTATATACACATGGCTGTGTAGATATTTCCATGTTTATACAGATGGCGGTGTAGATATGTCCATGTTTATACAGATAACTTTGTATTTCCATGTTTATACAGATGGCGGTGTAGATATTTCCATGTCTATAGAGATAGCAGTGGAGATAATTCCATGTTTATACAGATAGCGGTGTAGATATTTCCATGTTTATTCTGATCGTGGTGTAGATATTTCCATGTTTATAGAGATGGCGGTGTAGATATTTACATGTTCATAGAGATAGCGGTGTTGATTTTTCCATGTTTATAGAGACAGCGGTGTGGATATTTCCTTGCTTATACAGATAGGGGTGTAGAGTTTTCCATGTTTATAGAGATAGCGGTGAAGATATTTCCATGTTTATACAGATCACGGTGTAGATATTTCCTTGCTTGTACTAATAGCGGTGTAGTTATTTCCATGTTTATACAGATAGCGGTATAGATATTTCCTTGTATATACAGATGGCTGTGTAGATATTTCCATGTTTATACAGATGGCTGTGTAGATATTTCCATGTTTATACAAATAGCGGTGCAGATATTTCCATGTTTGTACAGATGGCGGTGTTGATATTTCCATTTATACACAGATGACCGTGTAGATATTTCCATGTTTATACAGATGGCGGCGCAGATATTTCCATGGATATGTAGATGGCGGTGTAGATATTTCCATGTTTATACAGATTGCGGTGTAGTTATTTCCATGTTTATATAGATAGCGGTGTAGTTATTTCCATGTATATACACATGGCTGTGTAGATATTTCCATGTTTATACAGATGGCGGTGTAGATATTTCCATGTTGTTACAGATAACTTTGTATTTCCATGTTTATACAGATGGCGGTGTAGATATTTCCATGTCTATAGAGATAGCAGTGGAGATAATTCCATGTTTATACCAATAGCGGTGTAGATATTTCCATGTTTATTCTGATCGTGGTGTAGATATTTCCATGTTTATAGAGATGGCGGTGTAGATATTTACATGTTCATAGAGATAGCGGTGTTGATTTTTCCATGTTTATAGAGACAGCGGTGTGGATATTTCCTTGCTTATATAGACAGTGGTGTAGATATTTCCATGTTTATAGAGATAGCGTTGAAGATATTTCCATGTTTATACAGATCACGGTGTAGATATTTCCTTGCTTGTACTAATAGCGGTGTAGTTATTTCCATGTTTATACAGATAGCGGTGTAGATATTTCCATGTATATACAGATGGCTGTGTAGATATTTCCATGTTTATACAGATGGCTGTGTAGATATTTCCATGTTTATACAGATGACTTTGTAGGTATTTGCATGTTTATACAGATGGCGGTGTAGGTTTTCCATGTTTATAGTGATAGCTGTGTAGATATTTCCATGTTTATACAGATGGCGGTGTTGATATTTCCATGTTTATAAAGATCGCGGTGTAGATATTTCCATGTTTATACAGATCGCGGTGCAGATATTTATATCTTTATACAGATGGCATTGTAGATATTTCCTTATTCACACAGATGGCGGTGTAGATGTTTCCATGTTTATACAGATGGCAGAGTAGTTAGTTCCATGTTTATGGAGATGGCAGTGTAGATACTTTCATGTTTACAGAGATGGCGGTGTAGATATTTCCATGTTTACAGAGATAGCAGTGTAGATATTTACATGTTTATACAGATGTCTGTGTAGATATTTCCATGTGTATACAGATGGCATTGTAGATATTTCCATGTTTATACAGATGACTGTATAGGTATTTCCATGTTTTTACAGGTGGCAGTGCAGATATTTCCATGTTTATAGAGATAGCGGTGTAGATATTTCCATGTTTCTACAGATGGCGGTGTTGATATTTCCATCTATACACAGATGGCCGTGTAGATATTTCCATGTTTATACAGATGGCGGCGTAGATATTTCCATGGACATGCAGATGGCGGTGTAGATATTTCCATGTTTAAACAGATAGCGGTGTAGATATTTCCATGTTTACACAGATAGTGGTGTAGATATTTCCGTGTTTATACACATGGCAGAGTAGGTACTTCCATCTTTATGGAGATGGCAGTGTAGATATTTTCATGTTTATAGAGATGGCGGTGTAGATATTTCCATATTTATAGAGATAGCGGTGTAGATATTTCCATCTTTCTACAGATGGCAGTGTAGATATTTCCATGTTTATACAGATGGCGGTGTAGATATTTCCATATTTATACAGATGTCTGTGTAGATATTTCCATCTGTATACAGATGGTATTGTAGGTATTTCCATGTTTATACAGATGGTGGTGAAGATATTTCCATGTTTATTCAGATGACTGTGTAGATATTTCCATGTTTTTACAGATGGCAGTGTGGATATTTCAATGTTTATAGAGATGGCGCTGTGGATATTTCCAAGTTTATACAGATAACGGTGGAGATATTTCCATGTTTATACAGAGAGGAGTCGAGATATTTCCATGTTTATACACATAGCGGTGTACATATTTCCATGATTATAGAGACAGCGGTGTAGGTATTTCCATGTTTATGCAGATAGCGGTGCAGATATTTCCATGTTTACACAGATGCCTATGCAGATATTTCCATATTTACACAGAGGGCTGTGTAGATATTTCTATGTTTATACAGAAGACAGTGTAGATATTTAAATGTTCCTACACATGACTGTGTAGGTATTTCCATGTTTATACAGATGTCTTTGTAGATATTTCCATGTTAATAGAGATAGCGGTGTAGACATTTCCATGTTTATACAGATAGCGGTGTAGATATTTCCATGTTTATACAGATAGTGGTGTAGATATTTCCATGTTTATGCAGACCGCGGTGTAGATATTTCCATGTTTATACAAATAGCGGTGCAGATATTTCCATGTTTGTACAGATGGCGGTGTTGATATTTCCATTTATACACAGATGACCGTGTAGATATTTCCATGTTTATACAGACGGCGGCGCAGATATTTCCATGTATATGTAGATGGCGGTGTAGATATTTCCATGTTTATACAGATTGCGGTGTAGTTATTTCCATGTTTATATAGATAGCGGTGTAGTTATTTCCATGTATATACACATGGCTGTGTAGATATTTCCATGTTTATACAGATGGCGGTGTAGATATGTCCATGTTTATACAGATAACTTTGTATTTCCATGTTTATACAGATGGCGGTGTAGATATTTCCATGTCTATAGAGATAGCAGTGGAGATAATTCCATGTTTATACAGATAGCGGTGTAGATATTTCCATGTTTATTCTGATCGTGGTGTAGATATTTCCATGTTTATAGAGATGGCGTTGTAGATATTTACATGTTCATAGAGATAGCGGTGTTGATTTTTCCATGTTTATAGAGACAGCGGTGTGGATATTTCCTTGCTTATACAGATAGGGGTGTAGAGATTTCCATGTTTATAGAGATAGCGGTGAAGATATTTCCATGTTTATACAGATCACGGTGTAGATATTTCCTTGCTTGTACTAATAGCGGTGTAGTTATTTCCATGTTTATACAGATAGCGGTGTAGATATTTCCATGTATATACAGATGGCTGTGTAGATATTTCCATGTTTATACAGATGGCTGTGTAGATATTTCCATGTTTATACAGATGACTTTGTAGGTATTTGCATGTTAATACAGATGGCGGTGTAGGTTTTCCATGTTTATAGTGATAGCTGTGTAGATACTTCCATGTTTATACAGATAGCGGTGTTGATATTTCCATGTTTATAAAGATCGCGGTGTAGATATTTCCATGTTTATACAGATCGCGGTGCAGATATTTATATCTTTATACAGATGGCATTGTAGATATTTCCTTATTCACACAGATGGCGGTGTAGATGTTTCCATGTTTATACAGATGGCAGAGTAGTTAGTTCCATGTTTATGGAGATGGCAGTGTAGATACTTTCATGTTTACAGAGATGGCGGTGTAGATATTTCCATGTTTACAGAGATAGCAGTGTAGATATTTACATGTTTATACAGATGACTGTGTAGATATTTCCATGTGTATACAGATGGCATTGTAGATATTTCCATGTTTATACAGATGACTGTATAGGTATTTCCATGTTTTTACAGGTGGCAGTGCAGATATTTCCATGTTTATAGAGATAGCGGTGTAGATATTTCCATGTTTCTACAGATGGCGGTGTTGATATTTCCATCTATACACAGATGGCCGTGTAGATATTTCCATGTTTATACAGATGGCGGCGTAGATATTTCCATGGACATGCAGATGGCGGTGTAGTTATTTCCATGTTTAAACAGATATCGGTGTAGATATTTCCATGTTTACACAGATAGTGGTGTAGATATTTCCGTGTTTATACACATGGCAGAGTAGATACTTCCATCTTTATGGAGATGGCAGTGTAGATATTTTCATGTTTATAGAGATGGCGGTGTAGATATTTCCATATTTATAGAGATAGCGGTGTAGATATTTCCATCTTTCTACAGATGGCAGTGTAGATATTTCCATGTTTATACAGATGGCGGTGTAGATATTTCCATATTTATACAGATGTCTTTGTAGATATTTCCATCTGTATACAGATGGTATTGTAGGTATTTCCATGTTTATACAGATGGTGGTGAAGATATTTCCATGTTTATTCAGATGACTGTGTAGATATTTCCATGTTTTTACAGATGGCAGTGTGGATATTTCAATGTTTATAGAGATGGCGCTGTAGATATTTCCAAGTTTATACAGATAACGGTGGAGATATTTCCATGTTTATACAGAGAGGAGTCGAGATATTTCCATGTTTATACACATAGCGGTGTACATATTTCCGTGATTATAGAGACAGCGGTGTAGGTATTTCCATGTTTATGCAGATAGCGGTGCAGATATTTCCATGTTTACACAGATGCCTATGCAGATATTTCCATATTTACACAGAGGGCTGTGTAGATATTTCTATGTTTATACAGAAGACAGTGTAGATATTTAAATGTTCCTACACATGACTGTGTAGGTATTTCCATGTTTATACAGATGTCTTTGTAGATATTTCCATGTTAATAGAGATAGCGGTGTAGACATTTCCATGTTTATACAGATAGCGGTGTAGATATTTCCATGTTTATACAGATAGTGGTGTAGATATTTCCATGTTTATACAGACCGCGGTGTAGATATTTCCATGTTTATACAAATAGCGGTGCAGATATTTCCATGTTTGTACAGATGGCGGTGTTGATATTTCCATTTATACACAGATGACCGTGTAGATATTTCCATGTTTATACAGACGGCGGCGCAGATATTTCCATGGATATGTAGATGGCGGTGTAGATATTTCCATGTTTATACAGATTGCGGTGTAGTTATTTCCATGTTTATATAGTTAGCGGTGTAGTTATTTCCATGTATGTACACATGGCTGTGTAGATATTTCCATGTTTATACAGATGGCGGTGTAGATATTTCCATGTTTATACAGATAACTTTGTATTTCCATGTTTATACAGATGGCGGTGTAGATATTTCCATGTTTATTCTGATCGTGGTGTAGATATTTCCATGTTTATAGAGATGGCGGTGTAGAGATTTACATGTTCATAGAGATAGCGGTGTTGATTTTTCCATGTTTATAGAGACAGCGGTGTGGATATTTCCTTGCTTATACAGATAGGGGTGTAGAGATTTCCATGTTTATAGAGATAGCGGTGAAGGTATTTCCATGTTTATACAGATCACGGTGTAGATATTTCCTTGCTTGTACTAATAGCGGTGTAGTTATTTCCATGTTTATACAGATAGCGGTGTAGATATTTCCATGTATATACAGATGGCTGTGTAGATATTTCCATGTTTATACAGATGGCTGTGTAGATATTTCCATGTTTATACAGATGACTTTGTAGGTATTTGCATGTTTATACAGATGGTGGTGTAGGTTTTCCATGTTTATAGTGATAGCTGTGTAGATATTTCCAGGTTTATACAGATAGCGGTGTTGATATTTCCATGTTTATAAAGATCGCGGTGTAGATATTTCCATGTTTATACAGATCGCGGTGCAGATATTTATATCTTTATACAGATGGCATTGTAGATATTTCCTTATTCACACAGATGGCGGTGTAGATGTTTCCATGTTTATACAGATGGCAGAGTAGTTAGTTCCATGTTTATGGAGATGGCAGTGTAGATACTTTCATGTTTACAGAGATGGCGGTGTAGATATTTCCATGTTTATAGAGATAGCAGTGTAGATATTTACATGTTTATACAGATGTCTGTGTAGATATTTCCATGTGTATACAGATGGCATTGTAGATATTTCCATGTTTATACAGATGACTGTATAGGTATTTCCATGTTTTTACAGGTGGCAGTGCAGATATTTCCATGTTTATAGAGATAGCGGTGTAGATATTTCCATGTTTCTACAGATGGCGGTGTTGATATTTCCATCTATACACAGATGGCCGTGTAGATATTTCCATGTTTATACAGATGGTGGCGTAGATATTTCCATGGACATGCAGATGGCGGTGTAGATATTTCCATGTTTAAACAGATAGCGGTGTAGATATTTCCATGTTTACACAGATAGTGGTGTAGATATTTCCGTGTTTATACACATGGCAGAGTAGATACTTCCATCTTTATGGAGATGGCAGTGTAGATATTTTCATGTTTATAGAGATGGCGGTGTAGATATTTCCATATTTATAGAGATAGCGGTGTAGATATTTCCATCTTTCTACAGATGGCAGTGTAGATATTTCCATGTTTATACAGATGGCGGTGTAGATATTTCCATATTTATACAGATGTCTGTGTAGATATTTCCATCTGTATACAGATGGTATTGTAGGTATTTCCATGTTTATACAGATGGTGGTGAAGATATTTCCATGTTTATTCAGATGACTGTGTAGATATTTCCATGTTTTTACAGATGGCAGTGTGGATATTTCAATGTTTATAGAGATGGCGCTGTAGATATTTCCAAGTTTATACAGATAACGGTGGAGATATTTCCATGTTTATACAGAGAGGAGTCGAGATATTTCCATGTTTATACACATAGCGGTGTACATATTTCCATGATTATAGAGACAGCGGTGTAGGTATTTCCATGTTTATGCAGATAGCGGTGCAGATATTTCCATGTTTACACAGATGCCTATGCAGATATTTCCATATTTACACAGAGGGCTGTGTAGATATTTCTATGTTTATACAGAAGACAGTGTAGATATTTAAATGTTCCTACACATGACTGTGTAGGTATTTCCATGTTTATACAGATGTCTTTGTAGATATTTCCATGTTAATAGAGATAGCGGTGTAGACATTTCCATGTTTATACAGATAGCGGTGTAGATATTTCCATGTTTATACAGATAGTGGTGTAGATATTTCCATGTTTATGCAGACCGCGGTGTAGATATTTCCATGTTTATACAAATAGCGGTGCAGATATTTCCAAGTTTGTACAGATGGCGGTGTTGATATTTCCATTTAAACACAGATGACCGTGTAGATATTTCCATGTTTATACAGACGGCGGCGCAGATATTTCCATGTATATGTAGATGGCGGTGTAGATATTTCCATGTTTATACAGATTTCGGTGTAGTTATTTCCATGTTCATATAGATAGCGGTGTAGTTATTTCCATGTATATACACATGGCTGTGTAGATATTTCCATGTTTATACAGATGGCGGTGTAGATATGTCCATGTTTATACAGATAACTTTGTATTTCCATGTTTATACAGATGGCGGTGTAGATATTTCCATGTCTATAGAGATAGCAGTGGAGATAATTCCATGTTTATACAGATAGCGGTGTAGATATTTCCATGTTTATTCTGATCGTGGTGTAGTTATTTCCATGTTTATAGAGATGGCGGTGTAGATATTTACATGTTCATAGAGATAGCGGTGTTGATTTTTCCATGTTTATAGAGACTGCGGTGTGGATATTTCCTTGCTTATACAGTTAGGGGTGTAGAGATTTCCATGTTTATAGAGATAGCGGTGAAGATATTTCCATGTTTATACAGATCACGGTGTAGATATTTCCTTGCTTGTACTAATAGCGGTGTAGTTATTTCCATGTTTATACAGATAGCGGTGTAGATATTTCCATGTATATACAGATGGCTGTGTAGATATTTCCATGTTTATACAGATGGCTGTGTAGATATTTCCATGTTTATACAGATGACTTTGTAGGTATTTGCATGTTTATACAGATGGCGGTGTAGGTTTTCCATGTTTATAGTGATAGCTGTGTAGATATTTCCATGTTTATACAGATAGCGGTGTTGATATTTCCATGTTTATAAAGATCGCGGTGTAGATATTTCCATGTTTATACAGATCGCGGTGCAGATATTTATATCTTTATACAGATGGCATTGTAGATATTTCCTTATTCACACAGATGGCGGTGTAGATGTTTCCATGTTTATACAGATGGCAGAGTAGTTAGTTCCATGTTTATGGAGATGGCAGTGTAGATACTTTCATGTTTACAGAGATGGCGGTGTAGATATTTCCATGTTTATAGAGATAGCAGTGTAGATATTTACATGTTTATACAGATGTCTGTGTAGATATTTCCATGTGTATACAGATGGCATTGTAGATATTTCCATGTTTATACAGATGACTGTATAGGTATTTCCATGTTTTTACAGGTGGCAGTGCAGATATTTCCATGTTTATAGAGATAGCGGTGTAGATATTTCCATGTTTCTACAGATGGCAGTGTTGATATTTCCATCTATACACAGATGGCCGTGTAGATATTTCCATGTTTATACAGATGGCGGCGTAGATATTTCCATGGACATGCAGATGGCGGTGTAGATATTTCCATGTTTAAACAGATAGCGGTGTAGATATTTCCATGTTTACACAGATAGTGGTGTAGATATTTCCGTGTTTATACACATGGCAGAGTAGATACTTCCATCTTTATGGAGATGGCAGTGTAGATATTTTCATGTTTATAGAGATGGCGGTGTAGATATTTCCATATTTATAGAGATAGCGGTGTAGATATTTCCATCTTTCTACAGATGGCAGTGTAGATATTTCCATGTTTATAGAGATGGCGGTGTAGATATTTCCATATTTATACAGATGTCTTTGTAGATATTTCCATCTGTATACAGATGGTATTGTAGGTATTTCCATGTTTATACAGATGGTGGTGAAGATATTTCCGTGTTTATTCAGATGACTGTGTAGATATTTCCATGTTTTTACAGATGGCAGTGTGGATATTTCAATGTTTATAGAGATGGCGCTGTAGATATTTCCAAGTTTATACAGATAACGGTGGAGATATTTCCATGTTTATACAGAGAGGAGTCGAGATATTTCCATGTTTATACACATAGCGGTGTACATATTTCCATGATTATAGAGACAGCGGTGTAGGTATTTCCATGTTTATGCAGATAGCGGTGCAGATATTTCCATGTTTACACAGATGCCTATGCAGATATTTCCATATTTACACAGAGGGCTGTGTAGATATTTCTATGTTTATACAGAAGACAGTGTAGATATTTAAATGTTCCTACACATGACTGTGTAGGTATTTCCATGTTTATACAGATGTCTTTGTAGAGATTTCCATGTTAATAGTGATAGCGGTGTAGACATTTCCATGTTTATACAGATAGCGGTGTAGATATTTCCATGTTTATACAGATAGTGGTGTAGATATTTCCATGTTTATACAGACCGCGGTGTAGATATTTCCATGTTTATACAAATAGCGGTGCAGATATTTCCATGTTTGTACAGATGGCGGTGTTGATATTTCCATTTATACACAGATGACCGTGTAGATATTTCCATGTTTATACAGACGGCGGCGCAGATATTTCCATGGATATGTAGATGGCGGTGTAGATATTTCCATGTTTATACAGATTGCGGTGTAGTTATTTCCATGTTTATATAGTTAGCGGTGTAGTTATTTCCATGTATGTACACATGGCTGTGAAGATATTTCCATGTTTATACAGATGGCGGTGTAGATATTTCCATGTTGTTACAGATAACTTTGTATTTCCATGTTTATACAGATGGCGGTGTAGATATTTCCATGTCTATAGAGATAGCAGTGGAGATAATTCCATGTTTATACAGATAGCGGTGTAGATATTTCCATGTTTATTCTGATCGTGGTGTAGATATTTCCATGTCTATAGAGATGGCGGTGTAGATATTTACATGTTCATAGAGATAGCGGTGTTGATTTTTCCATGTTTATAGAGACAGCGGTGTGGATATTTCCTTGCTTATACAGACAGGGGTGTAGATATTTCCATGTTTATAGAGATAGCGGTGAAGATATTTCCATGTTTATACAGATCACGGTGTAGATATTTCCTTGCTTGTACTAATAGCGGTGTAGTTATTTCCATGTTTATACAGATAGCGGTGTAGATATTTCCATGTATATACAGATGGCTGTGTAGATATTTCCATGTTTATACAGATGGCTGTGTAGATATTTCCATGTTTATACAGATGACTTTGTAGGTATTTGCATGTTTATACAGATGGCGGTGTAGGTTTTCCATGTTTATAGTGATAGCTGTGTAGATATTTCCATGTTTATACAGATGGCGGTGTTGATATTTCCATGTTTATAAAGATCGCGGTGTAGATATTTCCATGTTTATACAGATCGCGGTGCAGATATTTGTATCTTTATACAGATGGCATTGTAGATATTTCCTTATTCACACAGATGGCGGTGTAGATGTTTCCATGTTTATACAGATGGCAGAGTAGTTAGTTCCATGTTTATGGAGATGGCAGTGTAGATACTTTCATGTTTACAGAGATGGCGGTGTAGATATTTCCATGTTTATAGAGATAGCAGTGTAGATATTTACATGTTTATACAGATGTCTGTGTAGATATTTCCATGTGTATACAGATGGCATTGTAGATATTTCCATGTTTATACAGATGACTGTATAGGTATTTCCATGTTTTTACAGGTGGCAGTGCAGATATTTCCATGTTTATAGAGATAGCGGTGTAGATATTTCCATGTTTCTACAGATGGCGGTGTTGATATTTCCATCTATACACAGATGGCCGTGTAGATATTTCCATGTTTATACAGATGGCGGCGTAGATATTTCCATGGACATGCAGATGGCGGTGTAGATATTTCCATGTTTAAACAGATAGCGGTGTAGATATTTCCATGTTTACACAGATAGTGGTGTAGATATTTCCGTGTTTATACACATGGCAGAGTAGATACTTCCATCTTTATGGAGATGGCAGTGTAGATATTTTCATGTTTATAGAGATGGCGGTGTAGATATTTCCATATTTATAGAGATAGCGGTGTAGATATTTCCATCTTTCTACAGATGGCAGTGTAGATATTTCCATGTTTATACAGATGGCGGTGTAGATATTTCCATATTTATACAGATGTCTGTGTAGATATTTCCATCTGTATACAGATGGTATTGTAGGTATTTCCATGTTTATACAGATGGTGGTGAAGATATTTCCATGTTTATTCAGATGACTGTGTAGATATTTCCATGTTTTTACAGATGGCAGTGTGGATATTTCAATGTTTATAGAGATGGCGCTGTAGATATTTCCAAGTTTATACAGATAACGGTGGAGATATTTCCATGTTTATACAGAGAGGAGTCGAGATATTTCCATGTTTATACACATAGCGGTGTACATATTTCCATGATTATAGAGACAGCGGTGTAGGTATTTCCATGTTTATGCAGATAGCGGTGCAGATATTTCCATGTTTACACAGATGCCTATGCAGATATTTCCATATTTACACAGAGGGCTGTGTAGATATTTCTATGTTTATACAGAAGACAGTGTAGATATTTAAATGTTCCTACACATGACTGTGTAGGTATTTCCATGTTTATACAGATGTCTTTGTAGATATTTCCATGTTAATAGAGATAGCGGTTCAGACATTTCCATGTTTATACAGATAACGGTGTAGATATTTCCATGTTTATACAGATAGTGGTGTAGATATTTCCATGTTTATACAGACCGCGGTGTAGATATTTCCATGTTTATACAAATAGCGGTGCAGATTTTCCATGTTTGTACAGATGGCGGTGTTGATATTTCCATTTATACACAGATGACCGTGTAGATATTTCCATGTTTATACAGACGGCGGCACAGATATTTCCATGGATATGTAGATGGCGGTGTAGATATTTCCATGTTTATACAGATTGCGGTGTAGTTATTTCCATGTTTATATAGACAGCGGTGTAGTTATTTCCATGTATGTACACATGGCTGTGTAGATATTTCCATGTTTATACAGATGGCGGTGTAGATATTTCCATGTTTATTCTGATCGTGGTGTAGATATTTCCATGTTTATAGAGATGGCGGTGTAGATATTTACATGTTCATAGAGATAGCGGTGTTGATTTTTCCATGTTTATAGAGACAGCGGTGTGGATATTTCCTTGCTTATACAGATAGGGGTGTAGATATTTCCATGTTTATAGAGATAGCGGTGAAGATATTTCCATGTTTATACAGATCACGGTGTAGATATTTCCTTGCTTGTACTAATAGCGGTGTAGTTATTTCCATGTTTATACAGATAGCGGTGTAGATATTTCCATGTATATACAGATGGCTGTGTAGATATTTCCATGTTTATACAGATGGCTGTGTAGATATTTCCATGTTTATACAGATGACTTTGTAGGTATTTGCATGTTTATACAGATGGCGGTGTAGGTTTTCCATGTTTATAGTGATAGCTGTGTAGATATTTCCATGTTTATACAGATAGCGGTGTTGATATTTCCATGTTTATAAAGATCGCGGTGTAGATATTTCCATGTTTATACAGATCGCGGTGCAGATATTTGTATCTTTATACAGATGGCATTGTAGATATTTCCTTATTCACACAGATGGCGGTGTAGATGTTTCCATGTTTATACAGATGGCAGAGTAGTTAGTTCCATGTTTATGGAGATGGCAGTGTAGATACTTTCATGTTTACAGAGATGGCGGTGTAGATATTTCCATGTTTATAGAGATAGCAGTGTAGATATTTACATGTTTATACAGATGTCTGTGTAGATATTTCCATGTGTATACAGATGGCATTGTAGATATTTCCATGTTTATACAGATGACTGTATAGGTATTTCCATGTTTTTACAGGTGGCAGTGCAGATATTTCCATGTTTATAGAGATAGCGGTGTAGATATTTCCATGTTTCTACAGATGGCGGTGTTGATATTTCCATCTATACACAGATGGCCGTGTAGATATTTCCATGTTTATACAGATGGCGGCGTAGATATTTCCATGGACATGCAGATGGCGGTGTAGATATTTCCATGTTTAAACAGATAGCGGTGTAGATATTTCCATGTTTACACAGATAGTGGTGTAGATATTTCCGTGTTTATACACATGGCAGAGTAGATACTTCCATCTTTATGGAGATGGCAGTGTAGATATTTTCATGTTTATAGAGATGGCGGTGTAGATATTTCCATATTTATAGAGATAGCGGTGTAGATATTTCCATCTTTCTACAGATGGCAGTGTAGATATTTCCATGTTTATACAGATGGCGGTGTAGATATTTCCATATTTATACAGATGTCTGTGTAGATATTTCCATCTGTATACAGATGGTATTGTAGGTATTTCCATGTATATACAGATGGTGGTGAAGATATTTCCATGTTTATTCAGATGACTGTGCGGATATTTCCATGTTTTTACAGATGGCAGTGTGGATATTTCAATGTTTATAGAGATGGCACTGTAGATATTTCCAAGTTTATACAGATAACGGTGGAGATATTTCCATGTTTATACAGAGAGGAGTCGAGATATTTCCATGTTTATACACATAGCGGTGTACATATTTCCATGATTATAGAGACAGCGGTGTAGGTATTTCCATGTTTATGCAGATAGCGGTGCAGATATTTCCATGTTTACACAGATGCCTATGCAGATATTTCCATATTTACACAGAGGGCTGTGTAGATATTTCTATGTTTATACAGAAGACAGTGTAGATATTTAAATGTTCCTACACATGACTGTGTAGGTATTTCCATGTTTATACAGATGTCTTTGTAGATATTTCCATGTTAATAGAGATAGCGGTGCAGACATTTCCATGTTTATACAGATAACGGTGTAGATATTTCCATGTTTATACAGATAGTGGTGTAGATATTTCCATGTTTATACAGACCGCGGTGTAGATATTTCCATGTTTATACAAATAGCGGTGCAGATTTTCCATGTTTGTACAGATGGCGGTGTTGATATTTCCATTTATACACAGATGACCGTGTAGATATTTCCATGTTTATACAGACGGCGGCACAGATATTTCCATGGATATGTAGATGGCGGTGTAGATATTTCCATGTTTATACAGATTGCGGTGTAGTTATTTCCATGTTTATATAGATAGCGGTGTAGTTATTTCCATGTATGTACACATGGCTGTGTAGATATTTCCATGTTTATACAGATGGCGGTGTAGATATTTCCATGTTTATACAGATAACTTTGTATTTCCATGTTTATACAGATGGCGGTGTAGATATTTCCATGTTTATTCTGATCGTGGTGTAGATATTTCCATGTTTATAGAGATGGCGGTGTAGATATTTACATGTTCATAGAGATAGCGGTGTTGATTTTTCCATGTTTATAGAGACAGCGGTGTGGATATTTCCTTGCTTATACAGATAGGGGTGTAGATATTTCCATGTTTATAGAGATAGCGGTGAAGATATTTCCATGTTTATACAGATCACGGTGTAGATATTTCCTTGCTTGTACTAATAGCGGTGTAGTTATTTCCATGTTTATACAGATAGCGGTGTAGATATTTCCATGTATATACAGATGGCTGTGTAGATATTTCCATGTTTATACAGATGGCTGTGTAGATATTTCCATGTTTATACAGATGACTTTGTAGGTATTTGCATGTTTATACAGATGGCGGTGTAGGTTTTCCATGTTTATAGTGATAGCTGTGTAGATATTTCCATGTTTATACAGATAGCGGTGTTGATATTTCCATGTTTATAAAGATCGCGGTGTAGATATTTCCATGTTTATACAGATCGCGGTGCAGATATTTATATCTTTATACAGATGGCATTGTAGATATTTCCTTATTCACACAGATGGCGGTGTAGATGTTTCCATGTTTATACAGATGGCAGAGTAGTTAGTTCCATGTTTATGGAGATGGCAGTGTAGATACTTTCATGTTTACAGAGATGGCGGTGTAGATATTTCCATGTTTATAGAGATAGCAGTGTAGATATTTACATGTTTATACAGATGTCTGTGTAGATATTTCCATGTGTATACAGATGGCATTGTAGATATTTCCATGTTTATACAGATGACTGTATAGGTATTTCCATGTTTTTACAGGTGGCAGTGCAGATATTTCCATGTTTATAGAGATAGCGGTGTAGATATTTCCATGTTTCTACAGATGGCCGTGTAGATATTTCCATGTTTATACAGATGGCGGCGTAGATATTTCCATGGACATGCAGATGGCGGTGTAGATATTTCCATGTTTAAACAGATAGCGGTGTAGATATTTCCATGTTTACACAGATAGTGGTGTAGATATTTCCGTGTTTATACACATGGCAGAGTAGATACTTCCATCTTTATGGAGATGGCAGTGTAGATATTTTCATGTTTATAGAGATGGCGGTGTAGATATTTCCATATTTATAGAGATAGCGGTGTAGATATTTCCATCTTTCTACAGATGGCAGTGTAGATATTTCCATGTTTATACAGATGGCGGTGTAGATATTTCCATATTTATACAGATGTCTGTGTAGATATTTCCATCTGTATACAGATGGTATTGTAGGTATTTCCATGTTTATACAGATGGTGGTGAAGATATTTCCATGTTTATTCAGATGACTGTGTGGATATTTCCATGTTTTTACAGATGGCAGTGTGGATATTTCAATCTTTATAGAGATGGCGCTGTAGATATTTCCAAGTTTATACAGATAACGGTGGAGATATTTCCATGTTTATACAGAGAGGAGTCGAGATATTTCCATGTTTATACACATAGCGGTGTACATATTTCCATGATTATAGAGACAGCGGTGTAGGTATTTCCATGTTTATGCAGATAGCGGTGCAGATATTTCCATGTTTACACAGATGCCTATGCAGATACTTCCATATTTACACAGAGGGCTGTGTAGATATTTCTATGTTTATACAGAAGACAGTGTAGATATTTAAATGTTCCTACACATGACTGTGTAGGTATTTCCATGTTTATACAGATGTCTTTGTAGATATTTCCATGTTAATAGAGATAGCGGTGTAGACATTTCCATGTTTATACAGATAGCGGTGTAGATATTTCCATGTTTATACAGATAGTGGTGTAGATATTTCCATGTTTATACAGACCGCGGTGTAGATATTTCCATGTTTATACAAATAGCGGTGCAGATATTTCCATGTTTGTACAGATGGCGGTGTTGATATTTCCATTTATACACAGATGACCGTGTAGATATTTCCATGTTTATACAGATGGCGGCGCAGATATTTCCATGGATATGTAGATGGTGGTGTAGATATTTCCATGTTTATACAGATTGCGGTGTAGTTATTTCCATGTTTATATAGATAGCGGTGTAGTTATTTCCATGTATATACACATGGCTGTGTAGATATTTCCATGTTTATACAGATGGCGGTGTAGATATTTCCATGTTGTTACAGATAACTTTGTATTTCCATGTTTATACAGATGGCGGTGTAGATATTTCCATGTCTATAGAGATAGCAGTGGAGATAATTCCATGTTTATACAGATAGCGGTGTAGATATTTCCATGTTTATTCTGATCGTGGTGTAGATATTTCCATGTTTATAGAGATGGCGGTGTAGATATTTACATGTTCATAGAGATAGCGGTGTTGATTTTTCCATGTTTATAGAGACAGCGGTGTGGATATTTCCTTGCTTATACAGATAGGGGTGTAGAGATTTCCATGTTTATAGAGATAGTGGTGAAGATATTTCCATGTTTATACAGATCACGGTGTAGATATTTCCTTGCTTGTACTAATAGCGGTGTAGTTATTTCCATGTTTATACAGATAGCGGTGTAGATATTTCCATGTATATACAGATGGCTGTGTAGATATTTCCATGTTTATACAGATGGCTGTGTAGATATTTCCATGTTTATACAGATGACTTTGTAGGTATTTGCATGTTTATACAGATGGCGGTGTAGGTTTTCCATGTTTATAGTGATAGCTGTGTAGATATTTCCATGTTTATACAGATAGCGGTGTTGATATTTCCATGTTTATAAAGATCGCGGTGTAGATATTTCCATGTTTATACAGATCGCGGTGCAGATATTTATATCTTTATACAGATGGCATTGTAGATATTTCCTTATTCACACAGATGGCGGTGTAGATGTTTCCAAGTTTATACAGATGGCAGAGTAGTTAGTTCCATGTTTATGGAGATGGCAGTGTAGATACTTTCATGTTTACAGAGATGGCGGTGTAGATATTTCCATGTTTATAGAGATAGCAGTGTAGATATTTACATGTTTATACAGATGTCTGTGTAGATATTTCCATGTGTATACAGATGGCATTGTAGATATTTCCATGTTTATACAGATGACTGTATAGGTATTTCCATGTTTTTACAGGTGGCAGTGCAGATATTTCCATGTTTATAGAGATAGCGGTGTAGATATTTCCATGTTTCTACAGATGGCGGTGTTGATATTTCCATCTATACACAGATGGCCGTGTAGATATTTCCATGTTTATACAGATGGCGGCGTAGATATTTCCATGGACATGCAGATGGCGGTGTAGATATTTCCATGTTTAAACAGATAGCGGTGTAGATATTTCCATGTTTACACAGATAGTGGTGTAGATATTTCCGTGTTTATACACATGGCAGAGTAGATACTTCCATCTTTATGGAGATGGCAGTGTAGATATTTTCATGTTTATAGAGATGGCGGTGTAGATATTTCCATATTTATAGAGATAGCGGTGTAGATATTTCCATCTTTCTACAGATGGCAGTGTAGATATTTCCATGTTTATACAGATGGCGGTGTAGATATTTCCATATTTATACAGATGTCTGTGTAGATATTTCCATCTGTATACAGATGGTATTGTAGGTATTTCCATGTATATACAGATGGTGGTGAAGATATTTCCATGTTTATTCAGATGACTGTGCGGATATTTCCATGTTTTTACAGATGGCAGTGTGGATATTTCAATGTTTATAGAGATGGCGCTGTAGATATTTCCAAGTTTATACAGATAACGGTGGAGATATTTCCATGTTTATACAGAGAGGAGTCGAGATATTTCCATGTTTATACACATAGCGGTGTACATATTTCCATGATTATAGAGACAGCGGTGTAGGTATTTCCATGTTTATGCAGATAGCGGTGCAGATATTTCCATGTTTACACAGATGCCTATGCAGATATTTCCATATTTACACAGAGGGCTGTGTAGATATTTCTATGTTTATACAGAAGACAGTGTAGATATTTAAATGTTCCTACACATGACTGTGTAGGTATTTCCATGTTTATACAGATGTCTTTGTAGATATTTCCATGTTAATAGAGATAGCGGTGCAGACATTTCCATGTTTATACAGATAACGGTGTAGATATTTCCATGTTTATACAGATAGTGGTGTAGATATTTCCATGTTTATACAGACCGCGGTGTAGATATTTCCATGTTTATACAAATAGCGGTGCAGATTTTCCATGTTTGTACAGATGGCGGTGTTGATATTTCCATTTATACACAGATGACCGTGTAGATATTTCCATGTTTATACAGACGGCGGCACAGATATTTCCATGGATATGTAGATGGCGGTGTAGATATTTCCATGTTTATACAGATTGCGGTGTAGTTATTTCCATGTTTATATAGATAGCGGTGTAGTTATTTCCATGTATGTACACATGGCTGTGTAGATATTTCCATGTTTATACAGATGGCGGTGTAGATATTTCCATGTTTATACAGATAACTTTGTATTTCCATGTTTATACAGATGGCGGTGTAGATATTTCCATGTTTATTCTGATCGTGGTGTAGATATTTCCATGTTTATAGAGATGGCGGTGTAGATATTTACATGTTCATAGAGATAGCGGTGTTGATTTTTCCATGTTTATAGAGACAGCGGTGTGGATATTTCCTTGCTTATACAGATAGGGGTGTAGATATTTCCATGTTTATAGAGATAGCGTTGAAGATATTTCCATGTTTATACAGATCACGGTGTAGATATTTCCTTGCTTGTACTAATAGCGGTGTAGTTATTTCCATGTTTATACAGATAGCGGTGTAGATATTTCCATGTATATACAGATGGCTGTGTAGATATTTCCATGTTTATACAGATGGCTGTGTAGATATTTCCATGTTTATACAGATGACTTTGTAGGTATTTGCATGTTTATACAGATGGCGGTGTAGGTTTTCCATGTTTATAGTGATAGCTGTGTAGATATTTCCATGTTTATACAGATAGCGGTGTTGATATTTCCATGTTTATAAAGATCGCGGTGTAGATATTTCCATGTTTATACAGATCGCGGTGCAGATATTTATATCTTTATACAGATGGCATTGTAGATATTTCCTTATTCACACAGATGGCGGTGTAGATGTTTCCATGTTTATACAGATGGCAGAGTAGTTAGTTCCATGTTTATGGAGATGGCAGTGTAGATACTTTCATGTTTACAGAGATGGCGGTGTAGATATTTCCATGTTTATAGAGATAGCAGTGTAGATATTTACATGTTTATACAGATGTCTGTGTAGATATTTCCATGTGTATACAGATGGCATTGTAGATATTTCCATGTTTATACAGATGACTGTATAGGTATTTCCATGTTTTTACAGGTGGCAGTGCAGATATTTCCATGTTTATAGAGATAGCGGTGTAGATATTTCCATGTTTCTACAGATGGCCGTGTAGATATTTCCATGTTTATACAGATGGCGGCGTAGATATTTCCATGGACATGCAGATGGCGGTGTAGATATTTCCATGTTTAAACAGATAGCGGTGTAGATATTTCCATGTTTACACAGATAGTGGTGTAGATATTTCCGTGTTTATACACATGGCAGAGTAGATACTTCCATCTTTATGGAGATGGCAGTGTAGATATTTTCATGTTTATAGAGATGGCGGTGTAGATATTTCCATATTTATAGAGATAGCGGTGTAGATATTTCCATCTTTCTACAGATGGCAGTGTAGATATTTCCATGTTTATACAGATGGCGGTGTAGATATTTCCATATTTATACAGATGTCTGTGTAGATATTTCCATCTGTATACAGATGGTATTGTAGGTATTTCCATGTTTATACAGATGGTGGTGAAGATATTTCCATGTTTATTCAGATGACTGTGTGGATATTTCCATGTTTTTACAGATGGCAGTGTGGATATTTCAATCTTTATAGAGATGGCGCTGTAGATATTTCCAAGTTTATACAGATAACGGTGGAGATATTTCCATGTTTATACAGAGAGGAGTCGAGATATTTCCATGTTTATACACATAGCGGTGTACATATTTCCATGATTATAGAGACAGCGGTGTAGGTATTTCCATGTTTATGCAGATAGCGGTGCAGATATTTCCATGTTTACACAGATGCCTATGCAGATACTTCCATATTTACACAGAGGGCTGTGTAGATATTTCTATGTTTATACAGAAGACAGTGTAGATATTTAAATGTTCCTACACATGACTGTGTAGGTATTTCCATGTTTATACAGATGTCTTTGTAGATATTTCCATGTTAATAGAGATAGCGGTGTAGACATTTCCATGTTTATACAGATAGCGGTGTAGATATTTCCATGTTTATACAGATAGTGGTGTAGATATTTCCATGTTTATACAGACCGCGGTGTAGATATTTCCATGTTTATACAAATAGCGGTGCAGATATTTCCATGTTTGTACAGATGGCGGTGTTGATATTTCCATTTATACACAGATGACCGTGTAGATATTTCCATGTTTATACAGATGGCGGCGCAGATATTTCCATGGATATGTAGATGGTGGTGTAGATATTTCCATGTTTATACAGATTGCGGTGTAGTTATTTCCATGTTTATATAGATAGCGGTGTAGTTATTTCCATGTATATACACATGGCTGTGTAGATATTTCCATGTTTATACAGATGGCGGTGTAGATATTTCCATGTTGTTACAGATAACTTTGTATTTCCATGTTTATACAGATGGCGGTGTAGATATTTCCATGTCTATAGAGATAGCAGTGGAGATAATTCCATGTTTATACAGATAGCGGTGTAGATATTTCCATGTTTATTCTGATCGTGGTGTAGATATTTCCATGTTTATAGAGATGGCGGTGTAGATATTTACATGTTCATAGAGATAGCGGTGTTGATTTTTCCATGTTTATAGAGACAGCGGTGTGGATATTTCCTTGCTTATACAGATAGGGGTGTAGAGATTTCCATGTTTATAGAGATAGTGGTGAAGATATTTCCATGTTTATACAGATCACGGTGTAGATATTTCCTTGCTTGTACTAATAGCGGTGTAGTTATTTCCATGTTTATACAGATAGCGGTGTAGATATTTCCATGTATATACAGATGGCTGTGTAGATATTTCCATGTTTATACAGATGGCTGTGTAGATATTTCCATGTTTATACAGATGACTTTGTAGGTATTTGCATGTTTATACAGATGGCGGTGTAGGTTTTCCATGTTTATAGTGATAGCTGTGTAGATATTTCCATGTTTATACAGATAGCGGTGTTGATATTTCCATGTTTATAAAGATCGCGGTGTAGATATTTCCATGTTTATACAGATCGCGGTGCAGATATTTATATCTTTATACAGATGGCATTGTAGATATTTCCTTATTCACACAGATGGCGGTGTAGATGTTTCCAAGTTTATACAGATGGCAGAGTAGTTAGTTCCATGTTTATGGAGATGGCAGTGTAGATACTTTCATGTTTACAGAGATGGCGGTGTAGATATTTCCATGTTTATAGAGATAGCAGTGTAGATATTTACATGTTTATACAGATGTCTGTGTAGATATTTCCATGTGTATACAGATGGCATTGTAGATATTTCCATGTTTATACAGATGACTGTATAGGTATTTCCATGTTTTTACAGGTGGCAGTGCAGATATTTCCATGTTTATAGAGATAGCGGTGTAGATATTTCCATGTTTCTACAGATGGCGGTGTTGATATTTCCATCTATACACAGATGGCCGTGTAGATATTTCCATGTTTATACAGATGGCGGCGTAGATATTTCCATGGACATGCAGATGGCGGTGTAGATATTTCCATGTTTAAACAGATAGCGGTGTAGATATTTCCATGTTTACACAGATAGTGGTGTAGATATTTCCGTGTTTATACACAAGGCAGAGTAGATACTTCCATCTTTATGGAGATGGCAGTGTAGATATTTTCATGTTTATAGAGATGGCGGTGTAGATATTTCCATATTTATAGAGATAGCGGTGTAGATATTTCCATCTTTCTACAGATGGCAGTGTAGATATTTCCATGTTTATACAGATGGCGGTGTAGATATTTCCATATTTATACAGACGTCTGTGTAGATATTTCCATCTGTATACAGATGGTATTGTAGGTATTTCCATGTTTATACAGATGGTGGTGAAGATATTTCCATGTTTATTCAGATGACTGTGTAGATATTTCCATGTTTTTACAGATGGCAGTGTGGATATTTCAATGTTTATAGAGATGGCGCTGTAGATATTTCCAAGTTTATACAGATAACGGTGGAGATATTTCCATGTTTATACAGAGAGGAGTCGAGATATTTCCATGTTTATACACATAGCGGTGTACATATTTCCATGATTATAGAGACAGCGGTGTAGGTATTTCCATGTTTATGCAGATAGCGGTGCAGATATTTCCATGTTTACACAGATGCCTATGCAGATATTTCCATATTTACACAGAGGGCTGTGTAGATATTTCTATGTTAATACAGAAGACAGTGTAGATATTTAAATGTTCCTACACATGACTGTGTAGGTATTTCCATGTTTATACAGATGTCTTTGTAGATATTTCCATGTTAATAGAGATAGCGGTGCAGACATTTCCATGTTTATACAGATAGCGGTGTAGATATTTCCATGTTTATACAGATAGTGGTGTAGATATTTCCATGTTTATACAGACCGCGGTGTAGATATTTCCATGTTTATACACATAGCGGTGCAGATATTTCCATGTTTGTACAGATGGCGGTGTTGATATTTCCATTTATACACAGATGACCGTGTAGATATTTCCATGTTTATACAGATGGCGGCGCAGATATTTCCATGGATATGTAGATGGCGGTGTAGATATTTCCATGTTTATACAGATTGCGGTGTAGTTATTTCCATGTTTATATAGATAGCGTTGTAGTTATTTCCATGTATATACACATGGCTGTGTAGATATTTCCATGTTTATACAGATGGCGGTGTAGATATTTCCATGTTTATACAGATAACTTTGTATTTCCATGTTTATACAGATGGCGGTGTAGATATTTCCATGTCTATAGTGATAACAGTGGAGATAATTCCATGTTTATACAGATAGCGGTGTAGATATTTCCATGTTTATTCTGATCGTGGTGTAGATATTTCCATGTTTATAGAGATGGCGGTGTAGATATTTACATGCTCATAGAGATAGCGGTGTTGATTTTTCCATGTTTATAGAGACTGCGGTGTGGATATTTCCTTGCTTATACAGATAGGGGTGTAGAGATTTCCATGTTTATAGAGATAGAGGTGAAGATATTTCCATGTTTATACAGATCACGGTGTAGATATTTCCTTGCTTGTACTAATAGCGGTGTAGTTATTTCCATGTTTATACAGATAGCGGTGTAGATATTTCCATGTATATACAGATGGCTGTGTAGATATTTCCATGTTTATACAGATGGCTGTGTAGATATTTCCATGTTTATACAGATGACTTTGTAGGTATTTGCATGTTTATACAGATGGCGGTGTAGGTTTTCCATGTTTATAGTGATAGCTGTGTAGATATTTCCATGTTTATACAGATAGCGGTGTTGATATTTCCATGTTTATAAAGATCGCGGTGTAGATATTTCCATGTTTATACAGATCGCGGTGCAGATATTTATATCTTTATACAGATGGCATTGTAGATATTTCCTTATTCACACAGATGGCGGTGTAGATGTTTCCATGTTTATACAGATGGCAGAGTAGTTAGTTCCATGTTTATGGAGATGGCAGTGTAGATACTTTCATGTTTACAGAGATGGCGGTGTAGATATTTCCATGTTTATAGAGATAGCAGTGTAGATATTTACATGTTTATACAGATGTCTGTGTAGATATTTCCATGTGTATACAGATGGCATTGTAGATATTTCCATGTTTATACAGATGACTGTATAGGTATTTCCATGTTTTTACAGGTGGCAGTGCAGATATTTCCATGTTTATAGAGATAGCGGTGTAGATATTTCCATGTTTCTACAGACGGCGGTGTTGATATTTCCATCTATACACAGATGGCCGTGTAGATATTTCCATGTTTATACAGATGGCGGCGTAGATATTTCCATGGACATGCAGATGGCGGTGTAGATATTTCCATGTTTAAACAGATAGCGGTGTAGATATTTCCATGTTTACACAGATAGTGGTGTAGATATTTCCGTGTTTATACACATGGCAGAGTAGATACTTCCATCTTTATGGAGATGGCAGTGTAGATATTTTCATGTTTATAGAGATGGCGGTGTAGATATTTCCATATTTATAGAGATAGCGGTGTAGATATTTCCATCTTTCTACAGATGGCAGTGTAGATATTTCCATGTTTATACAGATGGCGGTGTAGATATTTCCATATTTATACAGATGTCTGTGTAGATATTTCCATCTGTATACAGATGGTATTGTAGGTATTTCCATGTTTATACAGATGGTGGTGAAGATATTTCCATGTTTATTCAGATGACTGTGTAGATATTTCCATGTTTTTACAGATGGCAGTGTGGATATTTCAATGTTTATAGAGATGGCGCTGTAGATATTTCCAAGTTTATACAGATAACGGTGGAGGTATTTCCATGTTTATACAGAGAGGAGTCGAGATATTTCCATGTTTACACAGATAGTGGTGTAGATATTTCCGTGTTTATACACAAGGCAGAGTAGATACTTCCATCTTTATGGAGATGGCAGTGTAGATATTTTCATGTTTATAGAGATGGCGGTGTAGATATTTCCATATTTATAGAGATAGCGGTGTAGATATTTCCATCTTTCTACAGATGGCAGTGTAGATATTTCCATGTTTATACAGATGGCGGTGTAGATATTTCCATATTTATACAGATGTCTGTGTAGATATTTCCATCTGTATACAGATGGTATTGTAGGTATTTCCATGTTTATACAGATGGTGGTGAAGATATTTCCATGTTTATTCAGATGACTGTGTAGATATTTCCATGTTTTTACAGATGGCAGTGTGGATATTTCAATGTTTATAGAGATGGCGCTGTAGATATTTCCAAGTTTATACAGATAACGGTGGAGATATTTCCATGTTTATACAGAGAGGAGTCGAGATATTTCCATGTTTATACACATAGCGGTGTACATATTTCCATGATTATAGAGACAGCGGTGTAGGTATTTCCATGTTTATGCAGATAGCGGTGCAGATATTTCCATGTTTACACAGATGCCTATGCAGATATTTCCATATTTACACAGAGGGCTGTGTAGATATTTCTATGTTAATACAGAAGACAGTGTAGATATTTAAATGTTCCTACACATGACTGTGTAGGTATTTCCATGTTTATACAGATGTCTTTGTAGATATTTCCATGTTAATAGAGATAGCGGTGCAGACATTTCCATGTTTATACAGATAGCGGTGTAGATATTTCCATGTTTATACAGATAGTGGTGTAGATATTTCCATGTTTATACAGACCGCGGTGTAGATATTTCCATGTTTATACACATAGCGGTGCAGATATTTCCATGTTTGTACAGATGGCGGTGTTGATATTTCCATTTATACACAGATGACCGTGTAGATATTTCCATGTTTATACAGATGGCGGCGCAGATATTTCCATGGATATGTAGATGGCGGTGTAGATATTTCCATGTTTATACAGATTGCGGTGTAGTTATTTCCATGTTTATATAGATAGCGTTGTAGTTATTTCCATGTATATACACATGGCTGTGTAGATATTTCCATGTTTATACAGATGGCGGTGTAGATATTTCCATGTTTATACAGATAACTTTGTATTTCCATGTTTATACAGATGGCGGTGTAGATATTTCCATGTCTATAGTGATAACAGTGGAGATAATTCCATGTTTATACAGATAGCGGTGTAGATATTTCCATGTTTATTCTGATCGTGGTGTAGATATTTCCATGTTTATAGAGATGGCGGTGTAGATATTTACATGCTCATAGAGATAGCGGTGTTGATTTTTCCATGTTTATAGAGACTGCGGTGTGGATATTTCCTTGCTTATACAGATAGGGGTGTAGAGATTTCCATGTTTATAGAGATAGAGGTGAAGATATTTCCATGTTTATACAGATCACGGTGTAGATATTTCCTTGCTTGTACTAATAGCGGTGTAGTTATTTCCATGTTTATACAGATAGCGGTGTAGATATTTCCATGTATATACAGATGGCTGTGTAGATATTTCCATGTTTATACAGATGGCTGTGTAGATATTTCCATGTTTATACAGATGACTTTGTAGGTATTTGCATGTTTATACAGATGGCGGTGTAGGTTTTCCATGTTTATAGTGATAGCTGTGTAGATATTTCCATGTTTATACAGATAGCGGTGTTGATATTTCCATGTTTATAAAGATCGCGGTGTAGATATTTCCATGTTTATACAGATCGCGGTGCAGATATTTATATCTTTATACAGATGGCATTGTAGATATTTCCTTATTCACACAGATGGCGGTGTAGATGTTTCCATGTTTATACAGATGGCAGAGTAGTTAGTTCCATGTTTATGGAGATGGCAGTGTAGATACTTTCATGTTTACAGAGATGGCGGTGTAGATATTTCCATGTTTATAGAGATAGCAGTGTAGATATTTACATGTTTATACAGATGTCTGTGTAGATATTTCCATGTGTATACAGATGGCATTGTAGATATTTCCATGTTTATACAGATGACTGTATAGGTATTTCCATGTTTTTACAGGTGGCAGTGCAGATATTTCCATGTTTATAGAGATAGCGGTGTAGATATTTCCATGTTTCTACAGACGGCGGTGTTGATATTTCCATCTATACACAGATGGCCGTGTAGATATTTCCATGTTTATACAGATGGCGGCGTAGATATTTCCATGGACATGCAGATGGCGGTGTAGATATTTCCATGTTTAAACAGATAGCGGTGTAGATATTTCCATGTTTACACAGATAGTGGTGTAGATATTTCCGTGTTTATACACATGGCAGAGTAGATACTTCCATCTTTATGGAGATGGCAGTGTAGATATTTTCATGTTTATAGAGATGGCGGTGTAGATATTTCCATATTTATAGAGATAGCGGTGTAGATATTTCCATCTTTCTACAGATGGCAGTGTAGATATTTCCATGTTTATACAGATGGCGGTGTAGATATTTCCATATTTATACAGATGTCTGTGTAGATATTTCCATCTGTATACAGATGGTATTGTAGGTATTTCCATGTTTATACAGATGGTGGTGAAGATATTTCCATGTTTATTCAGATGACTGTGTAGATATTTCCATGTTTTTACAGATGGCAGTGTGGATATTTCAATGTTTATAGAGATGGCGCTGTAGATATTTCCAAGTTTATACAGATAACGGTGGAGGTATTTCCATGTTTATACAGAGAGGAGTCGAGATATTTCCATGTTTATACACATAGCGGTGTACATATTTCCATGATTATAGAGACAGCGGTGTAGATATTTCCATGTTTATGCAGATAGCGGTGCAGATATTTCCATGTTTACACAGATGCCTATGCAGATATTTCCATATTTACACAGAGGGCTGTGTAGATATTTCTATGTTTATACAGAAGACAGTGTAGATATCTAAATGTTCCTACACATGACTGTGTAGGTATTTCCATGTTTATACAGATGTCTTTGTAGATATTTCCATGTTAATAGAGATAGCGGTGTAGACATTTCCATGTTTATGCAGATAGCGGTGTAGATATTTCCATGTTTATACAGATAGTGGTGTAGATATTTCCATGTTTATGCAGACCGCGGTGTAGATATTTCCATGTTTATACAAATAGCGGTGCAGATATTTCCATGTTTGTACAGATGGCGGTGTTGATATTTCCATTTATACACAGATGACCGTGTAGATATTTCCATGTTTGTACAGATGGCGGCGCAGATATTTCCATGGATATGTAGATGGCGGTGTAGATATTTCCATGTTTATACAGATTGCGGTGTAGTTATTTCCATGTTTATATAGATAGCGGTGTAGTTATTTCCATGTATATACACATGGCTGTGTAGATATTTCCATGTTTATACAGATGGCGGTGTAGATATGTCCATGTTTATACAGATAACTTTGTATTTCCATGTTTATACAGATGGCGGTGTAGATATTTCCATGTCTATAGAGATAGCAGTGGAGATAATTCCATGTTTATACAGATAGCGGTGTAGATATTTCCATGTTTATTCTGATCGTGGTGTAGATGTTTCCATGTTTATAGAGATGGCGGTGTAGATATTTACATGTTCATAGAGATAGCGGTGTTGATTTTTCCATGTTTATAGAGACAGCGGTTTGGATATTTCCTTGCTTATACAGATAGGGGTGTAGATATTTCCATGTTTATAGAGATAGCGGTGAAGATATTTCCATGTTTATACAGATCACGGTGTAGATATTTCTTGCTTGTACTAATAGCGGTGTAGTTATTTCCATGTTTATACAGATAGCGGTGTAGATATTTCCATGTATATACAGATGGCTGTGTAGATATTTCCATGTTTATACAGATGGCTGTGTAGATATTTCCATGTTTATACAGATGACTTTGTAGGTATTTGCATGTTTATACAGATGGCGGTGTAGGTTTTCCATGTTTATAGTGATAGCTGTGTACATATTTCCATGTTTATACAGATAGCGGTGTTGATATTTCCATGTTTATAAAGATCGCGGTGTAGATATTTCCATGTTTATACAGATCACGGTGCAGATATTTATATCTTTATACAGATGGTATTGTAGATATTTCCTTATTCACACAGATGGCGGTGTAGATGTTTCCATGTTTATACAGATGGCAGAGTAGTTAGTTCCATGTTTATGGAGATGGCAGTGTAGATACTTTCATGTTTACAGAGATGGCGGTGTAGATATTTCCATGTTTATAGAGATAGCAGTGTAGATATTTACATGTTTATACAGATGTCTGTGTAGATATTTCCATGTGTATACAGATGGCATTGTAGATATTTCCATGTTTATACAGATGACTGTATAGGTATTTCCATGTTTTTACAGGTGGCAGTGCAGATATTTCCATGTTTATAGAGATAGCGGTGTAGATATTTCCATGTTTCTACAGATGGCGGTGTTGATATTTCCATCTATACACAGATGGCCGTGTAGATATTTCCATGTTTATACAGATAACTTTGTATTTCCATGTTTATACAGATGGCGGTGTAGATATTTCCATGTCTATAGAGATAGCAGTGGAGATAATTCCATGTTTATACAGATAGCGGTGTAGATATTTCCATGTTTATTCTGATCGTGGTGTAGATATTTCCATGTTTATAGAGATGGCGGTGTAGATATTTACATGTTCATAGAGATAGCGGTGTTGATTTTTCCATGTTTATAGAGACAGCGGTTTGGATATTTCCTTGCTTATACAGATAGGGGTGTAGATATTTCCATGTTTATAGAGATAGCGGTGAAGATATTTCCATGTTTATACAGATCACGGTGTAGATATTTCTTGCTTGTACTAATAGCGGTGTAGTTATTTCCATGTTTATACAGATAGCGGTGTAGATATTTCCATGTATATACAGATGGCTGTGTAGATATTTCCATGTTTATACAGATGGCTGTGTAGATATTTCCATGTTTATACAGATGACTTTGTAGGTATTTGCATGTTTATACAGATGGCGGTGTAGGTTTTCCATGTTTATAGTGATAGCTGTGTAGATATTTCCATGTTTATACAGATAGCGGTGTTGATATTTCCATGTTTATAAAGATCGCGGTGTAGATATTTCCATGTTTATACAGATCGCGGTGCAGATATTTATATCTTTATACAGATGGCATTGTAGATATTTCCTTATTCACACAGATGGCGGTGTAGATGTTTCCATGTTTATACAGATGGCAGAGTAGTTAGTTCCATGTTTATGGAGATGGCAGTGTAGATACTTTCATGTTTACAGAGATGGCGGTGTAGATATTTCCATGTTTATAGAGATAGCAGTGTAGATATTTACATGTTTATACAGATGTCTGTGTAGATATTTCCATGTGTATACAGATGGCATTGTAGATATTTCCATGTTTATACAGATGACTGTATAGGTATTTCCATGTTTTTACAGGTGGCAGTGCAGATATTTCCATGTTTATAGAGATAGCGGTGTAGATATTTCCATGTTTCTACAGACGGCGGTGTTGATATTTCCATCTATACACAGATGGCCGTGTAGATATTTCCATGTTTATACAGATGGCGGCGTAGATATTTCCATGGACATGCAGATGGCGGTGTAGATATTTCCATGTTTAAACAGATAGCGGTGTAGATATTTCCATGTTTACACAGATAGTGGTGTTGATATTTCCGTGTTTATACACATGGCAGAGTAGATACTTCCATCTTTATGGAGATGGCAGTGTAGATATTTTCATGTTTATAGAGATGGCGGTGTAGATATTTCCATATTTATAGAGATAGCGGTGTAGATATTTCCATCTTTCTACAGATGGCAGTGTAGATATTTCCATGTTTATACAGATGGCGGTGTAGATATTTCCATATTTATACAGATGTCTGTGTAGATATTTCCATCTGTATACAGATGGTATTGTAGGTATTTCCATGTTTATACAGATGGTGGTGAAGATATTTCCATGTTTATTCAGATGACTGTGTAGATATTTCCATGTTTTTACAGATGGCAGTGTGGATATTTCAATGTTTATAGAGATGGCGCTGTAGATATTTCCAAGTTTATACAGATAACGGTGGAGATATTTCCATGTTTATACAGAGAGGAGTCGAGATATTTCCATGTTTATACACATAGCGGTGTACATATTTCCATGATTATAGAGACAGCGGTGTAGATATTTCCATGTTTATGCAGATAGCGGTGCAGATATTTCCATGTTTACACAGATGCCTATGCAGATATTTCCATATTTACACAGAGGGCTGTGTAGATATTTCTATGTTTATACAGAAGACAGTGTAGATATCTAAATGTTCCTACACATGACTGTGTAGGTATTTCCATGTTTATACAGATGTCTTTGTAGATATTTCCATGTTAATAGAGATAGCGGTGCAGACATTTCCATGTTTATGCAGATAGCGGTGTAGATATTTCCATGTTTATACAGATAGTGGTGTAGATATTTCCATGTTTATGCAGACCGCGGTGTAGATATTTCCATGTTTATACAAATAGCGGTGCAGATATTTCCATGTTTGTACAGATGGAAGTGTTGATATTTCCATTTATACACAGATGACCGTGTAGATATTTCCATGTTTGTACAGATGGCGGCGCAGATATTTCCATGGATATGTAGATGGCGGTGTAGATATTTCCATGTTTATACAGATTGCGGTGTAGTTATTTCCATGTTTATATAGATAGCGGTGTAGTTATTTCCATGTATATACACATGGCTGTGTAGATATTTCCATGTTTATACAGATGGCGGTGTAGATATGTCCATGTTTATACAGATAACTTTGTATTTCCATGTTTATACAGATGGCGGTGTAGATATTTCCATGTCTATAGAGATAGCAGTGGAGATAATTCCATGTTTATACAGATAGCGGTGTAGATATTTCCATGTTTATTCTGATCGTGGTGTAGATATTTCCATGTTTATAGAGATGGCGGTGTAGATATTTACATGTTCATAGAGATAGCGGTGTTGATTTTTCCATGTTTATAGAGACAGCGGTTTGGATATTTCCTTGCTTATACAGATAGGGGTGTAGATATTTCCATGTTTATAGAGATAGCGGTGAAGATATTTCCATGTTTATACAGATCACGGTGTAGATATTTCTTGCTTGTACTAATAGCGGTGTAGTTATTTCCATGTTTATACAGATAGCGGTGTAGATATTTCCATGTATATACAGATGGCTGTGTAGATATTTCCATGTTTATACAGATGGCTGTGTAGATATTTCCATGTTTATACAGATGACTTTGTAGGTATTTGCATGTTTATACAGATGGCGGTGTAGGTTTTCCATGTTTATAGTGATAGCTGTGTACATATTTCCATGTTTATACAGATAGCGGTGTTGATATTTCCATGTTTATAAAGATCGCGGTGTAGATATTTCCATGTTTATACAGATCACGGTGCAGATATTTATATCTTTATACAGATGGTATTGTAGATATTTCCTTATTCACACAGATGGCGGTGTAGATGTTTCCATGTTTATACAGATGGCAGAGTAGTTAGTTCCATGTTTATGGAGATGGCAGTGTAGATACTTTCATGTTTACAGAGATGGCGGTGTAGATATTTCCATGTTTATAGAGATAGCAGTGTAGATATTTACATGTTTATACAGATGTCTGTGTAGATATTTCCATGTGTATACAGATGGCATTGTAGATATTTCCATGTTTATACAGATGACTGTATAGGTATTTCCATGTTTTTACAGGTGGCAGTGCAGATATTTCCATGTTTATAGAGATAGCGGTGTAGATATTTCCATGTTTCTACAGATGGCGGTGTTGATATTTCCATCTATACACAGATGGCCGTGTAGATATTTCCATGTTTATACAGATAACTTTGTATTTCCATGTTTATACAGATGGCGGTGTAGATATTTCCATGTCTATAGAGATAGCAGTGGAGATAATTCCATGTTTATACAGATAGCGGTGTAGATATTTCCATGTTTATTCTGATCGTGGTGTAGATATTTCCATGTTTATAGAGATGGCGGTGTAGATATTTACATGTTCATAGAGATAGCGGTGTTGATTTTTCCATGTTTATAGAGACAGCGGTTTGGATATTTCCTTGCTTATACAGATAGGGGTGTAGATATTTCCATGTTTATAGAGATAGCGGTGAAGATATTTCCATGTTTATACAGATCACGGTGTAGATATTTCTTGCTTGTACTAATAGCGGTGTAGTTATTTCCATGTTTATACAGATAGCGGTGTAGATATTTCCATGTATATACAGATGGCTGTGTAGATATTTCCATGTTTATACAGATGGCTGTGTAGATATTTCCATGTTTATACAGATGACTTTGTAGGTATTTGCATGTTTATACAGATGGCGGTGTAGGTTTTCCATGTTTATAGTGATAGCTGTGTAGATATTTCCATGTTTATACAGATAGCGGTGTTGATATTTCCATGTTTATAAAGATCGCGGTGTAGATATTTCCATGTTTATACAGATCGCGGTGCAGATATTTATATCTTTATACAGATGGCATTGTAGATATTTCCTTATTCACACAGATGGCGGTGTAGATGTTTCCATGTTTATACAGATGGCAGAGTAGTTAGTTCCATGTTTATGGAGATGGCAGTGTAGATACTTTCATGTTTACAGAGATGGCGGTGTAGATATTTCCATGTTTATAGAGATAGCAGTGTAGATATTTACATGTTTATACAGATGTCTGTGTAGATATTTCCATGTGTATACAGATGGCATTGTAGATATTTCCATGTTTATACAGATGACTGTATAGGTATTTCCATGTTTTTACAGGTGGCAGTGCAGATATTTCCATGTTTATAGAGATAGCGGTGTAGATATTTCCATGTTTCTACAGACGGCGGTGTTGATATTTCCATCTATACACAGATGGCCGTGTAGATATTTCCATGTTTATACAGATGGCGGCGTAGATATTTCCATGGACATGCAGATGGCGGTGTAGATATTTCCATGTTTAAACAGATAGCGGTGTAGATATTTCCATGTTTACACAGATAGTGGTGTAGATATTTCCGTGTTTATACACATGGCAGAGTAGATACTTCCATCTTTATGGAGATGGCAGTGTAGATATTTTCATGTTTATAGAGATGGCGGTGTAGATATTTCCATATTTATAGAGATAGCGGTGTAGATATTTCCATCTTTCTACAGATGGCAGTGTAGATATTTCCATGTTTATACAGATGGCGGTGTAGATATTTCCATATTTATACAGATGTCTGTGTAGATATTTCCATCTGTATACAGATGGTATTGTAGGTATTTCCATGTATATACAGATGGTGGTGAAGATATTTCCATGTTTATTCAGATGACTGTGCAGATATTTCCATGTTTTTACAGATGGCAGTGTGGATATTTCAATGTTTATAGAGATGGCGCTGTAGATATTTCCAAGTTTATACAGATAACGGTGGAGATATTTCCATGTTTATACAGAGAGGAGTCGAGATATTTCCATGTTTATACACATAGCGGTGTACATATTTCCATGATTATAGAGACAGCGGTGTAGGTATTTCCATGTTTATGCAGATAGCGGTGCAGATATTTCCATGTTTACACAGATGCCTATGCAGATATTTCCATATTTACACAGAGGGCTGTGTAGATATTTCTATGTTTATACAGAAGACAGTGTAGATATTTAAATGTTCCTACACATGACTGTGTAGGTATTTCCATGTTTATACAGATGTCTTTGTAGATATTTCCATGTTAATAGAGATAGCGGTGCAGACATTTCCATGTTTATACAGATAACGGTGTAGATATTTCCATGTTTATACAGATAGTGGTGTAGATATTTCCATGTTTATACAGACCGCGGTGTAGATATTTCCATGTTTATACAAATAGCGGTTCAGATATTTCCATGTTTGTACAGATGGCGGTGTTGATATTTCCATTTATACACAGATGACCGTGCAGATATTTCCATGTTTATACAGACGGCGGCACAGATATTTCCATGGATATGTAGATGGCGGTGTAGATATTTCCAGGTTTATACAGATTGCGGTGTAGTTATTTCCATGTTTATATAGATAGCGGTGTAGTTATTTCCATGTATGTACACATGGCTGTGTAGATATTTCCATGTTTATACAGATGGCGGTGTAGATATTTCCATGTTTATACAGATAACTTTGTATTTCCATGTTTATACAGATGGCGGTGTAGATATTTCCATGTTTATTCTGATCGTGGTGTAGATATTTCCATGTTTATAGAGATGGCGGTGTAGATATTTACATGTTCATAGAGATAGCGGTGTTGATTTTTCCATGTTTATAGAGACAGCGGTGTGGATATTTCCTTGCTTATACAGATAGGGGTGTAGATATTTCCATGTTTATAGAGATAGCGGTGAAGATATTTCCATGTTTATACAGATCACGGTGTAGATATTTCCTTGCTTGTACTAATAGCGGTGTAGTTATTTCCATGTTTATACAGATAGCGGTGTAGATATTTCCATGTATATACAGATGGCTGTGTAGATATTTCCATGTTTATACAGATGGCTGTGTAGATATTTCCATGTTTATACAGATGACTTTGTAGGTATTTGCATGTTTATACAGATGGCGGTGTAGGTTTTCCATGTTTATAGTGATAGCTGTGTAGATATTTCCATGTTTATACAGATAGCGGTGTTGATATTTCCATGTTTATAAAGATCGCGGTGTAGATATTTCCATGTTTATACAGATCGCGGTGCAGATATTTATATCTTTATACAGATGGCATTGTAGATATTTCCTTATTCACACAGATGGCGGTGTAGATGTTTCCATGTTTATACAGATGGCAGAGTAGTTAGTTCCATGTTTATGGAGATGGCAGTGTAGATACTTTCATGTTTACAGAGATGGCGGTGTAGATATTTCCATGTTTATAGAGATAGCAGTGTAGATATTTACATGTTTACACAGATGTCTGTGTAGATATTTCCATGTGTATACAGATGGCATTGTAGATATTTCCATGTTTATACAGATGACTGTATAGGTATTTCCATGTTTTTACAGGTGGCAGTGCAGATATTTCCATGTTTATAGAGATAGCGGTGTAGATATTTCCATGTTTCTACAGATGGCCGTGTAGATATTTCCATGTTTATACAGATGGCGGCGTAGATATTTCCATGGACATGCAGATGGCGGTGTAGATATTTCCATGTTTAAACAGATAGCGGTGTAGATATTTCCATGTTTACACAGATAGTGGTGTAGATATTTCCGTGTTTATACACAAGGCAGAGTAGATACTTCCATCTTTATGGAGATGGCAGTGTAGATATTTTCATGTTTATAGAGATGGCGGTGTAGATATTTCCATATTTATAGAGATAGCGGTGTAGATATTTCCATCTTTCTACAGATGGCAGTGTAGATATTTCCATGTTTATACAGATGGCGGTGTAGATATTTCCATATTTATACAGATGTCTGTGTAGATATTTCCATCTGTATACAGATGGTATTGTAGGTATTTCCATGTTTATACAGATGGTGGTGAAGATATTTCCATGTTTATTCAGATGACTGTGTAGATATTTCCATGTTTTTACAGATGGCAGTGTGGATATTTCAATGTTTATAGAGATGGCGCTGTAGATATTTCCAAGTTTATACAGATAACGGTGGAGATATTTCCATGTTTATACAGAGAGGAGTCGAGATATTTCCATGTTTATACACATAGCGGTGTACATATTTCCATGATTATAGAGACAGCGGTGTAGGTATTTCCATGTTTATGCAGATAGCGGTGCAGATATTTCCATGTTTACACAGATGCCTATGCAGATATTTCCATATTTACACAGAGGGCTGTGTAGATATTTCTATGTTAATACAGAAGACAGTGTAGATATTTAAATGTTCCTACACATGACTGTGTAGGTATTTCCATGTTTATACAGATGTCTTTGTAGATATTTCCATGTTAATAGAGATAGCGGTGTAGACATTTCCATGTTTATACAGATAGCGGTGTAGATATTTCCATGTTTATACAGATAGTGGTGTAGATATTTCCATGTTTATACAGACCGCGGTGTAGATATTTCCATGTTTATACACATAGCGGTGCAGATATTTCCATGTTTGTACAGATGGCGGTGTTGATATTTCCATTTATACACAGATGACCGTGTAGATATTTCCATGTTTATACAGATGGCGGCGCAGATATTTCCATGGATATGTAGATGGCGGTGTAGATATTTCCATGTTTATACAGATTGCGGTGTAGTTATTTCCATGTTTATATAGATAGCGGTGTAGTTATTTCCATGTATATACACATGGCTGTGTAGATATTTCCATGTTTATACAGATGGCGGTGTAGATATTTCCATGTTGTTACAGATAACTTTGTATTTCCATGTTTATACAGATGGCGGTGTAGATATTTCCATGTCTATAGAGATAGCAGTGGAGATAATTCCATGTTTATACAGATAGCGGTGTAGATATTTCCATGTTTATTCTGATCGTGGTGTAGATATTTCCATGTTTATAGAGATGGCGGTGTAGATATTTACATGTTCATAGAGATAGCGGTGTTGATTTTTCCATGTTTATAGAGACAGCGGTGTGGATATTTCCTTGCTTATACAGATAGGGGTGTAGAGATTTCCATGTTTATAGAGATAGTGGTGAAGATATTTCCATGTTTATACAGATCACGGTGTAGATATTTCCTTGCTTGTACTAATAGCGGTGTAGTTATTTCCATGTTTATACAGATAGCGGTGTAGATATTTCCATGTATATACAGATGGCTGTGTAGATATTTCCATGTTTATACAGATGGCTGTGTAGATATTTCCATGTTTATACAGATGACTTTGTAGGTATTTGCATGTTTATACAGATGGCGGTGTAGGTTTTCCATGTTTATAGTGATAGCTGTGTAGATATTTCCATGTTTATACAGATAGCGGTGTTGATATTTCCATGTTTATAAAGATCGCGGTGTAGATATTTCCATGTTTATACAGATCGCGGTGCAGATATTTATATCTTTATACAGATGGCATTGTAGATATTTCCTTATTCACACAGATGGCGGTGTAGATGTTTCCATGTTTATACAGATGGCAGAGTAGTTAGTTCCATGTTTATGGAGATGGCAGTGTAGATACTTTCATGTTTACAGAGATGGCGGTGTAGATATTTCCATGTTTATAGAGATAGCAGTGTAGATATTTACATGTTTATACAGATGTCTGTGTAGATATTTCCATGTGTATACAGATGGCATTGTAGATATTTCCATGTTTATACAGATGACTGTATAGGTATTTCCATGTTTTTACAGGTGGCAGTGCAGATATTTCCATGTTTATAGAGATAGCGGTGTAGATATTTCCATGTTTCTACAGATGGCGGTGTTGATATTTCCATCTATACACAGATGGCCGTGTAGATATTTCCATGTTTATACAGATGGCGGCGTAGATATTTCCATGGACATGCAGATGGCGGTGTAGATATTTCCATGTTTAAACAGATAGCGGTGTAGATATTTCCATGTTTACACAGATAGTGGTGTAGATATTTCCGTGTTTATACACAAGGCAGAAGAGATACTTCCATCTTTATGGAGATGGCAGTGTAGATATTTTCATGTTTATAGAGATGGCGGTGTAGATATTTCCATATTTATAGAGATAGCGGTGTAGATATTTCCATCTTTCTACAGATGGCAGTGTAGATATTTCCATGTTTATACAGATGGCGGTGTAGATATTTCCATATTTATACAGATGTCTGTGTAGATATTTCCATCTGTATACAGATGGTATTGTAGGTATTTCCATGTTTATACAGATGGTGGTGAAGATATTTCCATGTTTATTCAGATGACTGTGTAGATATTTCCATGTTTTTACAGATGGCAGTGTGGATATTTCAATGTTTATAGAGATGGCGCTGTAGATATTTCCAAGTTTATACAGATAACGGTGGAGATATTTCCATGTTTATCCAGAGAGGAGTCGAGATATTTCCATGTTTATACACATAGCGGTGTACATATTTCCATGATTATAGAGACAGCGGTGTAGATATTTCCATGTTTATGCAGATAGCGGTGCAGATATTTCCATGTTTACACAGATGCCTATGCAGATATTTCCATATTTACACAGAGGGCTGTGTAGATATTTCTATGTTTATACAGAAGACAGTGTAGATATCTAAATGTTCCTACACATGACTGTGTAGGTATTTCCATGTTTATACAGATGTCTTTGTAGATATTTCCATGTTAATAGAGATAGCGGTGTAGACATTTCCATGTTTATGCAGATAGCAGTGTAGATATTTCCATGTTTATACAGATAGTGGTGTAGATATTTCCATGTTTATGCAGACCGCGGTGTAGATATTTCCATGTTTATACAAATAGCGGTGCAGATATTTCCATGTTTGTACAGATGGCGGTGTTGATATTTCCATTTATACACAGATGACCGTGTAGATATTTCCATGTTTGTACAGATGGCGGTGTAGTTATTTCCATGTTTATATAGATAGCGGTGTAGTTATTTCCATGTATATACACATGGCTGTGTAGATATTTCCATGTTTATACAGATGGCGGTGTAGATATGTCCATGTTTATACAGATAACTTTGTATTTCCATGTTTATACAGATGGCGGTGTAGATATTTCCATGTCTATAGAGATAGCAGTGGAGATAATTCCATGTTTATACAGATAGCGGTGTAGATATTTCCATGTTTATTCTGATCGTGGTGTAGATATTTCCATGTTTATAGAGATGGCGGTGTAGATATTTACATGTTCATAGAGATAGCGGTGTTGATTTTTCCATGTTTATAGAGACAGCGGTTTGGATATTTCCTTGCTTATACAGATAGGGGTGTAGATATTTCCATGTTTATAGAGATAGCGGTGAAGATATTTCCATGTTTATACAGATCACGGTGTAGATATTTCTTGCTTGTACTAATAGCGGTGTAGTTATTTCCATGTTTATACAGATAGCGGTGTAGATATTTCCATGTATATACAGATGGCTGTGTAGATATTTCCATGTTTATACAGATGGCTGTGTAGATATTTCCATGTTTATACAGATGACTTTGTAGGTATTTGCATGTTTATACAGATGGCGGTGTAGGTTTTCCATGTTTATAGTGATAGCTGTGTACATATTTCCATGTTTATACAGATAGCGGTGTTGATATTTCCATGTATATAAAGATCGCGGTGTAGATATTTCCATGTTTATACAGATCACGGTGCAGATATTTATATCTTTATACAGATGGTATTGTAGATATTTCCTTATTCACACAGATGGCGGTGTAGATGTTTCCATGTTTATACAGATGGCAGAGTAGTTAGTTCCATGTTTATGGAGATGGCAGTGTAGATACTTTCATGTTTACAGAGATGGCGGTGTAGATATTTCCATGTTTATAGAGATAGCAGTGTAGATATTTACATGTTTATACAGATGTCTGTGTAGATATTTCCATGTGTATACAGATGGCATTGTAGATATTTCCATGTTTATACAGATGACTGTATAGGTATTTCCATGTTTTTACAGGTGGCAGTGCAGATATTTCCATGTTTATAGAGATAGCGGTGTAGATATTTCCATGTTTCTACAGATGGCGGTGTTGATATTTCCATCTATACACAGATGGCCGTGTAGATATTTCCATGTTTATACAGATAACTTTGTATTTCCATGTTTATACAGATGGCGGTGTAGATATTTCCATGTCTATAGAGATAGCAGTGGAGATAATTCCATGTTTATACAGATAGCGGTGTAGATATTTCCATGTTTATTCTGATCGTGGTGTAGATATTTCCATGTTTATAGAGATGGCGGTGTAGATATTTACATGTTCATAGAGATAGCGGTGTTGATTTTTCCATGTTTATAGAGACAGCGGTTTGGATATTTCCTTGCTTATACAGATAGGGGTGTAGATATTTCCATGTTTATAGAGATAGCGGTGAAGATATTTCCATGTTTATACAGATCACGGTGTAGATATTTCTTGCTTGTACTAATAGCGGTGTAGTTATTTCCATGTTTATACAGATAGCGGTGTAGATATTTCCATGTATATACAGATGGCTGTGTAGATATTTCCATGTTTATACAGATGGCTGTGTAGATATTTCCATGTTTATACAGATGACTTTGTAGGTATTTGCATGTTTATACAGATGGCGGTGTAGGTTTTCCATGTTTATAGTGATAGCTGTGTAGATATTTCCATGTTTATACAGATAGCGGTGTTGATATTTCCATGTTTATAAAGATCGCGGTGTAGATATTTCCATGTTTATACAGATCGCGGTGCAGATATTTATATCTTTATACAGATGGCATTGTAGATATTTCCTTATTCACACAGATGGCGGTGTAGATGTTTCCATGTTTATACAGATGGCAGAGTAGTTAGTTCCATGTTTATGGAGATGGCAGTGTAGATACTTTCATGTTTACAGAGATGGCGGTGTAGATATTTCCATGTTTATAGAGATAGCAGTGTAGATATTTACATGTTTATACAGATGTCTGTGTAGATATTTCCATGTGTATACAGATGGCATTGTAGATATTTCCATGTTTATACAGATGACTGTATAGGTATTTCCATGTTTTTACAGGTGGCAGTGCAGATATTTCCATGTTTATAGAGATAGCGGTGTAGATATTTCCATGTTTCTACAGACGGCGGTGTTGATATTTCCATCTATACACAGATGGCCGTGTAGATATTTCCATGTTTATACAGATGGCGGCGTAGATATTTCCATGGACATGCAGATGGCGGTGTAGATATTTCCATGTTTAAACAGATAGCGGTGTAGATATTTCCATGTTTACACAGATAGTGGTGTAGATATTTCCGTGTTTATACACATGGCAGAGTAGATACTTCCATCTTTATGGAGATGGCAGTGTAGATATTTTCATGTTTATAGAGATGGCGGTGTAGATATTTCCATATTTATAGAGATAGCGGTGTAGATATTTCCATCTTTCTACAGATGGCAGTGTAGATATTTCCATGTTTATACAGATGGCGGTGTAGATATTTCCATATTTATACAGATGTCTGTGTAGATATTTCCATCTGTATACAGATGGTATTGTAGGTATTTCCATGTTTATACAGATGGTGGTGAAGATATTTCCATGTTTATTCAGATGACTGTGTAGATATTTCCATGTTTTTACAGATGGCAGTGTGGATATTTCAATGTTTATAGAGATGGCGCTGTAGATATTTCCAAGTTTATACAGATAACGGTGGAGATATTTCCATGTTTATACAGAGAGGAGTCGAGATATATCCATGTTTATACACATAGCGGTGTACATATTTCCATGATTATAGAGACAGCGGTGTAGATATTTCCATGTTTATGCAGATAGCGGTGCAGATATTTCCATGTTTACACAGATGCCTATGCAGATATTTCCATATTTACACAGAGGGCTGTGTAGATATTTCTATGTTTATACAGAAGACAGTGTAGATATCTAAATGTTCCTACACATGACTGTGTAGGTATTTCCATGTTTATACAGATGTCTTTGTAGATATTTCCATGTTAATAGAGATAGCGGTGTAGACATTTCCATGTTTATGCAGATAGCGGTGTAGATATTTCCATGTTTATACAGATAGTGGTGTAGATATTTCCATGTTTATGCAGACCGCGGTGTAGATATTTCCATGTTTATACAAATAGCGGTGCAGATATTTCCATGTTTGTACAGATGGCGGTGTTGATATTTCCATTTATACACAGATGACCGTGTAGATATTTCCATGTTTGTACAGATGGCGGCGCAGATATTTCCATGGATATGTAGATGGCGGTGTAGATATTTCCATGTTTATACAGATTGCGGTGTAGTTATTTCCATGTTTATATAGATAGCGGTGTAGTTATTTCCATGTATATACACATGGCTGTGTAGATATTTCCATGTTTATACAGATGGCGGTGTAGATATGTCCATGTTTATACAGATAACTTTGTATTTCCATGTTTATACAGATGGCGGTGTAGATATTTCCATGTCTATAGAGATAGCAGTGGAGATAATTCCATGTTTATACAGATAGCGGTGTAGATATTTCCATGTTTATTCTGATCGTGGTGTAGATATTTCCATGTTTATAGAGATGGCGGTGTAGATATTTACATGTTCATAGAGATAGCGGTGTTGATTTTTCCATGTTTATAGAGACAGCGGTTTGGATATTTCCTTGCTTATACAGATAGGGGTGTAGATATTTCCATGTTTATAGAGATAGCGGTGAAGATATTTCCATGTTTATACAGATCACGGTGTAGATATTTCTTGCTTGTACTAATAGCGGTGTAGTTATTTCCATGTTTATACAGATAGCGGTGTAGATATTTCCATGTATATACAGATGGCTGTGTAGATATTTCCATGTTTATACAGATGGCTGTGTAGATATTTCCATGTTTATACAGATGACTTTGTAGGTATTTGCATGTTTATACAGATGGCGGTGTAGGTTTTCCATGTTTATAGTGATAGCTGTGTACATATTTCCATGTTTATACAGATAGCGGTGTTGATATTTCCATGTTTATAAAGATCGCGGTGTAGATATTTCCATGTTTATACAGATCACGGTGCAGATATTTATATCTTTATACAGATGGTATTGTAGATATTTCCTTATTCACACAGATGGCGGTGTAGATGTTTCCATGTTTATACAGATGGCAGAGTAGTTAGTTCCATGTTTATGGAGATGGCAGTGTAGATACTTTCATGTTTACAGAGATGGCGGTGTAGATATTTCCATGTTTATAGAGATAGCAGTGTAGATATTTACATGTTTATACAGATGTCTGTGTAGATATTTCCATGTGTATACAGATGGCATTGTAGATATTTCCATGTTTATACAGATGACTGTATAGGTATTTCCATGTTTTTACAGGTGGCAGTGCAGATATTTCCATGTTTATAGAGATAGCGGTGTAGATATTTCCATGTTTCTACAGATGGCGGTGTTGATATTTCCATCTATACACAGATGGCCGTGTAGATATTTCCATGTTTATACAGATAACTTTGTATTTCCATGTTTATACAGATGGCGGTGTAGATATTTCCATGTCTATAGAGATAGCAGTGGAGATAATTCCATGTTTATACAGATAGCGGTGTAGATATTTCCATGTTTATTCTGATCGTGGTGTAGATATTTCCATGTTTATAGAGATGCCGGTGTAGATATTTACATGTTCATAGAGATAGCGGTGTTGATTTTTCCATGTTTATAGAGACAGCGGTGTGGATATTTCCTTGCTTATACAGATAGGGGTGTAGATATTTCCATGTTTATAGAGATAGCGGTGAAGATATTTCCATGTTTATACAGATCACGGTGTAGATATTTCTTGCTTGTACTAATAGCGGTGTAGTTATTTCCATGTTTATACAGATAGCGGTGTAGATATTTCCATGTATATACAGATGGCTGTGTAGATATTTCCATGTTTATACAGATGGCTGTGTAGATATTTCCATGTTTATACAGATGACTTTGTAGGTATTTGCATGTTTATACAGATGGCGGTGTAGGTTTTCCATGTTTATAGTGATAGCTGTGTAGATATTTCCATGTTTATACAGATAGCGGTGTTGATATTTCCATGTTTATAAAGATCGCGGTGTAGATATTTCCATGTTTATACAGATCGCGGTGCAGATATTTATATCTTTATACAGATGGCATTGTAGATATTTCCTTATTCACACAGATGGCGGTGTAGATGTTTCCATGTTTATACAGATGGCAGAGTAGTTAGTTCCATGTTTATGGAGATGGCAGTGTAGATACTTTCATGTTTACAGAGATGGCGGTGTAGATATTTCCATGTTTATAGAGATAGCAGTGTAGATATTTACATGTTTATACAGATGTCTGTGTAGATATTTCCATGTGTATACAGATGGCATTGTAGATATTTCCATGTTTATACAGATGACTGTATAGGTATTTCCATGTTTTTACAGGTGGCAGTTCAGATATTTCCATGTTTATAGAGATAGCGGTGTAGATATTTCCATGTTTCTACAGATGGCGGTGTTGATATTTCCATCTATACACAGATGGCCGTGTAGATATTTCCATGTTTATACAGATGGCGGCGTAGATATTTCCATGGACATGCAGATGGCGGTGTAGATATTTCCATGTTTAAACAGATAGCGGTGTAGATATTTCCATGTTTACACAGATAGTGGTGTAGATATTTCCATGTTTATACACATGGCAGAGTAGATACTTCCATCTTTATGGAGATGGCAGTGTAGATATTTTCATGTTTATAGAGATGGCGGTGTAGATATTTCCATATTTATAGAGATAGCGGTGTAGATATTTCCATCTTTCTACAGATGGCAGTGTAGATATTTCCATATTTATACAGATGTCTTTGTAGATATTTCCATCTGTATACAGATGGTATTGTAGGTATTTCCATGTTTATACAGATGGTGGTGAAGATATTTCCATGTTTATTCAGATGACTGTGTAGATATTTCCATGTTTTTACAGATGGCAGTGTGGATATTTCAATGTTTATAGAGATGGCGCTGTAGATATTTCCAAGTTTATACAGATAACGGTGGAGATATTTCCATGTTTATACAGAGAGGAGTCGAGATATTTCCATGTTTATACACATAGCGGTGTACATATTTCCATGATTATAGAGACAGCGGTGTAGGTATTTCCATGTTTATTCAGATAGCGGTGCAGATATTTCCATGTTTACACAGATGCCTATGCAGATATTTCCATATTTACACAGAGGGCTGTGTAGATATTTCTATGTTTATACAGAAGACAGTGTAGATATTTAAATGTTCCTACACATGACTGTGTAGGTATTTCCATGTTTATACAGATGTCTTTGTAGATATTTCCATGTTAATAGAGATAGCGGTGTAGACATTTCCATGTTTATACAGATAGCGGTGTAGATATTTCCATGTTTATACAGATAGTGGTGTAGATATTTCCATGTTCATGCAGACCGCGGTGTAGATATTTCCATGTTTATACAAATAGCGGTGCAGATATTTCCATGTTTGTACAGAGGGCGGTGTTGATATTTCCATTTATACACAGATGACCGTGTAGATATTTCCATGTTTATACAGACGGCGGCGCAGATATTTCCATGTATATGTAGATGGCGGTGTAGATATTTCCATGTTTATACAGATTGCGGTGTAGTTATTTCCATGTTTATATAGATAGCGGTGTAGTTATTTCCATGTATATACACATGGCTGTGTAGATATTTCCATGTTTATACAGATGGCGGTGTAGATATTTCCATGTTGTTACAGATAACTTTGTATTTCCATGTTTATACAGATGTCGGTGTAGATATTTCCATGTCTATAGAGATAGCAGTGGAGATAATTCCATGTTTATACAGATAGCGGTGTAGATATTTCCATGTTTATTCTGATCGTGGTGTAGATATTTCCATGTTTATAGAGATGGCGGTGTAGATATTTACATGTTCATAGAGATAGCGGTGTTGATTTTTCCATGTTTATAGAGACAGCGGTGTGGATATTTCCTTGCTTATACAGATAGGGGTGTAGAGATTTCCATGTTTATAGAGATAGCGGTGAAGATATTTCCATGTTTATACAGATCACGGTGTAGATATTTCCTTGCTTGTACTAATAGCGGTGTAGTTATTTCCATGTTTATACAGATAGCGGTGTAGATATTTCCATGTATATACAGATGGCTGTGTAGATATTTCCATGTTTATACAGATGGCTGTGTAGATATTTCCATGTTTATACAGATGACTTTGTAGGTATTTGCATGTTTATACAGATGGCGGTGTAGGTTTTCCATGTTTATAGTGATAGCTGTGTAGATATTTCCATGTTTATACAGATAGCGGTGTTGATATTTCCATGTTTATAAAGATCGCGGTGTAGATATTTCCATGTTTATACAGATCGCGGTGCAGATATTTATATCTTTATACAGATGGCATTGTAGATATTTCCTTATTCACACAGATGGCGGTGTAGATGTTTCCATGTTTATACAGATGGCAGAGTAGTTAGTTCCATGTTTATGGAGATGGCAGTGTAGATACTTTCATGTTTACAGAGATGGCGGTGTAGATATTTCCATGTTTATAGAGATAGCAGTGTAGATATTTACATGTTTATACAGATGTCTGTGTAGATATTTCCATGTGTATACAGATGGCATTGTAGATATTTCCATGTTTATACAGATGACTGTATAGGTATTTCCATGTTTTTACAGGTGGCAGTGCAGATATTTCCATGTTTATAGAGATAGCGGTGTAGATATTTCCATGTTTCTACAGATGGCGGTGTTGATATTTCCATCTATACACAGATGGCCGTGTAGATATTTCCATGTTTATACAGATGGCGGCGTAGATATTTCCATGGACATGCAGATGGCGGTGTAGATATTTCCATGTTTAAACAGATAGCGGTGTAGATATTTCCATGTTTACACAGATAGTGGTGTAGATATTTCCGTGTTTATACACATGGCAGAGTAGATACTTCCATCTTTATGGAGATGGCAGTGTAGATATTTTCATGTTTATAGAGATGGCGGTGTAGATATTTCCATATTTATAGAGATAGCGGTGTAGATATTTCCATCTTTCTACAGATGGCAGTGTAGATATTTCCATGTTTATACAGATGGCGGTGTAGATATTTCCATATTTATACAGATGTCTTTGTAGATATTTCCATCTGTATACAGATGGTATTGTAGGTATTTCCATGTTTATACAGATGGTGGTGAAGATATTTCCATGTTTATTCAGATGACTGTGTAGATATTTCCATGTTTTTACAGATGGCAGTGTGGATATTTCAATGTTTATAGAGATGGCGCTGTAGATATTTCCAAGTTTATACAGATAACGGTGGAGATATTTCCATGTTTATACAGAGAGGAGTCGAGATATTTCCATGTTTATACACATAGCGGTGTACATATTTCCATGATTATAGAGACAGCGGTGTAGGTATTTCCATGTTTATGCAGATAGCGGTGCAGATATTTCCATGTTTACACAGATGCCTATGCAGATATTTCCATATTTACACAGAGGGCTGTGTAGATATTTCTATGTTTATACAGAAGACAGTGTAGATATTTAAATGTTCCTACACATGACTGTGTAGGTATTTCCATGTTTATACAGATGTCTTTGTAGATATTTCCATGTTAATAGAGATAGCGGTGTAGACATTTCCATGTTTATACAGATAGCGGTGTAGATATTTCCATGTTTATACAGATAGTGGTGTAGATATTTCCATGTTTATACAGACCGCGGTGTAGATATTTCCATGTTTATACAAATAGCGGTGCAGATATTTCCATGTTTGTACAGATGGCGGTGTTGATATTTCCATTTATACACAGATGACCGTGTAGATATTTCCATGTTTATACAGACGGCGGCGCAGATATTTCCATGGATATGTAGATGGCGGTGTAGATATTTCCATGTTTATACAGATTGCGGTGTAGTTATTTCCATGTTTATATAGTTAGCGGTGTAGTTATTTCCATGTATGTACACATGGCTGTGTAGATATTTCCATGTTTATACAGATGGCGGTGTAGATATTTCCATGTTTATACAGATAACTTTGTATTTCCATGTTTATACAGATGGTGGTGTAGATATTTCCATGTTTATTCTGATCGTGGTGTAGATATTTCCATGTTTATAGAGATGGCGGTGTAGATATTTACATGTTCATAGAGATAGCGGTGTTGATTTTTCCATGTTTATAGAGACAGCGGTGTGGATATTTCCTTGCTTATACAGATAGGGGTGTAGAGATTTCCATGTTTATAGAGATAGCGGTGAAGATATTTCCATGTTTATACAGATCACGGTGTAGATATTTCCTTGCTTGTACTAATAGCGGTGTAGTTATTTCCATGTTTATACAGATAGCGGTGTAGATATTTCCATGTATATACAGATGGCTGTGTAGATATTTCCATGTTTATACAGATGGCTGTGTAGATATTTCCATGTTTATACAGATGACATTGTAGGTATTTGCATGTTAATACAGATGGCGGTGTAGGTTTTCCATGTTTATAGTGATAGCTGTGTAGATATTTCCATGTTTATACAGATAGCGGTGTTGATATTTCCATGTTTATAAAGATCGCGGTGTAGATATTTCCATGTTTATACAGATCGCGGTGCAGATATTTATATCTTTATACAGATGGCATTGTAGATATTTCCTTATTCACACAGATGGCGGTGTAGATGTTTCCATGTTTATACAGATGGCAATGTAGTTAGTTCCATGTTTATGGAGATGGCAGTGTAGATACTTTCATGTTTACAGAGATGGCGGTGTAGATATTTCCATGTTTATAGAGATAGCAGTGTAGATATTTACATGTTTATACAGATGTCTGTGTAGATATTTCCATGTGTATACAGATGGCATTGTAGATATTTCCATGTTTATACAGATGACTGTATAGGTATTTCCATGTTTTTACAGGTGGCAGTGCAGATATTTCCATGTTTATAGAGATAGCGGTGTAGATATTTCCATGTTTCTACAGATGGCGGTGTTGATATTTCCATCTATACACAGATGGCCGTGTAGATATTTCCATGTTTATACAGATGGCGGCGTAGATATTTCCATGGACATGCAGATGGCGGTGTAGATATTTCCATGTTTAAACAGATAGCGGTGTAGATATTTCCATGTTTACACAGATAGTGGTGTAGATATTTCCGTGTTTATACACATGGCAGAGTAGATACTTCCATCTTTATGGAGATGGCAGTGTAGATATTTTCATGTTTATAGAGATGGCGGTGTAGATATTTCCATATTTATAGAGATAGCGGTGTAGATATTTCCATCTTTCTACAGATGGCAGTGTAGATATTTCCATGTTTATACAGTTGGCGGTGTAGATATTTCCATATTTATACAGATGTCTTTGTAGATATTTCCATCTGTATACAGATGGTATTGTAGGTATTTCCATGTTTATACAGATGGTGGTGAAGATATTTCCATGTTTATTCAGATGACTGTGTAGATATTTCCATGTTTTTACAGATGGCAGTGTGGATATTTCAATGTTTATACAGATGGCGCTGTAGATATTTCCAAGTTTATACAGATAACGGTGGAGATATTTCCATGTTTATACAGAGAGGAGTCGAGATATTTCCATGTTTATACACATAGCGGTGTACATATTTCCATGATTATAGAGACAGCGGTGTAGGTATTTCCATGTTTATGCAGATAGCGGTGCAGATATTTCCATGTTTACACAGATGCCTATGCAGATATTTCCATATTTACACAGAGGGCTGTGTAGATATTTCTATGTTTATACAGAAGACAGTGTAGATATTTAAATGTTCCTACACATGACTGTGTAGGTATTTCCATGTTTATACAGATGTCTTTGTAGATATTTCCATGTTAATAGAGATAGCGGTGTAGACATTTCCATGTTTATACAGATAGCGGTGTAGATATTTCCATGTTTATACAGATAGTGGTGTAGATATTTCCATGTTTATACAGACCGCGGTGTAGATATTTCCATGTTTATACAAATAGCGGTGCAGATATTTCCATGTTTGTACAGATGGCGGTGTTGATATTTCCATTTATACACAGATGACCGTGTAGATATTTCCATGTTTATACAGACGGCGGCGCAGATATTTCCATGGATATGTAGATGGCGGTGTAGATATTTCCATGTTTATACAGATTGCGGTGTAGTTATTTCCATGTTTATATAGTTAGCGGTGTAGTTATTTCCATGTATGTACACATGGCTGTGTAGATATTTCCATGTTTATACAGACGGCGGTGTAGATATTTCCATGTTTATACAGATAACTTTGTATTTCCATGTTTATACAGATGGCGGTGTAGATATTTCCATGTTTATTCTGATCGTGGTGTAGATATTTCCATGTTTATAGAGATGGCGGTGTAGATATTTACATGTTCATAGAGATAGCGGTGTTGATTTTTCCATGTTTATAGAGACAGCGGTGTGGATATTTCCTTGCTTATACAGATAGGGGTGTAGAGATTTCCATGTTTATAGAGATAGCGGTGAAGATATTTCCATGTTTATACAGATCACGGTGTAGATATTTCCTTGCTTGTACTAATAGCGGTGTAGTTATTTCCATGTTTATACAGATAGCGGTGTAGATATTTCCATGTATATACAGATGGCTGTGTAGATATTTCCATGTTTATACAGATGGCTGTGTAGATATTTCCATGTTTATACAGATGACTTTGTAGGTATTTGCATGTTTCTACAGATGGCGGTGTAGGTTTTCCATGTTTATAGTGATAGCTGTGTAGATATTTCCATGTTTATACAGATAGTGGTGTTGATATTTCCATGTTTATAAAGATCGCGGTGTAGATATTTCCATGTTTATACAGATCGCGGTGCAGATATTTATATCTTTATACAGATGGCATTGTAGATATTTCCTTATTCACACAGATGGCGGTGTAGATGTTTCCATGTTTATACAGATGGCAATGTAGTTAGTTCCATGTTTATGGAGATGGCAGTGTAGATACTTTCATGTTTACAGAGATGGCGGTGTAGATATTTCCATGTTTATAGAGATAGCAGTGTAGATATTTACATGTTTATACAGATGTCTGTGTAGTTATTTCCATGTGTATACAGATGGCATTGTAGATATTTCCATGTTTATACAGATGACTGTATAGGTATTTCCATGTTTTTACAGGTGGCAGTGCAGATATTTCCATGTTTATAGAGATAGCGGTGTAGATATTTCCATGTTTCTACAGATGGCGGTGTTGATATTTCCATCTATACACAGATGGCCGTGTAGATATTTCCATGTTTATACAGATGGCGGCGTAGATATTTCCATGGACATGCAGATGGCGGTGTAGATATTTCCATGTTTAAACAGATAGCGGTGTAGATATTTCCATGTTTACACAGATAGTGGTGTAGATATTTCCGTGTTTATACACATGGCAGAGTAGATACTTCCATCTTTATGGAGATGGCAGTGTAGATATTTTCATGTTTATAGAGATGGCGGTGTAGATATTTCCATATTTATAGAGATAGCGGTGTAGATATTTCCATCTTTCTACAGATGGCAGTGTAGATATTTCCATGTTTATACAGATGGCGGTGTAGATATTTCCATATTTATACAGATGTCTGTGTAGATATTTCCATCTGTATACAGATGGTATTGTAGGTATTTCCATGTTTATACAGATGGTGGTGAAGATATTTCCATGTTTATTCAGATGACTGTGTAGATATTTCCATGTTTTTACAGATGGCAGTGTGGATATTTCAATGTTTATAGAGATGGCGCTGTTGATATTTCCAAGTTTACACAGATAACGGTGGAGATATTTCCATGTTTATACAGAGAGGAGTCGAGATATTTCCATGTTTATACACATAGCGGTGTACATATTTCCATGATTATAGAGACAGCGGTGTAGGTATTTCCATGTTTATGCAGATAGCGGTGCAGATATTTCCATGTTTACACAGATGCCTATGCAGATATTTCCATATTTACACAGAGGGCTGTGTAGATATTTCTATGTTTATACAGAAGACAGTGTAGATATTTAAATGTTCCTACACATGACTGTGTAGGTATTTCCATGTTTATACAGATGTCTTTGTAGATATTTCCATGTTAATAGAGATAGCGGTGTAGACATTTCCATGTTTATACAGATAGCGGTGTAGATATTTCCATGTTTATACAGATAGTGGTGTAGATATTTCCATGCTTATACAGACCGCGGTGTAGATATTTCCATGTTTATACAAATAGCGGTGCAGATATTTCCATGTTTGTACAGATGGCGGTGTTGATATTTCCATTTATACACAGATGACCGTGTAGATATTTCCATGTTTATACAGATCGCGGCGCAGATATTTCCATGGATATGTAGATGGCGGTGTAGATATTTCCATGTTTATACAGATTGCGGTGTAGTTATTTCCACGTTTATATAGATAGCGGTGTAGTTATTTCCATGTATATACACATGGCTGTGTAGATATTTCCATGTTTATACAGATGGCGGTGTAGATATTTCCATGTTGTTACAGATAACTTTGTATTTCCATGTTTATACAGATGGCGGTGTAGATATTTCCATGTCTATAGAGATAGCAGTGGAGATAATTCCATGTTTATACAGATAGCGGTGTAGATATTTCCATGTTTATTCTGATCGTGGTGTAGATATTTCCATGTTTATAGAGATGGCGGTGTAGGTATTTACATGTTCATAGAGATAGCGGTGTTGATTTTTCCATGTTTATAGAGACAGCGGTGTGGATATTTCCTTGCTTATACAGACAGGGGTGTAGATATTTCCATGTTTATAGAGATAGCGGTGAAGATATTTCCATGTTTATACAGATCACGGTGTAGATATTTCCTTGCTTGTACTAATAGCGGTGTAGTTATTTCCATGTTTATACAGATAGCGGTGTAGATATTTCCATGTATATACAGATGGCTGTGTAGATATTTCCATGTTTATACAGATGGCTGTGTAGATATTTCCATGTTTATACAGATGACTTTGTAGGTATTTGCATGTTTCTACAGATGGCGGTGTAGGTTTTCCATGTTTATAGTGATAGCTGTGTAGATATTTCCATGTTTATACAGATAGCGGTGTTGATATTTCCATGTTTATAAAGATCGCGGTGTAGATATTTCCATGTTTATACAGATCGCGGTGCAGATATTTATATCTTTATACAGATGGCATTGTAGATATTTCCTTATTCACACAGATGGCGGTGTAGATGTTTCCATGTTTATACAGATGGCAGAGTAGTTAGTTCCATGTTTATGGAGATGGCAGTGTAGATACTTTCATGTTTACAGAGATGGCGGTGTAGACATTTCCATGTTTATAGAGATAGCAGTGTAGATATTTACATGTTTATACAGATGTCTGTGTAGATATTTCCATGTGTATACAGATGGCATTGTAGATATTTCCATGTTTATACAGATGACTGTATAGGTATTTCCATGTTTTTACAGGTGGCAGTGCAGATATTTCCATGTTTATAGAGATAGCGGTGTAGATATTTCCATGTTTCTACAGACGGCGGTGTTGATATTTCCATCTATACACAGATGGCCGTGTAGATATTTCCATGTTTATACAGATGGCGGCGTAGATATTTCCATGGACATGCAGATGGCGGTGTAGATATTTCCATGTTTAAACAGATAGCAGTGTAGATATTTCCATGTTTACACAGATAGTGGTGTAGATATTTCCGTGTTTATACACATGGCAGAGTAGATACTTCCATCTTTATGGAGATGGCAGTGTAGATATTTTCATATTTATAGAGATGGCGGTGTAGATATTTCCATATTTATAGAGATAGCGGTGTAGATATTTCCATCTTTCTACAGATGGCAGTGTAGATAATTCCATGTTTATACAGATGGCGGTGTAGATATTTCCATATTTATACAGATGTCTGTGTAGATATTTCCATCTGTATACAGATGGTATTGTAGGTATTTCCATGTTTATACCGATGGTGGTGAAGATATTTCCATGTTTATTCAGATGACTGTGTAGATATTTCCATGTTTTTACAGATGGCAGTGTGGATATTTCAATGTTTATAGAGATGGCGCTGTTGATATTTCCAAGTTTACACAGATAACGGTGGAGATATTTCCATGTTTATACAGAGAGGAGTCGAGATATTTCCATGTTTATACACATAGCGGTGTACATATTTCCATGATTATAGAGACAGCGGTGTAGGTATTTCCATGTTTATGCAGATAGCGGTGCAGATATTTCCATGTTTACACAGATGCCTATGCAGATATTTCCATATTTACACAGAGGGCTGTGTAGATATTTAAATGTTCCTACACATGACTGTGTAGGTATTTCCATGTTTATACAGATGTCTATGTAGATATTTCCATGTTAATAGAGATAGCGGTGTAGACATTTCCATGTTTATACAGATAGCGGTGTAGATATTTCCATGTTTATACAGATAGTGGTGTAGATATTTCCATGCTTATACAGACCGCGGTGTAGATATTTCCATGTTTATACAAATAGCGGTGCAGATATTTCCATGTTTGTACAGATGGCGGTGTTGATATTTCCATTTATACACAGATGACCGTGTAGATATTTCCATGTTTATACAGATGGCGGCGCAGATATTTCCATGGATATGTAGATGGCGGTGTAGATATTTCCATGTTTATACAGATTGCGGTGTAGTTATTTCCACGTTTATATAGATAGCGGTGTAGTTATTTCCATGTATATACACATGGCTGTGTAGATATTTCCATGTTTATACAGATGGCGGTGTAGATATTTCCATATTGTTACAGATAACTTTGTATTTCCATGTTTATACAGATGGCGGTGTAGATATTTCCATATCTATAGAGATAGCAGTGGAGATAATTCCATGTTTATACAGATAGCGGTGTAGATATTTCCATGTTTATTCTGATCGTGGTGTAGATATTTCCATGTTTATAGAGATGGCGGTGTAGGTATTTACATGTTCATAGAGATAGCGGTGTTGATTTTTCCATGTTTATAGAGACAGCGGTGTGGATATTTCCTTGCTTATACAGACAGGGGTGTAGATATTTCCATGTTTATAGAGATAGCGGTGAAGATATTTCCATGTTTATACAGATCACGGTGTAGATATTTCCTTGCTTGTACTAATAGCGGTGTAGTTATTTCCATGTTTATACAGATAGCGGTGTAGATATTTCCATGTATATACAGATGGCTGTGTAGATATTTCCATGTTTATACAGATGGCTGTGTAGATATTTCCATGTTTATACAGATGACTTTGTAGGTATTTGCATGTTTCTACAGATGGCGGTGTAGGTTTTCCATGTTTATAGTGATAGCTGTGTAGATATTTCCATGTTTATACAGATAGCGGTGTTGATATTTCCATGTTTATAAAGATCGCGGTGTAGATATTTCCATGTTTATACAGATCGCGGTGCAGATATTTATATCTTTATACAGATGGCATTGTAGATATTTCCTTATTCACACAGATGGCGGTGTAGATGTTTCCATGTTTATACAGATGGCAGAGTAGTTAGTTCCATGTTTATGGAGATGGCAGTGTAGATACTTTCATGTTTACAGAGATGGCGGTGTAGATATTTCCATGTTTATAGAGATAGCAGTGTAGATATTTACATGTTTATACAGATGTCTGTGTAGATATTTCCATGTGTATACAGATGGCATTGTAGATATTTCCATGTTTATACAGATGACTGTATAGGTATTTCCATGTTTTTACAGGTGGCAGTGCAGATATTTCCATGTTTATAGAGATAGCGGTGTAGATATTTCCATGTTTCTACAGACGGCGGTGTTGATATTTCCATCTATACACAGATGGCCGTGTAGATATTTCCATGTTTATACAGATGGCGGCGTAGATATTTCCATGGACATGCAGATGGCGGTGTAGATATTTCCATGTTTAAACAGATAGCAGTGTAGATATTTCCATGTTTACACAGATAGTGGTGTAGATATTTCCGTGTTTATACACATGGCAGAGTAGATACTTCCATCTTTATGGAGATGGCAGTGTAGATATTTTCATGTTTATAGAGATGGCGGTGTAGATATTTCCATATTTATAGAGATAGCGGTGTAGATATTTCCATCTTTCTACAGATGGCAGTGTAGATATTTCCATGTTTATACAGATGGCGGTGTAGATATTTCCATATTTATACAGATGTCTGTGTAGATATTTCCATCTGTATACAGATGGTATTGTAGGTATTTCCATGTTTATACAGATGGTGGTGAAGATATTTCCATGTTTATTCAGATGACTGTGTAGATATTTCCATGTTTTTACAGATGGCAGTGTGGATATTTCAATGTTTATAGAGATGGCGCTGTAGATATTTCCAAGTTTACACAGATAACGGTGGAGATATTTCCATGTTTATACAGAGAGGAGTCGAGATATTTCCATGTTTATACACATAGCGGTGTACATATTTCCATGATTATAGAGACAGCGGTGTAGGTATTTCCATGTTTATGCAGATAGCGGTGCAGATATTTCCATGTTTACACAGATGCCTATGCAGATATTTCCATATTTACACAGAGGGCTGTGTAGATATTTCTATGTTTATACAGAAGACAGTGTAGATATTTAAATGTTCCTACACATGACTGTGTAGGTATTTCCATGTTTATACAGATGTCTTTGTAGATATTTCCATGTTAATAGAGATAGCGGTGTAGACATTTCCATGTTTATACAGATAGCGGTGTAGATATTTCCATGTTTATACAGATAGTGGTGTAGATATTTCCATGCTTATACAGACCGCGGTGTAGATATTTCCATGTTTATACAAATAGCGGTGCAGATATTTCCATGTTTGTACAGATGGCGGTGTTGATATTTCCATTTATACACAGATGACCGTGTAGATATTTCCATGTTTATACAGATGGCGGCGCAGATATTTCCATGGATCTGTAGATGGCGGTGTAGATATTTCCATGTTTATACAGATTGCGGTGTAGTTATTTCCACGTTTATATAGATAGCGGTGTAGTTATTTCCATGTATATACACATGGCTGTGTAGATATTTCCATGTTTATACAGATGGCGGTGTAGATATTTCCATGTTGTTACAGATAACTTTGTATTTCCATGTTTATACAGATGGCGGTGTAGATATTTCCATGTCTATAGAGATAGCAGTGGAGATAATTCCATGTTTATACAGATAGCGGTGTAGATATTTCCATGTTTATTCTGATCGTGGTGTAGATATTTCCATGTTTATAGAGATGGCGGTGTAGATATTTACATGTTCATAGAGATAGCGGTGTTGATTTTTCCATGTTTATAGAGACAGCGGTGTGGATATTTCCTTGCTTATACAGACAGGGGTGTAGATATTTCCATGTTTATAGAGATAGCGGTGAAGATATTTCCATGTTTATACAGATCACGGTGTAGATATTTCCTTGCTTGTACTAATAGCGGTGTAGTTATTTCCATGTTTATACAGATAGCGGTGTAGATATTTCCATGTATATACAGATGGCTGTGTAGATATTTCCATGTTTATACAGATGGCTGTGTAGATATTTCCATGTTTATACAGATGACTTTGTAGGTATTTGCATGTTTCTACAGATGGCGGTGTAGGTTTTCCATGTTTATAGTGATAGCTGTGTAGATATTTCCATGTTTATACAGATAGCGGTGTTGATATTTCCATGTTTATAAAGATCGCGGTGTAGATATTTCCATGTTTATACAGATCGCGGTGCAGATATTTATATCTTTATACAGATGGCATTGTAGATATTTCCTTATTCACACAGATGGCGGTGTAGATGTTTCCATGTTTATACAGATGGCAGAGTAGTTAGTTCCATGTTTATGGAGATGGCAGTGTAGATACTTTCATGTTTACAGAGATGGCGGTGTAGATATTTCCATGTTTATAGAGATAGCAGTGTAGATATTTACATGTTTATACAGATGTCTGTGTAGATATTTCCATGTGTATACAGATGGCATTGTAGATATTTCCATGTTTATACAGATGACTGTATAGGTATTTCCATGTTTTTACAGGTGGCAGTGCAGATATTTCCATGTTTATAGAGATAGCGGTGTAGATATTTCCATGTTTCTACAGATGGCGGTGTTGATATTTCCATCTATACACAGATGGCCGTGTAGATATTTCCATGTTTATACAGATGGCGGCGTAGATATTTCCATGGACATGCAGATGGCGGTGTAGATATTTCCATGTTTAAACAGATAGCGGTGTAGATATTTCCATGTTTACACATTTAGTGGTGTAGATATTTCCGTGTTTATACACATGGCAGAGTAGATACTTCCATCTTTATGGAGATGGCAGTGTAGATATTTTCATGTTTATAGAGATGGCGGTGTAGATATTTCCATATTTATAGAGATAGCGGTGTAGATATTTCCATCTTTCTACAGATGGCAGTGTAGATATTTCCATGTTTATACAGATGGCGGTGTAGATATTTCCATATTTATACAGATGTCTGTGTAGATATTTCCATCTGTATACAGATGGTATTGTAGGTATTTCCATGTTTATACAGATGGTGGTGAAGATATTTCCATGTTTATTCAGATGACTGTGTAGATATTTCCATGTTTTTACAGATGGCAGTGTGGATATTTCAATGTTTATAGAGATGGCGCTGTAGATATTTCCAAGTTTACACAGATAACGGTGGAGATATTTCCATGTTTATACAGAGAGGAGTCGAGATATTTCCATGTTTATACACATAGCGGTGTACATATTTCCATGATTATAGAGACAGCGGTGTAGGTATTTCCATGTTTATGCAGATAGCGGTGCAGATATTTCCATGTTTACACAGATGCCTATGCAGATATTTCCATATTTACACAGAGGGCTGTGTAGATATTTCTATGTTTATACAGAAGACAGTGTAGATATTTAAATGTTCCTACACATGACTGTGTAGGTATTTCCATGTTTATACAGATGTCTTTGTAGATATTTCCATGTTAATAGAGATAGCGGTGTAGACATTTCCATGTTTATACAGATAGCGGTGTAGATATTTCCATGTTTATACAGATAGTGGTGTAGATATTTCCATGCTTATACAGACCGCGGTGTAGATATTTCCATGTTTATACAAATAGCGGTGCAGATATTTCCATGTTTGTACAGATGGCGGTGTTGATATTTCCATTTATACACAGATGACCGTGTAGATATTTCCATGTTTATACAGATGGCGGCGCAGATATTTCCATGGATATGTAGATGGCGGTGTAGATATTTCCATGTTTATACAGATTGCGGTGTAGTTATTTCCACGTTTATATAGATAGCGGTGTAGTTATTTCCATGTATATACACATGGCTGTGTAGATATTTCCATGTTTATACAGATGGCGGTGTAGATATTTCCATGTTGTTACAGATAACTTTGTATTTCCATGTTTATACAGATGGCGGTGTAGATATTTCCATGTCTATAGAGATAGCAGTGGAGATAATTCCATGTTTATACAGATAGCGGTGTAGATATTTCCATGTTTATTCTGATCGTGGTGTAGATATTTCCATGTTTATAGAGATGGCGGTGTAGATATTTACATGTTCATAGAGATAGCGGTGTTGATTTTTCCATGTTTATAGAGACAGCGGTGTGGATATTTCCTTGCTTATACAGACAGGGGTGTAGATATTTCCATGTTTATAGAGATAGCGGTGAAGATATTTCCATGTTTATACAGATCACGGTGTAGATATTTCCTTGCTTCTACTAATAGCGGTGTAGTTATTTCCATGTTTATACAGATAGCGGTGTAGATATTTCCATGTATATACAGATGGCTGTGTAGATATTTCCATGTTTATACAGATGGCTGTGTAGATATTTCCATGTTTATACAGATGACTTTGTAGGTATTTGCATGTTTCTACAGATGGCGGTGTAGGTTTTCCATGTTTATAGTGATAGCTGTGTAGATATTTCCATGTTTATACAGATAGCGGTGTTGATATTTCCATGTTTATAAAGATCGCGGTGTAGATATTTCCATGTTTATACAGATCGCGGTGCAGATATTTATATCTTTATACAGATGGCATTGTAGATATTTCCTTATTCACACAGATGGCGGTGTAGATGTTTCCATGTTTATACAGATGGCAGAGTAGTTAGTTCCATGTTTATGGAGATGGCAGTGTAGATACTTTCATGTTTACAGAGATGGCGGTGTAGATATTTCCATGTTTATAGAGATAGCAGTGTAGATATTTACATGTTTATACAGATGTCTGTGTAGATATTTCCATGTGTATACAGATGGCATTGTAGATATTTCCATGTTTATACAGATGACTGTATAGGTATTTCCATGTTTTTACAGGTGGCAGTGCAGATATTTCCATGTTTATAGAGATAGCGGTGTAGATATTTCCATGTTTCTACAGATGGCGGTGTTGATATTTCCATCTATACACAGATGGCCGTGTAGATATTTCCATGTTTATACAGATGGCGGCGTAGATATTTCCATGGACATGCAGATGGCGGTGTAGATATTTCCATGTTTAAACAGATAGCGGTGTAGATATTTCCATGTTTACACAGATAGTGGTGTAGATATTTCCGTGTTTATACACATGGCAGAGTAGATACTTCCATCTTTATGGAGATGGCAGTGTAGATATTTTCATGTTTATAGAGATGGCGGTGTAGATATTTCCATATTTATAGAGATAGCGGTGTAGATATTTCCATCTTTCTACAGATGGCAGTGTAGATATTTCCATGTTTATACAGATAGCGGTGTAGATATTTCCATGTTTATACAGATGACTTTGTAGGTATTTGCATGTTTATACAGATGGCGGTGTAGGTTTTCCATGTTTATAGTGATAGCTGTGTAGATATTTCCATGTTTATACAGATAGCGGTGTTGATATTTCCATGTTTATAAAGATCGCGGTGTAGATATTTCCATGTTTATACAGATCGCAGTGCAGATATTTATATCTTTATACAGATGGCATTGTAGATATTTCCTTATTCACACAGATGGCGGTGTAGATGTTTCCATGTTTATACAGATGGCAGAGTAGTTAGTTCCATGTTTATGGAGATGGCAGTGTAGATACTTTCATGTTTACAGAGATGGCGGTGTAGATATTTCCATGTTTATAGAGATAGCAGTGTAGATATTTACATGTTTATACAGATGTCTGTGTAGATATTTCCATGTGTATACAGATGGCATTGTAGATATTTCCATGTTTATACAGATGACTGTATAGGTATTTCCATGTTTTTACAGGTGGCAGTGCAGATATTTCCATGTTTATAGAGATAGCGGTGTAGATATTTCCATGTTTCTACAGATGGCGGTGTTGATATTTCCATCTATACACAGATGGCCGTGTAGATATTTCCATGTTTATACAGATGGCGGCGTAGATATTTCCATGGACATGCAGATGGCGGTGTAGATATTTCCATGTTTAAACAGATAGCGGTGTAGATATTTCCATGTTTACACAGATAGTGGTGTAGATATTTCCGTGTTTATACACATGGCAGAGTAGATACTTCCATCTTTATGGAGATGGCAGTGTAGATATTTTCATGTTTATAGAGATGGCGGTGTAGATATTTCCATATTTATAGAGATAGCGGTGTAGATATTTCCATCTTTCTACAGATGGCAGTGTAGATATTTCCATGTTTATACAGATGGCGGTGTAGATATTTCCATATTTATACAGATGTCTGTGTAGATATTTCCATCTGTATACAGATGGTATTGTAGGTATTTCCATGTTTATACAGATGGTGGTGAAGATATTTCCATGTTTATTCAGATGACTGTGTAGATATTTCCATGTTTTTACAGATGGCAGTGTGGATATTTCAATGTTTATAGAGATGGCGCTGTAGATATTTCCAAGTTTACACAGATAACGGTGGAGATATTTCCATGTTTATACAGAGAGGAGTCGAGATATTTCCATGTTTATACACATAGCGGTGTACATATTTCCATGATTATAGAGACAGCGGTGTAGGTATTTCCATGTTTATGCAGATAGCGGTGCAGATATTTCCATGTTTACACAGATGCCTATGCAGATATTTCCATATTTACACAGAGGGCTGTGTAGATATTTCTATGTTTATACAGAAGACAGTGTAGATATTTAAATGTTCCTACACATGACTGTGTAGGTATTTCCATGTTTATACAGATGTCTTTGTAGATATTTCCATGTTAATAGAGATAGCGGTGTAGACATTTCCATGTTTATACAGATAGCGGTGTAGATATTTCCATGTTTATACAGATAGTGGTGTAGATATTCCCATGCTTATACAGACCGCGGTGTAGATATTTCCATGTTTATACAAATAGCGGTGCAGATATTTCCATGTTTGTACAGATGGCGGTGTTGATATTTCCATTTATACACAGATGACCGTGTAGATATTTCCATGTTTATACAGATGGCGGCGCAGATATTTCCATGGATATGTAGATGGCGGTGTAGATATTTCCATGTTTATACAGATTGCGGTGTAGTTATTTCCACGTTTATATAGATAGCGGTGTAGTTATTTCCATGTATATACACATGGCTGTGTAGATATTTCCATGTTTATACAGATGGCGGTGTAGATATTTCCATGTTGTTACAGATAACTTTGTATTTCCATGTTTATACAGATGGCGGTGTAGATATTTCCATGTCTATAGAGATAGCAGTGGAGATAATTCCATGTTTATACAGATAGCGGTGTAGATATTTCCATGTTTATTCTGATCGTGGTGTAGATATTTCCATGTTTATAGAGATGGCGGTGTAGATATTTACATGTTCATAGAGATAGCGGTGTTGATTTTTCCATGTTTATAGAGACAGCGGTGTGGATATTTCCTTGCTTATACAGACAGGGGTGTAGATATTTCCATGTTTATAGAGATAGCGGTGAAGATATTTCCATGTTTATACAGATCACGGTGTAGATATTTCCTTGCTTGTACTAATAGCGGTGTAGTTATTTCCATGTTTATACAGATAGCGGTGTAGATATTTCCATGTATATACAGATGGCTGTGTAGATATTTCCATGTTTATACAGATGGCTGTGTAGATATTTCCATGTTTATACAGATGACTTTGTAGGTATTTGCATGTTTCTACAGATGGCGGTGTAGGTTTTCCATGTTTATAGTGATAGCTGTGTAGATATTTCCATGTTTATACAGATAGCGGTGTTGATATTTCCATGTTTATAAAGATCGCGGTGTAGATATTTCCATGTTTATACAGATCGCGGTGCAGATATTTATATCTTTATACAGATGGCATTGTAGATATTTCCTTATTCACACAGATGGCGGTGTAGATGTTTCCATGTTTATACAGATGGCAGAGTAGTTAGTTCCATGTTTATGGAGATGGCAGTGTAGATACTTTCATGTTTACAGAGATGGCGGTGTAGATATTTCCATGTTTATAGAGATAGCAGTGTAGATATTTACATGTTTATACAGATGTCTGTGTAGATATTTCCATGTGTATACAGATGGCATTGTAGATATTTCCATGTTTATACAGATGACTGTATAGGTATTTCCATGTTTTTACAGGTGGCAGTGCAGATATTTCCATGTTTATAGAGATAGCGGTGTAGATATTTCCATGTTTCTACAGATGGCGGTGTTGATATTTCCATCTATACACAGATGGCCGTGTAGATATTTCCATGTTTATACAGATGGCGGCGTAGATATTTCCATGGACATGCAGATGGCGGTGTAGATATTTCCATGTTTAAACAGATAGCGGTGTAGATATTTCCATGTTTACACAGATAGTGGTGTAGATATTTCCGTGTTTATACACATGGCAGAGTAGATACTTCCATCTTTATGGAGATGGCAGTGTAGATATTTTCATGTTTATAGAGATGGCGGTGTAGATATTTCCATATTTATAGAGATAGCGGTGTAGATATTTCCATCTTTCTACAGATGGCAGTGTAGATATTTCCATGTTTGTACAGATGGCGGTGTAGATATTTCCATGTTTATACAGATGACTTTGTAGGTATTTGCATGTTTATACAGATGGCGGTGTAGGTTTTCCATGTTTATAGTGATAGCTGTGTAGATATTTCCATGTTTATACAGATAGCGGTGTTGATATTTCCATGTTTATAAAGATCGCGGTGTAGATATTTCCATGTTTATACAGATCGCGGTGCAGATATTTATATCTTTATACAGATGGCATTGTAGATATTTCCTTATTCACACAGATGGCGGTGTAGATGTTTCCATGTTTATACAGATGGCAGAGTAGTTAGTTCCATGTTTATGGAGATGGCAGTGTAGATACTTTCATGTTTACAGAGATGGCGGTGTAGATATTTCCATGTTTATAGAGATAGCAGTGTAGATATTTACATGTTTATACAGATGTCTGTGTAGATATTTCCATGTGTATACAGATGGCATTGTAGATATTTCCATGTTTATACAGATGACTGTATAGGTATTTCCATGTTTTTACAGGTGGCAGTGCAGATATTTCCATGTTTATAGAGATAGCGGTGTAGATATTTCCATGTTTCTACAGATGGCGGTGTTGATATTTCCATCTATACACAGATGGCCGTGTAGATATTTCCATGTTTATACAGATGGCGGCGTAGATATTTCCATGGACATGCAGATGGCGGTGTAGATATTTCCATGTTTAAACAGATAGCGGTGTAGATATTTCCATGTTTACACAGATAGTGGTGTAGATATTTCCGTGTTTATACACATGGCAGAGTAGATACTTCCATCTTTATGGAGATGGCAGTGTAGATATTTTCATGTTTATAGAGATGGCGGTGTAGATATTTCCATATTTATAGAGATAGCGGTGTAGATATTTCCATCTTTCTACAGATGGCAGTGTAGATATTTCCATGTTTATACAGATGGCGGTGTAGATATTTCCATATTTATACAGATGTCTGTGTAGATATTTCCATCTGTATACAGATGGTATTGTAGGTATTTCCATGTTTATACAGATGGTGGTGAAGATATTTCCATGTTTATTCAGATGACTGTGTAGATATTTCCATGTTTTTACAGATGGCAGTGTGGATATTTCAATGTTTATAGAGATGGCGCTGTAGATATTTCCAAGTTTACACAGATAACGGTGGAGATATTTCCATGTTTATACAGAGAGGAGTCGAGATATTTCCATGTTTATACACATAGCGGTGTACATATTTCCATGATTATAGAGACAGCGGTGTAGGTATTTCCATGTTTATGCAGATAGCGGTGCAGATATTTCCATGTTTACACAGATGCCTATGCAGATATTTCCATATTTACACAGAGGGCTGTGTAGATATTTCTATGTTTATACAGAAGACAGTGTAGATATTTAAATGTTCCTACACATGACTGTGTAGGTATTTCCATGTTTATACAGATGTCTTTGTAGATATTTCCATGTTAATAGAGATAGCGGTGTAGACATTTCCATGTTTATACAGATAGCGGTGTAGATATTTCCATGTTTATACAGATAGTGGTGTAGATATTCCCATGCTTATACAGACCGCGGTGTAGATATTTCCATGTTTATACAAATAGCGGTGCAGATATTTCCATGTTTGTACAGATGGCGGTGTTGATATTTCCATTTATACACAGATGACCGTGTAGATATTTCCATGTTTATACAGATGGCGGCGCAGATATTTCCATGGATATGTAGATGGCGGTGTAGATATTTCCATGTTTATACAGATTGCGGTGTAGTTATTTCCACGTTTATATAGATAGCGGTGTAGTTATTTCCATGTATATACACATGGCTGTGTAGATATTTCCATGTTTATACAGATGGCGGTGTAGATATTTCCATGTTGTTACAGATAACTTTGTATTTCCATGTTTATACAGATGGCGGTGTAGATATTTCCATGTCTATAGAGATAGCAGTGGAGATAATTCCATGTTTATACAGATAGCGGTGTAGATATTTCCATGTTTATTCTGATCGTGGTGTAGATATTTCCATGTTTATAGAGATGGCGGTGTAGATATTTACATGTTCATAGAGATAGCGGTGTTGATTTTTCCATGTTTATAGAGACAGCGGTGTGGATATTTCCTTGCTTATACAGACAGGGGTGTAGATATTTCCATGTTTATAGAGATAGCGGTGAAGATATTTCCATGTTTATACAGATCACGGTGTAGATATTTCCTTGCTTCTACTAATAGCGGTGTAGTTATTTCCATGTTTATACAGATAGCGGTGTAGATATTTCCATGTATATACAGATGGCTGTGTAGATATTTCCATGTTTATACAGATGGCTGTGTAGATATTTCCATGTTTATACAGATGACTTTGTAGGTATTTGCATGTTTATACAGATGGCGGTGTAGGTTTTCCATGTTTATAGTGATAGCTGTGTAGATATTTCCATGTTTATACAGATAGCGGTGTTGATATTTCCATGTTTATAAAGATCGCGGTGTAGATATTTCCATGTTTATACAGATCGCGGTGCAGATATTTATATCTTTATACAGATGGCATTGTAGATATTTCCTTATTCACACAGATGGCGGTGTAGATGTTTCCATGTTTATACAGATGGCAGAGTAGTTAGTTCCATGTTTATGGAGATGGCAGTGTAGATACTTTCATGTTTACAGAGATGGCGGTGTAGATATTTCCATGTTTATAGAGATAGCAGTGTAGATATTTACATGTTTATACAGATGTCTGCGTAGATATTTCCATGTGTATACAGATGGCATTGTAGATATTTCCATGTTTATACAGATGACTGTATAGGTATTTCCATGTTTTTACAGGTGGCAGTGCAGATATTTCCATGTTTATAGAGATAGCGGTGTAGATATTTCCATGTTTCTACAGATGGCGGTGTTGATATTTCCATCTATACACAGATGGCCGTGTAGATATTTCCATGTTTATACAGATGGCGGCGTAGATATTTCCATGGACATGCAGATGGCGGTGTAGATATTTCCATGTTTAAACAGATAGCGGTGTAGATATTTCCATGTTTACACAGATAGTGGTGTAGATATTTCCGTGTTTATACACATGGCAGAGTAGATACTTCCATCTTTATGGAGATGGCAGTGTAGATATTTTCATGTTTATAGAGATGGCGGTGTAGATATTTCCATATTTATAGAGATAGCGGTGTAGATATTTCCATCTTTCTACAGATGGCAGTGTAGATATTTCCATGTTTATACAGATAGCGGTGTAGATATTTCCATGTTTATACAGATGACTTTGTAGGTATTTGCATGTTTATACAGATGGCGGTGTAGGTTTTCCATGTTTATAGTGATAGCTGTGTAGAAATTTCCATGTTTATACAGATAGCGGTGTTGATATTTCCATGTTTATAAAGATCGCGGTGTAGATATTTCCATGTTTATACAGATCGCGGTGCAGATATTTATATCTTTATACAGATGGCATTGTAGATATTTCCTTATTCACACAGATGGCGGTGTAGATGTTTCCATGTTTATACAGATGGCAGAGTAGTTAGTTCCATGTTTATGGAGATGGCAGTGTAGATACTTTCATGTTTACAGAGATGGCGGTGTAGATATTTCCATGTTTATAGAGATAGCAGTGTAGATATTTACATGTTTATACAGATGTCTGTGTAGATATTTCCATGTGTATACAGATGGCATTGTAGATATTTCCATGTTTATACAGATGACTGTATAGGTATTTCCATGTTTTTACAGGTGGCAGTGCAGATATTTCCATGTTTATAGAGATAGCGTTGTAGATATTTCCATGTTTCTACAGATGGCGGTGTTGATATTTCCATCTATACACAGATGGCCGTGTAGATATTTCCATGTTTATACAGATGGCGGCGTAGATATTTCCATGGACATGCAGATGGCGGTGTAGATATTTCCATGTTTAAACAGATAGCGGTGTAGATATTTCCATGTTTACACAGATAGTGGTGTAGATATTTCCGTGTTTATACACATGGCAGAGTAGATACTTCCATCTTTATGGAGATGGCAGTGTAGATATTTTCATGTTTATAGAGATGGCGGTGTAGATATTTCCATATTTATAGAGATAGCGGTGTAGATATTTCCATCTTTCTACAGATGGCAGTGTAGATATTTCCATGTTTATACAGATGGCGGTGTAGATATTTCCATATTTATACAGATGTCTGTGTAGATATTTCCATCTGTATACAGATGGTATTGTAGGTATTTCCATGTTTATACAGATGGTGGTGAAGATATTTCCATGTTTATTCAGATGACTGTGTAGATATTTCCATGTTTTTACAGATGGCAGTGTGGATATTTCAATGTTTATAGAGATGGCGCTGTAGATATTTCCAAGTTTACACAGATAACGGTGGAGATATTTCCATGTTTATACAGAGAGGAGTCGAGATATTTCCATGTTTATACACATAGCGGTGTACATATTTCCATGATTATAGAGACAGCGGTGTAGGTATTTCCATGTTTATGCAGATAGCGGTGCAGATATTTCCATGTTTACACAGATGCCTATGCAGATATTTCCATATTTACACAGAGGGCTGTGTAGATATTTCTATGTTTATACAGAAGACAGTGTAGATATTTAAATGTTCCTACACATGACTGTGTAGGTATTTCCATGTTTATACAGATGTCTTTGTAGATATTTCCATGTTAATAGAGATAGCGGTGTAGACATTTCCATGTTTATACAGATAGCGGTGTAGATATTTCCATGTTTATACAGATAGTGGTGTAGATATTTCCATGCTTACACAGACCGCGGTGTAGATATTTCCATGTTTATACAAATAGCGGTGCAGATATTTCCATGTTTGTACAGATGGCGGTGTTGATATTTCCATTTATACACAGATGACCGTGTAGATATTTCCATGTTTATACAGATGGCGGCGCAGATATTTCCATGGATATGTAGATGGCGGTGTAGATATTTCCATGTTTATACAGATTGCGGTGTAGTTATTTCCACGTTTATATAGATAGCGGTGTAGTTATTTCCATGTATATACACATGGCTGTGTAGATATTTCCATGTTTATACAGATGGCGGTGTAGATATTTCCATGTTGTTACAGATAACTTTGTATTTCCATGTTTATACAGATGGCGGTGTAGATATTTCCATGTCTATAGAGATAGCAGTGGAGATAATTCCATGTTTATACAGATAGCGGTGTAGATATTTCCATGTTTATTCTGATCGTGGTGTAGATATTTCCATGTTTATAGAGATGGCGGTGTAGATATTTACATGTTCATAGAGATAGCGGTGTTGATTTTTCCATGTTTATAGAGACAGCGGTGTGGATATTTCCTTGCTTATACAGACAGGGGTGTAGATATTTCCATGTTTATAGAGATAGCAGTGAAGATATTTCCATGTTTATACAGATCACGGTGTAGATATTTCCTTGCTTGTACTAATAGCGGTGTAGTTATTTCCATGTTTATACAGATAGCGGTGTAGATATTTCCATGTATATACAGATGGCTGTGTAGATATTTCCATGTTTATACAGATGGCTGTGTAGATATTTCCATGTTTATACAGATGACTTTGTAGGTATTTGCATGTTTATACAGATGGCGGTGTAGGTTTTCCATGTTTATAGTGATAGCTGTGTAGATATTTCCATGTTTATACAGATAGCGGTGTTGATATTTCCATGTTTATAAAGATCGCGGTGTAGATATTTCCATGTTTATACAGATCGCGGTGCAGATATTTATATCTTTATACAGATGGCATTGTAGATATTTCCTTATTCACACAGATGGCGGTGTAGATGTTTCCATGTTTATACAGATGGCAGAGTAGTTAGTTCCATGTTTATGGTGATGGCAGTGTAGATACTTTCATGTTTACAGAGATGGCGGTGTAGATATTTCCATGTTTATAGAGATAGCAGTGTAGATATTTACATGTTTATACAGATGTCTGTGTAGATATTTCCATGTGTATACAGATGGCATTGTAGATATTTCCATGTTTATACAGATGACTGTATAGGTATTTCCATGTTTTTACAGGTGGCAGTGCAGATATTTCCATGTTTATAGAGATAGCGTTGTAGATATTTCCATGTTTCTACAGATGGCGGTGTTGATATTTCCATCTATACACAGATGGCCGTGTAGATATTTCCATGTTTATACAGATGGCGGCGTAGATATTTCCATGGACATGCAGATGGCGGTGTAGATATTTCCATGTTTAAACAGATAGCGGTGTAGATATTTCCATGTTTACACAGATAGTGGTGTAGATATTTCCGTGTTTATACACATGGCAGAGTAGATACTTCCATCTTTATGGAGATGGCAGTGTAGATATTTTCATGTTTATAGAGATGGCGGTGTAGATATTTCCATATTTATAGAGATAGCGGTGTAGATATTTCCATCTTTCTACAGATGGCAGTGTAGATATTTCCATGTTTATACAGATGGCGGTGTAGATATTTCCATATTTATACAGATGTCTGTGTAGATATTTCCATCTGTATACAGATGGTATTGTAGGTATTTCCATGTTTATACAGATGGTGGTGAAGATATTTCCATGTTTATTCAGATGACTGTGTAGATATTTCCATGTTTTTACAGATGGCAGTGTGGATATTTCAATGTTTATAGAGATGGCGCTGTAGATATTTCCAAGTTTACACAGATAACGGTGGAGATATTTCCATGTTTATACAGAGAGGAGTCGAGATATTTCCATGTTTATACACATAGCGGTGTACATATTTCCATGATTATAGAGACAGCGGTGTAGGTATTTCCATGTTTATGCAGATAGCGGTGCAGATATTTCCATGTTTACACAGATGCCTATGCAGATATTTCCATATTTACACAGAGGGCTGTGTAGATATTTAAATGTTCCTACACATGACTGTGTAGGTATTTCCATGTTTATACAGATGTCTATGTAGATATTTCCATGTTAATAGAGATAGCGGTGTAGACATTTCCATGTTTATACAGATAGCGGTGTAGATATTTCCATGTTTATACAGATAGTGGTGTAGATATTTCCATGCTTATACAGACCGCGGTGTAGATATTTCCATGTTTATACAAATAGCGGTGCAGATATTTCCATGTTTGTACAGAGGGCGGTGTTGATATTTCCATTTATACACAGATGACCGTGTAGATATTTCCATGTTTATACAGATGGCGGCGCAGATATTTCCATGGATATGTAGATGGCGGTGTAGATATTTCCATGTTTATACAGATTGCGGTGTAGTTATTTCCACGTTTATATAGATAGCGGTGTAGTTATTTCCATGTATATACACATGGCTGTGTAGATATTTCCATGTTTATACAGATGGCGGTGTAGATATTTCCATGTTGTTACAGATAACTTTGTATTTCCATGTTTATACAGATGGCGGTGTAGATATTTCCATGTCTATAGAGATAGCAGTGGAGATAATTCCATGTTTATACAGATAGCGGTGTAGATATTTCCATGTTTATTCTGATCGTGGTGTAGATATTTCCATGTTTATAGAGATGGCGGTGTAGATATTTCCATGTTTATAGAGATAGCAGTGTAGATATTTACATGTTTATACAGATGTCTGTGTAGATATTTCCATGTGTATACAGATGGCATTGTAGATATTTCCATGTTTATACAGATGACTGTATAGGTATTTCCATGTTTTTACAGGTGGCAGTGCAGATATTTCCATGTTTATAGAGATAGCGGTGTAGATATTTCCATGTTTCTACAGATGGCGGTGTTGATATTTCCATCTATACACAGATGGCCGTGTAGATATTTCCATGTTTATACAGATGGCGGCGTAGATATTTCCATGGACATGCAGATGGCGGTGTAGATATTTCCATGTTTAAACAGATAGCGGTGTAGATATTTCCATGTTTACACAGATAGTGGTGTAGATATTTCCGTGTTTATACACATGGCAGAGTAGATACTTCCATCTTTATGGAGATGGCAGTGTAGATATTTTCATGTTTATAGAGATGGCGGTGTAGATATTTCCATATTTATAGAGATAGCGGTGTAGATATTTCCATCTTTCTACAGATGGCAGTGTAGATATTTCCATGTTTATACAGATGGCGGTGTAGATATTTCCATATTTATACAGATGTCTGTGTAGATATTTCCATCTGTATACAGATGGTATTGTAGGTATTTCCATGTTTATACAGATGGTGGTGAAGATATTTCCATGTTTATTCAGATGACTGTGTAGATATTTCCATGTTTTTACAGATGGCAGTGTGGATATTTCAATGTTTATAGAGATGGCGCTGTAGATATTTCCAAGTTTACACAGATAACGGTGGAGATATTTCCATGTTTATACAGAGAGGAGTCGAGATATTTCCATGTTTATACACATAGCGGTGTACATATTTCCATGATTATAGAGACAGCGGTGTAGGTATTTCCATGTTTATGCAGATAGCAGTGCAGATATTTCCATGTTTACACAGATGCCTATGCAGATATTTCCATATTTACACAGAGGGCTGTGTAGATATTTCTATGTTTATACAGAAGACAGTGTAGATATTTAAATGTTCCTACACATGACTGTGTAGGTATTTCCATGTTTATACAGATGTCTTTGTAGATATTTCCATGTTAATAGAGATAGCGGTGTAGACATTTCCATGTTTATACAGATAGCGGTGTAGATATTTCCATGTTTATACAGATAGTGGTGTAGATATTTCCATGCTTATACAGACCGCGGTGTAGATATTTCCATGTTTATACAAATAGCGGTGCAGATATTTCCATGTTTGTACAGATGGCGGTGTTGATATTTCCATTTATACACAGATGACCGTGTAGATATTTCCATGTTTATACAGATGGCGGCGCAGATATTTCCATGGATATGTAGATGGCGGTGTAGATATTTCCATGTTTATACAGATTGCGGTGTAGTTATTTCCACGTTTATATAGATAGCGGTGTAGTTATTTCCATGTATATACACATGGCTGTGTAGATATTTCCATGTTTATACAGATGGCGGTGTAGATATTTCCATGTTGTTACAGATAACTTTGTATTTCCATGTTTATACAGATGGCGGTGTAGATATTTCCATGTCTATAGAGATAGCAGTGGAGATAATTCCATGTTTATACAGATAGCGGTGTAGATATTTCCATGTTTATTCTGATCGTGGTGTAGATATTTCCATGTCTATAGAGATGGCGGTGTAGATATTTACATGTTCATAGAGATAGCGGTGTTGATTTTTCCATGTTTATAGAGACAGCGGTGTGGATATTTCCTTGCTTATACAGACAGGGGTGTAGATATTTCCATGTTTATAGAGATAGCGGTGAAGATATTTCCATGTTTATACAGATCACGGTGTAGATATTTCCTTGCTTGTACTAATAGCGGTGTAGTTATTTCCATGTTTATACAGATAGCGGTGTAGATATTTCCATGTATATACAGATGGCTGTGTAGATATTTCCATGTTTATACAGATGGCTGTGTAGATATTTCCATGTTTATACAGATGACTTTGTAGGTATTTGCATGTTTCTACAGATGGCGGTGTAGGTTTTCCATGTTTATAGTGATAGCTGTGTAGATATTTCCATGTTTATACAGATAGCGGTGTTGATATTTCCATGTTTATAAAGATCGCGGTGTAGATATTTCCATGTTTATACAGATCGCGGTGCAGATATTTATATCTTTATACAGATGGCATTGTAGATATTTCCTTATTCACACAGATGGCGGTGTAGATGTTTCCATGTTTATACAGATGGCAGAGTAGTTAGTTCCATGTTTATGGAGATGGCAGTGTAGATACTTTCATGTTTACAGAGATGGCGGTGTAGATATTTCCATGTTTATAGAGATAGCAGTGTAGATATTTACATGTTTATACAGATGTCTGTGTAGATATTTCCATGTGTATACAGATGGCATTGTAGATATTTCCATGTTTATACAGATGACTGTATAGGTATTTCCATGTTTTTACAGGTGGCAGTGCAGATATTTCCATGTTTATAGAGATAGCGGTGTAGATATTTCCATGTTTCTACAGATGGCGGTGTTGATATTTCCATCTATACACAGATGGCCGTGTAGATATTTCCATGTTTATACAGATGGCGGCGTAGATATTTCCATGGACATGCAGATGGCGGTGTAGATATTTCCATGTTTAAACAGATAGCGGTGTAGATATTTCCATGTTTACACAGATAGTGGTGTAGATATTTCCGTGTTTATACACATGGCAGAGTAGATACTTCCATCTTTATGGAGATGGCAGTGTAGATATTTTCATGTTTATAGAGATGGCGGTGTAGATATTTCCATATTTATAGAGATAGCGGTGTAGATATTTCCATCTTTCTACAGATGGCAGTGTAGATATTTCCATGTTTATACAGATGGCGGTGTAGATATTTCCATATTTATACAGATGTCTGTGTAGATATTTCCATCTGTATACAGATGGTATTGTAGGTATTTCCATGTTTATACAGATGGTGGTGAAGATATTTCCATGTTTATTCAGATGACTGTGTAGATATTTCCATGTTTTTACAGATGGCAGTGTGGATATTTCAATGTTTATAGAGATGGCGCTGTAGATATTTCCAAGTTTACACAGATAACGGTGGAGATATTTCCATGTTTATACAGAGAGGAGTCGAGATATTTCCATGTTTATACACATAGCGGTGTACATATTTCCATGATTATAGAGACAGCGGTGTAGGTATTTCCATGTTTATGCAGATAGCGGTGCAGATATTTCCATGTTTACACAGATGCCTATGCAGATATTTCCATATTTACACAGAGGGCTGTGTAGATATTTCTATGTTTATACAGAAGACAGTGTAGATATTTAAATGTTCCTACACATGACTGTGTAGGTATTTCCATGTTTATACAGATGTCTTTGTAGATATTTCCATGTTAATAGAGATAGCGGTGTAGACATTTCCATGTTTATACAGATAGCGGTGTAGATATTTCCATGTTTATACAGATAGTGGTGTAGATATTTCCATGCTTATACAGACCGCGGTGTAGATATTTCCATGTTTATACAAATAGCGGTGCAGATATTTCCATGTTTGTACAGATGGCGGTGTTGATATTTCCATTTATACACAGATGACCGTGTAGATATTTCCATGTTTATACAGATGGCGGCGCAGATATTTCCATGGATATGTAGATGGCGGTGTAGATATTTCCATGTTTATACAGATTGCGGTGTAGTTATTTCCACGTTTATATAGATAGCGGTGTAGTTATTTCCATGTATATACACATGGCTGTGTAGATATTTCCATGTTTATACAGATGGCGGTGTAGATATTTCCATGTTGTTACAGATAACTTTGTATTTCCATGTTTATACAGATGGCGGTGTAGATATTTCCATGTCTATAGAGATAGCAGTGGAGATAATTCCATGTTTATACAGATAGCGGTGTAGATATTTCCATGTTTATTCTGATCGTGGTGTAGATATTTCCATGTTTATAGAGATGGCGGTGTAGATATTTACATGTTCATAGAGATAGCGGTGTTGATTTTTCCATGTTTATAGAGACAGCGGTGTGGATATTTCCTTGCTTATACAGACAGGGGTGTAGATATTTCCATGTTTATAGAGATAGCGGTGAAGATATTTCCATGTTTATACAGATCACGGTGTAGATATTTCCTTGCTTGTACTAATAGCGGTGTAGTTATTTCCATGTTTATACAGATAGCGGTGTAGATATTTCCATGTATATACAGATGGCTGTGTAGATATTTCCATGTTTATACAGATGGCTGTGTAGATATTTCCATGTTTATACAGATGACTTTGTAGGTATTTGCATGTTTCTACAGATGGCGGTGTAGGTTTTCCATGTTTATAGTGATAGCTGTGTAGATATTTCCATGTTTATACAGATAGCGGTGTTGATATTTCCATGTTTATAAAGATCGCGGTGTAGATATTTCCATGTTTATACAGATCGCGGTGCAGATATTTATATCTTTATACAGATGGCATTGTAGATATTTCCTTATTCACACAGATGGCGGTGTAGATGTTTCCATGTTTATACAGATGGCAGAGTAGTTAGTTCCATGTTTATGGAGATGGCAGTGTAGATACTTTCATGTTTACAGAGATGGCGGTGTAGATATTTCCATGTTTATAGAGATAGCAGTGTAGATATTTACATGTTTATACAGATGCCTGTGTAGATATTTCCATGTGTATACAGATGGCATTGTAGATATTTCCATGTTTATACAGATGACTGTATAGGTATTTCCATGTTTTTACAGGTGGCAGTGCAGATATTTCCATGTTTATAGAGATAGCAGTGTAGATATTTCCATGTTTCTACAGATGGCGGTGTTGATATTTCCATCTATACACAGATGGCCGTGTAGATATTTCCATGTTTATACAGATGGCGGCGTAGATATTTCCATGGACATGCAGATGGCGGTGTAGATATTTCCATGTTTAAACAGATAGCGGTGTAGATATTTCCATGTTTACACAGATAGTGGTGTAGATATTTCCGTGTTTATACACATGGCAGAGTAGATACTTCCATCTTTATGGAGATGGCAGTGTAGATATTTTCATGTTTATAGAGATGGCGGTGTAGATATTTCCATATTTATAGAGATAGCGGTGTAGATATTTCCATCTTTCTACAGATGGCAGTGTAGATATTTCCATGTTTATACAGATGGCGGTGTAGATATTTCCATATTTATACAGATGTCTGTGTAGATATTTCCATCTGTATACAGATGGTATTGTAGGTATTTCCATGTTTATACAGATGGTGGTGAAGATATTTCCATGTTTATTCAGATGACTGTGTAGATATTTCCATGTTTTTACAGATGGCAGTGTGGATATTTCAATGTTTATAGAGATGGCGCTGTAGATATTTCCAAGTTTACACAGATAACGGTGGAGATATTTCCATGTTTATACAGAGAGGAGTCGAGATATTTCCATGTTTATACACATAGCGGTGTACATATTTCCATGATTATAGAGACAGCGGTGTAGGTATTTCCATGTTTATGCAGATAGCGGTGCAGATATTTCCATGTTTACACAGATGCCTATGCAGATATTTCCATATTTACACAGAGGGCTGTGTAGATATTTCTATGTTTATACAGAAGACAGTGTAGATATTTAAATGTTCCTACACATGACTGTGTAGGTATTTCCATGTTTATACAGATGTATTTGTAGATATTTCCATGTTAATAGAGATAGCGGTGTAGACATTTCCATGTTTATACAGATAGCGGTGTAGATATTTCCATGTTTATACAGATAGTGGTGTAGATATTTCCATGCTTATACAGACCGCGGTGTAGATATTTCCATGTTTATACAAATAGCGGTGCAGATATTTCCATGTTTGTACAGATGGCGGTGTTGATATTTCCATTTATACACAGATGACCGTGTAGATATTTCCATGTTTATACAGATGGCGGCGCAGATATTTCCATGGATATGTAGATGGCGGTGTAGATATTTCCATGTTTATACAGATTGCGGTGTAGTTATTTCCACGTTTATATAGATAGCGGTGTAGTTATTTCCATGTATATACACATGGCTGTGTAGATATTTCCATGTTTATACAGATGGCGGTGTAGATATTTCCATGTTGTTACAGATAACTTTGTATTTCCATGTTTATACAGATGGCGGTGTAGATATTTCCATGTCTATAGAGATAGCAGTGGAGATAATTCCATGTTTATACAGATAGCGGTGTAGATATTTCCATGTTTATTCTGATCGTGGTGTAGATATTTCCATGTTTATAGAGATGGCGGTGTAGATATTTACATGTTCATAGAGATAGCGGTGTTGATTTTTCCATGTTTATAGAGACAGCGGTGTGGATATTTCCTTGCTTATACAGACAGGGGTGTAGATATTTCCATGTTTATAGAGATAGCGGTGAAGATATTTCCATGTTTATACAGATCACGGTGTAGATATTTCCTTGCTTGTACTAATAGCGGTGTAGTTATTTCCATGTTTATACAGATAGCGGTGTAGATATTTCCATGTATATACAGATGGCTGTGTAGATATTTCCATGTTTATACAGATGGCTGTGTAGATATTTCCATGTTTATACAGATGACTTTGTAGGTATTTGCATGTTTCTACAGATGGCGGTGTAGGTTTTCCATGTTTATAGTGATAGCTGTGTAGATATTTCCATGTTTATACAGATAGCGGTGTTGATATTTCCATGTTTATAAAGATCGCGGTGTAGATATTTCCATGTTTATACAGATCGCGGTGCAGATATTTATATCTTTATACAGATGGCATTGTAGATATTTCCTTATTCACACAGATGGCGGTGTAGATGTTTCCATGTTTATACAGATGGCAGAGTAGTTAGTTCCATGTTTATGGTGATGGCAGTGTAGATACTTTCATGTTTACAGAGATGGCGGTGTAGATATTTCCATGTTTATAGAGATAGCAGTGTAGATATTTACATGTTTATACAGATGTCTGTGTAGATATTTCCATGTGTATACAGATGGCATTGTAGATATTTCCATGTTTATACAGATGACTGTATAGGTATTTCCATGTTTTTACAGGTGGCAGTGCAGATATTTCCATGTTTATAGAGATAGCGGTGTAGATATTTCCATGTTTCTACAGATGGCGGTGTTGATATTTCCATCTATACACAGATGGCCGTGTAGATATTTCCATGTTTATACAGATGGCGGCGTAGATATTTCCATGGACATGCAGATGGCGGTGTAGATATTTCCATGTTTAAACAGATAGCGGTGTAGATATTTCCATGTTTACACAGATAGTGGTGTAGATATTTCCGTGTTTATACACATGGCAGAGTAGATACTTCCATCTTTATGGAGATGGCAGTGTAGATATTTTCATGTTTATAGAGATGGCGGTGTAGATATTTCCATATTTATAGAGATAGCGGTGTAGATATTTCCATCTTTCTACAGATGGCAGTGTAGATATTTCCATGTTTATACAGATGGCGGTGTAGATATTTCCATATTTATACAGATGTCTGTGTAGATATTTCCATCTGTATACAGATGGTATTGTAGGTATTTCCATGTTTATACAGATGGTGGTGAAGATATTTCCATGTTTATTCAGATGACTGTGTAGATATTTCCATGTTTTTACAGATGGCAGTGTGGATATTTCAATGTTTATAGAGATGGCGCTGTAGATATTTCCAAGTTTACACAGATAACGGTGGAGATATTTCCATGTTTATACAGAGAGGAGTCGAGATATTTCCATGTTTATACACATAGCGGTGTACATATTTCCATGATTATAGAGACAGCGGTGTATGTATTTCCATGTTTATGCAGATAGCGGTGCAGATATTTCCATGTTTACACAGATGCCTATGCAGATATTTCCATATTTACACAGAGGGCTGTGTAGATATTTAAATGTTCCTACACATGACTGTGTAGGTATTTCCATGTTTATACAGATGTCTATGTAGATATTTCCATGTTAATAGAGATAGCGGTGTAGACATTTCCATGTTTATACAGATAGCGGTGTAGATATTTCCATGTTTATAAAGATAGTGGTGTAGATATTTCCATGCTTATACAGACCGCGGTGTAGATATTTCCATGTTTATACAAATAGCGGTGCAGATATTTCCATGTTTGTACAGATGGCGGTGTTGATATTTCCATTTATACACAGATGACCGTGTAGATATTTCCATGTTTATACAGATGGCGGCGCAGATATTTCCATGGATATGTAGATGGCGGTGTAGATATTTCCATGTTTATACAGATTGCGGTGTACTTATTTCCACGTTTATATAGATAGCGGTGTAGTTATTTCCATGTATATACACATGGCTGTGTAGATATTTCCATGTTTATACAGATGGCGGTGTAGATATTTCCATGTTGTTACAGATAACTTTGTATTTCCATGTTTATACAGATGGCGGTGTAGATATTTCCATGTCTATAGAGATAGCAGTGGAGATAATTCCATGTTAATACAGATAGCGGTGTAGATATTTCCATGTTTATTCTGATCGTGGTGTAGATATTTCCATGTTTATAGAGATGGCGGTGTAGATATTTACATGTTCATAGAGATAGCGGTGTTGATTTTTCCATGTTTATAGAGACAGCGGTGTGGATATTTCCTTGCTTATACAGACAGGGGTGTAGATATTTCCATGTTTATAGAGATAGCGGTGAAGATATTTCCATGTTTATACAGATCACGGTGTAGATATTTCCTTGCTTGTACTAATAGCGGTGTAGTTATTTCCATGTTTATACAGATAGCGGTGTAGATATTTCCATGTATATACAGATGGCTGTGTAGATATTTCCATGTTTATACAGATGGCTGTGTAGATATTTCCATGTTTATACAGATGACTTTGTAGGTATTTGCATGTTTCTACAGATGGCGGTGTAGGTTTTCCATGTTTATAGTGATAGCTGTGTAGATATTTCCATGTTTATACAGATAGCGGTGTTGATATTTCCATGTTTATAAAGATCGCGGTGTAGATATTTCCATGTTTATACAGATCGCGGTGCAGATATTTATATCTTTATACAGATGGCATTGTAGATATTTCCTTATTCACACAGATGGCGGTGTAGATGTTTCCATGTTTATACAGATGGCAGAGTAGTTAGTTCCATGTTTATGGAGATGGCAGTGTAGATACTTTCATGTTTACAGAGATGGCGGTGTAGATATTTCCATGTTTATAGAGATAGCAGTGTAGATATTTACATGTTTATACAGATGTCTGTGTAGATATTTCCATGTGTATACAGATGGCATTGTAGATATTTCCATGTTTATACAGATGACTGTATAGGTATTTCCATGTTTTTACAGGTGGCAGTGCAGATATTTCCATGTTTATAGAGATAGCGGTGTAGATATTTCCATGTTTCTACAGATGGCGGTGTTGATATTTCCATCTATACACAGATGGCCGTGTAGATATTTCCATGTTTATACAGATGGCGGCGTAGATATTTCCATGGACATGCAGATGGCGGTGTAGATATTTCCATGTTTAAACAGATAGCGGTGTAGATATTTCCATGTTTACACAGATAGTGGTGTAGATATTTCCGTGTTTATACACATGGCAGAGTAGATACTTCCATCTTTATGGAGATGGCAGTGTAGATATTTTCATGTTTATAGAGATGACGGTGTAGATATTTCCATATTTATAGAGATAGCGGTGTAGATATTTCCATCTTTCTACAGATGGCAGTGTAGATATTTCCATGTTTATACAGATGGCGGTGTAGATATTTCCATATTTATACAGATGTCTGTGTAGATATTTCCATCTGTATACAGATGGTATTGTAGGTATTTCCATGTTTATACAGATGGTGGTGAAGATATTTCCATGTTTATTCAGATGACTGTGTAGATATTTCCATGTTTTTACAGATGGCAGTGTGGATATTTCAATGTTTATAGAGATGGCGCTGTAGATATTTCCAAGTTTACACAGATAACGGTGGAGATATTTCCATGTTTATACAGAGAGGAGTCGAGATATTTCCATGTTTATACACATAGCGGTGTACATATTTCCATGATTATAGAGACAGCGGTGTAGGTATTTCCATGTTTATGCAGATAGCGGTGCAGATATTTCCATGTTTACACAGATGCCTATGCAGATATTTCCATATTTACACAGAGGGCTGTGTAGATATTTCTATGTTTATACAGAAGACAGTGTAGATATTTAAATGTTCCTACACATGACTGTGTAGGTATTTCCATGTTTATACAGATGTCTTTGTAGATATTTCCATGTTAATAGAGATAGCGGTGTAGACATTTCCATGTTTATACAGATAGCGGTGTAGATATTTCCATGTTTATACAGATAGTGGTGTAGATATTTCCATGCTTATACAGACCGCGGTGTAGATATTTCCATGTTTATACAAATAGCGGTGCAGATATTTCCATGTTTGTACAGATGGCGGTGTTGATATTTCCATTTATACACAGATGACCGTGTAGATATTTCCATGTTTATACAGATGGCGGCGCAGATATTTCCATGGATATGTAGATGGCGGTGTAGATATTTCCATGTTTATACAGATTGCGGTGTAGTTATTTCCACGTTTATATAGATAGCGGTGTAGTTATTTCCATGTATATACACATGGCTGTGTAGATATTTCCATGTTTATACAGATGGCGGTGTAGATATTTCCATGTTGTTACAGATAACTTTGTATTTCCATGTTTATACAGATGGCGGTGTAGATATTTCCATGTCTATAGAGATAGCAGTGGAGATAATTCCATGTTTATACAGATAGCGGTGTAGATATTTCCATGTTTATTCTGATCGTGGTGTAGATATTTCCATGTCTATAGAGATGGCGGTGTAGATATTTACATGTTCATAGAGATAGCGGTGTTGATTTTTCCATGTTTATAGAGACAGCGGTGTGGATATTTCCTTGCTTATACAGACAGGGGTGTAGATATTTCCATGTTTATAGAGATAGCGGTGAAGATATTTCCATGTTTATACAGATCACGGTGTAGATATTTCCTTGCTTGTACTAATAGCGGTGTAGTTATTTCCATGTTTATACAGATAGCGGTGTAGATATTTCCATGTATATACAGATGGCTGTGTAGATATTTCCATGTTTATACAGATGGCTGTGTAGATATTTCCATGTTTATACAGATGACTTTGTAGGTATTTGCATGTTTATACAGATGGCGGTGTAGGTTTTCCATGTTTATAGTGATAGCTGTGTAGATATTTCCATGTTTATACAGATAGCGGTGTTGATATTTCCATGTTTATAAAGATCGCGGTGTAGATATTTCCATGTTTATACAGATCGCGGTGCAGATATTTATATCTTTATACAGATGGCATTGTAGATATTTCCTTATTCACACAGATGGCGGTGTAGATGTTTCCATGTTTATACAGATGGCAGAGTAGTTAGTTCCATGTTTATGGAGATGGCAGTGTAGATACTTTCATGTTTACAGAGATGGCGGTGTAGATATTTCCATGTTTATAGAGATAGCAGTGTAGATATTTACATGTTTATACAGATGCCTGTGTAGATATTTCCATGTGTATACAGATGGCATTGTAGATATTTCCATGTTTATACAGATGACTGTATAGGTATTTCCATGTTTTTACAGGTGGCAGTGCAGATATTTCCATGTTTATAGAGATAGCAGTGTAGATATTTCCATGTTTCTACAGATGGCGGTGTTGATATTTCCATCTATACACAGATGGCCGTGTAGATATTTCCATGTTTATACAGATGGCGGCGTAGATATTTCCATGGACATGCAGATGGCGGTGTAGATATTTCCATGTTTAAACAGATAGCGGTGTAGATATTTCCATGTTTACACAGATAGTGGTGTAGATATTTCCGTGTTTATACACATGGCAGAGTAGATACTTCCATCTTTATGGAGATGGCAGTGTAGATATTTTCATGTTTATAGAGATGGCGGTGTAGATATTTCCATATTTATAGAGATAGCGGTGTAGATATTTCCATCTTTCTACAGATGGCAGTGTAGATATTTCCATGTTTATACAGATGGCGGTGTAGATATTTCCATATTTATACAGATGTCTGTGTAGATATTTCCATCTGTATACAGATGGTATTGTAGGTATTTCCATGTTTATACAGATGGTGGTGAAGATATTTCCATGTTTATTCAGATGACTGTGTAGATATTTCCATGTTTTTACAGATGGCAGTGTGGATATTTCAATGTTTATAGAGATGGCGCTGTAGATATTTCCAAGTTTACACAGATAACGGTGGAGATATTTCCATGTTTATACAGAGAGGAGTCGAGATATTTCCATGTTTATACACATAGCGGTGTACATATTTCCATGATTATAGAGACAGCGGTGTAGGTATTTCCATGTTTATGCAGATAGCGGTGCAGATATTTCCATGTTTACACAGATGCCTATGCAGATATTTCCATATTTACACAGAGGGCTGTGTAGATATTTCTATGTTTATACAGAAGACAGTGTAGATATTTAAATGTTCCTACACATGACTGTGTAGGTATTTCCATGTTTATACAGATGTCTTTGTAGATATTTCCATGTTAATAGAGATAGCGGTGTAGACATTTCCATGTTTATACAGATAGCGGTGTAGATATTTCCATGTTTATACAGATAGTGGTGTAGATATTTCCATGCTTATACAGACCGCGGTGTAGATATTTCCATGTTTATACAAATAGCGGTGCAGATATTTCCATGTTTGTACAGATGGCGGTGTTGATATTTCCATTTATACACAGATGACCGTGTAGATATTTCCATGTTTATACAGATGGCGGCGCAGATATTTCCATGGATATGTAGATGGCGGTGTAGATATTTCCATGTTTATACAGATTGCGGTGTAGTTATTTCCACGTTTATATAGATAGCGGTGTAGTTATTTCCATGTATATACACATGGCTGTGTAGATATTTCCATGTTTATACAGATGGCGGTGTAGATATTTCCATGTTGTTACAGATAACTTTGTATTTCCATGTTTATACAGATGGCGGTGTAGATATTTCCATGTCTATAGAGATAGCAGTGGAGATAATTCCATGTTTATACAGATAGCGGTGTAGATATTTCCATGTTTATTCTGATCGTGGTGTAGATATTTCCATGTCTATAGAGATGGCGGTGTAGATATTTACATGTTCATAGAGATAGCGGTGTTGATTTTTCCATGTTTATAGAGACAGCGGTGTGGATATTTCCTTGCTTATACAGACAGGGGTGTAGATATTTCCATGTTTATAGAGATAGCGGTGAAGATATTTCCATGTTTATACAGATCACGGTGTAGATATTTCCTTGCTTGTACTAATAGCGGTGTAGTTATTTCCATGTTTATACAGATAGCGGTGTAGATATTTCCATGTATATACAGATGGCTGTGTAGATATTTCCATGTTTATACAGATGGCTGTGTAGATATTTCCATGTTTATACAGATGACTTTGTAGGTATTTGCATGTTTCTACAGATGGCGGTGTAGGTTTTCCATGTTTATAGTGATAGCTGTGTAGATATTTCCATGTTTATACAGATAGCGGTGTTGATATTTCCATGTTTATAAAGATCGCGGTGTAGATATTTCCATGTTTATACAGATCGCGGTGCAGATATTTATATCTTTATACAGATGGCATTGTAGATATTTCCTTATTCACACAGATGGCGGTGTAGATGTTTCCATGTTTATACAGATGGCAGAGTAGTTAGTTCCATGTTTATGGAGATGGCAGTGTAGATACTTTCATGTTTACAGAGATGGCGGTGTAGATATTTCCATGTTTATAGAGATAGCAGTGTAGATATTTCCATGTTTATACAGATGTCTGTGTAGATATTTCCATGTGTATACAGATGGCATTGTAGATATTTCCATGTTTATACAGATGACTGTATAGGTATTTCCATGTTTTTACAGGTGGCAGTGCAGATATTTCCATGTTTATAGAGATAGCGGTGTAGATATTTCCATGTTTCTACAGATGGCGGTGTTGATATTTCCATCTATACACAGATGGCCGTGTAGATATTTCCATGTTTATACAGATGGCGGCGTAGATATTTCCATGTACATGCAGATGGCGGTGTAGATATTTCCATGTTTAAACAGATTTCGGTGTAGATATTTCCGTGTTTATACACATGGCAGAGTAGATACTTCCATCTTTATGGAGATGGCAGTGTAGATATTTTCATGTTTATAGAGATGGCGGTGTAGATATTTCCATATTTATAGAGATAGCGGTGTAGATATTTCCATCTTTCTACAGATGGCAGTGTAGATATTTCCATGTTTATACAGATGGCGGTGTAGATATTTCCATATTTATACAGATGTCTGTGTAGATATTTCCATCTGTATACAGATGGTATTGTAGGTATTTCCATGTTTATACAGATGGTGGTGAAGATATTTCCATGTTTATTCAGATGACTGTGTAGATATTTCCATGTTTTTACAGATGGCAGTGTGGATATTTCAATGTTTATAGAGATGGCGCTGTAGATATTTCCAAGTTTACACAGATAACGGTGGAGATATTTCCATGTTTATACAGAGAGGAGTCGAGATATTTCCATGTTTATACACATAGCGGTGTACATATTTCCATGATTATAGAGACAGCGGTGTAGGTATTTCCATGTTTATGCAGATAGCGGTGCAGATATTTCCATGTTTACACAGATGCCTATGCAGATATTTCCATATTTACACAGAGGGCTGTGTAGATATTTCTATGTTTATACAGAAGACAGTGTAGATATTTAAATGTTCCTACACATGACTGTGTAGGTATTTCCATGTTTATACAGATGTCTTTGTAGATATTTCCATGTTAATAGAGATAGCGGTGTAGACATTTCCATGTTTATACAGATAGCGGTGTAGATATTTCCATGTTTATACAGATAGTGGTGTAGATATTTCCATGCTTATACAGACCGCGGTGTAGATATTTCCATGTTTATACAAATAGCGGTGCAGATATTTCCATGTTTGTACAGATGGCGGTGTTGATATTTCCATTTATACACAGATGACCGTGTAGATATTTCCATGTTTATACAGATGGCGGCGCAGATATTTCCATGGATATGTAGATGGCGGTGTAGATATTTCCATGTTTATACAGATTGCGGTGTAGTTATTTCCACGTTTATATAGATAGCGGTGTAGTTATTTCCATGTATATACACATGGCTGTGTAGATATTTCCATGTTTATACAGATGGCGGTGTAGATATTTCCATGTTGTTACAGATAACTTTGTATTTCCATGTTTATACAGATGGCGGTGTAGATATTTCCATGTCTATAGAGATAGCAGTGGAGATAATTCCATGTTTATACAGATAGCGGTGTAGATATTTCCATGTTTATTCTGATCGTGGTGTAGATATTTCCATGTTTATAGAGATGGCGGTGTAGATATTTACATGTTCATAGAGATAGCGGTGTTGATTTTTCCATGTTTATAGAGACAGCGGTGTGGATATTTCCTTGCTTATACAGACAGGGGTGTAGATATTTCCATGTTTATAGAGATAGCGGTGAAGATATTTCCATGTTTATACAGATCACGGTGTAGATATTTCCTTGCTTGTACTAATAGCGGTGTAGTTATTTCCATGTTTATACAGATAGCGGTGTAGATATTTCCATGTATATACAGATGGCTGTGTAGATATTTCCATGTTTATACAGATGGCTGTGTAGATATTTCCATGTTTATACAGATGACTTTGTAGGTATTTGCATGTTTCTACAGATGGCGGTGTAGGTTTTCCATGTTTATAGTGATAGCTGTGTAGATATTTCCATGTTTATACAGATAGCGGTGTTGATATTTCCATGTTTATAAAGATCGCGGTGTAGATATTTCCATGTTTATACAGATCGCGGTGCAGATATTTATATCTTTATACAGATGGCATTGTAGATATTTCCTTATTCACACAGATGGCGGTGTAGATGTTTCCATGTTTATACAGATGGCAGAGTAGTTAGTTCCATGTTTATGGAGATGGCAGTGTAGATACTTTCATGTTTACAGAGATGGCGGTGTAGATATTTCCATGTTTATAGAGATAGCAGTGTAGATATTTACATGTTTATACAGATGCCTGTGTAGATATTTCCATGTGTATACAGATGGCATTGTAGATATTTCCATGTTTATACAGATGACTGTATAGGTATTTCCATGTTTTTACAGGTGGCAGTGCAGATATTTCCATGTTTATAGAGATAGCGGTGTAGATATTTCCATGTTTCTACAGATGGCGGTGTTGATATTTCCATCTATACACAGATGGCCGTGTAGATATTTCCATGTTTATACAGATGGCGGCGTAGATATTTCCATGGACATGCAGATGGCGGTGTAGATATTTCCATGTTTAAACAGATAGCGGTGTAGATATTTCCATGTTTACACAGATAGTGGTGTAGATATTTCCGTGTTTATACACATGGCAGAGTAGATACTTCCATCTTTATGGAGATGGCAGTGTAGATATTTTCATGTTTATAGAGATGGCGGTGTAGATATTTCCATATTTATAGAGATAGCGGTGTAGATATTTCCATCTTTCTACAGATGGCAGTGTAGATATTTCCATGTTTATACAGATGGCGGTGTAGATATTTCCATATTTATACAGATGTCTGTGTAGATATTTCCATCTGTATACAGATGGTATTGTAGGTATTTCCATGTTTATACAGATGGTGGTGAAGATATTTCCATGTTTATTCAGATGACTGTGTAGATATTTCCATGTTTTTACAGATGGCAGTGTGGATATTTCAATGTTTATAGAGATGGCGCTGTAGATATTTCCAAGTTTACACAGATAACGGTGGAGATATTTCCATGTTTATACAGAGAGGAGTCGAGATATTTCCATGTTTATACACATAGCGGTGTACATATTTCCATGATTATAGAGACAGCGGTGTAGGTATTTCCATGTTTATGCAGATAGCGGTGCAGATATTTCCATGTTTACACAGATGCCTATGCAGATATTTCCATATTTACACAGAGGGCTGTGTAGATATTTCTATGTTTATACAGAAGACAGTGTAGATATTTAAATGTTCCTACACATGACTGTGTAGGTATTTCCATGTTTATACAGATGTCTTTGTAGATATTTCCATGTTAATAGAGATAGCGGTGTAGACATTTCCATGTTTATACAGATAGCGGTGTAGATATTTCCATGTTTATACAGATAGTGGTGTAGATATTTCCATGCTTATACAGACCGCGGTGTAGATATTTCCATGTTTATACAAATAGCGGTGCAGATATTTCCATGTTTGTACAGATGGCGGTGTTGATATTTCCATTTATACACAGATGACCGTGTAGATATTTCCATGTTTATACAGATGGCGGCGCAGATATTTCCATGGATATGTAGATGGCGGTGTAGATATTTCCATGTTTATACAGATTGCGGTGTAGTTATTTCCATGTTTATATAGATAGCGGTGTAGTTATTTCCATGTATATACACATGGCTGTGTAGATATTTCCATGTTTATACAGATGGCGGTGTAGATATTTCCATGTTGTTACAGATAACTTTGTATTTCCATGTTTATACAGATGGCGGTGTAGATATTTCCATGTCTATAGAGATAGCAGTGGAGATAATTCCATGTTTATACAGATAGCGGTGTTGATATTTCCATGTTTATTCTGATCATGGTGTAGATATTTCCATGTCTATAGAGATGGCGGTGTAGATATTTACATGTTCATAGAGATAGCGGTGTTGATTTTTCCATGTTTATAGAGACAGCGGTGTGGATATTTCCTTGCTTATACAGACAGGGGTGTAGATATTTCCATGTTTATAGAGATAGCGGTGAAGATATTTCCATGTTTATACAGATCACGGTGTAGATATTTCCTTGCTTGTACTAATAGCGGTGTAGTTATTTCCATGTTTATACAGATAGCGGTGTAGATATTTCCATGTATATACAGATGGCTGTGTAGATATTTCCATGTTTATACAGATGGCTGTGTAGATATTTCCATGTTTATACAGATGACTTTGTAGGTATTTGCATGTTTCTACAGATGGCGGTGTAGGTTTTCCATGTTTATAGTGATAGCTGTGTAGATATTTCCATGTTTATACAGATAGCGGTGTTGATATTTCCATGTTTATAAAGATCGCGGTGTAGATATTTCCATGTTTATACAGATCGCGGTGCAGATATTTATATCTTTATACAGATGGCATTGTAGATATTTCCTTATTCACACAGATGGCGGTGTAGATGTTTCCATGTTTATACAGATGGCAGAGTAGTTAGTTCCATGTTTATGGAGATGGCAGTGTAGATACTTTCATGTTTACAGAGATGGCGGTGTAGATATTTCCATGTTTATAGAGATAGCAGTGTAGATATTTACATGTTTATACAGATGTCTGTGTAGATATTTCCATGTGTATACAGATGGCATTGTAGATATTTCCATGTTTATACAGATGACTGTATAGGTATTTCCATGTTTTTACAGGTGGCAGTGCAGATATTTCCATGTTTATAGAGATAGCGGTGTAGATATTTCCATGTTTCTACAGATGGCGGTGTTGATATTTCCATCTATACACAGATGGCCGTGTAGATATTTCCATGTTTATACAGATGGCGGCGTAGATATTTCCATGGACATGCAGATGGCGGTGTAGATATTTCCATGTTTAAACAGATAGCGGTGTAGATATTTCCATGTTTACACAGATAGTGGTGTAGATATTTCCGTGTTTATACACATGGCAGAGTAGATACTTCCATCTTTATGGAGATGGCAGTGTAGATATTTTCATGTTTATAGAGATGGCGGTGTAGATATTTCCATATTTATAGAGATAGCGGTGTAGATATTTCCATCTTTCTACAGATGGCAGTGTAGATATTTCCATGTTTATACAGATGGCGGTGTAGATATTTCCATATTTATACAGATGTCTGTGTAGATATTTCCATCTGTATACAGATGGTATTGTAGGTATTTCCATGTTTATACAGATGGTGGTGAAGATATTTCCATGTTTATTCAGATGACTGTGTAGATATTTCCATGTTTTTACAGATGGCAGTGTGGATATTTCAATGTTTATAGAGATGGCGCTGTAGATATTTCCAAGTTTACACAGATAACGGTGGAGATATTTCCATGTTTATACAGAGAGGAGTCGAGATATTTCCATGTTTATACACATAGCGGTGTACATATTTCCATGATTATAGAGACAGCGGTGTAGGTATTTCCATGTTTATGCAGATAGCGGTGCAGATATTTCCATGTTTACACAGATGCCTATGCAGATATTTCCATATTTACACAGAGGGCTGTGTAGATATTTAAATGTTCCTACACATGACTGTGTAGGTATTTCCATGTTTATACAGATGTCTATGTAGATATTTCCATGTTAATAGAGATAGCGGTGTAGACATTTCCATGTTTATACAGATAGCGGTGTAGATATTTCCATGTTTATACAGATAGTGGTGTAGATATTTCCATGCTTATACAGACCGCGGTGTAGATATTTCCATGTTTATACAAATAGCGGTGCAGATATTTCCATGTTTGTACAGATGGCGGTGTTGATATTTCCATTTATACACAGATGACCGTGTAGATATTTCCATGTTTATACAGATGGCGGCGCAGATATTTCCATGGATATGTAGATGGCGGTGTAGATATTTCCATGTTTATACAGATTGCGGCGTAGTTATTTCCACGTTTATATAGATAGCGGTGTAGTTATTTCCATGTATATACACATGGCTGTGTAGATATTTCCATGTTTATACAGATGGCGGTGTAGATATTTCCATGTCTATAGAGATAGCAGTGGAGATAATTCCATGTTTATACAGATAGCGGTGTAGATATTTCCATGTTTATTCTGATCGTGGTGTAGATATTTCCATGTTTATAGAGATGGCGGTGTAGATATTTACATGTTCATAGAGATAGCGGTGTTGATTTTTCCATGTTTATAGAGACAGCGGTGTGGATATTTCCTTGCTTATACAGACAGGGGTGTAGATATTTCCATGTTTATAGAGATAGCGGTGAAGATATTTCCATGTTTATACAGATCACGGTGTAGATATTTCCTTGCTTGTACTAATAGCGGTGTAGTTATTTCCATGTTTATACAGATAGCGGTGTAGATATTTCCATGTATATACAGATGGCTGTGTAGATATTTCCATGTTTATACAGATGGCTGTGTAGATATTTCCATGTTTATACAGATGACTTTGTAGGTATTTGCATGTTTCTACAGATGGCGGTGTAGGTTTTCCATGTTTATAGTGATAGCTGTGTAGATATTTCCATGTTTATACAGATAGCGGTGTTGATATTTCCATGTTTATAAAGATCGCGGTGTAGATATTTCCATGTTTATACAGATCGCGGTGCAGATATTTATATCTTTATACAGATGGCATTGTAGATATTTCCTTATTCACACAGATGGCGGTGTAGATGTTTCCATGTTTATACAGATGGCAGAGTAGTTAGTTCCATGTTTATGGAGATGGCAGTGTAGATACTTTCATGTTTACAGAGATGGCGGTGTAGATATTTCCATGTTTATAGAGATAGCAGTGTAGATATTTACATGTTTATACAGATGTCTGTGTAGATATTTCCATGTGTATACAGATGGCATTGTAGATATTTCCATGTTTATACAGATGACTGTATAGGTATTTCCATGTTTTTACAGGTGGCAGTGCAGATATTTCCATGTTTATAGAGATAGCGGTGTAGATATTTCCATGTTTCTACAGATGGCGGTGTTGATATTTCCATCTATACACAGATGGCCGTGTAGATATTTCCATGTTTATACAGATGGCGGCGTAGATATTTCCATGGACATGCAGATGGCGGTGTAGATATTTCCATGTTTAAACAGATAGCGGTGTAGATATTTCCATGTTTACACAGATAGTGGTGTAGATATTTCCGTGTTTATACACATGGCAGAGTAGATACTTCCATCTTTATGGAGATGGCAGTGTAGATATTTTCATGTTTATAGAGATGGCGGTGTAGATATTTCCATATTTATAGAGATAGCGGTGTAGATATTTCCATCTTTCTACAGATGGCAGTGTAGATATTTCCATGTTTATACAGATGGCGGTGTAGATATTTCCATATTTATACAGATGTCTGTGTAGATATTTCCATCTGTATACAGATGGTATTGTAGGTATTTCCATGTTTATACAGATGGTGGTGAAGATATTTCCATGTTTATTCAGATGACTGTGTAGATATTTCCATGTTTTTACAGATGGCAGTGTGGATATTTCAATGTTTATAGAGATGGCGCTGTAGATATTTCCAAGTTTACACAGATAACGGTGGAGATATTTCCATGTTTATACAGAGAGGAGTCGAGATATTTCCATGTTTATACACATAGCGGTGTACATATTTCCATGATTATAGAGACAGCGGTGTAGGTATTTCCATGTTTATGCAGATAGCGGTGCAGATATTTCCATGTTTACACAGATGCCTATGCAGATATTTCCATATTTACACAGAGGGCTGTGTAGATATTTCTATGTTTATACAGAAGACAGTGTAGATATTTAAATGTTCCTACACATGACTGTGTAGGTATTTCCATGTTTATACAGATGTCTTTGTAGATATTTCCATGTTAATAGAGATAGCGGTGTAGACATTTCCATGTTTATACAGATAGCGGTGTAGATATTTCCATGTTTATACAGATAGTGGTGTAGATATTCCCATGCTTATACAGACCGCGGTGTAGATATTTCCATGTTTATACAAATAGCGGTGCAGATATTTCCATGTTTGTACAGATGGCGGTGTTGATATTTCCATTTATACACAGATGACCGTGTAGATATTTCCATGTTTATACAGATGGCGGCGCAGATATTTCCATGGATATGTAGATGGCGGTGTAGATATTTCCATGTTTATACAGATTGCGGTGTAGTTATTTCCACGTTTATATAGATAGCGGTGTAGTTATTTCCATGTATATACACATGGCTGTGTAGATATTTCCATGTTTATACAGATGGCGGTGTAGATATTTCCATGTTGTTACAGATAACTTTGTATTTCCATGTTTATACAGATGGCGGTGTAGATATTTCCATGTCTATAGAGATAGCAGTGGAGATAATTCCATGTTTATACAGATAGCGGTGTAGATATTTCCATGTTTATTCTGATCGTGGTGTAGATATTTCCATGTTTATAGAGATGGCGGTGTAGATATTTACATGTTCATAGAGATAGCGGTGTTGATTTTTCCATGTTTATAGAGACAGCGGTGTGGATATTTCCTTGCTTATACAGACAGGGGTGTAGATATTTCCATGTTTATAGAGATAGCGGTGAAGATATTTCCATGTTTATACAGATCACGGTGTAGATATTTCCTTGCTTGTACTAATAGCGGTGTAGTTATTTCCATGTTTATACAGATAGCGGTGTAGATATTTCCATGTATATACAGATGGCTGTGTAGATATTTCCATGTTTATACAGATGGCTGTGTAGATATTTCCATGTTTATACAGATGACTTTGTAGGTATTTGCATGTTTATACAGATGGCGGTGTAGGTTTTCCATGTTTATAGTGATAGCTGTGTAGATATTTCCATGTTTATACAGATAGCGGTGTTGATATTTCCATGTTTATAAAGATCGCGGTGTAGATATTTCCATGTTTATACAGATCGCGGTGCAGATATTTATATCTTTATACAGATGGCATTGTAGATATTTCCTTATTCACACAGATGGCGGTGTAGATGTTTCCATGTTTATACAGATGGCAGAGTAGTTAGTTCCATGTTTATGGTGATGGCATTGTAGATACTTTCATGTTTACAGAGATGGCGGTGTAGATATTTCCATGTTTATAGAGATAGCAGTGTAGATATTTACATGTTTATACAGATGTCTGTGTAGATATTTCCATGTGTATACAGATGGCATTGTAGATATTTCCATGTTTATACAGATGACTGTATAGGTATTTCCATGTTTTTACAGGTGGCAGTGCAGATATTTCCATGTTTATAGAGATAGCGTTGTAGATATTTCCATGTTTCTACAGATGGCGGTGTTGATATTTCCATCTATACACAGATGGCCGTGTAGATATTTCCATGTTTATACAGATGGCGGCGTAGATATTTCCATGGACATGCAGATGGCGGTGTAGATATTTCCATGTTTAAACAGATAGCGGTGTAGATATTTCCATGTTTACACAGATAGTGGTGTAGATATTTCCGTGTTTATACACATGGCAGAGTAGATACTTCCATCTTTATGGAGATGGCAGTGTAGATATTTTCATGTTTATAGAGATGGCGGTGTAGATATTTCCATATTTATAGAGATAGCGGTGTAGATATTTCCATCTTTCTACAGATGGCAGTGTAGATATTTCCATGTTTATACAGATGGCGGTGTAGATATTTCCATATTTATACAGATGTCTGTGTAGATATTTCCATCTGTATACAGATGGTATTGTAGGTATTTCCATGTTTATACAGATGGTGGTGAAGATATTTCCATGTTTATTCAGATGACTGTGTAGATATTTCCATGTTTTTACAGATGGCAGTGTGGATATTTCAATGTTTATAGAGATGGCGCTGTAGATATTTCCAAGTATACACAGATAACGGTGGAGATATTTCCATGTTTATACAGAGAGGAGTCGAGATATTTCCATGTTTATACACATAGCGGTGTACATATTTCCATGATTATAGAGACAGCGGTGTAGGTATTTCCATGTTTATGCAGATAGCGGTGCAGATATTTCCATGTTTACACAGATGCCTATGCAGATATTTCCATATTTACACAGAGGGCTGTGTAGATATTTCTATGTTTATACAGAAGGCAGTGTAGATATTTAAATGTTCCTACACATGACTGTGTAGGTATTTCCATGTTTATACAGATGTCTTTGTAGATATTTCCATGTTAATAGAGATAGCGGTGTAGACATTTCCATGTTTATACAGATAGCGGTGTAGATATTTCCATGTTTATACAGATAGTGGTGTAGATATTTCCATGCTTATACAGACCGCGGTGTAGATATTTCCATGTTTATACAAATAGCGGTGCAGATATTTCCATGTTTGTACAGATGGCGGTGTTGATATTTCCATTTATACACAGATGACCGTGTAGATATTTCCATGTTTATACAGATGGCGGCGCAGATATTTCCATGGATATGTAGATGGCGGTGTAGATATTTCCATGTTTATACAGATTGCGGTGTAGTTATTTCCACGTTTATATAGATAGCGGTGTAGTTATTTCCATGTATATACACATGGCTGTGTAGATATTTCCATGTTTATACAGATGGCGGTGTAGATATTTCCATGTTGTTACAGATAACTTTGTATTTCCATGTTTATACAGATGGCGGTGTAGATATTTCCATGTCTATAGAGATAGCAGTGGAGATAATTCCATGTTTATACAGATAGCGGTGTAGATATTTCCATGTTTATTCTGATCGTGGTGTAGATATTTCCATGTCTATAGAGATGGCGGTGTAGATATTTACATGTTCATAGAGATAGCGGTGTTGATTTTTCCATGTTTATAGAGACAGCGGTGTGGATATTTCCTTGCTTATACAGACAGGGGTGTAGATATTTCCATGTTTATAGAGATAGCGGTGAAGATATTTCCATGTTTATACAGATCACGGTGTAGATATTTCCTTGCTTGTACTAATAGCGGTGTAGTTATTTCCATGTTTATACAGATAGCGGTGTAGATATTTCCATGTATATACAGATGGCTGTGTAGATATTTCCATGTTTATACAGATGGCTGTGTAGATATTTCCATGTTTATACAGATGACTTTGTAGGTATTTGCATGTTTATACAGATGGCGGTGTAGGTTTTCCATGTTTATAGTGATAGCTGTGTAGATATTTCCATGTTTATACAGATAGCGGTGTTGATATTTCCATGTTTATAAAGATCGCGGTGTAGATATTTCCATGTTTATACAGATCGCGGTGCAGATATTTATATCTTTATACAGATGGCATTGTAGATATTTCCTTATTCACACAGATGGCGGTGTAGATGTTTCCATGTTTATACAGATGGCAGAGTAGTTAGTTCCATGTTTATGGTGATGGCAGTGTAGATACTTTCATGTTTACAGAGATGGCGGTGTAGATATTTCCATGTTTATAGAGATAGCAGTGTAGATATTTACATGTTTATACAGATGTCTGTGTAGATATTTCCATGTGTATACAGATGGCATTGTAGATATTTCCATGTTTATACAGATGACTGTATAGGTATTTCCATGTTTTTACAGGTGGCAGTGCAGATATTTCCATGTTTATAGAGATAGCGGTGTAGATATTTCCATGTTTCTACAGATGGCGGTGTTGATATTTCCATCTATACACAGATGGCCGTGTAGATATTTCCATGTTTATACAGATGGCGGCGTAGATATTTCCATGGACATGCAGATGGCGGTGTAGATATTTCCATGTTTAAACAGATTGCGGTGTAGATATTTCCATGTTTACACAGATAGTGGTGTAGATATTTCCGTGTTTATACACATGGCAGAGTAGATACTTCCATCTTTATGGAGATGGCAGTGTAGATATTTTCATGTTTATAGAGATGGCGGTGTAGATATTTCCATATTTATAGAGATAGCGGTGTAGATATTTCCATCTTTCTACAGATGGCAGTGTAGATATTTCCATGTTTATACAGATGGCGGTGTAGATATTTCCATATTTATACAGATGTCTGTGTAGATATTTCCATCTGTATACAGATGGTATTGTAGGTATTTCCATGTTTATACAGATGGTGGTGAAGATATTTCCATGTTTATTCAGATGACTGTGTAGATATTTCCATGTTTTTACAGATGGCAGTGTGGATATTTCAATGTTTATAGAGATGGCCCTGTAGATATTTCCAAGTTTACACAGATAACGGTGGAGATATTTCCATGTTTATACAGAGAGGAGTCGAGATATTTCCATGTTTATACACATAGCGGTGTACATATTTCCATGATTATAGAGACAGCGGTGTAGGTATTTCCATGTTTATGCAGATAGCGGTGCAGATATTTCCATGTTTACACAGATGCCTATGCAGATATTTCCATATTTACACAGAGGGCTGTGTAGATATTTCTATGTTTATACAGAAGACAGTGTAGATATTTAAATGTTCCTACACATGACTGTGTAGGTATTTCCATGTTTATACAGATGTCTTTGTAGATATTTCCATGTTAATAGAGATAGCGGTGTAGACATTTCCATGTTTATACAGATAGCGGTGTAGATATTTCCATGTTTATACAGATAGTGGTGTAGATATTTCCATGCTTATACAGACCGCGGTGTAGATATTTCCATGTTTATACAAATAGCGGTGCAGATATTTCCATGTTTGTACAGATGGCGGTGTTGATATTTCCATTTATACACAGATGACCGTGTAGATATTTCCATGTTTATACAGATGGCGGCGCAGATATTTCCATGGATATGTAGATGGCGGTGTAGATATTTCCATGTTTATACAGATTGCGGTGTAGTTATTTCCATGTTTATATAGATAGCGGTGTAGTTATTTCCATGTATATACACATGGCTGTGTAGATATTTCCATGTTTATACAGATGGCGGTGTAGATATTTCCATGTTGTTACAGATAACTTTGTATTTCCATGTTTATACAGATGGCGGTGTAGATATTTCCATGTCTATAGAGATAGCAGTGGAGATAATTCCATGTTTATACAGATAGCGGTGTTGATATTTCCATGTTTATTCTGATCATGGTGTAGATATTTCCATGTCTATAGAGATGGCGGTGTAGATATTTACATGTTCATAGAGATAGCGGTGTTGATTTTTCCATGTTTATAGAGACAGCGGTGTGGATATTTCCTTGCTTATACAGACAGGGGTGTAGATATTTCCATGTTTATAGAGATAGCGGTGAAGATATTTCCATGTTTATACAGATCACGGTGTAGATATTTCCTTGCTTGTACTAATAGCGGTGTAGTTATTTCCATGTTTATACAGATAGCGGTGTAGATATTTCCATGTATATACAGATGGCTGTGTAGATATTTCCATGTTTATACAGATGGCTGTGTAGATATTTCCATGTTTATACAGATGACTTTGTAGGTATTTGCATGTTTATACAGATGGCGGTGTAGGTTTTCCATGTTTATAGTGATAGCTGTGTAGATATTTCCATGTTTATACAGATAGCGGTGTTGATATTTCCATGTTTATAAAGATCGCGGTGTAGATATTTCCATGTTTATACAGATCGCGGTGCAGATATTTATATCTTTATACAGATGGCATTGTAGATATTTCCTTATTCACACAGATGGCGGTGTAGATGTTTCCATGTTTATACAGATGGCAGAGTAGTTAGTTCCATGTTTATGGAGATGGCAGTGTAGATACTTTCATGTTTACAGAGATGGCGGTGTAGATATTTCCATGTTTATAGAGATAGCAGTGTAGATATTTACATGTTTATACAGATGTCTGTGTAGATATTTCCATGTGTATACAGATGGCATTGTAGATATTTCCATGTTTATACAGATGACTGTATAGGTATTTCCATGTTTTTACAGGTGGCAGTGCAGATATTTCCATGTTTATAGAGATAGCGGTGTAGATATTTCCATGTTTCTACAGATGGCGGTGTTGATATTTCCATCTATACACAGATGGCCGTGTAGATATTTCCATGTTTATACAGATGGCGGCGTAGATATTTCCATGGACATGCAGATGGCGGTGTAGATATTTCCATGTTTAAACAGATAGCGGTGTAGATATTTCCATGTTTACACAGATAGTGGTGTAGATATTTCCGTGTTTATACACATGGCAGAGTAGATACTTCCATCTTTATGGAGATGGCAGTGTAGATATTTTCATGTTTATAGAGATGGCGGTGTAGATATTTCCATATTTATAGAGATAGCGGTGTAGATATTTCCATCTTTCTACAGATGGCAGTGTAGATATTTCCATGTTTATACAGATGGCGGTGTAGATATTTCCATATTTATACAGATGTCTGTGTAGATATTTCCATCTGTATACAGATGGTATTGTAGGTATTTCCATGTTTATACAGATGGTGGTGAAGATATTTCCATGTTTATTCAGATGACTGTGTAGATATTTCCATGTTTTTACAGATGGCAGTGTGGATATTTCAATGTTTATAGAGATGGCGCTGTAGATATTTCCAAGTTTACACAGATAACGGTGGAGATATTTCCATGTTTATACAGAGAGGAGTCGAGATATTTCCATGTTTATACACATAGCGGTGTACATATTTCCATGATTATAGAGACAGCGGTGTAGGTATTTCCATGTTTATGCAGATAGCGGTGCAGATATTTCCATGTTTACACAGATGCCTATGCAGATATTTCCATATTTACACAGAGGGCTGTGTAGATATTTAAATGTTCCTACACATGACTGTGTAGGTATTTCCATGTTTATACAGATGTCTATGTAGATATTTCCATGTTAATAGAGATAGCGGTGTAGACATTTCCATGTTTATACAGATAGCGGTGTAGATATTTCCATGTTTATACAGATAGTGGTGTAGATATTTCCATGCTTATACAGACCGCGGTGTAGATATTTCCATGTTTATACAAATAGCGGTGCAGATATTTCCATGTTTGTACAGATGGCGGTGTTGATATTTCCATTTATACACAGATGACCGTGTAGATATTTCCATGTTTATACAGATGGCGGCGCAGATATTTCCATGGATATGTAGATGGCGGTGTAGATATTTCCATGTTTATACAGATTGCGGCGTAGTTATTTCCACGTTTATATAGATAGCGGTGTAGTTATTTCCATGTATATACACATGGCTGTGTAGATATTTCCATGTTTATACAGATGGCGGTGTAGATATTTCCATGTCTATAGAGATAGCAGTGGAGATAATTCCATGTTTATACAGATAGCGGTGTAGATATTTCCATGTTTATTCTGATCGTGGTGTAGATATTTCCATGTTTATAGAGATGGCGGTGTAGATATTTACATGTTCATAGAGATAGCGGTGTTGATTTTTCCATGTTTATAGAGACAGCGGTGTGGATATTTCCTTGCTTATACAGACAGGGGTGTAGATATTTCCATGTTTATAGAGATAGCGGTGAAGATATTTCCATGTTTATACAGATCACGGTGTAGATATTTCCTTGCTTGTACTAATAGCGGTGTAGTTATTTCCATGTTTATACAGATAGCGGTGTAGATATTTCCATGTATATACAGATGGCTGTGTAGATATTTCCATGTTTATACAGATGGCTGTGTAGATATTTCCATGTTTATACAGATGACTTTGTAGGTATTTGCATGTTTCTACAGATGGCGGTGTAGGTTTTCCATGTTTATAGTGATAGCTGTGTAGATATTTCCATGTTTATACAGATAGCGGTGTTGATATTTCCATGTTTATAAAGATCGCGGTGTAGATATTTCCATGTTTATACAGATCGCGGTGCAGATATTTATATCTTTATACAGATGGCATTGTAGATATTTCCTTATTCACACAGATGGCGGTGTAGATGTTTCCATGTTTATACAGATGGCAGAGTAGTTAGTTCCATGTTTATGGAGATGGCAGTGTAGATACTTTCATGTTTACAGAGATGGCGGTGTAGATATTTCCATGTTTATAGAGATAGCAGTGTAGATATTTACATGTTTATACAGATGTCTGTGTAGATATTTCCATGTGTATACAGATGGCATTGTAGATATTTCCATGTTTATACAGATGACTGTATAGGTATTTCCATGTTTTTACAGGTGGCAGTGCAGATATTTCCATGTTTATAGAGATAGCGGTGTAGATATTTCCATGTTTCTACAGATGGCGGTGTTGATATTTCCATCTATACACAGATGGCCGTGTAGATATTTCCATGTTTATACAGATGGCGGCGTAGATATTTCCATGGACATGCAGATGGCGGTGTAGATATTTCCATGTTTAAACAGATAGCGGTGTAGATATTTCCATGTTTACACAGATAGTGGTGTAGATATTTCCGTGTTTATACACATGGCAGAGTAGATACTTCCATCTTTATGGAGATGGCAGTGTAGATATTTTCATGTTTATAGAGATGGCGGTGTAGATATTTCCATATTTATAGAGATAGCGGTGTAGATATTTCCATCTTTCTACAGATGGCAGTGTAGATATTTCCATGTTTATACAGATGGCGGTGTAGATATTTCCATATTTATACAGATGTCTGTGTAGATATTTCCATCTGTATACAGATGGTATTGTAGGTATTTCCATGTTTATACAGATGGTGGTGAAGATATTTCCATGTTTATTCAGATGACTGTGTAGATATTTCCATGTTTTTACAGATGGCAGTGTGGATATTTCAATGTTTATAGAGATGGCGCTGTAGATATTTCCAAGTTTACACAGATAACGGTGGAGATATTTCCATGTTTATACAGAGAGGAGTCGAGATATTTCCATGTTTATACACATAGCGGTGTACATATTTCCATGATTATAGAGACAGCGGTGTAGGTATTTCCATGTTTATGCAGATAGCGGTGCAGATATTTCCATGTTTACACAGATGCCTATGCAGATATTTCCATATTTACACAGAGGGCTGTGTAGATATTTCTATGTTTATACAGAAGACAGTGTAGATATTTAAATGTTCCTACACATGACTGTGTAGGTATTTCCATGTTTATACAGATGTCTTTGTAGATATTTCCATGTTAATAGAGATAGCGGTGTAGACATTTCCATGTTTATACAGATAGCGGTGTAGATATTTCCATGTTTATACAGATAGTGGTGTAGATATTCCCATGCTTATACAGACCGCGGTGTAGATATTTCCATGTTTATACAAATAGCGGTGCAGATATTTCCATGTTTGTACAGATGGCGGTGTTGATATTTCCATTTATACACAGATGACCGTGTAGATATTTCCATGTTTATACAGATGGCGGCGCAGATATTTCCATGGATATGTAGATGGCGGTGTAGATATTTCCATGTTTATACAGATTGCGGTGTAGTTATTTCCACGTTTATATAGATAGCGGTGTAGTTATTTCCATGTATATACACATGGCTGTGTAGATATTTCCATGTTTATACAGATGGCGGTGTAGATATTTCCATGTTGTTACAGATAACTTTGTATTTCCATGTTTATACAGATGGCGGTGTAGATATTTCCATGTCTATAGAGATAGCAGTGGAGATAATTCCATGTTTATACAGATAGCGGTGTAGATATTTCCATGTTTATTCTGATCGTGGTGTAGATATTTCCATGTTTATAGAGATGGCGGTGTAGATATTTACATGTTCATAGAGATAGCGGTGTTGATTTTTCCATGTTTATAGAGACAGCGGTGTGGATATTTCCTTGCTTATACAGACAGGGGTGTAGATATTTCCATGTTTATAGAGATAGCGGTGAAGATATTTCCATGTTTATACAGATCACGGTGTAGATATTTCCTTGCTTGTACTAATAGCGGTGTAGTTATTTCCATGTTTATACAGATAGCGGTGTAGATATTTCCATGTATATACAGATGGCTGTGTAGATATTTCCATGTTTATACAGATGGCTGTGTAGATATTTCCATGTTTATACAGATGACTTTGTAGGTATTTGCATGTTTATACAGATGGCGGTGTAGGTTTTCCATGTTTATAGTGATAGCTGTGTAGATATTTCCATGTTTATACAGATAGCGGTGTTGATATTTCCATGTTTATAAAGATCGCGGTGTAGATATTTCCATGTTTATACAGATCGCGGTGCAGATATTTATATCTTTATACAGATGGCATTGTAGATATTTCCTTATTCACACAGATGGCGGTGTAGATGTTTCCATGTTTATACAGATGGCAGAGTAGTTAGTTCCATGTTTATGGTGATGGCATTGTAGATACTTTCATGTTTACAGAGATGGCGGTGTAGATATTTCCATGTTTATAGAGATAGCAGTGTAGATATTTACATGTTTATACAGATGTCTGTGTAGATATTTCCATGTGTATACAGATGGCATTGTAGATATTTCCATGTTTATACAGATGACTGTATAGGTATTTCCATGTTTTTACAGGTGGCAGTGCAGATATTTCCATGTTTATAGAGATAGCGTTGTAGATATTTCCATGTTTCTACAGATGGCGGTGTTGATATTTCCATCTATACACAGATGGCCGTGTAGATATTTCCATGTTTATACAGATGGCGGCGTAGATATTTCCATGGACATGCAGATGGCGGTGTAGATATTTCCATGTTTAAACAGATAGCGGTGTAGATATTTCCATGTTTACACAGATAGTGGTGTAGATATTTCCGTGTTTATACACATGGCAGAGTAGATACTTCCATCTTTATGGAGATGGCAGTGTAGATATTTTCATGTTTATAGAGATGGCGGTGTAGATATTTCCATATTTATAGAGATAGCGGTGTAGATATTTCCATCTTTCTACAGATGGCAGTGTAGATATTTCCATGTTTATACAGATGGCGGTGTAGATATTTCCATATTTATACAGATGTCTGTGTAGATATTTCCATCTGTATACAGATGGTATTGTAGGTATTTCCATGTTTATACAGATGGTGGTGAAGATATTTCCATGTTTATTCAGATGACTGTGTAGATATTTCCATGTTTTTACAGATGGCAGTGTGGATATTTCAATGTTTATAGAGATGGCGCTGTAGATATTTCCAAGTATACACAGATAACGGTGGAGATATTTCCATGTTTATACAGAGAGGAGTCGAGATATTTCCATGTTTATACACATAGCGGTGTACATATTTCCATGATTATAGAGACAGCGGTGTAGGTATTTCCATGTTTATGCAGTTAGCGGTGCAGATATTTCCATGTTTACACAGATGCCTATGCAGATATTTCCATATTTACACAGAGGGCTGTGTAGATATTTCTATGTTTATACAGAAGGCAGTGTAGATATTTAAATGTTCCTACACATGACTGTGTAGGTATTTCCATGTTTATACAGATGTCTTTGTAGATATTTCCATGTTAATAGAGATAGCGGTGTAGACATTTCCATGTTTATACAGATAGCGGTGTAGATATTTCCATGTTTATACAGATAGTGGTGTAGATATTTCCATGCTTATACAGACCGCGGTGTAGATATTTCCATGTTTATACAAATAGCGGTGCAGATATTTCCATGTTTGTACAGATGGCGGTGTTGATATTTCCATTTATACACAGATGACCGTGTAGATATTTCCATGTTTATACAGATGGCGGCGCAGATATTTCCATGGATATGTAGATGGCGGTGTAGATATTTCCATGTTTATACAGATTGCGGTGTAGTTATTTCCACGTTTATATAGATAGCGGTGTAGTTATTTCCATGTATATACACATGGCTGTGTAGATATTTCCATGTTTATACAGATGGCGGTGTAGATATTTCCATGTTGTTACAGATAACTTTGTATTTCCATGTTTATACAGATGGCGGTGTAGATATTTCCATGTCTATAGAGATAGCAGTGGAGATAATTCCATGTTTATACAGATAGCGGTGTAGATATTTCCATGTTTATTCTGATCGTGGTGTAGATATTTCCATGTCTATAGAGATGGCGGTGTAGATATTTACATGTTCATAGAGATAGCGGTGTTGATTTTTCCATGTTTATAGAGACAGCGGTGTGGATATTTCCTTGCTTATACAGACAGGGGTGTAGATATTTCCATGTTTATAGAGATAGCGGTGAAGATATTTCCATGTTTATACAGATCACGGTGTAGATATTTCCTTGCTTGTACTAATAGCGGTGTAGTTATTTCCATGTTTATACAGATAGCGGTGTAGATATTTCCATGTATATACAGATGGCTGTGTAGATATTTCCATGTTTATACAGATGGCTGTGTAGATATTTCCATGTTTATACAGATGACTTTGTAGGTATTTGCATGTTTATACAGATGGCGGTGTAGGTTTTCCATGTTTATAGTGATAGCTGTGTAGATATTTCCATGTTTATACAGATAGCGGTGTTGATATTTCCATGTTTATAAAGATCGCGGTGTAGATATTTCCATGTTTATACAGATCGCGGTGCAGATATTTATATCTTTATACAGATGGCATTGTAGATATTTCCTTATTCACACAGATGGCGGTGTAGATGTTTCCATGTTTATACAGATGGCAGAGTAGTTAGTTCCATGTTTATGGTGATGGCAGTGTAGATACTTTCATGTTTACAGAGATGGCGGTGTAGATATTTCCATGTTTATAGAGATAGCAGTGTAGATATTTACATGTTTATACAGATGTCTGTGTAGATATTTCCATGTGTATACAGATGGCATTGTAGATATTTCCATGTTTATACAGATGACTGTATAGGTATTTCCATGTTTTTACAGGTGGCAGTGCAGATATTTCCATGTTTATAGAGATAGCGGTGTAGATATTTCCATGTTTCTACAGATGGCGGTGTTGATATTTCCATCTATACACAGATGGCCGTGTAGATATTTCCATGTTTATACAGATGGCGGCGTAGATATTTCCATGGACATGCAGATGGCGGTGTAGATATTTCCATGTTTAAACAGATTGCGGTGTAGATATTTCCATGTTTACACAGATAGTGGTGTAGATATTTCCGTGTTTATACACATGGCAGAGTAGATACTTCCATCTTTATGGAGATGGCAGTGTAGATATTTTCATGTTTATAGAGATGGCGGTGTAGATATTTCCATATTTATAGAGATAGCGGTGTAGATATTTCCATCTTTCTACAGATGGCAGTGTAGATATTTCCATGTTTATACAGATGGCGGTGTAGATATTTCCATATTTATACAGATGTCTGTGTAGATATTTCCATCTGTATACAGATGGTATTGTAGGTATTTCCATGTTTATACAGATGGTGGTGAAGATATTTCCATGTTTATTCAGATGACTGTGTAGATATTTCCATGTTTTTACAGATGGCAGTGTGGATATTTCAATGTTTATAGAGATGGCCCTGTAGATATTTCCAAGTTTACACAGATAACGGTGGAGATATTTCCATGTTTATACAGAGAGGAGTCGAGATATTTCCATGTTTATACACATAGCGGTGTACATATTTCCATGATTATAGAGACAGCGGTGTAGGTATTTCCATGTTTATGCAGATAGCGGTGCAGATATTTCCATGTTTACACAGATGCCTATGCAGATATTTCCATATTTACACAGAGGGCTGTGTAGATATTTCTATGTTTATACAGAAGACAGTGTAGATATTTAAATGTTCCTACACATGACTGTGTAGGTATTTCCATGTTTATACAGATGTCTTTGTAGATATTTCCATGTTAATAGAGATAGCGGTGTAGACATTTCCATGTTTATACAGATAGCGGTGTAGATATTTCCATGTTTATACAGATAGTGGTGTAGATATTTCCATGCTTATACAGACCGCGGTGTAGATATTTCCATGTTTATACAAATAGCGGTGCAGATATTTCCATGTTTGTACAGATGGCGGTGTTGATATTTCCATTTATACACAGATGACCGTGTAGATATTTCCATGTTTATACAGATGGCGGCGCAGATATTTCCATGGATATGTAGATGGCGGTGTAGATATTTCCATGTTTATACAGATTGCGGTGTAGTTATTTCCACGTTTATATAGATAGCGGTGTAGTTATTTCCATGTATATACACATGGCTGTGTAGATATTTCCATGTTTATACAGATGGCGGTGTAGATATTTCCATGTTGTTACAGATAACTTTGTATTTCCATGTTTATACAGATGGCGGTGTAGATATTTCCATGTCTATAGAGATAGCAGTGGAGATAATTCCATGTTTATACAGATAGCGGTGTAGATATTTCCATGTTTATTCTGATCGTGGTGTAGATATTTCCATGTTTATAGAGATGGCGGTGTAGATATTTACATGTTCATAGAGATAGCGGTGTTGATTTTTCCATGTTTATAGAGACAGCGGTGTGGATATTTCCTTGCTTATACAGACAGGGGTGTAGATATTTCCATGTTTATAGGGATAGCGGTGAAGATATTTCCAGGTTTATACAGATCACGGTGTAGATATTTCCTTGCTTGTACTAATAGCGGTGTAGTTATTTCCATGTTTATGCAGATAGCGGTGTAGATATTTCCATGTATATACAGATGGCTGTGTAGATATTTCCATGTTTATACAGATGGCTGTGTAGATATTTCCATGTTTATACAGATGACTTTGTAGGTATTTGCATGTTTATACAGATGGCGGTGTAGATTTTCCATGTTTATAGTGATAGCTGTGTAGATATTTCCATGTTTATACAGATAGCGGTGTTGATATTTCCATGTTTATAAAGATCGCGGTGTAGATATTTCCATGTTTATACAGATCGCGGTGCAGATATTTATATCTTTATACAGATGGCATTGTAGATATTTCCTTATTCACACAGATGGCGGTGTAGATGTTTCCATGTTTATACAGATGGCAGAGTAGTTAGTTCCATGTTTATGGTGATGGCAGTGTAGATACTTTCATGTTTACAGAGATGGCGGTGTAGATATTTCCATGTTTATAGAGATAGCAGTGTAGATATTTACATGTTTATACAGATGTCTGTGTAGATATTTCCATGTGTATACAGATGGCATTGTAGATATTTCCATGTTTATACAGATGACTGTATAGGTATTTCCATGTTTTTACAGGTGGCAGTGCAGATATTTCCATGTTTATAGAGATAGCGGTGTAGATATTTCCATGTTTCTACAGATGGCGGTGTTGATATTTCCATCTATACACAGATGGCCGTGTAGATATTTCCATGTTTATACAGATGGCGGCGTAGATATTTCCATGGACATGCAGATGGCGGTGTAGATATTTCCATGTTTAAACAGATTGCGGTGTAGATATTTCCATGTTTACACAGATAGTGGTGTAGATATTTCCGTGTTTATACACATGGCAGAGTAGATACTTCCATCTTTATGGAGATGGCAGTGTAGATATTTTCATGTTTATAGAGATGGCGGTGTAGATATTTCCATATTTATAGAGATAGCGGTGTAGATATTTCCATCTTTCTACAGATGGCAGTGTAGATATTTCCATGTTTATACAGATGGCGGTGTAGATATTTCCATATTTATACAGATGTCTGTGTAGATATTTCCATCTGTATACAGATGGTATTGTAGGTATTTCCATGTTTATACAGATGGTGGTGAAGATATTTCCATGTTTATTCAGATGACTGTGTAGATATTTCCATGTTTTTACAGATGGCAGTGTGGATATTTCAATGTTTATAGAGATGGCCCTGTAGATATTTCCAAGTTTACACAGATAACGGTGGAGATATTTCCATGTTTATACAGAGAGGAGTCGAGATATTTCCATGTTTATACACATAGCGGTGTACATATTTCCATGATTATAGAGACAGCGGTGTAGGTATTTCCATGTTTATGCAGATAGCGGTGCAGATATTTCCATGTTTACACAGATGCCTATGCAGATATTTCCATATTTACACAGAGGGCTGTGTAGATATTTCTATGTTTATACAGAAGACAGTGTAGATATTTAAATGTTCCTACACATGACTGTGTAGGTATTTCCATGTTTATACAGATGTCTTTGTAGATATTTCCATGTTAATAGAGATAGCGGTGTAGACATTTCCATGTTTATACAGATAGCGGTGTAGATATTTCCATGTTTATACAGATAGTGGTGTAGATATTTCCATGCTTATACAGACCGCGGTGTAGATATTTCCATGTTTATACAAATAGCGGTGCAGATATTTCCATGTTTGTACAGATGGCGGTGTTGATATTTCCATTTATACACAGATGACCGTGTAGATATTTCCATGTTTATACAGATGGCGGCGCAGATATTTCCATGGATATGTAGATGGCGGTGTAGATATTTCCATGTTTATACAGATTGCGGTGTAGTTATTTCCACGTTTATATAGATAGCGGTGTAGTTATTTCCATGTATATACACATGGCTGTGTAGATATTTCCATGTTTATACAGATGGCGGTGTAGATATTTCCATGTTGTTACAGATAACTTTGTATTTCCATGTTTATACAGATGGCGGTGTAGATATTTCCATGTCTATAGAGATAGCAGTGGAGATAATTCCATGTTTATACAGATAGCGGTGTAGATATTTCCATGTTTATTCTGATCGTGGTGTAGATATTTCCATGTTTATAGAGATGGCGGTGTAGATATTTACATGTTCATAGAGATAGCGGTGTTGATTTTTCCATGTTTATAGAGACAGCGGTGTGGATATTTCCTTGCTTATACAGACAGGGGTGTAGATATTTCCATGTTTATAGGGATAGCGGTGAAGATATTTCCAGGTTTATACAGATCACGGTGTAGATATTTCCTTGCTTGTACTAATAGCGGTGTAGTTATTTCCATGTTTATGCAGATAGCGGTGTAGATATTTCCATGTATATACAGATGGCTGTGTAGATATTTCCATGTTTATACAGATGGCTGTGTAGATATTTCCATGTTTATACAGATGACTTTGTAGGTATTTGCATGTTTATACAGATGGCGGTGTAGATTTTCCATGTTTATAGTGATAGCTGTGTAGATATTTCCATGTTTATACAGATAGCGGTGTTGATATTTCCATGTTTATAAAGATCGCGGTGTAGATATTTCCATGTTTATACAGATCGCGGTGCAGATATTTATATCTTTATACAGATGGCATTGTAGATATTTCCTTATTCACACAGATGGCGGTGTAGATGTTTCCATGTTTATACAGATGGCAGAGTAGTTACTTCCATGTTTATGGTGATGGCAGTGTAGATACTTTCATGTTTACAGAGATGGCGGTGTAGATATTTCCATGTTTATAGAGATAGCAGTGTAGATATTTACATGTTTAAACAGATGTCTGTGTAGATATTTCCATGTGTATACAGATGGCATTGTAGATATTTCCATGTTTATACAGATGACTGTATAGGTATTTCCATGTTTTTACAGGTGGCAGTGCAGATATTTCCATGTTTATAGAGATAGCGGTGTAGATATTTCCATGTTTCTACAGATGGCGGTGTTGATATTTCCATCTATACACAGATGGCCGTGTAGATATTTCCATGTTTATACAGATGGCGGCGTAGATATTTCCATGGACATGCAGATGGCGGTGTAGATATTTCCATGTTTAAACAGATAGCGGTGTAGATATTTCCATGTTTACACAGATAGTGGTGTAGATATTTCCGTGTTTATACTCAAGGCAGAGTAGATACTTCCATCTTTATGGAGATGGCAGTGTAGATATTTTCATGTTTATAGAGATGGCGGTGTAGATATTTCCATATTTATAGAGATAGCGGTGTAGATATTTCCATCTTTCTACAGATGGCAGTGTAGATATTTCCATGTTTATACAGATGGCGGTGTAGATATTTCCATATTTATACAGATGTCTGTGTAGATATTTCCATCTGTATACAGATGGTATTGTAGGTATTTCCATGTTTATACAGATGGTGGTGAAGATATTTCCATGTTTATTCAGATGACTGTGTAGATATTTCCATGTTTTTACAGATGGCAGTGTGGATATTTCAATGTTTATAGAGATGGCGCTGTAGATATTTCCAAGTTTACACAGATAACGGTGGAGATATTTCCATGTTTATACAGAGAGGAGTCGAGATATTTCCATGTTTATACACATAGCGGTGTACATATTTCCATGATTATAGAGACAGCGGTGTAGGTATTTCCATGTTTATGCAGATAGCGGTGCAGATATTTCCATGTTTACACAGATGCCTATGCAGATATTTCCATATTTACACAGAGGGCTGTGTAGATATTTCTATGTTTATACAGAAGAGAGTGTAGATATTTAAATGTTCCTACACATGACTGTGTAGGTATTTCCATGTTTATACAGATGTCTTTGTAGATATCTCCATGTTAATAGAGATAGCGGTGTAGACATTTCCATGTTTATACAGATAGTGGTGTAGATATTTCCATGTTTATACAGACCGCGGTGTAGATATTTCCATGTTTATACAAATAGCGGTGCAGATATTTCCATGTTTGTACAGATGGCGGTGTTGATATTTCCATTTATACACAGATGACCGTGTAGATATTTCCATGTTTATACAGATGGCGGCGCAGATATTTCCATGGATATGTAGATGGCGGTGTAGATATTTCCATGTTTATACAGATTGCGGTGTAGTTATTTCCACGTTTATATAGATAGCGGTGTAGTTATTTCCATGTATATACACATGGCTGTGTAGATATTTCCATGTTTATACAGATGGCGGTGTAGATATTTCCATGTTGTTACAGATAACTTTGTATTTCCATGTTTATACAGATGGCGGTGTAGATATTTCCATGTCTATAGAGATAGCAGTGGAGATAATTCCATGTTTATACAGATAGCGGTGTAGATATTTCCATGTTTATTCTGATCGTGGTGTAGATATTTCCATGTTTATAGAGATAGCGGTGAAGATATTTCCATGTTTATACAGATCACGGTGTAGATATTTCCTTGCTTGTACTAATAGCGGTGTAGTTATTTCCATGTTTATACAGATAGCGGTGTAGATATTTCCTTGTATATACAGATGGCTGTGTAGATATTTCCATGTTTATACAGATGGCTGTGTAGATATTTCCATGTTTATACAGATGACTTTGTAGGTATTTGCATGTTTATACAGATGGCGGTGTAGGTTTTCCATGTTTATAGTGATAGCTGTGTAGATATTTCCATGTTTATACAGATAGCGGTGTTGATATTTCCATGTTTATAAAGATCGCGGTGTAGATGTTTCCATGTTTATACAGATCGCGGTGCAGATATTTATATCTTTATACAGATGGCATTGTAGATATTTCCTTATTCACACAGATGGCGGTGTAGATGTTTCCATGTTTATACAGATGGCAGAGTAGTTAGTTCCATGTTTATGGAGATGGCAGTGTAGATACTTTCATGTTTACAGAGATGGCGGTGTAGATATTTCCATGTTTATAGAGATAGCAGTGTAGATATTTACATGTTTATACAGATGTCTGTGTAGATATTTCCATGTGTATACAGATGGCATTGTAGATATTTCCATGTTTATACAGATGACTGTATAGGTATTTCCATGTTTTTACAGGTGGCAGTGCAGATATTTCCATGTTTATAGAGATAGCGGTGTAGATATTTCCATGTTTCTACAGATGGCGGTGTTGATATTTCCATCTATACACAGATGGCCGTGTAGATATTTCCATGTTTATACAGATGGCGGCGTAGATATTTCCATGGACATGCAGATGGCGGTGTAGATATTTCCATGTTTAAACAGATAGCGGTGTAGATATTTCCATGTTTACACAGATAGTGGTGTAGATATTTCCGTGTTTATACACATGGCAGAGTAGATACTTCCATCTTTATGGAGATGGCAGTGTAGATATTTTCATGTTTATAGAGATGGCGGTGTAGATTTTCCATATTTATAGAGATAGCGGTGTAGATATTTCCATCTTTCTACAGATGGCAGTGTAGATATTTCCATGTTTATACAGATGGCGGTGTAGATATTTCCATATTTATACAGATGTCTGTGTAGATATTTCCATCTGTATACAGATGGTATTGTAGGTATTTCCATGTTTATACAGATGGTGGTGAAGATATTTCCATGTTTATTCAGATGACTGTGTAGATATTTCCATGTTTTTACAGATGGCAGTGTGGATATTTCAATGTTTATAGAGATGGCGCTGTAGATATTTCCAAGTTTATACAGATAACGGTGGAGATATTTCCATGTTTATACAGAGAGGAGTCGAGATATTTCCATGTTTATACACATAGCGGTGTACATATTTCCATGATTATAGAGACAGCGGTGTAGGTATTTCCATGTTTATGCAGATAGCGGTGCAGATATTTCCATGTTTACACAGATGCCTATGCAGATATTTCCATATTTACACAGAGGGCTGTGTAGATATTTCTATGTTTATACAGAAGACAGTGTAGATATTTAAATGTTCCTACACATGACTGTGTAGGTATTTCCATGTTTATACAGATGTCTTTGTAGATATTTCCATGTTAATAGAGATAGCGGTGTAGACATTTCCATGTTTATACAGATAGTGGTGTAGATATTTCCATGTTTATACAGATAGTGGTGTAGATATTTCCATGTTTATGCAGACCGCGGTGTAGATATTTCCATGTTTATACAAATAGCGGTGCAGATATTTCCATGTTTGTACAGATGGCGGTGTTGATATTTCCATTTATACACAGATGACCGTGTAGATATTTCCATGTTTATACAGATGGCGGCGCAGATATTTCCATGGATATGTAGATGGCGGTGTAGATATTTCCATGTTTATACAGATTGCGGTGTAGTTATTTCCATGTTTATATAGATAGCGGTGTAGTTATTTCCATGTATATACACATGGCTGTGTAGATATTTCCATGTTTATACAGATGGCGGTGTAGATATTTCCATGTTGTTACAGATAACTTTGTATTTCCATGTTTATACAGATGGCGGTGTAGATATTTCCATGTCTATAGAGATAGCAGTGGAGATAATTCCATGTTTATACCGATAGCGGTGTAGATATTTCCATGTTTATTCTGATCGTGGTGTAGATATTTCCATGTTTATAGAGATGGCGGTGTAGATATTTACATGTTCATAGAGATAGCGGTGTTGATTTTTCCATGTTTATAGAGACAGCGGTGTGGATATTTCCTTGCTTATACAGACAGGGGTGTAGATATTTCCATGTTTATAGAGATAGCGGTGAAGATATTTCCATGTTTATACAGATCACGGTGTAGATATTTCCTTGCTTGTACTAATAGCGGTGTAGTTATTTCCATGTTTATACAGATAGCGGTGTAGATATTTCCATGTATATACAGATGGCTGTGTAGATATTTCCATGTTTATACAGATGGCTGTGTAGATATTTCCATGTTTATACAGATGACTTTGTAGGTATTTGCATGTTTCTACAGATGGCGGTGTAGGTTTTCCATGTTTATAGTGATAGCTGTGTAGATATTTCCATGTTTATACAGATAGCGGTGTTGATATTTCCATGTTTATAAAGATCGCGGTGTAGATATTTCCATGTTTATACAGATCGCGGTGCAGATATTTATATCTTTATACAGATGGCATTGTAGATATTTCCTTATTCACACAGATGGCGGTGTAGATGTTTCCATGTTTATACAGATGGCAGAGTAGTTAGTTCCATGTTTATGGAGATGGCAGTGTAGATACTTTCATGTTTACAGAGATGGCGGTGTAGATATTTCCATGTTTATAGAGATAGCAGTGTAGATATTTACATGTTTATACAGATGTCTGTGTAGATATTTCCATGTGTATACAGATGTCGTTGTAGATATTTCCATGTTTATACAGATGACTGTATAGGTATTTCCATGTTTTTACAGGTGGCAGTGCAGATATTTCCATGTTTATAGAGATAGCGGTGTAGATATTTCCATGTTTCTACAGATGGCGGTGTTGATATTTCCATCTATACACAGATGGCCGTGTAGATATTTCCATGTTTATACAGATGGCGGCGTAGATATTTCCATGGACATGCAGATGGCGGTGTAGATATTTCCATGTTTAAACAGATAGCGGTGTAGATATTTCCATGTTTACACAGATAGTGGTGTAGATATTTCCGTGTTTATACACATGGCAGAGTAGATACTTCCATCTTTATGGAGATGGCAGTGTAGATATTTTCATGTTTATAGAGATGGCGGTGTAGATATTTCCATATTTATAGAGATAGCGGTGTAGATATTTCCATCTTTCTACAGATGGCAGTGTAGATATTTCCATGTTTATACAGATGGCGGTGTAGATATTTCCATATTTATACAGATGTCTGTGTAGATATTTCCATCTGTATACAGATGGTATTGTAGGTATTTCCATGTTTATACAGATGGTGGTGAAGATATTTCCATGTTTATTCAGATGACTGTGTAGATATTTCCATATTTTTACAGATGGCAGTGTGGATATTTCAATGTTTATAGAGATGGCGCTGTAGATATTTCCAAGTTTATACAGATAACGGTGGAGATATTTCCATGTTTATACAGAGAGGAATCGAGATATTTCCATGTTTATACACATAGCGGTGTACATATTTCCATGATTATAGAGACAGCGGTGTAGGTATTTCCATGTTTATGCAGATAGCGGTGCAGATATTTCCATGTTTACACAGATGCCTATGCAGATATTTCCATATTTACACAGAGGGCTGTGTAGATATTTCTATGTTTATACAGAAGACAGTGTAGATATTTAAATGTTCCTACACATGACTGTGTAGGTATTTCCATGTTTATACAGATGTCTTTGTAGATATTTCCATGTTAATAGAGATAGCGGTGTAGACATTTCCATGTTTATACAGATAGCGGTGTAGATATTTCCATGTTTATACAGATAGTGGTGTAGATATTTCCATGTTTATGCAGACCGCGGTGTAGATATTTCCATGTTTATACAAATAGCGGTGCAGATATTTCCATGTTTGTACAGATGGCGGTGTTGATATTTCCATTTATACACAGATGACCGTGTAGATATTTCCATGTTTATACAGATGGCGGCGCAGATATTTCCATGGATATGTAGATGGCGGTGTAGATATTTCCATGTTTATACAGATTGCGGTGTAGTTATTTCCACGTTTATATAGATAGCGGTGTAGTTATTTCCATGTATATACACATGGCTGTGTAGATATTTCCATGTTTATACAGATGGCGGTGTAGATATGTCCATGTTTATACAGATAACTTTGTATTTCCATGTTTATACAGATGGCGGTGTAGATATTTCCATGTCTATAGAGATAGCAGTGGAGATAATTCCATGTTTATACAGATAGCGGTGTAGATATTTCCATGTTTATTCTGATCGTGGTGTAGATATTTCCATGTTTATAGAGATGGCGGTGTAGATATTTACATGTTCATAGAGATAGCGGTGTTGATTTTTCCATGTTTATAGAGACAGCGGTGTGGATATTTCCTTGCTTATACAGATAGGGGTGTAGAGATTTCCATGTTTATAGAGATAGCGGTGAAGATATTTCCATGTTTATACAGATCACGGTGTAGATATTTCCTTGCTTGTACTAATAGCGGTGTAGTTATTTCCATGTTTATACAGATAGCGGTGTAGATATTTCCATGTATATACAGATGGCTGTGTAGATATTTCCATGTTTATACAGATGGCTGTGTAGATATTTCCATGTTTATACAGATGACTTTGTAGGTATTTGCATGTTTATACAGATGGCGGTGTAGGTTTTCCATGTTTATAGTGATAGCTGTGTAGATATTTCCATGTTTATACAGATAGCGGTGTTGATATTTCCATGTTTATAAAGATCGCGGTGTAGATATTTCCATGTTTATACAGATCGCGGTGCAGATATTTATATCTTTATACAGATGGCATTGTAGATATTTCCTTATTCACACAGATGGCGGTGTAGATGTTTCCATGTTTATACAGATGGCAGAGTAGTTAGTTCCATGTTTATGGAGATGGCAGTGTAGATACTTTCATGTTTACAGAGATGGCGGTGTAGATATTTCCATGTTTATAGAGATAGCAGTGTAGATATTTACATGTTTATACAGATGTCTGTGTAGATATTTCCATGTGTATACAGATGGCATTGTAGATATTTCCATGTTTATACAGATGACTGTATAGGTATTTCCATGTTTTTACAGGTGGCAGTGCAGATATTTCCATGTTTATAGAGATAGCGGTGTAGATATTTCCATGTTTCTACAGATGGCGGTGTTGATATTTCCATCTATACACAGATGGCCGTGTAGATATTTCCATGTTTATACAGATGGCGGCGTAGATATTTCCATGGACATGCAGATGGCGGTGTAGATATTTCCATGTTTAAACAGATAGCGGTGTAGATATTTCCATGTTTACACAGATAGTGGTGTAGATATTTCCGTGTTTATACACATGGCAGAGTAGATACTTCCATCTTTATGGAGATGGCAGTGTAGATATTTTCATGTTTATAGAGATGGCGGTGTAGATATTTCCATATTTATAGAGATAGCGGTGTAGATATTTCCATCTTTCTACAGATGGCAGTGTAGATATTTCCATGTTTATACAGATGGCGGTGTAGATATTTCCATATTTATACAGATGTCTGTGTAGATATTTCCATCTGTATACAGATGGTATTGTAGTTATTTCCATGTTTATACAGATGGTGGTGAAGATATTTCCATGTTTATTCAGATGACTGTGTAGATATTTCCATGTTTTTACAGATGGCAGTGTGGATATTTCAATGTTTATAGAGATGGCGCTGTAGATATTTCCAAGTTTATACAGATAACGGTGGAGATATTTCCATGTTTATACAGAGAGGAGTTGAGATATTTCCATGTTTATACACATAGCGGTGTACATATTTCCATGATTATAGAGACAGCGGTGTAGGTATTTCCATGTTTATGCAGATAGCGGTGCAGATATTTCCATGTTTACACAGATGCCTATGCAGATATTTCCATATTTACACAGAGGGCTGTGTAGATATTTCTATGTTTATACAGAAGACAGTGTAGATATTTAAATGTTCCTACACATGACTGTGTAGGTATTTCCATGTTTATACAGATGTCTTTGTAGATATTTCCATGTTAATAGAGATAGCGGTGTAGACATTTCCATGTTTATACAGATAGCGGTGTAGATATTTCCATGTTTATACAGATAGTGGTGTAGATATTTCCATGTTTATGCAGACCGCGGTGTAGATATTTCCATGTTTATACAAATAGCGGTGCAGATATTTCCATGTTTGTACAGATGGCGGTGTTGATATTTCCATTTATACTCAGATGACCGTGTAGATATTTCCATGTTTATACAGATGGCGGCGCAGATATTTCCATGGATATGTAGATGGCGGTGTAGATATTTCCATGTTTATACAGATTGCGGTGTAGTTATTTCCACGTTTATATAGATAGCGGTGTAGTTATTTCCATGTATATACACATGGCTGTGTAGATATTTCCATGTTTATACAGATGGCGGTGTAGATATGTCCATGTTTATACAGATAACTTTGTATTTCCATGTTTATACAGATGGCGGTGTAGATATTTCCATGTCTATAGAGATAGCAGTGGAGATAATTCCATGTTTATACCGATAGCGGTGTAGATATTTCCATGTTTATTCTGATCGTGGTGTAGATATTTCCATGTTTATAGAGATGGCGGTGTAGATATTTACATGTTCATAGAGATAGCGGTGTTGATTTTTCCATGTTTACAGAGACAGCAGTGTGGATATTTCCTTGCTTATACAGATAGGGGTGTAGAGATTTCCATGTTTATAGAGATAGCGGTGAAGATATTTCCATGTTTATACAGATCACGGTGTAGATATTTCCTTGCTTGTACTAATAGCGGTGTAGTTATTTCCATGTTTATACAGATAACGGTGTAGATATTTCCTTGTATATACAGATGGCTGTGTAGATATTTCCATGTTTATACAGATGGCTGTGTAGATATTTCCATGTTTATACAGATGACTTTGTAGGTATTTGCATGTTTATACAGATGGCGGTGTAGGTTTTCCATGTTTATAGTGATAGCTGTGTAGATATTTCCATGTTTATACAGATAGCGGTGTTGATATTTCCATGTTTATAAAGATCGCGGTGTAGATATTTCCATGTTTATACAGATCGCGGTGCAGATATTTATATCTTTATACAGATGGCATTGTAGATATTTCCTTATTCACACAGATGGCGGTGTAGATGTTTCCATGTTTATACAGATGGCAGAGTAGTTAGTTCCATGTTTATGGAGATGGCAGTGTAGATACTTTCATGTTTACAGAGATGGCGGTGTAGATATTTCCATGTTTATAGAGATAGCAGTGTAGATATTTACATGTTTATACAGATGTCTGTGTAGATATTTCCATGTGTATACAGATGGCATTGTAGATATTTCCATGTTTATACAGATGACTGTATAGCTATTTCCATGTTTTTACAGGTGGCAGTGCAGATATTTCCATGTTTATAGAGATAGCGGTGTAGATATTTCCATGTTTCTACAGATGGCGGTGTTGATATTTCCATCTATACACAGATGGCCGTGTAGATATTTCCATGTTTATACAGATGGCGGCGTAGATATTTCCATGGACATGCAGATGGCGGTGTAGATATTTCCATGTTTAAACAGATAGCGGTGTAGATATTTCCATGTTTACACAGATAGTGGTGTAGATATTTCCGTGTTTATACACATGGCAGAGTAGATACTTCCATCTTTATGGAGATGGCAGTGTAGATATTTTCATGTTTATAGAGATGGCGGTGTAGATATTTCCATATTTATAGAGATAGCGGTGTAGATATTTCCATCTTTCTACAGATGGCAGTGTAGATATTTCCATGTTTATACAGATGGCGGTGTAGATATTTCCATATTTATACAGATGTCTGTGTAGATATTTCCATCTGTATACAGATGGTATTGTAGGTATTTCCATGTTTATACAGATGGTGGTGAAGATATTTCCATGTTTATTCAGATGACTGTGTAGATATTTCCATGTTTTTACAGATGGCAGTGTGGATATTTCAATGTTTATAGAGATGGCGCTGTAGATATTTCCAAGTTTACACAGATAACGGTGGAGATATTTCCATGTTTATACAGAGAGGAGTCGAGATATTTCCATGTTTATACACATAGCGGTGTACATATTTCCATGATTATAGAGACAGCGGTGTAGGTATTTCCATGTTTATGCAGATAGCGGTGCAGATATTTCCATGTTTACACAGATGCCTATGCAGATATTTCCATATTTACACAGAGGGCTGTGTAGATATTTCTATGTTTATACAGAAGACAGTGTAGATATTTAAATGTTCCTACACATGACTGTGTAGGTATTTCCATGTTTATACAGATGTCTTTGTAGATATTTCCATGTTAATAGAGATAGCGGTGTAGACATTTCCATGTTTATACAGATAGCGGTGTAGATATTTCCATGTTTATACAGATAGTGGTGTAGATATTTCCATGTTTATGCAGACCGCGGTGTAGATATTTCCATGTTTATACAAATAGCGGTGCAGATATTTCCATGTTTGTACAGATGGCGGTGTTGATATTTCCATTTATACACAGATGACCGTGTAGATATTTCCATGTTTATACAGATGGCGGCGCAGATATTTCCATGGATATGTAGATGGCGGTGTAGATATTTCCATGTTTATACAGATTGCGGTGTAGTTATTTCCATGTTTATATAGATAGCGGTGTAGTTATTTCCATGTATATACACATGGCTGTGTAGATATTTCCATGTTTATACAGATGGCGGTGTAGATATGTCCATGTTTATACAGATAACTTTGTATTTCCATGTTTATACAGATGGCAGTGTAGATATTTCCATGTCTATAGAGATAGCAGTGGAGATAATTCCATGTTTATACAGATAGCGGTGTAGATATTTCCATGTTTATTCTGATCGTGGTGTAGATATTTCCATGTTTATAGAGATGGCGGTGTAGATATTTACATGTTCATAGAGATAGCGGTGTTGATTTTTCCATGTTTATAGAGACAGCGGTGTGGATATTTCCTTGCTTATACAGATAGGGGTGTAGAGATTTCCATGTTTATAGAGATAGCGGTGAAGATATTTCCATGTTTATACAGATCACGGTGTAGATATTTCCTTGCTTGTACTAATAGCGGTGTAGTTATTTCCATGTTTATACAGATAGCGGTGTAGATATTTCCATGTATATACAGATGGCTGTGTAGATATTTCCATGTTTATACAGATGGCTGTGTAGATATTTCCATGTTTATACAGATGACTTTGTAGGTATTTGCATGTTTATACAGATGGCGGTGTAGGTTTTCCATGTTTATAGTGATAGCTGTGTAGATATTTCCATGTTTATACAGATAGCGGTGTTGATATTTCCATGTTTATAAAGATCGCGGTGTAGATATTTCCATGTTTATACAGATCGCGGTGCAGATATTTATATCTTTATACAGATGGCATTGTAGATATTTCCTTATTCACACAGATGGCGGTGTAGATGTTTCCATGTTTATACAGATGGCAGAGTAGTTAGTTCCATGTTTATGGAGATGGCAGTGTAGATACTTTCATGTTTACAGAGATGGCGGTGTAGATATTTCCATGTTTATAGAGATAGCAGTGTAGATATTTACATGTTTATACAGATGTCTGTGTAGATATTTCCATGTGTATACAGATGGCATTGTAGATATTTCCATGTTTATACAGATGACTGTATAGGTATTTCCATGTTTTTACAGGTGGCAGTGCAGATATTTCCATGTTTATAGAGATAGCGGTGTAGATATTTCCATGTTTCTACAGATGGCGGTGTTGATATTTCCATCTATACACAGATGGCCGTGTAGATATTTCCATGTTTATACAGATGGCGGCGTAGATATTTCCATGGACATGCAGATGGCGGTGTAGATATTTCCATGTTTAAACAGATAGCGGTGTAGATATTTCCATGTTTACACAGATAGTGGTGTAGATATTTCCGTGTTTATACACATGGCAGAGTAGATACTTCCATCTTTATGGAGATGGCAGTGTAGATATTTTCATGTTTATAGAGATGGCGGTGTAGATATTTCCATATTTATAGAGATAGCGGTGTAGATATTTCCATATTTATAGAGATAGCGGTGTAGATATTTCCATGTTTATACACATGGCGGTGTAGATATTTCCATATTTATACAGATGTCTGTGTAGATATTTCCATCTGTATACAGATGGTATTGTAGGTATTTCCATGTTTATACAGATGGTGGTGAAGATATTTCCATGTTTATTCAGATGACTGTGTAGATATTTCCATGTTTTTACAGATGGCAGTGTGGATATTTCAATGTTTATAGAGATGGCGCTGTAGATATTTCCAAGTTTATACAGATAACGGTGGAGATATTTCCATGTTTATACAGAGAGGAGTCGAGATATTTCCATGTTTATACACATAGCGGTGTACATATTTCCATGATTATAGAGACAGCGGTGTAGGTATTTCCATGTTTATGCAGATAGCGGTGCAGATATTTCCATGTTTACACAGATGCCTATGCAGATATTTCCATATTTACACAGAGGGCTGTGTAGATATTTCTATGTTTATACAGAAGACAGTGTAGATATCTAAATGTTCCTACACATGACTGTGCAGGTATTTCCATGTTTATACAGATGTCTTTGTAGATATTTCCATGTTAATAGAGATAGTGGTGTAGACATTTCCATGTTTATGCAGATAGCGGTGTAGATATTTCCATGTTTATACAGATAGTGGTGTAGATATTTCCATGTTTATGCAGACCGCGGTGTAGATATTTCCATGTTTATACAAATAGCGGTGCAGATATTTCCATGTTTGTACAGATGGCGGTGTTGATATTTCCATTTATACACAGATGACCGTGTAGATATTTCCATGTTTATACAGATGGCGGCGCAGATATTTCCATGTATATGTAGATGGCGGTGTAGATATTTCCATGTTTATACAGATTGCGGTGTAGTTATTTCCATGTTTATATAGTTAGCGGTGTAGTTATTTCCATGTATGTACACATGGCTGTGTAGATATTTCCATGTTTATACAGATGGCGGTGTAGATATGTCCATGTTTATACAGATAACTTTGTATTTCCATGTTTATACAGATGGCGGTGTAGATATTTCCATGTCTATAGAGATAGCAGTGGAGATAATTCCATGTTTATACCGATAGCGGTGTAGATATTTCCATGTTTATTCTGATCGTGGTGTAGATATTTCCATGTTTATAGAGATGGCGGTGTAGATATTTACATGTTCATAGAGATAGCGGTGTTGATTTTTCCATGTTTATAGAGACAGCGGTGTGGATATTTCCTTGCTTATACAGATAGGGGTGTAGAGATTTCCATGTTTATAGAGATAGCGGTGAAGATATTTCCATGTTTATACAGATCACGGTGTAGATATTTCCTTGCTTGTACTAATAGCAGTGTAGTTATTTCCATGTTTATACAGATAGCGGTGTAGATATTTCCATGTATATACAGATGGCTGTGTAGATATTTCCATGTTTATACAGATGGCTGTGTAGATATTTCCATGTTTATACAGATGACTTTGTAGGTATTTGCATGTTTATACAGATGGCGGTGTAGGTTTTCCATGTTTATAGTGATAGCTGTGTAGATATTTCCATGTTTATACAGATAGCGGTGTTGATATTTCCATGTTTATAAAGATCACGGTGTAGATATTTCCATGTTTATACAGATCGCGGTGCAGATATTTATATCTTTATACAGATGGCATTGTAGATATTTCCTTATTCACACAGATGGCGGTGTAGATGTTTCCATGTTTATACAGATGGCAGAGTAGTTAGTTCCATGTTTATGGAGATGGCAGTGTAGATACTTTCATGTTTACAGAGATGGCGGTGTAGATATTTCCATGTTTATAGAGATAGCAGTGTAGATATTTACATGTTTATACAGATGTCTGTGTAGATATTTCCATGTGTATACAGATGGCATTGTAGATATTTCCATGTTTATACAGATGACTGTATAGGTATTTCCATGTTTTTACAGGTGGCAGTGCAGATATTTCCATGTTTATAGAGATAGCGGTGTAGATATTTCCATGTTTCTACAGATGGCGGTGTTGATATTTCCATCTATACACAGATGGCCGTGTAGATATTTCCATGTTTATACAGATGGCGGCGTAGATATTTCCATGGACATGCAGATGGCGGTGTAGATATTTCCATGTTTAAACAGATAGCTGTGTAGATATTTCCATGTTTACACAGATAGTGGTGTAGATATTTCCGTGTTTATACACATGGCAGAGTAGATACTTCCATCTTTATGGAGATGGCAGTGTAGATATTTTCATGTTTATAGAGATGGCGGTGTAGATATTTCCATATTTATAGAGATAGCGGTGTAGATATTTCCATCTTTCTACAGATGGCAGTGTAGATATTTCCATGTTTATACAGATGGCGGTGTAGATATTTCCATATTTATACAGATGTCTTTGTAGATATTTCCATCTGTATACAGATGGTATTGTAGGTATTTCCATGTTTATACAGATGGTGGTGAAGATATTTCCATGTTTATTCAGATGACTGTGTAGATATTTCCATGTTTTTACAGATGGCAGTGTGGATATTTCAATGTTTATAGAGATGGCGCTGTAGATATTTCCAAGTTTATACAGATAACGGTGGAGATATTTCCATGTTTATACAGAGAGGAGTCGAGATATTTCCATGTTTATACACATAGCGGTGTACATATTTCCATGATTATAGAGACAGCGGTGTAGGTATTTCCATGTTTATGCAGATAGCGGTGCAGATATTTCCATGTTTACACAGATGCCTATGCAGATATTTCCATATTTACACAGAGGGCTGTGTAGATATTTCTATGTTTATACAGAAGACAGTGTAGATATTTAAATGTTCCTACACATGACTGTGTAGGTATTTCCATGTTTATACAGATGTCTTTGTAGATATTTCCATGTTAATAGAGATAGCGGTGTAGACATTTCCATGTTTATACAGATAGCGGTGTAGATATTTCCATGTTTATACAGATAGTGGTGTAGATATTTCCATGTTTATGCAGACCGCGGTGTAGATATTTCCATGTTTATACAAATAGCGGTGCAGATATTTCCAAGTTTGTACAGATGGCGGTGTTGATATTTCCATTTATACACAGATGACCGTGTAGATATTTCCATGTTTATACAGACGGCGGCGCAGATATTTCCATGGATATGTAGATGGCGGTGTAGATATTTCCATGTTTATACAGATTGCGGTGTAGTTATTTCCATGTTTATATAGATAGCGGTGTAGTTATTTCCATGTATATACACATGGCTGTGTAGATATTTCCATGTTTATACAGATGGCGGTGTAGATATGTCCATGTTTATACAGATAACTTTGTATTTCCATGTTTATACAGATGGCGGTGTAGATATTTCCATGTCTATAGAGATAGCAGTGGAGATAATTCCATGTTTATACTGATAGCGGTGTAGATATTTCCATGTTTATTCTGATCGTGGTGTAGTTATTTCCATGTTTATAGAGATGGCGGTGTAGATATTTACATGTTCATAGAGATAGCGGTGTTGATTTTTCCATGTTTATAGAGACAGCGGTGTGGATATTTCCTTGCTTATACAGATAGGGGTGTAGAGATTTCCATGTTTATAGAGATAGCGGTGAAGATATTTCCATGTTTATACAGATCACGGTGTAGATATTTCCTTGCTTGTACTAATAGCGGTGTAGTTATTTCTATGTTTATACAGATAGCGGTGTAGATATTTCCATGTATATACAGATGGCTGTGTAGATATTTCCATGTTTATACAGATGGCTGTGTAGATATTTCCATGTTTATACAGATGACTTTGTAGGTATTTGCATGTTTCTACAGATGGCGGTGTAGGTTTTCCATGTTTATAGTGATAGCTGTGTAGATATTTCCATGTTTATACAGATAGCGGTGTTGATATTTCCATGTTTATAAAGATCGCGGTGTAGATATTTCCATGTTTATACAGATCGCGGTGCAGATATTTATATCTTTATACAGATGGCATTGTAGATATTTCCTTATTCACACAGATGGCGGTGTAGATGTTTCCATGTTTATACAGATGGCATAGTAGTTAGTTCCATGTTTATGGAGATGGCAGTGTAGATACTTTCATGTTTACAGAGATGGCGGTGTAGATATTTCCATGTTTATAGAGATAGCAGTGTAGATATTTACATGTTTATACAGATGTCTGTGTAGATATTTCCATGTGTATACAGATGGCATTGTAGATATTTCCATGTTTATACAGATGACTGTATAGGTATTTCCATGTTTTTACAGGTGGCAGTGCAGATATTTCCATGTTTATAGAGATAGCGGTGTAGATATTTCCATGTTTCTACAGATGGCGGTGTTGATATTTCCATCTATACACAGATGGCCGTGTAGATATTTCCATGTTTATACAGATGGCGGCATAGATATTTCCATGGACATGCAGATGGCGGTGTAGATATTTCCATGTTTAAACAGATAGCGGTGTAGATATTTCCATGTTTACACAGATAGTGGTGTAGATATTTCCGTGTTTATACACATGGCAGAGTAGATACTTCCATCTTTATGGAGATGGCAGTGTAGATATTTTCATGTTTATAGAGATGGCGGTGTAGATATTTCCATATTTATAGAGATAGCGGTGTAGATATTTCCATCTTTCTACAGATGGCAGTGTAGATATTTCCATGTTTATACAGATGGCGGTGTAGATATTTCCATATTTATACAGATGTCTTTGTAGATATTTCCATCTGTATACAGATGGTATTGTAGGTATTTCCATGTTTATACAGATGGTGGTGAAGATATTTCCATGTTTATTCAGATGACTGTGTAGATATTTCCATGTTTTTACAGATGGCAGTGTGGATATTTCAATGTTTATAGAGATGGCGCTGTAGATATTTCCAAGTTTATACAGATAACGGTGGAGATATTTCCATGTTTATACAGAGAGGAGTCGAGATATTTCCATGTTTATACACATAGCGGTGTACATATTTCCATGATTATAGAGACAGCGGTGTAGGTATTTCCATGTTTATGCAGATAGCGGTGCAGATATTTCCATGTTTACACAGATGCCTATGCAGATATTTCCATATTTACACAGAGGGCTGTGTAGATATTTCTATGTTTATACAGAAGACAGTGTAGATATTTAAATGTTCCTACACATGACTGTGTAGGTATTTCCATGTTTATACAGATGTCTTTGTAGATATTTCCATGTTAATAGAGATAGCGGTGTAGACATTTCCATGTTTATACAGATAGCGGTGTAGATATTTCCATGTTTATACAGATAGTGGTGTAGATATTTCCATGTTTATACAGACCGCGGTGTAGATATTTCCATGTTTATACAAATAGCGGTGCAGATATTTCCATGTTTGTACAGATGGCGGTGTTGATATTTCCATTTATACACAGATGACCGTGTAGATATTTCCATGTTTATACAGACGGCGGCGCAGATATTTCCATGGATATGTAGATGGCGGTGTAGATATTTCCATGTTTATACAGATGACTTTGAAGGTATTTGCATGTTTATATAGTTAGCGGTGTAGTTATTTCCATGTATGTACACATGGCTGTGTAGATATTTCCATGTTTATACAGATGGCGGTGTACATATTTCCATGTTTATACAGATAACTTTGTATTTCCATGTTTATACAGATGGCGGTGTAGATATTTCCATGTTTATTCTGATCGTGGTGTAGATATTTCCATGTTTATAGAGATGGCGGTGTAGATATTTACATGTTCATAGAGATAGCGGTGTTGATTTTTCCATGTTTATAGAGACAGCGGTGTGGATATTTCCTTGCTTATACAGATAGGGGTGTAGAGATTTCCATGTTTATAGAGATAGCGGTGAAGATATTTCCATGTTTATACAGATCACGGTGTAGATATTTCCTTGCTTGTACTAATAGCGGTGTAGTTATTTCCATGTTTATACAGATAGCGGTGTAGATATTTCCATGTATATACAGATGGCTGTGTAGATATTTCCATGTTTATACAGATGGCTGTGTAGATATTTCCATGTTTATACAGATGACTTTGTAGGTATTTGCATGTTTCTACAGATGGCGGTGTAGGTTTTCCATGTTTATAGTGATAGCTGTGTAGATATTTCCATGTTTATACAGATAGCGGTGTTGATATTTCCATGTTTATAAAGATCGCGGTGTAGATATTTCCATGTTTATACAGATCGCGGTGCAGATATTTATATCTTTATACAGATGGCATTGTAGATATTTCCTTATTCACACAGATGGCGGTGTAGATGTTTCCATGTTTATACAGATGGCAGAGTAGTTAGTTCCATGTTTATGGAGATGGCAGTGTAGATACTTTCATGTTTACAGAGATGGCGGTGTAGATATTTCCATGTATATAGAGATAGCAGTGTAGATATTTACATGTTTATACAGATGTCTGTGTAGATATTTCCATGTGTATACAGATGGCATTGTAGATATTTCCATGTTTATACAGATGACTGTATAGGTATTTCCATGTTTTTACAGGTGGCAGTGCAGATATTTCCATGTTTATAGAGATAGCGGTGTAGATATTTCCATGTTTCTACAGATGGCGGTGTTGATATTTCCATCTATACACAGATGGCCGTGTAGATATTTCCATGTTTATGCAGATGGCGGCGTAGATATTTCCATGGACATGCAGATGGCGGTGTAGATATTTCCATGTTTAAACAGATAGCGGTGTAGATATTTCCATGTTTACACAGATAGTGGTGTAGATATTTCCGTGTTTATACACATGGCAGAGTAGATACTTCCATCTTTATGGAGATGGCAGTGTAGATATTTTCATGTTTATAGAGATGGCGGTGTAGATATTTCCATATTTATAGAGATAGCGGTGTAGATATTTCCATCTTTCTACAGATGGCAGTGTAGATATTTCCATGTTTATACAGATGGCGGTGTAGATATTTCCATATTTATACAGATGTCTGTGTAGATATTTCCATCTGTATACAGATGGTATTGTAGGTATTTCCATGTTTATACAGATGGTGGTGAGGATATTTCCATGTTTATTCAGATGACGGTGTAGATATTTCCATGTTTTTACAGATGGCAGTGTGGATATTTCAATGTTTATAGAGATGGCGCTGTAGATATTTCCAAGTTTATACAGATAACGGTGGAGATATTTCCATGTTTATACAGAGAGGAGTCGAGATATTTCCATGTTTATACACATAGCGGTGTACATATTTCCATGATTATAGAGACAGCGGTGAAGGTATTTCCATGTTTATGCAGATAGCGGTGCAGATATTTCCATGTTTACACAGATGCCTATGCAGATATTTCCATATTTACACAGAGGGCTGTGTAGATATTTCTATGTTTATACAGAAGACAGTGTAGATATTTAAATGTTCCTACACATGACTGTGTAGGTATTTCCATGTTTATACAGATGTCTTTGTAGATATTTCCTTGTTAATAGAGATAGCGGTGTAGACATTTCCATGTTTATACAGATAGCGGTGTAGATATTTCCATGTTTATACAGATAGTGGTGTAGATATTTCCATGTTTATACAGACCGCGGTGTAGATATTTCCATGTTTATACAAATAGCGGTGCAGATATTTCCATGTTTGTACAGATGGCGGTGTTGATATTTCCATTTATACACAGATGACCGTGTAGATATTTCCATGTTTATACAGACGGCGGCGCAGATATTTCCATGGATATGTAGATGGCGGTGTAGATATTTCCATGTTTATACAGATTGCGGTGTAGTTATTTCCATGTTTATATAGATAGCGGTGTAGTTATTTCCATGTATATACACATGGCTGTGTAGATATTTCCATGTTTATACAGATGGCGGTGTAGATATTTCCATGTTGTTACAGATAACTTTGTATTTCCATGTTTATACAGATGGCGGTGTAGATATTTCCATGTCTATAGAGATAGCAGTGGAGATAATTACATGTTTATACAGATAGCGGTGTAGATATTTCCATGTTTATTCTGATCGTGGTGTAGATATTTCCATGTTTATAGAGATGGCGGTGTAGATATTTACATGTTCATAGAGATAGCGGTGTTGATTTTTCCATGTTTATAGAGACAGCGGTGTGGATATTTCCTTGCTTATACAGATAGGGGTGTAGAGATTTCCATGTTTATAGAGATAGCGGTGAAGATATTTCCATGTTTATACAGATCACGGTGTAGATATTTCCTTGCTTGTACTAATAGCGGTGTAGTTATTTCCATGTTTATACAGATAGCGGTGTAGATATTTCCATGTATATACAGATGGCTGTGTAGATATTTCCATGTTTATACAGATGGCTGTGTAGATATTTCCATGTTTATACAGATGACTTTGTAGGTATTTGCATGTTTATACAGATGGCGGTGTAGGTTTTCCATGTTTATAGTGATAGCTGTGTAGATATTTCCATGTTTATACAGATAGCAGTGTTGATATTTCCATGTTTATAAAGATCGCGGTGTAGATATTTCCATGTTTATACAGATCGCGGTGCAGATATTTATATCTTTATACAGATGGCATTGTAGATATTTCCTTATTCACACAGATGGCGGTGTAGATGTTTCCATGTTTATACAGATGGCAGAGTAGTTAGTTCCATGTTTATGGAGATGGCAGTGTAGATACTTTCATGTTTACAGAGATGGCGGTGTAGATATTTCCATGTTTATAGAGATAGCAGTGTAGATATTTACATGTTTATACAGATGTCTGTGTAGATATTTCCATGTGTATACAGATGGCATTGTAGATATTTCCATGTTTATACAGATGACTGTATAGGTATTTCCATGTTTTTACAGGTGGCAGTGCAGATATTTCCATGTTTATAGAGATAGCGGTGTAGATATTTCCATGTTTCTACAGATGGCGGTGTTGATATTTCCATCTATACACAGATGGCCGTGTAGATATTTCCATGTTTATACAGATGGCGGCGTAGATATTTCCATGGACATGCAGATGGCGGTGTAGATATTTCCATGTTTAAACAGATAGCGGTGTAGATATTTCCATGTTTACACAGATAGTGGTGTAGATATTTCCGTGTTTATACACAAGGCAGAGTAGATACTTCCATCTTTATGGAGATGGCAGTGTAGATATTTTCATGTTTATAGAGATGGCGGTGTAGATATTTCCATATTTATAGAGATAGCGGTGTAGATATTTCCATCTTTCTACAGATGGCAGTGTAGATATTTCCATGTTTATACAGATGGCGGTGTAGATATTTCCATATTTATACAGATGTCTGTGTAGATATTTCCATCTGTATACAGATGGTATTGTAGGTATTTCCATGTTTATACAGATGGTGGTGAAGATATTTCCATGTTTATTCAGATGACTGTGTAGATATTTCCATGTTTTTACAGATGGCAGTGTGGATATTTCAATGTTTATAGAGATGGCGCTGTAGATATTTCCAAGTTTATACAGATAACGGTGGAGATATTTCCATGTTTATACAGAGAGGAGTCGAGATATTTCCATGTTTATACACACAGCGGTGTACATATTTCCATGATTATAGAGACAGCGGTGTAGGTATTTCCATGTTTATGCAGATAGCGGTGCAGATATTTCCATGTTTACACAGATGCCTATGCAGATATTTCCATATTTACACAGAGGGCTGTGTAGATATTTCTATGTTAATACAGAAGACAGTGTAGATATTTAAATGTTCCTACACATGACTGTGTAGGTATTTCCATGTTTATACAGATGTCTTTGTAGATATTTCCATGTTAATAGAGATAGCGGTGTAAACATTTCCATGTTTATACAGATAGCGGTGTAGATATTTCCATGTTTATACAGATAGTGGTGTAGATATTTCCATGTTTATACAGACCGCGGTGTAGATATTTCCATGTTTATACACATAGCGGTGCAGATATTTCCATGTTTGTACAGATGGCGGTGTTGATATTTCCATTTATACACAGATGACCGTGTAGATATTTCCATGTTTATACAGATGGCGGCGCAGATATTTCCATGGATATGTAGATGGCGGTGTAGATATTTCCATGTTTATACAGATTGCGGTGTAGTTATTTCCATTTTTATATAGATAGCGGTGTAGTTATTTCCATGTATATACACATGGCTGTGTAGATATTTCCATGTTTATACAGATGGCGGTGTAGATATTTCCATGTTGTTACAGATAACTTTGTATTTCCATGTTTATACAGATGGCGGTGTAGATATTTCCATGTCTATAGAGATAGCAGTGGAGATAATTACATGTTTATACAGATAGCGGTGTAGATATTTCCATGTTTATTCTGATCGTGGTGTAGATATTTCCATGTTTATAGAGATGGCGGTGTAGATATTTACATGTTCATAGAGATAGCGGTGTTGATTTTTCCATGTTTATAGAGACAGCGGTGTGGATATTTCCTTGCTTATACAGATAGGGGTGTAGAGATTTCCATGTTTATAGAGATAGCGGTGAAGATATTTCCATGTTTATACAGATCACGGTGTAGATATTTCCTTGCTTGTACTAATAGCCGTGTAGTTATTTCCATGTTTATACAGATAGCGGTGTAGATATTTCCATGTATATACAGATGGCTGTGTAGATATTTCCATGTTTATACAGATGGCTGTGTAGATATTTCCATGTTTATACAGATGACTTTGTAGGTATTTGCATGTTTATACAGATGGCGGTGTAGGTTTTCCATGTTTATAGTGATAGCTGTGTAGATATTTCCATGTTTATACAGATAGCAGTGTTGATATTTCCATGTTTATAAAGATCGCGGTGTAGATATTTCCATGTTTATACAGATCGCGGTGCAGATATTTATATCTTTATACAGATGGCATTGTAGATATTTCCTTATTCACACAGATGGCGGTGTAGATGTTTCCATGTTTATACAGATGGCAGAGTAGTTAGTTCCATGTTTATGGAGATGGCAGTGTAGATACTTTCATGTTTACAGAGATGGCGGTGTAGATATTTCCATGTTTATAGAGATAGCAGTGTAGATATTTACATGTTTATACAGATGTCTGTGTAGATATTTCCATGTGTATACAGATGGCATTGTAGATATTTCCATGTTTATACAGATGACTGTATAGGTATTTCCATGTTTTTACAGGTGGCAGTGCAGATATTTCCATGTTTATAGAGATAACGGTGTAGATATTTCCATGTTTCTACAGATGGCGGTGTTGATATTTCCATCTATACACAGATGGCCGTGTAGATATTTCCATGTTTATACAGATGGCGGCGTAGATATTTCCATGGACATGCAGATGGCGGTGTAGATATTTCCATGTTTAAACAGATAGCGGTGTAGATATTTCCATGTTTACACAGATAGTGGTGTAGATATTTCCGTGTTTATACACAAGGCAGAGTAGATATTTCCATCTTTATGGAGATGGCAGTGTAGATATTTTCATGTTTATAGAGATGGCGGTGTAGATATTTCCATATTTATAGAGATAGCGGTGTAGATATTTCCATCTTTCTACAGATGGCAGTGTAGATATTTCCATGTTTATACAGATGGCGGTGTAGATATTTCCATATTTATACAGATGTCTGTGTAGATATTTCCATCTGTATACAGATGGTATTGTAGGTATTTCCATGTTTATACAGATGGTGGTGAAGATATTTCCATGTTTATTCAGATGACTGTGTAGATATTTCCATGTTTTTACAGATGGCAGTGTGGATATTTCAATGTTTATAGAGATGGCGCTGTAGATATTTCCAAGTTTATACAGATAACGGTGGAGATATTTCCATGTTTATACAGAGAGGAGTCGAGATATTTCCATGTTTATACACACAGCGGTGTACATATTTCCATGATTATAGAGACAGCGGTGTAGGTATTTCCATGTTTATGCAGATAGCGGTGCAGATATTTCCATGTTTACACAGATGCCTATGCAGATATTTCCATATTTACACAGAGGGCTGTGTAGATATTTCTATGTTAATACAGAAGACAGTGTAGATATTTAAATGTTCCTACACATGACTGTGTAGGTATTTCCATGTTTATACAGATGTCTTTGTAGATATTTCCATGTTAATAGAGATAGCGGTGTAGACATTTCCATGTTTATACAGATAGCGGTGTAGATATTTCCATGTTTATACAGATAGTGGTGTAGATATTTCCATGTTTATACAGACCGCGGTGTAGATATTTCCATGTTTATACACATAGCGGTGCAGATATTTCCATGTTTGTACAGATGGCGGTGTTGATATTTCCATTTATACACAGATGACCGTGTAGATATTTCCATGTTTATACAGATGGCGGCGCAGATATTTCCATGGATATGTAGATGGCGGTGTAGATATTTCCATGTTTATACAGATTGCGGTGTAGTTATTTCCATTTTTATATAGATAGCGGTGTAGTTATTTCCATGTATATACACATGGCTGTGTAGATATTTCCATGTTTATACAGATGGCGGTGTAGATATTTCCATGTTTATACAGATAACTTTGTATTTCCATGTTTATACAGATGGCGGTGTAGATATTTCCATGTCTATAGTGATAGCAGTGGAGATAATTCCATGTATATACAGATAGCGGTGTAGATATTTCCATGTTTATTCTGATCGTGGTGTAGATATTTCCATGTTTATAGAGATGGCGGTGTAGATATTTACATGTTCATAGAGATAGCGGTGTTGATTTTTCCATGTTTATAGAGACAGCGGTGTGGATATTTCCTTGCTTATACAGATAGGGGTGTAGAGATTTCCATGTTTATAGAGATAGCGGTGAAGATATTTCCATGTTTATACAGATCACGGTGTAGATATTTCCTTGCTTGTACTAATAGCGGTGTAGTTATTTCCATGTTTATACAGATAGCGGTGTAGATATTTCCATGTATATACAGATGGCTGTGTAGATATTTCCATGTTTATACAGATGGCTGTGTAGATATTTCCATGTTTATACAGATGACTTTGTAGGTATTTGCATGTTTATACAGATGGCGGTGTAGGTTTTCCATGTTTATAGTGATAGCTGTGTAGATATTTCCATGTTTATACAGATAGCGGTGTTGATATTTCCATGTTTATAAAGATCGCGGTGTAGATATTTCCATGTTTATACAGATCGCGGTGCAGATATTTATATCTTTATACAGATGGCATTGTAGATATTTCCTTATTCACACAGATGGCGGTGTAGATGTTTCCATGTTTATACAGATGGCAGAGTAGTTAGTTCCATGTTTATGGAGATGGCAGTGTAGATACTTTCATGTTTACAGAGATGGCGGTGTAGATATTTCCATGTTTATAGAGATAGCAGTGTAGATATTTACATGTTTATACAGATGTCTGTGTAGATATTTCCATGTGTATACAGATGGCATTGTAGATATTTCCATGTTTATACAGATGACTGTATAGGTATTTCCATGTTTTTACAGGTGGCAGTGCAGATATTTCCATGTTTATAGAGATAGCGGTGTAGATATTTCCATGTTTCTACAGATGGCGGTGTTGATATTTCCATCTATACACAGATGGCCGTGTAGATATTTCCATGTTTATACAGATGGCGGCGTAGATATTTCCATGGACATGCAGATGGCGGTGTAGATATTTCCATGTTTAAACAGATAGCGGTGTAGATATTTCCATGTTTACACAGATAGTGGTGTAGATATTTCCGTGTTTATACACAAGGCAGAGTAGATACTTCCATCTTTATGGAGATGGCAGTGTAGATATTTTCATGTTTATAGAGATGGCGGTGTAGATATTTCCATATTTATAGAGATAGCGGTGTAGATATTTCCATCTTTCTACAGATGGCAGTGTAGATATTTCCATGTTTATACAGATGGCGGTGTAGATATTTCCATATTTATACAGATGTCTGTGTAGATATTTCCATCTGTATACAGATGGTATTGTAGGTATTTCCATGTTTATACAGATGGTGGTGAAGATATTTCCATGTTTATTCAGATGACTGTGTAGATATTTCCATGTTTTTACAGATGGCAGTGTGGATATTTCAATGTTTATAGAGATGGCGCTGTAGATATTTCCAAGTTTATACAGATAACGGTGGAGATATTTCCATGTTTATACAGAGAGGAGTCGAGATATTTCCATGTTTATACACATAGCGGTGTACATATTTCCATGATTATAGAGACAGCGGTGTAGGTATTTCCATGTTTATGCAGATAGCGGTGCAGATATTTCCATGTTTACACAGATGCCTATGCAGATATTTCCATATTTACACAGAGGGCTGTGTAGATATTTCTATGTTAATACAGAAGACAGTGTAGATATTTAAATGTTCCTACACATGACTGTGTAGGTATTTCCATGTTTATACAGATGTCTTTGTAGATATTTCCATGTTAATAGAGATAGCGGTGTAGACATTTCCATGTTTATACAGATAGCGGTGTAGATATTTCCATGTTTATACAGATAGTGGTGTAGATATTTCCATGTTTATACAGACCGCGGTGTAGATATTTCCATGTTTATACACATAGCGGTGCAGATATTTCCATGTTTGTACAGATGGCGGTGTTGATATTTCCATTTATACACAGATGACCTTGTAGATATTTCCATGTTTATACAGATGGCGGCGCAGATATTTCCATGGATATGTAGATGGCGGTGTAGATATTTCCATGTTTATACAGATTGCGGTGTAGTTATTTCCATGTTTATATAGATAGCGGTGTAGTTATTTCCATGTATATACACATGGCTGTGTAGATATTTCCATGTTTATACAGATGGCGGTGTAGATATTTCCATGTTTATACAGATAACTTTGTATTTCCATGTTTATACAGATGGCGGTGTAGATATTTCCATGTCTATAGTGATAGCAGTGGAGATAATTCCATCTTTATACAGATAGCGGTGTAGATATTTCCATGTTTATTCTGATCGTGGTGTAGATATTTCCATGTTTATAGAGATGGCGGTGTAGATATTTAAATGCTCATAGAGATAGCGGTGTTGATTTTTCCATGTTTATAGAGACAGCGGTGTGGATATTTCCTTGCTTATACAGATAGGGGTGTAGAGATTTCCATGTTTATAGAGATAGCGGTGAAGATATTTCCATGTTTATACAGATCACGGTGTAGATATTTCCTTGCTTGTACTAATAGCGGTGTAGTTATTTCCATGTTTATACAGATAGCGGTGTAGATATTTCCATGTATATACAGATGGCTGTGTAGATATTTCCATGTTTATACAGATGGCTGTGTAGATATTTCCATGTTTATACAGATGACTTTGTAGGTATTTGCATGTTTATACAGATGGCGGTGTAGGTTTTCCATGTTTATAGTGATAGCTGTGTAGATATTTCCATGTTTATACAGATAGCGGTGTTGATATTTCCATGTTTATAAAGATCACGGTGTAGATATTTCCATGTTTATACAGATCGCGGTGCAGATATTTATATCTTTATACAGATGGCATTGTAGATATTTCCTTATTCACACAGATGGCGGTGTAGATGTTTCCATGTTTATACAGATGGCAGAGTAGTTAGTTCCATGTTTATGGAGATGGCAGTGTAGATACTTTCATGTTTACAGAGATGGCGGTGTAGATATTTCCATGTTTATAGAGATAGCAGTGTAGATATTTACATGTTTATACAGATGTCTGTGTAGATATTTCCATGTGTATACAGATGGCATTGTAGATATTTCCATGTTTATACAGATGACTGTATAGGTATTTCCATGTTTTTACAGGTGGCAGTGCAGATATTTCCATGTTTATAGAGATAGCAGTGTAGATATTTCCATGTTTCTACAGATGGCGGTGTTGATATTTCCATCTATACACAGATGGCCGTGTAGATATTTCCATGTTTATACAGATGGCGGCGTAGATATTTCCATGGACATGCAGATGGCGGTGTAGATATTTCCATGTTTAAACAGATAGCGGTGTAGATATTTCCATGTTTACACAGATAGTGGTGTAGATATTTCCGTGTTTATACACATGGCAGAGTAGATACTTCCATCTTTATGGAGATGGCAGTGTAGATATTTTCATGTTTATAGAGATGGCGGTGTAGATATTTCCATATTTATAGAGATAGCGGTGTAGATATTTCCATCTTTCTACAGATGGCAGTGTAGATATTTCCATGTTTATACAGATGGCGGTGTAGATATTTCCATATTTATACAGATGTCTGTGTAGATATTTCCATCTGTATACAGATGGTATTGTAGGTATTTCCATGTTTATACAGATGGTGGTGAAGATATTTCCATGTTTATTCAGATGACTGTGTAGATATTTCCATGTTTTTACAGATGGCAGTGTGGATATTTCAATGTTTATAGAGATGGCGCTGTAGATATTTCCAAGTTTATACAGATAACGGTGGAGATATTTCCATGTTTATACAGAGAGGAGTCGAGATATTTCCATGTTTATACACACAGCGGTGTACATATTTCCATGATTATAGAGACAGCGGTGTAGGTATTTCCATGTTTATGCAGATAGCGGTGCAGATATTTCCATGTTTACACAGATGCCTATGCAGATATTTCCATATTTACACAGAGGGCTGTGTAGATATTTCTATGTTAATACAGAAGACAGTGTAGATATTTAAATGTTCCTACACATGACTGTGTAGGTATTTCCATGTTTATACAGATGTCTTTGTAGATATTTCCATGTTAATAGAGATAGCGGTGTAGACATTTCCATGTTTATACAGATAGCGGTGTAGATATTTCCATGTTTATACAGATAGTGGTGTAGATATTTCCATGTTTATACAGACCGCGGTGTAGATATTTCCATGTTTATACACATAGCGGTGCAGATATTTCCATGTTTGTACAGATGGCGGTGTTGATATTTCCATTTATACACAGATGACCGTGTAGATATTTCCATGTTTATACAGATGGCGGCGCAGATATTTCCATGGATATGTAGATGGCGGTGTAGATATTTCCATGTTTATACAGATTGCGGTGTAGTTATTTCCATTTTTATATAGATAGCGGTGTAGTTATTTCCATGTATATACACATGGCTGTGTAGATATTTCCATGTTTATACAGATGGCGGTGTAGATATTTCCATGTTTATACAGATAACTTTGTATTTCCATGTTTATACAGATGGCGGTGTAGATATTTCCATGTCTATAGTGATAGCAGTGGAGATAATTCCATGTATATACAGATAGCGGTGTAGATATTTCCATGTTTATTCTGATCGTGGTGTAGATATTTCCATGTTTATAGAGATGGCGGTGTAGATATTTACATGTTCATAGAGATAGCGGTGTTGATTTTTCCATGTTTATAGAGACAGCGGTGTGGATATTTCCTTGCTTATACAGATAGGGGTGTAGAGATTTCCATGTTTATAGAGATAGCGGTGAAGATATTTCCATGTTTATACAGATCACGGTGTAGATATTTCCTTGCTTGTACTAATAGCGGTGTAGTTATTTCCATGTTTATACAGATAGCGGTGTAGATATTTCCATGTATATACAGATGGCTGTGTAGATATTTCCATGTTTATACAGATGGCTGTGTAGATATTTCCATGTTTATACAGATGACTTTGTAGGTATTTGCATGTTTATACAGATGGCGGTGTAGGTTTTCCATGTTTATAGTGATAGCTGTGTAGATATTTCCATGTTTATACAGATAGCGGTGTTGATATTTCCATGTTTATAAAGATCGCGGTGTAGATATTTCCATGTTTATACAGATCGCGGTGCAGATATTTATATCTTTATACAGATGGCATTGTAGATATTTCCTTATTCACACAGATGGCGGTGTAGATGTTTCCATGTTTATACAGATGGCAGAGTAGTTAGTTCCATGTTTATGGAGATGGCAGTGTAGATACTTTCATGTTTACAGAGATGGCGGTGTAGATATTTCCATGTTTATAGAGATAGCAGTGTAGATATTTACATGTTTATACAGATGTCTGTGTAGATATTTCCATGTGTATACAGATGGCATTGTAGATATTTCCATGTTTATACAGATGACTGTATAGGTATTTCCATGTTTTTACAGGTGGCAGTGCAGATATTTCCATGTTTATAGAGATAGCGGTGTAGATATTTCCATGTTTCTACAGATGGCGGTGTTGATATTTCCATCTATACACAGATGGCCGTGTAGATATTTCCATGTTTATACAGATGGCGGCGTAGATATTTCCATGGACATGCAGATGGCGGTGTAGATATTTCCATGTTTAAACAGATAGCGGTGTAGATATTTCCATGTTTACACAGATAGTGGTGTAGATATTTCCGTGTTTATACACAAGGCAGAGTAGATACTTCCATCTTTATGGAGATGGCAGTGTAGATATTTTCATGTTTATAGAGATGGCGGTGTAGATATTTCCATATTTATAGAGATAGCGGTGTAGATATTTCCATCTTTCTACAGATGGCAGTGTAGATATTTCCATGTTTATACAGATGGCGGTGTAGATATTTCCATATTTATACAGATGCCTGTGTAGATATTTCCATCTGTATACAGATGGTATTGTAGGTATTTCCATGTTTATACAGATGGTGGTGAAGATATTTCCATGTTTATTCAGATGACTGTGTAGATATTTCCATGTTTTTACAGATGGCAGTGTGGATATTTCAATGTTTATAGAGATGGCGCTGTAGATATTTCCAAGTTTATACAGATAACGGTGGAGATATTTCCATGTTTATACAGAGAGGAGTCGAGATATTTCCATGTTTATACACATAGCGGTGTACATATTTCCATGATTATAGAGACAGCGGTGTAGGTATTTCCATGTTTATGCAGATAGCGGTGCAGATATTTCCATGTTTACACAGATGCCTATGCAGATATTTCCATATTTACACAGAGGGCTGTGTAGATATTTCTATGTTAATACAGAAGACAGTGTAGATATTTAAATGTTCCTACACATGACTGTGTAGGTATTTCCATGTTTATACAGATGTCTTTGTAGATATTTCCATGTTAATAGAGATAGCGGTGTAGACATTTCCATGTTTATACAGATAGCGGTGTAGATATTTCCATGTTTATACAGATAGTGGTGTAGATATTTCCATGTTTATACAGACCGCGGTGTAGATATTTCCATGTTTATACACATAGCGGTGCAGATATTTCCATGTTTGTACAGATGGCGGTGTTGATATTTCCATTTATACACAGATGACCTTGTAGATATTTCCATGTTTATACAGATGGCGGCGCAGATATTTCCATGGATATGTAGATGGCGGTGTAGATATTTCCATGTTTATACAGATTGCGGTGTAGTTATTTCCATGTTTATATAGATAGCGGTGTAGTTATTTCCATGTATATACACATGGCTGTGTAGATATTTCCATGTTTATACAGATGGCGGTGTAGATATTTCCATGTTTATACAGATAACTTTGTATTTCCATGTTTATACAGATGGCGGTGTAGATATTTCCATGTCTATAGTGATAGCAGTGGAGATAATTCCATCTTTATACAGATAGCGGTGTAGATATTTCCATGTTTATTCTGATCGTGGTGTAGATATTTCCATGTTTATAGAGATGGCGGTGTAGATATTTAAATGCTCATAGAGATAGCGGTGTTGATTTTTCCATGTTTATAGAGACAGCGGTGTGGATATTTCCTTGCTTATACAGATAGGGGTGTAGAGATTTCCATGTTTATAGAGATAGCGGTGAAGATATTTCCATGTTTATACAGATCACGGTGTAGATATTTCCTTGCTTGTACTAATAGCGGTGTAGTTATTTCCATGTTTATACAGATAGCGGTGTAGATATTTCCATGTATATACAGATGGCTGTGTAGATATTTCCATGTTTATACAGATGGCTGTGTAGATATTTCCATGTTTATACAGATGACTTTGTAGGTATTTGCATGTTTATACAGATGGCGGTGTAGGTTTTCCATGTTTATAGTGATAGCTGTGTAGATATTTCCATGTTTATACAGATAGCGGTGTTGATATTTCCATGTTTATAAAGATCACGGTGTAGATATTTCCATGTTTATACAGATCGCGGTGCAGATATTTATATCTTTATACAGATGGCATTGTAGATATTTCCTTATTCACACAGATGGCGGTGTAGATGTTTCCATGTTTATACAGATGGCAGAGTAGTTAGTTCCATGTTTATGGAGATGGCAGTGTAGATACTTTCATGTTTACAGAGATGGCGGTGTAGATATTTCCATGTTTATAGAGATAGCAGTGTAGATATTTACATGTTTATACAGATGTCTGTGTAGATATTTCCATGTGTATACAGATGGCATTGTAGATATTTCCATGTTTATACAGATGACTGTATAGGTATTTCCATGTTTTTACAGGTGGCAGTGCAGATATTTCCATGTTTATAGAGATAGCAGTGTAGATATTTCCATGTTTCTACAGATGGCGGTGTTGATATTTCCATCTATACACAGATGGCCGTGTAGATATTTCCATGTTTATACAGATGGCGGCGTAGATATTTCCATGGACATGCAGATGGCGGTGTAGATATTTCCATGTTTAAACAGATAGCGGTGTAGATATTTCCATGTTTACACAGATAGTGGTGTAGATATTTCCGTGTTTATACACATGGCAGAGTAGATACTTCCATCTTTATGGAGATGGCAGTGTAGATATTTTCATGTTTATAGAGATGGCGGTGTAGATATTTCCATATTTATAGAGATAGCGGTGTAGATATTTCCATCTTTCTACAGATGGCAGTGTAGATATTTCCATGTTTATACAGATGGCGGTGTAGATATTTCCATATTTATACAGATGTCTGTGTAGATATTTCCATCTGTATACAGATGGTATTGTAGGTATTTCCATGTTTATACAGATGGTGGTGAAGATATTTCCATGTTTATTCAGATGACTGTGTAGATATTTCCATGTTTTTACAGATGGCAGTGTGGATATTTCAATGTTTATAGAGATGGCGCTGTAGATATTTCCAAGTTTATACAGATAACGGTGGAGATATTTCCATGTTTATACAGAGAGGAGTCGAGATATTTCCATGTTTATACACATAGCGGTGTACATATTTCCATGATTATAGAGACAGCGGTGTAGGTATTTCCATGTTTATGCAGATAGCGGTGCAGATATTTCCATGTTTACACAGATGCCTATGCAGATATTTCCATATTTACACAGAGGGCTGTGTATATATTTCTATGTTAATACAGAAGACAGTGTAGATATTTAAATGTTCCTACACATGACTGTGTAGGTATTTCCATGTTTATACAGATGTCTTTGTAGATATTTCCATGTTTATGCAGATAGCGGTGTAGACATTTCCATGTTTATACAGATAGCGGTGTAGATATTTCCATGTTTATACAGATAGTGGTGTAGATATTTCCATGTTTATACAGACCGCGATGTAGATATTTCCATGTTTATACACATAGCGGTGCAGATATTTCCATGTTTGTACAGATGGCGGTGTTGATATTTCCATTTATACACAGATGACCGTGTAGATATTTCCATGTTTATACAGATGGCGGCGAAGATATTTCCATGGATATGTAGATGGCGGTGTAGATATTTCCATGTTTATACAGATTGCGGTGTAGTTATTTCCATTTTTATATAGATAGCGGTGTAGTTATTTCCATGTATATACACATGGCTGTGTAGATATTTCCATGTTTATACAGATGGCGGTGTAGATATTTCCATGTTTATACAGATAACTTTGTATTTCCATGTTTATACAGATGGCGGTGTAGATATTTCCATGTCTATAGTGATAGCAGTGGAGATAATTCCATGTATATACAGATAGCGGTGTAGATATTTCCATGTTTATTCTGATCGTGGTGTAGATATTTCCATGTTTATAGAGATGGCGGTGTAGATATTTACATGTTCATAGAGATAGCGGTGTTGATTTTTCCATGTTTATAGAGACAGCGGTGTGGATATTTCCTTGCTTATACAGATAGGGGTGTAGAGATTTCCATGTTTATAGAGATAGCGGTGAAGATATTTCCATGTTTATACAGATCACGGTGTAGATATTTCCTTGCTTGTACTAATAGCGGTGTAGTTATTTCCATGTTTATACAGATAGCGGTGTAGATATTTCCATGTATATACAGATGGCTGTGTAGATATTTCCATGTTTATACAGATGGCTGTGTAGATATTTCCATGTTTATACAGATGACTTTGTAGGTATTTGCATGTTTATACAGATGGCGGTGTAGGTTTTCCATGTTTATAGTGATAGCTGTGTAGATATTTCCATGTTTATACAGATAGCGGTGTTGATATTTCCATGTTTATAAAGATCGCGGTGTAGATATTTCCATGTTTATACAGATCGCGGTGCAGATATTTATATCTTTATACAGATGGCATTGTAGATATTTCCTTATTCACACAGATGGCGGTGTAGATGTTTCCATGTTTATACAGATGGCAGAGTAGTTAGTTCCATGTTTATGGAGATGGCAGTGTAGATACTTTCATGTTTACAGAGATGGCGGTGTAGATATTTCCATGTTTATAGAGATAGCAGTGTAGATATTTACATGTTTATACAGATGTCTGTGTAGATATTTCCATGTGTATACAGATGGCATTGTAGATATTTCCATGTTTATACAGATGACTGTATAGGTATTTCCATGTTTTTACAGGTGGCAGTGCAGATATTTCCATGTTTATAGAGATAGCGGTGTAGATATTTCCATGTTTCTACAGATGGCGGTGTTGATATTTCCATCTATACACAGATGGCCGTGTAGATATTTCCATGTTTATACAGATGGCGGCGTAGATATTTCCATGGACATGCAGATGGCGGTGTAGATATTTCCATGTTTAAACAGATAGCGGTGTAGATATTTCCATGTTTACACAGATAGTGGTGTAGATATTTCCGTGTTTATACACAAGGCAGAGTAGATACTTCCATCTTTATGGAGATGGCAGTGTAGATATTTTCATGTTTATAGAGATGGCGGTGTAGATATTTCCATATTTATAGAGATAGCGGTGTAGATATTTCCATCTTTCTACAGATGGCAGTGTAGATATTTCCATGTTTATACAGATGGCGGTGTAGATATTTCCATATTTATACAGATGTCTGTGTAGATATTTCCATCTGTATACAGATGGTATTGTAGGTATTTCCATGTTTATACAGATGGTGGTGAAGATATTTCCATGTTTATTCAGATGACTGTGTAGATATTTCCATGTTTTTACAGATGGCAGTGTGGATATTTCAATGTTTATAGAGATGGCGCTGTAGATATTTCCAAGTTTATACAGATAACGGTGGAGATATTTCCATGTTTATACAGAGAGGAGTCGAGATATTTCCATGTTTATACACATAGCGGTGTACATATTTCCATGATTATAGAGACAGCGGTGTAGGTATTTCCATGTTTATGCAGATAGCGGTGCAGATATTTCCATGTTTACACAGATGCCTATGCAGATATTTCCATATTTACACAGAGGGCTGTGTAGATATTTCTATGTTAATACAGAAGACAGTGTAGATATTTAAATGTTCCTACACATGACTGTGTAGGTATTTCCATGTTTATACAGATGTCTTTGTAGATATTTCCATGTTAATAGAGATAGCGGTGTAGACATTTCCATGTTTATACAGATAGCGGTGTAGATATTTCCATGTTTATACAGATAGTGGTGTAGATATTTCCATGTTTATACAGACCGCGGTGTAGATATTTCCATGTTTATACACATAGCGGTGCAGATATTTCCATGTTTGTACAGATGGCGGTGTTGATATATCCATTTATACACAGATGACCTTGTAGATATTTCCATGTTTATACAGATGGCGGCGCAGATATTTCCATGGATATGTAGATGGCGGTGTAGATATTTCCATGTTTATACAGATTGCGGTGTAGTTATTTCCATGTTTATATAGATAGCGGTGTAGTTATTTCCATGTATATACACATGGCTGTGTAGATATTTCCATGTTTATACAGATGGCGGTGTAGATATTTCCATGTTTATACAGATAACTTTGTATTTCCATGTTTATACAGATGGCGGTGTAGATATTTCCATGTCTATAGTGATAGCAGTGGAGATAATTCCATCTTTATACAGATAGCGGTGTAGATATTTCCATGTTTATTCTGATCGTGGTGTAGATATTTCCATGTTTATAGAGATGGCGGTGTAGATATTTAAATGCTCATAGAGATAGCGGTGTTGATTTTTCCATGTTTATAGAGACAGCGGTGTGGATATTTCCTTGCTTATACAGATAGGGGTGTAGATATTTCCATGTTTATAGAGATAGCGGTGAAGATATTTCCATGTTTATACAGATCACGGTGTAGATATTTCCTTGCTTGTACTAATAGCGGTGTAGTTATTTCCATGTTTATACAGATAGCGGTGTAGATATTTCCATGTATATACAGATGGCTGTGTAGATATTTCCATGTTTATACAGATGGCTGTGTAGATATTTCCATGTTTATACAGATGACTTTGTAGGTATTTGCATGTTTATACAGATGGCGGTGTAGGTTTTCCATGTTTATAGTGATAGCTGTGTAGATATTTCCATGTTTATACAGATAGCGGTGTTGATATTTCCATGTTTATAAAGATCGCGGTGTAGATATTTCCATGTTTATACAGATCGCGGTGCAGATATTTATATCTTTATACAGATGGCATTGTAGATATTTCCTTATTCACACAGATGGCGGTGTAGATGTTTCCATGTTTATACAGATGGCAGAGTAGTTAGTTCCATGTTTATGGAGATGGCAGTGTAGATACTTTCATGTTTACAGAGATGGCGGTGTAGATATTTCCATGTTTATAGAGATAGCAGTGTAGATATTTACATGTTTATACAGATGTCTGTGTAGATATTTCCATGTGTATACAGATGGCATTGTAGATATTTCCATGTTTATACAGATGACTGTATAGGTATTTCCATGTTTTTACAGGTGGCAGTGCAGATATTTCCATGTTTATAGAGATAGCAGTGTAGATATTTCCATGTTTCTACAGATGGCGGTGTTGATATTTCCATCTATACACAGATGGCCGTGTAGATATTTCCATGTTTATACAGATGGCGGCGTAGATATTTCCATGGACATGCAGATGGCGGTGTAGATATTTCCATGTTTAAACAGATAGCGGTGTAGATATTTCCATGTTTACACAGATAGTGGTGTAGATATTTCCGTGTTTATACACATGGCAGAGTAGATACTTCCATCTTTATGGAGATGGCAGTGTAGATATTTTCATGTTTATAGAGATGGCGGTGTAGATATTTCCATATTTATAGAGATAGCGGTGTAGATATTTCCATCTTTCTACAGATGGCAGTGTAGATATTTCCATGTTTATACAGATGGCGGTGTAGATATTTCCATATTTATACAGATGTCTGTGTAGATATTTCCATCTGTATACAGATGGTATTGTAGGTATTTCCATGTTTATACAGATGGTGGTGAAGATATTTCCATGTTTATTCAGATGACTGTGTAGATATTTCCATGTTTTTACAGATGGCAGTGTGGATATTTCAATGTTTATAGAGATGGCGCTGTAGATATTTCCAAGTTTATACAGATAACGGTGGAGATATTTCCATGTTTATACAGAGAGGAGTCGAGATATTTCCATGTTTATACACATAGCGGTGTACATATTTCCATGATTATAGAGACAGCGGTGTAGGTATTTCCATGTTTATGCAGATAGCGGTGCAGATATTTCCATGTTTACACAGATGCCTATGCAGATATTTCCATATTTACACAGAGGGCTGTGTAGATATTTCTATGTTAATACAGAAGACAGTGTAGATATTTAAATGTTCCTACACATGACTGTGTAGGTATTTCCATGTTTATACAGATGTCTTTGTAGATATTTCCATGTTTATGCAGATAGCGGTGTAGACATTTCCATGTTTATACAGATAGCGGTGTAGATATTTCCATGTTTATACAGATAGTGGTGTAGATATTTCCATGTTTATACAGACTGCGGTGTAGATATTTCCATGTTTATACACATAGCGGTGCAGATATTTCCATGTTTGTACAGATGGCGGTGTTGATATTTCCATTTATACACAGATGACCGTGTAGATATTTCCATGTTTATACAGATGGCGGCGAAGATATTTCCATGGATATGTAGATGGCGGTGTAGATATTTCCATGTTTATACAGATTGCGGTGTAGTTATTTCCATTTTTATATAGATAGCGGTGTAGTTATTTCCATGTATATACACATGGCTGTGTAGATATTTCCATGTTTATACAGATGGCGGTGTAGATATTTCCATGTTTATACAGATAACTTTGTATTTCCATGTTTATACAGATGGCGGTGTAGATATTTCCATGTCTATAGTGATAGCAGTGGAGATAATTCCATGTATATACATATAGCGGTGTAGATATTTCCATGTTTATTCTGATCGTGGTGTAGATATTTCCATGTTTATAGAGATGGCGGTGTAGATATTTACATGTTCATAGAGATAGCGGTGTTGATTTTTCCATGTTTATAGAGACAGCGGTGTGGATATTTCCTTGCTTATACAGATAGGGGTGTAGAGATTTCCATGTTTATAGAGATAGCGGTGAAGATATTTCCATGTTTATACAGATCACGGTGTAGATATTTCCTTGCTTGTACTAATAGCGGTGTAGTTATTTCCATGTTTATACAGATAGCGGTGTAGATATTTCCATGTATATACAGATGGCTGTGTAGATATTTCCATGTTTATACAGATGGCTGTGTAGATATTTCCATGTTTATACAGATGACTTTGTAGGTATTTGCATGTTTATACAGATGGCGGTGTAGGTTTTCCATGTTTATAGTGATAGCTGTGTAGATATTTCCATGTTTATACAGATAGCGGTGTTGATATTTCCATGTTTATAAAGATCGCGGTGTAGATATTTCCATGTTTATACAGATCGCGGTGCAGATATTTATATCTTTATACAGATGGCATTGTAGATATTTCCTTATTCACACAGATGGCGGTGTAGATGTTTCCATGTTTATACAGATGGCAGAGTAGTTAGTTCCATGTTTATGGAGATGGCAGTGTAGATACTTTCATGTTTACAGAGATGGCGGTGTAGATATTTCCATGTTTATAGAGATAGCAGTGTAGATATTTACATGTTTATACAGATGTCTGTGTAGATATTTCCATGTGTATACAGATGGCATTGTAGATATTTCCATGTTTATACAGATGACTGTATAGGTATTTCCATGTTTTTACAGGTGGCAGTGCAGATATTTCCATGTTTATAGAGATAGCGGTGTAGATATTTCCATGTTTCTACAGATGGCGGTGTTGATATTTCCATCTATACACAGATGGCCGTGTAGATATTTCCATGTTTATACAGATGGCGGCGTAGATATTTCCATGGACATGCAGATGGCGGTGTAGATATTTCCATGTTTAAACAGATAGCGGTGTAGATATTTCCATGTTTACACAGATAGTGGTGTAGATATTTCCGTGTTTATACACAAGGCAGAGTAGATACTTCCATCTTTATGGAGATGGCAGTGTAGATATTTTCATGTTTATAGAGATGGCGGTGTAGATATTTCCATATTTATAGAGATAGCGGTGTAGATATTTCCATCTTTCTACAGATGGCAGTGTAGATATTTCCATGTTTATACAGATGGCGGTGTAGATATTTCCATATTTATACAGATGTCTGTGTAGATATTTCCATCTGTATACAGATGGTATTGTAGGTATTTCCATGTTTATACAGATGGTGGTGAAGATATTTCCATGTTTATTCAGATGACTGTGTAGATATTTCCATGTTTTTACAGATGGCAGTGTGGATATTTCAATGTTTATAGAGATGGCGCTGTAGATATTTCCAAGTTTATACAGATAACGGTGGAGATATTTCCATGTTTATACAGAGAGGAGTCGAGATATTTCCATGTTTATACACATAGCGGTGTACATATTTCCATGATTATAGAGACAGCGGTGTAGGTATTTCCATGTTTATGCAGATAGCGGTGCAGATATTTCCATGTTTACACAGATGCCTATGCAGATATTTCCATATTTACACAGAGGGCTGTGTAGATATTTCTATGTTAATACAGAAGACAGTGTAGATATTTAAATGTTCCTACACATGACTGTGTAGGTATTTCCATGTTTATACAGATGTCTTTGTAGATATTTCCATGTTAATAGAGATAGCGGTGTAGACATTTCCATGTTTATACAGATAGCGGTGTAGATATTTCCATGTTTATACAGATAGTGGTGTAGATATTTCCATGTTTATACAGACCGCGGTGTAGATATTTCCATGTTTATACACATAGCGGTGCAGATATTTCCATGTTTGTACAGATGGCGGTGTTGATATTTCCATTTATACACAGATGACCTTGTAGATATTTCCATGTTTATACAGATGGCGGCGCAGATATTTCCATGGATATGTAGATGGCGGTGTAGATATTTCCATGTTTATACAGATTGCGGTGTAGTTATTTCCATGTTTATATAGATAGCGGTGTAGTTATTTCCATGTATATACACATGGCTGTGTAGATATTTCCATGTTTATACAGATGGCGGTGTAGATATTTCCATGTTGTTACAGATAACTTTGTATTTCCATGTTTATACTGATGGCGGTGTAGATATTTCCATGTCTATAGTGATAGCAGTGGAGATAATTCCATCTTTATACAGATAGCGGTGTAGATATTTCCATGTTTATTCTGATCGTGGTGTAGATATTTCCATGTTTATAGAGATGGCGGTGTAGATATTTAAATGCTCATAGAGATAGCGGTGTTGATTTTTCCATGTTTATAGAGACAGCGGTGTGGATATTTCCTTGCTTATACAGATAGGGGTGTAGAGATTTCCATGTTTATAGAGATAGCGGTGAAGATATTTCCATGTTTATACAGATCACGGTGTAGATATTTCCTTGCTTGTACTAATAGCGGTGTAGTTATTTCCATGTTTATACAGATAGCGGTGTAGATATTTCCATGTATATACAGATGGCTGTGTAGATATTTCCATGTTTATACAGATGGCTGTGTAGATATTTCCATGTTTATACAGATGACTTTGTAGGTATTTGCATGTTTATACAGATGGCGGTGTAGGTTTTCCATGTTTATAGTGATAGCTGTGTAGATATTTCCATGTTTATACAGATAGCGGTGTTGATATTTCCATGTTTATAAAGATCGCGGTGTAGATTTTCCATGTTTATAGTGATAGCTGTGTAGATATTTCCATGTTTATACAGATAGCGGTGTTGATATTTCCATGTTTATAAAGATCGCGGTGTAGATATTTCCATGTTTATACAGATCGCGGTGCAGATATTTATATCTTTATACAGATGGCATTGTAGATATTTCCTTATTCACACAGATGGCGGTGTAGATGTTTCCATGTTTATACAGATGGCAGAGTAGTTAGTTCCATGTTTATGGAGATGGCAGTGTAGATACTTTCATGTTTACAGAGATGGCGGTGTAGATATTTCCATGTTTATAGAGATAGCAGTGTAGATATTTACATGTTTATACAGATGTCTGTGTAGATATTTCCATGTGTATACAGATGGCATTGTAGATATTTCCATGTTTATACAGATGACTGTATAGGTATTTCCATGTTTTTACAGGTGGCAGTGCAGATATTTCCATGTTTATAGAGATAGCAGTGTAGATATTTCCATGTTTCTGCAGATGGCGGTGTTGATATTTCCATCTATACACAGATGGCCGTGTAGATATTTCCATGTTTATACAGATGGCGGCGTAGATATTTCCATGGACATGCAGATGGCGGTGTAGATATTTCCATGTTTAAACAGATAGCGGTGTAGATATTTCCATGTTTACACAGATAGTGGTGTAGATATTTCCGTGTTTATACACATGGCAGAGTAGATACTTCCATCTTTATGGAGATGGCAGTGTAGATATTTTCATGTTTATAGAGATGGCGGTGTTGATATTTCCATATTTATAGAGATAGCGGTGTAGATATTTCCATCTTTCTACAGATGGCAGTGTAGATATTTCCATGTTTATACAGATGGCGGTGTAGATATTTCCATATTTATACAGATGTCTGTGTAGATATTTCCATCTGTATACAGATGATATTGTAGGTATTTCCATGTTTATACAGATGGTGGTGAAGATATTTCCATGTTTATTCAGATGACTGTGTAGATATTTCCATGTTTTTACAGATGGCAGTGTGGATATTTCAATGTTTATAGAGATGGCGCTGTAGATATTTCCAAGTTTATACAGATAACGGTGGAGATATTTCCATGTTTATACAGAGAGGAGTCGAGATATTTCCATGTTTATACACATAGCGGTGTACATATTTCCATGATTATAGAGACAGCGGTGTAGATATTTCCATGTTTATGCAGATAGCGGTGCAGATATTTCCATGTTTACACAGATGCCTATGCAGATATTTCCATATTTACACAGAGGGCTGTGTAGATATTTCTATGTTTATACAGAAGACAGTGTAGATATCTAAATGTTCCTACACATGACTGTGTAGGTATTTCCATGTTTATACAGATGTCTTTGTAGATATTTCCATGTTAATAGAGATAGCGGTGTAGACATTTCCATGTTTATGCAGATAGCGGTGTAGATATTTCCATGTTTATACAGATAGTGGTGTAGATATTTCCATGTTTATGCAGACCGTGGTGTAGATATTTCCATGTTTATACAAATAGCGGTGCAGATATTTCCATGTTTGTACAGATGGCGGTGTTGATATTTCCATTTATACACAGATGACGTGTAGATATTTCCATGTTTATACAGATGGCGGCGCAGATATTTCCATGGATATGTAGATGGCGGTGTAGATATTTCCATGTTTATACAGATTGCGGTGTAGTTATTTCCATGTTTATATAGATAGCGGTGTAGTTATTTCCATGTATATACACATGGCTGTGTAGATATTTCCATGTTTATACAGATGGCGGTGTAGATATGTCCATGTTTATACAGATAACTTTGTATTTCCATGTTTATACAGATGGCGGTGTAGATATTTCCATGTCTATAGAGATAGCAGTGGAGATAATTCCATGTTTATACAGATAGCGGTGTAGGTATTTCCATGTTTATTCTGATCGTGGTGTAGATATTTCCATGTTTATAGAGATGGCGGTGTAGATATTTACATGTTCATAGAGATAGCGGTGTTGATTTTTCCATGTTTATAGAGACAGCGGTTTGGATATTTCCTTGCTTATACAGATAGGGGTGTAGATATTTCCATGTTTATAGAGATAGCGGTGAAGATATTTCCATGTTTATACAGATCACGGTGTAGATATTTCCTTGCTTGTACTAATAGCGGTGTAGTTATTTCCATGTTTATACAGATAGCGGTGTAGATATTTCCATGTATATACAGATGGCTGTGTAGATATTTCCATGTTTATACAGATGGCTGTGTAGATATTTCCATGTTTATACAGATGACTTTGTAGGTATTTGCATGTTTATACAGATGGCGGTGTAGGTTTTCCATGTTTATAGTGATAGCTGTGTAGATATTTCCATGTTTATACAGATAGCGGTGTTGATATTTCCATGTTTATAAAGATCGCGGTGTAGATATTTCCAAGTTTATACAGATCGCGGTGCAGATATTTATATCTTTATACAGATGGCATTGTAGATATTTCCTTATTCACACAGATGGCGGTGTAGATGTTTCCATGTTTATACAGATGGCAGAGTAGTTAGTTCCATGTTTATGGGGATGGCAGTGTAGATACTTTCATGTTTACAGAGATGGCGGTGTAGATATTTCCATGTTTATAGAGATAGCAGTGTAGATATTTACATGTTTATACAGATGTCTGTGTAGATATTTCCATGTGTATACAGATGGCATTGTAGATATTTCCATGTTTATACAGATGACTGTATAGCTATTTCCATGTTTTTACAGGTGGCAGTGCAGATATTTCCATGTTTATAGAGATAGCGGTGTAGATATTTCCATGTTTCTACAGATGGCGGTGTTGATATTTCCATCTATACACAGATGGCCGTGTAGATATTTCCATGTTTATACAGATGGCGGCGTAGATATTTCCATGGACATGCAGATGGCGGTGTAGATATTTCCATGTTTAAACAGATAGCGGTGTAGATATTTCCATGTTTACACAGATAGTGGTGTAGATATTTCCGTGTTTATACACATGGCAGAGTAGATACTTCCATCTTTATGGAGATGGCAGTGTAGATATTTTCATGTTTATAGAGATGGCGGTGTAGATATTTCCATATTTATAGAGATAGCGGTGTAGATATTTCCATCTTTCTACAGATGGCAGTGTAGATATTTCCATGTTTATACAGATGGCGGTGTAGATATTTCCATATTTATACAGATATCTTTGTAGATATTTCCATCTGTATACAGATGGTATTGTAGGTATTTCCATGTTTATACAGATGGTGGTGAAGATATTTCCATGTTTATTCAGATGACTGTGTAGATATTTCCATGTTTTTACAGATGGCAGTGTGGATATTTCAATGTTTATAGAGATGGCGCTGTAGATATTTCCAAGTTTATACAGATAACGGTGGAGATATTTCCATGTTTATACAGAGAGGAGTCGAGATATTTCCATGTTTATACACATAGCGGTGTACATATTTCCATGATTATAGAGACAGCGGTGTAGGTATTTCCATGTTTATGCAGATAGCGGTGCAGATATTTCCATGTTTACACAGATGCCTATGCAGATATTTCCATATTTACACAGAGGGCTGTGTAGATATTTCTATGTTTATACAGAAGACAGTGTAGATATTTAAATGTTCCTACACATGACTGTGTAGGTATTTCCATGTTTATACAGATGTCTTTGTAGATATTTCCATGTTAATAGAGATAGCGGTGTAGACATTTCCATGTTTATACAGATAGCGGTGTAGATATTTCCATGTTTATACAGATAGTGGTGTAGATATTTCCATGTTTATGCAGACCGCGGTGTAGATATTTCCATGTTTATACAAATAGCGGTGCAGATATTTCCATGTTTGTACAGATGGCGGTGTTGATATTTCCATTTATACACAGATGACCGTGTAGATATTTCCATGTTTATACAGACGGCGGCGCAGATATTTCCATGGATATGTAGATGGCGGTGTAGATATTTCCATGTTTATACAGATTGCGGTGTAGTTATTTCCATGTTTATATAGATAGCGGTGTAGTTATTTCCATGTATATACACATGGCTGTGTAGATATTTCCATGTTTATACAGATGGCGGTGTAGATATGTCCATGTTTATACAGATAACTTTGTATTTCCATGTTTATACAGATGGCGGTGTAGATATTTCCATGTCTATAGAGATAGCAGTGGAGATAATTCCATGTTTATACAGATAGCGGTGTAGATATTTCCATGTTTATTCTGATCGTGGTGTAGATATTTCCATGTTTATAGAGATGGCGGTGTAGATATTTACATGTTCATAGAGATAGCGGTGTTGATTTTTCCATGTTTATAGAGACAGCGGTGTGGATATTTCCTTGCTTATACAGATAGGGGTGTAGAGATTTCCATGTTTATAGAGATAGCGGTGAAGATATTTCCATGTTTATACAGATCACGGTGTAGATATTTCCTTGCTTGTACTAATAGCGGTGTAGTTATTTCCATGTTTATACAGATAGCGGTGTAGATATTTCCATGTATATACAGATGGCTGTGTAGATATTTCCATGTTTATACAGATGGCTGTGTAGATATTTCCATGTTTATACAGATGACTTTGTAGGTATTTGCATGTTTATACAGATGGCGGTGTAGGTTTTCCATGTTTATAGTGATAGCTGTGTAGATATTTCCATGTTTATACAGATAGCGGTGTTGATATTTCCATGTTTATAAAGATCGCGGTGTAGATATTTCCATGTTTATACAGATCGCGGTGCAGATATTTATATCTTTATACAGATGGCATTGTAGATATTTCCTTATTCACACAGATGGCGGTGTAGATGTTTCCATGTTTATACAGATGGCAGAGTAGTTAGTTCCATGTTTATGGAGATGGCAGTGTAGATACTTTCATGTTTACAGAGATGGCGGTGTAGATATTTCCATGTTTATAGAGATAGCAGTGTAGATATTTACATGTTTATACAGATGTCTGTGTAGATATTTCCATGTGTATACAGATGGCATTGTAGATATTTCCATGTTTATACAGATGACTGTATAGGTATTTCCATGTTTTTACAGGTGGCAGTGCAGATATTTCCATGTTTATAGAGATAGCGGTGTAGATATTTCCATGTTTCTACAGATGGCGGTGTTGATATTTCCATCTATACACAGATGGCCGTGTAGATATTTCCATGTTTATACAGATGGCGGCGTAGATATTTCCATGGACATGCAGATGGCGGTGTAGATATTTCCATGTTTAAACAGATAGCGGTGTAGATATTTCCATGTTTACACAGATAGTGGTGTAGATATTTCCGTGTTTATACACATGGCAGAGTAGATACTTCCATCTTTATGGAGATGGCAGTGTAGATATTTTCATGTTTATAGAGATGGCGGTGTAGATATTTCCATATTTATAGAGATAGCGGTGTAGATATTTCCATCTTTCTACAGATGGCAGTGTAGATATTTCCATGTTTATACAGATGGCGGTGTAGATATTTCCATATTTATACAGATGTCTTTGTAGATATTTCCATCTGTATACAGATGGTATTGTAGGTATTTCCATGTTTATACAGATGGTGGTGAAGATATTTCCATGTTTATTCAGATGACTGTGTAGATATTTCCATGTTTTTACAGATGGCACTGTGTATATTTCAATGTTTATAGAGATGGCGCTGTAGATATTTCCAAGTTTATACAGATAACGGTGGAGATATTTCCATGTTTATACAGAGAGGAGTCGAGATATTTCCATGTTTATACACATAGCGGTGTACATATTTCCATGATTATAGAGACAGCGGTGTAGGTATTTCCATGTTTATGCAGATAGCGGTGCAGATATTTCCATGTTTACACAGATGCCTATGCAGATATTTCCATATTTTCACAGAGGGCTGTGTAGATATTTCTATGTTTATACAGAAGACAGTGTAGATATTTAAATGTTCCTACACATGACTGTGTAGGTATTTCCATGTTTATACAGATGTCTTTGTAGATATTTCCATGTTAATAGAGATAGCGGTGTAGACATTTCCATGTTTATACAGATAGCGGTGTAGATATTTCCATGTTTATACAGATAGTGGTGTAGATATTTCCATGTTTATACAGACCGCGGTGTAGATATTTCCATGTTTATACAAATAGCGGTGCAGATATTTCCATGTTTGTACAGATGGCGGTGTTGATATTTCCATTTATACACAGATGACCGTGTAGATATTTCCATGTTTATACAGACGGCGGCGCAGATATTTCCATGGATATGTAGATGGCGGTGTAGATATTTCCATGTTTATACAGATTGCGTTGTAGTTATTTCCATGTTTATATAGTTAGCGGTGTAGTTATTTCCATGTATGTACACATGGCTGTGTAGATATTTCCATGTTTATACAGATGGCGGTGTAGATATTTCCATGTTTATACAGATAACTTTGTATTTCCATGTTTATACAGATGGCGGTGTAGATATTTCCATGTTTATTCTGATCGTGGTGTAGATATTTCCATGTTTATAGAGATGGCGGTGTAGAGATTTACATGTTCATAGAGATAGCGGTGTTGATTTTTCCATGTTTATAGAGACAGCGGTGTGGATATTTCCTTGCTTATACAGATAGGGGTGTAGAGATTTCCATGTTTATAGAGATAGCGGTGAAGATATTTCCATGTTTATACAGATCACGGTGTAGATATTTCCTTGCTTGTACTAATAGCGGTGTAGTTATTTCCATGTTTATACAGATAGCGGTGTAGATATTTCCATGTATATACAGATGGCTGTGTAGATATTTCCATGTTTATACAGATGGCTGTGTAGATATTTCCATGTTTATACAGATGACTTTGTAGGTATTTGCATGTTTATACAGATGGCGGTGTAGGTTTTCCATGTTTATAGTGATAGCTGTGTAGATATTTCCATGTTTATACAGATAGCGGTGTTGATATTTCCATGTTTATAAAGATCGCGGTGTAGATATTTCCATGTTTATACAGATCGCGGTGCAGATATTTATATCTTTATACAGATGGCATTGTAGATATTTCCTTATTCACACAGATGGCGGTGTAGATGTTTCCATGTTTATACAGATGGCAGAGTAGTTAGTTCCATGTTTATGGAGATGGCAGTGTAGATACTTTCATGTTTACAGAGATGGCGGTGTAGATATTTCCATGTTTATAGAGATAGCAGTGTAGATATTTACATGTTTATACAGATGTCTGTGTAGATATTTCCATGTGTATACAGATGGCATTGTAGATATTTCCATGTTTATACAGATGACTGTATAGGTATTTCCATGTTTTTACAGGTGGCAGTGCAGATATTTCCATGTTTATAGAGATAGCGGTGTAGATATTTCCATGTTTCTACAGATGGCGGTGTTGATATTTCCATCTATACACAGATGGCCGTGTAGATATTTCCATGTTTATACAGATGGCGGCGTAGATATTTCCATGGACATGCAGATGGCGGTGTAGATATTTCCATGTTTAAACAGATAGCGGTGTAGATATTTCCATGTTTACACAGATAGTGGTGTAGATATTTCCGTGTTTATACACATGGCAGAGTAGATACTTCCATCTTTATGGAGATGGCAGTGTAGATATTTTCATGTTTATAGAGATGGCGGTGTAGATATTTCCATATTTATAGAGATAGCGGTGTAGATATTTCCATCTTTCTACAGATGGCAGTGTAGATATTTCCATGTTTATACAGATGGCGGTGTAGATATTTCCATATTTATACAGATGTCTGTGTAGATATTTCCATCTGTATACAGATGGTATTGTAGGTATTTCCATGTTTATACAGATGGTGGTGAAGATATTTCCATGTTTATTCAGATGACTGTGTAGATATTTCCATGTTTTTACAGATGGCAGTGTGGATATTTCAATGTTTATAGAGATGGCGCTGTAGATATTTCCAAGTTTATACAGATAACGGTGGAGATATTTCCATGTTTATACAGAGAGGAGTCGAGATATTTCCATGTTTATACACATAGCGGTGTACATATTTCCATGATTATAGAGACAGCGGTGTAGGTATTTCCATGTTTATGCAGATAGCGGTGCAGATATTTCCATGTTTACACAGATGCCTATGCAGATATTTCCATATTTACACAGAGGGCTGTGTAGATATTTCAATGTTTATACAGAAGACAGTGTAGATATCTAAATGTTCCTACACATGACTGTGTAGGTATTTCCATGTTTATACAGATGTCTTTGTAGATATTTCCATGTTAATAGAGATAGCGGTGTAGACATTTCCATGTTTATGCAGATAGCGGTGTAGATATTTCCATGTTTATACAGATAGTGGTGTAGATATTTCCATGTTTATGCAGACCGTGGTGTAGATATTTCCATGTTTATACAAATAGCGGTGCAGATATTTCCATGTTTGTACAGATGGCGGTGTTGATATTTCCATTTATACACAGATGACCGTGTAGATATTTCCATGTTTATACAGATGGCGGCGCAGATATTTCCATGGATATGTAGATGGCGGTGTAGATATTTCCATGTTTATACAGATTGCGGTGTAGTTATTTCCATGTTTATATAGATAGCGGTGTAGTTATTTCCATGTATATACACATGGCTGTGTAGATATTTCCATGTTTATACAGATGGCGGTGTAGATATGTCCATGTTTATACAGATAACTTTGTATTTCCATGTTTATACAGATGGCGGTGTAGATATTTCCATGTCTATAGAGATAGCAGTGGAGATAATTCCATGTTTATACAGATAGCGGTGTAGATATTTCCATGTTTATTCTGATCGTGGTGTAGATATTTCCATGTTTATAGAGATGGCGGTGTAGATATTTACATGTTCATAGAGATAGCGGTGTTGATTTTTCCATGTTTATAGAGACAGCGGTTTGGATATTTCCTTGCTTATACAGATAGGGGTGTAGATATTTCCATGTTTATAGAGATAGCGGTGAAGATATTTCCATGTTTATACAGATCACGGTGTAGATATTTCCTTGCTTGTACTAATAGCGGTGTAGTTATTTCCATGTTTATACAGATAGCGGTGTAGATATTTCCATGTATATACAGATGGCTGTGTAGATATTTCCATGTTTATACAGATGGCTGTGTAGATATTTCCATGTTTATACAGATGACTTTGTAGGTATTTGCATGTTTATACAGATGGCGGTGTAGGTTTTCCATGTTTATAGTGATAGCTGTGTAGATATTTCCATGTTTATACAGATAGCGGTGTTGATATTTCCATGTTTATAAAGATCGCGGTGTAGATATTTCCATGTTTATACAGATCGCGGTGCAGATATTTATATCTTTATACAGATGGCATTGTAGATATTTCCTTATTCACACAGATGGCGGTGTAGATGTTTCCATGTTTATACAGATGGCAGAGTAGTTAGTTCCATGTTTATGGAGATGGCAGTGTAGATACTTTCATGTTTACAGAGATGGCGGTGTAGATATTTCCATGTTTATAGAGATAGCAGTGTAGATATTTACATGTTTATACAGATGTCTGTGTAGATATTTCCATGTGTATACAGATGGCATTGTAGATATTTCCATGTTTATACAGATGACTGTATAGGTATTTCCATGTTTTTACAGGTGGCAGTGCAGATATTTCCATGTTTATAGAGATAGCGGTGTAGATATTTCCATGTTTCTACAGATGGCGGTGTTGATATTTCCATCTATACACAGATGGCCGTGTAGATATTTCCATGTTTATACAGATGGCGGCGTAGATATTTCCATGGACATGCAGATGGCGGTGTAGATATTTCCATGTTTAAACAGATAGCGGTGTAGATATTTCCATGTTTACACAGATAGTGGTGTAGATATTTCCGTGTTTATACACATGGCAGAGTAGATACTTCCATCTTTATGGAGATGGCAGTGTAGATATTTTCATGTTTATAGAGATGGCGGTGTAGATATTTCCATATTTATAGAGATAGCGGTGTAGATATTTCCATCTTTCTACAGATGGCAGTGTAGATATTTCCATGTTTATACAGATGGCGGTGTAGATATTTCCATATTTATACAGATGTCTTTGTAGATATTTCCATCTGTATACAGATGGTATTGTAGGTATTTCCATGTTTATACAGATGGTGGTGAAGATATTTCCATGTTTATTCAGATGACTGTGTAGATATTTCCATGTTTTTACAGATGGCAGTGTGGATATTTCAATGTTTATAGAGATGGCGCTGTAGATATTTCCAAGTTTATACAGATAACGGTGGAGATATTTCCATGTTTATACAGAGAGGAGTCGAGATATTTCCATGTTTATACACATAGCGGTGTACATATTTCCATGATTATAGAGACAGCGGTGTAGGTATTTCCATGTTTATGCAGATAGCGGTGCAGATATTTCCATGTTTACACAGATGCCTATGCAGATATTTCCATATTTACACAGAGGGCTGTGTAGATATTTCTATGTTTATACAGAAGACAGTGTAGATATTTAAATGTTCCTACACATGACTGTGTAGGTATTTCCATGTTTATACAGATGTCTTTGTAGATATTTCCATGTTAATAGAGATAGCGGTGTAGACATTTCCATGTTTATACAGATAGCGGTGTAGATATTTCCATGTTTATACAGATAGTGGTGTAGATATTTCCATGTTTATACAGACCGTGGTGTAGATATTTCCATGTTTATACAAATAGCGGTGCAGATATTTCCATGTTTGTACAGATGGCGGTGTTGATATTTCCATTTATACACAGATGACCGTGTAGATATTTCCATGTTTATACAGACGGCGGCGCAGATATTTCCATGGATATGTAGATGGCGGTGTAGATATTTCCATGTTTATACAGATTGCGTTGTAGTTATTTCCATGTTTATATAGTTAGCGGTGTAGTTATTTCCATGTATGTACACATGGCTGTGTAGATATTTCCATGTTTATACAGATGGCGGTGTAGATATTTCCATGTTTATACAGATAACTTTGTATTTCCATGTTTATACAGATGGCGGTGTAGATATTTCCATGTTTATTCTGATCGTGGTGTAGATATTTCCATGTTTATAGAGATGGCGGTGTAGAGATTTACATGTTCATAGAGATAGCGGTGTTGATTTTTCCATGTTTATAGAGACAGCGGTGTGGATATTTCCTTGCTTATACAGATAGGGGTGTAGAGATTTCCATGTTTATAGAGATAGCGGTGAAGATATTTCCATGTTTATACAGATCACGGTGTAGATATTTCCTTGCTTGTACTAATAGCGGTGTAGTTATTTCCATGTTTATACAGATAGCGGTGTAGATATTTCCATGTATATACAGATGGCTGTGTAGATATTTCCATGTTTATACAGATGGCTGTGTAGATATTTCCATGTTTATACAGATGACTTTGTAGGTATTTGCATGTTTATACAGATGGCGGTGTAGGTTTTCCATGTTTATAGTGATAGCTGTGTAGATATTTCCATGTTTATACAGATAGCGGTGTTGATATTTCCATGTTTATAAAGATCGCGGTGTAGATATTTCCATGTTTATACAGATCGCGGTGCAGATATTTATATCTTTATACAGATGGCATTGTAGATATTTCCTTATTCACACAGATGGCGGTGTAGATGTTTCCATGTTTATACAGATGGCAGAGTAGTTAGTTCCATGTTTATGGAGATGGCAGTGTAGATACTTTCATGTTTACAGAGATGGCGGTGTAGATATTTCCATGTTTATAGAGATAGCAGTGTAGATATTTACATGTTTATACAGATGTCTGTGTAGATATTTCCATGTGTATACAGATGGCATTGTAGATATTTCCATGTTTATACAGATGACTGTATAGGTATTTCCATGTTTTTACAGGTGGCAGTGCAGATATTTCCATGTTTATAGAGATAGCGGTGTAGATATTTCCATGTTTCTACAGATGGCGGTGTTGATATTTCCATCTATACACAGATGGCCGTGTAGATATTTCCATGTTTATACAGATGGCGGCGTAGATATTTCCATGGACATGCAGATGGCGGTGTAGATATTTCCATGTTTAAACAGATAGCGGTGTAGATATTTCCATGTTTACACAGATAGTGGTGTAGATATTTCCGTGTTTATACACATGGCAGAGTAGATACTTCCATCTTTATGGAGATGGCAGTGTAGATATTTTCATGTTTATAGAGATGGCGGTGTAGATATTTCCATATTTATAGAGATAGCGGTGTAGATATTTCCATCTTTCTACAGATGGCAGTGTAGATATTTCCATGTTTATACAGATGGCGGTGTAGATATTTCCATATTTATACAGATGTCTTTGTAGATATTTCCATCTGTATACAGATGGTATTGTAGGTATTTCCATGTTTATACAGATGGTGGTGAAGATATTTCCATGTTTATTCAGATGACTGTGTAGATATTTCCATGTTTTTACAGATGGCAGTGTGGATATTTCAATGTTTATAGAGATGGCGCTGTAGATATTTCCAAGTTTATACAGATAACGGTGGAGATATTTCCATGTTTATACAGAGAGGAGTCGAGATATTTCCATGTTTATACACATAGCGGTGTACATATTTCCATGATTATAGAGACAGCGGTGTAGGTATTTCCATGTTTATGCAGATAGCGGTGCAGATATTTCCATGTTTACACAGATGCCTATGCAGATATTTCCATATTTACACAGAGGGCTGTGTAGATATTTCTATGTTTATACAGAAGACAGTGTAGATATTTAAATGTTCCTACACATGACTGTGTAGGTATTTCCATGTTTATACAGATGTCTTTGTAGATATTTCCATGTTAATAGAGATAGCGGTGTAGACATTTCCATGTTTATACAGATAGCGGTGTAGATATTTCCATGTTTATACAGATAGTGGTGTAGATATTTCCATGTTTATACAGACCGCGGTGTAGATATTTCCATGTTTATACAAATAGCGGTGCAGATATTTCCATGTTTGTACAGATGGCGGTGTTGATATTTCCATTTATACACAGATGACCGTGTAGATATTTCCATGTTTATACAGACGGCGGCGCAGATATTTCCATGGATATGTAGATGGCGGTGTAGATATTTCCATGTTTATACAGATTGCGTTGTAGTTATTTCCATGTTTATATAGTTAGCGGTGTAGTTATTTCCATGTATGTACACATGGCTGTGTAGATATTTCCATGTTTATACAGATGGCGGTGTAGATATTTCCATGTTTATACAGATAACTTTGTATTTCCATGTTTATACAGATGGCGGTATAGATATTTCCATGTTTATTCTGATCGTGGTGTAGATATTTCCATGTTTATAGAGATGGCGGTGTAGAGATTTACATGTTCATAGAGATAGCGGTGTTGATTTTTCCATGTTTATAGAGACAGCGGTGTGGATATTTCCTTGCTTATACAGATAGGGGTGTAGAGATTTCCATGTTTATAGAGATAGCGGTGAAGATATTTCCATGTTTATACAGATCACGGTGTAGATATTTCCTTGCTTGTACTAATAGCGGTGTAGTTATTTCCATGTTTATACAGATAGCGGTGTAGATATTTCCATGTATATACAGATGGCTGTGTAGATATTTCCATGTTTATACAGATGGCTGTGTAGATATTTCCATGTTTATACAGATGACTTTGTAGGTATTTGCATGTTTATACAGATGGCGGTGTAGGTTTTCCATGTTTATAGTGATAGCTGTGTAGATATTTCCATGTTTATACAGATAGCGGTGTTGATATTTCCATGTTTATAAAGATCGCGGTGTAGATATTTCCATGTTTATACAGATCGCGGTGCAGATATTTATATCTTTATACAGATGGCATTGTAGATATTTCCTTATTCACACAGATGGCGGTGTAGATGTTTCCATGTTTATACAGATGGCAGAGTAGTTAGTTCCATGTTTATGGAGATGGCAGTGTAGATACTTTCATGTTTACAGAGATGGCGGTGTAGATATTTCCATGTTTATAGAGATAGCAGTGTAGATATTTACATGTTTATACAGATGTCTGTGTAGATATTTCCATGTGTATACAGATGGCATTGTAGATATTTCCATGTTTATACAGATGACTGTATAGGTATTTCCATGTTTTTACAGGTGGCAGTGCAGATATTTCCATGTTTATAGAGATAGCGGTGTAGATATTTCCATGTTTCTACAGATGGCGGTGTTGATATTTCCATCTATACACAGATGGCCGTGTAGATATTTCCATGTTTATACAGATGGCGGCGTAGATATTTCCATGGACATGCAGATGGCGGTGTAGATATTTCCATGTTTAAACAGATAGCGGTGTAGATATTTCCATGTTTACACAGATAGTGGTGTAGATATTTCCGTGTTTATACACATGGCAGAGTAGATACTTCCATCTTTATGGAGATGGCAGTGTAGATATTTTCATGTTTATAGAGATGGCGGTGTAGATATTTCCATATTTATAGAGATAGCGGTGTAGATATTTCCATCTTTCTACAGATGGCAGTGTAGATATTTCCATGTTTATACAGATGGCGGTGTAGATATTTCCATATTTATACAGATGTCTGTGTAGATATTTCCATCTGTATACAGATGGTATTGTAGGTATTTCCATGTTTATACAGATGGTGGTGAACATATTTCCATGTTTATTCAGATGACTTTGTAGATATTTCCATGTTTTTACAGATGGCAGTGTGGATATTTCAATGTTTATAGAGATGGCGCTGTAGATATTTCCAAGTTTATACAGATAACGGTGGAGATATTTCCATGTTTATACAGAGAGGAGTCGAGATATTTCCATGTTTATACACATAGCGGTGTACATATTTCCATGATTATAGAGACAGCGGCGTAGGTATTTCCATGTTTATGCAGATAGCGGTGCAGATATTTCCATGTTTACACAGATGCCTATGCAGATATTTCCATATTTACACAGAGGGCTGTGTAGATATTTCTATGTTTATACAGAAGACAGTGTAGATATTTAAATGTTCCTACACATGACTGTGTAGGTATTTCCATGTTTATACAGATGTCTTTGTAGATATTTCCATGTTAATAGAGATAGCGGTGTAGACATTTCCATGTTTATACAGATAGCGGTGTAGATATTTCCATGTTTATACAGATAGTGGTGTAGATATTTCCATGTTTATGCAGACCGCGGTGTAGATATTTCCATGTTTATACAAATAGCGGTGCAGATATTTCCATGTTTGTACAGATGGCGGTGTTGATATTTCCATTTATACACAGATGACCGTGTAGATATTTCCATGCTTATACAGACGGCGGCGCAGATATTTCCATGTATATGTAGATGGCGGTGTAGATATTTCCATGTTTATACAGATTGCGGTGTAGTTATTTCCATGTTTGTATAGATAGCGGTGTAGTTATTTCCATGTATATACACATGGCTGTGTAGATATTTCCATGTTTATACAGATGGCGGTGTAGATATGTCCATGTTTATACAGATAACTTTGTATTTCCATGTTTATACAGATGTCGGTGTAGATATTTCCATGTCTATAGAGATAGCAGTGGAGATAATTCCATGTTTATACAGATAGCGGTGTAGATATTTCCATGTTTATTCTGATCGTGGTGTAGATATTTCCATGTTTATAGAGATGGCGGTGTAGATATTTACATGTTCATAGAGATAGCGGTGTTGATTTTTCCATGTTTATAGAGACAGCGGTGTGGATATTTCCTTGCTTATACAGATAGGGGTGTAGAGATTTCCATGTTTATAGAGATAGCGGTGAAGATATTTCCATGTTTATACAGATCACGGTGTAGATATTTCCTTGCTTGTACTAATAGCGGTGTAGTTATTTCCATGTTTATACAGATAGCGGTGTAGATATTTCCATGTATATACAGATGGCTGTGTAGATATTTCCATGTTTATACAGATGGCTGTGTAGATATTTCCATGTTTATACAGATGACTTTGTAGGTATTTGCATGTTTATACAGATGGCGGTGTAGGTTTTCCATGTTTATAGTGATAGCTGTGTAGATATTTCCATGTTTATACAGATAGCGGTGTTGATATTTCCATGTTTATAAAGATCGCGGTGTAGATATTTCCATGTTTATACAGATCGCGGTGCAGATATTTATATCTTTATACAGATGGCATTGTAGATATTTCCTTATTCACACAGATGGCGGTGTAGATGTTTCCATGTTTATACAGATGGCAGAGTAGTTAGTTCCATGTTTATGGAGATGGCAGTGTAGATACTTTCATGTTTACAGAGATGGCGGTGTAGATATTTCCATGTTTATAGAGATAGCAGTGTAGATATTTACATGTTTATACAGATGTCTGTGTAGATATTTCCATGTGTATACAGATGGCATTGTAGATATTTCCATGTTTATACAGATGACTGTATAGGTATTTCCATGTTTTTACAGGTGGCAGTGCAGATATTTCCATGTTTATAGAGATAGCGGTGTAGATATTTCCATGTTTCTACAGATGGCGGTGTTGATATTTCCATCTATACACAGATGGCCGTGTAGATATTTCCATGTTTATACAGATGGCGGCGTAGATAATTCCATGGACATGCAGATGGCGGTGTAGATATTTCCATGTTTAAACAGATAGCGGTGTAGATATTTCCATGTTTACACAGATAGTGGTGTAGATATTTCCGTTTTTTTACACATGGCAGAGTACATACTTCCATCTTTATGGAGATGGCAGTGTAGATATTTTCATGTTTATAGAGATGGCGGTGTAGATATTTCCATATTTATAGAGATAGCGGTGTAGATATTTCCATCTTTCTACAGATGGCAGTGTAGATATTTCCATGTTTATACAGATGGCGGTGTAGATATTTCCATATTTATACAGATGTCTGTGTAGATATTTCCATCTGTATACAGATGGTATTGTAGGTATTTCCATGTTTATACAGATGGTGGTGAAGATATTTCCATGTTTATTCAGATGACTGTGCAGATATTTCCATGTTTTTACAGATGGCAGTGTGGATATTTCAATGTTTATAGAGATGGCGCTGTAGATATTTCCAAGTTTATACAGATAACGGTGGAGATATTTCCATGTTTATACAGAGAGGAGTCGAGATATTTCCATGTTTATACACATAGCGGTGTACATATTTCCATGATTATAGAGACAGCGGTGTAGGTATTTCCATGTTTATGCAGATAGCGGTGCAGATATTTCCATGTTTACACAGATGCCTATGCAGATATTTCCATATTTACACAGAGGGCTGTGTAGATATTTCTATGTTTATACAGAAGACAGTGTAGATATTTAAATGTTCCTACACATGACTGTGTAGGTATTTCCATGTTTATACAGATGTCTTTGTAGATATTTCCATGTTAATAGAGATATCGGTGTAGACATTTCCATGTTTATACAGATAGCGGTGTAGATATTTCCATGTTTATACAGATAGTGGTGTAGATATTTCCATGTTTATACAGATAGTGGTGTAGATATTTCCATGTTTATACAGACCGTGGTGTAGATATTTCCATGTTTATACAAATAGCGGTGCAGATATTTCCATGTTTGTACAGATGGCGGTGTTGATATTTCCATTTATACACAGATGACCGTGTAGATATTTCCATGTTTATACAGACGGCGGCACAGATATTTCCATGGATATGTAGATGGCGGTGTAGATATTTCCATGTTTATACAGATTGCGGTGTAGTTATTTCCATGTTTATATAGATAGCGGTGTAGTTATTTCCATGTATGTACACATGGCTGTGTAGATATTTCCATGTTTATACAGATGGCGGTGTAGATATTTCCATGTTTATACAGATAACTGTGTATTTCCATGTTTATACAGATGGCGGTGTAGATATTTCCATGTTTATTCTGATCGTGGTGTAGATATTTCCATGTTTATAGAGATGGCGGTGTAGATATTTACATGTTCATAGAGATAGCGGTTTTGTTTTTTCCATGTTTATAGAGACAGCGGTGTGGATATTTCCTTGCTTATACAGATAGGGGTGTAGATATTTCCATGTTTATAGAGATAGCGGTGAAGATATTTCCATGTTTATACAGATCACGGTGTAGATATTTCCTTGCTTGTACTAATAGCGGTGTAGTTATTTCCATGTTTATACAGATAGCGGTGTAGATATTTCCATGTATATACAGATGGCTGTGTAGATATTTCCATGTTTATACAGATGGCTGTGTAGATATTTCCATGTTTATACAGATGACTTTGTAGGTATTTGCATGTTTATACAGATGGCGGTGTAGGGTTTCCATGTTTATAGTGATAGCTGTGTAGATATTTCCATGTTTATACAGATAGCGGTGTTGATATTTCCATGTTTATAAAGATCGCGGTGTAGATATTTCCATGTTTATACAGATCGCGGTGCAGATATTTATATCTTTATACAGATGGCATTGTAGATATTTCCTTATTCACACAGATGGCAGTGTAGATGTTTCCATGTTTATACAGATGGCAGAGTAGTTAGTTCCATGTTTATGGAGATGGCAGTGTAGATACTTTCATGTTTACAGAGATGGCGGTGTAGATATTTCCATGTTTATAGAGATAGCAGTGTAGATATTTACATGTTTATACAGATGTCTGTGTAGATATTTCCATGTGTATACAGATGGCATTGTAGATATTTCCATGTTTATACAGATGACTGTATAGCTATTTCCATGTTTTTACAGGTGGCAGTGCAGATATTTCCATGTTTATAGAGATAGCGGTGTAGATATTTCCATGTTTCTACAGATGGCGGTGTTGATATTTCCATCTATACACAGATGGCCGTGTAGATATTTCCATGTTTATACAGATGGCGGCGTAGATATTTCCATGGACATGCAGATGGCGGTGTAGATATTTCCATGTTTAAACAGATAGCGGTGTAGATATTTCCATGTTTACACAGATAGTGGTGTAGATATTTCCGTGTTTATACACATGGCAGAGTAGATACTTCCATCTTTATGGAGATGGCAGTGTAGATATTTTCATGTTTATAGAGATGGCGGTGTAGATATTTCCATATTTATAGAGATAGCGGTGTAGATATTTCCATCTTTCTACAGATGGCAGTGTAGATATTTCCATGTTTATACAGATGGCGGTGTAGATATTTCCATATTTATACAGATGTCTGTGTAGATATTTCCGTCTGTATACAGATGGTATTGTAGGTATTTCCATGTTTATACAGATGGTGGTGAAGATATTTCCATGTTTATTCAGATGACTGTGGATATTTCCATGTTTTTACAGATGGCAGTGTGGATATTTCAATGTTTATAGAGATGGCGCTGTAGATATTTCCAAGTTTATACAGATAACGGTGGAGATATTTCCATGTTTATACAGAGAGGAGTCGTGATATTTCCATGTTTATACACATAGCGGTGTACATATTTCCATGATTATAGAGACAGCGGCGTAGGTATTTCCATGTTTATGCAGATAGCGGTGCAGATATTTCCATGTTTACACAGATGCCTATGCAGATATTTCCATATTTACACAGAGGGCTGTGTAGATATTTCTATGTTTATACAGAAGACAGTGTAGATATTTAAATGTTCCTACACATGACTGTGTAGGTATTTCCATGTTTATACAGATGTCTTTGTAGATATTTCCATGTTAATAGAGATAGCGGTGTAGACATTTCCATGTTTATACAGATAGCGGTGTAGATATTTCCATGTTTATACAGATAGTGGTGTAGATATTTCCATGTTTATACAGACCGCGGTGTAGATATTTCCATGTTTATACAAATAGCGGTGCAGATATTTCCATGTTTGTACAGATGGCGGTGTTCATATTTCCATTTATACACAGATGACCGTGTAGATATTTCCATGTTTATACAGATGGCCGCGCAGATATTTCCATGGATATGTAGATGGCGGTGTAGATATTTCCATGTTTATACAGATTGCGGTGTAGTTATTTCCATGTTTATATAGATAGCGGTGTAGTTATTTCCATGTATATACACATGGCTGTGTAGATATTTCCATGTTTATACAGATGACGGTGTAGATATTTCCATGTTGTTACAGATAACTTTGTATTTCCATGTTTATACAGATGGCGGTGTAGATATTTCCATGTCTATAGAGATAGCAGTGGAGATAATTCCATGTTTATACAGATAGCGGTGTAGATATTTCCATGTTTATTCTGATCGTGGTGTAGATATTTCCATGTTTATAGAGATGGCGGTGTAGATATTTACATGTTCATAGAGATAGCGGTGTTGATTTTTCCATGTTTATAGAGACAGCGGTGTGGATATTTCCTTGCTTATACAGACAGGGGTGTAGATATTTCCATGTTTATAGAGATAGCGGTGAAGATATTTCCATGTTTATACATATCACGGTGTAGATATTTCCTTGCTTGTACTAATAGCGGTGTAGTTATTTCCATGTTTATACAGATAGCGGTGTAGATATTTCCATGTATATACAGATGGCTGTGTAGATATTTCCATGTTTATACAGATGGCTGTGTAGATATTTCCATGTTAATACAGATGACTTTGTAGGTATTTGCATGTTTATACAGATGGCGGTGTAGGTTTTCCATGTTTATAGTGATAGCTGTGTAGATATTTCCATGTTTATACAGATAGCGGTGTTGATATTTCCATGTTTATAAAGATCGCGGTGTAGATATTTCCATGTTTATACAGATCGCGGTGCAGATATTTATATCTTTATACAGATGGCATTGTAGATATTTCCTTATTCACACAGATGGCGGTGTAGATGTTTCCATGTTTATACAGATGGCAGAGTAGTTAGTTCCATGTTTATGGAGATGGCAGTGTAGATACTTTCATGTTTACAGAGATGGCGGTGTAGATATTTCCATGTTTATAGAGATAGCAGTGTAGATATTTACATGTTTATACAGATGTCTGTGTAGATATTTCCATGTGTATACAGATGGCATTGTAGATATTTCCATGTTTATACAGATGACTGTATAGGTATTTCCATGTTTTTACAGGTGGCAGTGCAGATATTTCCATGTTTATAGAGATAGCGGTGTAGATATTTCCATGTTTCTACAGATGGCGGTGTTGATATTTCCATCTATACACAGATGGCCGTGTAGATATTTCCATGTTTATACAGATGGCGGCGTAGATATTTCCATGGACATGCAGATGGCGGTGTAGATATTTCCATGTTTAAACAGATAGCGGTGTAGATATTTCCATGTTTACACAGATAGTGGTGTAGATATTTCCGTGTTTATACACATGGCAGAGTAGATACTTCCATCTTTATGGAGATGGCAGTGTAGATATTTTCATGTTTATAGAGATGGCGGTGTAGATATTTCCATATTTATAGAGATAGCGGTGTAGATATTTCCATCTTTCTACAGATGGCAGTGTAGATATTTCCATGTTTATACAGATGGCGGTGTAGATATTTCCATATTTATACAGATATCTTTGTAGATATTTCCATCTGTATACAGATGGTATTGTAGGTATTTCCATGTTTATACAGATGGTGGTGAAGATATTTCCATGTTTATTCAGATGACTGTGTAGATATTTCCATGTTTTTACAGATGGCAGTGTGGATATTTCAATGTTTATAGAGATGGCGCTGTAGATATTTCCAAGTTTATACAGATAACGGTGGAGATATTTCCATGTTTATACAGAGAGGAGTCGAGATATTTCCATGTTTATACACATAGCGGTGTACATATTTCCATGATTATAGAGACAGCGGTGTAGGTATTTCCATGTTTATGCAGATAGCGGTGCAGATATTTCCATGTTTACACAGATGCCTATGCAGATATTTCCATATTTACACAGAGGGCTGTGTAGATATTTCTATGTTTATACAGAAGACAGTGTAGATATTTAAATGTTCCTACACATGACTGTGTAGGTATTTCCATGTTTATACAGATGTCTTTGTAGATATTTCCATGTTAATAGAGATAGCGGTGTAGACATTTCCATGTTTATACAGATAGCGGTGTAGATATTTCCATGTTTATACAGATAGTGGTGTAGATATTTCCATGTTTATGCAGACCGCGGTGTAGATATTTCCATGTTTATACAAATAGCGGTGCAGATATTTCCATGTTTGTACAGATGGCGGTGTTGATATTTCCATTTATACACAGATGACCGTGTAGATATTTCCATGTTTATACAGACGGCGGCGCAGATATTTCCATGGATATGTAGATGGCGGTGTAGATATTTCCATGTTTATACAGATTGCGGTGTAGTTATTTCCATGTTTATATAGATAGCGGTGTAGTTATTTCCATGTATATACACATGGCTGTGTAGATATTTCCATGTTTATACAAATGGCGGTGTAGATATGTCCATGTTTATACAGATAACTTTGTATTTCCATGTTTATACAGATGGCGGTGTAGATATTTCCATGTCTATAGAGATAGCAGTGGAGATAATTCCATGTTTATACAGATAGCGGTATAGATATTTCCATGATTATTCTGATCGTGGTGTAGATATTTCCATGTTTATAGAGATGGCGGTGTAGATATTTACATGTTCATAGAGATAGCGGTGTTGATTTTTCCATGTTTATAGAGACAGCGGTGTGGATATTTCCTTGCTTATACAGATAGGGGTGTAGAGATTTCCATGTTTATAGAGATAGCGGTGAAGATATTTCCATGTTTATACAGATCACGGTGTAGATATTTCCTTGCTTGTACTAATAGCGGTGTAGTTATTTCCATGTTTATACAGATAGCGGTGTAGATATTTCCATGTATATACAGATGGCTGTGTAGATATTTCCATGTTTATACAGATGGCTGTGTAGATATTTCCATGTTTATACAGATGACTTTGTAGGTATTTGCATGTTTATACAGATGGCGGTGTAGGTTTTCCATGTTTATAGTGATAGCTGTGTAGATATTTCCATGTTTATACAGATAGCGGTGTTGATATTTCCATGTTTATAAAGATCGCGGTGTAGATATTTCCATGTTTATACAGATCGCGGTGCAGATATTTATATCTTTATACAGATGGCATTGTAGATATTTCCTTATTCACACAGATGGCGGTGTAGATGTTTCCATGTTTATACAGATGGCAGAGTAGTTAGTTCCATGTTTATGGAGATGGCAGTGTAGATACTTTCATGTTTACAGAGATGGCGGTGTAGATATTTCCATGTTTATAGAGATAGCAGTGTAGATATTTACATGTTTATACAGATGTCTGTGTAGATATTTCCATGTGTATACAGATGGCATTGTAGATATTTCCATGTTTATACAGATGACTGTATAGGTATTTCCATGTTTTTACAGGTGGCAGTGCAGATATTTCCATGTTTATAGAGATAGCGGTGTAGATATTTCCATGTTTCTACAGATGGCGGTGTTGATATTTCCATCTATACACAGATGGCCGTGTAGATATTTCCATGTTTATACAGATGGCGGCGTAGATATTTCCATGGACATGCAGATGGCGGTGTAGATATTTCCATGTTTAAACAGATAGCGGTGTAGATATTTCCATGTTTACACAGATAGTGGTGTAGATATTTCCGTGTTTATACACATGGCAGAGTAGATACTTCCATCTTTATGGAGATGGCAGTGTAGATATTTTCATGTTTATAGAGATGGCGGTGTAGATATTTCCATATTTATAGAGATAGCGGTGTAGATATTTCCATCTTTCTACAGATGGCAGTGTAGATATTTCCATGTTTATACAGATGGCGGTGTAGATATTTCCATATTTATACAGATATCTTTGTAGATATTTCCATCTGTATACAGATGGTATTGTAGGTATTTCCATGTTTATACAGATGGTGGTGAAGATATTTCCATGTTTATTCAGATGACTGTGTAGATATTTCCATGTTTTTACAGATGGCAGTGTGGATATTTCAATGTTTATAGAGATGGCGCTGTAGATATTTCCAAGTTTATACAGATAACGGTGGAGATATTTCCATGTTTATACAGAGAGGAGTCGAGATATTTCCATGTTTATACACATAGCGGTGTACATATTTCCATGATTATAGAGACAGCGGTGTAGGTATTTCCATGTTTATGCAGATAGCGGTGCAGATATTTCCATGTTTACACAGATGCCTATGCAGATATTTCCATATTTACACAGAGGGCTGTGTAGATATTTCTATGTTTATACAGAAGACAGTGTAGATATTTAAATGTTCCTACACATGACTGTGTAGGTATTTCCATGTTTATACAGATGTCTTTGTAGATATTTCCATGTTAATAGAGATAGCGGTGTAGACATTTCCATGTTTATACAGATAGCGGTGTAGATATTTCCATGTTTATACAGATAGTGGTGTAGATATTTCCATGTTTATGCAGACCGCGGTGTAGATATTTCCATGTTTATACAAATAGCGGTGCAGATATTTCCATGTTTGTACAGATGGCGGTGTTGATATTTCCATTTATACACAGATGACCGTGTAGATATTTCCATGTTTATACAGACGGCGGCGCAGATATTTCCATGGATATGTAGATGGCGGTGTAGATATTTCCATGTTTATACAGATTGCGGTGTAGTTATTTCCATGTTTATATAGATAGCGGTGTAGTTATTTCCATGTATATACACATGGCTGTGTAGATATTTCCATGTTTATACAAATGGCGGTGTAGATATGTCCATGTTTATACAGATAACTTTGTATTTCCATGTTTATACAGATGGCGGTGTAGATATTTCCATGTCTATAGAGATAGCAGTGGAGATAATTCCATGTTTATACAGATAGCGGTATAGATATTTCCATGATTATTCTGATCGTGGTGTAGATATTTCCATGTTTATAGAGATGGCGGTGTAGATATTTACATGTTCATAGAGATAGCGGTGTTGATTTTTCCATGTTTATAGAGACAGCGGTGTGGATATTTCCTTGCTTATACAGATAGGGGTGTAGAGATTTCCATGTTTATAGAGATAGCGGTGAAGATATTTCCATGTTTATACAGATCACGGTGTAGATATTTCCTTGCTTGTACTAATAGCGGTGTAGTTATTTCCATGTTTATACAGATAGCGGTGTAGATATTTCCATGTATATACAGATGGCTGTGTAGATATTTCCATGTTTATACAGATGGCTGTGTAGATATTTCCATGTTTATACAGATGACTTTGTAGGTATTTGCATGTTTATACAGATGGCGGTGTAGGTTTTCCATGTTTATAGTGATAGCTGTGTAGATATTTCCATGTTTATACAGATAGCGGTGTTGATATTTCCATGTTTATAAAGATCGCGGTGTAGATATTTCCATGTTTATACAGATCGCGGTGCAGATATTTATATCTTTATACAGATGGCATTGTAGATATTTCCTTATTCACACAGATGGCGGTGTAGATGTTTCCATGTTTATACAGATGGCAGAGTAGTTAGTTCCATGTTTATGGAGATGGCAGTGTAGATACTTTCATGTTTACAGAGATGGCGGTGTAGATATTTCCATGTTTATAGAGATAGCAGTGTAGATATTTACATGTTTATACAGATGTCTGTGTAGATATTTCCATGTGTATACAGATGGCATTGTAGATATTTCCATGTTTATACAGATGACTGTATAGGTATTTCCATGTTTTTACAGGTGGCAGTGCAGATATTTCCATGTTTATAGAGATAGCGGTGTAGATATTTCCACGTTTCTACAGATGGCGGTGTTGATATTTCCATCTATACACAGATGGCCGTGTAGATATTTCCATGTTTATACAGATGGCGGCGTAGATATTTCCATGGACATGCAGATGGCGGTGTAGATATTTCCATGTTTAAACAGATAGCGGTGTAGATATTTCCATGTTTACACAGATAGTGGTGTAGATATTTCCGTGTTTATACACATGGCAGAGTAGATACTTCCATCTTTATGGAGATGGCAGTGTAGATATTTTCATGTTTATAGAGATGGCGGTGTAGATATTTCCATATTTATAGAGATAGCGGTGTAGATATTTCCATCTTTCTACAGATGGCAGTGTAGATATTTCCATGTATATACAGATGGCGGTGTAGATATTTCCATATTTATACAGATGTCTTTGTAGATATTTCCATCTGTATACAGATGGTATGGTAGGTATTTCCATGTTTATACAGATGGTGGTGAAGGTATTTCCATGTTTATTCAGATGACTGTGTAGATATTTCCATGTTTTTACAGATGGCAGTGTGGATATTTCAATGTTTATAGAGATGGCGCTGTAGATATTTCCAAGTTTATACAGATAACGGTGGAGATATTTCCATGTTTATACAGAGAGGAGTCGAGATATTTCCATGTTTATACACATAGCGGTGTACATATTTCCATGATTATAGAGACAGCGGTGTAGGTATTTCCATGTTTATGCAGATAGCGGTGCAGATATTTCCATGTTTACACAGATGCCTATGCAGATATTTCCATATTTACACAGAGGGCTGTGTAGATATTTCTATGTTTATACAGAAGACAGTGTAGATATTTAAATGTTCCTACACATGACTGTGTAGGTATTTCCATGTTTATACAGATGTCTTTGTAGATATTTCCATGTTAATAGAGATAGCGGTGTAGACATTTCCATGTTTATACAGATAGCGGTGTAGATATTTCCATGTTTATACAGATAGTGGTGTAGATATTTCCATGTTTATGCAGACCGCGGTGTAGATATTTCCATGTTTATACAAATAGCGGTGCAGATATTTCCATGTTTGTACAGATGGCGGTGTTGATATTTCCATTTATACACAGATGACCGTGTAGATATTTCCATGTTTATACAGACGGCGGCGCAGATATTTCCATGGATATGTAGATGGCGGTGTAGATATTTCCATGTTTATACAGATTGCGGTGTAGTTATTTCCATGTTTATATAGATAGCGGTGTAGTTATTTCCATGTATATACACATGGCTGTGTAGATATTTCCATGTTTATACAAATGGCGGTGTAGATATGTCCATGTTTATACAGATAACTTTGTATTTCCATGTTTATACAGATGGCGGTGTAGATATTTCCATGTCTATAGAGATAGCAGTGGAGATAATTCCATGTTTATACAGATAGCGGTATAGATATTTCCATGATTATTCTGATCGTGGTGTAGATATTTCCATGTTTATAGAGATGGCGGTGTAGATATTTACATGTTCATAGAGATAGCGGTGTTGATTTTTCCATGTTTATAGAGACAGCGGTGTGGATATTTCCTTGCTTATACAGATAGGGGTGTAGAGATTTCCATGTTTATAGAGATAGCGGTGAAGATATTTCCATGTTTATACAGATCACGGTGTAGATATTTCCTTGCTTGTACTAATAGCGGTGTAGTTATTTCCATGTTTATACAGATAGCGGTGTAGATATTTCCATGTATATACAGATGGCTGTGTAGATATTTCCATGTTTATACAGATGGCTGTGTAGATATTTCCATGTTTATACAGATGACTTTGTAGGTATTTGCATGTTTATACAGATGGCGGTGTAGGTTTTCCATGTTTATAGTGATAGCTGTGTAGATATTTCCATGTTTATACAGATAGCGGTGTTGATATTTCCATGTTTATAAAGATCGCGGTGTAGATATTTCCATGTTTATACAGATCGCGGTGCAGATATTTATATCTTTATACAGATGGCATTGTAGATATTTCCTTATTCACACAGATGGCGGTGTAGATGTTTCCATGTTTATACAGATGGCAGAGTAGTTAGTTCCATGTTTATGGAGATGGCAGTGTAGATACTTTCATGTTTACAGAGATGGCGGTGTAGATATTTCCATGTTTATAGAGATAGCAGTGTAGATATTTACATGTTTATACAGATGTCTGTGTAGATATTTCCATGTGTATACAGATGGCATTGTAGATATTTCCATGTTTATACAGATGACTGTATAGGTATTTCCATGTTTTTACAGGTGGCAGTGCAGATATTTCCATGTTTATAGAGATAGCGGTGTAGATATTTCCATGTTTCTACAGATGGCGGTGTTGATATTTCCATCTATACACAGATGGCCGTGTAGATATTTCCATGTTTATACAGATGGCGGCGTAGATATTTCCATGGACATGCAGATGGCGGTGTAGATATTTCCATGTTTAAACAGATAGCGGTGTAGATATTTCCATGTTTACACAGATAGTGGTGTAGATATTTCCGTGTTTATACACATGGCAGAGTAGATACTTCCATCTTTATGGAGATGGCAGTGTAGATATTTTCATGTTTATAGAGATGGCGGTGTAGATATTTCCATATTTATAGAGATAGCGGTGTAGATATTTCCATCTTTCTACAGATGGCAGTGTAGATATTTCCATGTTTATACAGATGGCGGTGTAGATATTTCCATATTTATACAGATATCTTTGTAGATATTTCCATCTGTATACAGATGGTATTGTAGGTATTTCCATGTTTATACAGATGGTGGTGAAGATATTTCCATGTTTATTCAGATGACTGTGTAGATATTTCCATGTTTTTACAGATGGCAGTGTGGATATTTCAATGTTTATAGAGATGGCGCTGTAGATATTTCCAAGTTTATACAGATAACGGTGGAGATATTTCCATGTTTATACAGAGAGGAGTCGAGATATTTCCATGTTTATACACATAGCGGTGTACATATTTCCATGATTATAGAGACAGCGGTGTAGGTATTTCCATGTTTATGCAGATAGCGGTGCAGATATTTCCATGTTTACACAGATGCCTATGCAGATATTTCCATATTTACACAGAGGGCTGTGTAGATATTTCTATGTTTATACAGAAGACAGTGTAGATATTTAAATGTTCCTACACATGACTGTGTAGGTATTTCCATGTTTATACAGATGTCTTTGTAGATATTTCCATGTTAATAGAGATAGCGGTGTAGACATTTCCATGTTTATACAGATAGCGGTGTAGATATTTCCATGTTTATACAGATAGTGGTGTAGATATTTCCATGTTTATGCAGACCGCGGTGTAGATATTTCCATGTTTATACAAATAGCGGTGCAGATATTTCCATGTTTGTACAGATGGCGGTGTTGATATTTCCATTTATACACAGATGACCGTGTAGATATTTCCATGTTTATACAGACGGCGGCGCAGATATTTCCATGGATATGTAGATGGCGGTGTAGATATTTCCATGTTTATACAGATTGCGGTGTAGTTATTTCCATGTTTATATAGATAGCGGTGTAGTTATTTCCATGTATATACACATGGCTGTGTAGATATTTCCATGTTTATACAAATGGCGGTGTAGATATGTCCATGTTTATACAGATAACTTTGTATTTCCATGTTTATACAGATGGCGGTGTAGATATTTCCATGTCTATAGAGATAGCAGTGGAGATAATTCCATGTTTATACAGATAGCGGTATAGATATTTCCATGATTATTCTGATCGTGGTGTAGATATTTCCATGTTTATAGAGATGGCGGTGTAGATATTTACATGTTCATAGAGATAGCGGTGTTGATTTTTCCATGTTTATAGAGACAGCGGTGTGGATATTTCCTTGCTTATACAGATAGGGGTGTAGAGATTTCCATGTTTATAGAGATAGCGGTGAAGATATTTCCATGTTTATACAGATCACGGTGTAGATATTTCCTTGCTTGTACTAATAGCGGTGTAGTTATTTCCATGTTTATACAGATAGCGGTGTAGATATTTCCATGTATATACAGATGGCTGTGTAGATATTTCCATGTTTATACAGATGGCTGTGTAGATATTTCCATGTTTATACAGATGACTTTGTAGGTATTTGCATGTTTATACAGATGGCGGTGTAGGTTTTCCATGTTTATAGTGATAGCTGTGTAGATATTTCCATGTTTATACAGATAGCGGTGTTGATATTTCCATGTTTATAAAGATCGCGGTGTAGATATTTCCATGTTTATACAGATCGCGGTGCAGATATTTATATCTTTATACAGATGGCATTGTAGATATTTCCTTATTCACACAGATGGCGGTGTAGATGTTTCCATGTTTATACAGATGGCAGAGTAGTTAGTTCCATGTTTATGGAGATGGCAGTGTAGATACTTTCATGTTTACAGAGATGGCGGTGTAGATATTTCCATGTTTATAGAGATAGCAGTGTAGATATTTACATGTTTATACAGATGTCTGTGTAGATATTTCCATGTGTATACAGATGGCATTGTAGATATTTCCATGTTTATACAGATGACTGTATAGGTATTTCCATGTTTTTACAGGTGGCAGTGCAGATATTTCCATGTTTATAGAGATAGCGGTGTAGATATTTCCACGTTTCTACAGATGGCGGTGTTGATATTTCCATCTATACACAGATGGCCGTGTAGATATTTCCATGTTTATACAGATGGCGGCGTAGATATTTCCATGGACATGCAGATGGCGGTGTAGATATTTCCATGTTTAAACAGATAGCGGTGTAGATATTTCCATGTTTACACAGATAGTGGTGTAGATATTTCCGTGTTTATACACATGGCAGAGTAGATACTTCCATCTTTATGGAGATGGCAGTGTAGATATTTTCATGTTTATAGAGATGGCGGTGTAGATATTTCCATATTTATAGAGATAGCGGTGTAGATATTTCCATCTTTCTACAGATGGCAGTGTAGATATTTCCATGTATATACAGATGGCGGTGTAGATATTTCCATATTTATACAGATGTCTTTGTAGATATTTCCATCTGTATACAGATGGTATGGTAGGTATTTCCATGTTTATACAGATGGTGGTGAAGATATTTCCATGTTTATTCAGATGACTGTGTAGATATTTCCATGTTTTTACAGATGGCAGTGTGGATATTTCAATGTTTATAGAGATGGCGCTGTAGATATTTCCAAGTTTATACAGATAACGGTGGAGATATTTCCATGTTTATACAGAGAGGAGTCGAGATATTTCCATGTTTATACACATAGCGGTGTACATATTTCCATGATTATAGAGACAGCGGTGTAGGTATTTCCATGTTTATGCAGATAGCGGTGCAGATATTTCCATGTTTACACAGATGCCTATGCAGATATTTCCATATTTACACAGAGGGCTGTGTAGATATTTCTATGTTTATACAGAAGACAGTGTAGATATCTAAATGTTCCTACACATGACTGTGTAGGTATTTCCATGTTTATACAGATGTCTTTGTAGATATTTCCATGTTAATAGAGATAGCGGTGTAGACATTTCCATGTTTATGCAGATAGCGGTGTAGATATTTCCATGTTTATACAGATAGTGGTGTAGATATTTCCATGTTTATGCAGACCGTGGTGTAGATATTTCCATGTTTATACAAATAGCGGTGCAGATATTTCCATGTTTGTACAGATGGCGGTGTTGATATTTCCATTTATACACAGATGACCGTGTAGATATTTCTATGTTTATACAGATGGCGGCGCAGATATTTCCATGGATATGTAGATGGCGGTGTAGATATTTCCATGTTTATACAGATTGCGGTGTAGTTATTTCCATGTTTATATAGATAGCGGTGTAGTTATTTCCATGTATATACACATGGCTGTGTAGATATTTCCATGTTTATACAGATGGCGGTGTAGATATGTCCATGTTTATACAGATAACTTTGTATTTCCATGTTTATACAGATGGCGGTGTAGATATTTCCATGTCTATAGAGATAGCAGTGGAGATAATTCCATGTTTATACAGATAGCGGTGTAGATATTTCCATGTTTATTCTGATCGTGGTGTAGATATTTCCATGTTTATAGAGATGGCGGTGTAGATATTTACATGTTCATAGAGATAGCGGTGTTGATTTTTCCATGTTTATAGAGACAGCGGTGTGGATATTTCCTTGCTTATACAGATAGGGGTGTAGAGATTTCCATGTTTATAGAGATAGCGGTGAAGATATTTCCATGTTTATACAGATCACGGTGTAGATATTTCCTTGCTTGTACTAATAGCGGTGTAGTTATTTCCATGTTTATACAGATAGCGGTGTAGATATTTCCATGTATATACAGATGGCTGTGTAGATATTTCCATGTTTATACAGATGGCTGTGTAGATATTTCCATGTTTATACAGATGACTTTGTAGGTATTTGCATGTTTATACAGATGGCGGTGTAGGTTTTCCATGTTTATAGTGATAGCTGTGTAGATATTTCCATGTTTATACAGATAGCGGTGTTGATATTTCCATGTTTATAAAGATCGCGGTGTAGATATTTCCATGTTTATACAGATCGCGGTGCAGATATTTATATCTTTATACAGATGGCATTGTAGATATTTCCTTATTCACACAGATGGCGGTGTAGATGTTTCCATGTTTATACAGATGGCAGAGTAGTTAGTTCCATGTTTATGGAGATGGCAGTGTAGATACTTTCATGTTTACAGAGATGGCGGTGTAGATATTTCCATGTTTATAGAGATAGCAGTGTAGATATTTACATGTTTATACAGATGTCTGTGTAGATATTTCCATGTGTATACAGATGGCATTGTAGATATTTCCATGTTTATACAGATGACTGTATAGGTATTTCCATGTTTTTACAGGTGGCAGTGCAGATATTTCCATGTTTATAGAGATAGCGGTGTAGATATTTCCATGTTTCTACAGATGGCGGTGTTGATATTTCCATCTATACACAGATGGCCGTGTAGATATTTCCATGTTTATACAGATGGCGGCGTAGATATTTCCATGGACATGCAGATGGCGGTGTAGATATTTCCATGTTTAAACAGATAGCGGTGTAGATATTTCCATGTTTACACAGATAGTGGTGTAGATATTTCCGTGTTTATACACATGGCAGAGTAGATACTTCCATCTTTATGGAGATGGCAGTGTAGATATTTTCATGTTTATAGAGATGGCGGTGTAGATATTTCCATATTTATAGAGATAGCGGTGTAGATATTTCCATCTTTCTACAGATGGCAGTGTAGATATTTCCATGTTTATACAGATGGCGGTGTAGATATTTCCATATTTATACAGATGTCTGTGTAGATATTTCCGTCTGTATACAGATGGTATTGTAGGTATTTCCATGTTTATACAGATGGTGGTGAAGATATTTCCATGTTTATTCAGATGACTGTGGATATTTCCATGTTTTTACAGATGGCAGTGTGGATATTTCAATGTTTATAGAGATGGCGCTGTAGATATTTCCAAGTTTATACAGATAACGGTGGAGATATTTCCATGTTTATACAGAGAGGAGTCGTGATATTTCCATGTTTATACACATAGCGGTGTACATATTTCCATGATTATAGAGACAGCGGCGTAGGTATTTCCATGTTTATGCAGATAGCGGTGCAGATATTTCCATGTTTACACAGATGCCTATGCAGATATTTCCATATTTACACAGAGGGCTGTGTAGATATTTCTATGTTTATACAGAAGACAGTGTAGATATTTAAATGTTCCTACACATGACTGTGTAGGTATTTCCATGTTTATACAGATGTCTTTGTAGATATTTCCATGTTAATAGAGATAACGGTGTAGACATTTCCATGTTTATACAGATAGCGGTGTAGATATTTCCATGTTTATACAGATAGTGGTGTAGATATTTCCATGTTTATACAGACCGCGGTGTAGATATTTCCATGTTTATACAAATAGCGGTGCAGATATTTCCATGTTTGTACAGATGGCGGTGTTCATATTTCCATTTATACACAGATGACCGTGTAGATATTTCCATGTTTATACAGATGGCCGCGCAGATATTTCCATGGATATGTAGATGGCGGTGTAGATATTTCCATGTTTATACAGATTGCGGTGTAGTTATTTCCATGTTTATATAGATAGCGGTGTAGTTATTTCCATGTATATACACATGGCTGTGTAGATATTTCCATGTTTATACAGATGACGGTGTAGATATTTCCATGTTGTTACAGATAACTTTGTATTTCCATGTTTATACAGATGGCGGTGTAGATATTTCCATGTCTATAGAGATAGCAGTGGAGATAATTCCATGTTTATACAGATAGCGGTGTAGATATTTCCATGTTTATTCTGATCGTGGTGTAGATATTTCCATGTTTATAGAGATGGCGGTGTAGATATTTACATGTTCATAGAGATAGCGGTGTTGATTTTTCCATGTTTATAGAGACAGCGGTGTGGATATTTCCTTGCTTATACAGACAGGGGTATAGATATTTCCATGTTTATAGAGATAGCGGTGAAGATATTTCCATGTTTATACATATCACGGTGTAGACATTTCCTTGCTTGTACTAATAGCGGTGTAGTTATTTCCATGTTTATACAGATAGCGGTGTAGATATTTCCATGTATATACAGATGGCTGTGTAGATATTTCCATGTTTATACAGATGGCTGTGTAGATATTTCCATGTTAATACAGATGACTTTGTAGGTATTTGCATGTTTATACAGATGGCGGTGTAGGTTTTCCATGTTTATAGTGATAGCTGTGTAGATATTTCCATGTTTATACAGATAGCCGTGTTGATATTTCCATGTTTATAAAGATCGCGGTGTAGATATTTCCATGTTTATACAGATCGCGGTGCAGATATTTATATCTTTATACAGATGGCATTGTAGATATTTCCTTATTCACACAGATGGCGGTGTAGATGTTTCCATGTTTATACAGATGGCAGAGTAGTTAGTTCCATGTTTATGGAGATGGCAGTGTAGATACTTTCATGTTTACAGAGATGGCGGTGTAGATATTTCCATGTTTATAGAGATAGCAGTGTAGATATTTACATGTTTATACAGATGTCTGTGTAGATATTTCCATGTGTATACAGATGGCATTGTAGATATTTCCATGTTTATACAGATGACTGTATAGGTATTTCCATGTTTTTACAGGTGGCAGTGCAGATATTTCCATGTTTATAGAGATAGCGGTGTAGATATTTCCACGTTTCTACAGATGGCGGTGTTGATATTTCCATCTATACACAGATGGCCGTGTAGATATTTCCATGTTTATACAGATGGCGGCGTAGATAATTCCATGGACATGCAGATGGCGGTGTAGATATTTCCATGTTTAAACAGATAGCGGTGTAGATATTTCCATGTTTACACAGATAGTGGTGTAGATATTTCCGTTTTTTTACACATGGCAGAGTAGATACTTCCATCTTTATGGAGATGGCAGTGTAGATATTTTCATGTTTATAGAGATGGCGGTGTAGATATTTCCATATTTATAGAGATAGCGGTGTAGATATTTCCATCTTTCTACAGATGGCAGTGTAGATATTTCCATGTTTATACAGATGGCGGTCTAGATATTTCCATATTTATACAGATGTCTGTGTAGATATTTCCATCTGTATACAGATGGTATTGTAGGTATTTCCATGTTTATACAGATGGTGGTGAAGATATTTCCATGTTTATTCAGATGACTGTGCAGATATTTCCATGTTTTTACAGATGGCAGTGTGGATATTTCAATGTTTATAGAGATGGCGCTGTAGATATTTCCAAGTTTATACAGATAACGGTGGAGATATTTCCATGTTTATACAGAGAGGAGTCGAGATATTTCCATGTTTATACACATAGCGGTGTACATATTTCCATGATTATAGAGACAGCGGTGTAGGTATTTCCATGTTTATGCAGATAGCGGTGCAGATATTTCCATGTTTACACAGATGCCTATGCAGATATTTCCATATTTACACAGAGGGCTGTGTAGATATTTCTATGTTTATACAGAAGACAGTGTAGATATTTAAATGTTCCTACACATGACTGTGTAGGTATTTCCATGTTTATACAGATGTCTTTGTAGATATTTCCATGTTAATAGAGATAGCGGTGCAGACATTTCCATGTTTATACAGATAGCGGTGTAGATATTTCCATGTTTATACAGATAGTGGTGTAGATATTTCCATGTTTATACAGACCGTGGTGTAGATATTTCCATGTTTATACAAATAGCGGTGCAGATATTTCCATGTTTGTACAGATGGCGGTGTTGATATTTCCATTTATACACAGATGACCGTGTAGATATTTCCATGTTTATACAGACGGCGGCACAGATATTTCCATGGATATGTAGATGGCGGTGTAGATATTTCCATGTTTATACAGATTGCGGTGTAGTTATTTCCATGTTTATATAGATAGCGGCGTAGTTATTTCCATGTATGTACACATGGCTGTGTAGATATTTCCATGTTTATACAGATGGCGGTGTAGATATTTCCATGTTTATACAGATAACTTTGTATTTCCATGTTTATACAGATGGCGGTGTAGATATTTCCATGTTTATTCTGATCGTGGTGTAGATATTTCCATGTTTATAGAGATGGCGGTGTAGATATTTACATGTTCATAGAGATAGCGGTTTTGATTTTTCCATGTTTATAGAGACAGCGGTGTGGATATTTCCTTGCTTATACAGATAGGGGTGTAGATATTTCCATGTTTATAGAGATAGCGGTGAAGATATTTCCATGTTTATACAGATCACGGTGTAGATATTTCCTTGCTTGTACTAATAGCGGTGTAGTTATTTCCATGTTTATACAGATAGCGGTGTAGATATTTCCATGTATATACAGATGGCTGTGTAGATATTTCCATGTTTATACAGATGGCTGTGTAGATATTTCCATGTTTATACAGATGACTTTGTAGGTATTTGCATGTTTATACAGATGGCGGTGTAGGTTTTCCATGTTTATAGTGATAGCTGTGTAGATATTTCCATGTTTATACAGATAGCGGTGTTGATATTTCCATGTTTATAAAGATCGCGGTGTAGATATTTCCATGTTTATACAGATCGCGGTGCAGATATTTATATCTTTATACAGATGGCATTGTAGATATTTCCTTATTCACACAGATGGCGGTGTAGATGTTTCCATGTTTATACAGATGGCAGAGTAGTTAGTTCCATGTTTATGGAGATGGCAGTGTAGATACTTTCATGTTTACAGAGATGGCGGTGTAGATATTTCCATGTTTATAGAGATAGCAGTGTAGATATTTACATGTTTATACAGATGTCTGTGTAGATATTTCCATGTGTATACAGATGGCATTGTAGATATTTCCATGTTTATACAGATGACTGTATAGGTATTTCCATGTTTTTACAGGTGGCAGTGCAGATATTTCCATGTTTATAGAGATAGCGGTGTAGATATTTCCATGTTTCTACAGATGGCGGTGTTGATATTTCCATCTATACACAGATGGCCGTGTAGATATTTCCATGTTTATACAGATGGCGGCGTAGATATTTCCATGGACATGCAGATGGCGGTGTAGATATTTCCATGTTTAAACAGATAGCGGTGTAGATATTTCCATGTTTACACAGATAGTGGTGTAGATATTTCCGTGTTTATACACATGGCAGAGTAGATACTTCCATCTTTATGGAGATGGCAGTGTAGATATTTTCATGTTTATAGAGATGGCGGTGTAGATATTTCCATATTTATAGAGATAGCGGTGTAGATATTTCCATCTTTCTACAGATGGCAGTGTAGATATTTCCATGTTTATACAGATGGCGGTGTAGATATTTCCATATTTATACAGATGTCTGTGTAGATATTTCCGTCTGTATACAGATGGTATTGTAGGTATTTCCATGTTTATACAGATGGTGGTGAAGATATTTCCATGTTTATTCAGATGACTGTGGATATTTCCATGTTTTTACAGATGGCAGTGTGGATATTTCAATGTTTATAGAGATGGCGCTGTAGATATTTCCAAGTTTATACAGATAACGGTGGAGATATTTCCATGTTTATACAGAGAGGAGTCGTGATATTTCCATGTTTATACACATAGCGGTGTACATATTTCCATGATTATAGAGACAGCGGCGTAGGTATTTCCATGTTTATGCAGATAGCGGTGCAGATATTTCCATGTTTACACAGATGCCTATGCAGATATTTCCATATTTACACAGAGGGCTGTGTAGATATTTCTATGTTTATACAGAAGACAGTGTAGATATTTAAATGTTCCTACACATGACTGTGTAGGTATTTCCATGTTTATACAGATGTCTTTGTAGATATTTCCATGTTAATAGAGATAACGGTGTAGACATTTCCATGTTTATACAGATAGCGGTGTAGATATTTCCATGTTTATACAGATAGTGGTGTAGATATTTCCATGTTTATACAGACCGCGGTGTAGATATTTCCATGTTTATACAAATAGCGGTGCAGATATTTCCATGTTTGTACAGATGGCGGTGTTCATATTTCCATTTATACACAGATGACCGTGTAGATATTTCCATGTTTATACAGATGGCGGCGCAGATATTTCCATGGATATGTAGATGGCGGTGTAGATATTTCCATGTTTATACAGATTGCGGTGTAGTTATTTCCATGTTTATATAGATAGCGGTGTAGTTATTTCCATGTATATACACATGGCTGTGTAGATATTTCCATGTTTATACAGATGACGGTGTAGATATTTCCATGTTGTTACAGATAACTTTGTATTTCCATGTTTATACAGATGGCAGTGTAGATATTTCCATGTCTATAGAGATAGCAGTGGAGATAATTCCATGTTTATACAGATAGCGGTGTAGATATTTCCATGTTTATTCTGATCGTGGTGTAGATATTTCCATGTTTGTAGAGATGTCGGTGTAGATATTTACATGTTCATAGAGATAGCGGTGTTGATTTTTCCATGTTTATAGAGACAGCGGTGTGGATATTTCCTTGCTTATACAGACAGGGGTGTAGATATTTCCATGTTTATAGAGATAGCGGTGAAGATATTTCCATGTTTATACATATCACGGTGTAGATATTTCCTTGCTTGTACTAATAGCGGTGTAGTTATTTCCATGTTTATACAGATAGCGGTGTAGATATTTCCATGTATATACAGATGGCTGTGTAGATATTTCCATGTTTATACAGATGGCTGTGTAGATATTTCCATGTTAATACAGATGACTTTGTAGGTATTTGCATGTTTATACAGATGGCGGTGTAGGTTTTCCATGTTTATAGTGATAGCTGTGTAGATATTTCCATGTTTATACAGATAGCGGTGTTGATATTTCCATGTTTATAAAGATCGCGGTGTAGATATTTCCATGTTTATACAGATCGCGGTGCAGATATTTATATCTTTATACAGATGGCATTGTAGATATTTCCTTATTCACACAGATGGCGGTGTAGATGTTTCCATGTTTATACAGATGGCAGAGTAGTTAGTTCCATGTTTATGGAGATGGCAGTGTAGATACTTTCATGTTTACAGAGATGGCGGTGTAGATATTTCCATGTTTATAGAGATAGCAGTGTAGATATTTACATGTTTATACAGATGTCTGTGTAGATATTTCCATGTGTATACAGATGGCATTGTATATATTTCCATGTTTATACAGATGACTGTATAGGTATTTCCATGTTTTTACAGGTGGCAGTGCAGATATTTCCATGTTTATAGAGATAACGGTGTAGATATTTCCATGTTTCTACAGATGGCGGTGTTGATATTTCCATCTATACACAGATGGCCGTGTAGATATTTCCATGTTTATACAGATGGCGGCGTAGATATTTCCATGGACATGCAGATGGCGGTGTAGATATTTCCATGTTTAAACAGATAGCGGTGTAGATATTTCCATGTTTACACAGATAGTGGTGTAGATATTTCCGTGTTTATACACATGGCAGAGTAGATACTTCCATCTTTATGGAGATGGCAGTGTAGATATTTTCATGTTTATAGAGATGGCGGTGTAGATATTTCCATATTTATAGAGATAGCGGTGTAGATATTTCCATCTTTCTACAGATGGCAGTGTAGATATTTCCATGTTTATACAGATGGCGGTGTAGATATTTCCATATTTATACAGATGTCTGTGTAGATATTTCCATCTGTATACAGATGGTATTGTAGGTATTTCCATGTTTATACAGATGGTGGTGAAGATATTTCCATGTTTATTCAGATGACTGTGTAGATATTTCCATGTTTTTACAGATGGCAGTGTGGATATTTCAATGTTTATAGAGATGGCGCTGTAGATATTTCCAAGTTTATACAGATAACGGTGGAGATATTTCCATGTTTATACAGAGAGGAGTCGAGATATTTCCATGTTTATACACATAGCGGTGTACATATTTCCATGATTATAGAGACAGCGGTGTAGGTATTTCCATGTTTATGCAGATAGCGGTGCAGATATTTCCATGTTTACACAGATGCCTATGCAGATATTTCCATATTTACACAGAGGGCTGTGTAGATATTTCTATGTTTATACAGAAGACAGTGTAGATATTTAAATGTTCCTACACATGACTGTGTAGGTATTTCCATGTTTATACAGATGTCTTTGTAGATATTTCCATGTTAATAGAGATAGCGGTGTAGACATTTCCATGTTTATACAGATAGCGGTGTAGATATTTCCATGTTTATACAGATAGTGGTGTAGATATTTCCATGTTTATACAGACCGCGGTGTAGATATTTCCATGTTTATACAAATAGCGGTGCAGATATTTCCATGTTTGTACAGATGGCGGTGTTGATATTTCCATTTATACACAGATGACCGTGTAGATATTTCCATGTTTATACAGATGGCGGCGCAGATATTTCCATGGATATGTAGATGGCGGTGTAGATATTTCCATGTTTATACAGATGGCGGTGTAGTTATTTCCATGTTTATATAGATAGCGGTGTAGTTATTTCCATGTATATACACATGGCTGTGTAGATATTTCCATGTTTATACAGATGGCGGTGTAGATATTTCCATGTTTATACAGATAACTTTGTATTTCCATGTTTATACAGATGGCGGTGTAGATATTTCCATGTCTATAGAGATAGCAGTGGAGATAATTCCATGTTTATACAGATAGCGGTGTAGATATTTCCATGTTTATTCTGATCGTGGTGTAGATATTTCCATGTTTATAGAGATGGCGGTGTAGATATTTACATGCTCATAGAGATAGCGGTGTTGATTTTTCCATGTTTATAGAGACAGCGGTGTGGATATTTCCTTGCTTATACAGATAGGGGTGTAGATATTTCCATGTTTATAGAGATAGCGGTGAAGATATTTCCATGTTTATACAGATCACGGTGTAGATATTTCCTTGCTTGTACTAATAGCGGTGTAGTTATTTCCATGTTTATACAGATAGCGGTGTAGATATTTCCATGTATATACAGATGGCTGTGTAGATATTTCCATGTCTATACAGATGACTTTGTAGGTATTTGCATGTTTATACAGATGGCGGTGTAGGTTTTCCATGTTTATAGTGATAGCTGTGTAGATATTTCCATGTTTATACAGATAGCGGTGTTGATATTTCCATGTTTATAAAGATCGCAGTGTAGATATTTCCATGTTTATACAGATCGCGGTGCAGAGATTTATATCTTTATACAGATGGCATTGTAGATATTTCCTTATTCACACAGATGGCGGTGTAGATGTTTCCATGTTTATACAGATGGCAGAGTAGTTAGTTCCATGTTTATGGAGATGGCAGTGTAGATACTTTCATGTTTACAGAGATGGCGGTGTAGATATTTCCATGTTTATAGAGATAGCAGTGTAGATATTTACATGTTTATACAGATGTCTGTGTAGATATTTCCATGTGTATACAGATGGCATTGTAGATATTTCCATGTTTATACAGATGACTGTATAGGTATTTCCATGTTTTTACAGGTGGCAGTGCAGACATTTCCATGTTTATAGAGATAGCGGTGTAGATATTTCCATGTTTCTACAGATGGCGGTGTTGATATTTCCATCTATACACAGATGGCCGTGTAGATATTTCCATGTTTATACAGATGGCGGCGTAGATATTTCCATGGACATGCAGATGGCGGTGTAGATATTTCCATGTTTAAACAGATAGCGGTGTAGATATTTCCATGTTTACACAGATAGTGGTGTAGATATTTCCGTGTTTATACACATGGCAGAGTAGATACTTCCATCTTTATGGAGATGGCAGTGTAGATATTTTCATGTTTATAGAGATGGCGGTGTAGATATTTCCATATTTATAGAGATAGCGGTGTAGATATTTCCATCTTTCTACAGATGGCAGTGTAGATATTTCCATGTTTATACAGATGGCGGTGTAGATATTTCCATATTTATACAGATGTCTGTGTAGATATTTCCATCTGTATACAGATGGTATTGTAGGTATTTCCATGTTTATACAGATGGTGGTGAAGATATTTCCATGTTTATTCAGATGACTGTGTAGATATTTCCATGTTTTTACAGATGGCAGTGTGGATATTTCAATGTTTATAGAGATGGCGCTGTAGATATTTCCAAGTTTATACAGATAACGGTGGAGATATTTCCATGTTTATACAGAGAGGAGTCGAGATATTTCCATGTTTATACACATAGCGGTGTACATATTTCCATGATTATAGAGACAGCGGTGTAGGTATTTCCATGTTTATGCAGATAGCGGTGCAGATATTTCCATGTTTACACAGATGCCTATGCAGATATTTCCATATTTACACAGAGGGCTGTGTAGATATTTCTATGTTTATACAGAAGACAGTGTAGATATTTAAATGTTCCTACACATGACTGTGTAGGTATTTCCATGTTTATACAGATGTCTTTGTAGATATTTCCATGTTAATAGAGATAGCGGTGTAGACATTTCCATGTTTATACAGATAGCGGTGTAGATATTTCCATGTTTATACAGATAGTGGTGTAGATATTTCCATGTTTATACAGACCGCGGTGTAGATATTTCCATGTTTATACACATAGCGGTGCAGATATTTTCATGTTTGTACAGATGGCGGTGTTGATATTTCCATTTATACACAGATGACCGTGTAGATATTTCCATGTTTATACAGATGGCGGCGCAGATATTTCCATGGATATGTAGATGGCGGTGTAGATATTTCCATGTTTATACAGATGGCGGTGTAGTTATTTCCATGTTTATATAGATAGCGGTGTAGTTATTTCCATGTATATACACATGGCTGTGTAGATATTTCCATGTTTATACAGATGGCGGTGTAGATATTTCCATGTTTATACAGATGGCGGTGTAGATATTTCCATGTCTATAGAGATAGCAGTGGAGATAATTCCATGTTTATACAGATAGCGGTGTAGATATTTCCATGTTTATTCTGATCGTGGTGTAGATATTTCCTTGTTTATGGAGATGGCGGTGTAGATATTTACATGTTCATAGAGATAGCGGTGTTGATTTTTCCATGTTTATAGAGACAGCGGTGTGGATATTTCCTTGCTTATACAGATAGGGGTGTAGATATTTCCATGTTTATACAGATCGCGGTGCAGATATTTATATCTTTATACAGATGGCATTGTAGATATTTCCTTATTCACACAGATGGCGGTGTAGATGTTTCCATGTTTATACAGATGGCAGAGTAGTTAGTTCCATGTTTATGGAGATGGCAGTGTAGATACTTTCATGTTTACAGAGATGGCGGTGTAGATATTTCCATGTTTATAGAGATAGCAGTGTAGATATTTACATGTTTATACAGATGTCTGTGTAGATATTTCCATGTGTACACAGATGGCATTGTAGATATTTCCATGTTTATACAGATGACTGTATAGGTATTTCCATGTTTTTACAGGTGGCAGTGCAGATATTTCCATGTTTATAGAGATAACGGTGTAGATATTTCCATGTTTCTACAGATGGCGGTGTTGATATTTCCATCTATACACAGATGGCCGTGTAGATATTTCCATGTTTATACAGATGGCGGCGTAGATATTTCCATGGACATGCAGATGGCGGTGTAGATATTTCCATGTTTAAACAGATAGCGGTGTAGATATTTCCATGTTTACACAGATAGTGGTGTAGATATTTCCGTGTTTATACACATGGCAGAGTAGATACTTCCATCTTTATGGAGATGGCAGTGTAGATATTTTCATGTTTATAGAGATGGCGGTGTAGATATTTCCATATTTATAGAGATTGCGGTGTAGATATTTCCATCTTTCTACAGATGGCAGTGTAGATATTTCCATGTTTATACAGATGGCGGTGTAGATATTTCCATATTTATACAGATGTCTGTGTAGATATTTCCATCTGTATACAGATGGTATTGTAGGTATTTCCATGTTTATACAGATGGTGGTGAAGATATTTCCATGTTTATTCAGATGACTGTGTAGATATTTCCATGTTTTTACAGATGGCAGTGTGGATATTTCAATGTTTATAGAGATGGCGCTGTAGATATTTCCAAGTTTATACAGATAACGGTGGAGATATTTCCATGTTTATACAGAGAGGAGTCGAGATATTTCCATGTTTATACACATAGCGGTGTACATATTTCCATGATTATAGAGACAGCGGTGTAGGTATTTCCATGTTTATGCAGATAGCGGTGCAGATATTTCCATGTTTACACAGATGCCTATGCAGATATTTCCATATTTACACAGAGGGCTGTGTAGATATTTCTATGTTTATACAGAAGACAGTGTAGATATTTAAATGTTCCTACACATGACTGTGTAGGTATTTCCATGTTTATACAGATGTCTTTGTAGATATTTCCATGTTAATAGAGATAGCGGTGTAGACATTTCCATGTTTATACAGATAGCGGTGTAGATATTTCCATGTTTATACAGATAGTGGTGTAGATATTTCCATGTTTATACAGACCGCGGTGTAGATATTTCCATGTTTATACACATAGCGGTGCAGATATTTTCATGTTTGTACAGATGGCGGTGTTGATATTTCCATTTATACACAGATGACCGTGTAGATATTTCCATGTTTATACAGATGGCGGCGCAGATATTTCCATGGATATGTAGATGGCGGTGTAGATATTTCCATGTTTATACAGATGGCGGTGTAGTTATTTCCATGTTTATATAGATAGCTGTGTAGTTATTTCCATGTATATACACATGGCTGTGTAGATATTTCCATGTTTATACAGATGGCGGTGTAGATATTTCCATGTTTATACAGATGGCGGTGTAGATATTTCCATGTCTATAGAGATAGCAGTGGAGATAATTCCATGTTTATACAGATAGCGGTGTAGATATTTCCATGTTTATTCTGATCGTGGTGTAGATATTTCCTTGTTTATGGAGATGGCGGTGTAGATATTTACATGTTCATAGAGATAGCGGTGTTGATTTTTCCATGTTTATAGAGACAGCGGTGTGGATATTTCCTTGCTTATACAGATAGGGGTGTAGATATTTCCATGTTTATAGAGATAGCGGTGAAGATATTTCCATGTTTATACAGATCACGGTGTAGATATTTCCTTGCTTGTACTAATAGCGGTGTAGTTATTTCCATGTTTATACAGATAGCGGTGTAGATATTTCCATGTATATACAGATGGCTGTGTAGATATTTCCATGTTTATACAGATGGCTGTGTAGATATTTCCATGTTTATACAGATGACTTTGTAGGTATTTGCATGTTTATACAGATGGCGGTGTAGGTTTTCCATGTTTATAGTGATAGCTGTGTAGATATTTCCATGTTTATACAGATAGCGGTGTTGATATTTCCATGTTTATAAAGATCGCGGTGTAGATATTTCCATGTTTATACAGATCGCGGTGCAGATATTTATATCTTTATACAGATGGCATTGTAGATATTTCCTTATTCACACAGATGGCGGTGTAGATGTTTCCATGTTTATACAGATGGCAGAGTAGTTAGTTCCATGTTTATGGAGATGGCAGTGTAGATACTTTCATGTTTACAGAGATGGCGGTGTAGATATTTCCATGTTTATAGAGATAGCAGTGTAGATATTTACATGTTTATACAGATGTCTGTGTAGATATTTCCATGTGTATACAGATGGCATTGTAGATATTTCTATGTTTATACAGATGACTGTATAGGTATTTCCATGTTTTTACAGGTGGCAGTGCAGATATTTCCATGTTTATAGAGATAGCGGTGTAGATATTTCCATGTTTCTACAGATGGCGGTGTTGATATTTCCATCTATACACAGATGGCCGTGTAGATATTTCCATGTTTATACAGATGGCGGCGTAGATATTTCCATGGACATGCAGATGGCGGTGTAGATATTTCCATGTTTAAACAGATAGCGGTGTCGATATTTCCATGTTTACACAGATAGTGGTGTAGATATTTCCGTGTTTATACATATGGCAGAGTAGATATTTCCATGGACATGCAGATGGCGGTGTAGATATTTCCATGTTTAAACAGATAGCGGTGTAGATATTTCCATGTTTACACAGATAGTGGTGTAGATAATTCCGTGTTTATACACATGGCAGAGTAGATACTTCCATCTTTATGGAGATGGCAGTGTAGATATTTTCATGTTTATAGAGATGGCGGTGTAGATATTTCCATATTTATAGAGATAGCGGTGTAGATATTTCCATCTTTCTACAGATGGCAGTGTAGATAATTCCATGATTATACTGATGGCCATGTTGATATTTCCATGTGTATACAGATGGTATTGTAGGTATTTCTATGTTTATACAGATGGTGGTGTAGATATTTCAACGTTTATTCAGATGACTGTGTATATATTTCCACGTTTTTAGAGATGGCAGTGTAGATATTTCAATGTATATTGAAATGGCGCTGTAGATATTTCCATGTTTAAACAGATAGTGGTGTAGACATTTCTATATTGATAGAGATATCGGTGCAGATATTTCCATGTTTATACAGACAGCAGTGGATATAATTCCATGTTTATACACATAGCGGTGTACATATTTCCATGTTTATAGAGACATTGTTGTAGGTATTTCCATGTTTATACACATAGCGGTGCAGATATTTCCATGTTTACACAGATGCCTATGCAGATATTTCCATATTTATACAAAGGTCTGTGTAGATATTTCTATGTTTATACAGATGGCAGTGTAGATATTTCCATGTTCCTACATATGACTGTGTAGGTATTTCCATGTTTATACAGATGGCTTTGTAGATATTTCTATGTTCACAGAGATAGCGGTGCAGATATTTCCAAGCTTATACAGATAGCGGTGTATATATTTCCATGTTTATACAGATTGTGGTGTAGATATTTCCATGTTTATTCAGATACCGGTGAAGATATTTCCATGTTTATACAGTGTTCATGTTTATACATGTTTATACAGATGGCGGTGTAGATATTTCCATGTTTATACAGATAACTTTGTAAGTATTTCCATGTTAATAGAGATGGCGGTGTAGATATTTTGATGTTTGTAGAGATAGCAGTGGAGATATTTCCATGTTTATGCAGATAGCGGTGTAGATATTTCCATGTTTTTACTGATTGCGGTGTAGATATTTCCATGTTTATAGAGATGGCGGTGTAGATATTTCCATGTTCATAGATATAGCGGTGTTGATTTTTCCGTGTTTATAGAGATAGCGGTGTGGATATTTCCATGTTTATACAGATAGGGGTGTAGATTTTTCCATGATTATAGAGATAGCATTGTAGATATTTCCATGTTTATATAGATCACGGTGTAGATATTTCCATGTTTATACAGATCATGGTGTAGATATTTCCATGTTTATACATATCGCGGTGTTGATATTACCATGTTTATAGGGACAGCCGTGCAAATATTTCCACATTTATACAGATAGCGGTGTAGTTATTAGCATGTTTATACAGATAGCGTTGTAGACATTTCCATGTATAAACAGATGTCTGTGTATATATTTCCATGTTTAAACAGATGGCGGTGTAGATATTTCCTTGTTTATACAAATAGCGGTGTAGTTATTTCCATGTTTATACAGATAGCGGTGTAGATATTTCCATGTATATATAGATGGCTGTGTAGATATTTCGATGTTTATACAGATGGCTGAGTCGATATTTCCATGTTTACACAGATGACTTTGTAGGTATTTCCATGTTTATACAGATGGCGGTGTAGGTATTTCCATGTTTATAGAGATAGATGTGTAGATATTTCCATGTTTACACAGATGAGTTTGTAGGTATTTCCATGTTTATATAGATAGCGGTGTAGTTATTTCCATGTATATACACATGGCTGTGTAGATATTTCCATGTTTATACAGATGGCGGTGTAGATATTTCCATGTTTATACCGATAACTTTGTAAGTATTTCCATGTTTATACAAATGGCGGTGTAGATATTTCGATGTGTATAGAGATAGCAGTGGAGATATTTCCATGTTTATACAGATAGCGGTGTAGATATTTCCATGTTTATTCTGATCGTGGTGTAGATATTTCCATGTTCATAGGGATGGCGGTGCAGATATTTCCATGTTCATAGAGATAGCGGTGTTGATTTTTCCATGTTTATAGAGATAGCGGTGCGGATATTTCCAAGCTTATACAGATAGGGGTGTAGATATTTCCATGTTTATAGAGATAGCGGTGTAGATATTTCCATGTTTATACAGATAGCGGTGTAGATATTTCCATGTTTATACACACCGTGGTGTAGATATTTCCATGTTTACACAGATAGTGGTGCAGATATTTCCATGTTTGTACTGATGGCGGTGTTGATATTTCCATCTATACACTGATGACCGTGTAGATATTTCCATGTTTATACAGATGGCGGCGCAGATATTTCCATGGATATGTAGATGGCGGTGTAGATATTTCCATGTTTATACAGATAGCGGTGAAGTTATTTCCATGTTTATATAGATAGCGGTGTTGTTATTTCCATGTATATACACAAGGCTGTGTAGATATTTCCATGTTTATACAGATGGCGGTGAAGATATTTCCATGTTTATACAGATAACTTTGTAAGTAATTCCATGTTTATACAGATGGCGGTTTAGATATTTCGATGTTTATAGAGATAGCAGTGGAGATATTTCCATGTTTATACAGATAGCGGTGTAGATATTTCCATGTTTATTCTGATCGTGGTGTAGATATTTCCATGTTTATAGAGATGGCGGTGCAGATATTTCCATGTTCATAGAGATAGCGGAGTTGATTTTTCCAGGTTTATAGAGATAGCGTTGTGGATATTTCCATGCTTATACAGATAGGGGTGTAGATATTTCCATGTTTATAGAGATAGCGGTGTAGATATTTCCATGTTTATACAGATAGCAGTGTAGATATTTCCATGTTTATACAGACCGCGGTGTAGATGTTTCCATGTTTATACAGATAGCGCTGCAGTTATTTCCATGTATGTACAGATGGCGGTGTTAATATTTCCATCTATACACTGATGACCGTGAAGATATTTCCATGTTTATACAGATGGCGGCGCAGATATTTCCATGGATATGTAGATAGCGGTGTAGATATTTCCATATTTATACAGATAGCGGTGTCGTTATTTCCATGTTTATATAGATAGCGGTGTAGTTATTTCGATGTATAAACACATGGCTGTGTAGATATTTAAATGTTTATACAGATGGCGGTGTAGATATTTCCATGTTTATACAGATAACTTTGTAAATATTTCCATGTTTATACAGATGGCGGTGTAGATATTTCGATGTTTACAGAGATAGCAGTGGAGATATTTCCATGTTTATACAGATAGCGGTGTAGATATTTCCATGTTTATACTGATCGTGGTGTAGATATTTCCATGTTTATAGAGATGGCGGTGTAGATATTTCCATGTTCATAGAGATAGCGGTGTTGATTTTTCCATGTTTAGAGATAGCGGTGTGGTTATTTCCATGTTTATACAGATATGGGTGTAGATATTTCCATGTTTATAGACATGGTGGTGTAGATATTTCCATATTTATACAGATCACGGTGTAGATATTTCCTTGTTTATACTAATAGCGGTGTAGTTATTTCCATGTTTATACAGATAGCGGTGTAGATATTTCCATGTATATACACATGGCTGTGTAGATATTTCCATGTTTATACAGATGGCTGTACAGATATTTCCATGTTTATACAGATGACATTGTAGGTATTTCTACGTTTATACAGATGGCGGTGTAGGTATTTACATGTTTATAGAGATAGCTTTGTAGATATTTCCATGTTTATACAGGTAGCGGTGTAGATATTTCCATGTTTATACAGATCGCGGTGTAGAAATTTCCATTTTTATACAGATCGTGGTGTAGATATTTCCATGTTTATACAGATAGCGGTGTAAATATTTCCATGTATTTACAGATATCGGTGTAGATATTTCCATGTTTACACAGATTGCGGTGTAGATATTTCCATCTTTCTACAGATGTCATTGTAGATATTTCCAAGTTTATACAAATGGCGGTGTAGATATTTCCATGTTTATATAGATGGTGGTGTAGATATTACCATGTTTATACAGGTGGCGGTGTAGATATTTCCATGTTTATACAGATAGCGGTGTAGATATTTCCATGTTTAAAGAGATAGCGCTGTTGGTAATTCCATGTTTATAGACATAGCGGTGTAGATATTTCCATGTTTATACTGATAGCGGTGTTATTTCCACATTTTTACAGATAGCGATGTAGATATTTCCATGTTTATACAGCTCGCGGTGCAGATATTTATATCTTTATACAGATGGCATTGTAGATATTTCCTTATTCACACAGATGGCGGTGTAGATGTTTCCATGTTAATACAGATGGCAGAGTAGTTAGTTCCATGTTTATGGAGATGGCAGTGTAGATATTTTCATGTTTATAGAGATGGCGGTGTAGATATTTCCATGTTTATAGAGATAGCAGTGTAGATATTTACATGCTTATACAGATGGCTGTTTAGATATTTCCATGTGTATACAAATGGCATTGTAGATATTTCCATGTTTATACAGATGACTGTATAGGTATTTCCATGTTATTACAGATGGCAGTGCAGATATTTCCATGTTTATAGAGATAGCGGTGTAAATATTTCCATGTCTGTACAGATGGCGGTGTTCATATTTCTATCTATACACAGATGGCCGTGTAGATATTTCCATGTTTATACAGATGGCGGCGTAGATATTTCCATGTTTATACAGATGGCGGAGTAGTTAGTTCCATGTTTATGGAGATGGCAGTGTAGATATTTTCATGTTTATAGAGATGGCGGTGTAGATATTTCCATGTTTATAGAGATAGCAGTGTAGATATTTACATGCTTATACAGATGGCTGTTTAGATATTTCCATGTGTATACAAATGGCATTGTAGATATTTCCATGTTTATACAGATGACTGTATAGGTATTTCCATGTTATTACAGATGGCAGTGCAGATATTTCCATGTTTATAGAGATAGCGGTGTAAATATTTCCATGTCTGTACAGATGGCGGTGTTCATATTTCTATCTATACACAGATGGCCGTGTAGATATTTCCATGTTTATACAGATGGCGGCGTAGATATTTCCATGGATATGCAGATGGCGTTGTAGATATTTCCATGTTTATACAGATAGCGGTGAAGATATTTCCATGTTTACACAGATGGTGGTGTAGTTATTTCCGTGTTTATACACATGGCGGAGTAGATACTTCCATCTTTGTGGAGATGGCAGTGTAGATATTTTCATGTTTATAGAGATGGCGGTGTAGATATTTCCATATTTATAGAGATAGCGGTGTAGATATTTCCATCTTTCTATAGATGGCAGTGTAGATATTTCCATGTTTATACAGATGGCCGTGTAGTTATTTCCATATTTATACAGATGTCTGAGAAGATATTTCCATGTGTATACAGATGGTATTGTAGGTATTTCCATGTTTATACTGAGGGTGGTGTAGATATTTCCATGCTTATACAGTTGGCGGTGTAAATATTTCCATGTTTTTACAGATGGCAGTGTAGATATTTCAGTGTTTATAGAGTTGGCGCAGTAGATATTTCCATGTTTATACAGATAACGGTGGAGATATTTCCATGTTTATACAGAGAGCAGTAGAAATATTTCCATGTTTATACAAATAGTGGTGTACATATTTCCATGTTTATAGAGACAGCGGTGTAGGTATTTCCATGTTTATACAGATAGCGGTGCAGATATTTCCATGTTTACCTAGATGCCTATGCAGATATTTCCATATTTATACAGAGGGCTTTGTAGATATTTCTATGTTTATACAGATGGCAGTGTTGATATTTAAATGTTCCTACACATGACTGTGTAGGTATTTCCATGTTTATACAGATGTCTTTGTAGATATTTCCATGTTTATAGAGATAGCGGTGCAGATATTTCCATGTTTATACAGATAGCGGTGTAGATATTTCCATGTTTATACAGATCATGGTGTAGATATTTCCATGTTTATTCAGATACCGGTGTAGATATTTCCATGTTTATACAGACCGCAGTGTACATGTTTCCATGTTTATAGAGATAGCAGTGTAGATATTTCCATGTTTGTACAGATGGCGGTGTTGATGTTTCCATCTATACACAGATTGCCGTGTAGGTATTTCCATGTGTATTCAGACGGCATTGAAGATATTTCCATGTTTATACAGATGGTGGCGTAGATATTTCCATGTTGACACAGATGAATGTATAGGTTTTTCCATGTTTATACTGATGGCGTTGTAAATATTTCCATGTTTATAGCCATAGCTGTGTAGATATTTCCATGTTTATACAGATAGCGGTGTAGATATTTCCATGTTTATGCAGATCGCGGTGTAGATATTTCCATGTTTATACAGATCGCGGTGTAGATATTTCCAAGTTTATACAGATAGCAGTGTAGATATTTCCATGTGTTTACAGATAGCGTTGTAGATAGTTCCATGTTTACACAGATTACGGTGTTGATGTTTCCATCTTTCTACAGATGGCATTGTAGATATTTCCATGTTTATACAGATGGCGGTGTAGATATTTCCATGTTTATATAGATGGTGGTGTAGATATTACCATGTTTATACAGGTAGCGTTGTAGATATTTCCATGTTTATACAGATTGTTGAGAAGATATTTCCATGTTTATACAGATCGCAGTGTAGAAATTTCCATGTTTATACAGATCGCGGTGTAGATATTTCCATGTTTATACACATAGTGGTGTAGATATTTCCATGTTTATTCAGATGGCGGTGTAGGTATTTCCATATTTATACAGATAACGGTGTAGAAATTTGCATGTTTATACAGATAGCGGTGTAAATATTTCCATGTTTATACAGATCACGGTGTAGATATTTCCATGTTTATAAAGATAGCGGTGTAGATATTTCCATGTTTATACAGATAGCGGTGTAGATATTTCCATGTTTATACAGACCGCGGTGTAGATATTTCCATGGTTATACAGATAGCGGTGCAGATATTTCCCTGTTTGTACAGATGGCGGTGTTGATATTTCCATCTATACACAGATGACCGTGTATATATTTCCATGTTTATTCAGATGGCGGTGCAGATATTTCCATGGATATGTAGATGGTGGTGTAGTTATTTCCATGTTTATACAGATAGGGGTGTAGATATTTCCATGTTTATAGAGATGGCGGTGTAGATATTTCCATGTTTATACAGATCACGGTGTAGATATTTGCTTGTTTATACAAATAGTGGTGTAGTTATTTCCATGTTTATACAGATAGCGGTGTAGATATTTCCATGTATATACAGATGGCTGTGTAGATATTTCCATGTTTATACCAATGGCCGTGTAGTTATTTCCATATTTATGCAGATGTCTGTGTAGATATTTCCATGTGTATACAGATGGTATTGTAGGTATTTCCATGTTTATACAGATGGTGGTGTAGATATTTCCATGCTTATACAGTTGGCGGTGTAGATATTTCCATGTTTTTACAGATGGCAGTGTAGATATTTCAATGTTTATAGAGTTGGCGCAGTAGATATTTCCATGTTTATACAGATAACGGTGGAGATATTTCCATGTTTATACAGAGAGCAGTGGAAATATTTCCATGTTTATACAAATAGTGGTGTACATATTTCCATGTTTATAGAGACAGCGGTGTAGGTATTTCCATGTTTATACAGATAGCGGTGCAGATATTTCCATGTTTACCTAGATGCCTATGCAGATATTTCCATATTTATACAGAGGGCTTTGTAGATATTTCTATGTCTATACAGATGGCAGTGTTGATATTTAAATGTTCCTACACATGACTGTGTAGGTATTTCCATGTTTATACAGATGTCTTTGTAGATATTTCCATGTTTATAGAGATAGCGGTGCAGATATTTCCATGTTTATACAGATAGCGGTGTAGATATTTCCATGTTTATACAGATCATGGTGTAGATATTTCCATGTTTATTCAGATACCGGTGTAGATATTTCCATGTTTATACAGATCACGGTGTAGATATTTCCATGTTTATACAGATCACGGTGTAGATATTTCCATGTTTATACAGATGTCTGTATAGTTATTTCCATGTTTATACAGATGGCAGTGCAGATATATCCATGTTTACAGAGATAGCGATGTAGATATTTCCAGGTTTGCACAGATGGCGGTGTTGATATAACCATCTATACACAGATGGCCGTGTAGATATTTCCAGGTTTATACAGATGGCGGCGTAGATATTTCCATGGACATGCAGATGGCGGTGTAGATATTTCCATGTTTATACAGATAGCGGTGTAGATATTTCCATGTTTACACAGATGGTGGTGTAGATATTTTCGTGTTTATACACATGATGGGGTAGATAATTCCATCTTTATGGAGATGGCAGTGTAGTTATTTTCATGTTTATAGAGATGGCGGTGTAGATATTTCCATATTTATAGAGATAGCAGTGTACATATTTCCATTTTTCTACAGATGGCAGTGTAGATATTTCCATGTTTATACAGATGGTCGTGTAGATATTTCCATATTTATACAGATGTCTGGGTAGATATTTCCATGTGTATACAGATGGTATTGTAGGTATTTCCATGTTTATACAGATGGTGGTGTAGATATTTCCATGTTTATTCAGATGACTGTGTAGGTATTTCCATGTTTTTAGAGATGGCAGTGTAGATAATTCTATGTTTATAGAGATGGCGTTGTAGATATTTCCATGTTTGTACAGATGGCGGTGTTGATATTTACATCTATACTCAGATGACCGTGTAGATGTTTCCATGTTTATACAGATGGCGGCGCAGATATTTCTATGGATATGTAGATGGCGGTGTAGATATTTCCATGTATATAGAGAGAGCGGTGTAGTTTTTCCATGTTTATATAGAGAGCGGTGTAGATATTCCCATGTATGTACACATGGCTGTGTAGATATTTCCATGTTTATACAGATGGCGGTGTAGATATTTCCATGTTTATACACATAACTTTGTAAGTATTTCCATGTTTATGCAGATGGCAGTGTAGATATTTCGATGTTTATAGAGATAGCAGTGGAGATATTTCCATCTTTATACAAATAGCTGTGTAGTTATTTCCATGTTTATATAGATAGCGGTGTAGATATTTCCATGTATATACACATGGCTGTATAGATATTTCCATGTTTATAGAGATGGCGGTGTAGATATTTCCATGTTTATACAGATAACTTTGTAAGTGTTTCCATGTTTATACAGATGGCAGTGTAGGTATTTTGATGTTTATAGAGATAGCAGTGGAGATATTTCCATGTTTATGCAGATAGCGGTGTAGATATTTCCATGTTTATACTAATCGCGGTATAGATATTTCCATGTTTATAGAGATGGCGGTGTAGATATTTCCATGTTCATAGAGATAGCGGTGTTGATTTTTCCGTGTTTATAGAGATAGCAGTGTGGATATTTCCATGTTTATACAGATAGGGGTGTAGATATTTCCATGTTTATAGAGATGGCGGTGTAGATATTTCCATGTTTATATAGATCACGGTGTAGATATTTCCATGATTATACAGATCATGGTGTAGATATTTCCATGTTTATACAGATCGCGGTGTTGATATTACCATGTTTATAGGGATAGCCGTGCAAATATTTCCACATTTATACAGATAGCGGTGTAGTTATTAGCATGTTTATACAGATAGCGGTGTAGATGTTTCCATGTATAAACAGATGTCTGTGTATGTATTTCCATGTTTAAACAGATGGCGGTGTAGATATTTCCTTGTTTATACAAATAGCGGTGTAGTTATTTCCATGTTTATACAGATAGCGGTGTAGATATTTCCATGTATATACAGATGGCTGTGTAGATATTTCCTTGTATATGCAGATGGCTGAGTAGATATTTCCATGTTTACACAGATGACTTTGTAGGTATTTCCATGTTTATACAGATGGTGGTGTAGGTATTTCCATGTTTATAGAGATAGATGTGTAGATATTTCCATGTTTATACACATAGCGGTGTACATATTTCCATGTTTATAGAGACAGCGGTGAAGGTATTTCCATGTGTATACAGATAGCGGTGCAGATATTTCCATGTTTATACAGATGCCTATGCAGATATTTCCATATTTATACAGATGGCTGTGTAGATATTTCCATGTTTATACTGATGGCAGTGTAGATATTTCCATGTTCCTACACATGACTGTGTAGGTATTTCCATGTTTATACAGATGGCTTTGTAGATATTTCCATGTTTATAGAGATAGCGGTGCAGATATTTCCATGTTTATATAGATCGCGGTGTAAATATTTCCATGTTTATACTGATCGTGTTGTAGATATTTCCATATTTATTCAGATACCGGTGTAGATATTTCCATGTTTATACAGACCGCAATGTAGATATTTCCATGTTTATGGAGATAGCGGTGTAGATATTTCCATGTTTGTACAGATGGCGGTGTTGATGTTTCCATCTATACACAGATTGCCGTGTAGTTTTTCCATGTGTATACAGATGGCATTGTAGATATTTCTATGTTTATACAGATGGTGGTGTAGATATTTCCATGTTTATACAGATGACTGTATAGGTATTTCCATGTTTTTACAGATGGCATTGTAGGTATTTCCATGTTTATAGAGATAGCGGTGTAGATATTTCCATATTTAAACAGATAACTGTGTAGATATTTCCATGTTTATACAGATAGCGGTGTAAATATTTCCATGTTTATACAGATCATGGTGTAGATATTTCCATGATTATAGAGATAGCGGTGTAGACATTTCCATGTTTATACAGATAGCGGTGTAAGTATTTCCATGTTTATAGAGATTGCGGTGTAGATATTTCCATGTTTATACAGATAGCGGTGTAGATATTTCCACATTTATACTTATAGCGGTGTAGATATTTCCAGGTTTATAGAGTTAGCGGTGTAGATGTTCCCACGTCTATAGAGATTGCGGTGTAGATATTTCCATGTTTTTAGAGATAGCGGTGTATATATTTCCACGTTTATAGAGATAGCGGTGTAGATATTTCCATGTTTCTAGAGACAGCGGTGTAGATATTTCCATGTTCTTAGAGATAGCGGTGTAGATATTTCCATGTTTATAGAGACAGTGATGTAGATATTTGCGTGTTTATAGAGATAGCATTGTAGATATTTCCATGTTTATAGAGACAGTGGTGTAGATATTTCCATGTTTATACAGATAGAGGTGTAGATATTTCCATGTTTATAGAGACAGCAGTGTAGATATTTCCATGTTTATACAGATAGCGGTGTAGATATTTCCATGTTTATTGAGATAGCGGTGTAGATATTTCCATGTTTATAGAGATAGCGGTGTAGATATTTCCATGTTTATAGAGACGGCGGTGTAAATAGTTCCATGTTTATACAGATAGCGTTGTATATGTTTACACATTTACAGAGATAGCGGTGTAGATATTTCCACGTTTACATAGATTTTATGAAAAGTTATTTTATGAAGACCAAATAAGTCATTGGGGTACCTACCTTATGGCATTTTTTACATTGAGAGTGTTAAAAATACCCCTACCCTAACCCAAACCCTGACATATAGAGCCAGGAAAGGCCATGCAATAAAGGATTCTTCGGCTTGTATGCCTGATAACAAAAACTTATCACTGAAGACTGCAAAAAACACAATCTTGCACAAAGCCCATTGCAACTTTGCACACAACAATGCTTTTGAAGGATATTGGCCCAACAACTGCCTGTCCAACCTGTGCCTGGCATCACCTTTGTTATTGATCTTTGTAGCCAAGGATAGTCATTTCCAAATGATCATATAATCTTCCTCATTTTTTCTTTTGTCTTCCTTTACCTCCGTGAATATGCATATAGTTTACTCTGGCTTGCCTGTTTCTATTGCAAGGCTCTGTTTCCAAACGAATATCTTTTTCTTGTGGAGAGCCTCTCTCTGTTTGTTATTTAGGTTGATAAGAGAAATGTGAACCTTTGAGAGCTCAGGTAAAAGGCCTTTGTCTACAGTGAAACTTTTTTGCACCCTTAGATGCTTACTTCCACTACAACTTGCAGGTGGGCCTTGAAAAGTTCTTGGAATAAGTTTGAGCTTTGGTCTTCTCCGATTCATTTAGCATAGATTCTCAAAATGTGGTCCCTGGACCCACAGCATCAGCATCACCTGGAGATTGTTAGAAATGCAAATCATCGGGCCTCATTCCAGACCCTCAGCTGGAAACTCTAGGGGCATGGCCAGACCCTCTGTAGCTGAACAAGCCATCCAGGTGGTTTTGATGCAGCTAAAGTTTTGGAACAACTAATGTAGCCCCATTTGGAAAACTTGCCTCTACAGGCCTCCCTAGCTGGTAAGCTGCTAGCATTTTTTGTTTGTTTGTTTCTTCGTTTTGATACAGGGTCTTGCTCTGTTGAGCAGACCGTGACCTCCTGGGTTCAAGCGAGGACTCAGCCTCCTGAGTAGCCGGGACTACAGGTATGTGCCACCACCATGCCCAACTACTTTTTGTATTTTTTTTTTTTTGTAGGGATGGGGTTTTAGCCCAGGCTAGTCTCAAACTCCTGGACTCAAGCAATCTGCCCACTTTGGCCTCACGAACTGCTGGGATTATAGGCATGGGCCACCACTCCTGGCCCAAAGTTCATATTTTAACTACTAACCTAAATTATTTTAAAAACAAAATTCTCCTTGGACTCAAACCAGGTCAGAGTGACATGATCATGTGCCTGTTTTGTGCAGGGTGAAGTGAGATTATTATCTAGGAAATAGCTGAAATGTCCTGAGGGTGACAAATAGGAGCTGTGTTTTCAGCCAAATATCAGAACCAGGGCCACTGCCTGCCACTGAACCCCAGCGGGGACCCCTACTTTGTGTTTATCTGTGGTGGCTACGCTTGCCTTCCTGGGTGGGAACCCCGAGAATGACTCCAGACTTTTCCAGGGACTGCATGCCAGGGTATTTTTACAATTTATGTGTAGACTTTGTTCGGGTGGAAAAGTTATTTTATGAAGACGAAACAAGCAATTTTGGTACCTACCTTATGGCATTTTTTACATTGAGAGTGTTAAAAATACCCCTCCCCTAACCAAAACCCTGACAAATAGAGCCAGGGAAGGTCATGCAATAAAGGATTCTTGGGCTTGTATGCCTGATAACAAAAACTTATCACAGAAGAGTGCAAAAAAACACAATCTTGCACAAAGCCCATCGCAACTTTGCACACAACAATGCTTCTGAAGGATATTTGCCCAACAACTGCCTGTCCAACCTGTGTCTGGCATCACCTTTGTTATTGATCTTTGTAACCAAGGATAATCATTTCCAAATGATCATATAATCTTCCTCATTTTTTCTTTTGTCTTCCTTTACCTCCGTGAATATGCATATAGTTTACTCTGGCTTGCCTGTTTCTATTGCAAGGCTCTGTTTCCAAACGAATATCTTTTTCTTGTGGAGAGCCTCTCTCTGTTTGTTATTTAGGTTGATAAGAGTAATGTGAACATTTGAGAGCTCAGGTAAAAGGCCTTAGTCTACAGTGAAACTTTTTTGCACCCTTAGATGCTTACTTCCACTACAACTTGCAGGTGGGCCTTGAAAAGTTCTTGGAATAAGTTTGAGCTTTGGTCTTCTCCGATTCATTTAGCATAGATTCTCAAAATGTGGTCCCTGGACCCACAGCATCAGCATCACCTGGAGATTGTTAGAAATGCAAATCATCGGGCCTCATTCCAGACCCTCAGCTGGAAACTCTAGGGGCATGGCCAGACCCTCTGTAGCTGAACAAGCCATCCAGGTGGTTTTGATGCAGCTAAAGTTCTGGAACAACTAATGTAGCCCCATTTGGAAAACTTGGCTCTACAGGCCTCCCTAGCTGGTAAGCTGCTAGCATTTTTTGTTTGTTTGTTTGTTTGTTTTGATACAGGGTCTTGCTCTGTTGACCAGACCGTGACCTCCTGGGTTGAAGTGAGGACTCAGCCTCCTGAGTAGCCGGGACTACAGGAATGTGCCACCACCATGCCCAACTACTTTCTGTATTTTTTTTTTTGTAGGGATGGGGTTTTAGCCCAGGCTAGTCTCAAACTCCTGGACTCAAGCAATCTGCCCACTTTGGCCTCACGAAGTGCTGGGATTATAGGCATGAGCCACTGTGCCCGGCCCTGCCAGTTTTGTATAAGCTGAGGAGTTTTTAAAAATACCTAGACTCAGGGCAAACCCCAGACACTTAAGTCAGATTCTCTGGGAGGTGAAGCCCAGGCACTGGTATTTTTAAAGTCTCTACAGATGGTTCTAATGTGCTGCTAAGTTAGAGAACCGCTGATCTAGACCAGGCCTTTTCAAACTTAATGTGCACGTGAATTACCTGGACCTTGTTAAAATGCAGATTCAGTCTGCATAGGCCTGGGGTGGAGCCTGAGCTTCTGCATTTTTAACAAGTCTCTAGAGGATGCTGCTGCATCTGGGCTGCTAACTACACTTGGAGATAGGAGGTTCTGGAGAGCAGAGGAAAGAGCATGAACCATAACCTAGGGGCTGGTAGTCCTGACTTCCGAGCCAAGGTTTGCCTTTATGTGGCTGGCAACTTGCTTGGACTCCTACCTCAATTCTTTGGGCCCAAGGTTTGTCCTGCCTCAGAAGGATGTCAAGAAAATTGAGTGAGTAATGCAGAATTGTTTCTTAAAGTGTGTGCAGATGCTCCATGAATTTAGAGAGTATGTGGATGCACATTAGTAAATTTTAATAGTTGTGACCATGTTGTTATGAGTACTTAGAACAAGTAATAATGGCTTTTGATGTATAGTAGTAAGAAAGCTTCCTTTTAAAAGGCGTGTATTTAAGTTTCAAAAGTGGGTCTATTTAAAAATATATGAAATAAATAATAGTAGAGGTAATTGACAGATCAAAATTAGGAAGGCAGGATGAGAATGACTCAAGTTTGGGAAATACTGATAAAGCAGATGCCCAAGGGCTATGAAAACTTAAAAAAATAGGTAGCACTTGATTTTGATTGGCTGAATGAGATGATGTGTTTGATTATTTATGGGGTTGGCATTTGGCAACATGCACTGGGTGGCTGGGATCACTGTTTATTAAAAAATATTTGAGTCTCCACTTTGCACCAGATACTCTTTTAGTCTCTTGGAAAAGGGATTGGGGGGCTGGCAGGATAAAAACAAATCATTTATGCCCACAAGAAAATTGCAGGAAGATAAAAGTCATGAAATAAACTCTATGCTTCTAATTTAATATTTTTTATAGATTATGAGAAAAAAGTTTTGCTCACTATCAGCTAGGAAAGCTGTCTTAGCACAACCATTCATTCTTGCACAAATCAAAATCAAGACGAGCCAGATTTAATTTAAAATTGTTTCACAGATTATGAGAAAAAAGTTCTAATTTAATTTTTTTACAGATTATGAGAAAAAAGTTTCGCTCTCTATCAGCTAGGAAAGCTGTCTTAGCACAACCATTCATTCTTGCACAAATCAAAATCAAGATGAGCCAGAAGGCTCCATTCTGACAGCTTCTAATGGAGAAGCTACATTTACTGGACATGGGGAAAGTTGCTGGGCTCTAAGGACTGTGCATTTCTTGAACTAGATAAATGGTCTTGGTGTAGCATAATACCAAAACTTCTTGTCGCAGCCTGTAAGGACAGAACTCAATCAGCCTGAAAAGGAAGTCAGTGACTCCGACTCAACACAGGAATGTTCTGTGATTCCTAAAGAAGGATGTAGGAGTGTGGCACAATTCAACCACAGTCTGTGGCCCTGTGCCTCTGCCTTGACATGAGTGGGATTTCCCAGCTGGTCATTTTCTTCTTCTCTAAGACATTGGGAACAAATTACTTGACCTCCTCTGGGCTTCAGTACTCCCACTCATCAAATTAGAGGACTGGGCAGTCGCTAGGCTCTCTTTAGGCATCATATTTTAGTTTCTGTGATTTTAAATTTGAGAAGGGGTGTCTAAGGGAGAATACATAGGGGAGGGGGAAAGGCTTATTAAAAGTGTAGTTAGACACTGAATTTTTAAGAATTGCATTTTGTAATAATACCTTTACCTAATCAGGACTGACAATCTTACCTGATGACAGCACCTGGAGGAATGGCTGCATTCAAAAATAAAAATGAAATAAAACAAGACCTTATTTGAAGTTAGCAATAATGCTGATTCCTCTTTTTGATTTGAGGAGGTTATAGCTGTTGTAAATGCTTGAATTGGGTCTGCCCAGGCAAAACGGAGTCAAGAGTCCATGTCGGATGAATTTTAACAATGTAGACAATAGAAAGGGTTGCTTAAACTGCCCCTCTTTTACCAAAACACATTTACAAATGAAAGAACAACACTTCCATTTTTTAAAAACATTTTTTGAGATGAAGTCTTCCTTTGTCACCCAGAGTGGAGTGCAGTGGTGCGATCTTGGCTCACTGCAAACTTTGCCTCCCGGGTTCAAGTGATTCTCCTGCCTCATCCTCCCGAGTAGCTGGGACTACAGGCGCCCACCACCATTCCTAGCTAATTTTTGTATTTTTAGTAGAGACAGGGTTTCACCATGTTGGCCAGGCTGGTCTCGAACTCCTGACCCCAGGTGATCCGCCAACCTCGGCCTCTGAAAGTGCTGGGATTACAGGCGTGAGCCAAGAGGGGTGGCCAAAAAATTTCCATTTTTAATTGCAGTGTCTGGGGAATTAAAATGCATCCGTAATTTCTTGCATCTCTCCGCTCGGGCTTGCATGAATGCAGAGGGATGGGGAGGACTTCTTGAGGCAAGCATCCCCCTCTTGTCGCCTGCCATCTAGAGAGAGAGGGCTGTGATTTATCTCACTTTAATCAGGAAGGACCCGATGTGTGGATGGAGAGGTCTGACAGCTTTGTTGCTCCATGTGGGAAAGAAACGGACAGAGTGAATTTGTGTATGATCCCTAAGGAGAAAGCGTCTTTGTGGTCTATTTCTTTTTGACCTGGAGCCCCTGAAAGCAAGCTAGTTACAAGTTGAAATAGGCCGTTTCTAAAGTGTGATTTTGTTTGTGTATGAGCCTTGATTACAAAGGGGAAAAAAACCCGCTTAATTTGCATACACCACATGTAGTGCAGGATCCCCTGGGCTGTCTTTTCAGGTATCAGGGAACTTTGATGAAAGTTGCTTGTCTCATCTAGGAGTCATTTCATATTGTTTAGCAGAGCCTGGTATTAACATTTCCTTCCAACTGTTTACTGGAATCTGTGTGTTCCCTTCAAGTGATGCATACTAGGTGCACAGGCTTCCTGCCACTGTCATCCTAATCTTTCCGTGCAGACAGGAGCAGAGGGGAGAGCGCTGAGCCAGGCCCCAGCTTGCTTTTCTTTCCTGACACAGCCCGGCTCCACTGCACTTCTCAGCTCTTGCTCTAGGTGGTGCTGTTTGACCATTTTCTTCATGTGACCCTCCACTCGGTAATATAAATTCATTCGGAGGATGACCTGATATCAAAAAAAATTCCTTTTGATTAGTAGAATCAACTTGTTTCTTCACACGATACTCTTCCCACTGAGACACATGGAGACAATTCTGACTCCAGGTTTGCAACCTTGAGATTTCTCTCAGATGCAATAAAAAAAACAAAAAAGCATTTTGAGTGGCACAGTGATGCCTAGTGCATGATCATGTTTGTCTGCTCAAACATTAAAGGGAAACTTGTGGGTTTGAGGATGCCCAGCAGCACGACAGCTGCCAATGTAAATGAGCCGTATAGAGAGAGAGTGGGCGGGAGGGGACTACAAACTTCAGAATATGAGCTGATCGTTTATAAGTTAAAAAAAAAAAAAAAACAAGTCAAAAGGGAGCCCAGGATGGTGCAAGAAAGAGGAGAAAGGAAGATTTTCCTTGCAGCTAATCAGGAGAGTTCATAAGGGCTGATTACATGAGTGGAAGCCTTAAGTTCTTTTTTTAAAAAAATGTGAAAATTTGCATGTATGTATGTATGTATGTATGTATAGCTTCGTGTATTACCATTATTATTGCAATCAGCAAATGGATTTACTTCCTTTATCTCATGGGCTCCTTCCCACGCACTTCTGGCAGCACATTTTCCTTTCTCCTTCATCCCAGAACACCAAAGAACAGATGCGCTTCCTAACCCTGGCTCCAGGGGACGTTATACAATGTAAACAGTGCACCTCTAACATGGTTCACTGCTTAGAGAACGTGTGTCCCATTTTAAAACTGTGACTCCTTTATATTTTGCAGTGCTTATTTTAATAAGAGACATTGGACTTGTGACTTATTTTTCATGGAGGAGTGAGCTTAATGGTTGAAAGTAATCGATAAACTTGTTTTTCCTCTGATGCCATCAGCCAAGATCCTATGGCAATAGTAAGAGGATGACACTGGGCTGGCACCCCCTCCATAACATATTTGGACCATGTTTTCCCCCCAGAATGCACATGCAATAGCTTTGGTTTGGTAAGAGAGAGATGGTGTACTTGGTTTCCTTCTGTCACACATTTGGTGAAATGAATTAGACTTTTAAATCAGGAAATTCAGCGAGATGAGTTAGATTTTTACACAAGAGCAGTGGAGGACTTCCAGCTGGTTGGGGGAATGATACGGAAATATCTTGCTAAATCAGGGTCTGGTGGAATGCTGCTCCCCTGGCAGGCTCCTCTTCACAGGGAGCAATCTGTGGGTTGCTTATAGAACAGAGCGAGCAGGAGGCATAGCATGGTCTTGCTCAGGTGTTCAAACATCTGAACCCGGTGTTCAGATGTTTGTCATTAGGAACTGGGTGTGGGCTTTTTCAAGTTAAACTGAAGCAGCAGTTCTATTAGGAAGAGCCTCCCAGATCAGCATCTTCTGTTTCTGGATACTCTCCCTTTGAAAAGCCAGATTTCAGCAAAAAGCTTTGCTAATGGTGAAATTGCACAACTGAAACCCTATGGGAGCAATGGGAAAGATGGAGAAAGAGGTGGTTGTATCATGTACTTCAACAGTTTATTTAGAGGCTGTTGACGTTAGAATAACAAGCCAAGACAAACAAAAATACTCATTTTGGATGAAAATATTGTCTTTTCATGTTATTATAGATAGCTGAGTCCTAAGACTTATACAGAAACACATTTTCCTAATGAGTGGCTGATTTTTCTGGTTGTGCAAGTAATATCCAAATTATTGTACAAATTTTTGGCTCAGGAGCAAACATTGTATTGTATATTGAGCTAATCACTTGCCCTTTCTAAGGTAAGCCCTTACCTCTGCTTTCTCTTCATCTTGTCATTTCTGTTTGTTGGGTACAGGTTTCCTGTTGGTTCTTTCTGTTGGCTCTGATGTAACATGAATGAAGTTCTTAACATCCTTTCAGACATAAACGCAACTTAGCTCATTGTTTCTGAGTTCATATAGAGGTTTTATTGCCCCTGAGACTTTCGTGTCAGACAGCTGGATGTTGCTGTGTTCAAGGCTCTATATGTTGATTTTGTATCCTACAACTTTACTGATATCACCTATCAGTTCAGTTCTAACAGTTTTCAAATTTTATTTATTTGTTTTTGTTTTTTAAATATTGCATGTTTCATTTTAGAGTCAGGAGCGTAGATGTACAGGTTTCTTAAACAGGTATATTGCATGGTGCTGAGGTTTGGGCTTCTAATGATCCCACCACCCAAGCAGTGAGCATAGTAATCGATAGGTAGTTTTTCAACCCTTGCTCCCACCATCCTTCCCTCCCACCTTTGGAGTCCCCCAGTGTCTATTGTTCCCTTCTTTGTGTTGAGTTCTAACCTTTTTTTAGTGAAGTTTGTAGGGTTTTCTATATATAACAAGATCATGCCGTCAGTAGAGACAGTTTCACTTCTTCCTTTCCTATTAAGATGCCTTTTATTTCTTTCTTTTGCCTAATTACCCTGAGAAGTGGTGTCTGTGGGCATCCTTGTCTTGTTCCTGATGGTAGAGGAAAAGTTTCACCTTTTCACCATTGATCATGGTGTTAGCTATGGGTTTGTCATATATGGCCTTTATTTTGTTGGGATACAGTCCCTCAATACGTGATCTGTTGGGTGTTTTTTTTTCACCATGAAAGGGTTTCGAATTTTGTCAAAAGCTTTTTCTATATCTATTGTGATGGCCATATAGTTTCTATCCTTTATTTTTCTAATATGGTATATTATATGTATTGATTTGCTTATGTTGAACCATGACATGATCATGGTGAATGATTCTTTCAATGTGCTATTGAATTTGGTTTGCTAGGATTTTGTTGAGGATTTTTGCATCTATGTAGATCAAGGATATTGGCCTGTCATTTTCCTTTCTTGTAGTGTTCTTGTCTGGCTTTGGAATCAGGGTAATGCTGGCCCTGTAAGATGAGTTTGGAAGTATTCCCTCCACTTCAGCTTTTTGGAAGAGTTTGAGAAGGACTGGTATTAGTTCTTCTTAAAATATTTGGTAGAATTAATCTGGGAAGCCATCTGGTTTTGGGTTTTTCATTGATAGGAGACATTTTCTTACGGATTCAACCTCCTTGCTTGCTATTAGTCTGTTCAGATTTTTAAATTTCTTCATGAGTCAATCTTGGTAGGTTTTATGTGTCTGGGAATTTATCCATTTCTTCTAGATGATCCAATTAGTTAGTGTGTAATTATACCTAGCAGTTTCTTAGGATCCTTTGTATTTCTGTGATATTGGCTATGATGTTTCATCTTTCATTTCTGATTTTATGCTCTATTGAAAACATGAGGCATAGCAGGTAGGGGGCACTGGTCAGGACTTGGGGTATAAACTGGCAGATGTTAAGGTGGGTGATTCTGGTTAACTCAGAAACTCCGAAGTCCCGTGTGGAAGAATTAACTGCCTGTACTCACCTAGTAATGTATATCCTTGGTCAAAAAAGATCCAGCTTAGAATGTTGGATGAAGGGACCAAATCAATATTCATCATTATATTGAAAACAAGTCAGATTGGCTGTGGTCTTTTGACAGCAGGTCAGTGGCTAAGTCTATTTGAACAAAGTTAGGGCAGGTTCAAGGGAGAAACCTGAGATCGGTATTCTTTGTTCCATACAAACTTGCCTTTCAGTTTCTTCTCCCCATGCCTCCAGGATGTCCCTGCACAGCCCGTAGGGCCCCCTCCTTCAGTACCTTGCCTTACGAAGGGGAGAAAATGAGTTTTCCAATGTTAGCATATATTTAGCCTTCCAAAATTTTCTATTTCTATTTTAGGGGAGCTCTAGGAAAACAGCAGATTACTCTAAATCCCCAGGTAAAAATCTGAAATGGTGGAATTTCATGTGAACAGGAGACATATTTTGGGGCAAGTGGGCTTTTCACAATCACTTGGACATGAAGGCATCTGCTTCTTCTATGCCTAAAATAGTCCTTCAATTTAGTAGTTTAATTCCTCTTCCTCTTTTTCAAATTTCAAGACAATACATGTAGTGACTGAACAATTTGGATCCAAGTTTCACTATTTAACTGCCAGTGTGACCTTGGGCGAGTCACTTAATCTTTTCAAGGCTCAATTTCATCATGTAAAGTAGAAATACAAACAATCCCTGACTTAGAATATTTTGACTTATGATTTTTCAACTTTAAGATAGTTTGAAAGCAATACACATTCAGCAGAAGCTGTACTTTGAGTACTCATACAACCATTCTGTTTTCCACTTTCAGTACAGTATTCATTATATTACATGAGATATTCAAAGCCCACTTTATTATAAAGTGGGCTTTCTGTTAGATGATTTTGCCTAACTGTAGGTTAATGTGAGTGTTTAAGGTAGGCCGAGCTAAGCTATGATGTTTAGTAGGTTAAGTGTATTAAATGCATTTTCAGCTTACAGTATTTTCATAAGTTTATTGGAATATAACCCCATTGTAAATTGAGGGGTATTTGTAATAATGATATCTCTTCAAGGAGACTTTGTGAGCCTCTTATAGGAAAATGCATACACAGATGCATATAAATATATAATCTTTCTTTTCCATACATATGATATTCTTTAAGGATATTCAAAAATCTGGAAACAGTTGCCTCCAGGGAGATAAATGGTAGTGGGTTGGGAAACTTTTAACTGTATACACTTTTGTACCTTTTGCATTTTGAATCAGATGAATGTATAATCTACATAAAATATTAAGATTAAAACATCACCGAATAACTTATCAGGAGTTTGGTGAACATGAGGGAAGGCCACCTATGGTTGCTGTATTTTATTCAGTGTTGGTCACTGTTGGGCACTTCATAGAGCTTATTTCATTTCATCCTTACAAGCGCTGTAGGAGGAAGGGGTCCCAGAGGGATTCATGGTTAGAATAGCGGAGTAGGAGCATTTGGCAGCTATATTCTGTGTAGGTGATAACTTTAAAGATATTTTTGTTATAAAATGTTTCAAACATACAAAAAATATAGAGAAGCAGTTTTCTATAGTTATTAAATATTCTTAATGGGTAGTCACTGAAATTATCATCCAAAGTGGGATATTCTTGAGAGAAAAAGGAGGTTCTATTTATAATTATGGTGGGATAACAAACTTAAGATGAACAGCTCTGGACAAACTGGGTTGTAGGGACCCTGGAAAACAAGGATTACTGTAAATGTGAGTCCCGCCTTGTGCTTCTCTCTGTCCCACCAAGAAAATATGGTTTTGATACAGATGTTCATTGTGTCAAGGCAACCATGGCAACCATGATCTACATACACTGTTCAAGTTTTATGCTGATCCTACCTATATATGTCTCAGGAACTTTCCAGACTTTCCTTTGAGTGCTTCTAAATTTTGCATCAATGGTATGTTGTCCCTTGTCTCTTTTTAAAACCAGTAAGCCATTTTCCCTTCTTTTCCTGGAAAATTAAAGGAACAAAGACCAGGAAATAACAATGTATTAGCTAAGGTTCTGTTGATTGAAAGCAACAGAACCTAATTCTGGCTAGCTTAAACCATGCTACGATTTAATGAATACTGCAGAATCTTAGATATCTTATGACTGGGAAAGAGGAGGTTCAGGCAGTTCCTGGGATGTCAGCAACAGGTAGCTGTCAATTAACTGCCCCCACACCACCCACTGCTGCCGTCATCAATATAGCACACCACGATGGCTCCCAGCCTCTGTACGTCTGGGTTCCGGTGTTCAAATTCTAGAGACAGCAAGAGAAATCCCATTGAGTCACGGATCCTTCCCTGGGTCACACTCCCTGCATATGGTCAGAAATGCAGGATTATGTACTAAAGACACAGCTAAAGAGGACCCACTTCACTGTTTTGGGACCATTTGCAGGGGAGGCAAAATTGTGAGCTACTCACTTAAAGAGGTGATAACCATAAGTTTGCAGGAAAAAAAAATTGGAGAAGAGAAGGAGAACACTATCCTACGGTTTCTTCTGAAAATGGACGAAGGGAACAGCATTTCCATTTGGAAATTCTCTCCTGGCATTTCAATATTTATGGATTCTGAATTCTGAGAAAAATCAGTTGAGAAATTAGGAAAATGGGAAGGAACATTCTAATTTTCCTGTGAAAATTACAGCTTAATAGTCAGTATAGAGAACTTACTGGCTTGAAGAAATGCACTGACTTCAAGTCAAGCAAGATGAGGAAGCACTGACATGTGGAGATGAAAGTTAAGGTGAACAGGACAGGAGCAGTAAAGGAGCCTCAGTCAGACTTTCTTGTATCTGTTGCTGTGTTACAAGTGTGTGTTCATGGCCTTGTCCACTGCTAACAGTGAACCATTTCTGCAAATAAATATTAATGTGTTCCTAGGCATAGTATATGTTTTACAAATCCTATGAGAGGTTTTCTAAGAAATGCCAAGTTTTAGAAACAAAATATGCCCTTAAATCGGCAATTTTGACAGTTGCTTCTTTCTAGTGGTATTCATCTTGCCAGGAGATCAGAATGTTATGTTATTTAAATGGTATTGGAGGGGATGATTGACGCCTTGTTTAACAATGTCATGTAAACAATGATTAAAGCATTAAGTATTTGTGGTGTTACCTTTCAATCTTTATAGGACTTTTCTTTAGCATTTATTTGGTGATAATATTCATTTCTTTTTAATGTTTTCTCTATTAATGCTATTGGATTTTATAATCTTGTTACAATATGTTGGCTCATAATAATAATAAATCATCATTTGTTATCATATCTTTTTAAAACAGAAGACTACTAAAAGTTTTCATATAATCCTGTTACAGAAAAAAACGACTATTTGCTTGTTATTATAGTCACTTATTATTTTTCAAAAACCTGTAAGTGAAGTGTTATGAAAATCATATGAATTTGGGAATTCCCAAACATTCTCAGAAATTCTATTTCCTTGTTCCCAAATCCCAATGATTAATATCTGCCAAGAGTCGGAAAACAGTGAAAGGAAGTAACATCCTATGTTGGATACCTGGTAGGGTTAGTGAAGAAACGTTATTGCTGAGCTCTGTGTTACGCTCACGAATGATGCCATTGAGGAAGTCACGCTTGTTGAAAGGAACGCAGATACACAAAGAGTTTTGCTGCTGTCTGTTGGATAAGAACCCCCTGGTCGATTTCAGCTCCTACTGCAAGTTACAAAAATCAATCCAATGATAAATGAAAAGTGCCCAGTGTGCTGGGAAATAACTTATTTTTTGGCTTCAGAGGAAATTTTAGAAACAGTGCCAAGTGAAACGTAAAAACAAACTACGAAGACGTTCATGAATTTCCCTCTGAAGCTGACAGCCGTATTTTAGCAGATGGAACTCCTACTATTAGCCCAACTCTTGGGTTGAAACAGTGTGTCCAGGAAACCCTATGTTAAAATGCAATGTGTTGGGGATATTGTTCCTCTATTTGCTTGAGTTAATTTTCAAATTAGTGTACTCTTGCTTAGCTGTGCTCTGAGGGAATGAACAAAAGATTGGTAAACTCTGATAGAGAACACTGGTCAGGCAGGGCACATAGAATCCCTGGGGATGGTGGTTCCTGACAAATGGGGGAGGAGGCCCTGAGCCAGGCTTGGGCTGGGCTGGAGGAACATGAAGATGGGATCTACTCACAACCCCCAAAACTGAGGGGTCCTGGTAACACATTATTTCACCCTCAGCCATGCAAATTCATTATTTTTATGGATAAAATAGCTTTAAAAAACTAATTTACATTGAATTGTTAAAATATTTATATAGAGATTAGAAATATTTATATAGAGATTATTGGGAATCCCCTCCTAAAGCCCAAACATAAAAACTTCCAAAAAAAAAAAATTCCGTGTAGGCTAAGATTGCAAATGACTGATGGAATGTAATTTAAATTAAACATGGAAAATATATTTCCTCTTTAATAAAGATCTAAATTCTATTCTTTTTAGGAGCCTTCAGAAATGAAATTCAACTATTAAAAAAAGTATAGAGAAGCCTTTAGAAAAGAAACTTTTCTTTTGCTGTATTCTATATTAAAGAACTTTGATGAGAATAGTTCTAAAGTGTTTAATAATCGATTACACTGATGTTTCTAGGTATTGTGGGGAACACCTAGAAAATAAATCTTCATCTTTGGCAGATCAGAGGCCTATTATTTTTAGGTAAAACAATTAAAATCTGCTTTTAATAAATCACAAATTTTGCAAGTTAGCCATTAATAGTAAGTGCTTTTCAAAGTTTGGCCCAATACATGAAAAAGCCAGAAAAACATACCTGCATTAGTTTTGCCCATCACCTTCTTATGCTGGCCTCAGGAGATTTATTAACAGCATTCAATATTTTAGGTAGGCTGGATGTGGTGGCTCATGCATGTAACCCCAGCACTTTGGGAGGCTGAGGTGGGAGGATGGCTTGAGACCAGGAGTTCAAGACCAGCCTGGTCAACCAAGTGAGCCCCTCGGTCTCTCTGAAAAGAAAAAAAAATTAGGTATCCTGTGGCTACCTCCAAAAACAAACTCCAGAGGAACTGAATTTTTTTTTTATTTCATGTGTTGGGATAATGGCTTCTTTTGCAGTTACTTACGAAGAATTTAAGGGTCAGTAAAAATATTTTTTCATCCTTAATAACATGAATTCTCTAATTTGTGAGTGATATAATGCTAGATATTGTGCCAAAAGTGTTACATAGACATAATCCATGCCCATTTTCAAAGATAATACTAATATAGAGAATAAGAATCATTATTATTGTAGTAATTATTATTTTAATAATAGTAGTAATAATCAAAACAATTACATCAAACACTTATTAAACCCTTATTATGTGATAGGTACTGTGTAAGCAATTTCCACATATTAGCTCCTTAAATGTGATCACTAACCCCATGTGGTAGGTAGCATTATGTCCATTTTATAGATGCAGAAACTGAGCTTTGAAGAGGGAAAGCAACTTGCCCAAGGCCATGCAGGCAGTCATTGATAAGGGTAGGGAGAGAGAAGTTGAAGTCTGAGATGTAAGTTCACAGACACGAGTACACAAACACGTACAAGATACTCGTATGACATGTGGGGTTGCTTGAAATATGTAATTGACTTTCCCCAGCACAAGAAAGTGTTTGGTCAGATTTCAAAGGGATCTAACACTTCCTCAGAGGACTGCCCTACGACATTTTTCCGTGTGCTTTTCTGCCTCTTGTCCTATACTTTTGGCATTTCTTCTGCTCTTAGAGGCAATGAGTCAACAGCATATTTTTAGCACCTCCTGTGTGCATAGAAGTGGCCCCTGACTCAATGGGAGTGTATAACTACCATGGGCCAAATCAGTGTGCTTTCCTGTTAGCCAGGGGATTATAGAAGAACACGCTCCCCTGATTCCAACAGAACTTGCTGCCACTCTGACGTCTTCATTGTAAGGCCTCTAAATGAATATTCAAGAAATTCATGTTAAAGGCACGTGTCATATGTGTAACTTGTAAACATTTGTGTACTTGTCTCTGTGTCCTTACACCTCAGGCTTCAACTCTTGTTTTTACCTTTATCAATGACTACCTGTGTGCTGTGTGGCTTTGGACCAATTGCTCACCCCCTCTAAAGCTCAATTTCTGCATCTGTAAAATGGATATAATGCCATATATACATAGATATAGATATACATACACCAATATATATACACACATATATATGTGTGTATATACATATATATATAATATACAAACTGAAATATATAGTTATATAAATATTTCCGTTTAAGTTTCAAAAATCACTGGAGGGAATTTTTATAATACCCTTCAGCAATTTTACCTGCTGCCTTTGCACATTCTGGTGAATTTCTAAATGGAAGTCTGAAAGAGATTAATCTTTTAATGCATCATAAATAAAAAAATCACAGAATGATGTAGCTGGAGAGGACCCTGGGGATCTAGTGTTTCATGAAAGATTAATGTCCTTGATCTGTTTGTAAGTGTTTTGGGAAAATCTTCCATGGTCAAATAAAACTTGGCAATGTTTGATTAAAGTTAAATAGGTTTTTTTTTCCTGCAGAACTTCATAGTCTTTAATATGCTAATATGTTTTGTGAATCTACAAGGAATGAAGTGTTTCAATGCTTATTTTACCCAGATTCTCATTTTGGGACAGGCTGGTCAAGCTGAGTCAGCTAGTATATTCTCTAGATGGAGATGATGGCTGATGCCTTTTTGAGAGCAAGAGAGTCCCCAGGGGAAGCAAGGGTATATCAGTTGCTCCATTTCATGCCAAGGATCCTCAGTCTTTAGAGGCTCAGAGAAGCCTGAAAGGCTACTCTAGGCTATCAGGGCTACCATTCATTGTGACCCATGCTACAGAGAAGCTTTGTGCTCAGTGCAAAGGAGTGACCAGCCCTTGAGAATCAGGAAAATTTATTTATTCCTGACCTAGTCCACTGAGGACATACAAGGAATGGGGCAGGGGAGTGTCACCAGCTATTGTTACAAGCTAGTCTGATTCTCTTTCATTAAGAAAACTGGTCCCTGTGAGTTTAGATTGGGAAGCACCAGGTTAAAAAATTTTTAGGCCAGGAGTGGTGGCCACTGTACTCCAGCCTGGGTGACACAGTGAGAATCTGTCTTAAAAAAAAAAAAGTTAAGCGATGTCTTCTGTTGAGGAGCTCTCAGAACTTTTAATATGAAAGTGTGCATTGTGAAGAATGGGAGTAGAGTGTACAGGAGTTTTAAAAGCTACTTGGTCATGAAACTCTTGCTTTGTGCAGGATTCGAGGGGCACTAACATTCTGAGGAAAATATTTTGGGAAACATTGATCTAATCCAAACTTCTCATTTTACCAGCAAACAACTGTGGGGCCCTCTAAGTTTCCTTTCTCCATCATTGTGACAAATTCATTGGAATTAATTCAATTAAACCTGGGGTCAGCTTTGAAGAGATTTATTTAGCAGGTAAATCTGTTTTGTACATTTTGAGGGAGTTCTGAGTTTCCATAGTCAGAAACCACAGATCAATTTAACCAACCTTTATGGAATATCACCTATGGCCCAAAGACCCTTTAGCTACAGTGATGGTCTACAAAAATATAAACTGTAATTCTTGCAATACAGGAGATTAGTAATAATGGTAAATATAATGATGATGACACCATGAATAGCTAACATTTATTGAATGCCTTTCTATTAGTCAGGCACTTTACTAAGTATTTTAATCCTCCCAACAATTTATGAGGTAGGGATTATAATAATTCCCATCTTATAGTGAGGACACTGAGGTTAGGAAATTATCCTAGCCTAAATGTTAAGTGTAAGCATGAATAGAAAGGTGTTATCAGCCTATAAGACATTCCTTTATGAGTGATACAAAGTCCTATATAAATTCAGAGAAAAGAAAAGTGGTTTTAGAAATCCTTGATCAGTGAGTGTGAAGCATGTGGTGGCCCAGTTACTGTTTGGTTGCCCATCTGTCCTCCCTCTGGGGATCAGCACCCCCTTACTTTGGAAGAATTGTTTTCCTTTTCACTGTAAGGTTCTTTCTGGCTATGCAATGGGGCACATTGCCGCAAACTAGCCCTGTTCCAGTCTTTGAGAACCTTGAAATTGGAACCAAGGGAAGAGGATTGCCTCTTGAATGGTAATTCTCTAAAATCTAGTCTGAGGTGCTGGTGCCAAATCCCTGGGTCTGTGGAAGGAGCTGGGCTGTGAGAGGGGAGAGTGATGTTGATGTCAAGAGAGAGGCAGGTGCTAGGAGCAGAGAGATGGAGGCCTGGAGGGTTTCTGGGCTTCTCTGAGGCTTAGGGTTTGGATCATTGTCTTCGTTACTGGAACAAAGGATTTACCATACCTGCTCTTCTGGGAATGAAACTGTCCTGCTTTGCAAAATAAAGTGTCATTAGAAAGAGATCTTAAAAACCCCACACCATAGACAGGTGCACAGATCCGTAGAAGTGTTATAGTTCTGTCTGTTGGATGCTAAGCCAAGACTCTTAAGTATGTTCTAAAGAGAAACTGGTGTGTGTAGGCTGTGCACTCCCAGGGAGATAAAAAGTCAGGAACTTTATGGGTTGGGCTTGGTGGCTCCCACCTGTAATCCCAGCACTGTGGGAGGCTAAAGTGGGCAGATTGATTGAGCTGAGGAGTTCGAGACCAGCCTAGGCAACATGGTGAAACCCCATGTCTACAAAAACTACAAAAATTAGCTGGGCCTGGTGGCATGTACCTGTAGGCGGGAGGATCGCTTGAGCCCAAGAGGGAGAGGGTGCAGTGAGCCATGATTGTGCCACTGCACTCCACCTGGGTGACAGGAACTTTATGGGGAATGGGATCTTGGAGACTGAGTAGAGACTAGAGGAAAAAAAAAAAAAAACTACCTCCCCAACTGGCCACACTATTCTTTTAAAAAAATGTTAATTGACAAATTAAAATTGTATGTATTTACGGAGGTAGAATGTGATGTTATGATATATGTATACATTGTGGAATAATTAAATCCAGAGAATTAATAGATTCATCACCTCAAAACCTATCTTTTTTGTGGTGAGAACATTTGAAATTTATTGTCTTAGCAATTTTGAAATACACAATACTTCATTGTTAACTACAGTCACCATGCTGTGCTGTAGATCTCAACAAAATGTATTCTTCCTGTCTCAACTAAAACATTGTACTCTTTGACAACATTTCCCCATTCCTCTCACCCCCTCCAAAAATACCCATTCTTTATGTTGAAGAGAATGGCTAAAAAGTCCCAGCAGGTTTCAACTGACGGCTTCAGTGGTTGTCCCATCACACTTCAATGTTATTAATAGAAAGGGGAGGGGCAATACATAATTCGGACAGGCGGAAAGTACCATTGTAACCACTTTCCTGACTTCACAGAAAAAGTCCTCTTGTTTTCATCTGTAAAATGGGAACTGCGTGAATACCATTCTTCTTTTCTTCAGCCTCCAAAGAAAAAACAGATGCAAAGCCTTTTATCAATTGCAAAACAGTATACGATGTGTGTTATTACTCACAGTTGTCTTACTGTGACCAAACACTTTATAAGCCTGCGGCAAGTCAGCCTTACTCTCAGGAAGTGGACAATATTTGGGGAAGGAGAAGCAGCAGGATCTTTCAGGACAGTAGCCTTGGTGGGTCCAAAAATTCCTTGAGCGAAATGGGAGACAAAACTTCTTCCTGCTTTGGGGTTTATCCTGTTAGTCTTTTCTCTCTTCACTCCTATTTTCTATGGAGAATTTCCTGGTTTTGGAGTTTGGGTGCGTTTTATGGAGAGGAGGCAGAACATCTTTAGCTCCAGCAGAATGAAAGGATACATGCAAAGGAACCTAGCACAGTATGTGGTACCCAGTTCCCCTTTAACTTGGCTTTATTCATTCACTCCTGGTAGGGCATTAATAAGGGATTTAGCCCCCTCCTATTGAAAACGATTAATTCAGGGAAGAGTTCAGGCAGTGTGGACAGATACAGTGTAGGCCAAGCCTGTTTCTAAGGCAGGAGCTGGGTAGGGAGGGTGAGAAGGGCGAGAAGAATAGGGCAATATGTGTCGTCTGTGTTGCTGCTGTTGCAACCACCACAACAAACAAACAAGTGAAAAAAAAAAAAAAAAGAATTGTCCATACCGGCAAGTGTGCTGTTTTGGAGGAGGCTGGGGAAAGTGTGGATGGCTCGAGTGGGTCCTGTTGGATTGAAGTCTGACAGTGGTGATTCCCTTCAACAAATGGTCGGGGTGGGAGGGTACACACACACACACACACACACACACACACACACACCCCACACGCAGCGCCCAGCCTCCGATTTCAGCGCTGGCAGGAGATAACCATTCTTAGCTCGCCTTTCCAGGGTTATTTTTGGCTGAGGCTGTTCGCTGATGGCAAAAGGTTTCAGCCCCCTCCCAAATCCCTCCCCGTGCTTGTTCTAAAGAGAAACTGGTGCGTGTAGGCTGCTCGCTCCCAGGGAGACAGGGAGACGGGCCTGGCGCCGGAGAGGAACCCGGACTCTGCCCAAAGTCTCGCCGCCCGCCGGCTGTTTTCTGGCGGAGGGTGTGCCCCGGGGGGTGGCGATCGCACGTGAAGGCTGGGGCCAGGCGCGGGTGCAGGCGTCACCGGGGTCGGGCTAGCAGGCCCTGGAATCAGGCTTTTGGGACACCCCGAATTTGAGTCCCACTTGGGGAGAAACTGAGGGCACCTCGGGCAGTCTGGCAGCGGAGAAGGTGGGCGGGAGAAAACTTTACAGGAAGGCAGAAGCAATCTCCGCCGAGGGAGTCAGCGAGCGGTCGCGCGGAGAGGAGGGGCGGGCGGTCCCCAGGCGGGCGGGCGCAGGGCGCCAAACTGCCGGAGAGGGGGCCCGGGCACGAGGCGGAGTCCCGGCGCGTGGCCAGGCTGGCGGACGCCCCCGGCAGGCTGCAGATTCCCTCCGGCCCCGGGAGCCGCAGTAGGACCGGCCAGGAGGCGAGCCCCATCCCGGTGCTGACAGTGCCCACCGCGCCCTACGAGGACCGGCGGCCGGCCGGCGGCGGGGGTCTGTGGTGACCTACCGGCCTCTTCGAGGGCCAGCGCAACAACCTGCCCAACTTCATCCAGAGCGTGCTGTTGTCCATCGACCTGCGCGACCGTCGGGGCTGCACCACGGTGGTGGGCAGTGACGGCAGGTACTTTAGCAGGACGGCCATCAAGATCGTGGTGCAGATGGCCGCGGCCAACAGGGTGAGTGTCCGGATGCCCCTCGCTTCCCGCCGCGCCGCCGCCATGCCCTCTCCTAGCCCTTGTCCCCCTGCTGCCTCCGGGCCCAGCTGGGAGGCCCCTGCCCGGCCCTGGCTTTGCTTCCTCACTCCTGCGTCCTCACCCTCCAGCGCCCCACTCCCGCCGTGCTCACAGCCTCCCCGGCGCACCCCGGACACTGGGTTCTATTAGTACCCACCACCCCCAAAAGCCTTGAGGGGTGTCCGTCGTTCCTGGAGCCACTCCGGGCGCCCTGGACTCTTCTCCGACTCTGCACACCTCCCGCACCTGCTCATTTTTCTTTCGGACATTCTCTTACCCGGCCCTGTAGATTCCAAGGCATCTCCCAGTTTTCCATATTGTTCCCAACGCGTTCACTGCCCACAGTCCCCACACAAACTTCTTTCCCAAGCTCACAACATAGTTCCTCTGCCCTGTGCCCTTTTTGCAATAATCTGCCAGTCCCCTAAGTCTTAGCTCTGCCTATTTAACAGTAGTGGTGTCTCAGAACACACACACACACACACACACACACACACACACACACGATCCCTGACATATTTGGCAAGAGTAGGCCCTGAAGGTTTTTAATATTTTGGTTCTTTAACCCAGTGGAATTACTGAATGATTTATTTAATTAGGGTAGAGATGGAGTGGATCCATTTGTTTGATGCTAAACAGCCTGAGCTCGCCGTTCCCAGGGTGCGTATCTCTAAATGGTCTGAAACGAGATTTGCAGTGGTTTTCTTAATGCAATTCCCAACTTCTCTCCAAATGCCTTTTGACATTTGACAACATTTCATGCCTCTTCCCCTTTCGCTTTTCATCCTTGTTTTCTCTCCCTTCTCCCACGACCTCGGTAGTCTTCTGCAATCCAGATTCTCAGACTTCGGGTTTTTCTCCCTCTGCCCCTTTCCTCTCTGTCCTATAACTAGAAGCACCTTTTGGCATAGACCCGTATCCCAGTTTCCTCTTTCCCAGGTCCAGCAGCATCTCAAGGACATCTACAAGAGGGATACTTAACTTCAGGGGTCTCTGAATGATATGTGGGAAACATCGTCTAAAAAATAATTTTATCCTTATTCATGCAACCAGACCCACACTCATAGAACTTTTCTTTAAGGGGAGTGTCTTGCAGATGTATAAATGAGTGTTAAGATCTTTAAAGGCGAAACTGAACATTTCCCTGGCATTTGAATTCCCTCCTTCCTTCCCAACCCTCTCCTTTTCATTTTCTCATTTATTATTAAAAACATTTTTAATGGATCTCCATGCTTCATATTTATCTACTATAATTCCTCCTTCTCGGTGTTGCAGGGATGGGGAAAGAGGATTTTTTAAAAAACACAATAAAAAGCAATTGGGAGAAACAGGGCCAGTGGTGTTGTGGTGGGTAGTGGAATTGTGATTTTTGACTCCAGTAGACAATGATGCTGGATATATGGGGTTTGATTTCTCTCTGGCTCCTCACTTGAGATTGATGAAGTTTGGCTAGAATCAGGGAGTTGAAGAGAGGTTGACAAATGGTCTTTCACTCTTCTCTGACACGCTGTTCCTGTGGAGTGATGGAGAATAATGAGCCTTGGGAGAGCTATGGGAGCTCTCATACTCCTTCCCGAGCCAATTTTTTAGGGAGTGAGAGAAACATGGCCTGTCCAATACCTGTTGTGGGTCAGGATATTTTTGAAGCTACGGTTGTTGATTTGCATGGGAAAATTATTATGTCTTATTATTTCTTGTCCCACTTTACCATAAGGGCTCCTCAGCTTCTTACTTCAATGGGTCTTCCATGACAAACACACTTTATTAACTCTAAGAGTGGAATTTATTTTAACAGATAATTAGCATAGGTCAATATATGCTTAAAATAGAGTCAAATTAAACCTACTAGCTGTTATAAAGGACAGATGACAAAATCCACATAGAAGAATCGACTCTTAAATAATCTGAAAGTACTACTTCTAAGAGGGGCGGGCATGGGTGAAGGGAATGGTGGACATGTTTCAGAATTTCAAACGCCAACTTTAACCAATCGTTTCCTCATTTTGTTCACCTTCTTGGGGGCTTATGCTAAAGTGAAGTGAATAGCCATAAGGCTGGCTTCAGGAGAAAGGTGGTCTAAAAGAACTGGATAATTATAAGCAAAATTGGTCTCGAATGATTGAAAATTGATGAGAATGTGCTTGTCTCCTGATTTGGCATCCTGAGTTAGACTCAGGAATACTGAACATGGATCCCAAAGGCTTTGGTCTTTTTTGATATCCTATTGGATAATCATAAGCAGGCTAGAAAAATAGGAAACTAGAATTTATTCTCTTTGAACTGACAAATCTGACCAGTGGGCTGCATTCTCTCTATCTGAAAAATCTTGGTCTTGATTGAAAAAGTTAATTTTACAAAGCAATTTTCTTTTTTTAAATTAAATTTCACTTTTTTTGAGACAGGGTGTCACTTTCTTGCCCAGGCTGGAGTGCAATGGTACAGTCTTGGCTCACTGTAGCCTTGACCTCCCCAGATTCAGGTGATCTTCCCACCTCAGCCTCCTGAGTAGCTGGGGCTATAGGTTCACGCCACTACGCACAGCTGATTTTTGTGTTTTTACTACTCATAGGGTTTCTCTGTGTTGCCCAGTCTAGTCTCAAACTCCTGATCTCAAGAGATCTGCCTGCCTTGGCCTCCTAAAGTGTCATGAACCACCATGCCCAGCCTACAAAGCAATGTTCTAGGAAAAACTACAGTTACTCTTTGATTATGTAATTGCTGGAGAAGAAAAGCATGGCATTTCTAAAATGATGAACTATATTACTTATATTTTAATATCTCATAAAGTTTGAAATAGACATTTCAAACATAAACATGTATAAAAATTTTTATAAATTAAAAATATAAAATCAAAAACATTTTACAATTATTTTATTATAAAATTATTATAGAATCAAAAATATTATAAATTTAAACAACTTTTTAAAAAATTTATTTTGGGATTTCCCATGCAGTGATGGAGAATATTGAGCCTTGGGAGAGCTATGGCAACTCTCATACTCCTTCCTGGGCCAACTTTTTTAGGAAATGGGAGAAATATACCCTGTTCAATGTTTATTGAGGGTCAGGATATTTTTGAAGCTATAGTTGTTGATTTGCTTCAAACTTTAAAAAATTTTTTAAAAAATTATGGGATGTAAAAAAATTTATTATAAAACTTTGAAATTTTCAAACTTTCAGAAAAGCAGAGAGATGAGATTAATGGCACTCACAGGCAAGCATAGAACATAGATTGTAAACATTTTGCTATATTTGTGTCATGACTATTTTTTGCTTGTGTTTGAAAGTATATTAAAGAAAATGATATTTTACCCCTAAATTCTTTAGTACAGATTTCTAAAAAAATAAGAACATTTTCCTGTATAGTTAAAAAATCATCTTTTCAAACAAAATAAAAAATGGCTTTTTTATATCATTTATTACCCAGTCCACATTCAGATTTCCTCAATTATTGTGAAATGTCCTTTTATTTTTTGAGACAAAGTCTTGCTCTTTCACACAGCCTGAAGTGCAGTGAAACAATCATAGCTCATTGCAGCCTCAAACTCCTGGGCTCAAGTGATCTTCCTGCCTCAGCTTCCTGAGTAGCTAGGACTATAGGTGCACACCACCATGCCCAGGTAATTTATTGTTTTTGTAGAGATGGAGGTCTTACTACATTGCCCAGGCTGGTCTCAAACTCCTGGCTTCAAGTTATCCTTCCAGCTTGGTCTCCCTGATATATCTTTTGTGGCTGGTTTGTTCAAATTAGTTTCTTCTAATCAAGGGACACACATTGCATTTGATTATTTAGCTCAAGACTTTTTTAACCTGGAAAATACCCATACTCTTTGTTTATGAATTTATTTAGTGAAATTGACTTGTTGAAAAACTAGTCAGTTGTCCTGTAGAATATTTCCCCTTCTGGAATTTTCTGGTTGCTTTTTATGGTGTCATTTAACTTTTCACTCTGTTTTTTCCTGGTTAACTGGAAGTTAGTTCTAAAGGCTTTTAGGCCTGCTATAACAAAATACCAAAAACTGGATGACTTATAAAGAACAGAAATTTATTTCTCACAGTCCTAGAGGCTAGCAAGTTTAAAATCAAGGAGCATGTGGTTTTGATATCTGGTTAGGACCAACTTTCTGGTTCATAGATTGGCCTTCTTGCTGGGCCCTCACATAGTGGGAGAGACTAGCTAGCTCTCTGGGGCCTCTTTTATAAGGGCACTAATTCCAATCATGAAGCCTCTGTCCTTATGATCTAATGACGCCCTAAAGGCCCCACCTTTTAATACCAGCACCTTTGGGGTTAGGATGTCAACATATTAATTTGGGGAAGACATACACGTTCAGCCCATTGCAAGGTTTAGTTAGATTCAGGTTCAACTTCTTTTTTTAAAGACTATTTCATAGACAATAATGTGTATTCACATCCCATCATTAGTGATGGTGAGATGATCGCAAGGTTAGGGTGATCACTGCCTATCTCCTCTGCTATATTCCCCCTTGGGTCAAGCCAGTAGTCTGTGACGTGAACTTTGTACCATGTGTATATTCAGTTATATTCTGTATCAATAGTTACTTGATTGTTTTAGCATTTATTAATGATCCTTGCTTGAGTTGATTATTTCATTAGGGGTTTCAAAATGGTGAATTTCTAATTCTCTAATTCTATCTACATGTTTTAGCTGGCATTTTTCTAAGCAGACCATTTTCTTCACAACTGGGTTATTTGGCTACCCTGAAACATAGTTCCTTCCGGGAAGGCAGAACATATGTTTATTTCTGTCTTTTAAAAATTACTGGTGTTTGGAGTGAAGATTAGGTGAGCTAACTACCTCCACAGGTGACAAATGAATTTTGTTTTGTCTCACTTTTGCTTTTTTGAATATCACTGTGGCTGCTTGGATTTTTATATTTAATTTGAATGGATTAGGGAATAAATGAGAAGATAGGTTTTATCTGTTTCTGTAGTTTTTATGTGGCTGTGTGAACTTACTTTTAAAAATTCCCAGAAATATTTTAATTCCCCTTTAAAGATATAAACTATGTCATACTATAAAGCAAAAGAAAAACCAATCATGTGAAGAGTAAATAGTATCGTTTAAACGAATTGTGGTTAAGCTTAGTTTGTAACTAATTAGTTTTTTATTTTCTTTCTACTTTTATCTGCTTCAGAGCCTCTTCAGTGGTTTAGATCTTCTATGTGTCAAATTATTCTAATCTCTTAAAAAGTTTAAGAGCTAAAATACAACACAATGACTACAAGAATGCCTTTGTCCTTTTCTGGGTAGGTACACCTAAGGCAACTTCTTTTTCTCTTCTTTCTTCTCTTCTTCTTTCTTATTCTTAAATCATCTTCAATATTGGACAGATGACAGCACTATGCCTGCCTCAAGATGTTTCTGAGTTTTTCTTTTTTTTTTCTTTTTTTTTTTTTTGAGATGGAGTCTTGCTCTGTCACCCAGGCTAGAGTGCAGTGGCACAATCTTGGCTCACTACAACTTCTGCCTCCTGGGTTCCAGTGATTCTCCCAACTCAGCCTCCTGAGTAGCTGGGGTTACAGGCATGCACCACCACGCGTAGCTAATTTTTTGTATTTTTACTAGAGACGGGGTTTCACCATGTCGGCCAGGCTGGTCTTGAACTCCTGACCTCAAGGGATCTGCCTGCCTTGGCCTCCCAAAGTGCTGGGATTACACGTGTGAGCCACTGCGCCCGGCCGTTTCTGACTTTTTCTAAAGTCTTCTTTCTCTGGAGATGACATTATATAATAGCACTGTTCAATAGAAGTTTCTTTGATGATGGAACTGTTCTATAATCTGCATTGTCCCAGCCACTAGCCATATGTGACTACTGTAACACTTGAAATGTGGCTAGAGCAACTGAAGAACTGAATTTTGCATTTTACTGAATTTTAATTAATTAAAATAGAAATGCAAATAACCATAAGTGGTTAGTAGCTACCATACTGGACAGCAAAGATCTATAATTCAGCATTTAAAATCGATTTTCTTTTGTTTTCAAAAATGGAGTCAGACTGTTACAACCCAAAAGAACTGTAGGTTAAATTAAGGTAAATCACCAAATACTACATACACATTTGGGAAATCCAAACCAGATTTTTTCATGTGATAACCACACCGTCTTTTGACTTTAGCCTTGGAGGTAATGGAGTATGGCAGAAAAAACCCTGTATCAGCAGCTGGAAGACTCACCTTCTTTTCCTAGCTCTGCCATATATTGACCAAAAGACTCAAAGTCCATTCAGATGGTTGAGGGGCCTTGGAATTTTGTTTTTAGTTTTCACATACAAGTTGGAGGGCAGATGCGTTAGCCTCTTGAAATACCCAGAAACCACTTGTTTCCTCATCTAAAAATCAGGTATGACAGGATCATTTAATTATCCTGGAAATCAGATGAAGCACTGCATATGAAAGCACTTTGTAACATCGATAGCACTGGGAAATGTAAAGACCTTTTACTGAAATATAAAGGTGTATGGTCAACTGAATATATCTCAGATAGTTAGGATTTGACTGTATATATTGAATATAACCTGTAGTGGGCCCCTTGGTAAACAGCTGACAGTTTTGTTGCAAGTTTTAGCCAAGAGAAAATTTATTTGTTGACTAGTCATGCCCTTTATTGGCCACATGATGAGCAGCAAAGATATTAACACACAGTGCACCTTGCAGAATTCAAGAATGTCTCAGTGTCTTGTGAACTAGGAAGCTGAAATGCAGTGGTATGCAGAAGGCTGGCTCAGTAGGAGCCTTGGGAGTGTCCTCCAGATAGATGTTTGTGCAGGTTGTATTTGATTCCAGTTGGCCATGAAAAGCTGGTTGCTCTAAAGAATGAGAATATACTTGGTTTTGCATTTACTAGAACTATCTGGGGAACAAATCTTGGGGTGGAAGAAAGAAGGGAGGGAGGGAAAGCTGTGCTTCAATACCTAGGGCTTCTTTCCTGGAATGGATCTGAGAATCTGGGATTGGGTGGCTAATATCTCATCTCTAGAAGGGAGAAAGAACTGGGTGGTGATGGCTTTGTATTTTCTATTGGAGTTCACTAGAGAATAGGTGAATGGAATGGGCTGCTATGATCCAGACATTAGGGAGGACAGGTTTGTGATACATTAGAAAACTTGAATGAGCCCTTCTATGATTCTCTCTTCCCTCTTTCTGCTTCCCGTTCTTAATCACCATCCGCAGGTTGTGGAATTAGCAAATCTATTATGTGAGCAATAGCAAACTTACAGGAGCCCTTGGCTCCATCTATCTCCCTGTTTGTGTCAGTTCCTTCTGGATGCTTTTAGTCTGTGGTCTTCATTCACTCTTTTTATGGGGAAGTAAAAGGAGTGGGACAGATTATGAGAACAGCTGGGTCCTCCCAGTTGGTGGGGTGGTTATTTTAAGCTTTGTTTAATGTGTCCAGAGACCCAGATGGCATTTTTAACTAAGCTGCTTTATTAAATCTTGTGATAAAGCATAGTGATGTTATTGAAAAGGCAGACACGCATCAGCAACATTATGCGTGAAACTTGCTCTAAGAATTTTCTATAAAACATCTGTTCTCTTTGAGCCTTTTGTGAACTCTGGAAGTTTGCTAGTTTCCATACAGACTTGAGGACAAGAAGTTGGAACCCACTTTTGAAGATGTCCAAGCATAGGTATTGGAATCATTAATCCTAACCCTCTCAGTTTTAAGGCCCCGGATACCCTTCTGTTAGACAACAGTAACATGAGCAAGCACTGTAATAACATTTAAACAAGATTATTTGGAAATAATGGACAAGAAAAATTAGTATAAATTGTTTGGGGATTTTAAAATTAAAGATAAAAAGCTAGGGCTTCAATGACCTGTGCCAGCCTATAGCCTTAAGAGTCAATTTGCAAACACTCAAGATTTGGCCAATATGCCTCTACTACTTCTACTTAACACAGTCAAAGGGAAATTTTTAGATTCTTTCATCTGAGTTGACTCTCTTAGTTACGAATAAGAGGATATCTAGAATATATATGTGACTTGTTAAAATGAAAATCCACCTTCTCTGAGTCTTCAAATATCTTTCGTATCTTACATTCTTAGTCACATCAACTTTTGAAGTCATGTCCGTAGTTGTATGAAAAGAAAAATTTCAGGAACATTCAACCTCAAAAGTTCTTTTTCTTAGTCTGAAGTCGTAGAAGCATTTGACTTTTACTTTCTCTTTTTAAGTTTGTACTAGTAGGTATTTTGTATAAATATAATATTTAATTATTGCCTTTGTATTCTTTTTCTCTAGTAAACATCCTGGTTTTTAGCTATCAATATGTAGTTTTACATTTAGGGATTTCTAATGGAAAGAGAAAGGAATCTGAAATCAGAGGACGAGAGTTTATTCTACTTGACCAAAGACATAGAAAATACTGGAAGGAGAGTTTTACAACAAATATTTAATATCTATGACATGTAAAAAGATTTTGAAATCAAGAAAATTCAAACAATTCAATACAAATATCATCAATAATAACACATGAACAGGTGGCCAACCTTATTAATAACCAGAGAAATATAAATTAAAACAATCCATCAACTTGTAAAACAGATGAAATTACCCAGATTTGGTGTAGGTGATGGAAAATTGTCATGTTTGTATACTGTTCATAGAAGTTAAATTGACATAACTTTTTGGTCAGGCAATGTGGAAGTATACATCTAAATTAATAGAGTAGTTTTCTAATAACCTGGGAATCTCTTAATCTAAGAATCTTTACTGTAGATTTTTCTAGAACAAATGTACAAACATCTGTGTACAAGGGTACTCACTGCAGCATTTTGCTAAGGAAAAACTCAGAAAAAATCTGTATGTTCAACAGAGAACAGGTACATAATTTATGACACAACTGCACAATATACACCACTAAAATAAAGGATATAAATTTATATGTAGTATGAAAAAGATGTGAATGATAGCTTGTTGGTGAAAAACAGCAATGAGTGGAATATTGTGTGTAACGTAATCCTGCTTTTCTGTATATAATGTAGGCATAGAAAATAGGATTGAAAGGACATACTCTAGTCAACAGTGTATATAGCTTGGGTGGAGGGGGTGTATAATGGGGAAGGAGAGTCCCTTTTCCTATCTATTCCATATACATCTCTGGATTTAAAAGATCATACATGCATATGCATTACCTTCAAAATTAAAATGATAAAGACAAAAGGAGAAGCTTTGGATTTGAATCATGATACTACTGTTTGCAACTTCTATGACCGTGGGGAAGTCGCCTAGCCTCCTGGGGTTTATTTCCTCATTTATAAAAATAGGGAAGGTAATAATACTTGTCTACATATCTTCTAGGGTTGTTGGGAGGATTGAATGTGATAATGGGTTACAGCATTATGAATTATTTATTCATATAACACAATTATTATAAAAAGATTTTGCTCTGATTAAAATAAAAGAAGGACGAGATCGTGTGTGTTTTTCAGTCCCAGTAGCTTTACTAACCAGAAAGCGCCTGCTGATGTGGTGATCACAGTTGCTTTGGTGCAGCTTCCTCTTGACTTTTGGCATTTCTCCATGCTTCTAGCTAAGGCTGAGGTGGCGACTGTGGAAGGTGTGATCTCCTCCCCCTCCCAGCACACATTTGTGTGCATACTCACAGTCTTGCACACACAAACACACACAGGCACACTCTATCACAGTACATGAGGTGGCAGCAGCTGCTCCGGCATAGACTTTCACACAACATAAAGGGCTTTTTTGGTGTGGTCTGTGCATTATTTCCTGTTAAGCATGAGCTGAGTCAGTGCCATGCTTTTCCATCTGAAACCTTTCTGAGGCTCAGGCTGTGTTAAGAGCAAACCCTCTCCCCTCCATGCCCACCCCATGGCCCTCTACTGAAGCCAGATCATAATCTGCTCATTTCATGAGGATTTTCAAACCGAATGGACTGGGCCATGTGAGAGATCACTGAAAGGAACAGACCAAGCAGAGGCTAAGAGACTCCACGCTAATCTGCTGAGTCATCTGAAAATGCACAGCTGCGGGAGCTCACGGTGCTTTAAAGTACTTTGGCAGGATGTTTGTTCAGGGGGCCTGTTCCTGCAGCCCTGCTGAATGTTTGGTTAGGAGGCATAATCATTTTTTGGACAGGATCTCCCAAATGTAAAGTGATAGATGCTAATGTCGAATATAATACAGAAGATCCAGCTTGGATGTCATAAATAACAATAAATTGTTTAATCTTGCCGAGTTGTAAATCTATGATTGCCAGAGGTCTTTAGTTCACTGGAACATAGTATGGGGGCAGGGGCACTTAGCAAATAGGCAGTTATTATTTTCCAAACAGACAGAAACTGGTCTGATGGAATTTATCTAAAAAGGCATACACATGTATTGTAATTAATTCTGACAATTACTCAGAGAAAACACATGGCCCTAAAGAGGCTGAGGGGTTTTTTTGTTCTACCTATAAATGTATATGTATATTCACCTATATTCTACCTATGTATAAGTAAGAGAATGAGTTTTTGTTTTGGGGATATATATTTACACGTAACTATACAGATAGATATACACATACTTAATTTCTGTCTACCTATTAAGGTGCGGTGCCAGATGGAAATTATTTTTAAACATTTAGATAGCTTATTCTATAGCATATGTGTGCATATAGCCCCCCCATAAAGCTTTGTCTCTTTTCTGGATATATTTAACAAGAGGCTAGAACAGAGTCCAAAATGTCAGAAATGTTTGAACATTCCATAGAAATGAAGGAGGTGTTTCCAAATGACCTATGTTTCTATGGCAATAAATAGAAATTGTGCTGCGTTGGATGGGTCAGGAGTAAGGAATATAAACAGTGTAAGTATGACTATTCCAGGCAGAAATCTACCCTGTAAGAACAGCTTTGTGCAGTGAGCTCAACAACATTGATCAGTTAGCAGTCCGGTTCAGTACAACATTGATCAGGTAGCAAGCCGGTTCGGCAGTGCCAGTCGGAGACACAGATGGGGACAATCAAAGAAGATGCAGGTAAGGACAAGGATGCAGACATGTACCTGTCACTACCATGGACTTCAGCAGCTTCTTAGTGAGCAGGTTTATGAGCAAAGAAGAAAGACATCGTTGATATGTAAGCACGATACAATTAATTTTCTGTTTCGTTATTAGCAAACTACATCCAGTTTTTAGTTTTTAGGGTTTTTTTTCTTTTTTCTTTTTTGAAAAAGGTTCTTCTTCTGTCATCCAGGCTGCAGTGCAGAAGTTATCCAAGCTCACTGCAGCCTTAAATTCCTGGGCTCCGTGGATCCTCCCACCTCAGCCTCCCAAGAAGCAGGGACTACAGGTGCACGCCATCATGGCCAGCTAATTTTTCTTATTTTTTTGTAGATATGAGGTCTTGCTGTATTGCCCAGGCTGCTCTTGAGCTCCTGGCAGTGCAGATATTTCCATGTTTATATAGATGGCGGTGTAGATATTTCCTTGTTTATGTGGATGGCGGTGTAGATATTTCCATGTTTATAGAGATGGCGGTGTATATATTTCCATGTTTATAGAGATACCGGTGTAGACATTTTCATGTTTATAGAGATAGCGGTGTAGATATTTCCATGTTTATACAGATAGCGGTGTAGATAATTCCAAGTTTATACAGATAGCGGTGTAGATAATTCCATGTTTATACAGATAGCGGTGTGGATATTTCCATGTTTATACAGATAGCGGTGTAGATATTTCCAAGTTTATACAGATAGCGGTGTAGATATTTCCATGTTTATACAGATTGCGGTGTAGGTTTTTCCATGTTTATAGAGATAGCGGTGTAGATATTTCCATGTTTATACAGATGGCTGTGTAGATATTTCCATGTGTATACAGATGGCAGTGTAGATAGTTCCATGTTTCTACAGATGGAGGTGTAGGTATTTCCATGTTTATACACATGACTGTGTAGATATTTCCATGTTTATACAGATAGCGGTATAGGTATTTCCATGTTTATAGAGATGACTGAGTAGGTATTTCCATGTTTATACAGATGGCGGTGTAGATATTTCCATGTTTATACAGATAGTGGTGTAGATATTTCCATGTTTATACAGATGACTTTGTAGGTATTTCCATGTTTATACAGATGGCGGTGTAGATATTTCCATGTTTATACAGATAGCGGTGTAGACATTTCCATGTTTACAGAGATAGCGGTGGAGATATTTCCATGTTTATAGAGATGGCGGTGTAGACATTTCCAAGTTTATACAGATTGCGGTGTAGATATTTCCATGTTTATACAGATAGCGGTGTAGATATTAATATGTTTATACACATAGCGGTGTAGGTATTTCCATGTTTATTGAGACAGCGGTGTAGATATTTCCATGTTTATACAGATGGCTGTGTAGATATTTCCATGTGAATACAGATGGCAGTGTAGATATTTCCATGTTTATACAGATGGAGTTGTAGATATTTCCATGTTTATACAGATGAATGTGCAGATGTTTCCATGTTTTTACAGATGGCTGTGTAGATATTTCCATGTTTACACAGATAGGGGTGTGGCTATTTCCATGTTTATGTAGATAGTGATGTAGATATTTCCATGTTTATACACATGACTGTGTAGATATTTCCATGTATATACAGATAGCGGTATATTTATTTCCATGTTTATAGAGATGACTGAGTAGGTATTTCCATGTTTATACAGATGACTGTGTAGGTATTTCCATGTTTATACGGATGGCGGTGTAGATATTTACATGTTCATGGAGATAGCTAAGTAGATATTTCCATGTTTACACAGATAGCGGTGTAGACATTTCCATGTTTATAGAGATAGCTGTGTAGATATTTCCATATTTATTCACATAGCGGTGTGGTTATTTCCATGTTTATACAGATAGCGATGTAGATATTTCCATGTTTGTAGAGATGGCTGTGTATATATTTACATGTTTATACACATGGCAGTGTAGGTATTCCCATGATTATACAGATAGTGGTGGAGGTATTTCCATGTTTATACAGACGACAGTGTAGTTATTTCCATGTTTATACAGTTGGCGGTGTAGATATTTCCATGTTTATAGAGATAGCCATGTAGATATTTCCGTGTTTATACAGATAGCGGTGTAGACATTTCCATGTTTATAGAGACAGTGGTGAAGATATTTCCATATTTATACAGATAGCGTTGTAAATATTTCCAAGTTTATTCAGGTAGCGGTGTAGATATTTCCATGTTTATACAGATAGCGGTGTAGATATTTCCATGTTTATACAGAGAGTGGTGTAGTTATTTCCATGTTTATTCAGAAAGCGGTGGAGATATTTCCATGTTTATACAGATAGCGGTGTGGGTATTTCCATGTTTATAGAGATAGCGGTGAAGTTATTTCCAGGTTTATACAGATGGCGGTGTAGATATTTCCATGTTTGTAGAGATAGCCATGTAGATATTTCCATGTTTTTGCAGATAGTGGTGTAGATATTTCCATGTTCACAGAGATAGAGGTGTAGATACTGCCATATTTGCACAGATTGCCGTGTAGATATTATCATCTTCACACAGATAGTGGTGTACATATTTCCATGTTTACACCGACAGCTGTGTAGATATATCCATGTTTGCACAGATAGTGTTGTAGACATTTCCATGTTTATACAGATAGCGGTGGAGATATTTCCATGTTTATACAGATAGCGGTTGAGATATTTCCATGTTTATACAGATGGCGGTTTGGTATTTCCATGTTTATAGAGATAGCGGTGAAAATATTTCCATGTTTATACAGATGGCTGTGTAGATATTTCCATGGGTATAAGGATGGCAGTGTAGATATTTCCATGTTTACACAGAAGAGGGGAAGATATTTCCATGTTTATACAGAAGACTGTTTAGATATTTCCACGTTTTTACAGATGGTGGAGTAGATATTTCCATGTTTATACAGATAGCGGTGTGGCTATTTCCATGTTTATACACATAGTGATGTAGATATTTCCATGTTTATACAGATAGCGGTGTAGATATTTACATGTTTATTAAGATAGCGGTGTAGATATTTCCATGTTTACAGAGATCGACGTGTAGATATTTCCATATTTGCACAGATTGCGATGTAGATATTTCCGTCTTCACACAAATAGCGGTGTACATATTTCCATGTTTACACAGACAGCTGTGTAGATATTTCCATGTTTACACAGATAGTGTTGCAGCTATTTCCATGTTTATACAGATAGCGGTGTAGATATTTCCTTGTTTATAAAGATAGCGGTGTAGATATTTCCATCTTCATACAGATAGCGGTGGAGATATTTCCATGTTTATACAGATAGCGCTGTAGATATTTCCATGTTTATATAGATAGCGGTGTAGACATTTCCATGTTTATAGAGATAGCGGTGTGGCTATTTCCACATTCTACAGATGGCATTGTAGATATTTCCATGTTTATACAGATGGAGGTGTAGTTATTTCCATGTTTATACATATGACTCTGTAGATATTTCCATGTTTTTACAGTTGGCGGTGTAGGTATTTCCACGTTTATACAGACAGCGGTGTGGCTATTTCCATGTTTATGCAAATAGCGATGTAGATATTTCCATGTTTATAGAGATGACAGTGTAGATATTTCCATGTTTATAGAGATGGCATTGTAGATATTTCCAAGTTTATACAGATAGTGGTATAGATATTTCCATGTTTCTACAGACGACTCTGTAGGTTTTTCCATGTTTATACAGATGGCGGTGTAGATATTTCCATGTTTATAAAAATAGCCATGTAGATATTTCCATGTTTATACAGACAGCGGTGTAGACATTTCCATGTTTATAGAGATGGCAGGGTAGATATATCCATATTTATACAGATAGCAGTGTAGATATTTGCATGTTTATGCAGATATCGGTGGAGATATTTCCATGTTTATACAGATAGCGGTGGAGATATTTACATGTTTATACAGATGGTGGTGTAGATTTTTCCAAATTTATGCAGATAGCATTGGAGATATTTCCAAGTTTATAGAGATAACGGTGTAGATATTTCCATGTGTATACAGATAGCGGTGTAGATATTTCCATGTTTATAGAGATAGCAGAGTAGATATTTCCATATTTATACAGATAGCAGTGTAGATATTTCCATGTATATTCAGATGGCGGTGTAGACATTTCCATGTTTATACAAATAGCGGTGTAGCTATTTCCATATTTATACCGATGGCAGTGTAGATATTTCCGTGTTTATAGAGATGGAGGTGTAGATATTTCCATGTGTAAACAGATGGCAGTGTAGATATTTCCACGGTTATACAGATAGTGCTGTAGATAATTCCATGTTTACATAGATGACGGTGTAGGTATTTCCATGTTTATACTGATGGTGGTGTAGATATTTCCATGTTTATACAGATAGCCTTGTAGACATTTCCATGTTTATACAGATAGCGGTGAAGGCCTTTTCATGTTTATAGAGATAGCGCTGTGGATATTTCCAGGTTTATACAGATAGCGGTTTAGATATTTCCATGTTTATACATACAGCGGTGGAGTTATTTCCATGTTTATACAGATAGCGCTGTAGATATTTCCATGTTTATACAGACAGCGGTGTAGATCTTTCCATGTTTGTACAGATAGCGGTGTAGATATTTCCATGTTTACAGAGATAGCGGTGTACGTACTTCCATGTTTATAGGGATAGCGGTGTAGATATTTACATGTTTATGCAGATGGCTGTGTAGATATTTGATGTGTATACAGATTGCAGTGAAGGTATTTCCATGTTTATACAGATGGAGGTGTAGATACTTCCATGTTTAGACAGATGACTGTGTAGATATTTCCAAGTTTATACAGATAGCGGTGTAGATATATCCATGTTTATGCAGACCGTGGTGTAGATATTTCCATGTTTATACAGATAGTGGTGTAGATATTTTCATGTTTATACAGATAGCAGTGAAGATATTTCCATGTTTACAGAGATAGAGGTGTAGATATTTCCATATTTTCCCAGATTGCGGTGTAGATATTTCCATCTTCACACAGATAGCGTTGTACATATTTCCATGTTTAGAGAGACAGCTGTGTAGATATTTCCATGTTTACACAGATAGTGTTGTAGATATTTCCATTTTTATATTGATAGCTGTGCAGATATTTCCATGTTTATACACATGGAGGTGTAGATATTTCCATTTTTATACAGATGACTGTGTAGATATTTCCATGTTTATAGAGATAGCGGTGTAGATATTTCCATGTAGATACAGATAGCAGTGTAGATATTTCCATGTTTATAGAGATAGCGGTGTAGATATTTCCATATTTATGCAGATATCGGTGCAGATATTTCCATGTTTATTCAGATGGCTGTGTAGATAATTCCATGTTTATACAGATTGCGGTGTGGCTCTTTTCAATTTTATACAGATGGCAGTGTAGATATATCCATGTTTATACAGATGGAAGTGTAGATGTTTCCATGTTTATAGAGATGACTGTGTAGATAATTCCATGTTTTTACAGATGGCGGTGTAGATATTTCCATGTTTTTACAGATAGCGGTGTGGCTATTTCCATGTTTATGCAGATAGCGATGTAGATATTTCCAAGTTTATAGAGATGTCTGTGCAGATATTTCCATGTTTATAGAGATGGCCGTGTAGATATTTCCATGTTTATACAGATAGTGGTGTAGATATTTCCGTGTTTATACAGACGACAGTGTAGTTATTTCCATGTTTATACAGATGGCGGTGTAGGTGTTTCCAGGTTTATAGAGATAGCCATGTAGATATTTCCATGTTTATACAGATAGCGGTGTAGACATTTCCATGTTTATAGAGATATGGGTGAAGATATTTCCATATTTACACAGATAGTGGTGTAGATACTTCCAAGTTTATACAGATAGCGGTGTAGATATTTCCATGTTTGTACAGATAGCAGTGCAGCTATTTCCGTCTTTATAGAGATAGCGGTGAAGATATTTCAATGTTTATAAAGATGGCATTGTAGACATTTCCATGTTCATAGAGATAGTGGTGTAGATATTTCCATGTTTATACAGATAGCGGTGTAGATATATACATGTTTAAACAGACAGTGGTGTAGATATTTCCATGTTTATACAGGTAGCGGTGTAGATATTTACATGTTTATACAGATAGCGGTGTAGATATTTACATGTTTATACAGATAGCGGTGTAGATATTTCCATGTTTACAGAGATAGAGGTGTAGATATATCCATATTTGCACAGACTGCTGTGTCGATATTTCCATGTTTACACAGATAGTGTTGTAAATATTTCCATGTTCATGCAGATAGCGGTGTAGATATTTCCTTGTTTAAAGATAGCAGAGTAGATACTTACATGTTTATACAGATAGCGGTGGATATATTTCCATTTTTAAACAGTGCTGCAGATATTTCCATGTTTATACAGATAGCAGTGTAGATATTTCCATGTTTCTACAGATAGCGGTGTAGGTATTTCCATGTTTATACAGATGGCGGTGTAGATATTTCCATGTTTATACAAAGAGTGGTGTAGATATTTCCATGTTTATACAGATGACTGTGTAGTTAATTCCATGTTTATACAGATGGCGGTGGAGATATTTCCATGTTTATAGAGATAGCCATGTAGATATTTCCATGTTTATACAGAGAACGGTGTAGATATTTCCATGTTTATAGCGATAGAGATGTAGATATTTCCCTATTTGCCCAGATTGCCGTGTAGATATTTCCATCTTCACACAGATAGCGGTGTACATATTTCCATGTTTACACAGACAGCTGTGAAGATATTTCCATGTTTATACAGATAGCGGTGGAGATATTTCCATGTTTATACAGATAGCGCTGTAGATATTTCCATGTTTATACAGACAGCGTTGTAGATATTTCCATGTTTATACAGATAGCGCTGTAGATATTTCCATGTTTATACAGACTGCGTTGTAGATATTTCCATGTTTATACAGATAGCGGTGTAGATTTTTCCATGTTTATTCAGATAGCGGTGGAGATATTTCCATGTTTATTCAGATATCGGTGGAGATATTTCCATGTTTATACAGATAGCGGTGGAAATATTTACATATTTATACAGACGGTGGTGTACATGTTTCCAAGTTTATGCAGATTGCGGTGGAGATATTTCCATGTTTATAGAGACAGCGGTGTAGATATTTCCATGTAGATACAGATAACGGTGTAGATATTTCCATGTTTATAGAGATAGCTTTGTAGATATTTCCATATTTATACAGATAGCGGTGTAGATATTTCCATGTTTATTCAGATGGCGCTGTAGATATTTCCATGTTTATACAGATAGCGGTGTGGTTATTTCCATTTTTATACAGATGGCAGTGTAGATATTTCCATGTTTATAAAGATGGAGGTGTAGATATTTCCATGTTTATACAGATGACTGTGCGGATATTTCCATTTCTTTCCCGATGGCGGTGTAGATATTTCCATGTTTATAGAGATAGCGGTGTGGCTGTTTCCATGTTTATGCAGATAGCGATGTTGAGATTTCCATGTTTATAGAGATGGCTGTGTAGATATTTCCATGTTTATACTGAAGGATGTGTTGTTATTTCCATGTTTATACAGATATTGGTGCAGATATTTCCATGTTTATACAGATGACTGTGTAGGTATTTCCATGTTTATACAGATGGCGGTGTAGATAGTTCCATGATTATAGAGATAGCCATGTAGATATTTTCATGTTTATACAGATAGCGGTGTAGACATTTCCATGTTCATAGAGATAGCGGTGAAGTTATTTCGATATTTATACAGATAGCGGTGTAGATATTTCCATGTTTATACAGATAGCGGTGTAGGAATTTCCATGTTTATAGAGATAACGGTGATGTTATTTCCATGTTTATACAGATGGCATTGTAGATATTTCCATGTTTATACAGATAGTGGAGTAGATATTTCCATGTTTATACAGATGACTGTGTAGTTAATTCCACGTTTATAAAGATGGCGGTGTAGATATTTCCATGTTTATAGAGATAGACATGTAGATATTTCCATGTTTATACAGATAGCGGTGTAGATATTTCCATGTTTACAGAGATAGAGGTGTAGATATTTCCATATATGCTCACATTGCCGTGTATATATTTCCATCTTCACACAGATAGCGGTGTACATATTTCCATGTTTACACAGACAGCTCTGTAGATATTTACATGTTTACACAGATAGTGTTGAAGATATTTCCATGTTAATAGAGATAGCGGTGTAGATATTACCATGCTTATAAAGATGGCTGTGTAGATATTTCCATGTGTATACAGATGGCAGTTTAGATATTTCCATGTTTATACAGATGGAGGTGTAGATATTTCCATGTTTATACAGATGACTGTGTAGTTATTTCCATGTTTTTACAGATGGTGGTGTAGATATTTCCATATTTATAGAGATAGCCATGTAGATATTTCCATGTTTATACAGATAGCGGTGTAGACATTTCCATGTTTATAGAGATAGCGGTGTAGATATTACCATATTTATACAGACAGCGGTGTAGATATTTCCATGTTTATACAGATAGTGTTGGAGATATTTCCATGTTTATACAGATAGTGTTGGAGATATTTCCATGTTTATAGAGATGGCGGTGTAGATATTTCCAAGTTTATACAGATAGCGGTGTAGATATTTCCAAGTTTATACAGATAGCGGTGTAGATATTTCCATGTTTATACAGATTGCAGTGTAGGTTTTTCCATGTTTATAGAGATAGCGGTGTAGATATTTCCATGTTTATACAGATGGCTGTGTAGATATTTCCATGTGTATACAGATGGCAGTGTAGATATTTCCAAGTTTATACAGATGGAGGTGTAGATATTTCCATGTTTATAACCATGACTGTGTAGGTATTTCCATGTTTCTACAGATAGCAGTGTAGATATTTCCATGTTTACAGAGATGACTGAGTAGGTATTTCCATGTTTATACAGATGGCATTGTAGATATTTCCATGTTTATACAGATAGTGGTGAAGATATTTCCATGTTTATACCGACGACTGTGTAGATATTTCCACTTTTATACAGATGGCGGTGTAGATATTTCCATGTTTATACAGATAGCGGTGAAGACATTTCCATGTTTATAGAGATAGCGGTGTAGATATTTCCATGTTTATACAGATAGCGGTGTATTTATTTCCATGTTTATACAGATAGTGGTGGAGATATTTCCATGTTCATAGAGATAGCGGTGGAGATAATTCCATGTTTATAGAGATGGCAGTGTAGACATTTCCAAGTTTGTATACATAGCGGTGTAGATATTTCCATGTTTATACAGATAGTGCTATAGATATTAACATGTTTATACAGATAGCGGTGTAGGTATTTCCATGTTTATAGAGATAGCGGTGTAGATATTTCCATGTTTATACAGATGGCTGTGTAGATATTTCCATGTGAATACAGATGGCAGTGTAGATATTTCTATGTTTATAGAGATGGAGTTGTAGATATTTCCATGTTTATACAGATGACTGTGTAGGTTTTTCCATGTTTTTACAGATGGCCGTGTAGACATTTCCATGTATATACAGATAGGGGTGTGGCTATTTCCATGTTTATGCAGATTGTGATGTAGATACTTCCAAGTTTATGGAGATGGCTGTGTAGATATTTCCATGTTTATAGAGATGGCAGTGTAGACATGTCAATGTTTATACAGATGACTTTGTAGATGTTTCTGTGTTTATACAGATGACTGCGTAGGTATTTCCATGTTTATACCGATGGCGGTGTAGATATTTACATGTTTATAGAGATAGCTAAGTAGATATTTCCATATTTATTCACACAGCGGTGTGGCTATTTCCATGTTTATACTGATAGCGATGAAGATATTTCCATGTTTATAGAGATGGCTGTGTATATATTTACATGTTTATACACATGGCAGTGTAGATATTTCCATGTTTATACAGATAGTGGTGTAGATATTTCCATGTTCATACAGATGACTCTGTAGATATTAACATGTTTATACAGATGGCGGTGTAGATATTTCCATGTTTATAGAGATAGCCATGTAGATATTTCCATGTATATGCAGATAGCGGTGTAGACATTTCCATGTTTATAGAGATAGCGGTGTAGATATTTCCATGTTTATACAGATGGCAGTGTAGATATTTCCATGTTTATACAGATAGCAGTGTAGTTGTTTCCATGTTTATAGAGATAGCGGGGAAGATATTACCATGTTTCTAAAGATGGCTGTGTAGATATTTCCATGTGTATACAGATGGCAGTGTAGATATTTCCATGTTTATACAGATGGAGGTGTAGATATTTCCATGTTTATACAGATGACTGTGTAGTTATTTCCATGTTTTTACATATGGTGGTGAAGATATTTCCATATTTATAGAGATAGCCATGTAGATATTTCCATGTTTATACAGATAGCGGTGTAGACATTTCCATGTTTATAGAGATAGCGGTGTAGACATTTCCATATTTATACAGATAGCGGTGTAGTTATTTCCAAGTTTATTCAGATAGTGTTGGGGATATTTCCATGTTTATACAGATAGTGTTGGAGATATTTCCATGTTTATAGAGATGGCGGTGTAGATATTTCCAAGTTTATACAGATAGCGGTGTAGATATTTCCAAGTTTATACAGATAGCAGTGCAGATATTTCCATGTTTATACAGATTGTGGTGTAGGTTTTTCCATGTTTATAGAGATAGCGGTGTAGTTATTTCCATGTTTATACAGATGGCTGTGTAGATATTTCCATGTGTATACAGATGGCAGTGTAGATATTTCCAAGTGTATACAGATGGAGGTGTAGATATTTCCATGTTTATAACCATGACTGTGTTGGTATTTCCATGTTTTTACAGATAGCGTTGTAGGTAGTTCCATGTTTATAGAGATGACTGAGTAGGTATTTCCATGTTTATACAGATGGCATTGTAGATATTTCCATGTTTATACAGACAGCGGTGTAGGTATTTCCATGTTTATAGAGATGACGATGTAAGTATTTCCACGTTTATACAGATGGCGGTGTAGATATTTCCATGTTTATACAGATAGCGGTGTAGACATTTCCATGTGTATAGAGATAGCTGTGTAGTTATTTCCATGTTTATAGAGATAGTGGTTGAGATATTTCCATGTTTATAGAGATAGCGGTGGAGATAGTTCCATGTTTATAGAGATGGCGGTGTAGACATTTCCAAGTTTATACACATAGCGGTGTAGATATTTCCATGTTTATACCGATAGCGGTTGTGGATATTAACATGTTTATACAGATAGCGGTGTAGGTATTTCCATGTTTATAGAGATAGCGGTGTAGATATTTCCATGTTTATACAGATGGCTGTGTAGATATTTCCATGTGAATACAGATGGCAGTGTAGATATTTCCATGTTTATACAGATGGAGTTGTAGATATTTCCATGTTTATACAGATGACTGTTTAGAGGTTTCCATGTTTTTACAGATGGCCGTGAAAACATTTCCATGTTTATACAGATAGCGGTGTGGCTATTTCCATGTTTATGCAGATAGTGATGTAGATATTTCCATGTTTATAGAGATTGCTGTGAAGGTATTTCCATGTTTATAGAGATGGCAGTGTAGACATTTCAATGTTTATACAGATGACTTGGTAGATGTTTCTGTGTTTATACAGATGACTGTGTACGTATTTCCATGTTTAAACCGATGGCGGTGTAGATATTTACATGTTTATAGAGATAGATAAGTAGATATTTCCATATTTATTCACACAGCGGTGTGGCTATTTCCATGTTTATACAGATAGCGATGTAGATATTTCCATTTTTATAGAGATGGCTGTGTATATATTTACATGTTTATACACATGGCAGTGTAGATATTTCCATGTTTATACAGATAGTGGTGTAGATACTTCCATGTTCATACAGATGACTCTGTAGGTATTTCCATGTTTATACAGATGGCCGTGTAGATATTTCCATGTTTATAGAGATAGCCTTGTAGATATTTCCATGTTTATACAGATAGCGGTGTAGACATTTCCATGTTTATAGAGATAGCGGTGTAGATATTTCCAAGTTTATACAGATAGCGGTGTATATAATTCCAAGTTTATACAGATAGTGGTGTGGATATTTCCATGTTTACAGAGATAGAGGTGTAGATATTTCCATATTTGCACAGATTGCCGTGTAGATATTTGCATCTTCACACAGATAGCGGTCTACATATTTCCATGTTTACACAGACAGCTCTGTAGATATTTCAATGTTTACACAGATAGTGTTGTAGTTATTTCCATGTTTATATAGATAGCGGTGTAGATATTTCCATATTTATAGAGATGTCGATGTAGATATTTCCAAGTTTATACAGACAGCGGTGTAGATATTTCCATGTTTATATAGATAGCAGTGTAGTTGTTTCCATGTTTATAGAGATAGCGGGGTAGATATTACCATGTTTATAAAAATGGCTGTGTAGATATTTCCATGTGTATACTGATGGCAGTGTAGATATTTCCATGTTTATACAGATGGTGGTGTGGATATTTCCATATTTATAGAGATAGCCATGTAGATAGTATCTTGTTTATACAGATAGCGGTGTAGACATTTCCATGTTTGTAGAGATAGCGGTGTAGATATTACCGTATTTATACAGATAGCGGTGTAGATATTTCCTTGTTTATACAGATAGTGTTGGAGATATTTCCATGTTTATACAGATAGTGTTGGAGATATTTCCATGTTTATAGAGATGGCGGTGTAGATGTTTCCAAGTTTATACAGATACCGGTGTAGATATTTCCAATTTTATTCAGATAGCGGTGTAGATATTTCCATGTTTATACAGATTGCGGTGTAGGTTTTTCCATGTTTATAGAGATAGCAGTGTATATATTTCCATGTTTATACAGATGGCGGTGTAGATATTTCCATGTTTATACAGATGGCAGTGTAGATATTTCCAAGTTTATACAGATGGAGGTGTAGATATTTCCATGTTTATAACCATCACTGTGTATGTATTTCCATGATTTTACAGATAGCAGTGTAGGTATTTCCATGTTTATAGAGATGACTGAGTAGGTATTTCCATATTTTTACAGATGGCATTGTAGATATTTCCATGTTTATAGAGATAGTGTTGTAGATATTTCCATGTTTATACCGATGACTGTGTAGTTATTTCCACGTTTATACAGATGGCGGTGTAGATATTTCCATGTTTATACAGATAGCGGTGAAGATATTTCCATGTTTATAGAGACAGCGGTGTAGATATTTCCATGTTTATACAGATAGCGGTGTAGTTATTTCCATGTTTATAGAGATAGTGGTGGAGATATTTCCATGTTTATAGAGACAGCGGGAGAGATATTTCCATGTTTATAGAGACGGCGGTGTAGACATTTCCAAGTTTATATACATAGCGGTGTAGATATTTCCATGTTTATACAGATAGCGGAGTAGATATTTCCATGTTTATAAAGATATTGGTGTAGATATTTCCATGTTTATACAGATAGTGTTGTAGATATTTCCATGTTTATACAGATAGCGGAGTAGATATTTCCTTGTTTATAAAGATATCGGTGTAGATATTTCCATGTTTATACAGATAGCGGTGGAGATATTTCCATGTTTATACAGATAGCGCTGTAGATATTTCCATGTTTATACAGACAGCGTTGTAGATATTTCCATGTTTATACAGATAGCGCTGTAGATATTTCCATGTTTATACAGACAGCATTGTAGATATTTCCATGTTTATACAGATAGCGGTGTAGATTTTTCCATGTTTATTCAGATAGCGGTGGAGATATTTCCATGTTTATTCAGATATCGGTGGAGCTATTTCCATGTTCATACAGATTGCGGTGGAAATATTTACATATTTATAAAGACCGAGGTGTACATATTTCCAAGTTTATGCAGATTGCGGTGGAGATATTTCCATGTTTATAGAGATAGCGGTGTAGTTATTTCCATGTAGATACAGATAACGGTGTAGATATTTCCATGTTTATAGAGATAGCTTTGTAGATATTTCCATATTTATACAGATAGCGGTGTATATATTTCCATGTTTATTCAGATGGCGGTGTAGATATTTCCATGTTTATACAGATAGCGGTGTGGTTATTTCCATTTTTATACAGATGGCAGTGTAGATATTTCCATGTTTATAAAGATGGAGGTGTAGATATTTCCATGTTTATACAGATGACTGTGTGGATATTTCCATTTCTTTCCCGATGGCGGTGTAGATATTTCCATGTTTATACAGATAGCGGTGTGGCTGTTTCCATGTTTATGCAGATAGCGATGTAGAGATTTCCATGTTTATAGAGATGGCTGTGTAGATGTTTCCATGTTTATACTGAAGGAAGTGTTGTTATTTCCATGTTTATACAGATATTGGTGCAGATATTTCCATGTTTATACAGATGACTGTGTAGGTATTTCCATGTTTATACAGATGGCGGTGTAGATAGTTCCAAGATTATAGAGATAGCCATGCAGATATTTGCATGTTTATACAGATAGCGGTGTAGACATTTCCATGTTCATAGAGATAGCGGTGAAGTTATTTCGATATTTATACAGATAGCGGTGTAGATATTTCCATGTTTATACAGATAGCGGTGTAGGAATTTCCATGTTTATAGAGATAACGGTGATGTTATTTCCATGTTTATACAGATGGCATTGTAGATATTTCCATGTTTATACAGATAGTGGTGTAGATATTTCCATGTTTATACAGATGACTGTGTAGTTAATTCCACGTTTATAAAGATGGCGGTGTAGATATTTAAATGTTTATAGAGATAGCCATGTAGATATTTCCATGTTTATACAGATAGCGGTGTAGATATTTCCATGCTTACAGAGATAGAGGTGTAGATATTTCCATATTTGCACAGATTGCCGTGTAGATATTTCCATCTTCACACAGACAGCAGTGTACATATTTCCATGTTTACACAGACAGCTCTGTAGATATTTACATGTTTACACAGATAGTGTTGAAGATATTTCCATGTTTATAGAGATAGCGGTGTAGATATTTCCATATTTATAGAGATGGCGGTGTAGATATTTCCAAGTTTATACAGATAGCGGTGTAGATATTTCCATGTTTATTCAGATAGCAGTGTAGTTGTTTCCATGTTTATAGAGATAGCGGGGTAGATATTACCATGTTTATGAAGATGGCTGTGCAGATATTTCCATGTGTATACAGATGGCAGTGTAGATATTTCCATGTTTATACAGATGGAGGTGTAGATATTTCCATGTTTATACAGATGACTGTGTAGTTATTTCCATGTTTTTACAGATGGTGGTGTAGATATTTCCATATTTATAGAGATAGCCATGTAGATATTTCCATTTTTATACAGATAGCGGTGTAGACATTTCCATGTTTATAGAGATAGCGGTGTGGATATTACCATATTTATACAGATAGCGGTGTAGATATTTCCATGTTTATACAGATAGTGTTGGAGATATTTCCATGTTTATACAGATAGTGGTGGAGATATTTCCATGTTTATAGAGATGGCGGTGTAGATATTTCCAAGTTTATACAGATAGCGGTGTAGATATTTCCAAGTTTATACAGATAGCGGTGTAGATATTTCCATGTTTATACAGATTGCGGTGTAGGTTTTTCCATGTTTATAGAGATAGCGGTGTAGATATTTCCATGTTTATACAGATGGCTGTGTAGATATTTCCATGTGTATACAGATGGCAGTGTAGATATTTCCAAGTTTATACAGATGGAGGTGTAGATATTTCCATGTTTATAACCATGACTGTGTAGGTATTTCCATGTTTCTACAGATAGCAGTGTAGATATTTCCATGTTTACAGAGATGACTGAGTAGGTATTTCCATGTTTATACAGATGGCATTGTAGATATTTCCATGTTTATACAGATAGTGGTGAAGATATTTCCATGTTTATACCGACGACTGTGTAGATATTTCCACGTTTATACAGATGGCGGTGTAGATATTTCCATGTTTATACAGATAGCGGTGAAGACATTTCCATGTTTATAGAGATAGCGGTGTAGATATTTCCATGTTTATACAGATAGCGGTGTAGTTATTTCCATGTTTATACAGATAGTGGTGGAGATATTTCCATGTTTATAGAGATAGCGGTGGAGATATTTCCATGTTTATAGAGATGGCAGTGTAGACATTTCCAAGTTTGTATACATAGCGGTGTAGATATTTCCATGTTTATACAGATAGCGCTATAGATATTAACATGTTTATACAGAGAGCGGTGTAGGTATTTCCATGTTTATAGAGATAGCGGTGTAGATATTTCCATGTTTATACAGATGGCTGTGTAGATATTTCCATGTGAATACAGATGGCAGTGTAGGTATTTCTATGTTTATACAGATGGAGTTGTAGACATTTCCATGTTTATACAGATGACTGTGTAGATTTTTCCATGTTTTTACACATGGCCGTGTAGACATTTCCATGTATATACAGATAGGGTTGTGGCTATTTCCATGTTTATGCAGATTGTGATGTAGATACTTCCATGTTTATAGAGATGGCTGTGTAGATATTCCATGTTTACAGAGATGGCAGTGTAGGCATGTCAATGTTTATACAGATGACTTTGTAGATGTTTCTGTGTTTATACAGATGACTGTGTAGGTATTTCCATGTTTATACCAATGGCGGTGTAGATATTTACATGTTTATAGAGATAGCTAAGTAGATATTTCCATATTTATTCACACAGCTGTGTGGCTATTTCCATGTTTATACAGATAGCGATGTAGATATTTCCATGTTTATAGAGATGGCTGTGTATATATTTACATGTTTATACTCATGGCAGTGTAGATATTTCCATGTTTATACAGATAGTGGTGTAGATATTTCCATGTTCATACAGATGACTCTGTAGGTATTTCCATGTTTATACAGATGGCGGTGAAGATATTTCCAGGTTTATAGAGATAGCCATGTAGATATTTCCATGTTTATAGAGGTAGCGGTGTAGACATTTCCATGTTTATAGAGATAGCGGTGTAGATATTTCCATGTTTACACAGATAGCAGTGTAGATATTTCCATGTTTATACAGATAGCAGTGTAGTTGTTTCCATGTTTATAGAGATAGCGGGAAAGATATTACCATGTTTCTAAAGATGGCTGTGTAGATATTTCCATGTGAATACAGATGGCAGTGTAGATATTTCCATGTTTATACAGATGGAGGTTTAAATATTTCCATGTTTATTCAGATGACTGTGTAGTTATTTCCATGTTTTTACAGATGGTGGTGAAGATATTTCCGTATTTATAGAGATAGCCATGTAGATATTTCCATGTTTATACAGATAGCGGTGTAGACATTTCCATGTTTATAGAGATAGCGGTGTAGACATTTCCATATTTATACAGATAGCGGGGTAGATATTTCCATGTTTATTGAGATAGTGTTGGGGATTTTTCCATGTTTATACAGATAGTGTTGGAGATATTTCCATGTTTATAGAGATGGCGGTGTAGATATTTCCAAGTTTATACAGATAGCGTTGTAGATATTTCCAAGTTTATACAGATAGCGGTGCAGATATTTCCATGTTTATACAGATTGCGGTGTAGGTTTTTCCATGTTTATAGAGATAGCGGGGTAGATATTACCATGTTTATAAAGATGGCTGTGTAGATATTTCCATGTGTATACAGATGGCAGTGTAGATATTTCCAAGTTTATACAGATGGAGGTGTAGATATTTCCATGTTTATAACCATGACTGTGTACGTATTTCCATGTTTTTACAGATAGCGTTGTAGGTATTTCCATGTTTATAGAGATGACTGTGTAGGTATTTCCATGTTTATACAGATGGCATTGTAGATATTTCCATGTTTATACAGACAGCGGTGTAGGTATTTCCATGTTTATAGAGATGACGTTGTAGGTATTTCCACGTTTATACAGAAGGCGGTGTAGATATTTCCATGTTTATACAGATATCGGTGTAGACATTTCCATGTTTATAGAGATAGCTGTGTAGATATTTCCATGTTTATACAGATAGTGGTTGAGATATTTCCATGTTTATAGAGATAGCGGTGGAGATAGTTCCATGTTTATAGAGATGGCGGTGTAGACATTTCCAAGTTTATACACATAGCGGTGTAGATATTTCCATGTTTATACAGATAGCGGTTGTGGATATTAACTTGTTTATACAGATAGCGGTGTAGGTATTTCCATGTTTATAGAGATAGCAGTGTAGATATTTCCAAGTTTATACAGATGGCTGTGTAGATATTTCCATGTGAATACAGATGGCAGTGTAGATATTTCCATGTTTATACAGATGGAGTTGTAGATATTTCCATGTTTATACAGATGACTGTGTAGAGGTTTCCATGTTTATACAGATGGAGTTGTAGATATTTCCATGTTTATACAGATGACTGTGTAGAGGTTTCCATGTTTTTACAGATGGCCGTGTAGACATTTCCATGTTTATACAGATAGGGGTGTGGCTATTTCCATGTTTATGCAGATAGTGATGTAGATATTTCCATGTTTATAGAGATGGCTGTGTAGATATTTCCATGTTTATAGAGATGGCAGTGTAGACATTTCAATGTTTATAGAGATGACTTTGTAGATGTTTCTGTGTTTATACAGATGACTGTGTAGGTATTTCCATGTTTATACCGATGGCGGTGTAGATATTTACATGTTTATAGAGATAGCTAAGTAGATATTTCCATATTTATTCACACAGCGGTGTGGCTATTTCCATGTTTATACAGATAGCGATGTAGATATTTCCATTTTTATAGAGATGGCTGTGTATATATTTACATGTTTATACACATGGCAGTGTAGATATTTCCATGTTTATATAGATAGTGGTGTAGATACTTCCATGTTCATACAGATGACTCTGTAGGTATTTCCATGTTTATACAGATGGCAGTGTAGATATTTCCATGTTTATAGAGATAGCCTTGTAGATATTTCCATGTTTATACAGATAGCGGTGTAGACATTTCCATGTTTATAGAGATAGCGGTGTAGATACTTCCATGTTTATACAGATACCGGTGTAGATAATTCCAAGTTTATACAGATAGCGGTGTTGGTATTTCCATGTTGATAGAGATAGCGGGGTAGATATTACCATGTTTATAAAGATGGCTGTGTAGATATTTCCATGTGTATACAGATGGCAGTGTAGATATTTCCATGTTTATACTGATGGAGGTGTAGATATTTCCATGTTTATACAGATGACTGTGTAGTTATTTCCACGTTTTTACAGATGGTGGTGTAGATATTTCCATGTGTATAGAGATAGCCATGGAGATATTCCATGTTTATACAGATAGCGGTGTAGACATTTCCATGTTTATAGAGATAGCGGTGTAGATATTTCCATATTTATACAGATAGCGGTGTAGATATTTCCATGTTTATACAGATAGTGGTGGAGATATTTCCATGTTTATAAAGATAGTGTTGGAGATATTTCCATGTTTATAGAGATGGCGGTGTAGATATTTCCAAGTTTATACAGATAGCGGTGTAGATATTTCGAAGTTTATACAGATAGCGGTGTAGATATTTCCATGTTTACACAGATTTCGGTGTAGGTTTTTCCGTGTTTATACAGATAGCGGTGTAGATATTTCCATGTTTATACAGATGGCTGTGTAGATATTTCCAGGTGTATACAGATGGCAGTGTAGGTATTTCCATGTTTCTACAGATGTAGGTGTAGGTATTTCCATGTTTATACACATGACTGTGTAGATATTTCCATGTTTATACAGATAGCGGTGTAGATATTTCCATGTTTATACAGATAGCGGTGGAGATATTTCCATGTTTATACAGATAGCGGTGGAGATATTTCCATGTTTATACAGATGGCAGTGTAGATATTTCCAAGTTTATGCAGATAGCGTTGGAGATATTTCCATTATTATAGAGAGAGCGGTGTAGATATTTCCATGTGGATACAGATAGCGGTGTAGATATTTCCATGTTTATAGAGATAGCGGTGAATTTATTTTCATATTTATACAGATAGCGGTGTAGATATTTCCATGTTTATTCAGATGGCGGTGGTGATATTTCCATGTTTATACACATAGCGGTGTGGCTATTTCCATTTTTGTACAGATGGCAGTGAAGATATTTCCATGTTTACAAAGATAGTGTTGTGGATATTTCCATGTTTATACAGATAGCGGTGTAGATATTTCAGTGTTTATACAGATATCAGTGGAGATATTTCCATGTTTATACAGATAACGGTGTAGATATTTCCATGTTTATAAAGATAGCGGTGGAGATATTTCCATGTTTATACAGATATCGGTGGAGATATTTCCAAGTTTATGCAGATTGTGGTGGAGATATTACCATGTTTATAGAGATAACGGTGTAGGTATTTCCATGTTTATACAGATGGCGGTGTAGATATTTCCATGTTTATAGAGATAGCCATGTTGATGTTTCCATGTTTAGACAGATCGCGGTGTAGACATTTCCATGTTTATAGAGATAGCGGTGAAGATATTTCCATATTTATACAGATAGCGGTGTAGATATTTCCAAGTTTATACAGATAGCGTTGGAGGTATTTCCATGTTTATACAGATAGCGGTGTAGATATTTCCATGTTTATACAGAGAGTGGTGGAGATATTTCCATGTTTATACAGATAGCGGTGGAGGTATTTCCATGTTTATACAGATAGCGGTGTAGATATTTCCATGTTTAGACAGATGACTGTGTAGATATTTCCAAGTTTATACAGATAGCGGTGTACGTACTTCCAAGTTTATAGAGATAGCGGTGTACATATTTACATGCTTATACAGATGGCTGTGTAGATATTTCCATGTTTATACAGATTGCAGTGAAGTTATTTCCATGTTTATACAGATGGAGGTGTAGATATTTCCATGTTTAGACAGATGACTGTGTAGATATTTCCAAGTTTATACAGATAGCGGTGTAAATATATCCATGTTTATACAGACCGTGGTGTAGATATTTCCATGTTTATACAGATAGCGGTGTAGATATTTTCATGTTTATACAGATAGCGGTGTATATATTTCCATGTTTACAGAGATAGAGGTGTAGATATTTCCATATTTGCCCAGATTGCGGTGTATATATTTCCATCTTCCCACAGATAGCGTTGTACATATTTCCATGTTTACACAGACAGCTGTGTAGATATTTCCATGTTTATACGGATATCGTTTGAGATATTTCCTTGATTATACAGATAGCGGTGGAAATATTTACATGTTTATACAGATGGAGGTGTAGATATTTCCAAGTTTATGCAGATTGCGATGGAGATATTTCCATATTTATAGAGATACCGGTGTAGATATTTCCATGTAGATACAGATAGCCGTGTAGATATTTCCATGTTTATAGAGATAGCTTTGTAGATATTTCCATATTTATAGAGATAGCAGTGTAGATGTTTCCATGTTTACTCAGTTGGCGGTGTAGATATTTCCATGTTTATACAGATAGCGGTGTTGCTATTTCCATTTTTATACAGATGGCAGTGTAGATATTTCCATGTTTATACAGATGGCGGTGTTGATATTTCCATGTTTATACAGATGACTGTGTAGATATTTCCATGTTTTCACAGATGGCGGTTTGGCTGTTTCCATGTTTATACAGATAGCGATGTAGATATTTCCATGTTTATAGAGATGGCTGTGTAGATATTTCCATGTTTATAGAGATGGTGTTGCAGATATTTCCATGTTTATACAGATGACTGTGTAGGTATTTCCATGTTTATACAGATGGCGGTGTAGATATTTCCATGTTTATTGAGATAGCCATGTAGATATTTCCATGTTTATACAGATAGCAGTATAGAAATTTCCATGTTTATAGAGATAGCTGTGAAGTTATTTCCCTATTTATACAGACAGCGGTGTAGATATTTCTAAGTTTATACAGATAGCGGTGTAGATATTTCCATTTTTATACAGATAGCGGTGGAGATATTTCATTGTTTATACAGATAGCGGTGTAGGTATTTCCCTGTTTGTACAGATGGGGTTGTAGATATTTCCATATTTATAGAGATAGCCATGTACATATTTCCATGTTTATACAGATAGCGGTGGAGATATTTCCATGTTTATAGCGATAGCGGTGAAGTTATTTCCGTATTTATACAGATAGCGGTGTAGATATTTACATGTTTATACAGATAGCGGTGTAGATATTTCCATAATTACAGAGATAGAGGTGTAGGTATTTCCATATTTGTACAGATTGCGGTGTAGATATTTCCATCTTCACCCGGATAGCGGTGTATATATTTCCATGTTTACACAGACGGCTGTGTAGATATTTCCATGTTTACACAGATAGTGTTGTAGATACTTCCATGTTTATACAGATAGCAGTGGAGATATTTCCATGTTTATACAGATAGCGGTGTAGATATTTCCATGTTTATACAGATAGCGGTGGAGATATTTCCATGTTTATACAGATAATAGTTTAGATATTTCCATGTTTATAAAGATAGCGGTGGAGATATTTCCATGTTTATACAGATATCGGTGGAGATATTTCCAAGTTTATGTAGATTGCGGTGGAGATATTACCATGTTTATAGAGATAGCGGTGTAGATATTTCCATGTAGATACAGATAGCGGTGTAGATATTTCCATGTTCATAGAGATCACGGTGTAGTTATTTCCATATTTATGCAGATAGCAGTGTAGATATTTCCATGTTTATTCAGATGGCGGTGTAGATATTACCATGTTTATACAGATTGCGGTGTGGCTATTTCCATTTTTATACAGATGGCAGTGTAGATATATTCATGTTTATACCCAAGGAGGTGTAGATATTTCCATGTTTATACAGATGACTGTGTAGATATTTCCATGTTTTTACATATGGCGGTGTAGGTATTTCGATGTTTTTACAGATAGCGGTGTGGCTATTCCCATGTTTATGCAGATAGCGATGTAGATATTTCCAAGTTTATAGAGATGTCTGTGTAGATATTTCCATGTTTATAGAGATAACGGTGAAGGCATTTCCATATTTATACAGATAGTGGTGTAGATATTTCCAAGTTTATACAGATAGCGGTGTAGATATTTCCATGTTTATACAGATAGCGGTGTAGCTATTTCCATGTTTACAGAGATAGAGGTGTAGATATATCCATATTTGCACAGATTGCGGTGTCGATATTTCCATCTTCACACAGATAGCGGTGTATATACTTCCATGTTTACACAGACAGGTGTGTACATATTTCCATGTTTACACAGATAGTGTTGCAGATATTTCCATGTTTATAGAGATAGCCATGTAGATATTTCCATGTTTATAAAGATAGCGGAGTAGATACTTCCATGTTTATACAGATATCGGTGGAGATATTTCCATTTTTATACAGATAGCGCTGCAGATATTTCCATGTTTATACAGATAGCGGTGTAGATATTTCCATGTTAATACAGAGAGCATTGAAGATATTTCCATGTTAATACAGATATCGGTGTAGATCTTTCCATGTTTATACAGATAGCGATGTAGATATTTAGATGTTTACAGAGATAGAGGGGTAGATATTTCCATATTTGCACAGATTGCGGTGTAGATATTTCCATCTTCACACAGATAGCGGTGGACCTATTTCCATGTTTACACAGACAGCTGTGTAGATATTTCCATTGTTACACAGATAGTGTTGTAGATATTTCCATGTTTATACAGATAGCGGTGAAGATATTTCCAACTTTATACAGATAGCGGTGGAGATATTTCCATGTTTATAGAGATAGCGCTGTAGATATTTCCCTGTTTATACAGATATAGGTGTAGATATTTCCATGTTTATACAGATAGTGGTGTAGATATTTCCATGTTTATACAGATAGCTTTGGAGATATTTCCATGTTTATACAGATAGCGGTGGAGAGATTTCCATGTTTATACATATAGCGGTGGAGATATTTCCATGTTTCTACAGATGGCGGTGTAGATATTTCCAAGTTTATGCAGATAGCGTTGGAGATATTTCCATTATTATAGAGAGAGCGGTGTAGATATTTCCAAGTGGATACAGATAGCGGTGTAGATATTTCCATGTTCATAAAGATAGCAGTGTAGATATTTCCATGTTTCTACAGATAGCAGTGGAGTTATTTCCATGTTTATACAGATAGCGGTGCAGATATTTCCATGTTTGTACAGATAGCGGTGGAGATATTTTCATGTTCATACAGATAACGGTGTAGATATTTCCATGTTTATAAAGATAGCGGTGGAGATATTTCCATGTTTTTACAGATATCGGTGGAGATATTTCCATGTTTATGCAGATTGTGTGGAGATATTACCATGTTTATAGAGATAGCGGTGTAGATATTTCCATGTAGATACAGATAGCGGTGTAGATATTTCCATGTTTATAGAGATAGCGGTGTAGATATTTCCATATTTATGCAGATAGCGGTGTAGATATTTCCCTGTTTATTCAGATGGCGGTGTAGATATTAACATGTTTATACAGATTGCGATGTGGCTATTTCCATTTTTATACAGATGGCAGTGCAGTTATATCCATGTTTATACACATGGAGGTGTAGATATTTCCATGTTTATACAGATAACTGTGTAGATATTTCCATGTTTTTACAGTTGGCGCTGTAGTTATTTCCATGTCTACACAGATAGCGGTGTGGCTATTTCCATGTTTTTGCAGATAGCGATGGAGATATTTCCATGTTTATAGAGTTGGCTGTGTAGATATTTCCATGTTTATACAGATGGCAGTGTTGATATTTTCATGATTATATAGATAGTGGTGTAGATATTTCCAGGTTTATACAGATGACGGTGTAGGTATTTCCATGTTTATTCAGATGGCGGTGTAGTTATTTCCATGTTCATAGAGATAGCCATGTTGATGTTTCCATTTTTAGACAGATAGCGGTGTAGACATTTCCATGTTTATAGAGATAGCGGGGAAGGTATTTCCATATTTATACAGATAGCGGTGTAGATATTTCCAAGTTTATACAGATAGCGGTGGAGGTATTTCCATGTTTATACAGATAGCGGTGTCGATATTTCCATGTTTACAGAGATAAAGGTGTAGATATTTCCATATTTGCACAGATTGCCGTGTAGATATTTCCATCTTCACATAGATAGCGGTGTACATATTTCCATGTTTACACAGACAGCTGTGTAGATATTTCCATGTTTACACAGATAGTGTTGTAGATATTTCCATGTTTATACAGATAGCGGTGTAGATATTTCCATGTTTATAAAGATAGCGGTGTAGATATTTCCATGTTTATACAGATAGCGGTGGAGATATTTCCATGTTTATACGGATGGCGGTGTAGATATTTCCAAGTTTATGCAGATAGCGGTGGAGATATTTCCATTATTATGGAGATAGCGGTGTAGATATTTCCATGTGGATACAGATAGCGGTGAAGATATTTCCATGTTTATAGAGATAGCGGTGAAGGTATTTTAATATTTATACAGATAGCGGTGTAGATATTTCCATGTTTATTCAGATGGCGGTGTTGTTATTTCCATGTTTATACACATAGCGGTGTGGCTATTTCCATTTTTATACAGATGGCAGTGTAGATATATCCATGTTTATACAGATGGAGGTGTAGATATATCGATGTTTATACAGATGACTGTGTAGATATTTCCATGTTTTTACAGTTGGCGCTGTAGTTATTTCCATGTTTATACAGATAGCGGTGTGGCTATTTCCATGTTTTTGCAGATAGCGATGGAGATATTTCCATGTTTATAGAGTTGGCTGTGTAGATATTTCCATGTTTATACAGATGGCAGTGTAGATATTTCCATGATTATATAGATAGTGGTGTAGATATTTCCATGTTTATACAGATGACGGTGTAGGTATTTCCCTGTTTATACAGATGGCGGTGTAGATATTTCCATGTTTATAGAGATAGCCATGTTGATGTTTCCATGTTTAGACAGATAGCGGTGCAGACATTTCCATGTTTACAGAGATAGCGGTGAAGGTATTTCCATATTTATACAGATAGCGGTGTAGATATTTCCAAGTTTATACAGATAGCGGTGGAGGTATTTCCATGTTTATACAGATAGCGGTGTCGATATTTCCATGTTTACAGAGATAAAGGTGTAGATATTTCCATATTTGCACAGATTGCCGTGTAGATATTTCCATCTTCACACAGATAGCGGTGTACATATTTCCATGTTTACACAGACAGCTGTGTAGATATTTCCATGTTTACACAGATAGTGTTGTAGATATTTCCATGTTTATACAGATAGCGGTGTAGATATTTCCATGTTTATAAAGATAGTGATGTAGATATTTCCATGTTTATACAGTTAGCGGTGGAGATATTTCCATGTTTATACAGATAGCGCTGAAGATATCTCCATGTTTATACAGACAGCGGTGTAGATATTTCCATGTGTATACAGATAGCGGTGTAGATATTTCCATGTTTATACAGATAGCGTTGGAGGTATTTCCATGTTTATACAGATATCGGTGGAGATATTTCCATGTTTATACAGATAGCGGTGGAGATATTTACATGTTTATACAGATGGAGGTGTAGATATTTCAAAGGTTATGCAGATTGCGGTGGAGGTGTTTCCATGTTTATAGAGATAGCGGTGTAGATATTTCCATGTAGATACAGATAGCCGTGTAGGTATTTCCATGTTTATAGAGATAGCCATGTAGATATTTCCATGTTTATACAGATAGCGGTGTTGATATTTCCATGTTTATAGAGATAGCGGTGAAGTTATTTCCCTATTTATACAGATAGCGGTGTAGATATTTCTAAGTTTATACAGATAGCGGTAAAGATATTTCCATCTTTATACAGATAGCGGTGGAGATATTTCCATGTTTATACAGATGGCAGTGTAGGTATTTCCATGTTTTTAGAGATAGCGGTGATGTTATTTCCATGTTTATACAGATGGCATTGTAGATATTTCCATGTTTATACAGATAGTGGTGTAGATATTTCCATGTTTATACTGATGACTGTGTAGTTAATTCCATGTTTATAAAGATGGCGGTGTAGATATTTCCATGTTTATAGAGATAGCCATGTAGATATTTCCATGTTTATAAAGATAGCACTGTAGATATTTCCATGTTTATACAGATAGCGGTGTGGCTATTTCCATGTTTACGCAGATAGCGATGTAGATATTTCCAACTTTATAGAGATGTCTGTATAGATATTTCCATGTTTATAGAGATGGCTGTGTAGATATTTCCATGTTTATACAGATAGTGGTGGAGATATTTCCATGCTTATACAGACGACAGTGTACTTATTTCCATGTTCATACAGATGGCGGTGTAGATATTTCCATGTTTATAGAGATAGCCATGTAGATATTTCCATGTTAACACAGAGAGCGGTGGAGATATTTCTATGTTTATACAGATAGCGCTGTTGATATTTCCATGTTTATACAGACAGAGGTGTAGATATTTCCATTTTTATACAGATAGCGGTGTAGATATTTCCATGTTTATACAGATAGTGCTGTAGATATTTCCCTGTTTATACAGATAGCGGTGTAGATATTTCCATGTTTATAGAGATAGCCATGTTCATGTTTCCATGTTTAGACACATAGCGTTGTAGACATTTCCATGTTTTGTAGAGATAGCGTTGAAGATATTTCCATATTTATACAGATAGCGGTGTAGATATTTCCAAGTTTATACAGATAGCGGTGGAGGTATTTCCATGTTTATACAGATAGCGGTGTCGATATTTCCATGTTTACAGAGATAAAGGTGTAGATGTTTCCATATTTGCACAGATTGCCGTGTAGATATTTCCATCTTCACATAGATAGCTGTGTACATATTTCCATGTTTACACAGACAGCTGTGTAGATATTTCCATGTTTAGACAGATAGTGTTGTAGATATTTCCATGTTTATACAGATAGCGGTGTAGATATTTCCATGTTTATAAAGATAGCGGTGTAGATATTTCCATGTTTATACAGTTAGCGGTGGAGATATTTCCATGTTTATACAGATAGCGCTGTAGATATTTCCATGTTTATACAGACAGCCGTGTAGATATTTCCATGTGTATACAGATAGGGTGTAGATATTTCCATGTTTATACAGATAGCGGTGTTGATATATCCATGTTTATAAAGACTATGGTGTAGATATTTCCATGTTTATACAGATAGCGGTGTAGATATTTTCATGTTTATACAGATAGCGGTGTAGATATTTCAATGTTTACAGAGATAGAGGTGTAGATATTTCCATATTTGCCCAGATTGCGGTGTAGATATTTCCATATTCACACAGATAGCGTTGTACATATTTCCATGTTTACACAGACAGCTTTGTAGATATTTCCATGTTTACACAAATAGTGTTGTAGATATTTCCATTTTTATACAGATAGCGGTGCAGATATTTCCATGTTTATTCAGATAGCGGTGGAGATATTTCCATGTTTATGCAGATAACAGTGTAGATATTTCCATGTTTATAAAGATAGCGGTGGAGATATTTCCATGTTTATACAGATATCGGTGTAGACATTTCCAAGTTTATGTAGATTGCGGTGGAGATATTACCATGTTTATAGAGATAGCGGTGTAGATATTTCCATGTAGATACAGATAGCGGTGTAGATATTTCCATGTTCATAGAGATCGCGGTGTACTTATTTCCATATTTATGCAGATAGCGGTGTAGATATTTCCATGTTTATTCAGATGGCGGTGTAGATATTACCATGTTTATACAGATTGTGGTGTGGCTATTTCCATTTTTATACAGATGGCAGTGTAGATATATCCATGTTTATACCCAAGGCGGTGAAGATATTTCCATGTTTATACAGATGACTGTGTAGATATTTCCATGTTTTTACATATGGCGGTGTAGGTATTTCCATGTTTTTAAAGATAGCTTTGTGGCTATTTCCATGTTTATGCAGATAGCGATGTAGATATTTCCAAGTTTATAGAGATGTCTGTGTAGATATTTCCATGTTTATAGAGATAACGGTGAAGGTATTTCCATGTTTATACAGATAGCGGTGTAGATATTTCCAAGTTTATACAGATAGCGGTGTAGATATTTCCATGTTTATACAGATAGCGGTGTAGCTATTTCCACGTTTATAGAGATAGCGGTGAAGATATTTCCATGTTTATACAGATGGCATTGTAGATATTTCCATGTTCATAGAGATAGAGGTGTAGATATATCCATATTTGCACAGATTGCGGTGTCGATATTTCCATCTTCACACAGATCGCGGTGTATATACTTCCATGTTTACACAGACAGTGTTGCAGATATTTCCATGTTTATAGAGATAGCCATGTAGATATTTCCATGTTTATAAAGATAGCGGAGTAGATACTTCCATGTTTATACAGATAGCGGTGGAGATATTTCCATTTTTATACAGATAGCGCTGCAGATATTTCCATGTTTACAAAGATAGCGGTGTAGATATTTCCATGTTAATACAGATAGCATTGAACATATTTCCATGTTAATACAGATATCGGTGTAGATCTTTCCATGTTTATACAGATAGCGGTGTAGGTATTTAGATGTTTAGAGAGATAGAGGTGTAGATATTTCCATATTTGCACAGATTGCGGTGTAGATATTTCCATCTTCACACAGATAGCGGTGTACCTATTTCCATGTTTACACAGACAGCTGTGTAGATATCTCCATGTTTACACAGATAGTGTTGTAGATATTTCCATGTTTATACAGATAGCGGTGTAGATATTTCCAACTTTATACAGATAGCGGTGGAGATATTTCCATGTTTATAGAGATAGCGCTGTACATATTTCTCTGTTTATACAGATATAGGTGTAGATATTTCCATGTTTATACAGATAGTGGTGTAGATATTTCCATGTATATGCAGACTGCGTTGGAGATATTTCCATGTTTATACGGATAGCGGTGGAGATATTTCCATGTTTATACATATAGCGGTGGAGATATTTCCATGTTTATACAGATGGCGGTGTAGATATTTCCAAGTTTATGCAGATAGCGATGGAGATATTTCCATTATTATAGAGAGAGCGGTGTAGATATTTCCATGTGGATACAGATAGCGGTGTAGATATTTCCAGGTTTATAGAGACAGCGGTGAAGGTATTTTCATATTTTTACAGATAGCGGTGTAGATATTTCCATGATTATTCAGATGGCGGTGTTGATATTTCCATGTTTATACACATAGCGGTGTGGCTATTTCCATTTTTATACAGATGGCAGTGTAGATATTTCCATGTTTATACAGATAGCGGTGGAGATATTTCCATGTTTATACAGATGGCGGTGTAGATATTTCCAAGTTTATGCAGATAGCGGTGGAGATATTTCCATTATTATGGAGATAGCGGTTTTGATATTTCCATGTGGATACAGATAGCGGTGAAGATATTTCCATGTTTATAGAGATAGCGGTGAAGGTATTTTCATATTTATACAGATAGCGGTGTGGATATTTCCATGTTTATTCAGATGGCGGTGTTGTTATTTCCATGTTTATACACATAGCGGTGTGGCTATTTCCATTTTTATACAGATGGCAGTGTAGATATTTCCATGTTTATACAGATGGAGGTGTAGATATATCGATGTTTATACAGATGAGTGTGTAGATATTTCCATGTTTTTACAGTTGGCGCTGTAGTTATTTCCATGTTTATACAGATAGCGGTGTGGCTATTTCCATGTTTTTGCAGATAGCGATGGAGATATTTCCATGTTTATAGAGTTGGCTGTGTAGATATTTCCATGTTTATACAGATGGCAGTGTAGATATTTCCATGATTATATAGATAGTGGTGTAGATATTTCCATGTTTATACAGATGACGGTGTAGGTATTTCCATGTTTATACAGATGGCGGTGTAGATATTTCCATGTTTATAGAGATAGACATGTTGATGTTTCCATGTTTAGACAGATAGCGGTGTAGACATTTCCATGTTTACAGAGATAGCGGTGAAGTTATTTCCATATTTATACAGATAGCGGTGTAGATATTTCCAAGTTTATACAGATAGCGGTGGAGGTATTTCCATGTTTATACAGATAGCGGTGTCGATATTTCCATGTTTACAGAGATAAAGGTGTAGATATTTCCATATTTGCACAGATTGCCGTGTAGATATTTCCATCTTCACACAGATAGCGGTGTACATATTTCCATGTTTACACAGACAGCTGTGTAGATATTTCCATGTCTACACAGATAGTGTTGTAGATATTTCCATGTTTATACAGATAGCGGTGTAGATATTTCCATGTTTATAAAGATAGCGGTGTAGATATTTCCATGTTTATACAGATAGCTGTGGAGATATTTCCATGTTTATACAGATAGCGCTGTAGATATCTCCATGTTTATACAGACAGCGGTGTAGATATTTCCATGTGTATACAGATAGCGGTGTAGATATTTCCATGTTTATACAGATAGCGTTGGAGATATTTCCATGTTTATACAGATATCGGTGGAGATATTTCCATGTTTATAGAGATAGCGGTGGAGATATTTACATGTTTATACAGATGGAGGTGTAGATATTTCAAAGGTTATGCAGATTGCGGTGGAGGTGTTTCCATGTTTATAAAGATAGCGGTGTAGATATTTCCATGTAGATACAGATAGCCGTGTAGATATTTCCATGTTTATAGAGATAGCCATGTAGATATTTCCATGTTTATACAGATAGCGGTGTTGACATTTCCATGTTTATAGAGATAGCGGTGAAGTTATTTCCCTATTTATACAGATAGCGGTGTAGATATTTCTAAGTTTTTACAGACAGCGGTATAGACATTTCCATGTTTATACAGATAGTGGTGGAGATATTTCCATGTTTATACTGATAGCGGTGTAGGTATTTCCATGTTTATAGAGATAACGGTGATGTTATTTCCATGTTTATACAGATGGCATTGTAGATATTTCCATGTTTATACAGATAGTGGTGTAGATATTTCCATGTTTATACAGATGACTCTGTAGTTAATTCCATGTTTATAAAGATGGCGGTGTAGATATTTCCATGTTTATAGAGATAGCCATGTAGATATTTCCATGTTTATAAAGATAGCACTGTAGATATTTCCATGTTTATACAGATAGCGGTGTGTCTATTTCCATGTTTACGCAGATAGCGATGGAGATATTTCCATGTTTACAGAGATGACTGTGTAGATATTTCCATGTTTACAGATGGCAGTGTAGATATTTCCATGTTTATAGAGATAGTGGTGTAGATATTTCCATGGTTATACAGATGACGGTGTAAGTATTTCCATGTTTATACAGACGGCGGTGTAGATATTTCCATATTTATAGAGATAGCCATGTAGATGTTTCCATGTTTATACAGATAGCGTTGGAGGTATTTCCATGTTTATACAGATAGCGGTGTAGATATTTTGATGTTTATACAGAGAGTGGTGGAGATATTTTCATGTTTATACAGATAGCGGTGGAGATATTTCCATCTTTATACAGAAAGTGGTGTAGACATTTCCATGTTTATAGGGATAGCGGTGAAGTTTTTTCCCTCTTTATACAGATAGCGGTGTAGATATTTCCATTTTTATACAGATAGCAGTGGAGATATTTCATTGTTTATACAGATAGCAGTGTAGGTATTTCCATGTTGACAGAGATTGCGGTGTAGTTATTTCCATGTTTATACAGATGGCATTGTAGATATTTCCATGTTTATACAGATAGTGGTGTAGATATTTCCATGTTTATGCAGATGACTGTGTAGTTAATTCCAGGTTTATAAAGATGGCGGTGTAGATATTTCCATGTTTATAGAGATAGCCATGTAGATATTTACATGTTTATACAGATAGCGGTGTAGATATTTCCATGTTTACAGAGAAAGAGGTGTAGACATTTCCATGTTTACAGAGATAGAGGTGTAGATATTTCCATATTTGCACAGATTGCCCTGTAGATATTTCCATCTTCACACAGATAGCGGCGTACATATTTCCATGTTTACACAGACAGCGGTGTAGAAATTTCCATGTTTACACAGATAGTGTTGTAGATATTTCCATGTTTATACAGATAGCGGCGTAGATATTTCCATGTTTATAAAGATAGCAGTGTAGATATTTCCATGTTTATACAGATAGCGGTGGAGATATTTCCATGTTTATACAGACAGCGGTGTAGATATTTCCATGTTTTTACAGATGGCGAAGTAGATATTTCCATGTTTATACAGATAGCGGTGTGGCTGTTTCCATATTTATGCAGATAGCGATGTAGATATTTCCATGTTTATACAGATGGCAGTGTTGATATTTCCATGTTTATACAGATGGTGGAGCAGATATTTCCATGTTTATACAGATGACTTCGTAGGTATTTCCATGTTTATACAGATGGCGGTGTAGATATTTCCATGTTTATAGAGATAGCCATGTAGATATTTCCATGTTTATACAGATAGCGGTGTAGACATTTCCATGTTTATAGCGATAGCGGTGAAGATATTTCCATATTTATACAGATAGTGGTGTAGATATTTCTAAGTTTATACAGATAGCGGTGTAGTTATTTCCATGATTATACAGATAGCGGTGCAGATACTTCCAAGTTTATACAGATAGCGGTGATGGAATTTCCATGTTTATAGAGATAGCGGTGAAGTTATTTCCATGTTTATACAGATGGCATTGTAGATATTTCCATGTTTATACAGATAGTGGTGTAGATATTTCCATGTTTATACTGATGACTGTGTAGATATTTCCATGTTTATACAGATGGCGGTCTAGATATTTCCATGTTTATAGAGATCTCCATGTAGATATTTCCATGTTTATACAGATAGCGGTGTAGATATTTCCATGTGTACAGAGATAGAGGTGTAGATATTTCCATATTTGCACAGATTGCCGTGTGGATATTTCCAACTTCACAGAGATAGCGGTGTACATATTTCCATGATTACACAGAGAGCTCTGTAGATATTTCCTTGTTTACACAGATAGTGTTGTAGTTATTTCCGTGTTTATACAGATAGCGGTTTAGATATTTCCATGTTTATAAACATAGCAGTGTAGATATTTCCAAGTTTATACAGATAGCGGTGTAGATATTTTCATGTTTATACAGATAGCGCTGTAGATATTTCCATGTTTCTACAGACAGCGGTGTAGATATTTCCATGTTTATACAGATATCGGTGGATATATTTCCATGTTTATACAGAAAGCAGTGGAAGTATTTACATGTTTATACAGATGGCGGTGTGGATACTTCCATGTAGATACAGATATTGGTGTAGTTATGTCCATGTTTATAGAGATAGCGGTGCAGATATTTCCATATTCATACAGATAGCGGTGTAGATACTTCCATGTTTATTCAGATGGCGGTGTAGATATTTCCATGTTTATACAGATAGCGATGTGGCTATTTCCATTTTTATACAGATGGCAGTGTAGATATTTCCATGTTTATACAGATGGAGGTGTAGATATTTCTATGTTTACACAGATGACTGTGTAGATATTTCCATGTTTATACAGATGGCAGTGTAGACATTTCCATGTTTATAAAGATAGTGGTGCAGATATTTCCATGTGTATACAGATGACTGTGTAGGTATTTCCATGGTCATACAGATGGCGGGGTAGATATTAACATGTTCATACTGATAGCGGTGGAGATATTTCCATGTTTATACAGATATCGCTGTAGATATTTCCATGTTTATACAGATAGCAGTGTAGATATTTCCATGTATATACAGATAGCGGTGTGGCTATTTCCATGTTTATGCAGATAGCAATGGGGATATTTCCATGTTTATAGAGATGGCTGTGTCGATATTTCCATGTTTACAGATGGCAGTGTAGATATTTCCAAGTTTATAGAGATAGTGGTGTAAATATTTCCATGTTTATACAGATGACGGTGTAGGTATTTCCATGTTCATAAAGATAGCGGTGTAGATATTTCCATGTTTATACAGATAGTGGTGTAGATATTTCCATGTTTATAGAGATAGCGGTGTAGATATTTCCATATTTATGCAGATAGCGGTGTAGATATTTCCAAGTTTATTCAGATGGCGGTGTAGATATTTCCATGTTTATACAGATTGCGGTGTGGCTATTTCCATTTTTATACAGATGGCAGTGTAGATATATCCATGTTTATACAGATGGAGGTGTAGATATTTCCATGTTTATACAGATGACTGTGTAGATATTTCCATGTTTGTACAGATAGTGGTGTAGATATTTCCATGTTTATAGAGATGACAGTGTAGTTATTTCCATGTTTATACAGATGGCGGTGTGGATATTTCCAAGTTTATAGAGATAGCCATGTAGATATTTCCATGTTTATACAGATAGTGGTGTAGACATTTCCATGTTTATAGAGATATCAGTGAAGATATTTCAATATTTATACAGATAGCGGTGTAGATATTTCCAAGTTTATACAGATAGCGGTGTAGATATTTCCATGTTTATACAGATAGCGGTTTAGTTATTTCCATGATTATACAGAGAGTGGTGGAGATATTTCCATGTTTATACAGATAGCGGTGTTGATATTTCCATGTGTATACAGATATCGGTGTAGATATATCCATGTTTATACAGACCGTGGTGTAGATATTTCCATGTTTATACAGATAGCGGTGTAGATATTTACATGTTTATACAGATAGCGGTGTAGATATTTCCATGTTTACAGAGATAGAGGTGTATATATATCCATATTTGCACAGATTGCGGTGTCGATATTTCCATCTTCACACAGATAGCGGTGTATATATATCCATGTTTACACAGACAGGTGTGTAGATATTTCCATGTTTCCACAGATAGTGTTGTAGATATTTCCATGTTCATGCAGATAGCGCTGTAGATATTTCCATGTTTATAAAGATAGCGGAGTAGATACTTCCATGTTTATACAGATAGCGGTGGAGATATTTCTAAGTTTATAAAGATTGCGGTGTAGATATTTCCATGATTGTACAGATAGCGGTGCAGATACTTCCATGTTTATACAGAGAGCGGTGTAGGAATTTCCATGTTTATAGAGATAGCGGTGAAGTTATTTCCATGTTTATACAGATGGCATTGTAGATATTTCCATGTTTATACAGATAGTGGTGTAGATATTTCCATGTTTATACTGATGACTGTGTAGATATTTCCATGTTTGTACAGATGGCGGTGTAGATATTTCCATGCTTATAGAGATCTCCATGTAGATATTTCCATGTTTATACAGATAGCGGTGTAGATATTTCCATGTTTACAGAGATAGAGGTGTAGATATTTCCATATTTGCACAGATTGCCGTGTAGATATTTCCATCTTCACACAGATAGCGGTGTACATATTTCCATGATTACACAGAGAGCTCTGTAGATATTTCCATGTTTACACAGATAGTGTTGTAGATATTTCCGTGTTTATACAGATAGCGGTGTAGATATTTCCATGTTTATAAAGATAGCAGTGTAGATATTTCCAAGTTTATACAGATAGCGGTGTAGATATTTCCAAGTTTATACAGATAGCGGTGTAGATATTTCCATGTTTATACAGATTTCGGTGTAGGTTTTTCCATGTTTATACAGATAGCGGTGTAGATATTTCCATGTTTATACAGATGGCTGTGTAGATATTTCCATGTGTATACAGATGGCAGTGTAGGTATTTCCATGTTTCTACAGATGTAGGTGTAGGTATTTCCATGTTTATACACATGACTGTGTAGATATTTCCATGTTTTTATAGATAGCGGTGTAGGTATTTCCATGTTTATAGAGATTACTGAGTAGTTATATCCATGTTTATACAGATGGTAGTGTAGATATTTCCATGTTTTTACAGATAGTGGTGAAGATATTTCCATGTTTATACAGATGACTGTGTAGGTATTTCCATGTTTATACAGATGGCGGTGTAGATATTTCCATGTTTATACAGATAGCAGTGTAGACATTTTCATGTTTATAGAGGTAGCGCTCTAGATATTTCCATGGTTATACAGATAGCGGTGTAGTTATTTCCATGTTTATACAGATAGTGGTGGAGATATTTCCATGTTTATAGAGATAGCGGTGGAGATATTTCCATGTTTATAGAGATGGCGCTGTAGACATTTCCAAGTTTATACAGATTGCGGTGTAGATATTTCCATGTTTATACAGATAGCGGTGTAGATATAAACATGTTTATACACATAGCGCTGTAGGTATTTCCATGTTTATACAGATGACTGTGTAGGTATTTCCATGTTTATACAGATAGTGGCTTAGATATTTCCATGTTTATATAGATGACAGTGTAATTATTTCCATGTTTATACAGATGGCGGTGTAGATATGTCCATGTTTATAGAGATAGCCATGTAGATATTTCCATGTTTATACAGATAGTGGTGTAGACATTTCCATCTTTATAGAGATATCGGTGAAGATATTTCCATATTTATACAGATAGCGGTATAGATATTTCCAAGTTTATACAGATTGCGGTGTAGATATTTCCATGTTCATACAGATAGCGGTGTAGATATTTCCATGTTTATACAGAGAGTTGAGGAGATATTTCCATGTTTATACAGATAGCGGTTTCGCTGTTTCCATGTTTATAGAGATAGCGTTGAAGATATTTCCATGTTTATACAGATGGCTTTGTAGATATTTCCATGTTCATAGAGATAGTGGTGTAGATATTTCCATGTTTATACAGATGACTTTGTAGTTAATTCCATGTTTATACAGATGGCGGCGTAGGTATTTCCATGTTTATAGAGATAGCCATGTAGATATTTCCTTTTTTATACTGATAGCAGTGTTGATATTTCCATGTTTATACAGATAGCGGTGTAGATATTTCCATGTTAATACAGATAGCATTGGAGACATTTCCATGTTTATACAGATATCGGTGTAGATATTTCCATGTTTATACAGATAGCGGTGTAGTTATTTCCATGTTTACAGAGATAGAGGAGTAGGTATTTCCATATTTGCACAGATTGCCGTGTAGATATTTCCATCTTCACACAGATAGCGGTGTACATATTTCCATGTTTACACAGACAGCTGTGTAGATATTTCCATGTTTACACAGATAGTGTTGTGGATATTTCCATGTTTATACAGATAGCGGTGTAGATATTTCCATGTTCATAAAGATAGCGGTGTAGATATTTCCATGTTTATACAGATAGCGGCGGAGATATTTCCATGTTTATACAGATAGCGCTGTAGATATTTCCATGTTTATACAGACAGCGGTGTAGATATTTCCATGTTTATTCAGACAGCGGTGTCGATATTTCCATGTTTATACAGATAGCGGTGTACGTACTTCCAAGTTTATAGAGATAGCGGTGTACGTATTTACAAGCTTATACAGATGGCTGTGTAGATATTTCCATGTTTATACAGATTGCAGTGAAGTTATTTCCATGTTTATACAGATGGAGGTGTAGATATTTCCATGTTTAGACAGATGACTGTGTAGATATTTCCAAGTTTATACAGATAGCGGTGTAAATATATCCATGTTTATACAGACCGTGGTGTAGATATTTCCATGTTTATACAGATAGCGGTGTAGATATTTTCATGTTTATACAGATAGCGGTGTAGATATTTCCATGTTTACAGAGATAGAGGTGTAGATATTTCCATATTTGCCCAGATTGCGGTGTATATATTTCCATCTTCACACAGATAGCGTTGTACATATTTCCATGTTTACACAGACAGCTGTGTAGATATTTCCATGTTTACACAGATAGTGTTGTAGATATTTCCATTTTTATATAGATAGCGGTGGAGATATTTCCATGTTTATACACATAACGGTGTAGATATTGCAATGTTTATACAGATAGCGGTGTAGATATTTCAATGTTTATACAGATAGCGGTGGAGATATTTCCATGTTTATACAGATATCGGTGCAGATATTTCCGTGTTTATACAGATAGCGGTGGAAATATTTACATGTTTATACAGATGGTGGTGTAGGTATTTCCAAGTTTATGCAGATTGCGATGGAGATATTTCCATGTTTATAGAGAAAGCGGTGTAGATATTTCCATGTAGTTACAGATAGCCGTGTAGATATTTCCATGTTTATAGAGATAGCTTTGTAGATATTTCCATATTTATAGAGATAGCAGTGTGGATGTTTCCATGTTTACTCAGTTGGCGGTGTAGATATTTCCATGTTTATACAGATAGCGGTGTGGCTATTTCCATTTTTATACAGATGGCAGTGTAGATATATCCACGTTTATACAGATGGCGGTGTAGATATTTCCATGTTTATACAGATGACTGTGTAGATATTTCCATGTTTTTACAGATGGCGGTGTGGCTGTTTCCATGTTTATGCAGATAGCGATGTAGATATTTCCATGTTTATAGAGATGGCTGTGTAGATATTTCCATGTTTATACAGATGGCAGTGTTGATATTTCCAGGTTTATACAGATATTGGTGCAGATATTTCCATTTTTATACAGATGACTGTGTAGGTATTTCCATGTTTATACAGATGGCGGTGTAGATATTTCCATGCTTATTGAGATAGCCATGTAGATATTTCCATGTTTATACAGATAGCGGTGTAGACATTTCCATGTTTATGGAGATAGCGGTGAAGTTTTTTCCCTATTTATAAAGATAGCGGTGTAGATATTTCTAAGTTTATACAGATAGCAGTGTAGATATTTCCATTTTTCTACAGATAGCGGTGGAGATATTTCATTGTTTATACAGATAGCGGTGTAAGTATTTCAATGTTTACGGAGATACCGGTGATGTTATTTCCATTTTTATACCGATGGCATTGTAGACATTTCGTTTATACAGATAGTGGTGTAGATATTTCCATGTTTATGCAGATGACTGTGTAGTTAATTCCCTGTTTATAAAGATGGCGGTGTAGATATTTCCATGTTTATAGAGATAGCCATGTGGATATTTCCATGTTTATACAGATAGCGGTGTCGATATTTCCATGTATACAGAGATAAAGGTGTAGAGATTTCCATATTTGCACAGATTTTCATGTAGATATTTCCATCTTCACACAGATAGCGGTGTACATATTTCCATGTTTACACAGACAGCTGTGTAGATATTTCCATGTTTACACAGATAGTGTTGTAGATATTTCCATGTTTATACCGATAGCGATGTAGATATTTCCATGTTTATACAGATAGCGGTTGAGATATTTCCATGTTTATACAGATAGCGCTGTAGATATTACCATGTTTATACAGACAGCGGTGTAGATATTTCCATGTTTATACAGATAGCGGTGTAGATATTTCCAAGTTTATGCAGATTGCCGTGGAGATATTACCATGTTTATAGAGATAGCGGTGTAGATATTTCCATGTAGATACAGATAGCGGTGTAGATATTTCCATGTTTATAGAGATAGCGGTGTAGGTATTTCCATATTTATGCAGATAGTGGTGTAGATATTTCCATGTTTATTCAGATGGCGGTGTAGATATTTCCATGTTTATAGAGATAGCCATGTGGATATTTCCATGTTTATACAGATAGCGGTGTCGATATTTCCATGTATACAGAGATAAAGGTGTGGAGATTTCCATATTTGCACTGATTGTCATGTAGATATTTCCATCTTCACACAGATAGCGGTGTACATATTTCCATGTTTACACAGACAGCTGTGTAGATATTTCCATGTTTACACAGATAGTGTTGTAGATATTTCCATGTTTATACCGATAGTGGTGTAGATATTTCCATGTTTATACAGATAGCGGTGGAGATATTTCCATGTTTATACAGATAGCACTGTAGATATTTCCATGTTTATACAGACAGCGGTGTAGATATTTCCATGTTTATACAGATAGCGGTGTAGATATTTCCAAGTTTATGCAGATTGCCGTGGAGATATTACCATGTTTATAGAGATAGCGGTGTAGATATTTCCATGTAGATACAGATAGCGGTGTAGATATTTCCATGTTTATAGAGATAGCGGTGTAGGTATTTCCATATTTATGCAGATAGTGGTGTAGACATTTCCAGGTTTATAGAGATATCGGTGAAGATATTTCCAAATTTATACAGATAGCGGTATAGATATTTCCAAGTTTATACAGATTGCGGTGTAGATATTTCCATGTGCATACAAATAGCGGTGTAGATATTTCCATGTTTATACAGAGAGTGGCGGAGATATTTCCATGTTTATACAGATAGCGGTGTCGCTGTTTCCATGTTTATAGAGATAGCGGTGAAGATATTTCCATGTTTATACAGATGGCTTTGAAGATATTTCCATGTTCATAGAGATAGTGGTGTAGATATTTCCATGTTTATACAGATGACTGTGTAGTTAATTCCATGTTTATACAGATGGCGGCGTAGGTATTTCCATGTTTATAGAGATAGCCATGTAGATATTTCCTTTTTTATACAGATAGCAGTGTTGATATTTCCATGTTTATACAGATAGCGGTGTAGATATTTCCATGTTAATACAGATAGCATTGGAGATATTTCCATGTTTATACAGATATCGGTGTAGATATTTCCATGTTTATACAGATAGCGGTGTAGTTATTTCCATGTTTACAGAGATAGAGGAGTAGATATTTCCATATTTGCACAGATTGCCGTGTAGATATTTCCATCTTCACACAGATAGCGGTGTACATATTTCCATGTTTACACAGACAGCTGTGTAGATATTTCCATGTTTACACAGATAGTGTTGTGGATATTTCCATGTTTATACAGATAGCGGTGTAGATATTTCCATGTTCATAAAAATAGCGGTGTAGATATTTCCATGTTTATACAGATAGCGGCGGAGATATTTCCATGTTTATACAGATAGCGCTGTAGATATTTCCAAGTTTATACAGACAGCGGTGTAGATATTTCCATGTTTATTCAGACAGCGGTGTCGATATTTCCATGTTTATACAGATAGCGGTGTACGTACTTCCAAGTTTATAGAGATAGCGGTGTACATATTTACATGCTTATACAGATGGCTGTGTAGATATTTCCATGTTTATACAGATTGCAGTGAAGTTATTTCCATGTTTATACAGATGGAGGTGTAGATATTTCCATGTTTAGACAGATGACTGTGTAGATATTTCCAAGTTTATACAGATAGCGGTGTAAATATATCCATGTTTATACAGACCGTGGTGTAGATATTTCCATGTTTATACAGATAGCGGTGTAGATATTTTCATGTTTATACAGATAGCGGTGTAGATATTTCCATGTTTACAGAGATAGAGGTGTAGATATTTCCATATTTGCCCAGATTGCGGTGTATATATTTCCATCTTCACACAGATAGCGTTGTACATATTTCCATGTTTACACAGACAGCTGTGTAGATATTTCCATGTTTACACAGATAGTGTTGTAGATATTTCCATTTTTATATAGATAGCGGTGGAGATATTTCCATGTTTATACACATAACGGTGTAGATATTGCAATGTTTATACAGATAGCGGTGTAGATATTTCAATGTTTATACAGATAGCGGTGGAGATATTTCCATGTTTATACAGATATCGGTGCAGATATTTCCGTGTTTATACAGATAGCGGTGGAAATATTTACATGTTTATACAGATGGTGGTGTAGGTATTTCCAAGTTTATGCACATTGCGATGGAGATATTTCCATGTTTATAGAGAAAGCGGTGTAGATATTTCCATGTAGTTACAGATAGCCGTGTAGATATTTCCATGTTTATAGAGATAGCTTTGTAGATATTTCCATATTTATAGAGATAGCAGTGTGGATGTTTCCATGTTTACTCAGTTGGCGGTGTAGATATTTCCATGTTTATACAGATAGCGGTGTGGCTATTTCCATTTTTATACAGATGGCAGTGTAGATATATCCACGTTTATACAGATGGCGGTGTAGATATTTCCATGTTTATACAGATGACAGTGTAGATATTTCCATGTTTTTACAGATGGCGGTGTGGCTGTTTCCATGTTTATGCAGATAGCGATGTAGATATTTCCATGTTTATAGAGATGGCTGTGTAGATATTTCCATGTTTATACAGATGGCAGTGTTGATATTTCCAGGTTTATACAGATATTGGTGCAGATATTTCCATTTTTATACAGATGACTGTGTAGGTATTTCCATGTTTATACAGATGACGGTGTAGATATTTCCATGCTTATTGAGATAGCCATGTAGATATTTCCATGTTTATACAGATAGCGGTGTAGACATTTCCATGTTTATGGAGATAGCGGTGAAGTTTTTTCCCTATTTATAAAGATAGCGGTGTAGATATTTCTAAGTTTATACAGATAGCAGTGTAGATATTTCCATTTTTCTACAGATAGCGGTGGAGATATTTCATTGTTTATACAGATAGCGGTGTAGGTATTTCAATGTTTACGGAGATACCGGTGATGTTATTTCCATTTTTATACCGATGGCATTGTAGACATTTCGTTTATACAGATAGTGGTGTAGATATTTCCATGTTTATGCAGATGACTGTGTAGTTAATTCCCTGTTTATAAAGATGGCGGTGTAGATATTTCCATGTTTATAGAGATAGCCATGTGGATATTTCCATGTTTATACAGATAGCGGTGTCGATATTTCCATGTATACAGAGATAAAGGTGTAGAGATTTCCATATTTGCACAGATTTTCATGTAGATATTTCCATCTTCACACAGATAGCGGTGTACATATTTCCATGTTTACACAGACAGCTGTGTAGATATTTCCATGTTTACACAGATAGTGTTGTAGATATTTCCATGTTTATACAGATAGCGGTGTAGATATTTCCATGTTTATACAGATAGCGGTTGAGATATTTCCATGTTTATACAGATAGCGCTGTAGATATAACCATGTTTATACAGACAGCGGTGTAGATATTTCCATGTTTATACAGATAGCGGTGTAGATATTTCCAAGTTTATGCAGATTGCCGTGGAGATATTACCATGTTTATAGAGATAGCGGTGTAGATATTTCCATGTAGATACAGATAGCGGTGTAGATATTTCCATGTTTATAGAGATAGCGGTGTAGGTATTTCCATATTTATGCAGATAGTGGTGTAGATATTTCCATGTTTATTCAGATGGCGGTGTAGATATTTCCATGTTTATAGAGATAGCCATGTGGATATTTCCATGTTTATACAGATAGCGGTGTCGATATTTCCATGTATACAGAGATAAAGGTGTGGAGATTTCCATATTTGCACTGATTGTCATGTAGATATTTCCATCTTCACACAGATAGCGGTGTACATATTTCCATGTTTACACAGACAGCTGTGTAGATATTTCCATGTTTACACAGATAGTGTTGTAGATATTTCCATGTTTATACCGATAGCGGTGTAGATATTTCCATGTTTATACAGATAGCGGTGGAGATATTTCCATGTTTATACAGATAGCACTGTAGATATTTCCATGTTTATACAGACAGCGGTGTAAATATTTCCATGTTTATACAGATAGCGGTGTAGATATTTCCAAGTTTATGCAGATTGCCGTGGAGATATTACCATGTTTATAGAGATAGCGGTGTAGATATTTCCATGTAGATACAGATAGCGGTGTAGATATTTCCATGTTTATAGAGATAGCGGTGTAGGTATTTCCATATTTATGCAGATAGTGGTGTAGACATTTCCATGTTTATAGAGATATCGGTGAAGATATTTCCAAATTTATACAGATAGCGGTATAGATATTTCCAAGTTTATACAGATTGCGGTGTAGATATTTCCATGTGCATACAGATAGCGGTGTAGATATTTCCATGTTTATACAGATAGCGGTTTCGCTGTTTCCATGTTTATAGAGATAGCGGTGAAGATATTTCCATGTTTATACAGATGGCTTTGAAGATATTTCCATGTTCATAGAGATAGTGGTGTAGATATTTCCATGTTTATACAGATGACTGTGTAGTTAATTCCATGTTTATACAGATGGCGGCGTAGGTATTTCCATGTTTATAGAGATAGCCATGTAGATATTTCCTTTTTTATACAGATAGCAGTGTTGATATTTCCATGTTTATACAGATAGCGGTGTAGATATTTCCATGTTAATACAGATAGCATTGGAGATATTTCCATGTTTATACAGATATCGGTGTAGATATTTCCATGTTTATACAGATAGCGGTGTAGTTATTTCCATGTTTACAGAGATAGAGGAGTAGATATTTCCATATTTGCACAGATTGCCGTGTAGATATTTCCATCTTCACACAGATAGCGGTGTACATATTTCCATGTTTACACAGACAGCTGTGTAGATATTTCCATGTTTACACAGATAGTGTTGTGGATATTTCCATGTTTATACAGATAGCGGTGTAGATATTTCCATGTTCATAAAAATAGCGGTGTAGATATTTCCATGTTTATACAGATAGCGGCGGAGATATTTCCATGTTTATACAGATAGCGCTGTAGATATTTCCAAGTTTATACAGACAGCGGTGTAGATATTTCCATGTTTATTCAGACAGCGGTGTCGATATTTCCATGTATATACAGATAGCGGTGTACGTACTTCCAAGTTTATAGAGATAGCGGTGTACATATTTACATGCTTATACAGATGGCTGTGTAGACATTTCCATGTTTATACAGATTGCAGTGAAGTTATTTCCATGTTTATACAGATGGAGGTGTAGATATTTCCATGTTTAGACAGATGACTGTGTAGATATTTCCAAGTTTATACAGATAGCGGTGTAAATATATCCATGTTTATACAGACCGTGGTGTAGATATTTCCATGTTTATACAGATAGCGGTGTAGATATTTTCATGTTTATACAGATAGCGGTGTAGATATTTCCATGTTTACAGAGATAGAGGTGTAGATATTTCCATATTTGCCCAGATTGCGGTGTATATATTTCCATCTTCCCACAGATAGCGTTGTACATATTTCCATGCTTACACAGACAGCTGTGTAGATATTTCCATGTTTATACTGATATCGGTTGAGATATTTCCATGATTATACAGATAGCGGTGGAAATATTTACATGTTTATACAGATGGAGGTGTAGATATTTCCAAGTTTATGCAGATTGCGATGGAGATATTTCCATATTTATAGAGATACCGGTGTAGATATTTCCATGTAGATACAGATAGCCGTGTAGATATTTCCATGTTTATAGAGATAGCTTTGTAGATATTTCCATATTTATAGAGATAGCGGTGTAGATGTTTCCATGTTTACTCAGTTGGCGGTGTAGATATTTCCATGTTTATACAGATAGCGGTGTTGCTATTTCCATTTTTATACACATGGCAGTGTAGATATTTCCATGTTTATACAGATGGCGGTGTAGATATTTCCATGTTTATACAGATGACTGTGTAGATATTTCCATGTTTTCACAGATGGCGGTTTGGCTGTTTCCATGTTTATACAGATAGCGATGTAGATATTTCCATGTTTATAGAGATGGCTGTGTAGATATTTCCATGTTTATAGAGATGGCAGTGTTGATATTTCCATGTTTATACAGAGAGTTGTGCAGATATTTCCATTTTTATACAGATGACTGTGTAGGTATTTCCATGTTTATACAGATGGCGGTGTAGATATTTCCATGTTTATTGAGATAGCCATGTAGATATTTCCATGTTTATACAGATAGCAGTATAGAAATTTCCATGTGTATAGAGATAGCTGTGAAGTTATTTCCCTATTTATACAGACAGCGGTGTAGATATTTCTAAGTTTATACAGATAGCGGTGTAGATATTTCCATTTTTATACAGATAGCGGTAGAGATATTTCATTGTTTATACAGATAGCGGTGTAGGTATTTCCATGTTTATACAGATGGGGTTGTAAATATTTCCATATTTATAGAGATAGCCATGTAGATATTTCCATGTTTATACAGATAGCGGTGGAGATATTTCCATGTTTATAGCGACAGCGGTGAAGTTATTTCCGTATTTATACAGATAGCGGTGTAGATATTTACATGTTTATACAGATAGCGGTGTAGATATTTCCATGATTACAGAGATAGAGGTGTAGGTATTTCCATATTTGCACAGATTGCGGTGTAGATATTTCCATCTTCACCCGGATAGCGGTGTATATATTTCCATGTTTACACAGACAGCTGTGTAGATATTTCCATGTTTACACAGATAGTGTTGTAGATATTTCCATGTTTATACAGACAGCAGTGGAGAGAGTTCCATGTTTATACAGATAGCGGTAGAGATATTTCCATGTTTATACAGATAGCGGTGTAGATATTTCCATGTTCATACAGATAGCGGTGTAGATATTTCCATGTTTATACAGATAGCGGTTGAGATATTTCCATGTTTATACAGATAGCGGTGTAGGTATTTCCATGTTTACAGAGATAGTGGTGATGTCATTTCCATGTTTATACAGATGGCATTGTAGATATTTCCATGTTTATACAGATGACTGTGTAGTTAATTCCATGTTTATAAAGATGGCGGTGTAGATATTTCCATGTTTATAGAGATAGCCATATAGATATTTCCATGTTTATACAGATAGCGGTGTAGATATTTCCATGTTTACAGAGATAGAGGAGTATATATTCCCATATTTGCACAGATTTCCGTGTAGATATTTCCATCTTCACACAGATAGCGGTGTACATATTTCCATGTTTACACAGACAGCAGTGTAGATATTTCCAGGTTTACACAGATACTGTTGTGGATATTTCCATGTCTATAAATATTCCAGTGTAGATATTTCCATGTTCATAAAGATAGCTGTGTACATATTTCCATGTTTATACAGATAGCGGTGGAGATATTTCCATGTTTAAAGAGATAGCGGTGTAGATATTTACATGCTTATGCAGATGGCAGTGTAGATATTTCCATGTTTATACAGATTGCAGTGAAGGTATTTCCATGTTTATATAGATGGAGGTGTACATATTTCCATGTTTAGACAGATGACTTTGTAGATATTTCCAAGTTTATACAGATAGCGGTGTTGATATATCCATGTTTATAAAGACTATGTTGTAGATATTTCCATGTTTATACAGATAGCGGTGTAGATATTTTCATGTTTATACAGATAGCGGTGTAGATATTTCAATGTTTACAGAGATAGAGTTGTAGATTTTTCCATATTTGCCCAGATTGCGGTGTAGCTATTTCCATATTCACACAGATAGCGTTGTACATATTTCCATGTTTACACAGACAGCTTTGTAGATATTTCCATGTTTACACAAATAGTGTTGTAGATATTTCCATTTTTATACAGATAGCGGTGCAGACATTTCCATGTTTATTCAGATAGCGGTGGAGATATTTCCATGTTTATGCAGATAATAGTGTAGATATTTCCATGTTTATAAAGATAGCGGTGGAGATATTTCCATGTTTATACAGATTTCGGTGGAGATATTTCCAAGTTTATGTAGATTGCGGTGGAGATATTACCATGTTTATAGAGATAGCGGTGTAGATATTTCCATGTAGATACAGATAGCGGTGTAGATATTTCCATGTTCATAGAGATCGCGGTGTAGTTATTTCCATATTTATGCAGATAGCAGTGTAGATATTTCCATGTTTATTCAGATGGCAGTGTAGATATTACCATGTTTATACAGATTGCGGTGTGGCTATTTCCATTTTTATACAGATGGCAGTGTAGATATATTCATGTTTATACCCAAGGAGTTGTAGATATTTCCATGTTTATACAGATGACTGTGTAGATATTTCCATGTTTTTACATATGGCGGTGTAGGTATTTCGATGTTTTTACAGATAGCGGTGTGGCTATTCCCATGTTTATGCAGATAGCGATGTAGATATTTCCAAGTTTACAGAGATGTCTGTGTAGATATTTCCATGTTTATAGAGATAACGGTGAAGGTATTTCCATATTTATACACATAGCGGTGTAGATATTTCCAAGTTTATACAGATAGCAGTGTAGATATTTCCATGTTTATACAGATAGCGGTGTAGCTATTTCCATGTTTATAGAGATAGAGGTGTAGATATATCCATATTTGCACAGATTGCGGTGTCGATATTTCCATCTTCACACAGATAGCGGTGTATATACTTCCATGTTTACACACACAGGTGTGTAGATATTTCCATGTTTACACAGATAGTGTTGCAGATATTTCCATGTTTATAGAGATAGCCATGTAGATATTTCCATGTTTATAAAGATAGCGGAGTAGATACTTCCATGTTTATACAGATAGCGGTGGAGATATTTCCATTTTTATACAGATAGCGCTGCAGATATTTCCATGTTTATACAGATAGCGGTGTAGATATTTCCATGTTAATACAGATAGCATTGAAGATATTTCCTTGTTAATACAGATATCGGTGTAGATCTTTCCATGTTTATACAGATAGCGATGTAGATATTTAGATGTTTACAGAGATAGAGGTGTAGATATTTCCATATTTGCACAGATTGCAGTGTAGATATTTCCATCTTCACACAGATAGCGGTGGACCTATTTCCATGTTTACACAGACAGCTGTGTAGATATTTCCATGTTTACACAGATAGTGTTGTAGATATTTCCATGTTTATACAGATAGCGGTGAAGATATTTCCACCTTTATACAGATAGCGGTGGAGATATTTCCATGTTTATAGAGATAGCGCTGTAGATATTTCCCTGTTTATACAGATATAGCTGTAGATATTTCCATGTTTATACAGATAGTGGTGTAGATATTTCCATGTTTATACAGATAGCTTTGGAGATATTTCCATGTTTATACAGATAGCGGTGGAGATATTTCCATGTTTATACATATAGCGGTGGAGATATATCCATGTTTATACAGATGGTGGTGTAGATATTTCCAAGTTTATGCAGATAGCTTTGGAGATATTTCCATTATTATAGAGAGAGCGGTGTAGATATTTCCATGTGGATACAGATAGCGGTGTAGATATTTCCATGTTCATAAAGATAGCAGTGTAGATATTTCCATGTTTCTACAGATAGCAGTGGAGTTATTTCCATGTTTATACAGATAGCGGTGCAGATATTTCCATGTTTGTACAGATAGCGGTGGAGATATTTTCATGTTCATACAGATAACGGTGTAGATATTTCCATGTTTATAAAGATAGCGGTGGTGATATTTCCATGTTTATACAGATATCGGTGGAGATATTTCCAAGTTTATGCAGATTGTGTGGAGATATTACCATGTTTATAAAGATAGCGGTGTAGATATTTCCATGTAGATACAGATAGCGGTGTAGATATTTCCATGTTTATAGAGATAGCGGTGTAGATATTTCCATATTTATGCAGATAGCGGTGTAGATATTTCCCTGTTTATTCAGATGGCGTTGTAGGTATTAACATGTTTATACAGATTGCGATGTGGCTATTTCCATTTTTATACAGATGGCAGTGTAGTTATATCCATGTTTATACACATGGAGGTGTAGATATTTCCATGTTTATACAGATAACTGTGTAGATATTTCCATGTTTTTACAGATGGCGGTGTAGATATTTCCATGTTTTTACAGAAAGCGGTGATGGTATTTCAAGGTTTATGCAGATAGCGATGTAGATATTTCCAAGTTTATAGAGATGTCTGTGTAGATATTTCCATGTTTATAGAGATGGCTGTGTTTATATTTCCATGTTTATACAGATAGTGGTGTAGATATTTCCAGGTTTATACAGATGACAGTGTAGTTATTTCCGTGTTTATACAGATGTCGGTGTAGATATTTCCTAGTTTATACAGATAGCCATGTAGATATTTCCATGTTTATACAGATAGTGGTGTAGACATTTCCATGTTTAAAGAGATATCGGTGAAGATATTTCCATATTTATACAGATAGCGGTGTAGATATTTCCAAGATTATACAGATAGCGGTGTAGATATATCCATGTTTATACAGATAGCGGTTTAGATATTTCCATGTTTATACAGAGAGTAGTGGAGATATTTCCATGTTTATACAGATAGCGGTGTAGCTATTTCCATGTTTATAGAGATAGCGGTGAAGATATTTCCATGTTTATACAGATGTCATTGTAGATATTTCCATGTTCATAGAGATAGAGGTGTAGATATATCCATATTTGCACAGATTGCGGTGTCGATATTTCCATCTTCACACAGATAGCGGTGTATATATTTCCATGTTTACACAGACAGGTGAGTAGATATTTCCATGTTTACACAGATAGTGTTGTAGATATTTCCATGTTCATGCAGATAGCAGTGTAGATATTTCCATGCTTATAAAGATAGTGGAGTAGATACTTCCATGTTTATACAGATAGCGGTGGAGATATTTCCATTTTTATACAGATAGCTCTGTACATATTTCCATGTTTATACAGATAGCGGTGTAGATATTTCCATGTTAATACAGATATGATTGGAGATATTTCCATGTTTATACAGATATCGGTGTAGATATTTCCATGTTTATACAGATAGCGGTGTAGATATTTCCATGTTTACAGCGATAGAGGTGTAGATATTTCCATATTTGCACAGATTGCGGTGTAGATATTTCCATCTTCACACAGATAGCGGTGTACCTATATCCATGTTTACACAGATAGCTGTGTAGATATTTCCATGTTTACACAGATAGTGTTGTAGTTATTTCCTTATTTATACAGATAGCGGTGTAGATATTTTCAAGTTTATACAGATAGCGGTGGAGATATTTCCATGTTTATACAGATAGCACTGTAGATATTTCCCTGTTTATACAGATAGCGGTGTAGATATTTCCATGTTTATACAGATAGCGTTGGCGATATTTCCATGTTTATACAGATAGCGGTGGAGTTATTTCCATGTTTATACAGATATCGGAGGAGATATTTCCATGTTTATACAGATGGCCGTGTAGATATTTCCAAGTTTATGCAGATAGCGGTGGAGATATTTCCATTATTATTGAGATAGCGGTGTAGATATTTCCATGTGGATACAGATAGCGGTGAAGATATTTCCATGTTTATAGAGTTAGCGGTGAAGGTATTTTCATATTTATACAGATAGCGGTGTAGATATTTCCATGTTTATTCAGATGGCGGTGTTGATATTTCCATGTTTATACACATAGCGGTGTGTCTATTTCCATTTTTATACAGATGGCAGTATAGATATTTCCATGTTTATACAGATGGAGGTGTAGATATATCGATGTTTATACAGATGACTGTGTAGATATTTCCATGTTTTTACAGATGGCGCTGTAGATATTTCCATGTTTATACAGATAGCGGTGTCGATATTTCCATGTTTATACAGATAGCAGTGTATTTACTTCCAAGTTTATAGAGATAGCGGTGTAGATATTTACATGCTTATACAGATGGCTCTGTAGATATTTCCATGTTTATACAGATTGCAATGAAGTTATTTCCATGTTTATAGAGATGGAGGTGTAGATATTTCCATGTTTAGACAGATGACTGCGTAGATATTTCGAAGTTTATACAGATAGCGGTGTAAATATATCCATGTTTATACAGACCGTAGTGTAGATTTTTCCATGTTTATACAGATAGCGGTGTAGATATTTCCATGTTTATACAGATAACGGTGTAGATATTTCCATGTTTATACAGATAGCGGTGTAGATATTTCAATGTTTATACAGATAGCAGTGGAGATATTTCCATGTTTATACAGATATCGGTGCAGATATTTCCGTGTTTATACAGATAGTGGTGGAAATATTTACATGTTTATACAGATGGTAGTGTAGATATTTCCAAGTTCATGCAGATTGCGATGGAGATATTTCCATGTTTATAGAGATAGCTTTGTAGATATTTCCATGTAGATACAGAAAGCCGTGTAGATATTTCCATGTTTATAGAGATAGCTTTGTAGATATTTCCATATTTATAGAGATAGCGGTGTAGGTGTTTTCATGTTTACTCAGTTGGCGGTGTAGATATTTCCATGTTTATACAGATAGCGGTGTGGCTATTTCCATTTTTATACAGATGACAATGTAGGTATTTCCATGTTTATACAGATGGCGGTGTAGATATTTCCATGTTTATACAGATGACTGTGTAGATATTTCCATGTTTTTACAGATGGCGGTGTGGCTGTTTCCATGTTTATGCAGATAGCGATGTAGATATTTCCATGTTTATAGAGATGGCTGTGTAGATATTTCCATGTTTATACAGATGGCAGTGTTGATATTTCCATGTTTATACAGATATTGGTGCAGATATTTCCATTTTTATACAGATGACTGTGTAGTTATTTCCATGTTTATACAGATGGCGGTGTAGATATTTCCATGTTTATTGAGATAGCCATGTAGATATTTCCATGGTTATACAGATAGCGGTGTAGACATTTCCATGTTTATAGAGATAGCGGTGAAGTTATTTCCCTATTTATACAGGTAGCGGTGTAGATATTTCTAAGTTTATACAGATAGCGGTGTAGATATTTCCATTTTTCTACAGATAGTGGTGGAGATATTTCATTGTTAATACAGATAGCGGTGTAGGTATTTCCATGTTTACAGAGATAGCGGTGATGTTATTTCCATGTTTATACAGATGGCATTGCAGACATTTCCATGTTTATACAGATAGTGGTGTAGATATTTCCATGTTTATGCAGATGACTGTGTAGTTAATTCCATGTTTATAAAGATGGCGGTGTAGATATTTCCATGTTATAGAGATAGCCATGTGGGTATTTCCATGATTATACAGATAGCGGTGTCGATATTTCCATGTATACAGAGATAAAGGTGTAGAGATTTCCATATTTGCACAGATTGTCATGTAGATATTTCCATCTTCACACAGATAGCGGTGTACATATTTCCATGTTTACAGAGACATCTGTGTAGATATTTCCATGTTTACACACATAGTGTTGTAGATATTTCCATGTTTATACCGATAGCGGTGTAGATATTTCCATGTTTATAAAGATAGCGGTGTAGATATTTCCATGTTTATACAGATAGCGGTGGAGATATATCCATGTTTATACAGATAGCGCTGTAGATATTTCCATGTTTATACAGACAGCGGTGTAGATATTTCCCTGTTTATACAGATAGCGGTGTAGATATTTCCATGTTTATACAGATAGCGTTGGCGATATTTCCATGTTTATACAGATAGCGGTGGAGATATTTCCATGTTTATACAGATATCGGTGGAGATATTTCCATGTTTATACCGATGGCCGTGTAGATATTTCCAAGTTTATGCAGATAGCGGTGGAGATATTTCCATTATTATTGAGATGGCGGTGTAGATATTTCCATGTGGATACAGATAGCGGTGAAGATATTTCCATGTTTATAGAGATAGCGGTGAAGGTATTTTCATATTTATACAGAAAGCGGTGTAGATATTTCCATGTTTATTCAGATGGCGGTGTTGATATTTCCATGTTTATACACATAGCCGTGTGTCTATTTCCATTTTTATACAGATGGCAGTGTAGATATTTCCATGTTTATACAGATGGAGGTGTAGATATATCGATGTTTATACAGATGACTGTGTAGATATTTCCATGTTTTTACAGATGGCGCTGTAGATATTTGCATGTTTATACAGATAGCGGTGTCGATATTTCCATGTTTATACAGATAGCGGTGTATTTACTTCCAAGTTTATAGAGATAGCGGTGTAGATATTTACATGCTTATACAGATGGCTCTGTAGATATTTCCATGTTTATACAGATTGCAATGAAGTTATTTCCATGTTTATACAGATGGAGGTGCAGATATTTCCATGTTTAGACAGATGACTGTGTAGATATTTCCAAGTTTATACAGATAGCGGTGTAAATATATCCATGTTTATACAGACCGTAGTGTAGATATTTCCATGTTTATACAGATAGCGGTGTAGATATTTCCATGTTTATACAGATAACGGTGTAGATATTTCCATGTTTATACAGATAGCGGTGTAGATATTTCAATGTTTATACAGATAGCAGTGGAGATATTTCCATGTTTATACAGATATCGGTGCAGATATTTCCGTGTTTATACAGATAGCGGTGGAAATATTTACATGTTTATACAGATGGTAGTGTAGGTATTTCCAAGTTTATGCAGATTGCGATGGAGATATTTCCATGTTTATAGAGATAGCGGTGTAGATATTTCCATGTAGATACAGATAGCGGTGTAGATATTTCCACGTTTATAGAGATAGCGGTGTAGTTATTTCCATATTTATGCAGATAGCGGTGAAGATATTTCCAAGTTTATGCAGATTGCCGTGGAGATATTACCATGTTTATAGAGATAGCGGAGTAGATATTTCCATGTAGATACAGATAGCGGTGTAGATATTTCCACGTTTATAGAGATAGCGGTGTAGGTATTTCCATATTTATGCAGATAGCGGTGTAGATATTTCCATGTTTATTCAGATGGCGGTGTAGATATTTCCATGTTTATACAGATTGCGGTGTGGATATTTCCATGTTTATACAGATGGCAGTGTAGATATATCCATGTTTATACACATATTGGTGTAGATATTACCATGTTCATACAGATGACGTTGTAGGTATTTCCATGTTTTTACAGATGGCGGTGTAGATATTTCCGTGTTTTCACAGATAGCGGTGTGGCTATTTCCATGTTTATGCAGATAGCGATGTAGATATTTCCAAGTTTATAGAGATGTCTGTGTAGACATTTCCATGTTTATAGAGATGGCTGTGTAGATATTTCCATGTTTATATAGATAGTGGTGTAGATATTTCCATGTTTCTACAGATGACATTGTAGTTATTTCCATGTTTATAAAGATGGCGGTGTAGATATTTCCATGTTTATAGAGATAGCCATGTAGATATTTCCATGTTTATACAGATGGTGGTGTAGACATTTCCATGTTGATAGAGATGACTGTGTAGTTAAATCCATCTTTATACAGATGGCGGTGTAGATATTTCCATATTTATGGAGATAGGCATGTAGATATATCCATGTTTACAGATGGCGGTGTAGATATTCACATGTTTATACAGAGAGCGGTGTAGATATATCCATGTTTATACAGACCGTGGTGTAGATATTTCCATGTTTATACAGATAGCGGTGGTGATATTTACATGTTTACACAGATAGCGGTGTAGATATTTCCATGTTTACAGAGATAGAGGTGTAGATATATCCATATTTGCACAGACTGCGGTGTCGATATTTCCATCTTCATCCAGATAGCGGTGTATATATTTCCATGTTTACACAGTCAGATGTGTAGATATTTCCATGTTTACAAAGATAGTGTTGTAGATATTTCCAAGTTCATGCAGATAGCGGTGTAGATATTTCTATGTTTATAAAGATAACGGAGGAGATACTTCCATGTTTATACAGATAGCGGTGGAGATATTTCCATTTTTATACAGATAGCGCTGTAGATATTTCTATGTTTATACAGATAGCGGTGTAGATATTTCCATGTTTATACAGGTAGCAGTGTATATATTTCCATGTTTATACAGATAGCGGTGGAGATATTTCCATGTTTATACAGATATCGGTTCAGATATTTCCATGATTATACAGATAGCGGTGGAAATATTTACATGTTTATACAGGTGGAGGTGTAGATATTTCCAAGTTTATGCAGATTGCGATGGAGATATTTCCATGTTTATAGAGATAGCGGTGTAGATATTTCCATGTAGATACAGATAGCCGTGTAGATATTTCCATGTTTATAGAGATAGCTTTGTAGATATTTCCATATTTATAGAGATAGCGGTGTAGATGTTTCCATGTTTACTCAGTTGGCGGTGTAGATATTTCCATGTTTATACAGATAGCGGTGTTGCTATTTCCATTTTTATACAGATGGCAGTGTTGTTATTTCCATGTTTATACAGATAATTGTGCAGATATTTCCATTTTTATACAGATGCCTGTGTAGGTATTTCCATGTTTATACAGATGGAGGTGTAGAAATTTCCATGTTTATAGAGACAGCCATGTAGATATTTCCATGTTTATACAGATAGCGGTGGAGATATTTCCATGTTTATAGCGATAGCGGTGAAGTTATTTCCGTATTTATACAGATAGTGGTGTAGATATTTACATGTTTATACAGATAGCGGTGTAGATATTTCCATGTTTACAGAGATAGAGGTGTAGGTATTTCCATATTTGCACAGATTGCGGTGTAGATATTTCCATCTTCACCCGGATAGCGGTGTATATATTTCCATGTTTACACAGACAGCTGTGTAGATATTTCCATATTTACACAGATAGTGTTGCAGATATTTCCATGTTTATAGAGGTAGCCATGTAGATATTTCCATGTTTATAAAGATAGCGGAGTAGATACTTCCATGTTTATACAGATAGCGGTGGAGATATTTCCATTTTTATACAGATAGCGCTGCAGATATTTCCATGTTTACAAAGATAGCGGTGTAGATATTTCCATGTTAATACAGATAGCATTGAAGATATTTCCATGTTAATACAGATATCGGTGTAGATCTTTCCATGTTTATACACATAGCGGTGTGGCTATTTCCATTTTTGTACAGATGGCAGTGTAGATATTTCCATGTTTACAAAGATAGTGTTGTGGATATTTCCATGTTTATGCAGATAGCGGTGTAGATATTTCAGTGTTTATACAGATATCAGTGGAGATATTTCCATGTTTACACAGATAACGGTGTAGATATTTCCATGTTTATAAAGATAGCGGTGGAGATATTTCCATGTTTATACAGATATCGGTGGAGATATTTCCAAGTTTATGCAGATTGCGGTGGAGATATTACCATGTTTATAGAGATAACGGTGTAGGTATTTCCATGTTTATACAGATGGCGGTGTAGATATTTCCATGTTTATAGAGATAGCCATGTTGATGTTTCCATGTTTAGACAGATCGCGGTGTAGACATTTCCATGTTTATAGAGATAGCGGTGAAGATATTTCCATATTCATACAGATAGCGGTGTAGATATTTCCAAGTTTATACAGATAGCGGTGGAGGTATTTTCATGTTTATACAGATAGCGGTGTAGATATTTCCATGTTTATACAGAGAGTGGTGGAGATATTTCCATGTTTATACAGATAGCGGTGGAGATATTTCCATGTTTATACAGATAGCGGTGTAGATATTTCCATGTTTATACAGATGGCATTGCAGATATTTCCATATTTATATAGATAGTGGTGTAGAGATTTCCATGTTTATTCAGATGACTGTGTAGTTAATTCCACGTTTATAAAGATGGCGGTGTAGATATTTCCATGTTTATACAGATAGCGGTGTAGTTATTTCCATGTTTACAGAGATAGAGGTGTAGATATCTCCATATTTGCACAGATTGCCTTGTAGATATTTCCATCTTCACACAGATAGCGGTGTACATATTTCCATGTTTACACAGACAGCTGTGTAGATATTTCGATGTTTACACAGATAGTGTTGTGGATATTTCCATGTTTATACAGATAGCGGTGTAGATATTTCCATGTTTCTACAGATAACGGTGGAGTTATTTCCATGTTTATACAGATAGCGGTGCAGATATTTCCATGTTTGTACAGATAGCGGTGGAGATATTTTCATGTTTATACAAATAACGGTGTGGATATTTCCATGTTTATAAACATAGCGGTGGAGATATTTCCATGTTTATACAGATATCGGTGGAGATATTTCCAAGTTTATGCAGATTGTGTGGAGATATTACCATGTTTATAGAGATAGCGGTGTAGATATTTCCATGTAGATACAGAGAGCGGTGTAGATATTTCCATGTTTATAGAGATAGCGGTGTAGATATTTCCATATTTATGCAGATGGCGGTGTAGATATTTCCATGTTTATACAGATTGCGATGTGGCTATTTCCATTTTTATACAGATGGCAGTGTAGTTATATCCATGTTTATACACATGGAGGTGTAGATATTTCCATGTTTATACAGATAACTGTGTAGATATTTCCATGTTTTTACAGATGGAGGTGTAGATATTTCCATGTTTTTACAGAAAGCGGTGTGGCTATTTCCATGTTTATGCAGATAGCGATGTAGATATTTCCACGTTTATAGAGATGGCTGTGTATATATTTCTATGTTTATAGTGATAGTGGTGTAGATATTTCCAGGTTTATACAGATGACAGTGTAGTTATTTCCATGTTTATACAGATGTCGGTGTAGATATTTCCTAGTTTATGCAGATAGCCATGTAGATATTTCAATGTTTATACAGATAGTGGTGTATACATTTCCATGTTTATAGAGATATCGGTGAAGATATTTCCATATTTATACAGATAGCGGTGTAGATATTTCCAAGTTTATACAGATAGCGGTGTAGATATATCCATGTTTATACAGATAGCGGTGTAGATATTTCCATGTTTATACAGAGAGTAGTGGAGATATTTCCATGTTTATACAGATAGCGGTGTAGCTATTTCCATGTTTATAGAGATAGCGGTGAAGATATTTCCATGTTAATACAGATGGCATTGTTGATATTTCCATGTTCATAGAGATAGAGGTGTAGATATATCCATATTTGCATAGATTGCGGTGTCGATATTTCCATCTTCACACAGATAGCGGTGTATATATTTCCATGTTTACACAGACAGGTGTGTAGATAATTCCATGTTTACACAGATAGTGTTGTAGATATTTCCATGTTCATGCAGATAGCAGTGTAGATATTTCCATGCTTATAAAGATAGTGGAGTAGATACTTCCATGTTTATACGGATAGCGGAGGAGATATTTCCATTTTTATACAGATAGCTCTGTAGATATTTCCATGTTTATACAGAAAGCGGTGTAGATATTTCCATGTTAATACAGATATCATTGGAGATATTTCCATGTTTATACAGATATCGGTGTAGATATTTCCATGTTTATACAGATAGCGGTGTAGATATTTCCATGTTTACAGAGATAGAGGTGTAGATATTTCCATATTTGCAGAGATTGCAGTGTAGATATTTCCATCTTCACTCAGATAGCGGTGTACCTATATCCATGTTTACACAGATAGCTGTGTAGATATTTCCATGTTTACACAGATAGTGTTGTAGTTATTTCCTTATTAATACAGATCGCGGTGTAGATATTTCCAAGTTTATACAGATAGCGGTGGAGATATTTCCATGTTTATACAGATAGCAGTGTAGATATTTCCCTGTTTATACAGATAGCGGTGTAGATATTTCCATGTTTATACAGATAGCGTTGGCGATATTTCCATGTTTATACAGATAGCGGTGGAGATATTTCCATGTTTATACAGATATCGGTGGAGATATTTCCATGTTTATACAGATGGCCGTGTAGATATTTCCAAGTTTATGCAGATAGCGGTGGAGATATTTCCATTATTATAGAGATAGCAGTGTAGATATTTCCATGTGGATACAGACAGCGGTGAAGGTATTTCCATGTTTATAGAGATAGCGGTGAAGGTATTTTCATATTTATACAGATAGCGGTGTAGATATTTCCATGTTTATTCAGATGGCGGTGTTGATATTTCCATGTTTATACACATAGCGGTGTGTCTATTTCCATTTTTATACAGATGGCAGTGTAGATATTTCCATGTTTATACAGATGGAGGTGTAGATATATCGATGTTTATACAGATGACTGTGTAGATATTTCCATGTTTTTACAGATGGCGCTGTAGATATTTCCATGTTTATACAGATAGAGGTGTGGCTATTTCCATGTTTATGCAGATAGCGATGGAGATATTTCCATGATTATAGAGTTGGCTGTGTAGATATTTCCATGTTTATACAGATGGCAGTGTAGATATTTCCATGTTTATATAGATAGTGGTGTAGGTATTTCCAAGTTTATACAGATGACGGTGTAGGTATTTCCATGTTTATACAGATGGCGGTGTAGATATTTCCATGTTTATAGAGATAGCCATGTTGATGTTTCCATGTTTAGACAGATAGCGGAGTAGACATTTCCATGTTTATAGAGATAGCGGGGAAGATATTTCCATATTTTTACAGATAGCGGTGTAGATATTTCCAAGTTTATACTGATAGCAGTGGAGTTATTTCCTTGTTTATACAGATAGCGGTGTCGATATTTCCATGTTTACAGAGATAAAGGTGAAGATTTTCCATATTTGCACAGATTGCCGTGTAGATATTTCCATCTTCACACATTTAGCGGTGTACATATTTCCATGTTTAAACAGACAGCTGTGTAAATATTTCCATGTTTACACAGATAGTGTTGTAGATATTTCCATGTTTATATAGATATCGGTGTAGACATTTCCATGTTTATAAAGATAGCGGTGCAGATATTTCCCTGTTTATACAGATAGCGGTGGAGATATTTTCATGTTTATACCGATAGCGCTGTAGATATTTCCATGTTTATACAGACAGCGGTGTAGATATTTCCATGTTTATACAGATAGCGGTGTAGATATTTCCATGTTTATACAGATAGCGGTGTACATACTTCCATGATTATAGAGATAGCGGTGTCGATATTTACATGCTTATACAGATGGTTGTGTAGATATTTCCATGTTTATACAGATTGCAGTGAAGGTATTTCCATGTTTATACAGACGGAGGTGTAGATATTTCCATGTTTAGACAGATGACAGTGCAGATATTTCCAAGTTTATACATATAGCGGTGTAGATATATCCATGTTTATACAGACCGTGGTGTAGATATTTCCATGTTTATACAGATAGCGCTGCAGATATTTTCATGTTTATACAGATAGCGGTGTAGATATTTCCATGTTTACAGAGATAGACGTGTAGATATTTCCATATTTGCCCAGATTGCTGTTTAGATATTTCCATCTTCACATAGATAGCGTTGTACATATTTCCATGTTTACACAGACAGCTGTGTAGATATTTCCATGTTTACACAGATAATGTTTTAGGTATTTCCATTTTTATATAGATAGCGGTGCAGATATTTCCATGTTTATACAGATAGCGGTGGAGATATTTCCATGTTTATACAGATAACGGTGTAGATATTTCCATGTTCATAAAGATAGCGGTGGAGATATTTCCATGTTAATACAGATATCGGTGGAGATATTTCCATGTTTATGCAGATTGCGGTGGAGATATTACCATGTTTATAGAGATAGCGGTGTAGATATTTCCATGTAGATACAGATAGCGGTGTAGCTATTTCCGTGTTTGTAGAGATAGCGGTGTAGATTTACCATACTTATGCAGATAGCGGTGTAGATATTTCCATGTTAATTCAGATGGCGGTGTAGATATTTCCATGTTTATAGAGATGGCTGTGTAGATATTTCCATGTTTATACAGATGACAGTGTAGTTATTTCCATGTTTATACAGATGGCGGTGTAGATATTTCCATGTTTATAGAGATAGCCATGTAGATATTTCCATGTTTTTACAGATAGTGGTGTAGGCATTTCTATGTTTATAGAGATATCGGTGAACATATTTCCATATTTATACAGCTAGCGGTGTAGATATTTCCAAGTTTATACACATAGCGGTGTAGCTATTTCCATGTTTATAGGGATAGCGGTGAAGATATATCCATGTATATACAGATGGCATTGTAGATATTTCCATGTTCATAGAGATAGTGGTGTAGATATTTCCATGTTTATTCAGGTGACTTTTTAGTTAATTCCATGTTTCTACCGATGGCGGTGTAGATATTTCCCTGTTTATACAGATAGCGATGTAGATATATCCATGTTTATACAGACCGTGGTGTAGATATTTCCATGTTTATACAGATATCGTTTTAGATATTTCCTTGTTTATACAGATAGCGGTGTAGATATTTCCATGTTTACAGAGATAGAGGTGTAAATATATCCATATTTGCACAGATGGCGGTGTCGATATTTCCATCTTCACACAGATAGCGGTGTATATATTTCCATGTTTACACAGACAGGTGTGTAGATATTTCCATGTTTACACAGATAGTGTTGTAGATATTTCCATGTTCATGCAGATAGCGGTGTAGATATTTCCATGTTTATAAAGATAGCGGAGTAGATACTTCCATGTTTATACAGATAGCAGTGGAGATATTTCCATTTTTATACAGATAGCGCTGTAGATATTTCCATGTTTATACAGAGAGCGGTGTAGATATTTCCATGTTTATACAGATAGCGGTGTAGATATTTCCATGTTTACACATATAGTGTGGTAGATATTTCAATGTTTATACAGATAGCGGTGTAGATATTTCCAAGTTTATACAGATATCAGTGGAGATATTTCCATGTTTATACAGACAGCGCTGTAGATATTTCCCTGTTTACAGAGATAGAGGTGTAGATATTTCCATATTTGCACAGATTGCGGTGTAGATATTTCTATCTTCACACAGATAGCGGTGTACCTATTTCCATGTTTACACAGACAGCTGTGTAGATATTTCCATGTTTACAGAGATAGTGTTGTAGATATTTCAATGTTTATACAGATAGCGGTGTAGATATTTCTAAGTTTATACATATAGCGGTGTAGAAATTTCCATGTTTATACAGATAGCGGTGGAGATATTTCCATGTTTATACAGATAGCGGTGTAGGTATTTCCATGTTTATAGAGATAGCGGTGATGTTATTTCCATGTTTATACAGATGGCATTGTAGATATTTCCATGTTTATACAGATAGTGGTGTAGATATTTCCATGTTTATACAGATGACTGTGTAGTTATTTCCACGTTCATAGAGATGGCGGTGTAGATATTTCCATGTTTATAGATATAGCCATGTAGATATTTCCATGTTTACACAGATAGCGGTGTAGATATTTCCATGTTTACAGAGATAGAGGAGTGGATATTTAAATACTTTCACAGATTGCCATGTAGATATTTCCATCTTCACACAGATAGTGGTGTACATATTTCCATGTTTACACAGACAGCTGTGTAGATATTTCCATGTTTACACAGATAGTGTTGTGGATATTTCCATGTTTATACAGATAGCGGCGAAGATACTTCCATGTTCATAAAGATAGCGGTGTAGATATTTCCATGTTTATACAGATAGCGCTGTAGATATTTCCATGTTTATCCAGAGAGCAGTGTAGATATTTCCATGTTTATACAGATAGCGGTGTAGATATTTCCATGCTTATACAGCTAGCGGTGTACATACTTCCATGTTTATAGAGATAGAAGTGTAGATATTTACATGCTTATACAGATGGCTGTGAAGATATTTCCATGTTTATACAGATTGCAGTGAAGGTATTTCCATGTTTATACAGATGGAGGTGTAGATATTTCCATGTTTAGACAGATGACTTTGTAGATATTTCCAAGTTTATACAGATAGTGGTGTAGATATATCCATGTTTATACAGACCGTGGTGTAGATATTTCCATGTTTATACAGATATCTGTGGAGATATTTCAAAGTTTATGCAGATTGTGTGGAGATATTACCATGTTTATAGAGATAGCGGTGTACATATTTCCATGTGGATACAGATAGCGGTGTAGATATTTCCATGTTTATTCTGATGGCGGTGTTGATATTTCCATGTTTATACACATAGCGGTGTGGCTATTTCCATTTTTATATAGATGGCAGTGTAGATATTACCATGTTTATACAGATGAAGGCGTAGATAAATCCCTGTTTATACACATGGATGTGTAGATATTTCCATGTTTATACAGATGACTGTGTTGATATTTCCATGTTTTTACAGATGGCGGTGTAGATATTTCCATGTTTTTACACATAGCAGTGTGGCTATTTCCGTCTTTTTGCAGATAGCGATGTAGATATTTTGAAGTTTATAGAGATGTCTGTGTAGATATTTCCATGTTTATAGAGATGGCTGTATAGATATTTCCATGTTTATACAGATAGTGTTGTAGATATTTCCATGTTTCTACAGATGACAGTGTAGTTATTTGCATGTTTATACAGATGGAGGTGTAGACATTTCCATGTTTATAGAGATAGCCATGTAGATATTTCCATGTTTACGCAGATAGCGGTGGAGATATTTCCATGTTTATAGAGATAGCGCTGTTGATATTTCCATGTTTTACAGACAGCGGTGTAGATATTTCCATGTTTATACAGATAGCGGTGGAAATATTTACATGTTTATACAGATGGAGTTGTAGATATTTCCAAGGTTATGCAGATTGCGGTGGAGATATTTCCATGTTTATAGAGATAGCGGTGTAGATATTTCCATGTTAATACAGATAGCATTGGAGATATTTCCATGTTTATACAGATATCGGTGTAGATATTTCCATGTTTATACAAATAGCGGTGTAGATATTTCCATGTTTACAGAGATAGAGGTGTAGATATTTCCATACTTTCACAGATTGCCGTTTAGATATTTTTATCTTCACACAGATAGCGGTGTACATATTTCCATGTTTACACAGACAGCTGTGTAGATATTTCCATGTTTACACAGATAGTGTTGTGGATATTTCCTTGTTTATACAGATAACGATGAAGATACTTCCATGTTCATAAAGATAGCGGTGTAGATATTTACATGTTTATACAGATAGCGGAGGAGTTCTTTCCATGTTTATACAGATAGCGCTGTTGATATTTCCATGTTTATACAGAGAGCGGTGTAGACATTTCCATGTTTATACAGATAGCGGTGTAGATATTTCCATGTTTATACAGATAGCGGTGTAGATATTTCCATGTTTATACAGATAGCGGTGTACATACTTCCATGTTTATAGAGATAGCAGTGTAGATATTTACATGCTTATACAGATGGCTGTGTAGATATTTCCATGTTTATACAGATTGCAGTGAAGATATTTCCATGTTTATACAGATGGAGGTGTAGATATTTCCAAGTTTAGACAGATGACTGTGTAGATATTTCCAAGTTTATACAGACACTGGTGTAGATATATCCATGTTTATACAGACCGTGGTGTAGATATTTCCATGTTTATACAGATAGCGGTGTAGATATTTTCATGTTTATACAGATAGTGGTGTAGATATTTCAATGTTTACAGAGATAGAGTTGTAGATATTTCCATATTTGCCCAGATTGCGGTGTAGATATTCCCATCTTCACACAGGTAGCGTTGTACATATTTACATGTTTACACAGACAGCTCTGTAGAAATTTCCATGTTTACATAGATAGTGTTGTAGATATTTCCATTTTTATACAGATAGCGGTGCAGATATTTCCATGTTTATACAGATAGCGGTGGAGATATTCCCATGTTTATACAGATAATGGTGTAGATATTTCCATGTTTATAAAGATAGCCGTGTAGATATTTCCATGTTTATACAGATATCGGTGGAGATATTTCAAAGTTTATGCAGATTGTGTGGAGATATTACCATGTTTATAGAGATAGCGGTGCAGATATTTCCATGTGGATACAGATAGCGGTGTAGATATTTCCATGTTTATAGAGATAGAGGTGAAGGTCTTTTCTTATTTATACAGATAGCGGTGTAGCTATTTCCATGTTCATAGAGATAGCGGTGAAGATATTTCCATGTTTATACAGATGGCATTGTAGATATTTCCATGTTCATAGAGATAGTGGTGTAGATATTTCCATGTTTATACAGATGACTGTGTAGTTAATTCCATGTTTATACAGAAGGTGGTGTAGATATTTCCATGTTTATAGAGTTAGCCATGTAGTTATTTCTATGTTTATACAGATAGCGGTGTAGATATTTCCATGTTTATACAGATATCGGTGTAGATATATCCATGTTTATACAGACCGTGGTGTAGATATTTCCATGTTTATACAGATAGCGGTGTAGATATTTACATGTTTATACAGATAGCGGTGTAGATATTTCCATGTTTACAGAGATAGAGGTGTATATATATCCATATTTGCACAGATTGCGGTGTCGATATTTCCATCTTCACACAGATAGCGGTGTATATATTTCCATGTTTACACAGACAGGTGTGTAGATATTTCCATGTTTCCACAGATAGTGTTGTAGGTATTTCCATGTTCATGCAGATAGCTCTGTAGATATTTCCATGTTTATAAAGATAGCGGAGTAGATACTTCCATGTTTATACAGATAGCGGTGGAGATATTTCCATTTTTAAACAGATAGCGCGGTAGATATTTCCATGTTTATACAGATGGCGGTGTAGATATTTCCATGTTTATAGAGATATCCATGTAGATATTTCCAAGTTTATACAGATAGCGGTGTAGACATTTCCATGTTTATAGCGATAGCGGTGAAGTTATTTCCATATTTATACAGATAGCGGTGTAGATATTTCTAAGTTTATAAAGATTGCGGTGTAGATATTTCCATGATTGTACAGATAGCGGTGCAGATACTTCCATGTTTATACAGATAGCGGTGTAGGAATTTCCATGTTTATAGAGATAGCGGTGAAGTTATTTCCATGTTTATACAGATGGCATTGTAGATATTTCCATGTTTATACAGATAGTGGTGTAGATATTTCCATGTTTATACTGATGACTGTGTAGATATTTCCATGTTTGTACAGATGGCGGTGTAGATATTTCCATGTTTATAGAGATCTCCATGTAGATATTTCCATGTTTATACAGATAGAGGTGTAGATATTTCCATATTTGCACAGATTGCCGTGTAGATATTTCCATCTTCACACAGATAGCGGTGTACATATTTCCATGATTACACAGAGAGCTCTGTAGATATTTCCATGTTTACACAGATAGTGTTGTAGATATTTCGGTGTTTATACAGATAGCGGTGTAGATATTTCCATGTTTATAAAGATAGCAGTGTAGATATTTCCAAGTTTATACAGATAGCGGTGTAGATATTTCCATGTTTATACAGATAGCGCTGTAGATATTGCCATGTTTCTACAGACAGCGGTGTAGATATTTCCATGTTTATACAGATATCGGTGGAGATATTTCCATGTTTATACAGAGAGCAGTGGAAATATTTACATGTTTATACAGATGGCCGTGTAGATATTTCCATGTAGATACAGATATTGGTGTAGATATTTCCATGTTTATAGAGATAGCGGTGCAGATATTTCCATATTCATACAGATAGCGGTGTAGATACTTCCATGTTTCTTCAGATGACGGTGTAGATATTTCCATCTTTATTCAGATAGCGGTGTGGCTATTTCCATTTTTATACAGATGGCAGTGTAGATATTTCCATGTTTATACAGATGGAGGTGTAGATATTTCTATGTTAACACAGATGACATTGTAGATATTTCCATGTTTTTACAGATGGCGGTGTAGATATTTCCATGTTTAATCAGATAGCGGTGTGGCTGATTCCATGTTTATGCAGATAGTGATGTAGATATTTCCATGTTTTTAAAGATGGCTGTGTAGATATTTCCATGTTTATACAGATGGCAGTGTAGACATTTCCATGTTTATACAGATAGTGTTGCAGATATTTCCATGTTTATACAGATGACTGTGTAGGTATTTCCATGTTAATACAGATGGCGGTGTAGATATTTCCATGTTTACTCTGATAGCGGTGGAGATATTTCCATGCTTATAGAGACAGCAGTGTAGATATTTCCATATTTATGCAGATAGCGGTGTAGAGATTTCCAAGTTTATTCAGATGGCGGTGTAGATATTTCCATGTTTATACAGATTGCGGTGTTCCTATTTCCATTTTTATACAGATGGCAGTGTAGATATATCCATGTTTATACAGATGGAGGTGTAGATATTTCCATGTTTATACAGATAGTGTTGCAGATATTTCCATGTTTATACAGATGACTGTGTAGATATTTCCATGTTTATACAGATGGCGGTGTAGATATTTCCATGTTTACACTGATAGCGGTGGAGATATTTCCATGTTTATACAGATAGCGCTGTAGATATTTCCATGTTTATACAGATAGCGGTGTAGATATTTCCATGTATATACAGATAGCGGTGTGGCTATTTCCATGTTTATGCAGATAGCGATGGAGATATTTCCATGTTTATAGAGATGGCTGTGTCGATATTTCCATGTTTATACAGATGGCAGTGTAGATATTTCCAAGTTTATAGAGATAGTGGTGTAGATATTTCCATGTTTATACAGATGACGGTGTAGGTATTTCCATGTTCATAAAGATAGCGGTGTAGATATTTCCAAGTTTATTCAGATGGCGGTGTAGATATTTCCATGTTTATACAGATTGCGGCGTGGCTATTTCTATTTTTATACAGATGGCAGTGTAGATATATCCATCTTTATACATATGGAGGTGTAGATATTTCCATGTTTATACAGATGGCTGTGTAGATATTTCCACGTTTATACAGATAGTGGTGTAGATATTTCCATGTTTATACAGATAGCGGTGTAGTCATTTCCATGTTTATAGCGATAGCGGTGAAGTTATTTCCATATTTATACAGATAGCGGTGTAGATATTTCTAAGTTTATTCAGATAGCGGTGTAATTATTTCCATGATTATACAGATAGCGGTGCAGATACTTCCAAGTTTATACAGATAGCGGTGTAGGAATTTCCATGTTTATAGAGATAGCGGTGAAGTTATTTCCATGTTTATACAGATGGCATTGTAGATATTTCCATGTTTATACTGATAGTGGTGTAGATATTTCCGTGTTTATACTGATGACTGTGTAGATATTTCCATGTTTATACAGATGGCGGTCTAGATATTTCCATGTTTATAGAGATTTCCATGTAGATATTTCCATGTTTATACAGATAGCGGTGTAGATATTTCCATGTGTACAGAGATAGAGGTGTAGATATTTCCATATTTGCACAGATTGCCGTGTAGATATTTCCATCTTCACACAGATAGCGGTGTACATATTTCCATGACTACACAGAGAGCTCTGTAGATATTTCCAGGTTTACACAGATAGTGTTGTAGTTATTTCCGTGTTTATACAGATAGCGGTTTAGATATTTCCATGTTTATAAAGATAGCAGTGTAGATAATTCCAAGTTTATACAGATAGCGGTGTAGATATTTTCATGTTTATACAGATAGCGCTGTAGATATTTCCATGTTTCTACAGACAGCGGTGTAGATATTTCCATGTTTCTACAGTTATCGGTGGAGATATTTCCATGTTTATACAGAAAGTAGTGGAAATATTTACATGTTTATACAGATGGCGGTGTAGATACTTCCATGTAGATACAGATAGTGGTGTAGATATTTCCATGTTTATAGTGATAGCGGTGCAGATGTTTCCATTTTCATACAGAAAGCGGTGTAGATACTTCCATGTTTATTCAGATGGCGGTGTAGATATTTCCATGTTTATACAGATAGCTGTGTGGCTATTTCCATTTTTATACAGATGGCAGTGTAGTTATTTCCATGTTTATACAGATGGAGGTGTAGATATTTCTATGTTTACACAGATGACTCTGTAGATATTTCTATGTTTTTACAGATGGCAGTGCAGATATTTCCATGTTTATACAGATAGCAGTGTGGCTGTTTCCATGTTTATGCAGATAGTGATGTAGATATTTCCATGTTTATAAAGATGGCTGTGTAGATATTTCCATGTTTATACAGATGGCAGTGTAGAGATTTCCATGTTTATACAGATAGTGGTGCAGATATTTCCATGTGTATACAGATGACTGTGTAGGTATTTCCATGTTTATACAGATGGCGGTGTAGATATTTCCATGTTTATACTGATAGCGGTGTAGATATTTCCATGTTTATAGAGACAGCGGTGTAGCTATTTCCAAGTTTATTCAGATGGCGGTGTAGATATTTCCATGTTTATACAGATTGCCGTGTGGCTATTTCCATTTTTATACAGATGGCAGTGTAGATATATCCATGTTTATACAGATGGCGGTGTAGATATTTCCATGTTTATAGCGATAGCCATGTAGATGTTTCCATGTTTATACAGATAGTGGTGTAGACAATTCCATGTTTATAGAGATATCGGTGAAGATATTTCCATATTTATACAGATAGCGGTGTAGATATTTCCAAGTTTATACAGATAGCGGTGTATTTATTTCCATGTTTATACAGAGAGTGGTGGAGATATTTACATGTTTATACAGATAGCGGTGTAGCTATTTCCATGTTCATAGAGATAGCGGTGAAGATATTTCCATGTTTATACAGATGGCATTGTAGATATTTCCATGTTCATAGAGATAGTGGTGTAGATATTTCAATGTTTATACAGATGACTGTGTAGTTAATTCCATGTTTATACAGATGGTGGTGTAGATATTTCCATGTTTATAGAGATAGCCATGTAGATATTTCTATGTTTATACAGATAGCAGTGTAGTTATTTCTAAGTTTATACAGATAGCGGTGTAGTTATTTCCATGATTATACAGATAGCGGTGCAGATACTTCCAAGTTTATACAGATAGCGGTGTAGGAATTTCCATGTTTATAGAGATAGCGGTGAAGTTATTTCCATGTTTATGCAGATGGCATTGTAGATATTTCCATGTTTATACAGATAGTGGTGTAGATATTTCCATTTTTATACTGATGACTGTGTAGATATTTCCATGTTTATACAGATGGCGGTCTAGATATTTCCATGTTTATAGAGATCTTCATGTAGATATTTCCATGTTTATACAGATAGCGGTGTAGATATTTCCATGTGTACAGAGATAGAAGTGTAGATATTTCCATATTTGCACAGATTGCCGTGTAGATATTTCCATCTTCACACAGATAGCGGTGTGCATATTTCCATGATTACACAGAGAGCTCTGTAGATATTTCCATGTTTACACAGATAGTGTTGTAGTTATTTCCGTGTTTATACAGATAGCGGTTTAGATATTTCCTTGTTTATTAAGATAGCAGTGTAGATATTTCCAAGTTTATACAGATAGCGGTGTAGATATTTTCATGTTTATACAGATAGCGCTGTAGATATTTCCATGTTTCTACAGACAGCAGTGTAGATATTTCCATGTTTTTACAGATATCGGTGGAGATACTTCCATGTTTATACAGAAAGCAGTGGAAATATTTACATGTTTATACAGATGGCGGTGTAGATACTTCCATGTAGATACAGATAGTGGTGTAGATATTTCCATGTTTATAGAGATAGCGGTGCAGATATTTCCATATTCATACAGATAGCGGTGTAGATACTTCCATGTTTATTCAGATGGCGTTGTAGGTATTTCCATGTTTATACAGATAGCGGTGTGGCTATTTCCAGTTTTATACAGATGGCAGTGTAGATATTTCCATGTTTATACAGATGGAGGTGTAGATATTTCTATGTTTACAAAGATGACTGTGTAGATATTTCCATGTTTTTACAGATGACGGTGTAGATATTTCCATGTTTATACAGATAGCAGTGTGGCTGTTTCCATGTTTATGCAGATAGTGATGTAGATATTTCCATGTTTATAAAGACTGCTGTGTAGATATTTCCATGTTTATACAGATGGCAGAGTAGAGATTTCCATGTTTATACAGATAGTGGTGCAGATATTTCCATGTGTATACAGATGACTGTGTAGGTATTTCCATGTTTATACAGATGGCGGTGTAGATATTTCCATGTTTATACTGATAGCGGTGTAGATATTTCCATGTTTATAGAGATAGCGGTGTAGATATTTCCATATTTATGCAGATAGCGTTGTAGATATTCCCAAGTTTATTCAGATGGCGGTGTAGATATTTCCATGTTTATACAGATTGCGATGTAGCTATTTCCATTTTTATACAGATGGCAGTGTAGATATATCCATGTTTATACAGATGGAGGTGTAGATATTTCCATGTTTATACAGATGACTGTGTAGATATTTCCATGTTTATACAGATAGTGGTGTACTTATTTCCATGTTTATACAGATGACAGTGTAGTTATTTCCATGTTTATACAGATGGCGGTGTAGATATTTCCATGTTTATAGCGATAGCCATGTAGATATTTCCATGTTTATACAGATAGTGGTGTAGACATTTCCATGTTTATAGAGATATCGGTGAAGATATTTCCATATTTATACAGATAGCGGTGTAGATATTTCCAAGTTTATACAGATAGCAGTGTAGATATTTCCATGTTTATACAGATAGCGGTGTAGTTATTTCCATGTTTATACAGAGAGTGGTGGAGATATTTCCATGTTTATACAGATGGCGGTGTAGATATTTCCATGTTTATAGAGATAGCCATGTAGATATTTCCATGTTTATACAGATAGCGGTGTAGACATTTCCATGTTTATAGCGATAGCGGTGAAGTTATTTCCATATATATGCAGATAGCGGTGTAGATATTTCTAAGTTTATTCAGATAGCGGTGTAGATATTTCCATGATTATACAGATAGCGTTGCAGATACTTCCATGTTTATACAGATAGCGGTGTAGGAATTTCCATGTTTATAGAGATAGCGGTGAAGTTATTTCCATGTTTATACAGATGGCATTGTAGATATTTCCATGTTTATACAGATAGTGGTGTAGATATTTCCATGTTTCTACTGATGACTGTGTAGATATTTCCATGTTTATACAGATGGCGGTGTAGATATTTCCATGTTTATAGAGATCTCCATGTAGATATTTCCGTGTTTATACAGATAGCGGTGTGGATATTTCCGTGTTTACAGAGCTAGAGGTGTAGATATTTCCATATTTGCACAGATTGCCATGTAGTTATTTCCAACTTCACACAGATATCGGTGTACATATTTCCATGATTACAATGAGAGCTCTGTAGATATTTCAATGTTTACACAGATAATGTTGTAGATATTTCCGTGTTTATACACATAGCGGTGTAGTTATTTCCATGTTTATAAAGATAGCAGTGTTGATATTTCCAAGTTCATACAGGTAGCGGTGTAGATATTTCCATATTTATACAGATAGCGCTGTAGATATTTCCATGTTTCTACAGACAGCGGTGTAGATATTTCCATGTTTATACAGATATCGGTGGAGATATTTCCATGTTTATACAGAGAGCAGTGGAAATATCTACATGTTTATACAGATGGCAGTGTAGATATTTCCATGTAGATACAGATAGTGGTGTAGATATTTCCATGTTTATAGAGATAGCGGTGCAGATATTTCCATATTCATACAGATAGCGGTGTAGATACTTCCATGTTTATTCAGATGGCGGTGTAGATATTTCCATGTTTTTACAGATGGCGGTGTAGATATTTCCATGTTTATACAGATAGCGGTGTGGCTGTTTCCATGTTTATGCAGATAGTGATGTAGATATTTCCATGTTTATAAAGATGGCTGTGTAGATATTTCCATGTTTATACAGATGGCAGTGTAGGCATTTCCGTTTTTATACAGATAGTCGTGCAGATATTTCCATGTTTATACAGATGACTGTGTAGGTATTTCCATGTTTATACAGATGGCGGTGTAGATATTTCCATGTTTAAACTGATAGCGGTGGAGATATTTCCATGTTTATACAGATAGCGCTGTAGATATTTCCATGTTTATACAGATAGCGGTGTACATATTTCCATGTATATACAGATAGCGGTGTGGCTATTTCCATGTTTATGCAGATAGCGATGGAGATATTTCCATGTTTATAGAGATGGCTGTGTCGATATTTCCATGTTTATACAGATGGCAGTGTAGGTATTTCCAAGTTTATATAGATAGTGGTGTAGATATTTCCATGTTTATACAGATGACGGTGTAGGTATTTCCATGTTCATAAAGATAGCGTTGTAGATATTTCCATGTTTATACAGGTAGCGGTGTAGTTATTTCCATGTTTACAGAGATACAGGAGTAGATATTTCCATATTTGCACAGATTGCCGTGTAGATATTTCCATCTTCACACAGATAGCGGTGTACATATTTCCATGTTTACACAGACAGCTGTGTAGATATTTCCATGTTTACACAGATTGTGTTGTGGATATTTCCGTGTTTATACAGATAGCGGTGTAGATATTTCCATGTTCATAAAGACAGCGGTGTACATATTTCCATGTTTATACAGATAGCGGTGGAGATATTTCCATGTTTATACAGATAGCGGTGTCGATATTTCCATGTTTATACAGATAGCGGTGTACGTACTTCCAAGTTTATAGAGATAGCGGTGTAGATATTTACATGCTTATACAGATGGCTTTGTAGATATTTCCATGTTTATACAGATTGCAGTGAAGATATTTTCATATTTATACAGATGGAGGTGTAGATATTTCCATGTTTAGACAGATGACTGTGTAGATATTTCCAAGTTTATACAGATAGCGGTGTAGATATATCCATGTTTATACAGACCGTGGTGTAGGTATTTCCATGTTTATACAGATAGCGGTGTAGATATTTTCATGTTTATACAGATAGCGGTGTAGATATTTCCATGTTTACAGAGATAGAGGTGTAGATATTTCCATATTTGCCCAGATTGCGGTGTATATATTTCCATCTTCACACAGATAGCGTTGTACATATTTCCATGTTTACACAGAGAGCTGTGTAGATATTTCCATGTTTACACAGATAGTGTTGTAGATATTTCATTTTTATACAGATAGCGGTGCGGATATTTCCATGTTTATACAGATAGCGGTGGAGATATTTCCATGTTTATACAGATAACGGTGTAGATATTTCCATGTTTATAAAGATAGCGGTGGAGTTATTTCCATGTTTATACAGATATCGGTGGAAATATTTCCAAGTTTATGCAGATTGCGGTGGGGATATTACCATGTTTATAGAGATAGCGGTGTAGATATTTCCATGTAGATACAGATAGTGGTGTAGATATTTCCATGTTTATAGAGATAGCGGTGTAGATATTTCCATATTTATGCAATCAGCTTTGTAGATATTTCCATGTTTATTCAGATGGCGGTGTACATATTTCCATGTTTATACAGATTGCTGTGTGGCTATTTCCATTTTTATACAGATGGCAGTGTAGATATATCCATGTTTATACACATGGAGGTGTAGATATTTCCATGTTTCTACAGATGACTGTGTAGATATTTCCATGTTTTTACAGATGGCGGTGTAGATATTTCCATGTTTTTACAGATAGCGTTGTGGCTATTTCCATGTTTATGCAGATAGCGATGTAGATATTTCCAAGTTTATAGAAATGTCTGTGTAGATATTTCCATGTTTATAGAGATGGCTGTGTAGATATTTCCATGTTTATACAGATATTGGTATAGATATTTCCATGTTTATACAGATGACATTGTAGTTATTTCCATGTTTATAGAGATGGCGGTGTAGATATTTCCTTGTTTATAGAGATAGCCACGTAGATAATTCCATGTTTATACAGATAGTGGTGTAGACATTTCCATGTTGATAGAGATATCGGTGAAGATATTTCCATGTTTATACAGATAGCGGTGTAGATATTTCCAAATTTATACAGATAGCGGTGTAGATATTTCCATGTTTATACAGATAGCGGTGTAGATATTTCCATGTTTATACAGAGAGTGGTGGAGATATTTCCATGTTTATACAGATATCGGTGTAGCTATTTCCATGTTTATAGAGATAGCGGTGAAGATATTTCCATGTTTATACAGATCGCATTGTAGATATTTCCATGTTCATAGAGATAGTGGTGTAAACATTTCCATGTTTATATAGATGACTGTGTAGTTAATTCCATGTTTATACAGATGGCGGTGTAGATATTTCCACATTTATAGAGATAGCCATGTACTTATTTCCAAGTTTATACAGATAGCGGTGTAGATATTTACATGTTTATACAGATAGTGGTGTAGATATATCCATGTTTATACAGACCGTGGTGTAGATACTTCCATGTTTATACAGATAGCGGTGTAGATATTTACAAGTTTATACAGATAGCGGTGTAGATATTTCCATGTTTACACAGATAGAGGTGTAGATATATCCATATTTCTACAGATTGCGGTGTCGATATTTCCATCTTCACACAGATAGCGGTGTATATATTTCCAGGTTTACACAGACAGTTGTGTAGATATTTCCATGTTTACACAGATAGTGTTGTAGATATTTCCAAGTTCATGCAGATAGCGGTGTAGATATTTCCATGTTTATAAAGATAGCGGAGGAGAAACTTCCATGTTTATACCGATAGCGGTGGAGATATTTCCATTTTTATACAGATAGTGCTGTAGATATTTCTATGTTTATACAGATAGCGGGGTAGATATTTCCATGTTTATACAGATAGCGGTGTAGATATTTCCATGTTTATACAGCTAGCGGTGGAGATATTTCCATGTTTATACAGATATCGGTGCAGATATTTCCATGTTTATACAGATAGCGTTGGAAATATTTACATGTTTATACAGATGGAGGTGTAGATATTTCCAAGTTTATGCAGATTGCGACGGAGATATTTCCATGTTTATAGAGATAGCGGTGTAGATATTTCCATGTAGATACAGATAGCCGTGTAGATATTTCCATGTTTATAGAGATAGCTTTGTAGATATTTCCATATTTATAGAGATAGCCGTGTAGATGTTTCCATGTTTACTCAGTTGGCGGTGTAGATATTTCCATGTTTATACAGATAGCGGTGTGGCTATTTCCATTTTTATACAGATGGCAGTGTAGATATTTCCATGTTTTTACAGATGGCGGTGTATATATTTCCATGTTTATACAGATGTCTGTGTAGATATTTCCATGTTTTTACAGATGGCGGTGTGGCTGTTTCCATGTTTATGCAGACAGCGATGTAGGTATTTCCATGTTTATAGAGATGGCTGTGTAGATATTTCCACGTTTATACAGATGGCAGTGTTGATATTTCCATGTTTATACAGATATTGGTGCAGATATTTCCATTTTTATACAGATGACTGTGTAGGTATTTCCATATTTATACAGATGGCGGTGTAGATATTTCCATGTTTATTGAGATAGCCATGTAGATATTTCCATGTTTATACATATAGCGGTGTAGACATTTCCATGTTTATAGAGATAGCAGTGATGTTATTTCCCTATTTATAGAGATGGCGGTGTAGATATTTCTAAGTTTACACAGATAGCGGTGTAGATATTTCCATGTTTATACAGATAGCGGTGGAGATATTTCCATGTTTATAGAGATAGCGATGTAGATATTTCCATATTTATGCAGATAGCGGTGTAGATATTTCCATGTTTATTCAGATGGTGGTGTAGATATTTCCAAGATTATACAGATTGAGGTGTGGCTATTTCCATTTTTATACAGATGGCAGTGTAGATATATCCATGTTTATACACATGGAGGTGTAGATATTTCCATGTCTATACAGATGACTATGTAGATATTTCCATGTTTTTACAGATGGCCTTGTAGATATTTCCATGTTTTCACAGATAGCTGTGTGGCTATTTCCATGTTTATGCAGATAGCGATGTAGATATTTCCAAGTTTATAGAGATGTCTGTGTAGATATTTCCATGTTTATAGAGATGGCTGTGTAGATATTTCCATGTTTATACAGAGAGTGGTGTAGATATTTCCAGGTTTATACAGATGACAATGTAGTTATTTCCATGTTTATACAGATGGCGGTGTAGATATTTCCATGTTTATAGAGATAGCCATGTAGATATTTCCATGTTTATATAGATATTGGTGTAGACATTTCCAGGTTGATAGAGATATCGGTGAAGATATTTCCATGTTTATACAGATAGCGGTGTAGATATTTCCAAGTTTATACAGATAGCGGTGTAGATATTTCCATGTTTATACAGATAGCGGTGTAGTTATTTCCATGTTTATACAAAGATTGGTGGAGATATTTCCATGTTTATACAGATATCGGTGTAGCTATTTCCATGTTTATAGAGATCGCGGTGAAGATATTTCCATGCATATACAGATGGCATTGTAGATTTTTCCATGTTCATAGAGATGGTGTTGTAGATATTTCCATGTTTATACAGATGACTATTTTTTTAATAGAAAAGCCAAAGGGCTTGTTGGTTGTACTACTGCCACATCTTCACAAACTGAAAAAGAAATACAAAAACGAAAAGCCTTAAGAAATTAATGACCCTCAACATGTTCAAAAATTAAATTACTCCATTAAAAATATTCTCTTAACATTCATCACATTAAGAAATCACATAAGTAATGAAATAGCTGTTAAATATTCAAGGATAACTTGGGTTGCAAGGGCTTCCAAAGGTATAAACCACCAAAGAGATTTTACTCTAGATTTCTAGAATTAAAATTATCTATTTTTTTCAAGCAGTTAAGGAGTGATGTTTAGTTTCTTTGTTAAAGAGTTTGCAACACTTATGACTATTCCTGTGTTCTTATGATTCTTTGGTCTTGTAAGGTCTGTTTTATATATATTAGCCTTATTGTAAGGAGAAATTTATGTTAAATTATAGATTTTGATGAACTAAATTCCCCCAACCCCAAACTACATTATAATTTGCACATCATGTCACAGTTAATGTTCAACATACCGTCAAATACCATTTTGGGAATCAGAGGCTTAAGTGACACCAAAGCATTTCCACATGTAAATAATAAAAAAGATAACATTAACATTATATTTTTATTTTCAAGGAAGTCAGATTTGAAGAGCAATTACAAAGTGGACAGGAACTTGACAATAAAAACTTAAAAGTTACATTTCAAATGAAATACTATAACTTTTAAAGAAGAAAATGTTATTAACAGCATTAATTTTGTTAAAATAAAAACTTTACCCACGTTAAATTTAACATAATTTAATTGAGCAAGGAAAGATTCATGAATTGGGTAGCACTCAGAACCAGGAGAAATTCAGAGAGCTCCACCCAGTAACATGGGCAGGCAGTATTTGTAGACAGAAAAAGTAAGTGACATACAGAAACAGCTTGATTGGTTAGAGCTCAGCATTTGCCTTATTTGAGCATGGTGTGCTAAGGCCTTTGCTTTATATGAACATGGTTTAATCATTTGTGCTGAACTTTGGCTGCTGTGATTGGCAGACACTCGGTTACAAGAGTATACGCTTAGATTGCTGGTTGTTTACATACTAAGGTTGCTGTTTGCTATGTAGGGATTCAAAGTACTACGTAATAACTATGGAGGAAGCTTTAGGCCAAATTTAATTTAATCTAACAGTTTCAAAAGCAGGTATTATTTTCACTAAAATGAGATTTTAAAATCTTAATTGAAAAAAGTGTTTATTTTGGAAAAACATTTATTATTACAGAACTTGTTCCTCTTGTAAGGGTCCAAAGTCAGTTACATAATGAATATTAAGGTGCCATGAAAAAAAAATAAAATGTGACACATGTAGAAAATGTTATATTATTAGTATAGTGCTAACCACTTGGTAGATGTTACAATTTTATAGTAAGAATTAATAGTTGTTTAAATATAAATAACTGTTTAAATTGGTTTTGTATTATTTGTATAGCTTCCTCTGTCATTTGACACCTATTAGTGACTATGTGATCAGTAAAAAAAGCAAGAAGCCTTGTAAAAGAGAAAGTGAAAGTAAAAATTTGAAGCGTTTGGACTTTTTAAACCAGTCAAGAATTAGACTCTTTGACTGTTTGGACATCATTTAACCAATGGTCTTTCTATGGGCCTATGGATGAGTTATTTAAATTTTGTGGGTCTCATTTATTCAGATCTAAACTAAGAATTTTAGATTCTAAATGTTCTCTATGGACCCATTTAGTATTAAAATGATAGATTTTAAAAACTATGTTGTAAGTCTGGCCACAACTAATAGCTATTATACAGATGTATAACATATATGATATATGTGTATATCAAATATGTGTATATGTTTTAATTTATATTATATATTTTATAATATAAATTATATGTTATATATTTATATTAAATATATTTATATGATATATAATATAAATTCAAACATATACACTCATATGTGTGTATATGTCTCTGTGCACATACACATATATATATGCATACACACATACGTGTGTGTATGTGTGTATATATATTTCTTTTAATTCATCTAACAAATGAAATTGATATTACTCCAGATAGAAAGTGATGCTTGATAAATAACCGAAGATTGAAGGAAAGGACTTGGAAATGCAGGCATAAGTTGGGGAATGGAAAAAGGAGGACAGTCATGGCAAAACTATATAAATGTAGGTAGAAATCAAATTGGAATCCAGGAACTAGGCCATGTAAGGAAGAGAAAGACACGGTTTCAAAGTAAAAGGATGCAGTATTTGTCAGCAGTTTAGATAGTAGTGTGAAATATTAGCGTAATCAGTATCTTTGGCACAGGTTTTTTTTTTTGATAATTGTATGTCATGTAAAACAGATGGGATATGGCATGGCACCAAGTGTAACACCAACAGTTTTAGTTGAAAGGGGAAGTTTCTTTTTTTCTTAAAATACATTAAGAGCTTATAATGTGCTAGTTACTGTGCTGGATGCTCTGTTTGCAGCGCTTGTGTCCTTCAGTGTCCCTCCTGGAGGTTGTCCTTAAAGTCTCATAGAGAAGACGAACATTAAATGCACAAATACTTATGTGATTATAAACAATAAGAAGTTTGTAAAAATAAAAAGAAAATAGCCTTAGCTTGAGTGGTCAAGGAAGTCTTCTCTGAGAAAGTAACATCTAACCTGGAACTTCAGATACAATTTCTAATTCACAATAACTAATGAGTGGGTATGTGGGACATTGAGCTAGAACAAAAGACAAATATGGGTTAGTTAAGGTTTAAGTAGAGTTTAAATCTATCTTTTTTTTATTTCTACTTTAGGTCTACGTCAGTGTTAAGTTGCTACATAGAAACATAAAAGTGGGGGAAATTTGGGATTTGGTGTCTCCTTTTACAAAGAGAATGAAAGGCATGTGATGATTTTTTGTAGAAAGACTTGTATATTAAAATAATAAATTAGAGTTCAACTCTTTTCCTTAAATATTACCTTTAATGGTATGGAAGATAAAATTAGTCTGATGGGAAAAAAATGACATTTAAGAATTTTAAAACTATGCTTCCTAAATAAGAATTTAATTTTGGCATGTGTGAGCCTATTGATCGGACAGTAGTGCATTGTATTCTGTTAAAATTTTATACCTTATTATGTCATTTTTAGATAATAAAAACACAATTTAATGAAAATTTTAATCAATAGCTCTGAACCTTCTTCACTTTTTTCTAAAATATCAACCAGACTTTTTTCAATTAAATCATTCATTGTAACCTTTAGTAAAATAGGTTCCATATAATTTTTACGATTTGGAAAAACTGAGAATAATTTGTCCTCATTCACATAATATATGAGATGCAAAGTGGGTTACAGGGTATATGGGTTCTCAGAGGGTATTTTAAAATAGCATGTGAGTGTGCAGAGTTTCAAGTAGCAAACTAATTTCAAGATGATCAACACTGATTCTTTTTAAAATTTACTTAGACAGGTTTCAGGAAGGCATTGTTATATATTAGAGGCAAAAACACAAATGTGCCCCAATTTGGGCCCTTTTTTTGCGCATCTAAAAACACACAGAGGAAAATGGAACTGAAATGAACTTTGTGGTTTGTGAATCCTTTAAAAACCGCAAAAAGCAAATTAATCTCATATGACTTGAGTACTTAGAGATGATGTGTGTGATGATATGTGTAAGACATTTGTTTAGATTCCAAAGTAACGATCAGCTCCCCACATCCTCCCTCTCTCTACCTCTCTCTCTCTCTCAATGTGTGTATTCTCTTTCACTCAACAAGATTAACAGGAAGAATTCTCTGTAAGTAAAAAATCATGTCTGAGGTTTTGAATGGCCCAATTTCTTAAATCTTTTTTTATTTCTCTTTTAATATTATTATTATTATTATTTACTCTCTGCCCTCAACGCAGCAGAGGCCTTGATGGGAAAAGGCTTTGTGGGCAAGCAGCAGGTGGGTAGTTGAATCTGCAAGACTCTAACAAATGAGACTCCTTCCTTCAGAAGAGTATGAAATGAGACATTTTATAAGGGGAGGGGAAGCTGAGTTGATTTAACCATTCCAGTGTGCAGATACATTAGAAAAGAATTAAGGGATCGTAATGCTTCCACAAATGAAATATTTCAACCATGTAGCACCATCCAAGTGCCCTGTTTGGAGATAATTCTCCACAGATTTCTTCTGTTTGGCACAGTTCAGCCTTTGAGCAAAGGGCGTATTTAAATGGTCTTTACCTTGAGACATTTGCTTACATTCCAGAGTAAAAATAAGCTCTTCTTGCCACCTCTCTTTCTCTGGAGGGGAGACTGGGCAGACATGCCAGCAGCCTATTCCAGCTAGAGTCTCCTCATTTTGTATTCCTCTTCTATGGTGTGACTGCCTCACATGCAGGTAAACATCCCTGCCTCCTCATATTGCCCTGTGGGAATGGAAGGTACTTCTCTGGCTGTTGCTTTTTCCTGTCTTTCTGTATCAGGGATCTAGTGTCTTACAGCAGTGTATATATATGAAATAGTGGCAAATTTACTCATTTGCTTCCAAGTAGGGTAAAATCTCAGGCCCTTCATGCTTTCTGATTTGAACTGTGCAAGGAATGGCAAATCCAAATAACTATGGGAACCAGACATGGGACATGAATTGAAAGAAGTAGGTGATATGGTTTGACTGTATGTCCCCCACTTAAATCTCTTGTTGATTTGTAATCCCCAGTGTTCAGGGCAGGACTGGTGAAAGTGATTGGATCATAGGGGTGGATTCCCCCTTGCTGTTTTCATGATAATGAGGGAGTTCTCATGAGATCTGGTTGTTTAAAAGTGTGTCGCACTTTCCCCCTTTCCCCTTCATTCTCTTCCTCCTACTCCAGCCATGTAGGAAATGCTGGCTTCCCTTTGCCTTCTGCCATGATTGTAAGTTTCCTGAGGCCTCCCAAGCCATGCTTCCTGTACAGGCTGTGGAACTGTGAGTCAATGAAACCTCTTTTCTTTATAGATTACCCAGTCTCACATAGTTCTTTACAGCAATGTGAAAACGAACTAATAAAGTAGGTGAAGTTTAAAATAATGAATGGCAGCTGACAACCTTGGTGTGGGTGCATAATAGGGAGGACTAGTGTCTGCAGCAGCTGAGGAGCAATGTCTTATTGTGAGATATCCTACTTTTAAAATATTGGCAACCAATCTGACTCAAGAGCACTCATGGAGTTAAACTAAACTGTTATGGACTGGGTCCAGCCCAAGGGCCACGATTTAGTCTTCTCTATCGTAAATGGTGAGATAGTCAAGGATGGGGATGAATTTATTCCTTCCTGTTAACTGTGGAATCACTTGGCACAATGCCTAAGTAGGCACTCATTTTTCTTTTTTTAATCAAAAGTTCTCAGCAAGCTATAAGCCAGACATTAGCTAAGAAGAAATACAATATAATGCCAAAAGATCAACATAAATTTTGTTATGACTTTGTTTCCCAAAATAAGAAAAGAGATTTGGTAGACATCATATTTTTTTGTCAGTAATCATCTTATAGTTCTTGACTACTTATATATCCCAGCATTTTATTTTGTCTCTACTATTACAACAATGTTATTATTATCCATTCCTTTGCCTAGTTTCTCACACAGTTTTAATATGGCACTTATGACCCTTGTTTCATGATAAATGGTTTTCATATGTCTACTATAGTAGTTGAAAAACTCCAATTATTCTGCAGTTTTGTGTATGTGGTAGAGTCAGCCACAGAGTTAGAATCATAACATTTGTCAGGCCAAATCTGAGTTTTATTTCATAGAGATTGGTTTCAGGGTTGTGTAAACAATTGCAAAGATGATTTTAAAACCCTTTTATATTGTATCCAGCAAATAGTTCCCCCAGTATTGGCCTAAAAAGTTTGGAATTCTAAGCTGATTTTCTAAAAGCTCCCAAGAATTGTAGGTTATGTGGTTAAATATTAGATCGTACTCTGAATGTGTTTATAAGAATTTACTTAACACCTTAGGTGTTAAAATGGGCTAACAGAGAGCTTCATGTAATGCCTTTCATTCTGTTTGTGCATTTTTGATTATTGGAAAATGCAATGAAAAATAAGTGGGTATCATTAAGAAGTATAAGAGAGAGTGTAAGTATTTGTCCTCTAGGAAATTATAAGTGGATAGCAACAGAAAATTGTTCATAGCTGAATTGAAGAATAGATTGAGATTCTTGAGATTACTATATGCTGGTTATAAAATGCCACACATTAAATTAGCAATTGAGAAAAAGACATGAAAGTAATAGACACATTGATGACTTTTGGCAATAAGTATAGAATAAATGCTTTGTATTTGTTTATTGAGGTATAATTTATATGTCGATTTTATCCTGTTTAGGTGAGCAGTTCTATGAATTTCAACAAATGTACAGTTGTCTTTTGGGATTCAGAGGATCAGCTCCAGGACTGCCGCCATGTAACTAAATCAGCACATATTCAAGTCCTACACTGGAAACAGAGTGTTGGCGCTCTGTATCTTTCACAGCCACAAGTATTTTTTATTGTGTTTGATTTAAAATAAGCCACACATAAGTGGACCAAGGCAGTTCAAACTCATGTTGTTTAAGAGCCAACTGTATACAGTTGTGTAAGCAACCACTACAACCAAAATAGAGCATATCTCCACCATTCCCCCAAATCTTCCATTTCTTGATATAGTCAATCTCCTCCTTTTACACCCCCAGCTCCTGACAACACAAATCTGATTTCTTTCCCAATTGATATGGTTTGGTTCTGTGTCCCCACCCAAATCTCACCTTGAATTGTAATACTCACCATGGGTCAAGGGTGGGACCAGGTGGATATATGGGGGTGGTTTCCCCCATACTGTTCTCACAAAATCTGATGGTTTTATAAGGGGTTTCACCCTTTGCTCGGGTCTCATTCTCTCTCCTGTCACCATGTGAAGAAGGACATGTTATCTTCCCCTTCTGCCACAATTGTAAGTTTCTTGAGGCCTCCCCAGCCCTACGGAACTGTGAGTCAATTAAGCCTCTTTTCTTTGCACATTACCCAGTCTTAGGCAGTTCTTTATAGCAGCATGAGAGTATTCTAATACACCAATAATTCTGACTTTTCTAAAATGGCATAAAAGGAGCTGATAAATGATACAGGCTTTTGAGTCTGGCTTCTTTCACTTTAATGCTTTTGAGGTTCACAGCTTTTGTTGCATACATCATTGTTCCTTTTTGGTGCTGAGTGGTATTCTATTGTATGAATATACTGCAATTTGCTTATCTGCTTACCAGTTGGGAGATATTTGGGTTGATTTGAGCTTTTGGAGATTATTAAGAAAGCCTGTATAAACCTTGTTAATGGATTCTTGTTTAGACACATCTTCATTTGTCTTGAATAAACAAATACATACACGTGCATTGCCATGTCATATAAAAGTGTATGTTTAATTTTATAAGAACCTGCCAAATTAGTTGTATTAATATGGCTGTGCCATTTAGGATTCTCATCAGGAATGCATTGGAGTCCCAGTTGCTCCACATAGAATATATGCTTTTTATAAATTTTAAACTAAAATTTCTGTTTGAGACAGAAATTCTTATTTAAAGTTTATAAATTTATAATATATCTGAAAATACATTATAGTTATAAAACATACCAATTTTTAATATAATGTGTCTGAGGATACATTATATTAAAAACTGATATGTTACATTGGAATTGTGTAATATTTTACAAATACATGATGGCTAAAGTGAAAGTAAGCAGCAGGTTGAATTAATTCCATTTCTCTTATGAGTTAACGGAGGCTAAAACATGTGTTTGTATGTGAGGACAATCGTTTTTATATCATTTAAAATTTTGGTCAGTCATTCAGTTTCCTAAATACATAGAAGGATGAGTTCAGGAAAGTTGCCAGAGCCTCATTAATGTTTAAGCCTCAAAGTTCCAACGTGGTTACCAAGGCCAGTCTGTCTTTATGTGGAGCAGGTGGCAGCCCATGCAAAGAACAGCTTGGATGAGCTGGTTTACTTCATAACATTTCCAAGACGATGATAGTTCTAATATAAGTAGAATTGACCTGTACACATAAGGCAGGTCATTTAAACTAAACTGGATTTTCAGTTGCCCTTTGAGGCACTCCGTAAGGTAGCAATGGGACTTAGGAGTAAAATTCGACTTCCCTAAAATTCCAGAATCAATACTATCTTATATACAGTGTATAATACTTGTGTTTCGATAATCTTCTATTCGTTCTCGGGGAAAAACACCATAAATGAAAGTGACGTTTTCATAATAGAGGCATTTGGGTTTATTCTTTTTGTGGTCATTTTCTTAGGACTAGTATTTTAGAATAATTTACCAAGTTTTTTGCAAGACTAAAATATAGGGTTAAAGTAGGGTTAAACCTTAACAGTCATAACTTTGTTCCTGAAGTGTGATTATTATCAAAAAGTCTTTTAAAAATGCTTTTCTTAAATATTCAAGAGATTGAGACTATCATACAAATGGACAATTTTAGTTTCTCAAATTGTAAGTATTGTTCATTAATTCTCAAGAATGCTAACATTTAGAGGTTAGCAAATTGAAGATATTTTGGTAAAAATTATGATTAAATTATGTATTAGAGCAAACCCAACTGTCTTCTGTCTTGGATTGTTTCTGTCTTCCCATTGGCCTTGAATGCAGATAGAAACAATATTAAAATACTTCTCATGCAACATGAAGTAAACTCCAAAGGAAAAATGCCTTGAGCAAATCACATTCTGTAACCTGTTATGGCCCTCTCTGGGTTACAGAATTTTGTCTTAAATTTTCATAAATAGCCAATTCTTTAATTTGTGACTATATAAAGACAATAAAAAGTCTTGGAACAATTGACTCCAAACACCAGAATGGAGCTATGAATGTGTATATATCCCTAAAACTGGTTTACAGCTACTTATATGTACAACAGCCTCACTCTCTGTGAAGTGGGATGTTAATATCAATTTTCTATTCCTTCTCATTAATAAGATAATGATAATCATGAGGAGTGAGGCCAAGTCAATAGTATTTATTTTTATTTACCCTACTTTCTTCTTTCTTTTGCTGTTTCTTCTAAGCAATTTGTTAGCATGTTCTGTGTTTTATTGCAGTGGGATTTACATGTATGGGTACAGGACATTAATTGGTGATTAATTTATATTTGTGCCTTTTCCCCAATTGTTCACCCAACTCTATTTTAAAAAATAAAACAGAGTACGTTTTTCTGTAGTATGTTCTTTCAAATTCTGTCTGCTAGTTTAGGTTTATTGAAAATAATTGTATGAGTTTGGACTAAACATTCTTTATACATTTTTGTTTTCTCTGCCTATAATGCCTTTCACTCATGATGGTGGTGGGAAAAAGGATGCATTTTTATGTTTGGAGAGACTCATTGTAAAACAGCAGGACACTTCCTGTACAACACCATTAAATGTTGTTCAAACAATGTCAGGGGGACTATATTTGCCCACTAGTTCTATGCAGAAACATTTCCCAAATTAATTAATTTCCTGAGTGACCAATCAGGGAGAAAATCCTGGTGGAACTCAAGAAAGGGTAGAAAGTTGGAGAAAAGTGTTAAGAGGTTTGAGGTCAGCAATTTGACCTTTTAAAACTTTCTTTCATAAGGAGAATGTCAACAAATAATGTTTGTGGTAACTTCAAATGAAGGATAGAGCTTGAAAAGTAAAACTTCAACTCCCACATATAACATTTGTGAGGAAAATGAAATGAAAACATATGTTCATATAATAATGGGAAAACGTAATGCATTTTTCTAAGTTTGAGTTTGCTAGAAGTTCTTTATTATTAAATTATGCTGGGATTCCTAGTAAGCATGCAACACATTTGCATAAGTATTAAAATAATTCATCATGATCAATTCTGTTACAGTAAATCTCAACCCTAATCACAATCTACCATATACTACAGTGGTTCATCTATATGTGGTATTTCATATTTTACTAAGTTTTGGTGGAACTGCAGCTCCTGCAGCAGCACAAATGTCATCTGAGTTCACTGTGATTAATGTGGCCCTGAAGGAGATCTAATCACGATTAGCCAATTTCATAAAGTGTTACAGAATCAGTGTCATGTGAGAAACATTTTAAAGCCCTTAAAACTGTATATCCTAGCAAGTAACTCTGGTAGAAAGTCTAGGAGGATGAGGAGGTTTAATTTGGGAAACAGATGACCGAGGAGGATGAGGGAACAATTATTTGCCTTCAAATACTTAAAGGACCAGAAGGGAACAACACAAATCTAGAATTAATGGCTGAAAGTTATAGGGCAGTGGATATCAATCTAATATACTGAAATTTCAAAAATGGAAACTTATCAGAAATGCAGTGAGCTCTATGGGTCTAATAGGCTCAATGAAGTATGGAGGTTTCTGTTACTAGGAGTATTCAAGGCAAGATTACCACTTCTGGAGACTACTGCAAAGTAATTTTTTAATGGCACAGAAGGTTATATTTGGGTACATTATAAATTCCTCTTCATCCATTCCATAACTTAATTTCCTTTACCACATAAACACATTACTTATTTTTATTTTTTATTTTATTGTTTTAGATACTGTTGGAGGCTTCAGTGGGAGATGGCTTCACTGGAGATATTGCGATTGATGATCTGTCATTTATGGACTGCACCCTCTACCCTGGTAAGAGAGAACATTTTAATTTGGGGTTATTTCTAAATCTGTTTACTTGGAAAACTTGCAAGGAAATCAATATTTCATTTCTACAAAATTTCCAACATGACCTTGCTTTTATTCTTTTTCTCAAAACTATTAACTCTGGAAAAGATTTTTTTAGATCCTTGCTAGTAATTAGTTTTAAAGTGTCAAACATAGTCAAGATGTTTGAATCACTTATGTCTATGACTTATCACATGCAAAATACTAGAAAATCATGTCTGAAGTTAAAATGTAATTCCATTATATTTAAGGAGTTACAATAACCAAACCATTTGCCTTATAATTACATCACATTGGATACTTTATTAACCTCTCGGATTACTCTCGGGAGGCAATTTAAATATTTCTAACAATTGTTGTCAACCATTTCCTCACTATTTTATGGATTTATGTCTATTAAAATGACATAAATGACATATTTTCCAGATATATATCGATTTTCAAACTTTCCCCTAACTCCAGACTCATATACTCACTACCTACTCAACAGCTTAACCTGGATGTCTAGAAGGCATCTTAAAGATAATGATAGAAAATAACCTAAAATAAACACAACCCAGGCCTTGAATAGTGTTATGAGGAGAAACCCATTCTGAGAAGTGCATAGTGATCTAAGAAGACTGGATATTAAACTAATGGAGTTTGGCACTCAGACTGAGAGCTCTTAAAGTGCATGACAAGAGGGAACATGATCTCCTCCCTGGAGTGATCAGAGGCTGGGGCCCAACAACATTCTCAATTGCCGAAAACATAACATCCATCCCTGCTCTATCATCTTAGCCTCACTGGTCTGCGGAGCACCAGCTCCATCCCATGCAGAGTCAGGGGATGGGGCTGATTCCAATATTTTCAGTTGTAGCTATGTGACACAGCTCTGATCCTACCCACCACTCAGCATCCTAACAGGATCGATTGGTGTCACCACTGTGTGTCATGGTTTTCATAGAACTCTGGAGACAGCCGAATCCCTCTCCTGAAGGCTAGTAAAACAAGAGGCAGAATTGAACATATTTACTTTTACCTCTCAATGCCTAAAAGTGAATTCCTGATTACCAGTTGCCTCTCAATCCTGCCACTCCTGTATACCTCCCTATCTCAGCAAATGACAGTTTATATCTAGCTGCTTATTCCATATTAACAAATCTGGTTTATATTAACAAATTTGGTTTAGTACCCACTCCTCATTGCCCTCACCACTTTCCCCGTGGTCCAAGCAACCAGTGTCTATGCATGGATTATTGCAATTGCTTTTTAAATGATCTATCTGCTCCTACCCTTGAGTGCTATATTCTGAAAACAGCAGCCCACATGTTTCTTTTCAAACTTAGATGAGATCAGGCCATTCTATTGTCAGAATCTTCCTATGACTTTCTATCTCATTCAGAGCAAACCTCAAACTAATGATAGCTTCCAAGGAATAAATGACTAACCCCTTATACCTCTTGAATTCACCTTTCACCAGTGTATATCTCATTCACTTTTTCCTACTACAAAGGTCTCTTAGCTAATACTTGAGCACTTCAGCCAATTTATGGTGTATTAGTCCATTCTCACACTGCTAATAAAGACATACCAGAGCCTGGGTAATTTATAAAGAAAGGTGATTTAACTGACTCACAGTTCTACATGGCTGTGAGGGCCTCACAATCATGGCAGAATGTGAAGGAGGAGCAAAGTCACATCTTACAAGTTATAGGCAAAGAGAGTGTGTACAGGGTAACTCCCCTTTATAAAACTATCAAATCTTGTAAGACTTATTCACTTTCACAAGAACAGTGTAGGAAAGACCTGCCCCCGTGATTCAATTACCTCTCAATGGGTCCCTCCCATGACACTTGGGAATTATAGGAGCCATACTTCAAGATGAGATTTGGGTAGGGACACAGCCAAACCATATCATATAGTTAGGGCTTTTCCATCTGCTTTCCCCTGTTCCTAGAACAGGTTTCCCACAGATGTCTATCTGACTCCCTCCCTTACTTCCTTCTGGTCTCTGCCAGAGTTTCTTCTTCAGGGAAGCCTCCTCTGAACACAACACAACACAGTTTCTTTCTTATCTGGCATTTTCTATTTCTACTCCTGGTGTTATTTTTCTCCACATCACCTATCACCCTTATGGTTAAATTTCTATTTTCCCCCATAATGATGTTAGTTGCATGAGAGCAGGTATATCACCTCTTCACTGTTTAATCTCCAATTCCTAGAACAGTATTTGACACATACTAGTACTCAAAAAATACTTGTTGGATGGATAAGTAGGTAGAGGAATGTCAATAATTTTAGGTGTTTTATATACTCTCGTTATATATTTTAGTTTAGTTTTAATATTATTGCTAAAATATTATTTCTATGTGCCAGATACTATAGTATATGTCAGTCAGCTTTTGTTGAAAGCCAAGTCTCAGTAGCTTATGACTACATTTATTTCTTGCTCTCAAGCGTGTGGATTGGCATAGAGAATAAGAGCAAAGAAATAGACAGACAGATAGATAGACAGACAGACAGATCTTAATCATAGCTCTGTGTAATTTTATGTAGCTCTAAGCTATGTGTCTCTGTTTCATGTGGTCCTATCTCTCTGAGACCATGGCTAAAAGACCAAGTCCCTATTTGACACATTTCATAGAGGATGGAAAAAAAAGCATATTTGAAATTTCAACTGGGACATGGTATACATCTTACTGTGTCTGTTCATGTTCATTATCCATTGATCAGATCCTAACAATGGGGCAGAGAAGTATTTTCCACCTACAGGGAGCTCAGCAGGGGTAGGGGAGATAGAAAATCTTTACAAGAAAGAGAGGTGATGTGTAGGGACAATATTACAACCGGCCATTCATACATATTTTATTTTACTTAATCTTACAATGTTTTAAGAGTCTAGAAGAGTGCCTGGTCCATCATGGGTGAATAGATGTTGTATGTGGGGCAGGATTAATGCCTTTATTATACCAGTTTTATGGAGGAAATTGAAAAGGAGATAAGCTGCTCAAGGGTACCTATCTGTAAAGTGGCAGGACACAGTCACTGCTTCTTGGAACCATAATGTTCACCACTAGTATTATAGGGCTCATCAAACACACTAAACCTGAAAGAAAGAGGCTACAATCTCCAGTTTACAGATATGAAAAATTAAAGACATAAGTAGCGTGGGTGAGAATACAAAATTAAGGATTGGACTGTGATTTTACCTAAGCTGGTATGATTTCAGTGGCCAGGGCTTTCCCCACATTGCCCCCAAATCTGAGATTAGAGAGAATCACTGTGACCTCAGAGTGAGAAGAGAACAAAAAAAGAACGCAGGAAAGAAACGCAAGTCACCATTGAAGCTATTGTTGCCCTAATTATCCGGCTAAATCCATTCTGTGGCTCACAGTTCCCAGGGGAGGTAAAACAGCTACTAGAAGCATAGGCAGAGATGCAAAATATCAGTTACTGAGTGTTGGTCCCAATTTTCTGTTTCAAGTTTTGGAAGAAAAATAAAAAAACTTGAAAAACTGTAGGAGCTGTGTTTTTTGCAATGGCATAACAAAATAAACTATGGGTCAAAACCACAAGGCTTGTTGAATCCATAGGTTTGATAAAGGAATTTGATAAAGGAATCTTACCATAAAATGAAACAAAAATACAAATTGAGCTCTACGTAAAAAAAAAAAAAAATGTTGCTCTTGATGCTTTCCAGTCATTTTTTTTTTCATAGCATCATGTTATCTGAAGTAAGAATCATGCTTGTAACTTCACTAAGGGGCATTGATTTCCTTTTAATATTAACTGATTATTTGTTTATAGCATTTTTCTTCTTTGGCCAATAAAGCAAAGCAAAATAAATAAAAACTCAAAGTCACATACACACAAACCAGAATGTTGACCTAATCCCCAAGATGTGGGTTTCTATCTTACGTACAACTTTTATTTCATAGAAAATGACTGAGCAGTAGATTATTTTACTTTTCTTTGGTACTTCAAAATCAACCTCTTCCCCTCGTGCCTGCCTTGTAATTTTAATGAAAGCAGTGTTCTCCAGCAACCTGGGCTTGAATTTCCGCAGTCATCTTTGACTTTCTTCTTAAACTTCTTCGGTTGTAAATTCCACTGACTACAACTGCAAGATATTTCTTGGACCTGCTGTTTTTTTCCATTACTGTAATTCAAGTCAGTGTTGACTTGAATGAAAAACAAATATTAGACCAAAAATGTTATTAATATTCCCCAATAGTTTTTATGACCTTAAATTAGTTTATTTTTACTTTGTCTTAAAACATCATCATTTGCTCTTCCAAGTCTTCTCTCTCATATTCTGAGCTATAGCTTTTTTCTAATTTAATTTTCAAATCATTCTCAATTATGAATTATACCTGATTTGTTTCAATACTTTTATAATATTGTTAATTTATTTTTCCTACTTTATTAAGATATAATTGGCAAAATGGTATATAGTCAAGGTGTACAATATGATGTTTTGACATGTCTATATATTATGAAATAGTTACCACAATCAAACTATTAGTAATTGACACATCTCTAACCTCATATAGTTACCCATCCTCTGTGTGTGTGTGGTAAGAGAACTTGGCTGGGCCCGGTGGCTCATGCTTGTAATCCTAGCACTTTGGGAAGCCGAGGTGGGCAGATCACCTGAGGTCAGGAGTTCAACACCAGCCTGGTCAACATGGTGAAACGTGGTCTATACTAAAAATACAAAAGTTAGCTGGGCATGGTGGCACACACTTGTAATCCCAGCTACTTAGGAGTCTGAGGCAGGAGAATTGCTTGAAACTGGGAGGTGGAAGTTGCAGTGAGCCAAGATCATGCTACTGCACTCCAGCCTGCGCGACAGAGCAAGAGTCTGTCTCAAAAAAAAAAAAAGCACTTAAGATCTACTCTCAGCAATATTCAGCTGTACAATATCTTGCTGCTGACTATAGTCACCAGAACTTATTCTTCGGATAACTGAAAATTTGTACCATCTTACCAACATATCTCCATTTCTTTCATCCCTCGACCTATGCTAACTACCTCTCTACTCTGTTCTGTGAGTTCAACTTTTAGATTCCTCTTACATGTGCAATCATGCAGTATTTGCTTTCTGTGTCTGTCTTATTTCACTTAGTGTAATGGACATGGCATTATTCTAATTTCATAAAGACAGGATTTCTTGATTTTTTTAAAGCTGCATAATGTTCCAATGTACATATATATTAGATTTTCTTTATCCATTCATCTATCTCCATACATGTAAGTTGTTTCCCTATTGTGGCTATTGTGAATCATGCTGCAATGAACATGGGAGTTCATTGGAGTCCAGATGTCTCTTTGAAATAGTGATTTTATTGCCCCTGGATATATACCCAGAACTGGGATTGCTGGATCATGTGGATAGTTACATTTTAAATTTTTTGAGCAACCTCCATACTGTTTTTCATAATGGCTGTACCAATTTACATTCCTACCAACGGGTATAAGTGTTCCCCTTTCTCCACATCTTCACCAACACTAGCTATCTTTTAACTTTTGATAATGGACATCCTAACAGATGAGAGTCAATATCTCATTGTAGTTTTGATTTGCATTTTCCTGATCATTACTGATAATGAGTGCCTTTTCATATACCTGTTGTCTATGTCTTCTTTGGAAAAAAATGTCTATTCAGGTATTTTGCCCCTCTTAAAATTGGATTATTTGTTGTTTTTTTTTTGTTTTGTTTGTTTTTGCTGTTGAGTTGTATAAGTTTCTTACGTAGTTTGATATTAACTACTTATTGGTTATATGGTTTGGAAATACTTTCTCTTGTTGTGATTTTTGTACATGATGTAAGGTAAGAGCCCAATTTCATTTTGCTTTGCATGTAGATATCCATTTCTTTAACACCACTTATTGAAGAGATTATTTTTTCCCATTGCATATTGTTGTCACTTTTTTTACTGATTACTTGACTTTATGTGTGTGGGCTTATTTCTGTGCTTTCTATTATGCTCCATTGGTCCATGTTTCTGCTTTTATGCAAGTACCATGATGTTGTGATTACTACAGCATTGTAATATAATTTGAAATCGGGAAGTATGATGCCATCAGTTTTTTTCTTCTTGTTCAAAATTGCTTTAGCTATTTGGAATCTTTTGTAGTTCTCTATGAATTTTTGTCTTAGAGACAAAGATTTGAGGATCTTAGAGGAAAAGCTTTTAACTTTTTACCATTGAGTGTGATGTTAACTTTGGGCTTGTACAGGGGTTCGCTTTTACCCACATCCTCCCAATACTTGTTAAAAGTTTTAAGACTGTTACTGTATTAAGGAGCATTTCTTCTATTCCTAATTTGTTTGGAGTTTTTATCATGAAAGGATGTTAAATATTGTCAAATGCCTTTTCTACATTTTCTGACGTGATCATAAGATTTTAAGCCTTCATTCTGTTAATGTAATGTATCACATTTATAAATTTTCATATATTGAACCACCTTTATGTCCCAGGGATAAATTCCACTTGGTCATAATATATGATCCTTTTACACTGTTATTGAAATCAGCTTGCTAGTATTTTGTTCAGGATTTGCATCTATATTCATCAGTCATATTGGCCTGTAATTTTCTTTCCTTGTAGTCTCCTTTTCTGGCTTGGAATCAGGCTGAATTTTTTTTTTACTTTTTCTTTTTTTTTTTTTTTTTTTGAGACGGAGTCTTGCTCTGTCGCCCAGGCTAGAGTGCAGTGGCATGATCTCGGCTCACTGCAAGCTCCGCCTCCCAGGTTCACGCCGTTCTCCAGCCTCACCCTCCCAAGTAGCTGGGAGTACAGGCGCCCACCACCATGCCCAGCTAATTTTTTGTACTTTTCGTAGATCCGGGGTTTCACTGTGTTAGCCAGGATGGTCTCGATCTCCTGGCCTCGTTATCCACCTACCTCGGCCTCTCAAAGTGCTGGGATTACAGGCGTGAGCCACCACGCCCAGCCCAGGCTGATCTTAAAAAATGAGTTTGAAAGTGTTTCTTCCTCTTCAGTTTTTGGAGGAGTTTGATAAGGATTGGTTTGAATTCTTTAAATGTTTGGTGGAATTTAGCAGTGAATCCATAAGGCCCTGGACTTTTCTTTGGTGGGAGATTTTTGGTTAATTATTCAATCTCATTACTCATAATTCACCTGTTTAGATTTTTTTATTTCTTGTTGATTCCATCTTGGTAGGTTGTATGTTTGTAGGAATTTATCCATTTCTTTAATGCTATTCAATTTCTTGGAGTATAATTGTTCATAGCAGTCTCGTATGATCCTTTGTATTTCTGTGGCTTCAGTTGTAATGTCTGTTTCTGATTTTATTTATTTGGGTCTTCTGTTTTTCTTATCTAAATGGTTGTTAATTTTATCTTTTCAAAAAATTAATTTTCAGTTTCATTGATCTTTTTATTTTTTTCTTCATTGTAATTATTTTTGCTCTGATCTTTATTAGTTCCTTCTTTCTATTAACTTGGAGCTTAGTTTGTTCTTTTTCAAGTTCCTTGAGGTATAAAGATAGATTGCTTATTTGAGTTTTTTTTATTTCTGAATATTTTTTTATTTTTTAGGTATTCAGTACTATAAACTTTCCTCTTAGAACTGCTATTGCTGTATCCCATAAGTTTTGGTATGTTGTGTTTCCATTTTCATTTATCTCAGATTTTTTATTTCATTTTTATTTCCTCTCTGACCTACTGGTTTTTAAGGAGTGTGTTGTTTTAATTGCCATGTTTGTGAATTTTCCAACTTTTCTCCTGTCAGTGATTTCTAGTTTCATACCATTGTGGTTAGAAAAGATGCTGGATATGACTTCAAACTTCCTAATTTGTTAATGCTTGTTTTGTGGACTAACATATTATCTATCCTGGGGAATGTTCTGTGTGCTCTTGAGAAGGTGTATTCTGCTGCTGTTGAATGAAATGTTTTGTATATGACTGTAAGGTCAATTTCCTCTAAAGTATCATTTAAGTTCAATGTTTCTTAATTGATTTTCTGTCTATATGATCTATCCATTTTTGGAAGTGGGATATTGAAGTCCTTTACTATTATTGTTTTGCTGTCTCTTTCTCCCCTCAGATTTATTAATATTTGCTATACATTTGGGTTCTCTCATATTGAGTACATATATTTATAATTATTATATCCTCTTGATTAATTGCTATATATTTATATAATGACTTTTTGTCTCTTTTTACCATTTTTTGCTTAAAGTATATTTTGTCTTACGTAACTCTAGCTTCCTGTGCTCTTTTCTGGTTTGCATTTGCATGAAATGTGTTTTTTGTTCTTTCAGTTTTAGTATATCTGTGTCCTCAAAGTGGAAGTGAGACTCTTGTACGCAGCACACTATTGGATATATATTTTTTTAATCTGTTAAGACATTCTATGTCTTTTTGTTGTAGAATGTAATTCACTTACATTTAAAGTAATTATTAATAGGTAAGGACTTACTATTGCCATTTAAAAAATTCCTTCCTAGCTGTTTCGTAGATCTTTTGTTTCTTTCTCTCTTGCTATCTTCCATTGTGATTTGATGATTTTTCTGTAGTGGTATGCTTTGATTGCTTTCTCTTTACCTTTTGTGTATTTACTATAGGTTTTTGCTATGTGTTTAAATAAGGCTTACAAAAACCAGCTTATAGTTACAACAATTCATTTTAAGCTGATAAAAACTTTATTTTAATTCCATACAAAAATCCTACACGTCTTCCCACCCCAACATTTATGTTTTTAATTTCACAATTTACATCTTTTTATATTTATAATATTTAAAAATAATTCTAAATTCAGAATACAGAATACACACTAGTACTGTAATGATAATATGTAAATCACTTATAACTCTAAACACTAAAAGATAAATGTTATTAAAAATAACTATAGCATCAGTAATTTGTTAATGGATATGCAATATGTAAATAAATTCTTATTTTTAATCTAATCCATTAGGCAAAATTAATTACATTTCTAGTAGGAACTTAGCCATGTAATACATTTCTACAGTTCTTTGCATAGCTGTAAAATGATGTTGTCTATTACCTGAGGAGACCACGGTGAGGAATGATGACAAAGTTAAAGATATTTCCTTATATCTTGAATCAGATCTTCAGTTTAGATTAAGAATTGCTCTGAGACATTTATATTAAAAAGTGTGTATCTCAAAGGAAGTATTTGCTTTTCATTATTCTTTCTGTCCTTCATTAGAAAGGCCAGAATTATATTTTCTTCAGCTGAACATATATGACAGGAATTTTCTTTCTTGCACCAAGGATTAATGGTGAGATAGCTAGTTTATTTAGAAAAATAAAACACTGACTACATCACAAAATACTGTCTGCAAATTGAAATATAATTTATGTGCTCTTTATTCTCTTTTAAATTTTCAGATTTCAGCATGCACATTAGAATTGTTAGTTACTAAAATTATTAGTTATTACAATTTAAGTATTATATGAATATCCATGTTTACATCATTATTAGTATTTTGTTTTCCCCAGGAACTAAAGCAGTGGCACATTGTACAATTGATGATGCCTTCAAAATGATAAAATATGATGACTATTTTAAGGACGCTTAACATAATTTTTATGATGTCCTCCCCCACCCCTCACACATTAAATGTGTTGTTTTGTCGTTGTTGAACTGGCTTGATTACATTTTTGGCATCCCTTCTCGTTAGCTTCAATGTCTCACCAGCTTTATTTACAAATGGTGTTTAAGTCTTCCTTTATTCTGCAGAGATGAATGTTTGTTTCAGTGTGGATCAAAAAGCAAGGGGAACAGGGTAAATACTATTGGCTTTACTTTTAAGATATCACCTGCAGCTTTTCATCTTCTAAGACGCTGTTTGGCGTGTTCATTATATTTGTCTCTGAATAATAAATTACATGAAAGCACTGTGTTTTGAAATATGCCTTTCTTTTGTATTTTTCTAAAGGAGGTGTAGACTCAGAAGAAAATACCAGATTATTGGAAAGTTTTGCAGTTTAAAGTAAGATTTCAGGGGAAAAATAAAGAAATTTGAGCCTTGGTGATTGCAATCTTAAATATTCTGGTTTTAGCTTCTTTGGTGTAGTCTGTAAATTGATTTAGCATATATATAGGGAAAAAAATTTGGCCAAAGTCTGCGATATGTTCAATTAACAGTTTTATTGTGTTCTTAGAAAATAAAATTGAACAAATTATTCGCTTAACTTATTTTAAAGTTAAAACTTTTACATTGTTTCACATTCTCTCTTAATTGAGAGAAATGCTAAATGTTAAACATGGAGAAGGTTGTCTAAATGGTTAGTTCACAGCTTGGAAATTTTCCATCTGCTACTTCAGTCATTTGTAGTCACATTCAAATATAGTAGAATGCCTGTAAAGAAGGAAAATGTCATTGAATCTTTGTTATAAAGCAGAAGTATTTCAAAAATTGCTGATTGGCTACCGGAGACAGAAAAAAAAAAGCACTGCATAGTTTGTGGCAAACAGCTATAACCCAGTTGTTATAATAGTATCCAAAGAATAGCTATTCTTTCATAAAACCTTTTCACCTGGAAAGTATATCTAACACAGACACTTCCATAAAATCATACTAAACACAGTTCTTTCAGCTTGTGAGTATAACTCCAATTTATTGTACTAAGTGAAATAGAAGAAATGTATGATATTCCCCAAAAGCTATAGATATTTAAACATTTTAAATTTTCTAAAGAGACTGTTTAAGCTTCAAATACGCTTTTACATTTTTATATTAAATATATTTCTTAACTCAAAAAGTCACAGGGAAAACATGCGTTGTTAGCTACAGATAGATATAAAGTACAATGATTCATATTAGTCAAGCAATTCATTCAGTAATCATATGTCTAAAGTTGGTAATAATTTATCAAGGACTAGAGATGTTAAAATGTTGTTTTTATTTGCTTAATTATCAGTGTGGGAATGGCTGTAGGGAGGGAAGTCTAGTATAAAACAAGTTGGAAAATCTATTTTACCAGAGAGAATATATTAATGTAGCCTGAAGTTTGTCATATTTGTTACAGTGAAGTTACAGAGCGAGGAGTTAGATCACTGAGTCCATTTGGAGCCTGAGACATCTACTTATGAAATCTTCCACATGACAGATGTGCAGGTAGTTTGGTTCCCCTGTGGCTCAGAGATGTGGAAGAAGATCAGATCAAACCAGACTAATCTCTGCTTCTTAGTGAGTGCAAACTTCAGTCATATGCATTTCATCTTTTCAATTTTTGTTTCATCTGCAAAGATTTTAATGTTCTTTGTTTAAAGAGACTTAAATCTATCATTGCTACCAACTTTAGCCTTATTCTAAGCAATTATAGGCCAACAAAACCCTATAAGCTTTGTAATAAGTTGAATATTTGCCCCACTCCACAATTCATATCTTGAAACCTTAATCCCCATTGAGATGGTATTTGGAAGTGGCGCCTTTGAGAGGTAATTTGGAGTAGATTAGGTCATGAGGATGAGGTTCTCATAATGGGATTAGTGCTCTTACACAAAGAGGATGAGACAGGAGTTCTCGTGCGCTCTCTCGCTCTCTTGCTCTCTCTTTCTATATACTGCATAGTCATTTCTAGCATCACCTGAGTTAAGAGTGTGATACTTTAGAAAATACTCTTCTAAGTATTTGCAAAGTTAAATGAGTTGACCTCATGTCCCTTAGAGGAAAGTCTAAACAATGTGTGAGGACCAGAGAGTCCATCAGGAATCTTGCAGTACTTGTCATGCCTCAGTCATACATGAAGAACTGGCCTGACCATGTTTCTGGATTCTACTTTACTTCCACATCACAGAATCTGTGAAATCAGCTGCAACTCCATCTTCCCAGTTACAACCACCACCAATTGCAAAGTTCAGCTCCAGAAGAAGAAATGCTTTTCTCATTTAGCTCTTTTAGTGCTCTTCTCTTCAATGCAAGACATTGGACTTACTTGGTTTGTAAAATTTCCTCATTCTGGTGGAGTAATAAGGAAGTAATGAGAATAGGACTAAGAATTATGAACTCTTACTATGTTTTTGCTTAGAGTAGTTGTCCTTTTACTTATTCTCTGAAACCTTTTTAAGATAAAAGTGAATTGTCTCTACTTTTCCTCAGTATGAACTCATCGGTCTCTCTTTCAAGTCATCCAACTCATGTCCATGATTTCTCTCTAATGATTATTCTCTAGTTAAGTTGAAATCAGAACTAAAGATGCAGTTCAGACTGCTGGTTTTGCTGAGTGTGGTGGCTCATGCCTGTAATCCCAGGACTTTGGGAGGCCGAGGCGAGTGGATCACCTGAGGTCAGGAGTTTGAGACCAGCCTGGCCAACGCGGTGAAACCCGGTCTCTACTGAAAATACAAAAAATTAGATGGGCATGGTGGTAGGTGCCTGTAATCCCGCTACTCAGGAGGCTGAGGCACAAGAATCGATTGAATTGGGAGGCAGAACTGGCAGTGATTCGAGATCGTGCCACTGCACTCCAGCCTGGGCGACAGTGAGACTGTCTCTCTCTCTTCTCTCTCTCTCTCTCTCTCTCTCTCTCTCTCACACACACACACACACACACACAACAGACTGCTGATTTTAGTAGTATGGAAGACCAGATGACCTAAAAACTGTGACACTATTTATTCCTAGAAATGTCAACTATAACATAACGTGCATTGATTTAAATGTCAAGCTGAGCTTAAAAAGGGGAAATCTCCAGGTGAGAGAAAAAAAGAGAGAGTATTGAGAAATAGAACAGAAAGACAAAGTAAATGCCAGAGTTAGGGAGTAAGAGCATATGGGATGGACAAGATGGAGAGAAAGGGGAGAGGAGAGCCAGAAGTGAGTGAATTGCAAAAGAAGCACAATTAGGCTGATGACTGACTTCTTAAAAGAAAGAACAGAAGTCAGAGGACAGATATAATTTTCAGAGTTCTAAAAACTATTAATTGTTAGCCTAAAGCGAAGCAAAGCTTTTTCAGGAAAGAGGGTTAAGATGGCATTAAAAGATAACACACACACACACACACACACACACACACACAAACAAAATAATATTATTTCACTGCACCAGATTCTGCAGTTCAGACAAATGACCTATGTAAATGTGAATCTCAGAAAGACACCAAATGAGCTCAACCAGGGATGTGATGAAAAATGGCAAACACATGGATAAACCTAAATATACGAATGAATGGCAAGTACATATTGTATGTTGAATATTTATATACTGCTGGGAAGTATAGAATTACTTTGGAAACTGGTTTGGCATTATCACCTAAGGTTGAAATTGTACATACCCCGTAACCAAGCAATTCCATTTCTAGATACATAAGGAGAAATTTGCAAAATGAGAAAACAATACCTTAGAAGAATCAACCCCAAAATCATTAATGGTAGAATGGCTAACTACAATATATTTTCATATAATAAAACACTAGACAGCATTCAGAATTACTGAATTACAATATACACATTAACAATAATGAATTAAAGTACTATCTTGAGGAAAATACCACATGACATTGGTTAAAATCTCTAATCATTATAATCTCTGTTGCTGATACAGAGAAAGCTTCCATTCATCTAAAGTTAAAAACCCAAATACCATTTTATTTAAAAAGGACCTCCCTGATGTTTACTATATTCTGTCACTATTATTAGAATTTTAAAATGTTAGGCCGGCTACGGTGGCTCATGCCTGTAATCCCAGCACTTTGGGAGGCCGAGGCGGGCAGATCACGAGGTCAGAGGTCGAGACCATCCTGGCTAACACGGTGAAACCCCGTCTCTACCAAAAACACAAAAAAACTAGCCAGGTGTGGTGGCACACGCCTGTAGTCCCAGATACTTGGGAGGCTGAGGCAGGAGAATCACTTGAACCCGGGAGGTGGAGGTTGCAGTGAGCCGAGATGTCACCACTGCACTCCATCCTGGGCAACAGAGCGAGATTCTGTCTCAAAAAAATAAAAAAGTTAACTCATTTAATCACATAACAACCTAATGAAATAGAAACTGTGAGAGGATATTTGGTGCACCTGCAAATGAAAAAAATCATAAAAGCAAATAAATGAAAAATAATTCAGTATACTACTCACCTTGAGAGATGAGCAATGAAGGGTTAGAATCAGCAAGAAAGACACTGGAGGCTTCAAAACTATCAGGAGATTGACATTTCATAAACTGGTAGGTTCATATCTTTTATTCTTTAAAGCAGGCATATATTTTACTCATTTTTATTCATGTGTAATAAAAATTTATACATTTCATAATAAAATGTAAATAAGTGAGAAAAGTTTGTGCTGCTCAATAGACTAATCGATCAAAACTGGCTATATATATAAATTAGATTATAATCATAGATAATATACAATAAAGTCTAAAGTAAAGACTTAAATGTGCAAACCACAACTATCAAAATTTAAAAATTATAGAAACATCTCAAATATTAGAGAAAAAAATTAGAGAGACTTTAAGGCATTAATCATAGAAGAAGTGATTGATAAATTAAAGGTCATTAAATTTTTTTTTAGTTTGAAGGACACCATACAAAACAAAAAGACATTTCACAGACTAGGAGAATATATTTGTCATACAGATAAATAAGAGGATTAGAATGGAGTATGTGGAATATAAACCTGTAAATAAGAAAACTATAATCCAATTGGAAAAAGAATAGGAGATATGAACCATCAGTTATAAGCCAGAGCAAAATACCAAAGTGGCCCTTTAAAAGTATGTATTTAAAAATATTTCATTTTAAATTTTATCTTTTATTTATTTTTATTATATTTTAAGTTCTGGGATACATGTGTAGAACGTGCAGGTTTGTTACATAGGTATACATGTGCCATGGTGGTTTGCTGCACCCATCAACCGTCCATCTAGGTTTTAAGCCGCGCATGCATTAGGTATTTGTCCTAATGCTCTCCCTCCCCTTGCCCTCCACCCACCACAGGCTCCGGTGTGTAATATTCCTCTCCTTGTGTCCATGTGTTCTTGTTGTTCAACTCCCACTGTGAGTGAGAACATGTGGTGTTTGGTTTTCCGTTCCTGTGTTAGTTTGCTGAGAATGATGGTTTCCAGCTTCATCCAAGTCCCTGCAAAGGACATGAACTCATTCTTTTTTATGGCTGCATAGTATTTCATGGTGTATATGTGCCACATTTTCTTTATCCAGTCTATCATTGATGGACATTTGGGTTGGTTCCAAATGTTTGCTATTGTAAATAGTGCTGCAATAAACGTATGTGTGCATGTATCTTTATAGTAGAATAATTTATAATCCTTCGGGTATATATCCAGAAATGGGATTCCTGGGTCAAATGGTATTTCTGGTTCTAAATCCTTGAGGAATCGCCACACTGTCTTCCACAACGGTTAAACTAATTTACACTCCCACCCAAAATATTTCTTGATGTAAAAATTACATAATTTTTACAATCTCAATAATTTTCATAATTTCCATAATTGGGAAAATACAAATTAAAATGTCAAATGTGAAATGCAAGGATGTGGAGCAACAGGAATTCATGTTCATTGCTGGTAGAAATACCAAGTTATATAGCCGCTTTGAAAAAGGTTTGATATTTTCTTCTAGAATTAAACATAGTCTTACCATGTCATCCAGCAATCAAGTGCTTTAGTATTTACCCAAATGAGTATATTCACACAAAAAACCTAGATATAGATAGGTGTTTATAGCAGCTTTATTCACAATTGCTAAAACATGGAAGCAACCAGGACGTCCTTCAGTAGATACATAGGTAATAAACTGGATCACATCCAGAGAAAAATATTATTCAATGCTAAATAAATGAGCTGTCAAGTTGAGATATGAAGGAAATTTACCTGCCTGTTACTAAGCAGAAGAAGCCAGTATGAAAAGGCTACATACCCTATGATTCTGACAATATGATATTCTGGAAAAAAGCGAAACTATGGAGGTAGTAAAAACATTAGTGTTTGCCATTGTTTAGGGGAGAGGGTGGGATGCATAGATGGAGGATTTTTAGAGCAGTAAAACTAGTCTGCATGATACTGTAATTGCTGATCTAAGTGCTGACAGGAATAGCGTGTCAGATTTGGGGTTGATGAGAACAAAAAGATATGCCAGTGTCCAACAAGCATATGAAAACATGCTCAACATGATCAAATAAGGAAAATGGAAATCAAAACCACAATGAGACATCACCTCATACCCATTAGGATGGCCACTATCCAAATAATAAAAAATAGCATTAGTGAGACTATAGAAAGATCAAAATTCTTGTGCATTCTTGGTGGGACTGTAAAGTGGTTTAGCCATTATGGAAAGCAGTATGACCATTCCTCAAAAAATTAAAAAATAGAATTATCCTATGATGTAGCAATGCTACTTTCAGATACATATCCAAAATAATTCAAGCAGAATCTTGAGATTTTTGCCTCCCCTTGTTCATTGCTACATTATTCACAATAGCTAAGAGGTGGAAGAACCCAAATGTCTATTAACAGATGATTGGATAAAGAAAATGTGGTATATACGTACAATGGAATATCATGCAGCCGTAAGGGGGAAGGAAATCCCATCACATGCAACCACATAGATGCTGTGGACTGAACGTATTTTCCCAAAATTTATATGTTGACATTCCAACCCCCAACGTGATGGTATTTGTATGTGGGATAATTAGGTCAGGAGAGTAAAGCTTTCATGGATGGAATCAATGCCTTTATAAAAAGACAGGAGAGAGCTTGCTTTTTCTCTCCCTATTCTCTACCATTTGAGGATACAAGGAGAAAATGGCCGTCAGCAAACCAGGAAGTGGGCCAGACACCACTTCTGCTGGCACCTTGAGCTTACACTTCCCAGCCTTCAGAACTAAGATAAATAAATGGCTGTTTAAGACACTCAGTGTGTAATGTGTTATAGCAGCCTGAACTGACTAAGACAATGGATTAACCTCGAGGACATCATGCTAAGCTAAATAAGCCAGTCAGGAAAGTACAACCATTGTAGGACTCAACTCATATGAATTATTTAAGGTAGTCAATATCATAGAAACAAATGTAGAAAGGTGCTTGCCGAGAGCTGGGGGGAGGGAGGAAGGAAGGAGAACAAGTGTTTAATGGATATAGATTCTGGTTTTTGAGATTAAAAAAAGCTCTAAAGATCTGTTGTACAACCTTGTGAATAGCCTTAATACTATTTACCACAATAAAAACAATTAGAAAACAAACATGAGAAAATACAAATTGGTACAAACTAGTATTTGGATAAGGGTCCCTCTGAAGGCATTAGTGAAGGGGTAGAAAGAGGAAGAATGAGGTCTGGGCTTTATAGAAAGGTTTTCTTTCTTTCTATTCTTTCTTCCTCATTTATTTGTTACTATAAGGATCTGAAACAATGCTATAATAACAATTTACTTAGTCTTAGTGGTGGAGTCATGTATCTATTATATAATTTTCTTAATTTATATGAATGTTTAAAGTTATTCATAATTAAAGTCATTTTTTTAAAGAAAAAATGTAATTGAATCTGAAGCAGTTCAGTCGATGTCTTCTTTGTCTCAAATGCAAAGTTATTGACAATTCGCTGGGCTTCTGTCCTGCCCTGAAATGTTCTTCTCTAGAAGGAAGAATAATAAAATCAGAAATCGGCCGGGTGAGGTGGCTCACGCCTGTAATCCCAGCACTTTGGGAGGCCAAGGCGGGCGGATCACGAGGTCAGGAGATCAAGACCATCCTGGTTAACACAGTGAAACCCTGTCTCTACTAAAAATACAAAAAAATTAGCCTGGCGTGGTGGCGGGCACTTGTAGTCCCCGCTAATTAGGTGGCTGAGGCAGGAGAATGGTGTGAACCCGGGAGGCGGAGCTTGCAGTGAGCTGAGATCGTGACACTGCACTCCAGCCTGGTCGACAGAGCAAGACTCTGTCTCAAAATATAAAAATAAAAATAAAATAAAAAATAAAATCAGAAATCAGTAAATCCTAGGTATTTGTGACTAGAAGTGTATTATCGAGCAAGTTTAAAGTAGTACAGTCAGTGAAGAACATCATATATGTGTTTCCATTTAGCTGTTTATTGAAGTTTCTGTGTATTAAGGTAAGGTGATTAATTGTAAATGTCTACTTCCATAAATATACATAATATACAGCAATGTGAAGAATAGGAAAACATGTGTGATCCACTGTTTTTTAAGACTTTTACTGTTCTAGTAATGTGTAGTTACCCTGAGCTTGGAACACAAATTTACCCATTCTCCCTTGAAATTAATGCATTTCAAAATGGCTGCCTAAATTGGAGCATAGAACATTTTTCTCAGTGCAAATGACAGTCATCTCTGTGGAATTAAAATCTTTGTCTTAAACTAAAACTTTATTATCTAAATATGTTACAAACCAGCTTGGATGAGCATGTGCTAAAGTGAAAGAACTTGACATCCTGCTTTGGTTAAAGGAAAACTTTCATTGAAACTTTGACAAAATACGTCACTTTCCAGATGCCATTTTTGATATAGGACATACAAATAAAAAGTTTATATGCATCTTCTAATGCATTTTAATTATATATACATTTTTTATATATATAATTATATTATATATATATAATTTTATATATATTTATATATATAATTTTATATATATAATTTTATATGTATATAAATATATATATTTTATATATATAATTTTATATATAAATATATATATAATTTTATATATTTAATTATATATATAATTATATATATGTAATTTTATATATAAAATTACATATATATAATTATATATATATATAAAATTATGTAAGTAAATTATGCTCTGAAATGGCACAACAAATTTAGCGATCAAATTAGAAGATTATTTTTAAGACCTTGTATTTAAACATTTTAAAAGGATGATTTTCAAAGAAATTTGTTCCATATATTCCACTGAGACATATAAAATATCCATCAACCTGGCCATTGAATGTTTTGCAGTTCTCAGCAAATTCCCTCAGAAGTGATTTTTATAATCTCATTATAGATTTATTTGAAAATAATTTTTCATCAAGGCTAGCAAATTTTTCTTTTTCTGATTCAAACTCTGTCCTTCAAGATCTTCAAAGTCATCGGCATTCAAAAATGATAAAATGTTTGTCTTTTTAATTTTTTTTCACATTTTATTATAACGTTGGATGCGTCAGATTTCTATGGAAGGTAATAACTTTCACCTCTAATTGGGTTCTTATTTTTGCTCAATGACTTAGACGTGAGTATATCCAACTGGATGTGAGATAAAGTTTCCAACCTGTTAGGATCTCCTTTTTTGTGTGTTGTTGTCATTGGCTTTCTATTTTAGGATAGAAAATATTTCTTTTTACATTTATTTTATTTTGATTGTTTAATTTTTTATTTTTTGTTTGGGTTGGGGGGTGGGAAGGTGGGGTCTTACTCTGTCACCCAGACCAGAGTGCAGTGGTGTGATCTCGGCTCACTGCAGCCTCAACCTCCCCAACTCAAGTGATTTTCTCACCTCAGCCTCCCACGTAGTTGGAACTACAGGTGTGGGCCACCATGCCCAGCTAATTTTTGTAGTTTTTTATTTTTGTAGAGATGAGGTTTCACCATGTTGCCCAGGCTAATCTCAAAATCCTGAGCTCAAGTGATCCACCTGCCTTAGCCTCCCAAAGTGCTGGGATTATAGGTGTGAGCCACCACACCTGGTGAGAAAATATTTCTTATCCCTAAAAACTGACTCCTCTTCTATGTTTTATATATCTGATCTTGGGGAATAGAATGCTCATTTACTTAACAATCTATTAATCATTTCAAACTCACCCCTATGGGATCAGAATACTACTTCCTTGGTCTTAATCTCTCATGTAGACTGAGCTGTATCTGGCAGCCTAATATTCCTGGTCTCTCTTCATCCTCTTATTCATTCCTTCCCAGAGGAAGGAAGAGCAACAATGGATTGGTGAGTTTTCAAGAAGAATCTGAGTATGCATGCCTGGTCCCTCACCTCCTCTTTTCTTTTTAATGTTTACTAGCTGAGGAAATATGAAATCTGGTCAACTCTTCCTTGCTATAGTTTCACACAGGGTAGCCTGGAAGACACAGTTCGGGGTCTTATTTCTGGGTTTCACATTTTAGAAGACCACTTGTCTACAGAAATAGGAAATTTTCTTCAGGATTAGATATATCAATAAAAAGTTGATATTTTGATCTATCTTCAATCTTAGGTCTTAATTGCCTCTGCATTTGAGCTAAGAAATAAACTACTAGTAATTGGACTTTCCGCAGATTCCCAACAGCATGTAAATCCCCAGTCCTCCAGATACTGGACGTTTAGTATTGCTCAGATTTTTGCTCTTTCCTTTAAACCATCTCTGTTTTGGTTTATTAGTTGACTGGATTAAAGAAAGAGGTTAACTATTCTAACTATTATTTTTTTTCAGTGTTAGAGCAACCTACAATTCATGCTTCACACTGATGCCAAAAAGTACATCCTGAAATAGACATTTTATATCTTGTTATTTCTCCATATTTTTGTGTGTTTATTTCAGACTCCCAAGTTGATTTCAGCTGGCTCTTTATGGTAACTGTCTACTCTCCAGTTCCATATCTAATGAGTCAATCAGACGTATGCTTTATTATCATATCACAAGATATTATCGTGTTAAATTCTCACAGTATTTAAAATAAAAAAAACAGTTTAATGTATTTCCATGCATTCACACAAGTTTTTTCTCATTGCCCATAAAGACCTTGTATTCTTTTTCACCTAGCAAGATGAGCTCATCAACCTTTGAAAGTCAGTTTAAGCATCAGCTTGCCAAGGCATCTTATTTGACTCCCATCTGATATTTGGTTTTCCTCTGTTTTCTTTCAATACACTGTGAAATCTTCCATTTGTTATTTTATTCATTCATCCACTCTGGTATTCATTCATCCGTCTGTCCATCCATCCATCCATCCGTCCATCCATCCATCCATCCATCCATCCATCCATCCATCCATCTATCCATCTATCCATCCATCCATCTGTCCATCTATCTGTCCATTTATTCACTTGTCAATGTCAGTATAGCTACCATATGCCATTGTCTGTGAATTGTGCTATGGATGCAGGGATGAAAGATACCATTCTTGCTTCCCTGGAGTTATATCTTTACCATAAATTTATCCCAAATACCTGTAATGAAAGATACATCTGACTGCCTTGTCCACTAGATGTAAACTATTTAATGGCAGAGATGGCATATTTGACTTGTGTTCTGTGCAGAAAATGCACGAGGAGAGAAGGAAAGACACACACACAATACCTTTAAGGGTAAACAAGCTTTATCCCACATAAATAGCAATGCAGATATAATAAGCATATGATATAAGCAAATTAACATAAGCAAATTTATATAATAAGCAAATGATATAATAAGTAAATTGCAATGGGAAGGGGAGAAGGGAAAATATATACATATTTACACTCACCAGACTATGGAGGATTCACCACCAAACTGGGAAGCAACAGCCTGGGCTCCAGAGTTGGACACTGCACTCACCAGACAATGGAGGATTCACCACTAGGCCCGGAAGCAGCGGCCTAGGCTGCAGAGTTGGCCAGTCGTCCATGCACAGAGGAGGAGAGGTCTCATGAAGCTTTGGAGCAGCCTGGGACCCTAGCTCTTTTTGTAATGAGTTGTTTGGCATGAGGTCCATTCACAAGGGTCCTTTGTGACTGGGCCCAAAGAACACAAAAACGTTGACTTGTTTTGTGACTGTCTGTTGTTTTTCAATAACTAACATATAGGAATAGATAGAAATAGAGATTTCTTCTAAACAACACTGGATGAAAGCCTGAAGGGGCTCACACAACCCGTTCTGGGACTTCGTGATCATTCTTTGTGTCCATGTTCAATTTAGTTCAGGTTTAATATTTAACTTTTTCTCCACAGCTTGGATTCCCTGCATCTACCACGTGTATGGCACAGACATGTTATCAATACATGTTTATTGAATAACTTATAAATCAGTCATATCTATAAATGTCTTCCATCCTCAGTAATTTCAGAAATTGTAGTCTTGTATAAAATTTCTAGATGAGGATTTCAGGTTTGACTCTTTCCTGAAACCTTGAATTTTAAATAAGTGAAAATATGTTAAACAAAGATGAGGAGATGTTAGATTTATTGTAGCAGTGGAAGGACAAAGGTTATTTACCTAGTAAATTAGAAAGTTATTTAGATCTTTACTCTGGCTCTTAATTCCAGAATCTGAAACTCCCTTGGTTCCTGCTGATTCTCTAAGCCCTGGCCTTGGGCCTCCCATTGATTTGGTGAGCTCTGAATAGCTTTCCAGTAATTTCCATCTGTACCTTCATCATTTTTCATGATCAAAGATGTTTAGTTTTTTACTGTTACTAAAAACAAGAACCTCAATTTTATTTTAGCAGAGTAGCTGATACTACCCACTGTTCTCTATGATATTGTGAGGCATATTTAGAAAGCTTCATTGTGTAAAATCTCTAAAGAAGTAGAAAACCAGAAAACCTGCTAAATGATGCCTGTATATTATTTCTTATCAAGGTAATTTGCCAGCAGACCTCCCAAATCCACCAGAAACGTCAGTTCCTTGTAACATTACCTCCACACAACTGCACAGACAATGAATTTGTCTGCAGGTCTGATGATCACTGCATCGAAAAAATGCAGAAATGTGATTTTAAATATGACTGCCCTGACAAATCAGATGAAGCATCCTGTGGTAGGTGGATTCTTAAAATTTTTTTAAATATTGCCACAAAATAGAAAATACAAGTGTAATCTCTAAGTAGCACAGCCTAGCATCATAGTTAGATATTTTCAACAGGAGTTAGGGCAACTTCTAAATGTAACAGTTATTCATACAGAAAATTGTAATGGAAGAATCAGAATGCATTTTCTGCCAGGCCCAGTAAGTGGTAAGTGTCTTTAGATTAATGTTTTGGATTCAAAACTATCGTTTTCACAAACTTTACTTGACTCTGGGAGTAGCATTTAGTAGCTCTTTCCATCCATTCCCTTTGATCTGTACTCCTGACACTATAAAATAGGGAATGTTTAGGGAGGTAGCTTTATAATACTGTCAAATTAATTCATTCAAATTTTGCCATTGCCAAAATGCACATACAACATTAGTACTATTAAAATATGCAGAGTTCATGAGAAAACCTATCTTAATGCAAATGAGACTTTTATCCCCTGTGTCCTGGTTTTTACCTGCCAATTCAATGGTACCTGCCAATTCAGTGGCTTTTCCTAAATGGATCAAAGACAAACTATTTAATTTAAAAATGGACTTCTCAGCCAAAGATACAGTCTGAGCGGAGAAAAATTAATCTGTGTCTGAATGAGCAAAACATAAGATCAGAAGGGTAAACACTTTGAAATATCTTTCCCTTCCCTGTTCTTTATGGAGTAGCGTGTGAATTGACTGTACCATCATATTTCTCAAGTGTCTTGATAATATTAAGGACTTAGAACAGACAGATAACACGGAGAGAGTATTGAAACCCTTGTTTTATGTAAACCTTGTGAAGAAATTCTGGGACTTAAGAAATCCAGTGAGGTTCATATTTATTCTTTTAATCTAGAAAAAAAGGTTTTTTAATGTACAAATACACCACCAATTAACTATCAAATCTAGACTAAAAAAGTCATAAAATCAAAGCTGACTCACTTCCTGCATAAGATGATACAGTAATTAACTCAAGCTAGCCAGGGATATATATCATGCATCACAGATGGAAAATAATACAATGGAAGGTGTGGTGGTGTTCAGACTTGCTCATCAGAAGGCATTCGAATCCCCTTATGATCTTATATAAGTTGTAGTGTTTGTAAGAGTTTATACAAAAACCTAATTAATTACAAAAAATGAGTATCTTTAGGGAATACTGAATTTCCTCTAAGTTCAGCTTTGTCATTTTAGTCATGTCGTTTATGATTTGAGGGGAAGTTTTGATAAATTCTTTAAATTTCCTAAATGACTGCCTACTATTAAGTTATTCTTAGTCAAACTGTTTTATAATTTTGAACAAATATAAATGAATTATTACCATTTTATTTATGAATAAACTGAGATATTGTCCCTTCCACCCTTTTCTAAGAAAAAATAGTATGACAAATCTGCCTGTAAACTATAAAGATTTTCTAACTGATTATGAAAATTGTGATTAAAAACAGATAACATGGCCAGGTGCACTGGCGCACGCCTGTAATCAAAGCATTTTGCGGGGCCAAGGTGAGCAGATCAGTTGAGCCAAGGAGTTTGAGACGAGCTTGGCCAACATGGCAAAACCCCATCTCTACAAAAAGAATACACAAATTAGCTGGGTGTAGTGGCGTGTGCCTCTAATAACAGCTACATAGCATGTTTATACAGATAACGGTGTAGATATTTCCATGCTTATACAGATAGTGATGTACATATTTCCATGTTTATATAGATAGTGGTGTAGATATTTCCAAGTTTATAGAGGTAACGGTGTAGATATTTCCATGTTTATAGAGGGAGCGGAGTAGATATTTCCATCTTTATAGAGATAGCGGTGTAGATATTCCCATGTTTATATAGATAGCGGTGTAGATACTTCCATGTTTATACAGATAGCGGTGTAGATATTCCCATATTTATACAGATAGCAGTGTAGATAATTCCATGTTTATAGAGATGGCGGTGTAGATATTTCCATGTTTATAGAGAAGGCGGTGAAGATATTTCCATGTTTATAGAGATAGCGGTGTAGTTATTTCCATGTTTATAGAGATGGCGGTGTAGATATTTCCATGTTTATACAGATAGCGGTGTAGATATTTCCATGTTTATACAGATGGCAGTGTAGGTATTTCCAAGATTATACAGATGGCGGTGTAGATATTTCCATGTTTATACAGATGGCGGTGTAGATATTTCAATGTTTACAGACATAGCTGTGTGGATATTTCCATGTTTATAGAGATGGCATTGTAGATATTACCATGTTGATAGAGATGGCGTTGTAGATATTTCCATGGTTATAGAGATGGCGGTGTAGATATTTCCATGTTTATAGAGATGGCAGTGTAGATATTTCCATGTTTATACAGACGGCGGTGTAGATATTTCCGTGTTTATACAGATAGCGGTGTAGATATTTCCATGTTTATAGAGACGGCGGTATAGATATTTCCATGTTTATAGAGATGGCAGTTTAGATATTTCCATGTTTATAGAGACAGCGGTGTAAATGTTTACATGTTTATAGAGATAGCGGTGTAGATATTTCCATGTTTATAGAGACAGCGGTGTAGATACTTCCACGTTTATACAGATAGCGGTGTAAATGTTTACAAGTTTATAGAGATAGCGTTGTAGATATTTCCATGTTTATGCAGATAGCGGTGTAGATATTTCCATATTTATACAGAGAGCGGCGTAGATATTCCCATGTTTATACAGAGAGCGGTGTAGATATTTCCATGTTTATACAGAGAGCGGTGTAGATATTTCCATGTTTATACAGATAGCGGTGGAGATATTTCCATGTTTATTCAGATAGCGGTGTAGATATTTCTATGTATACAGAGACAGCGGTGTAGATATTTCCATGTTTATACAGATAGCGGTGTAGATATATCCATGTTTATAAGATAGCGGTGTAGCTATTTCCATGTTTATAGAGGTAGTGGTGTAGATATTTCCATGTTTATAGAGATAGAGGTGAAGATATTTCCATGTTTACACAGACAGTGGTGTTGATATTTCCATGTTTATAGAGATAGCAGTGTAGATATTTCCATTTTATACAGATAGCGGTGTAGATATTTCCATGTTTATACAGGTAGCGGTGTAGATATTTCCATGTTTGTAGAGATAGCGATGTAGATATTTCCATGTTTACACAGGTAGCGGCGTAGGCATTTCCATGTTTATACAGATAGCGGTGTAGATGTTTCCATGTTCCTACAGGTAGCGGTGTAGATATTTCCATGTTTATACAGATAGCGATGTAAATATTTCCATGTTTATACAGATAGCGGTGTAGATATTTCCATGTTTATAGAGGTAGCAGTGTAGATATTTCCATGTTTATAGAGGGAGAGGTGTGGATATTTCAATGTTTTTACAGATGGCGTTGTAGATATTTCCATGTTCATAGAGATAGCGGTGTAGATATTTCCATGTTTATAGAGATAGCGGTGTAGATATTTCCATGTTTATACAGATAGCAGTGTAGATATTTCCATATTTATACAGATAGCGGTGTAGATATTTCTAAGTTTTTACAGATAGTGGCGTAGATATTTCCTTGTTTATACAGATAGCGGTGTAGATATTTACATGTTTATACAGATATCGGTGTAAATATTTATCTGTTTATACAGATATCGGTGTAGATATTTACATGTTTATACAGATATCTGTGTAGATATTTCTGTGTTTATACAAATATCTGTGAAAATATATGTTCATACAGATATCTGTATTAATAATATTTACATCTTTATACAGATATCTGTATAAATATTTACATATTTGTACAGATATCTGTGTAAATAATATGTGTATGTTTATACAGATGACTGTATAAATATTTATATGTTTATACAGATAACTATAAATATGTATATGTTTATAGAAATATCTGTATAAATACTTATATATTTATACAAATTTCTGTGTAAATATTTATATGTTTATACAGATATGTGTATAAATATTAACATGTTTATACAGATATCAGTATAAATACTTATATCTTTAAACAGATAGCAGTATAAATACTTATATGTTTATACAGACAGCAGTATAAATACTTATACGTTTATACAGTCAGCGGTATAAATACTTATATGTTTATACAGACAGCGGTATAAACACTTATATGTTTATACAGATAGCGGTATAAACACTAACATGTTTATACAGATAGCGGTATAAATACATGTTTATATAGATAGTGGTATAAATATTTACATGTTTATACCGATAGCGGTATCAATATTTACATGTTTATACAGATAGCGGTATAGGTATTCGCAAGTTTATACAGATAGCGGCATAAGTATTAACATGTTTATAAAGATAGCAGTATAAATATTTACATGTTTATACAGATAGCGGTATAAAAATTTACATGATTATACAGATAGCGGTATAAATATTTACATGTTTAAACAGATAGTGGTATAAATATCTACATGTTTATACAGACAGCGCTGTAAATATTTACATGTTTATACAGTTAGCCGTGTAAATATTTGTATGTTTATTCAGATAGCGGTGTAAATATTTTCATGTTTATACAGATAGCGGTGGAAGTATTTACATGTTTATACAGATTGCGGTGTATTGACATGTTTATGCAGATAGCGGTGTAAATAATTACATGTTTATACAGATAGTGGTGTAAGTATTTACATGTTTATACAGAAAGCGGTGTAAATACATGTTTATACAGATATCGCTGTAAATATTTACGTGTTTATACAGATAACGGGGTAAATATTTACGTGTTTATGCAGACATCGGTGTCAATATTTAAGTGTTTATGCAGATATGTGTGTAAATATTTACATGTTTATAGAGATATCTGTGAAAATATTTGTACGTTTATACAGATATCTTTGAAAATATATGTTCATACAGATATCTGTATGTTTATATGTTTATACAGGTATCTGTATAAGTAATATTTACATTGATATACAGATATCTGTATAAATAATATTTACATGTTGATTCAGATACCTCTATAAATATTTACATCTTTATACAGATATCTGTATAAATAACATATGTATGTTTATACAGATGACTGTACAAATAATGTTTATATATTTATACAGATAACTATAAATATTTATATGTTTATACAAATATCTGTATAAATACTTAAGTTTATACAGATTTCTGTGTAAATATTTATATGTTTATACATATATGTGTATAAATGTATGTTTATGCACATAGCGGTATAAATATGTTTATGTATATACAATTATCGTTATAAATACTTATATCTTTATAGAGATAGCGGTATAAATACATATATGTTTACAGAGACAGCGGTATGAATACTTATATGTTCATACAGACTGCGGTATAAATACTTGTATGTATATACAGACAGCGGTATAAATACATGTTTATACAGACAGCGGTATAAACACATGATTATACACACAATGGTGTAAATACTAACATGTTTATACAGATAGCAGTACAAATAGTTACATGTTTATACAGATAACGGTATAAATACATGATTATACAGTTAGCAGTCTTAATATTTACATGTTTATACAGATAACGGTGAAAATATTTACATGTTTATACAGATAGTGGTGTAAATATCTACATGTTTATACAGATAGCGGTGTGAATATTTACAGGTTTATACAGATAGCGGTGAAAATATTTACATGTATGTACAGATAGCGGTGTAAATACCTACATATTTATACAGATCACGGTGTGAATATTTACATGTTTATACAGATAGCGCTGTAGATATTTACATGTTTATATAGATAACGGTGTAGATATTTACCTGTTTGTACAGATAGCGGTGTAGATATTTACATGTTTATACAGGTGGCAGTGTAGATATTTCCATGTTTATACAGAGAGCAGTGTAGATATTTCCATGTTTATACAGAAAGCAGTGTAGATATTTCCATGTTTATACAGATAGAAGGGTTGATATTTCCATATTTATACAGATAGCGGTGTAGATATTTTCATATTTATACAGATACCGTTGTAGATATTTCCAAGTTTATACAGATAGCGATGTAGATATTTCCATGTTTATACAGATAACGGGGTTATTTCCATGTTTATACAGAGAGCGGTGTAGATATTTTCATGTTTATACAGATACCGTTGTAGATACTTCCAAATTTATACAGATAGCGGTGTAGATATTTCCACGTTTATACAGATAGCGGTGTACATATTTCCATGTTTATACAGATGACGGTGTAGGTATTTCCATGATTATACAGATGGCAGTGTAGATATTTCCATGTTTATACAGATGGCGGTGTAGATATTTCCATGTTTATAGACATAGCTGTGTGGAAATTTCCATGTTTATAGAGATGGCATTGTAGATATTACCATGTTGATAGAGACGGCATTGTAGACATTTCCATGATTATAGAGATGGTGGTGTAGATATTTCCATGTTCAAAGAGATGGGGGTGTAGATATTTCCATGTTTATACAGACGGTGTTGTAGATATTTCCATGTGTATACAGATGTCGGTGTAGATATTTCCATGTTTATAGAGACGGCGGTGTAGATATTTCCATGTTCATACAGATGGCGGTGTGGAGATTTCCATGTTTACAGAGATGACGGTGTAGATATTTCCATGTTTATACAGATGGTGATGTAGATATTTCCATGTATGTAGTGACGGCGGTGCAGATATTTAGATGTTTATACAGATGGCGGTGTAGATATTTCCATGTTTGTAGGGATGGCGGTGTAGATATTTTCATGTTTATAGAGATAGCGGTGTGAATATTTCCATGTATATAGAGATGTCGGTGTAGATATTTTCATGTTTATAGAGATAGCGTTGTAAATATATCCATGTTTATAGAGACAGTGGTGTAGATATGTCCATGCTTAGAGAGATAGCGATTTAGATATTTCCATGTTTATACAGACAGCAGTGTAAATGTTTACATGTTTATAGAGATAGCGGTGTAGATATTTCCATGTTTATAGAGACTACGGTGTAGATAATTCCACGTTTATTAAGATCGCGGTGTAGATAATTCCACGTTTATAGAGATAGCGGTGTAGATTTTCCATGTTTATACATATAGCAGAGTAGATATTTCTATGTTTACAGAGATAGCAGTGTAGATATTTCCATGTTTATACAGATAGCGATGTGGATATTTCCATGTTTACAAGATAACGGTGTAGATATTTCCCTGTATATAAAGATAGCGGTGTAGATATTTCCATGTTTATAGAGATAGCGGTGTAGATATTTCCATGTTTATAGAGAAAGCGGTGTAGATATTTCCATGTTTATACAGATAGCAGTGTAGATATTTCCATGTTTTTACAGGTAGCGGTGTAGATATTTCCGTGTGTATAGAGATAGCTGTGTAGATATTTCTATGTTTATACAGGTAGCAGTGTAGACATTTCCAAGTTTACACCGGTAGCGGTTTGGATATTTCCATGTTAATACAGGTAGCGGTGTGGATATTTCCATGTTCTTTCAGGTAACGGTGTAGATATTTCTATGTTCATACAGATAGCGATGTACAAGTTTCCATGTTTGTACGGGAAGCGGTGTAGATATTTCCATGTTTATACAGATCGCGGAGTAGATATTTCCATGTTTATACAGATAGCGGTATAGATAATTCCATGTTTATACAGATAGCATTGTAGATATTTCACTGTTTATACAGATAGCGGTGTAGACAATTCCATGTTATAGAGATGGCGGTGTAGATATTTCCATGTTTATACAGATGGCGGTGTAGATATTTCCATGTTTATAGACTTAGCTGTGTGGATATTTCTATGTTTATACAGATGGCATTGTAGATATTACCATGTTGATAGAGATGGCGTTGTAGATATTTGCATGGTTATAGAGATGGCGTTGTAGATATTTCCATGTTTATAGAGATGGCGGTGTAGATATTTCCATGTTTATACAGTCGGCAGTGAAGATAATTCCGTGTTTATACAGATGGCGGTGTAGATACTTCCATGTTTATAGAGACGGCGGTGTAGATATTTCCATGTTTATACAGATGGCGGTGTAGATATTTCCATGTTTACAGAGGCAGCGGTGTAGATATTTGCATGTTTATAGGGACGGCAGTGTAGATATTTCCAGCTTTATAGAGATGGCGGTGTGAATATTTCCATGTTTATAGAGATGGCGGAATAGTTATTTTCATGTTTATAGAGATAGCGGTGCAAATGTATCCATGTTTATAGAGAGAGTGGTGTAGATATGTCCATGTTTTTAGAGATAGCGGTTTAGATATTTCCATGTTTATAGAGACAGCAGTGTAAATGTTTACATGTTTATAGAGATAGCAGTGTAGATATTTCCACGTTTATACAGATAGCGGTGTAAATGTTTACAAGTTTATAGTGATAGCGGTGCAGATATTTCCATGTTAATTCAGGTAGCCGTGTAGATATTTCCATGTTTGTAGAGATAGTGGTGTAGATATTTCCATGTTTATACAGGTAGCGGTGTAGGCATTTCCATGTTTATACAGGTAGTGGAGTGGATATTTCCATGTTTGTACAGGTAGTGGTGTGGATATTTCCTTGTTCCCACAGGTAACGGTGTAGATATTTCCATGTTTATACAGATAGCGGTTTAGATATTTCCATGTTTATACAGATAGCGGTGTAGATATTTCCATGTTTATACAGATAGCGGTGTACGTACTTCCATGTTTATAGAGATAGCGGTGTAGATATTTACATGCTTATACAGATGGCTGTGTAGATATTTCCATGTTTATACAGATTGCAGTGAAGGTATTTCCATGTTTATACAGATGGAGGTGTAGATATTTCCATGTTTAGAAAGATGGCTGTGTAGATATTTCCAAGTTTATACATATAGCGGTGTAGGTATATCCATGTTTATACGGACCATGGTGTAGATATTTAAATGTTTTTTCAGATGGCGCTGTATATATTTCCATGTTTATACAGATAGCGGTGTAGATATTTCCATGTTTATACAGATAGCGGTGTACGTACTTCCATGTTTATAGAGATAGCGGTGTAGATATTTACATGCTTATACAGATGGCTGTGTAGATATTTCCATGTTTATACAGATTGCAGTGAAGGTATTTCCATGTTTATACAGATGGAGGTGTAGATATTTCCATGTTTAGAAAGATGGCGGTGTAGATATTTCCAAGTTTATACATATAGCGGTGTAGATAAATCCATGTTTATACAGACCATGGTGTAGATATTTCCATGTTTATACAGATAGCGGTGTAGATATTTTCATGTTTATACAGATAGCGGTGTAGATATTTCCATGTTTACAGAGATAGAGGTGTAGATATTTCCATATTTGCCCAGATTGCGGTGTAAATATTTCCATCTTCACACAGATAGCGTTGTATATATTTCCGTGTTTACACAGACAGCTGTGTAGATATTTCTATGTTTACACAGATAGTGTTGTAGATATTTCCATTTTTATATGGATAGCGGTGCAGATATTTCCATGTTTATACATATAACGGTGTAGATATTTCCATGTTTAAAAATATAGCGGTGGAGATATTTCCATGTTTATACAGATATCGGTGGAGATGTTTCCAAGTTTATGCAGATTGCGGTGGAGATATTACCATGTTTATGGAGATAGCGGTGTAGATATTTCCATGTAGATACAGATAGCGGTGTAGGTATTTCCATGTTTGTTGAGATAGCGGTGTAGATATTTCCATATTTATGCAGATAGCGGTGTAGATATTTCCATGTTTATTCAGATGGTAGTGTAGACATTTCCATGTTTATACAGATTGCGTTGTGGCTATTTCCATTTTTATACAGATGGCAGTGTAGTTATATCCATGTTTATACACATGGAGGTGTAGATATTTCCATGTTTATTCAGATGGTAGTGTAGATATTTCCATGTTTATACAGATGGCAATGTAGATATTTCCATGTTTATATAGATAGTGGTGTAGATATTTCCATGTTTAAACAGATGACGGTGTAGGTATTTCCATGTTTATACAGATGGCGGTGTAGATATTTCCATGTTTATAGAGACAGCCATGTTGATGTTTCCATGTTTAGACAGATAGCAGTGTAGACATTTCCATGTTTATAGAGATAACGGTGAAGATATTTCCATATTTATACAGAGAGCGGTGTAGATATTTTCAAGTTTATACTGATAGCGGTGGAGGTATTTCCATGTTTATACAGATAGCGGTGTCGATATTTCCATGTTTACAGAGATAAAGGTGTAGATATTTCCATATTTGCACAGATTGCCGTGCAGATATTTCCATCTTCACACAGATAGCGGTGTACATATTTCCATGTTTACACAGACAGCTGTGTAGATATTTCCATGTTGACACAGATAGTGTTGTAGATATTTCCATGTTTATACAGATAGCGGTGTAGATATTTCCTTGTTTATGAAGATGGCGGTGTAGATATTTCCATGTTTATGCAGATAGCGGTGGAGATATTTCCATGTTTACACAGATAGCGCTGTAGATATTTCCATGTGTATACAGATAGCTGTGTAGATATTTCCATGTTGACACAGATAGTGTTGTAGATATTTCCATGTTTATACAGATAGCGGTGTAGATATTTCCTTGTTTATGAAGATGGCGGTGTAGATATTTCCATGTTTATGCAGATAGCGGTGGAGATATTTCCATGTTTACACAGATAGCGCTGTAGATATTTCCATGTTTATACAGACAGCGGTGTAGATATTTCCATGTGTATACAGATAGCGGTGTAGATATTTCCATGTTTATAAAGATAGCGTTGGAGATATTTCCATGTGTATACACATATCGGTGGAGATATTTCCGTGTTTATACAGATAGCGGTGGAAATATTTACATGTTTATACAGATGGAGGTGTAGATATTTCCAAGGTTATGCAGATTGCGGTGGAGTTATTTCCATGTTTATAGAGATAGCGGTGTAGATATTTCCATATAGATACAGATAGCTGTGTAGATATTTCCATGTTTTTAGAGATAGCCATGTAGATAATTCCATGTTTATACAAGTAGCGGTGTAGACATTTCCATCTTTATAGAGATAGCGGTGAAGTTATTTCCCTATTTATACAGATAGCGGTGTAGGTATTTCCATGTTTATAGAGATAGGGGTGATGTTATTTCCATGTTTATACAGATGGCATTGTAGATATTTCCATGTTTATACAGATAGTGGTGTAGATATTTCCATGTTTATACAGATGACTGTGTAGTTAATTCCATGTTTATAAAGATGGCGGTGTAGATATTTCCATGTTCATCGAGATAGCCATGTAGATATTTCCATGTTTATACAGATAGCGGTGTAGATATTTCCATGTTTACAGAGATAGAGGTGTAGATATTTCCATATTTGCACAGATTGCCGTGTAGATGTTTCCATCTTCACACAGATAGCGGTGTACATATTTCCATGTTTACACAGGCAGCTCTGTATATATTTCCATGTTTACACAGATAGCGGTGTAGATATTTCCATGTTCATAAAGATAGCGGTGTAGATATTTCCATGTTTATACAGATTGCGGTGGAGATATTTCCATGTTCATACAGATAGCGCTGTAGATATTTCCATGTTTACAGACAGCGGTGTAGATATTTTCATGTTTATACAGATAGCGGTGTAGATATTTCCATGTTTATACAGATAGCGGTGTACGTACTTCCATGTTTATAGAGATAGCGGTTTAGATATTTACATGCTTATACACATGGCTGTGTAGATATTTCCATGTTTATACAGATTGCAGTGAAGTTATTTCCATGTTTATACAGATGGAGGTGTAGATATTTCCATGTTTAGACAGATGACTTTGTAGATATTTCCAAGTTTATACATATAGCGGTGTAGATCTATCCATGTTTATACAGACAGTGGTGTAGATATTTCCATGTTTATACCGATAGCGGTGTAGATATTTTCATGTTTATACAGATAGCGGTGTAGATATTTCCATGTTAACAGAGATAGAGGTGTAGATATTTCCATACTTGCCCAGATTGCGGTGTAAATATTACCATCTTCACACAGATAGCGTTGTACATATTTCCATGTTTACACAGACAGCTGTGCAGGTATTTCTATGTTTACACAGATAGTGTTGTAGATATTTCCAGTTTTATATAGATAGCGGTTCAGATATTTCCATGTTTATACAGATAGCGGTGGAGATATTTCCATGTTTATACAGATGGCGGTGTAGATATTTCCATGTTTATAGACTTAGCTGTGTGGATATTTCTATGTTTATACAGATGGCATTGTAGATATTACCATGTTGATAGAGATGGCGTTGTAGATATTTGCATGGTGATAGAGATGGCGTTGTAGATATTTCCATGTTTATAGAGATGGCGGTGTAGATATTTCCATGTTTATACAGTCGGCAGTGAAGATAATTCCGTGTTTATACAGATGGCGGTGTAGATACTTCCATGTTTATAGAGACAGCGGTGCAGATATTTCCATGTTTATACATATAACGGTGTAGATATTTCCATGTATAAAAATATAGCGGTGGAGATATTTCCATGTTTATACAGATATCGGTGGAGATGTTTCCAAGTTTATGCAGATTGCGGTGGAGATATTACCATGTTTATGGAGATAGCGGTGTAGATATTTCCATGTAGATACAGATAGCGGTGTAGGTATTTCCATGTTTGTTGAGATAGCGGTGTAGATATTTCCATATTTATGCAGATAGCGGTGTAGATATTTCCATGTTTATTCAGATGGTGGTGTAGATATTTCCATGTTTATACAGATTGCGTTGTGGCTATTTCCATTTTTATACAGATGGCAGTGTAGTTATATCCATGTTTATACACATGGAGGTGTAGATATTTCCATGTTTATTCAGATGGTAGTGTAGATATTTCCATGTTTATACAGATGGCAATGTAGATATTTCCATGTTTATATAGATAGTGGTGTAGATATTTCCATGTTTATACAGATGACGGTGTAGGTATTCCCATGTTTATACAGATGGCGGTGTAGATATTTCCATGTTTATAGAGACAGCCATGTTGATGTTTCCATGTTTAGACAGATAGCAGTGTAGACATTTCCATGTTTATAGAGATAACGGTGAAGATATTTCCATATTTATACAGATAGCGGTGTAGATATTTTCAAGTTTATACTGATAGCGGTGGAGGTATTTCCATGTTTATACAGATAGCGGTGTCGATATTTCCATGTTTACAGAGATAAAGGTGTAGATATTTCCATATTTGCACAGATTGCCGTGTAGATATTTCCATCTTCACACAGATAGCGGTGTACATATTTCCATGTTTACACAGACAGCTGTGTAGATATTTCCATGTTGACACAGATAGTGTTGTAGATATTTCCATGTTTATACAGATAGCGGTGTAGATATTTCCTTGTTTATGAAGATGGCGGTGTAGATATTTCCATGTTTATGCAGATAGTGGTGGAGATATTTCCATGTTTACACAGATAGCGCTGTAGATATTTCCATGTTTATACAGACAGCGGTGTAGATATTTCCATGTGTATACAGATAGCGGTGTAGATATTTCCATGTTTATAAAGATAGCGTTGGAGATATTTCCATGTGTATACACATATCGGTGGAGATATTTCCATGTTTATACAGATAGCGGTGGAAATATTTACATGTTTATACAGATGGAGGTGTAGATATTTCCAAGGTTATGCAGATTGCGGTGGAGTTATTTCCATGTTTATAGAGATAGCGGTGTAGATATTTCCATATAGATACAGATAGCTGTGTAGATATTTCCATGTTTATAGAGATAGCCATGTAGATAATTCCATGTTTATACAAGTAGCAGTGTAGACATTTCCATGTTTATAGAGATAGCGGTGAAGTTATTTCCCTATTTATACAGATAGCGGTGTAGGTATTTCCATGTTTATAGAGATAGGGGTGATGTTATTTCCATGTTTATACAGATGGCATTGCAGATATTTCCATGTTTATACAGATAGTGGTGTAGATATTTCCATGTTTATACAGATGACTGTGTAGTTAGTTCCATGTTTATAAAGATGGCGGTGTAGATATTTCCATGTTCATCAAGATAGCCATGTAGATATTTCCATGTTTATACAGATAGCGGTGTAGATATTTCCATGTTTACAGAGATAGAGGTGTAGATATTTCCATATTTGCACAGATTGCCGTGTAGATGTTTCCATCTTCACACAGATAGCGGTGTACATATTTCCATGTTTACACAGGCAGCTCTGTATATATTTCCATGTTTGCACAGATAGCGGTGTAGATATTTCCATGTTCATAAAGATAGCGGTGTAGATATTTCCATGTTTATACAGATTGCGGTGGAGATATTTCCATGTTCATACAGATAGCGCTGTAGATATTTCCATGTTTACAGACAGCGGTGTAGATATTTTCATGTTTATACAGATAGCGGTGTAGATATTTCCATGTTTATACAGATAGCGGTGTACGTACTTCCATGTTTATAGAGATAGCGGTTTAGATATTTACATGCTTATACACATGGCTGTGTAGATATTTCCATGTTTATACAGATTGCAGTGAAGTTATTTCCATGTTTATACAGATGGAGGTGTAGATATTTCCATGTTTAGACAGATGACTTTGTAGATATTTCCAAGTTTATACATATAGCGGTGTAGATCTATCCATGTTTATACAGACCGTGGTGTAGATATTTCCATGTTTATACCGATAGCGGTGTAGATATTTTCATGTTTATACAGATAGCGGTGTAGATATTTCCATGTTAACAGAGATAGAGGTGTAGATATTTCCATACTTGCCCAGATTGCGGTGTAAATATTACCATCTTCACACAGATAGCGTTGTACATATTTCCATGTTTACACAGACAGCTGTGAAGGTATTTCTATGTTTACACAGATAGTGTTGTAGATATTTCCAGTTTTATATAGATAGCGGTTCAGATATTTCCATGTTTATACAGATAGCGGTGGAGATATTTCCATGTTTATACAGATGGCGGTGTAGATATTTCCATGTTTATAGACTTAGCTGTGTGGATATTTCTATGTTTATACAGATGGCATTGTAGATATTACCATGTTGATAGAGATGGCGTTGTAGATATTTGCAGGGTTATAGAGATGGCGTTGTAGATATTTCCATGTTTATAGAGATGGCGGTGTAGATACTTCCATGTTTATAGAGACGGCGGTGTAGATATTTCCATGTTTATACAGATGGCGGTGTAGATATTTCCATGTTTACAGAGGCAGCGGTGTAGATATTTGCATGTTTATAGGGACGGCAGTGTAGATATTTCCAGCTTTATAGAGATGGCGGTGTGAATATTTCCATGTTTATAGAGATGGCGGAATAGTTATTTTCATGTTTATAGAGATAGCGGTGCAAATGTATCCATGTTTATAGAGAGAGTGGTGTAGATATGTCCATGTTTTTAGAGATAGCGGTTTAGATATTTCCATGTTTATAGAGACAGCAGTGTAAATGTTTACATGTTTATAGAGATAGCAGTGTAGATATTTCCACGTTTATACAGATAGCGGTGTAAATGTTTACAAGTTTATAGTGATAGCGGTGCAGATATTTCCATGTTTATTCAGGTAGCCGTGTAGATATTTCCATGTTTGTAGAGATAGTGGTGTAGATATTTCCATGTTTATACAGGTAGCGGTGTAGGCATTTCCATGTTTATACAGGTAGCGGAGTGGATATTTCCATGTTTGTACAGGTAGTGGTGTGGATATTTCCTTGTTCCCACAGGTAACGGTGTAGATATTTCCATGTTTATACAGATAGCGGTTTAGATATTTCCATGTTTATACAGATAGCGGTGTAGATATTTCCATGTTTATACAGATAGCGGTGTACGTACTTCCATGTTTATAGAGATAGCGGTGTAGATATTTACATGCTTATACAGATGGCTGTGTAGATATTTCCATGTTTATACAGATTGCAGTGAAGGTATTTCCATGTTTATACAGATGGAGGTGTAGATATTTCCATGTTTAGAAAGATGGCTGTGTAGATATTTCCAAGTTTATACATATAGCGGTGTAGGTATATCCATGTTTATACGGACCATGGTGTAGATATTTCCATGTTTTTTCAGATGGCGCTGTATATATTTCCATGTTTATACAGATAGCGGTGTAGATATTTCCATGTTTATACAGATAGCGGTGTACGTACTTCCATGTTTATAGAGATAGCGGTGTAGATATTTACATGCTTATACAGATGGCTGTGTAGATATTTCCATGTTTATACAGATTGCAGTGAAGGTATTTCCAAGTTTATACAGATGGAGGTGTAGATATTTCCATGTTTAGAAAGATGGCTGTGTAGATATTTCCAAGTTTATACATATAGCGGTGTAGATATATCCATGTTTATACAGACCATGGTGTAGATATTTCCATGTTTATACAGATAGCGGTGTAGATATTTTCATGTTTATACAGACAGCGGTGTAGATATTTCCGTGTTTACAGAGATAGAGGTGTAGATATTTCCATATTTGCCCAGATTGCGGTGTAAATATTTCCATCTTCACACAGATACCGTTGTATATATTTCCATGTTTACACAGACAGCTGTGTAGATATTTCTATGTTTACACAGATAGTGTTGTAGATATTTCCATTTTTATATGGATAGCGGTGCAGATATTTCCATGTTTATACATATAACGATGTAGATATTTCCATGTTTAAAAATATAGCGGTGGAGATATTTCCATGTTTATACAGATATCGGTGGAGATGTTTCCAAGTTTATGCAGATTGCGGTGGAGGTATTACCATGTTTATGGAGATAGCGGTGTAGATATTTCCATGTAGATACAGATAGCGGTGTAGGTATTTCCATGTTTGTTGAGATAGCGGTGTAGATATTTCCATATTTATGCAGATAGCGGTGTAGATATTTCCATGTTTATTCAGATGGTAGTGTAGATATTTCCATGTTTATACAGATTGCGTTGTGGCTATTTCCATGTTTATATAGATAGTGGTGTAGATATTTCCATGTTTATACAGATGACGGTGTAGGTATTCCCATGTTTATACAGATGGCGGTGTAGATATTTCCATGTTTATAGAGACAGCCATGTTGATGTTTCCATGTTTAGACAGATAGCAGTGTAGACATTTCCATGTTTATAGAGATAACGGTGAAGATATTTCCATATTTATACAGATAGCGGTGTAGATATTTTCAAGTTTATACTGATAGCGGTGGAGGTATTTCCATGTTTATACAGATAGCGGTGTCGATATTTCCATGTTTACAGAGATAAAGGTGTAGATATTTCCATATTTGCACAGATTGCCGTGTAGATATTTCCATCTTCACACAGATAGCGGTGTACATATTTCCATGTTTACACAGACAGCTGTGTAGATATTTCCATGTTGACACAGATAGTGTTGTAGATATTTCCATGTTTATACAGATAGCGGTGTAGATATTTCCTTGTTTATGAAGATGGCGGTGTAGATATTTCCATGTTTATGCAGATAGTGGTGGAGATATTTCCATGTTTACACAGATAGCGCTGTAGATATTTCCATGTTTATACAGACAGCGGTGTAGATATTTCCATGTGTATACAGATAGCGGTGTAGATATTTCCATGTTTATAAAGATAGCGTTGGAGATATTTCCATGTGTATACACATATCGGTGGAGATATTTCCGTGTTTATACAGAGAGCGGTGGAAATATTTACATGTTTATACAGATGGAGGTGTAGATATTTCCAAGGTTATGCAGATTGCGGTGGAGTTATTTCCATGTTTATAGAGATAGCGGTGTAGATATTTCCATATAGATACAGATAGCTGTGTAGATATTTCCATGTTTATAGAGATAGCCATGTAGATAATTCCATGTTTATACAAGTAGCAGTGTAGACATTTCCATGTTTATAGAGATAGCGGTGAAGTTATTTCCCTATTTATACAGATAGCGGTGTAGGTATTTCCATGTTTATAGAGATAGGGGTGATGTTATTTCCATGTTTATACAGATGGCATTGTAGATATTTCCATGTTTATACAGATAGTGGTGTAGTTATTTCCATGTTTATACAGATGACTGTGTAGTTAATTCCATGTTTATAAAGATGGCGGTGTAGATATTTCCATGTTCATCAAGATAGCCATGTAGATATTTCCATGTTTATACAGATAGCGGTGTAGATATTTCCATGTTTACAGAGATAGAGGTGTAGATATTTCCATATTTGCACAGATTGCCGTGTAGATGTTTCCATCTTCACACAGATAGTGGTGTACATATTTCCATGTTTACACAGGCAGCTCTGTATATATTTCCATGTTTGCACAGATAGCGGTGTAGATATTTCCATGTTCATAAAGATAGCGGTGTAGATATTTCCATGTTTATACAGATTGCGGTGGAGATATTTCCATGTTCATACAGATAGCGCTGTAGATATTTCCATGTTTACAGACAGCGGTGTAGATATTTTCATGTTTATACAGATAGCGGTGTAGATATTTCCATGTTTATACAGATAGCGGTGTACGTACTTCCATGTTTATAGAGATAGCGGTTTAGATATTTACATGCTTATACACATGGCTGTGTAGATATTTCCATGTTTATACAGATTGCAGTGAAGTTATTTCCATGTTTATACAGATGGAGGTGTAGATATTTCCATGTTTAGACAGATGACTTTGTAGATATTTCCAAGTTTATACATATAGCGGTGTAGATCTATCCATGTTTATACAGACCGTGGTGTAGATATTTCCATGTTTATACCGATAGCGGTGTAGATATTTTCATGTTTATACAGATAGCGGTGTAGATATTTCCATGTTAACAGAGATAGAGGTGTAGATATTTCCATACTTGCCCAGATTGCGGTGTAAATATTACCATCTTCACACAGATAGCGTTGTACATATTTCCATGTTTACACAGACAGCTGTGAAGGTATTTCTATGTTTACACAGATAGTGTTGTAGATATTTCCAGTTTTATATAGATAGCGGTTCAGATATTTCCATGTTTATACAGATAGCGGTGGAGATATTTCCATGTTTATACAGATGGCGGTGTAGATATTTCCATGTTTATAGACTTAGCTGTGTGGATATTTCTATGTTTATACAGATGGCATTGTAGATATTACCATGTTGATAGAGATGGCGTTGTAGATATTTGCATGGTTATAGAGATGGCGTTGTAGATATTTCCATGTTTATAGAGATGGCGGTGTAGATATTTCCATGTTTATAGAGTCGGCAGTGAAGATAATTCCGTGTTTATACAGATGGCGGTGTAGATACTTCCATGTTTATAGAGACGGCGGTGTAGATATTTCCATGTTTATACAGATGGCGGTGTAGGTATTTCCATGTTTACAGAGGCAGCGGTGTAGATATTTGCATGTTTATAGGGACGGCAGTGTAGATATTTCCAGCTTTATAGAGATGGCGGTGTGAATATTTCCATGTTTATAGAGATGGCGGAATAGTTATTTTCATGTTTATAGAGATAGCGGTGCAAATGTATCCATGTTTATAGAGAGAGTGGTGTAGATATGTCCATGTTTTTAGAGATAGCGGTTTAGATATTTCCATGTTTATAGAGACAGCAGTGTAAATGTTTACATGTTTATAGAGATAGCAGTGTAGATATTTCCACGTTTATACAGATAGCGGTGTAAATGTTTACAAGTTTATAGTGATAGCGGTGCAGATATTTCCATGTTTATTCAGGTAGCCGTGTAGATATTTCCATGATTGTAGAGATAGTGGTGTAGATATTTCCATGTTTATATAGGTAGCGGTGTAGGCATTTCCATGTTTATACAGGTAGCGGAGTGGATATTTCCATGTTTGTACAGGTAGTGGTGTGGATATTTCCTTGTTCCCACAGGTAACGGTGTAGATATTTCCATGTTTATACAGATAGCGGTTTAGATATTTCCATGTTTATACAGATAGCGGTGTAGATATTTCCATGTTTATACAGATAGCGGTGTACGTACTTCCATGTTTATAGAGATAGCGGTGTAGATATTTACATGCTTATACAGATGGCTGTGTAGATATTTCCATGTTTATACAGATTGCAGTGAAGGTATTTCCATGTTTATACAGATGGAGGTGTAGATATTTCCATGTTTAGAAAGATGGCTGTGTAGATATTTCCAAGTTTATACATATAGCGGTGTAGGTATACCCATGTTTATACGGACCATGGTGTAGATATTTCCATGTTTTTTCAGATGGCGCTGTATATATTTCCATGTTTATACAGATAGCGGTGTAGATATTTCCATGTTTATACAGATAGCGGTGTACGTACTTCCATGTTTATAGAGATAGCGGTGTAGATATTTACATGCTTATACAGATGGCTGTGTAGATATTTCCATGTTTATACAGATTGCAGTGAAGGTATTTCCATGTTTATACAGATGGAGGTGTAGATATTTCCATGTTTAGAAAGATGGCTGTGTAGATATTTCCAAGTTTATACATATAGCGGTGTAGATATTTCCATGTTTATACAGATAGCGGTGTAGATATTTCCATATTTGCCCAGATTGCGGTGTAAATATTTCCATCTTCACACAGATAGCGTTGTATATATTTCCATGTTTACACAGACAGCTGTGTAGATATTTCTATGTTTACACAGATAGTGTTGTAGATATTTCCATTTTTATATGGATAGCGGTGCAGATATTTCCTTGTTTATACATATAACGGTGTAGATATTTCCATGTTTAAAAATATAGCGGTGGAGATATTTCCATGTTTATACAGATATCGGTGGAGACGTTTCCAAGTTTATGCAGATTGCGGTGGAGATATTACCATGTTTATGGAGATAGCGGTGTAGATATTTCCATGTAGATACAGATAGCGGTGTAGGTATTTCCATGTTTGTTGAGATAGCGGTGTAGATATTTCCATATTTATGCAGATAGCGGTGTAGATATTTCCATGTTTATTCAGATGGTAGTGTAGATATTTCCATGTTTATACAGATTGCGTTGTGGCTATTTCCATTTTTGTACAGATGGCAGTGTAGTTTTATCCATGTTTATACACATGGAGGTGTAGATATTTCCATGTTTATTCAGATGGTAGTGTAGATATTTCCATGTTTATACAGATGGCAATGTAGATATTTCCATGTTTATATAGATAGTGGTGTAGATATTTCCATGTTTATACAGATGACGGTGTAGGTATTTCCATGTTTATACAGATGGCGGTGTAGATATTTCCATGTTTATAGAGACAGCCATGTTGATGTTTCCATGTTTAGACAGATAGCAGTGTAGACATTTCCATGTTTATAGAGATAACGGTGAAGATATTTCCATATTTATACAGATAGCGGTGTAGATATTTTCAATTTTATACTGATAGCGGTGGAGGTATTTCCATGTTTATACAGATAGCGGTGTCGATATTTCCATGTTTACAGAGATAAAGGTGTAGATATTTCCATATTTGCACAGATTGCCGTGTAGATATTTCCATCTTCACACAGATAGCGGTGTACATATTTCCATGTTTACACAGACAGCTGTGTAGATATTTCCATGTTGACACAGATAGTGTTGTAGATATTTCCATGTTTATACAGATAGCGGTGTGGATATTTCCTTGTTTTTGAAGATGGCGGTGTAGATATTTCCATGTTTATGCAGATAGCGGTGGAGATATTTCCATGTTTACACAGATAGCGCTGTAGATATTTCCAAGTTTATACAGACAGCGGTGTAGATATTTCCATGTGTATACAGATAGCGGTGTAGATATTTCCATGTTTATACAGATATCGGTGGAGATATTTCCATGTTTATACAGATAGCGGTGGAAATATTTACATGTTTATACAGATGGAGGTGTAGATATTTCCAAGGTTATGCAGATTGCGGTGGAGATATTTCCATGTTTATAGAGATAGCGGTGTAGATATTTCCATGTAGATACAGATAGCTGTGTAGATATTTCCATGTTTATAGAGATAGCCATGTAGATAATTCCATGTTTATACAAGTAGCGGTGTAGACATTTCCATGTTTATAGAGATAGCGGTGAAGTTATTTCCCTATTTATACAGATAGCGGTGTAGGTATTTCCATGTTTATAGAGATAGGGGTGATGTTATTTCCATGTTTATACAGATGGCATTGTAGATATTTCCATGTTTATACAGATAGTGGTGTAGATATTTCCATGTTTATACAGATGACTGTGTAGTTAATTCCATGTTTATAAAGATGGCGGTGTAGATATTTCCATGTTCATCGAGATAGCCATGTAGATATTTCCATGTTTATACAGATAGCGGTGTAGATATTTCCATGTTTACAGAGATAGAGGAGTAGATATTTCCATATTTGCACAGATTGCCGAGTAGATGTTCCCATCTTCACACAGATAGTGGTGTACATATTTCCATGTTTACACAGGCAGCTCTGTATATATTTCCATGTTTACACAGATAGCGGTGTAGATATTTCCATGTTCATAAAGATAGCGGTGTAGATATTTCCATGTTTATACAGATTGCGGTGGAGATATTTCCATGTTTATACAGATAGTGCTGTAGATATTTCCATGTTTACAGACAGCGGTGTAGATATTTTCATGTTTATACAGATAGCGGTGTAGATATTTCCATGTTTATACAGATAGCGGTGTACGTACTTCCATGTTTATAGAGATAGCGGTTTAGATATTTACATGCTTATACACATGGCTGTGTAGATATTTCCATGTTTATACAGATTGCAGTGAAGTTATTTCCATGTTTATACAGATGGAGGTGTAGGTATTTCCATGTTTAGACAGATGACTGTGTAGATATTTCCAAGTTTATACATATAGCGGTGTAGATCTATCCATGTTTATACAGATCGTGGTGTAGATATTTCCATGTTTATACAGATAGCGGTGTAGATATTTCCATGTTAACAGAGATAGAGGTGTAGATAATTCCATACTTGCCCAGATTGCGGTGTAAATATTTCCATCTTCACACAGATAGCTTTGTACATATTTCCATGTTTACACAGACAGCTGTGAAGGTATTTCTATGCTTACACAGATAGTGTTGTAGATATTTCCAGTTTTATATAGATAGCGGTTCAGATATTTCCATGTTTATACAGATAGCGGTGGAGATATTTCCATGTTTATACAGATGGCGGTGTAGATATTTCCAAGTTTATGCAGATAGCGGTGAAGATATTTCCATGTTTATAGAGATAGCGGTGAAGGTATTTTCTTATTTATACAGATAGCGGTGTAGATATTTCCATGTTTATTAAGATGGCGGTGTTGATATTTCCATGTTTATACACATAGCGGTGTGGCTATTTCCATTTTTATACAGATGGCAGTGTAGATATTTCCATGTTTATATAGATGGAGGTGTAGATATATCGATGTTTATACAGATGACTCTGTAGATATTTCCATGTTTTTACAGATGGCGCTGTAGTTATTTCCATGTTTATACAGATAGCAGTGTGGCTATTTCCATGTTTATGCAGATAGCGATGGAGATATTTCCATGTTTATAGAGTTGGCTGTGTAGATATTTCCATGTTTATACAGATGGCAGTGTAGATATTTCCATGTTTATATAGATAGTGGTGTAGATATTTCCATGTTTATACAGATGGCGGTGTACATATTTCCAAGTTTATAGAGATAGCCATGTTGATATTTCCATGTTTAGACAGATAGCGGTGTAGACATTTGCATGTTTATAGAGATAGCAGTGAAGATATTTCCATATTTATACAGATAGCCGTGTAGATATTTCCATGTTTATAGAGATAGCCATGTAGATATTTCCATGTTTATACAGATAGTGGTGTAGATATTTCCATGTTTACAGAGATAGAGGTGTAGATATTTCCATATTTGCACAGATTGCCGTGTAGATATTTCCATTTTCACTCAGATAGCGGTGTACATATTTCCATGTTTACACAGACAGCTGTGTAGAAATTTCCATGTTTACGCAGATAGTGTTGTAGATATTTCTTGTTTATACAGATAGCGGTGTAGATATTTCCATGTTTATAAAGATAGCAGTGTAGATATTTCCATGTTTATTCAGATAGCGGTGGAGATATTTCAATGTTTATACAGATAGCGCTGTAGATATTTCCATGTTTATACAGACAGCGGTGTAGATATTTCCAAGTTTATACAGATAGCGGTGTAGATCTTTCCATGTTTATACACATAGCGGTGGAGATATTTACATGTTTATACAGATAGCGGTGTAGGTATTTCCATGTTTATAGAGATAGCGGTGTTGTTATTTCCATGTTTATACAGATTGCAGTGAAGGTATTTCCATGTTTATACAGATGGAGTTGTAGATATTTCCATGTTTAGACAGATGACTGTGTAGATATTTCCAAGTTTATACATATAGCGGTGTAGATATATCCATGTTTATACAGACCGTGGTGTAGATATTTTCATGTTTATACAGATAGCGGTGTAGATATTTCCATGTTTACAGAGATAGAGGTGTAGATATTTCCATATTTGCCCAGATTGCGGTGTAAATATTTCCATCTTCACACAGATAGCGTTGTACATATTTCCATGTTTACACAGACATCTGTGTAGATATTTCTATGTTTACACAGATAGTGTTGTAGACATTTCCATTTTTATATAGATAGCGGTGCAGATATTTCCATGTTTATACAGATGACTGTGTAGATATTTCCATTTTTATACAGATAGCGGTGAAGATATTTCCATGTTTTTACCGATAGCGGTGTGGCTATTTCCATGTTTATGCAGATAGCGATGTAGATATTTCCAAGTTTATAGAGATGTCTGTGTAGATATTTCCATGTTTATAGAGGTGGCTTTGCAGATATTTCCATGTTTATACAGATTGTGGTGTAGATATTTCCATGTTTATACAGATGACAGTGTAGTTATTTCCATGTTTATACAGATGGCGGTGTAGATATTTCCATGTTTATAGAGATAGCCATGTATATATTTCCATGTTTATACAGATAGTGGTGTAGACATTTCCATGTTTACACAGATATCGGTGAAGATATTTCCATATTTATACAGATAGCGGTGTAGATATTTCCATGTTCATACAGATAGCGGTGTAGATATTTCCATGTTTATACAGAGAGTGGTGGAGATATTTCCATGTTTACCCAGATAGCGGTGTAGCTATTTCCATGTTTATAGAGATAGTGGTGTAGATATTTCCAGGTTTATACAGATGACTGTGTAGTTAATTCCATGTTTGTACAGATGACTGTGTAGATATTTCCATGTTTTTTCAGATGGCGCTGTAGATATTTCCATGTTTATAAAGATAGCGGATGAGATATTTTCATGTTTATACAGATAGCGGTGTAGATATTTCCATGTTTACAGAGATAGAGGTGTAGATATTTCCATATTTGCCCAGATTGCGGTGTAAATATTTCCATCTTCACACAGATAGCGTTGTATATATTTCCGTGTTTACACAGACAGCTGTGTAGATATTTCTATGTTTACACAGATAGTGTTGTAGATATTTCCATTTTTATATGGATAGCGGTGCAGATATTTCCATGTTTATACATATAACGGTGTAGATATTTCCATGTTTAAAAATATAGCGGTGGAGATATTTCCATGTTTATACAGATATCGGTGGAGATGTTTCCAAGTTTATGCAGATTGCGGTGGAGATATTACCATGTTTATGGAGATAGCGGTGTAGATATTTCCATGTAGATACAGATAGCGGTGTAGGTATTTCCATGTTTGTTGAGATAGCGGTGTAGATATTTCCATATTTATGCAGATAGCGGTGTAGATATTTCCATGTTTATTCAGATGGTAGTGTAGACATTTCCATGTTTATACAGATTGCGTTGTGGCTATTTCCATTTTTATACAGATGGCAGTGTAGTTATATCCATGTTTATACACATGGAGGTGTAGATATTTCCATGTTTATTCAGATGGTAGTGTAGATATTTCCATGTTTATACAGATGGCAATGTAGATATTTCCATGTTTATATAGATAGTGGTGTAGATATTTCCATGTTTAAACAGATGACGGTGTAGGTATTTCCATGTTTATACAGATGGCGGTGTAGATATTTCCATGTTTATAGAGACAGCCATGTTGATGTTTCCATGTTTAGACAGATAGCAGTGTAGACATTTCCATGTTTATAGAGATAACGGTGAAGATATTTCCATATTTATACAGAGAGCGGTGTAGATATTTTAAAGTTTATACTGATAGCGGTGGAGGTATTTCCATGTTTATACAGATAGCGGTGTCGATATTTCCATGTTTACAGAGATAAAGGTGTAGATATTTCCATATTTGCACAGATTGCCGTGCAGATATTTCCATCTTCACACAGATAGCGGTGTATATATTTCCATGTTTACACAGACAGCTGTGTAGATATTTCCATGTTGACACAGATAGTGTTGTAGATATTTCCATGTTTATACAGATAGCGGTGTAGATATTTCCTTGTTTATGAAGATGGCGGTGTAGATATTTCCATGTTTATGCAGATAGCGGTGGAGATATTTCCATGTTTACACAGATAGCGCTGTAGATATTTCCATGTGTATACAGATAGCTGTGTAGATATTTCCATGTTGACACAGATAGTGTTGTAGATATTTCCATGTTTATACAGATAGCGGGGTAGACATTTCCTTGTTTATGAAGATGGCGGTGTAGATATTTCCATGTTTATGCAGATAGCGGTGGAGATATTTCCATGTTTACACAGATAGCGCTGTAGATATTTCCATGTTTATACAGACAGCGGTGTAGATATTTCCATGTGTATACAGATAGCGGTGTAGATATTTCCATGTTTATAAAGATAGCGTTGGAGATATTTCCATGTGTATACACATATCGGTGGAGATATTTCCATGTTTATACAGATAGCGGTGGAAATATTTACATGTTTATACAGATGGAGGTGTAGATATTTCCAAGGTTATGCAGATTGCGGTGGAGTTATTTCCATGTTTATAGAGATAGCGGTGTAGATATTTCCATATAGATACAGATAGCTGTGTAGATATTTCCATGTTTATAGAGATAGCCATGTAGATAATTCCATGTTTATACAAGTAGCGGTGTAGACATTTCCATCTTTATAGAGATAGCGGTGAAGTTATTTCCCTATTTATACAGATAGCGGTGTAGGTATTTCCATGTTTATAGAGATAGGGGTGATGTTATTTCCATGTTTATACAGATGGCATTGTAGATATTTCCATGTTTATACAGATAGTGGTGTAGATATTTCCATGTTTATACAGATGACTGTGTAGTTAATTCCATGTTTATAAAGATGGCGGTGTAGATATTTCCATGTTCATCGAGATAGCCATGTAGATATTTCCATGTTTATACAGATAGCGGTGTAGATATTTCCATGTTTACAGAGATAGAGGTGTAGATATTTCCATATTTGCACAGATTGCCGTGTAGATGTTTCCATCTTCACACAGATAGCGGTGTACATATTTCCATGTTTACACAGGCAGCTCTGTATATATTTCCATGTTTACACAGATAGCGGTGTAGATATTTCCATGTTCATAAAGATAGCGGTGTAGATATTTCCATGTTTATACAGATTGCGGTGGAGATATTTCCATGTTCATACAGATAGCGCTGTAGATATTTCCATGTTTACAGACAGCGGTGTAGATATTTTCATGTTTATACAGATAGCGGTGTAGATATTTCCATGTTTATACAGATAGCGGTGTACGTACTTCCATGTTTATAGAGATAGCGGTTTAGATATTTACATGCTTATACACATGGCTGTGTAGATATTTCCATGTTTATACAGATTGCAGTGAAGTTATTTCCATGTTTATACAGATGGAGGTGTAGATATTTCCATGTTTAGACAGATGACTTTGTAGATATTTCCAAGTTTATACATATAGCGGTGTAGATCTATCCATGTTTATACAGACAGTGGTGTAGATATTTCCATGTTTATACCGATAGCGGTGTAGATATTTTCATGTTTATACAGATAGCGGTGTAGATATTTCCATGTTAACAGAGATAGCGGTGTAGATATTTCCATACTTGCCCAGATTGCGGTGTAAATATTACCATCTTCACACAGATAGCGTTGTACATATTTCCATGTTTACACAGACAGCTGTGCAGGTATTTCTATGTTTACACAGATAGTGTTGTAGATATTTCCAGTTTTATATAGATAGCGGTTCAGATATTTCCATGTTTATACAGATAGCGGTGGAGATATTTCCATGTTTATACAGATGGCGGTGTAGATATTTCCATGTTTATAGACTTAGCTGTGTGGATATTTCTATGTTTATACAGATGGCATTGTAGATATTACCATGTTGATAGAGATGGCGTTGTAGATATTTGCATGGTTATAGAGATGGCGTTGTAGATATTTCCATGTTTATAGAGATGGCGGTGTAGATATTTCCATGTTTATAGAGTCGGCAGTGAAGATAATTCCGTGTTTATACAGATGGCGGTGTAGATACTTCCATGTTTATAGAGACGGCGGTGTAGATATTTCCATGTTTATACAGATGGCGGTGTAGGTATTTCCATGTTTACAGAGGCAGCGGTGTAGATATTTGCATGTTTATAGGGACGGCAGTGTAGATATTTCCAGCTTTATAGAGATGGCGGTGTGAATATTTCCATGTTTATAGAGATGGCGGAATAGTTATTTTCATGTTTATAGATATAGCGGTGCAAATGTATCCATGTTTATAGAGAGAGTGGTGTAGATATGTCCATGTTTTTAGAGATAGCGGTTTAGATATTTCCATGTTTATAGAGACAGCAGTGTAAATGTTTACATGTTTATAGAGATAGCAGTGTAGATATTTCCACGTTTATACAGATAGCGGTGTAAATGTTTACAAGTTTATAGTGATAGCGGTGCAGATATTTCCATGTTTATTCAGGTAGCCGTGTAGATATTTCCATGTTTGTAGAGATAGTGGTGTAGATATTTCCATGTTTATACAGGTAGCGGTGTAGGCATTTCCATGTTTATACAGGTAGCGGAGTGGATATTTCCATGTTTGTACAGGTAGTGGTGTGGATATTTCCTTGTTCCCACAGGTAACGGTGTAGATATTTCCATGTTTATACAGATAGCGGTTTAGATATTTCCATGTTTATACAGATAGCGGTGTAGATATTTCCATGTTTATACAGATAGCGGTGTACGTACTTCCATGTTTATAGAGATAGCGGTGTAGATATTTACATGCTTATACAGATGGCTGTGTAGATATTTCCATGTTTATACAGATTGCAGTGAAGGTATTTCCATGTTTATACAGATGGAGGTGTAGATATTTCCATGTTTAGAAAGATGGCTGTGTAGATATTTCCAAGTTTATACATATAGCGGTGTAGGTATATCCATGTTTATACGGACCATGGTGTAGATATTTCCATGTTTTTTCAGATGGCGCTGTATATATTTCCATGTTTATACAGATAGCGGTGTAGATATTTCCATGTTTATACAGATAGCGGTGTACGTACTTCCATGTTTATAGAGATAGCGGTGTAGATATTTACATGCTTATACAGATGGCTGTGTAGATATTTCCATGTTTAGACAGATTGCAGTGAAGGTATTTCCAAGTTTATACAGATGGAGGTGTAGATATTTCCATGTTTAGAAAGATGGCTGTGTAGATATTTCCAAGTTTATACATATAGCGGTGTAGATATATCCATGTTTATACAGACCATGGTGTAGATATTTCCATGTTTATACAGATAGCGGTGTAGATATTTTCATGTTTATACAGATAGCGGTGTAGATATTTCCGTGTTTACAGAGATAGAGGTGTAGATATTTCCATATTTGCCCAGATTGCGGTGTAAATATTTCCATCTTCACACAGATACCGTTGTATATATTTCCATGTTTACACAGACAGCTGTGTAGATATTTCTATGTTTACACAGATAGTGTTGTAGATATTTCCATTTTTATATGGATAGCGGTGCAGATATTTCCATGTTTATACATATAACGGTGTAGATATTTCCATGTTTAAAAATATAGCGGTGGAGATATTTCCATGTTTATACAGATATCGGTGGAGATGTTTCCAAGTTTATGCAGATTGCGGTGGAGGTATTACCATGTTTATGGAGATAGCGGTGTAGATATTTCCATGTAGATACAGATAGCGGTGTAGGTATTTCCATGTTTGTTGAGATAGCGGTGTAGATATTTCCATATTTATGCAGATAGCGGTGTAGATATTTCCATGTTTATTCAGATGGTAGTGTAGATATTTCCATGTTTATACAGATTGCGTTGTGGCTATTTCCATTTTTATACAGATGGCAGTGTAGTTATATCCATGTTTATACACATGGAGGTGTAGATATTTCCATGTTTATTCAGATGGTAGTGTAGATATTTCCATGTTTATACAGATGGCAATGTAGATATTTCCATGTTTATATAGATAGTGGTGTAGATATTTCCATGTTTATACAGATGACGGTGTAGGTATTCCCATGTTTATACAGATGGCGGTGTAGATATTTCCATGTTTATAGAGACAGCCATGTTGATGTTTCCATGTTTAGACAGATAGCAGTGTAGACATTTCCATGTTTATAGAGATAACGGTGAAGATATTTCCATATTTATACAGATAGCGGTGTAGATATTTTCAAGTTTATACTGATAGCGGTGGAGGTATTTCCATGTTTATACAGATAGCAGTGTCGATATTTCCATGTTTACAGAGATAAAGGTGTAGATATTTCCATATTTGCACAGATTGCCGTGTAGATATTTCCATCTTCACACAGATAGCGGTGTACATATTTCCATGTTTACACAGACAGCTGTGTAGATATTTCCATGTTGACACAGATAGTGTTGTAGATATTTCCATGTTTATACAGATAGCGGTGTAGATATTTCCTTGTTTATGAAGATGGCGGTGTAGATATTTCCATGTTTATGCAGATAGTGGTGGAGATATTTCCATGTTTACACATATAGCGCTGTAGATATTTCCATGTTTATACAGACAGCGGTGTAGATATTTCCATGTGTATACAGATAGCGGTGTAGATATTTCCATGTTTATAAAGATAGCGTTGGAGATATTTCCATGTGTATACACATATCGGTGGAGATATTTCCATGTTTATACAGATAGCGGTGGAAATATTTACATGTTTATACAGATGGACGTGTAGATATTTCCAAGGTTATGCAGATTGCGGTGGAGTTATTTCCATGTTTATAGAGATAGCGGTGTAGATATTTCCATATAGATACAGATAGCTGTGTAGATATTTCCATGTTTATAGAGATAGCCATGTAGATAATTCCATGTTTATACAAGTAGCAGTGTAGACATTTCCATGTTTATAGAGATAGCGGTGAAGTTATTTCCCTATTTATACAGATAGCGGTGTAGGTATTTCCATGTTTATAGAGATAGGGGTGATGTTATTTCCATGTTTATACAGATGGCATTGTAGATATTTCCATGTTTGTACAGATAGTGGTGTAGATATTTCCATGTTTATACAGATGACTGTGTAGTTAATTCCATGTTTATAAAGATGGCGGTGTAGATATTTCCATGTTCATCAAGATAGCCATGTAGATATTTCCATGTTTATACAGATAGCGGTGTAGATATTTCCATGTTTACAGAGATAGAGGTGTAGATATTTCCATATTTGCACAGATTGCCGTGTAGATGTTTCCATCTTCACACAGATAGCGGTGTACATATTTCCATGTTTACACAGGCAGCTCTGTATATATTTCCATGTTTGCACAGATAGCGGTGTAGATATTTCCATGTTCATAAAGATAGCGGTGTAGATATTTCCATGTTTATACAGATTGTGGTGGAGATATTTCCATGTTCATACAGATAGCGCTGTAGATATTTCCATGTTTACAGACAGCGGTGTAGATATTTTCATGTTTATACAGATAGCGGTGTAGATATTTCCATGTTTATACAGATAGCGGTGTACGTACTTCCATGTTTATAGAGATAGCGGTTTAGATATTTACATGCTTATACACATGGCTGTGTAGATATTTCCATGTTGATACAGATTGCAGTGAAGTTATTTCCATGTTTATACAGATGGAGGTGTAGATATTTCCATGTTTAGACAGATGACTTTGTAGATATTTCCAAGTTTATACATATAGCGGTGTAGATCTATCCATGTTTATACAGACCGTGGTGTAGATATTTCCATGTTTATACCGATAGCGGTGTAGATATTTTCATGTTTATACAGATAGCGGCGTAGATATTTCCATGTTAACAGAGATAGAGGTGTAGATATTTCCATACTTGCCCAGATTGCGGTGTAAATATTACCATCTTCACACAGATAGCGTTGTACATATTTCCATGTTTACACAGACAGCTGTGAAGGTATTTCTATGTTTACACAGATAGTGTTGTAGATATTTCCAGTTTTATATAGATAGCGGTTCAGATATTTCCATGTTTATACAGATAGCGGTGGAGATATTTCCATGTTTATACAGATGGCGGTGTAGATATTTCCATGTTTATAGACTTAGCTGTGTGGATATTTCTATGTTTATACAGATGGCATTGTAGATATTACCATGTTGATAGAGATGGCGTTGTAGATATTTGCATGGTTATAGAGATGGCGTTGTAGATATTTCCATGTTTATAGAGATGGCGGTGTAGATATTTCCATGTTTATAGAGTCGGCAGTGAAGATAATTCCGTGTTTATACAGATGGCGGTGTAGATACTTCCATGTTTATAGAGACGGCGGTGTAGATATTTCCATGTTTATACAGATGGCGGTGTAGGTATTTCCATGTTTACAGAGGCAGCGGTGTAGATATTTGCATGTTTATAGGGACGGCAGTGTAGATATTTCCAGCTTTATAGAGATGGCGGTGTGAATATTTCCATGTTTATAGAGATGGCGGAATAGTTATTTTCATGTTTATAGAGATAGCGGTGCAAATGTATCCATGTTTATAGAGAGAGTGGTGTAGATATGTCCATGTTTTTAGAGATAGCGGTTTAGATATTTCCATGTTTATAGAGACAGCAGTGTAAATGTTTACATGTTTATAGAGATAGCAGTGTAGATATTTCCACGTTTATACAGATAGCGGTGTAAATGTTTACAAGTTTATAGTGATAGCGGTGCAGATATTTCCATGTTTATTCAGGTAGCCGTGTAGATATTTCCATGTTTGTAGAGATAGTGGTGTAGATATTTCCATGTTTATATAGGTAGCGGTGTAGGCATTTCCATGTTTATACAGGTAGCGGAGTGGATATTTCCATGTTTGTACAGGTAGTGGTGTGGATATTTCCTTGTTCCCACAGGTAACGGTGTAGATATTTCCATGTTTATACAGATAGCGGTTTAGATATTTCCATGTTTATACAGATAGCGGTGTAGATATTTCCATGTTTATACAGATAGCGGTGTACGTACTTCCATGTTTATAGAGATAGCGGTGTAGATATTTACATGCTTATACAGATGGCTGTGTAGATATTTCCATGTTTATACAGATTGCAGTGAAGGTATTTCCATGTTTATACAGATGGAGGTGTAGATATTTCCATGTTTAGAAAGATGGCTGTGTAGATATTTCCAAGTTTATACATATAGCGGTGTAGGTATACCCATGTTTATACGGACCATGGTGTAGATATTTCCATGTTTTTTCAGATGGCGCTGTATATATTTCCATGTTTATACAGACAGCGGTGTAGATATTTCCATGTTTATACAGATAGCGGTGTACGTACTTCCATGTTTATAGAGATAGCGGTGTAGATATTTACATGCTTATACAGATGGCTGTGTAGATATTTCCATGTTTATACAGATTGCAGTGAAGGTATTTCCATGTTTATACAGATGGAGGTGTAGATATTTCCATGTTTAGAAAGATGGCTGTGTAGATATTTCCAAGTTTATACATATAGCGGTGTAGATATTTCCATGTTTATACAGATAGCGGTGTAGATATTTCCATATTTGCCCAGATTGCGGTGTAAATATTTCCATCTTCACACAGATAGCGTTGTATATATTTCCATGTTTACACAGACAGCTGTGTAGATATTTCTATGTTTACACAGATAGTGTTGTAGATATTTCCATTTTTATATGGATAGCGGTGCAGATATTTCCATGTTTATACATATAACGGTGTAGATATTTCCATGTTTAAAAATATAGCGGTGGAGATATTTCCATGTTTATACAGATATCGGTGGAGACGTTTCCAAGTTTATGCAGATTGCGGTGGAGATATTACCATGTTTATGGAGATAGCGGTGTAGATATTTCCATGTAGATACAGATAGCGGTGTAGGTATTTCCATGTTTGTTGAGATAGCGGTGTAGATATTTCCATATTTATGCAGATAGCGGTGTAGATATTTCCATGTTTATTCAGATGGTAGTGTAGATATTTCCATGTTTATACAGATTGCGTTGTGGCTATTTCCATTTTTGTACAGATGGCAGTGTAGTTTTATCCATGTTTATACACATGGAGGTGTAGATATTTCCATGTTTATTCAGATGGTAGTGTAGATATTTCCATGTTTATACAGATGGCAATGTAGATATTTCCATGTTTATATAGATAGTGGTGTAGATATTTCCATGTTTATACAGATGACGGTGTAGGTATTTCCATGTTTATACAGATGGCGGTGTAGATATTTCCATGTTTATAGAGACAGCCATGTTGATGTTTCCATGTTTAGACAGATAGCAGTGTAGACATTTCCATGTTTATAGAGATAACGGTGAAGATATTTCCATATTTATACAGATAGCGGTGTAGATATTTTCAAGTTTATACTGATAGCGGTGGAGGTATTTCCATGTTTATACAGATAGCGGTGTCGATATTTCCATGTTTACAGAGATAAAGGTGTAGATATTTCCATATTTGCACAGATTGCCGTGTAGATATTTCCATCTTCACACAGATAGCGGTGTACATATTTCCATGTTTACACAGACAGCTGTGTAGATATTTCCATGTTGACACAGATAGTGTTGTAGATATTTCCATGTTTATACAGATAGCGGTGTGGATATTTCCTTGTTTTTGAAGATGGCGGTGTAGATATTTCCATGTTTATGCAGATAGCGGTGGAGATATTTCCATGTTTACACAGATAGCGCTGTAGATATTTCCAAGTTTATACAGACAGCGGTGTAGATATTTCCATGTGTATACAGATAGCGGTGTAGATATTTCCATGTTTTTACAGATATCGGTGGAGATATTTCCATGTTTATACAGATAGCGGTGGAAATATTTACATGTTTATACAGATGGAGGTGTAGATATTTCCAAGGTTATGCAGATTGCGGTGGAGATATTTCCATGTTTATAGAGATAGCGGTGTAGATATTTCCATGTAGATACAGATAGCTGTGTAGATATTTCCATGTTTATAGAGATAGCCATGTAGATAATTCCATGTTTATACAAGTAGCGGTGTAGACATTTCCATGTTTATAGAGATAGCGGTGAAGTTATTTCCCTATTTATACAGATAGCGGTGTAGGTATTTCCATGTTTATAGAGATAGGGGTGATGTTATTTCCATGTTTATACAGATGGCATTGTAGATATTTCCATGTTTATACAGATAGTGGTGTAGATATTTCCATGTTTATACAGATGACTGTGTAGTTAATTCCATGTTTATAAAGATGGCGGTGTAGATATTTCCATGTTCATCGAGATAGCCATGTAGATATTTCCATGTTTATACAGATAGCGGTGTAGATATTTCCATGTTTACAGAGATAGAGGAGTAGATATTTCCATATTTGCACAGATTGCCGAGTAGATGTTCCCATCTTCACACAGATAGTGGTGTACATATTTCCATGTTTACACAGGCAGCTCTGTATATATTTCTATGTTTACACAGATAGCGGTGTAGATATTTCCATGTTCATAAAGATAGCGGTGTAGATATTTCCATGTTTATACAGATTGCGGTGGAGATATTTCCATGTTTATACAGATAGCGCTGTAGATATTTCCATGTTTACAGACAGCGGTGTAGATATTTTCATGTTTATACAGATAGCGGTGTAGATATTTCCATGTTTATACAGATAGCGGTGTACGTACTTCCATGTTTATAGAGATAGCGGTTTAGATATTTACATGCTTATACACATGGCTGTGTAGATATTTCCATGTTTATACAGATTGCAGTGAAGTTATTTCCATGTTTATACAGATGGAGGTGTAGATATTTCCATGTTTAGACAGATGACTGTGTAGATATTTCCAAGTTTATACATATAGCGGTGTAGATCTATCCATGTTTATACAGATCGTGGTGTAGATATTTCCATGTTTATACCGATAGCGGTGTAGATATTTTCATGTTTATACAGATAGCGGTGTAGATATTTCCATGTTAACAGAGATAGAGGTGTAGATAATTCCATACTTGCCCAGATTGCGGTGTAAATATTTCCATCTTCACACAGATAGCGTTGTACATATTTCCATGTTTACACAGACAGCTGTGAAGGTATTTCTATGCTTACACAGATAGTGTTGTAGATATTTCCAGTTTTATATAGATAGCGGTTCAGATATTTCCATGTTTATACAGATAGCGGTGGAGATATTTCCATGTTTATACAGATGGCGGTGTAGATATTTCCAAGTTTATGCAGATAGCGGTGAAGATATTTCCATGTTTATAGAGATAGCGGTGAAGGTATTTTCTTATTTATACAGATAGCGGTGTAGATATTTCCATGTTTATTAAGATGGCGGTGTTGATATTTCCATGTTTATACACATAGCGGTGTGGCTATTTCCATTTTTATACAGATGGCAGTGTAGATATTTCCATGTTTATATAGATGGAGGTGTAGATATATCGATGTTTATACAGATGACTCTGTAGATATTTCCATGTTTTTACAGATGGCGCTGTAGTTATTTCCATGTTTATACAGATAGCAGTGTGGCTATTTCCATGTTTATGCAGATAGCGATGGAGATATTTCCATGTTTATAGAGTTGGCTGTGTAGATATTTCCATGTTTATACAGATGGCAGTGTAGATATTTCCATGTTTATATAGATAGTGGTGTAGATATTTCCATGTTTATACAGATGGCGGTGTACATATTTCCAAGTTTATAGAGATAGCCATGTTGATATTTCCATGTTTAGACAGATAGCGGTGTAGACATTTGCATGTTTATAGAGATAGCAGTGAAGATATTTCCATATTTATACAGATAGCCGTGTAGATATTTCCATGTTTATAGAGATAGCCATGTAGATATTTCCATGTTTATACAGATAGTGGTGTAGATATTTCCATGTTTACAGAGATAGAGGTGTAGATATTTCCATATTTGCACAGATTGCCGTGTAGATATTTCCATTTTCACTCAGATAGCGGTGTACATATTTCCATGTTTACACAGACAGCTGTGTAGAAATTTCCATGTTTACGCAGATAGTGTTGTAGATATTTCTTGTTTATACAGATAGCGGTGTAGATATTTCCATGTTTATAAAGATAGCAGTGTAGATATTTCCATGTTTATTCAGATAGCGGTGGAGATATTTCAATGTTTATACAGATAGCGCTGTAGATATTTCCATGTTTATACAGACAGCGGTGTAGATATTTCCAAGTTTATACAGATAGCGGTGTAGATCTTTCCATGTTTATACACATAGCGGTGGAGATATTTACATGTTTATACAGATAGCGGTGTAGGTATTTCCATGTTTATAGAGATAGCGGTGTTGTTATTTCCATGTTTATACAGATTGCAGTGAAGGTATTTCCATGTTTATACAGATGGAGTTGTAGATATTTCCATGTTTAGACAGATGACTGTGTAGATATTTCCAAGTTTATACATATAGCGGTGTAGATATATCCATGTTTATACAGACCGTGGTGTAGATATTTTCATGTTTATACAGATAGCGGTGTAGATATTTCCATGTTTACAGAGATAGAGGTGTAGATATTTCCATATTTGACCAGATTGCGGTGTAAATATTTCCATCTTCACACAGATAGCGTTGTACATATTTCCATGTTTACACAGACATCTGTGTAGATATTTCTATGTTTACACAGATAGTGTTGTAGACATTTCCATTTTTATATAGATAGCGGTGCAGATATTTCCATGTTTATACAGATGACTGTGTAGATATTTCCATTTTTATACAGATAGCGGTGAAGATATTTCCATGTTTTTACCGATAGCGGTGTGGCTATTTCCATGTTTATGCAGATAGCGATGTAGATATTTCCAAGTTTATAGAGATGTCTGTGTAGATATTTCCATGTTTATAGAGGTGGCTTTGCAGATATTTCCATGTTTATACAGATTGTGGTGTAGATATTTCCATGTTTATACAGATGACAGTGTAGTTATTTCCATGTTTATACAGATGGCGGTGTAGATATTTCCATGTTTATAGAGATAGCCATGTATATATTTCCATGTTTATACAGATAGTGGTGTAGACATTTCCATGTTTATACAGATATCGGTGAAGATATTTCCATATTTATACAGATAGCGGTGTAGATATTTCCAAGTTTATACAGATAGCGGTGTAGATATTTCCATGTTCATACAGATAGCGGTGTAGATATTTCCATGTTTATACAGAGAGTGGTGGAGATATTTCCATGTTTACCCAGATAGCGGTGTAGCTATTTCCATGTTTATAGAGATAGTGGTGTAGATATTTCCAGGTTTATACAGATGACTGTGTAGTTAATTCCATGTTTGTACAGATGACTGTGTAGATATTTCCATGTTTTTTCAGATGGCGCTGTAGATACTTCCATGTTTATAAAGATAGCGGATGAGATACTTCCATGATTATGCAGATAGCGATGGAGATATTTCCATGTTTATAGAGATGGCTGTGTAGATATTTCCATGTTTACAGATGGCAGTGTAGATATTTCCATTTTTATAGAGATATTGGTGTTGATATTTTCATGTTTATACAGATGACGGTGTAGTTATTTCCATGTTTATACAGACGGCGGTGTAGATATTTCCTTGTTTATAGAGATAGCCATGTAGATGTTTCCATGTTTATACAGATAGCGGTGTAGACATTTCCATGTTTATAGAGATAGTGGTGAAGATATTTCCATATTTATAGAGATAGCAGTGTAGATATTTCCAAGTTTATACAGATAGCATTGGAGATATTTCCATGTTTATACAGATAGCGGTGTAGATTTTTCGATGTTTATACAGAGAGTGGTGGAGATATTTCCATGTTTATACAGATAGCGGTGGAGATATTTCCATGTTTATACAGATGGTGGTGTAGACATTTCCATGTTTATAGAGATAGCGGTGAAGTTTTTCCCTCTTTATACAGATAGCGGTGTAGATATTTCCATTTTTATACAGATAGCAGTGGAGATATTTCATTGTTTATACAGATAGCAGTGTATGAATTTCCATGTTGACAGAGATAGCGGTGATGTTATTTCCCTGTTTATACAGATGGCATTGTAGATATTTCCATGTTTGTACAGATAGTGGTGTAGATATTTCCATGTTTATACTGATGACTGTGTAGATATTTCCATGTTTATACAGATGGCGGTCTAGATATATCCATGTTTATAGAGATCTCCATGTAGATATTTCCATGTTTATACAGATAGCGGTGTAGATATTTCCATGTTTACAGAGATAGAGGTGTAGATATTTCCATATTTGCACAGATTGCCGTGTAGATATTTCCATCTTCACACAGATAGCGGTGTACATATTTCCATGATTTCACAGAGAGCTCTGTAGATATTTCCATGTTTACACAGATAGTGTTGTAGATATTTCCGTGTTTATACAGATAGCGGTTTAGATATTTCCATGTTTATAAAGATAGCAGTGTAGTTATTTCCAAGTTTATACAGATAGCGGTGTATATATTTCCATGTTTATACAGATAGCGCTGTAGATATTTCCATGTTTCTACAGACAGCGGTGTAGATATTTCCATGTTTATACAGATATCGGTGGAGATATTTCCATGTTTATACAGAGAGCAGTGGAAATATTTACACGTTTATACAAATGGCGGTGTAGATATTTCCATGTAGAAACAGATAGAGGTGTAGATATTTCCATGTTTATAGAGATAGCGGTGCAGATATTTCCATATTCATACAGATAGCGGTGTAGATACTTCCATGTTTATTCAGATGGTGGTGTAGATATTTCCATGTTTATACAGATAGCGGTGTGGCGATTTCCATTTTTATACAGATGGCAGTGTAGATATTTCCATGTTTATACAGACGGAGTTGTAGATATTTCTATGTTTACACAGATGACTGTGTAGATATTTCCATGTTTTTACAGATGGCGGTGTAGATATTTCCGTGTTTATACAGATAGCGGTGTGGCTGTTTCCATGTTTATGCAGATAGTGATGTAGATATTTCCATGTTTATAAAGATGGCTGTGTAGATATTTCCATGTTTATACAGATGGCAGTGTAGACATTTCCATGTATATACAGATAGTGGTGCAGATATTTCCATGTGTATACAGATGACTGTGTAGGTATTTCCATGTTTATACAGATGGCGGTGTAGATATTTCCATGTTCATAAAGATTGCGGTGTAGATATTTCCATGTTTATACAGATAGCGGTGTAGATATTTCCATGTTTATACAGATTGCGGTGGAAATATTTACATGTTTATACAGATGGAGGTGTAGATATTTCCAAGTTTATTCAGATGGCGGTGTAGATATTTCCATGTTTATACAGATTTCGGTGTGGCTATTTCCATTTTTATACAGATGGCAGTGAAGATATATCCATGTTTATACAGATGGAGGTGTAGATATTTCCATGTTTATACAGATGACTGTGTAGATATTTCCATGTTTATACAGATAGTGGTGGAGATATTTCCATGTTTATACAGATGACAGTGTAGTTATTTCCATGTTTATACAGATGGCGGTGTAGATATTTCCATGTTTATAGAGATAGCCATGTAGATATTTCCATGTTTATACAGATAGTGGTGTAGACATTTCTATGTTTATAGAGATATCGGTGAAGTTATTTCCATATTTATACAGATAGCGGTGTAGATATTTCCAAGTTTATACAGATAGCGGTGTAGATATTTCCATGTTTATAAGGATAGCGGTGTAGCTATTTCCATGTTCATAGAGATAGCGGTGAATATATTTCCATGTTTATACAGATGGCCTTGTAGATATTTCCATGTTCATAGAGATAGTGGTGTAGATATTTCCATGTTTATACAGATGACTGTGTAGTTAATTCCATGTTTATTCAGATGGCGATGTAGATATTTCCATGTTTATACAGATAGCGGTGAAGATATATCTATGTTTATACAGACCATGGTGTAGATATTTCGATGTTTATACAGATAGCAGTGTAGATATTAACATGTTTATAAAGATAGCCGTGTAGATATTTCCATGTTTACAGAGATAGAGGTGTACATCTATCCATATTTGCACAGATTGCGGTGTCGATATTTCCATCTTCACACAGATAGCGGTGTATATATTTCCATGTTTACACAGACAGGTTTGTAGATATTTCCATGTTTACACAGATAGTGTTGTTGATATTTCCATGTTCATGCAGATAGTGGTGTATATATTTCTATGTTTATACAGATATCGGAGTAGATAATTCCATGTTTATACAGATAGCGGTGTAGATATATCCATGTTTATACAGACCATGGTGTAGATATTTCCATCTTTATACAGATAGCGGTGTAGATATTTTCATGTTTATACAGATAGCGGTGTAGATATTTCCATGTTTACAAAGATAGAGGTGTAGATATTTCCATATTTGCCCAGATTGCGGTGTATATATTTCCATCTTCAAACAGATAGCGTGGTGCATATTTCCATGTTTACACAGACAGCTGTGTAGATATTTCCATGTTTACACAGATAGTGTTGTAGATATTTCATTTTTATACAGATAGCGGTGCAGATATTTCCATGTTCATACAGATGGCGGTGGAGATATTTCCATGTTTATACAGATAACGGTGTAGATATTTCCATGTTTATAAAGATAGCAGTGGAGATATTTCCATGTTTATACAGATATCGGTGGAGATATTTCCAAGTTTATGCAGATTGCGGTGGACATATTACCATGTTTATAGAGATAGCGGTGTAGATATTTCCATGTAGATACAGATAGCCGTGTAGATATTTCCATGTTTATAGAGATAGCGGTGTACGTACTTCCAAGTTTATAGGGATAGCGGTGTAGATATTTACATGCTTATACAGATGGCTGTGTAGATATTTCCATGTTTATACAGATTGCAGTGAAGATATTTTAATGTTTATACAGATGGAGGTGTAGATATTTCCATGTTTAGACAGATGACTGTGTAGATATTTCCAAGTTTATACAGATAGCGGTGTAGATATATCCATGTTTATACAGACCATGGTGTAGATATTTCCATGTTTATACAGATATCGGTGTAGATATCTTCATGTTTATACAGATAGCGGTGTAGATATTTCCATGTTTACAGAGATAAAGGTGTAGATATTTCCATATTTGCAGAGATTGTCGTGTAGATATTTCCATCTTCACACAGATAGCGTTGTACATATTTCCATGTTTACACAGACAGCTGTGAAGGTATTTCTATGTTTACACAGATAATGTTGTTGATATTTCCAGTTTTATATAGTTAGCGGTTCAGATATTTCCATGTTTATACAGATAGCGGTGGAGATATTTCCATGTTTATACAGATAACGATGTAGTTATTTCCATGTTTAAAAAGATAGCGGTGGAGATATTTCCATGTTTATACAGATATCGGTGGAGATATTTCCAAGTTTTGCAGATTGTGGTGGAGATATTACCATGTTTATGGAGATAGCGGTGTAGATATTTCCATGTAGATACAGATAGCGATGTAGATATTTCCATGTTTGTAGAGATAGCAGTGTAGATATTTCCCTATTTATGCAGATAGCGGTGTAGATATTTCCATGTTTATTCAGATGGCGGTGTAGATATTTCCATGTTTATACAGATTGCGGTGTGGCTATTTCCATTTTTATACAGATGGCAGTGTAGTTATATCCATGTTTATACACATGGAGGTTTAGATATTTCCATGTTTATACAGATGACTGTGTAGACACTTCCATGTTTTAACAGATGGCGGTGTAGATATTTCCATGTTTTTACAGATAGCGGTGAGGCTATTTCCATGTTTATGCAGATACCGATGTAGATATTTCCAAGTTTATAGAGATGTCTGTGTAGATACTTCCATGTTTATAGAGATGGCTTTGTAGATATTTCCATGTTTATACAGACAGTGGTGTAGATATTTCCATGTTTATACAGATGACAGTGTAGTTACATCCCAGTTTATAGAGATGGCGGTGTAAATATTTCCATGTTTATAGAGATAGCCATGTAGATATTTCCATGTTTATACAGATAGCGGTGGAGATATTTCCATGTTTATACAGATAGTGGTACAGATATTTCATTGTTTATACAGATAGCGGTGTAGGTATTTCCATGTTTACAGAGATATCGGTGATGTTATTTCCATGTTTATACAGATGGCATTGTAGACATTTCCATGTTTATACAGATAGTGGTGTAGATATTTCCATGCTTATGCAGATGACTGTGTAGTTAATTCCATGTTTATAAAGATGGCAGTGAAGATATTTCCATGTTTATGGAGATAGCCATGTAGATATTTCCATGTTTATACAGATAGCGGTGTCGATATTTCCATGTTTACAGAGATAAAGGTGTAGATATTTCCATATTTGCACAGAATGTCGTGTAGATATTTCCATCTTCACACAGATAGCGGTGTACATATTTCCATGTTTACACAGACAGCTGTGTAGATATTTCCATGTTTACACAGATAGTGTTGTAGATATTTCCATGTTTATACAGATAGCGGTGTAGATATTTCCATGTTTATATAGATAGCGGTGTAGATATTTCCATGTTTATACAGATATCGGTGGACATATTTCCATGTTTATACACACAGCGCTGTAGATATTTCCATGTTTATACAGACAGCGTTGTAGATATTTCCATGTTTATACAGATAGCTGTGTAGATATTTCCATGTTTATACAGACAGCGTTGTAGATATTTCCATGTTTATACAGATAGCTGTGTAGATATTTCCATGTTTATACAGATAGCAGTGGAGATATTTCCATGTTTATGCAGATATCGGTGGGGATATTTCCATGTTTATACAGAGAGCAGTGGAAATATTTACATGTTTATACAGATGGAGGTGTAGGTATTTCCAAGGTTATGCAGATTGTGGTGGAGATATTTCCATGTTTATAGAGATAGCAGTGTAGATATTTCCATGTAGATACAGATAGCCGTGTAGATATTTCCATGTTTATAGAGATAGCCATGTAGATATTTCCATGTTTCTACAGATAGCGTTGTAGGTATTTCTATGTTTATAGAGATAGCGCTGATGTTATTTCCATGTTTACACAGATGGCATTGTAGATATTTCCATGTTTATACAGATAGTGGTGTAGGTATTTCCATGTTTATACAGATGACTGTGTAGTTAATTCCATGTCTATAAAGATGGCGGTGTATGTATTTCCATGTTTATAGAGATAGCCATGTAGATATTTCCATGTTTATACAGATAGCGGTGTAGTTATTTCCATGTTTACAGAGATAGAGGAGTAGATATTTCCATATTTGCACAGATTGCCGTGTAGATATTTCCATCTTCACACAGATAGCGGTGTACATATTTCTATGTTTACACAGACAGCTGTGTAGATATTTCCATGTTTACACAGATAATGTTGTGGATATTTCCATGTTTATACAGATAGCGGTGCAGATATTTCCATGTTCATAAAGAAAGCGGTGTAGATATTTCCATGTTTATACAGACAGCGGTGTAGATATTTCCACATTTATAGAGATAGCCATGTAGTTACTTCCATGTTTATACAGATAACGGTGTAGATATTTACATGTTTATACAGACAGCGGTGTAGACATATCCATGTTTATACAGACCTTGGTGTAGATATTTCCATGTTTATACAGATAGCAGTGTAGATATTTACATGTTTATACAGATAGCGGTGTAGATATTTCCATGTTTACAGAGATAGAGGTGTAGATATATCCATATTTAAACAGATTGCGGTGTCGATATTTCCATCTTCACACAGATAGCACTGGATATATTTCCATGTTTACACAGACAGGTGTGTAGATATTTCCATGTTTACACAGATAGTGTTGTAGATATTTCCAAGTTCATGCAGACAGTGGTGTAGATATTTATATGTTTATAAAGATAGCGGAGGAGATAATTCCATGTTTATACTGATAGCGGTGGAGATAATTCCACTTTTATACAGATAGCTCTGTAGATATCTCTATGTTTATTCAGATGGCGGTATAGATATTTCCATGTTTATACAGATAGTGGTGTAGATATTTCAATGTTTATACAGATAGCAGTGGAGATATTTCCATGTTTATACTGATATCGGTGCAGATATTTCCATGTTTATACAGATAGCGGTGGAAATATTTACATGTTTATACAGATGGAGGTGTAGATATTTCCATATTTGCACAGATTGCCCTGTAGATATTTCCATCTTCACACAGATAGCGGAGTACATATTTCCATGTTTACACAGACAGCTGTGTAGATATTTCCATGTTTACACAGATAGCGTTGTAGATATTTCCATGTTTATAGAGATAGCGGTGTAGATCTTTCCATGTTTATAAAGATAGCGGTGGAGTTATTTCCATGTTTATACAGATATCGGTGGAGATATTTCCAAGTTTATACAGATTGCGGTGGAAATATTTACATGTTTATACAGATGGAGATGTAGATATTTCCAAGTTTATGGAGATTGCGTTGGAGATATTTCCATGTTTATAGAGATAGCGGTGTAGATATTTCCATGAAGTTACAGATGTCGGTGTAGATATTTGCATGTTTATAGAGATAGCTTTGTAGATATTTCCATATTTATACAGAGAGCGGTGTAGATATTTCCATGTTTATTTAGATGGCTGTGTAGATATTTCCATGTTTATACAGATAGCGGTATGGCTATTTCCATTTTTATACAGATGGCAGTGTAGATATTTCCATGTTTATACAGATGGAGGTGTAGACATTTCCATGTTTATACAGATGACTGTGTAGATCTTTCCAGGTTTTTACAGATGGTGGTGAAGATACTTCCATGTTTAAACATATAGGGGCGTGACTGTTTCAATGTTTTTGCAGATAGCGATGTAGATATTTCCATGTTTATAGAGATGGCTGTGTAGATATTTCCATGTTTATACATATGGCAGTGTTGATATTTCCATGTTTATACAGATAGTGGCGCAGATATTTCCATGTTTATAGAGATGACTGTGTAGGTATTTCCATGTTTATACAGATGGCGTTGTAGATATTTCCAAGTTTCTAGAGATAGCCATCTAGATATTTCCAAGTTTATACAGATAGCGGTGTAGACATTTCCATGTTTATAGAGATAGTGGTGAAGATATTTCCCTATTTATACAGATAGCGGTGTAGATATTTCCATGTTTATACAGATAGCGTTGTAGGTATTTCCATATTTATAGAGATAGCGGTGATGTTATTTCCATGTTTATAAAGATGGCATTGTAGATATTTCCATGTTTATACAGATAGTGGTATAGATATTTCCATGTTTATACAGATGACTGTGTAGTTAATTCTATGTTTATAAAGATGGCGGTGTACATTTTTCCATGTTTATAGAGATAGCCATGTAGCTATTTCCTTGTTTATACAGATAGCGGTGTAGACATTTCCATGTTTATAGAGAAAGTGTTGAAGTGATTTCCATATTTATAGAGATAGCCCTGTAGCTATTTCCAAGTTTATACAGATAGCGGTGTAGATAGATCCATGTTTATACAGATAGCGGTGTAGATATTTTCATGTTTATACAGATAGCGGTGTAGATAATTCCATGTTTACAGAGACAGAGGTGTAGATATTTCCATATTTGCCCAGATTGAGGTGTAGATATTTCCATCTTCACACAGACAGCGTTGTACATATTTCCATGTTTACAAAGACAGCTGGGTAGATATTTCCATGTTTACACAGATAGTGTTGTAGATATTTCCATTTTTATAAAGATAGCGGTGCAGATATTTCCATGTTTATAAAGATAGCGGTGGAGATATTTGATGTTTATACAGATATCGGTGGAGATATTCCCAAGTTTATGCAGATTCCGTTGGAGATATTACCATGTTTATAGAGATAGCGGTGTAGATATTTCCATGTAGATACAGATATCGGTGTAGATATTTCCATGTTTATGCAGATAGCGGTGTAGTTATTTCCATGTTTATACAGAGATTGGTGGAGATATTTCCATCTTTATACAGATAGCGGTGTACCTATTTCCAAGTTTATAAAGATAGCGGTGAAGATATTTCCATGTTTATACAGATGGCATTGTAGATATTTCCATGTTCATAGATATAGTGGTGTAGATATTTCCATGTTTATCCAGATGACTTTGTAGTTAATTCCATGTTTATACAGATGGCGGTGTAGATATTTCCATGTTAATAGAGATAGCCATGTATATATTTCTATGTTTACACAGATAGCGGTGTAGATATTTCCATGTTTATACAGATAGCGGTGTACATATATCCATGTTTATAGAGACCGTGGTGTAGATATTTCCATGTTTATACAGATAGCGGTGTAGATATTTACATGATTATACAGATTGTGGTGTAGATATTTCCAAGTTTACAGAGATAGAGGTGTATATATATCCATATTTGCACAGATTGCGGTGTCGATATTTCCATATTCTCACATATAGCGGTGTATATATTCCCCTCTTTACAAAGACAGGTGTGTAGATATTTCCATGTTTACGCAGATACTGTTGTAGATATTTCCATGTTCATGCAGATAGCGGTGTAGATATTTCCATGTTTATAAAGATAGCGGAGTAGATACTTCCATGTTTATACAGATAGCGGTGGAGATATTTCCATTTTTAAACAGATAGCGCGGTAGATATTTCCATGTTTATACAGATGGCGGTGTAGATATTTTCATGTTTATACAGATAGCGGTGTAGATAATTCCATGTTTACAGAGACAGAGGTGTAGATATTTCCATATTTGCCCAGATTTCGGAGTAGATATTTCCATCTTCACACAGATAGCGTTGTACATATTTCCATGTTTACACAGACAGCTGTGTAGATATTTCCATGTTTACACAGATAGTGTTGTAGATATTTCCATTTTTATAAAGATAGCGGTGCAGATGTTTCCATCTTTATAAAGAGTGCGGTGGAGATATTTCCATGTTTATACAGATATCGGTGGAGATATTCCCGTTTATGCAGATTGCGGTGGAGATATTACCATGTTTATAGAGATAGTGGTGTAGATATTTCCATGTAGATACAGATAGCGGTGTAGATATTTCCATGTTTATAGATGTAGCGGTGTAGATATTTCCATATTTATGCAGATAGAAGTGTAGATATTTCCATGTAGATACAGATAGCCGTGTAGATATTTCCATGTTTATAGAGATAGCCATGTAGATATTTCCATGTTTATACAGATAGCGGTGTAGGTATTTCCATGTTTATAGAGATAGCGTTGATGTTATTTCCATGTTTATACAGATGGCATTGTAGATATTTCCATGTTTATACAGATAGTGGTGTAGATATTTCCATGTTTATACAGATGACTGTGTAGTTAATTCCATGTTTATAAAGATGGCGGTGTATATATTTCCATGTTTATAGAGATAGCCATGTAGATATTTCCATGTTTATATAGATTGCAGTGAAGTTATTTCCATGTTTATACAGATGGAGGTGTAGATATTTCCATGTTTAGACAGATGACTTTGTAGATATTTCCAAGTTTATACAGATAGCGGTGTAGATATATCCATGTTTATACAGACCGTGGTGTAGATATTTCCATGTTTATACAGATAGCGGTGTAGATATTTTCATGTTTATACAGATAGCATTGTAGATATTTCCATGTTTACAGAGATAGAGGTGTAGATATATCCATATTTGCACAGATTGCGGTGTCGATATTTCCATCTTCACACAGATAGCGCTGTATATATTTCCATGTTTACACAAACAGGTGTGTAGATATTTCCATGTCTACACAGACAGTGTTGTAGATATTTCCAAGTCCATGCAGACAGTGGTGTACATATTTCCATGTTTATAAAGATAGCGGTGTAGATATTTCAATGTTTATACAGATAGCAGTGGAGATATTTCCATGTTTATACAGATATCGGTGCAGATATTTCCATGTTTATACAGATAGCGGTGGATATATTTACATGTTTAAACAGAAGGAGGTGTAGATATTTACACGTTTATGCAGATTGCGATGGAGATATTTCCATGTGTATAGAGATAGCGGTGTAGATATTTCCATGTTTACTCAGTTGGCGGTGTAGATATTTCCATGTTTATACAGATGACTGTGTAGTTAATTCCATGTTTATAAAGATGGCGGTGTTTATATTTCCATGTTTATAGAGATAGCCATGTAGATATTTCCATGTTTATACAGATAGCGGTGTAGTTATTTCCATGTTTACAGAGATAGAGGAGTAGATATTTCCATATTTGCACAGATTGCCATGTAGATATTTCCATCTTCACACAGATAGCGGTGTACATATTTCTATGTTTACACAGACAGCTGTGTAGATATTTCCATGTTTACTCAGATAGTGTTGTGGATATTTCCATGTTTATACAGATAGCTGTGGAGATATTTCCATGTTCATAAAGATAGTGGTGTAGATATTTCCATGTTTATACAGACAGCGGTGGCGATATTTCCATGTTTATACAGATAGCGCTGTAGATATTTCCATGTTGATACAGACAGCGGTGTAGATATTTCCATGTTTATACAGATTGCGGTGTCGATATTTCCATGTTTATACAGATAGCGGTGTACGTACTTCCAAGTTTGTAGAGATAGCGGTGTAGATATTTCCATGTTTATACAGATAGCGGTGTACATATATCCATGTTTATACAGACCGTGGTGTAGATATTTCCATGTTTATACAGATAGCGGTGTAGATATTTACATGATTATACAGATTGTGGTGTAGATATTTCCAAGTTTACAGAGATAGAGGTGTATATATATCCATATTTGCACAGATTGCGGTGTCAATATTTCCATCTTCTCACATATAGCGGTGTATATATTCCCCTCTTTACAAAGACAGGTGTGTAGATATTTCCATTTTAACGCAGATAGTGTTGTAGATATTTCCATGTTCATGCAGATAGCGGTGTAGATATTTCCATGTTTATAAAGATAGCGGAGTAGATACTTCCATGTTTGTACAGATAGCGGTGGAGATATTTCCATTTTTAAACAGATAGCGCGGTAGATATTTCCATGTTTATACAGATGGCGGTGTAGATATTTTCATGTTTATACAGATAGCGGTGTAGATATTTCCATTTTTATACAGATAGCGGTGGAGATATTTCCATGTTTATACAGATATCGGTGGAGATATGTCCTTGTTTATTCACATGGCAGTGTCGATATTTCCATGTTTATACAGATGGGGGTGTAGATATTTCCATGTTTATACACATAGCGGTGTAGATATTTTCATGTTTATACAGATAGCGGTGGAGTTATTTCCATGTTTATACAGATAGTGGTGGAGATATTTCCATGTTTATACAGATGTCGGCGTAGATATTTCCAAGTTTATGCAGATAGCGGTGTAGATATTTCCATGTTTATACAGATAGCGGTCGAGATATTTCCATGTTTATACAGATAGTTGGGGCGATATTTCCATGTTTAAACAGATGGCGGTTAACTGTTTGCAAGTTTATGGAAATAGCGCTGTAGATATTTCCATGTTTATAAAGATAGCGGTGTAGTTATTTCCATGTATATACAGATAGCGGTGTAGTTATTTCCATGGTTTTAGAGAAGCGGTGTAGATATTTCCGTATTTATACAGATAGCGGTGTAGATAATTCCATGTTTATTCAGATGGCGGTGTAGATATTTCCAGGTTTATACACATAGCGGTGTGGCTGTTTCCATCTTTATACAGACGGCAATGTAGATATTTCCATGTTTATACAGATATTGATGTAGATATTTCCATGTTTATAAAGATAGCGGTGTAGATATTTCCAAGTTTATAAAGAATGCGGTGTAGATATTTCCACGTTTATAGAGATAGCAGAGGAGATATTTCCATGTTTATAAAGATAGCAGTGTAGATTTTTCCATGTTTATAGAGATAGTGGTGGAGATATTTCCATATTTATAGAGAGAGCGGTCGAGATAATTCCATGTTTATACAGATAACGATGTAGATATTTCCATGTTTATACAGATAGCGGTGTAGATATTTCCATGTTTATACAGATAGCGGTGTAGATATTTCCATGTTTATGCAGATGGCTGTGTAGATATTTCCATGTTTATACAGATAGTGGTGTAGGTATTTCCATGTTTATACAGATGACTGTGTAGGTATTTCCATGTTTATAGAGATGGTGTTGTAGATATTTCCTTGTTTTTAGAGATAGCCATGTAGATATTTGCAAGTTTAAACAGATAGCGGTGTAGACATTTCTATCTTTATAGAGATAGCAGTGTAGGTATCTCCATATTTATACAGATTGCGGTGTAGGTATTTCCATGTTTATAGAGATAGCCATGTAGATATTTCCATGTTTATACAAATAGCGGTGTAGACATTTCCATGTTTATAGATATAGCGGTGTAGGTATTTCCATATTTATGCAGATACCCGTGAAGTTATTTCCATGTTTATTCAGATGCCGGTGTAGATATTTCCATGTTTATACAGATAACGCTGTGGCTATTTCTATGTTTATACAGATGTTAGTGTAGATATTTCTATGTTAATACAGATAGCGATGTAGATATTTCCACGTTTATACAGATAACAGTGCAGATATTTCCATGTTTATACATATATCATTGTAGATATTTCCATGTTTATACAGGTAGCGGCGTAGATATTTCCATGTTTACACAGATAGCGGTGGAGATATTTCCAAGTTTATACAGATAGCGGTGGGGATATGTCCTAGTTTATTCAGATGGCGGTGTAGATATTTCCATGTTTATACAGATGGCGGTGTAGATATTTCCATGTTTATGCAGATAGCGGTGTAGATATTTCCATGTTTATAAAGATAGCAGTGGAGATATTTCCATGTTTATAAAGATAGAGGTGTAGATATTTCTATGTTTATAGAGATAGGGGTGGAAATATTTCCATGTTTATAAAGATAGCAGTGTAGATATTTCCGTGTTTATAGAGATAGCGGTGGAGATATTTCCATGTTTATAGAGTTAGTGGTCGAGATATTTCCATGTTTACACAGATAAGGATGTAGATATTTCCATGTTTATACAGATAGCGGTGTAGATATTCCCTTGTTTATACAGATGGCTGTGTAGATATTTCCCTGTTTATGCAGATGTCAGTGTATATATTTCCATTTTAATACAGATAGTTGTGTAGGTATTTCGATGTTTATACAGATGACTGTGTAGGTATTTCCATGTTTATAGAGATGGCAGTGTAGTTATTTCCATGTTTATAGCATAACCATGTAGATATTTCCATGTTTAAACAGATAGCGGTGTAGACATTTCTATGTTTATAGAGATAGCAGTGTAGGTATTTCCATGTTTATACAGATGGCAGTGTAGATATTTCCATGTTAATACAGATAGCGATGTAGATATTTCGAAGTTTATACAGATAGCGGTGCAGATATTTCCATGTTTCTAGAGATAGCGTTGTAGATATTTCCATGTTTATACAGATAGCGGTGTAGATGTTTCCATGTTTATACAGATAGCGGTGGAGATATTTCCATGTTCGTACAGATAGCTGTGGTGATATTTCTAGGTTTATAATGATAGCGTTGGAGATATTTCCATGTTTATAGAGATGGCGGTGTAGATATTTCCAAGTTTATACAGATAGCGGTGTAGATATTTCCATGTTTACACAGATAGCGGTGCAGATATTTCCATGTTTATATAGGTAGCAGTGTAGGTATTTCCATGTTTATAGAGATAGCGGTGTAGATATTTCCATGTTTATACAGGTGGCTGTGTAGATATTTCCATGTGTATACAGATGGAAGTGTAGATATTTCCAGGTTTATACAGATGGTGGTGTAGATATTTCCATGTTTATACAGATGACTGTGTAGATATTTCCATGTTTTTACAGAAGGCGGTGTAGATATTTCCATGTTTACACAGATAGCGGTGTGGCTATTTCCATGTTTATACAGATAGCGATGTAGATAATTCCAGGTTTATAGAGATGACTGTGTAGGTATTTCTATTTTTATACGGATTGTGGTGTAGATATTTCCAAGTTTATACTGATAGTGGTGTACATATTTCCATGTTTTACAGATAGCGGTTTAGATATTTCCATGTTTATACAGATATCGGTGTAGGTATTTCCATGTTTATAGAGATAGCGGTGTAGATATTTCCATGTTGATACAGATGACTGTGTTGATATTTCCATGTGTAAACAGATGACAGTGTAGATATTTCCATGTTTATACAGATGGAGGTGTAGATATTTCCATGTTTCTACAGACGGCTGTGTAGATATTTCCATGTTTACACAGATGGCGGTGAAGATATTTCCATGTTTATACAGATAGAGGTGGGGCTACTTCCATATTTATACAGATAGTGGTGCAGATATTTACATGTTTCTACAGATGGCGGTGTAGATATTTCCATGTTTATGCAGATAGCGGTGTACATATTTCCATGTTCATGGAGAGAGCGGTGTAAATATTTCCATGTTTATACAGATGGCGGTGTAGTTATTTCCATGTTTATAGAGATAGCGGTGTAGATATTTCCATATTTATACAGATAGCGGTAAAGTTATTTCCATGTTTATACAGATGGCGGTGTAGATATTTCCAAGTTTATGCAGATAGCGGTGTACATATTTCCATGTTCATGGAGAGAGCGGTGTAGATATTTCCATGTGTATAAAGATAGCGGCGTAGTTATTTCCATGTTTATAGAGATAGCGGTGTAGATTTTCCATATTTATACAGATAGCGGTATAGATATTACCATGTTTATACAGATAGTGGTGTAGATATTTCCATGTTTATACAGATAGCAGTGGAGATATTTCCATGTTTACACAGATAGCGGTGGAGATATTTCCTTGTTTATAGAGATGGCGGTGTAGATTTTTCCAAGTTTATACAGATAGTGGTGTAGATATATCCATGTTTATACAAGTAGCGTTGTGGATATTTCCATGTTTATACAGATAGCGGTGTAGTTATTTCCATGTTTATAGAGATAGAGTTGTAGATATTTCCATATTTATACAGATGGCTGTGTAGATATTTCCACGTGTATACAGATGGCAGTGTATATATTTACATGTTTATACAGATGGAGGTGTATATATTTCCATGTTTTTACAGATGAGTGTGTAGATATTTCGATGTTTTTACAGATGGCGGTGTAGATATTTCCATGTTTTTACAGATAGCGGTGTGGCTATTTCCATGTTTATACAGAACGCAATGTAGATATTTCCATGTTTATACAGATAGCAGGGTAGATATTTCCATGTTTATACAGATAGCCGTGGAGATATTTCCATGTTTATACAGATAGCGGTGGAGATATTTCCATGTTTATACAGATGGCGGTGTAGATATTTCCAATTTTTGCAGATAGCGTTGTAGATATTTCCATGTTTATACAGATAGTGGTGGAGATATTTCCATGTATATACAGATAGCGGTGGAGATATGTCCTTGTTTATTCAGATGGCGATGTAGATATTTCCATTTTTATACAGATGGCGGTGTAGATAATTCCATGTTTATATAGATAGCGGTGTACATATTTTCTTGTTTATTCAGATAGTAGTGTAGATATATTCTTGTTTATACAGATAGCGGTGGAGATATTTCCATGTTTATACAGATAGTGGTGGAGATATTTTCATGTTTATACAGATGGCGGTGTAGATATTTCCACGTTTTTGTAGATAGCGGTGTAGATATTTCCATGTTTATAAAGATAGACGTGGAGATATTTCCATGTTCATGCAGATAGTCGTGGAGTTATTTCCATGTTTATAAGATGGCGGTTTAGATATTTCCAAGTTTATGCAGATAGTGGTGTAGATATTTCCAATTTTTGTAGGTAGCGTTGTAGATGTTTCCATGATTACACAGATATCGGTGGAGATATTTCCATGTTTATACAGATAGCGGTGTAGATGTTTCCATGTTTATACAGATAGCGGTGGAGATATTTCCATGTTCATACAGATAGCTGTGGTGATATTTCTAGGTTTATAATGATAGCGTTGGAGATATTTCCATGTTTATAGAGATGGCGGTGTAGATATTTCCAAGTTTATATAGATAGCGGTGTAGATATTTCCATGTTTATACAGGTAGCAGTGTAGGTGTTTCCATGTTTATAGAGATAGCGGTGTACATATTTCCATGTTTATACAGATGGCTGTGTAGATATTTCCATGTGTATACAGATGGATGTTTAGATATTTCCATGTTTATACAGATGGAGGTGTAGATATTTCCAAGTTTATACAGATAGTGGTGTAGATATTTCCATGTTTATACAGATAGCGGTTTAGATATTTCCATGTTTATACAGATAGCGTTGTAGGTATTTCCATGTTTATAGAAATAGCGGTGTAGATATTTCCATGTTGATACAGATGGCTGTGTTGATATTTCCATGTGTATACAGATGACAGTGTAAATATTTCCATGTTTATACAGATGGAGGTGTAGATATTTCCATGTATCTACAGATGGCTGTGTAGATATTTCCATGTTTATACAGATGGCGGTGAAGATATTTCCATGTTTATATAGATAGAGGTGTGGCTATTTCCATATTTATAAAGATAGTGGTGGAGATATTTTCATGTTTATACAGATGGCGGTGTAGATATTTCCACGTTTTTGTAGATAGCGGTGTAGATATTTCCATGTTTATAAAGATAGACGTGGAGATATTTCCATGTTCATGCAGATAGTCGTGGAGTTATTTCCATGTTTATAAGATGGCGGTTTAGATATTTCCAAGTTTATGCAGATAGTGGTGTAGATATTTCCAATTTTTGTAGGTAGCGTTGTAGATGTTTCCATGATTACACAGATATCGGTGGAGATATTTCCATGTTTATACAGATAGCGGTGTAGATGTTTCCATGTTTATACAGATAGCGGTGGAGATATTTCCATGTTCATACAGATAGCTTTGGTGATATTTCTAGGTTTATAATGATAGCGTTGGAGATATTTCCATGTTTATAGAGATGGCGGTGTAGATATTTCCAAGTTTATATAGATAGCGGTGTAGATATTTCCATGTTTATACAGGTAGCAGTGTAGGTGTTTCCATGTTTATAGAGATAGCGGTGTACATATTTCCATGTTTATACAGATGGCTGTGTAGATATTTCCATGTGTATACAGATGGATGTTTAGATATTTCCATGTTTATACAGATGGAGGTGTAGATATTTCCAAGTTTATACAGATAGTGGTGTAGATATTTCCATGTTTATACAGATAGCGGTTTAGATATTTCCATGTTTATACAGATAGCGGTGTAGGTATTTCCATGTTTATAGAAATAGCGGTGTAGATATTTCCATGTTGATACAGATGGCTGTGTTGATATTTCCATGTGTATACAGATGACAGTGTAGATATTTCCATGTTTATACAGATGGAGGTGTAGATATTTCCATGTATCTACAGATGGCTGTGTAGATATTTCCATGTTTATACAGATGGCGGTGAAGATATTTCCATGTTTATATAGATAGAGGTGTGGCTATTTCCATATTTATAAAGATAGTGGTGGAGATATTTCCATGTTTATACAGATGGCGGTGTAGATATTTCCAAGTTTATGCAGATAGTGGTGTACATATTTCTATGTTCATGGAGAGAGCGGTGTAGATATTTCCATGTTTATAAAGATAGCGGTGTAGTTATTTCCATGTTTATAGAGATAGCGGTGTAGATATTTCCATATTTATACAGATAGCGGTAAAGATATTTCCATGTTTATACAGATGGCGGTGTAGATATTTCCAAGTTTATGCAGATAGCGGTGTACATATTTCCATGTTCATGGAGAGAGCGGTGTAGATATTTCCATGTTTATGAAGATAGCGGTGTAGTTATTTCCATGTTAATAGAGATAGCGGTGTAGATATTTCCATATTTATACAGATAGACGTGTAGACATTTCGATGTTTATACAGATGGAGGTGTAGATATCTTCCATGTTTACACAGATGTCTGTGTAGATATTTCCATGTTTATACAGATAGCGGTGTAGGTATTTCCATGTTTATAGAGATAGCGGTGTAGATATTTCCATGTTGATACAGATGGCTGTGTTGATATTTCCATGTGTATACAGATGACAGTGTAGATATTTCCATGTTTATACAGATGGAGGTGTAGATATTTCCATGTTTATACACATCGCATTGTAGATATTTCCATGTTTATGCAGATAGAGGTGTAGATATTTCCATGTATATACAGATGACAGTGTAGGTATTTCTATGTTTATACAGATGGCGGTGTAGATATTTCCAAGTTTATAGAGATAGCCCTGTAGATATTTCCATGTGTATACAGAGAGCGGTGTAGATATTTCCATGTTTATAGAGATAGCAGTGTAGATATTTCCATATTTATACAGATAGCGGTGTAGATATTTCCAAGATTATACAGATAGCGGTGTAGATATTTCCATGTTTATACAGATAGTGGTGTAGATATTTCCATGTTTATACAGAAAGCAGTGGAGATATTTCCATATTTATACAGATAGCGGTGTAGATATTTCCAAGATTATACAGATAGCGGTGTAGATATTTCCAAGTTTATACAGATAGTGGTGTAGATATTTCCATGTTTATAGAGATAGCAGTGTAGATATTTCCATATTTATACAGATAGCGGTGTAGATATTTCCACGATTATACAGATAGCGGTGTAGATATTTCCATGTTTATACAGATAGTGGTGTAGGTATATCCATGTTTATAGAGATAGTGTTGTATATATTTCCATGATTATACAGATGGCTGTGTAGATATTTCCACGTGTATACAGATGGCAGTGTAGATATTTCCATGTTTATACAGATGGAGGTGTATATATTTCCATGTTTTTACAGATGACTGTGAGATATTTCAATGTTTTTACAGATGGCGGTGTTGATATTTCCATGTTTTTACAGATAACGGTGTGGCTATTTCCATGTTTATAAAGATAGCGATGTAGATATTTCCATGTTTATACAGATAGCGGTGTAGATATTTCCATGTTTATTCAGATAGCCGTGGAGATATTTCCATGTTTATACAAATAGCGGTGGAGATATTTCCATGTTTATGCAGAGGGCGGTGTAGATATTTCCAAGTTTATGCATATAGCGGTGTAGATATTTCCATGTTTATACAGATAGCGGTGGAGATATATCCTTGTTAATTCAGATGGCGGTGTAGATATTTTCATGTTTATACAGATGGCGGTGTAGATATTTCCATGTTTATACAGATAGCGGTGTTCACATTTTCATGTTTATACAGATAGCGGTGGAGATATTTCCATGTTTATACAGATAGTGGTGGAGATATTTCCATGTTTATACAGACGGCAGTGTAGATATGTCCATGTTTATACAGATAGTAGTGTAGATATTTCCATGTTTATAAAGATAGCGGTGTAGGTATTTCCATGCTTATAAAGATAGCGGTGTAGATATTTCCATGTTTATAGAGATAGTGGTGGAGATATTTCCTTGTTTATAAAGATAGCAGTGTAGATATTTCCATGTTTATATGGATAGCGGTGGAGATATTTCCATGTTTATAGAGATAGCGGTGGAGATATTTCCATGTTTACACAGATAAGGATGTAGATATTTCCATGTTTATTCAGATAGCGGTGTAGATATTTCCTTGTTTATAGAGATGGCTTTGTAGATATTTCCATGTTTATGCAGATGGTAGTGTAGATATTTCCATGTTTATAGAGAAATCCATGTAGATATTTCCATGTTTAAACAGATAGCGGTGTAGACATTTCTATGTTTATAGAGATAGCAGTGTAGGTATTTCCATATTTATACAGATGGCGGTGCAGATATTTCCATGTTAATACAGATAGCGATGTAGATATTTCCATGTTTATACAGATAGCGGTGCAGATATTTCCATGTTTATACAGATAGCGGTGTAGATATTTCCATGTTTAAACTGATAGCCGTGGAGATATTTCCATGTTTATACAGATAGCTGTGTAGATATTTCCATGTTTATACAGATAGTGGTGTAGATATTTACATGTTCATACAGATAGTGGTGGAGATATTTCCATGTTTATACATATGGCGGTGTAGATATTTCCATGTTTATACAGATGACAGTGTAGATATTTCCATGTTTTTACAGAAGGTGGTGTAGATATTTCCATGTTTATACAGTTAGCGGTGTGGCTATTTCCATGTTTATACAGATAGCGATGTAGATAATTCCATGTTTATAGAGATGGGTGTGTAGATGTTTCCATGTTTATACAGAATGCGGTGTATATATTTCCATGTTTATACAGATAGTGATGTAGATATTTCCGTGTTAATGCAGATGACTGTGTAGGTATTTCTATGTTTATACAGATGTTGGTGTAGATTTTTCCATGTTCATACAGATATTGGTGGAGATATTTCCATGTTTATACAGATGGCATTGTAGATATTTCCAAGTGTAAGTAGATAGCAGTGTAGATATTTCCATGTTTATACAGATTGCGTTGTAGATACCTTCCATGTTTACACAGATGACTGTGTAGATATTTCCATGTTTTTACTGATGGCGGTGTAGATAATTCCAGGTTTATACAGATAGCGGTGTGGCTATTTCCATGTTTATACAGATAGCGATGTAGATATTTCCATGTTTATAGAGATGGCTGTGTAGATATTTCCATGTTTATACACATCGCATTGTAGATATTTCCATGTTTATACAGATAGCGGTGTAGATATTTCCATGTTTATACAGATGTCTGTGTAGGTATTTCTATGTTTATACAGATGGCGGTGTAGATATTTCCAAGTTTATAGAGATAGTCATGTAGATATTTCCAGGTATATACAGAGAGCGGTGTAGATATTTCCATGTTTATAGAGATAGCGGTGTAGATATATCCGTATTTATACAGGTAGCGGTGAAGATATTTCCAACTTTATACAGATAGCGTTGTAGATATTTCCATGTTTATACTGATAGCAGTGTAGATATTTCCATGTTTATACAGATAGCAGTGTAGATATTTCCATGTTTATACAGATAGTGGTGGAGATATTTCCATGTTTATAGAGATGGCGGTGTAGATGTTTCCAAGTTTATACAGATAGACGTGTATATGTTTCCATGTTTATACAAGTAGCGGTGTGGATATTTCCATGATTATACAGATAGCGGTGTAGGTATTTCCATGTTTATAGAGATAGTGTTGTAGATATTTCCATGTTTATAGAGATGGCTGTGTAGATATTTCCACGTGTATACAGATGGCAGTGTAGATATTTCCATGTTTATACAGATGGAGGTGTATATATTTCCATGTTTTTACACATAACTGTGTAGATATTTCAATGTTTTTACAGATGGCGGTGTTGATATTTCCATGTTTTTACAGGTAGCGGTGTGGCTATTTCCATGTTTATACAGATAGCGATGTAGATATTTCCATGTTTATACAGATAGCGGTGTAGATATTTCCATGTTTATACAGATAGCGGTGTAGATATTTCCATGTTTATACAGATAGCGGTGCAGATATTTCCATGTTTATACAGATGGCAGTGTAGATATTTCCAAGTTTCTGCAGACAGCGGTGTAGATATTTCCATGTTTATACAGATACTGGTGTAGATATTTCCATGTTTATAGAGATAGCGGTGTAGATATTTCCATGTTTATAAAGAATGCTGTGTAGATATTTCCACGTTTAGAGAGATAGTGGTGGAGATATTTCTATGTTTATAAAGATAGCAGTGTAGATATTTCCATGTTTATAGAGATAGCGGTGGAGATATTTCCATGTTTATAGAGATAGCGGTCGAGATATTTCCATGTTTATACAGATAGCGATGTAGATATTTCCATGTTTATACAGATGGCGGTGTAGATATTTCGAAGTTTATGCAGATAGCGGTTTAGATATTTCCATGTTTATACAGATAGCGGTGGAGATATTTCCATGTTTAAACAGATAGTGGTCGAGATATTTCCATGTTTATTCAGATGGCTGTGTAGATATTTCCATGTTTATACAGATGGCATTGTAGTTATTTCCATGTTAATACAGATAGTGATGTAGATATTTCCATGTTTACACAGATAGGCGTGCAGATATTTCCATGTTTATACAGATAGCGTTGTAGATATTTCCATGTTTATACAGATAGCGGTTTAGTTGTTTTTGTGTTTATACAGATAGCTGTGGAGATATTTCCGTGTTTATACAGATAGCTGAGGTGATATTTCTAGGTTTATAATGATAGTGTTGTAGATATTTCCATGTTTATGGAGATGGCGGTGTAGATATTTCCAAGTTTATACAGATAGCAGTGTAGATATTTCTATGTTTATACAGATTGCGGTGAAGATATTTCCATGTTTTTAGAGATAGCAGTGTAGGTATTTCCAATTTTATAGAGATAGCGGTGTAGATATTTCCATGTTTATACAGATGGCTGTGTAGATATTTCCATGTGTATACATATGGCAGTGTAGATATTTCCATGTTTATACAGATGGAGGTGTAGATATTTCCATGTTTATACAGATGACTGTGTAGATATTTCCATGTTTTTACAGAAGGCGGTGTAGATATTTCCATGTTTATACAGATAGCTGTGTGGCTATTTCCATGTTTATACAGATAGCGATGTAGATAATTCCATGTTTATAGAGATGGGTGTGTAGATGTTTCCATGTTTATACAGAATGCGGTGTATATATTTCCATGTTTATACAGATAGTGATGTAGATATTTCCGTGTTAATGCAGATGACTGTGTAGGTATTTCTATGTTTATACAGATGGTGGTGTAGATATTTCCATGTTCATACAGATATTGGTGGAGATATTTCCATGTTTATACAGATGTCTGTGTAGGTATTTCTATGTTTATACAGATGGCGTTGTAGATATTTCCAAGTTTATAGAGATATTCATGTAGATATTTCCATGTATTTACAGAGAGCGGTGTAGATATTTCCATGTTTATAGGGATAGCGGTGTAGATATTTCCGCATTTATACAGATAGCGGTGAAAATATTTCCAAGTTTATACAGAAAGCGGTGTAGATATTTCCATTTTTCTACTGATAGCGGTGTAGATATTTCCATGTTTATACAGATAGCAGTGGAGATATTTCCATATTTATACAGATAGCGGTGGAGTTATTTCCATGTTTATAGAGATGGCGGTGTAGATGTTTCCAAGTTTATACAGATAGACGTGTAGATATTTCCATGTTTATACAGATAACGGTGTGGTTATTTCCACGTTTATACAGACGGCAGTGTAGATATTTCCATGTTAATACAGATAGCGATGTAGATTTTCCATGTTTATACAGAGAGCAGTGCAGATATTTCCATGTTTATACATATATCGTTGTAGATATTTCCATGTTTATACAAATAGCAGTGTAGATATTTCCATGTTTATACAGATGGCGGTGTAGATATTTCCATGTTTATACAGATAGCGGTGTAGATACTTTCATGTTTATACAGATAGTGATGGAGTTATTTCCATGTTTATACAGATAGTGGTGGAGATATTTCAATGTTTATACAGATGACGGTGTAGATATTTCCAAGTTTATACCGATATCGGTGTGGCTATTTCCATGTTTATACAGATAGCGATGTAGATATTTCCATGTTTATACAGGTAGCGGTGAAGATATTTCCATGTTTATACAGATAGCGGTGTAGATATTTCCATGTTTATAGAGATGTCTGTGTAGATATTTCCACGTTTATGCAGATGGTAGTGCAGATATTTCCATGTTAATACAGATAGTGGTGTAGGTATTTCCATGTTTATACAGATGACTGTGTAGGTGTTTCCATATTGATAGAGATGGCGGTGTAGTTATTTCCATGTATGTAGAGATAGCCATGTAGATATTTCCATGTTTTAACAGATAGCGGTGTAGACATTTCTATGTTTATAGAGAGAGCAGTGTAGGTATTTAAATATTTTTATAGATGGCGGTGTAGATATTTCCATGTTTATAGAGATAGCCATGTAGATATTTCCATGTTTATACAAATAGCAGTGTAGACATTTCCATGTTTATAGAGATAGCGGTGTAGGTACTTCCATATTTATACAGATAGCCGTGTAGATATTTCCATGTTTACTCAGATGCCGGTGTAGATAATTCCAGGTTTATACAGATAACGGTGTGGGTATTTCCATGTTTATACAGATGGCTGTGTAGATATTTCCATGTTAATGCAGATAGCGATGTAGATATTTCCATGTTTATACAGACAGCAGTGCAGATATTTCCATGTTTATACATATATCGTTGTAGATATTTCCATCTTTATACAGATAGCGTTGGAGATATTTCCATGTTTATAGAGATAGCGGTGGAGATATTTCCATATTTGAACATATAGCGATGTAGATATCTCCATGTTCATACAGATAGCAGTGGAGATATTTCCATCTTTACACAGATAGCAGTGGAGATATTTCCATGTTTATGCAGATAGCATTGGAGATATTTCCATGTCAATAGAGATGGCGATGTAGATATTTCCATATTTATACAGACAGCCGTGTAGATATTTCAATGTTTATTCAGATGGTGGTGTAGGTATTTCCATGTTTATACAGATAGCGGTGTAGGTATTTCCATGTTTACAGAGATAGCTGTGTAGATATATCCATGTTTATACAGATTTCTGTGTAGATATTTCCATGTGTATACAGATGGCAGTGTAGATATTTCCATGTTTATACAGATGGAGGTGTAGATATTTCCAGGTTTCTACAGATGACTGTGTAGATATTTCCATGTTTTTACACATGGCGGTGTAGATATTTCCATGTTTATACAGATAGCGGTTTGGCTATTTCCATGTTTATACATATAGCGATGTAGATATTTCCATGTTTATAGAGATGGCTGTGTATATATTTCCATGTTTATGTAGATAGCGGCGTAGTTATTTCCATGTTTATAGAGATAGCGGTGTAGATATTTCCATATTTATACAGATAGCGGTGTAGATAATTCCATGTTTATTCAGATGGCGGTGTAGATATTTCCAGGTTTATACACCTAGCGGTGTGGCTGTTTCCATGTGTATACGAATGGCAGTGTAGGTATTTCCATGTTTATACAGATAGTGGTGTAGATATTTCCATGTTTATAAAGATAGCGGTGTGGATATTTCCATGTTTTTAAAGGTTGCGGTGTAGATATTTCCATGTTTATAGAGATAGCGGTGGAGATATTTCCATGTTTATAGAGATAGCGTTCGAGATATTTCCATGTTTATAGAGATAACGATGTAGATATTTCCATGTTTTTACAGATAGCGGTGTAGTTATTTCCATGTTTATAGAGATGGCTGTGTAGATATTTCCATGTTTATGCAGATGGCAGTGTAGATATTCCCATCTTTATACACATAGTGGTGTAGGTATTTCCAAGTTTATACAGATGACTGTGTAGTTATTTCCATGCTTATAGAGATGTCTTTGTAGATTTTCCATGTTTATAGAGATAGCCATGTAGATATTTCCACGTTTATACAGATAGTGGTGTAGACATTTCCATGTTCATAGAGATAACTGTGTAGGTATTTCCATATTTATACAGATTGCCGTGTAGATATTCCAATGTTCATTCAGATGCCGGTGTAGATATTTCCATGTTTACACACATAACGGTGTGGCTATTTCCATGTTTATACAGATGGCAGTGAAGATATTTCCATGTTTATACAGATAGTGGTGTAGAGATTTCCATGTTTATAAATATAGCTGTGTAGATATTTCCATGTTTATACAGATAGCGGTGGAGATATGTCCTTGTTTATTCAGATGGCTGTGTAGATATTTCCATGTTTATACAGATGGTGGTGTAGATATTTCCATGTTTATACAGATAGAGGTGTAGATATTTTCATGTTTATACAGGTAGTGATGGAGTTATTTCCATGTTTATACAGATAGTGGTGGAGATATTTCCATGTTTATACAGATAGCTGTGAAGATATTTCCATGTTTATAGAGATAGCCCTGTAGATATTTCCATATTTATACAAATAGCCGTGTAGACATTTCGATGTTTATTCAGATGGTGTTGTAGATATTTCCATGTTTATACAGATGGAGGTGTAGATATCTTCCATGTTTACACAGATGACTGTGTAGATATTTCCATGTTTTTACTGATGGCGGTGTAGATATTTCCATGTTTATACAGATAGCGGTGTGGCTATTTCCATGTTTATACAGATAACGATTTAGATATTTCCATGTTTATAGAGATGGCTGTGTAGATATTTCCATGTTTATACACGTCGCATTGTAGATATTTCCATGTTTATACATATAGAGGTGTAGATATTTCCATGTTTATACAGATGACTGGTTAGGTGTTTCTATGTTTATACAGAAGGCGCTGTAGATATTTCCAAGTTTATAGAGATAGCCATGTAGATATTTCCATGTATATACAGACAGCGGTGTAGATATTTCCATGTTTATAGAGATAGCGGTGTAGATATTTCCATATTTATACAGATAGCGGTGTAGATATTTCCAAGTTTATACAGATAGCGGTGCAGATATTTCCATGTTTATACAGATAGTGGTGTAGATATTTCTATGTTTATACAGATAGCCATGGAGATATTTCCATGATTATACAGATAGAGGTGGAGATATTTCCAAGTTTATAGAGATGACGGTGTAGACTTTTCCAAGTTTATACAGATATTTGTGTTAATATTTCCATGTTTATACAAGAAGCGGTGTGGTTATTTCCATGCTTATACAGATAGCGGTGTACGTATTTCCATGTTTATAGAGAGAGTGTTGTAGATATTTCCATGTTTATACAGATGGCTGTGTAGATATTTCCACGTGTATACAGATGGCAGTGTAGATATTTCCATATTTACACAGATGGAGGTGTATATATTTCCATGTTTTTACAGATGACTGTGTAGATATTTCGATGTTTTTATAGATGGTGGTGTAGATATTTCCATGTTTTTACAGATAGTGTTGTGGCTATTTCCATGTTTATACATATAGCGATGTAGATATTTCCATGTTTATACAGATAGCGGTGTAGATGTTTCCATGTTTATACAGATAGCGGTGGACATATTTCCATGTTAATACAGATAGTGGTGTAGGTATTTCCATGTTTATACAAATGACTGTGTAGGTATTTCCATGTTTATAGAGATAGCCATGTAGATATTTCCATGTTTATACAAATAGCGGTGTAGAAATTTCCATGTTTATAGAGATAGCGGTGTAGATATTTCCATGTTTATACACGTCGCATTGTAGATATTTCCATGTTTAAACAGATAGTGGTGTAGTCATTTCTATGTTTATAGAGATAGCAGTGTAGGTGTTTCCATATTTATACAGATGGCAGTGTAGATATTTCCATGTTTATAGAGATAGCCATGTAGATATTTCCATGTTTATACAAATAGCGGTGTAGAAATTTCCATGTTTATAGAGATAGCGGTGTAGATGTTTCCATGTTTATAGAGATAGCGGTGGAGATATTTCCATGTTTATAAAGATAGCGGTGGAGATATTTCCATGTTTATAAAGATAGCACTGTAGACATTTCCATGTTTATAGAGATAGCGGTGGAGATATTTCCATGTTTATAGAGATGGCTGTGTAGATATTTCCATGTTTATGCAGACGGCAGTGTAGATATTTCCATGTTAATACAGATAGTGGTGTGGGTATTTCCATGTTTATACAGATGACTTTGTAGGTATATCCATGTTTATAGAGATGGCGGTGTAGTTATTTCCATGTTTATAGAGATAGCCATGTAGATATTTCCATGTTTAAACAGATAGGTGTGTAGACATTTCTATGTTTATAGAGATAGCAGTGTAGGTATTTCCATATTAATATAGATGGCAGTGTAGCTATTTCCATGTTTATAGAGATCGACATGTAGATATTTCCATGTTTATACAGATAGCGGTGGAGATATTTCCATGTTTATACAGATATTGGTGGAGATATGTCCTTGTTTATTCAGTTGGCGGTGTAGGTATTTCCATGTTTATACAGATGGCGGTGTAGATATTTCCATGTTTATGCAGATAGCGGTGTAGATATTTCCATGTTTATACAGATAGCGGTGTAGATGTTTCTGTGTTTATACAGATAGCGGTGGAGATATTTCCATGTTTATACAGATAGCTGTGGTGATATTTCTAGGTTTATAATGATAGCGTTGGAGATATTTCCATGTTTATAGAGATGGCGGTGTAAATATTTCCAAGTTTATACAGATAGCGGTGTATATATTTCCAGGTTTATACAGATAGCTGTGTAGATATTTCCATGTTTATAGAGATAGCAGTGTAGGTATTTCCATGTTTATAGAGATAGCGGTGTAGATATTTCCATGTTAATACAGATGGCTGTGTAGATATTTCCATGTGTATACAATTGGCAGTGTAGATATTTCCATGTTTATACAGATGGAGGTGTAGATATTTCCATGTTTATACAAATGACTATGTAGATATTTCCATGTTTTTACAGATGGCGGTGTAGATATTTCCATGTTTATACAGATAGCGGTGTGTCGCTTTCCATGTTTATACAGATAGCGATGTAGATAATTCCATGTTTATAGAGATGTCTGTGTAGATATTTCCAAGTTTATACAGATTGCGGTGTAGATATTTCCATGTTTATACAGATAGTGGTGTAGATATTTCCGTGTTAATGCAGATGACTGTGTAGGTATTTCTATGTTTATACAGATGGTGGTGTAGTTATTTCCAAGTTTATACAGATAGCGGTGTAGATATTTCCATGTTTATACAGATAGCGGTGTAGATATTTCCATGTTTATACAGATAGCGGGATAGGTATTTCCATGTTTATAGAGATAGCGGTGTATATAATTCCATGTTGATACAGATGGCTGTGTTGATATTTCCATGTGTATACAGATGACAGTGTAGATATTTCCATGTTTATACAGATGGAGGTGTAGATATTTCCATGTTTTTACAGATGACTGTGTAGATATTTCCATGTTTATACAGATGGCGGTGAAGATATTTCAATGTTTATACAGATAGAGGTGTGGCTGTTTCGATATTAATACAGATAGTGGTGGAGATATTTCCATGTTTATTCCGAAGACGGTGTAGATATTTCCAAGTTTATGCAGATAGCGGTGTAGATATTTCCATGTTTATGGAGAGAGCGGTGTAGATATTTCCATGTTTATAAAGGTAGCGGTGTAGTTATCTCCATGTTTATAGAGATAGCTGTGTAGATATTTCCATATTTATACTGATAGCTGTGTAGATATTTCCATGTTAATAAAGATAGCGGTGTAGATATTTCCATGTTTATACAGATAGCGGTGTAGATATTTCCATGTTTATACAGATAGCGGTGGAGATATGTCCTTGTTCATTCAGATGGCGGTGTAGAGATTTCCATGTTTATACAGATAGCGTTGTAGATATTTTCATGTTTATACAGATAGCGGTGGAGGTATTTCCATGTTTATAAAGATAGTGGTGGAGATATTTCCATGTTTATACAGACGGTGGTGTAGATATTTCCAAGTTTATGCAGATAGCGGTGAAGATATTTCCATGTTTATACCGATAGAGGTGGAGATATTTCCATGTTTATACAGATAGTCGTGGAGATATTTCCATGTTTATACAGATGGCGGTTTAGATATTTCCAAGTTTATGCAGATAGCGGTGTAGATATTTCCATGTTTATAGAGATAGCGGTGTAGTTATTTCCATGTTTATACCGATAGCGGTGTAGATATTTCCATGTTTATAGAGATGGCTGTGTAGATATTTCCATGTTTATGCAGATGGCAGTGTAGATATTTCCATGTTAATACAGATAGTGGTGTAGGTATTTCCATGTTTATACAGATGACTGTGTAGGTATTTCCATGTTTATAGAGATGGCGTTGTAGTTATTTCCATGTTTATAGAGATAGCCATGTAGATATTTCCATGTTTAAACAGATAGCTGTTTAGACATTTCTATGTTTATAGAGATAGCAGTGTAGGTATTTCCATATTTATATAGATGGCAGTGTAGCTATTTCCATGTTTATAGAGATCGACATGTAGATATTTCCATGTTTATACAGATAGCGGTGGAGATATTTCCATGTTTATATAGATATCGGTGGAGATATGTCCTTGTTTATTCAGATGGCGGTGTAGGTATTTCCATGTTTATACAGATGGCGGTGTAGATATTTCCATGTTTATGCAGATAGCGGTGTAGATATTTCCATGTTTATACAGATAGCGGTGGAGATATTTCCATGTTTATACAGATAGTGGTCGAGATACTTCCATGTTTATACAGATGGCGATGTTGATATTTCCAAGTTTATGCAGATAGCGGTGTAGTTATTTCCATGTTTATAGAGATAGCGGTGTAGTTATTTCCATGTTTATGCAGATAGTGGTGTAGTTATTTCCATATTTATAGAGATAGCGGTGTAGATATTTCCATATTTATACAGATAGTTTTGTAGATAATTCCATGTTTATTCAGATGGCGGTGTAGATATTTCCAGGTTTATAAACATAGCGGTGTGGCGGTTTCCATGTTTATACAGACGGCAGTGTAGATATTTCCATGTTTATACGGATAGTGGTGTAGATATTTCCATGTTTATAAAGATAGCGGTGTAGATATTTCCATGTTTATAAAGATAGCGGTGTACATATTTCCATGTTTATAGAGATAGCGGTGGAGATAATTCCATGTTTATAAAGATAGCAGTGTAGATATTTCCATGTTTATAGAGATAGCGGTGGAGATATTTGCATGTTTATAGAGATAGCCGTCGAGATATTTCCATGTTTACACAGATAATGGTGTAGACATTTCCATGTTTATACAGATAGCGGTGTAGATATTTCCATGTTTATAGAGATGTCTGGGTAGATATTTCCATGTTTATGCAGATGGCAGTGTAGATATTTACATGTAATACAGATAGTGGTGTAGGTGTTTCCATGTTTATACAGATGACTGTGTAGGTATTTCCATGTTTATACAGATGGCGGTTTAGATATTTCCAAGTTTATGCAGATAGCGGTGTAGATATTTCCATGTTTATAGAGATAGCGTTGTAGTTACTTCCATGTTTATAGAGATAGCGGCGGAGATATTTCCATGTTTATACAGATAGCGGTCGAGATATTTCCATGTTTACACAGATAAGGATGTAGATATTTCCATGTTTATACAGATGGCGGTGAAGATATTTCCATGTTTATACAGATAGAGGTGTGGCTATTTCCATATTTATACAGTAAGAGGTGGAGTTATTTCCATGTTTATACAGATGGCGGTGTAGATATTTCCAAGTTTATGCAGATAGCGGTGTGGATATTTCCATGTTTATGGAGAGAGCGGTGTAGATATTTCCATGTTTATAAAGATAGCGGTGTAGATATTTCCATGTTTATAGAGATAGCAGTGGAGATATTTCCATGTTTATAGAGATAGCGGTGGAGATATTTCTATGTTTATACAGATAAAGATGTAGATATTTCCATGTTTATACAGATATTGGTGTAGATATTTACATGTTCATACAGACAGTGGTGGAGATATTTCCATGTTTATACTGATGGCGGTGTAGACATTTCCAAGTTTATGCAAATAGCGGTGTGGTTATTTCCATGTTTATACAGATAGCGGTGTAGTTATTTCCATGTTTATACCGATTGCGTTGGAGATATTTCCATGTTTATACAGATAGAAGTGTAGATAATTCCATGTTAACAGAGATATTGGAGGAGATATTTCCATGTTTGTACTGATAGCGATCTGGATATTTCCATGTTCATAGAGATAGCGGTGTAGATATTTCCATGTTTATACAGATAGCGGTGTAGGTATTTCCATGTTTATACAGATAGCTGTGAAGATATTTCCATGTTTATAGAGATTGCCGTGTAGATATTTCCATATTTATACAAATAGCCGTGTAGACAATTCGATGTTTATTCAGATGGTGGTGTAGATATTTCCATGTTTTTCCTGATGGCGGTGTAGATACTTCCATGTTTATACAGATAGCGGTGTGGCTATTTCCAAGTTTATACCGATAACGATGTAGATATTTCCATGTTTATAGAGATGGCTCTGTAGATATTTCTAAGTTTATACACATCGCATTGTAGATATTTCCATGTTTATACATATAGAGGTGTAGATATTTCCATGTTTATACAGATGACTGTGTAGGTATTTCTATGTTTATACAGAAGGCGCTGTAGATATTTCCAAGTTTATAGAGATAGCCATGTAGATATTTCCATGTATATTCAGAGCGGTGTAGATATTTCCATGTTTATACAGATAGTGATGTGGATATTTCCATGTTTATACTGATAGCGGTGGAGATATTTCCATGATTAAACAGATAGAGGTGGAAATATTTCCAAGTTTATAGAGACGGCAGTGTAGAATTTTCCAAGTTTATGCAGACAGCGGTGTAGATATTTCCATGTTTATACAGATAGCGGTGCAGATATTTCCATTTTTATACAGATAGCGGTGGAGGTATGTCCTTGTTTATTCAGATGGCGGTGTAGATATTTCCATGTTTATAGAGATAGCGGTGGAGATATTTCCATGTTTATACAGATAGCGTTGTAGATATTTCCATGTTTATAGAGATGGCTGTGTAGATATTTCCATGTTTATCCAGATGGCAGTGTAGATATTTCCATGTTTATACAGATAGTGGTGTAGATATTTCCATGTTTATACAGATGACTGTGGAGGTATTTCCTTGTTTATAGAGATGGCGGTGTAGATATTTCCATGTTTATAGAGATATCTATGTAGATATTTGAATGTTTAAACAGATAGCGGTGTAGACATTTCTATGTTTATAGAGATAGCAGTGTAGGTATCTCCATATTTATACAGATGGCGGTGTAGATATTTCCATGTTTATAGAGATAACCATGTAGATATTTCCAAGTTTATACAAATAGCGGTGTAGACATTTCCATGTTTATAGAGATAGCAGTGTAGGTATCTCCATATTTATACAGATAGCCGTGTAGATATTTCCACGTTTATTCAGATCGCGGTGTAGCTATTTCCATGTTTATACAGATAATTGTGTGGCTCTTTCCATGTTTATACAGATAGCAGTGCAGATATTTCCATGTTTATACAGATAGCGATATAGATATTTCCATGTTTATACAGATAGCCGTGCAGATATTTCCATGTTTATACAGATAGCGTTGTAGATATTTCCATGTTTATACAGATAGCTGTGGTGATATTTCTAGGTTTATAATGATAGCATTGGAGATATTTCCATGTTTAAAGAGATGGCGGTGTAGATATTTCCAAGTTTATACAGATAGCGGTGTAGATATTTCCATGTTTATACAGATAGCGGTGTAGATATTTCCATGTTTATAGAGATAGCAGTATAGGTATTTCCATGTCTATAGAGATAGCGTTATAGGTATTTCCATGTTTATACAGATGGCTGTGTAGTTATTTCCATGTGTATACAGATGGCAGTGTAGATATTTCCATGTTTACACAGATGGAGGTGTAGATATTTCCATGTTTATACAGATGAGTATGTAGATATTTCCATGTTTTTACAGATGGCGGTGTAGATATTTCCATGTTTATACAGATAGCGGTGTGGCTATTTCCATGTTTATACAGATAGCGATCTAGGTAATTCCATGTTTATAGAGATGGCTGTGTAGATATTTCCATCTTTATACAGATCGCGTTGTAGATATTTCCATGTTTATACAGATAGTGGTGTAGATATTTCCGTGTTAATGCAGATGACCGTGTAGGTATTTCTATGTTTATACAGATGGTGGTGTAGATATTTCCATGTTTATGAAGATGGCAGTGTAGATACTTCCATGTTAATACAGATAGTGGTGTAGGTATTTCCATGTTTATACAGATGGCAGTGTAGATATTTCCAAGTTTATGCAGATAGCGGTGTAGATATTTCCATGTTTATGGAGAGAGCGGTGTAGATGTTTCCATGTTTATTAAGATAGCGGTGTAGATATTTCCATGTTTATAGAGATAGCGGTGTAGATATTTCCATATTTATTCTGATAGATGTGTAGAAATTTCCATGTTAATAAAGTTAGCGGTGTAGATATTTCCATGTTTATAGAGATAGCGGTGGAGTTATTTCCATGTTTATACAGATAGCGGTGGAGATATGTCCTTGTTCATTCAGATGGTGGTGTAGATATTTCCATGTTTATACAGATGGCGGTGTAGATATTTCCATGTTTATACAGATAGCGGTGTAGATATTTTCATGTTTATACAGATAGCGGTGGAGATATTTCCATGTTTATACAGATAGTGGTGGAGATATTTCCATGTTTATACAGATGGCAGTGTAGATATTTCCAAGTTTATGCAGATAGCGGTGTAGCTATTTCCATGTTTATACAGATAGAGGTGGAGATATTTCCATGTTTATACAGATTGTCATGGAGATATTTCCATGTTTATACAGATGGCGGTTTAGGTATTTCCAAGTTTATGCAGAAAGCGGTGTAGATATTTCCGTGTTTATAGAGGTAGTGGGGTAGTTATTTCCATTTTTATATGGATAGCGTTGTAGTTATTTCCATGTTTATAGAGATAGCGGGGTAGATATTTCCATGTTTATAGAGATAGCGGTGGAGATATTTCCATGTTTATAAAGATAGCAGTGTAGATATTTCCATGTTGATAGAGATAGCAGTGGAGATATTTCCATGTTTATAGAGATAGCGTTCGAGATATTTCCATGTTTACACAGATAAGGATGTAGATATTTCCATGTTTATACAGATAGCGGTGTAGTTATTTCCATGTTTATGCAGATGGCAGTGTAGATATTTCCATGTTAATACAGATAGTGGTGTAGTTATTTCCATGTTTATACAGATGACTCTGTAGGTATTTCCCAGTTTATAGAGATGGCGGTGTAGTTATTTCCATGTTTATAGAGATAGTCAGATAGATATTTCCATGTTTAAAGAGATAGCTGTGTAGACATTTCTATGTTTATAGAGACAGCAGTGTAGGTATTTTCATATTTATTTATATGGCGGTGAAGCTATTTCCATGTTTATAGAGATAGCCATGTAGATATTTCCATGTTTATACAAATAGCGGTGTAGACATTTCCATGTTTATAGAGATAGCGGTGTAGGTATTTCCATATTTATACAAATAGCCGTGTAGATATTTCCATGTTTATTCAGATGCCGGTGTAGATATTTCCATATTTATACAGATAACGGTCTGGCTATTTCCATGTTTATACAGATGGCTGTGTAGATATTTCCATGTTAATACAGATAGCGATGTAGATATTTCCATGTTTATATAGACAGCAGTGCAGATATTTCCATGTTTATACATATATCGTTGTAGATATTTCCATGTTTATACAGATTGCGGTGTAGATATTTCCATGTTTATACAGATATCAGTGGAGATATGTCCTTGTTTACTCAGATGGCGGTGTAGATATTTCTATGTTTTTACAGATGGCGGTGTAGATATTTCCATGTTTATGCAGATAGCGATGTAGATATTTCCATGTTTATAGAGATAGCGGTGGAGTTATTTCCATGTTTATACAGATAGTTCTCGAGATATTTCCATGTTTATACAGATGGCGGTGTTGATATTTCCAAGTTTATGCAAATAGCGGTGTAGATATTTCCATGTTTATAGAGATAGCGGTGTAGTTATTTACATGTTTATGCAGATAGTGGTGTAGTTATTTCCATGTTTATAGAGATAGCGGTGTAGATATTTCCATATTTATACAGATAGTGGTGTAGATAATTCCATGTTTATTCAGATGGCGGTGTAGATATTTCCAGGTTTATACACATAGCGGTGTGGCTGTTTACATGTTTATACAGACGGCATTGTAGATATTTCCATGTTTATACAGATAGTGTTGTAGATATTTCCATGTTTATAAAGATAGCGGTGTAGATACTTCCATGTTTATAAAGATAGCGGTGTAGATATTTCCATGTTTATAGAGATAGCGGTGGAGATATTTCCATGTTTATAAAGATAGCAGTGTAGATATTTCCATGTTTATACAGATAGCGGTGGACATATTTCCATGTTTATAGAGATAGCGGTCTAGATATTTCCATGTTTACAGAGATAAGGATGTAGATATTTCCATGTTTATTCAGATAGCGGAGTAGTTATTTCCATGTTTATAGAGATGGCTGGGTAGATATTTCCATCTTTATGCAGATGGCAGTGTAGATATTTCCATGTTAATACAGATAGTGGTGTAGGTGTTTCCATGTTTATACAGATGACTGTGTAGGTATTTCCATGTTTATATAGATGGCGGTGGAGTTATTTCCATGTTTATAGAGAATGACATGTAGATATTTCCATGTTTAAACAGATAGCTGTGTAGACATTTCTATGTTTATATAGATAGCAGTGTAGGTATTTCCATATTTATACAGATGGTGGTGTAGATATTTCCATGTTTATAGAGATAGCCATGTAGATATTTCCATGTTTATTCTGATAGCGGTGTAAAAATTTCCATGTTTATAGAGATAGCGGTGTAGTTATTTCCATATTTGTACAGATAGCCGTGTAGATATTTCCATGTTTTTTCAGATAGCGGTGTGGCTATTTCCATGTTTATACAGATGGAAATGTAGATATTTCCATGTTAATACAGATAGCGAAGTAGATATTTCCATGTTTACAGATAGCCGTGCAGATATTTTCATGTTTATACAGATAGCGGTGGAGATATTTCCATGTTTATACAGATGGCGGTGTAGATATTTCCATGTTTATACAGATAGCAGTGTAGATATTTTCATGTTTATACAGATAGCGGTGGAGATATTTCCATGTTTATACAGATAGTGGTGGAGATATTTCCATGTTTATAGAGATGGCGGTGTAGATATTTCCAAGTTTATGCAGATAGCGGTGTAGATATTTCCATGTTTATACAGATAGAGGTGGAGATATTTCCATGTGTATACAGATAGTTGTGAAGATATTTCCATGTTTATACAGATGGCAGTTTAGATATTTCCAAGTTTATGCAGATTGCGTTGTAGATATTTCCATGTTCATAGAGATAGCGGTGTAGTTATTTCCATGTTCATACAGATAGCGGTGTAGTTATTTCCATGTTTATAGAGATAGCGGTGTAGATATTTCCATGTTTATAGAGATAGCGGTGGAAATATTTCCATGTTTATAAAGATAGCAGGGTAGATATTTCCATGTTTATAGAGATAGCGGTGGAGATATTTCCATGTTTATAGAGATAGCGGTCGATATATTTCCATGTATACAAAGATAAGGACGTAGATATTTCCATGTTTATACAGATAGCGGTGTAGATATTTCCATGTTTATAGAGATGGCTGTTTAGCTATTTGCAAGTTTATACAGATAGAGGTGTAGTTATTTCCTTGTTTATAGAGATAGCGTTGTAGATATTTCCATATTTATACAGATAGCGGTGTAGATAAGTCCATGTTTATTCAGATGGAGGTGTAGATATTTCCAGTTTTATACACATAGCGGTGTGGCTGTTTCCATGTTTATACAGACGGCAGTGTAGGTATTTCCATGTTTATACAGATAGTGGTGTAGATATTTCCATATTTATAAAGATAGCGGTGTAGATATTTCCACGTTTATACAGATAGCGGTGGAGATATTTCCATGTTTATTCAGATAGTGGTGGAGATATGTCCTTGTTTATTCAGATGCCTGTGTAGATATTTCCATGTTTATACAGATAGCGGTGTAGATATTTTCATGTTTATACAGATAGCGGTGGAGTTATTTCCATGTTTATACAGATTTTGGTGTAGATATTTCCATGTTTATACAGATGGCGGTGTAGATATTTCCAAGTTTATGCAGATAGCGGTGTAGATATTTCCATGTTTATGCAGATAGCGGTGGAGATATTTCCATGTTTATACAGATAGTGGTGGAGATATTTCCATGTGTATACAGATTGCGGTTTAGATATTTCCAAGTTTATGCAGATAGCGGTGTAGTTACTTCCATGTGTAGAGAGATAGCGGTGTAGATATTTCCATGTTTATACAGATAGCGGTGTAGTTATTTCCTTGTTTATAGAGATAGCGGTGTAGATATTTCCATATTTATACAGATAGCGGTGTAGATAATTCCATGTTTATTCAGATGGCGGTGTAGATATTTCCAGGTTTATACACATAGAGGTGTGGCTGTCTCCATGTTTATACAGACGGCAGTGTAGTTATTTCCATGTTTATACAGATATTGGTGTAGATATTTCCATGTTTATAAAGATAGCGGTGTAGATATTTCCACGTTTATACAGATAGCGGTGGAGATATTTCCATGTTTATACAGATAGTGGTGGAGATATGTCCTTGTGTATTCAGATGGCTAAGTAGATATTTCCATGTTTATACAGATGGCGGTGTAGATATTTTCATTTTTATACAGATAGCGGTGGAGTTATTTCCATGTTTATACAGATAGTGGTGGAGAAATTTCCATGTTTATACAGATGGTGGTGTAGATATTTCCAAGTTTATGCAGATAGCGGTGTAGATATTTTCATGTTTATACAGATAGCGGTGGAGATATTTCCATGTTTATACAGATAGCGGTGGAGATATGTCCTTGTTTATTCAGATGGCGGTGTAGATATTTCCATGTTCATACAGATGGCAGTGTAGATATTTCCATGTTTATACAGATAGCGGTGTAGATATTTTCATGTTTATACAGATAGCATTGGAGTTATTTCCATGTTTATACAGATAGTGGTGGAGATATTTCCATGTTTATACAGATGGCCGTGCAGATATTTCCAAGTTTATGCAGATAGCGGTGTAGATATTTCCATGTTTATACAGGTATAGTTGTAGATATTTCCATGTTTACACAGATAGTGTTATAGATATTTCCATGTTTATACAGATAGCAGTGTAGACATTTCCATGTTTATAGAGATAGCGGTGTAGATATTTCCATGTTTATACTGATAGCGGTGGAGATATTTCTATATTTATACAGATAGTGGGGGAGATATTTCCATGTTTATACAGATGGCGGTTTAGCTATTTGCAAGTTTATACAGATAGCTTTGTAGATATTTCCATGTTTATAGAGACAGCGGTGTAGTCATTTCCATGTTTATACAGATATTTTGGGAGATATTTCCATGTTTATACAGATAGCGGTTTAGCTGTTTGCAAGTTTATGCAGATAGATTTGTACATATTTCATTGTTTATAGAGACAGCGGTGTTGTTATTTCCATGTTTATACAGATTGCGCTGTAATTTTTCCATGTTTATAGAGATAGCGGTGTAGATATTTCCATATTTATACAGATAGCGGTGTATATAATTCCATGTTTATTCAGATGGCGGTGTATATATTTGGAGGTTTATACCCACAGCGGTGTGGCTGTTTCCATGTTTATACAGACGGCAGTGTAGGTATTAACATGTTTATACAGATATTGGTGTAGATATTTCCATGTTTATAAAGATAGCGGTGTAGATATTTCCATGTTTATAAAGAATGCGGTGTAGATATTTCCAAGTTTATAGAGATAGCGGTGGAGATATTTCCATGTTTATAAAGATAGCAGTGTAGATATTTCCATGTTTATACAGATAGCGGTGTAGATATTTCCATGTTTATAGAGATGGCTGTGTAGATATTTCCACGATTATGCAGATGTCAGTGTAGATATTTCCATGTTTATACAGATAGTGGTGGAGATATTTCCATGTTTATACAGATGACTGTGTAGGTATTTCCTTGTTTATAGAGTTGGCGGTGTAGATATTTCCATGATTATAGAGATAGCCATGTAGATATTTGCATGTTTAAACAGATAGCGGTGTAGACATTTCTATTTTTATAGAGATAGCAGTGTAGGTATCTCCATATTCATACAGATGGCGGTGTAGATATTTCCATGTTTATAGAGATAGCCATGTAGATATTTCCAAGTTTATACAAATAGCGGTGTAGTCATTTCCATGTTTATAGGGATAGCGGTGTAGGTATTTCCATATTTATACAGATAGCTGTGTAGATATTTCCACGTTTATTCAGATCGCGGTGTAGATATTTCCATGTTTATACAGATAACGGTGTGGCTCTTTCCATGTTTATACAGATAGCAGTGAAGATATTTCCATGTTTATACAGATAGGGATGTAGATATTTTCATGTTTATACAGATAGCCGTGCAGATATTTCCACGTTTATACAGATAGCATTGTAGATATTTCCATGTTTATACAGATAGCGGTGTAGATGTTTCTGTGTTTATACAGATAGCGGTGGAGATATTTCCATGTTTATACAGATAGCTGTGGTGATATTTCTAGGTTTATAATGATAGCGTTGCAGATATTTCCATATGTATAGAGATGGCGGTGTGGATATTTCCAAGTTTATGCAGATAGCGATGTAGATATTTCCATGTTTATACAGATAGCGGTGTAGATATTTCCATGTTTATAGAGATAGCAGTGTAGCTATTTCCATGTTTATAGAGATAGCGGTGTAGATATTTCCATGTATTTACAGATGGCTGTGTAGATATTTCAATGTGTATACAGATGGCAGTGTAGATATTTCCATGTTTATACAGATGGAGGTGTAGTTATTTCCATATTTATACAGATGACTATGTAGATATTTCCATGTTTTTACAGATGGCGGTGTAGATATTTCCATGTTTATACAGATAGCGGTGTGGCTATTTCCATGTTTATGCAGATAGCGATGTAGATAACTCCATGTTTATAGAGGTGGCTGTGTAGATATTTCCATGTTCATACAGATCGCGGTGTAGATATTTCCATGTTTATACAGATAGTGGTGTTGATATTTCCGTGCTAATGCAGATTACTGTGTAGGTATTTCTATGTTTATACAGATGGTGGTGTGGATATTTCCAAGTTTATACAGATAGCGGTGTAGATATTTCCATGCTTATACAGATAGCGGTGTAGATATTTCCATGTTTATACAGATAGCGGTGTAGGTATTTCCATGTTTATAGAGATAGCGCTATAGATAATTCCATGTAGATACAGATGGCTGTGTTGATATTTCCATGTGTATACAGATGACAGTGTAGATATTTCCATGTTTATACAGATGGAGGTGTAGATATTTCCATGTTTATACAGATAGCGGTGAAGTTATGTCCATGTTTATACAGATAGAGGTGTGGCTATTTTGATATTTATACTGATAGTGCTGGAGATATTTCCATGTTTATACACATGGCAGTGTAGATATTTCCAAGTTTATTCAGGTAGCGGTGTAGATATTTCCATGTTTATGGAGAGAGCGGTGTAGATATTTCCATGTTTATAAAGATAGTGGTGTAGTTATTTCCATGTTTATAGATAGCTGTGTAGATATTTCCATATTTATACTGATAGCGGTGTAGATATTTCCATGTTAAAAAAGATAGCGGTGTAGATATTTCCATGTTTACAGAGATAGCGGTGGAGTTATTTCCATGTTTATACAGATAGCGGTTGAGATATGTCCTTGTTCATTCAGATGGCGGTGTAGATATTTCCATGTTTATACAGATGGCGGTGTAGATATTTCCATGTTTATACAGATAGCGGTGTAGATATTTTCATGTTTATACAGACAGTGGTGGAGATATTTCCAAGTTTAAACTGATGGCGGTGTAGATATTTCCAAGTTTATGCAGATAGCAGTGTAGATATTTCCATGTTTATACAGATAGAGTTGGAGATATTTCCATGTTTATACAGATAGTCATGGAGATATTTCCATGTTTATACAGATGGCGGTTTAGATATTTCCAAGTTTATGCAGAAAGTGGTGTAGATATTTCCATGTTGATAGGGATAGCGGTGTAGATATTTCCATGTTTATAGAGATAGCGGTGGAGATATTTCCATGTTTATAAAGATATCAGTGTAGATATTTCCATGTTTATAGAGATATCGGTGGAGATATTTCCATGTTAATAAAGATAGCGTTGTAGTTATTTCCATGTTTATAGAGATAGCGGTGGAGTTATTTCCATGTTTATACAGACAGCGGTGGAGATATGTCCTTGTTCATTCAGATGGCGGTGTAGATATTTCCATGTTTATACAGATAGCGGTGTAGATATTTTCATGTTTCTACAGATAGCGGTGGAGATATTTCCATGTTTATACAGATATTGGTGGGGATATTTCCATGTTTATACAGATGGCGGTGTAGATATTTCCAAGTTTATGCAGATAGCGGTGTAGATATTTCCATGTTTATACAGATAGAATTGGAGATATTTCCATGTTTATACAGATAGTCATGGAGATAATTCCATGTTTATACAGATGGCCGTTTAGATATTTCCAAGTTTATGCAGAAAGCGGTATAGATATTTCCATGTTTATAGAGATAGGGGTGTAGTTATTTCCATGTTTATACAGATAGCGGTGTAGTTATTTCCATGTTTATAGAGATAGCGGTGTAGATATTTCCATGTTTATAGAGATAGTGGTGGAGATATTTCCATGTTTATAAAGATAGCTGTGTAGATACTTCCATGTTTATAGAGATAGCGTTCGAAATATTTCCATGTTTACACAGATAAGGATATAGATATTTCCATGTTTATACAGATAGCGGTGTAGATATTTCCATGTTTATGGAGATGGCTCTGTAGATATTTCCATATTTATGCAGATGGCGGTGTAGATATTTCCATGTTAATACAGATAGTGGTGTAGGAATTTCCATGTTTATACAGACGACTGTGTAGGTATTTCCATGTTTATAGAGATGGTGGTGTAGTTATTTCCATTTTTATGGAGATAGTCATGTAGATATTTCCATGTTTAAACAGATAGCTCTGTAGACATTTCTATGTTTATAGAGATAGCAGTGTAGGTATTTTCATATTTATATAGATGGCGGTGTAGCTATTTCCATGTTTATAGAGATAGCCATGTAGATATTTCCATGTTTATGCAAATAGCGGTGTAGACATTTCCATGTTTATGGAGATAGCGGTGTAGGTATTTCCATATTTATACAGATAGCCGTGAAGATATTTCCATGTTAATACAGATAGCGATGTAGATATTTCCATGTTTATACAGACAGCATTGCAGATATTTCCATGTTTATACATATATCATTGTAGATATTTCCATGTTTATACAGATAGCGGTGTAGATATTTCCATGTTTATACAGATAGCGGTTCAGATATTTCCATGTTTATACAGATATCAGTGGAGATATGTCCTTGTTAATTCAGACGACGGTGTAGATATTTCCATGTTTATACAGATGGCGGTGTAGATATTTACATGTTTATGCAGATAGCGGTGTAGATATTTCCATGTTTATAGAGATAGCGGTGGAGATATTTTCATGTTTATACAGATAGCAGTGGAGATATTTCCATGTTTATACAGATAGTGGTGGAGATATTTCCATGATTATACAGATGGCGGTGTAGATATTTCCATGTTTATACAGATGGCGGTGTAGATATTTCCATATTTATACAGATAGCGGTGTAGATATTTTCATGTTTATACACATAGCAGTGGAGATATTTCCATGTTTATACAGATAGTGGTGGAGATATTTCCATGATTATACAGATGGCGGTGTAGATATTTCCAAGTTTATGCAGATAGCGGTGTAGATATTCCCATGTGTAGAGATAGTGGTGTAGTTATTTCCATGTTTATAAAGATAGCGGTGTAGTTATTTCCATGTTTATAGAGATAGCGGTGTAGATATTTCCATATTTATACAGATAGCAGTGTAGATAATTCCATGTTTATTCAGATGGCGGTGTAGATATTTCCAGGTTTATACACATAGCGGTGTGGCTGTTTCCATGTTTATACAGACGGTAGTGTAGATATTTCCATGTTTATACAGATAGTGGTGTAGATATTTCCATGTTTATAAAGATAGCGGTGTAGATATTTCCATGTTTGTACAGAAAGCGGTGCAGATATTTCCATGTTTATACAAATAGCAGTGGAGATATGTCTTTGTTTATTCAGATGGCTGTGTAAATATTTCCATGTTTATACAGATGGCGGTGTAGATATTTCCATGTGTATACAGATAGCGGTGTAGATATTTTCATGTTTATATAGATAGAGGTGGAGTTATTTCCATGTTTATACAGATAGTGGTAGAGATATTTCCATGTTTATACAGATGGCAGTGTAGATATTTCCAAGTTTATGCAGATAGCGGTGTAGATATTTCCATGTTTATACAGATAGCGGTGGAGATATTTCCATGTTTTTACAGATATTGGGGGAGATATTTCCATGTTTATACAGTTGGTGGTTTAGATATTTGCAAGTTTATACAGAAAGCGGTGTAGATATTTCCATGTTTCTAGAGATGGCTCTGTAGATATTTCCATGTTTATGCAGATGGCAGTGTAGATATTTCCATGTTAATACAGATATTGGTGTAGGTAGTTCCATGTTTATACAGATGACTGTGTAGGTATTTCCATGTTTATAGAGATGATGGTGTAGTTATTTCCATGTTTATAGAGATAGCCATGTAGATATTTCCATGTTTACACAGATATCGGTGTAGGCATTTCTAAGTTTATAGAGATAGCAGTGTAGTTATTTCCAAATATATACAGATGGCGGTGTAGATATTTCCGTGTTTATAGAGATAGCCATGTAGATATTTCCATCTTTATACAGATAGCGGTGTAGTAATTTCCATGTTTATAGAGATAGCGGTGTACTTATTTCCATGTTTATACAGATAGCCGTGTAGATATTTGCATGTTTATTCAGATGGCGGTGTAGATATTTCCCTGTTTATACATATAGCGGTGTGGCTATTTCCATGTTTGTACAGATGGCAGTGTAGATATTTCCATGTTAATAGAGATAGCGATGTAGATATTTCCATGTTTATACAGATAGCGGTGCAGATATTTCCATGTTTATACAGATAGCGTTGTAGATATTTCCATGTTTATACAGATAGCAGTGTAGATGTTCCCGTGTTTATACAGATAGCGGTGGAGATATTTCCATGATTATACAGATAGCTGTGGTGATATTTCTAAGTTTATAATGATAGCGGTGGAGATATTTCCATGTTTATACAGATAGCGGTGTAGATATTTCCATGTTTATACAGATAGCGGTGTGGCTATTTCCATGTTTATACAGATAGCGATGTAGATAATTCCATGTTTATAGAGATGGCTGTGTAGATATTTCCACGTTTATACAGATCGCGGTGTAGATATTTCCATGTTTACACAGATAGTGGTGAAGATATTTCCGTGTTTATGCAGATGACTGTGTAGGTATTTCTATGTTTATACAGATGGTGGTGTAGATATTTCCATGTTCATACAGAGAGCGGTGTAGATATTTCCATGTTTATACAGATAGCAGTGTAGATATTCCCATGTTTATACAGATAGCGGTGTGGCTACTTCCATGTTTATACAGATAGCGATGTAGATAATTCCATGTTTATAGAGATGGCTGTGTAGATATTTCCACGTTTATACAGAACGCGGTGTAGATATTTCCATGTTTATACAGATAGTGGTGTAGATATTTCCGTGTTTATGCAGATGACTTTGTAGGTATTTCTATGTTTATACTGATGGTGGTGTAAATATTTCCATGTTTATACAGATAGCGGTGTAGATATTTCTATGTTTATAAAGATAGCGGTGTAGATATTTCCATGTTTATAGAGATAGCGGTGGAGATATTTCCATATTTATAGAGATAGCGTTCGAGATATTTCCATGTTTATAGAGATAACGATATAGATATTTCCATGTTTATACAGATAGCGGTGTAGATATTTCCATGTTTGTAGAGATGGCTGTGCAGATATTTCCTTGTTTATGCAGATGGCAGTGTAGATATTCCCATGTTTATACAGATAGTGGTATAGGTATTTCCAAGTTTATACAGATGACTGTGTGGTTATTTCCATGTTTATAGAGATGGCGGTGTAGATTTTCCATGTTTATAGAGATATCCATGTAGATATTTCCATGTTTATACAGATAGAGGTGTAGACATTTGCATGTTTATAGAGATAGCAGTGTAGGTATTTCCATATTTATACAGATAGCCGTGTAGGTATTCCAATGTTCATTCAGATGCCGGTGTAGATATTTCCATGTTTAAACAGATAACGGTGTGGCTATTTCCATGTTTATACAGATGGCAGTGTAGATATTTCCATGTTAATACAGATAGCGATGTAGATATTTCCATGTTTATACAGATAGCGGTGGAGATATTTCCTTCTTTATTCAGGTGGCTGTGTAGATATTTCCATGTTTATACAGATGGCGGTGTAGATATTTCCATATTTATACAGATAGCGGTGTAGATATTTTCATGTTTGTACAGATAGCAGTGGAGATATTTCCATGTTTATACAGATAGTGGTGGAGATATTTCCATGATTATACAGATGGCGGTGTAGATATTTCCAAGTTTATGCAGATAGCGGTGTAGATATTTCCATGTTTATGCAGATAGCGGTGGAGATATTTCCATGTTTATAGAGATAGTGGTGGAGATATTTCCATGTTTATGCAGATGGCGGTTTAGATATTTCCAAGTTTATGCAGATAGCAGTGTAGATATTCCCATGTGTATAGAGATAGCGGTGTAGTTATTTCCATGTTTATACAGATAGCGGTGTAGTTATTTCCATGTTTATAGAGATAGCGGTGTATATATTTCCATATTTATTCAGATAGCGGTGTAGATAATTCTATGTTTATTCAGATGGCGGTGTAGATATTTCCAGGTTTATACACATAGTGGTGTGGCTGTTTCCATGTTGATACAGACGGCAGTGTAGATATTTCCATGTTTATACTGATAGTGGTGTAGATATTTCCATGTTTATAAAGATAGCGGTGGAGATATTTCCATGTTTATACAGATAGCGGTGGAGATATTTCCATGTTTATACAGATAGCGGTGGAGATATGTCCTTGTTTATTCACATGGCTGTGTAGATATTTCCATGTTTCTACAGATGGCGGTGTAGATATTTCCATGTTTATACAGATAGCGGTGTAGATATTTTCATGTTTATACAGATAGCGGTGGAATTATTTCCATGTTTATACAGATAGTGGTGAAGATATTTCCATGTTTATACAAATGGCGGTGTAGATATTTCCAGGTTTATGCAGATAGCGGTGTAGATATTTCCATGTTTATACAGATAGCGGTGGAGATACTTCCATGTTTATACAGATATTGGGGGAGATATTTCCATGTTTATACAGATGGCGGTTTAGATATTTGCAACTTTATGCAGATAGTGTTGTAGACATTATCATGTTTATAGAGATAGCGGTGTAGTTATTTCCATGTTTATACAGACAGTGGTGTAGTTATTTCCATGTTTATAAAGATAGCGGTGGAGATATTTCCATGTTTATAGAGATAGCGGTCGAGATATTTCCATGTTTACGCAGATAAGGATGTAGATATTTCCATGTTTATACAGATAGCGGTGTAGATATTTCCATGTTTATAGAGATGGATGTGTAGATATTTCCATGTTTATGCAGATGGCAGTGTAGATATTTCCATGTTAATACAGATATTGGTGTAGGTAGTTCCATGTTTATACAGATGACTGTGTAGGTATTTCAATGTTTATAGAGATGATGGTGTAGTTATTTCCATGTTTATAGAGATAGCCATGTAGATATTTCCATGTTTAAACAGATATCGGTGTAGGCATTTCTATGTTTATAGAGATAGCAGTGTAGTTATTTCCTAATTTATACAGATGGTGGTGTAGATATTTCCATGTTTATAGAGATAGACATGTAGATATTTCCATGTTTATACAGATAGCGGTGTAGTAATTTCCATGTTTATAGAGATAGCGCTGTATTTATTTCCATATTTATTCAGATAGCCGTGTAGATATTTGCATGTTTATTCAGATGGCGGTGTAGATATTTCCATGTTTATACATATAGCAGTGTGGCTATTTCCATGTTTATACAGATGGCAGTGTAGGTATTTCCATGCTAATACAGATAGCAGTGTAGATATTTCCATGTTTATACAGATAGCGGTGCAGATATTTCCATGTTTATACAGATAGCATTGTAGATATTTCCACGTTTATACAGATAGCGGTGTAGATGTTTCCGTGTTTATACAGATAGCGGTGGAGATATTTCCATGTTTATACAGATAGCTGTGGTGATATTTCTAAGTTTATAATGATAGCGTTGGAGATATTTCCATGTTTAAAGAGATGGCGGTGTAGATATTTCCAAGTTTATACAGATAGCGGTGTGGATATTTCCATGTTTATACAGATAGCGGTGTAGTTATTTCCATGTTTATACAGATAGCGGTGTGGCTATTTCCATGTTTATACAGATAGCGATGTAGATAATTCCATGTTTATAGAGATGGCTGTGTAGATATTTCCACGTTTATACAGATCGCGGTGTAGATATTTCCATGCTTACACAGATAGTGGTGAAGATTTTTCCGTGTTTATGCAGCTGACTGTGTAGGTATTTCTATGTTTATACAGATGGTGGTGTAGATATTTCGAAGTTCATACAGATAGCGGTGTAGATATTTCCATGTTTATACAGATAGCGGTGTAGATATTCCCGTTTATACAGATAGCGGTGTGGCTACTCTCATGTTTATACAGATAGCGATGTAGATAATTCCATGTTTATAGAGATGGCTGTGTAGATATTTCCACGTTTATACAGAACGCGGTGTAGATATTTCCATGTTTATACAGATAGTGGTGTAGATATTTCCGTGTTTACGCAGATGACTGTGTAGTTATTTCTATGTTTATACAGATGGTGGTGTAAATATTTGCATGTTTATACAGATAGCGGTGTAGATATTTCTATGTTTATAGAGATGGTGATGTAGATATTTCCAGGTTTATACAGATAGCGGTGTAGATAATTCCATGTTTATTCAGATGGCGGTGTATATATTTGCAGGTTTATAAACATAGCGGTGTGGCTGTTGCCATGTTTATACAGACGGCAGTGTTGATATTTCCATGTTTATACTGATATTGGTGTAGATATTTCCATGTTTATAAAGATAGCGGTGTAGATATTTCCATGTTTATAAAGAATGCGGTGTAGATATTTCCATGTTTATAGAGATAGCGGTGCAGATATTTCCATGTTTATAAAGATAGCAGTGTAGATATTTCCATGTTTATAGAGATGGCTGTGTATATATTTCCATGTTTATACAGATGGCGGTGTAGATATTTCCATGTTTATACAGATAGTGGTGTAGCTATTTCCATGTTTATACAGATGACTGTGTGGGTATTTCCATGTTTATAGAGATGGCGGTGTAGATATTTCCATGTTTATAGAGATAGCCATGTAGATATTTCCATGTTTAAACAGATAGTGGTGTAGACATTTCTATGTTTATAGAGACAGCAGTGTAGGTATCTCCATATTTATAGAGATGGCGGTGTAGGTATTTCCATGTTTATAGAGATAGCCATGTAGATATTTCCATGTTTATACAAATAGCGGTGTAGACATTTCCATGATTATAGAGATAGAGGTGTAGGTATTTCCATACTTATACAGATAGTCGTGTAGATATTTCCATGTTTATTTAGATGCCGGTGTAGATATTTCCATGTTTATACAGATAACGGTGTGGCTATTTCCATGTTTATGCAGATGGCAGTGTAGATATTTCCATGTTAATACAGATACCGATGTAGATATTTCCATGCTTATACAGATAGCAGTGCAGATATTTCTATGTTTATACATATATCGTTGTAGATATTTCCATGTTTATACAGATACCGGTGTAGATATTTCCATGTTTATACAGATAGCGGTGGAGATATGTCCCTGTTTATTCAGATAGCGGTGTAGATATTTCCATGTTTATACAGATAGTGGTGTAGATATTTCCGAGATTATGCAGATGACTCTTTAGGTATTTCTATGTTTATACAGATGGTTGTGTAGATATTTCCAAGTTTATACAGATAGCGGTGTAGATATTTCCATGTTTATAGAGATAGCGGTGTAGATATTTCCATGTTGATACAGATGGCTGTGTTGATATTTCCATATGTATACAGATGACAGTGCAGATATTTGCATGTTTATACAGATGGACGTGTAGATATTTCTATGTTTCTACAGATGACTGTGTAGATATTTCCATGTTTTTACAGATGGCGGTGAAGATATTTCCATGTTTATACAGATAGAGGTGTGGCTATTGCCATATTTATACAGATAGTGGTGGAGATATTTCCATGTTTATACAGATGGCGGTGTAGATATTTCCAAGTATATGCAGATAGCGGTGTAGATATTTCCATGTTTATGGAGAGAGCGGTGTAGATATTTCCATGTTTATGAAGACAGCGGTGTAGTTATTTCCATGTTTATAGAGATAGCGATGTAGATATTTCCATATTTATACAGATAGCGGTGTAGATATTTCCATGTTAATAAAGATAGCGGTGTAGATATTTCCAAGTTTATAGAGATAGCGTTGGAGATATTTCCATGTTTATAGAGATAAAGATGTAGATATTTCCATGTTTATACAGATAGTGGTGTAGATATTTCCATGTTTATACAGTTAGCGGTGTAGATATTTCCATGTTTATACAGATAGCGGTGTAGGTATTTCCATGTTTATACAGATTGCGTTGGAGATATTTCCATGTTTATACAGATAGAAGTGTAGATAATTCCATGTTAACAGAGATAGAGGAGGAGATATTTCCATGTTTGTACAGATAGCGATGTAGATATTTCCATGTTCATAGAGTTAGCGGTGTAGATTTTCCATGTTTATACAGACAGCGGTGTAGATATTTCCATGTCTATACAGATGGCAGTGTAGATATTTCCATGTTTATACAGATGGAGGTATAGATACTTCCATGTTTCTACAGATGACTGTGTAGATATTTCCATGTTTTTACACATGTCGGTGTAGATATTTCCATTTTTATACAGATAGCGGTTTGGCTATTTCCATGTTTATACAGATGGCAGTGGAGATATTTCCATGCTAATAGAGATAGCGATGTAGACTTTTCCATGTTTATACAGATAGCCGTGCAGATATTTCCATGTTTATACATATAGCGTTGTAGATATTTCCATGTTTATACAGATAGCGGTGTAGATATTTCCATGTTTATACAGATAGCGGTGGAGATATGTCCTTGTTTATTCAGATGGCGGTGTAGATATTTCCATGTTTATACAAATGGCGGTGTAGTTATTTCCATATTTATACAGATAGCGTTGTAGATATTTTCATGTTTATATAGATAGCAGTGGAGATATTGCCATGTTAATACAGATTGTGGTGGAGATATTTCCATGTTTATACAGATGGCGGTGTAGATATTTCCAAGTTTATGCAGATAGCGGCGTAGATATTTCCATGTTTATGCAGATAGCGGTGGAGATATTTCCATGTTTATACAGATAGTGGTGGAGATATTTCCATGTGTATACAGATGGCGGTTTAGATATTTCCAAGTTTATGCAGATAGCGGTGTAGTTACTTCCATGTGTATAGAGATAGCGGTGTAGTTATTTCCATGTTTATACAGATAGCGGTGTAGTTATTTCCTTGTTTATAGAGATAGCAGTGTAGATATTTCCATGTTTAAACAGATAGCGGTGTAGACATTTCTATTTTTATAGAGATAGCAGTGTAGGTATCTCCATATTTATACAGATGGCGGTGTAGATATTTCCATGTTTATAGAGATAGCCATGTAGACATTTCCAAGTTTATACAAATAGCGGTGTAGACATTTCCATGTTTATAGGGATAGCGGTGTAGGTATTTCCATATTTATACAGATAGCCGTGTAGATATTTCCACGTTTATTCAGATCGCGGTGTAGATATTTCCTTGTTTATATAGATAACGGTGTGGCTCTTTCCATGTTTATACAGATAGCAGTGCAGATATTTCCATGTTTATACAGATAGGGATGTAGATATTTTCATGTTTAAACAGATAGCTGTGCAGATATTTCCACGTTTATACAGATAGCATTTTAGATATTTCCAAGTTTATACAGATAGCGGTGTAGATGTTTCTGTGTTTATACAGATAGCGGTGGAGATATTTCCATGTTTATACAGATAGCTGTGGTGATATTTCTAGGTTCATAATGAGAGCGTTGGAGACATTTCCATGTTTATAGAGATGGCGGTGTAGATATTTCCAAGTTTACACAGATAGCGATGTAGATATTTCAATGTTTATACAGATAGCGGTGTAGATATTTCCATGTTTATAGAGATAGCAGTGTAGGTATTTCCATGTTTATAGAGATAGCGGTGTAGATATTTCCATGTTTATACAGATGGCTGTGTAGATATTTCCATGTGTATACAGATGGCAGTGTAGATATTTCCATGTTTATACAGATGGAGGTGTAGTTATTTCCATATTTATACAGATGGCTATGTAGATATTTCCATGTCTTTACAGATGGCGGTGTAGATATTTCCATGTTTATACAGATAGCGGTGTGGCTATTTCCATGTTTATACAGATAGCGATGTAGATAACTCCATGTTTATACAGGTGGCTGTGTCGATATTTCCATGTTTATACAGATCACGGTGTAGATATTTCCATGTTTATACAGATAGTGGTGTAGATAATTCCGTGCTAATGCAGATGACTGTGTAGGTATTTCTATGTTTATACAGATGGTGGTGTAGATATTTCCAAGTTTATACAGATAGCGGTGTAGATATTTCCATGTTTATAAAGATAGCGGTGTAGATATTTCCATGTTTATACAGATAGCGGTGTAGGTATTTCCATGTTTATAGAGATAGCGCATTAGATAATTCCATGTAGATACAGATGTCTGTGTTGTCATTTCCATGTGTATACAGATGACAGTGTAGATATTTCCATGTTTATACAGATGGAGGTGTAGATATTTCCATGTTTCTACAGATAGCGGTGAAGATATGTCCATGTTTATACAGATAGAGGTGTGGCTATTTTGATATTTATACATATATTGGTGGAGATATTTCCATGTTTATACACATGGCAGTGTAGATATTTCCAAGTTTATTCAGGTAGCGGTGTAGATATTTCCATGTTTATGGAGAGAGCGGTGTAGATATTTCCATGTTTATAAAGATAGCGGTGTAGTTATTTCCATGTTTATAGAGATAGCGGTGTAGATATTTCCATATTTATACTGATAGCGGTGTAGATATTTCCATGTTAAAAAAGATAGCGGTGTAGATATTTCCATGTTTATAGAGATAGCGGTGGAGTTATTTCCATGTTTATACAGATAGCCGTTGAGATATGTCCTTGTTCATTCAGATGGCGGTGTAGATATTTCCATGTTTATACAGATGGCGGTGTAGATATTTCCATGTTTATACAGATAGCGGTGTAGATATTTTCATGTTTATACAGATAGCTGTGCAGATATTTCCACGTTTATACAGATAGCATTGTAGATATTTCCATGTTTATACAGATAGCGGTGTACATGTTTCTGTGTTTATACAGATAGCGGTGGAGATATTTCCATGTTTATACAGATAGCTGTGGTGATATTTCTAGGTTTATAATGATAGGGTTGGAGACATTTCCATGTTTATAGAGATGGCGGTGTAGATATTTCCAAGTTTACACAGATAGCGATGTAGATATTTCAATGTTTATACAGATAGCGGTGTAGATACTTCCACGTTTATAGAGATAGCAGTGTAGGTATTTCCATGTTTATAGAGATAGCGGTGTAGATATTTCCATGTTTATACAGATGGCTGTGTAGATATTTCCATGTGTATACAGATGGCAGTGTAGATATTTCCATGTTTATACAGATGGAGGTGTAGTTATTTCCATATTTATACAGATGGCTATGTAGATATTTCCATGTCTTTACAGATGGCGGTGAAGATATTTCCATATTTATACAGATAGCGGTGTGGCTATTTCCATGTTTATACAGATAGCGATGTAGATAACTCCATGTTTATAGAGGTGGCTGTGTCGATATTTCCATGTTTATACAGATCACGGTGTAGATATTTCCATGTTTATACAGATAGTGGTGTAGATAATTCCGTGCTAATGCAGATGACTGTGTAGGTATTTCTATGTTTATACAGATGGTGGTGTAGATATTTCCAAGTTTATACAGATAGCGGTGTAGATATTTCCATGTTTATACAGATAGCGGTGTAGATATTTCCATGTTTATACAGATAGCGGTGTAGGTATTTCCATGTTTATAGAGATAGCGCTATAGATAATTCCATGTAGATACAGATGGCTGTGTTGATATTTCCATGTGTATACAGATGACAGTGTAGATATTTCCATGTTTATACAGATGGAGGTGTAGATATTTCCATGTTTCTACAGATAGCGGTGAAGATATATCCATGTTTATACAGATAGAGGTGTGGCTATTTTGATATTTATACAGATATTGGTGGAGATATTTCCATGTTTATACACATGGCAGTGTAGATATTTCCAAGTTTATTCAGGTAGCGGTGTAGATATTTCCATGTTTATGGAGAGAGCGGTGTAGATATTTCCATGTTTATAAAGATAGCGGTGTAGTTATTTCCATGTTTATAGAGATAGCAGTGTAGATATTTCCATATTTATACTGATAGCGGTGTAGATATTTCCATGTTAAAAAAGATAGCGGTGTAGATATTTCCATGTTTATAGAGATAGCGGTGGAGTTATTTCCATGTTTATACAGATAGCCGTTGAGATATGTCCTTGTTCATTCAGATGGCGGTGTAGATATTTCCATGTTTATACAGATGGCGGTGTAGATATTTCCATGTTTATACAGATAGCGGTGTAGATACTTTCATGTTTATACAGATAGCGGTGGAGTTATTTCCATGTTTATACAGACAGTGGTGGAGATATTTCCATGTTTATACAGATGGCGGTGTAGATATTTCCAAGTTTATGCAGATAGCGGTGTAGATATTTCCATGTTTATACAGATAGAGTTGGAGATATTTCCATGTTTATACAGATAGTCATGGAGATATTTCCATGTTTATACAAATGGCGGTTTAGATATTTCCAAGTTTATGCAGATAGCGGTGTAGATATTTTCATGTTTATACAGATAGCAGTGGAGATAATTCCATGTTTATACAGATAGCGGTGGAGATATGTCCTTGTTTATTCAGATGGCGATGTAGATATTTCCATGTTCATACAGATGGCGGTGTAGATATTTCCATGTTTATACAGATAGCGGGGTATATATTTCCATGTTTCTACAGATAGCGGTGTAGTTATTTCCTCGTTTATAGAGATAGCGGTGTAGATATTTCCATATTTATACAGATAGCGATGTAGATAATTCCATGTTTATTCAGATGGCGGTGTAGATATTTCCACGTTTATACACATAGCGGTGTGGCTGTCTCCATGTTTATACAGACGGCAGTGTAGGTATTTCCATGTTTATACAGATATTGGTGTAGATATTTGCATGTTTATAAAGATAGCAGTGTAGATATTTCCACGTTTATACAGATTGCGGGGGAGACATTTCCATGTTTATACAGATAGTGGTGGAGATTTTTCCATGTTTATACAGATAGCGGTGGAGATATGTCCTTGTTTATTCAGATGGCGCTGTAGATATTTCCATGTTCATACAGATGGCGGTGTAGATATTTCCATGTTTGTACAGATAGCGGTGTAGATATTTTCATGTTTATAAAGATAGCAGTGGATTTATTTCCATGTTTATACAGATAGTGGTGGGGTTATTTCCATGTTTATACAGATGGCGGTGCAGATATTTCCAAGTTTATGCAGATACCGGTGTAGATATTTCCATGTTTATACTGATAGCGGTGGAGATATTTCCATATATATACAGATAGTGGGGGAGATATTTCCATGTTTATACAGATAGAAGTGTAGATAATTCCATGTTAACAGAGATAGTGGAGGAGATATTTCCATGTTTGTACAGATAGCGATGTAGATATTTCCATGTTCATAGAGTTAGCTGTGTAGATTTTCCATGTTTATACAGACAGCGGTGTAGATATTTCCATGTCTATACAGATGGCAGTGTAGATATTTCCATGTTTATACAGATGGAGGTATAGATACTTCCATGTTTCTACAGATGACTGTGTAGATATTTCCATGTTTATACAGATAGGGATGTAGATATTTTCATGTTTATACAGATAGCCGTGCAGATATTACCACGTTTATACAGATAACGGTGTGGCTCTTTCCATGCTTATACAGATAGCAGTGCAGATATTTCCATGTTTATACAGATAGGGATGTAGATATTTTCATGTTTATACAGATAGCCGTGCAGATATTTCCACGTTTATACAGATAGCATTGTAGATATTTCCATGTTTATACAGATAGCGGTGTAGATGTTTCTGTGTTTATACAGATAGCGGTGGAGATATTTCCATGTTTATACAGATAGCTGTGGTGATATTTCTAGGTTTATAATGATAGCGTTGGAGATATTTCCATGTTTATAGAGATGGCGGTGTAGATATTTCCAAGTTTATACAGATAGCGATGTAGATATTCCCATGTTTATACAGATAGCGGTGTAGATACTTCCATGTTTATAGAGATAGCAATGTAGGTATTTCCATGTTTATAGAGATAGCGGTGTAGATATTTCCATGTTTATACAGATGGCTGTGTAGATATTTCCATGTGTATACAGATGGCAGTGTAGATATTTCCATGTTTATACAGATGGAGGTGTAGTTATTTCCATATTTATACAGATGACTATGTAGATATTTCCATGTTTTTACAGATGGCGGAGTAGATATTTCCATGTTTATTCAGATAGCGGTGTGGCTATTTCCATGTTTATACAGATAGCGATGTAGATAACTCCATGTTTATAGAGGTGGCTGTGTAGATATTTCCATGTTTATACAGATCGCGGTGTAGATATTTCCATGTTTATACAGATAGTGGTGTAGATATTTCCGTGCTAATGCAGATGACTGTGTAGGTATTTCTATGTTTATACAGATGGTGGTGTAGATATTTCCAAGTTTATACAGATAGCGGTGTAGATATTTCCATGTTTATACAGATAGCGCTGTAGGTATTTCCATGTTTATAGAGATAGCGCTATAGATAATTCCATGTAGATACAGATGGCTGTGTTGATATTTCCATGTGTATACAGATGACAGTGTAGATATTTCCATGTTTGTACAGATGGAGGTGTAGATATTTCCATGTTTCTACAGATGACTGTGTAGATATTTCCATGTTTATACAGATAGCGGTGAAGATATGTCCATGTTTATACAGATAGAGGTGTGGCTATTTTGATATTTATACAGATAGTGGTGGAGATATTTCCATGTTTATACACATGGCAGTGTAGATATTTCCAAGTTTATTCAGGTAGCGGTGTAGATATTTCCATGTTTATGGAGAGAGCGGTGTAGATATTTCCATGTTTATAAAGATAGCGGTGTAGTTATTTCCATGTTTATAGAGATAGAGGTGTAGATATTTCAATATTTATACTGATAGCGGTGTAGATAATTCCATGTTAAAAAAGATAGCGGTGTAGATATTTCCATGTTTATAGAGATAGCAGTGGAGTTATTTCCATGTTTATACAGATAGCCGTTGAGATATGTCCTTGTTCATTCAGATGGCGGTGTAGATATTTCCATGTTTATACAGATGGCGGTGTAGATATTTCCATGTTTATACAGATAGCGATGTAGATATTTCCATGTTTATACAGATAGCTGTGGTGATATTTCTAGGTTTATAATGATAGCGTTGGAGATATTTCCATGTTTATAGAGATGGCGGTGTAGATATTTCCAAGTTTATACAGATAGCGATGTAGATATTTCCATGTTTATACAGATAGCGGTGTAGATACTTCCATGTTTATAGAGATAGCAGTGTAGGTATTTCCATGTTTATAGAGATAGCGGTGTAGATATTTCCATATTTATACAGATAGTTTTGTAGATAATTCCATGTTTATTCAGATGGCGGTGTAGATATTTCCAGGTTTATAAACATAGCGGTGTGGCGGTTTCCATGTTTATACAGACGGCAGTGTAGATATTTCCATGTTTATACAGATAGTGGTGTAGATATTTCCATGTTTATAAAGATAGCGGTGTAGATATTTCCATGTTTATAAAGATAGCGGTGTACATATTTCCATGTTTATAGAGATAGCGGTGGAGATATTTCCATGTTTATAAAGATAGCAGTGTAGATATTTCCATGTTTATAGAGATAGCGGTGGAGATATTTCCATGTTTATAGAGATAGCCGTCGAGATATTTCCATGTTTACACAGATAAGGATGTAGATATTTCCATGTTTATACAGATAGCGGTGTAGATATTTCCATGTTTATAGAGATGTCTGGGTAGATATTTCCATGTTTATGCAGATGGCAGTGTAGATATTTACATGTAATACAGATAGTGGTGTAGGTGTTTCCATGTTTATACAGATGACTGTGTAGGTATTTCCATGTTTATATAGATGGCGGTGGAGTTATTTCCATGTTTATAGAGATAGACATGTAGATATTTCCATGTTTAAACAGACAGCGGTGTAGACATTTCTATGTTTATAGAGATAGCAGTGTAGGTATTTCTATATTTATAGAGATGGCGGTGTAGATATTTCCATGTTTATAGTGATAGCTGTGTAGATATTTCCATGTTTATACACATAGCGGTGTAGAAATTTCCATGTTTATAGAGATAGCGGTGTAGTTATTTCCATATTTATACAGATAGCTGTGTAGATATTTCCAAGATTATTCAGATAGCGGTGTGGCTATTTCCATGTTTATACAGATGGCAATGTAGATATTTCCATGTTAATACATATAGCGATGTAGATATTTCCATGTTTATTCAATTAGTCGTGCAGATATTTCCATGTTTATACAGATAGCGTTGTAGATATTTCCATGTTTATACAGATAGCAGTGTAGATACTTCCATGTTTATACAGATGGCTGTGTAGATATTTCCATGTGTATACAGATGGCAGTGTAGATATTTCCATGTTTATACAGATGGAGGTGTAGATATTTCCATGTTTATACACATGACTATGTAGATATTTCCATGTTTATACAGATGGCGGTGTAGATATTTCCATGTTTATACAGATAGCGGTGTGGCTATTTCCATGTTTATACAGATAGCGATGTAGATAATTCCATGTTTATAGAGATGGCTGTGTAGATATTTCCATGTTTATACAGATTGCGGTGTAGATATTTCCATGTTTACACAGATAGTGTTGTAGATATTTCCGAGTTAATGCAGATGACTGTGTAGGTATTTCTATGTTTATACAGATGGTGGTGTAGTTATTTCCAAGTTTATACAGATAGCGGTGTAGATATTTCCATGTTTATACAGACAGCGGTGTAGATATTTCCATGTTTATAGAGATAGCGGTGTAGGTATTTCCAAGTTTATAGATATAGCGGTGTATATATTTCCATGTTGATACAGATGGCTGTGTTGATATTTCCATGTGTATACAGATGACAGTGTAGATATTTCCATGTTTATACAGATGGAGGTGTAGATATTTCCATGTTTCTACAGATGACTTTGTAGATATTTCCATGTTTATTCAGATGGCTGTGAAGATATTTCCATGTTTATACAGATAGAGGTGTGGCTATTTCGATATTTATACAGATAGTGGTGGAGATATTTCCATGTTTATACAGAAGACGGTGTAGATATTTCCAAGTATATGCAGATAGCGGTGTAGATATTTCCATGTTTATGGAGAGAGCGTTGTAGATATTTCCATGTTTATAAGGATAGCGGTGTAGTTATTTCTATGTTTATAGAGATAGCGGTGTAGATATTTCCATATTTATACTGATAGCGGTGTAGATATTTCCATGTTAATAAAGATAGCGGTGTAGATATTTCCATGTTTATACAGATAGCGGTGGAGATATTTCCATGTTTATACAGATAGCGGTGGAGATATGTCCTTGTTCATTCAGATGGCGGTGTAGAGATTTCCATGTTTATACAGATGGCGGTGTAGATATTTCCATGTTAATACAGATAGCGGTGTAGATATTTTCATGTTTATACAGATAGCGGTGGAGATATTTCCATGTTTATACAGATAGTGGTGGAGATATTTCCATGTTTATACAGATGGCTGTGTGGATATTTCCAAGTTTATGCAGATAGCGGTGTAGATATTTCCATGTTTATACAGATAGATTTGGAGATATTTCCATGTTTATACAGATAGTCGTGGAAATATTTCCATGTTTATACAGATGGCGGTTTAGATATTTCCAAGTTTATGCAGATAGCGGTGTAGATATTTCCTTCTTTATAGAGATAGCGGTGTAGTTACTTCCACGTTTATACAGATAGCGGTGTAGATATTTCCATGTTTATACAGATAGCGGTGTAGATATTTCCATGTTTATAGAGATAGCGGTGGAGATATTTCCATGTTTATAAAGATAGCAGTGTAGATATTTCCATGTTTATAGAGACAGCGGTGGAGATATTTCCATGTTTATAGACATAGCGGTCGAGATATTTCCATGTTTACACAGATAAGGATGTAGATATTTCCATGTTTATACAGATAGCGGTGTAGATATTTCCATGTTTATAGAGAGGGCTGTGTAGATATTTCCATGTTTATGCAGATGGCAGTGTAGATATTTCCATGTTAATACAGATAGTGGTGTAGGTATTTCCATGTTTATACAGATGACTGTGTAGGTATTTCCATGTTTATAGAGATGGCGGTGTAGTTATTTCCATGTTTATAGAGATAGACTTGTAGATATTTCCATGTTTAAACAGATAGCTGTGTAGACATTTCTATGTTTATAGAGAGAGCAGTGTAGGTATTTCCATATTTATATAGATGGCTGTGTAGCTATTTCCATGTTTGTAGAGATCGCCATGTAGATATTTCGATGTTTATACAGATAGCGGTGGAGATATTTCCATCTTTATACAGATATCGGTGGAGATATCTCCTTGTTTACTCAGATGGTGGTGTACATATTTCCATGTTTATACAGATGGCGTTGTAGATATTTTCATGTTTATGCAGATCACGGTGTAGATATTTCCATGTTTATACAGATAGCGTTGGAGATATTTCCATGTTTATACAGATAGTGGTCGAGATATTTCCATGTTTATACAGATGGCGGTGTTGATATTTCCAAGTTTATGCAGATAGCGGTGTAGATATTTCCATGTTTATAGAGATAGCGGTGTAGTTATTTCCATGTTTATGCAGATAGTGGTGTAGTTATTTCCATATTTATAGAGATAGCGGTGTAGATATTTCCATATTTATACAGATAGTTTTGTAGATAATTCCATGTTTATTCAGATGGCGGTGTAGATATTTCCAGGTTTATAAACATAGCGGTGTGGCTGTTTCCATGTTTATACAGACGGCAGTGTAGATATTTCCATGTTTATACAGATAGTGGTGTAGATATTTCCATGTTTATAAAGATAGCGGTGTAGATATTTCCATGTTTATAAAGATAGCGGTGTACATATTTCCATGTTTATAGAGATAGCGGTGGAGATATTTCCATGTTTATAAAGATAGCAGTGTAGATATTTCCATGTTTATAGAGATAGCGGTGGAGATATTTCCATGTTTATAGAGATAGCCGTCGAGATATTTCCATGTTTACACAGATAAGGATGTAGATATTTCCATGTTTATACAGATAGCGGTGTAGATATTTCCATGTTTATAGAGATGTCTGGGTAGATATTTCCATGTTTATGCAGATGGCAGTGTAGATATTTACATGTAATACAGATAGTGGTGTAGGTGTTTCCATGTTTATACAGATGACTGTGTAGGTATTTCCATGTTTATATAGATGGCGGTGGAGTTATTTCCATTTTTATAGAGATAGACATGTAGATATTTCCATGTTTAAACAGACAGCGGTGTAGACATTTCTATGTTTATAGAGATAGCAGTGTAGGTATTTCTATATTTATAGAGATGGCGGTGTAGATATTTCCATGTTTATAGTGATAGCTGTGTAGATATTTCCATGTTAATACACATAGCGGTGTAGAAATTTCCATGTTTATAGAGATAGCGGTGTAGTTATTTCCATATTTATACAGATAGCCGTGTAGATATTTCCAAGATTATTCAGATAGCCGTGTGGCTATTTACATGTTTATACAGATGGCAATGTAGATATTTCCATGTTAATACATATAGCGATGTAGATATTTCCATGTTTATTCAATTAGTCGTGCAGATATTTCCATGTTTATACAGATAGCGTTGTAGATATTTCCATGTTTATACAGATAGCAGTGTAGATACTTCCATGTTTATACAGATGGCTGTGTAGATATTTCCATGTGTATACAATGGGCAGTGTAGATATTTCCATGTTTATACAGATGGAGGTGTAGATATTTCCATGTTTTTGCAGATGGCAGTGTAGATATTTCCATGTTAATACAGATAGTGGTGTAGGTATTTCCATGTTTATACAGATGACTGTGTAGGTATTTCCATGTTTATAGAGATGGCGGTGTAGTTATTTCCATGTTTATAGAGATAGACATGTAGATATTTCCATGTTTAAACAGATAGCTGTGTAGACATTTCTATGTTTATAGAGAGAGCAGTGTAGGTATTTCCATATTTATATAGATGGCTGTGTAGCTATTTCCATGTTTGTAGAGATCGCCATGTAGATATTTCCATGTTTATACAGATAGCGGTGGAGATATTTCCATGTATATACAGATATCGGTGGAGATATCTCCTTGTTTATTCAGATGGTGGTGTAGATATTTCCACGTTTATACAGATGGCGTTGTAGATATTTTCATGTTTATGCAGATAACGGTGTAGATATTTCCATGTTTATACAGATAGCGTTGGAGATATTTCCATGTTTATACAGATAGTGGTCGAGATATTTCCATGTTTATACAGATGGCGGTGTTGATATTTCCAAGTTTATGCAGATAGCTGTGTAGATATTTCCATGTTTATAGAAATAGCGGTGTAGTTATTTCCATGTTTATGCAGATAGTGGTGTAGTTATTTCCATGTTTATAGAGATAGTGGTGTAGATATTTCCGTATTTATACACATAGTGGTGTAGATAATTCCATGTTTATTCAGATGGCGGTGTAGATATTTCCAGGTTTATACACATAGCGGTGTGGCTGTTTCCATGTTTATACAGATGGCAGTGTAGATATTTCCATGTTTATACAGATAGTGGTGTAGATATTTCCATGTTTATAAAGATAGCAGTGTAGATATTTCCATGTTTATAAAGATAGCGGTGTAGATATTTCCATGTTTATAGAGATAGCAGTGGAGATATTTCCATGTTTATGAAGATAGCAGTGTAGATATTTCCATGTTTATAGAGATAACGGTGGAGATATTTCCATGTTTATAGAGACAGCGGTGGAGATATTTCCATGTTTATAAAGATAGCGGTCGAGATATTTCCATGTTTACACAGATAAGGATGTAGATACTTCCATGTTTATACAGATAGCGGTGTAGATATTTCCATGTTTATAGAGATGGCTGGGTAAATATTTCCATGTTTATGCAGATGGCAGTGTCGATATTTCCATGTTAATATAGATAGTGGTGTAGGTGTTTCCATGTTTATACAGATGACTGTGTAGGTATTTCCATGTTTATACAGATGGCGGTTTAGATATTTCCAAGTTTATGCAGATAGCGGTGTAGATATTTCCATCTTTATAGAGATAGCGGTGTAGTTACTTCCATGTTTATAGAGATAGCGGTGGAGATGTTTCCATGTTTATAAAGATAGCACTGTAGATATTTCCATGTTTATAGAGATAGCGGTGGAGATATTTCCATGTTTATAGAGATAGCGGTCGAGATATTTCCATGTTTACACAAATAAGGATGTAGATATTTCCATGTTTATACAGATGGCGGTGAAGATATTTCCATGTTTATACAGATAGAGGTGTGGCTATTTCCATATTTATACAGTAAGAGGTGGAGTTATTTCCATGTTTATACAGATGGCGGTGTAGATATTTCCAAGTTTATGCAGATAGCGGTGTAGATATTTCCATGTTTATGGAGAGAGCGGTGTAGATATTTCCATGTTAATAAAGATAGCGGTGTAGATATTTCCATGTTTATAGAGATAGCAGTGGAAATATTTCCGTGTTTATAGAGATAGCGGTGGAGATATTTCTATGTTTATACAGATAAAGATGTAGATATTTCCATGTTTATACAGATATTGGTGTAGATATTTATATGTTCATACAGACAGTGGTGGAGATATTTCCATGTTTATACAGATGGCGGTGTAGACATTTCCAAGTTTATGCAAATAGCGGTGTAGTTATTTCCATGTTTATACAGATAGCGGTGTAGTTACTTCCATGTTTATACCGATTGCGTTGGAGATATTTCCATGTTTATACAGATAGAAGTGTAGATAATTCCATGTTAACAGAGATATTGGAGGAGATATTTCCATGTTTGTACTGATAGCGATCTGGATATTTCCATGTTCATAGAGATAGCGGTGTAAATATTTCCATGTTTATACAGATAGCGGTGTAGGTATTTCCATGTTTATACAGATAGCTGTGAAGATATTTCCATGTTTATAGAGATTGCCGTGTAGATATTTCCATATTTATACAAATAGCCGTGTAGACATTTCGATGTTTATTCAGATGGTGGTGTAGATATTTCCATGTTTATACAGATGGATGTGTAGCTATCTTCCATGTTAACACAGATGACTGTGTAGATATTTCCATGTTTTTCCTGATGGCGGTGTAGATACTTCCATGTTTATACAGATAGCGGTGTGGCTATTTCCAAGTTTATACCGATAACGATGTAGATTTTTCCATGTTTATAGAGATGGCTGTGTAGATATTTCTATGTTTATACACATCGCATTGTAGATATTTCCATGTTTATACATATAGAGGTGTAGATATTTCCATGTTTATACAGATGACTGTGTAGGTATTTCTATGTTTATACAGAAGGCGCTGTAGATATTTCCAAGTTTATAGAGATAGCCATGTAGATATTTCCATGTATATTCAGAGCGATGTATATATTTCCATGTTTATAGAGATAGCGATGTAGATATTTCCATATTTATACAGATAGCGGTGTAGATATTTCCAAGTTTATACAGATAGTGGTGTAGATATTTCCATGTTTATACAGATAGTGGTGTGGATATTTCCATGTTTATACTGATAGCGGTGGAGATATTTCCATGATTAAACAGATAGAGGTGGAAATATTTCCAAGTTTATAGAGATGGCAGTGTAGATTTTTCCAAGTTTATGCAGACAGCGGTGTAGATATTTCCATGTTTATACAGATAGCGGTGCAGATATTTCCATTTTTATACAGATAGCGGTGGAGGTATGTCCTTGTTTATTCAGATGGCGGTGTAGATATTTCCATGTTTATAGAGATAGCGGTGGAGATATTTCCATGTTTATAAAGATAGCAGTGTAGATATTTCCATGTTTATACAGATAGCGTTGTAGATATTTCCATGTTTATAGAGATGGCTGTGTAGATATTTCCATGTTTATCCAGATGGCAGTGTAGATATTTCCATGTTTATACAGATAGTGGTGTAGATATTTCCATGTTTATACAGATGACTGTGGAGGTATTTCCTTGTTTATAGAGATGGCGGTGTAGATATTTCCATGTTTATAGAGATATCTATGTAGATATTTGAATGTTTAAACAGATAGTGATGTAGACATTTCTATGTTTATAGAGATAGCAGTGTAGGTATCTCCATATTTATACAGATGGCGATGTAGATATTTCCATGTTTATAGAGATAACCATGTAGATATTTCCAAGTTTATACAAATAGCGGTGTAGACATTTCCATGTTTATAGAGATAGCAGTGTAGGTATTTCCATATTTATACAGATAGCCGTGTAGATATTTCCACGTTTATTCAGATCGCGGTGTAGCTATTTCCATGTTTATACAGATAACGGTGTGGCTCTTTCCATGTTTATACAGATAGCAGTGCAGATATTTCCATGTTTATACAGATAGCGATGTAGATATTTCCATGTTTATACAGATAGCCGTGCAGATATTTCCATGTTTATACAGATAGCGTTGTAGATATTTCCATGTTTATACTGATAGCCTTGGTGATATTTCTAGGTTTATAATGATAGCATTGGAGATATTTCCATGTTTAAAGAGATGGCGGTGTAGATATTTCCAAGTTTATACAGATAGCGGTGTAGATATTTCCATGTTTATACAGATAGCGGTGTAGATATTTCCATGTTTATAGAGATAGCAGTGTAGGTATTTCCATGTCTATGGAGATAGCGTTATAGATATTTCCATGTTTATACAGATGGCTGTGTAGTTATTTCCATGTGTGTACAGATGGCAGTGTAGATGTTTCCATGTTTACACAGATGGAGGTGTAGATATTTCCATGTTTATACAGATGAGTATGTAGATATTTCCATGTTTTTACAGATGGCGGTGTAGATATTTCCATGTTTATACAGATAGCGGTGTGGCTATTTCCATGTTTATACAGGTAGCGATCTAGGTAATTCCATGTTTATAGAGATGGCTGTGTAGATATTTCCATCTTTATACAGATCGCGTTGTAGATATTTCCATGTTTATACAGATAGTGGTGTAGATATTTCCGTGTTAATGCAGATGACCGTGTAGGTATTTCTATGTTTATACAGATGGTGGTGTAGATATTTCCATGTTTATGCAGATGGCAGTGTAGATACTTCCATGTTAATACAGATATTGGTGTAGGTATTTCCATGTTTATACAGATGGCAGTGTAGATATTTCCAAGTTTATGCAGATAGCGGTGTAGATATTTCCATGTTTATGGAGAGAGCGGTGTAGATGTTTCCATGTTTATTAAGATAGCGGTGTAGATATTTCCATGTTTATAGAGATAGCGGTGTAGATATTTCCATATTTATTCTGATAGATGTGTAGAAATTTCCATGTTAATAAAGTTAGCGGTGTAGATATTTCCATGTTTATAGAGATAGCGGTGGAGTTATTTCCATGTTTATACAGATAGCGGTGGAGATATGTCCTTGTTCATTCAGATGGTGGTGTAGATATTTCCATGTTTATACAGATGGCGGTGTAGATATTTCCATGTTTATACAGATAGCGGTGTAGATATTTTCATGTTTATACAGATAGCGGTGGAGATATTTCCATGTTTATACAGATAGTGGTGGAGATATTTCCATGTTTATACAGATGGCAGTGTAGATATTTCCAAGTTTATGCAGATAGCGGTGTAGGTATTTCCATGTTTATACAGACAGAGGTGGAGATATATCCATGTTTATACAGATAGTCATGGAGATATTTCCATGTTTATACAGATGGCAGTTTAGATATTTCCAAGTTTATGCAGAAAGCGGTGTAGATATTTCCATGTTTATAGAGATAGTGGGGTAGTTATTTCCATGTTTATACGGATAGCGTTGTAGTTATTTCCATGTTTATAGAGATAGCGGTGTAGATATTTCCATGTTTATAGAGATAGCGGTGGAGATATTTCCATGTTTATTAAGATAGCAGTGTAGATATTTCCATGTTGATAGAGATAGCAGTGGAGATATTTCCATGTTTATAGAGATAGCGTTCGAGATATTTCCATGTTTACACAGATAAGGATGTAGATATTTCCATGTTTATACAGATAGCGGTGTAGTTATTTCCATGTTTATAGAGATGGCGGTGTAGTTATTTCCATGTTTATAGAGATAGTCAGATAGATATTTCCATGTTTAAAGAGATAGCTGTGTAGACATTTCTATGTTTATAGAGATAGCAGTGTAGGTATTTTCATATTTATTTATATGGCGGTGAAGCTATTTCCATGTTTATAGAGATAGCCATGTAGATATTTCCATGTTTATACAAATATCGGTGTAGACATTTCCATGTTTATAGAGATAGCGGTGTAGGTATATCCATATTTATACAAATAGCCGTGTAGATATTTCCATGTTTATTCAGATGCCGGTGTAGGTATTTCCATATTTATACAGATAAAGGTCTGGCTATTTCCATGTTTATACAGATGGCTGTGTAGATATTTCCATGTTAATACAGATAGCGATGTAGATATTTCCATGTTTATATAGACAGCAGTGCAGATATTTCCATGTTTATACATATATCGTTGTAGATATTTCCATGTTTATACAGATAGCGGTGTAGATATTTCCATGTTTATACAGATATCAGTGGAGATATGTCCTTGTTTATTCAGATGGCGGTGTAGATATTTCCATGTTTATACAGATGGCGGTGTAGATATTTCCATGTTTATGGAGATAGCGGTGTAGATATTTCCATGTTTATAGAGATAGCAGTGGAGATATTTCCATGTTTATACAGATAGTTGTCGAGATATATCCATGTTTATACAGATGGCGGTGTTGATATTTCCAAGTTTATGCAAATAGCGGTGTAGATATTTCCATGTTTATAGAGATAGTGGTGTAGTTATTTACATGTTTATGCAGATAGTGGTGTAGTTATTTCCATGTTTATAGAGATAGCGGTGTAGATATTTCCATATTTATACAGATAGTGGTGTAGATAATTCCATGTTTATTCAGATGGCGGTGTAGATATTTCCAGGTTTATACACATAGCGGTGTGGCTGTTTCCATGTTTATACAGACGGCAGTGTAGATATTTCCATGTTTATACAGATAGTGTTGTAGATATTTCCATGTTTATAAAGATAGCGGTGTAGATACTTCCATGTTTATAAAGATAGCGGTGTAGATATTTCCATGTTTATAGAGATAGCGGTGGAGATATTTCCATGTTTATAAAGATAGCAGTGTAGATATTTCCATGTTTATACAGATAGCGGTGGACATATTTCCATGTTTATAGAGATAGCGGTCTAGATATTTCCATGTTTACACAGATAAGGATGTAGATATTTCCATGTTTATTCAGATAGCGGAGTAGTTATTTCCATGTTTATAGAGATGGCTGGGTAGATATTTCCATCTTTATGCAGATGACAGTGTAGATATTTCCATGTTAATACACATAGTGGTGTAGGTGTTTCCATGTTTATACAGATGACTGTGTAGGTATTTCCATGTTTATATAGATGGCGGTGGAGTTATTTCCATGTTTATAGAGAATGACATGTAGATATTTCCATGTTTAAACAGATAGCTGTGTAGACATTTCTATGTTTATATAGATAGCAGTGTAGGTGTTTCCATATTTATACAGATGGCGGTGTAGATATTTCCATGTTTATAGAGATAGCCATGTAGATATTTCCATGTTTATTCTGATAGCGGTGTAAAAATTTCCATGTTTATAGAGATAGCGGTGTAGTTATTTCCATATTTGTACCGATAGCCGTGTAGATATTTCCATGTTTTTTCAGATAGTGGTGTGGCTATTTCCATGTTTATACAGATGGAAATGTAGATATTTCCATGTTAATACAGATAGCGAAGTAGATATTTCCATGTTTACAGATAGCCGTGCAGATATTTTCATGTTTATACAGATAGCGGTGTAGATATTTCCATGTTTATACAGATAGCGGTGTAGATATTTCCATGTTTATAGAGATAGCAGTGTAGGTATTTCCATGTCTATGGAGATAGCGTTATAGATATTTCCATGTTTATACAGATTGCGCTGTAATTATTACCATGTTTATAGAGATAGCGGTGTAGATATTTCCATATTTATACAGATAGCGGTGTAGATAATTCTATGTTTATTCAGATGGCGGTGTATATATTTGGAGGTTTATACACACAGCGGTGTGGCTGTTTCCATGTTTATACAGACGGCAGTGTAGATATTAACATGTTTATACAGATATTGGTGTAGATATTTCCATGTTTATAAAGATAGCGGTGTAGATATTTCCATGTTTATAAAGAATGCGGTGTAGACATTTCCAAGTTTATACAGATAGCGGTGGAGATATTTCCATGTTTATAAAGATAGCAGTGTAGATATTTCCATGTTTATACAGATAGCGGTGTAGATATTTCCATGTTTATAGAGATGGCTGTGTAGATATTTCCACGATTATGCAGATGTCACTGTAGATATTTCCATGTTTATACAGATGGTGGTGTAGATATTTCCATGTTTATACAGATGACTGTGTAGGTATTTCCTTGTTTATAGAGTTGGCGGTGTAGATATTTCCATGATTATAGAGATAGCCATGTAGATATTTGCATGTTTAAACAGATAGCGGTGTAGACATTTCTATTTTTATAGAGATAGCAGTGTAGGTATCTCCATATTTATACAGATGGTGGTGTAGATATTTCCATGTTTATAGAGATAGCCATGTAGATATTTCCAAGTTTATACAAATAGCGGTGTAGACATTTCCATGTTTATAGGGATAGCGGTGTAGGTATTTCCATATTTATACAGATAGCTGTGTAGATATTTCCACGTTTATTCAGATCGCGGTGTAGATATTTCCATGTTTATACAGATAACGGTTTGGCTCTTTCCATGTTTATACAGATAGCAGTGCAGATATTTCCATGTTTATACAGATAGGGATGTAGATATTTTCATGTTTATACAGATAGCCGTGCAGATATTTCCACGTTTATACAGATAGCATTGTAGATATTTCCATGTTTATACAGATAGCGGTGTAGATGTTTCTGTGTTTATACAGATAGCGGTGGAGATATTTCCATGTTTATACAGATAGCTGTGGTGATATTTCTAGGTTTATAATGATAGCGTTGGAGATATTTCCATTTGTATAGAGATGGCGGTGTGGATATTTCCAAGTTTATGCAGATAGCGATGTAGATATTTACATGTTTATACAGATAGCGGTGCAGATATTTCCATGTTTATAGAGATAGCAGTGTAGCTATTTCCATATTTATACAGATGACTATGTAGATATTTCCATGTTTTTACAGATGGCGGTGTAGATATTTCCATGTTTATACAGATAGCGATGTGGCTATTTCCATGTTTATGCAGATAGCGATGTAGATAACTCCATGTTTATAGAGGTGGCTGTGTAGATATTTCCATGTTTATACAGATTGCGGTGTAGATATTTCCATGTTTATACAGATAGAGGTGTAGATATTTCCGTGCTAATGCAGATTACTGTGTAGGTATTTCTATGTTTATACAGATGGTGGTGTGGATATTTCCAAGTTTATACAGATAGCGGTGTAGATATTTCCATGTTTATACAGATAGCGGTGTAGATATTTCCATGTTTATACAGATAGCGGTGTAGGTATTTCCATGTTTATAGAGATAGCGCTATAGATAATTCCAGGTAGATACAGATGGCTGTGTTGATATTTCCATGTGTATACAGATGACAGTGTAGATATTTCCATGTTTATACAGATGGAGGTGTAGATATTTCCATGTTTCTACAGATGACTGTGTAGATATTTCCATGTTTATACAGATAGCGGTGAAGGTATGTCCATGTTTATACAGATAGAGGTGTGGCTATTTTGATATTTATACTGATAGTGGTGGAGATATTTCCATGTTTATACACATGGCAGTGTAGATATTTCCAAGTTTATGCAGGTAGCGGTGTAGATATTTCCATGTTTATGGAGAGAGCGGTGTAGATATTTCCATGTTTATAAAGATAGTGGTGTAGTTATTTCCATGTTTATAGATAGCTGTGTAGATATTTCCATATTTATACTGATAGCGGTGTAGATATTTCCATGTTAAAAAAGATAGCGGTGTAGATATTTTCATGTTTATACAGACAGTGGTGGAGATATTTCCAAGTTTAAACTGATGGCGGTGTAGATATTTCCAAGTTTATGCAGATAGCAGTGTAGATATTTCCATGTTTATACAGATAGAGTTGGAGATATTTCCATGTTTATACAGATAGTCATGGAGATATTTCCATGTTTATACAGATGGCGGTTTAGATATTTCCAAGTTTATGCAGATAGCGGTGTAGATATTTTCATGTTTATACAGATAGCAGTGGAGATATTTCCATGTTTATACAGATAGCGGTGGAGATATGTCCTTGTTTATACAGATGGCGGTGTAGATATTTCCATGTTCATACAGATGGCGGTGTAGATATTTCCATGTTTATACAGATTGCGGTGTAGATATTCTCATGTTTATACAAATAGCATTGGAGTTATTTCCATGTTTATACAGATAGTTGTGGGTTTATTTCCATGTTTATACAGATGGCGGTGCAGATATTTCCAAGTTTATGCAGATAGCGGTGTAGATATTTCCATGTTTATACTGATAGCGGTGGAGATATTTCCATATTTATACAGATAGTGGGGGAGATATTTCCATGTTTATACAGATGGCGTTTTAGATATTTGCAAGTTTATGCAGATAGCTTTGTAGATATTTCCATGTTTATAGAGACAGCGGTGTAGTTATTTCCATGTTTATACAGATAGCGGTGTAATTATTTCATGTTTACAGATATAGCGGTGTAGATATTTCCATATTTATACAGATAGCGGTGTAGATAATTCCATGTTTATTCAGATGGCGGTGTATATATTTTCAGGTTTATACACATAGCGGTGTGGCTGTTTCCATGTTTATACAGACGGCAGTGTAGATATTTCCATGTTTATGCAGATATTGGTGTAGATATTCCCATGTTTATAAAGATAGCGGTGTAGATATTTCCATGTTTATAAAGAATGCGGTGTACATATTTCCACTTTTATAGAGATAGCGGTGGAGATATTTCCATGTTTATAAAGATAGCAGTGAAGATATTTCCATGTTTATAGAGTTGGCTGTGTAGATATTTCCATGTTTATACAGATGGCAGTGTAGATATTTCCATGTTTATACAGATAGTGGTGTAGCTATTTCCATGTTTATACAGATGACTGTGTAGGTGTTTCCATGTTTATAGAGATGGCGGTGTAGATATTTCCATGTTTATAGAGATAGCCATGTAGATATTTGCATGTTTAAACAGATAGTAGTGTAGACATTTCTATGTTTATAGAGATAGCAGTGTAGGTATCTCCATATTTATACAGATGGCGGTGTAGATATTTCCATGTTTATAGGGATAGCCATGTAGATATTTCTATGTTTATAATAATAGCGGTGTAGACATTTCCATGTTTATAGAGATAGCGGTGTAGGTATTTCCATACCTATACATATAGCCGTGTAGTTATTTCCATGTTTATTTAGATGCCAGTGTAGATATTTCCATGTTTATACAGATAACGGTGTGGCTATTTCCATGTTTATGCAGATGGCAGTGTAGATATTTCCATGTTTATACAGATACCGATCTAGATATTTCCATGCTAATACAGATAGCAGTGCAGATATTTCTATGTTTATACATATATCGTTGAAGATATTTCCATGTTTATACAGTTACCGGTGTAGATATTTCCATGTTTATACAGATAGCGGTGGAGATATTTCCAAGTTTTTACAGATAGCGGTGGAGATATGTCCTTGTTTATTCAGATCGCGGTGTAGATATTTCCATGTTTATACAGATAGTGGTGTAGATATTTCCGTGTTTATTCAGATGACTCTTTAGGTATTTCTATGTTTATACAGATGGTGGTGTAGATATTTCCAAGTTTATACAGATAGTGGTGTAGATATTTCCATGTTTATAGAGATAGCGGTGTAGATATTTCCATGTTGATACAGATGGCTGTGTTGATATTTCCATGTGTATACAGATGACAGTGTAGATATTTGCAAGTTTATACAGATGGAGGTGTAGATATTTCCATGTTTCTACAGATGACTGTGTAGCTATTTCCATGTTTTTACAGATGGCGGTGAAGATATTTCCATGTTTATACAGATAGAGGTGTGGCTATTTCCATATTTATACAGATAGTGGTGGAGATATTTCCATGTTTATACAGATGGCGGTGTAGATATTTCCATATTTATACAGATAGCGGTGTAGATATTTCCATGTTAATAAAGATAGCGGTGTAGATATTTCCATGTTTATGGAGATAGCGTTGGAGATATTTCCATGTTTATAGAGATAGCGGAGAGATTCTTCCATGTTTATAGACATAAAGATGTAGATATTTCCATGTTTATACAGATAGTGGTGTAGATATTTCCAAGTTTATACAGATAGCGGTGTAGATATTTCCATGTTTATACAGATAGCGGTGTAGGTATTTCCATGTTTATACAGATTGCGTTGGAGATATTTCCGTGTTTATACAGATAGAAGTGTAGATAATTCCATGTTAACAGAGATAGTGGAGGAGATATTTCCATGTTTGTACAGATAGTGATGTAGATATTTCCATGTTCATAGAGTTAGAGGTGTAGATTTTCCATGTTTATACAGACAGTGGTGTAGATATTTCCATGTCTATACAGATGGCAGTGTAGATGTTTCCATGTTTATACAGATGGAGGTATAGATACTTCCATGTTTCTACAGATGACTGTGTAGATATTTCCATGTTTTTACACATGTCGGTGTAGATATTTCCATGTTTATACAGATAGCGGTTTGGCTATTTCCATGTTTATACAGATAACGTTGTAGATATTTCCATGTTTATAGAGATGGCTGTGTAGATTCTTCCATATTTATACAGATAGCGGTGTAAATAATTCCATGTTTATTCAGATGGCGGTGTAGATATTTCCAAGTTTATGCACATAGCAGTGTAGATATTCCCATGTGTATAGAGATAGCAGTGTAGTTATTTCCATGTTTATACAGATAGCGGTGTAGTTATTTCCATGTTTATAGAGATAGCGGTGTAGATATTTCCATATTTATTCAGATAGCGGTGTAGATAATTCTATGTTTATTCAGATGGCGGCGTAGATATTTCCAGGTTTATACACATAGTGGTGTGGCTGTTTCCATGTTTATACAAACGGCAGTGTAGATATTTCCATGTTTATACTGATAGTGGTGTAGATATTTCCATGTTTATAAAGATAGCGGTGGAGATATTTCCATGTTTATAAAGATAGCGGTGTAGATATTTCCATGTTTATAGAGATAGCGTTGGAGTTATTTCCATGTTTATAGAGATAGCGGTCGAGATATTTCCATGTTTATAGAGATAACGATATAGATATTTCCATGTTTATACAGATAGCGGTGTAGATATTTCCATGTTTATAGAGATGGCTGTGCAGATATTTCCATGTTTATGCAGATGGCAGTGTAGATATTCCCATGTTTATACAGATAGTGGTATAGGTATTTCCAAGTTTATACAGATGACTGTGTAGTTATTTCCATGTTTATAGAGATGGCGGTGTAGATTTTCCATGTTTATAGAGATATCCATGTAGATATTTCCATGTTTATACAGATAGAGGTGTAGACATTTCCATGTTTATAGAGATAGCGGTGTAGGTATTTCCATAATTATACAGATAGCCGTGTAGATATTCCAATGTTCATTCAGATGCCGGTGTAGATATTTCCAGGCTTAAACAGATAACGGTGTGGCTATTTCCATGTTTATACAGATGGCAGTGTAGATATTTCCATGTTAATACAGATAGCGAGGTAGATATTTCCATGTTTATACAGATAGCGGTGGAGATATTTCCTTGTTTCTTCAGGTGGCGGTGTAGATATTTCCATGTTTATACAGATGACGGTGTAGATATTTCCATATTTATACAGATAGCGGTGAAGATATTTTCATGTTTATACAGATAGCAGTGGAGATATTTCCATGTTTATACAGATAGTGGTGGAGATATTTCCATGATTATACAGATGGCGGTGTAGATATTTCCAAGTTTATGCAGATAGCGGTGTAGATATTTCCATGTTTATGCAGATAGCGGTGGAGATATTTCCATGTTTATAGAGATAGTGGTGGAGATATTTCCATGTTTATGGAGACGGCGGTTTAGATATTTCCAAGTTTTTGCAGATAGCGGTGTAGATATTCCCATGTGTATAGAGATAGCAGTGTAGTTATTTCCATGTTTATTCAGATAGCGGTGTAGTTATTTCCACGTTTATAGAGATAGCGGTGTATATATTTCCATATTTATTCAGATAGTGGTGTAGATAATTCCATGTTTATTCAGATGGCGGTGTAGTTATTTCCAGGTTTATACACATAGCGGTGTGGCTGTTTCCATGTTTATACAGATGGCAGTGTAGATATTTCCATGTATATACAGATAGTGGTGTACATATTTCCATGTTTATAAAGATATCGGTGGAGATAATTCCATGTTTATACAGATAGCGGTGGAGATATTTCCATGTTTATAAAGATAGAGGTGGAGATATGTCCTTGTTTATTCAGATGGCTGTGTAGATATTTCCATGTTTCTACAGAGGGCGGTGTAGATATTTCCATGTTTATACAGATAACGGTGTAGATATTTCCATGTTTATACAGATGGCGGTTTAGATATTTGCAAGTTTATGCAGATAGCGGTGTAGATATTTCCATGTTTATAGAGATAGCGGTGTAGTTATTTCCATGTTTATACAGATAGTGGAGTAGTTATTTCCATGTTTATAGAGATAGCGGTGTAGATATTTCCATGTTGATAAAGATAGCGGTGGAGATATTTCCATGTTTATAAAGATAGCGGTGGAGATATTTCCATGTTTATAGAGATAGCGGTCGAGATATTTCCATGTTTACACAGATAAGGATGTAGATATTTCCATGTTTATACAGATAGCGGTGTAGATATTTCCATGTTTATAGAGATGGATGTGTAGATATTTCCATGTTTATGCAGATGGCAGTGTAGATATTTCCATGTTAATACAGATATTGGTGTAGGTAGTTCCATGTTTATACAGATGACTGTGTAGGTATTTCAATGTTTATAGAGATGATGGTGTAGTTATTTCCATGTTTATAGAGATAGCCATGTAGATATTTCCATGTTTAAACAGATATCGGTGTAGGCATTTCTATGTTTATAGAGATAGCAGTGTAGTTATTTAAAAATTTATACAGATGGCAGTGTAGATATTTCCATGTTTATAGAGATAGCCATGTAGATATTTCCATGTTTATACAGATAGCGGTGTAGTAATTTCCATGTTTATAGAGATAGCGCTGTATTTATTTCCATATTTATTCAGATAGCCGTGTAGATATTTGCATGTTTATTCAGATGGCGGTGTAGATATTTCCATGTTTATACATATAGCGGTGTGGCTATTTCCATGTTTATACAGATGGCAGTGTAGGTATTTCCATGTTAATACAGATAGCAGTGTAGATATTTCCATGTTTATACAGATAGCGGTGCAGATATTTCCATGTTTATACAGATAGCATTGTAGATATTTCCATGTTTATACAGATAGCGGTGTAGATGTTTCCGTGTTTATACAGATAGCGGTGGAGATATTTCCATGTTTATACAGATAGCTGTGGTGATATTTCTAAGTTTATAATGATAGCGTTGGAGATATTTCCATGTTTAAAGAGATGGCGGTGTAGATATTTCCAAGTTTATACAGATAGCGGTGTAGATATTTCCATGTTTATACAGATAGCGGTGTAGATATTTCCATGTTTATACAGATAGCGGTGTGGCTATTTCCATGTTTATACAGATAGCGATGTAGATAATTCCATGTTTATACAGATGGCTGTGTAGATATTTCCACGTTTATACAGATCGCGGTGTAGATATTTCCATGCTTACACAGATAGTGGTGAAGATTTTTCCGTGTTTATGCAGATGACTGTGTAGGTATTTCTATGTTTATACAGATGGTGGTGTAGATATTTCCAAGTTCATACAGATAGCGGTGTAGATATTTCCATGTTTATACAGATAGCGGTGTAGATATTCCCATGTTTATACAGATAGCGGTGTGGCTACTCTCATGTTTATACAGATAGCGGTGTAGATATTTCCATGTTTATGGAGAGAGCGGCGTAGATATTTCCATGTTTATAAAGATAGCGGTGTAGTTATTTCCATGTTTATAGAGATAGCGGTGTACATATTTCCATATTTATACAGATACCGGTGTAGATACCACCATGTTTATTCAGATGGCGCTGTAGATATTTCCAGGTTTATACACATAGCGGGGTGGCTGTTTCCATGTGTATACGAATGGCAGTGCAGGTATTTCCATGTTTATACAGATAGTGGTGTAGATATTTCCATGTTTATAAAGATAGCGGTGTAGATATTTCCATGTTTATAAAGATAGCGGTGTAGATATTTCCATGTTTATAGAGATAGCGTTGGAGTTATTTCCATGTTTATAGAGATAGCGGTCGAGATATTTCCATGTTTATAGAGATAACGATATAGATATTTCCATGTTTATAGAGATGGCTGTGCAGATATTTCCATGTTTATGCAGATGGCAGTGTAGATATTCCCATGTTTATACAGATAGTGGTATAGGTGTTTCCAAGTTTATACAGATGACTGTGTGGTTATTTCCATGTTTATAGAGATGGCGGTGTAGATTTTCCATGTTTATAGAGATATCCATGTAGATATTTCCATGTTTATACAGATAGAGGTGTAGACATTTGCATGTTTATAGAGATAGCAGTGTAGGTATTTCCATATTTATACAGATAGCCGTGTAGATATTCCAATGTTCATTCAGATGCCGGTGTAGATATTTCCATGTTTAAACAGATAACGGTGTGGCTATTTCCATGTTTATACAGATGGCAGTGTAGATATTTCCATGTTAATACAGATATCGATGTAGATATTTCCATGTTTATACAGATAGCGGTGGAGTTATTTCCTTGTTTATTAAGGTGGTGGTGTAGATAATTCCATGTTTATACAGATGGCGGTGGAGATACTTCCATGTTTATACAGATATTGGGGGAGATATTTCCATGTTTATACAGATGGCGGTTTAGATATTTGCAAGTTTATGCAGATAGCGTTGTAGATATTTCCATGTTTATAGAGATAGCGGTGTAGTTATTTCCATGTTTATACAGATAGTGGTGTAGTTATTTCCATGTTTATAGAGATAGCGGTGTAGATATTTCCATGTTTATAAAGATAGCGGTGGAGATATTTCCATGTTTATAGAGATAGCAGTGTAGATATTTCCATGTTTATAGAGATAGCGGTGGAGATATTTCCATGTTTATAGAGATAGCGGTCGAGATATTTCCATGGTTACACAGATAAGGATGTAGATATTTCCATGTTTATACAGATAGCGGTGTAGATATTTCCATGTTTATAGACATGGCTGTGTAGATATTTCCATGTTTATGCAGAGGGCAGTGTAGATATTTCCATGTTAATACAGATATTGGTGTAGGTAGTTCCATGTTTATACAAATGACTGTGAAGGTATTTCCATGTTTATAGAGATGATGGTGTAGTTATTTCCATGTTTATAGAGATAGCCATGTAGATATTTCCATGTTTAAACAAATATCGGTGTAGGCATTTCTATGTTTTTAGAGATAGCAGTGTAGTTATTTCCAAATTTATACACATGGCGGTGTAGATATTTCCATGTGTATAGAGATAGCCATGTAGATATTTCCATGTTTATACAGATAGCGGTGTAGTAATTTCCATGTTTATAGAGATAGCGCTGTATTTATTTCCATATTTATACAGATAGCCGTGTAGATATTTGCATGTTTATTCAGATGGCGGTGTAGATATTTCCATGTTTATACATATAGCGTTGTGGTTATTTCCATGTTTATACAGATGGCAGTGTAGGTATTTCCATGTTAATACAGATAGCGATGTAGATATTTCCATGTTTATACAGATAGCGGTGCAGATATTTCCATGTTTATACAGATAGCGTTGTAGATATTTCCATGTTTATACAGATAGCGGTGTAGATGTTTCCGTGTTTATACAGATAGCGGTGGAGATATTTCCATGTTTATACAGATAGCTGTGGTGATATTTCTATGTTTTTAATGATAGCGTTGGAGATATTTCCATGTTTATAGAGATGGCTGTGTAGATATTTCCAAGTTTATACAGATAGCGGTGTAGATATTTCCATGTTTATACAGATAGCGGTGTAGATATTTCCACGTTTATACAGATAGCGGTGTGGCTATTTCCATGTTTATACAGATAGCGATGTAGATAATTCCATGTTTATAGAGATGGCTGTGTAGATATTTCCACGTTTATACAGATCGCGGTGAAGATATTTCCATGTTTACACAGATAGTGGTGAAGATATTTCCGTGTTTATGCAGATGACTGTGTAGGTATTTCTATGTTTATACAGATGGTCGTGTAGATATTGCCTAGTTCATACAGATAGCGGTGTAGGTATTTCCATGTTTATACAGATAGCGGTGTAGGTATTCCCATGTTTATACAGATAGCGGTGTGGCTACTTCCATGTTTATAGAGATAGCGAAGTAGATACTTCCATGTTTGTAGAGATGGCTGTGTAGATATTTCCACGTTTATACAGAACGCGGTGTAGATATTTCCATGCTTATACAGATAGTGGTGTAGTTATTTCCGTGTTTATGCAGATGACTGTGTAGGTATTTCTATGTTTATACAGATGGTGGTGTAAATATTTCCATGTTTATACAGATAGCGGTGTAGGTATTTCTATGTTTATAGAGATGGTGATGTAGGTATTTCCAGGTTTATACAGATAGCGGTGTAGATATTTCCATGTTTATACAGACAGCGGTGTAGATATTTCCATGTTTATACAGATAGCGGTGTAGGTATTTCCAGGTTTATAGAGATAGCGGTGTAGATATTTCCATGTGGATACAGATGGCTGTGTTGGTATTTCCATGTGTATACAGATGACAGTGTAGATATTTCCATGTTTATACAGATGGAGGTGTAGATATTTCCATCTTTCTACAGATGACTGTGTAGATATTTCCATGTTTTTACAGATGGTGGTGAAGATATTTCCATGTTTATACAGATAGAGGTGTGGCTATTTCCATATTTATACAGATAGTGGTGGAGATATTTCCATGTTTATACAGATGGTGGTGTAGATATTTTCACGTTTATGCAGATAGCGGTGTAGATATTTCCATGTTTATGGAGAGAGCGGTGTAGATATTTCCATGTTAATAAAGATAGCGGTGTAGATATTTCCATGTTTATAGAGATAGCGGTGGAGATATTTCCATATTTATACAGATAGAGGTGTAGATACCTCCATGTTTATTCAGATGGCGGTGTAGATATTTCCATGTTTATAGAGATGGCGGTGTAGATATTTCCATGTTTATAGAGATGGGTGTGCAGATATTTCCATGTTTATACAGATAGCGGTGGAGATATTTCCATGATTATACAGATAGTGGTGGAGATATTTCCATGTTTATACAGATGGCGGTGTAGATATTTCCAAGTTTATGCAGAGAGCGGTGTAGATATTTCCATGTTTATACAGATAGAGTTGGAGATATTTCCATGTTTATACAGATAGTCATGGAGATATTTCCATGTTTATACACATGGCGGTTTAGATATTTCCAAGTTTAGGCAGAAAGCGGTGTAGATATTTCCATGTTGATAGAGATAGCGGTGGAGATATTTCCATGTTGATAGAGATAGCATTCGAGATATTTCCATGTTTACACAAATAAGGATGTAGATATTTCCATGTTTATACAGATAGCGGTGTAGATATTTCCATGTTTATAGAGATGGCTGTGTAGATATTTCCATGTTTATGCAGATGGTACTGTAGATATTTCCATGTTAATACAGATAGTGGTGTAGGTATTTCCATCTTTTTACAGATGACTGTGTAGGTATTTCCATGTTTACAGAGATGGCGGTGTAGGTATTTCCATGTCTATAGAGATAGTCATGTAGATATTTCCATGTTTTAACAGATAGCTGTGTAGACATTTCTATGTTTATAGAGATATCAGTGTAGGTATTTTCATATTTATATAGATGGCGGTGTAGCTATTTCCATGTTTATACAGATAGCGGTGTAGTTATTTCCTTGTTTATAGAGATAGCGGTGTAGATATTTCCATATTTATACAGATAGCGGTGTAGATAATTCCATGTTTATTCAGATGGCGGTGTAGATATTTCCAGCTTTATACATATAGCGGTGTGGCTGTCTCCATGTTTATACAGACGGCATTGTAGGTATTTCCATGTTTATACAGATATTGGTGTAGATATTTCCATGTTTATAAAGATAGAGGTGTAGATATTTCCACGTTTATACAGATAGCGGTGGAGATATTTCCATGTTTATACAGATAGTGGTGGAGATATTTCCATGTTTATACAGATAGCGGTGGAGATATGTCCTTGTTTACACAGATGGCGGTGTAGATATTTCCATGTTCATACAGATGGCGGTGTAGATATTTCCATGTTTATACAGATAGCGGTGTAGATATTTTCATGTTTTAAAGATAGCAGTGGAGTTATTTCCATGTTTATTCAGATAGTGGTGGGGTTATTTCCATGTTTATACAGATGGCGGTGCAGATATTTCCAAGTTTATGCAGATAGCGGTGTTGATACCTCCATGTTTATTCAGATGGCGGTGTAGATATTTCCAGGTTTATACACATAGCGGTGTGGCTGTTTCCATGTGCATACGAATGGCAGTGTAGGTATTTCCATGTTTATACAGATAGTGGTGTAGATATTTCCTTGTTTATAAAGATAGCGGTGTAGATATTTCCATGTTTATAAAGATAGCGGTGTAGATATTTCCATGTTTATAGAGATAGCGGTGGAGATATTTCCATGTTTATAGAGATAGCGGTCGAGATATTTCCATGTTTATAGAGATAACGATATAGATATTTCCATGTTGATACAGATAGCGGTGTAGATATTTCCGTGTTTATAGAGATGGCTGTGCAGATATTTCCATGTTTATGCAGATGGCAGTGTAGATATTCCCATGTTTATACAGATAGTGGTATAGGTATTTCAAAGTTTATACAGATGACTGTGCAGTTATTTCCATGTTTATAGAGATGGCGGTGTAGATTTTCCATGTTTATAGAGATATCCATGTAGATATTTCCATGTTTATACAGATAGAGCTGTAGACATTTCAATGTTTACAGAGATAGCGGTGTAGATATTTCCATATTTATAGACATAGCGGTGTAGATATTTCCATGTTAATAAAGATAGCGGTGTAGATATTTCCAAGTTTATAGAGATAGCGTTGGAGATATTTCCATGTTTATAGAAATAGCGGTGGAGATATTTCCATGTTTATAGAGATAAAGATGTAGATATTTCCATGTTTATACAGATAGTGGTGTAGATATTTCCATGTTTATACAGATATCGGTGTAGATATTTCCATGTTTATACAGATAGCGATGTAGCTATTTCCATGTTTATACAGATTGCGTTGGAGATATTTCCATGTTTATACAGATATAAGTGTAGATAATTCCATGTTAACAGAGATAGTGGAGGAGATATTTCCATGTTTGTACAGATAGCGATGTAGATATTTCCATGTTCATAGAGTTAGCTGTGTAGATTTTCCATGTTTATACAGACAGCGGTGTAGATATTTCCATGTCTATACAGATGGCAGTGTAGATATTTCCATGTTTATACAGATGGAGGTATAGATACTTCCATGTTTCTACAGATGACTGTGTAGATATTTCCATGTTTATACAGATAACGGTGTGGCTCTTTCCATGTTTATACAGATAGCAGTGCAGATATTTCCATGTTTATACAGATAGGGATGTAGATATTTTCATGTTTATACAGATAGCCGTGCAGATATTACCACGTTTATACAGATAACGGTGTGGCTCTTTCCATGTTTATACAGATAGCAGTGCAGATATTTCCATGTTTATACAGATAGGGATGTAGATATTTTCATGTTTATACAGATAGCCGTGCAGATATTTCCACGTTTATACAGATAGCATTGTAGATATTTCCATGTTTATACAGATAGCGGTGTAGATGTTTCTGTGTTTATACAGATAGCGGTGGAGATATTTCCATGTTTATACAGATAGCTGTGGTGATATTTCTAGGTTTATAATGATAGCGTTGGAGATATTTCCATGTTTATAGAGGTGGCGGTGTAGATATTTCCAAGTTTATACAGATAGCGATGTAGATATTTCCATGTTTATACAGATAGCGGTGTAGATACTTCCATGTGTATAGAGATAGCAGTGTAGGTATTTCCATGTTTATAGAGATAGCGGTGGAGATATTTCCATGTTTAGACAGATGGCTGTGTAGATATTTCCATGTGTATACAGATGGCAGTGTAGATATTTCCATGTTTATACAGATGGAGGTGTAGTTATTTCCATATTTATACAGATGACTATGTAGATATTTCCATGTTTTTACAGATGGCGGAGTAGGTATTTCCATGTTTATTCAGATAGCGGTGTGGCTATTTCCATGTTTATACAGATAGCGATGTAGATAACTCCATGTTTGTAGAGGTGGCTGTGTAGATATTTCCATGTTTATACAGATCGCGGTGTAGATATTTCCATGTTTATACAGATAGTGGTGTAGATATTTCCGTGCTAATGCAGATGACTGTGTAGGTATTTCTATGTTTATACAGATGGTGGTGTAGATATTTCCAAGCTTATACAGATAGCGGTGTAGATATTTCCATGTTTATACAGATAGCGCTGTAGGTATTTCCATGTTTATAGAGATAGCGCTATAGATAATTCCATGCAGATACAGATGGCTGTGTTGATATTTCTATGTGTATACAGATGACAGTGTAGATATTTCCATGTTTGTACAGATGGAGGTGTAGATATTTCCATGTTTCTACAGATGACTGTGTAGATATTTCCATGTTTATACAGATAGCGGTGAAGATATGTCCATGTTTATACAGATAGAGGTGTGGCTATTTTGATACTTATACAGATAGTGGTGGAGATATTTCCATGTTTATACACATGGCAGTGTAGATATTTCCAAGTTTATTCAGGTAGCGGTGTAGATATTTCCATGTTTATGGAGAGAGCGGTGTAGATATTTCCATGTTTATAAAGATAGCGGTGTAGTTATTTCCATGTTTATAGAGATAGAGGTGTAGATATTTCCATATTTATACTGATAGCGGTGTAGATATTTCCATGTTAAAAAAGATAGCGGTGTAGATATTTCCATGATTATAGAGATAGCGGTGGAGTTATTTCCATGTTTATACAGATAGCCGTTGAGATTTGTCCTTGTTCATTCAGATGGCGTTGTAGATATTTCCATGTTTATACAGATGGCGGTGTTGATATTTCCATGTTTATACAAATAGCGGTGTAGATATTTTCATGTTTATACAGATAGCGGTGTAGATGTTTCCGTGTTTATACAGATAGCGGTGGAGATATTTCCATGTTTATACAGATAGCTGTGGTGATATTTCTAGGTTTATAATGATAGCGTTGGAGGTATTTCCATGTTTATAGAGATGGCGGTGTAGATATTTCCAAGTTTATACAGATAGCGATGTAGATATTTCCATGTTTATACAGATAGCGGTGTAGATACTTCCATGTTTATAGAGATAGCAGTGTAGGTATTTCCATGTTTATAGAGATAGCGGTGTAGATATTTCCATGTTTATATAGATAGCTGTGTAGATATTTCCATGTGTATACAGATGGCAGTGTAGATATTTACATGTTTATACAGATGGAGGTGTAGTTATTTCCATATTTATACAGATGACTATGTAGATATTTCCATGTTTTTACAGATGGCGGAGTAGATATTTCCATGTTTATACAGATAGCGGTGTGGCTATTTCCATGTTTATACAGATAGCGATGTAGATAACTCCATGTTCATACAGATAGCGGTGGAGATATTTCCATGTTTATACATATAGCGTTGCAGATATTTCCATATTTACACAGATAGCTGTGTAGATACTTCGATGTTTAATCAGATGGTGGTGTAGATATTTCCACGTTTATACAGATAGCGGTGTGGCTACTTTTATGTTTATAGAGATGGCAGTGTAGATATTTCCATGTTTATAAAGATAGCGATGTCGATATTTCCGTGTTTTTAGAGATAGCGGTGTAGATATTCCCATGTTTGTACAGATGGCTGTGTGGATATTTCCATGTGTATACAGACGACAGTGTAGATATTTCCATGTTTACACAGATGGAGGTGTATATATTTCCATGTTTATACATATCACTGTGTAGATACTTCCATGTTTTTACAGATGGCGGTGTAGATATTTCCATGTTTATACAGATAGCCGTGTGGATATTTCCATGTTTATACATATAGCGATGTAGATATTTCCATGTTTTTAGAGATGGCTGTGTAAATATTTCCATGTTTATGCAGATGGCACTGTAGATATTTCCATGTTTATACAGATATTGGTGTAGGTATTTCCATGTTTATACAGATGGGTGTGTAGGTAATTCCATGTTTATAGAGATGGCGGTGAAGATATTTCCATGTTTATAGAGATGGCAATGAAGATATTTCCATGTTTATAGAGATAGCGATGGAGATATTTCCATGTTAATACAGATAACGATGTAGATATTTCCATGTTTATACAGATAGCAGTGTAGATATTTCCATGTTTATACAGATAGCAGTGGATATATTTCCGTGTTTATTCAGATAGCGGTGGAGATATTTCCATGTTTATACTGATTGCGTTGGAGATATTTCCATGTTTATAGAGATGGTGGTGTAGATATTTCCAACTTTATACAGATAGCGGTGTAGATATTTCCATGTTTATACAGATAGCGGTGTAGATATTTCCATGTTTACACAGATAGCGGTGTAGGTATTTCCATGTTTATAGAGGTAGCGGTGTAGATATTTCCATGTTTATACAGATAGCGGTGTAGACGTTTCTATGTTTATAGAGATATCAGTGTAGGTATTTCCATATATATACAGATGGCGGTGTAGATATTTCCATGCTTATAGAGATAGCCATGTAGATATTTCCATATTTATACAGATAGTTGTGTAGACGTTTCCATGTTTATACAGATAGCGGTGTGGCTATTTCCATGTTTATATGGATGGCAGTGAAGATATTTCCATCTAAATACAGATAGTGATGTAGATATTTCCATGTTTATACAGATAGCGGTGCAGATATTTCCAAGTTTATACCGATAGCGTTGCAGCTATTTCCATGTTTACACAGATAGCGGTGTAAATATTTCCATGTTTTTACAGATAGCGGTGGAGATATTTCCATGTTTATACATATAGCGTTGGAGATATTTCCATGTTTATAGAGATGGCGGTGTAGATATTTCCAACTTTATACAGATAGCGGTGTAGATATTTCCATGTATATACAGATTGCGGTGTAGATATTTCCATGTTTACACAGATAGTGGTGTTGATATTTCCATGTTTATAGAGTTAGCGGTGTAGATATTTCCATGTTTATGCAGATTGCTGTGTAGATATTTCCATGTGTATACAGATGGCAGAGCACGTATTTCCATGTTTATACAGATGGAGGTGAAGTTTCTTCCATGTTTGCACAGATGACTGTGTAGATATTACTATGTTTTTACCGATGGCGGTGTAGATATTTCCATGTTTATACAGATAGTGGTGTGGATATTTCCATGTTTATACAGATAGCGATGTAGATATTTCCATGTTTATAGAGATGGCTGTGTAGATATTTCCAAGTTTATACAGATAGCGGTGTAGACATTTCCATATTTATAGAGATAGCGGTGTAGATATTTCCATATTTATACTGATAGCGGTGTAGATATGTCCATGTTTATACAGAAAACGGTGTAGATATTTCCATCTTTATACAGATAGCGGTGTAGATATTTCCATGTTTCTACAGATGACTGGGTAGATATTGTCATGTTTTTACAGATTGCGGTGAAGCTATTTCCATGTTTATACAGATAGTGGCGCAGATATTTCCATGTTTATACAGATAGCGTTGTAGATATAACCATGTTTATACAGATAGCGGTGTAGATATTTCCATGTTTATACAGATAGCGGTGTAGATATTTCCATGTTTTTACAGATAGCGGTGGAGATATTTCTATGTTTATACAGATAGCGGTGGAGATATTTCCGTGTTTATACAGATAGCGTTGGGGATATTTCCATGTTTATAGAGATGGCGGTGTAGATATTTCCAGTTTTATACTGATAGCGGTGTAGATATTTCCATGTTTATGCAGGTGGTAGTGTAGATATTTCCATGTTTATACAGATAGTGGTGTAGGTATTTCCATGATTATACAAATGAGTGTGTAGGTATTTCCATGTTTATAGAGATGGCGGTGTAGATATTTCCATGTTTATAGAGATAGCCGTGTAGATACTTCCATGTTTATACAAATAGCGGTGTAGACGTTTCTATGTTTATAGAGATAGCAGTGTAGGTATTTCCACATATATACAGATGGCGGTGTAGATATTTCCATGTTTATAGAGATAGCCATGTAGATATTTCCATGTTTATACAGATAGCTGTGTAGACATTTCCATGTTTATACAGATAGCGGTGTGGCTATTTCCATGTTTATATGGAGGGCAGTGAAGATATTTCCATGTAAATACAGATAGCGATGTAGATATTTCCATGTTTATACAGATAGCGGTGCAAATATTTAAAAGTTTATACAGATAGCGTTGCAGGTATTTCCATGTTTATACAGATAGCGATGTGGCTATTTCCATGTTTATACAGATAGCGATGTAGATATTTCCATGTTTATAGAGATGGCTGTGTAGATATTTCCAAGTTTATACAGATTGCGGTGTAGATATTTCCATGTTTATACACATAGTGGTGTAGATATTTCCATGATTATGCAGATGACTGTGAATGTATTTCTATGTTTATGCAGATGGTGGTGTACATATTTTCAAGTTTATGCAGATAGCGGTGTAGAGATTTCCATGTTTATGGAGATAGCGGTGTAGATATTTCCATGTTTATACAGATAGCGGTGTAGATATTTCCATGTTAATAATGATGGCGGTGTAGATATTTCCATGTTTATGGAGATAGCGGTGTAGATATTTTCATGTTCATAGAGATAGCGGTATAGATATTCCCATGTTTATAGAGATAGCGGTGTAGATATTTCCATGTTTATGGAGATAGCGGTGTAGATATTTACATATTTATACAGATAGCGGTGTAGTTATTTCCATGTTTTTACAGATGGCGGTGTATATATTTCCATGTTTATACAGATAGCAGTGTGGCTATTGCTGTGTTTATACAGATAGCGATGTAGATATTTCCATGTTTATGGAGATGGCAGTGTAGATATATCCATGTTTATACACATCGCAGTGTAGATATTTCCATGTTTATACAGATAGTGGTGTAGATATTTCCAAGTTTATACAGATGACTCTGTAGGTATTTCTATGATTATACAGATGGTGGTGTAGATATTTCCAAGTTCAGAGAGATAGCCATGTAGATATTTCCATGTATATACTGATAGCGGTGTAGATATTTCCATGTTTGCAGAGATAGCGGTGTAGATATTTCTATATTTATACAGATAGTGATGTAGATATTTCCAAGTTTATACAGATAGCGGTGTAGATATTTCCTTGTTTATAGAGATAGCGATGTAGATATTTCCAAGTTTATACAGATAGCGGTGTAGATATTTCCTTGTTTATACAGATAGCGGTGTAGATATTTCCTTGTTTATACAGATAGCGGTGTAGATATTTCCATGTTTATACAGATAACGGTGGAGATATTTCCATGTTTATAGAGATGGCGGTGTAGATATTTCCAAGTTTACAGATAGCGGTGGAGATATTTCCATATTTATAGAGATAGCTGTGTAGATATTTCGATGTTTATTCAGATGGTGGTGTAGATATTTCCTCGTTTATACAGATAGCGGTGTGGCTATTTTCATGTTTATAGAGATGGTAGTGTAGATATTTCCATGTTTATAAAGATAGCGATGTAGATATTTCCGTTTTTATAGAGATAGCCTTGTAGATATTCCCATGTTTATACAGATGGCTGTGTGGATATTTCCATGTGTATACAGACGACAGTGTAGATGTTTCCATGTTTACACAGATGGAAGTGTAGTTATTTCCATGTTTATACAGATCACTGCGTAGATATTGCCATGTTTTTACAGATGGCGGTGTAGTTATTTCCATGTTTATAGAGATGGTAATGAAGATATTTCCATGTTTATAGAGATAGCGGTGGAGATATTTCCATGTTAATACAGATAACGACGTAGATATTTCCATGTTTACACAGATAGCGGTGTAGGTATTTCCATGTTTATAGAGGTAGCGGTGTAGATATTTCCATGTTTATACAGATTGTGGTGTAGATATTTCCATGTGTATACAGATGGCAGTGTACGTATTTCCATGTTTATACAGAAGGAGTTGAAGATACTTCCATGTTTCTACAGATGACTGTGTAGCTATTTCCATGTTTTTACTGATGGCGGTGTAGATGTTTCCATGTTTATACAGATAGTGGTGTGGTTATTTCCATGTTTATACAGATAGCGATGTAGATATTTCCATGTTTATAGAGATGGCTGTGTAGGTATTTCCATGTTTATACAGATTGCGGTGTAGACATTTCCATATTTATAGAGATAGCGGTGTAGATATTTCCATATTTATACTGATAGCGGTGTAGATATTTCCATGTTTATACAGATAGCGGTGCAGATATTTCCAAGTTTATACAGATAGCGTTGCAGGTATTTCCAAGTTTATACAGATAGCGGTGTATATATTTCCATGTTTTTACACATAGCGGTGGAGATATTTCCATGTTTATACATATAGCGTTGGAGATATTTCCATGTTTATAAAGATGGCTGTGTAGATATTTCCAACTTTATACAGATAGCAGTGTAGATATTTCCATGTTTATACAGATTGCGGTTTAGATATTTCCATGTTTACACCGATAGTGGTGTAGATATTTCCATGTTTATAGAGATAGCGGTGTAGATATTTCCATGTTTATGCAGATTGCTGTGTAGATATTTCCATGTGTATACAGAAGGCAGAGTACGTATTTCCATGTTTATACAGATGGAGGTGAAGATTCTTCCATGTTTCTACAGATGACTGTGTAGATATTACCATGTTTTTACAGATGGCGGTGTAGATATTTCCATGTTTATACAGATAGTGGTGTGGCTATTTCCATGTTTATACAGATAGCGATGTAGATATTTCCATGTTTATAGAGATGGCTGTGTGGATATTTCCATGTTTATACAGATAGCGGTGTAGACATTTCCATATTTATAGAGATAGCGGTGTAGATATTTCCATATTTATACTGATAGCGGTGTAGATATTTCCATGTTTATACAGAAAACGGTGTAGATATTTCCATCTTTATACAGATAGCTGTGTAGGTATTTCCATGTTTATACAGATGACAGTGTATATATTTCCATGTTTATACAGATGACGGTGGAGATATTTCCATGATTCTAGAGATTGCAGTGTAGATATTTCCATGTTTATACAGATAGCTGTGTAGATATTTCCATGTTTACAGGGATAGCTGTGTTGATATTTCCATATCTATACAGATAGCCATGTAGATATTTCCACGTTTTTACAGATGGCGGTGTAGATAATTCCATGTTTATACAGATAGCGATTTGGCTATTTCCAAGTTTATACAGATAGCGATGTAGATATTTCCATGTTTGTAGAGATGTCTGTGTAGATATTTCCAAGTTTATACAGATCGCGGTGTAGATATTTCCATGTTTATACACATAGTGGTGTAGATATTTCCATGATTATGCAGATGACTGTGAAGGTATTTCTATGTTTATGCAGATGGTGGTGTACATATTTCCAAGTTTATGCAGATAGCGGTGTAGATATTTCCATGTTTATGGAGATAGCGGTGTAGATATTTCCATGTTTATACAGATAGCGGTGTAGATATTTCCATGTTAATAAAGATGGCGGTGTAGATATTTCCATGTTTATGCAGATAGCGGTGGAGATATTTCCATGTTTATAGAGATAGCGGTGGAGATATTTCCATGTTTATGCAGACAAAGATGTAGTTATTTCCTTGTTTATACAGATAGTTGTGTAGATATTTCCATGTTTTTACAGATGGCGGTGTAGATATTTCCATGTTTATACAGATAGCGGTGTGGCTATTGCTATGTTTATACAGATAGCGATGTAGATATTGCCATGTTTATAGAGATGGCAGTGTAGATATATCCATGTTTATACACATCGCAGTGTAGATATTTCCATGTTTATACAGATAGTGGTGTAGATATTTCCATTTTTATACAGATGATTCTGTAGGTATTTCTATGATTGTACAGATGGTGGTGTAGTTATTTCCAAGTTCATAGAGATAGGCATGTAGATATTTCCAGGTATATACTGATAGCGTTGTAGATATTTGCATGTTTACAGAGATAGCGGTGTAGATATTTCCATATTTATACAGATAGCGGTGTAGATATTTCCGAGTTTATACAGATAGCGGTGTAGATATTTCCTTGTTTATACAGATAGCGGTGTAGATATTTCCAAGTTTATACAGATAGCGGTGTAGATATTTCCTTGTTTATACAGATAGCGGTGTAGATATTTCCATGTTTATACAGATAGCAGAGGAGATATTTCCATGTTTATACAGATAATGGTTGAGATATTTCCATGTTTATAGAGATGGCGATGTAGATATTTCCAAGTTTACAGATTGCGGTGGAGATATTTCCATGTTTATACAGATTGCGGTGTAGACATTTCCATATTTATAGGGATAGCGGTGTAGATATTTCCATATTTATACTGATAGTGGTGTAGAAATTTCCATGTTTATACAGATAGCGGTGTAGATATTTCCATGTTTATAAAGTTAGCGGTGTAGATATTTCCATGTTTATACAGATGACTGTGTATAGATTTCCATGTTTATACAGATGACATTGGAGATATTTCCATTTTTATAGAGATTGCAGTGTAGATATTTCCATGTTTATACAGATAGCTGTGTAGATATTTCCATGTTTATAGAGATAGAGTTGTAGATATTTCCATATTTATACAGATAGCCGTGTAGATATTTCCATATTTATTCAGATGATGGTGTATATGTTTCCATGTTTATGCAGATAGCGGTGTGGCTACTTCCATCTTTATGCAGATGGCAGTGTAGATATTTCCATGTTTATACAGATAGCGATGTAGATATTTCCATGTTTATACAGATAGCGGTGCAGATATTTAAAAGTGTATACAGATAGCGTTGCAGGTATTTCCGTGTTTATACAGATAGCGGTGAAAATATTTCCATGTTTTTACAGATAGCGTTGGAGATATTTCCATGTTTATACATATAGCGTTGGAGATATTTCCATGTTTATAGAGATGGCGGTGTAGATATTTCCAACTTTATACAGATAGCGGTGTAGATATTTCCATGTTTACACAGATAGCGGTGTAGGTATTTCCATGTTTATAGAGGTAGCGGTGTAGATATTTCCATGTTTATACAGTTTGCGGTGTAGATATTTCCATGTGTATACAGATGGCAGTGTACGTATTTCCATGTTTATACAGAAGGAGGTGAAGTTACTTCCATGTTTCTACAGATGACTGTGTAGCTATTTCCATGTTTTTACAGATGGCGGTGTAGATGTTTCCATGTTTACACAGATAGTGCTGTGGTTATTTCCATGTTTATACAGATAGCGATGTAGATATTTCCATGTTTATAGAGATGGCTGTGTAGATATTTCCATGTTTATACAGATTTCGGTGTAGACATTTCCATATTTATAGAGATATCGGTGTAGATATTTCCATATTTATACTGATAGCGGTGTAGATATTTCCATGTTTATACAGATAGCGGTGTAGATATCTCCATGTTTATACAGTTAGCGGTGTAGTTATTTCCATGTTTATACAGATGACTGTGTATATATTTCCATGTTTATACAGATGACGGTGGAGATATTTCCATATTTATAGAGTTTGCGGTGTAGATATTTCCATGTTTATACAGATAGCTGTGTAGATATTTCCATGTTTATAGAGATAGAGTTGTAGATATTTCCATATTTATACAGATAGCCGTGTAGATATTTCCATATTTATTCAGATGGTGGTGTATGTATTTCCATGTTTATACAGATAGCGGTGTAGATATTTCCATGTTTACACAGATAGCGGTGTAGGTATTTCCATGTTTATAGAGGTAGCGGTGTAGATAATTCCATGTTTATACTGATTGTGGTGTAGATATTTCCATGTGTATACAGATGGCAGTGTACGTATTTCCATGTTTATACAGAAGGAGTTGAAGATACTTCCATGTTTCTACTGATGACTGTGTAGCTATTTCCATGTTTTTACTGATGGCGGTGTAGATGTTTCCATGTTTATACAGATAGTGGTGTGGTTATTTCCATGTTTATACAGATAGCGATGTTGATATTTCCATGTTTATAGAGATGGCTGTGTAGGTATTTCCATGTTTATACAGATTGCGGTGTAGACATTTCCATATTTATAGAGATAGCGGTGTAGATATTTCCATATTTATACTGATGGCGGTGAAGATATTTCCATGTTTATACTGATAGAGGTGTAGATATTTCCATGTTTATACAGATAGCTGTGTAGACATTTCCATGTTTATACAGATAGCGGTGTGGCTATTTCCATGTTTATATGGAGGGCAGTGAAGATATTTCCATGTAAATACAGATAGCGATGTAGATATTTCCATGTTTATACAGATAGCGGTGCAAATATTTAAAAGTTTATACAGATAGCGTTGCAGGTATTTCCATGTTTATACAGATAGCGATGTGGCTATTTCCATGTTTATACAGATAGCGATGTAGATATTTCCATGTTTATAGAGATGGCTGTGTAGATATTTCCAAGTTTATACAGATTGCGGTGTAGATATTTCCATGTTTATACACATAGTGGTGTAGATATTTCCATGATTATGCAGATGACTGTGAATGTATTTCTATGTTTATGCAGATGGTGGTGTACATATTTTCAAGTTTATGCAGATAGCGGTGTAGAGATTTCCATGTTTATGGAGATAGCGGTGTAGATATTTCCATGTTTATACAGATAGCGGTGTAGATATTTCCATGTTAATAATGATGGCGGTGTAGATATTTCCATGTTTATGGAGATAGCGGTGTAGATATTTTCATGTTCATAGAGATAGCGGTATAGATATTCCCATGTTTATAGAGATAGCGGTGTAGATATTTCCATGTTTATGGAGATAGCGGTGTAGATATTTCCATATTTATACAGATAGCGGTGTAGTTATTTCCATGTTTTTACAGATGGCGGTGTATATATTTCCATGTTTATACAGATAGCAGTGTGGCTATTGCTGTGTTTATACAGATAGCGATGTAGATATTTCCATGTTTATGGAGATGGCAGTGTAGATATATCCATGTTTATACACATCGCAGTGTAGATATTTCCATGTTTATACAGATAGTGGTGTAGATATTTCCAAGTTTATACAGATGACTCTGTAGGTATTTCTATGATTATACAGATGGTGGTGTAGATATTTCCAAGTTCAGAGAGATAGCCATGTAGATATTTCCATGTATATACTGATAGCGGTGTAGATATTTCCATGTTTGCAGAGATAGCGGTGTAGATATTTCTATATTTATACAGATAGTGATGTAGATATTTCCAAGTTTATACAGATAGCGGTGTAGATATTTCCTTGTTTATAGAGATAGCGATGTAGATATTTCCAAGTTTATACAGATAGCGGTGTAGATATTTCCTTGTTTATACAGATAGCGGTGTAGATATTTCCTTGTTTATACAGATAGCGGTGTAGATATTTCCATGTTTATACAGATAACGGTGGAGATATTTCCATGTTTATAGAGATGGCGGTGTAGATATTTCCAAGTTTACAGATAGCGGTGGAGATATTTCCATATTTATAGAGATAGCTGTGTAGATATTTCGATGTTTATTCAGATGGTGGTGTAGATATTTCCTCGTTTATACAGATAGCGGTGTGGCTATTTTCATGTTTATAGAGATGGTAGTGTAGATATTTCCATGTTTATAAAGATAGCGATGTAGATATTTCCGTTTTTATAGAGATAGCCTTGTAGATATTCCCATGTTTATACAGATGGCTGTGTGGATATTTCCATGTGTATACAGACGACAGTGTAGATGTTTCCATGTTTACACAGATGGAAGTGTAGTTATTTCCATGTTTATACAGATCACTGCGTAGATATTGCCATGTTTTTACAGATGGCGGTGTAGTTATTTCCATGTTTATAGAGATGGTAATGAAGATATTTCCATGTTTATAGAGATAGCGGTGGAGATATTTCCATGTTAATACAGATAACGACGTAGATATTTCCATGTTTACACAGATAGCGGTGTAGGTATTTCCATGTTTATAGAGGTAGCGGTGTAGATATTTCCATGTTTATACAGATTGTGGTGTAGATATTTCCATGTGTATACAGATGGCAGTGTACGTATTTCCATGTTTATACAGAAGGAGTTGAAGATACTTCCATGTTTCTACAGATGACTGTGTAGCTATTTCCATGTTTTTACTGATGGCGGTGTAGATGTTTCCATGTTTATACAGATAGTGGTGTGGTTATTTCCATGTTTATACAGATAGCGATGTAGATATTTCCATGTTTATAGAGATGGCTGTGTAGGTATTTCCATGTTTATACAGATTGCGGTGTAGACATTTCCATATTTATAGAGATAGCGGTGTAGATATTTCCATATTTATACTGATAGCGGTGTAGATATTTCCATGTTTATACAGATAGCGGTGCAGATATTTCCAAGTTTATACAGATAGCGTTGCAGGTATTTCCAAGTTTATACAGATAGCGGTGTATATATTTCCATGTTTTTACACATAGCGGTGGAGATATTTCCATGTTTATACATATAGCGTTGGAGATATTTCCATGTTTATAAAGATGGCTGTGTAGATATTTCCAACTTTATACAGATAGCAGTGTAGATATTTCCATGTTTATACAGATTGCGGTTTAGATATTTCCATGTTTACACCGATAGTGGTGTAGATATTTCCATGTTTATAGAGATAGCGGTGTAGATATTTCCATGTTTATGCAGATTGCTGTGTAGATATTTCCATGTGTATACAGAAGGCAGAGTACGTATTTCCATGTTTATACAGATGGAGGTGAAGATTCTTCCATGTTTCTACAGATGACTGTGTAGATATTACCATGTTTTTACAGATGGCGGTGTAGATATTTCCATGTTTATACAGATAGTGGTGTGGCTATTTCCATGTTTATACAGATAGCGATGTAGATATTTCCATGTTTATAGAGATGGCTGTGTGGATATTTCCATGTTTATACAGATAGCGGTGTAGACATTTCCATATTTATAGAGATAGCGGTGTAGATATTTCCATATTTATACTGATAGCGGTGTAGATATTTCCATGTTTATACAGAAAACGGTGTAGATATTTCCATCTTTATACAGATAGCTGTGTAGGTATTTCCATGTTTATACAGATGACAGTGTATATATTTCCATGTTTATACAGATGACGGTGGAGATATTTCCATGATTCTAGAGATTGCAGTGTAGATATTTCCATGTTTATACAGATAGCTGTGTAGATATTTCCATGTTTACAGGGATAGCTGTGTTGATATTTCCATATCTATACAGATAGCCATGTAGATATTTCCACGTTTTTACAGATGGCGGTGTAGATAATTCCATGTTTATACAGATAGCGATTTGGCTATTTCCAAGTTTATACAGATAGCGATGTAGATATTTCCATGTTTGTAGAGATGTCTGTGTAGATATTTCCAAGTTTATACAGATCGCGGTGTAGATATTTCCATGTTTATACACATAGTGGTGTAGATATTTCCATGATTATGCAGATGACTGTGAAGGTATTTCTATGTTTATGCAGATGGTGGTGTACATATTTCCAAGTTTATGCAGATAGCGGTGTAGATATTTCCATGTTTATGGAGATAGCGGTGTAGATATTTCCATGTTTATACAGATAGCGGTGTAGATATTTCCATGTTAATAAAGATGGCGGTGTAGATATTTCCATGTTTATGCAGATAGCGGTGGAGATATTTCCATGTTTATAGAGATAGCGGTGGAGATATTTCCATGTTTATGCAGACAAAGATGTAGTTATTTCCTTGTTTATACAGATAGTTGTGTAGATATTTCCATGTTTTTACAGATGGCGGTGTAGATATTTCCATGTTTATACAGATAGCGGTGTGGCTATTGCTATGTTTATACAGATAGCGATGTAGATATTGCCATGTTTATAGAGATGGCAGTGTAGATATATCCATGTTTATACACATCGCAGTGTAGATATTTCCATGTTTATACAGATAGTGGTGTAGATATTTCCATTTTTATACAGATGATTCTGTAGGTATTTCTATGATTGTACAGATGGTGGTGTAGTTATTTCCAAGTTCATAGAGATAGGCATGTAGATATTTCCAGGTATATACTGATAGCGTTGTAGATATTTGCATGTTTACAGAGATAGCGGTGTAGATATTTCCATATTTATACAGATAGCGGTGTAGATATTTCCGAGTTTATACAGATAGCGGTGTAGATATTTCCTTGTTTATACAGATAGCGGTGTAGATATTTCCAAGTTTATACAGATAGCGGTGTAGATATTTCCTTGTTTATACAGATAGCGGTGTAGATATTTCCATGTTTATACAGATAGCAGAGGAGATATTTCCATGTTTATACAGATAATGGTTGAGATATTTCCATGTTTATAGAGATGGCGATGTAGATATTTCCAAGTTTACAGATTGCGGTGGAGATATTTCCATGTTTATACAGATTGCGGTGTAGACATTTCCATATTTATAGGGATAGCGGTGTAGATATTTCCATATTTATACTGATAGTGGTGTAGAAATTTCCATGTTTATACAGATAGCGGTGTAGATATTTCCATGTTTATAAAGTTAGCGGTGTAGATATTTCCATGTTTATACAGATGACTGTGTATAGATTTCCATGTTTATACAGATGACATTGGAGATATTTCCATTTTTATAGAGATTGCAGTGTAGATATTTCCATGTTTATACAGATAGCTGTGTAGATATTTCCATGTTTATAGAGATAGAGTTGTAGATATTTCCATATTTATACAGATAGCCGTGTAGATATTTCCATATTTATTCAGATGATGGTGTATATGTTTCCATGTTTATGCAGATAGCGGTGTGGCTACTTCCATCTTTATGCAGATGGCAGTGTAGATATTTCCATGTTTATACAGATAGCGATGTAGATATTTCCATGTTTATACAGATAGCGGTGCAGATATTTAAAAGTGTATACAGATAGCGTTGCAGGTATTTCCGTGTTTATACAGATAGCGGTGAAAATATTTCCATGTTTTTACAGATAGCGTTGGAGATATTTCCATGTTTATACATATAGCGTTGGAGATATTTCCATGTTTATAGAGATGGCGGTGTAGATATTTCCAACTTTATACAGATAGCGGTGTAGATATTTCCATGTTTACACAGATAGCGGTGTAGGTATTTCCATGTTTATAGAGGTAGCGGTGTAGATATTTCCATGTTTATACAGTTTGCGGTGTAGATATTTCCATGTGTATACAGATGGCAGTGTACGTATTTCCATGTTTATACAGAAGGAGGTGAAGTTACTTCCATGTTTCTACAGATGACTGTGTAGCTATTTCCATGTTTTTACAGATGGCGGTGTAGATGTTTCCATGTTTACACAGATAGTGCTGTGGTTATTTCCATGTTTATACAGATAGCGATGTAGATATTTCCATGTTTATAGAGATGGCTGTGTAGATATTTCCATGTTTATACAGATTTCGGTGTAGACATTTCCATATTTATAGAGATATCGGTGTAGATATTTCCATATTTATACTGATAGCGGTGTAGATATTTCCATGTTTATACAGATAGCGGTGTAGATATCTCCATGTTTATACAGTTAGCGGTGTAGTTATTTCCATGTTTATACAGATGACTGTGTATATATTTCCATGTTTATACAGATGACGGTGGAGATATTTCCATATTTATAGAGTTTGCGGTGTAGATATTTCCATGTTTATACAGATAGCTGTGTAGATATTTCCATGTTTATAGAGATAGAGTTGTAGATATTTCCATATTTATACAGATAGCCGTGTAGATATTTCCATATTTATTCAGATGGTGGTGTATGTATTTCCATGTTTATACAGATAGCGGTGTAGATATTTCCATGTTTACACAGATAGCGGTGTAGGTATTTCCATGTTTATAGAGGTAGCGGTGTAGATATTTCCATGTTTATACTGATTGTGGTGTAGATATTTCCATGTGTATACAGATGGCAGTGTACGTATTTCCATGTTTATACAGAAGGAGTTGAAGATACTTCCATGTTTCTACTGATGACTGTGTAGCTATTTCCATGTTTTTACTGATGGCGGTGTAGATGTTTCCATGTTTATACAGATAGTGGTGTGGTTATTTCCATGTTTATACAGATAGCGATGTTGATATTTCCATGTTTATAGAGATGGCTGTGTAGGTATTTCCATGTTTATACAGATTGCGGTGTAGACATTTCCATATTTATAGAGATAGCGGTGTAGATATTTCCATATTTATACTGATGGCGGTGAAGATATTTCCATGTTTATACTGATAGAGGTGTAGATATTTCCATGTTTATACAGTTAGCGGTGTGGTTATTTCCATGTTTATACAGATGACTGTGTATATATTTCCACGTTGATACAGATGACAGTGGAGATATTTCCATGTTTATGGAGATTGCAGTGTAGATATTTCCATGTTTATACAGATACCTGTGTAGATATTTCCATGTTTATAGAGATAGAGTTGTAGATATTTCCATATTTATTCAGATGGAGGTGTATATATTTCCATGTTTATGCAGATAGCGGTGTGCCTACTTCCATGTTTATGCAGATGGCAGTGTAGATATTTCCATGTTTATACAGATAGCGGTGTAGGTATTTCCATGTTTATAGAGATGGCTGTGTGGATATTTCCATGTGTATGCAGATGGCAGTGTAGATATTTCCATGTTTATACAGATGGAGGTGTAGATATATCCATGTTTACACAAATGCCTGTGTAGTTATTTCCAAGTTTTTACAGATGTCGGTTTAGTTACTTCCATGTTTATACAGATAGCGTTGTGGCTATTTCCATGATTATACAGATAGCGATGTATATATTTCGATGTTTATAGAGATGGCTGTGTAGATATTCCCATGTTTATGCAGGTGGCAGTGTAGATATTTCCATGTTTATACAGATAGTGGTGTAGGTATTTCCATGTTTATACAAATGAGTGTGTAGGTATTTCCATGTTTATAGGGATGGCGGTGTAGATATTTCCATGTTTATACAGATAGCCGTGCAGATATTTCCATGTTTATACAGATAGCGGTGCAGACGTTTCTATGTTTATAGAGATAGCAGTGTAGGTATTTCCATATATATACAGATGGCGGTGTAGATATTTCCATGTTTATAGACATAGCCATGTAGATATTTCCATGTTTATACAGATAGCTCTGTAGACATTTCCATGTTTATACAGATAGCGGTGTGGCTATTTCCCTGTTTATATGGATGGCAGTGAAGATATTTCCATGTAAATACAGATAGCGATGTAGATATTTCCATGTTTATACAGATAGCGGTGCAGATATTTCCAAGTTTATACAGATAGCGTTGCAGGTATTTCCAAGTTTATACAGATAGCGGTGTATATATTTCCATGTTTTTACACATAGCGGTGGAGATATTTCCATGTTTATAAATATAGCGTTGGAGATATTTCCATGTTTATAAAGATGGCGGTGTAGATATGTCCAACTTTATACAGATACCGGTGTAGATATTTCCATGTTTATACAGATTGCGGTTTAGATATTTCCATGTTTACACCGATAGTGGTGTAGATATTTCCATGTTTATAGAGATAGCGGTGTAGATATTTCCATGTTTATGCAGATTGCTGTGTAGATATTTCCATGTGTATACAGAAGGCAGAGTACGTATTTCCATGTTTATACAGATGGAGGTGAAGATTCTTCCATGTTTCTACAGATGACTGTGTAGATATTACCATGTTTTTACAAATGGCGGTGTAGATATTTCCATGTTTATACAGACAGTGGTGTGGCTATTTCCATGTTTATACAGATAGCGATGTAGATATTTCCATGTTTATAGAGATGGCTGTGTGGATATTTCCATGTTTATACAGATAGCAGTGTAGACATTTCCATATTTATAGAGATAGCGGTGTACATATTTCCATATTTATACTGATAGCGGTGTAGATATTTCCATGTTTATACAGAAAACGGTGTAGATATTTCCATCTTTATACAGATAGCTGTGTAGTTATTTCCATGTTTATACAGATGACAGTGTATATATTTCCATGTTTATACAGATGACGGTGGAGATATTTCCATGATTCTAGAGATTGCAGTGTAGATATTTCCATGTTTATACAGATAGCTGTGTAGATATTTCCATGTTTACAGGGATAGCAGTGTTGATATTTCCATATCTATACAGATAGCCGTGTAGATATTTCCACGTTTTTACAGATGGCGGTGTAGATAATTCCATGTTTATACAGATAGCGATTTGGCTATTTCCAAGTTTATACAGATAGCGATGTAGATATTTCCGTGTTTCTAGAGATGTCTGTGTAGATATTTCCAAGGTTATACTGATCGCGGTGTAGATATTTCCATGTTTATACACATAGTGGTGTAGATATTTCCATGATTATGCAGATGACTGTGAAGGTATTTCTATGTTTATGCAGATGGTGGTGTACATATTTCCAAGTTTATGCAGATAGCGTTGTAGATATTTCCATGTTTATGGAGATAGCGGTGTAGATATTTCCATGTTTATACAGATAGCGGTTTAGATATTTCCATGTTAATAAAGATGGCGGTGTAGATATTTCCATGTTTATACAGATAGCGGTGGAGATATTTCCATGTTTATAGAGATAGCGGTGGAGATATTTCCATGTTTATGCAGACAAAGATGTAGTTATTTCCTTGTTTATACAGATAGTTGTGTAGATATTTCCATGTTTTTACAGATGGCGGTGTAGATATTTCCATGTTTATACAGATAGCGGTGTGGCTATTTCTATGTTTATACAGATAGCGATGTAGATATTGCCATGTTTATAGAGATGGCAGTGTAGATATATCCATGTTTATACACATCGCAGTGTAGATATTTCCATGTTTATACAGATAGTGGTGTAGATATTTCCATTTTTATACAGATGATTCTGTAGGTATTTCTATGATTGTACAGATGGTGGTGTAGTTATTTCCAAGTTCATAGAGATAGGCATGTAGATATTTCCAGGTATATACTGATAGCGTTGTAGATATTTGCATGTTTACAGAGATAGAGGTGTAGATATTTCCATATTTATACAGATAGTGGTGTAGATATTTCCGAGTTTATTCAGATAGCGGTGTAGATATTTCCTCGTTTATACAGATAGCGGTGTAGATATTTCCAAGTTTATACAGATAGCGGTGTAGATATTTCCTTGTTTATACAGATAGCGGTGTAGATATTTCCATGTTTATAGAGATGGCTGTGTAGATATTTCCATGTTTATACAGATTGCGGTGTAGACATTTACATATTTAGAGAGATATCGGTGTAGATATTTCCAAATATATACTGATAGCGGTGTAGATATTTCCATGTTTATACAGATAGCGGTGTAGATATCTCCATGTTTATACAGTTAGCGGTGTAGTTATTTCCATGTTTACACAGATGACTGTGTATTTATTTCCATGTTTATACAGATGACGGTGGAGATATTTCCATATTTATAGAGATTGCGGTGTAGATACTTCCATGTTTATACAGATAGCGGTGAGGCTATTTCCATGATTATACAGATAGCGATCTCGATATTTCAATGTTTATAGAGATGGCTGTGTAGATATTACCATGTTTATGCAGGTGGCAGTGTAGCTATTTCCGTGTATATACAGATAGTGGTGTAGGTATTTCCATGTTTATACAAATGAGTGTGTAGGTATTTCCATGTTTATAGAGAAGGCGGTGTAGATATTTCCATGTTTATAGAGATACCCGTGTAGATATTTCCATGTTTATACAGATAGCGGTGTAGACGTTTCTATGTTTATAGAGATAGCAGTGTAGTTATTTCCATATATATACAGATGGCGCTGTGGATATTTCCATGTTTATAGAGATAGCCATGTAGATATTTCCATGTTTATACAGATAGCTGTGTAGACATTTCCATGTTTATACAGATAGCGGTGTGGTTATTTCCATGTTTATATGGATGGCAGGGAAGATATTTCCATGTTAATACAGATAGCGATGTAGATATTTCCAAGTTTATACAGATAGCGGTGCAGATATTTCCAAGTTAATACAGATAGCGGTGTAGATATTTCCATGTTTTTACAGATAGCGGTGTAAATATTTCCATGTTTCTACAGGTAGCGGTGGAGATATTTTCATGTTTATACAAATAGCGTTGGAGATATTTCCATGTTTATAGAGATGGCGGTGTAGATATTACCAAATTTATACAGATAGCGGTGTAGATATTTTCATGTTTATACAGATTGCGGTGTAGATATTTCCATGTTTACTCAGATATTGGTGTAGATATTTCCAAGTTTATAGAGATAGCGGTGTAGATATTTCCATGTTTATGCAGATTGCTGTGTAGATATTTCCATGTGTATACAGATGGCAGAGTACGTATTTCCATGTTTATACAGATGGAAGTGAAGATTCTTCCATGTTTCTACAGATGACTGTGTAGATATTACCATGTTTTTACAGATGGCGGTGTAGGTATTTCCATGTTTATACAGATATTGGTGTGGCTATTTCCATGTTTATACAGATAGCAATGTAGATATTTCCATGTTTATAGAGATGTCTGTGTAGATATTTCCATGTTTATACAGGTAGCGTTGTAGACATTTCCATATTTATAGAGATAGCGGTGTAGATATTTCCATATTTATACAGATAGCGGTGTAGATATTTCCATGTTTATACAGAAAACGGTGTAGATATTTCCATCTTTATACAGATAGCTGTGTAGTTATTTCCATGTTTATACAGATGACAGTGTATATATTTCCATGTTTATACAGATGACGGTGGAGATATTTCCATGATTCTAGAGATTGCGGTGTAGATATTTCCAAGTTTATACAGATAGCTGAGTAGATATTTCTATGTTTATAGAGATAGCAGTGTTGATATTTCCATATCTATACAGATAGCCGTGTAGATATTTCCACGTTTTTACAGATGGCGGTGTAGGTATTTCCATGTTTATACAGATAGCGATGTGGCTATTTCCATGTTTATACAGATAGCGATGTAGATATTTCCATGTTTCTAGAGATGGCTGTGTAGATATTTCCAAGTTTATACAGATCGTGGTGTAGATATTTCCATGTTTATACACATAGTGGTGTAGATATTTCCATGATTATGCAGATGACTGTGAAGGTGTTTCTATGTTTATGCAGATGGTGGTGTAGATATTTCCAGGATTATGCATATAGCGGTGTAGATATTTCCATGTTTATGGAGATAGCAGTGTAGATATTTCCATGTTTATGGAGATAGCGGTGTAGATATTTCCATGTTTATACAGATAGCAGTGTAGTTATTTCCATGTTTATAGAGATAGCGGTGTAGATATTTCCATGTTTATACAGATAGCGGTCGAGATATTTCCATGTTTATAAAGATAGCGGTGGAGATATTTCCATGTTTATGCAGACAAAGATGTAGATATTTCCTTGTTTATACAGATAGTGGTGTAGATATTTCCATGTTTTTACAGATGGCGGTGTAGATATTTCCATGTTTATACAGATAGCGGTGTGGCTATTGCTATGTTTATACAGATAGCGATGTAGATATTTCCATGTTTATAGAGATGGCAGTGTAGATATATCCATGTTTATACACATCGCAGTGTAGATATTTCCATGTTTATACAGATAGTGGTGTAGATATTTCCATGTTTATACAGATGACTCTGTAGGTATTTCTATGATTATACAGATGGTGGTGTAGTTATTTCCAAGTTCATAGAGATAGCAATGTAGATATTTCCATGTATATACTGATAGCAGTGTAGATATTTCCATGTTTACAGAGATAGCGGTGTAGATATTTCCATATTTACACAGATAGTGGTGTAGATATTTCCAAGTTTATACACATAGTGGTGTAGATATTTCCATGTTTATACAGATGACTCTGTAGGTATTTCTATGATTATACAGATGGTGGTGTAGTTATTTCCAAGTTCATAGAGATAGCAATGTAGATATTTCCATGTATATACTGATAGCAGTGTAGATATTTCCATGTTTACAGAGATAGCGGTGTAGATATTTCCATATTTATACAGATAGTGGTGTAGATATTTCCAAGTTTATACAGATAGCGGTGTAGATATTTCCTTGTTTATACAGATAGCGGTGTAGATATTTCCATGTGTATACAGATGGCGGTGGAGATATTTCGATGTTTATACTGATCGCGGTGTAGATATTTACAAGTTTTTACAGATAGCGGTGTAAATATTTCCATGTTTATACAGTTAGCAGTGTAGTTATTTCCATGTTTACACAGATGACTGTGTATTTATTTCCATTTTATACAGATGACGGTGTAGATATTTCCATGTTTGTAGAGATTGCGGTGTACTTATTTCCATGTTTATGCAGATAGCTGTGTAGATATTTCCATGTTTATAGAGATAGCAGTGTAGATATTTCCATGTTTATACAGATAGCAGTGTGGCTGTTTCCATGTTTATACAGATGGCTGTGTAGACATTTCCATGTTTATACTGATAGTGGTGTAGATATTTCCATGTTTATAAAGATAGCGGTGTAGATAATTCCATGTTTATATACATAGCGGTTTAGATATTTCCTTGTTTGTACAGATAGCGATGTAGATATTTCCATGTTCATACAGATAGCGGTGGAGATATTTCCATGTTTATACATACAGCGTTGCAGATATTTCCATATTTACACAGATAGCTTTGTAGATACTTCTATGTTTAATCAGAAGGTGGTGTAGATATTTCCACGTTTATACAGATAGCGGTGTGGCTACTTTTATGTTTATAGAGATGGCAGTGTAGATATTTCCATGTTTATAAAGATAGCGATGTCGATATTTCCGTGTTTTTAGAGATAGCGGTGTAGATATTCCCATGTTTGTACAGATGGCTGTGTGGATATTTCCATGTGTATACAGACGACAGTGTAGATATTTCCATGTTTACACAGATGGAGGTGTATGTATTTCCATGTTTATACATATCACTGTGTAGATACTTCCATGTTTTTACAGATGGCGGTGTAGATATTTCCATGTTTATACAGATAGCCGTGTGGCTATTTCCATGTTTATACATATAGCGATGTAGATATTTCCATGTTTTTAGAGATGGCTGTGTAAATATTTCCATGTTTATGCAGATGGCACTGTAGATATTTCCATGTTTATACAGATAGTGGTGTAGGTATTTCCATGTTTATACAGATGGGTGTGTAGGTAATTCCATGTTTATAGAGATGGCGGTGAAGATATTTCCATGTTTATAGAGATGGCAATGAAGATATTTCCATGTTTATAGAGATAGCGGTGGAGATATTTCCATGTTAATACAGATAACGATGTAGATATTTCCATGTTTATACAGATAGCAGTGTAGATATTTCCATGTTTATACAGATAGCAGTGGATATATTTCCGTGTTTATTCAGATAGCGGTGGAGATATTTCCATGTTTATACTGATTGCGTTGGAGATATTTCCATGTTTATAGAGATGGTGGTGTAGATATTTCCAACTTTATACAGATAGCGGTGTAGATATTTCCATGTTTATACAGATAGCGGTGTAGATATTTCCATGTTTACACAGATAGCGGTGTAGGTATTTCCATGTTTATAGAGGTAGCGGTTTAGATATTTCCATGTTTATACAGATAGCGGTGTAGACGTTTCTATGTTTATAGAGATATCAGTGTAGGTATTTCCATATATATACAGATGGCGGTGTAGATATTTCCATGCTTATAGAGATAGCCATGTAGATATTTCCATGTTTATACAGATAGCTGTGTAGACGTTTCCATGTTTATACAGATAGCGGTGTGGCTATTTCCATGTTTATATGGATGGCAGTGAAGATATTTCCATGTAAATACAGATAGTGATGTAGATATTTCCATGTTTATACAGATAGCGGTGCAGATATTTCCAAGTTTATACAGATAGCGTTGCAGCTATTTCCATGTTTACACAGATAGCGGTGTAAGTATTTCCATGTTTTTACAGATAGCGGTGGAGATATTTCCATGTTTATACATATAGCGTTGGAGATATTTCCATGTTTATAGAGATGGCGGTGTAGATATTTCCAACTTTATACAGATAGCGGTGCAGATATTTCCATGTATATACAGATTGCGGTGTAGATATTTCCATGTTTACACAGATAGTGGTGTTGATATTTCCATGTTTATAGAGATAGCGGTGTAGATATTTCCATGTTTATGCAGATTGCTGTGTAGATATTTCCATGTGTATACAGATGGCAGAGCACGTATTTCCATGTTTATACAGATGGAGGTGAAGTTTCTTCCATGTTTGCACAGATGACTGTGTAGATATTACTATGTTTTTACCGATGGCGGTGTAGATATTTCCATGTTTATACAGATAGTGGTGTGGCTATTTCCATGTTTATACAGATAGCGATGTAGATATTTCCATGTTTATAGAGATGGCTGTGTAGATATTTCCAAGTTTATACAGATAGCGGTGTAGACATTTCCATATTTATAGAGATAGCGGTGTAGATATTTCCATATTTATACTGATAGCGGTGTAGATATGTCCATGTTTATACAGAAAACGGTGTAGATATTTCCATCTTTATACAGATAGCGGTGTAGATATTTCCATGTTTCTACAGATGACTGGGTAGATATTGTCATGTTTTTACAGATTGCGGTGAAGCTATTTCCATGTTTATACAGATAGTGGCGCAGATATTTCCATGTTTATACAGATAGCGTTGTAGATATTTCCATGTTTATACAGATAGCGGTGTAGATATTTCCATGTTTATACAGATAGCGGTGTAGATATTTCCATGTTTTTACAGATAGCGGTGGAGATATTTCTATGTTTATACAGATAGCGGTGGAGATACTTCCGTGTTTATACAGATAGCGTTGGGGATATTTCCATGTTTATAGAGATGGCGGTGTAGATATTTCCAGTTTTATACTGATAGCGGTGTAGATATTTCCATGTTTATGTAGGTGGTAGTGTAGATATTTCCATGTTTATACAGATAGTGGTGTAGGTATTTCCATGATTATACAAATGAGTGTGTAGGTATTTCCATGTTTATAGAGATGGCGGTGTAGATATTTCCATGTTTATAGAGATAGCCGTGTAGATACCTCCATGTTTATACAAATAGCGGTGTAGACGTTTCTATGTTTATAGAGATAGCAGTGTAGGTATTTCCACATATATACAGATGGCGGTGTAGATATTTCCATGTTTATAGAGATAGCCATGTAGATATTTCCATGTTTATACAGATAGCTGTGTAGACATTTCCATGTTTATACAAATAGCGGTGTGGCTATTTCCATGTTTATATGGATGGCAGTGAAGATATTTCCATGTAAATACAGATAGCGATGTAGATATTTCCATGTTTATACAGATAGCGGTGCAAATATTTAAAAGTTTATACAGATAGCGTTGCAGGTATTTCCATGTTTATACAGATAGCGATGTGGCTATTTCCATGTTTATACAGATAGCGATGTAGATATTTCCATGTTTATAGAGATGGCTGTGTAGATATTTCCAAGTTTATACAGATTGCGGTGTAGATATTTCCATGTTTATACACATAGTGGTGTAGATATTTCCATGATTATGCAGATGACTGTGAATGTATTTCTATGTTTATGCAGATGGTGGTGTACATATTTCCAAGTTTATGCAGATAGCGGTGTAGAGATTTCCATGTTTATGGAGATAGCGGTGTAGATATTTCCATGTTTATACAGATAGCGGTGTAGATATTTCCATGTTAATAATGATGGCGGTGTAGATATTTCCATGTTTATGGAGATAGCGGTGTAGATATTTTCATGTTCATAGAGATAGCGGTATAGATATTTCCATATTTATACAGATAGCGGTGTAGTTATTTCCATGTTTTTACAGATGGCGGTGTATATATTTCCATGTTTATACAGATAGCAGTGTGGCTATTGCTGTGTTTATACAGATAGCGATGTAGATATTTCCATGTTTATGGAGATGGCAGTGTAGATATATCCATGTTTATACACATCGCAGTGTAGATATTTCCATGTTTATACAGATAGTGGTGTAGATATTTCCAAGTTTATACAGATGACTCTGTAGGTATTTCTATGATTATACAGATGGTGATGTAGATATTTCCAAGTTCAGAGAGATAGCCATGTAGATATTTCCATGTATATACTGATAGCGGTGTAGATATTTCCATGTTTGCAGAGATAGCGGTGTAGATATTTCCATATTTATACAGATAGTGGTTTAGATATTTCCAAGTTTATACAGATAGCGGTGTAGATATTTCCTTGTTTATAGAGATAGCGATGTAGATATTTCCAAGTTTATACAGATAGCGGTGTAGATATTTCCTTGTTTATACAGATAGCGGTGTAGATATTTCCTTGTTTATACAGATAGCGCTGTAGATATTTCCATGTTTATACAGATAACGGTGGAGATATTTCCATGTTTATAGAGATGGCGGTGTAGATATTTCCAAGTTTACAGATAGCGGTGGAGATATTTCCATATTTATACAGATAGCTGTGTAGATATTTCGATGTTTATTCAGATGGTGGTGTAGATATTTCCTCGTTTATACAGATAGCGGTGTGGCTATTTTCATGTTTATAGAGATGGTAGTGTAGATATTTCCATGTTTATAAAGATAGCGATGTAGATATTTCCGTTTTTATAGAGATAGCCTTGTAGATATTCCCATGTTTATACAGATGGCTGTGTGGATATTTCCATGTGTATACAGACGACAGTGTAGATGTTTCCATGTTTACACAGATGGAGGTGTAGTTATTTCCATGTTTATACAGATCACTGTGTAGATATTGCCATGTTTTTACAGATGGCGGTGTAGTTATTTCCATGTTTATAGAGATGGTAATGAAGATATTTCCACGTTTATAGAGATAGCGGTGGAGATATTTCCATGTTAATACAGATAACGACGTAGATATTTCCATGTTTACACAGATAGCGGTGTAGGTATTTCCATGTTTATAGAGGTAGCGGTGTAGATATTTCCATGTTTATACAGATTGTGGTGTAGATATTTCCATGTGTATACAGATGGCAGTGTACGTATTTCCATGTTTATACAGAAGGAGTTGAAGATACTTCCATGTTTCTACAGATGACTGTGTAGCTATTTCCATGTTTTTACTGATGGCGGTGTAGATGTTTCCATGTTTATACAGATAGTGGTGTGGTTATTTCCATGTTTATACAGATAGCGATGTAGATATTTCCATGTTTATAGAGATGGCTGTGTAGGTATTTCCATGTTTATACAGATTGCGGTGTAGACATTTCCATATTTATAGAGATAGCGGTGTAGATATTTCCATATTTATACTGATAGCGGTGTAGATATTTCCATGTTTATACAGATAGAGGTGTAGATATTTCCATGTTTATACAGTTAGCGGTGTAGTTATTTCCATGTTTATACAGATGACTGTGTATATATTTCCACGTTGATACAGATGACAGTGGAGGTATTTCCATGTTTATGGAGATTGCAGTGTAGATATTTCCATGTTTATACAGATAACTGTGTAGATATTTCCATGTTTATAGAGATAGAGTTGTAGATATTTCCATATTTATTCAGATGGAGGTGTATATATTTCCATGTTTATGCAGATAGCGGTGTGGCTACTTCCATGTTTATGCAGATGGCAGTGTAGATATTTCCATGTTTATACAGATAGCGGTGTAGGTATTTCCATGTTTATAGAGATGACTGTGTGGATATTTCCATGTGTATGCAGATGGCAGTGTAGATATTTCCATGTTTATACAGATGGAGGTGTAGATATATCCATGTTTACACAAATGACTGTGTAGTTATTTCCAAGTTTTTACAGATGTCGGTGTAGATACTTCCATGTTTATACAGATAGCGGTGTGGCTATTTCCATGATTATACAGATAGCGATGTAGATATTTCGATGTTTATAGAGATGGCTGTGTAGATATTCCCATGTTTATGCAGGTGGCAGTGTAGATATTTCCATGTTTATACAGATAGTGGTGTTGGTATTTCCATGTTTATACAAATGAGTGTGTAAGTATTTCCATGTTTATAGGGATGGCGGTGTAGATATTTCCATGTTTATACTGATAGCCGTGCAGATATTTCCATGTTTATACAGATAGCGGTGTAGACGTTTCTATGTTTATAGAGATAGCAGTGTAGGTATTTCCATATATATACAGATGGCGGTGTAGATATTTCCATGTTTATAGACATAGCCATGTAGATATTTCCATGTTTATACAGATAGCTCTGTAGACATTTCCATGTTTATACAGATAGCGGTGTGGCTATTTCCATGTTTATATGGATGGCAGTGAAGTTATTTCCATGTAAATACAGATAGCGATGTAGATATTTCCATGTTTATACAGATAGCGGTGCAGATATTTCCAAGTTTATACAGATAGCGTTGCAGGTATTTCCAAGTTTATACAGATAGCGGTGTATATATTTCCATGTTTTTACACATAGCGGTGGAGATATTTCCATGTTTATACATATAGCCTTGGAGATATTTCCATGTTTATAAAGATGGCGGTGTAGATATTTCCAACTTTATACAGATAGCGGTGTAGATATTTCCATGTTTATACAGATTGCGGTTTAGATATTTCCATGTTTACACCGATAGTGGTGTAGATATTTCCATGTTTATAGAGATAGCGGTGTAGATATTTCCATGTTTATGCAGATTGCTGTGTAGATATTTCCATGTGTATACAGAAGGCAGAGTACGTATTTCCATGTTTATACAGATGGAGGTGAAGATTCTTCCATGTTTCTACAGATGACTGTGTAGATATTACCATGTTTTTACAGATGGCGGTGTAGATATTTCCATGTTTATACAGATAGTGGTGTGGCTATTTCCATGTTTATACAGATAGCGATGTAGATATTTCCATGTTTATAGAGATGGCTGTGTGGATATTTCCATGTTTATACAGATAGCGGTGTAGACATTTCCATATTTATAGAGATAGCGGTGTAGATATTTCCATATTTATACTGATAGCGGTGTAGATATTTCCATGTTTATACAGAAAACGGTGTAGATATTTCCATCTTTATACAGATAGCTGTGTAGTTATTTCCATGTTTATACAGATGACAGTGTATATATTTCCATGTTTATACAGATGACGGTGGAGATATTTCCATGATTCTAGAGATTGCAGTGTAGATATTTCCATGTTTATACAGATAGCTGTGTAGATATTTCCATGTTTACAGGGATAGCAGTGTTGATATTTCCATATCTATACAGATAGCCATGTAGATATTTCCACGTTTTTACAGATGGCGGTGTAGATAATTCCATGTTTATACAGATAGCGATTTGGCTATTTCCAAGTTTATACAGATAGCGATGTAGATATTTCCATGTTTCTAGAGATGTCTGTGTAGATATTTCCAAGTTTATACAGATCGCGGTGTAGATATTTCCATGTTTATACACATAGTGGTGTAGATATTTCCATGATTATGCAGATGACTGTGAAGGTATTTCTATGTTTATGCAGATGGTGGTGTACATATTTCCAAGTTTATGCAGATAGCGGTGTAGATATTTCCATGTTTATGGAGATAGCGGTGTAGATATTTCCATGTTTATACAGATAGCGGTGTAGATATTTCCATGTTAATAAAGATGGCGGTGTAGATATTTCCATGTTTATGCAGATAGCGGTGGAGATATTTCCATGTTTATAGAGATAGCGGTGGAGATATTTCCATGTTTATGCAGACAAAGATGTAGTTATTTCCTTGTTTATACAGATAGTTGTGTAGATATTTCCATGTTTTTACAGATGGCGGTGTAGATATTTCCATGTTTATACAGATAGCGGTGTGGCTATTGCTATGTTTATACAGATAGCAATGTAGATATTGCCATGTTTATAGAGATGGCAGTGTAGATATATCCATGTTTATACACATCGCAGTGTAGATATTTCCATGTTTATACAGATAGTGGTGTAGATATTTCCATTTTTATACAGATGATTCTGTAGGTATTTCTATGATTGTACAGATGGTGGTGTAGTTATTTCCAAGTTCATAGAGATAGGCATGTAGATATTTCCAGGTATATACTGATAGCGTTGTAGATATTTGCATGTTTACAGAGATAGCGGTGTAGATATTTCCATATTTATACAGATAGCGGTGTAGATATTTCCGAGTTTATACAGATAGCGGTGTAGATATTTCCTTGTTTATACAGATAGCGGTGTAGATATTTCCAAGTTTATACAGATAGCGGTGTAGATATTTCCTTGTTTATACAGATAGCGGTGTAGATATTTCCATGTTTATACAGATAGCAGAGGAGATATTTCCGCGTTTATAGAGATGGCGATGTAGATATTTCCAAGTTTACAGATTGCGGTGGAGATATTTCCATGTTTATACAGATAGCGGTGTAGACATTTCCATATTTATAGGGATAGCGGTGTAGATATTTCCATATTTATACTGATAGTGGTGTAGAAATTTCCATGTTTATACAGATAGCGGTGTAGATATTTCCATGTTTATAAAGTTAGCGGTGTAGATATTTCCATGTTTATACAGATGACTGTGTATAGATTTCCATGTTTATACAGATGACATTGGAGATATTTCCATGTTTATAGAGATGGCGATGTAGATATTTCCAAGTTTACAGATTGCGGTGGAGATATTTCCATGTTTATACAGATTGTGGTGTAGACATTTCCATATTTATAGGGATAGCGGTGTAGATATTTCCATATTTATACTGATAGTGGTGTAGAAATTTCCATGTTTATACAGATAGCGGTGTAGATATTTCCATGTTTATAAAGTTAGCGGTGTAGATATTTCCATGTTTATACAGATGACTGTGTATAGATTTCCATGTTTATACAGATGACATTGGAGATATTTCCATGTTTATAGAGATTGCAGTGTAGATATTTCCATGTTTATACCGATAGCTGTGTAGATATTTCCATGTTTATAGAGATAGAGTTGTAGATATTTCCATATTTATTCAGATGGAGGTGTATATATTTCCATGTTTATGCAGATAGCGGTGTGGCTACTTCCATGTTTATGCAGATGGCAGTGTAGATATTTCCATGTTTATACAGATAGCGGTGTAGGTATTTCCATGTTTATAGAGATGACTGTGTGGATATTTCCATGTGTATGCAGATGGCAGTGTAGATATTTCCATGTTTATACAGATGGAGGTGTAGATATATCCATGTTTACACAAATGACTGTGTAGTTATTTCCAAGTTTTTACAGATGTCGGTGTAGATACTTCCATGTTTATACAGATAGCGGTGTGGCTATTTCCATGATTATACAGATAGCGATGTAGATATTTCGATGTTTATAGAGATGGCTGTGTAGATATTCCCATGTTTATGCAGGTGGCAGTGTAGATATTTCCATGTTTATACAGATAGTGGTGTTGGTATTTCCATGTTTATACAAATGAGTGTGTAGGTATTTCCATGTTTATAGGGATGGCGGTGTAGATATTTCCATGTTTATACTGATAGCCGTGCAGATATTTCCATGTTTATACAGATAGCGGTGTAGACGTTTCTATGTTTATAGAGATAGCAGTGTAGGTATTTCCATATATATACAGATGGCGGTGTAGATATTTCCATGTTTATAGACATAGCCATGTAGATATTTCCATGTTTATACAGATAGCTCTGTAGACATTTCCATGTTTATACAGATAGCGGTGTGGCTATTTCCATGTTTATATGGATGGCAGTGAAGTTATTTCCATGTAAATACAGATAGCGATGTAGATATTTCCATGTTTATACAGATAGCGGTGCAGATATTTCCAAGTTTATACAGATAGCGTTGCAGGTATTTCCAAGTTTATACAGATAGCGGTGTATATATTTCCATGTTTTTACACATAGCGGTGGAGATATTTCCATGTTTATACATATAGCGTTGGAGATATTTCCATGTTTATAAAGATGGCGGTGTAGATATTTCCAACTTTATACAGATAGCGGTGTAGATATTTCCATGTTTATACAGATTGCGGTTTAGATATTTCCATGTTTACACCGATAGTGGTGTAGATATTTCCATGTTTATAGAGATAGCGGTGTAGATATTTCCATGTTTATGCAGATTGCTGTGTAGATATTTCCATGTGTATACAGAAGGCAGAGTACGTATTTCCATGTTTATACAGATGGAGGTGAAGATTCTTCCATGTTTCTACAGATGACTGTGTAGATATTACCATGTTTTTACAGATGGCGGTGTAGATATTTCCATGTTTATACAGACAGTGGTGTGGCTATTTCCATGTTTATACAGATAGCGATGTAGATATTTCCATGTTTATAGAGATGGCTGTGTGGATATTTCCATGTTTATACAGATAGCGGTGTAGACATTTCCATATTTATAGAGATAGCGGTGTAGATATTTCCATATTTATACTGATAGCGGTGTAGATATTTCCATGTTTATAGAGAAAACGGTGTAGATATTTCCATCTTTATACAGATAGCTGTGTAGTTATTTCCATGTTTATACAGATGACAGTGTATATATTTCCATGTTTATACAGATGACGGTGGAGATATTTCCATGATTCTAGAGATTGCAGTGTAGATATTTCCATGTTTATACAGATAGCTGTGTAGATATTTCCATGTTTACAGGGATAGCAGTGTTGATATTTCCATATCTATACAGATAGCCGTGTAGATATTTCCACGTTTTTACAGATGGCGGTGTAGATAATTCCATGTTTATACAGATAGCGATTTGGCTATTTCCAAGTTTATACAGATAGCGATGTAGATATTTCCACGTTTCTAGAGATGTCTGTGTAGATATTTCCAAGTTTATACAGATCGCGGTGTAGATATTTCCATGTTTATACACATAGTGGTGTAGATATTTCCATGATTATGCAGATGACTGTGAAGGTATTTCTATGTTTATGCAGATGGTGGTGTACATATTTCCAAGTTTATGCAAATAGCGGTGTAGATATTTCCATGTTTATGGAGATAGCGGTGTAGATATTTCCATGTTTATACAGATAGCGGTGTAGATATTTCCATGTTAATAAAGATGGCGGTGTAGATATTTCCATGTTTATGCAGATAGCGGTGGAGATATTTCCATGTTTATAGAGATAGCGGTGGAGATATTTCCATGTTTATGCAGACAAAGATGTAGTTATTTCCTTGTTTATACAGATAGTTGTGTAGATATTTCCATGTTTTTACAGATGGCGGTGTAGATATTTCCATGTTTATACAGATAGCGGTGTGGCTATTGCTATGTTTATACAGATAGCAATGTAGATATTGCCATGTTTATAGAGATGGCAGTGTAGATATATCCATGTTTATACACATCGCAGTGTAGATATTTCCATGTTTATACAGATAGTGGTGTAGATATTTCCATTTTTATACAGATGATTCTGTAGGTATTTCTATGATTGTACAGATGGTGGTGTAGTTATTTCCAAGTTCATAGAGATAGGCATGTAGATATTTCCAGGTATATACTGATAGCGTTGTAGATATTTGCATGTTTACAGAGATAGCGGTGTAGATATTTCCATATTTATACAGATAGCGGTGTAGATATTTCCGAGTTTATACAGATAGCGGTGTAGATATTTCCTTGTTTATACAGATAGCGGTGTAGATATTTCCAAGTTTATACAGATAGCGGTGTAGATATTTCCTTGTTTATACAGATAGCAGAGGAGATATTTCCGCGTTTATAGAGATGGCGATGTAGATATTTCCAAGTTTACAGATTGCGGTGGAGATATTTCCATGTTTATACAGATTGCGGTGTAGATATTTCCATATTTATAGGGATAGCGGTGTAGATATTTCCATATTTATACTGATAGTGGTGTAGAAATTTCCATGTTTATACAGATAGCGGTGTAGGTATTTCCATGTTTATAAAGTTAGCGGTGTAGATATTTCCATGTTTATACAGATGACTGTGTATAGATTTCCATGTTTATACAGATGACATTGGAGATATTTCCATGTTTATAGAGATGGCGATGTAGATATTTCCAAGTTTACAGATTGCGGTGGAGATATTTCCATGTTTATACAGATTGTGGTGTAGACATTTCCATATTTATAGGGATAGCGGTGTAGATATTTCCATATTTATACTGATAGTGGTGTAGAAATTTCCATGTTTATACAGATAGCGGTGTAGATATTTCCATGTTTATAAAGTTAGCGGTGTAGATATTTCCATGTTTATACAGATGACTGTGTATAGATTTCCATGTTTATACAGATGACATTGGAGATATTTCCATGTTTATAGAGATTGCAGTGTAGATATTTCCATGTTTATACCGATAGCTGTGTAGATATTTCCATGTTTATAGAGATAGAGTTGTAGATATTTCCATATTTATACAGATAGCCGTGTAGATATTTCCATATTTATTCAGATGATGGTGTATATGTTTCCATGTTTATGCAGATAGCGGTGTGGCTACTTCCATCTTTATGCAGATGGCAGTGTAGATATTTCCATGTTTATACAGATAGCGATGTAGATATTTCCATGTTTATACAGATAGCGGTGCAGATATTTAAAAGTGTATACAGATAGCGTTGCAGGTATTTCCGTGTTTATACAGATAGCGGTGAAAATATTTCCATGTTTTTACAGATAGCGTTGGAGATATTTCCATGTTTATACATATAGCGTTGGAGATATTTCCATGTTTATAGAGATGGCGGTGTAGATATTTCCAACTTTATACAGATAGCGGTGTAGATATTTCCATGTTTACACAGATAGCGGTGTAGGTATTTCCATGTTTATAGAGGTAGCGGTGTAGATATTTCCATGTTTATACAGATTGCGGTGTAGATATTTCCATGTGTATACAGATGGCAGTGTATGTATTTCCATGTTTATACAGAATGAGGTGAAGTTACTTCCATGTTTCTACAGATGACTGTGTAGCTATTTCCAAGTTTTTACAGATGTCGGTTTAGTTACTTCCATGTTTATACAGATAGCGTTGTGGCTATTTCCATGATTATACAGATAGCGATGTAGATATTTCGATGTTTATAGAGATGGCTGTGTAGATATTCCCATGTTTATGCAGGTGGCAGTGTAGATATTTCCATGTTTATACAGATAGTGGTGTAGGTATTTCCATGTTTATACAAATGAGTGTGTAGGTATTTCCATGTTTATAGGGATGGCGGTGTAGATATTTCCATGTTTATACAGATAGCCGTGCAGATATTTCCATGTTTATACAGATAGCGGTGCAGACGTTTCTATGTTTATAGAGATAGCAGTGTAGGTATTTCCATATATATACAGATGGCGGTGTAGATATTTCCATGTTTATAGACATAGCCATGTAGATATTTCCATGTTTATACAGATAGCTCTGTAGACATTTCCATGTTTATACAGATAGCGGTGTGGCTATTTCCCTGTTTATATGGATGGCAGTGAAGATATTTCCATGTAAATACAGATAGCGATGTAGATATTTCCATGTTTATACAGATAGCGGTGCAGATATTTCCAAGTTTATACAGATAGCGTTGCAGGTATTTCCAAGTTTATACAGATAGCGGTGTATATATTTCCATGTTTTTACACATAGCGGTGGAGATATTTCCATGTTTATAAATATAGCGTTGGAGATATTTCCATGTTTATAAAGATGGCGGTGTAGATATGTCCAACTTTATACAGATACCGGTGTAGATATTTCCATGTTTATACAGATTGCGGTTTAGATATTTCCATGTTTACACCGATAGTGGTGTAGATATTTCCATGTTTATAGAGATAGCGGTGTAGATATTTCCATGTTTATGCAGATTGCTGTGTAGATATTTCCATGTGTATACAGAAGGCAGAGTACGTATTTCCATGTTTATACAGATGGAGGTGAAGATTCTTCCATGTTTCTACAGATGACTGTGTAGATATTACCATGTTTTTACAAATGGCGGTGTAGATATTTCCATGTTTATACAGACAGTGGTGTGGCTATTTCCATGTTTATACAGATAGCGATGTAGATATTTCCATGTTTATAGAGATGGCTGTGTGGATATTTCCATGTTTATACAGATAGCAGTGTAGACATTTCCATATTTATAGAGATAGCGGTGTACATATTTCCATATTTATACTGATAGCGGTGTAGATATTTCCATGTTTATACAGAAAACGGTGTAGATATTTCCATCTTTATACAGATAGCTGTGTAGTTATTTCCATGTTTATACAGATGACAGTGTATATATTTCCATGTTTATACAGATGACGGTGGAGATATTTCCATGATTCTAGAGATTGCAGTGTAGATATTTCCATGTTTATACAGATAGCTGTGTAGATATTTCCATGTTTACAGGGATAGCAGTGTTGATATTTCCATATCTATACAGATAGCCGTGTAGATATTTCCACGTTTTTACAGATGGCGGTGTAGATAATTCCATGTTTATACAGATAGCGATTTGGCTATTTCCAAGTTTATACAGATAGCGATGTAGATATTTCCGTGTTTCTAGAGATGTCTGTGTAGATATTTCCAAGGTTATACTGATCGCGGTGTAGATATTTCCATGTTTATACACATAGTGGTGTAGATATTTCCATGATTATGCAGATGACTGTGAAGGTATTTCTATGTTTATGCAGATGGTGGTGTACATATTTCCAAGTTTATGCAGATAGCGTTGTAGATATTTCCATGTTTATGGAGATAGCGGTGTAGATATTTCCATGTTTATACAGATAGCGGTTTAGATATTTCCATGTTAATAAAGATGGCGGTGTAGATATTTCCATGTTTATACAGATAGCGGTGGAGATATTTCCATGTTTATAGAGATAGCGGTGGAGATATTTCCATGTTTATGCAGACAAAGATGTAGTTATTTCCTTGTTTATACAGATAGTTGTGTAGATATTTCCATGTTTTTACAGATGGCGGTGTAGATATTTCCATGTTTATACAGATAGCGGTGTGGCTATTTCTATGTTTATACAGATAGCGATGTAGATATTGCCATGTTTATAGAGATGGCAGTGTAGATATATCCATGTTTATACACATCGCAGTGTAGATATTTCCATGTTTATACAGATAGTGGTGTAGATATTTCCATTTTTATACAGATGATTCTGTAGGTATTTCTATGATTGTACAGATGGTGGTGTAGTTATTTCCAAGTTCATAGAGATAGGCATGTAGATATTTCCAGGTATATACTGATAGCGTTGTAGATATTTGCATGTTTACAGAGATAGAGGTGTAGATATTTCCATATTTATACAGATAGTGGTGTAGATATTTCCGAGTTTATTCAGATAGCGGTGTAGATATTTCCTCGTTTATACAGATAGCGGTGTAGATATTTCCAAGTTTATACAGATAGCGGTGTAGATATTTCCTTGTTTATACAGATAGCGGTGTAGATATTTCCATGTTTATAGAGATGGCTGTGTAGATATTTCCATGTTTATACAGATTGCGGTGTAGACATTTACATATTTAGAGAGATATCGGTGTAGATATTTCCAAATATATACTGATAGCGGTGTAGATATTTCCATGTTTATACAGATAGCGGTGTAGATATCTCCATGTTTATACAGTTAGCGGTGTAGTTATTTCCATGTTTACACAGATGACTGTGTATTTATTTCCATGTTTATACAGATGACGGTGGAGATATTTCCATATTTATAGAGATTGCGGTGTAGATACTTCCATGTTTATACAGATAGCGGTGAGGCTATTTCCATGATTATACAGATAGCGATCTCGATATTTCAATGTTTATAGAGATGGCTGTGTAGATATTACCATGTTTATGCAGGTGGCAGTGTAGCTATTTCCGTGTATATACAGATAGTGGTGTAGGTATTTCCATGTTTATACAAATGAGTGTGTAGGTATTTCCATGTTTATAGAGAAGGCGGTGTAGATATTTCCATGTTTATAGAGATACCCGTGTAGATATTTCCATGTTTATACAGATAGCGGTGTAGACGTTTCTATGTTTATAGAGATAGCAGTGTAGTTATTTCCATATATATACAGATGGCGCTGTGGATATTTCCATGTTTATAGAGATAGCCATGTAGATATTTCCATGTTTATACAGATAGCTGTGTAGACATTTCCATGTTTATACAGATAGCGGTGTGGTTATTTCCATGTTTATATGGATGGCAGGGAAGATATTTCCATGTTAATACAGATAGCGATGTAGATATTTCCAAGTTTATACAGATAGCGGTGCAGATATTTCCAAGTTAATACAGATAGCGGTGTAGATATTTCCATGTTTTTACAGATAGCGGTGTAAATATTTCCATGTTTCTACAGGTAGCGGTGGAGATATTTTCATGTTTATACAAATAGCGTTGGAGATATTTCCATGTTTATAGAGATGGCGGTGTAGATATTACCAAATTTATACAGATAGCGGTGTAGATATTTTCATGTTTATACAGATTGCGGTGTAGATATTTCCATGTTTACTCAGATATTGGTGTAGATATTTCCAAGTTTATAGAGATAGCGGTGTAGATATTTCCATGTTTATGCAGATTGCTGTGTAGATATTTCCATGTGTATACAGATGGCAGAGTACGTATTTCCATGTTTATACAGATGGAAGTGAAGATTCTTCCATGTTTCTACAGATGACTGTGTAGATATTACCATGTTTTTACAGATGGCGGTGTAGGTATTTCCATGTTTATACAGATATTGGTGTGGCTATTTCCATGTTTATACAGATAGCAATGTAGATATTTCCATGTTTATAGAGATGTCTGTGTAGATATTTCCATGTTTATACAGGTAGCGGTGTAGACATTTCCATATTTATAGAGATAGCGGTGTAGATATTTCCATATTTATACAGATAGCGGTGTAGATATTTCCATGTTTATACAGAAAACGGTGTAGATATTTCCATCTTTATACAGATAGCTGTGTAGTTATTTCCATGTTTATACAGATGACAGTGTATATATTTCCATGTTTATACAGATGACGGTGGAGATATTTCCATGATTCTAGAGATTGCGGTGTAGATATTTCCAAGTTTATACAGATAGCTGAGTAGATATTTCTATGTTTATAGAGATAGCAGTGTTGATATTTCCATATCTATACAGATAGCCGTGTAGATATTTCCACGTTTTTACAGATGGCGGTGTAGGTAATTCCATGTTTATACAGATAGCGATGTGGCTATTTCCATGTTTATACAGATAGCGATGTAGATATTTCCATGTTTCTAGAGATGGCTGTGTAGATATTTCCAAGTTTATACAGATCGTGGTGTAGATATTTCCATGTTTATACACATAGTGGTGTAGATATTTCCATGATTATGCAGATGACTGTGAAGGTGTTTCTATGTTTATGCAGATGGTGGTGTAGATATTTCCAGGATTATGCATATAGCGGTGTAGATATTTCCATGTTTATGGAGATAGCAGTGTAGATATTTCCATGTTTATGGAGATAGCGGTGTAGATATTTCCATGTTTATACAGATAGCAGTGTAGTTATTTCCATGTTTATAGAGATAGCGGTGTAGATATTTCCATGTTTATACAGATAGCGGTCGAGATATTTCCATGTTTATAAAGATAGCGGTGGAGATATTTCCATGTTTATGCAGACAAAGATGTAGATATTTCCTTGTTTATACAGATAGTGGTGTAGATATTTCCATGTTTTTACAGATGGCGGTGTAGATATTTCCATGTTTATACAGATAGCGGTGTGGCTATTGCTATGTTTATACAGATAGCGATGTAGATATTTCCATGTTTATAGAGATGGCAGTGTAGATATATCCATGTTTATACACATCGCAGTGTAGATATTTCCATGTTTATACAGATAGTGGTGTAGATATTTCCATGTTTATACAGATGACTCTGTAGGTATTTCTATGATTATACAGATGGTGGTGTAGTTATTTCCAAGTTCATAGAGATAGCAATGTAGATATTTCCATGTATATACTGATAGCAGTGTAGATATTTCCATGTTTACAGAGATAGCGGTGTAGATATTTCCATATTTACACAGATAGTGGTGTAGATATTTCCAAGTTTATACACATAGTGGTGTAGATATTTCCATGTTTATACAGATGACTCTGTAGGTATTTCTATGATTATACAGATGGTGGTGTAGTTATTTCCAAGTTCATAGAGATAGCAATGTAGATATTTCCATGTATATACTGATAGCAGTGTAGATATTTCCATGTTTACAGAGATAGCGGTGTAGATATTTCCATATTTATACAGATAGTGGTGTAGATATTTCCAAGTTTATACAGATAGCGGTGTAGATATTTCCTTGTTTATACAGATAGCGGTGTAGATATTTCCATGTGTATACAGATGGCGGTGGAGATATTTCGATGTTTATACTGATCGCGGTGTAGATATTTACAAGTTTTTACAGATAGCGGTGTAGATATTTCCATGTTTATACATTTAGCAGTGTAGTTATTTCCATGTTTACACAGATGACTGTGTATTTATTTCCATTTTATACAGATGACGGTGTAGATATTTCCATGTTTGTAGAGATTGCGGTGTACTTATTTCCATGTTTATGCAGATAGCTGTGTAGATATTTCCATGTTTATAGAGATAGCAGTGTAGATATTTCCATGTTTATACAGATAGCAGTGTGGCTGTTTCCATGTTTATACAGATGGCTGTGTAGACATTTCCATGTTTATACTGATAGTGGTGTAGATATTTCCATGTTTATAAAGATAGCGGTGTAGATAATTCCATGTTTATATACATAGCGGTTTAGATATTTCCTTGTTTGTACAGATAGCGATGTAGATATTTCCATGTTCATACAGATAGCGGTGGAGATATTTCCATGTTTATACATACAGCGTTGCAGATATTTCCATATTTACACAGATAGCTTTGTAGATACTTCTATGTTCAATCAGAAGGTGGTGTAGATATTTCCACGTTTATACAGATAGCGGTGTGGCTACTTTTATGTTTATAGAGATGGCAGTGTAGATATTTCCATGTTTATAAAGATAGCGATGTCGATATTTCCGTGTTTTTAGAGATAGCGGTGTAGATATTCCCATGTTTGTACAGATGGCTGTGTGGATATTTCCATGTGTATACAGACGACAGTGTAGATATTTCCATGTTTACACAGATGGAGGTGTATGTATTTCCATGTTTATACATATCACTGTGTAGATACTTCCATGTTTTTACAGATGGCGGTGTAGATATTTCCATGTTTATACAGATAGCCGTGTGGCTATTTCCATGTTTATACATATAGCGATGTAGATATTTCCATGTTTTTAGAGATGGCTGTGTAAATATTTCCATGTTTATGCAGATGGCACTGTAGATATTTCCATGTTTATACAGATAGTGGTGTAGGTATTTCCATGTTTATACAGATGGGTGTGTAGGTAATTCCATGTTTATAGAGATGGCGGTGAAGATATTTCCATGTTTATAGAGATGGCAATGAAGATATTTCCATGTTTATAGAGATAGCGGTGGAGATATTTCCATGTTAATACAGATAACGATGTAGATATTTCCATGTTTATACAGATAGCAGTGTAGATATTTCCATGTTTATACAGATAGCAGTGGATATATTTCCGTGTTTATTCAGATAGCGGTGGAGATATTTCCATGTTTATACTGATTGCGTTGGAGATATTTCCATGTTTATAGAGATGGTGGTGTAGATATTTCCAACTTTATACAGATAGCGGTGTAGATATTTCCATGTTTATACAGATAGCGGTGTAGATATTTCCATGTTTACACAGATAGCGGTGTAGGTATTTCCATGTTTATAGAGGTAGCGGTGTAGATATTTCCATGTTTATACAGATAGCGGTGTAGACGTTTCTATGTTTATAGAGATATCAGTGTAGGTATTTCCATATATATACAGATGGCGGTGTAGATATTTCCATGCTTATAGAGATAGCCATGTAGATATTTCCATGTTTATACAGATAGCTGTGTAGACGTTTCCATGTTTATACAGATAGCGGTGTGGCTATTTCCATGTTTATATGGATGGCAGTGAAGATATTTCCATGTAAATACAGATAGTGATGTAGATATTTCCATGTTTATACAGATAGCGGTGCAGATATTTCCAAGTTTATACAGATAGCGTTGCAGCTATTTCCATGTTTACACAGATAGCGGTGTAAGTATTTCCATGTTTTTACAGATAGCGGTGGAGATATTTCCATGTTTATACATATAGCGTTGGAGATATTTCCATGTTTATAGAGATGGCGGTGTAGATATTTCCAACTTTATACAGATAGCGGTGCAGATATTTCCATGTATATACAGATTGCGGTGTAGATATTTCCATGTTTACACAGATAGTGGTGTTGATATTTCCATGTTTATAGAGATAGCGGTGTAGATATTTCCATGTTTATGCAGATTGCTGTGTAGATATTTCCATGTGTATACAGATGGCAGAGCACGTATTTCCATGTTTATACAGATGGAGGTGAAGTTTCTTCCATGTTTGCACAGATGACTGTGTAGATATTACTATGTTTTTACCGATGGCGGTGTAGATATTTCCATGTTTATACAGATAGTGGTGTGGCTATTTCCATGTTTATACAGATAGCGATGTAGATATTTCCATGTTTATAGAGATGGCTGTGTAGATATTTCCAAGTTTATACAGATAGCGGTGTAGACATTTCCATATTTATAGAGATAGCGGTGTAGATATTTCCATATTTATACTGATAGCGGTGTAGATATGTCCATGTTTATACAGAAAACGGTGTAGATATTTCCATCTTTATACAGATAGCGGTGTAGATATTTCCATGTTTCTACAGATGACTGGGTAGATATTGTCATGTTTTTACAGATTGCGGTGAAGCTATTTCCATGTTTATACAGATAGTGGCGCAGATATTTCCATGTTTATACAGATAGCGTTGTAGATATTTCCATGTTTATACAGATAGCGGTGTAGATATTTCCATGTTTATACAGATAGCGGTGTAGATATTTCCATGTTTTTACAGATAGCGGTGGAGATATTTCTATGTTTATACAGATAGCGGTGGAGATACTTCCGTGTTTATACAGATAGCGTTGGGGATATTTCCATGTTTATAGAGATGGCGGTGTAGATATTTCCAGTTTTATACTGATAGCGGTGTAGATATTTCCATGTTTATGTAGGTGGTAGTGTAGATATTTCCATGTTTATACAGATAGTGGTGTAGGTATTTCCATGATTATACAAATGAGTGTGTAGGTATTTCCATGTTTATAGAGATGGCGGTGTAGATATTTCCATGTTTATAGAGATAGCCGTGTAGATACCTCCATGTTTATACAAATAGCGGTGTAGACGTTTCTATGTTTATAGAGATAGCAGTGTAGGTATTTCCACATATATACAGATGGCGGTGTAGATATTTCCATGTTTATAGAGATAGCCATGTAGATATTTCCATGTTTATACAGATAGCTGTGTAGACATTTCCATGTTTATACAAATAGCGGTGTGGCTATTTCCATGTTTATATGGATGGCAGTGAAGATATTTCCATGTAAATACAGATAGCGATGTAGATATTTCCATGTTTATACAGATAGCGGTGCAAATATTTAAAAGTTTATACAGATAGCGTTGCAGGTATTTCCATGTTTATACAGATAGCGATGTGGCTATTTCCATGTTTATACAGATAGCGATGTAGATATTTCCATGTTTATAGAGATGGCTGTGTAGATATTTCCAAGTTTATACAGATTGCGGTGTAGATATTTCCATGTTTATACACATAGTGGTGTAGATATTTCCATGATTATGCAGATGACTGTGAATGTATTTCTATGTTTATGCAGATGGTGGTGTACATATTTCCAAGTTTATGCAGATAGCGGTGTAGAGATTTCCATGTTTATGGAGATAGCGGTGTAGATATTTCCATGTTTATACAGATAGCGGTGTAGATATTTCCATGTTAATAATGATGGCGGTGTAGATATTTCCATGTTTATGGAGATAGCGGTGTAGATATTTTCATGTTCATAGAGATAGCGGTATAGATATTTCCATATTTATACAGATAGCGGTGTAGTTATTTCCATGTTTTTACAGATGGCGGTGTATATATTTCCATGTTTATACAGATAGCAGTGTGGCTATTGCTGTGTTTATACAGATAGCGATGTAGATATTTCCATGTTTATGGAGATGGCAGTGTAGATATATCCATGTTTATACACATCGCAGTGTAGATATTTCCATGTTTATACAGATAGTGGTGTAGATATTTCCAAGTTTATACAGATGACTCTGTAGGTATTTCTATGATTATACAGATGGTGATGTAGATATTTCCAAGTTCAGAGAGATAGCCATGTAGATATTTCCATGTATATACTGATAGCGGTGTAGATATTTCCATGTTTGCAGAGATAGCGGTGTAGATATTTCCATATTTATACAGATAGTGGTTTAGATATTTCCAAGTTTATACAGATAGCGGTGTAGATATTTCCTTGTTTATAGAGATAGCGATGTAGATATTTCCAAGTTTATACAGATAGCGGTGTAGATATTTCCTTGTTTATACAGATAGCGGTGTAGATATTTCCTTGTTTATACAGATAGCGCTGTAGATATTTCCATGTTTATACAGATAACGGTGGAGATATTTCCATGTTTATAGAGATGGCGGTGTAGATATTTCCAAGTTTACAGATAGCGGTGGAGATATTTCCATATTTATACAGATAGCTGTGTAGATATTTCGATGTTTATTCAGATGGTGGTGTAGATATTTCCTCGTTTATACAGATAGCGGTGTGGCTATTTTCATGTTTATAGAGATGGTAGTGTAGATATTTCCATGTTTATAAAGATAGCGATGTAGATATTTCCGTTTTTATAGAGATAGCCTTGTAGATATTCCCATGTTTATACAGATGGCTGTGTGGATATTTCCATGTGTATACAGACGACAGTGTAGATGTTTCCATGTTTACACAGATGGAGGTGTAGTTATTTCCATGTTTATACAGATCACTGTGTAGATATTGCCATGTTTTTACAGATGGCGGTGTAGTTATTTCCATGTTTATAGAGATGGTAATGAAGATATTTCCACGTTTATAGAGATAGCGGTGGAGATATTTCCATGTTAATACAGATAACGACGTAGATATTTCCATGTTTACACAGATAGCGGTGTAGGTATTTCCATGTTTATAGAGGTAGCGGTGTAGATATTTCCATGTTTATACAGATTGTGGTGTAGATATTTCCATGTGTATACAGATGGCAGTGTACGTATTTCCATGTTTATACAGAAGGAGTTGAAGATACTTCCATGTTTCTACAGATGACTGTGTAGCTATTTCCATGTTTTTACTGATGGCGGTGTAGATGTTTCCATGTTTATACAGATAGTGGTGTGGTTATTTCCATGTTTATACAGATAGCGATGTAGATATTTCCATGTTTATAGAGATGGCTGTGTAGGTATTTCCATGTTTATACAGATTGCGGTGTAGACATTTCCATATTTATAGAGATAGCGGTGTAGATATTTCCATATTTATACTGATAGCGGTGTAGATATTTCCATGTTTATACAGATAGAGGTGTAGATATTTCCATGTTTATACAGTTAGCGGTGTAGTTATTTCCATGTTTATACAGATGACTGTGTATATATTTCCACGTTGATACAGATGACAGTGGAGGTATTTCCATGTTTATGGAGATTGCAGTGTAGATATTTCCATGTTTATACAGATAACTGTGTAGATATTTCCATGTTTATAGAGATAGAGTTGTAGATATTTCCATATTTATTCAGATGGAGGTGTATATATTTCCATGTTTATGCAGATAGCGGTGTGGCTACTTCCATGTTTATGCAGATGGCAGTGTAGATATTTCCATGTTTATACAGATAGCGGTGTAGGTATTTCCATGTTTATAGAGATGACTGTGTGGATATTTCCATGTGTATGCAGATGGCAGTGTAGATATTTCCATGTTTATACAGATGGAGGTGTAGATATATCCATGTTTACACAAATGACTGTGTAGTTATTTCCAAGTTTTTACAGATGTCGGTGTAGATACTTCCATGTTTATACAGATAGCGGTGTGGCTATTTCCATGATTATACAGATAGCGATGTAGATATTTCGATGTTTATAGAGATGGCTGTGTAGATATTCCCATGTTTATGCAGGTGGCAGTGTAGATATTTCCATGTTTATACAGATAGTGGTGTTGGTATTTCCATGTTTATACAAATGAGTGTGTAAGTATTTCCATGTTTATAGGGATGGCGGTGTAGATATTTCCATGTTTATACTGATAGCCGTGCAGATATTTCCATGTTTATACAGATAGCGGTGTAGACGTTTCTATGTTTATAGAGATAGCAGTGTAGGTATTTCCATATATATACAGATGGCGGTGTAGATATTTCCATGTTTATAGACATAGCCATGTAGATATTTCCATGTTTATACAGATAGCTCTGTAGACATTTCCATGTTTATACAGATAGCGGTGTGGCTATTTCCATGTTTATATGGATGGCAGTGAAGTTATTTCCATGTAAATACAGATAGCGATGTAGATATTTCCATGTTTATACAGATAGCGGTGCAGATATTTCCAAGTTTATACAGATAGCGTTGCAGGTATTTCCAAGTTTATACAGATAGCGGTGTATATATTTCCATGTTTTTACACATAGCGGTGGAGATATTTCCATGTTTATACATATAGCCTTGGAGATATTTCCATGTTTATAAAGATGGCGGTGTAGATATTTCCAACTTTATACAGATAGCGGTGTAGATATTTCCATGTTTATACAGATTGCGGTTTAGATATTTCCATGTTTACACCGATAGTGGTGTAGATATTTCCATGTTTATAGAGATAGCGGTGTAGATATTTCCATGTTTATGCAGATTGCTGTGTAGATATTTCCATGTGTATACAGAAGGCAGAGTACGTATTTCCATGTTTATACAGATGGAGGTGAAGATTCTTCCATGTTTCTACAGATGACTGTGTAGATATTACCATGTTTTTACAGATGGCGGTGTAGATATTTCCATGTTTATACAGATAGTGGTGTGGCTATTTCCATGTTTATACAGATAGCGATGTAGATATTTCCATGTTTATAGAGATGGCTGTGTGGATATTTCCATGTTTATACAGATAGCGGTGTAGACATTTCCATATTTATAGAGATAGCGGTGTAGATATTTCCATATTTATACTGATAGCGGTGTAGATATTTCCATGTTTATACAGAAAACGGTGTAGATATTTCCATCTTTATACAGATAGCTGTGTAGTTATTTCCATGTTTATACAGATGACAGTGTATATATTTCCATGTTTATACAGATGACGGTGGAGATATTTCCATGATTCTAGAGATTGCAGTGTAGATATTTCCATGTTTATACAGATAGCTGTGTAGATATTTCCATGTTTACAGGGATAGCAGTGTTGATATTTCCATATCTATACAGATAGCCATGTAGATATTTCCACGTTTTTACAGATGGCGGTGTAGATAATTCCATGTTTATACAGATAGCGATTTGGCTATTTCCAAGTTTATACAGATAGCGATGTAGATATTTCCATGTTTCTAGAGATGTCTGTGTAGATATTTCCAAGTTTATACAGATCGCGGTGTAGATATTTCCATGTTTATACACATAGTGGTGTAGATATTTCCATGATTATGCAGATGACTGTGAAGGTATTTCTATGTTTATGCAGATGGTGGTGTACATATTTCCAAGTTTATGCAGATAGCGGTGTAGATATTTCCATGTTTATGGAGATAGCGGTGTAGATATTTCCATGTTTATACAGATAGCGGTGTAGATATTTCCATGTTAATAAAGATGGCGGTGTAGATATTTCCATGTTTATGCAGATAGCGGTGGAGATATTTCCATGTTTATAGAGATAGCGGTGGAGATATTTCCATGTTTATGCAGACAAAGATGTAGTTATTTCCTTGTTTATACAGATAGTTGTGTAGATATTTCCATGTTTTTACAGATGGCGGTGTAGATATTTCCATGTTTATACAGATAGCGGTGTGGCTATTGCTATGTTTATACAGATAGCAATGTAGATATTGCCATGTTTATAGAGATGGCAGTGTAGATATATCCATGTTTATACACATCGCAGTGTAGATATTTCCATGTTTATACAGATAGTGGTGTAGATATTTCCATTTTTATACAGATGATTCTGTAGTTATTTCTATGATTGTACAGATGGTGGTGTAGTTATTTCCAAGTTCATAGAGATAGGCATGTAGATATTTCCAGGTATATACTGATAGCGTTGTAGATATTTGCATGTTTACAGAGATAGCGGTGTAGATATTTCCATATTTATACAGATAGCGGTGTAGATATTTCCGAGTTTATACAGATAGCGGTGTAGATATTTCCTTGTTTATACAGATAGCGGTGTAGATATTTCCAAGTTTATACAGATAGCGGTGTAGATATTTCCTTGTTTATACAGATAGCGGTGTAGATATTTCCATGTTTATACAGATAGCAGAGGAGATATTTCCGCGTTTATAGAGATGGCGATGTAGATATTTCCAAGTTTACAGATTGCGGTGGAGATATTTCCATGTTTATACAGATAGCGGTGTAGACATTTCCATATTTATAGGGATAGCGGTGTAGATATTTCCATATTTATACTGATAGTGGTGTAGAAATTTCCATGTTTATACAGATAGCGGTGTAGATATTTCCATGTTTATAAAGTTAGCGGTGTAGATATTTCCATGTTTATACAGATGACTGTGTATAGATTTCCATGTTTATACAGATGACATTGGAGATATTTCCATGTTTATAGAGATGGCGATGTAGATATTTCCAAGTTTACAGATTGCGGTGGAGATATTTCCATGTTTATACAGATTGTGGTGTAGACATTTCCATATTTATAGGGATAGCGGTGTAGATATTTCCATATTTATACTGATAGTGGTGTAGAAATTTCCATGTTTATACAGATAGCGGTGTAGATATTTCCATGTTTATAAAGTTAGCGGTGTAGATATTTCCATGTTTATACAGATGACTGTGTATAGATTTCCATGTTTATACAGATGACATTGGAGATATTTCCATGTTTATAGAGATTGCAGTGTAGATATTTCCATGTTTATACCGATAGCTGTGTAGATATTTCCATGTTTATAGAGATAGAGTTGTAGATATTTCCATATTTATTCAGATGGAGGTGTATATATTTCCATGTTTATGCAGATAGCGGTGTGGCTACTTCCATGTTTATGCAGATGGCAGTGTAGATATTTCCATGTTTATACAGATAGCGGTGTAGGTATTTCCATGTTTATAGAGATGACTGTGTGGATATTTCCATGTGTATGCAGATGGCAGTGTAGATATTTCCATGTTTATACAGATGGAGGTGTAGATATATCCATGTTTACACAAATGACTGTGTAGTTATTTCCAAGTTTTTACAGATGTCGGTGTAGATACTTCCATGTTTATACAGATAGCGGTGTGGCTATTTCCATGATTATACAGATAGCGATGTAGATATTTCGATGTTTATAGAGATGGCTGTGTAGATATTCCCATGTTTATGCAGGTGGCAGTGTAGATATTTCCATGTTTATACAGATAGTGGTGTTGGTATTTCCATGTTTATACAAATGAGTGTGTAGGTATTTCCATGTTTATAGGGATGGCGGTGTAGATATTTCCATGTTTATACTGATAGCCGTGCAGATATTTCCATGTTTATACAGATAGCGGTGTAGACGTTTCTATGTTTATAGAGATAGCAGTGTAGGTATTTCCATATATATACAGATGGCGGTGTAGATATTTCCATGTTTATAGACATAGCCATGTAGATATTTCCATGTTTATACAGATAGCTCTGTAGACATTTCCATGTTTATACAGATAGCGGTGTGGCTATTTCCATGTTTATATGGATGGCAGTGAAGTTATTTCCATGTAAATACAGATAGCGATGTAGATATTTCCATGTTTATACAGATAGCGGTGCAGATATTTCCAAGTTTATACAGATAGCGTTGCAGGTATTTCCAAGTTTATACAGATAGCGGTGTATATATTTCCATGTTTTTACACATAGCGGTGGAGATATTTCCATGTTTATACATATAGCCTTGGAGATATTTCCATGTTTATAAAGATGGCGGTGTAGATATTTCCAACTTTATACAGATAGCGGTGTAGATATTTCCATGTTTATACAGATTGCGGTTTAGATATTTCCATGTTTACACCGATAGTGGTGTAGATATTTCCATGTTTATAGAGATAGCGGTGTAGATATTTCCATGTTTATGCAGATTGCTGTGTAGATATTTCCATGTGTATACAGAAGGCAGAGTACGTATTTCCATGTTTATACAGATGGAGGTGAAGATTCTTCCATGTTTCTACAGATGACTGTGTAGATATTACCATGTTTTTACAGATGGCGGTGTAGATATTTCCATGTTTATACAGATAGTGGTGTGGCTATTTCCATGTTTATACAGATAGCGATGTAGATATTTCCATGTTTATAGAGATGGCTGTGTGGATATTTCCATGTTTATACAGATAGCGGTGTAGACATTTCCATATTTATAGAGATAGCGGTGTAGATATTTCCATATTTATACTGATAGCGGTGTAGATATTTCCATGTTTATACAGAAAACGGTGTAGATATTTCCATCTTTATACAGATAGCTGTGTAGTTATTTCCATGTTTATACAGATGACAGTGTATATATTTCCATGTTTATACAGATGACGGTGGAGATATTTCCATGATTCTAGAGATTGCAGTGTAGATATTTCCATGTTTATACAGATAGCTGTGTAGATATTTCCATGTTTACAGGGATAGCAGTGTTGATATTTCCATATCTATACAGATAGCCATGTAGATATTTCCACGTTTTTACAGATGGCGGTGTAGATAATTCCATGTTTATACAGATAGCGATTTGGCTATTTCCAAGTTTATACAGATAGCGATGTAGATATTTCCATGTTTCTAGAGATGTCTGTGTAGATATTTCCAAGTTTATACAGATCGCGGTGTAGATATTTCCATGTTTATACACATAGTGGTGTAGATATTTCCATGATTATGCAGATGACTGTGAAGGTATTTCTATGTTTATGCAGATGGTGGTGTACATATTTCCAAGTTTATGCAGATAGCGGTGTAGATATTTCCATGTTTATGGAGATAGCGGTGTAGATATTTCCATGTTTATACAGATAGCGGTGTAGATATTTCCATGTTAATAAAGATGGCGGTGTAGATATTTCCATGTTTATGCAGATAGCGGTGGAGATATTTCCATGTTTATAGAGATAGCGGTGGAGATATTTCCATGTTTATGCAGACAAAGATGTAGTTATTTCCTTGTTTATACAGATAGTTGTGTAGATATTTCCATGTTTTTACAGATGGCGGTGTAGATATTTCCATGTTTATACAGATAGCGGTGTGGCTATTGCTATGTTTATACAGATAGCAATGTAGATATTGCCATGTTTATAGAGATGGCAGTGTAGATATATCCATGTTTATACACATCGCAGTGTAGATATTTCCATGTTTATACAGATAGTGGTGTAGATATTTCCATTTTTATACAGATGATTCTGTAGTTATTTCTATGATTGTACAGATGGTGGTGTAGTTATTTCCAAGTTCATAGAGATAGGCATGTAGATATTTCCAGGTATATACTGATAGCGTTGTAGATATTTGCATGTTTACAGAGATAGCGGTGTAGATATTTCCATATTTATACAGATAGCGGTGTAGATATTTCCGAGTTTATACAGATAGCGGTGTAGATATTTCCTTGTTTATACAGATAGCGGTGTAGATATTTCCAAGTTTATACAGATAGCGGTGTAGATATTTCCTTGTTTATACAGATAGCGGTGTAGATATTTCCATGTTTATACAGATAGCAGAGGAGATATTTCCGCGTTTATAGAGATGGCGATGTAGATATTTCCAAGTTTACAGATTGCGGTGGAGATATTTCCATGTTTATACAGATAGCGGTGTAGACATTTCCATATTTATAGGGATAGCGGTGTAGATATTTCCATATTTATACTGATAGTGGTGTAGAAATTTCCATGTTTATACAGATAGCGGTGTAGATATTTCCATGTTTATAAAGTTAGCGGTGTAGATATTTCCATGTTTATACAGATGACTGTGTATAGATTTCCATGTTTATACAGATGACATTGGAGATATTTCCATGTTTATAGAGATGGCGATGTAGATATTTCCAAGTTTACAGATTGCGGTGGAGATATTTCCATGTTTATACAGATTGTGGTGTAGACATTTCCATATTTATAGGGATAGCGGTGTAGATATTTCCATATTTATACTGATAGTGGTGTAGAAATTTCCATGTTTATACAGATAGCGGTGTAGATATTTCCATGTTTATAAAGTTAGCGGTGTAGATATTTCCATGTTTATACAGATGACTGTGTATAGATTTCCATGTTTATACAGATGACATTGGAGATATTTCCATGTTTATAGAGATTGCAGTGTAGATATTTCCATGTTTATACCGATAGCTGTGTAGATATTTCCATGTTTATAGAGATAGAGTTGTAGATATTTCCATATTTATTCAGATGGAGGTGTATATATTTCCATGTTTATGCAGATAGCGGTGTGGCTACTTCCATGTTTATGCAGATGGCAGTGTAGATATTTCCATGTTTATACAGATAGCGGTGTAGGTATTTCCATGTTTATAGAGATGACTGTGTGGATATTTCCATGTGTATGCAGATGGCAGTGTAGATATTTCCATGTTTATACAGATGGAGGTGTAGATATATCCATGTTTACACAAATGACTGTGTAGTTATTTCCAAGTTTTTACAGATGTCGGTGTAGATACTTCCATGTTTATACAGATAGCGGTGTGGCTATTTCCATGATTATACAGATAGCGATGTAGATATTTCGATGTTTATAGAGATGGCTGTGTAGATATTCCCATGTTTATGCAGGTGGCAGTGTAGATATTTCCATGTTTATACAGATAGTGGTGTTGGTATTTCCATGTTTATACAAATGAGTGTGTAGGTATTTCCATGTTTATAGGGATGGCGGTGTAGATATTTCCATGTTTATACTGATAGCCGTGCAGATATTTCCATGTTTATACAGATAGCGGTGTAGACGTTTCTATGTTTATAGAGATAGCAGTGTAGGTATTTCCATATATATACAGATGGCGGTGTAGATATTTCCATGTTTATAGACATAGCCATGTAGATATTTCCATGTTTATACAGATAGCTCTGTAGACATTTCCATGTTTATACAGATAGCGGTGTGGCTATTTCCATGTTTATATGGATGGCAGTGAAGTTATTTCCATGTAAATACAGATAGCGATGTAGATATTTCCATGTTTATACAGATAGCGGTGCAGATATTTCCAAGTTTATACAGATAGCGTTGCAGGTATTTCCAAGTTTATACAGATAGCGGTGTATATATTTCCATGTTTTTACACATAGCGGTGGAGATATTTCCATGTTTATACATATAGCGTTGGAGATATTTCCATGTTTATAAAGATGGCGGTGTAGATATTTCCAACTTTATACAGATAGCGGTGTAGATATTTCCATGTTTATACAGATTGCGGTTTAGATATTTCCATGTTTACACCGATAGTGGTGTAGATATTTCCATGTTTATAGAGATAGCGGTGTAGATATTTCCATGTTTATGCAGATTGCTGTGTAGATATTTCCATGTGTATACAGAAGGCAGAGTACGTATTTCCATGTTTATACAGATGGAGGTGAAGATTCTTCCATGTTTCTACAGATGACTGTGTAGATATTACCATGTTTTTACAGATGGCGGTGTAGATATTTCCATGTTTATACAGACAGTGGTGTGGCTATTTCCATGTTTATACAGATAGCGATGTAGATATTTCCATGTTTATAGAGATGGCTGTGTGGATATTTCCATGTTTATACAGATAGCGGTGTAGACATTTCCATATTTATAGAGATAGCGGTGTAGATATTTCCATATTTATACTGATAGCGGTGTAGATATTTCCATGTTTATACAGAAAACGGTGTAGATATTTCCATCTTTATACAGATAGCTGTGTAGTTATTTCCATGTTTATACAGATGACAGTGTATATATTTCCATGTTTATACAGATGACGGTGGAGATATTTCCATGATTCTAGAGATTGCAGTGTAGATATTTCCATGTTTATACAGATAGCTGTGTAGATATTTCCATGTTTACAGGGATAGCAGTGTTGATATTTCCATATCTATACAGATAGCCGTGTAGATATTTCCACGTTTTTACAGATGGCGGTGTAGATAATTCCATGTTTATACAGATAGCGATTTGGCTATTTCCAAGTTTATACAGATAGCGATGTAGATATTTCCACGTTTCTAGAGATGTCTGTGTAGATATTTCCAAGTTTATACAGATCGCGGTGTAGATATTTCCATGTTTATACACATAGTGGTGTAGATATTTCCATGATTATGCAGATGACTGTGAAGGTATTTCTATGTTTATGCAGATGGTGGTGTACATATTTCCAAGTTTATGCAGATAGCGGTGTAGATATTTCCATGTTTATGGAGATAGCGGTGTAGATATTTCCATGTTTATACAGATAGCGGTGTAGATATTTCCATGTTAATAAAGATGGCGGTGTAGATATTTCCATGTTTATGCAGATAGCGGTGGAGATATTTCCATGTTTATAGAGATAGCGGTGGAGATATTTCCATGTTTATGCAGACAAAGATGTAGTTATTTCCTTGTTTATACAGATAGTTGTGTAGATATTTCCATGTTTTTACAGATGGCGGTGTAGATATTTCCATGTTTATACAGATAGCGGTGTGGCTATTGCTATGTTTATACAGATAGCAATGTAGATATTGCCATGTTTATAGAGATGGCAGTGTAGATATATCCATGTTTATACACATCGCAGTGTAGATATTTCCATGTTTATACAGATAGTGGTGTAGATATTTCCATTTTTATACAGATGATTCTGTAGGTATTTCTATGATTGTACAGATGGTGGTGTAGTTATTTCCAAGTTCATAGAGATAGGCATGTAGATATTTCCAGGTATATACTGATAGCGTTGTAGATATTTGCATGTTTACAGAGATAGCGGTGTAGATATTTCCATATTTATACAGATAGCGGTGTAGATATTTCCGAGTTTATACAGATAGCGGTGTAGATATTTCCTTGTTTATACAGATAGCGGTGTAGATATTTCCAAGTTTATACAGATAGCGGTGTAGATATTTCCTTGTTTATACAGATAGCAGAGGAGATATTTCCGCGTTTATAGAGATGGCGATGTAGATATTTCCAAGTTTACAGATTGCGGTGGAGATATTTCCATGTTTATACAGATTGCGGTGTAGATATTTCCATATTTATAGGGATAGCGGTGTAGATATTTCCATATTTATACTGATAGTGGTGTAGAAATTTCCATGTTTATACAGATAGCGGTGTAGGTATTTCCATGTTTATAAAGTTAGCGGTGTAGATATTTCCATGTTTATACAGATGACTGTGTATAGATTTCCATGTTTATACAGATGACATTGGAGATATTTCCATGTTTATAGAGATGGCGATGTAGATATTTCCAAGTTTACAGATTGCGGTGGAGATATTTCCATGTTTATACAGATTGTGGTGTAGACATTTCCATATTTATAGGGATAGCGGTGTAGATATTTCCATATTTATACTGATAGTGGTGTAGAAATTTCCATGTTTATACAGATAGCGGTGTAGATATTTCCATGTTTATAAAGTTAGCGGTGTAGATATTTCCATGTTTATACAGATGACTGTGTATAGATTTCCATGTTTATACAGATGACATTGGAGATATTTCCATGTTTATAGAGATTGCAGTGTAGATATTTCCATGTTTATACCGATAGCTGTGTAGATATTTCCATGTTTATAGAGATAGAGTTGTAGATATTTCCATATTTATACAGATAGCCGTGTAGATATTTCCATATTTATTCAGATGATGGTGTATATGTTTCCATGTTTATGCAGATAGCGGTGTGGCTACTTCCATCTTTATGCAGATGGCAGTGTAGATATTTCCATGTTTATACAGATAGCGATGTAGATATTTCCATGTTTATACAGATAGCGGTGCAGATATTTAAAAGTGTATACAGATAGCGTTGCAGGTATTTCCGTGTTTATACAGATAGCGGTGAAAATATTTCCATGTTTTTACAGATAGCGTTGGAGATATTTCCATGTTTATACATATAGCGTTGGAGATATTTCCATGTTTATAGAGATGGCGGTGTAGATATTTCCAACTTTATACAGATAGCGGTGTAGATATTTCCATGTTTACACAGATAGCGGTGTAGGTATTTCCATGTTTATAGAGGTAGCGGTGTAGATATTTCCATGTTTATACAGATTGCGGTGTAGATATTTCCATGTGTATACAGATGGCAGTGTATGTATTTCCATGTTTATACAGAATGAGGTGAAGTTACTTCCATGTTTCTACAGATGACTGTGTAGCTATTTCCATGTTTTTACAGATGGCGGTGTAGATGTTTCCATGTTTACACAGATAGTGCTGTGGTTATTTCCAAGTTTATACAGATAGCGATGTAGATATTTCCATGTTTATAGAGATGGCTGTGTAGATATTTCCATGTTTATACAGATTTCGGTGTAGACATTTCCATATTTAGAGAGATATCGGTGTAGATATTTCCATATTTATACTGATAGCGGTGTAGATATTTCCATGTTTATACAGATAGCGGTGTAGATATCTCCATGTTTACACAGTTAGCGGTGTAGTTATTTCCATGTTTATACAGATGACTGTGTATATATTTCCATGTTTATACAGATGACGGTGGAGATATTTCCATATTTATAGAGTTTGCGGTGTAGATATTTCCATGTTTATACAGATAGCTGTGTAGATATTTCCATGTTTATAGAGATAGAGTTGTAGATATTTCCATATTTATACAGATAGCCGTGTAGATATTTCCATATTTATTCAGATGGTGGTGTATGTATTTCCATGTTTATACAGATAGCGGTGTGGATATTTCCATGTTTATACAGATGGCAGTGTAGATATTTCCATGTTTATACAGATAGCGATGTAGATATTTCCATGTTTATACAGATAGCGGTGTAGGTATTTCCATGTTTATAGAGATGGCTGTGTAGATATTTCCATGTGTATACAGATGGCAGTGTAGATATTCCCATGTTTATACAGATGGAGGTGTACATATATCCATGTTTACACAAATGACTGTGCAGTTATTTCCAAGTTTTTACAGATGTCGGTGTAGATACTTCCATGTTTATACAGATAGCGGTGAGGCTATTTCCATGATTATACAGATAGCGATGTCGATATTTCAATGTTTATAGAGATGGCTGTGTAGATATTACCATGTTTATGCAGGTGGCAGTGTAGCTATTTCCATGTATATACAGATAGTGGTGTAGGTATTTCCAGGTTTGTACAAATGAGTGTGTAGGTATTTCCATGTTTATAGAGAAGGCGGTGTAGATATTTCCATGTTTATAGAGATACCCGTGTAGATATTTCCATGTTTATACAGATAGCGGTGTAGACGTTTCTATGTTTATAGAGATAGCAGTGTAGGTATTTCCATATATATACAGATGGCGGTGTAGATATTTCCATGTTTATAGAGATAGCCATGTAGTTATTTCCATGTTTATACAGATAGCTGTGTAGACATTTCCATGTTTATACAGATAGCGGTGTGGTTACTTCCATGTTTATATGGATGGCAGGGAAGATATTTCCATGTTAATACAGATAGCGGTGTAGACGTTTCTATGTTTATAGAGATATCAGTGTAGGTATTTCCATATATATACAGATGGCGGTGTAGATATTTCCATGCTTATAGAGATAGCCATGTAGATATTTCCATATTTATACAGACAGCTGTGTAGACGTTTCCATGTTTATACAGATAGTGTTGTGGCTATTTCCATGTTTATATGGATGGCAGTGAAGATATTTCCATGTAAATACAGATAGTGATGTAGATATTTCCATGTTTATACAGATAGCGGTGCAGATATTTCCAAGTTTATACAGATAGCATTGCAGCTATTTCCATGTTTACACAGATAGCGGTGTAAATATTTCCATGTTTTTACAGATAGCGGTGGAGATATTTCCATGTTTATACATATACCGTTGGAGATATTTCCATGTTTATAGAGATGGCGGTGTAGATATTTCCAACTTTATACAGATAGCGGTGTAGATATTTCCATGTATATACAGATTGCAGTGTAGATATTTCTATGTTTACACAGATAGTGGTGTTGATATTTCCATGTTTATAGATATAGCGGTGTAGATATTTCCATGTTTATGCAGATTGCTGTGTAGATATTTCCATGTGTATACAGATGGCAGAGCACGTATTTCCATGTTTATACAGATGGAGGTGAGGTTTCTTCCATGTTTGCACAGATGACTGTGTAGATATTACCATGTTTTTACCGATGGCGGTGTAGATATTTCCATGTTTATACAGATAGTGGTGTGGCTATTTCCATGTTTATACAGATAGCGATGAAGATATTTCCATGTTTATAGAGATGGCTGTGTAGATATTTCCAAGTTTATACAGATAGCGGTGTAGACATTTCCATATTTATAGAGATAGCGGTGTAGATATTTCCATATTTATACTGATAGTGGTGTAGATATGTCCATGTTTATACAGAAAACGGTGTAGATATTTCCATCTTTATACAGATAGCGGTGTAGATATTTCCATGTTTCTACAGATGACTGTGTAGATATTGTCATGTTTTTACAGATTGCGGTGAAGCTATTTCGATGTTTATACAGATAGTGGCGCAGATATTTCCATATTTATACAGATAGCGTTGTAGATATTTCCATGTTTATACAGATAGCGGTGTAGATATTTCCATGTTTATACAGATACCGGTGTAGATATTTCCATGTTTTTACAGATAGCGATGGAGATATTTCTATGTTTATACAGATAGCGGTGGAGATATTTCCGTGTTTATACAGATATCGTTGGGGATATTTCCATGTTTATAGATATGGCGGTGTAGATATTTCCAGTTTTATACTGATAGCGGTGTAGATATTTCCATGTTTATACAGATAGCGGTGTAGATATTTCCATGTTTATACAGATAGCAGAGTCGGTATTTCCTTGTTTATACAGATGACAGTGTAGATATTTCCATGTTTATGCAGATAGCGATGTAGATATTTCCATGTTTATACAGATAGCCTTGTGGATGTTTCCAAGTTTATACAGATAGCGGTGTAGATATTTCCATGTTTATACAGATAGCATTGTAGATATTTCCATGTTTATACAGATAGCAGTGTAGATATTTCCAAGTTTATACAGATAGCGGTGGACATATTTCCATATTTATACAAATGGCGGTGGAGATATTTCGAGATTTATAACGATAGCGTTGGAGATATTTCCATGTTTATAGAGATGGCGGTGTAGATATTTCCAAGTTTATAGAGATAGCGGTGTAGATATTTCCATGTTTATACAGATAGTGGTGTAGATATTTCCATGTTTATACAGATGACTGTGTAGGTATTTCCATGTTTCTACAGATGGCATTGTAGATATTTCCATGTTTATACAGATAGCGGTGTGGCTATTTCCATGTTTGTACAGATAATGCTGTAGATATTTCCATTTATATACAGATAGCGGTGTAGATATTTCCTTGATTATTAAGATAGCGGTGAAGATATTTCCATGTTTATACAATTAGTGGTGGAGATATTTCCATGTTTATACAGATGGCGGTGTATATATTTCCAAGTTTATGCAGATAGCGGTGTAGATATTTCCATGTTTATAGAGATAGCGTTGGAGTTATTTCCATGTTTATACATATATCGGTGTAGTTATTTCCATGACTATAGAGATAGCGATGTAGATATTTCCATATTTATAAAGAGAGCGGTGTAGATAATTCCATGTTTATTCAGATGACGGTGTAGATATTTCCAGATTTATACACATAGCGGTGTGGATGTTTCCATGTTTATACAGATGGCAGTGTAGCTATTTCCATGTTTTTACAGATAGTGGTGTAGATATTTCCATGTTTAAAAAGATAGCGGTGTAGATATTTCCATGTTTATAAAGATAGCGGTGTAGATATTTCCATGTTTATGGAGATATCGGTGGAGATATTTCCATGTTTATATACATAGCGGTCGAGATATTTCCATGTTTATACATATAACGATTTAGATATTTCCATGTTTCTACAGATATCCGTGTAGATATTTCCATGTTTATACAGATAGCGGCATGGATATTTCCATGTTTATACAGATAGCTGTGTATATAATTCCATGTTTGTAGAGATAGCGGTGGAGATATTTCCATGTTTCACAGATAGCGGTGTGGCTACTTCCATGTTTATACAGATGGCAATGTAGATATTTCCATGTTTATATAGATAGCGATGTAGATATTTCCATGTATCTCAAGATAGCGGTGTAGATATTTCCAGGTATATACAGATGGCTGTGTGGATATTTCCACGTGTATACAGATGGCAGTGTAGTTATTTCCATGTTTATACAGATGACTGTGTAGATATTTCCATGTATATACAGATAGCGGTGTGGCTATTTCCATGTTTACACAGATGGCAGTGCAGATATTTCCATGTTAATACAGATAGCGTTGTAGATATTTCCATGTTTATACAGATAGCGTTGTATATATTTCCATGTTTATACAGATAGCGTTGTATATATTTCCATGTTTATACAGATAGCGGTGGAGATATTTCCAGGTTTATACAGATAGCGTTTGAGATATTTCCATGTTTATAGAGATGGCGGTGTAGATATTTCCAAGTTTATACAGATGGCGGTGTAGATATTTCCATGTTTATACAGGTAGAGATGTAGATATTTCCATGTTTCTACAGATAGACGTGTAGGTATTTCCATGTTTATACAGATAGCGGTGTATGTATTTCCATGTTTATAGATTATAGCGGTGTAGATATTTCCATGTTTATACAGATTGCTGTGTAGATATTTCCATGTGTATACAGATGGCAGTGTAGATATTTCCATGTTTATTCAGATGAAGGTGTAGATACTTCCATGATTCTACACATTATTGTGTAGATATTTCCATATTTTTACACATGGCGGTGTAGTTATTTCCATGTTTATACAGATGGCAATGTATATATTTCCATGTTTATACAGATAGTGATGTAGATATTTCCACGTATCTCAAGATAGCTGTGTAGATATTTCCAGGTATATACAGATGGCTGTGTGGATATTTCCATGTGTATACAGATGGCAGTGTAGATATTTCCATGTTTCACAGATGGAGCTGCAGTTATTTCCATGATTATAATGATGACTGTGTAGATATTTCCATGTTTTTACAGAAGGCTGTGTAGATATTTCCATGTATATTCAGATAGCGCTGTGGCTATTTCCATGTTTATACAGATGGCAGTGCAGATATTTCCATGTTAATACAGATAGCGTTGTAGATATTTCCATGTTTATACAGATAGCGTTGTATATATTTCCATGTTTATACAGATAGCGGTGGAGATATTTCCATGTTTATACAGATAGCGTTTGAGATATTTCCATGTTTATAGAGATGGCGGTGTAGATATTTACAAGTTTACACAGATGGCGGTGTAGAAATTTCCATGTTTATACAGGTAGAGGTGTAGATATTTCCATGTTTCTACAGATAGCGTTGTAGGTATTTCCAAGTTTGTACAGATAGCGGTGTAGGTATTTCCATGTTTATAGAGATAGCGGTGTAGATATTTCCATGTTTATACAGATTGCTGTGTAGATATTTCCATGTGTATACAGATGGCAGTGTAGATATTTCCATGTTTATTCTGATGGAGGTGTAGATAATTCCATGTTTCTACAGATTACTCTGTTGATATTTCCATGTTTATTCAGATGGCGGTGTAGATATTTCCATGTTTATACACATAGCAGTGTGTCTGTTTCCATGTTTATACAGATGGCAGTGTAGATATTTCCATGTTGATACAGACAGATGTGTAGATATTTCCATGTTTATAAAGATAGTGGTGTAGATATTTCCATGTTTATAAAGATAGCGGTGGAGATATTTCCATGTTTATAGAGATAGCGGTCGAGATACTTCCATGTTTATCCATATAACGATTTAGATATTTCCATGTTTATACAGATAGCGGTGTAGATATTTCCAGGTTTATACAGATAGCGGCGTAAATATTTCCATGTTTATACAGATAGCTTTGTAGATAATTCCAAGTTTATAGAGATAGCGGTGGAGATATTTCCATGTTTGCACATATAGCAATGTAGATATTTCCATGTTCTTACAGATGGCGGTGGAGATGTTTCAATGTTTATACCGATAGCGGAGGAGATATTTCCATGTTTATACTGATAGCGTTGGACATATTTCCATGTTTATAGAGATGGCGGTGTAGATATTTCCATATTTATACAGATAGCAGTGTAGATATTTCAATGTTTATTCAGATGGTGGTGTAGATTTTTCAATGTTTATACAGATAGCGGTGTGGCTACTTCCATGTTTATACAGATGGCAGTGTAGATATTTCCATGTTGATACAGATGGCTGTGTGGATATTTCCATGTGTATACAGATGGCAGTGTAGGTATTTCCATGTTTATACAGATGGAGGTGTAGGTATTTCCATGTTTATAGGGATGACTGTGTAGATATTTCCATGTTTTTACAGATGGCGGTGTAGATATTTCCATGTTTATACAGATAGCAGTGTGTCTGTTTCCATGTTTATACAGATGTCAGTATAGATATTTCCATGTTTATACAGAAGACTGTGTAGGTATTTCTATGTTTATACAGATGGCGGTGTAGATATTTGCAAGTTTATCCATATAGCGGTTTAGATATATCCATGTTTATACAGATAGCGGTGTAGATATTTCCATGTTTATACAGATAGCGGTGTAGGTATTTCCATGTTTACAGATAACGGTGTAGATATTTCCATGTTTATACTGATGGCTGTGTTGATATTTCCATGTGTATGCAGATGGCAGTGCAGATATTTCCATTTTTACACAGATGGAGATTTAGATATTTCCAACTTTCTACAGATGACTGTATAGTTATTTCCATGTTTTTACAGATGGCGGTATAGATATTTCCATATTTATACAGAGAGCGGTGTGGCTATTTCCATGTTTATAGGGATTGCGATGTAGATATTTCCATGTTTATACAGATAGCTGTGTAGAAAATTACATTTTTATACAGACAGCTGTGTAGATAATTCCATGTTTATAGAGACAGCGGTGGAGATATTTCCATGTTTGTACATATAGCGATGAAGTTATTTCCATGTTCATACAGATAGCGGTGGAGATATTTCCATGTTTATACAGATAGCAGTGGAGATATTTCCATGCTAATATAGATAGTGTTGGAGATATTTCCATGTTAATAGAGATGGCGGTGTAGATATTACCATATTTATACAGATAGCCGTGTAGATATTTTGATGTTTATTCAGATGGTGGTGTAGATATTTCCATGTTTATAGAGATAGCGGTGTGGCTACTTCCATGTTTATACAGATGGCAATGTAGATATTTCCATGTTTATACAGATAGCGATGTAGATATTTCCATGTATCTCAAGATAGCGGTGTAGATATTTCCAGATCTATTCAGATGGCTGTGTGGATATTTCCATGTGTATACAGATGGCAGTGTAGATATTTCCATGTTTACACAGATGGACATGTAGTTATTTCCATGTTTATACAGATGACTGTGTAGATATTTCCATGTTTTTACAGATGGGTGTGTAGATATTTCCATGTATATACAGATAGCGGTGTGGCTATTTCCATGTTTATACAGATGGCAGTGCAGATATTTCCATGTTAATACAGATAGCGTTGTAGATATTTCCATGTTTATACAGATAGCGTTGTATATATTTCCATGTTTATACAGACAGCGGTGGAGAAATTTCCAGGTTTATACAGATAGCGTTTGAGATATTTCCATGTTTATAGAGATGGCGGTGTAGATATTTACAAGTTTACACAGATGGCGGTGTAGATATTTCCATGTTTATACAGGTAGAGTTGTAGATATTTCCATGTTTCTACAGATAGCGGTGTAGGTATTTCCATGTTTATACAGATAGTGGTGTAGATATTTCCATGTTTATAGAGATAGCGGTGTAGATATATCCATGTGTATACAGATGGCAGTGTAGATATTTCCATGTTTTTACACATGGCGGTGTAGATATTTCCATGTTAATACAGATAGCGATGTAGATAATTCCATGTTAATAGAGATGGCTGTGTAGATATTTCCATGTTTATACAGATAGCGGTGCAGTTATTTCCATATTTATAGAGATAGCAGTGTAGATATTTCCATATTTTTACATATAGCGGTGTAGATAATTCCATGTTTTTTCAGATGGCGGTGTAGATATTTCCATGTTTATACAGATAGCAGTGTGTCTGTTTCCATGTTTATACAGATGTCAGTATAGATATTTCCATGTTTATACAGATAGAGGTGTAGATATTTCCATGTTTATAAAGATAGCGGTGTAGACATTTCCATGTTTATAAAGATAGCAGTGTAGATATTTCCATGTTTATAGAGATAGCGGTGGAGATATTTCCATGTTTATAGAGATAGCGGTCGAGATACTTCCATGTTTATACATATAACGATTTAGATATTTCCATGTTTATACAGATAGCAGTGTAGAAATTTCCATGTTTATACAGATAGCGGCGTAAATATTTCCATGTTTATTCAGATAGCGGTGTAGATAATTCCAAGTTTATAGAGATAGCGGTGGAGATATTTCCATGTTTGTACATATAGCAATGTAGATATTTCCATGTTCATACAGATGGCAGTGGAGATATTTCCATGTTTATACAGATAGCAGTGGAGATATTTCCATGCTTATATAGATAGCGTTGGAGATATTTCTATGTTAGTAGAGATGGCGGTGTAGATATTACCATATTTATACAGATAGCCGTGTAGACATTTTGATGTTTATTCAGATGGTGGTGTAGATATATCCATGTTTATACAGATAGCGGTGTGGCTACTTCCATGTTTATACAGATGGCAATGTAGATATTTCCATGTTTATACAGATAGTGATGTAGATATTTCCACGTATCTCAAGATAGCGGTGTAGATATTTCCAGGTATATACAGATGGCTGTGTGGATATTTCCATGTGTATACAGATGGCAGTGTAGATATTTCCATGTTTCACAGATGGAGCTGCAGTTATTTCCATGTTTATACAGATGACTGTGTAGATATTTCCATGTTTTTACAGATGGCTGTGTAGATATTTCCATGTATATTCAGATAGCGCTGTGGCTATTTCCATGTTTATACAGATGGCAGTGCAGATATTTCCATGTTAATACAGATAGCGTTGTAGATATTTCCATGTTTATACAGATAGCGTTGTATATATTTCCATGTTTATACAGATAGCGGTGGAGATATTTCCATGTTTATACAGATAGCGTTTGAGATATTTCCATGTTTATAGAGATGGCGGTGTAGATATTTACAAGTTTACACAGATGGCGGTGTAGAAATTTCCATGTTTATACAGGTAGAGGTGTAGATATTTCCATGTTTCTACAGATAGCGGTGTAGTTATTTCCATGTTTATACAGATAGCGGTGTAGGTATTTCCATGTTTATAGAGATAGCGGTGTAGATATTTCCATGTTTATACAGATAGCGATGTAGATATTTCCATGTATCTCAAGATAGCGGTGAAGATATTTCCAGATCTATTCAGATGGCTGTGTGGATATTTCCATGTGTATACAGATGGCAGTGTAGATATTTCCATGTTTACACAGATGGAGGTGTAGTTATTTCCATGTTTACACAGATGACTGTGTAGATATTTCCATGTTTTTACTGATGGGTGTGTAGATATTTCCTTGTATATACAGATAGCGTTGTGGCTATTTCCATGTTTATACAGATGGCAGTGCAGATATTTCCATGTTAATACAGATAGCGTTGTAGATATTTCCATGTTTATACAGATAGCGTTGTATATATTTCCATGTTTATACAGATAGCGGTGGAGAAATCTCCAGGTTTATACAGATAGCGTTTGAGATATATCCATGTTTATAGAGATGGCGGTGTAGATATTTACAAGTTTACACAGATGGCGGTGTAGATATTTCCATGTTTATACAGGTAGAGTTGTAGATATTTCCATGTTTCTACAGATAGTGGTGTAGGTATTTCCAGGTTTATACAGATAGTGGTGTAGATATTTCCATGTTTATAGAGATAGCGGTGTAGATATTTCCATGTTTATACAGATTGCTGTGTAGATATATCCATGTGTATACAGATGGCAGTGTAGATATTTCCATGTTTATTCAGATGGAGGTGTAGATACTTCCATGTTTCTACAGATTACTGTATAGATATTTCCATGTTTTTACACATGGCGGTGTAGATATTTCCAGGTTTATACAGATAGCGGTGTGGCTCTTTCCATGTTAATACAGATAGCGATGTAGATACCTCCATGTTAATAGAGATGGCTGTGTAGATATTTCCATGTTTATACAGATAGCGGTGTAGTTATTTCCATGTTTATAGAGATAGCAGTGTAGATATTTCCATATTTTTACAGATAGCGGTGAAGATAATTCCATGTTTATTCAGATGGCGGTGTAGATATTTCCATGTTTATACACATATCAGTGTGTCTGTTTCCATGTTTCTACATATGGCAGTATAGATATTTCCATGTTTATACAGATAGAGGTGTAGATATTTCCATGTTTATAAAGATAGCAGTGTAGATATTTCCATGTTTATAGGGATAGCGGTGGAGATATTTCCATGTTTATAGAGATAGCGGTCGAGATACTTCCATGTTTATACATATAACGATTTAGATATTTCCATGTTTATACAGATAGCAGTGTAGAAATTTCCATGTTTATACAGATAGCGGCGTAAATATTTCCATGTTTATTCAGATAGCGGTGTAGATAATTCCAAGTTTATAGAGATAGCGGTGGAGATATTTCCATGTTTGTACATATAGCAATGTAGATATTTCCGTGTTCATACAGATGGCAGTGGAGATATTTCCATGTTTATACAGATAGCAGTGGAGATATTTCCATGCTTATATAGATACCGTTGGAGATATTTCTATGTTAATAGAGATGGCGGTGTAGATATTACCATATTTATACAGATAGCCGTGTAGACATTTTGATGATTATTCAGATGGTGGTGTAGATATTTCCATGTTTATACAGATAGCGGTGTGGCTACTTCCATGTTTATACAGATGGCAATGTAGATATTTCCATGTTTATACAGATAGTGATGTAGATATTTCCACGTATCTCAAGATAGCGGTGTAGATATTTCCAGGTATATACAGATGGCTGTGTGGATATTTCCATGTGTATACAGATGGCAGTGTAGATATTTCCATGTTTCACAGATGGAGCTGCAGTTATTTCCATGTTTATACAGATGACTGTGTAGATATTTCCATGTTTTTACAGATGGCTGTGTAGATATTTCCATGTATATTCAGATAGCGCTGTGGCTTTTTCTATGTTTATACAGATGGCAGTGCAGATATTTCCATGTTAATACAGATAGCGTTGTAGATATTTCCATGTTTATACAGATAGCGTTGTATATATTTCCATGTTTATACAGATAGCGGTGGAGATATTTCCATGTTTATACAGATAGCGTTTGAGATATTTCCATGTTTATAGAGATGGCGGTGTAGATATTTACAAGTTTACACAGATGGCGGTGTAGAAATTTCCATGTTTATACAGGTAGAGGTGTAGATATTTCCATGTTTCTACAGATAGCGGTGTAGGTATTTCCATGTTTATACAGATAGCGGTGTAGGTATTTCCATGTTTATAGAGATAGCGGTGTAGATATTTCCATGTTTATACAGATTGCTGTGTAGATATTTCCATGTGTATACAGATGGCAGTGTAGATATTTCCATGTTTATTCAGATGGAGTTGTAGATACTTCCATGTTTCTACAGAATACTGTGTTGATATTTCCATGTTTATTCAGATGGCGGTGTAGATATTTCCATGTTTATACACATAGCAGTGTGTCTGTTTCCATGTTTATACAGATGGCAGTGTAGATATTTCCATGTTTATACAGACAGATGTGTAGATATTTCCATGTTTATAAAGATAGCGTTGTAGATATTTCCATGTTTATAAAGATAGCGGTGGAGATATTTCCATGTTTATAGAGATAGCGGTCGAGATACTTCCATGTTTATCCATATAACGATTTAGATATTTCCATGTTTATACAGATAGCGGTGTACATATTTCCATGTTTATACAGATAGCGGCGTAAATATTTCCATGTTTATACAGATAGCTTTGTAGATAATTCCAATATTATAGAGATAGCGGTGGAGATATTTCCATGTTTGCACATATAGCAATGTAGATATTTCCATGTTCTTACAGATGGCGGTGGAGATGTTTCCATGTGTATACCGATAGCGGTGGAGACATTTCCATGTTTATACTGTTAGCGTTGGAGATATTTCCATGTTTATAGAGATGGCGGTGTAGATATTTCCATATTTATACACATAGCAGTGTAGATATTTCAATGTTTATTCAGATGGTGGTGTAGATTTTTCAATGTTTATACAGATAGCGGTGTGGCCACTTCCATGTTTATACAGATGGCAGTGTAGATATTTCCATGTTGATACAGATGGCTGTGTGGATATTTCCATGTGTATACAGATGGCAGTGTAGATATTTCCATGTTTATAAAGATGGAGGTGTAGGTATTTCCATGCTTATAAAGATGACTGTGGAGATATTTCCATGTTTTTACAGATGGCGATGTAGATATTTCCATGTTTATAGAGATGGCTGTGTAGCTATTTCCATGTTTATACAGATCGCAGTTTAGATATTTCCATGTTTATACGGATAGTGGTGAGGATACTTCCATGTTTATACAGAAGACTGTGTAGGTATTTCTATGTTTATACAGATGGCGGTGTAGATATTTGCAAGTTTATACAGATAGCGCTGTAGATATATCCATGTTTATACAGATAGCGGTGTAGACATTTCCATGTTTATACAGATAGCGGTGTAGGTATTTCCATGTTTACAGATAACGGTGTAGATATTTCCATGTTTATACAGATGGCTGTGTTGATATTTCCATGTGTATGCAGATGGCAGTGCAGATATTTCCATTTTTACACAGATGGAGATTTAGATATTTCCAAGTTTCTACAGATGACTTTATAGTTATTTCTATGTTTTTACAGATGGCGGTATAGATATTTCCATATTTATACAGAGAGCGGTGTGGCTATTTCCATGTTTATAGAGATTGCGATGTAGATATTTCCATGTTTATACAGATAGCTGTGTAGATAATTCCATGTTTATAGAGATAGCGGTGGAGATAATTCCATGTTTGTACATATAGGGATGAAGATATTTCCATGTTCATACAGATAGCGGTGGAGATATTTCCATGTTTATACAGATAGCAGTGGAGATATTTCCATGCTTATATAGATAGCGTTGGAGATATTTCCATGTTAATAGAAATGGCGGTGTATATATTACCATATTTATACAGACAGCCGTGTAGATATTTTGAGATTTATTCAGATGGTGGTGTAGATATTTCCATATTTATACAGATAGCGGTGTGGCTACTTCCATGTTTATACAGATGGCAATGTTGATATTTCCATGTTTATACAGATAGCGATGTAGATATTTCCATGTATCTCAAGATAGCAGTGTAGATATTTCCAGGTATATACAGATGGCTGTGTGGATATTTCCATGTGTATACAGATGGCAGTGTAGATATTTCCATGTTTACACAGATGGAGGTGTAGTGATTTCCATGTTTATACAGATGACTGTGTAGATATTTCCATGCTTTTACCGATGGCTGTGTAGATATTTCCAGGTATATACAGATAGCGGTGTGCCTATTTCCATGGTTATACAGATGGCAGTGCAGATATTTCCATGTTAATAGAGATAGCGTTGTAGATATTTCCATGTTTATACAGATAGCGTTGTAAATATTTCCATGTTTATACAGATAGCGGTGGAGAAATTTCCAGGTTTATACAGATAGCGTTTGAGATATTTCCAAGTTTATAGAGATGGCGGTGTAGATATTTCCAAGTTTATACAGATGGCGGTGTAGATATTTCCATCTTTATACAGATTGCTGTGTAGATATATCCATGTGTATACAGATGGCAGTGTAGATATTTCCATGTTTATTCAGATGGAGGTGTAGATACTTCCATGTTTCTACAGATTACTGTGTTGATATTTCCATGTTTTAACACATGGCGGTGTAGATATTTCCATGTTTATACAGATAGCGGTGTGGCTCTTTCCATGTTAATACAGATAGCGATTTAGATATTTCCATGTTAATAGAGATGGCTGTGTAGTTATTTCCATGTTTATACAGATAGCGGTGTAGTTATTTCCATGTTTATAGAGATAGCGGTGTAGATATTTCCATATTTATACAGATAGCGGTGTAGATAATTCCATGTTTATTCAGATGGCGCTGTAGATATTTCCATGTTTATACACATTTCAGTGTGTCTGTTTAAATGTTTATACAGAAGGCAGTGTAGATATTTCCATGTTTGTACAGATAGAGGTGTAGTTATTTCCATGTTTATAAAGATAGCGGTGTAGATATTTCCATGTTTATAAAGATAGCAGTGTAGATATTTCCATGTTTATAGAGATAGCGGTGGAGATATTTCCATGTGTATAGAGATAGCGGTCGAGATACTTCCATGTTTATACATATAACGATTTAGATATTTCCATGTTTTTACAGATGGCGGTATAGATATTTCCATGTTTATACAGAGAGCGGTGTGGCTATTTCCATGTTTATAGAGATTACGATGTAGGTATTTCCATGTTTATACAGATATCAGTGTAGATATTTCCATTTTTATACAGATAGCTGTGTTGATAATTCCATGTTTATAGAGATAGCGGTGGAGATATTTCCATGTTTGTACATATAGCGATGAAGATATTTCCATGTTCATACAGATAGCGGTGGAGTTATTTCCATGTTTATACAGATAGCAGTGGAGATATTTCCATGCTTATATAGATAGCGTTGGAGATATTTCCATGTTAATAGAGATGGCGGTGTAGATTCTACCATATTTATACAGATAGCCATGTAGATATTTTGATGTTTATTCAGATGGTGGTTTAGATATTTCCATGTTTATACAGATAGCGGTGTGGCTAATTCCATGTTTATACAGATGGCAATGAAGATACTTCCATGTTTATGCAGATAGCGATGTAGATATTTCCATGTATCTCAAGATAGCGGTGTAGATATTTCCAGGTCTAGACAGATGGCTGTGTGGATATTTCCATGTGTATACAGATGGCAGTGTAGATATTTCCATGTTTACACAGATGGGTGTGTAGTTATTTCCATGTTTATACAGATGACTGTGTAGATATTTCCATGGTTTTACAGATGGCTGTGTAGATATTTCCATGTATATACAGATAGTGGTGTGGCTATTTCCATGTTTATACAGATGGCAGTGCAGATATTTCCATGTTAATACAGATAGCGTTGTAGATATTTCCATGTTTATACAGATAGCGTTGTATATATTTCCATGTTTATACAGATAGCGGTGGAGATATTTCCAGGTTTATACAGATAGCGTTTGAGATATTTCCATTTTTATAGAGATGGCGGTGTAGATATTTACAAGTTTACACAGATGGCGGTGTAGATATTTCCATGTTTATACAGGTAGAGTTGTAGATATTTCCATGTTTCTACAGATAGCGGTGCAGTTATTTCCATGTTTACACAGATAGCGGTGTAGATGTTTCCATGTTTATGCAGATGGCGGTGTAGATATTTCCATGTTTATGCAGATGGCGGTGTAGATATTTCCCAGTTTATAGAATGGCGGTGTAGATATTTCCATGTTTACAGAGATAACGGTGTAGATATTTCCATGTTTATAGAGATAGCGGTTTAGTTATTTCCATGTTTATAGAGATAGTGGTGTAGATATTTTCATGTTTATAAAGATAGCTGTGTAGATATTTCCATGTTTATACGGATAGCGGTTTTGATATTTCCATGTTTATAGGGATAGCAGTGTAGATATTTCCATATTTATACCGATAGCGGTGTAGATGTTTCCATGTTTATACAGATAGTGGTGTAGATATTTCCGTGTTTATACAGATGGTGGTGTAGATAGTTCCATGTTTATGGAGATGGCGGTGTAGATATTTCCATGTTTATAGAGATAGTGGTGTAGATATTTCCATGTTTATACAGATAGCGGTGTAGATATTTCCATCTTTGCACAGATTGCGGTGTAGCTATTTCCATGTTTACACAGATAGCGGTGTAGATATTTCCAGCTTTGCACAGATAGCAGTGTAGATATTTCCATGTTTATTCAGGTAGCGGTGTAGATATTTCCATGTTTACACAGATAGCGTTGTAAATATTTCCATGTTTACAGAGATAGCGTTTTAGATATTTCCATGTTTATAGAGATGGTGGTGAAGACATTTCCATGTTTATAGAGATAGTGATGAAGATATTTCCATATTTATACAGATAGCGGTGTAGATATTTCCATGTTTATACAGATAGCGGTGGAGATATTTCCAAGTTTACAGAGATAGTGGTGTAGATATTTCCATCTTTGCACAGATTGTGGAGTAGATATTTCCATCTTTACACTGATAGCATTGTAGATATTTCCATGTTTACACACATAGCTGTGTAGATAATTCCATGTTTATAAAGATACCGGTGTAGATATTTTCATGTTTATAGAGATAGAGGTGTAGTTATTTCAATGTGTATAGAGATAGCGGTGTAGATGTTTCCATGTTTATACTGATGGCTGTGTAGATATTACCATGTGTAAAGAGATGGCAGTGTACATATTTCCATGTATATAGTGATGGTGGTGGAGATATTTCCATATTTATACAGACGACAGTGTAGATATTTCCATGTTTATACAGATGGCAGTGCAGATATTTCCATTTTTGCACAGATTGTGGTGTAGATATTTCCATATTTACACAGATAGCGGTGTAGATATTTCCAAGTTTACACAAATATCTGTGCAAATATTTCCATGTTTACACAGATAGCGTTGTAGGTATTTCCATGTATATGCAGATAGCGGTGTAGATATTTCCATGTGTATACAGATGGCGGTGTAGATATTTCCATTTTTACACAGATAGTGTTGTAGATATTTCCAAGTTTATGCAGATAGCGGTGTGGATATTTCCATGTGTATACAGATAGCGGTGTAGATATTTCCATGTTTACAGAGATAACGGTGTTGATATTACCATGTTTATAGAGATAGCGGTGTAGATAATTCCATATTTATACAGATAGCATTGTAGATATTTCCATGTTTATACAGATGGTGGTGTACGTATTTCCATGTTTATAGAGATGGCAGTGTAGATATTTTGATGTTTATACAGATAGCGGTGTAGATATTTCCATCTTTGTACAGACAGCGGTGTAGATATTTCCTTGTTTATACAGAAATCAGTGCAGATATTTCCATGTTTATAGAGATAGCGGTGTAGATATTTCCATGTTTACACAGATAGCTGTGTAGATATTTCCATCTTTGTACAGACAGCGGTGTAGATATTTCCATGTTTATACAGAAAGCAGTGCAGATATTTCCATGTTTACACTGATAGCTGTGTAGAAATTTCCATGTTTACACAGATAGCATTGTAGATATTTCCATGTTTATAGAGATAGCCGTGTAGATATTTCCATATTTATACAGATAGCGCTGTAGATATTAACATGTTTATATCGTTGACGTTGTAGATATTTCCATGTTCATAAAGACGGCAGTGTAGATATTTCCATATTTATACAGATAGCTGTGTAGATATTTCCATGTTTACTGAGATAGCGGTGTAGATATTTCCATTTTTGCTCAGATTGCGGTGAAGATATTTCCATATTTACACAGATAGCGTTATAGATATTTCCAAGTTTCCACAGTTAGCTGTGTAGATGTTTCCATGTATATACAGATAGCGGTGTAGATATTTCCATGTTTATATAGTTAGAGGTGTAGATATTACCATGTTTATAGAGATAGCGGTGTGGTTATTTCCTTATTTGTACAGATAGCATTGTAGATATTTCCATGTTTATACAGATGTCGGTGAAGTTATGTCTATGTTTATGGAGATGGCAGTGTAGGTATTTCCGTGTTTATAAAGATAGCTGTGTAGATATTTCCATGTTTATACAGAGAGCGGTGGAGATATTTCCATGTTTACACAGATAGCAGTGTAGATATTTCCATGTTTATACAGCTTGCAGTGTAGACATTTCCATCTTTATACAGATGGCACTGTAGATACTTCCATGTTTATACGGATAGCGGTGTATATAATTCTATGTTTATACAGATGGCGATGTAGATATTTCCATGTTTATAAAGATAGCGGTGTAGATATTTCCATGTTTATACAGAGAGCTGTGTAGATATTTCCATGTTTTTAGAGATAGCAGTGTAGGTATTTCCATATTTATACAGATAGCGGTGTAGATATTTCCATGTTCATACAGATGGCGTTTTAGATATTTCCATGTTTATACAGATGGCGGTGTAGATATTTCCATGTTTATACAGATGGCGTTGTAGACATTTCCATGTTTATACAGATAGCTGTATAGATATTTCCATGTTTACAGAGATAGCGGTGTAGGTATTTCCATGTGTATAGATATGGCAGTGGAGATATTTCCAAGTTTATAGTGATGGTGGTGGAGATATTTCCATGTTTATAGAGATGACTGTGTAGATATTTCCATGTTTATACAGATGGCGGTGTAGATATTTCCATGTTTGTAGAGATAGCGGTGTAGATATTTCCATGTTGATACAGAAATCGGTGCAGATATTTCCATGTTCATAGAGTTAGCAGTGTCGATATTTCCATGTTTATACAGATAGCGGAGTAGATATTTCGATGTTTATACAGATGCCGGTGTAGATATTTTCATGTTTATACTGATAGCGGTGTAGATATTTCCCTGTTTACAGAGATAGCTGTGTAGATATCTCCATGTTTACACAGATAGCGTTGTAGATATTTCCATGTTTGTACAGATAGCGGTGTAGATATTTCCATGTTTATACACATAGCGGTGTAGATATTTCCATGTTTACACAGCGGTGTAGATATTTCCATGTTTATAGAGATAGCGGTGATGATATATCCATGCTTATACAGATTGCTGTGTAGATATTTCCATGTGTATACAGATGGCATTGTATATATTTCCAAGTTTATAGAGATGGTGGTGTAGATATTTGCATGTTTTTACAGATGACTGTGTAGATATTTGCATGTCTATACAGGTGGCGGTGTAGATTTTCCATGTTTATAGGGAAAGCGGCGTAGATATTTCCATGTTTATACAGATAGCGATGTACATATCTCCATGTATATAGAGAGAGCGGCGTAGATATTTCCATGTTTATACAGATAGCGGAGTGGATATTTCCATGTTTATACAAATGGCCGTGTCGATATTTCCATGTTCATGAAGATGGCAGTGTAGATATTTCCATCTTTGCACAGATTGTGGTGTAGATATTTCCATCTTTACACTGATTGCATTGTAGATATTTCCATGTTTACACACATAGCTGTTTAGATATTTCCATGTTTATAGAGATAGCGGTGTAGTTATTTCAATGTGTATAGAGATAGAGGTGTAGATGTTTCCATGTTTATACTGATGGCTGAGTAGATATTTCCATGTGTAAAGAGATGGCAGTGTACACATTTCCAGGATTATAGTGATGGTGGCGGAGATATTTCCATGTTTATACAGATGACTGTGTAGATATTTCCATGTTTATACAGATGGCAGTGTAGATATTTCCATTTTTGCACAGATTGTGGTGTAGATATTTCCATATTTACACAGATAGCGGTGTAGATATTTTCAAGTTTACACAAATAGCTGTGCAGATGTTTCCATGTTTACACAGATAGCGTTGTAGGAATTTCCATGAACATGCAGATAGCGGTGTAGATATTTCCATGTGTATACAGATAGCGGTGTAGATATTACCATGTTTATGGAGATACCGGTGTTGATATTACCATTTTATAGAGATAGCAGTGTAGATATTTCCATGTGTATACAGATAGCGGTTTAGATATTTCCAAGTTTATAGAAATACGGGTGTTGATATTACCATGTTATAGAGACAGCGGTGTAGATATTTCCATGTTAATACAGAAAGCAGTGCAGATATTTCCATGTTTATAGAGGCAGCGGTGTAGATATTTCCATGATTATACAGAAAGCGTTGTAGATATTTCCATGTTTATACAGATAGTGGTGTAGATATTTCCATGTTTATATAGATAGAGGTGGAGATATTTACATGTTTACAGATAGCGGTGTAGATATTGCCATGTTCACAGAGATAGCGGTGTAGATATTTCCATTTTTGCACAGATTGCGGTGTAGATATTTCCATATTTACACAGATAGCGGTGAAGTTATTTCCAAGTTTACACAAATAGCTGTGCAGATAATTACATGTTTACACAGATAGCGTTGTAGGTATTTCCATGTATATGCAGATAGCGGTGTAGATATTTCCATGTGTATACAGATAGCGGTGTAGATATTTCCATGTTTACAGAAATACCGGTGTTGATATTACCATTTTTATACATATAGCGGTGTAGATAATTCCATATTTATACAGATAGCATTGTAGATATTTCCATGTTTATACAGATGGTGGTGTAGATATTTCCATGATAATAGTGATGGCAGTGTAGATATCTCCATGTTTATACAGATAGCGGGGTAGATATTTCCATGTTTATACAGAGAGCGGTGCAGATATTTCCATGTTTACACAGATAGCGGTGTAGATATTTCCATCTTTGTACAGACAGCGGTGTAGATATTTCCATGTTTGTACAGAAAGCAGTGCAGATATTTCCATGTTTATAGAGATAGCGGTGTAGATATTTCCATGATTACACAGATAGCGGTGTAGTTATTTCCATGTTTATACAGATAGCGGTGTAGACATTTCCATGTTTATACAGATAGCGGTGGAGATATTTCCATGTTTATACAGATAGCGGTGTAGATATTTCCATGTTTACAGAGATAGCGGTGTAGATATTTTCATTTTTGCACAGATTGCGGTGTAGATATTTCCATATTTAAACAGATAGCAGTGAAGATATTTCCAAGTTTATACAAATAGCTGTGCAGATATTTCCATGTTTACACAGATAGCGTTGTAGGTATTTCCATGTATATGGAGATAGCGGTGTAGATATTTCCATGTGTAAACAGATAGCGGTGTTGATATTACCATGTTTATAGAGATAGCGGTGTAGATAATTTCATGTTTATACAGATAGCATTGTAGATATCTCCATGTTTATACTGATGGTGGTGTAGATATTTCCATCTTTGTACAGATAGCGGTGTACATATTTCCATGTTTACACTGATAGCTGTGTAGAAATTTCCATGTTTACACAGATAGCATTGTAGATATTTCCATGTTTACAAAGATAGCGGTGTATATATTTCCATGTTTATAGAGAGAGCTGTGTAGATATTTCCATGTTTTTAGACATAGCAGTGTAGGTATTTCCATATTTATACAGATAGCGGTGTAGATATTTCCATGTTTATACAGATGGCGGTGTAGATATTTCCATGTTTATACAGATGGCGTTGTAGACATTTCCATGTTTATACAGATAGCGGTATAGATATCTCCGTGTTTACAGAGATAGCGGTGTAGGTATTTCCATGTGTACAGAGATGGCAGTGTAGATATTTCCAAGTTTATAGTGATGGTGGTGGAGATATTTCCATGTTTATACAGATGACTGTGTAGATATTTCCAAGTTTATGCAGATGGCGGTGTAGATATTTCCATGTTTATAGAGATAGCATTGTAGATATTTCCATGTTTATACAGCAATCGGTGCAGATATATCCAAGTTCATAGAGATAGCGGTGTAGATATTTCCATGTTTATACAGATAGCGGTGTAGATATTTCGATGTTTATACAGATGCCGGTGTAGTTATTTTCATGTTTATACAGATAGCGGTGTAGATATTTCCATGTTTACACAGATAGCTGTGTAGATATTTCCATGTTTACACAGATAGAGTTGTAGATATTTCCATGTTTGTACAGATAGCGGTGTAGATATTTCCATGTTTATACACATAGCGGTGTAGATATTTCCATGTTTATACAGATAGCGGTTAAGATATTTCCATGTTTATTCAGATAGCGGTGTAGATATTTCCATGTTTGCACAGATAGCGGTGAAGATATTTTCATGTTTACACAGATAGCTGTGTAGATATTTCCATGTTTGCACAGATAGCATTGTAGATATTTCCATTTTTATAGAGATAGCGATTAAGATATTTCCATGTTTATAAAGATAGCGGTATAGATATTTTATTTTTATAGAGATAGCGGTGTAGATATTTCCATATTTAAACAGATAGCGTTGTAGATATTTCCATGTGTATACAGATGGCAGTGTAGATATTTCCATGTTTATACAGATGACTGTGTAGATATTTCCATGTTTTTACAGATGGCGGTGTAGATATTTCCATCTTAATACCATGACGGTGAAGATATTTCCATGTTTATGCAAATGGTGGCGTAGTTATTTCCATGTTTATACAGATAGCGTTGTACTTATTTCCATGTTTACACAGATAGCGGTGTAGATATTTCCAACTTTGCATAGCTTGCGGTGTAGAAATTTCCATCTTTACACATATAGCGGTGTAGACATTTCCCTGTTTACACAGATAGTTGTGTAGATATTTTCATTTTTACACAGATAGTGTTGTAGATATTTCCATGTTTATACAGATAGCGGTGGAGATATTTCCATGTTTATACAGATGTCGGTGTAGATATTTCCATCTTTATACAGATAGCGGTGTAGATATTTCGAAGTTTATACAGATATCGGTTGAGATATTTCCATGTTTATACAGATAGCGGTATAGATATTTGATATTTATAGAGATAGCGGTGTAGATGTTTCCATATTTAAACAGATAGCGTTGTAGATATTTCCATGTTTATACAGATAGCGTTTTATATATTTCCATGTTTTTACAGATAGCAATGTAGATATTTCCATGTTTACACAGCGGTGTAGATATTTCCATGTTTATAGAGATAACGGTGAAGATATTTACATGTTTATACAGATGGCTGTGTAGATATTTCCATGTGTATACAGATGGCATTGAAAATATTTCCACGTTTATAGAGATGGTGGTGTAGATATTTGCATGTTTTTACAGATGACTGTGTAGATATTTGCAAGTATATACAGGTGGCGGTGTAGATTTGCCATGTTTATAGGGAAAGCGGCACAGATATTTCCATGTTTATATAGATAGCGATGTACATATTTCCATGTTTATAGAGATAGCGGTTAAGATATTTCCATGTTTATAAAGATAGCGGTATAGATATTTGATTTTTATAGAGATAGCGGTGTAGATATTTCCATATTTAAACAGATAGCGTTGTAGATATTTCCATGTGTATACAGATGGCAGTGTTGATATTTCCATGTTTATACAGATGACGGTGAAGATATTTCCATGTTTATGCAGATGGCGGCATAGATATTTCCATGTTTATACAGATAACGTTGTACTTATTTCCATGTTTACACAGAAAGCGGTGTAGATATTTACATCTTTGCATAGCTTGCGGTGTAGAAATTTCCATCTTTAAACATATAGCGGTGTAGACATTTCCATGTTTACACAGATATTTGTGTAGATATTTTGATTTTTACACAGATAGTGTTGTACATATTTCCATGGTTATACAGATAGCGGTGGAGATATTTCCATGTTTATACAGATGGCGGTTTAGATATTTCCATCTTTATATAGATAGCGGTGTAGATATTTCCAAGTATATACAGATAGCAGTGGAGATATTTCCATGTTTATACAGATGGCGGTGTAGATACTTCCATCTTAATACAGATAGCAATGTGGATATTTCCAAGTTAATACAGATAGCGGTGTAGTTATTTCCATGTTTATACAGGTAGCGGTGTAGATATTTCCATGTTTATACAGATAAAGTTGGAGATGTTTCCATGTTTATGGAGATAGCGACGTAGGTGTTTCCATGTTTATACAGATAGTGGTGTAGATATTTCCATGTTGATATAGATATCAGTGTAGATATTCCCATGTTTATAAAGATAGTGGTGGAGGTATTTCCATGTTTATACAGATAGCATTGTAGATATTTCCATATTTATATAGATAGCGGAGTAGATATTTCCATGTTTACACAGATCGCGGTATAGATATTTCCATCTTTACAATGATAGCGGTATAGATATTTCCATCTTTACACAGATAGCGGTGTAGGCATTTCCATGTTTACACAGATAGCGGTGTAGACATTTCCATGTTTACACAGATAGCATTGTAGATATTTCCATGTCTATATAGATAGCGGGGTTGGTATTTCCATGTTTATACAGCTCGCCGTGTAGATATTTCCATTTTTCTACAGATGGCGGTGTAGATATTTCCAAGTTTATACATATGGCGGTAAAGATATTTCCATGTTTATACATATGACGGTGTAGATATTTCCATGTTTATAGACATGGCGTTGCAGTCAGTTCCACGTTTATAGAAATGGCAGTTTAGATATTTTCATGTTTATAGAGATGGCAGTGTAGATATTTCCATGTTTGTAGAGATATGGGTGTAGGTATTTCCATGTTTATACAGATGGCTGTGTAGGTATCTCCATGTGAATATAGGTGGCATTGTAGATATTTCCATGTTTATACAGATGGTGGTGTATATATTTCCATATTTTTACAGATGACTGTGTAGATATTTCCATGTTTTTACAGATGACTTTGTAGATATTTCCATGTTTTTACAGATGGCCGTGTAGATATTTCCATGTTTATACAGATGACGGTGAAGATATTTCCATGTTTATGCAGATGGCGGCATAGATATTTCCATGTTTACAGAGATAGCGGTGTAGATATTTCCATGTTTATTCAAATGGTGGTGTAGATATTTCCATGTTTATAGAGATAGCGGTGTAAATATTTCCATAGATATACAGATGGTGGTGAAGATATTTCCAGGTTTATGCAGATAGCGGTGTAGTTATTTCCATGTTCATACAGATTACGGTGTAGATATTTCCATGTTTATACAGATAGCTGTGTAGATCTTTCCATGTTTATATAGATCGTTGTGTAGATATTTCCACGTTTATACAGATAGCGGTGTAGGTATTTCCATGTTTATACCGATAGAAGTGTAGATATATCCATATTTATACAGAAAGCGGTGTAGTTATTTCCATGTTTATACAGATCGCGGTGTAGATATTTCCATGTTTATACAGATAGCGGTGTAGACATTCCCATTTTTATACAGATAGCGGTGTTGGTATTTCCATGTTTATACAGATAGCGGTGTAGATATTTCCATGTTTATACAGACGGCGGTGTTGATACTTCCATGTTTATAAAGATAGCGGTGATGACATTTCCATGTTTATACAGATGGCTTTGTATATATTTCCATATTTATACAGATGGCAGTGTAGATATTTCCATGTTTATACAGATGGTGGTGTAGATATTTCCATGTTTATACAGATGGCGGTGTAGATATTTCCATGTTTATACAGATAGCGGTGTAGGTATTTCCATGTTTATACAGAGAGCGGTGTAGTTATTCCCATGTTTATACAGATAGCGGTGTTGGTATTTCCATGTTTATGCAGATAGCAGTGGAGATATTTCCATGTTTATACAGATGGTAGTGTAGATATTTCCATTTTTGCACAGATTGCGGTGTAGATATTTCCATATTTACACAGATAGCGGTGTAGATATTTCCAAGTTTACACAAATATCTGTGCAGATATTTCCATGTTTACACAGATAGCGTTGTAGGTATCTCCATGTATATGCAGATAGCGGTGTAGATATTTCCATGTTTATACAGATAGCGGTGAAGATATTTCCATGTTTATAGAGATACCAGTGTTGATATTACCATGTTATAGAGATAGCGGTGTAGGTATTTCCATGTGTATACAGATAGCGGTGTAGATATTTCCATGTTTATAGAGATACCGGTGTTGATATTACCATGTTATAGAGATAGCAGTGTAGATATTTCCATGTTTATTCAGAAAATAGTGCAGATATTTCCTTGTTTATAGAGATAGTGGTGTAGATATTTCCATGATTATACAGATAGCGATGTAGATATTTCCATGTTTATACAGATAGTGGTGTAGATATTTCCATGTATATATAAATAGCGGTGGAGATATTTCCATGTTTATGCAGATGGTATTTTAGATATTTCCATGTTTATACAGATAGCGGTGTAGATATTTCCATGTTTATACAGATAGCGGTGTAGATATTTCCATGTTTATAGAGATAGCAGTGTAGATATTTCCATGTTTATGGAGACGGCGGTATACATAGTTCCATGTTTATGGAGATGGAGGTGTAGATATTTCCATGTTTATAGAGATAGTGGTGTAGATATTTCCATGATTATACAGATAGCGGTGTAGGTGTTTCCATCTTTGCACTGATTGCGGTGTAGATATTTCCATGTTTACACAGATTGTGGTGTAGATATTTCCATCTTTGCACAGATTTCAGTGTAGATATTTCCATGTTTATTCAGGTAGCGGTGTAGATATTTCCATATTTGTGTGGACCGTGGTGTAGATATTTCCATCTTTCCACAGATGGCAGTGTAGATATTTCCATGTGGATACAGATTGCAGTGTAGGTATTTCCATGTTCATGCAGTTGGCGGTGTAGATATTTCCATGTTTATTGAGATGGCAGTGTAGATATTTCTATGTTTATAGAGATAGCGGTGTAGGTATTTCCATTTGTTTAGAGTTGGCGGTGTAGATATTTCCATGTTTATAGAGATAGTGGTGTAGATATTTCCATGTTTATACACATAGCGGTGTATATATTTCCATCTTTATACAGATAGCGTTGTTGGTATTTCCATGTTCATACAGATCGCGGTGTAGATATTTCCATGTTTATACAGCTTGCAGTGTAGATATTTCCATCTTTATAGAGATGGCAGTGTAGATATTTCCATGTTTATACAGATAGTGGTGTAGATATTTCCGTGTTTATACAGATGGTGGTGTAGATAGTTCCATGTTTATGGAGATGGCGGTGTAGATATTTCCATGTTTATAGAGATAGAGGTGTAGATATTTCCATGTTTATACAGATAGTGGTGTAGATATTTCCATCTTTGCACAGATTGCGGTGTTGATATTTCCATGTTTGCACAGATAGCGGTATAGATATTTCCATCTTTGCAAAGATAGCAGTGTAGATATTTCCATGTTTATTCAGGTAGCGGTGTAGATATTTCCAAGTTTACAAAGATAGCTCTCTAGATATTTCCATGTTTACACAGATAGCGTTGTAAATATTTCCATGTTTATAGAGATAGCGGTTTAGATATTTCCATGTTTATACAGATGGCGCTGTAGACATTTCGATGTTTATAGAGATAGCGATGAAGATATTTCCATATTTATACATATAGCGGTGTAGATATTTCCATGTTTATACAGATAGCGGTGTAGATATTTCCATGATTACACAGAGATCATTGTAGATATATCCAGTTTTATACAGATAGTGCTGTAGATATTTCCATGTTTATACAGATAGCGGTGTATATATTTCCATGTTTATACAGATGGCTGCGTAGATATTTCCATGTGTATACAGATGGTGGTGTAGATATTTCCATGTTTATAGATATGGTGGCGTAAACATTTCCATGTTTATACAGATGACTGTGTAGATATTTGCATGTTTCTACAGATGGCGGTGTAGATATTTCCATGTTTATAGAGATAGCTGTGTAGATATTTCCATGTTTACACAGATAGTGTTGTGGGTATTTCCATGTTTACACAGGTAGCGTTGTAGATATTTAAATGTTTATACAGATAGCTGTGTAGATATTTCCATGTTTATAAAGATACCGGAGTAGATATTTCCATGTTTATAGAGATAGCGGTGTAGTTATTTCAATGTATATAGAGATAGCAGTGTAGATGTTTCCATGTTTATACTGATGGCTGTGTAGATATTTCCATGTGTCAAGAGATGGCAGTGTACATGTTTCCATGTTTATAGTGATGGTGGTGGAGATATTTCCGTGTTTATACAGATGACTGTGTAGATTTTTCCATGTTTATACACATGGCAGTGTAGATATTTCCATTTTTGCACAGATTGCGGTGTAGATATTGCCAAATTTACACAGATAGCGGTGTAGATATTTCCAAGTTTACACAAATATCTGTGCAGATATTTCCATGTTTACACAGATAGCGTTGTAGGTATTTCCATGTATATGCAGATAGCGGTGTAGATATTTCCATGTGTATACAGAGAGCGGTGTAGATATTTCCATGTTTATAGAGATACCGGTGTTGATATAACCACGTTATAGAGATAGCGGTGTAGATATTTCCATGTTTATACAGAAGGCAGTGTAGATATTTCCATGTTTATAGAGATAGCGGTGTAGATATTTCCATGATTATACAGATAGCGGAGTAGATATTTCCATGTTTATACAGATAGCAGTGTAGATATTTCCATGTTTATACAGATAGCGGTGGAGATATTTCCATGTTTATACAGATAGCGGTGTAGATATTTCCATATTTACAGAGATAGCAGTGTAGATATTTCCATTTTTGCACAGATTGCGGTTTAGATATTTCCATATTTACACAGATAGCGGTGAAGATATTTCAAAGTTTACACAAATAGCTTTGCAGATATTTCCATGTTTACACAGATAGTGTTGTAGGTATTTCCATGTATATGCAGATAGCGGTGTAGATATTTCCATGTGTATACGGATAGCGGTGTAGATATTTCCATGTGTACAGAGATACCGGTGTTGATATTACCATGTTTATAGAGATAGCGGTGTAGATAATTCCATATTTATACAGATAGCATTGTAGATATTTCCATGTTTATACAGATGGTGGTGTAGATATTTCCATGTGTATAGAGATGGCAGTGTAGATATTTCCATGTTTATACAGATAGCGGAGTAGATATTTCCATGTTTATACAGAGAGAGGTGCAGATATTTCCAGGTTTACACAGGTAGTGGTGCAGATATTTCCATCTTTGTACAGATAGTGGTATAGATATTTCCATGTTTACACTGATAGCTGTGTAGAAATTTCCTTGTTTACACAGATAGCGTGGTAGATATTTCCATGTTTATAGAGATAGCCGAGTAGATATTTCCATATTTATAGAGATAGCGGTGTAGATATTTTCATCTTTATATCGTTGATTGTGTAGATATTTCCATGTTCATAAAGACGGCGGTGTAGATATTTCCATGTTTATACAGATAGCTGTGTAGATATTTCCATGTTTACTGAGATAGCGGTGTAGATATTTCCATTTTTGCTCAGATTGCGGTGAAGGTATTTCCATATTTAAACAGATAGCGGTATAGATATTTCCAAGTTTACACACTTAGCTGTGTAGATATTTCCATGTCTATACAGATAGTGGTGTAGATATTTCCATGTTTATATAGTTAGCGGTGTAGATATTACCATGTTTATAGAGATAGCGGTGTGGATATTTCCATATTTATACAGATAGCATTGTAGATATTTCCATGTTTATACAGATGTCGGTGAAGGAATTTCCATGTTTATGGAGATGGCAGTGTAGGTATTTCCATGTTTATAAAGATAGCTGTGTAGATATTTCCATGTTTATACAGAGAGCGGTGCAGATATTTCCATGTTTACACAGATAGCAGTGTAGATATTTCCATGTTTATACAGCTTGCAGTGTAGATATTTCCATCTTTATACAGATGGGAATGTAGGTATTTCCATGTTTTTACGGATAGCGGTGTAGATAATTCTATGTTTATACAGGTGGTGATGTAGATATTTCCATGTTTATAAAGATAGCGGTGTAGATATTACCATGGTTATACAGAGAGCTGTGTAGATATTTCCATGTTTTTAGAGATAGCAGTGTAGGTATTTCCATATTTATACACATAGCGGTGTAGATATTTCCATGTTCATACAGATGGCGTTGTAGATAGTTCCATGTTTATACAGATGGCGGTGTAGACATTTCTATGTTTATACAGAGAGCGGTATAGATATTTCCATGTTTAGAGAGATAGCGGTGTAGGTATTTCCATGTGTATAGAGATGGCAGTGTAGATATTTCCAAGTTTATAGTGATGGTGGTGGAGATATTTCCATGTTTATACAGATGACTGTATAGATATTTCCATGTTTATACAGATGGCGGTGTAGATATTTCCATGTTTATAGAGATAGCGGTGTAGATATTTCCAGGTTGATACAGAAATCGGTGCAGATATTTCCATGTTCACAGAGATAGCGGCGCAGATATTTCCATGTTTATACAGATAGCGACGTACATATTTCCATGTTTATAGAGATAGCGGTGTAGATATTTCCATGTTTATACAGATAGCAGAGTAGATATTTCCATGTTTATACAGATGGCCGTGTAGATATTTCCATGTTCATGAAGATGGCAGTGTAGATATTTCCATGTTTATAGAGATAGCGGTGTAGATATTTAGATGTTTACAGAGATAGCAGTGTAGATATTTCCATTTTTGCACAGATTGCGGTGTAGATATTTCCATCTTTACGCAGATAGCGGTGTAGTTATTTCCAAGTTTACACAGATACTGTGTAGATATTTCCAAGTTTACACAGATAACGTTGTAGAGATCTCCATGTTTATACAGATAGCGGTGTAGATATTTCCATGTTTATACAGATAGCGTTGCAGATATTTCCATGTTTATACAGACAGCGGTGAAGATATTTCCATGTTTACACAGATAGTGATGTGGATATTTCCATCTTTATACAGATAGCGGTGTGGATATTTCCATGTTTATACAGATAGCGGTGTAGATATTTCCCTGTTTATACAGATAGCAGTGCAGATATTTCCATGTTTATACAGATAGCGGTGGAGATATTTCCATGTTTTTACAGATAGCAATGTAGATATTTCCATGTTTACACAGCATTGTAGATATTTCCATGTTTATAGAGATTGCGGTGAAGATATTTCCATGTTTATACAGATGGCTGTGTAGATATTTCCATGTGTATGCAGATGGCATTGTAGATATTTCCAAGTTTATAGAGATGGTGGTGTAGATATTTGCATGTTTTTACAGATGACTGTGTATATATTTGCATGTTTATACAGGTGGCGCTGTAGATTTTCCATGTTTATAGGGAAAGCGGCGCAAATATTTCCATGTTTATACAGATAGCGATGTACATATTTCCATGTTTATAGAGATAGCGGTGTAGATATTTCCATGTTTATACAGATAGTGGAGTAGATATTTCCATGTTTACACAGATGGCCGTGTAGATATTTCCATGTTCATGAAGATGGCAGTGTAGATATTTCCATGTTTATAGAGATAGCGCTGTAGATATTTAGATGTTTACAGAGATAGCAGTGTAGATATTTCCATTTTTGCACAGATTGCGGTGTAGATATTTCCATCTTTACGCAGATAGCGGTGTAGACATTTCCAAGTTTACATGGATACTGTGTAGATATTTGCAAGTTTACACAGATAACGTTGTAGAGATCTCCATGTTTATACAGATAGCGGTGTAGATATTTCCATGTTTATACAGATAGCGTTGCAGATATTTCCATGTTTATGCAGATAGCGGTGAAGATATTTCCATGTTTACACAGATAGTGATGTGGATATTTCCATCTTTATACAGATAGCGGTGTGGATATTTCCATGTTTATACAGATAGCGGTGTAGATATTTCCCTGTTTATACAGATAGCGGTGCAGTTATTTCCATGTTTATAAAGATACCGGTGTAGATATTTCCATGTTTATAGAGATAGCGGCGTAGTTATATCGATGTGTGTAGAGATAGCGGTGTAGAGGTTTCCATGTTTATACTGATGGCTGTGTTGATATTTCCATGTGTAAAGAGATGGCAGTGTACATATTTCCATGCTTATAGTGATGGTGGTGGAGAGATTTCCATGTTTATACAGATGACTGTGTAGATATTTCCATGTTTATAGAGATACCGGTGTTGATATTACCATGTTATAGAGATAGCGGTGTAGATATTTCCATGTTTATACAGATAGCAGTGCAGATATTTCCATGTTTATAGAGACAGCGGTGTAGATATTTCCATGATTATACAGATAGCGGTGTAGATATTTCCATGTTTATACAGACAGCGGTGTAGATATTTCCATGTTTATTCAGATAGCGGTGGAGATATTTCCATGTTTATACAGATAGCGGTGGAGATATTTCCATGTTTATACAGATAGTGGTGTAGATATTTCCATGTTTACAGAGATAGCGGTGTAGATATTTCCATTTCTGCACAGATTGCGGTTTAGATATTTCCATATTTACACAGATAGCGGAGAAGATATTTCCCAGTTTACACAAATAGCTGTGCAGATATTTCCATGTTTACACAGATAGCGTTGTAGGTATTTCCATGTATATGCAGATAGCGGTGTGGATATTTCCATGTGTATACACATAGCGGTGTAGATATTTCCATGTTTACAGAGATAACGGTGTTGATATTACCATGTGTATAGAGATAGCGGTGTAGATAATTCCATATTTATACAGATAGCCTTGTAGATATTTCCATGTTCATACAGATGGCATTGTAGATATTTCCATGTTTATACAGATGGCGGTGTAGATATTTCCATGTTTTTAGAGATAGCAGTGTTGGTATTTCCGTGTTCATACAGATAGCGGTGTAGATATTTCCATGTTCTTACAGATGGCGTTGTAGGTATTTCCATGTTTATACAGATGGCGGTGTAGATATTTCCATGTTTATTTAGAAGGCGGTGTAGACTTTTCCATGTTTATACAGATGGCGGTGTAGATATTTCGATGTTTTTACAGATGCTGGTGTAGATATTTTCATGTTTATACAGATAGCGGTGTAGCTATTTCCATGTTTACACAGATAGCTGTGCAGTTATTTCCATGTTTACACAGATAGAGTTGTAGATATTTCCATGTTTGTACAGATAGCGGTGTAGATATTTCCATGTTTATACACATAGCGGTGTAGATATTTCCATGTTTATACAGATAGTGGTTAAGATATTTCCATGTTTATACAGATAGCGGTGTAGATATATCCATCTTTGCACAGATAGCGGTGTAGATATTTTCATGTTTACACAGATAGCTGTGTAGACATTTCCATGTTTACACAGATATCATTGTAGATATTTCCATGTTTATAGAGATAGCGGTTAAGATATTTCCATGTTTATACAGATAGCGGTATAGATATTTGATATTTATAGAGATAGCGGTGTAGGTATTTCCATATTTAAACAGATAGCGTTGTAGATATTTCCATGTTTATACAGATAGCGGTGGATATATTTCCATGTTTTTATAGATAGCAATGTAGATATTTCCATGTTTACACAGCGGTGTAGATATTTCCATGTTTATAGAGATAGCGGTGAAGATATTTCCATGTTTATACAGATGGCTGTGTACATATTTCCATGTGTATACAGATGGCATTGCAGATATTTCCAAGTTTATACAGATGGTGGTGTATATATTTGCATGTTTTTACAGATGACTGTGTAGATATTTGCATGTATATACAGGTGGCGGTGTTGATTTTCCATGTTTATAGGGAAAGCGGCACAGATATTTCCATGTTTATACAGATAGCGATGTACATATTTCCATGTATATAGAGATAGCGGTGTAGATATTCCCATGTTTATATAGTTAGCGGTGTAGATATTCCCATGTTTATAGAGATAGCGGTGTGGATATTTCCTTATTTATACAGATAGCATAGTAGATATTTCCATGTTTATACAGATGTCAGTGAAGGTATTTCCATGTTTATGGAGATGGCAGTGTAGGTATTTCCATGTTTATAAAGATAGCTGTGTAGATATTTCCATGTTTATGCAGATGGCGGCGTAGATATTTCCATGTTTATACAGATAGCGTTGTACTTATTTCCATCTTTACACAGATAGCGGTGTAGATATTTCCATCTTTGCATAGCTTGTGGTGTAGAAATTTCCATCTTTACACATATACCGGTGTAGACATTTCCAAGTTTACACAGATAGTTGTGTAGATATTTTCGTTTTTACACAGATAGTGTTGTAGATATTTCCATGTTTATACAGATAGCGGTGGAGATATTTCCATGTTTATACAGATGGCGGTGTAGATATTTCCATCTTTATACAGATAGCGGTGTAGATATTTCCAAGTTTATACAGATAGCGGTGGAGATATTTCCATGTTTATACAGATGGCGGTGTAGATATTTCCATCTTTATACAGATAGCAATGTAGATATTTCCAAGTTTATACAGATAGCAGTGAAGGTATTTCCATGTTTATACAGGTAGCGGAGTAGATATTTCCATGTTTATATAGATAAAGGTGGAGATGTTTCCATGTTTATTGAGATAGCGACGTAGGTGTTTCCATGTTTATACAGATAGTGGTGTAGATAAATGCATTTTTATACAGATAGCTGTGTAGATATTTCCATGTTTATATAGATATCAGTGTAGATATTCCCATGTTTATAAAGATAGCGGTGGAGATATTTCCATGTTTATACAGATAGCGTTGTAGATATTTCCATGTTTATATAGATAGCGGAGTAGATATTTCCATGTTTACACAGATAGCGGTATAGATATTTCCATCTTTACAATGATAGCGGTGTAAATATATCCATCTTTACACAGATAGCGGTGTAGGCATTTCCATGTTTACACAGATAGCGGTGTAGACATTTCCATGTTTACACAGATAGCGTTGTAGATATTTCCACGTGTATATAGATTGCGGGGTTGGTATTTCCATGCTTATACAGCTCGCCGTGTAGATATTTCCATTTTTCTACAGATGGCGGTGTAGATATTTCCAAGTTTATACATATGGCGGTAAAGATATTTCCATGTTTATACATATGGCGGTATAGATATTTCCATGTTTGTAGAGATGGCGTTGCAGTTAGTTCCACGTTTATAGAGATGGCAGTGTAGGTATTTTCATGTTTATAGAGATGGCATGGTAGATATTTCCATGTTTACAGAGATAGGGGTGTAGGTATTTCCATGTTTATACAGATGGCTGTGTAGGTATTTCCATGTGAATACAGATGGCATTGTAGATATTTCCATGTTTATACAGATGGTGGTGTAGATATTTCCATGTTTATACAGATGACTGTGTAGATATTTCCATGTTTTTACAGATGGCGGTGTAGATATTTTCCATGTTTTTACAGATGGCGGTGTAGATATTTCCAGGTTGATGCAGATGGCGGTTTAGATATTTCCATGTTCACAGAGATAGCGGTGTAGGTATTTCCATGTTTATTCAAATGGTGGTGTAGGTAGTTCCATGTATATAGAGATAGCGGTGTAAATATTTCCATAGCTATACAGATGGTGGTGTAGATATTTCCAGGTTTATGCATATAGCGGTGTAGCTCTTTCCATGTTTATATAGATCGTTGTGTAGATGTTTCCACGTTTATACAGATAGCGGTGTAGGTATTTCCATGCTTAAACAGATAGAAGTGTAGATATATCCATATTTATACAAAAGGCGGTGTAGTTATTTCCATGTTTATACAGATCGCGGTGTAGATATTTCCATGTTTATACAGATAGCGATGTAGACATTTCCAATTTTATACAGATAGCGGTGTTGGTATTTCCATGTTTATACAGATAGCGGTGTAGATATTTCCATGTTTACACAGCTCGCGTGTAGATATTTCCATATTTATACATATGGCGGTGTAGATATTTCCATGTTTATAGAGATGGCAGTGTAGATAGTTCCATGTTTATGGAGATGTCAGTGTAGATATTTTCATGTTTAAAGAGATGGTGGTGTAGATAATTCCATGTTTATAGAGATAGCGGTGTAGATATTTCCATGTTTATAGTGATAGCGGTTTTGGTATTTCCATGTTTATAGGGATGTCGGTGTAGACATTTCCATATTTTTACAGATGGCTGTGTAGATATTTCCATGTGTATACAGATGGCATTGTAGATATTTCCATGTTTATAGAGATGGTGGTGTAGATATTTCCATGTTTATACATATGACTGTGTAGATAGTTCCATGTTTTTACTGATGGCAGTGTAGATATTTCCATGTTTATAGAGACAGCAGTGTAGATATTTCCATGTTTATGGAGATGGCGGTGTAGATATTTCCATGTTTATAGAGATAGCGGTGAAGATATTTCCATATTTATATACACGTCAGTGGAGATATTTCCATGTTTATACGGATAGCGGTGTAGGTATTTCCATGTTTATACAGATAGCAGTGTAGATATTTCCATATTTATAATGATGGCTGTGTAGATATTTCCATGTTTATGCAGATAGCAGTGTAGGTATTTCCAAGTTTATACAGTTACCAGTGTGGATATTTCCATATTTAAACAGATAGTGGTGTAGATCTTTCCATGTTTATACATATCGTGGTGTAGATATTCACATGTTTATACAGATAGCGGTGTAGATATTGCCATGCTTATGCAGACGGCGGTGTAGATATTTCCATGTTTATACAGACGGCGGTGTTGATACTTCCATGTTTATAAAGATAGCGGTGTTGACATTTCCATGTTTATACCGATGGCTTTGTAGATATTTCCATGTTTACAGATGGCAGTGTAGATATTTCCATGTTTATACAGATGGTGGTGTAGATATTTCCATGTTTATACAGATGGCGGTGTAGATAGTTCCAGGTTTCCACACATAGCAGTGTAGGTATTTCCATCTTTACAGAGATAGCGGTGTAGATATTTCCATTTTTATATAGATAGCGGATTAGATATTTCCATGTTTACACAGATAGCGGTGTAGATATTTCTATCTTTACAATGATAGCGGTGTAGGTATTTCCATCTTTATACAGATAGCGGTGTAGATATTTCCATGTTTACGCAGATAGCGTTGTAGATTTTCCATGCTTATACAGATATCGGTGCTGGTATTTCCATGTTTATACAGATAGCCTTGTAGATATTTCCATGTTTACACAGATAGCTCTGTAGATCTTTCCATGTTTATATTGATCGTTGTGTAGATATTTCCATGTTAATACATATAGCTGTGTAGGTATTTCCATGTTTATACAGATAGCGGTGTAGATATTTCCATATTTATACAGATAGCGGGGTACATATTTCCATGTTTATACAGATCGTGGTGTACATATATCCATGTTTATACAGATGGCAGTGTTGCTAGTTCCATGTTTATACAGATAGCGGTGTTGATATTTCCATGTTTATACAGATGGCAGTGTAGATATTTCCATGTTTATACAGATGGCGGTGTATGTATTTCCATGTTTATGCAGATGACGTTGTAGATATTTCCATGTTTGCACACATAGCAGTGTAGATATTTCCATGTTTACACAAATAGCTGTTTAGATATTTCCATCTTTACACTGATAGCGGTGTATATATTTCCATCTTTACACAGATAGCGTTGTAGATATTTCCATGTTTATACAGATAGCGGTGTAGATATTTCCATCTTTATTCATATAGCGGTGTAGATATTTCCATGTTTATACAGATAGTAGTGGAGATATTTCCATGTTTATACAGATAGCAGTGTAGATATTTCCATGTTTATAAAGATGACGGTGTAGATATTTCCATGTTTACAGAGATAATAGTGTAGATATTTACATGTTTATAGAGATAGCGGTGTAGTCATTTCAATGTTTATAGACATAGCAGTGTAGGTATTTCCATGTTTATACAGACGGCTGTGTAGATATTTCCATGTGTATACAGATGGCACTGTAGATCATTCCATGTTTATACAGATGGCAGTGTAGACATTTCCATCCTTATACAGATGACTGTGAAAATATTTCCATGTTTTAACTGATGGCGGTGGAGTTATTTCCATGTTTATAGAGACAGCAGTGTAGATATTTCCATGTTTATGCAGATGGCAGTGTAGATATTTCCATGTTTATACTGATGGCGGTGTAGATAGTTCCATGTTTATGGAGATGGCAGTGTAGATATTTTGATGTTTAAAGAGATGGTGGGTTAGATATTTCCATGTTTATAGAGATAGTTGTATAGATATTCCCATATTTATAGAGATAGCGGTGTAGGTATTTCCATGTTTACAGAGATAGCGGTGTAGGTATTTCCATGTTTATACAGATGGATGTGTAGATATTTCCATGTGTATACGGATGGCATTGTAGATATTTCCATGTTTATACTGATGGTGGTGTAGATATTTCCATGTTTATACAGATGACTGTGTAGACATTTCCACATTTATACAGATGGCTGTGTAGATATTTCCATGTTTATACAGATGGTTGTGTAGATATTTCCAAGTTTATACAGATGACTCTGTAGGTGTTTCCATGTTTTTGCTGATGGCGGTGGAGATATTTGCATGTTTATAGAGACAGCGGTGTAGATATTTACATGTTTATGCAGATGGCGGTGTAGATATTTCCATGTTTATAGAGATAGCGGTGTAGATATTTTCATATTTATACAGATGGCGGTGTAGATACTTCCATGTTTATACATATAGCCGTGTATGTATTTCCATGTTTATACAGATAGAAGTGTAGATATATCCCTATTTATACAGAAAGCGGTCTAGTTATTTCCATGTTCATACATATCATGGTGTAGATACTTCCATGTTTATACAGATAGCGGTGTAGATATTTCCATGTTTATATAGATAGCGGTGTTGGTATTTCCATGTTTATACGGATATCAGTATAGATATTTCCTTGTTTACAAAGCTCGCCGTGTTGATATTTCCATTTTTATACAGATTATGGTGTAGATATTTCCATGTTTACACATATGGCGGTGTAGATATTTCCATGTTTATACAGAAGGCGATGTAGATATTTCCATGTTTATACACATGACTGTGTAGATATTTCCATGTTTATACAGATGGTGGTGTAGATATTTCAATGTTTATACAGATGACTGTGTAGATATTTCCATGTTTTTACTGAAGGCGGTGTAGATATTTCCATGTTTCCACACATAACGGTGTCCATACTTCCATCTTTACAGAGATAACGGTGTAGATATTTCCATTTTTATATAGATAGCGGAGTAGATATTTCCATGTTTACACAGATAGCGGTGTAGATATTTCCATCTTTACAATGATAGCGGTGTAGATATTTCCATCTTTACACAGATAGCAGTGTAGATATTTCCATGTTTACACAGATAGCGGTGTAGGTATTTCCATGTTTATGCAGATAGCGTTGTAGATATTTCCATGTTTATACAGATAGCGGTGTTGGTATTTCCATGTTTATACAGATATCGGTGTAGACATTTCCATGTTTATTCAGCTCGCCCTGTAGATATTTCCATTTTTCTACAGATGGCGGTGTAGGTATTTCCAAGTTTTACATATGGCGGTGTAGATATCTGCATGTTTATAGAGATGGCATTGTAGTTAGTTCCATGTTTATTGAGATGGCATTGTAGATATTTTCATGTTTATAGAGATGGCGGTGTAGATATTTCCATGTTTATACAGATGGTAGTGTAGATATTTCCATATTTATACAGATTACTGTGTAGATATTTCCATGTTTATACAGATAGCTGTGTAGGTATTTCCTTGTTTATACAGATGGCTGTGTAGATATTTCCATGTGTATACAGATGGCATTGTAGATATTTCCATGTTTATACAGATGACTGTGTAGATATTTCCATGTTTATACAGACAGCGGTTTAGGTATTTCCATGTTTATACAGATAGCGGTGTGGATATTTCCATGTTTATACTGATAGCGGTGTAGATCTTTCCATGTTTATACAGATCGTGGTGTAGATATTTCCAGGTTTTTACAAATAGCGGTGTAGATATTTCCATGTTCATAAAGATAGCTGTGTAGATATTTCCATATTTATACAGACAGTGGTTTAGATATATCCATGTTTATACAGATAGCGGTGTAGATCTTTCCATGTTTATACAGATCGTGGTGTATATATTTCCATGTTTATACAGATAACGGTGTAGTTATTTCCATGTTTTTACAGATTGTGGTGTAGATACTTCCATATTATACAGATATCAGTGTTGACAGTTCCATGTTTATACAGATAGCGGTGTTGATATTTCCATGTTTATACGGATGGCAGTGTAGTTATTTCCATGTTTATACAGATGGCGGTGTAGGTATTTCCATGTTTATTCAGATGGCGGTGTAGGTGTTTCCATGTTTATTCAGATGGCGTTGTAGATATTTCCATGTTTGCACAGACAGCGGTGCAGAGATTTCCACGTTTACACAGATAGCTGTGTAGATATTTCCATGTTTACACTGATAGCATTGTGGATATTTCCATGTTTATACAGGTAGCGGTGTAGTTATTTCCATGTTTATACAGATAGCGGTATAGATATTCCCATGCTTATACAGATAGCAGTGCAGATATTTCCAAGTTTATACAGATCGTGGTGTAGATATTTCCATGTTTATACAGTTAACGGTGTAGATATTTCCATGTTTATACAGATGGTGGTGTAGATACTTCCATATTATACAGATATCAGTGTTGATAGTTCCATGTTTATACAGATAGTGGTGTAGGTATTTCCATATTTATACAGATAGCAGTGTAGATATTTCCATATTTATACAGATAGCGGTGTAGATCTTTCATTGTTTATACAGATCGTGCTGTCGATTTTTCCATGTTTATACAGATAGCGGTGTAGATATTTCCATCTTTATACATATAGCGGTGTAGATATTTCCATGTTTTTAGAGATGGCGGTGTAGATATTTCCATGTTTATAGACATAGCAGTGTAGATATTTCCATGTTTATACAGACGGCTGTGTAGATATTTCCATGTGTATACAGATGGCACTGTAGATTTTCCATGTATATACAGATGGTAGTGTAGACATTTACATGTTTATACAGATGACTGTGTAAATATTTCCATGTTTTTACTGATGGCGGTGATGGTATTTCCATGTTTATTGAGACAGCAGTGTAGATATTTCCATGTTTATGCAGATGGCGGTGTAGATATTTCCATGTTTATACTGATGGCGGTTTATATAGATCCACATTTATGGAGATGGCAGTGTACATATTTTGATATTTAAAGAGTTGGCGGGTTAGATATTTCCATGTTTATAGAGATAGTGCTATAGATATTTCCATGTTTATAGAGATAGCGGTGTAGGTATTTCCATGTTTACAGAGATAGCGGTGTAGATATTTCCATGTTTAGACACATGGATGTGTAGATATTTCCATGTGTATACAGATGTCATTGTAGATATTTCCATGTTTATACAGATGGTGGTTTAGAAATTTCCATGTTCATACAGATGACTGTGTATATATTTCCATGTTTATACAGATAGCGGTGTAGGTATTTCCATGTTTATACAAGTCGTGGTGTAGATATTTCCATGTTTACACAGATAGCGTTGTAGTTATTTCCATGTTTATACAGATAGCAGTGTAGGTATTTCCATGTTTATGCAGATAGCAGTGTAGATATTTCCATATTTATACAGATAGCGGTGTTGATCTTTCCATTTTTAAACAGATTGTGGTGTAGATATTTCCATGTTTATACAGATGGCGGTGTAGCTATTTCCATGTTTATAAAGATGGCTTTGTAGGTAATTCCATGTTTCCACAGATAGCGGTGTAGATATTTCCATGTTTACACAGGTAGCGGTGTAGATATTTCCATGTTTATATAGATAGTGGTGTAGATATTTCCATGTTTATACAGATGACTGTGTAGACATTTCCATGTTTATACAGATAGTGGTGTAGATATTTCCATGTTTATACAGATGACTGTGTAGATATTTCCATGTTTATACAGAAGGCGGTGTAGATATTTCCATGTTTCCACACAGTGGACATACTTCCATCTTTACAGAGATAGCGGTGTAGATATTTCCATTTTTATATAGATTGCGGAGTAGATATTTCCATGTTTACACAGATAGCGGTGTAGATATTTCCATCTTTACAATGATAGCGGTGTAGATATTTCCATCTTTACACAGATAGCGGTGTAGATATTTCCATGTTTATACAGATAGCGGTGAAGATATTTCCATGTTTACGCATATAGCGTTGTAGATATTTCCATGTTTATACAGATAGCGGTGTTGGTATTTCCATGTTTATACAGCTCGCCGTGTAGATATTTCCATTTTTCTACAGATGGCGGTGTAGGTATTTCCAAGTTTTTACATATGGCGGTGTAGATATTTTCATGTTTATGGAGATGGCATTGTAGTTATTTCCATGTTTATGGAGATGGCATTGTAGATATTTTCATGTTTATAGAGATGGCGGTGTAGATATTTCCATGTTTATACAGATGGTGGTGTACATATTTCCATATTTATTCAGATTACTGTGTAGATATTTCCAAGGTTATACAGATAGCGGTGTAGGTATTTCCTTGTTTATACAGATGGCTGTGTAGATATTTCCATGTGTATACAGATGGCATTGTAGATATTTCCATGTGTATACAGATGACTGTGTAGATATTTCCATGTTTATACAGACAGCGGTTTAGGTATTTCCATGTTTATACAGTTAGCGGTGTAGATATTTCCATGTTTATACAGATGGTGGTGTAGATACTTCCATATTATACAGGTATCAGTGTTCATAGTTCCATGTTTATACAGATAGCAGTGTAGGTATTTCCATATTTATACAGATAGCAGTGTAGATATTTCCATATTTATACAGATAGCGGTGTAGATCTTTCAATGTTTATAAAGATCGTGCTGTAGATATTTCCATGTTTATACAGAGAGCGGTGTAGATATTTCCATGTTTATACATATAGCGGTGTAGATATTTCCATGTTTATAGAGATGGCGGTGTAGATATTTCCATGTTTATAGACATAGCAGTGTAGATATTTCCATGTTTATACATACGGCTGTGTAGATATTTCCATGTGTATACAGATGGCACTGTAGATATTTCCATGTTTATACAGATGGTAGTGTAGACATTTCCATGTTTATACAGATGACTGTGTAAATATTTCCATGTTTTTACTGATGGCGGTGAAGGTATTTCCATGTTTATTGAGACAGTAGTGTAGATATTTCCATGTTTATGCAGATGGCGGTGTAGATATTTCCATGTTTATACTGATGGCGGTGTATATAGATCCACATTTATGGAGATGGCAGTGTACATATTTTGATGTTTAAAGAGTTGGCGGGTTAGATATTTCCATGTTTATAGAGATAGTGGTATAGATATTTCCATGTTTATAGAGATAGCGGTGTAGTTATTTCCATGTTTACAGAGAGAGCAGTGTAGATATTTCCATGTTTAGACACATGGATGTGTAGATATTTCCATGTGTATACAGATGTCATTGTAGATATTTCCATGTTTATATAGATGGTGGTTTAGAAATTTCCATGTTCATACAGATGACTGTGTATATATTTCCATGTTTATACAGATAGCGGTGTAGGTATTTCCATGTTTATACAAGTCGTGGTGTAGATATTTCCATGTTTACACAGATAGCGTTGTAGTTATTTCCATGTTTACACAGATAGCAGTGTAGGTATTTCCATGTTTATGCAGATAGCAGTGTAGATATTTCCAAATTTATACAGATAGCGGTGTTGATCTTTCCATTTTTAAACAGATCGTGGTGTAGATATTTCCATGTTTATACAGATGGCGGTGTAGCTATTTCCATGTTTATAAAGATGGCTTTGTAGGTAATTCCATGTTTGCACAGATAGCGGTGTAGATATTTCCATGTTTACACTGATAGCGGTGTAGATATTTCCATGTTTATATAGATAGTGGTGTAGATATTTCCATGTTTATACAGATGACTGCGTAGACATTTCCATGTTTATACAGATGGTGGTGTAGATATTTCCATGTTTATACAGATGACTGTGTAGATATTTCCATGTTTATACAGAAGGCGGTGTAGATATTTCCATGTTTCCACACAGTGGACATACTTCCATCTTTACAGAGATAGCGGTGTAGATATTTCCATTTTTATATAGATTGCGGATTAGATATTTCCATGTTTACACAGAAAGCGGTGTAGATATTTCCATCTTTACAATGATAGCGGTGTAGATATTTCCATTTTAACACAGATAGCGGTGTAGATATTTCCATGTTTACACAGATAGCGGTGAAGATATTTCCATGTTTACGCATATAGCGTTGTAGATATTTCCATGTTTATACAGATAGCGGTGTTGGTATTTCCATGTTTATACAGATATCGGTGTAGATATTTCCATGTTTATACAGCTCGCCGTGTAGATATTTCCATTTTTCTACAGATGGCGGTGTAGGTATTTCAAAGTTTTTACATATGGCGGAGTAGATATTTGCATGTTTATGGAGATGGCATTGTAGTTAGTTCCATGTTTACGGAGATGGCATTGTAGATATTTTCATGTTTATAGAGATAGCGGTGTAGATATTTCCATGTTTATACAGATGGTGGTGTACATATTTCCATATTTATTCAGATTACTGTGTAGATATTTCCATGGTTATACAGATAGCGGTGTAGGTATTTCCTTGTTTATACAGATGGCTGTGTAGATATTTCCATGTGTATACAGATGGCATTGTAGATATTTCCATGTTTATACAGATGACTGTGTAGATATTTCCATGTTTATACTGACAGCGGTTTAGGTATTTCCATGTTTATACAGATAGCGGTGTGGATATTTCCATGTTTATACACATAGCGGTGTAGATCTTTCCATGTTTATACAGATCGTGGTGTAGATATTTCCAGGTTTATACAGATAGCGGTGTAGTTATTTCCATGTTAATACAGATAGCTGTGTAGATATTTCCATATTTATACAGAGAGCGGTTTAGATATATCCATGTTTATAAAGATAGCGGTGTAGATCTTTCCATGTTTACACAGAACGTGGTGTAGATATTTCCATGTTTATACAGATAACCGTGTAGTTATTTCCATGTTTTTACAGATGGTGGTGTAGATACTTCCATACTATACATATATCAGTGTTGATAGTTCCATGTTTATACAGATAGCGGTGTTGATATTTCCATGTTTATACGGATGGCAGTGTAGTTATTTCCATGTTTATACAAATGGCGGTGTAGGTATTTCCATGTTTATTCAGATGGCGTTGTAGATATTTCCATGTTTCCACAGACAGCGGTGTAGAGATTTCCATGTTTACACAGATAGCGGCGTAGATATTTCCATGTTTATACAGATAGCGGTGTTGGTATTTCCATGTTTATACAGATATCGGTGTAGATATTTCCATGTTTATACAGCTCGCCGTGTAGATATTTCCATTTTTCTACAGATGGCGGTGTAGGTATTTCAAAGTTTTTACATATGGCGGTGTAGATATTTGCATGTTTATGGAGATGGCATTGTAGTTAGTTCCATGTTTACGGAGATGGCATTGTAGATATTTTCATGTTTATTGAGATGGCGGTGTAGATATTTCCATGTTTATACAGATGGTGGTGTACATATTTCCATATTTATTCAGATTACTTTGTAGATATTTCCATGGTTATACAGATAGCGGTGTAGGTATTTCCTTGTTTATACAGATGGCTGTGTAGATATTTCCATGTGTATACAGATGGCATTGTAGATATTTCCATGTTTATACAGATGAATGTGTAGATATTTCCATGTTTATACTTACAGCGGTTTACGTATTTCCATGTTTATACAGATAGCGGTGTGGATATTTCCATGTTTATACAGATAGCGGTGTAGATCTTTCCATGTTTATACAGATCGTGGTGTAGATATTTCCAGGTTTATACAGATAGCGGTGTAGTTATTTCCATGTTCATACAGATAGCTGTGTAGATATTTCCATATTTATACAGAGAGCGGTTTAGATATATCCATGTTTATAAAGATAGCGGTGTAGATCTTTCCATGTTTACACAGAACGTGGTGTAGATATTTCCATGTTTATACAGATAACGGTGTAGTTATTTCCATGTTTTTACAGATGGTGGTGTAGATACATCCATATTATACAGATATCAGTGTTGATAGTTCCATGTTTATACAGATAGCGGTGTTGATATTTCCATGTTTATACGGATGGCAGTGTAGTTATTTCCATGATTATACAGATGGCGGTGTAGGTATTTCCATGTTTATTCAGATGGCGTTGTAGATATTTCCATGTTTGCACAGACAGCGGTGTAGCGATTTCCATGTTTACACAGATAGCGGCGTAGATATTTCCATGTTTATATAGATAGCGGTGTAAATATTTCCATGTTTACACAGATAGCCGTGTAGATATTACCATCTTTACACTGATAGTGGTGTAGATATTTCCATCTTTAGTCAGATAGCAGTGTAGATATTTCCATGTTTACAAAGAAAGCTGTGTAGATATTTCCATGTTTACACTGATAGCGTTGTGGATATTTCCATGTTTATACAGATAGCGGTGTAGTTATTTCCATGTTTATACAGATAGCGGTATAGATATTCCCATGTTTATACAGATAGCAGTGCAGATATTTCCAAGTTTATGCAGATCGTGGTGTAGATATTTCCATGTTTATACAGTTAACGGTGTAGATATTTCCATGTTTATACAGATGGTGGTGTAGATACTTCCATATTATACAGATATCAGTGTTGATAGTTCCATGTTTATAGAGATAGCGGTGTAGGTATTTCCATATTTATACAGATAGCAGTGTAGATATATCCATATTTATACAGATAGCGGTGTAGGTCTTTCAATGTTTATACAGATCGTGCTGTAGATATTTCCATGTTTATACAGATAGCGGTGTAGGTATTTCCATATTTATACAGATAGCGGTGTAGATATTTCCATCTTTATACATATAGCAGTGTAGATATTTCCATGTTTATAGAGATGGCGGTGTAGATATTTCCATGTTTATAGTGATAGTAGTGTAGATATTTCCATGTTTATAGATATAGCGGTGTAGTTATTTCCATGTTTATAGACATAGCAGTGTAGATATTTCCATGTTTATACAGACGTCTGTGTAGATATTTCCATGTGTATACAGACGGCACTGTAGATATTTCCATGTTTATACAGATGGTAATGTAGACATTTCCATGTTTATACAGATGACTGTGTAAATATTTCCATGTTTTTACTGATGGCGGTGGAGGTATTTCCATGTTTATAGAGACAGCAGTATAGATATATCCATGTTTATGCCGATGGCGTTGTAGATATTTCAATGTTTATACTGATGGCGGTGTAGATAGATCTATGTTTTTGGAGATGGCAGTGTACATATTTTCATGTTTAAAGAGTTGGCGGGTTAGATATTTCCATGTTTATAGAGATAGTGGTAAAGATATTTCCATGTTTATAGAGATAGCGGTGGAGATATTTCCAAGTTTACAGAGATAGCGGTGTAGATATTTCCAACTTTGCACAGATTGTGGTGTAGATATTACCATCTTTACACTGATAGCATTGTAGATATTTCCATGTTTACACAGATAGCTGTGTAGATATTTCCATGTTTATAAAGATACCAGTGTAGATATTTCCATGTTCATAGAGATAGCAGTGTAGTTATTTCAATGTGTATAGAGATAGCGGTGTAGATGTTTCCATGTTTATACTGATGGCTGTGTAGATATTTCCATGTGTAAAGAGATGGCAGTGTACATATTTCCATGTCTATAGTGATGGTAGTGGAGTTATTTCCATGTTTATACAGATGACTATGTAGATATTTCCATGTTTATACAGATGGCAGTGCAGATATTTCCATTTTTGCACAGATTGCGGTTTAGATATTTCAATATTTACACAGAGAGCGGTGTAGATATTTCCAAGTTTACACAAATTGCTGGGCAGATATTTCCATGTTTACACAGATAGCGTTGTAGGTATTTCCATGTATATGCAGATAGCGGTGTAGATATTTCCATGTGTATACAGATAGCGGTGTAGATAATTCCATGTTTATTCAGATGGCGGTGTAGATTTTTCCAAGTTTATGCATATAGCGGTGTAGATATTTCCATGTTATAGACATAGCGGTGTAGTTATTTCCGTGTTTATACAGATAGCGGTGTAGTTATTTCCATGTTTATAGAGATAGCGGTGTAGATCTTTCCATATTTATACAGATAGCGGTGTAGATAATTCCATGTTTATTCAGATGGCGGTGTAGTTATTTACAGGTTTATACACATAGTAGTGTGGCTGTTTCAATGTTTACACAGATGGCTGTGTAGATATTTCCATGTTTATACAGATAGTGGTGTAGGTATTTCCATGTTTATATAGATAGTGGTGTAGATATTTCCATGTTTATAAAGATAGCGGTGTAGATATTTCCCTGTTTATAGAGATAGCGGTGGAGATATTTCCATGTTTATAGAGATAGCGGTGAAGATAATTCCATGTTTATGGAGATGGCCGTGTAGATATTTCCATATTTATACAGATAGCGGTGTAGACATTTCCATATTTATAGAGATAGCGGTGTAGATATTTCCATATTTATACTGATAGCGGTGTAGATATTTCCATTTTTATTCAGATAGCGGTGTAGATATTTCCATGTTTATACAGATAGTGGTGTAGTTATTTCCATGTTTATACAGATGACTGTGTGTATATTTCCACTTTTATACAGATGACGGTGGAGCTATTTCCATGTTTATGGAGATTGCGGTGTAGATACTTCCATGTTTATACAGATAGCCGTTTAGATATTTCCATGTTTATTCACATGGTGGTGTATATATTTCCATGTTTATGCAGATAGCGATGTAGGTATTTCCATGTTTATACAGATAGTGGTGTAGATATTTCCATGTTTACACAGATGACTGTGTAGATATTTCCATGTTTATAGAGATGGCTGTGTAGATATTTCCATGTTTATACAGATCACAGTGTAGATATTTCCATGTTTATACGGATAGCGGTGTAGATATTTCCACATTTATAGACATGGCTCTGTAGATATTTCCATGTTTATGCAGATGGCAGTGTAGGTATTTCCATGTTTATACAGAGAGTGGTGTAGGTATTACCATGTTTATAGAGATGGCGGTGTAGATATTTCCATGTTTATTCAGATGCCGGTGAATGTATTTCCATGTTTATACAGATTGCGGTGTCGCTATTTCCATGTTTATACAGATGGCAGTGTTGATATTTCCATGTTAATACAGATAGCGATGTAGATATTTCCATGTTTATACAAATAGTGGCGCAGATATTTCCATGTTTATACAGATAGCTTTGTAGATATTCCCATGTTTATACAGATATCCGTGGAGATATTTCCATGTTCATACAGATGGCGTTGGAGATGTTTCCATGTTTATACCGATAGCGGTGGAGATATTTCCATGTTTATACTGATAGCTTTGGAGATATTTCCATGTTTATAGAGATGGCGGTGTAGATATTTCCATATTTATACAGATAGCCGTGTAGAGATTTCGATGTTTATACAGATGGTGGTGTAGGTTTTTCAATGTTTATACAGACAGCGGTGTGGCTACTTCCATGTTTATACAGATGGCAGTGTAGATATTTCCATGTTGATACAGATGGCTGTGTGGATATTTCCATGTTTACACAGATGGAGGTGTAGGTATTTCCATGTTTATAGAGATGACTGTGTAGATATTTCCATGTTTTTACAGATGGCGGTGTAGATATTTCCATGTTTATACAGAAAACGGTGTGGCTATTCCCATGTTTATACAGATAGCGATGTAGATATTTCCATGTTTATAGAGATGGCTGTGTAACTATTTCCATGTTTATACAGATCGCAGTTTAGATATTTCCATGTTTATACGGATAGTCGTGAAGATACTTCCATGTTTATACAGAAGACTGTGTAGGTATTTCTATGTTTATACAGATGGCGGTGTAGATATTTGTAAGTTTATACAGATAGCTGTGTAGATATTTCCATGTTTATACAGATAGCGGTGTAGATATTTCCATGTTTATACAGATAGCGGGGTAGGTATTTCCATGTTTATACAGATAGCGGTGTACATATTTCCATGTTTATACAGATGGCTGTGTTGATATTTCCATGTGTATACAGATGGCAGAGCAGATATTTCCATTTTTACACAGATGGAGATTTAGATATTTCCAAGTTTCTACAGATGACTGTATAGATATTTCCATGTTTTTACAGACGGCGGTGTAGATATTTCCATGTTTATACAGAGAGCGGTGTGGCTATTTCCATGTTTATAGAGATAGCGATGTAGATATTTCCATGTTTATACTGATATCAGTGTAGATATTTCCATGTGTATACAGATAGCGGTGGAGATATTTCCATGTTTATACAGATAGCGGTGGAGATATTTCCATGTTTATACAGATAGCGGTGTAGATATTTCCAAGTTGATGCAGATAGCGCTGTAGATATTTCCACATTTATAGAGATAGCGGTGTAGATATTTCAATGTTTATTCAGACGGCGGTGTAGATATTTCCATGTGTATACAGATAGCGGTGTGGCTGTTCCATGTTTATGCAGATGGTAGAGTAGATATTTAAGTGTTCATACAGATAGTGGTGTAGGTATTTCTATGTTTATACAGATGACTGTATACGTATTTCCAAATTTAAACAGATGGCGGTGTAGATACTTCCAAGTTTATAGAGATAGCCACGTAGATATTTCCATGTTTATACAGATAGCGCTGCAGATATTTCCATGTTTATAGAGATAGCGGTGTGGGTATTTCCATATTTATACAAATAGCCGTGTGGGTATTTCCATGTTTATTCAGATGTCGGTATAGATATTTCCATGTTTATACAGATAGCGGAGTGGCTATTTCCATGTTTATACAGATGGTAGTGTAGATATTTCCATGTTAATACCCATAGCGATGTAGATATTTCCATGTTTATACAGATAGAGGCACAGATATTTCCATCTTTATACAGATATTCGTGTGGCTATTTCCATGTTAATACAGATAGCGATGTACATATTTCCATGTTAATAGAGATGGCTGTGTTGATATTTCCATGTTTATACGGATAGCGGTGTAGTTATTTCCATCTTCATAGAGATTGCGGTGTAAATAATTCCATATTTATACAGATAGCGGGGTAGATAATTCCATGTTTATTCAGATGGCTCTGTAGATATTTCCAGGTTTATACACATATCAGTGCGGCTGTTTCCATGTTTATACAGATGGCAGTGTAGATATTTCCATGTTTATAAAGATACTGGCGAAGATATTTCCATGTTTATACAGATAGCGTTGTAAATATTTCCATGTTTCTACAGATAGCGGTGTAGATATTTCCATGTTTATACAGACAGCAGTGGAGATATTTCCATGTTTATAGAGATAGCGGTGGAGATATTTCCATGTTTATACAAATGGCTGTGTATATATTTCCATGTTTATACAGATGACGGTGGAGATATTTCCATGTTTATAGAGATTGCGGTGTAGATATTTCCATGTTTATAGACATAGCGGTGGAGATATTTCCACGTTTGTACATATAGCGATGTAGATATTTCCATGTTCATACAGGTGGCGGTGTAGATGTTTCCATGTTTATACCGATAGCGGTGGAGATATTTCCATGTTTATACAGATAGCGATGTAGACATTTCCATGTTTATATAGATGGCTCTGTAGATATTTCCATGTTTATACAGATCGTGGTGTAGGTATTTCCAAGTTTATACGGATAGTGGTGCACATATTTCCATGTTTATACAGATGACTGTGTAGGTATTTCTATGTTTATACAGATGGCAGTGTAGATATTTCCAAGTTTATACAGATAGCGCTGTAGATATTTCCATGTTTATACAGATAGCGGTGTAGATATTTCCATGTTTATACAGATAGCGGTGTAGGTATTTCCATGTTTATACAGATAACGGTGTAGATATTTCCATGTTTATACCGATGGCTCTGCTGCTATTTCCATGTGTATACACATGGCAGTGTAGATATTTCCATGTTAATACAGATAGCGATGTAGGTATTTCCATGTTTATACAGATAGCGTTGTTGTTGTTTCTGTGTTTATACAGGTAGCGGTGGACATATTTCCATGTTTATAAAGATAGCTGTGGTGATATTTCTAGGTTTATAATGATAGCGTTGGAGATATTTCCATGTTTATAGAGATGTCGGAGTAGATATTTCCAAGTTTATACAGATAGCGGTGTAGATACTTCCATGTTTATACAGATAGCGGTGTAGATATTTCCATGTTTAAACAGATAGCAGTGTAGGTATTTCCATGGTTATAGAGATATCGGTGTAGATATTTCCATGTTTATACAAATGGCTGTGTAGATATTTCAATGTGTATACAGATGGCAGTGTAGATATTTCCATGTTTATACAGATGGAGTTGTGGGTATTTCCATGTTTATACAGATGACTGTGTAGATATTTGAATGTTTCTACAGATGGCGGTGTAGATATTTCCATGTTTTTACAGATAGCGGTGTGGGTATTTCCATGTTTATACAGTTAGCGATGTAGTTATTTCCATGTTTATACAGATCGCGGTGCAGATATTTCCATGTTTATACAGATAGTGGTGTAGATATTTCCGAGTTTATGCAGATGACTGTGTAGGTATTTCTATGTTTATACAGATGGTGGTGTAGATATTTCCAAGTTTATGCAGATAGTGGTGTAGATATTTCCATGTTTATACAGATAGCGGTGTAGATATTTCCATGTTTATACAGATATCAGTGTAGGTATTTCCATGTTTATAGAGATAGCGGTGTAGATATTTCCATGTTAATACAGATGGCTGTGTTGATATTTCCATGTGTATACATAAGACTGTGTAGATATTTCCATGTTTATACAGATGGAGGTGTAGATATTTCCATGTTACTACTGATGACTGTGTAGATATTTCCATGTTTTTACAGATGGCGGTGAAGGTATTTCCATATTTATCCAGATAGAGGTGTGGCTATTTCCATATTTATACAGATAGTGGTGGAGATATTTCCATGTTAATACAGATGGCGGTGTAGATATTTCCAAGTTTATGCAGATAGCGGTGTAGATATTTCCATGTTTATGGAGAGAGCGGTGTAGATATTTCCATGTTAATAAAGATAGCGGTGTAGACATTTCCATGTTTATAGAGATAGCGGTGTAGATATTTGCAAGTGTATAGTGACGGCGGAGAATGTATTTCCATCTTTATAGCGATAGTGTTGAAGATATTTCCATGTTTATGCAGATAGCGGTGTAGGTATTTACATGTTCATACCGATAGTGGTGTAGTTATTTCCATGTTTATACAGATGGTGGTATATATATTTCCATGTTTATGCAGATGGCGGTGTAGATATTTCCATGTTTATACAGATGGCGTTGTAGATATTTCCATGTTTATAGAGATAGCTTTGTAGATATCTCCATGTTTATAGAGATAGCGGTGTAGATATTTCCATATTTATACAGATAGCCGTGTAGATATTTCCATGTTTATTCAGATGGCGGTGTAGATAATTCCATGTTTATAGAGAAAGCGGTGTGGCTATTTCCATGTTTAAATAGATGGCACTGTAGATATTTCCATGTTTATGCAGATAGTGATGTAGATATTTCCATGTTTATACAGTTAACTGTGGAGATTTTTCCCTGTTTTTACACATGGCCGTGTAGATATTTCCATGTTTATACAGATAGCGGTGTGGCTATTTCCATGTTTATACAGATAGCGATGTAGATTTTTCCAGGTTTATAGAGATGGCGGTGTACATATTTCCATCATTATGCATATGGCAGTGTACATATTTCCATGTTTATACAGATAGTGGTGTAGATATTTCCATGTTTACAGAGACCAGTGTGTAATTATTTCCATGTTTATACAGATGGCGGTGAAGATATTTCCATGTATATTGAGATAGCCATGAAGATATGTCCATGTTTATACAGATAGCGGTGTAGACATTTCCATGTTCATAGAGATGGTGGTGTAGATATTTCCATATGTATACAGATAGCTGTGTGGATATTTCCAAGATTATAAAGATAGCGGTGTAGATATTTCCATGTTTATACAGATAGCGGTGTAGTTATTTCCATGTTTATAAGATAGCGGTGTAGGCATTTCCATGTTCATAGAGATAGCATTGTATATATTTCCAGGTTTATACAGATGGCTGTGTAGATATTTCCATGTGTATACACATGGCAGTGTAGATATTTCCATGTTTATACAGATGGAGGTGTAGATACTTCCATGTTTATACAGATGACTGTGTAGATATTTCCATGTTTTTAGAGATGGCGTTGTAGGTATTGCCATGTTTATACAGATAGCGGTGTGGCTATTTCCATGTTTATACTGATAGCGATGTAGATATTTCCGTGTTTATAGAGATGGTTGTGTAGATATTTCTAACTTTTTACAGATGGCGGTGTAGAAATTTCCATGTTTATAGAGATACCCATGTAGATATTTCCATGTTTATACAGATAGCAGTGTAGACGTTTCCATGTTTACAGAGATAGCGGTGTAGATATTTCCATGTTTATACAGATAGCGGTGTAGATATTTCCATGTTTATACAGATAGCGGTGTAGTTATTTCCATGTTTATACAGATGTTGGTGTATACATTTCCATGTTTATACAGATGGCGGTGTAGATATTTTCATGCTTATACAGATGGCGGTTTAGATATTTCCATGTTTACAGAGATAGCTCTGTAGATATTTCCATGTTTATGCAGATAGCGATGTACATGTTTCTATGTTTATACAGATAGCGGTGTAGTTATTTCCATGTTTATAAAGAAAGCGGTGGAGGTATTTCCATGTTTATATAGAAAGCAATGTCGTTATTTCCATGTTTATTCAGATGGTGGTGTAGATATTTCCATGTTTATACAGATGACTGTGTAGATATTTCCATGTTTTTACAGATTTCCGTGTAGATATTTCCATGTTTATACAGATAGCGTTGTGGATATTTCCATGTTTATACAGATAGCGATGTAGATATTTACAGGTTTATAGAGATGGCATTGTAGATATTTCCATGTTTATACAGATAGTGGTGTAGATATTTGCATGTTTATACAGACGACTGTGTAATTATTTCCATGTTTAAACCGATGGCGGTGTAGATATTTCCATGTATATTGAGATACCCATGTAGATATTTCCATGTTTATACAGATAGCGGTGTAGACATTTCCATGTTTATAGAGATGGCGGTGTAGATATTTCCATATGTATACAGATAGCGGTATAGATATTTCCAAGTTTATACAGATAGCGGTGTAGATATTTCCATGTTTATACAGATAGCGGTGGAGATATTTCCAGGTTTATACAGATTGCGGTGGATATATTTCCATGTTTATACAGATAGCGTTGGATATATTTCCATGTTTATAAAGATAGCGGTGTAGGTATTTCCATGTTCATAGAGATAGCGTTGTAGATATTTTCAGGTTTATACAGATGGCTGTGTAGATATTTCCATGTGTATACAGATGGCAGTGTAGATATTTCCATGTTTATACAGACGGCAGTGTAGATATTTACATGTTTATACAGATAGCGGTGTAGGTATTTCCATGTTTATACTGATTGCGTGGCAGGTATTTCCATGTTTATACAGATAGCGGTGTAGATTATTCCATCTTTATAGAGATAGCGGGGGAGATATTTCCATGTTTGTACAGATTGCGATGTAGATATTTCCATGTTCATACAGATAGCGATGGAGTTATTTCCAGGTTTATACAGATTGCGGTGGAGATATTTCCATGTTTATACAGATAGCGTTGGAGATATTTCCATGTTTATAGAGATGGCGGAGTATATATTTCCATATTTATACAGATAGTTGTGTAGATAATTCGATGTTTATTCAGATGGTGGTGTAGATATTTCCATGTTTATACAGAGAGCAGTGTGGCTACTTCCATGTTTATACAGATAGCAGTGTGGCTATTTCCATGTTTTTACAGAGAGCAGTGTGGCTACTTCCATGTTTATACAGATAGCAGTGTGGCTACTTCCATGTTTATACAGATGGCAGTGTAGAAATTTCCATGTTTGTACAGATAGCGATGTAGATATTTCCATGATTATAGAGATAGCGGTGTAGATAATTCCATGTTTATACTGATGGCTGTGTGGATATTTCCATCTGTATACAGATGGCAGTGTGGATATTTCCATGTTTACACAGATGGAGGTGTAGTTTTTTCCATGTTTATACAGATGACTGTGTAGATATTTCCATGTTTTTACAGATGGCAGTGTAGATATTTCCATGTTTTTACAAATGGCAGTGTAGATATTTCCATGTTTATACAGATAGCGGTGTGGCTATTTCCATGTTTATACAGATAGCAATGAATATATTTCCATGTTTATAGAGATGGTTGTGTAGATATTTCCATGTTTATGCAGATGGCAGTGTAGATATTTCATGTTTATACAGATAGTGGTGTATGTATTTCCATGTTTATACAGATGAGTGTGTAGGTATTTCCATGTTTATAGAGATAGCCTTGTAGTTATTTCCATGTTTATACAGATAGCGGTGTAGACGTTTCTATGTTTATAGAGATAGCGGTGCGGCTATTACCATGTTTTAATAGATGGCAGTGTAGATATTTCCATGTTAATGCAGGTAGCGTTGTAGATATTTCCATGTTTATACAGATATCGGTGCAGATATTTCCATGTTTCTACAGATAGCGTTGTAAATATTTCCATGTTTATACAGGTAGCGGTGTAGATATTTCCATGTTTATACAGATGGCGGTGGAGGTATTTCCAGGTTTATACAGATAGCGGTGGAGATATTTGTAGGTTTATACAGATAGCGTTGGAGATATTTCCATGTTTATAGAGATGGCGGTGTAGATATTTCCAAGTTTATACAGATAGCGGTGTAGATATTTCCATGTTTATATAGATAGCGGTGTAGATATTTCCATGTTTACACAGATAGCGGTGTAGGTATTTCCATGTTTATAGAGATAGATGTGTAGATATTTCCATGTTTATACAGATTGCTGTGTCGATATTTCCATGTGTTCACAGATGGCAGTGTACGTATTTCTATGTTTATACATTTGGAGGTGTAGATACTTCCATGTTTCTACAGATGACTGTGTAGACATTTCCATGTTTTTACAGAGGGCTGTGTAGATATATACATGTTTATACAGATAGCGATGTGGCGATTTCCATGTTTATACAGATAGCGATGTAGATATTTCCATTTTTATACAGATGGCTTTGTACTTATTTCCATGTTTATACAGATAGCGGTGTAGACATTTCCATATTTATAGAGATAGCGGTGTATATATTTCCATATTTATACTGACAGCGGTGTAGATATTTCCATGTTTATACAGATAGCGGTGTAGAAATTTCCATGTTTATACAGATAGCGGTGAAGTTATTTCCATATTTATACCGATGACTGTGTATATATTGCCATGTTTATAAAGATGACGGTGGAGTTATTTCCATTTTTATAGAGAATGCTGTGTAGATATTTCCAAGTTTATACAGATAGCTGTGAAGTTATTTCCATGTTTATAGAGATAGTGGTGTAGATATTTCCATATTTATACAGATAGCCCTTTATATATTTCCATATTTATTCACATGGTGGTGAATATATTTCCATGTTTATACAGAGAGCGGTGTGGCTACTTCCGTGTTTATACAGATGGCTGTGTACATATTTCCATGTGTATACAGATGGCAGAGTAGATATTTCCATGTTTATACAGATGGAGGTGTAGATATTTCCATGTTTACGCAGATGACTGTGTAGATATTTCCATGTTTTTACAGTTGGCGGTGTAGATATTTCCATGTTTATACAGATAGCGGTGAGGCTATTTCCATGTTTATACAGATACCGATGTTGATATTTCCATGTTTATAGAGATGGCTGTGTAGATATTTTCAGGTTTATACAGATGGCGGTGTGGATATTTCCATGTTTATACAGATGTCTGTGTAGATATTTCCATCTTTTTACAGATGGCATTGAAGATATTTCCATGTTTATACAGACAGCGGTGTGTCTATTTCTATGTTTATACAGATAGCGATGAATATATTTCCATGTTTATACATATAGCGGTGTAGATATTTCCATGTTTATACAGATGGCGGTGTGGATATTTCCAAGTTTATGCACATAGCGGTGTAGATATTTCCATGTTTATGGAGATAGCGGTGTAGTTATTTCCATGTTTACAGAGATAGCGGTGTAGATATTTCCATATTTATACAGATAGCGGTGTAGATATTTCCATGTTAATAAAGATAACAGTGTTGATATTTCCATGCTTATAGAGATAGTGTTGGAGATATTTCCAAGTTTATAGAGATAGCGGTGGAGATATTTTCATCTTTATACCGATAAAGATGTAGATATTTCCATGTTTATACACCTAGTGGTGTAGATATTTCCATGTTTATAGAGATAGCCGTGTAGATATTTCCATGTTTATACAGATTGCGGTGTAGTTATTTCCATGTTTATACAGATAGCGGTGCAGATATTTCCATATTTATACAGATAGCGGTGTGGCGGTTTCCATGTTTGTACAGATGGCAGTGTAGATATTTCCATGTTTATTCAGATAGTGGTGTAGATATTTCCATGTTTATAGAGATAGCTGTGTAGATATTTCCATGTTTATGCAGATGGCAGTGTAGATATTTCCATGTTTATACAGATAGTGTTGTGGCTGTTTCCATGTTTGTACAGATGGCAGTGTAGATATTTCCATGTTTTTTCAGATAGTGGTGTAGTTATTTCCATGTTTACAGAGATAGATGTGTAGATGTTTCCATGTTTATGCAGATGACAGTGTAGATATTTCCATGTTTATTCAGATAGTGGTGTAGATATTTCCATGTTTATGCAGATGGCAGTGTAGATATTTCCATGTTTATACAGATAGTGGTGTAGGTATTTCCATGTTTGAACAGATGACTGTGTAGGTATTTCTAAGTTTATCGAGATGGCGGTGTAGATATTTCCATGTTTATACAAATAGATTTGTAGATATTTCCATTTCTATACAGATAGTAAAGTAGACATTTCTATGTTATAGAGATAGCAGTGTAGGTATTTCCATATTTATACACATGGTGGTGTAGATATTTCCAAGTTTATAGTGATGGCCATGTAGATATTTCCATGTTTATACAGATAGCGGTGTAGACATTTCCATATTTATAGAGATAGCCGTGCAGATGTTTCCATGTTTATTCCGATGGCGGTGTAGATATTTCCATGTTTATACAGATAGGGATGTGGCTATTACCATGTTCATACAGATGGCAGTGTAGATATTTCCATGTTAATACATATAGCAATGTAGATATTTCCATGTTTATACTGATAGCGGTGCAGTTATTTCCATGTTTATTCAGGTATTGGTGGAGATGTTTCCATGTTTATACAGATAGCGGTGTAGATATTTCCATGTTTATGGAGATAGCGGTGGAAATATTTCCATATTTATACAGATAGCGGTGGAGATATTTCTAGATTTATACAGATAGCGTTGGAGATATTTCCGTGTTTATAGAGATGGCGGTGTAGATATTTCCAAGTTTATACAGATAGTGGTGTAAATATTTCCATGTTTATACAGATAGCGGTGTAGATATTTCCATGTTTATACAGATAGCGATGTAGGTATTTTCATGTTTATAGAGATCGCGGTGTCGATATTTGCATGTTTATAAAGATGGCCGTGTAGATATTTCCATGTGTATACAGATGGCAGTGTATATATCTCCATGTTTACACAGATAGCGTTTTAGATATTTCCGTGTTTATAAATATAGCGGTGTAGATATTTCCATCTTTATACAGATAGCGGTGTAGATATTTCATGTTTATACTGACAGCGTTGTAGATATTTCCATGTGTATACAGATGGCAGTGTAGATATTTCCATTTTTATACAGATGGAGGTGTAGATATTTCCATGTTTATACAGATGACTTTGTAGGCATTTCCATGTTTTTACAGATGGCGGTGTAGATATTTCCATGTGTGTACAGATAGCGGTGTGGTTATTTCCATGTTTATACAGATAGCGATGTAGATATGTCCATGTTTATACAGAGGGCGGTGTAGATATTTCCATGTTTATACAGATAGTGGTGGAGATATTTACATGTTTATACAGATAGCGGTGGAGATATTTCCGTGTTTATACAGATGGTGGTGTAGATTTTTCCAAGTTTATGCATATAGCGGTGTAGATATTTCCATGTTTATAGACATAGCGGTGTAGTTATTTCCGTGTTTATACAGATAGCGGTGTAGTTATTTCCATGTTTATAGAGATAGCGGTGTAGATATTTCCATATTTATACAGATAGCGGTGTAGATAATTCCATGTTTATTCAGATGGCGGTGTAGGTATTTACAGGTTTATACACATAGTAGTGTGGCTGTTTCAATGTTTACACAGATGGCTGTGTAGATATTTCCATGTTTATACAGATAGTGGTGTAGGTATTTCCATGTATATAGATAGTGGTGTAGATATTTCCATGTTTATAAAGATAGCGGTGTAGATATTTCCCTGTTTATAGAGATAGCGGTGGAGATATTTCCATGTTTATAGAGATAGCGGTGAAGATAATTCCATGTTTATGGAGATGGCAGTGTAGATATTTCCATATTTATACAGATAGCGGTGTAGACATTTCCATATTTATAGAGATAGCGGTGTAGATATTTCCATATTTATACTGATAGCGGTGTAGATATTTCCATTTTTATTCAGATAGTGGTGTAGATATTTCCATGTTTATACAGATAGCGGTGTAGTTATTTCCATGTTTATACAGATGACTGTGTGTATATTTCCATTTTTATACAGATGACGGTGGAGATATTTCCATGTTTATAGAGATTGTGGTGTAGATACTTCCATATTTATACAGATAGCCATGTAGATATTTCCATGTTTATTCACATGGTGGTGTATATATTTCCATGTTTATGCAGATAGCGATGTAGGTATTTCCATGTTTATACAGATAGTGGTGTAGATATTTATATGTTTATACAGATGGCTGTGTAGATATTTCCATGTGTATACAGATGTCAGTGCAGATATTTCCATGTTTATACAGATGGAGGTGTAGATATTTCCATGTTTACACAGATGACTGTGTAGATATTTACATGTTTATAGAGATGGCTGTGTAGATATTTCCATGTTTATACAGATCGCAGTGTAGATATTTCCATGTTTATGCGGATAGCGGTGTAGTTATTTCCACATTTATAGAGATGGCTGTGTAGATATTTCCATGTTTATGCAGATGGCAGTGTAGGTATTTCCATGTTTATTCAGAGAGTGGTGTAGGTATTTCCATGTTTATTGATATGACTGTGTAGGTATTTCCATGTTTATAGAGATGGCAGTGTAGATATTTCCATGTTTATAGAGATAGCCATGTAGCTATTTCCATGTTTAAACAGATAGCGGTGTAGATATTTCAATGTTTATAGAGATAGCAGTGTAAGTATTTCCAAATTTATACAGAAGGCGGTGAAGATACTTCCATGTATATAGGGATAGCCATGTAGATGTTTCCATGTTTACACAGATAGCAGTGTAGATATTTCCATGTTTATAGTGATAGCGTTGTAGGTATTTCCATATTTATACAGATAGCTTTGTAGATATTTCCATGTTTATTCAGATGCCGGTGAATGTATTTCCATGTTTATACAGATTGCGGTGTCGCTATTTCCATGTTTATACAGATGGCAGTGTTGATATTTCCATGTTAATACAGATAGCGATGTAGATATTTCCATGTTTATACAAATAGTGGCGCAGATATTTCCATGTTTCTACAGATAGCTTTGTAGATATTCCCATGTTTATACAGATATCCGTGGAGATATTTCCATGTTCATACAGATGGCGTTGGAGATGTTTCCATGTTTATACCGATAGCGGTGGAGATATTTCCATGTTTATACAGATAGCGTTGGAGAGATTTCCATGTTTATAGAGATGGCGGTGTAGATATTTCCATATTTGTACAGATAGCCGTGTAGATATTTCGATGTTTATACAGATGGTGGTGTAGATTTTTCAATGTTTATACAGACAGCGGTGTGGCTACTTCCATGTTTATACAGATGGCAGTGTAGATATTTCCATGTTGATACAGATGGCTGTGTGGATATTTCCATGTGTATACAGATGGCAGTGTAGATATTTCCATGTTTACACAGATGGAGTTGTAGTTATTTCCATGTTTATAGAGATGACTGTGTAGGTATTTCCACGTTTTTATAGATGGCGGTGTAGATATTTCCATGTTTATACAGAAAACGGTGTGGCTATTCCCATGTTTATACAGATAGCAATGTAGATATTTCCATGTTTATAGAGATGGCTGTGTAACTATTTCCATGTTTATACAGATCGCAGTTTAGATATTTCCATGTTTATATGGATAGTCGTGAAGATACTTCCATGTTTATACAGTAGACTGTGTAGGTATTTCTATGTTTATACAGATGGCGGTGTAGATATTTGTAAGTTTATACAGATAGCGGTGTAGATATTTCCATGTTTATACAGATAGCGGTGTAGATATTTCCATGTTTATACAGATAGAGGAGTAGGTATTTCCATGTTTATACAGATAGCGGTGTACATATTTCCATGTTTATACAGATGGCTGTGTTGATATTTCCATGTGTATACAGATGGCAGAGCAGATATTTCCATTTTTACACAGATGGAGATTTAGATATTTCCAAGTTTCTACAGATGACTGTATAGGTATTTCCATGTTTTTACAGACGGCGGTGTAGATATTTCCATGTTTATACAGAGAGCGGTGTGGCTATTTCCATGTTTATAGAGATAGTGATGTAGATATTTCCATGTTTATACTGATATCAGTGTAGATATTTCCATGTTTATACAGATAGCGGTGGAGATATTTCCATGTTTATACAGATAGCGGTGGAGATATTTCCATGTTTATACAGATAGCGGTCGAGATACTTCCAAGTTTATACATATAACGGTTTAGATATTTCCATGTTTATACAGATAGCGGTGTAGAAATTTCCATGTTTATACAGATAGCGGCGTAAATATTTCCATGTTTATACAGATAGCGGTGTAGATAATTCCATGTTTATAGAGATAGCGGTGGAGGTATTTCCATGTTTGTACATATAGCAATGTAGATATTTCCAAGTTCATACAGATGGCCGTAGAGATATTTCCATGTTTATAGAGATAGCAGTGGAGATATTTCCATGCTTATATATATAGCGTTGGAGATATTTCCATGTTAATAGAGATGGCGGTGTAGATATTACCATATATATACAGATAGCCGTATAGATATTTTGATGTTTATTCATATGGTGGTGTAGATATTTCCATGTTTATACAGATAGCGGTGTGGCTACTTCCATGTTTATACAGATGGCAATGTAGATATTTCCATGTTTATACAGATAGTGATGTAGATATTTCCATGTATCTCAAGATAGCGGTGTAGATATTTCCAGGTATATACAGATGGCTGGGTGGATATTTCCATGTGTATACAGATGGCTGTGTAGATATTTCCATGTATATACAGATAGCGCTGTGGCTATTTCCATGTTAATACAGATGGCAGTGCAGATATTTCCATGTTAATACAGATAGCATTGTATATAATTCCATGTTTATACAGATAGCGATGGAGATATTTCCAGGTTTATACAGATAGCGTTAGAGATATTTCCATGTTTATAGAGATGGCGGTGTAGATATTTACAAGTTTACACAGATGGCGGTGTAGATATTTCCATGTTTATACAGATAGCGGTTTGGCTGTTTCCATGTTTATACAGATAGTGGTGTAGATATTTCCATGTATATACAGATAGCAGTGTAGGTATTTACATGTTTATACAGATAGTGGTGGAGATATTTCTATGTTTATACAGACAGCGGTGTAGATATTTCCATGTTTATACGGATGGCGGTGTAGATATTTCCAAGTTTATGCAGATAGCGGTGTAGATATTTCCATGTTTATGGAGATAACCGTGTAGTTATTTCCATGTTAATACATATAGTGGTGTAGTTATTACCGTGTTTATAGAGATAGCGGTGTAGATATTTCCATATTTATAGAGATAGCGGTGTAGATATTTCCATGTTTATTCAGATGGCGGTGTTGATTTTTCCATGTTTATACAGATAGCGGTGTGGCTGTTCCACGTTTATACAGATGGCAGTGTAGATATTTAAATGTTTATACAGATAGTGGTGTAGATATTTCCATGTTTATAAAGATAGCGGTGTGGATATTTCCATGTTTATGGAGATGGCGGTGGATATATTTCCATGTTTATAGAGATAGCGGTCGAGATATTTACATGTTTATACAGATAACGATGTAGACATTTCCATGTTTATACAGATAGCGGTGTAGATATTTCCATGTTTATAGAGGTGGCTGTGTAGATATTTCCATGTTTTTGCAGATGGCAGAGTAGATATTTCCTTGTTAATACAGATAGTGGTGTAGGTATTTCTATGTTTATACAGATTACTGTGTAGTTATTTCTATGTTTATAGAGATGGCGGTGTATTTATTTCCATGTTTATAGAGATAGCAATGTAGATATTTCCATGTGTATACAGATAGCGGTGTAGACATTTCAATGTTTATAGAGATAGCAGTGTAGGTATTTCCAAATTTATACAGATGGCGGTGTACATATTTCCATATTGATAGAGATAGCCATGTAGATATTTCCATGTTTATACAGATAGCGGTGTAGACATTTCAATGTTTATAGACATACCGGTGTAGTTATTTCCATATTTATACAGATGGCCGTGTAGATATTTCCCAGTTTTTTCATATTCCGGTATAGATATTTCCATGTTTATACAGATAGCGGTGTGGCTATTTCCATGTTTATACAGATGGCTGTGTAGATATTTCCATGGTAATACAGATAGCGATGTAGACATTTCCATGTTTATACAGAAAGTGGCGCAGATATTTCCATGTTTATATAGATAGCATTTTAGATATTTCCATGTCTATACAGATAGCGGTGTAGATATTTCCATGTTTATACATATAGCGGTATAGATATTTCCATGTTTATCCAGATAGCGGTGGAGATATTTCCATGTTTTACAGATAGCGGTGGAGATATTTCTGTGTTTATACAGATAGCGTTGGGGATATTTCCATGTTTATAGATATGGCGGTTTTGCTATTTCCAATTTTATACAGGTAGCGGTGTAGATATTTCCATGTTTATACAGATTGCGGTGTATATATTTCCATGTTTATACAGATAGCGGAGCAGGTATTTCCATGTTTACACAGATGACAGTGCAGATATTTCCATGTTTACGCAGATAGCGATGTAGATATTTCCATGTTTATACAGATAGCGGTGTGGATATTCCCAAGCCTATACAGATAGCGGTGTAGATATTTCCATGTTTATACAGATAGCATTGTAGATATTTCCATGTTTATACAGATAGCTGTGTGGCTATTTCCATGTTTATAGGGATAGCGATGTAGATATTTCCATGTTTGTACAGATAGCAGTGTAGATATTTCCAGGTTCATACAGATATCGGTGGAGATATTTCCATGTTTATGCAGATAGCGGTGGAGATATTTCTAGGTTTATAACGATAGCGTTGGAGATATTTCCATGTTTATAGAGATGGCAGTGTAGGTATTTCCAAGTGTACAGAGATAGCGGTGTAGATATTTCCATGTTTATACAGATAGTGGTGTAGATATTTCCATGTTTATTCAGATGACTCTGTAGGTATTTCCATGTTTCAACATATGGCGGTGTAGATATTTCCATGTTTATACAGATAGCGGTGTAGATATTTCCATGTTTATACAGATAACGCAGTAGATATTTCCATTTATATACAGATAGCGGTGTAGATATTTCCATGTTTATAAAGATTGTGGTGAAGATATTTCCATATTTATACAGATAGCGGTGTAGATATTTCCATGTTTATACAGATAGCAGTGAAGATATTTCCATGTTTATACAGATAGCGGTGTACATATTTCCATGTTTATACAGATTGTGGTGTTGGTATTTCCATCTTTATACATATAGCGGTGTAGATACTTCCATGTTTATACAGATAGCGGTGTAGATGTTTCCATGTTTATACAGATAGCGGTGGAGATATTTCCATGTTTATACAGATAGCGGTGGAGATATTTTCATGTTTAAACAGATAGCGGTGCATATATTTCCATGTTTTTACAGATAGTGGTGCAGATATTTCCATGTTTACACAGATAGCGGTGGAGATATTTCCATGTTTAAACAGATAGCGGTGGAGATATTTCCATCTTTATACAGATAGCGGTAGAGATATTTCAAAGTTTATACATATCGCGGTGTAGATATTTCCAAGTTTATACAGATGGTGGTGTAGATATTTCCATGTTTATGCAGATTACTCTGTAGTTATGTCCATGTTTCTACAGATGGCGGTGAAGATATTTCGATGTTTATAGAGATAGCCATGTAGATATTTCCATGTTTATACAGAAAGCAGTGTAAATGTTTACATGTTTACAGAGATAGTGGTGTAGACATTTCCACATTTACACAGATAGCGGTGTAGACATTTCCGCATTTATACAGTTAGCGGTGTAGGTATTTTCAGGCTTATATAGATAGCGGTGTAGATGTTTCCACGTTTATACGGATAGCTGTGTAGATATTTCCACGTTTAGATAGCATTATAGATAATTCCACGTTTATTGAGATAGCATTGTAGATATTTCCACGTTTATACTTATAGCGGTGTAGATATTTCCACGTTTATAGACAGACCGGTGAAGATATTTCCATGTTTATACAGATAGCGGTGTAGAGATTTCCACGATTATACTGATAGCAGTTTAGATATTTCCAGATTTATAGAGATAGCGGTGTAGATATTTCCACGTTTACAGAGATACCGGTGTAGATATTTCCATGTTTACAGAGACATCAGTGTAGATATTTCCGCGTTTATAGAAATAGCGGTGGAGATATTTCCATGTTTATAGAGACATAGGTGTAGATATTTCCATGTTTATAGACATAGCGGTGTAGATATTTCCTTGTTCATAGAGACAGCGGTGTAGATATTTCCATAATTATACGGATAGCGCTGTAGATATTTCCATGTTTATAGAGGTAGAGGTGTAGATATTTCAATGTTTATACAGATAGCGGTATAGTTATTTCTTTGTTCAAAGAGACAGCGATGCAGATATTTCCATGTTTATACAGATAGCGTTGTAGATATTTCCATGTTTATACAGGTAGCGTTGTAGGTATTTCCATGTTTATACAGATAGCGGTGTAGTTATTTCCATGTTTAAACAGATAGCGGTGTTGATATTTCCATGTTTATACAGATAGTGATGTAGATATTTCCAAGTTTATACAGATATCGGTTTAGGTATTTCCATGTTTATACAGATAGAGGTGTAGATATTTCCATGTTTATACAGATAGCGGTGTAGGTATTTCAATGTTTATATAGATAGCGGAGTGGCTATTTCCATATTTATACAGATAGCAGTGTACATATTTCCATGTTGATACAGATAGTGGTGTAGATAATTCCATGTTTATACAGATGGCGGTGTAGATATTTCCATATTTATGCAGATGGCGGTGTAGATATTTCCATGTTTACAGAGATGGCGGTGTAGATATTTCTATGTTCATAGAGATAGCGGTGTAGATAATTCCAAGTTTATAGAGATGGCGGTGTAGTTGTTTCCATGTTTATAGAGATAGTGGTGTAGCTAATTCCATGTTTATACAGATAGCGGTGTAGATATTTCCATGTTTGTACATGTATTGGTGTTGGTATTTCCATGTTTTTACCGAAAGCGGTGTAGATATTTCCATGTTTATACCGCTCACGGTGTAGATATTTCCATCTTTATACAGATGGTAGTGTGGATATTGACATGTTTACACAGATGGCTGTGTAGATAGTTCCATGTTTATGGAGATGGCTGTGTAGATGTTTCCACGTGTATACAGATGGCACTGTAGATATTTCCATGTTTATACAGATAGTGGTGTAGAGATTTCCGTCTTTATAGAGATAGTGGTGTAGGTATTTCCATGTTTATACAGATAGCGATGTAGATATTTCCATGTTTATACAGATAGCGGTGTAGATATTTCTAAGTTTATACAGATAGCGGGGTAGATATTTACAAGTTTTTACAGATGGTGGTGTGGATATTTCCATGTTTATACAGATAGCGGTGTGGCTCTTTCCAAGTGTCTAAAGATAGCGGTGTAGATATTTCCATGTTTATTCAGATAGCGGTGTAGATATTTACATGTTTATACAAATTGCGGTGTAGGTATTTCCATGTTTATAGAGATAGCGTTGTTAATATTTCCATGCTTATGCAGAATGCGGTGTAGGTATTTCCATGTGTATACAGATGGCAGTGTAGATATTTCCGTGTTTATACAGATGGCAGTGTAGATATTTCCATGTTTATACAGATAGCATTGTAGATATTTCCTTGTTTATAGACATAGCTGTGTAGAAATTTCCATGTTTATACATATGGCAGTGTAGATATTTCCATGTTTATACAGATAGTGGTGTACATCTTTCCATGTTTATACAGATGACTGTGTAAGTATTTCCATGTTTCTACAGATGGCGGTGTAGGTATTTCCATGTTTATTGAGATAGCCATGTAGGTATATCCATGTTTATTCAGATAGCGTTGTAGACATTTCCATGTTTATAGAGATGGCGGTGTAGGTCTTTCCATGTTTATAGAGATAGTGGTGTAGATATTTCCATGTTTATACAGATAGCGGTGTAGATATTTCCATGTTTATACAGCTCGCGGTGTACATATTTCCATCTTTATACAGATGGCAGTGTATATATTTCCATGTTTATACAGATAGCGGTGGCGATATTTCCATGTTTACACAGATGGCGGTTTAGAGAGTTCCATGTTTATGGAGATGGCGGTGTAGATATTTTCATGTTTATTGAGATGGCTGTGTAGATAATTAAATGTTTATACAGATGGCGGTGTAGATATTTAAATGTTTATAGAGATTGCAGTGTAGGTATTTCTATGTGTATAGAGATAGCGGTGCATATATTTCCATGTTTATACTGATGGCTGTGTAGATATTTCCATGTGTATGCAGATGGCAGTGTAAATCTTTCCATGTTTATAGAGATGGTTGTGTAGATATTTCCATGTATATACACATGACTCTGTAGATATTTACATGTTTATACAGATGGTGGTGTAGATATTTCCACGTTTATAGTGATAGCGGTGTAGATATTTCCATGTTTATACAGATAGCGGTGGAGGTATTTCCATGTTTATAGTGATAGCGGTGGAGGTATTTCCATGTTTATACAGATGGCTGTGTAGATATTTCCATGCATATACATATGGAGGTGTAGATATTTCCATGATTATACAGATGACTGTGTAGATATTTTCATGTTTTTACAGATGGCGGTGTAGTTATTTCCATGTTTATACAGATAGCTTTGTGGCTATTTCTTGTTTATACAGATAGCAGTGTAGATATTTCCATGTTTATAGAAATGGCTGTGTAGATATTTCCATTTTTATACAAATGGCAGTGAAGGTATTTCCATGTTTATACAGATAGCGGTGTAGATATTTCCATGTTTTCACAGATGGTGCTGTATATAGTTCCATGTTTATAGAGATTGTGGTGTAGGTATTTCCATGTGTATATATTTAGCAGTGCAGACGTTTCAATGTTGATACTGATGGCTTTGTGGATATTTCCATGTGTATACAGATGGCAGAGTATATATTTCCATATTTATAGACATGGTGGTGTAGATATTTCCATGTATATAGAGATGACTGTGTAGATATTTCCATGTTTATACAAATGGCGGTGTAGATATTTCCATGTTTCAAGAGATAGCGGTGTAGATATTTCCATGTTTATGCAGATAGCAGTGCAGATATATCCATGTTTATACTGATAGCGTTGCAGATATTTCCATCTTTGCACCGATTGCGGTGTAGATATTTCCATCTTTACACAGATAGCGGTGTAGATATTTCCATGTTTGCACACATAGCTGTGGAGACATTTCCATGTTTGCACAGATAGCATTCTAGATATTTCCATGTTAATACAGATAGCGGTGTAGATATTTCCATGTTTATACAGATGGCTATGTAGATATTTCCATGTTTATAGAGAGAGCGGTGGAGATATTTCCATGTTTACACAGATAGTGTTGTAGATATTTCCATGATTATACAGACAGCGGTGTGGCTATTTCCAAGTTTATAAAGATAGCGGTGTAGATATTTCCATGTTTATACAGATAGCGGTGTAGATATTTCCATGTTTTTACAGATAGCATTGTAGGTATTTCCATGTGTATAGAGATGGCAGTGTAGATATTTCCTTGTTTATACAGAGGGCTGTGTAGATGTTTCCATGTGTATACAGATGACAGTGTAGATATCTTCAGATTTTTACAGATGGCGGTGTAGATATTTCCATGTTTAGAGAGATAGCGGTGTAGATGTTTCCATGTTTATACAGATAGCGGTGGAGATATTTACATGTTTATACAGATAGCGGTGTAGATATTTCTATGTTTATAGAGATAGCGGTGTATATATTTCCATATTTATACAGACAGCTGTGTAGAGTTTTCCTTGTTTATTCAGATGGTGGTGTAGATACTTGCATGTTTATACAGATGGCGGTGTTGGTAATTCCATGTTTATACAGAGAGTGGTGTAGTTATTTCCATGTTTATACAGATAGCGGTGTAGTTATTACCATATTTACACAGATGGCTATGTTGATATTTCCATCTTGGCACAGATGGCGTAGATATTTCCATCTTGACACAGATGGCGGTGTAGATATTTCCATCTTTACACAGATAGCAGTGAAGATATTTCCATCTTTTCACAGATTGCGGTGTAGATATTTCCATCTTTACACAGATAGCGGTGTAGATTTTGCCATGTTTACACAGATAGCAGTGTTGATATTTCCGTGTTTTCACAGACAGCGTTGTAGGTATTTGCATGTTTGTACAAATAGCGGTGTACATATTTCCATGTTTATACAGATAGCGGTGTAGATGTTTCCATATTTATACAGATAGCGGTGGAGATATTTCCACATTTATTCAGATAGCGGTGTAGATATTCCAATGTTTATACAGATAGCGGTGTACATATTTCCATGTTTATACAGAGAGCGATGCAGATATTTCCATGTTTATACAGATCGCGGTGTAGATATTTGCGTGTTTATACAGATAGCGGTGCAGATATTTCCTTGTTTATACACATAGTGGTGTAGACATTTCCATGTTTATACAGATCGCGGTGTAGATATTTCCATGTTTACACAGATAGCGGTGGAGATATTTCTATGTTTTTACAGATATCAATGGAGATATTTCCATGTTTATACAGATGGTGGTGCAGATATTTCCAAGTTTTTACAGATAGCGGTGTAGATATTTCCATGTTTATACAAATAGCGGTGTAGATATTTCCATGTTTATGCAGATTGCGGTGTAGGTATTTCCGTGTTTACACAGATGTAGGTGTAGATATTTCCATGTTTATACAGATGACTGTGTAGATATTTTCATGTTTTTACAGATGGCGGTGTAGATATTTCCATGTTTATACAGATAGCGGTGTAGATATTTCCATCTTTATACAGATAGCGTTGAAGATATTTCCATGTTTATACAGATTGCGGTGTAGGTATTTCCATGTTTATACAGATGGAGGTGTAGATATTTCCATGTTTATATATATGACTGTGTAGATATTTTCATGTTTTTACAGATGGTGGTGTAGATATTTCCATGTTTATACAGATAGCGGTGTGGCTATTTCCATGTTTATTCAGATAGTAGTGTAACTATTTCCATGTTTATAGAGATCGCTGTGTAGATATTTCCATGTTTATACTGACGGCATTGTAGATATTTCCAAGTTTATACAGATGGCGGTGTAGATGTTTCCGTGTTTATGCAGATTGCGGTGCAGATATTTCCATGTTTATACCGATAGCGGTGTAGGTATTTCCATGTTTATACAGATGACTTTGAAGTTATTTCCATGTATATACAGATGGCGGTGTAGATATTTCCGTGTTTATAGAGATAGCCATGTAGTTATTTCCATGTTTATACAGATAGCAGTGTAGATATTTCCATGTTTATAGAGATACGGATTTAAATATCTCAATATTTATGCAGATCACGGTGTAAATATTTTCCTCTTTCTACAGATGGCTGTGTAGATATTTGTATGTTTATAGAGATCGCGGTGTTGTGATTTCCATGTTTATGCAGATGGCGGTGTAGATATTTTCATGTTTACAGAGATGGCGGTGTAGATAATTCTATGTTTATAGAGATAGCGGAGCAGAGAATTCCATGTTTATAGAGATGGCGGTATAGGTATTTCCATGTTTATACAGATAGTGGTGTAGATATTTCCATGTTTTTACAAATGGCGGTGTAGATATTTCCAGGTTTATACAGCTGGCGGTGTTGGTAATTCCATGTTTATACAGAGAGTTGTGTAGATATTTCCATGTTTATACAGCTTGCGGTGTAGATGTTTCCACCTTTATACAGATGGAAGTGTAGATATTTCCATGTTTATACAGATAGCGGTGTAGATATTTCCATTTTTACACAGATGGTGGTGTAGATATTTCCATGTTTATTTAGATGTCAATGTAGATATTTTCATGTTTATAGAGATAGCGGTGTAGGTATTTCCATGTGTATTGAGAGAGCGGTGAAGTTGTTTCCATGTTTATACCAATGGCTGTGTAGATATTTCCATGTTTATACAGATGGCAGTGTAGATATTTCCATGTTTATACAGATAGCAGTGTAGATATTTCCATCTTTACACAGATAGCGGTGTACCTATTTCCATGTTTACAGAGATAGCTGTGTAGATATTTCCATGTTTACACAGATAGTGTTATAGATATTTCTATGTTTATACAGATGGCTGTGTAGATATTTCCATGTTTCTACAGATGGCAGTGTAGATATTTCCATGCTTACACAGATAGTGGTGTAGATATTTCCATGTTTATACAGATGACTGTGTAGGTATTTCCATGATTACACAGATGGCGGTGTAGGTATTTCCATGTTTCTACAGATAGCGGTGTGGATATTTCCATGTTTACAGATATTGCGGTGTAGATATTTCCATATTTGCACAGATTGCGGTGCAGATATTTCCATCTTTACACAGATAGTGGTGTACATATTTCAATGTTTACACAGATAGCTGTGCAGATATTTCCAGGTTTACACAGATAATATTGTACATATTTCCCTGTTTACACAGCTAGCTGTGTAGATATTTCCATGTTTATACAGATATCGGTGGAGATATTTCCATGTTTATACAGATGGCGGTGAAGATATTTCCAAGTTTATACAGGTAGCGGTGTAGATATTTCCATGTTTTTACGGACAGCTATGTAGATATTTCCTTGTTTATACAGATTGCAGTATAGGTATTTCCATGTTTATAGAGATAGCGGTGTAGATATTTCCATATTTACACAGATGACTGTGTAGATATTTCCACGTGTATACAGATGTCATTGTAGATATTTCCATGTTTATACGGATAGCGGTGGAGATATTTCCATGTTTATACAAATAGCAATGTAGATATTTCCGTGTTAATACATATAGGGGTGGAGAAATTTCCACGTTTATACAGATAGCGATGTAGATATTACCATGTTTATAGAGATAGCGGTGGAGATATTTCCATGTTTATACAGATGACTGCATAGATATTTCCATGTTTTTACAGATGGTGTAGATATTTCCATGTTTATAGAGATACTGGTGTGGCTATTTCCATGTTGATACCGATAGCTGTGTAGATATTTTGATGTTTGTACAGATGGCTGTGTAGATATTTCCATGTTTGTACAGATGGCAGTGTTGTTATTTCCATGTTTATACAGATATATGTGTAGATATTTCCATGTTTATACAGATGATGGTGTAGGTATTTCCATGTTTATACAGATTGCAGTGTAGATATTCCATATTTATAGAGATAGCCATGTAGGTATTTCCATGGTTATACAGATAGCAGTGTAATCATTTCCATGTTTATACAGAAAGCGGTGTAGATATTTCCATGTTTATACAGATCACACTGTAGATATTTCCAAGTTTATACAGATAGCGGTGTAGATATTTCCATGTTTATACAGATAGCGGTGTAGATATTTCCATGTTTTTACAGATAGCGGTGTAGACATTTCCATGTTTATAGAGATACCAGTGTAGATATTTCCATGTTTATAGAGATGGCAGTGTAGATATTTCCATGTGTATACAGATGGCAGTGTAGATATTTCCTTGTTTATACAGATGGAGTTGTAGATATTTCCATGTGTATACAGATGACAGTGTAGATATTTCCTTGTTTACACAGATGGCGGTGTAGATATTTCCATGTATATACAGATAGCCGTGTGGCTATTTCCATGCTTATACAGATAGCTGTGTAGATATTTCCATGACTATAGAGATGTTTGTGTAGATATTTCCATGTTTATGCAGATGGCCGAGTAGATATTTCCATGTTTATACAGATAGTGTTGTAGATATTTCCATGTTTTTACAGATAGCGGTGTAGATATTTCCATGTTTATACAGATATCGGTGTAGATATTTCCATGTTTATACAGATAGCGGTGTAGATATTTTCATGTTTATTCAGATTGCGCTGTAGATATTTCCTTGTTTATACAGATAGTGGTGTAGATATTTCCATGTTTATACAGATTGCGGTGTAGGTATTTCCATGTTTGTAGAGATAGCGGTGAAGATATTTCCATGTTTAAACAGATGACTGTGTAGATATTTCCATGTGTATACCGATGCTAGTGTAGATATTTCCATGTTTATACAGATGGAGGTGTGGATATTTCCAAGTTATTACAGATGGCGGTGTAGATATTTCCATGTTTTTACAGATGGCGGTGTAGATATCTCTATGTTTATACAGATAACGGTGTGGCTATTTCCATGTTTATACAGATAGAGATGAAGGTATTTCCATGTTGATAGAGATGGCTGTGTAGATATTTCCATGTTTTCACAGATGGCGGTTTAGATATTTCCATGTTTTTACAGATAGCAGTGTGGCTATTTCCATGTTTATACACATATCGCTGTAGATATTTCCATGTTCATAGAGATGGCTTTGTAGATATTTCCATGTTTATACAGATAGCAGTGTAGATATTTCCATGTTTCTACCGATCGTGGTGTAGATATTTCCATGTTTATACAGATGACTGTGTAGGTGTTTCCATGTTTATACAGATGGTGGTGTAGATATTTCCATGTTTATACAGATAGCGGTGTGGATATTTCCATGTTTTCAGAGATAGCGGTGTAAATATTTCTATGTTTGCACAGATTGCGTTGTAGGAATTTCCATCTTTACACAGATAGCGGTGTATATATTTCCATGTTTACACAAATAGCTGTGTAGATATTTCCATGTTTACACAGATAATGTTGTACATATTTCCATGGTTATACAGATAGCCGTGTAGATATTTCCATGTTTACCGAGATAGCGGTGTAGATATTCCCATGTTTATACAGATAGCAGTGCAGATATTTCCATATTTACACAGACTGCGATGTCGATATCTCCATGTTTATACAGATAGCGGTGTAGATATTTCCATATTCATGCAGATGACTGTGTAGGTATTTCCATGTTCATACAGATGACTGTGTAGGTATTTCCATGCTTATACATATACCAGTGTAGACATTTTCATGTTTATAAAGATAGCGGTGTAGAGATTTCCATATTTATACAGATAGAGGTGTAGATATTGCCATGTTTATACAGATAGCAGTGTAGATATTTCCATGTGTATACAGATACCGGTGTAGATATTTCCATGTTTATACAGATCGTGGAGTAGATATTTCCATGTTTATACAGATAGCAGTGTAGATATTTCCATCTTTACAGAGATAGCGTAGTACATATTTCCATGTTTACAGAGATAGCTGTGTAGATATTTCCATGTTTACACAGATAGTTTTATACATATTTCCATGTTTATACAGATAGCGGTGTAGATATTTTCATGTTTATACAGATAGCTGTGTAGATGTTTCCATGTTCATAAGTATAGCAGTGTAGATATTTCCATGTTTATAGAGATAGTGGTGAAGATATTTCCATCTTTATACATATAGCGATGTAGATATTTCCATGTTTATACAGATAGCGTTGTAGATATTTTGATGTTTATACAGATAGCGGGGTAGATATTTCAATGTTTATACAGACAGCAGTGTAGATATTTCCATGTTTATACAGATAGCGGAGGAGATATATCCATGTTTATACAGATAGCGGTGGTGATATTTTCATATTCATACAGATGGCGGTGTAGATATTTCCAAGTTCATACTGATAGCGGTGTAGATATTTCCATGCTTTTACAGATAGCGATATAGTTATTTCCATGTTTATGAAGATAGCGGTGTAGACATTTCCATGTTTATAGAGATAGCGGTGGAGATATTTACATGCTTATACAGATAGCGATGTAGATATTTCCATGTTCATACAGATAGGGGTGTATATATTTCCATGTTTATACAGATAGCGGTGAAGATATTTCCATGTATACACAGATAGTGTTGTAGATATTTCCATGTTTATACAGATTGCGGTGTAGATATTTCCATGTTTATACAGATAGCGGTGTAGATACTTCCATCTTTTTACAGATAGCCGTGTAGACATTTCCATGTTTATAGAGATACCAGTGTAGATATTTCCATGTTTATAGAGATGGCAGTGCAGATATTTCCATGTGTATACAGATGGCAGTGTTGATATTTCCTTGTTTATACAGATGGAGTTGTTGATATTTCCATGTGTATACAGATGACAGTGTAGATATTTCCTTGTTTACACAGATGGCGGTGTAGATATTTCCATGTATATACAGATAGCCCTGTGGCTATTTCCATGCTTATACAGATAGCTGTGTAGATATTTCCATGACTATAGAGATGTTTGTGTAGATATTTCCATGTTTATGCAGATGGCCGTGTAGATATTTCCATGTTTATACAGATAGTGTTGTAGATATTTCCATGTTTTTACAGATAGCTGTGTAGATATTTCCATGTTTATACAGATAGCGGTGTAGATATTTCCATGTTTATACAGATTGCGGTGTAGGTATTTCCATGTGTGTAGAGATAGCGGTGAAGATATTTCCATGTTTAAACAGATGACTGTGTAGATATTTCCATGTGTATACCGATGCTAGTGTAGATATTTCCATGTTTATACAGATGGAGGTGTGGATATTTCCATGTTATTACAGATGGCGGTGTACATATTTCCATATTTTTACAGATGGCGGTGTAGATATCTCCATGTTTATACAGATAACGGTGTGGCTATTTCCATGTTTATACAGATAGCGATGAAGTTATTTCCATGTTGATAGAGATGGCTGTGTAGATATTTCCATGTTTTCACAGATGGCGGTTTAGATATTTCCATGTTTTTACAGACAGCCGTGTGGCTATTTCCATGTTTATACACATATCGCTGTAGATATTTCCATGTTCATAGAGATGGCAGTGTAGATATTTCCATGTTTATACAGATAGCGGTGTAGATATTTCCATGTTTCTATAGATCGCGGTGTAGATATTTCCATGTTTATACAGATGACTGTGTAGGTGTTTCCATGTTTATACAGATGGTGGTGTAGATATTTCCATCTTTATACAGATAGCGGTGTGGATATTTCCATGTTTACAGAGATAGCGGTGTAAATATTTCCATATTTGCACAGATTGCGTTGTAGATATTTCCATCTTTACACAGATAGCGGTGTACATATTTCCATGTTTACACAAATAGCTGTGTAGATATTTCCATGTTTACACAGATAATGTTGTATATATTTCCATGGTTATACAGATAGCCGTGTAGATATTTCCATGTTTACCGAGATAGCGGTGTAGATATTCCCATGTTTATACAGATAGCAGTGTAGATATTTCCATATTTACACAGACTGCGATGTCGATATCTCCATGTTTATACAGATAGCGGTGTAGATATTTCCATGTTTATACAGATGGCTGTGTAGATATTTCCATTGTATACACATGGCAGTGTAGATATTTCCATGTTTATACAGATGGAGGTGTAGATATTTCCATGTGTATAAAGATGACTGTGTAGATATTTCCATGTTTATAGAGATGGCTGTGTAGATATTTCCATGTTTATACAGATGGCTGTGTACCTATTTCCATGTTTATACAGATGGCAGGGTTGATATTTCCATGTTTATACAGATAGTGGTGTAGATATTTCCATATTCATACAGATGACTGTGTAGGTATTTCCATGTTCATACAGATGACTGTGTAGGTATTTCCATGTTTATACATATACCAGTGTAGACATTTTCATGTTTATACAGATAGCGGTGTAGAGATTTCCATATTTATACAGATAGAGGTGTAGATATTGCCATGTATATACAGATAGCAGTGTAGATATTTCCATGTTTATACAGATACCGGTGTAGATATTTCCATGTTTATACAGTTCGTGGAGTAGATATTTCCATGTTTATACAGATAGCAGTGTAGATATTTCCATCTTTACACAGATAGCGTAGTACATATTTCCATGTTTACAGAGATAGCTGTGTAGATATATCCATGTTTACACAGATAGTGTTATACATATTTCCATGTTTATACAGATAGCGGTGTAGATATTTTCATGTTTATACAGATAGCTGTGTAGATATTTCCATGTTCATAAATATAGCAGTGTAGATATTTCCATGTTTATAGAGATAGTGGTGGAGATATTTCCATCTTTATACATATAGTGATGTAGATATTTCCATGTTTATACAGATAGCGTTGTAGATATTTTGATGTTTATACAGATAGCGGGGTAGATATTTCCATGTTTATACATACAGCTCTGTAGATATTTCCATGTTTATACAGATAGCGGTGGAGATATATCCATGTTTATACAGATAGCGGTGGTGATATTTCCATGTTCATACAGATGGCGGTGTAGATATTTCCAAGTTCATACTGATAGCGGTGTAGATATTTCCATGCTTCTCCAGATAGCAATATAGATATTTCCATGTTTATAAAGATAGCGGTGTAGACATTTCCATGTTTAGAGAGATAGCGGTGGAGATATTTACATGCTTATACAGATAGCGATGTAGATATTTCCATGTTCATACAGATAGGGGTGTATATATTTCCATGTTTATACAGATAGCAGTGAAGATATTTCCATGTATACACAGATAGTGTTGTAGATATTTCCATGTTTATACAGATTGCGGTGTAAATATTTCCATGTTTATAAAGATAGCGGTGTAGATATTTCCATGTTTATACAGATAGCGGTGTAGATAATTCCATGTTTATACAGATGGCTGTGTAGATGTTTCCATGTGTATACAGATGGCAATGTAGATATTTCCATGTATGTAAAGATGGAGGTGAAGATATTTCCGTGTTTATACAGATGACTGTGTAGATATTTCCATGTTTTTACAGATGGCGGTGTGCATATTTCCATGTTTATACTGATTGCTGTGTAGCTATTTCCATGTTTATACAGACAGCGGTGTAGATATTTGCATGTTCGTAGAGATGGCTGTGTAGATATTTCCATGTTTATACTGATGGCCGTGTAGATATTTCCATGTTTATACCGATAGTGGTGTAGATATTTCCAAGTTTATACAGAGGAGTGTGAAGGTATTTCCATGTTTATAGAGATGGCGGTGTGCATATTTCCATGTTTATAAAGATAACCATGTCGTTATTTCTATTTTTATACAGACAGCGGTGTAGACATTTCAATGTTTATAGAGATAGCAGTATAGGTATTTCCATATTTATACAGATAGCGGTGTAGATATTTCCATGTATATACAGATAGCGGTGTAGATATTTCCATGTTTATACAGGTAGCGTTGTAGATATTTCCATGTTTACAGAGATAGCGGTGTAGATATTTCCATGTTCATACAGATAGCAGTGTAGATATTTCCATCTTTACACAGATAGCGGTGTACCTATTTCCAGGTTTACACAGATAGCTGTGTAGATATTTCCATGTTTACAGAGATAGTGTTATAGATATTTCCATGTTTATTCAGATGGCTGTGTAGATATTTCCATGTTTATACAGATGGCAGTGCAGGTATTTCCATGTTTGCACAGATAGTGGTGTAGATGTTTCCATGTTTATACAGATGACTTTGTAGGTATTTCCATGTTTATACAGACGGCGGTGTAGATATTTCCATGTTTATACAGATAGCGGTGTGGATATTTCCTTGTTTACAGAGATAGCGGTGTAGATATTTCCATATTTGCACAGCTTGCGGTATAGATATTTACATCTTTACACAGATATCGGTGTACATATGTCCGTGTTTTCACAGATAGCTGTGTCGGTATTTCCATGTTTATACAGATAGCGGTGGAGATACTTCCATGTTTATACAGATAGCGGTGGAGATATTTCCATGTTTATATAGAGGGCGGTGTAGATATTTCCAAGTTTATACAGATATCGGTGTATATATTTCCATGTTTTTACAGATAGCGATATAATGATTTCCATGTTTATACAGACTGCGGTATATGTATTTCCATGTTTATAGAGATACCGGTGTAGATATTTGCATGTTTATACAGATGACTGTGTAGATACTTCCATGAGTATACAGATTCCAGTGTAGATATTTCAATGTTTATAAAGATAGCGGTGGAGATATTTCCATGTTTACACAGATGACTGTGTACATATTTCCATGTTTATGCAGATGGCAGTGTTGATATTTCCATGTTTATACAGACAGTGGTGTATAAAGATGACTGTGTAGATATTTCCATGTTTTTACTGAAGGTGGTTTAGTTATATCCATGCTTATACAGATAGCGGTGTGTTTATTTCCATGCTTACAGATAGCCGTGAGGATATTTCCATGTTGATAGAGATGGCTGTGTAGATATTTCCATGTTTATACACATGGCTGTGTACATATTTCCATGTTTATACAGATGGCAGTGTTGATATTTCCATGTTTATATAGATAGTGGTGTAGATATTTCCATATTCATACAGATGACTGTGTAGGTATTTCCATGATCATACAGATGACAGCATAGGTATTTCCATGTTTATACAGATACCAGTGTAGACATTTCCATGTTTATAGAGATAGCGGTGTAGAGATTTCCATATTTATACAGATAGAGGTGTAGATATTTCCATGTTCATACAGATAGCAGTGTAGATATTTCCATGTTTATACAGATACCGGTGTAGATATTTCCATGTTTATACAGATACCGGTGTAGATATTTCCATCTTTACACAGATGGCGGTGTACATATTTCCATGTTTACACAGATAGCTGTGTAGATATTTCCATGTTTACACAGATAGTGTTATACATATTTCTATGTTTATACAGATAGCGGTGTAGATATTTTCATGTTTATACAGATAGCTGTGTAGATATTTCCATGTTCATTAAGATAGCGGTGTAGATATTTCCATGTTTATAGAGATAGCGGTGGAGATATTTCCATCTTTATACATATAGCGATGTAGATATTTCCATGTTTATACAGATAGCAGTGTAGATATTTCGATGTTTATACAGATAGCGGTGTAGATATTTACATGTTTATACTGACAGCAGAGTAGATATTTCCATGTTTATACAGATAGCGGTGGAGGTATATCCATGTTTATACAGATAGCGGTGGTGATATTTCCATGTTCATACAGATGGATGTGTAGATATATCCAAATTTATATAGATAACGGTGTAGATATTTCCATGTTTACACAGATAGTGGTGTAGATATTTCCATATTTATACAGATGACTGTGTAGGTATTTCCATGCTTGTACACATGGCGGTGTAGATATTTCCATGTTTACAGATAGCGGTGTGGATATTTCTATGTTTACGGAGATATCGGTGTAGATATTTCCATATTTGCACAGATTGCGGTGTAGATGTTTCCATATTTACCCTGATAGCGCAGTACATATTTCCATGTTTACACAGATAGCTGTGTAGATATTTCCGTGTTTACACAGAAAGTGTTGTACTTATTTCCATGTTTATAGAGATAGCGGTGTAGATGTTTCCATGTTTATGAAGATAGCGGTGTAGATATTTCCATATTTATAGAGATTGCAGTGGAAATATTTTCATGTTTATACAGATAGCGATGTAGATATTTCCATGTTTATACAGATGGTGGTGTAGATATTTCTATGTTTATACAGATAGGTGGGTACCTATTTCCATGTATATATAGAGAGAGGTGTAGAGATTTCCGTGTTTATAGAGATAGCAGTGGAGATATTTTCATGTTCATACAGATAGCGATGTAGATATTTCCATGTTTATACAGATAGCGGTGTGGATATTTCCATGTTTATACAGATAGCGGTGTAGATATTTCCATGTTTATACAGATGTCTGTGTAGATATTTTCATGTGTATACAGTTAGCAGTGAATATATTTCCATGTTTATACAGATGGAGGTGTAGATATTTCCATGTGTATAAAGATGACTGTGTAGATATTTCCATGTTTCTACAGATGGCGGTGAAGTTGTTTCCATGCTTATAAAGATAGCGGTGTTTTTATTTCCATGTTTATACAGATAGCGGTGTAGATGTTTCCATGTTGATAGAGATGGCTGTGTAGATATTTCCATGTTTACACAGATGTCTGTGTAGATATTTCCATGTTTATACAGATGGCTGTGTAGATATTTCCATGTTTATACAGATGGCAGTGTTGATATTTCCATGTTTATACAGATAGTGGTGTAGATATTACCGTGTTCATTCAGATGACTGTGTAGGTATTTCCATGTTTATAAAGATGGCGGTGTAGATATTTACATGTTTATAGAGATAGGCATGAAGATATTTCCATGTTTATACAGAAAGCATTGTAGACATTTCCATGTTTATACCGATAGTGGTGTAGTTATTTCCATTTTTATACAGATAGTGGTGTAGATATTACCATGTTAACACAGACGGCTGTGTAGATATTTCCATCTTGGCACAGATGGCGTAGATATTTCCATCTTTTCACAGATGGGGGTGTAGATATTTCCATCTTTACACAGGTAGCAGTGTAGATATTTCCATCTTTTCACAGATTGCGGTGTAGATATTTCTATCTTTACACAGATAATGGTGTAGATATTGCCATGTTTACACAGATAGCAGTGTTGATGTTTCCGTGTTTTCACAGACAGCGTTGTAGGTATTTGCATGTCTGTACAAATAGTGGTGTAGATATTTCCATGTTTATACAGAGAGCGGTGTATTTGTTTCCATGTTTATACAGATAGCGCTGTAGATAATTCCATGTTTATTCAGATTGAGGTGAAGATATTTCAATGTTTATACAGATAGCGATGTAGATGTTTCCATGTTTATACAGATGACTGTGTAGTTATTTCCATATTTATACAGATGGCGGTTTGCATATTTCCATATTTATAGAGATAGTCATGTAGATATTTCCATGTTTACAGATAGAATTGTAGACATTTCCATGCTTATGGAGATAGCGGTGGAGATATTTCCATATTTATACAGATCGCGGTGTAGATATTTCCAAGTTTATACAGATAGCATTGTAGATATTTCCATGTTTATATAGACAGCGGTGTAGATATTTCCATGTTTATACAGATAGCTGTGTAGATATTTCCATGTTTATACAGGTAGCTGTGTAGATATTTCCATGTTTATACTGATAGCAGTGTAGATATTTCCATGTTTATACAGGCAGCTGTGTAGATATTTCCATGTTTATACATATCACGGTGTAGACAATTCCATCTTTCAACAGATGGCAGTGTAGATATTTCTAAGTTTATACAGATGGTGGTGTAGATATTTCCAGGTTTATAGAGATGGCGGTGTAGATATTTCCATGTTTATACTGACAGCGGTGTAGATATTTCCATGTTTATACAGATAGCGGTGTAGATATTTCTATGTTTATACAGATACCGGTGTAGATATTTCCATGTTTATACAGGTAGCGGTGTAGACATTTCCATGTTTATACCGATAGCAGTGTAGATATTTCCATGTTTATACAGATTGCGGTGTAGGTATTTCCATGTTTATACAGGTAGGGATTTAGATATTTCCATATTTATGCAGATCACGGTTTATATATTTTCCTCTTTCCACAGATGGCAGTGTAGATATTTGTATGTTTATAGAGATGGCGGTGTAGTTATTTCCATGTTTATGCAGATGGCGGTGTAGATATTTCCATGTTTATAGAGATGGCGGTGTAGATATTTGTATGTTTATAGAGATGACTCTGTAGATATTTCCATGTTTATACAGATGGCAGTGTAAATATTTCCATGTTTATTCAGATAGCGGTTTAGACATTTCTATGTTTATACAGTTCACGTTGTAGATATTTCCATCCTTATACAGATAGCAGTGTACATATTTCTGTGTTTATACCAATAGCGGTGTAGATATTTCCAAGTTTATACAGATAGCGATGTAGATATATCCATGTTTATACCGATAGCGGTGTAGATATTTCTATGTTTATGCAGATTGCGGTGTGGGTATTTCCATGTATATAGAGATGTCGGTGTAGGTATTTCTATGTTTATAGGGATAGCAGTGTAGATAATTCCATGTTTATAGAGATGGAGGTGTAGGTGTTTCCATGTTTATAGACATAGTGGTGTAGATATTTCCATGTTTATACAGATAGCGGTGCAGATAATTCCATTTTTATACAGATAGTGGTGTTGGTGTTTCCATGTTTATACAGATAGCGGTGTAGATATTTCCATGTTTATACAGCTCACGGAGTAGATATTTCCATTTTTATACAGATGGCAGTGTTGATATTTCCATGTTTATACAGATAGCGGTGTAGGTATTTCCAAGTTTATACAGATAGCGGTGTAGGTGTATCCACGTTTATACAGATAGCTGTGTAGATATTTCCATGCATATACAGATTGCGGTGTAGGTATTTCCATGTTTATAGAGATAGCGGTGTAGATATTTCCATGTTTATACAGATGGCTGTGTAGATATTTCCATGTGTATACAGAAGGCATTGTAGATATTTCCAAGTTTATACAGATGGAGGTGTAGATATTTCCTTGTTTATACAGATGACTGTGTAGATATTTCCATGTTTATACAGATGAATGTGTAGATATTTTCATGTTTTTACAGATGGCGGTGTAGCTATTTCCATGTTTATACAGAGAGCGGTGTGGCTGTTTCCATGTTTATACAGATAGCGGTTTAGATATTTCCATGTTTATAGAGATGGCTTTGTAGATATTTCCATGTTTATGCAGATGGCAGTGTAGATATTTCGATGTTTCTACAGATAGTGGTGTAGATATTTCCATTTTTATACAGATGTGTGTGTAGGTAATTCCATGTTTATACAAATGACGGTGAAGATATTTCCATGTTTATTCAGATAGCGGTGTAGACATTTCCATTTTTATAGAGATAGCGGTGTAGATATTTCCATATTTCTACAGATAGCGGTGTAGATATTTGCATTTTTTTACAGATAGAGGTGTAGATATTTCCATATTTATACAGATAGCGGTGTAGATATATCCATGTTTATACAGATAGCGGTATAGATATTTCCATGTTTACAGAGATAGCGGTGTAGATATTTCCATATTTGCACAGATTGCGGTGTAGATGTTTCCATCTTTACACAGATAGCGGTGTACATATTTCCAAGTTTACACAGATAGCTGTGTAGATATTTCCATGCTTAGAGAGATAGTGTTGTAGATATTTCCATGATTATACAGATAGCGGAGTAGATATTTCCATATTTATAAAGAGAGCGGTGCAGGTATTTCCAGGTTTATAGATATAGCGGTGGAGATATTTCCATGTTTATACAGATAACGATGTAGATATTTATATGTTTATACAGATAGCGGTATAGATATTTCCATGTTTGTGCAGATAGAGGTGTAGATATATCCATGTTTATACAGATACCGGTGTAGATATTTCCATGTTTATAGAGATGACTGTGTAGATATTTCCATGTTTATACTGATGATGGTGTAGATATTTCCATGTTTACAGATGGCAGTGAAGATATTTCCATATTTATACAGATGGCGGTGTAGTTATTTCCATGTTTATAGAAACGGCAGTGTAGATATATCTATTTTTATAGACATAGCGATATAGATAATTCCATTTTTATACAGATAGTGGTGTTGGTATTTCCATGTTTATGCAGATAGCGGTGTAGATATTCCCATGTTTATACATCTCGCGGTGTAGATATTTCCATATTTACACCGATGGCAGTGTAGATATTTCCGTGTTCATACTGATTGCGGTGTTGATATATCCAAGTTTATAGTGATAGCGGTGTAGATATATCCATGTTTATACAGATAGCCGTGTAGATACTTCCATGTTTATGCAGATTGCGGTGCAGGTATTTCCATGTATATAGAGATGAACGTGTTGATATTTCTATGTTTTTAGATATAGCAGTGTAGGTAATTCCAAGTTTATAGAGATGGCAGTGTAGGTGTTTCCATGTTTATAGAGATAGTGCTGTAGATATTTCCATGTTTATACCGATAGCGGTGTGGATATTTCCATGTTTATACAGATAGTGGTGTTGGTATTTCCATGTTTATACAGATAGTGGTGTAGATATTTCCAAGTTAATACAGCACGCGGTGTAGATATTTCCATCTTAATACAGATGGCAGTGTAGATATTTCCATGTTTATATAGATAGCGGTGCAGATATTTCCAAGTTTTAACAGATAGCGGTGTGGATATATCCATGTTTATACAGATAGCGGTGTAGATATTTCCGTGTTTATAGGGATTGCGGTGTAGTTGTTTCCATGTTTATAGAGATGGCTGTGTAGATATTTCTATGTTTGTAGAGATAGCATTGTAGATAATTCCATGTTTATAGAGATGGCGGTGTAGCTGTTTCCATGATTATAGAGATAGTGGTGTAGATATTTCCATATTTATACAGATAGCGGTGTAGATATTTCCATGTTTATACACATGGATGTGTAGATATTTCCTTGTGGATAGAGATGGCAGTGTAGATGTTCCCAAGTTTATAGAAATGGACGAGTAGATATTTCCATGTTTATACAGATTACTGTGTAGATATTTTCATGTTTTTACAGATGGCGGCGTAGGTATTTTCATGTTTATACAGATAGCGGTGTGGCTATTTCCATGTTTATACAGATAGCGGTGTAGATATTTCCATGTTTGTACAGCACGCGGTGTAGATATTTCCATCTTTATACAAGATGGCAGTGTAGGTATTTCCATGTTTATACAGATAGCAGTGTAGATATTTCCAAGTTTATACAGATAGCGGCGTAGATATATCCATGTTTATACAGATAGCGGTGAAGATATTTCCATGTTTATACAGATTGCGTTGTAGGTATTTCCATTTTTATAAAGATAGCGGTGTAGATATTTCCATGTTTATACAGATGGCTGTGTAGATATTTCCATGTGGATACAGACGGCAGTGTAGATATTTCCAAGTTTATACAGATGGAGGTGTAAATATTTCCATGTTTATACAGATGACTGTGTAGATATTTTCATGTTTTTACAGATGGCGGTGAAGATATTTCCATGTTTATACAGGTAGCGGTGTGGCTATTTCCATGTTTATACAGATAGCGGTGTAGGTATTTCCATGTTTATAGAGACGGCTGTGTAGATATTTCCATGTTTATACAAATGGCGGTGTAGATATTTCCATGTTTATACAGATGGCAGTGTAGATATTTCCATATTTATGCAGATGGCGGTGTAGTTATTTCCATGTTTATAGAGATTGCGGTGTAGATATTTCTATGTTTATAGAGATAGCGGTGTAGATAATTCCATGTTTATAGAGATGGCATTCTAGGTGTTTCCATGTTTATAGAGATTGTGGTGTAGATATTTCCATGTTTATATAGATAGCGGTGTAGATATTTCCATGTTTATACAGATAGTGGTGTTGGTATTTCCATGTTTATTCTGGTAGCAGTGTAGATATTTCCATGTTTATACAGCTCGCGTTGTAGATATTTCCATCTTTTTAAAGATGGCATTGTAGATATTTCCTTGTTTATACTGATAGCGGTGTAGGTATATCCAGGTTTATAGAGATAGCGGTGTAGATATATCCATGTTTATACAGATAGCGGTGAAGTTATTTCCATTTTTATGCAGATTGCGGTGTAGTTATTTCCATGTTTATAGAGATGGCGGTGTAGATATTTCTATGTTTATAGAGATAGCAGTGTAGGTAATTCCAAGTTTATAGAGATGGCGGTGTAGGTGTTTCCATGTTTATAGAGATAGTGGTGTTGATTTTTCCATGTTTATACCGATAGCGGTGTAGGTATTTCCATCTTTATACAGATAGCGACGTAGATATTTCCCTGTTTATACAGCTCGCGGTGTAGATATTTCCATCTTTATACAGATGGCAGTGTAGATATTTCCATGTTTATACAGATAGCGGTGTAGATATTTCCAAGGTTATAGAGATAGCGGTGTAGCTATGTCCATGTTTATACAGATATCGGTGTAGATATTTACATGTTTATGCAGATAGCGGTGTACATATTTCCAAGTGTATACAGATGGCAGTGTAGACATTTCGATGTTTATAGAGATAGCGGTGAAGATATTTCCATGTTTACACAGATGGTGGTGTTGGTAATTTCATGTTTATGGAGATGGCGGTGTAGATATTTTCATGTTTATAAGGATTGCGGTGTAGATATTTCCATGTTTATAGAGATTGCACTGTAGATATTTCCATGTTTATACAGATGCCTGTTTAGATATTTCCATGTGTATACAGATGGCAGTTTAGATATTTCCATGTTTATACAGATGGAGGTGTAGATATTTCTATGCTTATACAGATGACTGTGTAGATATTACCATGTTTTTACAGATGGCGGTGTGGATGTTTCCATGTTAATACAGATATCAGTGTGGCTATTTCCATGTTTATACAGATAGCATTGTGGATATTTCCATGTTTATAGAGATGGCTGTGTAGATATTTCCATGATTATACAAATGGCAGTGTAGATATTTCCATGTTTATAGAAATATTGGTGTAGTTATTTCCATGTTTATACAGATGTCTGTGTAGCTATTTCCGTATTTATACAGATGGCGGTGTAGATAATTCCATTTTTATAGAGATAGCCATGTAGATATTTCCAAGTTTATGCAGATAGCAGTGTAGACTTTTCCATGTTTATACAGATAGTGGTGTAGATATTTCCATATTTATGCAGATAGAAGTGTAGATGTTTCCATGTTTATACAGATAGTGTTGAAGATATTTCCATGTTTATACAGATATCATTGCAGATATTTCCATGTTTATAGAGATAGCGTTGTGGATATTTCCCTCTTCGCACAGATTGCGGTGTAGATATTTCCATCTTTACACAGAAAGTGGTGTAGATATTTCCATATTTACCCAGAGAGCTGTGTAGATATTTGCACGTTTACACAGATAGCGTTGTAGATATTTCCATGTTTTTACAGATAGCAGTGTAGATGTTTCCATGTTTATACAGATAGCGGTGTAGATATTTCCATGTTTATACGGATAGCAGTGTAGATATTTCCATGTTTATAGAGATGGCGGTGTAGATATTCCCATGTTTATAGAGATAGCGGTGTAGGTATTTCCATGTGTATAGAGATAGCGGTGTAGATATTTCCATCTTTATACAGATGGCTGTGTAGGTATTTCATTGTTTATAGGGATGTAGGTGTAGATATTTCCATGTTTGTACAGATGACTGTGTAGATATTTCCATGTTTATACAGATGGCATCGTAGGTATTTCCATGTTTATAGAGATAGCGGTGTAGAAATTTCCATGTTTATACGGATAGCGGTGTAGATATTTCCATGTTTGTAGAGATAGCGGTGTAGATATTTCCACATATATACAGATAGCGGTGTAGATATTTCCATGTTTATTCAGATGGACGTGGAGATAATTCCATGTTTATAGAGACAGCGGTGTAGATATTTCCACGTTTATAGAGATAGCCGTTTAGATATTTCCAAGTTTATGGAGACAGCGGTGTAGATATTTGCTTGTTTATACAGACAGCGGTGTCGATTTTTCCATGTATTTAGAGACAACGGTGTAGATATTTCCATGTTTATACAGATAGCAGTGTAGATATTTCCATGTCTACACAGATAGCGTTGTAGATATTTCCATGTTTAAACAGATAGCCGTGTAGATATTTCCATGTTTATACAGACAACGGTGTATATATTTCCCCATTTTGCAGATAGCGGTGTAGATCTTTCCATGTTTATAGAGATAGCGGTGTAGATATTTCCATGTTTATAGAGATATCTTTGTAGATATTTCCATGTTTATGCAGATGGCAGTGTAGATATTTCCATGTTTATACAGATAGCAGTGTAGATATTTCCATGTTTATAGAGATAGCGGTGTAGGTATTTCCATGTTTGTAGAGATGGCTGTGTGTTTATTTCCATGTTTATAGATATAGCGGTGTAGATATTTCCATGTTTATACAGACAGCGGTGTAGATATTTCCATGTTTACAGATATAGCGGTGTAGATATTTCCATGTTTATACAGACAGCGGTGTAGATATTTCCATGTTTACAGAGATCGCGGTGTAGATAGTTCCATCTTTATACAGATAGCGGTGTAGATATTTTCATGATTATAGAGATAGCGGTGCAGATATTTCCAAATTTATACAGATAGCGGTGCAGATATTTCGAAGTTTATAGAGATCGCGATGTAGATATTTCCATGTATATACAGATGACGGAGTAGTTATGTCAATGTTTATAGAGATAGCGATGTAGTTGTTTCCATATTTATACAGATAGCAGTGCAAATATTTCCATGTTTACATAGATACCGGTATAGATATTTCCATCTTTGCACAGACTGCGGTGTAGATATTTCCATCTTTACACAGATAGCGTGAAGAGTTTTCCATGTTTACACAGATAGCGGTGTAGATATTTCCATGTTTACACAGATAGCGTTGTAGATATTTCCATGTTTATACAGATAGCAGTGCAGATATTTCCATGTTTATAAAGATACTGGTGCAGATATTTCCATGTTTATACAGATAGCGGTGGAGATATTTCCATGTTTATGCAGATAGCGATGTAGATATTTCCATGTTTATAGAGATAGTGGTGTAGATATATCCATGTTTAAACAGACAGCGGTGTAGATATTTCCATGTTTATAGAGATAGCGGTTGAGTTATTTCCGTGTTTATACAGATAGCAGTGTAGATAATTCCATGTTTATACAGATCTCGGTGTAGATATTTCTATCTCTCTACAGATGGCGGTGTAGATATTTCCATGATAATACAGATGGCAGTGTTGGTATTTCCATGTTTATACAGATGGTGGTGAAGATATTTGCATGTTTACACAGATGACTTTGTGGAGATTTCCATGTTTTTACAGATGGCGGTGTAGATATTTCCATGTTTATACTGATGGCTGTGTAGATATTTCCATGTTTACGCAGAAGGTTGTGTAGATATTTCCAAGTAAGCAGAGATGGCGGTGTAGATATTTCCATGTTTATAGAGATGGCGGTGTAGATATTTCCATGTTTCTAGAGATGGTGGTGTAGGTATTTCCATGTTTATAGTCATAGCGGTGTAGATATTTCCATGTTTACAGAGATAGCGGTGTAGATATTTACATGTTTGCACAGATTGCGGTGTAGATATTTCCATCTTTACACAGATAGCAGTGTACATATTTCCATGTTTACACAGATAGCTGTGTAGATATTTCCATGTTTACACACAAAGTGTTGTGGATATTTTCATGTTTATACAGATAGCCGTTTAGATATTTCCATGTTTATAAAGATAGCTGTGAGATATATCCATCTTTATAGAGATAACGGTAGAGATATTTCCATGTTTATACACATGGCAGTGTAGATATTTCCAAGTTTATACAGATAGCGGTGTAGATATTTCCATGTTTACACAGATGGTGGTGTAGATTGTTCCTTGTTTATTGAGATGGCGGTGTAGATATTTTCATGTTTATAGAGATGGCGGTGTAGATATTTCCATGTTTATGGAGATTGCGGTGTAGATATTTCCATGTTTATAGAGATAGTGGTGTAAGTATTTCCATGTGTATAGAGATAGCGGTGGAGATGTTTTCATGATTATACTGAAGGCTGTGTAGATATTTCCATGTGTATACAGATGGCAGTGTAGATATTTCCATGTTTACAGAGATGGTGGTGTACATATTTCCATCTATATACAAATGACTGTGTAGATATTTCCAGGTTTATACAGATGGCGGTGAAGTTATTTCCATTTATATGGAGGTAGCGGTGTAGATATTTCCATGTTTATACAGATAGCGGTGTAGATATTTCCATGTTTATACAGATAGCGGTGTAGATATTTCCATGTTTATAAAGATAGCGGTGTAGATATTTCCATATTTGCACAGATGGCGGTGTAGTTATTTCCATCTTTACACAGTTAGCGGTGAACATATTTCCGTGCTTACACAGATAGCTGTGTAGATATTTGATGTTTACACAGATAGTGTTGTAGATATTTCCATGTTTATACAGATTGAGGTGAAGATATTTCCATGTTTATAGAGATTGCGGTGGAGATATTCCCATGTTTATACAGATATCGTGGTAGATATTTCCATGTTTATATACATTGCGGTGTAGATATTTCCATGTTTATACAGATAGCGGTGAAGATATTTCCATGTTTACAGAGATACCGGTGTAGATATTTCCATATTTGCACAGATTGCGGTGTAGATATTTCCATCTTCACACTGATAGCGGTGTACATATTTCAATGTTTACACAGATAGCTGTGTAGATATTTCCATGTTTACACAGATAGTGTTGTAGAGATTTTCATGTTTATACAGATAGCTGTGTAGATATTTCCATGTTTACAGAGATGGTGTTGTACATTTTTCCATCTATATACAGATGACTTTGTAGATATTTCCATGTATATACAGATGGCAGTGTAGCTATTTCCATGCTTATGCAGATAGTGATGTGGCTATTTCCATGTTTATACAGATAGCGGTGTAGATATTTCCATGTTGGTAGAGATGGCTGTGTAGATATTTCCTTGTTTATAGGGATAGCGTTGTAGATATTTCCATGTTTATACACATTGCAATGTAGATATTTCCAAGTTTATAGAGATAGCGGTGTAGATATTTGCTTGTTTATACAGATGACTGTGAAGATATTTCCATGTGTATACAGATGGCAGTGTAGATATTTACATGTTTTTACAGATGGGGGTGTACATATTTCCATGTTTATAGAAATTGCGGTGTTGCTATTTCCATGTTTATACAGAAAGCAGTGTATATATTTCCATGTTTATAGAGATGGCTGTGTAGATATTTCCATGTTTATACAGATGGCAGAGTAGATATTTCCATGTTTATAAAGATAGTGGTGTAAATATTTCCATGTCTATACAGATAGCAGTGGAGGTATTTAAATGTTTATACAGATAGCAATGTAGATATTTCCATGTTTATACAGATAGCGGTGAAGATATTTCCATGTTTATAAAGATAATGGTGTAGATATTTCCATGTCTATACAGATAGCAGTGGAGGTATTTACATGTTTATACAGATAGCAATGTAGATATTTCCATGTTTATACAGATAGCGGTGTAGATATTCCAATGTTTATACAGATGGCGGTGTAGATATTTCCAAGTTTATACAGTTAGCGGTGTAGATATTTCCACGTTTATACAGATAGCGGTGTAGATATTTCCATGTTTATACAGATAGCGGTGTAGACATTTCCATGTTTATAGAGATAGCGGTGTAGATATTTCCATGTTTATACAGATGGCAGTGTAGATATTTCCATGTGTATACATATGGCAGTGTAGATATTTACATGTTTATACAGATGGAGGTGTAGATATTTCCATGTTTATAAAGATGACAGTGTAGATATTTCCATGTTTTCACAGATGGCGGTGTAGGTTTTTCCATGTTTATACTGAGAGCGGTGTAGCTACATCCATGTTTATAAAGATAGCGTTGTAGATACTTCCATGATTATAGAGATGTCTGTGTAGATAATTCCATGTTTATACAGATGGCAGTGTAGATATTTCCATGTTTATACAGATAGTGGTGTAGATATTTCCATGTTTATACAGATGACTGTGTAGCTATTTCCATGTTTATACAGATGGCGGTGTAGATATTTCCATGTTTATTGAGATAGCGTTGTAGATATTTCCATCTTTGCACAGACCGCGGTGTAGATATTTCCATGTTTATACAGATAACGCTGTAGATATTTCCATGTTTATACAGCTAGCGGTGCAGATGTTTACAAGCTCATACAGACAGCGGTGTAGATATTTCCATGTGTATACAGATAGTGGTGTAGATATTTCCAAATTTATACAGATAGCGGTGTAGATATTTCCATGTTTATACTGATAGCGGTGTAGATATTTCCATGTTTATACACATAGCGGTGTAGATGTTTACATGTTTATACACGTCGTGGTGTAGATAGTTCCATGTTTATACAGATGGTGGTGTGGATATTTCCATGTTTATACTGATAGCGGTGTAGATATTTCCATATTTATACATATAGCGGTGTAGATATTTCCATGTTTATACAGATAGTGGTGTAGATATTTCCATGTTTATACAGATAGCGGTGTTGATATTTCCATGTTTATACAGATAGCGGTGTAGATATTTTCATGTTAATACAGATCGCGGTGTAGAGATTTCCATCTATTTACAGATGTCAGTGTAGATATTTCCATGTTTATACAGATGGCGCTGTGGGTATTTCCATGTTTATATAGATGGCGTTGTAGATATTTCCATGTTTACAGAGATGGTGGTCTATATATTTCCATGTTTATGTAGATAGTTGTGTAGAAATTTCCATGTTTATAGAGATGGCGTTGTATATATTTCCATGTTTATAGAGATAGCGGAGTTGATATTTCCATGTTTATACAGATAGCGTTGTAGATATTTCCAAGTTTATACAGCTGGCGTTGTAGATACTTACATCTTTATAGAGATGGCAGCGGGGATATTTCCATGTTTATACAGATGGCGGTGTACATAGTTCAAAGTTTATACAGATGGAGGTGTATATATTTCCATGTTTATACCGATGGCGGTGTAGCTATTTCCATGTTTATGGAGATGGCGGTGTAGATATTCTCATATTTATAGAGATGGTGGTGTAGATAATTTCATGTTTCTGGAGATAGCGGTGCAGATATTTCCATGTTTATACAGATAGCGGTGTAGGTATTTCCATGTTTATAGAGATAATGGTGTAGATATTTCCATGTTTATACAGACGGCTGTGTAGATATTTCCATGTGTATACAGATGGGAGTGTGGATATTTCCATGTTTATACAGATGGTGGTGTAGATATTTTTCATGTTTATACAGACGACTGTGTAGATATTTCCATGTTTCTACAGATGGCGGTGTAGATATTTCCATGTTTATAGAGTCAGTGGTGTAGATATTTCCATTTTTATGGAGATGACGGTGTAGATACTTCCATGTTTATAGAGATAGCGGTGTAGATATTTCCATGTTTATACAGATGGCGGCGAAGATATTTCCATGTTTATACAGATAGCTGTGTAGATATTTCCATGTTTATACAGATAGTGGTGTAGATCTTTCCATGTTTATACAGATCGTGGTGTAGATATTTCCTTGTTTATACAGATAGCGGTGTAGATATTTAGAATGTTTATCCAGATGTCGGTGTACGTATTTCCATGCTTTTATTGATGGCGGTTTTGATACTTCCATTTTTATGCAGACAGCGGTGTTGAGATTTCCATGTTTATACAGATGGCGGTGTAGATATTTCCATGTGTATAGAGATGGCGTTGTAGATAATTCCATGTTTATACAGATGGCGGTGTAGATATATCCATGTTTGCACACATAGCGGAGTAGAGATTTCCATGTTTACACAGATAGCGGTTTAGATATTTCATTGTTTATATTGATGGCGGTGTAGTTATTTCCGTGTTTACACAGATAGCGGTGTAGATATTTCCATCTTTACTCTGATAGCGGTGTAGATATTTCCATCTTTACACACATAGCAGTGTAGATATTTCCAAGTTTACACAGATAGCATTGTTGATATTTCCATGTTTATACAGATAGCTGTGTTGATATTTCCATGTTTATACAGCTCGCCATGTATATCTTTCCATTTTTATGCAGACGGTGGTGTAGATATTTCCATGTTTACACAGATAGCTGTGTAGGTATTTCCATGTTTATAGAGATAGTGGTGTAGATATTTCCATGATTATACAGATGTTGGTGTAGATATCTTTCATGTTTATACAGATAGCGGTGTTGGTATTTCCATGTTAATACAGATAGCGGCGTAGATATTTCCAGGTTTATACAGCTCGCCATGTAGATATTTCTATTTTTATACAGAGGGTGGTGTAGATATTTCCACGTTTACACAGATGGCGGTGTACATATTTCCAGATTTATGCAGATGGCGTTGTTGATAGTTCTATGTTTATGGAGATGGCAGTGTAGATATTTTCATGTTTATAGAGATAGCGGTGTAGGTATTTCCATGTTTATAGAGATAGTGGTGTAGCTATTTCCATGTTTATAGAGATATCGGTGTAGATATTTCCATGTTTATACAGATGGCTCTGTAGATTTTTCCACGTGTATACAGAAGGCATTGTGGATATTTCCATGTTTATACAGATGGTGGTGTAGATATTTCCATGTTTATACAAATAGCGGTGTAGATATTTCCATGTTTATACAGATAGTGGTGTAGATCTTTCCATGTTTATACAGATCGTGGTGTAGATATTTCCTTGTTTATACAGATAGCGGTGTAGTTATTTCCATGTTTATCCAGATGGCGGTGTACGTATTTCCATGTTTTTATGGATGGCGGTTTTGATACTTCCATGTTTATGCAGACAGCGGTGTTGATATTTCCATGTTTATACAGATGGCGGTGTAGATATTTCCATGTTTATACACATAGCGCTGTAGACATTTCCATGTTTATACCGATCATGGTGTAGATATTTCAAAGTTTATACAGATAGCGTTGTAAATATTTCCATGTTTATACAGATAGTAGTGTAGATATTTCCATGTTAATACAGATCGCAGTGTAGATATTTCCATCTATTTATGGATGGCAGTGTAGATATTTCCTTGTTTATACGGATAGCGGTGTTGGTATTTTCATGTTAATACAGATAGCCGTGTAGATATGTCAATCTTTATACGGCTCGCCATGTAGATATTTCCATTTTTTTACAGATGGTGATGTAGCTATTTCCACGTTTATACAGATGGCGGTGTAGATATTTACATTTTTATTCAGATTTTGGTGTAGATATTTCCATGTTTATACAGATGGCGGTGTGGATATTTCCATGTTTATACAGATGGCGGAGTGGATATTTCCATGTTTATGGAGATGGCAGTGTAGATATTTTCATGTTTATAGAGATGGCGGTGTAGATGTATCCATGTTTATAGAGATGGCGGTGTAGATATTTCCATCTTTATACAGACGGCTGTGTACATATTTCCATGTGTATACAAATGGAAGTTTAGATATTTAAATCTTTATACAGATGGTGGTATAGATATTTTTCATGTTTATACAGATGACTGTGTAGATATTTCCATGTTTTTACAGATGGTTTTGTAGATATTTCCATGTTTATAGACTTAGCGGTGTAGATATTTCCATGTTTATGCAGATGGTGGTGTACATATTTCCATTTTTACAGAGATAGCAGTGTAAATATTTCCATGTTTATACAGATTGCCGTGTAGATATTTCCATGTTTGTACAGATAGCGGTGAAGTTATTTCCATGTTTATAGAGATAGGGCTGTAGTTATTTCCATGTTTATGAAGATATCAATGTAGATATTTCCATGTTTATGCAGATAGTGTTGTTGATATTTCCATGTTTAAGCAGATAGCGTTGTAGATATTTTCATGTTTCTACGGATAGCGGTGTAGATATTTCAATGTAAATACAGATAGCGGTGTAGATATTTCCATGTTTATAGAGATGGCGGTGTAGATATTTCTATGTTTATAGAGATGGCGTTGTAGATATTACCTTGTTTATTCAGATAGCGGTGTAGGTATTTCCAAGTTTACAGAGGTATCTGTGTGCATATTTCCATGTTTATATGGACAGCGGTGTAGATATTTCTATGTTTATACAGATTGGGCCTTAGATATTTCGATGTTTATACAGAAAGCGGTGTAGATATTTCCATGTTTATAAAGATAGCGGTGTAGATATTTCCATGTTTATAGAGATACCAGTGTAGACATTTCCATGTTTATACAGGTAGCGGTGTAGATATTTCCATATTTATAGAGATAGTGGTGTAGATATTTCCATGTTTATACGGATACCGGTGTAGATATGTCCTTCTTTATAGAGATGGCGGTGTACATATTTCCATGTTTATACAGATATTGATGTAGATATTTCCATGTTTATACAGATAGCGGTGTAGATATTTCCATGATTATAGAGATGGCGGTGTAGATATTTCCATGTTTATAGACGGAGCGTTGTAGTTATTTCCATGTTTATAGAGAATGCGGTGTAGATATTTCCATGTTTATAGAGATAGCGGTGTACATATTTCAAAGTTTTACAGATAGCTGTGCAGATATTTCCATGTGTATAAAGATAGAGGTGTAGATATTTCCATGTTTATAGAGATAGGGCTGTAGTTATTTCCATGTTTATAAAGATATGAATGTAGATATTTCCATGTTTATGCAGATAGTGTTGTTGATATTTCCATGTTTAAGCAGATAGCGTTGTAGATATTTTCATGTTTCTATGGATAGCAGTGTAGATATTTCAATGTAAATACAGATAGCGGTGTAGATATTTCCATGTTTATAGAGATGGCGGTGTAGATATTTCTATGTTTATAGAGATGGCGTTGTAGATATTACGTTGTTTATTCAGATAGCGGTGTAGGTATTTCCAAGTTTATTGAGGTATCTATGTACATATTTCCATGTTTATATGGACAGCGGTGTAGATATTTCTATGTTTATACAGATTGGGCCTTAGATATTTCGATGTTTATACAGAAAGCGGTGTAGATATTTCCATGTTTATAGAGATACCAGTGTAGACCATTCCATGTTTTTACAGGTAGCGGTGTAGATATTTCCATGTTTATAGAGACAGTGTTGTAGATATTTCCATGTTTATACAGATCATGGTGTAGATATTTCCATGTTTATACAGATAGCGTTGTAGATATTTCCACGTTTATACAGACAGCGGTGTAGATATTTCCATCTTTATACAGATAGCGGTGTAGATATTTCCATGTTTATACAGATCACGGTGCAGATATTTCCATCTTTCTGCAGATGGCAGTGTAGATATTTCCATGTTCATACAGATGGCCGTGTAGATATTTCCACATTTATATAGATGGCGGTGTAGTTATATCCTTGTTTATGTAGATGGCGGTGTAGATATTTCCATGTTTATAGAGATGGCAGTGTAATTATTTCCATGTTTATAGACATAGCGGTGTAGATATTTCCATGTTTATAGTGCGCGCGGTGTAGATATTTACATGTTCATACAGATGGCAGTGTAGATATTTCCATGTTTATACAGATGGCGGTGTAGATATTTCCATGTTTATACAGATGTCGGAGTAGATATTTCCATGTTAATGGAGATGGCAGTGTAGATATTTCCATGTTTATAGAGATAGCGGTGTAGTTATTTCCATGTTTATAGAGCTAGCGGTGTAGTTATTTCGATGTTTATACAGATGGCTGTGTAGATATTTCCATGTTTGTACAGATAGCGGTGTAGATATATCCAAGTTTATAGAGGTAGCGGTGTAGATATTTCCATGTTTGTACAGATAGCGGTGTAGATATTTCCATGATTATAGAGATGGCGGTGTAGATATTTCCATGTTTATAGACGGAGCGTTGTAGTTATTTCCATGTTTACAGAGAAGGCGGTGTAGATATTTCCATGTTTATAGAGATAGCGGTGTACATATTTCAAAGTTTTACAGATAGCTGTGCAGATATTTCCATGTGTATAAAGATAGAGGTGTAGATATTTCCATGTTTACAGAGATAGGGCTGTAGTTATTTCCATGTTTATAAAGATATCAATGTAGATATTTCCATGTTTATGCAGATAGTGTTGTTGATATTTCCATGTTTAAGCAGATAGCGTTGTAGATATTTTCATGTTTCTACGGATAGCGGTGTAGATATTTCAATGTAAATACAGATAGCGGTGTACATATTTCCATGTTTATAGAGATGGCGGTGTAGATATTTCTATGTTTATAGAGATGGCGTTGTAGATATTACCTTGTTTATTCAGATAGCGGTGTAGGTATTTCCAAGTTTATAGAGGTAGCTGTGTACATATTTCCATCTTTATATGGACAGCGGTGTAGATATTTCTATGTTTATACAGATGGGGCCTTAGATATTTCGATGTTTATACAGAAAGCGGTGTAGATATTTCCATGTTTATAAAGAGAGCGGTGTAGATATTTCCATGTTTATAGAGATACCAGTGTAGACATTTCCATGTTTATACAGGTAGCGGTGTAGATATTTCCATGTTTATAGAGATAGTGGTGTAGATATTTCCATGTTTATACGGATACCGGTGTAGATATTTCCTTCTTTATAGAGATGGCGGTGTACATATTTCCATGTTTATACAGATAGTGGTGTAGATATTTCCATGTTTATACAGATAGTGGTGTGGATATTTCCAAGTTTACACAGATAGTGGTGTAGATATGTCCGTGTTCACATAAATAGTGGTGTAGATGTTTCCATCTTTATACAGATAGCGCTGTAGATATTTCCATGTTTATAGAGATAGCAGTGTCGCTACTTCCTTGTTTATACAGATAGCGGTGCAGATATTTCCATGTTTATACAGATCATGGTGTAGATATTTCCATCTTTATACAGATAGCGGTGTAGATATTTCCATGTTTATACAGATCGCGGTGTAGATATTTCCATCTTTCTGCAGATGGCAGTGTAGATATTTCCATGTTCATACAGATGGCCGTGTAGATATTTCCACATTTATATAGATGGCGGTGTAGATATATCCTTGTTTATGTAGATGGCGGTGTAGATATTTCCATGTTTATAGAGATGGCAGTGTAAATATTTCCATGTTTATAGACATAGCGGTGTAGATATTTCCATGTTTATACTGCGCGCGGTGTAGATATTTACATCTTCATACAGATGGCAGTGTAGATATTTCCATGTTTATACAGATGGCGGTGTAGATATTTCCATGTTTATACAGATGTCGGAGTAGATATTTCCATGTTAATGGAGATGGCAGTGTAGATATTTCCATGTTTATAGAGATAGCGGTGTAGTTATTTCCATGTTTATAGAGCTAGCGGTGTAGTTATTTCGATGTTTATACAGATGGCTGTGTAGATATTTCCATGTTTGTACAGATAGCGGTGTAGGTATATGCAAGTTTATAGAGGTAGCGGTGTAGATATTTCCATGTTTGTACAGATAGCAGTGTAGATATTTCCATGATTATAGAGATGGCGTTGTAGATATTTCCATGTTTATAGACGGAGCATTGTAGTTATTTCCATGTTTATAGAGAAGGCGGTGTAGATATTTCCATGTTTATAGAGATAGCGGTGTACATATTTCAAAGTTTTACAGATAGCTGTGCAGATATTTCCATGTGTATAAAGATAGAGGTGTAGATATTTCCATGTTTATAGAGATAGGGCTGTAGTTATTTCCATGTTTATAAAGATATCAATGTAGATATTTCCTTGTTTATGCAGATAGTGTTGTTGATATTTCCATGTTTAAGCAGATAGCATTGTAGATATTTTCATGTTTCTACGGATAGCGGTGTAGATATTTCAATGTAAATACAGATAGCGGTGTAGATATTTCCATGTTTATAGAGATACCAGTGTAGACATTTCCATGTTTATACAGGTAGCGGTGTAGATATTTCCATTTTTATAGAGATAGTGGTGTAGATATTTCCATGATTATACGGATACCGGTGTAGATATTTCCTTCTTTATAGAGATGGCGGTGTACATATTTCCATGTTTATACAGATAGTGGTGTAGATATTTCCATGTTTATACAGATAGTGGTGTGGATATTTCCATGTTTACACAGATAGTGGTGTAGATATGTCCGTGTTCACAGAAATAGTGGTGTAGATGTTGCCACCTTTATACAGATAGCGCTGTAGATATTTCCATGTTTATAGAGATAGCAGTGTCCCTACTTCCTTGTTTATACATATAGCGGTGCAGATATTTCCATGTTTATACAGATCATGGTGTAGATATTTCCATGTTTATACAGATAGCGTTGTAGATATTTCCACGTTTATACAGACAGCGGTGTAGATATTTCCATCTTTATACAGATAGCGGTGTAGATATTTCCATGTTTATACAGATCACGGTGCAGATATTTCCATCTTTCTGCAGATGGCAGTGTAGATATTTCCATGTTCATACAGATGGCCGTGTAGATATTTCCACATTTATATAGATGGCGGTGTAGTTATATCCTTGTTTATGTAGATGGCGGTGTAGATATTTCCATGTTTATAGAGATGGCAGTGTAATTATTTCCATGTTTATAGACATAGCGGTGTAGATATTTCCATGTTTATACTGCGCGCGGTGTAGATATTTACATGTTCATACAGATGGCAGTGTAGATATTTCCATGTTTATACAGATGGCGGTGTAGATATTTCCATGTTTATACAGATGTCGGAGTAGATATTTCCATGTTAATGGAGATGGCAGTGTAGATATTTCCATGTTTATAGAGATAGCGGTGTAGTTATTTCCATGTTTATAGAGCTAGCGGTGTAGTTATTTCGATGTTTATACAGATGGCTGTGTAGATATTTCCATGTTTGTACAGATAGCGGTGTAGATATATCCAAGTTTATAGAGGTAGCGGTGTAGATATTTCCATGTTTGTACAGATAGCGGTGTAGATATTTCCATGATTATAGAGATGGCGGTGTAGATATTTCCATGTTTATAGACGGAGCGTTGTAGTTATTTCCATGTTTACAGAGAAGGCGGTGTAGATATTTCCATGTTTATAGAGATAGCGGTGTACATATTTCAAAGTTTTACAGATAGCTGTGCAGATATTTCCATGTGTATAAAGATAGAGGTGTAGATATTTCCATGTTTATAGAGATAGGGCTGTAGTTATTTCCATGTTTATAAAGATATCAATGTAGATATTTCCATGTTTATGCAGATAGTGTTGTTGATATTTCCATGTTTAAGCAGATAGTGTTGTAGATATTTTCATGTTTCTACGGATAGCGGTGTAGATATTTCAATGTAAATACAGATAGCGGTGTACATATTTCCATGTTTATAGAGATGGCAGTGTAGATATTTCTATGTTTATAGAGATGGCGTTGTAGATATTACCTTGTTTATTCAGATAGCGGTGTAGGTATTTCCAAGTTTATAGAGGTAGCTGTGTACATATTTCCATCTTTATATGGACAGCGGTGTAGATATTTCTATGTTTATACAGATGGGGCCTTAGATATTTCGATGTTTATACAGAAAGCGGTGTAGATATTTCCATGTTTATAAAGAGAGCGGTGTAGATATTTCCATGTTTATAGAGATACCAGTGTAGACATTTGCATGTTTATACAGGTAGCGGTGTAGATATTTCCATGTTTATAGAGATAGTGGTGTAGATATTTCCATGTTTATACGGATACCGGTGTAGATATTTCCTTCTTTATAGAGATGGCGGTGTACATATTTCCATGTTTATACAGATAGTGGTGTAGATATTTCCATGTTTATACAGATAGTGGTGTGGATATTTCCAAGTTTACACAGATAGTGGTGTAGATATGTCCGTGTTCACATAAATAGTGGTGTAGATGTTTCCATCTTTATACAGATAGCGCTGTAGATATTTCCATGTTTATAGAGATAGCAGTGTCGCTACTTCCTTGTTTATACAGATAGCGGTGCAGATATTTCCATGTTTATACGGATCATGGTGTAGATATTTCCATCTTTATACAGATAGCGGTGTAGATATTTCCATGTTTATACAGATCGCGGTGTAGATATTTCCATCTTTCTGCAGATGGCAGTGTAGATATTTCCATGTTCATACAGATGGCCGTGTAGATATTTCCACATTTATATAGATGGCGGTGTAGATATATCCTTGTTTATGTAGATGGCGGTGTAGATATTTCCATGTTTATAGAGATGGCAGTGTAAATATTTCCATGTTTGTAGACATAGCGGTGTAGATATTTCCATGTTTATACTGCGCGCGGTGTAGATATTTACATCTTCATACAGATGGCAGTGTAGATATTTCCATGTTTATACAGATGGCGGTGTAGATATTTCCATGTTTATACAGATGGCGGAGTAGATATTTCCATGTTAATGGAGATGGCAGTGTAGATATTTCCATGTTTATAGAGATAGCGGTGTAGTTATTTCCATGTTTATAGAGCTAGCGGTGTAGTTATTTCGATGTTTATACAGATGGCTGTGTAGATATTTCCATGTTTGTACAGATAGCAGTGTAGATATATCCAAGTTTACAGAGGTAGCGGTGTAGATATTTCCATGTTTGTACAGATAGCGGTGTAGATGTTTCCATGTTTATACAGATGGCTGTGTTGATATTTTCATGTGTATACAGATGGTGGTGCAGATATTTCCATGTTTACACAGATGGAGGTTTAGATATTTCCATGTTTCTGCAGCTGACTTTGTAAATATTTCCATGTTTTTACAGATGGCGGTGTAGATATTTCCATGTATATACAGATAGCGGTGTCCCTATTTCCATGTTTATAGATATAGCGATGTGGATGTTTCCATGTTTATACAGATAGCACTGTAGTTATTTCCATGTTTATACAGATAGCGGTGGAGATATTTGCATGTTTATACAGATGGCGGTGTAGATAATTCCATGTTTATAGAGATAGCGGTGAAGATATTTCTAAGTTTGTACCTATGGTGATATAGATATTTCCATGTTCATACTGACAGCGGTGAAGATATTTCCATGTTTATACCAATAGCGGTGGAGATATTTCCATGTTTATACAGATAGCGTTGGAGATATTTCCATGTTTTTAGAGATGGTTGTGTATATATTTCCATATTTAGACAGATAGCCGTGTAGATATTTCGATGTTTATTCAGATGGTTGTGTAGATATTTCCATGTTTATAAAGATAGCGGTGTGGGTACTTCCATGTTTATACTGATGGCAGTGTGGTTATTTCCATGTTTATACAGATAGCGATGAGGATATTTCCATGTATATCGAGATATCGGTGTAGATATTTCCATGTTTATACAGATGGCTGTGTGGATATTTCCATGTGTATATAGCTGGCAATGTAGATATTTCCATGTTTACACAGATGGAGGTGTAGTTATTTCCATGTTTATATAGATGACTGTTTAGATATTTCCATGTTTTTACAGATGGTGGTGTAAATATTTCCATGTATATACTGATAGTGGTGTGGCTATTTCCATGCTTATACAGTTGGCAGTGTAGATATTTCCATGTTAATACAGATAGCATTGTAGATATTTCCATGTTTATACAGATAGCGTTGTATATATTTCCATGTTTATACAGATAGAGGTGGAGATATTTTCATGTTTATACAGATAGCGGTGTAGATATTTCCATGTTTAAACAGATAGCGGTGTAGGTATTTCCATGTTTATACACATAGCGGTGTAGATATTTCCATGTTTATAGAGATGGATGTGTTGATATTTTCATGTGCACACAGATGGCAGTGTAGATATTTCCATGTTTACACAGATGGAGGTTTAGATATTTCCATGTTTCTACAGATGACTTTGTAGATATTTCCATGTTTTTACAGATGGCGTTGTAGATATTTCCATGTTGATACAGATAGCGGTGTGGCTATTTCCATGTTTATAGAGATAGCGATGTAGATATTTCCATGTTTATACAGATAACAGTGTAGTTATTTCCAAGTTTATACGGATAGCGTAGGAGATATTTCCATGTTTATACAGATAGCGGTGTAGATATTTCCATGTTTATACAGATGGCGGTGTAGATATTTCCAAGTTTATGCAGATAGCGGTGTAGATACTTCCATATTTACAGAGATAGCGGTGTAGATATTTCCATGTTTATTCAGATGGCGCTGTAGATATTTCCAAGTTTATACAGATAGCGGTGTGTCTGTTCCATGTTTATACACATGGCAGTGTAGATATTTCCATGTTTACACAGATAGTTGTGTAGATATTTCCATATTTATAAAGATAGCGGTGTAGGTATTTCCATGTTTATAGAAATAGCGGTGTAGATATTTCTGTGTTTATACAGATGGCTGTGTAGATATTTCCATGTGTATAAAGATGGCGGTGTAGATATTTCCATGTTTATAGAGATGGTTGTGTAGATATTTCCATGTTTGTACAGATGACTGTATAGATATTTGCATGTTTATACAGATGGCGCTGTAAATATTACCATATTTATATAGATAAGGTGCAGATATTTCCGTGTTTATAAAGATAGCCGTGTAGATATTTCCATGTGTGTAGAGATAGTGGTGCAGGTAGTTCCATGTTTATACAGATGGCGGTGTAGATATTTATATGATTATACAGATGGCAGTGTAGATATCTCCTTGTTTATACAGATTGCAGTGTAGATATTTCCATATTTATACACATAGCGGTGTAGATATTTCCATGTTTACAGAGATAGTCGTGTAGGTATTTCCATGTTTATACAGATTGCGGTGTAAATATTTCCATGTTTATACACATAGCGGTGTAGATACTTCCATGTTCATACTAATAGCTTTGGAGATATATCCATGTTTATACAGATAGCGATGTAGATAATTCCATCTTTCCACAGATAGCAGCGTAGATATGTCTATGCTTATACTGATGGCGGTGTAGATATTTTCATGTTCATGCAGATGGCGGTGTAGGTATTTCCATGTTTATAGATATGGCGATGTAGATATTTCTATGTTTATAAAGATAGCGGTGTTGATATTTCCATGTGTAGAGAGATGGCGGTGTAGGTATTTCGATGTTTATAGAGATAGTGGTGAAGATATTTCCATGTTTCTACAGATAGCGGTGTCGACATTTCCATGTTTATACATATAGTGGTGTAGATATTTCCATGTTTATACAGATGGCGGTGTAGATATTTCCATGTTTATGGAGATGGTGGTGTAGATATTTTCATGTTTATAGAGATGGCGGCGTAGTTATTTCCATGTTTATAGAGATTGCGGTGTAGATATTTCGATGTTTAAAGAGATAGCGGTGTAGGAAATACCTTGTTTATAGAGATAGCGGTATAGATATTTCCATCTTTATAAAGATGGCTGTGTAGATATTTCCATGTGTATACAGATTGCAATGTAGATATTTCCATGTTTATAGACATGGTGTTGTAGATATTTCAATGCTTATACAGATGACTGTGTAGATATTTCCTGGTTTATACAGATGGCGGTGTAGATATTTCCATGTTTATACAGATAGCGTTGTACATATTTCCATGTTTTTACAGATAGCGGTGTAGATATTTCCATGTTTATACAGACAGCGGTGTTGGTATTTCCATGTTTATACAGATAGCGGTGTAGATATTTCCATGTTTATACAGCTCGCAGTGTACATATTTCCATCCTTATACAGATTGCAGTGTAGATATTTCCAAGTTTACACAGATAGTGTTGTACATATTTCCATGTTTATACAGATGGCGGTATAGTTATTTCCATGTTTCTCGAGATGGTGTTGTAGATATTTTCATGTTTATAGAGAATTTTCCATGTTCATAGAGACTACGGTGCACATATTAATTGTTTATTGAAATAGCGGTGTAGGTATATCCATGTTTATAGAAATATCAGTGTAGATATTTCCATGTTTATACAGATAGCTCTGTAGATATTTCCATGTGTATAAATATAGCGGTGTAGATATTTCCTTGTTTATAGAGATGGTGGTGTAGATATTTCCATGTTTATACAGATGACTGTGTAGGTATTTGCATGTTTATACAGATGGCGGTGAAAATATTTCCATATTTATAGAGATAAGGCGTAGATATTTCCTTCTTTATAAAGATAGCCGTGTAGATATTTCCATGTTTATAGAGATAGCCGTGCAGTTATTTCCATATTTATACAGAGAGCGGTGTAGATATTTCCATGTTTATACAGATGGCGGTGTAGATATTTCTATGTTTAAGGAGATAACGGCCTAGATATTTCCATGTTCATAAAGATAGCGGTGTGGATATTTCCATGTTTATAGAGATAGCGGTGCAGTTATTTCCACATTTATACAGAGAGTGGTGTAAATATTTCCAAGTTTATAGTGATGGCGGTGTAGATATCTCCATGTTTATACAGATGGCGGTGTAGATATTTGCTTGTTTATACAGATAGTGGTGTAGTTATTTCCATGTTTATACAGATAGTGGTGTAGATATTTCCATGTTTACAGAGATAGCAGTGTAGATATTTCCATCTTTGCACAGATTGCGGTGTAGATATTTCCATATTTACACCGATACCTGTGATTATATTTCCAAGTTTACACAGATAGCTATGTAGATATTTCCATGTTTACACAGATAGCGTTGTAGAAATTTCCATGTTTATACAGATAGCAGTGTAGATATTTCCATATTTATACAGATAGCGATGTAGATATTTCCAAGTTTATAAAGATGGCAGCGTAGACATTTCCATGTTTATAGAGATTGCGGTGTAGATATTTCCATGTTTTTAGAGATAGCGCTGTTGTTATTTCCATGTTTATAGAGAGAGTGGGTAGATATTTCCATGTTTATACTGATGGCTGTGTAGGTATTTCCATGGGTACACTGATAGCGGTGGAGTTATTTCCTTTTTTGTACAGATCGCGGTGTATATATTTCCATGTTTATACAGATAGCAGTGGAGGTATTTCCATGTTTATAAAGGTAGCGGTGTAGATATTTCCATGTTTATACAGATGGCGGTGAAGATATTTCCATATTTATACAGATGTCGGTATATGTATTTCCATATTTATACAGATAGCGGTGTAGATTTTTCCATGTTTCTAGAGATGGCGGTGTAGATATTTCCACATTTATACAGATAGCGGTGTAGATATTTCCATGTATATACAGATTGCAGAGTAGATATTTCCATGTTTACACAGGTAGCGGTGTAGATATTTCAATCTTTCCCACATTGCGTTGTGCATATTTCCATATTTACACAGATAGTGTTGTAGATATTTCTGTGGTTACACAGATAGCTCTGTAGATATTTCCATGTTTACACAGATAGCATTGTAGATATTTCCATGTTTACACAGATAGAGTTGTAGATATTTCCATGTTTATAGAGATAGCGGTGTAGATATTTCCGTGTTTATACATGTGGCGGTGTAGGTATTTCCAAGTTTATAGAGAGAGTGGTGTAGATATTTCCATCTTTATAGAGATGGCAGTGTAGATGTTTCAATGTTTATACAGATAGCGCTGTAGATATTTCCATGTTTATACAGATGGCGGTGTAGATATTTCCATGTTTGTGGAGATGGCGGTGTAGATATTTTCATGTTGATAGATATGGCGGTGCAGATATTTCCATGTTTATAGACATTGTTGTGTAGATATTTCCATGTTTCTAGAGATGGTGGTGTAGATATTTCCATGTTTATACAGATGACTGTGTAGATATTTGCATATTTATATAGATGTTGGTGTAGATATTTCTATGTTTAAAGAGATAATGGCGTAAATATTTCCATGTTTATTAAGATAGCGGTGTATATATTTCCAAGTTTATAGAGATAGCGGTTCAGATATTTCCATATATATACAGATGGCGGTGTAGATATTTCCATGTTTATACAGATGCTGGTGTAGATATTTCCATGTTTATACAGATGGCGGTGTAGTTATTTGCTTGTTTATATTGATAGTGGTGTGGATATTTCCATGTTTATACAGATAGCGGTGCAGATATTTCCATGTTTACAGAGATAGCGATGTAGATATTTCCATCTTTGCACAGATTGCGGTGTAAATATTTCCATCTTTACACAGATAACTGTGTATATATTTCCAAGTTTAAACAGATAGCTCTGTAAATATTTCCATGTTTACACAGATAGCGTTGTATATATTTCCATGATTATACAGATAGCGGTGTAGATGTTTCCATGTTTATAAAGATAGCGATGTAGATATTTCCATGTTTATACTGATAGCGGTGTCGATATTTCCATGTTTATACAGATAGCGATGTAGATATTTCCAAGTTTACATGGATGGCGGTGTAGATATTTCCATGTTTATAGAGATTGCGGTGTAGATATTTCCATGTTTATAGAGACAGCGCTGTAGATATTTCCATGTTTATAGAGATAGTGCATAGATATTTCCATGTTTATACTGATGGCTGTGTACGTATTTCCACGGGTATATAGAAATCGGTGGAGTTATTTCCTTTTTTATGTAAATCACAGTGTATATATTTCCATGTTTATACAGATAGCGGGGTAGATATTTCCATGTTCACAGACATAGCGGTGTAGATATTTCCATTTTTTTAGAGATAGCGTTGTAGTTATTTCCATGTTTATACATATAGCGGTGTAGATATTTCCATGTTTATACAGACAGCGGTGGGGATGGTTCCATCTTTATATAGATAGCGATGTAGATATTTCCATGTTTATACAGATATCGGTGGAGATATTTGCATGTTTATACAGATAGCGGTGCAGATATTTCCATGTATATACAGATAGCGGTGTAGATATTTCCATGTTTATGCAGATAGCGGTCTAGTTATTTCCCTGTTTACACAAATAGCGGTGTTGATATTTCCATGTTTATAGGGATATCGGTGTAGATATTTCCATCTTCATAGTTACAGTGGTGTAGGTATTTCCATGTATATACAGATAGCGGTGTAGGTATTTCTATGTTTATATATAAAGCGGTGTAGATCTTTCCATGTGTACAGAAATGGCGGTGTAGGTATTTCCACGTTTATAGAGATAGTGATGTAGATATTTCCATATTTATACAGATACCGGTGTAGAAATTTCCATGTTTATACAGATAGAGGTGTTGGTATTTCCATGTTTATACAGAGAGCGGTGTAGGTATTTCCATATTTATACAGAGAGCGGTGTAGATATTTCGATGTTTATACAGCTCGCGGTGTAGATATTTGCATCTTTTTACAGATGACAGAGTAGATGTTTCCATGTTTACACAGATATTGGTGTAAATATTTCCATGTTTATACAGATAGCGATGTACATATTTCCATGTTTACATAGATAGCGGTGTTGATATCTCCGTCTTTACTCAGATAGTGGTGTAGATATTTCCATGTTTATACAGATAGTGATGAAGATATTTCCATGTTCATACAGATGACGGTGTAGATATTTCCATTTTTGTAGAGATTGTGGTGTAGGTATTTTAATGTTTATAGAGATGGCGTTGTAGATATTTCCATGTTTAAACAGATGGCGGTGTAGGTATTTCCATGTTTATAGAGTTGGCGGAGTAGTTATTTCCATGTTTATACAGATTGCGGTGTAGAGATTTCCTTGATGACACAGATAGCGGTGTAGATATTTCCATGTTTATACAGATGGTGTTGTAGATATTTCCATGTTTATACAGATAGCAGTGTTGATATTTCCATGTTTATGGGGATACCGGTGTAGATATTTCCATGTTTATACATATAGCGGTGTAGGTAATTCCATGTTTATACAGATAGTGGTGTAGATATATGCATGTTTATACAGGTGGCTGTGTAGATATTTCCATGTTTATGCAGATGGCGGTGTAGGTATTTCCATGTTTATACAGATGGCAGTGTAGATATTTCCATATTTATAGAGATGGCGGTTTAGATATTTCCATGTTTATACATATAGCGGGGTAGATATTTCCATGTTTACACAGATAGTGGTGTAGCTATTTCCATGTTTATCGAGATGGCGGTGTAGATATTTCCATGTTTATGCAGATAGTGATGAAGATTTTTCCATGTTTATACAGATGGCGGTGTAAATATTTCCATTTTTATTCAGATAGCGGTGTTGATATTTCCATGTTTATGGGGATAGCGGTGTAGATATTTCCATGTCTATACCGATAGCGGTGTAGGTAATTCCATGTTTATACAGATAGCGGTGTAGATATTTGCATATTTATACAGGTGGCTGTGTAGATATTTCCATGTTTATACAGATGGAGGTGTAGATACTGCCATGTTTATACAGATGACTGTGTAGATATTTCCAGGTTTTTACAGATGGCGGTGTAGATATTTCCATGTTTATAGAGATAGCGGTGTGGCTATTTCCATGTTTATACAGATAGCGATGTAGATATTTCCATGTTTTTAGAGATGGCTGAGTGCATATTTCCATGTTTATACAGATGGCAGTGTAGAAATTTCGAAGTTTATAGAGATGGCTGTGTAGATATTTTCATATTTATACATATAGCAATGTAGATATTTCCATGTTTACATAGATATTGGTGTAGTTATTTCCATGTTTATTCAGATGACTGTGTAGGTATTTCCATGTTTATACAGATAGCTGTGTAGATATTTCCATGTTTATAGAGATAGCCTTGTAGATATTTCCATGCTTATACAGATAGCTGTGTAGACATTTCCATGTTTATAGAGATAGCAGTGTAGATATTTCCATATTTATACAGATAGCGGTGTAGATATTACCATGCTTATACAGACAGCGCTGTAGATATTTCCAAGTTTATTCAGATTGCAGGGTAGTTATTTCTATGTTTATACAGATGGTGGTCTATATATTTCCATGTTTATACAGATGGCAGAGTAGATATTCCATGTTTATAGAGATAACGGTGTAGATATTTCCATGTTTATACACATAGCCCTGTGGATATTTCCATGTTTATGCAGATGGCAGTGTAGATATTTCGATGTTTATACAGATAGCGATGTAGATATTTCCATGTTTATACAGATAGCGGTGTGCATATCTCCATGTTCATACAGATAGCATTGTAGATATTTCCGTGTTCATACAGATAGTGGTGGAGATATTTCCATGTTTATACACATAGCCATATAGATATTTCCATGTTTAAACTGACGGAGGTGTAGATATTTCCATGTTTATACAGATGACTGTGTAGGTATTTCCATATTTTACAGATGGCGGAGTAGATATTTCCATGTTTATACTGATAGCAGTGTGGCTATTTCTATGTTTATACAGATAGCGATGTTGATAGCGATGTTGATATGTTTATAGAGATGGCTGTGTAGATATTTCCAAGTTTACACTGATGGCAGTGTAGATATTTCCATGTTTATACAGATAGTGGTGTAAATATGCCCATGTTTATACAGATAGCGATGTAGACATTTCCATGTTTATAGAGATGGCAGTGTAGGTATTTCCATATGTATACAGATAGCGGTGTAGATATTTACGAGTTTATACAGATATCGGTGTAAATACTTCCATGCTTATACAGATAGCGGTGGATATATTTACATGTTTATAGAGATGGCGGTGTAGATATTTCCAAGTTTATACAGATAGCGGTGTAGATATTTCCATGTTTACACAGATAGCGGTGTAGATATAACCAGGTTTATACAGATAACGGTGTAGATATTTCCATGTTCATAGAAATAGTGGTGTAGATATTTCCAGGTTTATACAGATGTCTGTGTAGATATTTCCATGTGTAAACATATGGCAGAACAGATATTTCCATGTTTATACAGTTGGAGGTGTAGATACTTCCATGTTTATACAGGTGACTGTGTAGATATTTCCATGTTTTTACAGATGGCGGTGTTGATATTTCCATGTTTATACAGAGAGCGGTGTGGCTATTTCCATGTTTATACAGTTTGCGATGTAGATATTTCCAGGTTTATAGACATGGCTGTGTAGATATTTCCATGTTTATTCAAATGCCAGTGAACTTATTTCCATGTTTATACAGATACCTGTGTAGATATTTCCACGTTTATAGAGATAGCGGTGTAGATATTTCCATGTTTATACAGATAGCGATGTAGATATTTCCATGTTTATAGAGATAGCGGTGTAGGTATTTCTATGTTTATACAGATAGCGGTGTAGATATTTCCATGTTTATAGAGATAGCGGTGGAGATCTTTCCATGTTTATACAGATAGTGATGGAGATATTTCCGTGTTTATACAGATAGCGGTGGAGATATTTCCATGTTTATACAGATGGCAGTGTAGGGATTTCAAAGTTCATACAGATGGCGTTGTAGATATTTCCATGTTTATACAGATGGCAGTGTAGTTATTTCCATGTTTATACAGATATTGGAGTAGATATTTCCATGTCTATAGGGATGGCGGTGTAGATATTTCCTAGTTTATACAGATAGCAGTGTAGATATTTCCATGTTCATACTGACAGCAGTGTAGATATTTCCATGTATATACAGATAGCGGTGTCGGTATTTCCGTGTTCATAGAGATAGCGGAGTAGATATTTCCAGGTTTATACAGATGTCTGTGTAGGTATTTCCATGTGTATAGAGATGGCAGTGCAGATATTTCCATGTTTATACACTTGGATATGTAGATACTTCCATGTTTATACTGATGAATGTGTAGATATTTCCATATTGTTACAGATGGCGGTGAAGATATTTCCATATTTTTACAGATGGCGGTAAAAATATTTCCATGTTTATACAGTTAGTGGTGTAGGTATTTCCATTTTATATAGAGATAGCGGTGTAAATATTTCCATGTTTATACAGATAGCAGTGTGTCTACTTTCATGTTTATACAGATAGCGATGTAGATATTTCCAGGTTTATAGAGATGGTTGTGTAGATGTTTCCGTGTTTATACAGACAGCAGTGTAGTTATTTCCATATTTATACAGATAGTGTTGTAGATATTTCCATGTTTATACAGATGTCTGTGTAGGTATTTCCATGTTTATACAGATGGCGGTGTAGATATTTCCATGTTTATACAGATAGCAGTGGAGATGTTTCCATGTTTATACAGGTATCGGTGGATATATTTCCATGTTTATAGAGATGGCGGTGTAGATATTTCCAAGTTAATACAGATAGCGGTGTAGATATTTCCATGTTTATACAGACAGCGGTGTAGATATTTCCATGTATATACAGATAGCGGTGTAGGTATTTCCATCTTCGTAGATATAGTGGTGTAGTTATTTCCAGGTTTATACAGATGTCTGTGTAGTTATTTCCATATGTATAGAGATGGCAGTGCAGATATTTCCATGTTTATACACTTGGAGGTGTAGATACTTCCATGTTTATACAGATGACTGTGTAGATATTTCCATATTTATTCAGATAGCGGTGTAGATATTTCCATCTTTATGGTGATAGCTCTGTAGATATTTCCATATTTATACAGATAGCAGTGTAGATATTTCCATATTTATACAGATAGCCGTGTAGATATTTCCATATTTATAGAGATAGCGGTGTAGATATTTCCATGTTTATACAGATAGGGTTGTAAATGTTTCCTTGTCTATACAGATAGTAGTGTTGATATTTCCATGTTAATACAGATCGCGGTGTAGATATTTCCATCTATTTACAGATGGCAGTGTAGATATTTCCATATTTATACAGATAGCGATGTAGATATTTCCATGTTTATATAGATGGTGGTGTAGATATTTCCTTGTTTATGAAGATGGTGGTGTACATATTTCCATGCTCATAGAGATGGTGGTCTATATATTTCCATGTTTATAGAGATAGCGGTGTACACATTTCCATGCTTATATAGATGGCGTTGTAGATATTTTCTTGTTTATAGAGATGGTGGTGCAGATATTTCCATGCTTCTACAGTTGACTGTGTAGATATTTCCATGTTTTTACAGATGGCGTGGTAGATATTTACATTTTTTTACAGATGGCGGTGTAGATATTTCCATGTTTATACAGATAGCGGTGTAATTATTTCCATGTTTATACAGATCACCGTGTAGATATTTCCATGCTTACACAGATAGTGGTGTAGATATTTCCATGTTTATACAGATCACGGTGTAGATATTTCCATGTTTATACAGATAGCGGTGTAGATATTTCCATGCTTTTACAGATGGCGTTGTAGATATTTACATTTTTTTACAGATGGCGTTGTAGATATTTCCTTGTTTGTACAGATGGCGGTGTAGATATTTCGATGTTTATACAGATGGTGGTGTAGATATATCCATGTTTGCACAGATAGCGGTGTAGATATTTCCATGTTTATACAGATCACCGTGTAGATATTTCCATGTTTATACAGATAGAGGTGTAGATATTTCCATGTTGATACAGATGGTGGTGTTGATATTTCCATGTTTATACAGATGTCCGTGTACATATTTCCACTTTTATACAGATGGCAGAGTAGATATTTCCATGATTATGCCAATGGTGGTGTAGATATCTCCATATTCATAGAGATGGCGGCGTAGATACTTCCATGTTTATAGAGATAGCAGTGTAGATATTTCCATGTTTATAGAGACAGTGGTGTAGATATTTCCATGTTTATACAGTTAGTGATGTACATATTTCCATGTTTATGGAAATAGCGGTGTAGATATTTCCATATTTATACAGGTAGCAGTGTAGATATTTCCATGTTTATACAGATAGCGGTGTAGATATTTCCATGTTTACACATAGCGGTGTAGATATTTCCATGTTTATAAAGTTCATGGTGTAGACATTTCCATGTTTATACAGATATCGTTGTAAATTTTTCCATGTTTATACAGATAGTAGTGAAGATATTTCCGTGTTAATACAGATCGCGTTGTAGATATTTCCATCTATTTACAGATGGCATTGCAGATATTTCCATGTTTATGCAGATGGCGGTGTAGATATTTCCATGTTTATATATATAGCGCTGTAGATATTTCTTTGTTTATGTAGATGGCGGTGTAGTTATTTCCACGTTTATTGAGATGGCGGTCTATATATTTCCATGTTTATAGAGATAGCGGTGTAGATATTTCCATGTTTATATAGATGGCGGTGTAGATCTTTCCATGATTATGGAGATGGCATTTTATATATTTGTTGTTTATAGAGATGGTGGTGTAGATATTTCCATGTTTATAGAGATAGCGGTGTAGGTATTTCCATGTTTATAGAGATAGCGGTGTTGATATTTCCATGTTTATACAGATAGCGGTGTAGATATTTCCATGTTTATACAGAAAGCAGTGTTGGTATTTCCATGTTTATACAGATAGCGGTGTAGATATTTCCATCTTTATACAGCTCGAGGTGTCGATATTTACATCTTTATACAGATGGCAGTGTAGATATTTCCATCTTTATACGGATGGCGGTGAAGATATTTCCATGTTTATAGAGATAGCGGTGTAAATATTTCCATGTTTATAGAGATAGCAGTGTAGATATTTCCATGTTTATAGAGATAGCGGTGTAGTTATTTCCATGTTTATAGAGATAGCGGTGTAGATATTTCCATGGTTATACAGATAGCAGTGTAGATATTTCCATCTGTATGGTGATAGCTCTGTAGATATTTCTATATTTATACAGATAGCAGTGTAGATATTTCCATATTTATACAGATAGCTGTGTAGATATTTCCATGTTTATACAGATAGCGTTGTAGATATTTCCATGTTTATACAGATAGCATTGTAAATATTTCCATGTCTATACAGATAGTAGTGTTGATATTTCCATGTTAATACAGATCACGGTGTAGATATTTCCATCTATTTACAGATGGCAGTGTAGGTATTTCCATATTTATACAGATAGCGATGTAGATATTTCCATGTTTATATAGATGGCGGTGTAGATATTTCCTTGTTTATGAAGATGGCGGTGTAGTTATTTCCATGTTTATAGGGATGTTGTTCTATATAATTCCATGTTTATAGAGATATCGCTGTACATATTTCCATGCTCATATAGATGGCGGTGTAGATATTTTCTTGTCTATAGAGATGGTGGTGTAGATATTTCCATGGTTCTACAGTTGACTGTGTAGATATTTCCATGTTTTTACAGATGGCGTTGTAGATATTTACATTTTTTACAGATGGCGGTGTAGATATTTCCATGTTTATACAGATAGCGGTGTAAATATTTCCATGTTTATACAGATCACTGTGTAGATATTTCCATGCTTACACAGATAGCGGTGTAGATATTTCCATGTTTATACAGATAGCGGCGTAGATATTTCCAGGTTTATACAGCTCGCCATGTAGATATTTCCATTTTTATACAGAGGGTGGTGTAGATATTTCCATGTTTACACAGATGGCGGTGTACATATTTCCAGATTTATAAAGATGGCGTTGTTGATAGTTCTATGTTTATGGAGATGGCAGTGTAGATATTTTCATGTTTATAGAGATAGCGGTGTAGGTATTTCCATGTTTATAGAGATAGTGGTGTAGTTATTTCCATGTTTATAGAGATATCGGTGTAGATATTTCCATGTTTATACGGATGGCTCTGTAGATATTTCCATGTGTATACAGATGGCATTGTGGATATTTCCATGTTTATACAGATGGTGGTGTAGATATTTCCATGTTTATAGAGACAGTGGTGTAGATATTTCCATATTTACACAGATAGCAGTGTAGAAATTTCCATGTTTATACAGATATCGGTGTAGATATTTCCATGTTTATACACATAGCGGTGTAGATATTTCCATGTTTATACCGATCATGGTGTAGATATTTCCAAGTTTACACAGATAGCATTGTAAATATTTCTATGTTTATACAGATAGTAGTGTAGATATTTCCATGTTAATACAGATCGCGGTGTAGATATTTCCATCTATTTATGGATGGCAGTGTAGATATTTCCTTGTTTATACGGATACCGGTGTTGGTATTTCCATGTTAATACAGATAGCCATGTTGATATGTCAATCTTTATACGGCTCGCCATGTAGATATTTCCATTTTTATACAGATGGTGATGTAGCTATTTCCACGTTTATACAGATGGCGGTGTATATATTTCCATGTTTATACAGATGGCGGTGTAGATATTTCCATGTATTTACAGATGTCGGTGTGGATATTTCCATGTTTATGGAGATGGCGGTGTAGATATTTTCATGTTTATAGAGTTGGAGGTGTAGATATTTTCATGTTTATAGAAATGGCCGTGTAGGTATATCCATGTGTATACAGATGGCGGTTTTGATATTTCCATGTTTATACAGATGGCAGTGTAGGTATTTCCACGTTTATGCAGATGGCGGTGTAGATGTTTCCATATTCATAGAGATGGTGGCGTAGATATTTCCATGTTTATAGAGATAGCAGTGTAGATATTTCCATGTTTATAGAGATAGCAGTGTAGATATTTCCATGTTAATAGAGACAGTGGTGTAGATGTTTCCATGTTTATACAGATAGCGCTGTAGATATTTCCATGTTTATGGAGATAGCTGTTTAGATATTTTCATATTTATACAGACAGCAGTGTGGATATTTCCATGTTTATACAGATAGCGGCGTAGATATTTCCATGTTTATACATATAGCCGTGTAGATATTTCCATGTTTATACAGATAGCTTTGTAGATATTTCCATGTTTATACAGATAGTAGTGGAGATATTTCCATGTTAATACAGATCGCAGTGTAGAGATTTAAATCTGTTTACAGATGTCAGTGTAGATATTTCCATGTTTATGCAGATGGCGCAGTGGGTATTTCCATGATCATATAGATGGCTTTGTAGATATTTCCACGTTTACAGAGATGGCTGTCTATATATTTCCTTGTTTATGTAGCTGGTTGTGTAGATATTTCCATGTTTATAGAGATGGCGTTGTATATATTTCCATGTTTATAGAGACAGCGGTGTAGATATTTACATGTTTATAGAGATAGCAGTGTAGGTATTTCCATGTTTATAGAGATGGTGATGTAGATATTTCCATGTTTATACGGATAGCAGTGTAGGTATTTCCATGTTTATTCAGAAAGCGTTGTTGGTATTTCTATGTTTATACAGGTAGGCTTCTAGATATTTCCATGTTTATACAGCTCACGATGTAGATATTTACATCTTTATACAGATGGCAATGTACATATTTCCATGTTTATACAGATAGCGGGGTTGATATTTCCATGTTTATACAGATAGCGGTGAAGTTATTTCCATGTTTATACAGATGGCGGTGTAGATATTTCCATGTTTATACAGATAGTGGTGTAGATCTTTCCATGTTTATACAGATCGTGGTGTAGATATTTCCTTGTTTTTAGAGATAGCGGTGTTGATATTTCCATGATTATACTGATGGCGCTGTAGATATTTCCATGTTTCTAGAGATGACTGTATAGATATTTCCATGTTTTTACAGATTGTGTTGCAGTTATTTCCATTTTTTTACAGATGGCGGTGCAGGTATTTCCATGTTTATACAGATGGTGGTGTAGATATTCCCATGTTTATACAGATGGCGGTGTAGGTATATCCATGTGTGCACAGAGAGCGGTGTAGATATTTCCATGTTCATAGAGATAGCGGTGTAATTATTTCCATGTTTATGCAGATCGCAGAGAAGATATTTCCATGTTTACACAGATAGCGATGTAGATATTTCCATGTTTATACAGATCGCAGTGTAGATATTTCCATGTTTATACAGATAGCAGTGTAGATATTTCCATGTTGATACAGATGGCGGTGTTGATATTTCCATCTGTATACAGCTCGCGGTGTAGATATTTACATCTTTATACAAATGGCAGTGTAGATATTTCCATGTTTATACGGATAGCGGTGTAGATATTTCCATGTTTATAGAGTATAGTGGTGTAGATATTTCCATGGTTATACAGATGGCAGTGTAGATATTTCCATGTTTGTACAGATGGCGGTGTACATATTTCCATGTTTATACAGATGACTTTGCAGATATATCCATGTTTTTACAGATGACGGTGTAGACAATTCCGTGTTTATATAGATAGCGCTGTAGATATTTCCATGTTTACACAGATAGCGGTGTATATATATCCATCTTTACACTGATATCGGTGTAGATATTTCCATCTTTACACAGATGGCCGTGTAGATATTTCCATGTTTCCACAGATATCTTTGTAGATATTTCCATGTTTACACAGATAGCGTTGTAGATATTTCCATGTTTATACAGATGACTCTGTAGGTATTTCCATGTTTTTACAGATGGCGGTGTAGATATTTCCATGTTTATACATATAGCGGTGTAGATATTTCCATGTTTATACAGATAGCGGTGTAGATATTTCCATGTTAATAGAGATAGTGGTGTAGATATTTCCATGTTTATATAGATAGCCGTGTAGGTATTTCCATGTTTATACAGATAGCGGTGTAGGTATTTCCATGTTTGTACAGGTAGCTGTTTACATATTTCCATGTTTATACAGATAGCGGTGTAAATATTTCCATGTTTATAGAGATAGCGGTGTAGATATTTCCATGTTTATATAGATGGTTGTGTAGATACTTCCATGTGTATACAGATGGCAGATTAGATAATTCCATGTTTATTCAGATGGTGGTGTAGATATTTCCATGTTTATACAGATGACTGTGTAGATATTGCCATGTTTTTAAAGATGGTGCTGTAGATATTTCCATGTTTCTACACATAGTGGTGTAGATATTTCCATGATTATACAGATCCCGGTGGAGATATTTTCATGTTTATTCAGATAGCGGTGTTGATATTTCCATGTTTATACAGATAGCGGTGTAGTTATTTCCATGTTTATAGAGATAGCGCTGTAGATTTTTCCATGTTTATCCGAATAGCAGTGGAGATATTTCCATGTTTATACAGATAGCGGTATAGATATTTCCAAGTTTATAGAGATATCGGTGTAGATATTTCCATGTTTATACAGCTAGCCTTGTAGATATCTCCATTTTTATAGAGTTGGCAGTGTAGATATTTCCATGTTTATACAGATGTCGGTGTAGATATTTCCATGTTTATACAGATGGCGGTGAAGATAGTTCCATGTTCATGGAGATGGCAATGTAGATATTTTCATGTTTATAGAGATGACTCTGTAGATATTTCCATGTTTTCACAGATGGCGGTGTAGATATTTCCAAGTTTATACAGATAGCGTTGTAGATATTTCCATGTTTACAGATGGCAGTGTAGATATTTCCATGTTCATACAGATAGTGGTGTAAATCTTTCCATGTTAATTCAGATCGTGGTTTATATATTTCCTTGTTTATACAGATAGCGGTTTAGATATTTCCACGTTTATACAGATGGCGGTGTAGATATTTCCATGTTTAAAGAGATGGAGGTGTAGATATTTCGATGTTTATACAGATGACTGTGTAGATATTTCCATGTTTATACAGATGGCGGTGAAGATATTTCCATGTTTATACAGATAGAAGTGTAGATATTTCCATGATTATACAGATAGCAGTGTAGATATTTCCATGTTTATAGAGATAGTGGTGTAGTTATTTCCATATTTATACAGATATTGTTGTAGATATTTCCATGTTTATACAGTAGGCAATGTAGATATTTCCAGGTTTATACAGAAGGTGATGTAGATATTTCCCGGTTTATACAGATGGTGATGTAGATATTTCCATGTTTATACAGATGTCGGTGTAGATATTTCCATGTTTATACAGATGTCGGTGTAGATATCTCCATGTTTATAGAGATGGCGGTGTAGATTTTTCCATGTTTATACAGATGGCCGTGTAGATATTTCCAATTTTATAGAGATGGAGGTGTAGATATTTCCATGTTTATACAGATGACTGTGTAGATATTTCCATGTTTATACAGATAGCAGTGTAGATATTTACATGTTCCTACATATGGTGGTGAAGATATTTCCATGTTTATATAGATAGCGGTGTAAATCTTTCCATGTTTATATAGATATCGGTGTAGGTATTTCCTTGTTTATGGAGATACCGGTATAGATATTTCCATGTTTAAACAGATAGCATTGTAGATATTTCCATGTTTGTAGAGATAGCGGTATAGATTTTTCCATGTTTATACGGATAGCGGTGTAGATATTTCCATGTTTATAGAGATAGCGTTGTAGATATTTCCTTCTTTAAACAGATAGCATCGTAGATATTTTCATGTTTATTCAGATAGCCGTGTAGATATTTCTATCTTTACACAGATAGCGGTGTAGATATTTCCATGTTTATAGAGATAGCGGTCTAGATATTTCCATGTTTATACGGACAGCGGTGTAGATATTCCCATGTTTATACAGATAGCGGTGTAGATATTTCCATGTTCATAGAGATAACGGTGAAGATATTTCCATGTTTACAGATGGCAGTGCAGACATTTTCATGTTTAGAGAGATAGCGGTGTAGATATTTCCCTGTTTTACTGATAGCAGTGTAGATATTTCCATGTTTATACACACAGCGGTGTAGATATTTCCCTGTTTATACGGATATCAGTGCAGATATTTCCATGTTTTCAGAGATGGTGGTGTTGATATTTCCATGTTTATAGAGATAGTGGTGTAGATATTTTCATGTTCCAACAGATGGGTGTGTAGGTATTTCGATGTTCATAGAGATAGCGACGTAGTTATTTCCTACTAGAGATAGCGCTGCAGATATTTCCATGTTTATAGAGATAGCGGTGTAGATATTTCCTCGTTTATACAAATAGCGGTGTAGATATTTCCATGTTTATTGAGATATCGCTGTAGATATTTCCATGATTATAGACATAGCGGTGAAGGTACATCCTTGTTTATACAGATAGCGGTGGAGATATTTACATGTTTGTACAGAGAGCATTGTAGATATTTCCATGTTTATACATATAGCAGTGTAGATGTTTCCATGTTTATAGAGATAGCGGTGTAGATATTTCCATGTTTATACAGATAGTGGTGTAGATATTTCCATCTTTTTAGAGATAGCTGTTGAGATATTTCCATATTTATACAGATGGTGGTGTAGATATTTCAATTTTCATAGAGATGGCATTGTGGATATTTCCATTTTTATACAGATGGCGGTGTAGATATTTCCATGTATATAGAGATAGCGGTGTAGATATTTTCATGTTTATACAGGTAGAGGTGTAGATATTTTCGTGTTAATGCAGATGGCGGTTTAGATATTTCCAGGTTTATACAGATAGCGGTGCAGATATTCCCATGTTTATAGAGATAGCCGTGTAGAGATTTCCATGTTTATAGACATAGCGGTGCAGATATTTCTGAGTTTATACACATAGTGGTGTAGATATTTCCATGTTTATAGAGATAGCGGTGTAGATATTTCCATGTTTATAGAGATAGTGGTGAAGATATTTCCACGTTTGTACACATAGTGGTGTAGATATTTCCATGTTTACAGAGATAGAGGTGTAGATATTTCCATGTTTATACAGATTGCAGTGTAGATATTTCCATGTTTATACGGATAGCAGTGTAGATATTTCCATGTTTATAGCGATGGTGGTGTAGATATTTCCATGTTTATAGAGATAGCTGTGTAGATATTTTCATGTTCCTGCAGATGGGAGAGTAGATATTTCCATGTTTATAGAGATAGCGATGTAGATATTTCCATGTATATAGAGATAACGCTGTAGATATTTCCATGTTTATAGAGATAGCAGTGTAGATATTTCCTTGTTTATAGAGATACCGCTGTAGATATTTCCATGTTTTCAGAGTTAGCGCTGTAGATATTTCCATGTTTATAGAGATAGCGGTGTAGATATTTCCATGTTTATACAGATATCGTTGTAGATATTCCCATGTTTATACAGACAGCGGTGTAGATATTTCCATGTTCATAGAGATAGCCGTGTAGATGTTTCCATCTTTATACAGAAAGCGGTGTTGTTATTTCCATGTTTATAGAGACAGCAGTGAAGATATTTCCATGTTTATACAGATAGTGGTGTAGATGTTTCCATGTTTATACAGATAGCAGTGTAGACATTTTCATGTTTATAGGGATAGCGGTGTAGATATTTCCATGATGTTTTACAGACATCAGTGTAGATATTTCCATGCTTATACTGACAGAGGTGTAGATATTTCCATGATTATGGTGATAGAGGTTTAGACATTTCCATGTGCATACAAAGAGCGGTGTAGATATTTCCGTGTTTATACAGATAGTAGAGGAGATATTTCCAAGTTTCTATGGATTGTGGTATAGATATTTCCATGTTTATAGAGATGGCGGTGTAGATATTTCCATGTTTATACAGATAACGGTGTAGATATTCCCATGTTTACACAAATGGCGATGTATGTATTTCCATGTTTGTGGAGATAGCGTTGAAGATATTTCCATGTTCCCACAGATGGCGTTGTAGATATTTCCATGTTTACACAGATAGCGGTGTAGATATTTCCTTGTTTATAGAGATAGCAGTGCAGATATTTCCTTGTTTATACAGAGAGCAGTGTAGACATTTCCATATTTATACAGATATCGGTGTAGATATTTCCATGTTTATGGAGATAGCGGTGTAGATATTTCCTTGTTTATACACATAGTGGTTTCGATATTTCCATATATATAGAGATTGCGGTGTAGATAATTCCAAGTTTATACAGAAGGCTTTGTAGATATTCCCATGTTTATACAGATAGCGGTGGAGATATTTCCATGTTTATGCAGATGGCGGTGTAGATATTTCCATGTTAATAAAGATGGTAGTGTAGATATTTCCATGTTTATAGAGATAGCGGTGTAGATATTTCCATTTTTATACAGCTCGCCATGTAGATATTTCCATTTTCATGCTGATGGTGGTGTAGATATTTCCACGTTTCTACAGATGGCGGTGTAAATATTTCCAGGTTTATACAGATGGCGGTGTAGATAGTTCTATGTTTATGGAGATGGTAGTGTAGATATTTCCATGTTTATAGAGATAGCGGTGAAGATATTTCCATGTTTATACAGATGTCTGTGTAGATATTTCCGTGTGTATGCAGATGACATTGTGGATATTTCCATGTTTATACAGACGGTGTTGTAGATATTTCCATGTTTATACAGATAGCGGTGTAGATATTTCTATGTTTTTAGAGATAGCATGGTAGATATTTCCATATTTTACAGCTAGCAGTGTAGATATTTTCATGTTTATACAGATAGCGTTGTAAATATTTCCATGTTTATACAGATAGTATGGTAGATATTTCCATGTTAATACAGATCGCGGTGTAGATATTTCCATCTATTTACAGATGTCAGTGTAGATATGTCCATGTTTATACAGATGGCGGTGTAGATATTTCCATGTTTATACAGATGGCGGTGTGGATATTTCCATGTTTATGGAGATGGCAGTGTAGATATTTTCATGTTTATAGAGAAAGCGTTGCAGATATTTCCATGTTTATAGTGATAGCGGTGTAGATATTTCCATGTTTTTACAGATGACGGTGTTGATATTTCCATGTTTATATGGCTGGCGGTGTAGATATTTCCATGTTTATACAGATGGCGCTGTTGATACTTCTATGTTTATGCAGATAGCGGTGTTGATATTTCCATGTTTATACAGATGGCGGTGTAGATATATCCATGTTTGCACAGATAGCGGTGTAGATATTTCCATGTTTACACAGATATTGGTGTAGGTATTTCCATGTTTATATAGATGGCGGTGTAGATATTTCCATCTTCACACAGATAGCGGTGTAGATATTTCCATCTTTAAACTGATAGCGCTGTAGTTATTTCCATGATTACAAAGTTAGCGGTGTAGATATTTCCATGTTTATACAGATGGCAGTGTAGCTATTTCTAAGTTTATAGAGATGGTGGTGTAGATATTTCCATGTTTATACAGCTGACTGTGTAGATATTTCCATGTTCATACAGATGGCTCTGTTGATATTTCCATGTTTATAGAACTGGCGGTGTAGATATTTCCATGTATATACAGATGGCGGTGTAGACATTTCCATGTTTATAGAGAAGGCGGTGTAGATATTTCCATATTTATATAGATGGCGCTGTAGTTATTTCCATGTTTTTGGAGATAACAGTTTAGATATTTCTATGTTTACACACAAACCGGGGTTGATATTTCCATGTTTACACAGATAGTGGTGTAGATATTTCCATCTTTATTCATATTGCGGTGTAGATATTTCCATGTTTATACAGATAGTGGTGTAGTTATTTCCATGTTTATACAGATAGCGGTGTTGATATTTCCATTTTTATAGGGATAGCATTGTAGATATTTCCATGTTTATAGACATAGCGGTGTAGGTATTTCCATGTATATACAGATAGCGGTGTAGATATTTCCATGTTTATACAGATGGCGGTGCAGATATGTCCATGTTTATACACCTGGCGGTGTAGATATTTCCATGTTTATACACCTGGCGGTGTAGATATTTTCATGTTTACTCAGATGCCAGTGTAGATATTTCCATGTTTATAGAGATGGCGGTGTGCATATTTCCATGTTTATACAGATGGCGGTGTAGATATTTCCATGTTTATACAGACAGTGATGTAGAGTTTTCCATGTTCACAGAGATGATGGTGTAGATATTTCCATTTATATACAGATTGCGGTGTAGATATTTCAATGTTTATACAGATGGCGTAGTAGATATTTCCATGTTTACACAGATGGCGGTGTAGCTATTTCCTTGTTTATAGAGATGGCGGTGTAGATATTTCCATCTTTATATAGATTGCGGTGTAGAGATTTCCATGATTACACAGATAGCAGTGTAGATACTTCTATGTTTATACAGATGGCTGTGTAGATATTTCCATGTTTATACAGATAGCAGTGTAGTTATTTTCATGTTTATACAGATAGCCGTGTTGATATTTCCATGTTTATGGGGATAGCGGTGTAGATATTTCCATGTTAACACACATAGCGTTGTAGGTAATTCCATGTTTATACAGATAGCGGTGTAGATATTTGCATATTTATACAGGTGGGTGTGTAGATATTTCCATGTTTATACAGATAGCGTTGTTGATATTTCCATGTTTATAGGGATAGTGGTGTATATAATTCCATGTTTACACAGATAGTGGTGTAGATATTTCCATGTTTATGCAGATGGCAGTGTAGATATTTCCATGCTTATACAGACGGGGGTGTAGATATTTCCATGTTTATAGAGATGGCGGTGTAGATATTTCCCTGTTTATACAGATGACGGTGTAGTTATTTCCATGTTTATACAGATAGCGTTGTAAATATTTCCATGTTTAGACAGATGTCGGTGTAGATATTTCTATGTTTATAGAGGTAGCGGTGCAGATATTTCCATGTTTATACAGATAGCGATGTAGATATTTCCATGTTTACATAGATAGTGGTGTAGATATTTCCGACTTTACACAGATAGCGGTGTAGATATTTCCATGTTTATTCAGATAGCGGAGAAGATATTTCCATGTTTACACGGATAGCGGTTTAGTTATTTCCGTGTTTATAGAGAGAGCGGTTTTGATATTTCCGTGTTTATAGGGATAGTGGTGTAGTTAATTCCATGTTTATACAGATAGCGGAGCAGTTATTTCCATGATTATACAGATACCGGTGTAGATATTTCCATGTTTATACAAATGGGACTGAAGATATTCCCATGTTAATACAGATGGCAATGTAGATATTTCCATGTTTATACTGATGGTGGTGTAGATATTTCCATGTTTATACATAGGAGTGTGTAGATATTTCCATGTTTATACAGATTGCAGTGTAGATATTTCCATGTTTATACAGATGGTGGTGTAGATATTTCCATTCATATACAGATGGCAGTGTAGATATTTCCATGTTTATACAGATGGTGTTGTAGATATTTCCAAGTTTATAAAGATAGCGGTGCAGCTCTTTCCATGTTTATACAGATAGCGGTGTAGGAATTTGCATGTTTATACAAATGGCGGTGTAGATTATTCCATCTTTATACAGATCGCGGTGTAGATATTTCCATGTTTATACAGATAGTAATGTAGATATTTCCATGTTCATACAGATGACGCTGTAGGTATTTCCATGTTTATAGAGATGGCGGTGTAGATATTTCCATGTTTACAGAGATAGCCATGTAGATATTTGCATGTTTAAACAGATAGCGGTGTAGACATTTCTATCTTTATAGAGACAGCAGTGTAGTTATCTCCATATTTATACAAATGGCGGGGTAGATATTTCCATGTGTATAGAGTTAGCCATGTAGATAGTTCCATGTTTATACAAACAGCGATGTAGACATTTCCATGCTTATAGACATAGCGCTGTAGGTATTTCCATATTTATACAGATAGCCGTGTAGATATTTCCATGTTTATTCAGATGCCGGTGTAGATATTTCCATGTTTATACAGATTACGTTGTGGCTGTTTCCATGTTTATACAGATGGCAGTGTAGATATTTCCATGTTAATACAGATAGCGATGTAGATATTTCCATGTTTATACAGATAGCAGTGCAGATATAACCATGTTTACATATATCATTGTAGATATTTCCATGTTTATACAGATAGCGGTGTAGATATTTCCATGTTTATACAGATAGCGGTGGAGATATTTCCAACTTTATACAGATAGCGGTGGAGATATGTCCTTGTTTATTCAGATGGCAGTGTAGATATTTCCATGTTTATACAGATGGCGGTGTAGATATTTCCATGTTTATGCAGATAGCGATGTAGATATTTCCATGTTTATACAGATAGCGGTCGAGTTATTTCATGTTTATACAGATAGTGGTCGAGGTATTTCCATGTTTATACAGATTGCGGTGTTGATATTTCCAACTTTATGTAGATAGCGGTGTATATATTTCCATGTTTATAGAGATAGCAGTGAAGTTATTTCCATGTTTATAGGGATAGCGGTGTAGATATTTCCATATTTATACAGATAGTTGTGTAGATAATTCCATGTTTATTCAGATGGCGGTGTAGATATTTCCAGGTTTATACACATAGCAGTGTGGCTGTTTCCATGTTTATACAGACGGCAGTGTAGATATTTCCATCTTTATACAGATAGTGGTGTAGATATTTCCATGTTTATAAAGATATCGGTGTAGATATTTCCATGTTTATAAAGAATGCGGTGTAGATATTTCCACCGTTTATAGAGATAGCGGTGGAGATATTTCCATGTTTATAAAGATTGCAGTGTAGATATTTCCATGTTTATAGAGACAGCGGTGGAGATATTTCCATGTTTATATGGATAGCTGTCGAGATATTTTCATGTTTATACAGATAACGATGTAGATATTTCCATGTTTATACAGATAGCGGTGTACATATTTCCATGTTTATAGAGATGGCTGTGTAGACATTTCCATGTTTATGCAGATGGCAGTGTAGATATTTCCATGTTTATACAGATAGTGGTGTAGGTATTTTCATGTTTATACAGATGACTGAGTAGTTATTTCCATGTTTATAGAGATATCGATGTAGATATTTCCATGTTTATAGAGATAGCCATGTAGATATTTCCATGTTTAAACAGATAGCAGTGCAGACATTTCTATTTTTATAGAGATAGAAATGTAGGTATTTCCATATTTATACAGATAGCCGTGTAGATATTTCCATGTTTATTCAGATGCCGGCGTAGATATTTCCATGTTTATACAGATTACGTTGTGGCTGTTTCCATGTTTATACAGATGGCAGTGTAGATATTTCCATGTTAATACAGATAGCGATGTAGATATTTCCATGTTTATACAGATAGCAGTGCAGATATAACCATGTTTACATATATCATTGTAGATATTTCCATGTTTATACAGATAGCGGTGTAGATATTTCCATGTTTATACAGATAGCGGTGGAGATATTTCCAACTTCATACAGATAGCGGTGGAGATATGTCCTTGTTTATTCAGATGGCAGTGTAGATATTTCCATGTTTATACAGATGGCGGTGTAGATATTTCCATGTTTATGCAGATAGCGATGTAGATATTACCATGTTTATACAGAAAGCGGTGGAGTTATTTCATGTTTATACAGATAGTGGTCGAGATATTTCCATGTTTATACAGATTGCGGTGTTGATATTTCCAACTTTATGTAGATAGCGGTGTATATATTTCCATGTTTATAGAGATAGCAGTGAAGTTATTTCCATGTTTATAGGGATAGCGGTGTAGATATTTCCATATTTATACAGATAGTTGTGTAGATAATTCCATGTTTATTCAGATGGCGGTGTAGATATTTCCAGGTTTATACACATAGCAGTGTGGCTGTTTCCATGTTTATACAGACGGCAGTGTAGATATTTCCATCTTTATACAGATAGTGGTGTAGATATTTCCATGTTTATAAAGATATCGGTGTAGATATTTCCATGTTTATAAAGAATGCGGTGTAGATATTTCCACCGTTTATAGAGATAGCGGTGGAGATAATTCCATGTTTATAAAGATTGCAGTGTAGATATTTCCATGTTTATAGAGACAGCGGTGGAGATATTTCCATGTTTATATGGATAGCTGTCGAGATATTTCCATGTTTATACAGATAACGATGTAGATATTTCCATGTTTATACAGATAGCGGTGTAGATATTTCCATGTTTATAGAGATGGCTGTGTAGACATTTCCATGTTTATGCAGATGGCAGTGTAGATATTTCCATGTTTATACAGATAGTGGTGTAGGTATTTCCATGTTTATACAGATGACTGAGTAGTTATTTCCATGTTTATAGAGATATCGATGTAGATATTTCCATGTTTATAGAGATAGCCATGTAGATATTTCCATGTTTAAACAGATAGCGGTGCAGACATTTCTATTTTTATAGAGATAGAAATGTAGGTATTTCCATATTTATACAGATAGCCGTGTAGATATTTCCATGTTTATTCAGATGCCGGCGTAGATATTTCCATGTTTATACAGATAACGGTGTGGATATTTCCATGTTTATACAGATGGCAGTGTAGATATTTCCATGTTAATAGAGATAGCGATGTAGATATTTCCACGTTTATACAGACAGCAGTGCAGATATTTCCATGTTTATACATATATCATTGTAGATATTTCCATGTTTATACAGATAGCGGTGAGATATTTCCACGTTTATACAGATAGCGGTGGAGATATTTCCATGTTTATACAGATAGCGGTGGAGTTTTGTTCTTGTTTATTCAGATGGCGGTGTAGATATTTCCATGTTTATACAGATCGCGGTGTAGATATTTCCATGTTTATGCAGATAGCGTTGTAGATATTTCCATGTTTACACACATAGTGGTGAATTTATTTCCATGTTTATACAGATAGTAGTGTAGATATTTCCATGTTTATAAAGATAGCGGTGGAGATATTTCCATGTTTATAAAGATAGCAGTGTAGATATTTCCATGTTTGTAGAGATAGCGGTGGAGATATTTCCATGTTTATAGAGATAGCGGTCGAGATACTTCATGTTTACACAGATAAGGATGTAGATATTTCCATGTTTATACAGATAGCAGTGTAGATATTTCCATGTTTATAGAGATGGCTGTGTAGATATTTCCATGTTTATGCAGATGGCAGTGTAGATATTTCCCTGTTAATACAGATAGTGGTGTAGGTATTTCCATGTTTATACAGATGACTGTGTAGGTATTTCCATGTTTATAGAGATGGCGGTGTACTTATTTCCATGTTTATAGAGATAGCCATGTAGATATTTCCATGTTTAAACAGATAGCGGTGTAGACATTTCCATGTTTATAGAGATAGCGCTGTAGTTATTTCCATATTTATACAGATAGCCATGTAGATATTTCCATGTTTATTCAGATGGTGTTGTAGGTATTTCCATGTTTCTACAGATAGCGGTGTGGCTATTTCCATGTTTACACAGAGGGCAGTGTAGATATTTCCATGTTAATACAGACAGCGATGTAGATATTTCCATGTTTATACAGATAGCGGTGCAGATATTTCCATCTTTAGACAGATAGCGTTGTAGATATGTCCATGTTTATACAGATAGTGGTGTAGATGTTTCCGTGTTTATACACATAGCGGTGGAGATATTTCCATGTTTATACAGATAGCTGTGGTGATTTTTCTAGGTTTATAATGATAGCGTTGGAGATATTTCCGTGTTTATAGAGATGGCGGTGTAGATATTTCTAAGTTTATACAGATAGCGGTGTAGATACTTCCATGTTTATACAAATAGCGGTGTAGATATTTCCATGTTTATAGAGATAGCAGTGTAGGTATTTCCATGTTTATAGAGGTAGCGGTGTATATATTTCCATGTTTATACAGATGGCTGTGTAGATATTTCCATGTGTATACAGATGGCAGTGTAGATAGTTCCATGTTTATACAGATGGAGGTGTAGATATTTCCATGTTTATACAGCTCACGGTGTAGATATTTCCATGTTTTTTCAGATAGCGGTGTAGATATTTCCATGTTTATACAGATAGCGGTGTGGCTATTTCCATGTTTATACAGATAGCGATGTAGATAATTCCATGTTTATAGAGATGGCTGTGTAGATATTTCGACGTTTATACAGATCGCGGTGTAGATATTTCCATGTTTATGCAGATAGTGGTGTAGATATTTCCGTGTTTATGCAGATGACTCTGTAGTTATTTTTATGTTTATACAGATGGTGGTGTAGATATTTCCAAGTTTATACAGAGAGCGGTGTAGATATTTCCATGTTTATACAGATAGCGGTGTAGATATTTCCATGTTTGTACATATAGCGGTGTAGGTATTTCCGTGTTTATAGAGATAGCGGTGTAGATATTTCCATGTTGATACAGATGGCTCTGTTGAGATTTTCATGTGTATACAGATGACAGTGTAGACATTTCAATGTTTATACAGATGGAGGTGTAGTTATTTCCATGTTTCTACAGATGAGTGTGTAGATATTTCCATGTTTTTACAGATGGCGGTAAAGATATTTCCCTTTTTATACAGATAGAGGTGTAGCTATTTCCATATTTATACAGATAGTGGTGGAGATATTTCCAGGTTTATACAGAAGGCGGTGTAGATATTTCGAAGTTTATTCAGATAGCGGTGTAGGTATTTCCATGTTTATGGAGAGAGTGGTGTAGATATTTCCATGTTTATAAAGATAGCGGTGTAGTTATTTCCATGTTTATAGAGATAGAGGTGTAGATATTTCCATATTTATAGAGATAGCGGTGTAGATAATTCCATGTTAATAAAGATAGCGGTTTAGATATTTCCATGTTTGTAGAGATAGTGGTGGAGATATTTCCATGTTTATAGGGATAGCGGTGGAGATATTTCCATGTTTATACTGATATCGATGTAGATATTTCCATGCTTATACAGATAGTGGGGTAGATATTTCCATGTTTATACAGATAGCGGTGTAAATATTTCCATGTGTATACAGATAGCGGTGTAGGTATTTCTATGTTTATACAGATTGCGTTGGAGATATTTCCATGCTTATACAGATAGAAGTGTAGATAATTCCATGTTAACAGAGACAGTGGAGGGGATATTTCCATGTTGGTAGAGATAGCGCTGTACATATTTCCATGTTCATAGAGATATCGGTGTAGATATTTCCATGTTTATACAGATAGCGGTGTAGATATTTCCATGTGGATACAGATGGCAGTGTAGATATTTCCAGGCTTATACAGATGGAGGTGTAGAAATTTCCATGTTTATACAGATGACTGTGTAGGTATTTCCATGTTTTTACAGATGGCGATGTAGATATTTCCATGTTTATACAGATAGCGTTGTGGCTATTTCCATGTTTATACAGATAGCGATGTAGATATTTCCATGTTTTTACTGATAGCGGTGAAGATATTTCCATGTTTATACAGATAGTGGTGGAGATATTTCCATGTTTATACAAATGGCGGTGTAGATATTTCCAAGTTTATGCAGATAACGGTGTAGATATGTCCATGTTTATAGAGATAGCAGTGTAGTTATTTCCATGTTTATACAGATAGCGGTGTAGTTATTTCCATGTTTATAGAGATAGCGGTGTAGATATTTTCATATTTATACAGATAGCGGTGTAGATAATTCCATGTTTATTCAGATGGCGGTGTAGATATTTCGAGGTTTATACACATAGCGGTGTGTCTGTTTCCATGTTTATACAGATGGCAGTGTAGATATTTCCATGGTTATACAGATAGTGGTTTTGTTATTTCCACGTTTATATAGATAGCGGTGTAGATATTTCCATGTTTACAAAGATAGCATTGTAGATATTTCCATGTTTATAGAGATATCGGTGGAGATATTTCCATGTTTATAGAGATAGCGGTCAAAATATTTCCATGTTTATACATATAAAGATTTATATACTTCCATGTTTATACAGATAGCGGTGAAGATATATTGATGTTTATACCGATAGCGGTGTAGATATTTCCATGTTTATACAGATAACGCTGTGGCTATTTCCGTGTTTATACAGATGGCAGAGTAGACATTTTCATGTTAATACAGATAGCGATGTAGATATTTCCATGTTTATACAGATAGCCATATAGATATTTCCATGTTTATACAAATAGCGCTGTAGATATTTCCTTGTTTATACAGATAGCGCTGTAGATATTTCCATGTTTTTACAGATAGCGGTGGAGATATTTCCATGTTTATATAGATTGCGGTGGAGATATGTCCTTGTTTATTCAGATGGCGGTGTAGATATTTCCATGTTTATACACATGGCGGTGTAGTTATTTCCATGTTTATACAGATAGCGTTGGAGATATTTTCATGTTTATACCGATAGCGGTGGAGATATTTCCATATTTACACAGATGGCGGTGTAGATATTTCCATGTTTATACAGATAGTGGTATGGCTATTTCCATGTTTATACAGATAGCGATGTAGATAATTCCATGTTTATAGAGATGGCTGTGTAGATATGTCCACGTTTATACAGATCGCGGTGTAGATATTTCCATGTTTATACAGATAGTGTTGTAGATATTTCCGTGTTTATGCAGATGACACTGTAGTTATTTTTATGTTTTTACATAAGGTGGTGTAGATATTTCCAAGTTTATACAGAGAGCAGTGTAGATATTTCCATGTTTATACAGATAGCGGTGTAGATATTTCCATGTTCATACAGATAGCGGTGTAGTTATTTCCGTGTTTATAGAGATAGCGGTGTAGATATTTCCATGTTGATACAGATGGCTCTGTTGAGATTTCCATTTGTATACAGATGACAGTGTAGACATTTCCATGTTTATACAGATGGAGGTGTAGTTATTTCTATGTTTCTACAGATGAGTGTGTAGATATTTCCATGTTTTTACAAATGGCGGTAAAGATATTTCCATTTTTATACAGATAGAGGTGCAGCTATTTCCAAATTTATACAGATAGTGGTGGAGATATTTCCAGGTTTATACAGATGGCGGTGTAGATATTTCGAAGTTTATGCAGATAGCGGTGTAGATATTTCCATGTTTATGGAGAGAGTGGTGTAGATATTTCCATGTTTATAAAGATAGCGGTGTAGTTTTTTCCATGTTTATAGAGATAGCGGTGTAGATATTTCCATATTTATAGAGATAGCGGTGTAGATATTTCCATGTTAATAAAGATAGCGGTTTAGATATTTCCATGTTTATAGAGATAGCGGTGGAGATATTTCCATGTTTATAGGGATAGCGGTGGAGATATTTCCATGTTTATACTGATAATGATGTAGATATTTCCATGTTTATACAGATAGTGGGGTAGTTATTTCCATGTTTATGCAGATAGCGGTGTAAATATTTCCATGTGTATACAGATAGCGGTGTAGGTATTTCTATGTTTATACAGATTGTGCTGGAGATATTTCCATGCTTATACAGATAGAAGTGTAGATAATTCCATGTTAACAGAGACAGTGGAGGAGATATTTCCATGTTTGTAGAGATAGCGATGTACATATTTCCATGTTCATAGAGATAGCGGTGTAGATATTTCCATATTTATAGAGATAGCGGTGTAGATATTTCCATGTTAATAAAGATAGCGGTTTAGATATTTCCATGTTTATAGAGATAGCGGTGGAGATATTTTCATGTTTATACCGATAGCGGTGGAGATATTTCCATGTTTATACAGATAGTGGTGGAGATATTTCAATGTTTATACAGATGGCGGTGTAGATATTTCCAAGTTTATGCAGATGGCGGTGTAGTTATTTCCATGTTTATAGAGATAGCGGTGTAGATATTTCCATGTTTATACAGATAGCGGTGTAGTTATTTCCATGTTTATAGAGATAGCGGTGTAGATATTTCCATAGTTATACAGATAGCGGTGTAGATAATTCCATGTTTATTCAGATGGCGGTGTATATATTTCCAAGTTTATACACATAGCGGTGTGGTTGTTTCCATGTTTATACAGACGGCTGTGTAGATCTTTCCATGTTTACAGATAATGGTGTAGATATTTCCATGTTTATAAAGATAGCGGTGTAGATATTTCCATGTTTATAAAGATAGCGGTGTAGATATTTCCATGTTTATAGAGATAGTGGTTGAGTTCTTGCCATGTTTATAGAGACAGCGGTCGAGATATTTCCATGTTTATACAGATAACGATGTAGATATTTCCATGTTTATACAGATAGCGGTGTAGATATTTCCATGTTTATAGAGATGGCTGTGTAGATATTTCCATGTTTATGGAGATGGCAGTGTAGATATTTCCATGTTTATACAGATAGTTGTGTAGGTATTTCCATGTTTATACAGATGACTGTGTAGGTATTTCCATGTTTATAAAGATGGCGGTGTAGATATTGCCATGTTTATAGAGATAGCCATGTAGATATTTCCATGTTTATGTAAATAGCGGTGTAGACATTTCCATGTTAATACAGATAGCGATGTAGATATTTCCATGTTTATACAGATAGCCGTGCAGATATATCCATGTTTATACATATAGCGTTGTAGATATTTCCATGTTTATACAGATAGCGGTGGAGATATTTCCATGTTTATACAGATAGCGGTGGAGATATTTCCATGTTTATACAGATAGCGGTGGAGATATGTCCTTGTTTATTCAGATGGCAGTGTCGATATTTCCATGTTTATACAGATGGCGGTGTAGATATTTCCATGTTTATAGAGATAGCGGTGTAGTTATTTCCATGTTTATGCAGATAGCGGTGTAGTTATTTCCATGTTTATAGAGATAGCGGTGGAGATATTTCCAGGTTTATAAAGATAGCAGTGTAGATATTTCCGTGTTTATAGAGATAGCGGTGGAGATATTTCCATGTTTATAGAGATAGCAGTCGAGATATTTCCATGTTTATACAGATAACGATGTAGATATTTCCATGTTTATACATATAGCGTTGTAGAGATTTCCATGTTTATACAGATCTTGGTGGAGATATGTCCTTGTTTATTCAGATGGCAGTGTCGATATTTCCATGTTTATACAGATGGCGGTGTAGATATTTCCATGTTTATACACATAGCGGTGTAGATATTTTCATGTTTATACAGATTGCGGTGGAGTTATTTCCATGTTTATACAGATAGTGGTGGAGATATTTCCATGTTTATACAGATGGTGGTGTAGATATTTCTAAGTTTATGCAGGTAGCGGTGCAGATATTTCCATGTTTATACAGATAGCGGTGGAGATATTTCCATGTTTATACTGATAGTGGGGGACATATTTCCATGTTTATACAGATGGCGGTTTATCAATTTACAATTTTATGCAGATAGCGGTGTAGATATTTCCATGTTTATAGAGATAGCGGTGTAGTTATTTCCATGTTTATACAGATAGCGGTGTAGTTATTTCCATGTTTATAGAGATAGCGGTGTAGATATCTCCATATTTATACAGATAGCGGCATAGATAATTCCATGTTTATTCAGAGGGCGGTGTAGATATTTCCAGGTTTATACACACAGCGGTGTGGCTGTTTCCATGTTTATACAGACGGCAGTGTAGGTATTTCCATGTTTATACAGATAGTGGTGGAGATATTTCCATGTTTATAAAGATAGCAGTGTAGATATTTTCAAGTTTATAAAGAATGCGGTGTAGATATTTCCACGTTTATAGAGATAGCGGTGGAGATATTTCCATGTTTATAAATATAGCAGTGTAGATATTTCCATGTTTATAGAGATAGCGGTGGAGATATTTCCATGTTTATAGAGACAGCAGTCGACATATTTCCATGTTTATACAGATAACGATGTAGATATTTCCATGTTTATACATATAGCGTTGTAGAGATTTCCATGTTTACACAGATCACGGTGTAGATATTTCCATGTTTATACAGATAGCAGTGGAGATATTTCCACGTTTATACATATAGCGGTGGAAATATGTCCTTGTTTATTGAGATGGCGCTGTAGATATTTCCATGTTTATACTGATAGCTTTGTAGATATTTTCATGTTTATAGAGATAGCGGTGGAGATATTTCCATGTTGATACAGATAGTGGTGGAGATATTTCCATGTTTATACAGATGACGGTGTAGATATTTCCAAGTTTATGCAGACAGCGGTGTAGATATTTCCATATTTACACAGATAGCGGTGAAGTTATTTCCATGTTTATACAGATAGTGGTCGAGATATTTCCATGTTTATACAGATGGCGTTCTTGATATTTCCAAGTTTATGCAGATACTGGTGTAGATGTTTCCATGTTTATAGAGATAGCGGTGTAGATATTTCCATGTTTATGCAGATAGCAGTGTAGTTATTTCCATGTTTATAGAGATGGCGGTGTAGATATTTCCATATTTATACAGATAGTGGTGTAGATAATTCCATGTTTATGCAGATAGCGGTGTAGATATTTCCATGTTTGTAGAGATAGCGGTGCAGTTATTTCCATGTTCATGCAGATAGCGGTGTAGTTATTTCCATGTATATAGAGATAGCGATGTAGATATTTCCATATTTATACAGATAGTGGCGTAGATAATTCCATGTTTATTCAGATGGCGGTGTAGATATTTCCAGGTTTGTAAACATAGCTGTGTGGCTGTTTCCATGTTTATACAGACGGCAGTGTAGATATTTCCATGTTTATACAGATAGTGGTGTAGATATTTCCATGTTTATAAAGATAGCGGTGGAGATATTTCCATGTTTATAAAGATAGCAGTGTAGATATTTCCATGTTTATAGAGATAGCGGTGGAGATATTTCCATGTTTATAGAGATAGCGGTTGAGATACTTTCATGTTTACACAGATAAGGATGTAGATATTTCCATGTTTATACAGATAGCAGTGTAGATATTTGCATGTTTATAGAGATGGCTGTGTAGATATTTCCATGTTTATGCAGATGGCAGTGTAGATATTTCCATGTTAATACAGATAGTGGTGTAGGTATTTCCATGTTTATACAGATGACTCTGTAGGTATTTCCATGTTGATAGAGATGGCAGTGTAGTTATTTCCATGTTTATAGAGATAGCCATGTAGATATTTCTATGTTTAAACAGATAGCGGTGTAGACATTTCTATGTTTATAGAGATAGCAGTGCAGGTATTTCCATTTTTATACAGATAGCGGTGAACATATTTCCGTGTTTATAGAGACAGAGATGTAGATATTTCCATGTTTATACAGATAGCGTTGTAGAAATTTCCATGTTTATAGAGATAGCGGTGTAGTTATTTCCATATTTATACAGATAGCCATGTAGATATTTCCATGTTTATTCACATGGTGGTGTAGGTATTTCCATGTTTATACAGATAGCGGTGTGGCTATTTCCATGTTTACACAGAGGGCAGTGTAGATATTTCCATGTTAATACAGACAGCGATGTAGATATTTCCATGTTTATACAGATAGCGGTGGAGATATTTCCATGTTTATACAGATAGCTGTGGTGATTTTTCTAGGTTTACAATGATAGCGTTGGAGATATTTCCGTGTTTATAGAGATGGCGGTGTAGATATTTCTAAGTTTATACAGATATCGGTGTAGATACTTCCATGTTTATACAGATAGCGGTGTAGATATTTCCATTTTTATAGAGATAGCAGTGTAGGTATTTCCATGTTTATAGAGGTAGCGGTGTAGATATTTCCATGTTTATACAGATGGCTGTGTAGATATTTCCATGTGTATACAGATGGCAGTGTAGATAGTTCCATGTTTATACAGATGGAGGTGTAGATATTTCCGTGTTTATACAGCTCACGTTGTATATATTTCCATGTTTTTACAGATGGCGGTGTAGATAATTCCATGTTTATTCAGATGGCGTTGTAGATATTTCCAGGTTTATAAACATAGCGGAGTGGCTGTTTCCATATTTATACAGACAGCAGTGTAGATATTTCCATGTTTATACAGATAGTGGTGTAGATATTTCCACGTTTATACAGGTAGCTGTGTGGCTATTTCCATGTTTATACAGATAGCGATCTAGATATTTCCATGTTTATAGAGATGGCTGTGTAGGTATTTCCATGTTTATACAGATCACGGTCTAGATATTTCCGTGTTTATAAAGATAGTGATGTAGATATTTCCGTGTTTGTGGAGATGACTGTGTAGGTATTTCTATGTTTATACAGATGGTGGTGTAGATATTTCCAAGTTTATACAGATAGCGGTGTAGATATTTCCAAGTTTCTACAGATAGCGGTGTAGATGTTTCCATGTTTATACAGATAGCGGTGTGGCTATTTCCATGTTTATAGAGATAATGGTGTAGATATTTCCATGTTTATACTGATAGCGGTAGAGTTATTTCCATGTTTATACAGATATCGATGTAGATATTTCCATGTTTATACAGATGGCTCTGTAGGTATTTCCATGGGTATACAGATGGCAGTGTAGATATTTCCATGTTTATACAGATGACTGTGTAGTTATTTGCATGTTTATACAGATGGCGGTGTAGATATTTCAATGTTAATAGAGATAGCAGTGTAGGTATTTCCATGATTATACAGATAGCGATGTAGATATTTCCATGTTTATAGAGATAGCGGTGTAGGTATTTCCATGTTTATAGAGATAGTGGTGTACATATTTCCATGTTTATACAGATGGCTGTGTAGATATTTCCATGTATATGCAGATGGCAGTGTAGCTATTTCCATGTTTATAGAGATGGTGGTGTAGATATTTGCATGTTTATACAGATGGCGGTTTAGATATTTCCATGTTTATAGAGATAACAGTGTAGATATTTTCATGTTTATATAGATAGCGGTGTAGGTATTTCCATGTTTATAGAGATAGCGGTGTAGATATTTCCATATTTATACAGATTGTGGTGTAGATATTTCCATGTTTATACAGAAGGAGGTTTAGATATATCCATGTTTATACAGATGGTTGTTTATATATTTCCTTGTTTATACAGATTGCGGTGTAGATATTTCCATGTTTATACAGATGGCTGTGTAGGTATTTCCATGTTTATACTGATAGCGGTGAAGATATTTCCATGTTTATACAGATAGCGGTGCAGATATTTCCATGTTTATAGAGATAGCAGTGTAGGTATTTCCATGTTTATACAAATGGCGGTGTAGTTATTTCCAAGTTTATGCAGATAACGGTGTAGATATGTCCATGTTTATAGAGATAGCAGTGTAGTTATTTCCATGTTTATACAGATAGCGGTGTAGTTATTTCCATGTTTATAGAGATAGCGGTGTAGATATTTTCATATTTATACAGATAGCGGTGTAGATAATTCCATGTTTATTCAGATGGCGGTGTAGATATTTCGAGGTTTATACACATAGCGGTGTGTCTGTTTCCATGTTTATACAGATGGCAGTGTAGATATTTCCATGGTTATACAGATAGTGGTTTTGTTATTTCCACGTTTATATAGATAGCGGTGTAGATATTTCCATGTTTACAAAGATAGCGTTGTAGATATTTCCATGTTTATAGAGATATCGGTGGAGATATTTCCATGTTTATAGAGATAGCGGTCAAAATATTTCCATGTTTATACATATAAAGATTTATATACTTCCATGTTTATACAGATAGCGGTGAAGATATATTGATGTTTATACCGATAGCGGTGTAGATATTTCCATGTTTATACAGATAACGCTGTGGCTATTTCCGTGTTTATACAGATGGCAGAGTAGACATTTTCATGTTAATACAGATAGCGATGTAGATATTTCCATGTTTATACAGATAGCCATATAGATATTTCCATGTTTATACAAATAGCGCTGTAGATATTTCCTTGTTTATACAGATAGCGCTGTAGATATTTCCATGTTTTTACAGATAGCGGTGGAGATATTTCCATGTTTATATAGATTGCGGTGGAGATATGTCCTTGTTTATTCAGATGGCGGTGTAGATATTTCCATGTTTATACACATGGCGGTGTAGTTATTTCCATGTTTATACAGATAGCGTTGGAGATATTTTCATGTTTATACCGATAGCGGTGGAGATATTTCCATATTTACACAGATGGCGGTGTAGATATTTCCATGTTTATACAGATAGTGGTATGGCTATTTCCATGTTTATACAGATAGCGATGTAGATAATTCCATGTTTATAGAGATGGCTGTGTAGATATGTCCACGTTTATACAGATCGCGGTGTAGATATTTCCATGTTTATACAGATAGTGTTGTAGATATTTCCGTGTTTATGCAGATGACACTGTAGTTATTTTTATGTTTTTACATAAGGTGGTGTAGATATTTCCAAGTTTATACAGAGAGCAGTGTAGATATTTCCATGTTTATACAGATAGCGGTGTAGATATTTCCATGTTCATACAGATAGCGGTGTAGTTATTTCCGTGTTTATAGAGATAGCGGTGTAGATATTTCCATGTTGATACAGATGGCTCTGTTGAGATTTCCATTTGTATACAGATGACAGTGTAGACATTTCCATGTTTATACAGATGGAGGTGTAGTTATTTCTATGTTTCTACAGATGAGTGTGTAGATATTTCCATGTTTTTACAAATGGCGGTAAAGATATTTCCATTTTTATACAGATAGAGGTGCAGCTATTTCCAAATTTATACAGATAGTGGTGGAGATATTTCCAGGTTTATACAGATGGCGGTGTAGATATTTCGAAGTTTATGCAGATAGCGGTGTAGATATTTCCATGTTTATGGAGAGAGTGGTGTAGATATTTCCATGTTTATAAAGATAGCGGTGTAGTTTTTTCCATGTTTATAGAGATAGCGGTGTAGATATTTCCATATTTATAGAGATAGCGGTGTAGATATTTCCATGTTAATAAAGATAGCGGTTTAGATATTTCCATGTTTATAGAGATAGCGGTGGAGATATTTCCATGTTTATAGGGATAGCGGTGGAGATATTTCCATGTTTATACTGATAATGATGTAGATATTTCCATGTTTATACAGATAGTGGGGTAGTTATTTCCATGTTTATGCAGATAGCGGTGTAAATATTTCCATGTGTATACAGATAGCGGTGTAGGTATTTCTATGTTTATACAGATTGTGCTGGAGATATTTCCATGCTTATACAGATAGAAGTGTAGATAATTCCATGTTAACAGAGACAGTGGAGGAGATATTTCCATGTTTGTAGAGATAGCGATGTACATATTTCCACGTTCATAGAGATAGCGGTGTAGATATTTCCATATTTATAGAGATAGCGGTGTAGATATTTCCATGTTAATAAAGATAGCGGTTTAGATATTTCCATGTTTATAGAGATAGCGGTGGAGATATTTTCATGTTTATACCGATAGCGGTGGAGATATTTCCATGTTTATACAGATAGTGGTGGAGATATTTCAATGTTTATACAGATGGCGGTGTAGATATTTCCAAGTTTATGCAGATGGCGGTGTAGTTATTTCCATGTTTATAGAGATAGCGGTGTAGATATTTCCATGTTTATACAGATAGCGGTGTAGTTATTTCCATGTTTATAGAGATAGCGGTGTAGATATTTCCATAGTTATACAGATAGCGGTGTAGATAATTCCATGTTTATTCAGATGGCGGTGTATATATTTCCAAGTTTATACACATAGCGGTGTGGTTGTTTCCATGTTTATACAGACGGCTGTGTAGATCTTTCCATGTTTACAGATAATGGTGTAGATATTTCCATGTTTATAAAGATAGCGGTGTAGATATTTCCATGTTTATAAAGATAGCGGTGTAGATATTTCCATGTTTATAGAGATAGTGGTTGAGTTCTTGCCATGTTTATAGAGACAGCGGTCGAGATATTTCCATGTTTATACAGATAACGATGTAGATATTTCCATGTTTATACAGATAGCGGTGTAGATATTTCCATGTTTATAGAGATGGCTGTGTAGATATTTCCATGTTTATGGAGATGGCAGTGTAGATATTTCCATGTTTATACAGATAGTTGTGTAGGTATTTCCATGTTTATACAGATGACTGTGTAGGTATTTCCATGTTTATAAAGATGGCGGTGTAGATATTGCCATGTTTATAGAGATAGCCATGTAGATATTTCCATGTTTATGTAAATAGCGGTGTAGACATTTCCATGTTAATACAGATAGCGATGTAGATATTTCCATGTTTATACAGATAGCCGTGCAGATATATCCATGTTTATACATATAGCGTTGTAGATATTTCCATGTTTATACAGATAGCGGTGGAGATATTTCCATGTTTATACAGATAGCGGTGGAGATATTTCCATGTTTATACAGATAGCGGTGGAGATATGTCCTTGTTTATTCAGATGGCAGTGTCGATATTTCCATGTTTATACAGATGGCGGTGTAGATATTTCCATGTTTATAGAGATAGCGGTGTAGTTATTTCCATGTTTATGCAGATAGCGGTGTAGTTATTTCCATGTTTATAGAGATAGCGGTGGAGATATTTCCAGGTTTATAAAGATAGCAGTGTAGATATTTCCGTGTTTATAGAGATAGCGGTGGAGATATTTCCATGTTTATAGAGATAGCAGTCGAGATATTTCCATGTTTATACAGATAACGATGTAGATATTTCCATGTTTATACATATAGCGTTGTAGAGATTTCCATGTTTATACAGATCTTGGTGGAGATATGTCCTTGTTTATTCAGATGGCAGTGTCGATATTTCCATGTTTATACAGATGGCGGTGTAGATATTTCCATGTTTATACACATAGCGGTGTAGATATTTTCATGTTTATACAGATTGCGGTGGAGTTATTTCCATGTTTATACAGATAGTGGTGGAGATATTTCCATGTTTATACAGATGGTGGTGTAGATATTTCTAAGTTTATGCAGGTAGCGGTGCAGATATTTCCATGTTTATACAGATAGCGGTGGAGATATTTCCATGTTTATACTGATAGTGGGGGACATATTTCCATGTTTATACAGATGGCGGTTTATCAATTTACAATTTTATGCAGATAGCGGTGTAGATATTTCCATGTTTATAGAGATAGCGGTGTAGTTATTTCCATGTTTATACAGATAGCGGTGTAGTTATTTCCATGTTTATAGAGATAGCGGTGTAGATATCTCCATATTTATACAGATAGCGGCATAGATAATTCCATGTTTATTCAGAGGGCGGTGTAGATATTTCCAGGTTTATACACACAGCGGTGTGGCTGTTTCCATGTTTATACAGACGGCAGTGTAGGTATTTCCATGTTTATACAGATAGTGGTGGAGATATTTCCATGTTTATAAAGATAGCAGTGTAGATATTTTCAAGTTTATAAAGAATGCGGTGTAGATATTTCCACGTTTATAGAGATAGCGGTGGAGATATTTCCATGTTTATAAATATAGCCGTGTAGATATTTCCATGTTTATAGAGATAGCGGTGGAGATATTTCCATGTTTATAGAGACAGCAGTCGACATATTTCCATGTTTATACAGATAACGATGTAGATATTTCCATGTTTATACATATAGCGTTGTAGAGATTTCCATGTTTACACAGATCACGGTGTAGATATTTCCATGTTTATACAGATAGCAGTGGAGATATTTCCACGTTTATACATATAGCGGTGGAAATATGTCCTTGTTTATTGAGATGGCGCTGTAGATATTTCCATGTTTATACTGATAGCTTTGTAGATATTTTCATGTTTATAGAGATAGCGGTGGAGATATTTCCATGTTGATACAGATAGTGGTGGAGATATTTCCATGTTTATACAGATGACGGTGTAGATATTTCCAAGTTTATGCAGACAGCGGTGTAGATATTTCCATATTTACACAGATAGCGGTGAAGTTATTTCCATGTTTATACAGATAGTGGTCGAGATATTTCCATGTTTATACAGATGGCGTTCTTGATATTTCCAAGTTTATGCAGATACTGGTGTAGATGTTTCCATGTTTATAGAGATAGCGGTGTAGATATTTCCATGTTTATGCAGATAGCAGTGTAGTTATTTCCATGTTTATAGAGATGGCGGTGTAGATATTTCCATATTTATACAGATAGTGGTGTAGATAATTCCATGTTTATGCAGATAGCGGTGTAGATATTTCCATGTTTGTAGAGATAGCGGTGCAGTTATTTCCATGTTCATGCAGATAGCGGTGTAGTTATTTCCATGTATATAGAGATAGCGATGTAGATATTTCCATATTTATACAGATAGTGGCGTAGATAATTCCATGTTTATTCAGATGGCGGTGTAGATATTTCCAGGTTTGTAAACATAGCTGTGTGGCTGTTTCCATGTTTATACAGACGGCAGTGTAGATATTTCCATGTTTATACAGATAGTGGTGTAGATATTTCCATGTTTATAAAGATAGCGGTGGAGATATTTCCATGTTTATAAAGATAGCAGTGTAGATATTTCCATGTTTATAGAGATAGCGGTGGAGATATTTCCATGTTTATAAAGATAGCGGTTGAGATACTTTCATGTTTACACAGATAAGGATGTAGATATTTCCATGTTTATACAGATAGCAGTGTAGATATTTGCATGTTTATAGAGATGGCTGTGTAGATATTTCCATGTTTATGCAGATGGCAGTGTAGATATTTCCATGTTAATACAGATAGTGGTGTAGGTATTTCCATGTTTATACAGATGACTCTGTAGGTATTTCCATGTTGATAGAGATGGCGGTGTAGTTATTTCCATGTTTATAGAGATAGCCATGTAGATATTTCTATGTTTAAACAGATAGCGGTGTAGACATTTCTATGTTTATAGAGATAGCAGTGCAGGTATTTCCATTTTTATACAGATAGCGGTGAACATATTTCCGTGTTTATAGAGACAGAGATGTAGATATTTCCATGTTTATACAGATAGCGTTGTAGAAATTTCCATGTTTATAGAGATAGCGGTGTAGTTATTTCCATATTTATACAGATAGCCATGTAGATATTTCCATGTTTATTCACATGGTGGTGTAGGTATTTCCATGTTTATACAGATAGCGGTGTGGCTATTTCCATGTTTACACAGAGGGCAGTGTAGATATTTCCATGTTAATACAGACAGCGATGTAGATATTTCCATGTTTATACAGATAGCGGTGGAGATATTTCCATGTTTATACAGATAGCTGTGGTGATTTTTCTAGGTTTACAATGATAGCGTTGGAGATATTTCCGTGTTTATAGAGATGGCGGTGTAGATATTTCTAAGTTTATACAGATATCGGTGTAGATACTTCCATGTTTATACAGATAGCGGTGTAGATATTTCCATTTTTATAGAGATAGCAGTGTAGGTATTTCCATGTTTATAGAGGTAGCGGTGTAGATATTTCCATGTTTATACAGATGGCTGTGTAGATATTTCCATGTGTATACAGATGGCAGTGTAGATAGTTCCATGTTTATACAGATGGAGGTGTAGATATTTCCATGTTTATACAGCTCACGTTGTATATATTTCCATGTTTTTACAGATGGCGGTGTAGATAATTCCATGTTTATTCAGATGGCGTTGTAGATATTTCCAGGTTTATAAACATAGCGGAGTGGCTGTTTCCATATTTATACAGACAGCAGTGTAGATATTTCCATGTTTATACAGATAGTGGTGTAGATATTTCCACGTTTATACAGGTAGCTGTGTGGCTATTTCCATGTTTATACAGATAGCGATCTAGATATTTCCATGTTTATAGAGATGGCTGTGTAGGTATTTCCATGTTTATACAGATCACGGTCTAGATATTTCCGTGTTTATAAAGATAGTGATGTAGATATTTCCGTGTTTGTGGAGATGACTGTGTAGGTATTTCTATGTTTATACAGATGGTGGTGTAGATATTTCCAAGTTTATACAGATAGCGGTGTAGATATTTCCAAGTTTCTACAGATAGCGGTGTAGATGTTTCCATGTTTATACAGATAGCGGTGTGGCTATTTCCATGTTTATAGAGATAATGGTGTAGATATTTCCATGTTTATACTGATAGCGGTAGAGTTATTTCCATGTTTATACAGATATCGATGTAGATATTTCCATGTTTATACAGATGGCTCTGTAGGTATTTCCATGGGTATACAGATGGCAGTGTAGATATTTCCATGTTTATACAGATGACTGTGTAGTTATTTGCATGTTTATACAGATGGCGGTGTAGATATTTCAATGTTAATAGAGATAGCAGTGTAGGTATTTCCATGATTATACAGATAGCGATGTAGATATTTCCATGTTTATAGAGATAGCGGTGTAGGTATTTCCATGTTTATAGAGATAGTGGTGTACATATTTCCATGTTTATACAGATGGCTGTGTAGATATTTCCATGTATATGCAGATGGCAGTGTAGCTATTTCCATGTTTATAGAGATGGTGGTGTAGATATTTGCATGTTTATACAGATGGCGGTTTAGATATTTCCATGTTTATAGAGATAACAGTGTAGATATTTTCATGTTTATATAGATAGCGGTGTAGGTATTTCCATGTTTATAGAGATAGCGGTGTAGATATTTCCATATTTATACAGATTGTGGTGTAGATATTTCCATGTTTATACAGAAGGAGGTTTAGATATATCCATGTTTATACAGATGGTGGTGTATATATTTCCTTGTTTATACAGATTGCGGTGTAGATATTTCCATGTTTATACAGATGGCTGTGTAGGTATTTCCATGTTTATACTGATAGCGGTGAAGATATTTCCATGTTTATACAGATAGCGGTGCAGATATTTCCATGTTTATAGAGATAGCAGTGTAGGTATTTCCATGTTTATAGAGATAATGGTGTAGATAATTCCATGTTTATACAGATGGCTGTGTAGATATTTCCATGTGTATACAGATGGCAGTGTAGATATTTCCATATTTATAGAGATGGTGGTGTAGATATTTGCATGTTTATACAGATGGCTGTGTAGGTATTTCCATGTTTATACTGATAGCGGTGAAGATATTTCCATGTTTATACAGATAGCGGTGCAGATATTTCCATGTTTATAGAGATAGCAGTGTAGGTATTTCCATGTTTATAGAGATAATGGTGTAGATAATTCCACGTTTATACAGATGGCTGTGTAGATATTTCCATGTGTATACAGATGGCAGTGTAGATATTTCCATATTTATAGAGATGGTGGTGTAGATATTTGCATGTTTATACAGATAACTGTGTAGCTATTTGCATGTTTATATAGATCGTCGTGTAGATATTTCCATGTTTATAGAAATAACAGTGTAGATATTTCCATGTTTATATAGATAGCGGTGTAGATATTTCCAAGTTTACACAGATAGCTGTGTACATATTTCCTTGTTTGCACAGATAGCGTTGTAGATATTTCCATGTTTATACAGATAGCGGTGTAGATATTTCCATGTTTAAACAGATAGCGGTGTAGGTATTTCCAAGTTTATACTGATAGCTGTGGAGTTATTTCCATGTTTATTCAGATATCGATGTAGATATTTCCATGTTTATACAGATGGCTGTGTAGTTATTTCCATGGGTATACAGATGGCAGTGTAGATATTTCCATGTTTATACAGATGACTGTGTAGTTATTTGCATGTTTATACAAATGGTGTTGTAGATATTTCCATGTTTATAGAGACAGTGGTGTAGGTATTTCCATGTTTATAGAGATAGTGGTGTTGATATTTCCATGTTTATACAGATGGCTATGTAGATATTTCCATGTTTATACAGATGGCTGTGTATATATTTCTATGTGTATACAGATGGCAGTGTCGATATTTCCATGTTAATAGAGATGGAGGTGGAGATATTTCCTTGTTTATACGGATGACTGTGTAGATATTTGCATGTTTATATAGATGGCAGTGTAGATATTTCCATATTTATAGAGATAACAGTGTAGATAATTCCATGTTTACATAGATAGCGGTGTAGATATTTCCATGTTTATAGAGATAGCGGTGTAGGTATTTCCATGTTTATAGAGATAGCGGTGTAGATATTTCCATGTTTATACAGATGGCAGTGTATATATTTCCATGTGTATACAGATGGCAGTGTAGATATTTCCATGTTAATAGAGATGGAGTTGTAGATATTTCCTTGTTTATATGGACGACTGTGTAGATATTTGCATGTTTATATAGATGTCTGTGTAGATATTTCCATGTTTATAGAGATAACAGTGTAGATATTTCCATGTTTACATAGATAGCGGTGTAGATATTTCCATGTTTATACAGATGGCGATGTAGATATTTCCATGTTTATAGAGATGGTGGTGTAGATATTTCCTTGTTTATACAGATAGCGGTGTAGATATTTCCATGTTTATACAGATAGTGCTGTACATATTTCCATTTTTACACAGATAGCGGAGTAGATATTTCCATTTTTTACAGATAGCGGTGTAGATATTTCCATCTTTTCACAGATAGCGGTGTAGATATTTCCATGTTTACACAGATAGCGGTGTAGATATTTCCATGTTTATACGGATGGCTGTGTAGATATTTCCATGTATATGCAGATTGCAGTGTAGATATTTCCATGTTTATAGAGATGGTGGTGTAGATATTTGCATGTTTATACAGTTGACTGTGTAGATATTTGCATGTTTATATAGATTGTGGTGTAGATATTTCCATGTTTATAGAGATAACAGTGTAGGTATTTCCATGTTTATATAGATAGCGTTATAGTTATTTCCATGTTTATAGAGATAGCGGTGTAGATATTTCCAGGTTTATACAGAAGGCGCTGTAGATATACCCATGTTTATACGATGGTGGTGTATATATTTCCTTGTTTATACAGATAGCTCTGTAGATTTTCCATGTTTATACAGATAGCTGTGTAGATATTTCCATGTTTATATAGATAGTGCTGTAGATATTTCCATGATTATACAGATGACTGTGTAGGTAATTCCATGTTTATACAGATGTCAGTGTAGATATTCTCAGGTTTATACAGATAGTGGTATAGATATTTCCATGTTTATACAGATAGCGGTGTAGACATTTCCATCTTTACAGATATAGCGGTGTAGATATTTCCATATTTTTACAGATAGTGGTGTAGATATTTCCATGTTTATACAGATAGCGGTGTAGATATTTCCATGTTTACAGAGATAGCGGTGTAGAAATTTCCATCTTTGCACAGATTTCGGTGTAGATATTTCCATCTTTACACAGATATCTGTGTAGATATTTCCAAGTTTACACAGATAGCTGTGTAGATATTTCCATGTTTATACGGATGGCTGTGTAGATATTTCCATGTATATGCAGATTGCAGTGTAGATATTTCCATGTTTATAGAGATGTTGGTGTAGATATTTGCATGTTTATTCAGATGACTGTGTAGATATTTGCGTGTTTATATAGATTGCGGTGTAGATATTTCCATGTTTATAGAGATAACAGTGTAGATATTTCCATGTTTATATACATAGCGGTGTAGGTATTTCCATGTTTATAGAGATAGCGGTGTAGATATTTCCATGTTTATACAGAAGGCGGTGTAGATATATCCATGTTTATACGATGGTGGTGTATATATTTCCTTGTTTATACAGATAGCTGTGTAGATATTTCCATGTTTATACAGATAGCTGTGTAGATATTTCCATGTTGATACAGATAGCCATGTAGATATTTCCATGTTTGCAGAGATAGTGGTGTAGATACTTCCATCTTTGCACAGATTGCGGTGTAGGTATTTCCGTCTTTACACAGAGAGCTATGCAGATACTTCCAAGTTTACACAGATAGCTCTGTAGGTATTTCCATGTTTACACAGATAGCGTTGTAGATATTTCCATGTTTATACAGAAAGCGTGTAGATATTTCAATGTTTATACAGATAGCGGGGTATATATTTCCATGTTTATACTGATAGCGGTAGAGATATTTCCATGTTTATACAGATATCGATGTAAATATTTTCATGTTTATACAGATGGCTCTGTAGGTATTTCCATGGGTATACAAATGGCAGTGTAGATATTTCCAGGTTTATAGAGATGACTGTGTAGTTATTTGCATGTTTATTCAGATGTCGGTGTAGATATTTCAATGTTTATAGAGATAGCGGTGTGTGTATTTCCATGATTATACAGATAGCGATGTAGATATTTCCATGTTTATAGAGATAGTGGTGTAGGTATTTCCATGTTTATAGAGATAGTGGTGTAGATATTTCCATGTTTATACAGATGGCTGTGTAGATATTTCCATGTATATGCAGATGGCAGTGTAGATATTTCCATGTTTATAGAGATGGTGGTGTAGATATTTGCATGTTTATACAGATGACTGTGTAGATATTTGCATGTTTATATAGATGGCGGTTTAGATATTTCCATGTTTACAGAGATAACAGTGTAGATATTTCCATGTTTATATAGATAGCGGTGTAGGTATTTCCATGTTTATAGAGATAGCGGTGTAGATATTTCCATATTTATACAGATTGCGGTGTAGATATTTCCATGTTTATACAGAAGGCGGTGTAGAGATATCCATGTTTATACAGATGGTGGTGTATATATTTCCTTGTTTATACAGATAGCGGTGTAGATATTTCCATGTTTATACAGATAGCTGTGTAGATATTTCCATGTTTATGCAGATAGCGGTGTAGATATTTCCATGTTTACAGAGATAGCGGTGTAGATATTTCCATCTTTGAACAGTTTGCGGTGTAGATATTTCCATCTTTACACAGAGAGCTATGTAGATATTTCCAAGTTTACACAGAGAGCTGTGTAGATATTTCCATGTTTATACAGATAGCGGTGTAGATATTTCCATGTTTATACAGATAGTGGTGTAGATATTTCCATGTTTATACTGATAGCGGTAGAGATATTTCCATGTTTACACAGATAGCGATGTAGATATTTCCATGTTTATAGATATGGGGATGTAGATATTTCCCCGTTTATAGAGATTGCGGTGTAGAGATTTCCATGTTTATAGCGATAGCGGTGTAGGTATTTCCATGTTTATAGAGATAGCGGAGTAGATATTTCCATGTTTACACAGATGGCTGTGTAGGTATTTCCATTGGTATACAGATGGCAGTGTAGATATTTCCATGTTTATAGAGATGACTCTGTAGATATTTGCATGTTTATACAGTTGGCTGTGTAGATATTTCAATGTTTATAGAGATAGTGGTGTAGGTATTTCCATGATTATACAGATAGCGGTGTAGATATTTCCATGTTTGTAGAGATAGCGGTGTAGGTGTTTCCATGTTTATAGAGATAGCGGTGTAGGTGTTTCCATGTTTATAGAGATGGCAGTGTATATATTTCCATGTGTATACAGATGGCAGTGTAGATATTTCCATGTTAATAGAGATGGAGTTGAAGATATTTCCTTGTTTATATGGACGACTGTGTAGGTATTTGCATGTTTATATAGATGTCTGTGTAGATATTTCCATGTTTATAGAGATAACAGTGTAGATATTTCCATGTTTACATAGATAGCGGTGTAGATATTTCCATGTGTATACAGATGGCGATGTAGATATTTCCATGTTTATAGAGATGGTGGTGTAGATATTTCCTTGTTTATACAGATAGCGGTGTAGATATTTCCATGTTTATACAGATAGTGCTGTACATATTTCCATTTTTACACAGATAGCGGAGTAGATATTTCCATTTTTTACAGATAGCGGTGTAGATATTTCCATCTTTTCACAGATAGCGGTGTAGATATTTCCATGTTTACACAGATAGCGGTGTAGATATTTCCATGTTTATACGGATGGCTGTGTAGATATTTCCATGTATATGCAGATTGCAGTGTAGATATTTCCATGTTTATAGAGATGGTGGTGTAGATATTTGCATGTTTATACAGTTGACTGTGTAGATATTTGCATGTTTATATAGATTTTGGTGTAGATATTTCCATGTTTATAGAGATAACAGTGTAGGTATTTCCATGTTTATATAGATAGCGTTGTAGTTATTTCCATGTTTATAGAGATAGCGGTGTAGATATTTCCAGGTTTATACAGAAGGCGCTGTAGATATACCCATGTTTATACGATGGTGGTGTATATATTTCCTTGTTTATACAGATAGCTGTGTAGATTTTCCATGTTTATACAGATAGCTGTGTAGATATTTCCATGTTTATATAGATAGTGCTGTAGATATTTCCATGATTATACAGATGACTGTGTAGGTAATTCCATGTTTATACAGATGTCAGTGTAGATATTCTCAGGTTTATACAGATAGTGGTATAGATATTTCCATGTTTATACAGATAGCGGTGTAGACATTTCCATCTTTACAGAGATAGCGGTGTAGATATTTCCATATTTTTACAGATAGCGGTGTAGATATTTCCATGTTTATACAGATAGCGGTGTAGATATTTCCATGTTTACAGAGATAGCGGTGTAGAAATTTCCATCTTTGCACAGATTTCGGTGTAGATATTTCCATCTTTACACAGATATCTGTGTAGATATTTCCAAGTTTACACAGATAGCTGTGTAGATATTTCCATGTTTATACGGATGGCTGTGTAGATATTTCCATGTATATGCAGATTGCAGTGTAGATATTTCCATGTTTATAGAGATGGTGGTGTAGATATTTGCATGTTTATACAGTTGACTGTGTAGATATTTGCATGTTTATATAGATTGTGGTGTAGATATTTCCATGTTTATAGAGATAACAGTGTAGGTATTTCCATGTTTATATAGATAGCGTTGTAGTTATTTCCATGTTTATAGAGATAGCGGTGTAGATATTTCCAGGTTTATACAGAAGGCGCTGTAGATATACCCATGTTTATACGATGTTGGTGTATATATTTCCTTGTTTATACAGATAGCTCTGTAGATTTTCCATGTTTATACAGATAGCTGTGTAGATATTTCCATGTTTATATAGATAGTGCTGTAGATATTTCCATGATTATACAGATGACTGTGTAGGTAATTCCATGTTTATACAGATGTCAGTGTAGATATTCTCAGGTTTATACAGATAGCGGTATAGATATTTCCATGTTTATACAGATAGCGGTGTAGACATTTCCATCTTTACAGAGATAGCGGTGTAGATATTTCCATATTTTTACAGATAGCGGTGTAGATATTTCCAGGTTTATACAGATAGCGGTGTAGATATTTCCATGTTTACAGAGATAGCAGTGTAGAAATTTCCATCTTTGCACAGATTTCGGTGTAGATATTTCCATCTTTACACAGATATCTGTGTAGATATTTCCAAGTTTACACAGATAGCTGTGTAGATATTTCCATGTTTATACGGATGGCTGTGTAGATATTTCCATGTATATGCAGATTGCAGTGTAGATATTTCCATGTTTATAGAGATGTTGGTGTAGATATTTGCATGTTTATTCAGATGACTGTGTAGATATTTGCATGTTTATATAGATTGCGGTGTAGATATTTCCATGTTTATACAGATAGTGCTGTACATATTTCCATTTTTACACAGATAGCGGAGTAGATATTTCCATTTTTTACAGATAGCGGTGTAGATATTTCCATCTTTTCACAGATAGCGGTGTAGATATTTCCATGTTTACACAGATAGCGGTGTAGATATTTCCATGTTTCTACGGATGGCTGTGTAGATATTTCCATGTATATGCAGATTGCAGTGTAGATATTTCCATGTTTATAGAGATGGTGGTGTAGATATTTGCATGTTTATACAGTTGACTGTGTAGATATTTGCATGTTTATATAGATTGTGGTGTAGATATTTCCATGTTTATAGAGATAACAGTGTAGGTATTTCCATGTTTATATAGATAGCGTTGTAGTTATTTCCATGTTTATAGAGATAGCGGTGTAGATATTTCCAGGTTTATACAGAAGGCGCTGTAGATATACCCATGTTTATACGATGGTGGTGTATATATTTCCTTGTTTATACAGATAGCTCTGTAGATTTTCCATGTTTATACAGATAGCTGTGTAGATATTTCCATGTTTATATAGATAGTGCTGTAGATATTTCCATGATTATACAGATGACTGTGTAGGTAATTCCATGTTTATACAGATGTCAGTGTAGATATTCTCAGGTTTATACAGATAGTGGTATAGATATTTCCATGTTTATACAGATAGCGGTGTAGACATTTCCATCTTTACAGAGATAGCGGTGTAGATATTTCCATATTTTTACAGATAGCGGTGTAGATATTTCCATGTTTATACAGATAGCGGTGTAGATATTTCCATGTTTACAGAGATAGCGGTGTAGAAATTTCCATCTTTGCACAGATTTCGGTGTAGATATTTCCATCTTTACACAGATATCTGTGTAGATATTTCCAAGTTTACACAGATAGCTGTGTAGATATTTCCATGTTTATACGGATGGCTGTGTAGATATTTCCATGTATATGCAGATTGCAGTGTAGATATTTCCATGTTTATAGAGATGGTGGTGTAGATATTTGCATGTTTATACAGTTGACTGTGTAGATATTTGCATGTTTATATAGATTGTGGTGTAGATATTTCCATGTTTATAGAGATAACAGTGTAGGTATTTCCATGTTTATATAGATAGCGTTGTAGTTATTTCCATGTTTATAGAGATAGCGGTGTAGATATTTCCAGGTTTATACAGAAGGCGCTGTAGATATACCCATGTTTATACGATGGTGGTGTATATATTTCCTTGTTTATACAGATAGCTCTGTAGATTTTCCATGTTTATACAGATAGCTGTGTAGATATTTCCATGTTTATATAGATAGTGCTGTAGATATTTCCATGATTATACAGATGACTGTGTAGGTAATTCCATGTTTATACAGATGTCAGTGTAGATATTCTCAGGTTTATACAGATAGCGGTATAGATATTTCCATGTTTATACAGATAGCGGTGTAGACATTTCCATCTTTACAGAGATAGCGGTGTAGATATTTCCATATTTTTACAGATAGCGGTGTAGATATTTCCATGTTTATACAGATAGCGGTGTAGATATTTCCATGTTTACAGAGATAGCAGTGTAGAAATTTCCATCTTTGCACAGATTTCGGTGTAGATATTTCCATCTTTACACAGATATCTGTGTAGATATTTCCAAGTTTACACAGATAGCTGTGTAGATATTTCCATGTTTATACGGATGGCTGTGTAGATATTTCCATGTATATGCAGATTGCAGTGTAGATATTTCCATGTTTATAGAGATGTTGGTGTAGATATTTGCATGTTTATTCAGATGACTGTGTAGATATTTGCATGTTTATATAGATTGCGGTGTAGATATTTCCATGTTTATACAGATAGTGCTGTACATATTTCCATTTTTACACAGATAGCGGAGTAGATATTTCCATTTTTTACAGATAGCGGTGTAGATATTTCCATCTTTTCACAGATAGCGGTGTAGATATTTCCATGTTTACACAGATAGCGGTGTAGATATTTCCATGTTTCTACGGATGGCTGTGTAGATATTTCCATGTATATGCAGATTGCAGTGTAGATATTTCCATGTTTATAGAGATGGTGGTGTAGATATTTGCATGTTTATACAGTTGACTGTGTAGATATTTGCATGTTTATATAGATTGTGGTGTAGATATTTCCATGTTTATAGAGATAACAGTGTAGGTATTTCCATGTTTATATAGATAGCGTTGTAGTTATTTCCATGTTTATAGAGATAGCGGTGTAGATATTTCCAGGTTTATACAGAAGGCGCTGTAGATATACCCATGTTTATACGATGGTGGTGTATATATTTCCTTGTTTATACAGATAGCTCTGTAGATTTTCCATGTTTATACAGATAGCTGTGTAGATATTTCCATGTTTATATAGATAGTGCTGTAGATATTTCCATGATTATACAGATGACTGTGTAGGTAATTCCATGTTTATACAGATGTCAGTGTAGATATTCTCAGGTTTATACAGATAGTGGTATAGATATTTCCATGTTTATACAGATAGCGGTGTAGACATTTCCATCTTTACAGAGATAGCGGTGTAGATATTTCCATATTTTTACAGATAGCGGTGTAGATATTTCCATGTTTATACAGATAGCGGTGTAGATATTTCCATGTTTACAGAGATAGCGGTGTAGAAATTTCCATCTTTGCACAGATTTCGGTGTAGATATTTCCATCTTTACACAGATATCTGTGTAGATATTTCCAAGTTTACACAGATAGCTGTGTAGATATTTCCATGTTTATACGGATGGCTGTGTAGATATTTCCATGTATATGCAGATTGCAGTGTAGATATTTCCATGTTTATAGAGATGGTGGTGTAGATATTTGCATGTTTATACAGTTGACTGTGTAGATATTTGCATGTTTATATAGATTGTGGTGTAGATATTTCCATGTTTATAGAGATAACAGTGTAGGTATTTCCATGTTTATATAGATAGCGTTGTAGTTATTTCCATGTTTATAGAGATAGCGGTGTAGATATTTCCAGGTTTATACAGAAGGCGCTGTAGATATACCCATGTTTATACGATGGTGGTGTATATATTTCCTTGTTTATACAGATAGCTCTGTAGATTTTCCATGTTTATACAGATAGCTGTGTAGATATTTCCATGTTTATATAGATAGTGCTGTAGATATTTCCATGATTATACAGATGACTGTGTAGGTAATTCCATGTTTATACAGATGTCAGTGTAGATATTCTCAGGTTTATACAGATAGCGGTATAGATATTTCCATGTTTATACAGATAGCGGTGTAGACATTTCCATCTTTACAGAGATAGCGGTGTAGATATTTCCATATTTTTACAGATAGCGGTGTAGATATTTCCATGTTTATACAGATAGCGGTGTAGATATTTCCATGTTTACAGAGATAGCAGTGTAGAAATTTCCATCTTTGCACAGATTTCGGTGTAGATATTTCCATCTTTACACAGATATCTGTGTAGATATTTCCAAGTTTACACAGATAGCTGTGTAGATATTTCCATGTTTATACGGATGGCTGTGTAGATATTTCCATGTATATGCAGATTGCAGTGTAGATATTTCCATGTTTATAGAGATGTTGGTGTAGATATTTGCATGTTTATTCAGATGACTGTGTAGATATTTGCATGTTTATATAGATTGCGGTGTAGATATTTCCATGTTTATAGAGATAACAGTGTAGATATTTCCATGTTTATATACATAGCGGTGTAGGTATTTCCATGTTTATAGAGATAGCGGTGTAGATATTTCCATGTTTATACAGAAGGCGGTGTAGATATATCCATGTTTATACGATGGTGGTGTATATATTTCCTTGTTTATACAGATAGCTGTGTAGATATTTCCATGTTTATACAGATAGCTGTGTAGATATTTCCATGTTGATACAGATAGCCATGTAGATATTTCCATGTTTGCAGAGATAGTGGTGTAGATACTTCCATCTTTGCACAGATTGCGGTGTAGGTATTTCCGTCTTTACACAGAGAGCTATGCAGATACTTCCAAGTTTACACAGATAGCTCTGTAGGTATTTCCATGTTTACACAGATAGCGTTGTAGATATTTCCATGTTTATACAGAAAGCGTGTAGATATTTCAATGTTTATACAGATAGCGGGGTATATATTTCCATGTTTATACTGATAGCGGTAGAGATATTTCCATGTTTATACAGATATCGATGTAAATATTTTCATGTTTATACAGATGGCTCTGTAGGTATTTCCATGGGTATACAAATGGCAGTGTAGATATTTCCAGGTTTATAGAGATGACTGTGTAGTTATTTGCATGTTTATTCAGATGTCGGTGTAGATATTTCAATGTTTATAGAGATAGCGGTGTGTGTATTTCCATGATTATACAGATAGCGATGTAGATATTTCCATGTTTATAGAGATAGTGGTGTAGGTATTTCCATGTTTATAGAGATAGTGGTGTAGATATTTCCATGTTTATACAGATGGCTGTGTAGATATTTCCATGTATATGCAGATGGCAGTGTAGATATTTCCATGTTTATAGAGATGGTGGTGTAGATATTTGCATGTTTATACAGATGACTGTGTAGATATTTGCATGTTTATATAGATGGCGGTTTAGATATTTCCATGTTTACAGAGATAACAGTGTAGATATTTCCATGTTTATATAGATAGCGGTGTAGGTATTTCCATGTTTATAGAGATAGCGGTGTAGATATTTCCATATTTATACAGATTGCGGTGTAGATATTTCCATGTTTATACAGAAGGCGGTGTAGAGATATCCATGTTTATACAGATGGTGGTGTATATATTTCCTTGTTTATACAGATAGCGGTGTAGATATTTCCATGTTTATACAGATAGCTGTGTAGATATTTCCATGTTTATGCAGATAGCGGTGTAGATATTTCCATGTTTACAGAGATAGCGGTGTAGATATTTCCATCTTTGAACAGTTTGCGGTGTAGATATTTCCATCTTTACACAGAGAGCTATGTAGATATTTCCAAGTTTACACAGAGAGCTGTGTAGATATTTCCATGTTTATACAGATAGCGGTGTAGATATTTCCATGTTTATACAGATAGTGGTGTAGATATTTCCATGTTTATACTGATAGCGGTAGAGATATTTCCATGTTTACACAGATAGCGATGTAGATATTTCCATGTTTATAGATATGGGGATGTAGATATTTCCCCGTTTATAGAGATTGCGGTGTAGAGATTTCCATGTTTATAGCGATAGCGGTGTAGGTATTTCCATGTTTATAGAGATAGCGGAGTAGATATTTCCATGTTTACACAGATGGCTGTGTAGGTATTTCCATTGGTATACAGATGGCAGTGTAGATATTTCCATGTTTATAGAGATGACTCTGTAGATATTTGCATGTTTATACAGTTGGCTGTGTAGATATTTCAATGTTTATAGAGATAGTGGTGTAGGTATTTCCATGATTATACAGATAGCGGTGTAGATATTTCCATGTTTGTAGAGATAGCGGTGTAGGTGTTTCCATGTTTATAGAGATAGCGGTGTAGGTGTTTCCATGTTTATAGAGATGGCAGTGTATATATTTCCATGTGTATACAGATGGCAGTGTAGATATTTCCATGTTAATAGAGATGGAGTTGTAGATATTTCCTTGTTTATATGGACGACTGTGTAGGTATTTGCATGTTTATATAGATGTCTGTGTAGATATTTCCATGTTTATAGAGATAACAGTGTAGATATTTCCATGTTTACATAGATAGCGGTGTAGATATTTCCATGTTTATACAGATGGCGATGTAGATATTTCCATGTTTATAGAGATGGTGGTGTAGATATTTCCTTGTTTATACAGATAGCGGTGTAGATATTTCCATGTTTATACAGATAGCGCTGTACATATTTCCATTTTTATACAGATAGCGGTGTAGATGTTTCCATTTTTTACAGATAGCGGTGTAGATATTTCCATCTTTTCACAGATAGCGGTGTAGATATTTCAATGTTTACACAGATAGCGGTGTAGATATTTCCATGTTTACACAGATAACTTTGTAGATATTTGCATGTATATACAGATAGCGGTGTAGATATTTCCATGTTTATACAGTTAGCAGTGTAGATGTTTCCATGTTTATACAGATAGCGGTGTAGATATTTCCAGCTTTACACAGGTAGCGGTGTAGATGTTTCCATGTTTATACAGATAGCCGTGTAGATATTTCCATGTTTATACAGAGAGCGGTGGAGATATTTCCATGTTTATACAGATGGCGTTGTAGATATTTCCATGTTTATACAGATGGTGGTGTAGATATTTCCAGGTTTATAGAGATGACTGTGTAATTATTTCCATTTTTATAGAGATGGTGGTTTAGACATTTCCATGTTTATAGAGATAGCCGTGTAGATATTTCCATGTTTATACAGACAGCGGTGTAGACATTTCCATGTTTATAGAGATAGCGGTGTAGATTTTTCCATATATATACAGATCACGGTGTAGATATTTCCATGTTTATAGAGATTGCAGTGTAGATATTTCCAAGTTTATACACATAGCGGTGAAGATATTTCCGCATTTATTCACATTCCAGTGTAGATATTTCCACGTTTATACAGATAGCAGTGTAGATATTTCCACGTTTGTATACCTAGCGATGTAGATATATCTACGTCAATACAGATAGCGGTTTAGATATTTCCATGTTAATACAGATAACAGTGTAGATATTTCCAGATTTATAGAGACAGCGGTGTAGATATTTCCATGTTTATACAGATAGCGGTGTAGATATTTCCATGTTTATAGAGACAGTGGTGTAGATATTTCCATGTTTATCCAGATAGCGGTGTAGTTATTTCCATGTTTATACAGTCACTGGTGTAGATATTTCCATGTTTTAACAGATAGCCATGTATATATTTCCATATTTATACCAACAGCGGTGCAGATATTTCCATGTTTTACAGATACCGGTGTAGATATTTCTATGTTTATAGAGATAGCGGTGTAAATATTTCCATGTTTATAGAGATAGCTTTGTAAATATTTCCATGTTTATACAGATAGCGGTGTAAGTATTTCCATGTTTATAGAGATAGCGGTTTCGATATTTCCATGTTTATAGAGATTGCGGTGTAGATATTTCCATCTTTATAGAGATAACCTTGTAGATATTTTCCATGTTTATAGAGATGGAAGTGTAGATATTTCCATGTTTATAGAGATAGCGTTGTAGGTATTTCCATGTATATAGGGATGGCTGTGTAAATATTTCCACGTTTATACAGATAGCGCTGTAAATGTTTGCACGTTTACAGAGATAGCGGTGTAGGTATTTCCACGTTTATGCAGATAACTGTGTAGATATTTCCACGTTTACAAAGATAGCGGTGTAGATATTTCCACGTTTATGCACATCGCAGTGTACATATTTCCACGCTTATAGAAATAGCGGTGTAGATATTTCCACATTTATAGAGATAGCGGTGTAGATATTTCCAAGTTTAGATAGCGGTATAGATATTTCCACGTTTATACAGATTGTGCTGTAGATATTTCCACGTTTATAGACATAGCGGTGTAGATATTTCCAGGTTTATACATATAGCGGTGTAGATATTTCCACATTTATACTTACAGCGGTGTAGATATTTCCAGGATTATAGAGATAACCGTGTAGATGTTCCCACGTTTATGGATATAGCGGTGTAGATATTTCCATGTTTCTAGAGACAGCGGTTTAGATATTTCCATGTTTATAGAGATAGCGGTGTAGATATTTCCATGTTTATAGAGATAGCGGTGCAGATATTTCCACGTTTATAGATATAGCGGTGTAGATATTTCCATGTTTCTAGAGACGGCGGTGTAGATATTTCCATGTTTATAGAGATAGCGGTGTACATATTTCCATGTTTATAGAGAGAGTGTTGTAGATATTTGCATGTTTATAGAGATAGCGTTGTAGATATTTCCATGTTTATAGAGACACTGGTGTAGATATTTCCATGTTTATACAGATAGAGGTGTAGATATTTCCATGTTTATAGAAACAGCGGTGTAGATATTTCCATGTTTTTACAGATAGCGGTGTAGATATTTCCATGTTTATAGAGATAGCGGTGTAGATATTTCCATGTTTATATAGATAGCTGTTTACATATTTAAATGTTTATACAGATAGCGGTGTAAATATTTCCATGTTTATGGAGATAGCGTTGTAGATATTTCCATGTCTATAGAGACGGCGGTGTTAATAGTTCCAAGTTTATACAGATAGCATTGTAAATGTTTACACATTTACGTAGATAGCAGTGTAGATATTTCCACGTTTATACAGAAAGCGGTGTAGATATTTCCACGTTTACAGAGATTTTATGAAAAGTTATTTTATGAAGACGAAACAAGTCATTGGGGTACCTAACTTATGGCATTTTTTTGCATTGAGAGTGTTAAAAATACCCCTCCCCTAACCAAAACCCTGACAAATAGAGCCAGGGAAGGCCATGCAAAAAAGGATTCTTGGACTTGTATGCCTGATAACAAAAACTTGTCACAGAAGACTGCAAAAAACACAATCTTGCACAAGGCCCATTGCAACTTTGCACACAACAATGCTTCTGAAGGATATTTGCCCAACAACTGCCTGTCCAACCTGGGCCTGGCATCACCTTTGTTATTGATCTTTGTAGCCAAGGATAATCATTTCCAAATGATTATATAATCTTCCTCATTTTTTCTTTTGTCTTCCTTTACCTCCGTGAATATGCATATAGTTTACTCTGCCTTGCCTGTTTCTATTGCAAGGCTCTGTTTCCAAACGAATATCTTTTTCTTGTGGAGAGTCTCTCTCTGTTTGTTATTTAGGTTGATAAGAGAAATGTGAACATTTGAGAGCTCAGGTAAAAGGCCTTAGTCTACAGTGAAACTCTTTTGCACCCTTAGATGCTTACTTCCACTACAACTTGCAGGTGGGCCTTGAAAAGTTCTTGGAATAAGTTTGAGCTTTGTTCTTCTCCGATTCATTTAGCATAGATTCTCAAAATGTGGTCCCTGGACACACAGCATCAGCATCACCTGGAGATTGTTAGAAATGCAAATCATCGGGCCTCATTCCAGACCCTCAGCTGGAAGCTCTAGGGGCATGGCGAGACCCTCTGTAGCTGAACAAGCCATCCAGGTGGTTTTGATGCAGCTAAAGTTCTGGAACAACTAATGTGGCCCCATTTGGAAAACTTGGTTCTACAGGCCTCCCTAGCTGGTAAGCTGCTAGCATTTTTTGTTTGCTGGTTTCTTTGTTTTGATACTGGGTCTCGCTCTGTTGACCAGACTGTGACCTCCTGGGTTCAAGTGAGGACTCAGCCTCCTGAGTAGCCGGGACTACAGGTATGTGCCACCACCATGCCCAACTACTTTTTGTATTTTTTTTTTGTAGGGATGGGGTTTTAGCCCAGGCTAGTCTCAAACTCCTGGACGCAAGCAATTTGCCCACTTTAGCCTCACGAAGTGCTGGGATTCTAGGCATGAACCACTGTGCCTAGCCCTGCCAGCTTTGTATAAGCTGAGGAGTTTTTAAAAATACCTAGACTCAGGGCAAACCCCAGACAGTTAAGTCAGATTCTCTGGGAGGTGAAGCCCAGGCACTGGTATTTTTAAAGTCTCTACAGATGGTTCTAATGTGCTGCTAAGTTAGAGAACCGCTGATCTAGACCAGGCCTTTTCAAACTTAATGTGCACGTGAATTACCTGGACCTTGTTAAAATGCAGATTCAGTCTGCATAGGCCTGGGGTGGAGCCTGAGCTTCTGCATTTTTAACAAGTCTCTAGAGGATGCTGCTGCATCTGGGCTGCTAACTACACTTGGAGATAGGAGGTTCTGGAGAGCAGAGGAAAGAGCATGTACCATAACCTAGGGGCTGGTAGTCCTGACTTCCGAGCCAAGGTTTGCCTTTATGTGGCTGGCAACTTGCTTGGACTCCTACCTCAATTCTTTGGGCCCAAGGTTTGTCCTGCCTCAGAAGGATGTCAAGAAAATTGAGTGAGTAATGCAGAATTGTTTCTTAAAGTGTGTGCAGATGCTCCATGAATTTAGAGAGTATGTGGATGCACATTAGTAAATTTTAGTAGTTGTGACCATGTTGTTATGAGTACTTAGAACAAGTAATAATGGCTTTTGATGTATAGTAGTAAGAAAGCTTCCTTTTAAAAGGCATGTATTTAAGTTTCAAAAGTGGGGCTATTTAAAAATATATGAAATAAATAATAGTAGAGGTAATTGACAGAGCAAAATTAGGAAGGCAGGATGAGAATGACTCAAGTTTGGGAAATGCTGAGAAAGCAGAAGCCCAAGGGCTATGAAAACTTAAAAAAATAGGTAGCACTTGATTTGGATTGGCTGAATGAGATGATGTGTTTGATCATTTATGGGGTTGGCATTTGGCAACATGCACTGGGTGGCTGGGATCACTGTTTATTAAAAAATATTTGAGTCTCTACTTTGCACTAGATACTCTTTTAGTCTCTTGGAATAGGGATTCGGGGGCAGGCAGGATAAAAACAAATCATTTATGCCCACAAGAAAATTGCAGGAAGATAAAAGTCATGAAATAAACTCTATGCTTCTAATTTAATATTATTTTATAGATTATGAGAAAAAAATTTTGCTCACTATCAGCTAGGAAAGCTGTCTTAGCACAACCATTCATTCTTGCACAAATCAAAATCAAGACGAGCCAGATTTAGTTTAATATTCTTTCACAGATTATGAGAAAAAAGTTCTAATTTAAATTTTTTTATAGATTATGAGAAAAAAGTTTCGCTCTCTATCAGCTAGGAAAGCTGTCTTAGCACAACCATTCATTCTTGCACAAATCAAAATCAAGATGAGCCAGAAGGCTCCATTCTGACAGCTTCTAATGGAGAAGCTACATTTACTGGACATGGGGAAAGTTGCTGGGCTCTAAGGACTGTGCTCATTTCTTGAACTAGATAAATGGTCTTGGTGTAGCATAATACCAAAACTTCTTGTCGCAGCCCATAAGGACAGAACTCAATCAGCCTGAAAAGGAAGTCAGTGACTCCGACTCAACACAGGAATGTTCTGTGATCCCTAAAGAAGGATGTAGGAGTGTGGCACAATTCAACCACAGTCTGTGGCCCTGTGCCTCTGCCTTGACATGAGTGGGATTTCCCAGCTGGTCATTTTCTTCTTATCTAAGACATTGGGAACAAATTACTTGACCTCCTCTGGGCTTCAGTACTCCCACTCATCAAATTAGAGGACTGGGCAGTCGCTAGGCTCTCTTTAGGCATCATAGTTTAGTTTCTGTGATTTTAAATTTGAGAAGGGGTGTCTAAGGGAGAATACATAGGGGAGGGGGAAAGGCTTATTAAAAGTGTAGTTAGACACTGAATGTTTAAGAATTGCATTTTGTAATAATACCTTTACCTAATCAGGACTGACAATCTTACCTGATGACAGCACCTGGAGGAATGGCTGCATTCAAAAATAAAAATGAAATAAAACAAGACCTTATTTGAACTTAGCAATAATGCTGATTCCTCTTTTTGATTTGAGGAGGTTATAGCTGTTGTAAATGCTTGAATTGGGTCTGCCCAGGCAAAACGGAGTCAAGAGTCCATGTCGGATGAATTTTAACAATGTAGACAATAGAAAGGGTTGCTTAAACTGCCCCTCTTTTACCAAAACACATTTACAAATGAAAGAACAACACTTCCATTTTTTATAAGCATTTTTTGAGATGAAGTCTTCCTTTGTCACCCAGAGTGGAGTGCAGTGGTGCGATCTTGGCTCACTGCAAACTTTGCCTCCTGGGTTCAAGTGATTCTCCTGCCTCATCCTCCCGAGTAGCTGGGACTACAGGCGCTCAACACCATTCCTAGCAAATTTTTGTATTTTTAGTAGAGACAGGGTTTCACCATGTTGGCCAGGCTGGTCTCGAACTCCTGACCCCAGGTGATCCGCCGACCTCGGCCTCTGAAAGTGCTGGGATTACAGGCGTGAGCCAACACGCATGGCCAAAAAATTTCCATTTTTAATTGCAGGGTCTGGGGAATTAAATTGCGTCCATAATTTCTTGCATCTCTCCGCTCGGGCTTGCATGAATGCAGAGGGATGGGGAGGACTTCTTGAGGCAAGCATCCCCCTCTTGTCGCCTGCCATCTGGAGAGAGAGGGCTGTGATTTATCTCACTTTAATCAGGAAGGACCCGATGGGTGGATGGAGAGGTCTGACGGCTTTGTTGCTCCATGTGGGAAAGAAACGGACAGAGTGAATTTGTGTATGATCCCTAAGGAGAAAGTGTCTTTGTGCTCTATTTCTTTTTGACCTGGAGCCCCTGAAAGCAAGCTAGTTACAAGTTGAAATAGGCCATTTCTAAAGTGTGATTTTGTTTGTGTATGAGCCTTGATTACAAAGGGGAAAAAAATCCGCTTAATTTACATACACCACATGTAGTGCAGGATCCCCTGGGCTGTCTTTTCAGGTATCAGGGAACTTTGATGAAAGTCGCTTGTCTCATCTAGGAGTCATTTCATATTGTTTAGCAGAGCCTGGTATTAACATTTCCTTCCAACTGTTTACTGGAATCTGTGTGTTCCCTTCAAGTGATGCATACTAGGTGCACAGGCTTCCTGCCACTGTCATCCTAATCTTTCCTTGCAGACAGGAGCAGAGGGGAGAGCGCTGAGCCAGGCCCCAGCTTGCTTTTCTTTCCTGACACAGCCCGGCTCCGCTGCACTTCTCAGCTCTTGCTCTAGGTGGTGATGTTTGACCATTTTCTTCCTGTGACCCTCCACTCGGTAATATAAATTCATTCGGAGGATGACCTGATATCAAAAAAAAATTCCTTTTGATTAGTAGAATCAACTTGTTTCTTCACACGATACTCTTCCCACTGAGACACATGGAGACAATTCTGACTCCAGGTTTGCAACCTTGAGGTTTCTCTCAGATGCAATAAAAAAAACAAAAAAGCATTTTGAGTGGCACAGTGATGCCAAGTGCATGATCATGTTTGTCTGCTCAAACATTAAAGGGAAACTTGTGGGTTTGAGGATGCCCAGCAGCACGACAGCTGCCAATGTAAATGAGCCGTATAGAGAGAGAGCGGGCGGGAGGGGACTACAAACTTCAGAATATGAGCTGATCGTTTATAAGTTAAAAAAAAAAAAAAAAAAAACAAGTCAAAAGGGAGCCCGGGATGGTGCAAGAAAGAGGAGAAAGGAAGATTTTCCTTGCAGCTAATCAGGAGAGTTCATAAGGGCTGATTACATGAGTGGAAGCCTTAAGTTATTTTTTTAAAAAAATGTGAAAGTTTGCATGTATGTATGTATGTATGTATGTATGTATAGCTTCGTGTATTACCATTATTATTGCAATCAGCAAATGGATTTACTTCCTTTATCTCATGGGCTCCTTCCCACTCACTTCTGGCAGCACATTTTCCTTTCTCCTTCATCCCAGAACACCAAAGAACAGATGCGCTTCCTAACCCTGGCTCCAGGGGACTTTAAACAATGTAAACAGTGCACCTCTAACATGGTTCACTGCTTAGAGAACGTGTGTCCCATTTTAAAACTGTGACTCCTTTATATTTTGCAGTGCTTATTTTAATAAGAGACATTGGACTTGTGACTTATTTTTCATGGAGGAGTGAGCTTAATGGTTGAAAGTAATCGATAAACTTATTTTTCCTCTGATGCCATCAGCCAAGATCCTATGGCAATAGTAAGAGGATGACACTGGGCTGGCACACCCTCCATAACATATTTGGACCTTGTTTTTCCCCCAGAATGCACATGCAATAGCTTTGGTTTGGTAAGAGAGAGATGGTGTACTTGGGTTCCTTCTGTCACACTTTTGGTGAAATGAATTAGACTTTTAAATCAGGAAATTCAGCGAGATGAGTTAGATTTTTGCACAAGAGCAGTGGAGGACTTCCAGCTGGTTGGGGGAATGATACGGAAATATCTTGCTAAATCAGGGTCTGGTGGAATGCTGCTCCCCTGGCAGGCTCCTCTTCACAGGGAGCAATCTGTGGGTTGCTTATAGAACAGAGCGAGCAGGAGGCATAGCATGGTCTTGCTCAGGGGAAGACCCGGTGTTCAGATGTTTGTCATTAGGAACTGGGTGTGGGCTTTTTCAAGTTAAACTGAAGCAGCAGTTCTATTAGGAAGAGCCTCCCAGATCAGCATCTTCTGTTTCTGGATACTCTCCCTTTGAAAAGCCAGGTTTCAGCAAAAAGCTTTGCTAATGGTGAAATTGCACAACTGAAACCCTATGGGAGCAATGGGAAAGATGGAGAAAGAGGTGGTTATATCATGTACTTCAACAGTTTATTTAGAGGCTGTTGACGTTAGAATAACAAGCCAAGACAAACAAAAATACTCATTTTGGATGAAAATATTGTCTTTTCATGTTATTATAGATAGCTGAGTCCTAAGACTTATACAGAAACACATTTTCCTAATGAGTGGCTGATTTTTCTGGTTGTGCAAGTAATATCCAAATTGTTGTACAAATGTTTGGCTCAGGAGCAAACATTGTATTGCATATTGAGCTAATCACTTGCCCTTTCTAAGGTAAGCCCTCACCTCTGCTTTCCCTTCATCTTGTCATTTCTGTTTGTTGGGTACAGGTTTCCTGTTGGTTCTTTCTGTTGGCTCTGATGTAACATGAATGAAGTTCTTAACATCCTTTCAGACATAAACACAACTTAGCTCATTGTTTCTGAGTTCATATAGAGGTTTTCTTGCCCCTGAGACTTTCGTGTCAGACAGCTGGATGTTGCTGTGTTCAAGGCTCTATATGTTGATTTTGTATCCTACAACTTTACTGATTTCACCTATCAGTTCAGTTCTAACAGTTTTCAAATTGTGTTTATTTGTTTTTGTTTTTTAAATATTGTATGTTTCATTTTAGAGTCAGGAGGGTAGATGTACAGGTTTCTTAAACAGGTATATTGCATGGTGCTGAGGTTTGGGCTTCTAATGATCCCACCACCCAAGCAGTGAGCATAGTAATCGATAGGTAGTTTTTCAACCCTTGCTCCCACCATCCTTCCCTCCCACCTTTGGAGTCCCCCAGTGTCTATTGTTCCCTTCTTTGTGTTGAGTTCAAACCTTTTTTTAGTGAAGTTTGTAGGGTTTTCTATATATAACAAGATCATGCCGTCAGTAGAGACAGTTTCACTTCTTCCTTTCCTATTAGGATGCCTTTTATTTCTTTCTTTTGCCTAATTACCCTGAGAAGTGGTGTCTGTGGGCATCCTTGTCTTGTTCCTGATGGTAGAGGAAAACTTTCAACTTTTCACCATTGATTATGTTGTTAGCTATGGGTTTGTCATATATGGCCTTTATATTCTTGGGATACAGTCCCTCAATACGTGATCTGTTGGGTGTTTTTTTTTCACCATGAAAGGGTTTCGAATTTTGTCAAAAGCTTTTTCTATATCTATTGTGATGGCCATATAGTTTCTATCCTTTATTTTTCTAATATGGTATATTATATGTATTGATTTGCTTATGTTGAACCATGACATGATCATGGTGAATGATTCTTTCAATGTGCTATTGAATTTGGTTTGCTAGGATTTTGTTGAGGATTTTTGCATCTATGTAGATCAAGGATATTGGCCTGTCATTTTCCTTTCTTGTAGTGTTCTTGTCTGGCTTTGGAATCAGGGTAATGCTGGCCCTGTAAGATGAGTTTGGAAGTATTCCCTCCACTTCAGCTTTTTGGAAGAGTTTGAGAAAGACTGGTATTAGTTCTTCTTAAAATATTTGGTAGAATTAATCTGGGAAGCCATCTGGTTTTGGGATTTTCATTGATAGGATACATTTTCTTACTGATTCAACCTCCTTGCTTGCTATTAGTCTGTTCAGATTTTTAAACTTCTTCATGAGTCTATCTTGGTAGGTTTTATGTGTCTGGGAATTTATCCATTTCTTCTAGATGATCCAATTAGTTAGTGTGTAATTATACCTAGCAGTTTCTTAGGATCCTTTGTATTTCTGTGATATTGGCTATGATGTTTCATCTTTCATTTCTGATTTTATGCTCTATTGAAAACATGAGGCATAGCAGGTAGGGGGCACTGGTCAGGACTTGGGGTATAAACTGGCAGATGTTAAGGTGGGTGATTCTGGTTAACTCAGAAACTCCGAAGTCCCGTGTGGAAGAATTAACTGCCCGTACTCACCTAGTAATGTATATCCTTGGTCAAAAAGATCCAGCTGAGAATGTTGGATGAAGGGACCAAATCAATATTCATCATTATATTGAAAACAAGTCAGATTGGCTGTGGTCTTTTGACAGCAGGTCAGTGGCTAAGTCTATTTGAACAAAGTTAGGGCAGGTTCAAGGGAGAATCCTGAGATCGGTATTCTTTGTTCCATACAAACTTGCCTTTCAGTTTCTTCTCCCCATGCCTCCAGGATGTCCCTGCACAGCCCGTAGGGCCCCCTCCTTCAGTACCTTGCCTTACGAAGGGGAGAAAATGAGTTTTCCAATGTTAGCATATATTTAGCTTTCCAAAATTTTCTATTTCTATTTTAGGGGAGCTCTAGGAAAACAGCAGATTACTCTAAATCCCCAGGTAAAAATCTGAAATGGTGGAATTTCATATGACCAGGAGACATATTTTGGGGCAAGTGGGCTTTTCACAATCACTTGAACATGAAGGCATCTGCCTCTTCTATGCCTAAAATAGTCCTTCAATGTAGTAGTTTAATTCCTCTTCCTCTTTTTCAAATTTCAAGACAATACATGTAGTGACTGAACAATTTGGATCCAAGTTTCACTATTTAACTGCCAGTGTGATCTTGGGCGAGTCACTTAATCTTTTCAAGGCTCAATTTCATCATGTAAAGTAGAAGTACAAACAATCCCTGACTTAGAATATTTTGACTTATGATTTTTCAACTTTAAGATAGTTTGAAAGCAATACACATTCAGCAGAAGCTGTACTTTGAGTACTCATACAACCATTCTGTTTTCCACTTTCAGTACAGTATTCATTATATTATATGAGATATTCAAAGCCCACTTTATTATAAAATGGGCTTTCTGTTAGATGATTTTGCCTAACTGTAGGTTAATGTGAGTGTTTAAGGTAGGCCAAGCTAAGCTATGATGTTTAGTAGGTTAAGTGTATTAAATGCATTTTCAGCTTACAATATTTTCATAAGTTTATTGGAATATAACCCCATTGTAAATTGAGGGGTATTTGTAATAGTGATATCTCTTCAAGGAGAATTTGTGAGCCTCTCATAGGAAAATGCATACACAGATGCATATAAATATATAATCTTTCTTTTCCATACATATGATATTCTTTAAGGATATTCAAAAATCTGGAAACGGTTGCCTCCAGGGAGATAAATGGTAGTGGGTTGGGAAACTTTTAACTGTATACGCTTTTGTACCTTTTGCATTTTGAATCAGATGAATGTATAATCTACATAAAATATTAAGATTAATACATCACCGAATAACTTATCAGGGGTTTGGTGAACATAAGGGAAGGCCACCTATGGTGGCTGTATTTTATTCAGTGTTGGTCACTTTTGGGCACTTCATAGAGCTTATTTCATTTCATCCTCACAAGCGCCGTAGGAGGAAGGGTCCCCAGAGGGATTCATGGTTAGAATAGCAGAGTAGGAGCATTTGGCAGCTATATTCTGTGTAGGTGATAACTTTAAAGATATTTTTGTTATAAAATGTTTCAAACATACAAAAAATATAGAGAAGCAGTTTTCTATAGTTATTAAATATTGTTAATGGGTAGTCACAGAAATTATCATCCAAAGTGGGATATTCTTGAGAGAAAAAGGAGGTTCTATTTATAATTATGGTGGGATAACAAACTTAAGATGAACAGCTCTGGACAAACTGGGTTGTATGGTCCCTGGAAAACAAGGATTACTGTAAATGTGAGTCCCGCCTTGTGCTTCTCTCTGTCCCACCAAGAAAATATGATCTTGATACAGATGTTCATTGTGTCAAGGCAACCATGGCAAGCATGATCTAGATACACTGTTCAAGTTTTATGCTGATCCTACCTATATATGTCTCAGGAACTTTCCAGAGTTTCCTTTGAGTGCTTCTAAATTTTGCATAAATGGTATGTTGTCCCTTGTCTCTTTTTAAAACCAGTAAGCCATTTTCCCTTCTTTTCCTGGAAAATTAAAGGAACAAAGACCAGGAAATAACAATGTATTAGCTAAGGTTCTGTTGATTGAAAGCAACAGAACCTAATTCTGGCTAGCTTAAACCATGCTAGGATTTAATGAAGAATACTGCAGAATCTTAGATATCTTATGACTGGGAAAGAGGAGGTTCAGGCAGTTCCTGGGATGTCAGCAACAGGTAGCTGTCAATTAACTGCCCCCACACCACCCACTGCTGCCGTCATCAATATAGCACACCACGATGGCTCCCAGCCTCTGTACGTCTGGGTTCCGGTGTTCAAATTCTAGAGACAGCAAGAGAAATCCCATTGAGTCAGGGATCCTTCCCTGGGTCACACTCCCTGCATATGGTCAGAAATGCAGGATTATGTACTAAAGACACAGCTAAAGAGGACCCACTTCACTGTTTTGGGACCATTTGCAGGGGAGGCAAAATTGTGAGCTACTCACTTAAAGAGGTGATAACCATAAGTTTGCAGGAAAAAAAAAATTGGAGAAGAGAAGGATAACACTATCCTACGGTTTCTTCTGAAAATGGACGAAGGGAACAGCATTTCCATTTGGAAATTCTCTCCTGGCATTTCAATATTTATGGATTCTGAATTCTGAGAAAAATCAGTTGAGAAATTAGGAAAATGGGAAGGAACATTCTAATTTTCCTGTGAAAATTACAGCTTAATAGTCAGTATAGAGAACTTACTGGCTTGAAGAAATGCACTGACTTCAAGTCAAGCAAGATGAGGAAGCACTGACATGTGGAGATGAAAGTTAAGGTGAACAGGACAGGAGCAGTAAAGGAGCCTCAGTCAGACTTTCTTGTATCTGTTGCTGTGTTACAAGTGTGTGTTCATGGCCTTCTCCACTGCTAACAGTGAACCATTTCTGCAAATAAATATTAATGTGTTCATAGGCATAGTATATGTTTTACAAATCCTATGAGAGGTTTTCTAAGAAATGCCAAGTTTTAGAAACAAAATATGCCCTTAAATCTGCAATTTTGACAGTTGCTTCTTTCTAGTGCTATTCATCTTGCCAGGAGATCAGAATATTATGTTATTTAAATGGTATTGGAGGGGATGATTGATGCTTTGTTTAACAATGTCATGTAAACAATGATTAAAGCATTAAGTATTTGTGGTGTTACCTTTCAATCTTTAAAGGACTTTTCTCTAGCATTTATTTTGTGATAACATTCATTTCTTTTTAATGTTTTCTCTATTAATGCTATTGGATTTTATAATCTTGTTACAATATGTTGGCTCATAATAATAATAAATCATCATTTGTTATCATATCTCTTTAAAACAGAAGACTACTAAAACTTTTCACATAATCCTGTTACAGAAAAAAACGACTATTTGCTTGTTATTATAGTCACTTATTATTTTTCAAAAACTTGTAAGTGAAGTGTTATGAAAATCATATGAATTTGGGAATTCCCAAGCATTCTCAGAAATTCTATTTCCTTGTTCCCAAATCCCAATGATTAATATCTGCCAGGAGTCAGAAAACAGTGAAAGGAAGTAACATCCTATGTTGGATACCTGGTAGGGTTAGTGAAGAAACGTTATTGCTGAGCTCTGTGTTACGCTCACGAATGATGCCATTGAGGAAATCACGCTTGTTGAAAGGAATGCAGATACACAAAGAGTTTTGCTGCTGTCTGTTGGATAAGAACCCCCTGGTCGATTTCAGCTCCTACTGCAAGTTACAAAAATCAATCCAATGATAAATGAAAAGTGCCCAGTGTGCTGGGAAATAACTTATTTTTTGACTTCAGAGGAAATTTTAGAAACAGTGCCAAGTGAAACATAAAAACAAACTACGAAGACGTTCATGAATTTCCCTCTGAAGCTGACAGCCGTATTTTAGCAGATGGAACTCCTACTATTAGCCCAACTCTTGGGTTGAAACAGTGTGTCCAGGAAACCCTATGTTAAAATGCAATGTGTTGGGGATATTGTTCCTCTATTTGCTTGAGTTAATTTTCAAATTAGTGTACTCTTGCTTAGCTGTGCTCTGAGGGAATGAACAAAAGATTGGTAAACTCTGATGGAGAACACTGGTCAGGCAGGGCACATAGAATCCCTGGGGATGGTGGTTCCTGACAAATGGGGGAGGAGGCCCTGAGCCAGGCTTGGGCTGGGCTGGAGGAACATGAAGATGGGATCTACTCACAACCCCCAAAACTGAGGGGTCCTGGTAACACATTATTTCACCCTCAGCCATGCAAATTCATTATTTTTATGGATAAAATAGCTTTAAAAAACTAATTTACATTGAAATGTTAAAATATTTCTATAGAGATTAGAAATATTTATATAGAGATTATTGGGAATCCCCTCCTAAAGCCCAAACATAAAAACTACCAAAAAAAATTTCCGTGTAGGCTAAGATTGCAAATGACTGATGGAATGTAATTTAAATTAAACATGGAAAATATATTTCCTCTTTAATAAAGATCTAAATTCTATTCTTTTTAGGAGCCTTCAGAAATGAAATTCAACTATTAAAAAAAGTATAGAGAAGCCTTTAGAAAAGAAACTTTTCTTTTGCTGTATTATATATTAAAGAACTTTGATGAGAATAGTTCTAAATTGTTTAATAATCGATTCCACTGATGTTTCTAGGTATTGTGGGGAATACCTAGAAATTAAATCTTCATCTTTGGCAGATCAGAGGCCTATTATTTTTAGGTAAAACAATTAAAATCTGCTTTTAATAAATCACAAATTTTGCAAGTTAGCCATTAATAGTAAGTGCTTTTCAAAGTTTGGCCCAATACATGAAAAAGCCAGAAAAACATACCTGCATTAGTTTTGCCCATCACCTTCTTATGCTGGCCTCAGGAGATTTATTAACAGCATTCAATATTTTAGGTAGGCTGGATGTGGTGGCTCATGCCTGTAATCCCAGTACTTTGGGGGGCTGAGGTGGGAGGATGGCTTGAGACCAGGAGTTCAAGACCAGCCTGGTCAACCTAGTGAGCCCCTCGGTCTCTCTGAAAAGAAAAAAAAATTAGGGATCCTGTGGCTACCTCCAAAAACAAACTCCAGAGGAACTGAATTTTTTTTTTTTATTTCATGTGTTGGGATAATGGCTTCTTTTGCAGTTACTTACGAAGAATTTAAGGGTCAGTAAAATATTTTTTCATCCTTAATAACATGAATTCTCTAATTTGTGTGTGATATAATGCTAGATATTGTGCCAAAAGTGTTACATAGACATAATCCATGCCCATTTTCAAAGATAATACTAATATAGAGAATAAGAATCATTATTATTGTAGTAATTATTATTTTAGTAATAGTAGTAATAATCAAAACAATTACATCAAACACTTATTAAACCCTTATTATGTGATAGGTACTGTGTAAGCAATTTCCACATATTAGCTCCTTAAATGTGATCACTAACCCCATGAGGTAGGTAGCATTATGTCCATTTTATAGATGCAGAAACTGAGCTTTGAAGAGGGAAAGCAACTTGCCCAAGGCCGTGCAGGCAGTCATTGATAAGGTTGGGGAGCGAGAAGTTGAAGTCTGAGATGTAAGTTCACAGACACGAGTACACAAACACGTACAAGATACTCGTATGACATGTGGGGTTGCTTGAAATATGTAATTGACTTTCCCCAGCACAAGAAAGTGTTTGGACATATTTCAAAGGCATCTAACACCTCCTTAGAGGACTGCCCTACGACATTTTTCCGTGTGCTTTTCTGCCTCTTGTCCTATACTTTTGGCATTTCTTCTGCTCTTAGAGGCAATGAGTCAACAGCATATTTTTAGCACCTCCTGTGTGCATGGAAGTGGCCCCTGACTCAATGGGAGTGTATAACTACCATGGGCCAAATCAGTGTGCTTTCCTGTTAGCCAGGGGATTATAGAAGAACACGCTCCCCTGATTCCAACAGAACTTGCTGCCACTCTGATGTCTTCATTGTAAGGACTCTAAATGAATGTTCAAGAAATTCATGTTAAAGGCACGTGTCATATGTGTAACTTGTAAACATTTGTGTACTTGTCTCTGTGTCCTTACACCTCAGGCTTCAACTCTTGTTTTTACCTTTATCAATGACTACCTGTGTGCTGTGTGGCTTTGGACCAATTGCTCACCCCCTCTAAAGCTCAGTTTCTGCATCTGTAAAATGGATATAATGCCATATATACATAGATATAGTTATACATACATCAATATATATACACACATATATATGTGTGTATATACATATATATATAATATACAAACTGAAATATATAGTTATATAAATATTTCAGTTTAAGTTTCAAAAATCACTGGAGGGTATTTTTATAATACCCTTCAGCAATTTTACCTGCTGCCTTTGCACATTCTGGTGAATTTCTAAATGGAAGTCTGATAGAGATTAATCTTTTAATGCATCATAAATAAAAAAGAAAATCACAGAATGATGTAGCTGGAGAGGACCCTGGGGATCTAGTGTTTCATGAAAGATTAATGTCCTTGATCTGTTTGTAAGTGTTTTGGAAAAATCTTCCATGGTCAAATAAAACTTGGCAATGTTGGATTAAAGTTAAATAGGTTTTTTTTTTCCTGCAGAACTTCATAGTCTTTAATATGCTAATATGTTTTGTGAATCTACAAGGAATGAAGTGTTTCAATGCTTATTTTACCCAGATTCTCATTTTGGGACAGGCTGGTCAAGCTGAGTCAGATAATATATCCTCTAGATGGAGATGATGGCTGATGCCTTTTTGAGAGCAAGAGAGTCCCCAGGGGAAGCAAGGGTATATCAGTTGCTCCATTTCATGCCAAGGATCCTCAGTCTTTAGAGGCTCAGAGAAGGCTGAAAGGCTACTCTAGGCTATCAGGGCTACCATTCATTGTGACCCATGCTACAGAGAAGTTTTGAGCTCAGTGCAAAGGAGTGACCAGCCCTTGAGAATCAGGAAAATTTATTTATTCCTGACCTAGTCCACTGAGGACATACAAGGAATGGGGCAGGGGAGTGTCACCAGCTATGGTTACAAGCTAGTCTGATTCTCTTTCATTAAGAAAACTGGTCCCTGTGAGTTTAGATTGGGAAGCACCAGGTTAAAAAAATTTTAGGCCAGGAGTGGTGGCCACTGTACTCCAGCCTGGGTGACAGAGTGATAATCTGTCTTAAAAAAAAAAAAAAAAAAAAAGTTAAGTGATGTCTTCTGTTGAGGATCTCTCAGAACTTTTAATATGAAAGTGTGCATTGTGAAGAATGGGAGTAGAGTGTACAGGAGTTTTAAAAGCTACTTGGTCATGAAACTCTTGCTTTGCGCAGGATTCGAGGGGCACTAACATTCTGAGGAAAATATTTTGGGAAACATTGATCTAATCCAAACTTCTCATTTTACCAGCAAACAACTGTGGGGCCCTCTAAGTTTCCTTTCTCCATCATTGTGACAAATTCATTGGAATTAATTCAATTAAACCTGGGGTCAGCTTTGAAGAGATTTATTTAGCAGGTAAATCTGTTTTGTACATTTTGAGGGAGTTCTGAGTTTACATAATCAAAAACCACAGATCAATTTAACCAACCTTTATGGAATATCACCTATGGCCCAAAGACCCTTTAGCTACAGTGATGGTCTACAAAAATATAAACTGTAATTCTTGCAATACAGGAGATTAGTAATAATGGTAAATATAATGATGATGACACCATGAATAGCTAACATTTATTGCATGCCTTTCTATTAGTCAGGCACTTTACTAAGTATTTTAATCCTCCCAACAATTTATGAGGTAGGGATTATAATAATTCCCATCTTATAGTGAGGACACTGAGGTTAGGAAATTATCCTAGCCTAAATGTTAAGTATAAGCATGAATAGAAAGGTGTTATCAGCCTATAAGACATTCCTTTATGAGTGATACAAAGTCCTATATAAATTCAGAGAAAAGGAAAGTGGTTTTAGAAATCCTTGATCAGTGAGTGTGAAGCATGTGGTGGCCCGGTTACTGTTTGGTTGCCCATCTGTCCTCCCCCTGGGGATCAGCACCCCCTTACTTTGGAAGAATTGTTTTCCTTTTCACTGTAAGGTTCTTTCTGGCTATGCGATGGGGCACATTGCCTCAAACTAGCCCTGCTCCAGTCTTTGAGAACCTTGAAATTGGAACCAAGGGAAGAGGATTGCCTCTTGAATGGTAATTCTCTAAAATCTAGTCTGAGGTGCTGGTGCCTAATCCCTGGGTCTGTGGAAGGAGCTGGGCTGTGAGAGGGGAGAATGATGTTGATGTCAAGAGAGAGGCAGGTGCTAGGAGCAGAGAAATGGAGGCCTGGAGGGTTTCTGGGCTTCTCTGAGGCTTAGGGTTTGGATCATTGTCTTCGTTACTGGAACAAAGGATTTACCATACCTGCTCTTCTGGGAATGAAACTGTCCTACTTTGCAAAATAAAGTGTCATTAGAAAGAGATCTTAAAAACCCCACACCATAGACAGGTGCACAGATCCGTAGAAGTGTTAAAGTTCTGTCTGTTGGATGCTAAGCCAAGACTCTTAAGTATGTTCTAAAGAGAAACTGGTGTGTGTAGGCTGTGCACTCCCAGGGAGATAAAAAGTTAGGAACTTTATGGGTTGGGCTTGGTGGCTCCCACCTGTAATCCCAGCACTGTGGGAGGCTAAAGTGGGCAGATTGATTGAGCTGAGGAGTTCGAGACCAGCTTAGGCAACATGGTGAAACCCCATGTCTACAAAAGCTGTAAAAATTAGCTGGGCGTGGTGGCATGTACCTGTAGGCGGGAGGATCGCTTGAGCCCAAGAGGGAGAGGGTGCAGTGAGCCATGATTGTGCCACTGCACTCCACCTGGGTGACAGGAACTTTCTGGGGAATGGGATCTTGGAGACTGAGTAGAGACTAGAGGAAAAAAAAAAAAAACTACCTCCCCAACTGGCCACACTATTCTTTTAAAAAAATGTTAATTGACAAATTAAAATTGTATGTATTTACGGAGGTATAATGTGATGTTATGATATATGTATACATTGTGGAATAATTAAATCCATAGAATTAATAGATTCATCACCTCAAAACCTATCTTTTTTGTGGTGAGAACATTTGAAATTTATTGTCTTAGCAATTTTGAAATACACAATACTTCATTGTTAACTACAGTCACCATGCTGTGCTGTAGATCTCAACAAAATGTATTCTTCCTGTCTCAACTAAAACATTGTACTCTTTGACAACATTTCCCCATTCCTCTCACCCCCTCCAAAAACACCCATTCTTTATGTTGAAGCGAATGGCTAAAAAGTCCCAGCAGGTTTCAACTGACGGCTTCAGTGGTTGTCCCATCACACTTCAATGTTATTAATAGAAAGGGGAGGGGCAATACATAATTCGGACAGGCGGAAAGTACCATTGTAACCACTTTCCTGACTTCACAGAAAAAGTCCTCTTGTTTTCATCTGTAAAATGGGAACTGCGTGAATACCATTCTTCTTTTCTTCAGCCTCCAAAGAAAAAACAGATGCAAAGCCTTTTATCAATTGCAAAACAGTATACAATGTGTGTTATTACTCACAGTTGTCTTACTGTGACCAAACACTTTATAAGCCTGTGGCAAGTCAGCCTTACTCTCAGGAAGTGGACAATATTTGGGGAAGGAGAAGCAGCAGGATCTTTCAGGACAGTAGCCTTGGTGGGTCCAAAAATTCCTTGAGCAAAATGGGAGACAAAACTTTCTTCCTGCTTTGGGGTTTATCCTGTTAGTCTTTTCTCTCTTCACTCCTATTTTCTATGGAGAATTTCCTGGTTTTGGAGTTTGGGTGCGTTTTATGGAGAGGAGGCAGAACATCTTTAGCTCCAGCAGAATGAAAGGATACATGCAAAGGAACCTAGCACAGTATGTGGTACCCAGTTCCCCTTTAACTTGGCTTTATTCATTCACTCCTGGTAGGGCATTAATAAGGGATTTAGCCCCCTCCTATTGAAAACGATTAATTCAGGGAAGAGTTCAGGCAGTGTGGACAGATACAGTGTAGGCCAAGCCTGTTTCTAAGGCAGGAGCTGGGTAGGGAGGGTGAGAAGGGCGAGAAGAATAGGGAAATATGTGTCGTCTGTGTTGCTGCTGTTGCAACCACCACAACAAACAAACAAGTGAAAAAAAAAAAAAAGAATTGTCCATACCGGAAAGTGTGCTGTTTTCGAGGAGGCTGGGGAAAGTGTGGATGGCTCGAGTGGGTCCTGTTGGATTGAAGTCTGACAGTGGTGATTCCCTTCAACAAATGGTCGGGGTGGGACGGTAAACACACACATACACACACACACACACCCCACACGCAGCGCCCAGCCTCCGATTTCAGCGCTGGCAGGAGATAACCATTCTTAGCTCGCCTTTCCAGGGTTATTTTTGGCTGAGGCTGTTCGCTGATGGCAAAAGATTTCAGCCCCCTCCCAAATCCCTCCCCGTGCTTGTTCTAAAGAGAAACTGGTGCGTGTAGGCTGCGCACTCCCAGGGAGACAGGGAGACGGGCCTGGCGCCGGAGAGGAACCCGGACTCTGCCCAAAGTCTCGCCGCCCGCCGGCTGTTTTCTGGCGGAGGGTGTGCCCCGGAGGGCGGCGATCGCGCGTGAAGGCTGGGGCCAGGCGCGGGTGCAGGCGTCACCAGGGTCGGGCTAGCAGGCCCTGGAATCAGGCTTTTGGGACAACCCGAAAGTGAGTCCAACTTGGGGAGAAACTGAGGGCACCTCGGGCGGTCTGGCAGCGGAGAAGGTGGGCGGGAGAAAACTTTACAGGAAGGCAGAAGCAATCTCCGCCGAGGGAGTCAGCGAGCGGCCACGTGGAGAGGAGGGGCGGGCGGTCCCCAGGGGGGCGGGCGCAGGGCACAGGGTGCCGACCTGCCGGAGAGGGGGCCCGGGCGCGAGGCGGAATCCCGGCATGGGGCCAGGCTGGTGGAGGCCCCCGGCAGGCTGCAGATTCCCTCCAGCCCCGGGAGCCGCAGCAGGACCGGCCAGGAGGCACCACGGAGGGGAGCCCCATCCCGGTGCTGACAGTGCCCACCGTGCCCTACGAGGACTCGCGGCCGGCCGGCGGCGGGGGTCTGCGGCGACCTACCGGCCTCTTCGAGGGCCAGCACAACTACCTGCCCAAATTCATCCAGAGCGTGCTGTCGTCCATCGACCTGCGCGACTGTCGGGGCTGCACCACGGTGTTGGGCAGCGACGGCAGGTACTTTAGCAGGACGGCCATCGAGATCGTGGTGCAGATGGCCGCGGCCAACGGGGTGAGTGTCTGGATGCCCCTCGCTTCCCGCCGCGCTGCCGCCATGCCCTCTCCTAGCCCTTGTCCCCCTGCTGCCTCTGGGCCCAGCTGGGAGGCCCGTGCCCGGCCCCGGCTTTGCTTCCTAACTCCCGCGTCCTCACCCTACATCGCCCCACTCCCACCGTGCTGACAGCCTCCCCGGCGCACCCCGGACACTGGGTTCTATTAGTACCCACCGCCCCCAAAGGCCTTGAGGGGTGTCCGTCCTTCCTGGAGCCACTCCGGGCGCCCTGGACTCTTCTCCGACTCTGCACCCATCCCGCACCTGCTCATTTTTCTTTCGGACATTCTCTTACCCGGCCCTGTAGATTCCAAGGCAGCTCCCAGTTTTCCATATTGTTCCCAACGCGTTCACTGCCCACAGTCCCCACACAAACTTCTTTCCCAGGCTCACAACATAGTCCCTCTGCCCCGTGCCCTTTTTGCAATAATCTGCCAGTCCCCTAAGTCTTAGCTCTGCCTATTTAACAGTAGTGGTGTCTCAGAACACACACACACACACACACACGCACACACACACACACACACACACACGATCCCTGACATATTTGGCAAGAGTAGGCCCTGAAGGTTTTTAATATTTTGGTTCTTTAACCCAGTTGAATTACTGAATGATTTATTTAATAAGGGTAGGGATGGAGTGGATCCATTTGTTTGATGCTAAACAGCCTGAGCTCGCAGTTCCCAGGGGGCATATCTCTAAATGGTCTGAAATGAGATTTGCAGTGGTTTTCTTAATGCAATTCCCAACTTCTCTCCAAATGCCTTTTGACATTTGACAACATTTCATGCCTCTTCCCCTTTCGCTTTTCATCCTTGTTTTCTCTCCCTTCTCCCACGACCTCGGTAGTCTTCTGCAATCCAGATTCTCAGACTTCGGGTTTTTCTCCCTCTGCCCCTTTCCTCTCTGTCCTATAACTAGAAGCACCTTTTGGCATAGACCCGTATCCCAGTTTCCTCTTTCCCAGGTCCAGCAGCATCTCAAGGACATCTACAAGAGGAATACCTAACTTCAGGGGTCTCTGAATGATATGTGGGAAACATCGTCTAAAAAAGTAATTTTATCCTTATTCATGCAACCAGACCCACACTCATAGAACTTTTCTTTAAGGGGAGTGTCTTGCAGATGTATAAATGAGTGTTAACATCTTTAAAAGCGAAACTGAACAATTCCCTGGCATTTGAATTCCCTCCTTCCTTCCCAACCCTCTCCTTTTCATTTTCTCATTTATTATTAAAAACATTTTTAAAGGATCTCCATGCTTCATATTTATCTACTATAATTCCTCCTTCTCGGTGTTGCAGGGATGGGGAAAGAGGATTTTTTAAAAAACACAATAAAAAGCAATTGGGAGAAACAGGGCCAGTGGTGTTGGGGTGGGTAGTGGAATTGTGATTTTTGACTCCAGTAGACAATGATGCTGGATATATGGGGTTTGATTTCTCTCTGGCTCCTCACTTGAGATTGATGAAGTTTGGCTAGAATCAGGGAGTTGAAGAGAGGTTGACAAATGGTCTTTCACTCTTCTCTGACAGGCTGTTCCTGTGGAGTGATGGAGAATAATGAGCCTTGGGAGAGCTATGGGAGCTCTCATACTCCTTCCCGAGCCAATTTTTTAGGGAGTGAGAGAAACATGGCCTGTCCAATACTTGTTGTGGGTCAAGATATTTTTGAAGCTACGGTTGTTGATTTGCATGGGAAAATTATTATGTCTTATTATTTCTTGTCCCACTTTACCATAAGGGCTCCTCAGCTTCTTACTTCAATGGGTCTTCCATGACACACACACTTTATTAACTCTAAGAGTGGAATTTATTTTAACAGATAATTAGCATAGGTCAATATATGCTTAAAATAGAGTCAAATTAAACCTACTAGCTGTTATAAAGGACAGATGACAAAATCCACATAGAAGCATCGACTCTTAAATAATCTGAAAGTACTACTTCTAAGAGGGGCGGGCATGGGTGAAGGGAATGGTGGACATGTTTCAGAATTTCAAATGCCAACTTTAACCAATCGTTTCCTCATTTTGTTCACCTTCTTGGGGGCTTATGCTAAAGTGAAGTGAATAGCCATAAGGCTGGCTTCAGGAGAAAGGTGGTCTAAAAGAAATGGATAATTATAAGCAAAATCGGTCTCGAATGATTGAAAATTGATGAGAATGTGCTTTCCTGATTTGGCATCCTGAGTTAGACTCAGGAATACTGAACATGGATCCCAAAGGCTTTGGTCTTTTTTGATATCCTATTGGATAATCATAAGCAGGCTAGAAAAATAGGAAACTAGAATTTATTCTCTTTGAACTGACAAATCTGACCAGTGGGCTGCATTCTCTATATCTGAAAAATCTTGGTTTTGATTGAAAAAGTTAATTTTACAAAGCAATTTTCTTTTTTTCAATTAAATTTCATTTTTTTTTGACACAGGGTCTCACTTTGTTGCCCAGGCTGGAGTGCAATGGTACAGTCTTGGCTCACTGTAGCCTTGACCTCCCCAGATTCAGGTGATCTTCCCACCTCAGCCTCCTGAGTAGCTGGGGCTATAGGTGCACGCCACTACGCACAGCTGATTTTTGGGTTTTAACTACGCATAGGGTTTCTATGTGTTGCCCAGTCTAGTCTCAAACTCCTGATCTCAAGAGATCTGCCTGCCTTGGCCTCCTAAAGTGTCATGAACCACCATGCCCAGCCCACAAAGCAATGTTCTAGGAAAAACTACAGTTACTCTTTGATTATGTAATTGCTGGAGAAGAAAAGCATGGCATTTCTAAAATGATGAACTATATTACTTATATTTTAATATCTCATAAAGTTTGAAATAGACATTTCAAACATGAACATGTATAAAAATTTTTATAAATTATAAAATCAAAAACATTTTACAATTATTTTATTATAAAATTATTATAGAATCAAAAACATTATAAATTTAAACAACTTTTTAAAAAATTTATTTTGGGATTTCCCATGGAGTGATGGAGAATAATGAGCCTTGGGAGAGCTATGGCAGCTCTCATACTCCTTCCTGGGCCAACTGTTTTAGGAAATGGGAGAAATATACCCTGTTCAATGTTTATTGTGGGTCAGGATATTTTTGAAGCTATAGTTGTTGATTTGCTTCAAACTTTAAAAAATTTATTATAAAATTATGGGATGTAAAAAAATTTATTATAAAACTTTGAAATTTTCAAACTTTCAGAAAACAGAGAGATGAGATTAATGGCACTCACAGGCAAGCATAGAACATAGATTGTAAACATTTTGCTATATTTGTGTCATGACTATTTTTTGCTTGTGTTTGAAAGTTTATTAAAGAAAATGATATTTTACCCCTAAATTCTTTAGTACAGATTTCTAAAAAAATAAGAACATTTTCCTGTATAGTTACAAAATCATCTTTTCAAACAAAATAAAAAATGGCTTTTTTATATCATTTATTACCCAGTCCACATTCAGATTTCCTCAATTATTATGAAATGTCCTTTTATTTTTTGAGACAAAGTCTTGCTCTTTCACACAGCCTGAAGTGCAGTGAAACAATCATAGCTCATTGCAGCCTCAAACTCCTGGGCTCAAGTGATCTTCCTGCCTCAGCTTCCTGAGTAGCTAGGACTATAGGTGCACACCACCATGCCCAGCTAATTGATTGTTTTTGTAGAGATGGAGGTCTTACTACGTTGCCCAGGCTGGTCTCAAACTCCTGGCCTCAAGTGATCCTTCCAGCTTGGTCTCCCTGAAATATCATTTGTGGCTGGTTTGTTCAAATTAGTTTCTTCTAATCAAGGGACACACATTGTGTTTGATTATTTAGCTCAAGACTTTTTTAACCTGGAAAATACCCATACTCTTTGTTTATGTATTTATTTAGTGAAATTGACTTGTTGAAAAACTAGTCAGTTGTCCTGTAGAATATTTCCCCTTCTGGAATTTTCTGGTTGCTTTTTATGGTGTCATTTAATTTTCACTCTGTTTTTTCCTGGTTAACTGGAAGTTAGTTCTAAAGGCTTTTAGGCCTGCTATAACAAAATACCAAAAACTGGATGACTGATAAAGAACAGAAATTTATTTCTCACAGTCCTAGAGGCTAGCAAGTTTAAAATCAAGGAGCATGTGGTTTTGATATCTGGTTAGGACCAACTTTCTGGTTCATAGATTGGCCTTCTTGCTGGGCCCTCACATAGTGGGAGAGACTAGCTAGCTCTCTGGGGCCTCTTTTATAAGGGCACTAATTCCAATCATGAAGCCTCTGTCCTTATGATCTAATGACCCCCTAAAGGCCCCACCTTTTAATACCAGCACCTTTGGGGTTAGGATGTCAACATATTAATTTGGGGAAGACATACACGTTCAGCCCATTGCAAGGTTTAGTTAGATTCAGGTTCAACTTCTTTTTTTAAAGACTATTTCATAGGCAATAATGTGTATTCACATCCCATCATTAGTGATGGTGAGATGATCGCAAGGTTAGGGTGATCACTGCCTATCTCCTCTGCTATATTCCCCCTTGGGTCAAGCCAGTAGTCTGTGACGTGAACTTTGTACCATGTGTATATTCAGTTATATTCTGTATCAATAGTTACTTGATTGTTTTAGCATTTATTAATGATCCTTGCTTGAGTTGATTATTTCATCAGGGGTTTCAAAATGGTGAATTTCTAATTCTCTAATTCTATCTACATGCTTTAGCTGGCATTTTTCTATAAGCAGACCATTTTCTTCACAACTGGGTTATTTGGCTACCCTGAAACATAGTTCCTTCCGGGAAGGCAGAACATATGTTTATTTCTGTCTTTTAAAAATTACTGGTGTTTGGAGTGAAGATTAGGTGAGTTAACTACCTCCACAGGTGACAAATGAATTTTGTTTTGTCTCACTTTTGCTTTTTTGAATATCACTGTGGCTGCTTGGATTTTTATATTTAATTTGAATGGATTAGGGAATAAATGAGAAGATAGGTTTTATCTGTTTCTGTAGTTTTTATGTGGCTGTGTGAACTTACTTTTAAAAATTCCCAGAAATATTTTAATTCCCCTTTAAAGATATAAACTATGTCATACTATAAAGCAAAAGAAAAACCAATCATGTGAAGAGTAAATAGTATCGTTTAAACGAATTGTGGTTAAGCTTAGTTTGTAACTAATTAGTTTTTTATTTTCTTTCTACTTTTATCTGCTTCAGAGCCTCTTCAGTGGTTTAGATCTTCTATGTGTCAAATTATTCTAATCTCTTAAAAAGTTTAAGAGCTAAAATACAACACAATGACTACAAGAATGCCTTTGTCCTTTTCTGGGTAGGTCCACCTAAGGCAACTTCTTTTTCTCTTCTTTGTTCTCTTCTTCTTTCTTACTCTTAAATCATCTTCAATATTGGACAGATGACAGCACTATGCCTGCCTCAAGATGTTTCTGACTTTTTCTTTTTCTTTTTTTTTTTTTTTTGAGATGGAGTCTTGCTCTGTCACCCAGGCTAGAGTGCAGTGGCACAATCTTGGCTCACTACAACTTCTGCCTCCTGGGTTCCAGTGATTCTCCCAACTCAGCCTCCTGAGTAGCTGGGGTTACAGGCATGCACCACCACGCCTAGCTAATTTTTTGTATTTTTACTAGAGACGGGGTTTCACCATGTCGGCCAGGCTGGTCTTGAACTCCTGACCTCGAGGGATCTGCCTGCCTTGGCCTCCCAAAGTGCTGGGATTACACGTGTGAGCCACTGCGCCCGGCCGTTTCTGACTTTTTCTAAAGTCTTCTTTCTCTGGAGATGACATTATATAATAGCACTGTTCAATAGAAGTTTCTTTGATGATGGAACTGTTCTATAATCTGCATTGTCCCAGCCACTAGCCATATGTGACTACTGTAACACTTGAAATGTGGCTAGAGCAACTGAAGAACTGAATTTTGCATTTTACTTAATTTTAATTAATTAAAATAGAAATGCAAATAACCATAAGTGGTTAGTAGCTACCATACTGGACAGCAAAGATCTATAATTCAGCATTTAAAATCGATTTTGTTTTGTTTTCAAAAATGGAGTCAGACTGTTACAACCCAAAAGAACTGTAGGTTAAATTAAGGTAAATCACCAAATACTACATACACATTTGGGAAATCCAAACCAGATTTTTTCATGTGATAACCACACCCTCTTTTGACTTTTGCCTTGGAGGTAATGGAGTATGGCAGAAAAAACCCTGTATCAGCAGCTGGAAGACTCACCTTCTTTTCCTAGCTCTGCCATATATTGACCAAAAGAGTCAAAGTCCATTCAGATGGTTGAGGGTCCTTGGAATTTTGTTTTTGGTTTTCACATACAATTTGGAGGGCAGATGCGTTAGCCTCTTGAAATACCCAGAAACCACTTGTTTCCTCATCTAAAAATCAGGTATGACAGGATCATTTAATTATCCTGGAAATCAGATGAAGCACTGCATATGAAAGCACTTTGTAACGTCGATAGCACTGGGAAATGTAAAGACCTTTTACTGAAATATAAAGGTGTATGGTCAACTGAATATATCTCAGATAGTTAGGATTTGACTGTATATATTGAATATAACCTGTAGTGGGCCCCTTGGTAAACAGCTTACAGTTTTGTTGCAAGTTTTAGCCAAGAGAAAATTTATTTGTTGACTAGTCATGCCCTTAATTGGCCACATGATGAGGAGCAAAGGTATTAACACACAGTGCACCTTGCAGAATTCAAGAATGTCTCAGTGTCTTGTGAACTAGGAAGCTGAAATGCAGTGGTATGCAGAAGGCTGGCTCAGTAGGAGCCTTGGGAGTGTCCTCCAGATAGATGTTTGTGCAGGTTGTATTTGATTCCAATTGGCCATGAAAAGCTGGTTGCTCTAAAGAATGAGAATATACTTGGTTTTGCATTTACTAGAACTATCTGGGGAACAAATCTTGGGGTGGAAGAAAGAAGGGAGGGAGGGAAAGCTGTGCTTCAATACCTAGGGCTTCTTTCCTGGAATGGATCTGAGAATCTGGGATTGGGTGGCAAATAGCTCATCTCTAGAAGGGAGAAAGAACTGGGTGGTGATGGCTTTGTATTTTCTATTGGAGTCCACTACAGAATAGGTGAATGGAATGGGCTGTTATGATCCAGACATTAGGGAGGACAGGTTTGTGATACATTAGAAAACTTGAATGAGCCCTTCTATGATTCTCTCTTCCCTCTTTCTGCTTCCCATTCTTAATCACCATCCGCAGGTTGTGGAATTAGCAAATCTATTATGTGAGCAATAGCAAACTTACAGGAGCCCTTGGCTCCATCTATCTCCCTGTTTGTGTCAGTTCCTTCTGGATGCTTTTAGTCTGTGGTCTTCATTCACTCTTTTTCTGGGGAAGTAAAAGGAGTGGGACAGATTATGAGAACAGCTGGGTCCTCCCAGTTGCTGGGGTGGTTATTTTAAGCTTTGTTTAATGTGTCCAGAGACCCAGATGGCGTTTTTAACTAAGCTGCTTTATTAAATCTTGTGATAAAGCATAGTGATGTTTATTGAAAAGGCAGACACACATCAGCAACATTATGCGTGAAACTTGCTCTAAGAATTTTCTGTAAAACATCTGTTCTCTTTGAGCCTTTTGTGAACTCTGGAAGTTTGGTAGTTTCTATACAGACTTGAGGACAAGAAGTTGGAACCCACTTTTGGAGATGTCCAAGCATAGGTATTGGAATCATTAATCCTAACCCTCTCAGTTTTAAGGCCCCAGATACCCTTCTGTTAGACAACAGTAACATGAGCAAGCACTGTAATAAACTTTAAACAAGATTATTTGGAAATAGTGGACAAGAAAAATTAGTATAAATTGTTTGGGGATTTTAAAATTAAAGATAAAAAGCTAGGGCTTCAATGACCTGTGCCAGCCTATAGCCTTAAGAGTCAATTTGCAAACACACAAGATTTGGCCAATATGCCTCTACTACTTCTACTTAACACAGTCAAAGGGAAATTTTTAGATTCTTTCATCTGATTTGACTCTCTTAGTTACGAATAAGAGGATATCCAGAATATATATGTGACTTGTTAAAATGAAAATCCACCTTCTCTGAGTCTTCAAATATCTTTCATATCTTACATTTTTTAGTCACATCAACTTTTGAAGTCATGTCCGTAGTTGTATGAAAAGAAAAATTTCAGGAACATTCAACCTCAAAAGTTCTTTTTCTTAGTCTGAAGTCGTAGAAGCATTTGAATTTTACTTTCTCTTTTTAAGTTTGTACTAGTAGGTATTTTGTATAAATATAATATTTAATTATTGCCTTTGTATTCTTTTTCTCTAGTAAACATCCTGGTTTTTAGCTATCAATATGTAGTTTTACATTTAGGGATTTCTAATGGAAAGAGAAAGGAATCTGAAATCAGAGGACGAGAGTTTATTCTACTTGACCAAACACATACACAATACTGGAAGGAGAGTTTTACAACAAATATTTAATATCTATGACATGTAAAACGTTTTTTGAAATCAAGAAAATTCAAACAATTCAATACAAATATCATCAATAATAACACATGAACAGGTGGCCAACCTTATTAACAATCAGAGAAATATAAATTAAAACAATCCATCAACTTGTAAAAAAGATGAAATTACCCAGAGTTGGTGTAGGTGATGGAAAATTATCATGTTTGTATACTGTTCATAGAAGTTAAATTGACATAACTTTTTGGTCAGGCAATTTGGAAGTATATATCTAAATTAATAGAGTAGTTTTCTAATAACCTGGGAATCTCTTAATCTAAGAATCTTTACTGTAGATTTTTCTAGAACAAATGTACAAACATCTGTGTACAAGGGTACACACTGCAGCATTTTGCTAAGGAAAAACTCAGAAAAAATCTATATGTTCAACAGAGAACAGGTACAAAATTTATGACACTACTGCACAATATACACCACTAAAATAAAGGATATAAATTTATATGTAGTATGAAAAAGATGTGAATGATAGCTTGTTGGTGAAAAACAGCAATGACTGGAATATTGTGTGTAACATAATCCTGCTTTTCTGTATATAATGTAGGCATAGAAAATAGGATTGAAAGGACATACTCTAGTCAACAGTGTATATAGCTTGGGTGGAGGGGGTGTATAATGGGGAAGGAGAGTCCCTTTTCCTATCTATTCCATATACATCTCTGGATTTAAAAGATCATACATGCATATGCATTACCTTCAAAATTAAAATGATAAAGACAAAAGGAGAAGCTTTGGATTTGAATCATGATACTACTGTTTGCAACTTCTATGACCGTGGGGAAGTCGCCTAGCCTCCTGGGGTTTATTTCCTCATTTATAAAAATAGGGAAAGTAATAATACTTGTCTACATGTCTTCTAGGGTTGTTGGGAGGATTGAATGTGATAATGGGTTACAGCATTATGAATTATTTATTCATATAACACAATTATTATAAAAATAGTTTGCTCTGATTAAAATAAAAGAAGGACGAGATCGTGTGTGTTTTTCAGTCCCAGTAGCTTTACTAACCAGAAAGCGCCAGCTGATGTGGTGATCACAGTTGCTTTGGTGCAGCTTCCTCTTGACTTTTGGCATTTCTCCATGCTGCTAGCTAAGGCTGAGGTGGCGACTATGGAAGGTGTGATCTCCTCCCCCTCCCAGCACACATTTGTGTGCATACTCACACTCACGCACACACAAACACACACATGCACACTGTATCACAGTACATGAGGTGGCAGCAGCTGCTCCGGCATAGACTTTCACACAAAATAAAGGGCTTTTTTGGTGTGGTCTTTGCATTATTTCCTGTTAAGCATGAGCTGAGTCAGTGCCATGCTTTTCCATCTGAAACCTTTCTGAGGCTCAGGCTGTGTTAAGAGCAAACCCTCTCCCCTCCATGCCCACCCCATGGCCCTCTACTGAAGCCAGATCATAATCTGCTCATTTCATGAGGATTTTCAAACCGAATGGACTGGGCCATGTGAGAGATCACTGAAAGGAACAGACCAAGCAGAGGCTAAGAGACTCCACGCTAATCTGCTGAGTCATCTGAAAATGCACAGCTGTGGGAGCTCACGGTGCTTTAAAGTACTTTGGCAGGATGTTTGTTCAGGGGGCCTGTTCCTGCAGCCCTGCTGAATGTTTGGTTAGGAGGCATAATCATTTTTTGGACAGGATCTCCCAAATGTAAAGTGATAGATGCTAATGTGGAATAAGATACAGAAGATCCAGCTCGGATGTCATAAATAACAATAAATTGTTTAATCTTGCTGAGTTGTAAATCTATGATTGCCAGAGGTCTTTAGTTCACTGGAACATAGTATGGGGGCAGGGGCACATAGCAAATAGGCAGTTATTATTTTCCAACGAGACAGAAACTGGTCTGATGGAATTTATCTAAAAAGGCATACACATGTATTTTAATTAATTGTGACAATTACTCAGAGAAAACATATGAACCTAAAGAGGCTGATTGGTTTTTTTTGTTCTACCTATAAATGTATATGTATATTCACCTATATTCTACCTATGTATAAGTAAGAGAATGAGTTTTTGTTTTGGGGATATATATATATAAATATCTATACAGATTGATATACACATACTTAATTTCTGTCTACCTATTAAGGTGCGGTGCCAGATGGAAAGTATTTTTAAACATTTAGATAGCTTATTCTATAGCATATGTGTGCATATAGCCCCCCCATAAAGCTTTGTCTCTTTTCTGGATATATTTAACAAGAGGCTAGAATAGAGTCCAAAATGTCAGAAATGATTGAACATTCCATAGAAATGAAGGAGGTGTTTCCAAATGACCTATGTTTCTAAGGCAATAAATAGAACTTGTGCTGCGTTGGATGGGTCAGGAGTAAGGAATATAAACAGTGTAAGTATGACTATTCCAGGCAGAAATCTACCTTGTAAGAACAGATTTGTGCAGTGAGCTCAACAACATTGATCAGTTAGCAGTCCGGTTCAGTACAACATTGATCAGGTAGCAAGCCGGTTCGGCAGTGCCAGTCGGAGACACAGATGGGGACAATCAAAGAAGATGCAGGTCAGGACAAGGATGCAGACATGTACCTGTCACTACCATGGACTTCAGCAGCTTCATAGTGAGCAGGTTTATGATCAAAGAAGAAAGACATCATTGATATGTAAGCATGTTACAATTAATTTGCTGTTTAGTTATTAGCAAACTACATCAAGTTTTTAGTTTTAGGTTTTTTTTCTTTTTTCCTTTTTTGAAACAGGTTCTTGTTCTGTCATCCAGGATGGAGTGCAGACGTTATCCAAGCTCACTGCAGCCTTAAACTCCTGGGCTCCATGGATCCTCCCACCTCAAACTCCAAAGAGGCTGGGACTACAGGGGCACGCCACCATGGCCAGATAATTTTTCTTATTTTTTTGTAGAGATGAGTTCTTCCTGTATTGCCCAGACTCCTCTTGAGCTCCTGGCAGTGTAGATATTCCCAAGTTTATACAGATGGTGGTGTAGACATTTCCATGTTTATACAGATGAGTGTGAAGATATTTCAATGTTTTTAAGGATGGCGCTGTAGATATTTCCATGTTTATAGAGATAGCGGTGTAGATATTTCCATGTTTATAGAGATAGCGGTGTAGATATTTCCATGTTTATAGAGATAGCAGTGTAGACATTTCCATATTTACACAGATAGCGGTGTAGTTATTACCATGTTTATACAGATAGCGGTGTAGATATTTCCATTTTTATACGGATCGCGGTGTACATATCTGCATGTTTATATAGATTGCGGTGTAGGTATTTCCATGTTTATACAGATTGTGGTGGAGATATTTCCATGTTTATACAGATAGCGATGTAGATATTTCCAAGTTTATACTGAAGGCGGTGTAGATATTCCTATGTTTATACAGATGGCGGTGTAGATATTTCCATGTTTATAGAGATGGCGTGGTAGATATTTCCATGTCTATAGAGATGGCAGTGCAGATATTTCCACGTTTATACAGATGGCGGTGTAGATATTTCCAAGTTTATACAGATAGCGGAGTAGATATTTCCACGTTTATATAGATAGCGGAGCAGATATTTCCATATTTACACAGATAGCGGTGTAGATATTTCCATCTTTACACAGATAGCGGTGTACATATTTCCATGTTTATACAGATAGCGGTGTAGATATTTCCATGTTTATACAGATACTGGTGTAGGTATTTCCATGTTTTCACAGATAGTGGTGAAGGTATTTCCATGGTTATATAGATAGCGGTGTAGATATTTCCATGTTTACACAGAGAGCGGTGTAGATAATTCCAGCTTTACACTTACAGAGGTGTAGATATTTCCATCATTACATTGATAGCGGTGTAGATATTTCCATCTTTACACAGATAGCGGTGTGGATATTTCCATGTTTATACCGATGGCAGTGTAGATATTTCCATGTTTATACTGATAGCGGTGTAGTTATTTCCATGTTTATAGAGATAACATTGTAGATATTTTCATACTTATTCAGATGGCTGTGTAGATAATTCCATGTTTATAAAGATAGCGGTGTAGATATTTCCATGTTTATAAGATCGCGGTGTAGATATTTCCATGTTTATACTGATTGCATTGTAGATATTTCCATGTTTATACTGATAGTGGTGTAGATATTTCCATGTTTATACATATCGCTGTGTAGATAGTTCCATGTTTATGGAGATGGCAATGTAGATGTTTTCATGTTTATAGAGATGTCGGTGTAGATATTTCCATGTCTATAGATATAGCAGTGTAGATATTTCCATGTTTATAGAGATAGCGGTGTAGATATTTCCATGTTTATACAGATAGCGGTGTAGATATTTCCATGTTTATACACATGGTGGTGTAGATATTTCCAGGATTATACAGATGGCAGTGTTGATACTTCCATGTTTATACAGACAGCAGTGTTGATATTTCCATATTTATGCAGATGGCAGTGTAGATATTTCCATGTTTATACAGATGGCGGTGTAGGTATTTCCATGTTTATTCAGATGGCAATGTAAATATTTCCATGTTTATAGAGATGGCGGTGTATATATTTCCATGTTTATAAAGATGGCAGTGTAGATATTTTCATGTTTATGCAGATGACAGTGTAGATGTTTCCATGTTAAATCTGATAGCAGTGTAGATATTTCTATGTTTATACAGATTGCGGTGTAGTTATTTCCATGTTTATAGAGAAAACGGTGTAGATATTTCCATATTTATACAGATAGCTGTGTAGATAATTCCATGTTTATACAGATAGCGTTGTAGGTATTTCCATGTTTATACATATCACGGTGTAGATATTTCCATCTTTATACAGATCACGGTGTAGATATTTCCATGTTTATACTGTTAACCGTGTGGATATTTCCATGTTTATACATATTGCGGTGTAGATAGATCCATGTTTATGGAGATGGCATTGTAGATATTTTCATGTTTATAGAGATGGCGGTGTAGATATTTCCATGTTTATAGAGATAGCGGTGTAGATATTTCCATGTTTATAGAGAGAGCGGGGTATATATTTCCATGTTTATACAGATAGCGGTGTAGTTATTTCCATGTTTATACTGATAGCAGTGTAGATATTTCCATATTTATAAAGATGGCGGTGTAGATATTTCCAAGTTTATACAGATAGCGATGTAGGTATTCCCATGTTTATACAGATAGCAGTGTAGATAATTACATATTTATACAGATAGCGGTGTAGATCTTTCCATGTTTATACAGATAGCGGTGTAGATTTTCCATGTTTATACAGATAGCGGTGTAGATATTTGAATGTTTATACAGATGGCGGTGTACATACTTCCATGTTTATAGAGATGGCGGTGTAGATATTTCCATGTTTATAGAGATGGCGTTGTAGATATTCCATGTTTATACTGATGGCGGTTTATATATTTCCATGTTTATACAGATGGCTGTGTAGATAATTCCATGTTTATTGGTATGGCGGTGTAGACATTTGCATGTTTATACAGATGGCGGGGTGGATATTTCCATGTTTATATTGATGGCGGTGTAGATATTTCCTTGTTTATGTAGATGGCAGTGTATATAACTCCATGTTTATAGAGATGGCGGTGTATATATTTCCATGTTTATAGAGATAGCGGTTTAGATATTTCCATGTTTATACAGAGAGCGGTGTAGATATTTCCATGTTTATAGGGATGGTGGTGTAGATATTTCCATGTTTATAGAGATATCAGTGTAGATATTTCTATGTTTATACAGATAGCGGTGTAGATATTTCCATGTTTATAGAAATAGCAGTGTAGATATTTCCGGGTTTATAGAGATGGCGGTGTGTTTATTTATATGTTTATAGATATAGCGGTGTAGATATTTCCATGTTTATACAGATAGCGGGATAGATATTTCTATGTTTATAGGGTTAGCAGTGTAGATATTGCCATGTTTATAGAGATGGTGGTGTAGATATTTCCACATTTATGGAGATGGCAGTGTAGATATTTCTATGTTTATACAGATAGTGGGGTAGATATTTCTATGTTTACACAGATAGCGGTGTAGATATTTCCATGTTTATGCAGATGGCGTTGTAGATATTTCCATGTTTATACGGATAGCGGTGTCGGTATTTCCATGTTTATACAGATAGCGGTATTGGTATTTCCGTGTTTATACAGATAGCGGTGTAGATATTTAAATGTTTATACAGCTCGCTGTGTAGATAATTACATGTTTATAAAGATGGCGGTGTAGAGATTTCCATGTTTATAGAGATAGCGGAGTTGATATTTCCATGTTTTTGCATATAGCTGAGTAGATGTTTTCATGTGTATAGAGATTGCGGTGCAGATATTTCCATATTTGTACATAAAGCGGTGTAGATATTTCCACGTTTATAGAGACAGTTGTGTAGATATTTGAATGTTTATAGAGATAGCGGTGTATTTCCATGTTTATAGAGACAGCGGTGTAGAGATTTCCCTGTTTATACAGATGGCTGTGTAGATATTTCCTTTTTTATACAGATGGCAGTGTAGATAATTCCATGTTTGTACAGGTGGTGGTGTAGATATTTCAATGTTTATGCAGATGACTGTGTAGGTATTTCCATGTTTTTACACATGGCGGTGTAGATATTTCCACGTTTATAGAGATAGCGGTGTAGATATTTCAATGTTTTTATAGATAGCAATGTAATTATTTCCATGTTTATACAGATCACGGTGTACATATTTCCATGTTTATAGAGATAGCAGTGTAGATATTTCTATGTTTATACAGATAGCGGTGTCGGTATTTCCATGTTTATACAGATAGCGGTATAGATATTTCCATGTTTATACAGCTCACGGTGTAGATATTTACAGGTTTAAACAGATGGTGGTGTAGATATGTCCATGCTTATACAGATGGCCGTGTAGATATTTCCATGTTTATACAGATGGCGGAGTAGATAGCTCCATGTTTGTGGAGATGGCTGTGTAGATATTTTCAAGTTTATAGAGATGGCAGTGTAGATATTTCCATGTTTATAGATATAGCGTTGTAGATATTTCCATGTTTATAGAGATAGCGGTGTAGGTATTTCCATGTTTTTAGAGATAGTGGTGTATATATTTCCAAGTTTATAGAGATAGCGGTGTAGATATTTCCATGTGTATAGAGTTGGCAGCATAGATATTTCCATGTTTATACAGATGTTGGTGTAGGTATTTCCATGTTTATACAGATGACTGTGTAGATATTTCCATGTATTTACAGATGGCAGCGTAGAGATTTCCATGTTTATAGTGATAGCGTAGTAGATATTTCCATCTTTATACATAGAGCTGTGTAGATATTTTCATGTGTATAGAGATTGCGGTGTAGATATTTCCACATGTATACAGAGAGCATTGTAGATATTTCCATGTTTATACAGATATCGGTGTAGATATTTCCATGTTTATACAGATTGCTTTGTAAATATTTCCATGTCTATACAGATGGCTGTGTAGATATTTCCACGTTTATACAGATGGCACCGTAGATATTTCCATGTTTATACAGATGACTCTGTAGATATTTCCATGTTTATTGAGATAGCGGTGTAGATATTTCCATCTTTATACAGATAGCAGTGTAGGTATTTCCATGTTTATACAGATCATGGTGTAGATATTTCCATGTTTATACAGATAGTGTTGTAGATATTTCCACGTTTATACAGATAGCAGTGTAGATATTTCCATGTTTATACCGATCGCGGTGTAGATATTTCCAAGTTTATAGAGATAGCATTGTGGATATTTCCATGTTTATATAAATGGCAGTGTAGGTATTCCTTGTTTATGTAGGTGGCGGTGTAGATATTTCCATGTATATAGAGATGGCGGTGTATGTATTTCCATGTTTATAGAGATAGCGCTGAAGTTATTTCCTTGCTTATAGAGGTAGCGGTGTAGGTATTTCCATGTTTATAGAGATAGTGGTGTAGATATTTCCATGTTTATATAGATAGCGTGGTAGATATTTCCATGTTTATACAGAAAGCGGTGTTGATATTTCCATGTTTATAGGTATAGCGGTGTAGATATTTCCATGTTTATGCAGATAGCGTTGTAGATATTTCCATGTTTATACAGATGGTTGTGTAGATATTTCCATGTGAATACGGATGGCAGAGTAGATATTTCCATGTTTTTACAGATGGCGGTTTATAAATTTCCATGTTTATAGAGACAGCGGTGTAGGTATTTACAAGTTTATAGGGATAGCGGTGTAGACACTTCCATGTTTATACTGATAGCGGTGTAGATATTTCCATGTTTATACAGATAGCGGTGTAGAAATTCCCATGTTTATACAGATCTTGGTGTAGTTATTTCCATGTATATAGAGAAAGCGGTGCAGATATTTCCATGTTTATACAGATAGTGGTGTAGATATTTCCATGTTTATACAGATATCAGTGTCGACATTTCCATGTTTATACAGATGGCGGTGTAGATACTTCCATGTTTTTGCAGATAGGGGTGTAGATATTTCCAAGTTTATAGAGATGGCAGTGTAGATATTTCCATGTTTATAGAGATAGCGGTGTAGATAATTCCATGTTTATGGAGATGGCGGTGTAGGTATTTCCATGATTATGGAGATAGTGGAGTAGTTATTTCCATATTTATACAAATAGCGATGAAGTTATTTCCATGTTTATACAGATAGAGGTGTTGGAATTTCCATGTTTATTCAGATAGCGGTGTAGATCTTTCCATGTTTATTCAGCTCACTATGTAGATATTCTCATCTTTACAGATGGCAGGGTAGATATTTCCATATTTATACTGATAGCGGTGTGGATATTTCCTTGTTTACACAAATGGCGGTGTAGATATTTCCATATTTATGCAGATCGCAGTGTAGATATTTTCATGTTCATAGAGATGGCTGTGTAGATATTTCCATGTTTATAGAGATTGTGTTGTAGATTTTCCATGTTTATAGAGACAGCTGTGTAGTTATTTCAATGTGTATAGAGATAGCGGTGTAGATGTTTCCATGTTTATACTGATGGCTGTGTAGATATTTCCATGTGTATACAGACGGCAGTGTAGATGTTACCATGTTTATAGAAATGGCGGTGTAGATATTTCCATGTGTATACAGATGGCAGTGTACATATTTCCATGTTTACACAGATGGCGGTGTAGATATTTCCATGTATATACACATGGCGGTGTAGATATTTCCATGTATATACAGATAGCGGTGTAGATATTTCCATGTTTATACAGATAGCGGTGTAGATATTCCCATGTTTACACAGATAGCGGTGTATATATTTCCATCTTTGCACACATTGCGGTGTAGAAATTTCCATCTTTACACAGATAGCTGTGTAGATATTTCCATGTTTACACAGATAGCGGTGTAGATATTTCCATGTTTATACAGATATCGGTGTAGATATTTCCATGTTTATACAGGTAGCGGTGTAGATATTCCCATGTTTACACAGATCACAGTGTAGATACTTCCATGTTTATAGAGATAGCGCTGTAGATATTTCTATGTTTATACAGATAGCGGTGTTGGTATTTCAATGTTTATACAGATGGCGGTGTAGATATTTCCGTGTTTATACAGCTCGCGGTGCAGATATTTCCATGTTTATACTGATGGCGGTGTAGATATTTCCATGTTTATATAGATGTCGGTGTAGATATTTCCTTGTTTATACAGATGGCGTTTTAGATAGCTCCAAGCTTATGGAGATGGCAGAGTAGATATTTTCATGTTTATAGAGATGGCAGTGTAGATATTTCCATGTTTATGGAGATAGCGGTGTAGATATTTCCATGTTTAAAGACATAGCGGTAAAGGTATTTCCATGTTTTTTAGAGATAGCGGTGGAGATATTTCAATGTTTATACTGATGGCTGTGTAGATATTTCCATGTGTATACAGATGGAAGTGTAGATATCTTCATGTTTGTGCACACGGTGGTGTAGATATTTCCATGTTTATACAGATGACTGTGTAGATATTTCTGTGTTTTTACAGATGGCGGTGTAGATATTTCCATGTTTATAGAGATAGCGGTGTAGATATTTCCATGTTAATTCATATAGCAGTGTAGATATTTCCCAGTGTATAGATATAGCGGTGTCGATATTTCCATATTTATGCAGAGAGCGTTGTAGATATTTCCATGTTCATATAGATGGCAGTGTAGATATTTCCATGTTTATACAGATGACTGTGTAGGTATTTCCAAGTTTACAAAGATGGTAGTGTAGTTATTTCCTTGTTTATACAGATAGCGGTGTAGATACTTCCATGTTTATACAGATAGCGATGTAGATATTTGCATGTTTATATAGATAGCTCTGTAGATATTTCCATCTTTATAGAGATAGCGGTGTAGATATTTCCAAGTTTATACAGATCACAGTGTAGATATTCCCATCTTTCTACAGATGGCAGTGTAGATATTTCCATGTTTATACAGACGACGGTGTAGATATTTCCATGTTTATATAGATGGCGGTGTAGAAATTTCCTTTTTTATGTAGATGGCGGTGTAGATATTTCAATGTTTATTGAGATGGCAGTGTATATATTTCCATGTTTATACTGATAGCGTTGTTGATATTTCCATGTTTATAGCGATAGCGGGGAAGGTATTTCCATGTTTATAGAGATAGCGGTGTAGATATTTCCATGTTTATACAGATAACGGTTTAGGTATTTCCATCTTTATAGAGATAGCGGTGTACATATTTCCATGTTTATAGAGATAACGGTGTAGGTTTTTCAATTTTATACAGATGGCCGTGTCGATATGCCATGTTTATAAAGATAGTTGTGTAGATATTTCCATGTTTATACAGATGACTGTGTAGATATTTCCATGTTTATACAGATGGCGTTGTAGATATTTCCATGTACATACCGATGGCAGAGTAGATAATTCCATGTTTATGCTGATGGCGGTGTAGATATTTCCATGTTTACATAGATAGCGGTGTAGATATTTCCATCCTTATAGAGATAGCGGTGTAGATATTTCCATGTTTATACAGATAGCGGAGTAGATATTTTCATGTTCATGCAGATGGCGGTGTAGATATTTCCATGTTTATTCAGATGGTGGGGTAGATATTTACATTTTTATACAGATAGCGGTGCAGATATGTCCAACTTTATACAGATGGTAGTGAAGTTATTTCTAAATTCATAAAGTTTTCGGGGTACATATTTACACCTTTATACAGATAGCGGTGTCGATATTTCCATGTTTAAAGTGATGGTGGTGTAGATATTTCCATGTTAATACAGTTAACTGTGTAGATATTTCCATGTTTATACAGATGGCGATGTAGATATTTCCATGCTTATAGAGATAGTGGTGTAGAAATTTCCATGTTTCTACAGATAGCGGTGTAGATATTTCCATGATTATACATATAGCGGGGTAGATATTTCCATGTTTATACAGATCATGCTGTAGATAATTCCATGTTTATACAGATAGCAGTGGTTATATTTCCATGTATATACAGATAGCGGTGTAGATATTTCCATGTTTATACAAATAGCCGTCTAGACATTTCCATGTTTGTAGAGATAGCGGTGTTAATATTTCCATGTTTATACAGATTGAAGTGTAGATATTTCCAGGTGTATACAGATGGCAGTGTAGATATTTCCATGTTTATACAGATGGAGGTGTAGATATATCCATGTTTATAAAGATGACAGTGTAGATATTTCCATGTTTTCACAGATGGCAGTGTAGATATTTCCATGTTTATACAGATAGCGGTGTGGCTACTTCCATGTTTATACAGATAGCGGTGTAGATATTTCCATGATTATAGAGATGTCTGTGTAGATAATTACATGTTTATACAGATGGCATTGTAGATATTTCCATGTTTATACAGATAGTGGTGTACATATTTCCATGTTTATACAGATGACTGTGTATGTATTTCCATGTTTATAGAGATGGCGGTGTAGATACTTCCATGTATATTGTGATAGCATTGCAGATATTTGCATCTTTGCACTGACTGCGGGATAGATATTTCCATGTTTACACAGATAACGCTGTAGATATTTCCATGTTTATACAGCTAGCGGTGTAGATGTTTCCATTTTCATACAGACATCGGTGGAGTTATTTCCGTGTTTATACAGATAACGGTGTAGATATTTCCAGGTTTATACAGATAGTGGTGTAGGTATTTCCATGTTTTTACAGACGACTGTGTAGGTATTTCCATGTTTAAACAGATGGCGGTGTAGATATTTCCATGTATGTAGAGATAGCCATGTAGATATTTCCATGTTTATACAGATAGCAGTGGAGACATTTCCATGTTTATAGAGATAGCGTTGTAGATATTTCCATGTTTATACAGATAGCAGTGGTGACATTTCCATGTTTATACAGATAGCGTTGTAGATATTTCCATGTTTATAGAGATAGCGGTTTGGTTATTTCCATGTTTATACAGATAGCGGTGTAGACATTTCCATTATTATAGACATAGCGGTGTACATATTTCTATATTTAAACAGATAGCGGTGTAGATATTTCCATGTTTATACAGACGGCGGTGTAGATATTTCCATGTTTATACAGATGGCGGGTTAGATATTTCCATGTTTATACAGATAGCGGTGTATATATTTCCATGTTTATACAGATAACGGAGTAGGTATTTCCATGTTCACGAAGATGGTGGTGTAGATATTTCCATGTTTATAGTGATGGCACTGCAGGTATTTCTATGTTTATAGAGATAGCGATGTAGATATTTCCATGTGTACAGAGATGGCGGTGTAGGTATTTCCATGTTTATAGAGATAGTGGTGTAGATATTTCCATGTTTATACAGATAGTGGTGTATATATTTCCATGTTTATACAGATAGCGGTGTTGGTATTTCCATATTTATACAGATACCGGTGTAGATATGTCCATGTTTATACTGCTCCCGGTGTAGATATTTCCATCTTTATAGAGATGGCAGGGGAGATATTTCCAAGTTTGTAAAGATAGCGTAGCTGTGTAGATACTTCCGTGTTTATACAGATGGTAGTGTAGTTAGTTCCTTGTTTATGTAGATGGCAGTGTAGATATTTTCATGTTCATAGAGATGGCAGTGTAGATATTTCCATGTTTATAGAGATGGCGGTGTAGATATTTCCATGTTTATACAGATAGCGGTGTAGATATTTCCGTGTTTATACAGATGGCAGTGTAGATAGTTCCATGTTTATGGAGATGGCTGTGTAGATATTTTCATGTTTATAGAGATGGCCGTGTGGATATTTCCATCTTTATAGAGATGGCGTTGTAGATATTTCCAAGTTTATACAGATGGCTTGGTAGGTATTTCCTTGTTTATACAGATGGCATTGTTGATATTTCCATGTTTAAAGTGATGGTGGTGTAGATATTTCCATGTTAATACAGTTAACTGTGTAGATATTTCCATGTTTATACAGATGGCGGTGTAGATATTTCCATGCTTATAGAGATAGTGGTGTAGATATTTCCATGTTTATACAGATAGCGGTGTAGATATTTCCATGTTTATACAGATTGTGGTGTAGAAATTTCCATGTTTCTACAGATAGCGGTGTAGATATTTCCATGATTATACATATAGCGGGGTAGATATTTCCATGTTTATACAGATCATGCTGTAGATAATTCCATGTTTATACAGATGGCAGTGGTTATATTTCCATGTATATACAGATAGCGGTGTAGATATTTCCATGTTTATACAAATAGCCATCTAGACATTTCCATGTTTGTAGAGATAGCGGTGTTAATATTTCCATGTTTATACAGATTGAAGTGTAGATATTTCCAGGTGTATACAGATGGCAGTGTAGATATTTCCATGTTTATACAGATGGAGGTGTAGATATTTCCATGTTTATAAAGATGACAGTGTAGATATTTCCATGTTTTCACAGATGGCAGTGTAGATATTTCCATGTTTATACAGATAGCGGTGTGGCTACTTCCATGTTTATACAGATAGCGGTGTAGATATTTCCATGATTATAGAGATGTCTGTGTAGATAATTACATGTTTATACAGATGGCATTGTAGATATTTCCATGTTTATACAGATAGTGGTGTACATATTTCCATGTTTATACAGATGACTGTGTATATATTTCCATGTTTATAGAGATGGCGGTGTAGATACTTCCATGTATATTGTGATAGCATTGCAGATATTTGCATCTTTGCACAGACTGCGGGATAGATATTTCCATGTTTACACAGATAACGCTGTAGATATTTCCATGTTTATACAGCTAGCGGTGTAGATGTTTCCATTTTCATACAGACATCGGTGGAGTTATTTCCGTGTTTATACAGATAACGGTGTAGATATTTCCAGGTTTATACAGATAGTGGTGTGGGTATTTCCATGTTTATACAGACGACTGTGTAGGTATTTCCATGTTTAAACAGATGGCGGTGTAGATATTTCCATGTATGTAGAGATAGCCATGTAGATATTTCCATGTTTATACAGATAGCAGTGGAGACATTTCCATGTTTATAGAGATAGCGTTGTAGATATTTCCATGTTTATACAGATAGCAGTGGTGACATTTCCATGTTTATACAGATAGCGTTGTAGATATTTCCATGTTTATAGAGATAGCGGTTTGGTTATTTCCATGTTTATACAGATAGCGGTGTAGACATTTCCATTATTATAGACATAGCGGTGTACATATTTCTATATTTAAACAGATAGCGGTGTAGATATTTCCATGTTTATACAGACGGCGGTGCAGATATTTCCATGTTTATACAGATGGCGGGTTAGATATTTCCATGTTTATACAGATAGCGGTGTATATATTTCCATGTTTATACAGATAATGGAGTAGGTATTTCCATGTTCACGAAGATGGTGGTGTAGATATTTCCATGTTTATAGTGATGGCAGTGCAGGTATTTCTATGTTTATAGAGATAGCGATGTAGATATTTCCATGTGTACAGAGATGGCGGTGTAGGTATTTCCATGTTTATAGAGATAGTGGTGTAGATATTTCCATGTTTATACAGATAGTGGTGTATATATTTCCAAGTTTATACAGATAGCGGTGTTGGTATTTCCATATTTATACAGATACCGGTGTAGATATGTCCATGTTTATACTGCTCCCGGTGTAGATATTTCCATCTTTATACAGTTGGCAGGGGAGATATTTCCAAGTTTGTAAAGATAGCGTAGCTGTGTAGATATTTCCGTGTTTATACAGATGCTGGTGTAGTTAGTTCCTTGTTTATGTAGATGGCGGTGTAGATATTTTCATGTTCATAGAGACGGCAGTGTAGATATTTCCATGTTTATAGAGATGGCGGTGTAGATATTTCCATGTTTATACAGATAGCGGTGTAGATATTTCCGTGTTTATACAGATGGCGGTGTAGATAGTTCCATGTTTATGGAGATGGCTGTGTAGATATTTTCATGTTTATAGAGATGGCCGTGTGGATATTTCCATCTTTATAGAGATGGCGTTGTAGATATTTCCAAGTTTATACAGATGGCTTGGTAGGTATTTCCTTGTTTATACAGATGTCATTGTTGATATTTCCATGTTTAAAGTGATGGTGGTGTAGATATTTCCATGTTAATACAGTTAACTGTGTAGATATTTCCATGTTTATACAGATGGCGGTGTAGGTATTTCCATGCTTATAGAGATAGTGGTGTAGATATTTCCATGTTTATACAGATAGCAGTGTACATATTCCGATGTTTATACAGGTAGCGGTGCAGAAATTTCCATGTTTATACCTATCGCGGTGTAGAAATTTCCATCATTCTACAGATTGCGAGGTAGATATTTCCATGTTTATACAGATGGTAGTGTTGCTATTTCCATTTTTGTACAAATGGCAGTAAAGTTATTTCCATCTTTATGCAAATGGCGGTGTAGATATTTCCATGTTTATAGAGATGGCGGTGTAGATATTTCTATGTTTATAGAGATAGCGGTGTAGATATTTCCATGTTTATACAGATGGCGGTGTAAGCATTTCCATGTTTATAGAGATAGCGGTGTAGATATTTCCATGTTTATACAAATAACAGTGTAGATATTTCCATGTTTATACAGATAGCGGTGTTGGTATTTCCAAGTTTATTCAGATAGCGGTGTAGATATTTTCATGTATATACAGCTCGCGGCATAGATATTTCCACATTTATACAGATGGCAGTGTAGATATTTCCATGTTTATACAGATAGCAATGTAGTTATTTCCATGTTTATACAGATGGTGGTGCAGATAGTTCCATGTTTATACAGATGGCGGTGTTGATATTTCCAAGTTAATATAGAGAGCGGTGTAGATATATCCAAGTTTATATAGATGGCAGTGTAGATATTTCCAATTTGTGTACAGATGGCATTTAAGATATTTCCATGTTTATACAGATGGAGGTGTACATATTTCCATGTTTATACAGATGGCGGTGTAGTTATTTCCATGTTTATAGAGATGGCTGTGTAGATATTTCCATCTTTATACAGATGGCTGTGAAGATATTTCCATGTTTATACAGATGGCAGTGTAGATATTTCCATGTTTATACAGATAGTGGTGTAGATATTTCCATGTTTATACAGATGACCGTGTAGTTATTTCCATGTTTATATAGATGGCCGTGTAGATATTTCTGTGTTTATGCAGAAGGCGGTGTAAATATTTCCAAGTTTATAGATATGGCGGTGTAGATATTTCCATGTTTATAGAGATAGCGGTGTAGATATTTCCATGTTTATAGAGATGTCGGTGTAACTATTTCCATGTTTATAGAGATAGCGGTGTAGATATTTCCATGTTTATACAGATAGCGGTGTAGATATCTCCATGTTTATTCAGATAGCAGTGTTGGTTTTTCCATGTTTATACAGATAGCGGTGGAGATATTTCCATGTATATACAGATTACGCTGTAGTTAGTTCCATGTTTATGGAGATGACGGTGTAGATATTTTCATGTTTATAGAGATAGCAATGTAGATATTTCCAAGTTTATACAGATGGCTGTGCAGATATTTCCGTGTGTATACAGATGACCGTGCAGATATTTCCACGTTAATAGAGATGGTGGTGTAGATATTTCCATGTTTATACTGATGGTGGTGCAGATATTTCCATGTTTATACAGATGGCGGTGTAGATATTTCCATGTTTTTACAGATCCGGTGTAGATATTTCAATGTTTATACAGATAACGATGTAGATATTTCCATGATTGTAGAGACAGCGGTGTAGATATTTCCATGCTTATACAGATAACGATGTAGATATTTCCATGTTTGTAGCGATAGCGGATTAGATATTTCCATGTTTATACAGATGGCGGTGTAGATATTTCCATATTTATACAGATAGCGATGTAGGTATTTCCATGTTTGTACAGATAGCGGTGTAGATATTTGCATGTTTGTATAGATCACCGTTTAGGTATTTCCATGTTTATACAGATGGTGGTGTAGATATTTCCATATTTATAGAGATAGCCATGTAGCTATTTCCATGTTTATACAGATAGCGGTGTAGATATTTCCATGTTTATGGAGATAGTGGTGTAGATATTTCCATGTTTATACAGATAGCAGTGTAGCTATTTCTATGTTTATAGAGATAACGGTGTAGAGATTTCCATATTTATACTGATAGCGGTGTAGATATTTTCATGTTTATACAGCTGGCGGTGTAGATATTTCCATGTTTATAGAGACGGCGGTGTAGATATTTCCATGTTTATACAGATGTCGGTGTAGATATTTCCATGTTTATACAGATAGCGGTGTAGATATTTCCATGTTTACACAGATAGCGCTGTAGATATTTCCGTCTTTACACAGATAGCGGTGTACATATTTCCATGTTTACACAGAGAGGCCTGTAGATATTTCCATGTTTACACAGATAGCGTTGAAGATATTTCCATTTTAATACAGATAGCGGTGTAGGTATTTCCGTGTTTATACAGATAGCGGTGTAGTTATTTCCAAGCTTGTTCAGATAGCGGTGTAGATATTTCCAGGTTTATAGAGATGGCTGTGTACATATTTCCATGTGTATACAGATGGAAGTATAGATATTTCCATGTTTACAGAGATTTTGGTGTAGATATTTCCAAGTTTATACAGATGACTGTGTAGATATTTGCATGTTTATACAGATGTCGGTGTAGATATTTCCATGTTTATACAGGTGGCTGTGTAGATATTTCCATGTTTATAGAGATAACCATGCAGATAATTCCATGTTTATACCAATAGCGGTGTAGAAATTTCCATGCTTATAGAGATTGCGGTGTAGATATTTGCATATTTATACAGATAGCGGTGTAGATATTTCCATGTTTATACTTGTATAGGTGTAGATATTTCCATGTTTATACAGATCGCGGTGTAGATATTTCTATCTTTCTACAGATGTCAGTGTAGATATTTCTATGTTTATGCAGACGGCAGTTTAGATATTTCCATGTTTACAGAGATAGTGGTGTAGATATTTCCATATTTGCACAGATTGTGGTGTAGATATTTCCGTCTTTTCACAGAGAGCGGTGTACATATTTCCATGTTTACACAAATAGCTGTGCAAATATTTCCATGTTTACATGGATAGTGTTGGAGATATTTCCATGTTTATACAGACAGCAGTGTAGATATTTCCATGTTTATAAAGATAGCGGTTTAGATATTTCCAAGTTTATAGTGATAGCGGTGGAGTTATTTCCATGTTTATACAGATAGTGGTGTAGGCATTTCTATGTTTATACAGAAAGCGGTGTAGATATTTCCATGTTTATACAGATAGCAGTGTAGATATTTCCATGTTTATACAGATAGCGCTGTAGATATTTCCATGTTTATACAGATGGAAATGAAGATATTTCCATGTTTATACAGGTGACTGTGTAGATATTTCCATGTTTTTACACATGGCGGTGTAGATATTTCCATGTTTATACAGATAACGGTGTGGCTATTTCAATGTTTATACAGATAGCGGTGTAGATATTTCCATGTTTATGCAGATGGCGGTGTAGATATTTCCATGTTTATAGAAATGTCGGTGTAGATATTTCCATGTTTATAGAGATAGCGGTGTAGATAATTCCATGTTTATAGAGATGGCAGTTTAGGTATTTCCAGGTTTATAGAGATGGCGGTGCAGATATTTCCATGTTTATACAGATAGCGGTGTAGGTATTTCCATGTGTATGGAGATAACTGTGTAGATAATTCCATGTTTATAGAGATGGTGGTGTAGATATTTCCATGTTTATACAGATGACTGTGTAGATATTTGCATGTTTATACAGATGGCGGTGTAGATATTTCCATGTTTATAGAGTTAGCGGTGTAGATATTTCCATGTTTATACAGGTAGCGGTGTGGCTATTTCCATGTTTATACAGATAGAGGTGTAGATATTTCCATGTTTTTACAGATGACTCTGTAGCTGTTTCAATGTTTATACAGATGGCGGTATAGATATTTCCATGTTTATAGAGATAACCATGTAGATATTTCCATGTTTATACAGATAGCGGTGTAAACATTTCCATGTTTATAGAGATAGCGGTGTAGATATTTCCATGTTTATACAGATGACTGTGTTGATATTTGCATGTTTATACAGATGTCGGTGTAGATATATCCATGTTTATTCAGATATCGGTGGAGATATTTCCATGTTCATGCAGATAGCGGTGTAGATATTTCCATGTTTATACTGATAGCGTTGGAGTTATTTCCATGTGTACACAGATGGCAGAGTAGATATTTCCATGTTTATACAGATGGAGGTGTAGCTATTTCCATGTTTATACAGATGACTGTGTAGGTATTTCCATATTTTTACAGATGGCGGTTTAGATATTTCCATGTTTACACAAATAGAGGTGTGGCTATTTCCATGTTTATACAGATAGCGGTGTAAACATTTCCATGTTTATAGAGATAGCGGTGTAGACATTTCCATGCTTATAGATGTAGCAGTGTAGATATTTACATGTTTATACAGATAGCGGTGTAGATATTTCCATGTTTCTATAGATAGCAGTGTAGATATTTCCATTTTCATAGAGGTGGCTGTGTAGATATATCCATGTTTATACAGATGGCAGTGTAGTCATTTCCATGTTTATACAGATTGTGGTGAGGATATTTCCATGTTTATACAGATGACTGTGTAGTTATGTCCATGTTTATACAGATAGCGGTGTAGATATTTCCATGTTTATACAGATTGTGGTGTAGATATTTCCATGTTTCTACAGATAGAGGTGTACATATTTACATGTTTATACAGATCATGGTGTAGATAATTCCATGTTTCTACAGACAGCGGTGTAGTTATTTCCATGTTTATACAGGTAGCGTTGTAGGTAATTCCATGTTTATGCAGATCGCGGTGTAGACATTTCCATGTTTTTACACATGACTGTGTAACTGTTTCCATGTTTATACAGATGGCGGTATAGATATTTCCATGTTTATAGAGATAGCCATGTAGATATTTCCATGTTTATACAGATAGCGGTGTAAACATTTACATGTTTATAGAGATAGCTGTGTATATATTTCCAGGTTTATACAGATAGCGGTGTAGATATTTCCATGCTTATAGAGATGGCTGTGTAGATATTTCCATGTTTATACAGTAGGCAGTGTAGATATTTCCATGTTTATACAGATGATGGTGTAAATATTTCCATGTTTATGCTGATGACTGTGTAGTTATCTCCATGTTTATAGAGGTGTCGGTGTAGATATTTCCATGTTTAGACATATAGCGGTGTAGGTATTTCCATGTTTATAGAGACAGCGTTGTAGATATTTCCATGTTTATACAGATGGCTGTGAAGATATTTCCATGTGTATACAGATGGCAGTGTAGATATTTCCATGTTTATAAAGATGGAGGTGAAGATATTTCCATGTGTGTACAGATGACTGAGTAGATATTTCCATGTTTTTACAGAGGGCGGTGTATATATTTCCATGTTCATACAGGTAGCGGTGAGGCTATTTCCATGTTTATACAGATAGCGGTGTAGATATTTCCATGTTTATTGAGATGGCTGTGTAGATATTTCCATGTTTATACAGATGGCATTGTAGATAATTCCATCTTTCTACAGATGTCGGTGTAGATATTTCCTTGCTTATGTAGATGCCAGCATTGATATTTCCATGTTCATAGAGATGGCGGTGTATATATTTCCATTTTTATAGAGATAGCGGTGTAGATATTTCCATATTTACACAGATGGCTGTGTAGGTATTTCCAGGTGTTTACAGATGGCAGTGTAGGTATTTCCATGTTTATACAGATGGAGGTGTAGATATCTCCGTCTTTATAAAGATGACTGGGTAGTTATTTCCATGTTTTTACAGATGGCGATGTAGGTATTTCCATGTTTATAAAGATAACGGTGTGGCTATTTCCATGTTTAGACAAATAGCGGTGTAGCTATTTCCATGTTTGAAGAAATAGCTGTGTACATATTTCCTTGTTTATACAGATGTCAATGTAGGTATTTCCAAGATTATACAGACGGTGGTGTAGATATTTCCATGTTTATGCAGAAGCCGGTGTAGTTATTTCCATATTTATACAGATGGCGGTGTAGATATTTCCATGTTTATACAGATAGCCGTGAAGATATTTCCATGTTTATACAGATAGCGGTGTAGACATTTCCGAGTTTACAGAGATAGCGGAGTACATATTTTCATATTTATACAGGTCGCGCTGTAGATATTTCCATGTTTATTCAGATAGTGGTGTAGATATTTCCATGCTAATACAGATAGCGTTGTAGATGTGTCCATGTTTATACAGATCGCAGTGTAGATATTTCCATGTTTTTACAGCTCGCGGTGTAGATATTTCCATGTGTATACAGATGGCAATGTAGATATTTCCATATTTGCAGATGGAGGTGTAGATATTTCCATGTTTCTATAGATGACTGTGTTGATATTTCCATGTTTATACAGATGGCGGTGTAGATATTTCCATGTTTATACAGATGACGGTGTGGCTATTTCCATGTTTATACAAATAGTGGTGTAGCTATTTCCATGTTTGAAGAGATGGCTGTGAAGGTATTTCCATCTTTATACAGATGGCAGTGTAGATATTTCCATGTTCATACAGATGGGGGTGAAGGTATTTCCATGTTTATACAAATGATTGTGTAGGTATTTTCATATTTATACAAATGGCGGTGTAGATGTTTCCATGTTTACAGAGATTGCCGTGTAGATATTTCCATGTTTATACAGATAGCGGTGTAGGCATTTCCATGTATATAGATATAGAGTTGTACATATTTCCATATTTATACGTATCACAGTGTAGATACCTACATGTTTATAAAGATAGCGGTGTACATATTTCCATGTTTATACAGATATCTCTGTTGATATTTCCATGTTTATAGGGATAGCGGTGTAGAAATTTCTATGTTTATACAGTTCACGGTGTAGATGTTTCCATTTTTATGGAGACGGCTGTGTTTATATTTTCATGTTTATACAGATGGTGGTGTAGATATTTCAATTTTATTGAGATAGCGGTGTAGATATTTCCATGTTAATACAGCTCGCGGTGTAGATATATACATATTTATCCAGATGTCAGTGTAGATATTTCCATGTTTATACAGATGGCGGTGTAGATATATCCATGTTTACACAGATGGTGGTGTAGATAGTTCCATGTTTATGTAGAACGCAGTGTAGATATTTTCATATTTATACAGATAGCGGTGTAGGTATTTCCATGTTTATAGAGATAGCGATGTAGCCATTTCCATGTTTATTCAGATAGCGGTGTAGATATTTCCATGTTTACACAGATAGCTGTGTAGATATTTAAATCTTTGCACAGATTGCGGTGTAGAAATTTCCATCTTTACACAGATACCGGTGTAGATATTTCCATGTTTATACAGATAGCGGTGTAGATATTTCCATTTTTATACACTTAGCGGTGTAGATATTTCCAAGTTTACACAGATAGCAGTGAAGATATTTCCATGTTTATACAGATCGCGGTGTAGATATTTCCATGTTTATACAGCTCGCGGTGTAGATATTTACATCTTTATCCGGATGGTAGTGTAAATATTTCCATGTTTATACAGATGGTGGTGTAGATATTATCATGTTTATACAGATGGCAGTGAAGATATTTCTATGTGTATTCAGACGGCAGTGTAGATATTTCCATGTTTATACAGATGGGGGTGTAGATATTTCCATGTTTCTATAGATGACTGTGTAGATATTTCCATGTTTTTACAGATGGCGGTGTAGATATTTCCATGTTTATACAGATGACGATGTGTCTATTTCCATGTTTATATAAATAGCGGTGTATCTATTTCCATGTTTGAAGAGATGGCTGTGTAGATATTTCCATGTTTATACAGATGGCAGTGTAGATATTTCCATCTTTATACAGATGGTGGTGTAGATATTTCCATGTGTATACAGATGACTGTGTAGGTATTTTCGTATTTATACAGATGGAGGTGTAGATGTATCCATGTTTATAGAGATACCCATGCAGATATTTCCATGTTTACACAGATAGCGTGTAGACATTTCCATGTATATAGAGATACCGTTGTACATATTTCCATATTTATACAGATCGCGGTGTACATATTTACATGTTTATAAAGATAGCGGTGTAGATATTTCCATGCTTATAGAGATAGCCGTGTAGATATTTCCATGTTTATACAGATAGCGGTGTAAATATTTCCATGTTTATAGAGATAGTGGTGTAGATATTTCCATATTTATACTGATAGCGGTGAAGATATTTCCATGTTTATACAGATAGCGGTGTTTGTATTTCCATGTTTATACAGGTAGCTGTGTAGATATTTCCATGTTCATACAGCTCGCGGTGTAGATATTTTCATCTTTATCCAGATGGCAGTGTAGATATTTCCATGTTTATACAGATGGCGGTGTAGATATTTACAGGTTTATGGAGACGGCAGTGTAGATATTTTCATGTTTATACAGATAGCGGTGTAGATATTTCCATGATTATAGAGATAGAGATGTAGATATTTCCATGTTCATCCAGATAGCCGTTGATGGTATTTCCATGTGTATACAGATAGCGGTGTAGATATATCCATGTTTACACAGATAGCTGTGTAGATATATAAATCTTTGCACAGATTTCGGTGTAGAAATTTCCATCTTTACACAGATAGCGGTGTTGATATTTCCATGTTTACACAGATAGCTGTGTAGATATTTCGACGTTTACACAGATAGCATTGTAGATATTTCCATGTTTATACAGAGAGCAGTGTAGATATTTACATGTTTATGCACATAGCAGTGTAAATATTTCCAAGTTTATACAGATAGCGGTGTAGATATTTCCACTGTATGCAGATCGCGGTGTAGATATTTCCATGTTTACACAGATAGCGGTGTAGATATTTCCATGTTTATACAGATCGCGGTGTTGGTATTTCCAAGTTTATACCGATAGGGGTGTAGATAGTTCCATTTTTATACAGCTCACGGTGTAGATATTTCCATGTGTATACGGATGGCTTTGTAGATATTTCCATGTTTATACAGATGATGGTGTAGATATTTCCATGTTTATAGAGAAAGCGGTGTAGGCATTTCCATGTTTATAATGATGGCTGTGTAGATATTTCCATGTGTATACAGACGGCATTGTAGATATATCCATGTTTATACACATTGCGGTGTAGGTATTTCCATATGTATAGAGATAGCGGTGTAGATAATTCCATATTTATACAGATAGCGGTGTAGATATTTCCATGTTTATAGAGATGACGGTGGTGTTCTTTCCATGTTTATACAGATAGCGGTGTAGGTATTTCCATATTTATACAGATAGCGGAGCAGATATTTCTGTCTTTTTATTGATGGAATAGTAGATATTTCTATGTTTATACAGATGGTGGTGTAGATATTTCGATGTTTATACAGATGGCGGTGTAGATATTTCCATGTTTATGCAGATGGCGTTGTAGATATTTCCTTGATTATAGAGATGGCTGTGTATATATTTCTATGTTTATAGAGATAGCGGTGTAGATAATTCCATGTTTATAGAAATGGCGGTCTAGGTTTTTCCATATTTATGGAGATAGTCGTGAAGATATTTGCATGTTTATACAGATAGTTTTGTAGACATTTCCATGTTTATGGAAATAGCGGTGTTGTTATTTCCATGTTTATACAGGTAGCGGTGTAGTTATTTCCATGTTTATTCAGCTCCCGATGTAGATATTTCCATCTTTGCACAGATCGCGGTTTAGAAATTTCCATCTTTACACAGATAGCGGTGTAAATATTTCCATGTTTACACAGATAGCGGTGAAGTTATTTCCATGTTTATACAGATAGCGGTGGGGATATTTCCATGTTTACACAGATAGCGGTGTAGATATTAACATGTTTTTAAAGATGGCGGTGTGGATATTTCCGTGTGTATACAGATGGCTGTGTAGATATTTCCATGTTTATATAGATGGAGGTGTAGATATTTCTATGTTTATAGAGATGGCGTGCTTATATCCATGTTTTTACCGATAGCGGTGTAGATATTTCCATGTTTATAGAGATTTTTGTGTAGATATTTCCATGTTTATACAGATGGCAGTGTACATATTTCCATGTTTATACAGATGGCAGTGTAGATATTTCCATGTTTATACAGGTAGCGGTGTAGATATTTCCATGTTTATACAGATCGCGGTGTAGATAATTCCATCTTTCCACAGATGGCAGTGTAGATATTTCCATGTTTATACAGATGGTGGTGTAATTGTTTCCATGTTAATACAGATAGCGGTGTAGGTATTTCCATGTTTATGCAGATGTCGGTGTAGATATTTCCACGTTTATAGAGATGGCGGTGCAGATATTTCTATCTTTAGAGAGATAACGGTGTAGATATTTCCATGTGTATAGAGATGACGATGTAGGTATTTCCATGTTTATAGACATAGTGTTGTAGTTATTAAAATGTATATACAGATAGCAGTGTAGATATTTCCATGTTTATAGAGATAGCGGTGTTGGTATTTCCAAGTTTAAACAGACTGCGGTGTAGATATTCCCATGTTTATAAAGCTCACGGTGTAGATATTTCCATCTTTATAGAGATGGGAGTGTAGATATTTCCATGTTTATGAAGATAGCCGTGTAGATATTTCCATGTTTATACAGATGGTGGTGTAGATAGTTCCATGTTTATGGAGATGGCGGTGAAGATATTTTCATGTTTATAGAGAAGGTGGTGCAGATATTTCCATGTTTATAGAGATAGCGGTGTAGATATTTCCATGTTTACACAGATAGCTGTGTAGATATTTCCATGTGTATACAGAGGGCAGTATAGATATTTCCATTTTTATAGAGATAGCGGTGAAGATATTTCCATGTTTATACAGATTGTGGTGTAGATATTTGCATGTTCATACATATAGCGGTGTAGATGTTTGCATATTTATACATATAGCGGTGTAGATATTTACATGTTTATACAGATGATGATGTAGATATTTCCATGTTTATAGAGATGGCGGTGTAGATCTTTCCATGCTTATACAGATGGCGGTGTAGATATTTCCAGGTTTATACAGATAGCTGTGTAGATATTTCCATGTTTATACAGATTGCGGTGTAGTTATTTCCATGTTTACAGAGATACTGGTGTAGATATTTCCATTTTTGCACAGATAGCGGTGTAGATATTTCCATCTTTACACAGACAGCGGTGTAGTTATTTCCATGTTTACACACATAGCTGTGTAGATATTTAAATCTTTGCACAGATTGCGGTGTAGAAATTTCCATCTTTACACAGATAGCGGTGTAGATATTTCCATGTTTACACAGACAGCTGTGTAGATATCTCCATGTTTACTCAGATAGCATTGTACATATTTTCATGTTTATACAGATAGCGGTGTAGATATTTCCATGTTTATACACATAGCGGTGTAGATATTTCCAAGTTTATACAGATAGAGGTGTAGACATTTCCATGTTTATACACATCGCGGTGTACATATTTCCATGTTTACACAGATAGCGGTGTAGATATTTCCATGTTTATACAGATCGCTGTGTAGATATTTCCGTGTTTACACAGATAGCGGTGTAGATATTTCCATGTTTATACAGGTCGCGGTGTTGGTATTTCCAAGTTTATACAGATAGGAGTGTAGATATTTCCATTTTTATACAGCTCTGGGTGTAGATATTTCCATGTGTATACAGATGGCGGTGTAGATATTTCCATGTTTATACAGGTGATGGTGTAGATATTTCCATGTTTATAGAGAAAGCAGCGTAGATATTTCCATGTTTATAGAGATAGCGGTGTAGGCATTTCCATGTTTTTACAGATGGCGGTGTAGATATTTCCATGTTTATAGAGACTGCCATGTAGATATTTCCATGTTTATGCAGATGGCGTTGTAGATATTTCCTTGTTTGTAGAGATGGCCATGTAGATTTTTCTATGTTTATAGAGAAAGCGGTGTTGAAAATTCCATGTTTATACAAATGGCAGTGTAGGTTTTTCCATGTTTATGGAGATAGTCGTGAAGTTATTTCCATGTTTATACAGATAGTAGTGTAGATACTTCCATGTTTATACATATGACTGTGTAGATATTTCCATGTTTATACAGATGGCAGTGTAGATATTTCTATGTTTATTCAGATGGTGGTGTAGATATTTCCATGTTTATACAGATGGCGGTGTTGGTATTTCCATGTTTATACAGATGGCGTGTAGATATTTCCATATTTATAGAGATGGCAGTGTAGATATTTCCATGTTTATACAGATAGCGGGGTAGATATTCCCATGTTTACACAAATGGAGGTGTAGCTATTTCTATGTTTATACAGATGGCGGTGTAGATATTTCCATGTTTATTCAGATTGTGGTGTAGAGATTTCCATGATTACCCAGATAGCGTTGTAGATATTTCCATGTTTATAGAGATAGCGGTGTAGTTATTCTCATGTTTATACAGATAGCGGTGTTGATATTTCCATGTTTATACAGATAGCGGTGTAGATATTTGCATGTTTTTAGAGGTGGCTGTGTAGATATTTTCATTTTTATACAGATGGCAGTGTAGATATTTCCATGTTTATAGAGATGGTGGTGTAGATATTTCCATGTTTATACAGATGACCTTGTAGATATTTCCATGTTTATACAGATGGCGGTGTTGGTATTTCCATGTTTATACAGATGGCGTGTAGATATTTCCATATTTATAGAGATGGCAGTGTAGATATTTCCATGTTTATACTGATAGCGGGGTAGATATTCCCATGTTTACACAAATGGAGGTGTAGCTATTTCTATGTTTATACAGATGGCGGTGTAGATATTTCCATGTTTATACGGATAGTGATGTAGACATTTTCACGTTTATACAGATGATGGTCTGGATATTTCCACTTTTATAGAGATTGCGATGTAGATATTTCCATGTTTACACAGATAGTGGTGTAGATATTTCCATGTTTATACAGATGGCGCTGTAGTTATTTCCATCTTCATACAGATGGCGGTGAACTGAATTCCATGTTTATACAGATGGCTGTGTAGATATTTCCATGTTTATACAGATGGCTGTGTAGATATTTCCATGTTTATACAGATTGTGTTGTAGCTATTTCCATGTTTATACATATGACTGTGTAGTTACTTCCATGCTTATACAGATTGCAGTGTAGATATTTCCATGTTTATACGGATGATGGTGTAGATATTCCCGTTCTTATACAGATGGCATTGAAGATATTTCCATGTTTATACGGATGATGGTGTAGATATTTCCGTTCTTATACAGATGGCATTGTAGATATTTCCACGTTTATACAGATGGCGGTGTAGATATTTCCATGTTTATAGAGATAGTGGTGCAGCTATTTCCATGTTCACACAGATAGCAATGTAGGAATTTGTATGTTTATACAAATTGGCGGTGTAGATAATTCCATCCTTATACAAATTGCGGTGTAGATATTTCCATATTTATACAGATGGCGGTGTAGATATTTCCATGTTTATATAGACGGCGGTGTAGATATTTCCATGTTTGTAGAGATGGCAGTGTAGTTATTTCTGTGTTTATACAGATGGCGGTGTAGATATTTCCATGATTATACAGATAGTGATGTAGATATTTCCATGTTCACACAGATGACGGTGTAGAGATTTCCATTTTTATAGAGATTGTGGTGTAGATATTTTAATGTTTATACAGATGGCGTTGTAGATATTTCCATGTTTATACAGATGGCAGTGTTGATATTTCCATGTTTATACAGATTGCGGTGTAGATAATTCCATATTTATACAGATATCAGTGTGGCTATTACCATGTTGATACGGATATTTGTGTAGATATTTCCATGTTTATGGAGATGGCTGTGTAGGTATTTCCATGTTTATACAGATGGCTGTGTAGATATTTCCATGGGTATACAGATGGCAGTGTAGTTATTTCTATGTTAATACAGATGGAGGTGTAGATATTTCCAGGTTTATACAGAGGACAGTGTAGATATTTCCAAGATTTTACAGATGGCGGTGTAGATACTTCCATGTTTATACAGGTAGCGGTTTGGCTATTTCCATGTTGATATGGATATTTGAGTAGATATTTCCATGTTTATAGAGATGGCTGTGTAGATTTTTCCATGTTTATGAAGATGGTGATGTAGGTATTTTCATATTTATACAGATGGCGGTGTAGACTTTTCCATGTTTATAGAGATTGCGGTGTCGGTATTTCCATGATTACAGAGATAGCCATGTCGGTGTTTCCATGTATATAGTGATAGCGGTGAAGGTATTTCCGTGTTCATACAGATGGCAGTGTAGATATTTCCATGTTTACAGAGATGGTGGTGTAGATATTTCCATGTGTATACTGATGTCTGTGTAGATATTTCCATGTTTATTCAGATGGTGGTGTAGATATTTCCATGTTTATAGAGATAGCGGTGTAGATGTTTCCATCTTTAAACAGATAGCGGTGTAGATGTTTCCATGTTCATAGAGATATCGGCATAGATATTTCCATATTTATGCCGATATCATTGTAGATATTTCCATGTTTATACAGATGGTGGTGTAGGTATTTCCATGTTTATAGAGATGGCGTTGTAGATCTTTCCATGTTTCTACAGAAAGCGGTGTAGTTATTTCCATGTTTATACAGAGAGCGGTGTAGATATTTCCATCTTTTTACAGATGGCAGTGTAGATATTTCTATGTTTACAGATGGTGGGGCAGATATTTCCGTGTTTATACAGACGGCGGTGTAGATAATTCCATGTTTATAGAGATGGCGGTGTATGTATTTCCATTTTTATGGAGATAGTGGTGAAGATATTTCCAGGTTTACACTCATAGCGGTGTAGATATTTGCATGTTTGTGCAGCTCGCGATGTAGATATTTCCATCTTTCCACAGATTGCGGTGTAGAAATTTCCATCTTTACACAGATAGCGGTGAAGATATTTCCATGTTTACACAGATAGCTCTGTAAATATTTCCATGTTTACACTGATAGCGTTGTAGATATTTCCATGTTTATACAGATAGCGGTGTAGATATTTCCATGTTTATACACATAGCTGTGTAGATATTTCCATGTTTGTACAGATACCAGTGGAGATGTTTCCAAGTTTATACAGATAGCGATGTAGATATTTCCATGTTTATATAGATAGCGGTGTAAATATTTCCATGTTTATACAGACAGCAGTGTGGATATTTCCATGTTTATAAAGATACCGGTGTAGATATTTCCATGTTTATACAGATAGCGGTGAAGTTATTTCCATGTTTATAGAGATAGTGGTGTAGGTATTTCCATGTTTATACAGATAGCGTTGTAAATATTTCCAGGTTTATACAGATAGTAGTGTACATATTTCCGTGTTAATACAGATCGCGGTGTAGATATTTCCATCTATTTACAGATGGCATTGTAGATATTTCCATGTTTATACAGACGGCGGTGTAGATATTTCCATGTTTATATAGATGGCGGTGTAGATATTTCCTTGTTTATGTAAATGGAGGTTTAGATATTTCCATGTTTATTGAGATGGCATTGTATATATTTCCATTTTTATAGAGATGGTGGTGTAGATATTTCCATGTTTATAGAGATAGCGGTGTAGGTATTTCCATGTTTATAGAGATAGTGGTGTACATATTTCCATGTTTATACAGATAGCGGAAGAGGTATTTCCATGTTTATACAGAAAGCGGTGTTGGTATTTCCATTTTTATACAGATAGCGTTGTAGATATTTCCATGTTTATACAGCTCACGGTGTAGATATTTACATCTTTATAAAGATGGCAAAGTACATATTTCCATGTTTATACAGATAGCGGAGTTGGTATTTCCATGTTAATACAGATAGCGGTGTAGATATTTCCAAGTTTATACAGCTCGCGGTGCAGATATTTACATCTTTATACAGATGGCCGCGGGGATATTTCCATGTTTATACAGATGGCGGTGTAGATAGTTCCATGTTTATACAGATAGCGTTGGAAATATTTCCATGTTTATACAGATAGTAGTGTAGATAATTCCATTTCAATACAGATCTCGGAGGAGATATTTCCATCTTTTTACAGATGGAAGTGTAGATACTTCCTTGTTTATACAGATAGCGGTATTGGTATTTCCATGTTAATACAGATAGCGGTGTAGATATTTCAATCTTTATACAGCTCGCCATGTAGATATTTCCATTTTTATACTGATGGTGATGTAGATATTTCCACGTTTATACAGATGGCGGTGTATATATTTCCATGTTTATACAGATGGCGGTGTAGATATATCCATGTTTATACAGATGGCGGTGTGGATATTTCCCTGTTTCTGGAGATGGCGGTGTAGATATTTTCATGTTTATAGAGATGGTGTTGAAGTTATTTTCCTGTTTATAGATATGGCGGTGTAGATATATCCATGTTTATAGAGATGGCGGGGTAGATATTTCCATGTTTATAGAGATAGTTGTGTAGGAATTTCCATGTTTATAGAGATAGCAGTGTAGATATTTCCATGTTTATACAGATAGCATTGTGGATATTTCCATGTTGATACACATGGCGGTGTTGATATTTCCATCTTTATACAGATGGCGGTGTAGATATTTCCATGTTTATGCAGATGGTGGTGTAGATATTTCCATATTCATAGACATAGTGGCGTAGATATTTCCATATTTATAGAGATAGCGTTGTAGGTATTTCCATGTTTATACAGATAGTAGTGTAGATATTTCCATGTTAATACAGATCGCGGTGTAGAGATTTCCATCTATTTACAGATGGCAGTGTAGATATTTCCATGTTTATACAGATGGCGGTGTAGATATTTCCATGCTTATATAGATGGCGCTATAGATATTTCCTTATTTATGTAGATGGCGGTGTAGATATTTCCATGTTTATAGAGATGGCGGTCTATATATTTCCATGTTTATAGAGATAGTGGTGCAGATATTTCCATGTTTATATAGATGACGGTGTAGATATTTCCTTGTTTATGTAGATGGTGGTGTAGATATTTCCATGTTTATAGAGATGGCGTTGTATATATTTCCATGTTTATAGAGATCGCGGTGTAGATATTTCCTTGTTTATAGAGATAGCAGTGTAGGTATTTCCATGTTTACAGAGATAGTGGTGTAGATATTTCCATGTTTCTACAGATAGCGGTGAAGGTATTTCCATGTTTATACAGAAAGCGGTGTTGTTATTTCCATGTTTATACAGATGGCAGTGTAGATATTTCCAAGTTTATACAGATGGTGGTGTAGATATTTTTCCTGTTCATACAGATGACTGTGCAGATATTTCCATGTTTTTACAGATCGTGGTGTAGATATTTCCATGTGTATAGAGTTAGTGGTGTAGATATTTCCATGTTTATGCAGATGGCAGTGTAGATATTTCCATGTTTATAGAGAAAGCTGTGTAGATATTTCCATGTTTATACAGATGACGGTGTAGATATTTCCATGTTTATACAGATAGCGTTGTAGATATTTCCATGTTTATACAGATGGCGGTGTAGATATTTCCATGTTTATACAGATAGTGGGTAGATCTTTCCATGTTTATACAGACCATGGTGTAGAAATTTCCTTGTTTATAGAGATAGCGGTGTAGATATTTCCATGTTTATAGAGGTGGCGGTGTAGATATTTCCATGTTTATACAAACGGCGGTGTAGATATTTCCATGTTTATGCAGATGGTGGTGTTGATATTTCCATGTTTATACAGATGGCAGTGTAGATTTCTCCATGTTTATACAGATGGCGGTGTAGGTATTTCCAAGTTTATTCAGATGGCGGTGTAGATATTTTCATGTTTATAGAGATTGCGGTGTAGATAATTCCATGTTGATACAGATAGCGGTGTTGATATTTCCATCTGTATACAGATCACGGTGTAGATATTTACATCTTTATCCAGACGGCAGTGTAGATATTTCCATGTTTATATGGATGGCGGTGTACATATTTCCATGTTTATAGAGATAGTGGTGTAGATATTTCCATGGTTATACAGATGGCAGTGTAGATATTTCCATGTTTATACAGATGCTGGTGTACGTATTTCCATGTTTATGCAGATGACTATGTAGATATTTCCATGTTTTTACAGATGACGGTGTAGACATTTCCATGTTTATATACATAGCGCTGTAGTTATTTCCATGTTTACACAGACAGCGGTGTATATATTTCCATCTTTACACTGATTGCGGTGTAGATATTTCCATCTTTACACAGATGGCCGTGTAGATATTTCCATGTTTACTCAGATATCTGTGAAGATATTTCCATGTTTATAGAGACAGCGATGTAGATATTTCCATATTTATACAGATAGCGGTGTAGTTATTTCCATGTGTATAGAGATAGCGGTGTAGATATTTCCATATTTATACAGATAGCGGTGTAGATATTTCCACGTTTATAGAGATAGCGGTGTGGATATTTCCATTTTTATACAGATAGCGGTGTAGATATTTCCATGTTGATACAGATGGCGGTGTTGATATTTCCATGTTTATACAGATGGCCGTGTAGATATTTCCATGTTTATACAGATAGCGGAGTAGATATTTCCATGATTACGCAGATGGTGGTGTAGATATTTTCATATTCATCGAGATGGCGGCGTAGATATTTCCATGTTTATAGAGATTGCGGTGTAGATATTTCCATGTTTATAGAGATAGCGGTGTAGATATTTCCATGTTCATACATATAGTGGTGTAGATATTTCCATGTTTATGGAAATAACGGTGTAGATATTTCCATATTTATAGAGATAGCAGTGTAGATATTTCCATGTTTATACAGACGGCGGTGTAGATATTTCCATGTTTATATAGATGGCGGTGTAGATATTTCCTTGTTTATTTAGATGGTGCTGTAGATATTTCCATGTTAATAGAGATGGTGGTCTATATATTTCCATGTTTATAGGGATAGCGGTGTAGATATTTTCATGTTTATATAGATGGCGGTGTAGATATTTCCTTGTTTATGTAGATGATGGTGTATATATTTCCATGTTTATAGAGATGGCGTTGTATATATTTCCATGTTTATAGAGATAGTGGTGTAGATATTTCCATGTTTATAGAGATAGCGGTGTAGGTATTTCCATGTTTATAGAGATAGTGGTGTAGATATTTCCATGTTTATACAGATAGCAGAGTAGGTATTTCCATGTTTATACAGAAAGCGGTGTTGGTGTTTCCATGTTTATACAGATAGCATTGTAGATATTTCCATGTTTATACAGCTCACGGTGTAGATATTTACATCTTTATACAGATGGCAAAGTACATATTTCCATGTTTATACAGATAGCGGAGTTGCTATTTCCATGTTAATACAGATAGCGGTGTAGATATTTCCAAGTTTATACAGCTCGCAGTGTAGATATTTACATCTTTATACAGATGGCCGCGGGGATATTTCCATGTTTATACAGATGGCGGTGTAGATAGTTCCATGTTTATACAGATAGCGTTGGAAATAGTTCCATGTTTATGCAGATAGTAGTGTAGATAATTCCATTTCAATACAGATCGCGGTGGAGATATTTCCATCTTTTTACAGATGGAAGTGTAGATATTTCCTTGTTTATACAGATAGCGGTGTTGGTATTTCTATGTTTATACAGATAGCGGTGTAGATATTTCAATCTTTATACAGCTCGCCATGTAGATATTTCCATTTTTATACTGATGGTGATGTAGATATTTCCACGTTTATACAGATGGCGGTAAATATATTTCCAAGTTGATACAGATGACTGTGTAGATATTTCCATGTGTTTAGGGATGGCGGTGCAGATATTTCCATGTTTATACAGATAGCGGTGGAGATATTTCCATGTTTATACAGATGGCGGTGTAGATATTTCCATGGTTATGCAGATGGCGCTGTAGATATTTCCATGTTCATAGAGATGGCAGCGTAGATATTTCCATGTTAATAGAGACAGCGGTGTAGATATTTCCATGTATATAGAGATAGCAGTGTAGATATTTCCATATTTATACAGATAGCGGTGTAGATATTTCCATGTTTATACAGATTGCTGTGTAGATATTTCCATGTTTATAGACATTGCGGTGTAGATATTTCCATGTTTATACAGATCATGGTGTAGATATTTCCATGTTCATACAGATAGTGTTGTAAATATTTCCATCTCTTTAGAGATGGCCGTGTAGATATTTCCATGTTTATACTGATGGCGGTGTAGATATCTCCATGTTCATATAGATGGCGGTGTAGATATTTCCTTGTTTATGTAGATGCTGTTGTAGATATTTCCATGTTTATATAGATGGCGGTGTAGATATTTCCATGTTTTCACAGATGGTGGTGTAGATATTTCTATGTTTATAGAGTTATTGATGTAGATATTTCAATGTTTATGCAGATGGCGGTGTAGATAGTTCTATGTTTATGGAGATGGCAGTGTAGATATTTTCATGTTTAAAGAGATGGCGGTGTAGATATTTCCATGTTTATAGAGGTAGCGGTGTAGATGTTTCCACGTTAATAGAGATAGTGGTGTGGGTATTTCCAAGTTTATAGAGATAGCGGTGTAGATATTTCCATGTTTATACAGATGGCTGTGTAGATATTTCCATGTGAATACAGATGGCATTGTAGATATTTCCACGTTGATACAGATGGTGGTGTGTATATTTCCATGTTTATACAGATGACTGTGTAGATATTTCCATGTTTTTACAGATGGCGGTGTGGATATTTCCATTTTTATACAGATGGCGGTATAGATATTTCCATGTTTATACAGATGGCGGTGTAGATATTTCCATGTTTATACAGATGGCAGTGTGGATATTTCCATGTTTATGGAGATGGCAGTGTAGATATTTTCATGTTTTTAGCGATGGCGTTGTAGAAATTTCCATGTTGATAGAGATGGCGGTGTAGATATTTCCATCTTTATAGAGATAGTGGTGTAGATATTTCAATGGTTATACAGATGGCAGTGTAGATATTTCCATGTTTATACAGATGGTGGTGTACATATTTCCATGTTTATACAGATGGTGGTGTACATATTTCCATGTTTATACAGATGACTTTGTGGATATTCACATATTTTTACAGATGACGGTGTAGACATTTCGATGTTTATATAGATAGCGGTTTAGATATTTCCATGTTTACACAGATAGCGGTGTATATATTTCCATCTTTACACTGACAGCGGTGTAGATATTTCCATCTTTACACAGATAGCCGTGTAGATATTTCCATGTTTACACAGATATCTGTGTAGATATTTCCATGTTTACACAGATAGCGTTGTAGATTTTCCGTGTTTATACAGACGACTGTGTAGATATTTCCATGTTTTTTCAGAAGGCGGTGTAGATATTTCCATGTTTATACTCATAGCGCTGTAGATATTTCCATGTTTATATAGATGGCGGTGTATATATTTCCATGTTTATACAGATAGCGGTGTAGGTATTTCCATGTTTACACAGATATTGTTGTAGAAATTTCCATGTTTATACAGATATCGGTGTAGATATTTTCATGTTTATAGAGATGGCGGTGTTGATATTTCCATGTTTATAGAGATAGCGTTGTAGATATTTCCACATTTATATAGATAGTGGTGTGGGTATTTCCAAGTTTATAGAGATAGTGGTGTAGATATTTCCATGTTTATACAGATGGCTGTGTAGATATTTCCATGTGTATACAGATGGCATTGTAGATATTTCCACGTTGATACAGATGGTGGTGTAGATATTTCCATGTTTATACAGATGACTGTGTAGATATTTCCATGTTTTTACAGATGGCGGTGTGGATATTTCCATTTTTATACAGATGGCGGTATAAATATTTCCATGTTTATACAGATGGCGGTGTAGATATTTCCATGTTTATACAGATGGCAGTGAGGATATTTCCATGTTTATGGAGATGGCAGTGTAGATATTTTCATGTTTATAGCGATGGCATTGTAGATATTTCCATGTTGAAAGAGATGGCGGTGTAGATATTTCGATCTTTATAGAGATAGTGGTGTAGATATTTCCATGGTTATACAGATGGCAGTGTAGGTATTTCCATGTTTATACAGATGGTGGTGTACATATATCCATGTTTATACAGATGACTTGTAGAAATTTCCATGTTTTTACAGAAGACGGTGTAGACATTTCGATGTTTATATAGATAGCGGTTTAGATATTTCCATGTTTACACAGATAGCGGTGTATATATTTCCATCTTTACACTGACAGAGGTGTAGATATTTCCATCTTTACACAGACAGCCGTGTAGATATTTCCATGTTTACACAGATATCTGTGTAGATATTTCCATGTTTACACAGATAGCGTTGTAGATTTTCCATGTTTATAAAGATGAATGTGTAGATATTTCCATGTTTCTACAGATGTCGGTGGAGATATTTCCATGTATTTACTCATAGCGGTGTAGATATTTCCATGTTTATATAGATGGCGGTGTATATATTTCCATGTTTATACAGATAGCGGTGTAGATATTTCCATGTTTATATAGATGGCGGTGTAGATATTTCCTTGTTTATGTAGATGGCGGTGTAGATATTTACATGTTTATAGAGATGGCGGTGTATATATTTCCATGTTTGTGGAGATAGCGGTGTAGGTATTTCCATGTTTATGGAGGTAGCGGTGTGGGTTTTTCCATGTTTATAGAGATAGCGGTGTAGATATTTCCAGATTCATACATATAGCGGTGTAGATATTTCCATGTTTATACAGAAAGCGGTGTTGGTATTTCCATGTTTATACAGATACCGGTGTAGATATTTCCATGTTTATACAGCTCGCGGTGTAGGTATTTCAATCTATATACGGATGGCAGTGTAGATATTTCCATGTTTATACAGATAGCGGTGTAGATATTTCCATTTTTATAGAGATAGCGGTGTAGATATTTCCATGTTTATACTGCTTTCCGTGTAGATATCTCCATTTTTATACAGATGGCTGTGTAGATATTTCCATGTTTTCACAGATGGTGGTGTAGATATTTCCATGTTTATAGAGATAGTGGTGTAGATCTTTCCATGTTTACACAGATGGCGGTGCAGATATTTCCATGTTTATACAGATAGCGGTGTAGATATTTCCATGTTTACAGATGGCGGTGTAGATATTTCCATGTTTATACAGATAGTGGTGTAGATCTTTCCATGTCAATACAGATCGTGGTGTAGATATCTCCTTTTTTATACGGATAGCGATTTCAATATTTCCATGTTTATACAGATGGCGGTGAAGATATTTCCATGTTTACACAGATGGCGTTGTTGATAACTCCATGTTTATACAGATAGCGGTGTTGATATTTCCATGTTTATACAGATGGCAGCGTAGATAATTCCATGTTTATGGAGATGGCAGAGTAGTTACTTTCATGTTTATAGAAATGGCGGTATAGATATTCCCATGTTTATAGAGATAGTGGTGTGGATATTTACATGTATATACAGATAGCGGTGTAGGTATTTCCATGTTTATAGAGAAAGCGGTGTAGATATTTCCATGTTTACAGAGATAGCGGTGTACGCATTTCCATGTTTATAAAGATGGTTGTGTAGATATTTCCATGAGTATACAGATGGCAGTGTAAATATTTCCGTGTTTATACAGATGGTGGTGTAGATATTTCCATGTTTCTACAGATGACTGTGTCGATATTTCCATGTTTTTAAAGATGGCGGTGTAGATTTTTCCATGTGTATAGAGATATCGGTGTAGATATTTCCATATTTATACTGATAGTGGTGTAGGTAATTCCATGTTTATAGAGATAGCAGTGTAGATACTTCCATGTTTATACAGTTCGAGATGCAGATATTTCCATCTTTCTACAGATGGCAGTGTAGATATTTCCATGTTTATACAGATGGTGGTGTAGATATTTCTATGTTTATAGAGATAGCGGTGTAGATAATTCCAGGTTTATAGATGTGGCGTTGTAGGTATTTCCATGTTTATGGAGACAGTGATGTAGATACTTCCTTGTTTATACAGATAGCAGTGTAGGTATTTCCATGTTAATACAGATAGCTGTGTTGATATTTCCATGTTTATACAGATAGCGGTGTAGGTATTTCCATGTTTACACAGATAGCGGTGTAGATATTTCCATATGTATACAGATAACGGTGGGGATGTTTCCATGTTTATACAGAGAGCGGTGGAGATATTTCCATGTTTTTACAGATGACGATGTAGATATTTCCATGTTTATACAGATAGCGGTGCAGAGATTTCCAAGTTTATACAGATAGCGGTGTAGATATTTCCATGTTTATACAGATGGCGGTGTTGATATTTCCATGTTTATACAGATGTCCGTGTAGATATTTCCATTTTTATACAGATGGTGGAGTAGATATTTCCATGATTATGCAGATGGTGGTGTAGATATTTTCATATTCATAGAGATGACAGCGTAGATATTTCCATGTTTATAGAGATAGCGGTGTGGATATTTCCATGTTTATAGAGATAGCGATGTAGATATTTCCACGTTTATACATATAGTGGTGTAGATATTTCCATGTTTATGGAAATAGCAGTGTAGATATTTCCATATTTATACAGATAGCAGTGTAGATATTTCCATGTTTATACAGATAGCGGTGTAGATATTTCCATGTTTATACACATAGCGGTGTAGATATTTCCATGTTTATACATTTCATTCCGTGTTAATACAGATCGCGGTGTAGACATTTCCATTTATTAACAGATGGCATTGTAGATATTTCCATGTTTATATAGATGGCGGTGTAGATATTTCTTTGTTTATGTAGATGGCGGTGTAGATATTTCCATGTTTATAGAGATTGTGGTCTGTATATTTCCTTGTTTATAGGGATAGCGGTGTAGATATTTCCATGTTAATATAGGTGGCGGTGTAGATATTTCCTTGTTTATGTAGATGATGGTGTAGATATTTCCATGTTTATGGAGATGGCGTTGTATATATTTCCATGTTTATACAGATAGTGGTGTAGATATTTCCATGTTTATACCAATAGCGGTGTAGTTATTTCCATGTTTATACAGAAAGCGGTGTTGGTATTTCCATGTTTATACAGATATCAGTGTAGATATTTCCATGTTTATACAGCTCGCAGTGTAGATATTTCAATCTTTGTACTGATGGCAGTGTAGATATTTCCATGTTTATAGAGATAGCGGTGCAGATATTTCCATGTTTGTATAGATGGCGGTGTTGATATTTCCATGGTTTTACAGATGGCCGTGTAGATATTTCCAAGTTTATACAGATGGTGGTGTAGATATTTCCATGTTTATGCAAATGGCGTTGTAGATATTTCCATGTTTATAGAGAAGGCCCTGTAGATATTTCCATGTTTATAGAGTTAGCGGTGTAGATATTTCCATGTTTATACAGATCACGGTGTAGATATTTCCATGTTTGTATAGATGGCGGTGTTGATATTTCCATGTTTTTACAGATGGCCGTGTAGATATTTCCAAGTTTATACAGATGGTGGTGTAGATATTTCCATGTTTATACAGATGACTGTGTAGATATTTCCATGTTTATGCAGATGGCGATTTCAATATTTCCATGTTTATACAGATCGCGGTGTAGATATTTCGATGTTCATACAGATAACGGTGTAGATATTTCCATATTTATGCAGATAGCGGTGTAGATATTTCCTTGTTTATACAGATGGCGCTGTAGATATTTCCATGTTTATACAGATGGCAGTGTAGATATTTCAATGTTTATACAGATAGTGATGAAGATATTTCCATATTTATACTGATAGTGATTAAGATATTTCCATGTTTACAGAGATACAGGTGTAGATATTTCCATATTTGCACAGATTGAGGTGTAGATATTTCCATCTTTACACAGATAGCGGTGTAGATATTTCCATGTTTACACAGATATCCGTGTAGATATTTCCATGTTTACACAGATAGCGTTGTAGATATTTCCATGTTTATACAGATAGCAGTGCAGATATTTCCATGTTTATAAAGATACCGGTGCAGATATTTCCATGTTTATACAGATAGCGGTGGACATATTTCCATGTTTATACAGATAGCGATGTAGATATTTCCATGTTTATACAGATAGCGATGTAGTTATATCCATGTTTATACAGACAACGGTGTAGATTTATCCATGTTTATGCAGAAAGCGGTGAAGATATTTCCATGTTTATACAGATAGTGGTAGAGATATTTCCATATTTACACAGATAGCGGTGGAGATATGTCCATGTTTCTACAGATGGCGATGGAGATAATTCCATGTTTATACAGATCACGGTGCAGATATTTCTATCTTTCTACACATGGTGTTGTAGATATTTCCTTGTTTATAGGGATAGCGGTTGAGCTATTTCCATGTTTAGACAGATAGCGGTGTAGATATTTCCATGTTTATACAGATCACGGTGTAGATATTTCCATGTTTATTCAGATAGCAGTGTAGATATTTCCATGTTTATACAGGTAGCGGTGTAGGAATTTCCATGTTTATACAGGTAGCGGTGTAGATATTTCCATGTTTATACAGATCGCGGTGCAGGAATTTCCATGTTTGTAGAGATAGCGGTGTAGATATTTTCATATTTCTACAGATGTCTCTGTAGATATTTCCATGTGTATACATATGGCAGTGTAGATATTTCCATGTTTATACAGATGGAGGTGTCGATTTTTCCATGGTTATACAGATGACTGTGTAGATGTTTCCATGTTTTTACAGATGGTGGTGTAGATATTTCCATGTTCATACAGATCACCGTGTGGCTATTTCCATGTTTATACAGATAGCGGAGAAGATATTTCCATGTTTATAGAGATGGCTGTGTAGATATTTCCATGTTTATACAGATGGCAGTGTAGATCTTTCCATGTTTATACAGATGGTGGTGTAGATATTTCCATGTTTATACAGATGACTGTCTAGGTATTTCCAAGTTTACCCAGATTGCGGTGTAGATATTTCCATGTATATAGAGATAGCCATGTAGATATTTCCATGTTTACAGAGACAGCGGTGTAGACATTTCACGTTTATAGAGATAGCGGTGTAGATATTTCCATATTTATACAGATAGCGGTGGAGATATATCCATGTTTATACAGATAGCGATGAAGATTTTTCCATGTTTATACAGATAGCGGTGAAGATATTTCCAAGTTTATACAGAAAGCTTTGTAGATATTTCCATGTTTATATGTATAACAGTGTAGATATTTCCATGTTTATACAGATTTGGTGGAGATATTTTCATGTTTATACAGATAGCGGTGGAGATATTTCCATGTTTATACAGATAGCGGTGGAGATATTTCCATGTTTATACATATGGCTGTGTAGATATTTCCATGTTTATACAGATGGCGGTGTAGATATTTCCAAGTTTATACAGATAGTGGGATAGATATTTCCACGTTTATACAGATAGGTGGGTAGTTATTTCCATGTTTATACAGATAGCGGTGTTGGTATTTCCATGTTTTTAGAGATAGCGGTGTAGATATTTCCATGTTTATTCAGTTGACTATGTAGATATTTCCATGTGTGTACAGATGGCAGTGTAGATATTTCCATGTTTATACCGATGGATGTGTAGATATTTCCAAATTTATACTGATGACTTTGTAGTCATTTCCATGTTTATAGAGATAGCGGTATAGATATTTCCATGTTTTACAGATAGCAGTGGAGATATATCCCTGTTTATACAGATAGCAATGTAGGTATTTCCATGTTTATACAGATAGCGGTGAAGATATTTCCATGTTTACGCAGATAGCTTTGTATATATTTCGATGTTTATACAGATAGCGTTGTAGATATTTCCATGTTTATACCGATAGCGGTGTAGATATTTCCATGTTTATGCAGATAGCGGTGGAGATATTTCCATGTTAATAGAGATGGCGGTGGAGATATGTCCGTGTTTATACGGATAGCGGTGTAGATATTTCCAAGTTTGTAAAGATAGCGGTGTAGGTATTTCCATGTTTATACAAATATTGGTGTAGATATTTCCATGTTTATATAGATAGCGGTTTAGCTATTTCCATGTTTACAGAGATAACGGTGTAGATATTTCCATGTTTATACATATGACTGTGTAGATATTTCCATGTGTATACAGATGGCAGTGTAGATATTTCCATGTTTATACAGATGGAGGTGTAGATATTTCCATGTTTATACTGATAACTGTGTAGATATTTCCATGTTTTTACATATCGCGGTGTACATATTTCCATGTTTATACAGATAGCGTTGTGGCTATTTCCATGTTTATACAGATAGCGGTGTAGATATCTCCATGTTTATAGAGATGGCTGTGTAGATATTTCCAAGTTTATACAGAGAGCGAAGTAGTTATTTCCATGTTTATACAGATGGAGGTGTAGATAGTTCCATGTTTATGGAGATGGAAGTGAAGATATTTTCATGTTTATAGAGATGGCAGTGTAGATATTTCCATGTTTCTAAAGATAGCATTGTAGGTATTTCCATGTTTTTAGAGATTGTGGTGTAGATATTTCCATGTTTATACAGATGGCTGTTTACAAACTTACATGTGCATACAGATGGCAGTGTAGATATTTCTATGTTTATATAGATGATGGTGTAGATATTTCCATGTTTATACAGATGACAGAATAGATATTTCCATGTTTATACATATGGCAATATAGATATTTCCATGTTTATAGAGATAGCGGCGTAGATATTTCCATGTTTATACAGATAGCATTGTAGATATTTCCATGTTTATAGAGTTTGCTGTTTAGATATTTCCATATTTATACAGATAGCGGTGCAGATATTTCCATGTTTATACATACAGCGGTGTAGATATTTCGATGTTTATAGAGATGGTGGTGTAGATATTTCCATGTTTATACAGATAGCGGTGTAGATATTTCCGTTTTTATACAGATGGCGGTGTAGATGTTTCCATGTTTATACAGATCATGGTGTAGATATTTCCATATTTACAGAGATATCGGTTTAGATATTTCCATGTTTATGCAGATAGCAGTGTTGGTATCTCCATGTTTATACAGATAGCGGTGTAGATATTTCCATGTTTATACAGCTCACGGTGTAGATATTTCCATGTTTATTCAGATGGCAGTGTAGACATTTCCATGCTTATACAGATAGCGGTGTAGATATTTCCAAGTTTATACAGATAGCAGTGTAGATATTTCCATGTTTATGCAGATAGCAGTGGAGGTATTTCCACATTTACAGTGATAGCGGTGTAGATATTTCCATGTTTATACTGATGGCTGTGGAGATATTTCCATGTGTATACAGATGGCAGTGTGGATATTTCCATGTTTATGCTGATGGAGGTGTAGATATTTCCATGTTTATACAGATGACTGTGTAGATATTTCCATGTTTTTACAGATGGTGTTGTAGATATTTCCATGTTTATACAGATATCGGTGTAGATATTTCCATGATTTTACAGATAGCGTTGTAGATATTTCCATGTTCATACAGTTCGCGGTGTAGATATTCCCATCTTTATACAGATTGCAGTGTAGATATTTCCATGTTTATAGAGATAGCGGTGTACATATTTCCATGTTTATACAGATAGCGTTGAAAATATTTCCATGTTTATAGAGATAGCGGTGTAAATATTTCCATGTTTATTCGGATAACGGTTTAAATGTTTACACATTTACAGAGATAGCGGTGTTGATAATTCCATGTTTACTCAGAAAGTTGTGTAGATATTTCCACGTTTACAGAGATAGCGGTGTAGTTATTTCCACATTTATACAGATAGCGGTGTAGATATTTCCACGTTTATAGAGATAGCAGTGTAGATATTTCCATGTTTATGCAGACAGCAGTGTAGATATTTCCACGTTTATGCTTATAGCGGTGTAGATATTTCCACGTTTATAGAGATAGCGGTATAGATATTTCCAAGTTTATACAAATATCGGTGTAGATATTTCCATGTTTAGAGAGACACCGGTGCAGATATTTCCACGTTTATAGAGATAGAAGTGTAGATATTTCCATGTTTTTAGAGACAGTGGTGTACATATTTCCATGTTTATAGAGATAGCCATATAGATATTTCCAAGTTTGTGGAGACAGCGGTGTAGATATTTGCATGTTTATAGAGACAGCTGTGTAGATATTTCCATGTTTTTAGAGACAGCAGTGAAGATAATTCTTGTTTATACAGATAGCATTGTAGATATTTCCATGTTTATAGAGACAGCAGTGTAGATATTTCCATGTTTATACAGCTGGCGCTGTAGGTATTTCCATGTTTATACAGGTAGCGGTGTAGATATTTCCATGTTTATAGAGATAGCGGTGTAGATGTTTCCATGTTTATAGAGATAGCGGTGTATATATTTCCATGTTTATACAGATATCTGTGTGGCTATTTCCATGTTTATACAGTTAGCGGTGTAGATATTTCCATGTTTATAGAGATGGCTGTGTAGATATTTACATATTTATACAGATGGCAGTGTACATATTTCCATGTTTAGACAGATAATGGTGTAGATATTTCCATGTGTATACAGACTGCGGTGTAGGTATTTCCATGTTTATAGAGATAGCGGTGTAGATATTTCCATGTTTATACAGATGGCTTTGTAGATATTTCCATGTGCATACAGATGGCTGTGTAGATATTTCCATGTTTATACAGATGGAGGTGTAGATATTTCCATGTTTATACAGATGACTGTGTAGATATTTCCATGTTTTTACATATGGCGGTGTAGGTATTTCCATGTTTATGCAGATAGCGGTGTGGCTATTCCTATGTTTATACAGATAGCGGTGTAGATATTTCCATGTTTATAGAGATGGCTGTGAAGATGTTTTCATGTTTATACAGATGGCAGTGTAGATATTTTCATGTTTATACAGATAGTGGTGTAGATATTTCCAGGATTATACAGATGACTGTGTAGTTATTTCCATGTTTATACAGATGGCGGTGAAGGTATTTCCATGTTAATAGAGACAGCCATGTAGATATTTCCATGTTTATACAGATAGATGTGTAGACACTTCCATGTTTATAGAGATAGCGGTGTAGATACTTCCATATTTATACAGATAGCGGTGTGATTATTTCCAAGTTTATACAGATAGCGGTGGAGATATTTCCATGTTTATACAGATAGCGGTGGAGATATTTCCAGGTTAATAGAGATAGCGGTGTAGATATTTCCATGTTTATACAGATAGCTGTGTGGCTATTTCCAAGTTTTTACAGATAGCTTTGGAGATATTTCCATGTTTATACAGATGGCGGTGTAGATATTTCCATGTTTATGCAGATGGCGGTGCAGATATTTCCATGTTTATACAGATAGCGGTGTACATATTTCCATATTTATACAGATGACTGTGTAGTTATTTCCATTTTTATACAGATGGCGGTGAAGATATTTCCATGTTTATACAGATAGCGGTGAAGATATTTCCATGTTTATACAGATGACTGTGTAGATATTTTCATATTTTTACACATGTCGGTTTAGATATTTCCATGTTTATACAGATAGCGGTGTGGCTATTTCCATGTTTATACATATAGCAGTGTAGATATTTCCATGTTTATAGAGATGGCTGTGTAGATATTTCCATGTTTATACAGATGGCAGTGTAGATATTTCCATGTTTGTACAGACAGTGGTGTAGATATTTCCATGTTTATACAGATTACTGTGTAGGTATTTCCATGTTTAGAGAGATCGCGGTGTAGATATTTCCATGTTTATACAGATAGCGGTGTGGCTATTTGAATGTTTATACAGATAGCGGTGTAGGTATTTCCATGTTTATAGAGATGGCTGTGTAGATATTTACATGTTTATACTGATGGCAGTGTAGATATTTCCATGTTTATACAGATAGTGGTGTAGCTATTTCCAAGTTTATACAGATGAATGTGTAGGTATTTCCATGTTTATACAGATGGCGGGTTAGATATTTCCATGTTTATTGAGATAGCGATGTCGATATTTCCATGTTTATACAGATAGCGGTGTAGACATTTCCATGTTTATAGAGATAGCGGTGTAGATATTTCCATATGTATACAGATAGCGGTGTCACTATTTCCATGTTTATACTGATAGCGGTGGAGATATTCCATGTTTATACAGATAGCGGTGGAGATATTTCCATGTTTATACAGATAGCGATGGAGATATTTCCATGTTTATAGAGATAGCGGTGTTGATATTTCCATGTTTATACAGATAGCTGTGTGGCTATTTCCATGTTTATACAGATAGCGGTGTAGATATTTCTATGTTTATAGAGATGGCTGTGTAGATATTTACATATTTATACAGAGGGCAGTGTAGATATTTCCATGTTTAGACAGATAATGGTGTAGATATTTCCATGTTTATACAGATTGAGGTATAGGTATTTCCATGTTTATAGAGATAGCGGTGTAGATATTTCCATGTTTACACAGATAGCTGTGTGGCTATGTCCATGTTTATACAGATAGCGTTGGAGTTATTTCCAAGTTTATAGAGATGGCGGTGTAGATTCTTCCATGTTTATGCAGAAGGCGGTGCAGATATTTCCATGTTTATACAGATAGTGGTGTACATATTTCCATATTTATACAGATGACTGTGTAGTTATTTCCATTTTTATACAGATGGCGGTGTAGATATTTCCATGTTTATACAGATAGCGGTGTGGCTATTTCCATGTTTATACAGATAGCAGTGTAGATATTTCCATGTTTATAGAGATGGCTTTGTAGTTATTTCCATGTTTATACAGATGGCAGTGTAGATATTTCCATGTTTGTACAGACAGTGGTGTAGATATTTCCATGTTTATACAGATGACTGTGTAGATATTTCCATGTTTATACAGATGGCGGTGTAGACATTTCCATGTTTATACAGATAGCGGTGTGGATATTTCCATGTTTATACAGATAGCGGTGCAGATATTTCCATGTTATTAGATATGGCTGTTTAGATATTTACATGTTTATACAAATGGCAGTGTAGTTATTTCCATGTTTATACAGATACTGGTGTAGATATTTCCAGGTTTATACAGATGACTGTGTAGTTATTTCCATGTTTATACAGATGGCGGTGAAGATATTTCCATGTTTATAGAGACAGCCATGTAGATATTTCCATGTTTACACCGATAGCGGTGTAGACATTTCCATGTTTATAGAGATAGCGGTGTAGATATTTCCATATTTATACAGATTGCGGTGTCACTATTTCCATGTTTATACAGATAACGGTGGAGATATTTCCATGTTTATACAGATAGCGGTGGAGATGTTTCCATGTTTATAGAGATAGCAGTGTAGATATTTCCATGTTTATACAGATAGCTGTGTGGCTATTTCCATGTTTATACAGATAGCAGTGGAGATATTTCCATGTTTATAGTGATAGCAGTGTATATATTTCCATGTTTATACAGATAGCTGTGTGGCTATTTCCATGTTTATACAGATAGTGGTGTAGATATTTCCATGTTTATAGAGATGGCTGTGTAGATATTTACATATTTATATAGATGGCAGTGTAGATATTTCCATGTTTAGACCGATAATGCTGTAGATATTTCCATGTTTATACAGATTGCGGTGTAGGTATTTCCATGTTTGTAGAGATAGCGGTGTAGATATTTCCATGTTTATACAGATGGCTGTGTAGATATTTCCATGTGTATACTGATGGCAGTATAGATATTTCCATGTTTATAAAGATGAAGGTGTAGATATTTCTATGTTTATACAGATGACTGTGTAGATATTTCCATGTTTTTACAGATGGCGGTGTAGATATTTCCATGTTTATACATATAGCGGTGTGGCTATTTCCATGTTTATACAGATAGCGGTGTAGATATTTCCATGTTTATAGAGATGGCTGTGTAGATATTTCCATGTTTATACAGATGGCAGTGTTGATATTTCCATGTTTGTACAGACAGTGGTGTAGATATTTCCATGTTTATACAGATGACAGTTTAGGTATTTCCATGTTTATACTGATGGCGGTGTAGATATTTCCATGTTTATACAGATAGCGGTGTGGTTATTTCCATGTTTATACAGATATAGGCGTAGATATTTCCATGTTTATAGAGATGGATATGTAGATATTTACATGTTTATACAGATGGCAGTGTAGATATTTCCATGTTTATACAGATAGTGGTGTAGATATTTCCAAGTTTATACAGATGACTGTGTATGTATTTCCATGTTTATACAGATGGCGGTGTAGATATTTCCATGTTTATAGAGATAGCCATGTAGATATTTCCATGTTTATACAGATAGCGGTGTCACTATTTCCATGTTTATACAGATAGCGGTGTAGATATTTCCATGTTTATACAGATAGCGGTGCAGATATTTCCATGTTTATAGAGATAGCGGTGTAGATATCTCCATGTTTATACAGATAGCTGTGTGGCTATTTCCATGTTTATAAAGATAGCGGTGTACATATTTCCATGTTTATAGAGATGGCTGTGTGGATATTTACATATTTATACAGATGGCAGTGTAGATATTTCCATGTTTATAAAGATGGAGGCGTAGATATTTCCATGTTTATACAGATGACTGCGTAGATATTTCCATGTTCATACAGATAGCAGTGTAGATATTTCCATGTTTATAGAGATGGCTGTGTCGATATTTACATGTTTATACAGATGGCAGTGTAGATATTTTCATGTTTATACAGATAGTGGTGTAGATATTTACAGGTTTATACCGATGACTGTGTAGTTATTTCCATGTTTATACAGATAGCAGTGTAGATATTTCCATGTTTATAGAGATGGCTCTGTAGATATTTCCATGTTTATACAGATAGCAGTGAAGATATTTCCATGTTTGTACAGACAGTGGTGTAGATATTTCCATGTTTATACAGATGACTGTGTAGGTATTTCCATGTTTATACAGATGGCGGTGTAGACATTTCCATGTTTATACAGATAGTGGTGTGGCTATTTCCGTGTTTATACAGATAGCAGTGCAGATATTTCCATGATTATAAAGATGGCTGTGTAGATATTTACATGTTTATACAGATGGCACTGTAGTTACTTCCATGTTTATATAGATAGTGGTGTAGATATTTCCAGGTTTATACAGATGACTGTGTAGTTATTTCCATGTTTATACAGATGGCGGTGAAGATATTTCCATGTTAATAGAGACAGCCATGTAGATATGTCCATGTTTATACAGATAGCGGTGTAGACATTTCCATGTTTATAGAGATAGCGGTGTAGATATTTCCATGTTTATACAGATAGCTGTGTGGCTATTTCCATGTTTATACAGATAGCGTTGGAGATATTTCCATGTTTATACAGATAGCGGTGGAGATATTTCCATGTTTTTACAGATAGCGGTGGAGATATTTCCATGTTTATACAGATAGCGGTGGAGATATTTCCATGTTTATAGAGATAGCGGTGTAGATATTTCCATGTTCATACAGATAGCTGTGTGGCTATTTCCATGTTTATACAGATAGCGTTGGAGATATTTCCATGTTTATACAGGTAGCGGTGGAGATATTTCCATGTTTATACAGATAGCGGTGGAGATATTTCCATGTTTATAGAGATAGCATTGTATATATTTCCATTTTTATACAGATAGCTGTGAGGCTATTTCCCTGTTTATACAGATAGTGGTGTAGATATTTCCATGTTTATAGAGATGGCTGTGTAGATATTTACATATTTATACAGTTGGCGGTGTAGATATTTCCATGTTTAGACAGATAATGGTGTAGATATTTCCATGTTTATACAGATTGCGGTGTAGATATTTCCATGTTTATACAGATAGCGGTGTGACTATTTCCATGTTTATACAGATAGCAGTGTAGATATTTCCATGTTTATAGAGATGGCTTTGTAGTTATTTCCATGTTTATACAGATGGCAGTGTAGATATTTCCATGTTTGTACAGACAGTGGTGTAGATATTTCCATGTTTATACAGATGACTGTGTAGATATTTCCATGTTTATACAGATGGCGGTGTAGACATTTCCATGTTTATACAGATAGCGGTGTGGATATTTCCATGTTTATACAGATAGCGGTGCAGATATTTCCATGTTAATAGAGATGGCTGTTTAGATATTTACATGTTTATACAAATGGCAGTGTAGTTATTTCCATGTTTATACAGATACTGGTGTAGATATTTCCAGGTTTATACAGATGACTGTGTAGTTATTTCCATGTTTATACAGATGGCGGTTAAGATATTTCCATGTTTATAGAGACAGCCATGTAGATATTTCCATGTTTACACCGATAGCGGTGTAGACATTTCCATGTTTATAGAGATAACGGTGTAGATATTTCCATATTTATACAGATTGCGGTGTCACTATTTCCATGTTTATACAGATAACGGTGGAGATATTTCCATGTTTATACAGATAGCGGTGGAGATGTTTCCATGTTTATAGAGATAGCAGTGTAGATATTTCCATGTTTATACAGATAGCTGTGTGGCTATTTCCATGTTTATACAGATAGCGTTGGAGATATTTCCATGTTTATACAGATAGCGGTGCAGATATTTCCATGTTTATACAGATAGCAGTGGAGATATTTCCATGTTTATAGTGATAGCAGTGTATATATTTCCATGTTTATACAGATAGCTGTGTGGCTATTTCCATGTTTATACAGATAGTGGTGTAGATATTTCCATGTTTATAGAGATGGCTGTGTAGATATTTACATATTTATATAGATGGCAGTGTAGATATTTCCATGTTTAGACCGATAATGCTGTAGATATTTCCATGTTTATACAGATTGCGGTGTAGGTATTTCCATGTTTGTAGAGATAGCGGTGTAGATATTTCCATGTTTATACAGATGGCTGTGTAGATATTTCCATGTTTCTACAGATGGCGGTGTAGATATTTCCATGTTCATACATATAGCGGTGTGGCTATTTCCATGTTTATACAGATAGCGGTGTAGATATTTCCATGTTTATAGAGATGGCTGTGTAGATATTTCCATGTTTATACAGATGGCAGTGTAGATATTTCCATGTTTGTACAGACAGTGGTGTAGATATTTCCATGTTTATACAGATGACAGTTTAGGTATTTCCATGTTTATACTGATGGCGGTGTAGATATTTCCATGTTTATACAGATAGCGGTGTGGTTATTTCCATGTTTATACAGATATAGGCGTAGATATTTCCATGTTTATAGAGATGGATATGTAGATATTTACATGTTTACACAGATGGCAGTGTAGATATTTCCATGTTTGTACAGATAGTGGTGTAGATATTTCCAAGTTTATACAGATGACTGTGTAGGTATTTCCATGTTTATACAGATGGCGGTGTAGATATTTCCATGTTTATAGAGATAGCCATGTAGATATTTCCATGTTTATACAGATAGCGGTGTCACTATTTCCATGTTTATACAGATAGCGGTGTAGATATTTCCATGTTTATACAGATAGCGGTGCAGATATTTCCATGTTTATAGAGATAGAGGTGTAGATATTTCCATGTTTATACAGATAGCTGTGTGGCTATTTCCATGTTTATAAAGATAGCGGTGTACATATTTCCATGTTTATAGAGATGGCTGTGTGGATATTTACATATTTATACAGATGGCAGTGTAGATATTTCCATGTTTATACAGATGGAGGCGTAGATATTTCCATGTTTATACAGATGACTGCGTAGCTATTTCCATGTTCTTGCAGATAGCAGTGTAGATATTTCCATGTTTATAGAGATGGCTGTGTCGATATTTACATGTTTATACAGATGGCAGTGTAGATATTTTCATGTTTATACAGATAGTGGTGTAGATATTTCCAGGTTTATACCGATGACTGTGTAGTTATTTCCATGTTTATACAGATAGCAGTGTAGATATTTCCATGTTTATAGAGATGGCTCTGTAGATATTTCCATGTTTATACAGATAGCAGTGAATATATTTCCATGTTTGTACAGACAGTGGTGTAGATATTTCCATGTTTATACAGATGACTGTGTAGGTATTTCCATGTTTATACAGATGGCGGTGTAGACATTTCCATGTTTATACAGATAGTGGTGTGGCTATTTCCGTGTTTATACAGATAGCAGTGCAGATATTTCCATGATTATAAAGATGGCTGTGTAGATATTTACATGTTTATACAGATGGCACTGTAGTTACTTCCATGTTTATATAGATAGTGGTGTAGATATTTCCAGGTTTATACAGATGACTGTGTAGTTATTTCCATGTTTATACAGATGGCGGTGAAGATATTTCCATGTTAATAGAGACAGCCATGTAGATATGTCCATGTTTATACAGATAGCGGTGTAGACATTTCCATGTTTATAGAGATAGCGGTGTAGATATTTCCATGTTTATACAGATAGCTGTGTGGCTATTTCCATGTTTATACAGATAGCGTTGGAGATATTTCCATGTTTATACAGATAGCGGTGGAGATATTTCCATGTTTTTACAGATAGCGGTGGAGATATTTCCATGTTTATACAGATAGCGGTGGAGATATTTCCATGTTTATAGGGATAGCGTTGTAGATATTTCCATGTTCATACAGATAGCTGTGTGGCTATTTCCATGTTTATACAGATAGCGTTGGAGATATTTCCATGTTTATACAGATAGCGGTGGAGATATTTCCATGTTTATACAGATAGCGGTGGAGATATTTCCATGTTTATAGAGATAGCATTGTATATATTTCCATTTTTATACAGATAGCTGTGAGGCTATTTCCCTGTTTATACAGATAGTGGTGTAGATATTTCCATGTTTATAGAGATGGCTGTGTAGATATTTACATATTTATACAGATGGCGGTGTAGATATTTCCATGTTTAGACAGATAATGGTGTAGATATTTCCATGTTTATACAGATTGCGGTGTAGGTATTTCCATGTTTATAGAGATAGCGGTGTAGATATTTCCATGTTTATACAGATAACGGTGGAGATATTTCCATGTTTATACAGATAGCGGTGGAGATATTTCCATGTTTATAGAGATAGCAGTGTATATATTTCCATGTTTATACAGATATCTGTGTGGCTATTTCCATGTTTATACAGATAGCGGTGTAGATATTTCCATGTTTATAGAGATGGCTGTGTAGATATTTACATATTTATACAGATGGCAGTGTAGATATTTCCATGTTTAGACAGATAATGGTGTAGATATTTCCATGTGTATACAGACTGCGGTGTAGGTATTTCCATGTTTATAGAGATAGCGGTGTAGATATTTCCATGTTTATACAGATGGCTGTGTAGATATTTCCATGTGCATACAGATGGCTGTGTAGATATTTCCATGTTTATACAGATGGAGGTGTAGATATTTCCATGTTTATACAGATGACTGTGTAGATATTTCCATGTTTTTACAGATGGCGGTGTAGGTATTTCCATGTTTATACAGATAGCGGTGTGGCTATACCTATGTTTATACAGATAGCGGTGTAGATATTTCCATGTTTATAGAGATGGCTGTGTAGATGTTTTCATGTTTATACAGATGGCAGTGTAGATATTTTCATGTTTATACAGATAGTGGTGTAGATATTTCCAGGTTTATACAGATGACTGTGTAGTTATTTCCATGTTTATACAGATGGCGGTGAAGGTATTTCCATGTTTATAGAGACAGCCATGTAGATATTTCCATGTTTATACAGATAGCTGTGTAGACACTTCCATGTTTATAGAGATAGCGGTGTAGATACTTCCATATTTATACAGATAGTGGTGTGATTATTTCCAAGTTTATACAGATAGCGGTGGAGATATTTCCATGTTTATACAGATAGCGGTGGAGATATTTCCAGGTTAATAGAGATAGCGGTGTAGATATTTCCATGTTTATACAGATAGCTGTGTGGCTATTTCCAAGTTTTTACAGATAGCTTTGGAGATATTTCCATGTTTATACAGATGGCGGTGTAGATATTTCCATGTTTATGCAGATGGCGGTGCAGATATTTCCATGTTTATACAGATAGCGGTGTACATATTTCCATATTTATACAGATGACTGTGTAGTTATTTCCATTTTTATACAGATGGCGGTGAAGATATTTCCATGTTTATACAGATAGCGGTGAAGATATTTCCATGTTTATACAGATGACTGTGTAGATATTTTCATATTTTTACACATGTCGGTGTAGATATTTCCATGTTTATACAGATAGCGGTGTGGCTATTTCCATGTTTATACATATAGCAGTGTAGATATTTCCATGTTTATAGAGATGGCTGTGTAGATATTTCCATGTTTATACAGATGGCAGTGTAGATATTTCCATGTTTGTACAGACAGTGGTGTAGATATTTCCATGTTTATACAGATTACTGTGTAGGTATTTCCATGTTTAGAGAGATCGCGGTGTAGATATTTCCATGTTTATACAGATAGCGGTGTGGCTATTTCCATGTTTATACAGATAGCGGTGTAGGTAATTCCATGTTTATAGAGATGGCTGTGTAGATATTTACATGTTTATACTGATGGCAGTGTAGATATTTCCATGTTTATACAGATAGTGGTGTAGCTATTTCCAAGTTTATACAGATGAATGTGTAGGTATTTCCATGTTTATACAGATGGCGGGGTAGATATTTCCATGTTTATTGAGATAGCGATGTAGATATTTCCATGTTTATACAGATAGCGGTGTAGACATTTCCATGTTTATAGAGATAGCGGTGTAGATATTTCCATATGTATACAGATAGCGGTGTCACTATTTCCATGTTTATACTGATAGCGGTGGAGATATTCCATGTTTATACAGATAGCGGTGGAGATATTTCCATGTTTATACAGATAGCGATGGAGATATTTCCATGTTTATAGAGATAGCGGTGTTGATATTTCCATGTTTATACAGATAGCTGTGTGGCTATTTCCATGTTTATACAGATAGCGGTGTAGATATTTCTATGTTTATAGAGATGTCTGTGTAGATATTTACATATTTATACAGAGGGCAGTGTAGATATTTCCATGTTTAGACAGATAATGTTGTAGATATTTCCATGTTTATACAGATTGAGGTATAGGTATTTCCATGTTTATAGAGATAGCGGTGTAGATATTTCCATGTTTACACAGATAGCTGTGTGGCTATGTCCATGTTTATACAGATAGCGTTGGAGTTATTTCCAAGTTTATAGAGATGGCGGTGTAGATTCTTCCATGTTTATGCAGAAGGCGGTGCAGATATTTCCATGTTAATACAGATAGCGGTGTACATATTTCCATATTTATACAGATGACTGTGTAGTTATTTCCATTTTTATACAGATGGCGGTGTAGATATTTCCATGTTTATACAGATAGCGGTGTGGCTATTTCCATGTTTATACAGATAGCAGTGTAGATATTTCCATGTTTATAGAGATGGCTTTGTAGTTATTTCCATGTTTATACAGATGGCAGTGTAGATATTTCCATGTTTGTACAGACAGTGGTGTAGATATTTCCATGTTTATACAGATGACTGTGTAGATATTTCCATGTTTATACAGAAGGCGGTGTAGACATTTCCATGTTTATACAGATAGCGGTGTGGATACTTCCATGTTTATACAGATAGCGGTGCAGATATTTCCATGTTATTAGAGATGGCTGTTTAGATATTTACATGTTTATACAAATGGCAGTGTAGTTATTTCCATGTTTATACAGATACTGGTGTAGATATTTCCAGGTTTATACAGATGACTGTGTAGTTATTTCCATGTTTATACAGATGGCGGTGAAGATATTTCCATGTTTATAGAGACAGCCATGTAGATATTTCCATGTTTACACCGATAGCGGTGTAGACATTTCCATGTTTATAGAGATAGCGGTGTAGATATTTCCATATTTATACAGATTGCGGTGTCACTATTTCCATGTTTATACAGATAACGGTGGAGATATTTCCATGTTTATACAGATAGCGGTGGAGATGTTTCCATGTTTATAGAGATAGCAGTGTAGATATTTCCATGTTTATACAGATAGCTGTGAGGCTATTTCCATGTTTATACAGATAGCGTTGGAGATATTTCCATGTTTATACAGATAGCGGTGCAGATATTTCCATGTTTATACAGATAGCAGTGGAGATATTTCCATGTTTATAGTGATAGCAGTGTATATATTTCCATGTTTATACAGATAGCTGTGTGGCTATTTCCATGTTTATACAGATAGTGGTGTAGATATTTCCATGTTTATAGAGATGGCTGTGTAGATATTTACATATTTATATAGATGGCAGTGTAGATATTTCCATGTTTAGACCGATAATGCTGTAGATATTTCCATGTTTATACAGATTGCGGTGTAGTTATTTCCATGTTTGTAGAGATAGCGGTGTAGATACTTCCATGTTTATACAGATGGCTGTGTAGATATTTCCATGTGTATACTGATGGCAGTATAGATATTTCCATGTTTATAAAGATGAAGGTGTAGATATTTCTATGTTTATACAGATGACTGTGTAGATATTTCCATGTTTTTACAGATGGCGGTGTAGATATTTCCATGTTTATACATATAGCGGGGTGGCTATTTCCATGTTTATACAGATAGCGGTGTAGATATTTCCATGTTTATAGAGATGGCTGTGTAGATATTTCCATGTTTATACAGATGGCAGTGTAGATATTTCCATGTTTGTACAGACAGTGGTGTAGCTATTTCCATGTTTATACAGATGACAGTTTAGGTATTTCCATGTTTATACTGATGGCGGTGTAGATATTTCCATGTTTATACAGATAGCCGTGTGGTTATTTCCATGTTTATACAGATATAGGCGTAGATATTTCCATGTTTATAGAGATGGATATGTAGATATTTACATGTTTATACAGATGGCAGTGTAGATATTTCCGTGTTTATACAGATAGTGGTGTAGATATTTCCAAGTTTATACAGATGACTGTGTAGGTGTTTCCATGTTTATACAGATGGCGGTGTAGATATTTCCATGTTTATAGAGATAGCCATTTAGATATTTCCATGTTTATACAGATAGCGGTGTCACTATTTCCATGTTTATACAGATAGCGGTGTAGATATTTCCATGTTTATACAGATAGCGGTGCAGATATTTCCATGTTTATAGAGATAGCGGTGTAGATATTTCCATGTTTATACAGATAGCTGTGTGGCTATTTCCATGTTTATAAAGATAGCGGTGTACATATTTCCATGTTTATAGAGATGGCTGTGTGGATATTTACATATTTATACAGATGGCAGTGTAGATATTTCCATGTTTATACAGATGGAGGCGTAGATATTTCCATGTTTATACAGATGACTGCGTAGATATTTCCATGTTCATACAGATAGCAGTGTAGATATTTCCATGTTTATAGAGATGGCTGTGTCGATATTTACATGTTTATACAGATGGCAGTGTAGATATTTTCATGTTTATACAGATAGTGGTGTAGATATTTCCAGGTTTATACCGATGACTGTGTAGTTATTTCCATGTTTATACAGATAGCAGTGTAGATATTTCCATGTTTATAGAGATGGCTCTGTAGATATTTCCATGTTTATACAGATAGCAGTGAAGATATTTCCATGTTTGTACAGACAGTGGTGTAGATATTTCCATGTTTATACAGATGACTGTGTAGGTATTTCCATGTTTATACAGATGGCGGTGTAGACATTTCCATGTTTATACAGATAGTGGTGTGGCTATTTCCGTGTTTATACAGATAGCAGTGCAGATATTTCCATGATTATAAAGATGGCTGTGTAGATATTTACATGTTTATACAGATGGCACTGTAGATACTTCCATGTTTATATAGATAGTGCTGTAGATATTTCCAGGTTTATTCAGATGACTGTGTAGTTATTTCCATGTTTATACAGATGGCGGTGAAGATATTTCCATGTTAATAGAGACAGCCATGTAGATATGTCCATGTTTATACAGATAGCGGTGTAGACATTTCCATGTTTATAGAGATAGCAGTCTAGATATTTCCATGTTTATACAGATAGCTGTGTGGCTATTTCCATGTTTATACAGATAGCGTTGGAGATATTTCCATGTTTATACAGATAGCGGTGGAGATATTTCCATGTTTTTACAGATAGCGGTGGAGATATTTCCATGTTTATACAGATAGCGGTGGAGATATTTCCATGTTTATAGAGATAGCGGTGTACATATTTCCATATTTATACAGATGACTGTGTAGTTATTTCCATTTTTATACAGATGGCGGTGTAGATATTTCCATGTTTATACAGATAGCGGTGTGGCTATTTCCATGTTTATACAGATAGCAGTGTAGATATTTCCATGTTTATAGAGATGGCTTTGTAGTTATTTCCATGTTTATACAGATGGCAGTGTAGATATTTCCATGTTTGTACAGACAGTGGTGTAGATATTTCCATGTTTATACAGATGACTGTGTAGATATTTCCATGTTTATACAGATGGCGGTGTAGACATTTCCATGTTTATACAGATAGCGGTGTGGATATTTCCATGTTTATACAGATAGCGGTGCAGATATTTCCATGTTATTAGAGATGGCTGTTTAGATATTTACATGTTTATACAAATGGCAGTGTAGTTATTTCCATGTTTATACAGATACTGGTGTAGATATTTCCAGGTTTATACAGATGACTGTGTAGTTATTTCCATGTTTATACAGATGGCGGTGAAGATATTTCCATGTTTATAGAGACAGCCATGTAGATATTTCCATGTTTACACCGATAGCGGTGTAGACATTTCCATGTTTATAGAGATAGCGGTGTAGATATTTCCATATTTATACAGATTGCGGTGTCACTATTTCCATGTTTATACAGATAACGGTGGAGATATTTCCATGTTTATACAGATAGCGGTGGAGATGTTTCCATGTTTATAGAGATAGCAGTGTAGATATTTCCATGTTTATACAGATAGCTGTGTGGCTATTTCCATGTTTATACAGATAGCGTTGGAGATATTTCCATGTTTATACAGATAGCGGTGCAGATATTTCCATGTTTATACAGATAGCAGTGGAGATATTTCCATGTTTATAGTGATAGCAGTGTATATATTTCCATGTGTATACAGATAGCTGTGTGGCTATTTCCATGTTTATACAGATAGTGGTGTAGTTATTTCCATGTTTATAGAGATGGCTGTGTAGATATTTACATATTTATATAAATGGCAGTGTAGATATTTCCATGTTTAGACCGATAATGCTGTAGATATTTCCATGTTTACACAGATTGCGGTGTAGGTATTTCCATGTTTGTAGAGATAGCGGTGTAGATATTTCCATGTTTATACAGATGGCTGTGTAGATATATCCATGTGTATACTGATGGCAGTATAGATATTTCCATGTTTATAAAGATGAAGGTGTAGATATTTCTATGTTTATACAGATGACTGTGTAGGTATTTCCATGTTTTTACAGATGGCGGTGTAGATATTTCCATGTTTATACACATAGCGGTGTGGCTATTTCCATGTTTATACAGATAGCGGTGTAGATATTTCCATGTTTATTGAGATGGCTGTGTAGATATTTCCAAGTTTATACAGATGGCAGTGTAGATATTTCCATGTTTGTACAGACAGTGGTGTAGATATTTCCATGTTTATACAGATGACAGTTTAGGTATTTCCATGTTTATACTGATGGCGGTGTAGATATTTCCATGTTTATACAGATAGCCGTGTGGTTATTTCCATGTTTATACAGATATAGGCGTAGATATTTCCATATTTATAGAGATGGATATGTAGATATTTACATGTTTATACAGATGGCAGTGTAGATATTTCCGTGTTTATAGAGATAGTGGTGTAGATATTTCCAAGTTTATACAGATGACTGTGTAGGTATTTCCATGTTTATACAGATGGCGGTGTAGATATTTCCATGTTTATAGAGATAGCCATGTAGATATTTCCATGTTTATACAGATAGCGGTGTCACTATTTCCATGTTTATACAGATAGCGGTGTAGATATTTCCATGTTTATACAGATAGCGGTGCAGATATTTCCATGTTTATAGAGATAGCGGTGTAGATATTTCCATGTTTATACAGATAGCTGTGTGGCTATTTCCATGTTTATAAAGATAGCGGTGTACATATTTCCATGTTTATAGAGATGGCTGTGCGGATATTTACATATTTATACAGATGGCAGTGTAGATATTTCCATGTTTATACAGATAGTGGTGTAGATATTTCCAGGTTTATACCGATGACTGTGTAGTTATTTCCATGTTTATACAGATAGCAGTGTAGATATTTCCATGTTTATAGAGATGGCTCTGTAGATATTTCCATGTTTATACAGATAGCAGTGAAGATATTTCCATGTTTGTACAGACAGTGGTGTAGATATTTCCATGTTTATACAGATGACAGTGTAGGTGTTTCCATGTTTATACAGATGGCGGTGTAGACATTTCCATGTTTATACAGATAGTGGTGTGGCTATTTCCGTGTTTATACAGATAGCAGTGCAGATATTTCCATGATTATAAAGATGGCTGTGTAGATATTTACATGTTTATACAGATGGCACTGTAGTTACTTCCATGTTTATATAGATAGTGGTGTAGATATTTCCAGGTTTATACAGATGACTGTGTAGTTATTTCCATGTTTATACAGATGGCGGTGAAGATATTTCCATGTTAATAGAGACAGCCATGTAGATATGTCCATGTTTATACAGATAGCGGTGTAGACATTTCCATGTTTATAGAGATAGCGGTGTAGATATTTCCATGTTTATACAGATAGCTGTGTGGCTATTTCCATGTTTATACAGATAGCGTTGGAGATATTTCCATGTTTATACAGATAGCGGTGGAGATATTTCCATGTTTTTACTGATAGCGGTGGAGATATTTCCATGTTTATACAGATAGCGGTGGAGATATTTCCATGTTTATAGAGATAGCGGTGTAGATATTTCCATGTTCATACAGATAGCTGTGTGGCTATTTCCATGTTTATACAGATAGCGTTGGAGATATTTCCATGTTTATACAGATAGCGGTGGAGATATTTCCATGTTTATACACATAGCGGTGGAGATATTTCCATGTTTATAGAGATAGCATTGTATATATTTCCATTTTTATACAGATAGCTGTGAGGCTATTTCCCTGTTTATACAGATAGTGGTGTAGATATTTCCATGTTTATAGAGATGGCTGTGTAGATATTTACATATTTATACAGATGGCGGTGTAGATATTTCCATGTTTAGACAGATAATGGTGTAGATATTTCCATGTTTATACAGATTGCGGTGTAGGTATTTCCATGTTTATAGAGATAGCGGTGTAGATATTTCCATGTTTATACAGATAACGGTGGAGATATTTCCATGTTTATACAGATAGCGGTGGAGATATTTCCATGTTTATAGAGATAGCAGTGTATATATTTCCATGTTTATACAGATATCTGTGTGGCTATTTCCATGTTTATACAGATAGCGGTGTAGGTATTTCCATGTTTATAGAGATGGCTGTGTAGATATTTACATATTTATACAGACGGCAGTGTAGATATTTCCATGTTTAGACAGATAATGGTGTAGATATTTCCATGCGTATACAGACTGCGGTGTAGGTATTTCCATGTTTATAGAGATAGCGGTGTAGATATTTCCATGTTTATACAGATGGCTGTGTAGATATTTCCATGTGCATACAGATGGCTGTGTAGATATTTCCATGTTTATACAGATGGACGTGTAGATATTTCCATGTTTATACAGATGACTGTGTTGATATTTCCATGTTTTTACAGATGGCGGTGTAGGTATTTCCATGTTTATACAGATAGCGGTGTGGCTATTCCTATGTTTATACAGATAGCGGTGTAGATATTTCCATGTTTATAGAGATGGCTGTGTAGATGTTTTCATGTTTATACAGATGGCAGTGTAGATATTTTCATGTTTATACAGATAGTGGTGTAGATATTTCCAGGTTTATACAGATGACTGTGTAGTTATTTCCATGTTTATACAGATGGCGGTGAAGGTATTTCCATGTTTATAGAGACAGCCATGTAGATATTTCCATGTTTATGCAGATAGCTGTGTAGACACTTCCATGTTTATAGAGATAGCGGTGTAGATACTTCCATATTTATACAGATAGCGGTGTGATTATTTCCATGTTTATACAGATAGCGGTGGAGATATTTCCATGTTTATACAGATAGCGGTGGAGATATTTCCAGGTTAATAGAGATAGCGGTGTAGATATTTCCATGTTTATACAGATAGCTGTGTGGCTATTTCCAAGTTTTTACAGATAGCTTTGGAGATATTTCCATGTTTATACAGATGGCGGTGTAGATATTTCCATGTTTATGCAGATGGCGGTGCAGATATTTCCATGTTTATACAGATAGCGGTGTACATATTTCCATATTTATACAGATGACTGTGTAGTTATTTCCATTTTTATACACATGGCGGTGAAGATATTTCCATGTTTATACAGATAGCGGTGAAGATATTTCCATGTTTATACAGATGACTGTGTAGATATTTTCATATTTTTACACATGTCGGTTTAGATATTTCCATGTTTATACAGATAGCGGTGTGGCTATTTCCATGTTTATACATATAGCAGTGTAGATATTTCCATGTTTATAGAGATGGCTGTGTAGATATTTCCATGTTTATACAGATGGCAGTGTAGATATTTCCATGTTTGTACAGACAGTGGTGTAGATATTTCCATGTTTATACAGATTACTGTGTAGGTATTTCCATGTTTAGAGAGATCGCGGTGTAGATATTTCCATGTTTATACAGATAGCGGTGTGGCTATTTCCATGTTTATACAGATAGCGGTGTAGGTATTTCCATGTTTATAGAGATGGCTGTGTAGATATTTACATGTTTATACTGATGGCAGTGTAGATATTTCCATGTTTATACAGATAGTGGTGTAGCTATTTCCAAGTTTATACAGATGAATGTGTAGGTATTTCCATGTTTATACAGATGGCGGGGTAGATATTTCCATGTTTATTGAGATAGCGATGTAGATATTTCCATGTTTATACAGATAGCGGTGTAGACATTTCCATGTTTATAGAGATAGCGGTGTAGATATTTCCATATGTATACAGATAGCGGTGTCACTATTTCCATGTTTATACTGATAGCGGTGGAGATATTCCATGTTTATACAGATAGCGGTGGAGATATTTCCATGTTTATACAGATAGCGATGGAGATATTTCCATGTTTATAGAGATAGCGGTGTTGATATTTCCATGTTTATACAGATAGCTGTGTGGCTATTTCCATGTTTATACAGATAGCGGTGTAGATATTTCTATGTTTATAGAGATGTCTGTGTAGATATTTACATATTTATACAGAGGGCAGTGTAGATATTTCCATGTTTAGACAGATAATGGTGTAGATATTTCCATGTTTATACAGATTGAGGTATAGGTATTTCCATGTTTATAGAGATAGCGGTGTAGATATTTCCATGTTTACACAGATAGCTGTGTGGCTATGTCCATGTTTATACAGATAGCGTTGGAGTTATTTCCAAGTTTATAGAGATGGCGGTGTAGATTCTTCCATGTTTATGCAGAAGGCGGTGCAGATATTTCCATGTTAATACAGATAGCGGTGTACATATTTCCATATTTATACAGATGACTGTGTAGTTATTTCCATTTTTATACAGATGGCGGTGTAGATATTTCCATGTTTATACAGATAGCGGTGTGGCTATTTCCATGTTTATACAGATAGCAGTGTAGATATTTCCATGTTTATAGAGATGGCTTTGTAGTTATTTCCATGTTTATACAGATGGCAGTGTAGATATTTCCATGTTTGTACAGACAGTGGTGTAGATATTTCCATGTTTATACAGATGACTGTGTAGATATTTCCATGTTTATACAGAAGGCGGTGTAGACATTTCCATGTTTATACAGATAGCGGTGTGGATACTTCCATGTTTATACAGATAGCGGTGCAGATATTTCCATGTTATTAGAGATGGCTGTTTAGATATTTACATGTTTATACAAATGGCAGTGTAGTTATTTCCATGTTTATACAGATACTGGTGTAGATATTTCCAGGTTTATACAGATGACTGTGTAGTTATTTCCATGTTTATACAGATGGCGGTGAAGATATTTCCATGTTTATAGAGACAGCCATGTAGATATTTCCATGTTTACACCGATAGCGGTGTAGACATTTCCATGTTTATAGAGATAGCGGTGTAGATATTTCCATATTTATACAGATTGCGGTGTCACTATTTCCATGTTTATACAGATAACGGTGGAGATATTTCCATGTTTATACAGATAGCGGTGGAGATGTTTCCATGTTTATAGAGATAGCAGTGTAGATATTTCCATGTTTATACAGATAGCTGTGAGGCTATTTCCATGTTTATACAGATAGCGTTGGAGATATTTCCATGTTTATACAGATAGCGGTGCAGATATTTCCATGTTTATACAGATAGCAGTGGAGATATTTCCATGTTTATAGTGATAGCAGTGTATATATTTCCATGTTTATACAGATAGCTGTGTGGCTATTTCCATGTTTATACAGATAGTGGTGTAGATATTTCCATGTTTATAGAGATGGCTGTGTAGATATTTACATATTTATATAGATGGCAGTGTAGATATTTCCATGTTTAGACCGATAATGCTGTAGATATTTCCATGTTTATACAGATTGCGGTGTAGTTATTTCCATGTTTGTAGAGATAGCGGTGTAGATACTTCCATGTTTATACAGATGGCTGTGTAGATATTTCCATGTGTATACTGATGGCAGTATAGATATTTCCATGTTTATAAAGATGAAGGTGTAGATATTTCTATGTTTATACAGATGACTGTGTAGATATTTCCATGTTTTTACAGATGGCGGTGTAGATATTTCCATGTTTATACATATAGCGGGGTGGCTATTTCCATGTTTATACAGATAGCGGTGTAGATATTTCCATGTTTATAGAGATGGCTGTGTAGATATTTCCATGTTTATACAGATGGCAGTGTAGATATTTCCATGTTTGTACAGACAGTGGTGTAGGTATTTCCATGTTTATACAGATGACAGTTTAGGTATTTCCATGTTTATACTGATGGCGGTGTAGATATTTCCATGTTTATACAGATAGCCGTGTGGTTATTTCCATGTTTATACAGATATAGGCGTAGATATTTCCATGTTTATAGAGATGGATATGTAGATATTTACATGTTTATACAGATGGCAGTGTAGATATTTCCGTGTTTATACAGATAGTGGTGTAGATATTTCCAAGTTTATACAGATGACTGTGTAGGTGTTTCCATGTTTATACAGATGGCGGTGTAGATATTTCCATGTTTATAGAGATAGCCATTTAGATATTTCCATGTTTATACAGATAGCGGTGTCACTATTTCCATGTTTATACAGATAGCGGTGTAGATATTTCCATGTTTATACAGATAGCGGTGCAGATATTTCCATGTTTATAGAGATAGCGGTGTAGATATTTCCATGTTTATACAGATAGCTGTGTGGCTATTTCCATGTTTATAAAGATAGCGGTGTACATATTTCCATGTTTATAGAGATGGCTGTGTGGATATTTACATATTTATACAGATGGCAGTGTAGATATTTCCATGTTTATACAGATGGAGGCGTAGATATTTCCATGTTTATACAGATGACTGCGTAGATATTTCCATGTTCATACAGATAGCAGTGTAGATATTTCCATGTTTATAGAGATGGCTGTGTCGATATTTACATGTTTATACAGATGGCAGTGTAGATATTTTCATGTTTATACAGATAGTGGTGTAGATATTTCCAGGTTTATACCGATGACTGTGTAGTTATTTCCATGTTTATACAGATAGCAGTGTAGATATTTCCATGTTTATAGAGATGGCTCTGTAGATATTTCCATGTTTATACAGATAGCAGTGAAGATATTTCCATGTTTGTACAGACAGTGGTGTAGATATTTCCATGTTTATACAGATGACTGTGTAGGTATTTCCATGTTTATACAGATGGCGGTGTAGACATTTCCATGTTTATACAGATAGTGGTGTGGCTATTTCCGTGTTTATACAGATAGCAGTGCAGATATTTCCATGATTATAAAGATGGCTGTGTAGATATTTACATGTTTATACAGATGGCACTGTAGATACTTCCATGTTTATATAGATAGTGCTGTAGATATTTCCAGGTTTATACAGATGACTGTGTAGTTATTTCCATGTTTATACAGATGGCGGTGAAGATATTTCCATGTTAATAGAGACAGCCATGTAGATATGTCCATGTTTATACAGATAGCGGTGTAGACATTTCCATGTTTATAGAGATAGCAGTGTAGATATTTCCATGTTTATACAGATAGCTGTGTGGCTATTTCCATGTTTATACAGATAGCGTTGGAGGTATTTCCATGTTTATACAGATAGCGGTGGAGATATTTCCATGTTTTTACAGATAGCGGTGGAGATATTTCCATGTTTATACAGATAGCGGTGGAGATATTTCCATGTTTATAGAGATAGCGGTGTACATATTTCCATATTTATACAGATGACTGTGTAGTTATTTCCATTTTTATACAGATGGCGGTGTAGATATTTCCATGTTTATACAGATAGCGGTGTGGCTATTTCCATGTTTATACAGATAGCAGTGTAGATATTTCCATGTTTATAGAGATGGCTTTGTAGTTATTTCCATGTTTATACAGATGGCAGTGTAGATATTTCCATGTTTGTACAGACAGTGGTGTAGATATTTCCATGTTTATACAGATGACTGTGTAGATATTTCCATGTTTATACAGATGGCGGTGTAGACATTTCCATGTTTATACAGATAGCGGTGTGGATATTTCCATGTTTATACAGATAGCGGTGCAGATATTTCCATGTTATTAGAGATGGCTGTTTAGATATTTACATGTTTATACAAATGGCAGTGTAGTTATTTCCATGTTTATACAGATACTGGTGTAGATATTTCCAGGTTTATACAGATGACTGTGTAGTTATTTCCATGTTTATACAGATGGCGGTGAAGATATTTCCATGTTTATAGAGACAGCCATGTAGATATTTCCATGTTTACACCGATAGCGGTGTAGACATTTCCGTGTTTATAGAGATAGCGGTGTAGATATTTCCATATTTATACAGATTGCGGTGTCACTATTTCCATGTTTATACAGATAACGGTGGAGATATTTCCATGTTTATACAGATAGCGGTGGAGATGTTTCCATGTTTATAGAGATAGCAGTGTAGATATTTCCATGTTTATACAGATAGCTGTGTGGCTATTTCCATGTTTATACAGATAGCGTTGGAGATATTTCCATGTTTATACAGATAGCGGTGCAGATATTTCCATGTTTATACAGATTGCAGTGGAGATATTTCCATGTTTATAGTGATAGCAGTGTATATATTTCCATGTGTATACAGATAGCTGTGTGGCTATTTCCATGTTTATACAGATAGTGGTGTAGTTATTTCCATGTTTATAGAGATGGCTGTGTAGATATTTACATATTTATATAGATGGCAGTGTAGATATTTCCATGTTTAGACCGATAATGCTGTAGATATTTCCATGTTTACACAGATTGCGGTGTAGGTATTTCCATGTTTGTAGAGATAGCGGTGTAGATATTTCCATGTTTATACAGATGGCTGTGTAGATATATCCATGTGTATACTGATGGCAGTATAGATATTTCCATGTTTATAAAGATGAAGGTGTAGATATTTCTATGTTTATACAGATGACTGTGTAGGTATTTCCATGTTTTTACAGATGGCGGTGTAGATATTTCCATGTTTATACACATAGCGGTGTGGCTATTTCCATGTTTATACAGATAGCGGTGTAGATATTTCCATGTTTATTGAGATGGCTGTGTAGATATTTCCAAGTTTATACAGATGGCAGTGTAGATATTTCCATGTTTGTACAGACAGTGGTGTAGATATTTCCATGTTTATACAGATGACAGTTTAGGTATTTCCATGTTTATACTGATGGCGGTGTAGATATTTCCATGTTTATACAGATAGCCGTGTGGTTATTTCCATGTTTATACAGATATAGGCGTAGATATTTCCATATTTATAGAGATGGATATGTAGATATTTACATGTTTATACAGATGGCAGTGTAGATATTTCCGTGTTTATAGAGATAGTGGTGTAGATATTTCCAAGTTTATACAGATGACTGTGTAGGTATTTCCATGTTTATACAGATGGCGGTGTAGATATTTCCATGTTTATAGAGATAGCCATGTAGATATTTCCATGTTTATACAGATAGCGGTGTCACTATTTCCATGTTTATACAGATAGCGGTGTAGATATTTCCATGTTTATACAGATAGCGGTGCAGATATTTCCATGTTTATAGAGATAGCGGTGTAGATATTTCCATGTTTATACAGATAGCTGTGTGGCTATTTCCATGTTTATAAAGATAGCGGTGTACATATTTCCATGTTTATAGAGATGGCTGTGCGGATATTTACATATTTATACAGATGGCAGTGTAGATATTTCCATGTTTATACAGATAGTGGTGTAGATATTTCCAGGTTTATACCGATGACTGTGTAGTTATTTCCATGTTTATACAGATAGCAGTGTAGATATTTCCATGTTTATAGAGATGGCTCTGTAGATATTTCCATGTTTATACAGATAGCAGTGAAGATATTTCCATGTTTGTACAGACAGTGGTGTAGATATTTCCATGTTTATACAGATGACAGTGTAGGTGTTTCCATGTTTATACAGATGGCGGTGTAGACATTTCCATGTTTATACAGATAGTGGTGTGGCTATTTCCGTGTTTATACAGATAGCAGTGCAGATATTTCCATGATTATAAAGATGGCTGTGTAGATATTTACATGTTTATACAGATGGCACTGTAGTTACTTCCATGTTTATATAGATAGTGGTGTAGATATTTCCAGGTTTATACAGATGACTGTGTAGTTATTTCCATGTTTATACAGATGGCGGTGAAGATATTTCCATGTTAATAGAGACAGCCATGTAGATATGTCCATGTTTATACAGATAGCGGTGTAGACATTTCCATGTTTATAGAGATAGCGGTGTAGATATTTCCATGTTTATACAGATAGCTGTGTGGCTATTTCCATGTTTATACAGATAGCGTTGGAGATATTTCCATGTTTATACAGATAGCGGTGGAGATATTTCCATGTTTTTACTGATAGCGGTGGAGATATTTCCATGTTTATACAGATAGCGGTGGAGATATTTCCATGTTTATAGAGATAGCTGTGTAGATATTTCCATGTTCATACAGATAGCTGTGTGGCTATTTCCATGTTTATACAGATAGCGTTGGAGATATTTCCATGTTTATACAGATAGCGGTGGAGATATTTCCATGTTTATACACATAGCGGTGGAGATATTTCCATGTTTATAGAGATAGCATTGTATATATTTCCATTTTTATACAGATAGCTGTGAGGCTATTTCCCTGTTTATACAGATAGTGGTGTAGATATTTCCATGTTTATAGAGATGGCTGTGTAGATATTTACATATTTATACAGATGGCGGTGTAGATATTTCCATGTTTAGACAGATAATGGTGTAGATATTTCCATGTTTATACAGATTGCGGTGTAGGTATTTCCATGTTTATAGAGATAGCGGTGTAGATATTTCCATGTTTATACAGATAACGGTGGAGATATTTCCATGTTTATACAGATAGCGGTGGAGATATTTCCATGTTTATAGAGATAGCAGTGTATATATTTCCATGTTTATACAGATATCTGTGTGGCTATTTCCATGTTTATACAGATAGCGGTGTAGGTATTTCCATGTTTATAGAGATGGCTGTGTAGATATTTACATATTTATACAGACGGCAGTGTAGATATTTCCATGTTTAGACAGATAATGGTGTAGATATTTCCATGCGTATACAGACTGCGGTGTAGGTATTTCCATGTTTATAGAGATAGCGGTGTAGATATTTCCATGTTTATACAGATGGCTGTGTAGATATTTCCATGTGCATACAGATGGCTGTGTAGATATTTCCATGTTTATACAGATGGACGTGTAGATATTTCCATGTTTATACAGATGACTGTGTTGATATTTCCATGTTTTTACAGATGGCGGTGTAGGTATTTCCATGTTTATACAGATAGCGGTGTGGCTATTCCTATGTTTATACAGATAGCGGTGTAGATATTTCCATGTTTATAGAGATGGCTGTGTAGATGTTTTCATGTTTATACAGATGGCAGTGTAGATATTTTCATGTTTATACAGATAGTGGTGTAGATATTTCCAGGTTTATACAGATGACTGTGTAGTTATTTCCATGTTTATACAGATGGCGGTGAAGGTATTTCCATGTTTATAGAGACAGCCATGTAGATATTTCCATGTTTATGCAGATAGCTGTGTAGACACTTCCATGTTTATAGAGATAGCGGTGTAGATACTTCCATATTTATACAGATAGCGGTGTGATTATTTCCATGTTTATACAGATAGCGGTGGAGATATTTCCATGTTTATACAGATAGCGGTGGAGATATTTCCAGGTTAATAGAGATAGCGGTGTAGATATTTCCATGTTTATACAGATAGCTGTGTGGCTATTTCCAAGTTTTTACAGATAGCTTTGGAGATATTTCCATGTTTATACAGATGGCGGTGTAGATATTTCCATGTTTATGCAGATGGCGGTGCAGATATTTCCATGTTTATACAGATAGCGGTGTACATATTTCCATATTTATACAGATGACTGTGTAGTTATTTCCATTTTTATACACATGGCGGTGAAGATATTTCCATGTTTATACAGATAGCGGTGAAGATATTTCCATGTTTATACAGATGACTGTGTAGATATTTTCATATTTTTACACATGTCGGTTTAGATATTTCCATGTTTATACAGATAGCGGTGTGGCTATTTCCATGTTTATACATATAGCAGTGTAGATATTTCCATGTTTATAGAGATGGCTGTGTAGATATTTCCATGTTTATACAGATGGCAGTGTAGATATTTCCATGTTTGTACAGACAGTGGTGTAGATATTTCCATGTTTATACAGATTACTGTGTAGGTATTTCCATGTTTAGAGAGATCGCGGTGTAGATATTTCCATGTTTATACAGATAGCGGTGTGGCTATTTCCATGTTTATACAGATAGCGGTGTAGGTATTTCCATGTTTATAGAGATGGCTGTGTAGATATTTACATGTTTATACTGATGGCAGTGTAGATATTTCCATGTTTATACAGATAGTGGTGTAGCTATTTCCAAGTTTATACAGATGAATGTGTAGGTATTTCCATGTTTATACAGATGGCGGGGTAGATATTTCCATGTTTATTGAGATAGCGATGTAGATATTTCCATGTTTATACAGATAGCGGTGTAGACATTTCCATGTTTATAGAGATAGCGGTGTAGATATTTCCATATGTATACAGATAGCGGTGTCACTATTTCCATGTTTATACTGATAGCGGTGGAGATATTCCATGTTTATACAGATAGCGGTGGAGATATTTCCATGTTTATACAGATAGCGATGGAGATATTTCCATGTTTATAGAGATAGCGGTGTTGATATTTCCATGTTTATACAGATAGCTGTGTGGCTATTTCCATGTTTATACAGATAGCGGTGTAGATATTTCTATGTTTATAGAGATGTCTGTGTAGATATTTACATATTTATACAGAGGGCAGTGTAGATATTTCCATGTTTAGACAGATAATGGTGTAGATATTTCCATGTTTATACAGATTGAGGTATAGGTATTTCCATGTTTATAGAGATAGCGGTGTAGATATTTCCATGTTTACACAGATAGCTGTGTGGCTATGTCCATGTTTATACAGATAGCGTTGGAGTTATTTCCAAGTTTATAGAGATGGCGGTGTAGATTCTTCCATGTTTATGCAGAAGGCGGTGCAGATATTTCCATGTTAATACAGATAGCGGTGTACATATTTCCATATTTATACAGATGACTGTGTAGTTATTTCCATTTTTATACAGATGGCGGTGTAGATATTTCCATGTTTATACAGATAGCGGTGTGGCTATTTCCATGTTTATACAGATAGCAGTGTAGATATTTCCATGTTTATAGAGATGGCTTTGTAGTTATTTCCATGTTTATACAGATGGCAGTGTAGATATTTCCATGTTTGTACAGACAGTGGTGTAGATATTTCCATGTTTATACAGATGACTGTGTAGATATTTCCATGTTTATACAGATGGCGGTGTAGACATTTCCATGTTTATACAGATAGCGGTGTGGATATTTCCATGTTTATACAGATAGCGGTGCAGATATTTCCATGTTATTAGTGATGGCTGTTTAGATATTTACATGTTTATACAAATGGCAGTGTAGTTATTTCCATGTTTATACAGATACTAGTGTAGATATTTCCAGGTTTATACAGATGACTGTGTAGTTATTTCCATGTTTATACAGATGGCGGTGAAGATATTTCCATGTTTATAGAGACAGCCATGTAGATATTTCCATGTTTACACCGATAGCGGTGTAGACATTTCCATGTTTATAGAGATAGCGGTGTAGATATTTCCATATTTATACAGATTGCGGTGTCACTATTTCCATGTTTATACAGATAACGGTGGAGATATTTCCATGTTTATACAGATAGCGGTGGAGATGTTTCCATGTTTATAGAGATAGCAGTGTAGATATTTCCATGTTTATACAGATAGCTGTGTGGCAATTTCCATGTTTATACAGATAGCGTTGGAGATATTTCCATGTTTATACAGATAGCGGTGCAGATATTTCCATGTTTATACAGATAGCAGTGGAGATATTTCCATGTTTATAGTGATAGCAGTGTATATATTTCCATGTTTATACAGATAGCTGTGTGGCTATTTCCATGTTTATACAGATAGTGGTGTAGATATTTCCATGTTTATAGAGATGGCTGTGTAGATATTTACATATTTATATAGATGGCCGTGTAGATATTTCCATGTTTAGACCGATAATGCTGTAGATATTTCCATGTTTATACAGATTGCGGTGTAGTTATTTCCATGTTTGTAGAGATAGCGGTGTAGATATTTCCATGTTTATACAGATGGCTGTGTAGATATTTCCATGTGTATACTGATGGCAGTATAGATATTTCCATGTTTATAAAGATGAAGGTGTAGATATTTCTATGTTTATACAGATGACTGTGTAGATATTTCCATGTTTTTACAGATGGCGGTGTAGATATTTCCATGTTTATACATATAGCGGTGTGGCTATTTCCATGTTTATACAGATAGCGGTGTAGATATTTCCATGTTTATAGAGATGGCTGTGTAGATATTTCCATGTTTATACAGATGGCAGTGTAGATATTTCCATGTTTGTACAGACAGTGGTGTAGATATTTCCATGTTTATACAGATGACAGTTTAGGTATTTCCATGTTTATACTGATGGCGGTGTAGATATTTCCATGTTTATACAGATAGCCGTGTGGTTATTTCCATGTTTATACAGATATAGGCGTAGATATTTCCATGTTTATAGAGATGGATATGTAGATATTTACATGTTTATACAGATGGCAGTGTAGATATTTCCGTGTTTATACAGATAGTGGTGTAGATATTTCCAAGTTTATACAGATGACTGTGTAGGTATTTCCGTGTTTATACAGATGGCGGTGTAGATATTTCCATGTTTATAGAGATAGCCATGTAGATATTTCCATGTTTATACAGATAGCGGTGTCACTATTTCCATGTTTATACAGATAGCGGTGTAGATATTTCCATGTTTATACAGATAGCGGTACAGATATTTCCATGTTTATAGAGATAGCGGTGTAGATATTTCCATGTTTATACAGATAGCTGTGTGGCTATTTCCATGTTTATAAAGATAGCGGTGTACATATTTCCATGTTTATAGAGATGGCTGTGTGGATATTTACATATTTATACAGATGGCAGTGTAGATATTTCCATGTTTATACAGATGGAGGCGTAGATATTTCCATGTTTATACAGATGACTGCGTAGATATTTCCATGTTCATACAGATAGCAGTGTAGATATTTCCATGTTTATAGAGATGGCTGTGTCGATATTTACATGTTTATACAGATGGCAGTGTAGATATTTTCATGTTTATACAGATAGTGGTGTAGATATTTCCAGGTTTATACCGATGACTGTGTAGTTATTTCCATGTTTATACAGATAGCAGTGTAGATATTTCCATGTTTATAGAGATGGCTCTGTAGATATTTCCATGTTTATACAGATAGCAGTGAAGATATTTCCATGTTTGTACAGACAGTGGTGTAGATATTTCCATGTTTATACAGATGACTGTGTAGGTATTTCCATGTTTATACAGATGGCGGTGTAGACATTTCCATGTTTATACAGATAGTGGTGTGGCTATTTCCGTGTTTATACAGATAGCAGTGCAGATATTTTCATGATTATAAAGATGGCTGTGTAGATATTTACATGTTTATACAGATGGCACTGTAGTTATTTCCATGTTTATATAGATAGTGGTGTAGATATTTCCAGGTTTATACAGATGACTGTGTAGTTATTTCCATGTTTATACAGATGGCGGTGAAGACATTTCCATGTTAATAGAGACAGACATGTAGATATGTCCATGTTTATACAGATAGCGGTGTAGACATTTCCATGTTTATAGAGATAGCAGTCTAGATATTTCCATGTTTATACAGATAGCTGTGTGGCTATTTCCATGTTTATACAGATAGCGTTGGAGATATTTCCATGTTTATACAGATAGCGGTGGAGATATTTCCATGTTTTTACAGATAGCGGTGGAGATATTTCCATGTTTATACAGATAGCGGTGGAGATATTTCCATGTTTATAGAGATAGCGGTGTACAAATTTCCATATTTATACAGATGACTGTGTAGTTATTTCCATTTTTATACAGATGGCGGTGTAGATATTTCCATGTTTATACAGATAGCGGTGTGGCTATTTCCATGTTTATACAGATAGCAGTGTAGATATTTCCATGTTTATAGAGATGGCTTTGTAGTTATTTCCATGTTTATACAGATGGCAGTGTAGATATTTCCATGTTTGTACAGACAGTGGTGTAGATATTTCCATGTTTATACAGATGACTGTGTAGATATTTCCATGTTTATACAGATGGCGGTGTAGACATTTCCATGTTTATACAGATAGCGGTGTGGATATTTCCATGTTTATACAGATAGCGGTGCAGATATTTCCATGTTATTAGAGATGGCTGTTTAGATATTTACATGTTTATACAAATGGCAGTGTAGTTATTTCCATGTTTATACAGATACTGGTGTAGATATTTCCAGGTTTATACAGATGACTGTGTAGTTATTTCCATGTTTATACAGATGGCGGTGAAGATATTTCCATGTTTATAGAGACAGCCATGTAGATATTTCCATGTTTACACCGATAGCGGTGTAGACATTTCCATGTTTATAGAGATAGCGGTGTAGATATTTCCATATTTATACAGATTGCGGTGTCACTATTTCCATGTTTATACAGATAACGGTGGAGATATTTCCATGTTTATACAGATAGCGGTGGAGATGTTTCCATGTTTATAGAGATAGCAGTGTAGATATTTCCATGTTTATACAGATAGCTGTGTGGCTATTTCCATGTTTATACAGATAGCGTTGGAGATATTTCCATGTTTATACAGATAGCGGTGCAGATATTTCCATGTTTATACAGATTGCAGTGGAGATATTTCCATGTTTATAGTGATAGCAGTGTATATATTTCCATGTTTATACAGATAGCTGTGTGGCTATTTCCATGTTTATACAGATAGTGGTGTAGATATTTCCATGTTTATAGAGATGGCTGTGTAGATATTTACATATTTATATAGATGGCAGTGTAGATATTTCCATGTTTAGACCGATAATGCTGTAGATATTTCCATGTTTATACAGATTGCGGTGTAGGTATTTCCATGTTTGTAGAGATAGCGGTGTAGATATTTCCATGTTTATACAGATGGCTATGTAGATATTTCCATGTGTATACTGATGGCAGTATAGATATTTCCATGTTTATAAAGATGAAGGTGTAGATATTTCTATGTTTATACAGATGACTGTGTAGATATTTCCATGTTTTTACAGATGGCGGTGTAGATATTTCCATGTTTATACACATAGCGGTGTGGCTATTTCCATGTTTATACAGATAGCGGTGTAGATATTTCCATGTTTATATAGATGGCTGTGTAGATATTTCCATGTTTATACAGATGGCAGTGTAGATATTTCCATGTTTGTACAGACAGTGGTGTAGATATTTCCATGTTTATACAGATGACAGTTTAGGTATTTCCATGTTTATACTGATGGCGGTGTAGATATTTCCATGTTTATACAGATAGCCGTGTGGTTATTTCCATGTTTATACAGATATAGGCGTAGATATTTCCATGTTTATAGAGATGGATATGTAGATATTTACATGTTTATACAGATGGCAGTGTAGATATTTCCGTGTTTATACAGATCGTGGTGTAGATATTTCCAAGTTTATACAGATGACTGTGTAGGTATTTCCATGTTTATACAGATGGCGGTGTAGATATTTCCATGTTTATAGAGATAGCCATGTAGATATTTCCATGTTTATACAGATAGCGGTGTCACTATTTCCATGTTTATACAGATAGCGGTGTAGATATTTCCATGTTTATACAGATGGCTGTGTAGATATTTCCATGTGCATACAGATGGCTGTGTAGATATTTCCATGTTTATACAGATGGAGGTGTAGATATTTCCATGTTTATACAGATGACTGTGTTGATATTTCCATGTTTTTACAGATGGCGGTGTAGGTATTTCCATGTTTATACAGATAGCGGTGTGGCTATTCCTATGTTTATACAGATAGCGGTGTAGATATTTCCATGTTTATAGAGATGGCTGTGTAGATGTTTTCATGTTTATACAGATGGCATTGTAGATATTTTCATGTTTATACAGATAGTGTTGTAGATATTTCCAGGTTTATACAGATGACTGTGTAGTTATTTCCATGTTTATACAGATGGCGGTGAAGGTATTTCCATGTTTATTGAGACAGCCATGTAGATATTTCCATGTTTATGCAGATAGCTGTGTAGACACTTCCATGTTTATAGAGATAGCGGTGTAGATACTTCCATATTTATACAGATAGCGGTGTGATTATTTCCATGTTTATACAGATAGCGGTGGAGATATTTCCATGTTTATACAGATAGCGGTGGAGATATTTCCAGGTTAATAGAGATAGCGGTGTAGATATTTCCATGTTTATACAGATAGCTGTGTGGCTATTTCCAAGTTTTTACAGATAGCTTTGGAGATATTTCCATGTTTATACAGATGGCGGTGTAGATATTTCCATGTTTATGCAGATGGCGGTGCAGATATTTCCATGTTTATACAGATAGCGGTGTACATATTTCCATATTTATACAGATGACTGTGTAGTTATTTCCATTTTTATACACATGGCGGTGAAGATATTTCCATGTTTATACAGATAGCGGTGAAGATATTTCCATGTTTATACAGATGACTGTGTAGATATTTTCATATTTTTACACATGTCGGTGTAGATATTTCCATGTTTATACAGATAGCGGTGTGGCTATTTCCATGTTTATACATATAGCAGTGTAGATATTTCCATGTTTATAGAGATGGCTGTGTAGATATTTCCATGTTTATACAGATGGCAGTGTAGATATTTCCATGTTTGTACAGACAGTGGTGTAGATATTTCCATGTTTATACAGATTACTGTGTAGGTATTTCCATGTTTAGAGAGATCGCGGTGTAGATATTTCCATGTTTATACAGATAGCGGTGTGGCTATTTCCATGTTTATACAGATAGCGGTGTAGGTATTTCCATGTTTATAGAGATGGCTGTGTAGATATTTACATGTTTATACTGATGGCAGTGTAGATATTTCCATGTTTATACAGATAGTGGTGTAGCTATTTCCAAGTTTATACAGATGAATGTGTAGGTATTTCCATGTTTATACAGATGGCGGGGTAGATATTTCCATGTTTATTGAGATAGCGATGTAGATATTTCCATGTTTATACAGATAGCGGTGTAGACATTTCCATGTTTATAGAGATAGCGGTGTAGATATTTCCATATGTATACAGATAGCGGTGTCACTATTTCCATGTTTATACTGATAGCGGTGGAGATATTCCATGTTTATACAGATAGCGGTGGAGATATTTCCATGTTTATACAGATAGCGGTGGAGATATTTCCATGTTTATAGAGATAGCGGTGTTGATATTTCCATGTTTATACAGATAGCTGTGTGGCTATTTCCATGTTTATACAGATAGCGGTGTAGATATTTCTATGTTTATAGAGATGGCTGTGTAGATATTTACATATTTATACAGAGGGCAGTGTAGATATTTCCATGTTTAGACAGATAATGGTGTAGATATTTCCATGTTTATACAGATTGAGGTGTAGGTATTTCCATGTTTATAGAGATAGCGGTGTAGATATTTCCATGTTTACACAGATAGCTGTGTGCCTATGTCCATGTTTATACAGATAGCGTTGGAGTTATTTCCAAGTTTATAGAGATGGCGGTGTAGATTCTTCCATGTTTATGCAGAAGGCGGTGCAGATATTTCCATGTTAATACAGATAGCGGTGTACATATTTCCATATTTATACAGATGACTGTGTAGTTATTTCCATTTTTATACAGATGGCGGTGTAGATATTTCCATGTTTATACAGATAGCGGTGTGGCTATTTCCATGTTTATACAGATAGCAGTGTAGATATTTCCATGTTTATAGAGATGGCTTTGTAGTTATTTCCATGTTTATACAGATGGCAGTGTAGATATTTCCATGTTTGTACAGACAGTGGTGTAGATATTTCCATGTTTATACAGATGACTGTGTAGATATTTCCATGTTTATACAGATGGCGGTGTAGACATTTCCATGTTTATACAGATAGCGGTGTGGATATTTCCATGTTTATACAGATAGCGGTGCAGATATTTCCATGTTATTAGAGATGGCTGTTTAGATATTTACATGTTTATACAAATGGCAGTGTAGTTATTTCCATGTTTATACAGATACTGGTGTAGATATTTCCAGGTTTATACAGATGACTGTGTAGTTATTTCCATGTTTATACAGATGGCGGTGAAGATATTTCCATGTTTATAGAGACAGCCATGTAGATATTTCCATGTTTACACCGATAGCGGTGTAGACATTTCCATGTTTATAGAGATAGCGGTGTAGATATTTCCATATTTATACAGATTGCGGTGTCACTATTTCCATGTTTATACAGATAACGGTGGAGATATTTCCATGTTTATACAGATAGCGGTGGAGATGTTTCCATGTTTATAGAGATAGCAGTGTAGATATTTCCATGTTTTTACAGATAGCTGTGTGGCTATTTCCATGTTTATACAGATAGCGTTGGAGATATTTCCATGTTTATACAGATAGCGGTGCAGATATTTCCATGTTTATACAGATTGCAGTGGAGATATTTCCATGTTTATAGTGATAGCAGTGTATATATTTCCATGTTTATACAGATAGCTGTGTGGCTATTTCCATGTTTATACAGATAGTGGTGTAGATATTTCCATGTTTATAGAGATGGCTGTGTAGATATTTACATATTTATATAGATGGCAGTGTAGATATTTCCATGTTTAGACCGATAATGCTGTAGATATTTCCATGTTTATACAGATTGCGGTGTAGGTATTTCCATGTTTGTAGAGATAGCGGTGTAGATATTTCCATGTTTATACAGATGGCTATGTAGATATTTCCATGTGTATACTGATGGCAGTATAGATATTTCCATGTTTATAAAGATGAAGGTGTAGATATTTCTATGTTTATACAGATGACTGTGTAGATATTTCCATGTTTTTACAGATGGCGGTGTAGATATTTCCATGTTTATACACATAGCGGTGTGGCTATTTCCATGTTTATACAGATAGCGGTGTAGATATTTCCATGTTTATAGAGATGGCTGTGTAGATATTTCCATGTTTATACAGATGGCAGTGTAGATATTTCCATGTTTGTACAGACAGTGGTGTAGATATTTCCATGTTTATACAGATGACAGTTTAGGTATTTCCATGTTTATACTGATGGCGGTGTAGATATTTCCATGTTTATACAGATAGCCGTGTGGTTATTTCCATGTTTATACAGATATAGGCGTAGATATTTCCATGTTTATAGAGATGGATATGTAGATATTTACATGTTTATACAGATGGCAGTGTAGATATTTCCGTGTTTATACAGATCGTGGTGTAGATATTTCCAAGTTTATACAGATGACTGTGTAGGTATTTCCATGTTTATACAGATGGCGGTGTAGATATTTCCATGTTTATAGAGATAGCCATGTAGATATTTCCATGTTTATACAGATAGCGGTGTCACTATTTCCATGTTTATACAGATAGCGGTGTAGATATTTCCATGTTTATACAGATGGCTGTGTAGATATTTCCATGTGCATACAGATGGCTGTGTAGATATTTCCATGTTTATACAGATGGAGGTGTAGATATTTCCATGTTTATACAGATGACTGTGTTGATATTTCCATGTTTTTACAGATGGCGGTGTAGGTATTTCCATGTTTATACAGATAGCGGTGTGGCTATTCCTATGTTTATACAGATAGCGGTGTAGATATTTCCATGTTTATAGAGATGGCTGTGTAGATGTTTTCATGTTTATACAGATGGCATTGTAGATATTTTCATGTTTATACAGATAGTGTTGTAGATATTTCCAGGTTTATACAGATAACTGTGTAGTTATTTCCATGTTTATACAGATGGCGGTGAAGGTATTTCCATGTTTATTGAGACAGCCATGTAGATATTTCCATGTTTATGCAGATAGCTGTGTAGACACTTCCATGTTTATAGAGATAGCGGTGTAGATACTTCCATATTTATACAGATAGCGGTGTGATTATTTCCATGTTTATACAGATAGCGGTGGAGATATTTCCATGTTTATACAGATAGCGGTGGAGATATTTCCAGGTTAATAGAGATAGCGGTGTAGATATTTCCATGTTTATACAGATAGCTGTGTGGCTATTTCCAAGTTTTTACAGATAGCTTTGGAGATATTTCCATGTTTATACAGATGGCGGTGTAGATATTTCCATGTTTATGCAGATGGCGGTGCAGATATTTCCATGTTTATACAGATAGCGGTGTACATATTTCCATATTTATACAGATGACTGTGTAGTTATTTCCATTTTTATACACATGGCGGTGAAGATATTTCCATGTTTATACAGATAGCGGTGAAGATATTTCCATGTTTATACAGATGACTGTGTAGATATTTTCATATTTTTACACATGTCGGTGTAGATATTTCCATGTTTATACAGATAGCGGTGTGGCTATTTCCATGTTGATACATATAGCAGTGTAGATATTTCCATGTTTATAGAGATGGCTGTGTAGATATTTCCATGTTTATACAGATGGCAGTGTAGATATTTCCATGTTTGTACAGACAGTGGTGTAGATATTTCCATGTTTATACAGATTACTGTGTAGGTATTTCCATGTTTAGAGAGATCGCGGTGTAGATATTTCCATGTTTATACAGATAGCGGTGTGGCTATTTCCATGTTTATACAGATAGCGGTGTAGGTATTTCCATGTTTATAGAGATGGCTGTGTAGATATTTACATGTTTATACTGATGGCAGTGTAGATATTTCCATGTTTATACAGATAGTGGTGTAGCTATTTCCAAGTTTATACAGATGAATGTGTAGGTATTTCCATGTTTATACAGATGGCGGGGTAGATATTTCCATGTTTATTGAGATAGCGATGTAGATATTTCCATGTTTATACAGATAGCGGTGTAGACATTTCCATGTTTATAGAGATAGCGGTGTAGATATTTCCATATGTATACAGATAGCGGTGTCACTATTTCCATGTTTATACTGATAGCGGTGGAGATATTCCATGTTTATACAGATAGCGGTGGAGATATTTCCATGTTTATACAGATAGCGGTGGAGATATTTCCATGTTTATAGAGATAGCGGTGTTGATATTTCCATGTTTATACAGATAGCTGTGTGGCTATTTCCATGTTTATACAGACAGCGGTGTAGATATTTCTATGTTTATAGAGATGGCTGTGTAGATATTTACATATTTATACAGAGGGCAGTGTAGATATTTCCATGTTTAGACAGATAATGGTGTAGATATTTCCATGTTTATACAGATTGAGGTGTAGGTATTTCCATGTTTATAGAGATAGCGGTGTAGATATTTCCATGTTTACACAGATAGCTGTGTGCCTATGTCCATGTTTATACAGATAGCGTTGGAGTTATTTCCAAGTTTATAGAGATGGCGGTGTAGATTCTTCCATGTTTATGCAGAAGGCGGTGCAGATATTTCCATGTTAATACAGATAGCGGTGTACATATTTCCATATTTATACAGATGACTGTGTAGTTATTTCCATTTTTATACAGATGGCGGTGTAGATATTTCCATGTTTATACAGATAGCGGTGTGGCTATTTCCATGTTTATACAGATAGCAGTGTAGATATTTCCATGTTTATAGAGATGGCTTTGTAGTTATTTCCATGTTTATACAGATGGCAGTGTAGATATTTCCATGTTTGTACAGACAGTGGTGTAGATATTTCCATGTTTATACAGATGACTGTGTAGATATTTCCATGTTTATACAGATGGCGGTGTAGACATTTCCATGTTTATACAGATAGCGGTGTGGATATTTCCATGTTTATACAGATAGCGGTGCAGATATTTCCATGTTATTAGAGATGGCTGTTTAGATATTTACATGTTTATACAAATGGCAGTGTAGTTATTTCCATGTTTATACAGATACTGGTGTAGATATTTCCAGGTTTATACAGATGACTGTGTAGTTATTTCCATGTTTATACAGATGGCGGTGAAGATATTTCCATGTTTATAGAGACAGCCATGTAGATATTTCCATGTTTACACCGATAGCGGTGTAGACATTTCCATGTTTATAGAGATAGCGGTGTAGATATTTCCATATTTATACAGATTGCGGTGTCACTATTTCCATGTTTATACAGATAACGGTGGAGATATATCCATGTTTATACAGATAGCGGTGGAGATGTTTCCATGTTTATAGAGATAGCAGTGTAGATATTTCCATGTTTATACAGATAGCTGTGTGGCTATTTCCATGTTTATACAGATAGTGTTGGAGATATTTCCATGTTTATACAGATAGCGGTGCAGATATTTCCATGTTTATACAGATAGCAGTGGAGATATTTCCATGTTTATAGTGATAGCAGTGTATATATTTCCATGTGTATACAGATAGCTGTGTGGCTATTTCCATGTTTATACAGATAGTGGTGTAGATATTTCCATGTTTATAGAGATGGCTGTGTAGATATTTACATATTTATATAGATGGCAGTGTAGATATTTCCATGTTTAGACCGATAATGCTGTAGATATTTCCATGTTTATACAGATTGCGGTGTAGGTATTTCCATGTTTGTAGAGATAGCGGTGTAGATATTTCCATGTTTATACAGATGGCTGTGTAGATATTTCCATGTGTATACAGATGGCAGTATAGTTATTTCCATGTTTATAAAGATGAATGTGTAGATATTTCTATGTTTATACAGATGACTGTGTAGATATTTCCATGTTTTTACAGATGGCGGTGTAGATATTTCCATGTTTATACATACAGCGGTGTGGCTATTTCCATGTTTATACAGATAGCGGTGTAGATATTTCCATGTTTATAGAGATGGCTGTGTAGATATTTCCATGTTTATACAGATGGCAGTGTAGATATTTCCATGTTTGTACAGACAGTGGTGTAGATATTTCCATGTTTATACAGATGACAGTTTAGGTATTTCCATGTTTATACTGATGGCGGTGTAGATATTTCCATGTTTATACAGATAGCGGTGTGGTTATTTCCATGTTTATACAGATATAGGCGTAGATATTTCCATGTTTATAGAGATGGATATGTAGATATTTACATGTTTATACAGATGGCAGTGTAGATATTTCCATGTTTATACAGATAGTGGTGTAGATATTTCCAAGTTTATACAGATGACTGTGTAGGTATTTCCATGTTTATACAGATGGCGGTGTAGATATTTCCATGTTTATAGAGATAGCCATGTAGATATTTCCATGTTTATACAGATAGCGGTGTCACTATTTCCATGTTTATACAGATAGCGGTGTAGATATTTCCATGTTTATACAGATAGCGGTGCAGATATTTCCATGTTTATAGACATAGCGGTGTAGATATTTCCATGTTTATACAGATAGCTGTGTGGCTATTTCCATGTTTATAAAGATAGCGGTGTACATATTTCCATGTTTATAGAGATGGCTGTGTGGATATTTACATATTTATACAGATGGCAGTGTAGATATTTCCATGTTTATACTGATGGAGGCGTAGATATTTCCATGTTTATACAGATGACTGCGTAGATATTTCCATGTTCATACAGATAGCAGTGTAGATATTTCCATGTTTATAGAGATGGCTGTGTCGATATTTACATGTTTATACAGATGGCAGTGTAGATATTTTCATGTTTATACAGATAGTGGTGTAGATATTTCCAGGTTTATACCGATGACTGTGTAGTTATTTCCATGTTTATACAGATAGCATTGTAGATATTTCCATGTTTATAGAGATGGCTCTGTAGATATTTCCATGTTTATACAGATAGCAGTGAAGATATTTCCATGTTTGTACAGACAGTGGTGTAGATATTTCCATGTTTATACAGATGACTGTTTAGGTATTTCCATGTTTATACAGATAGCGGTGTGGCTATTTCCATGTTTATTCAGATATCGGCGTAGATATTTCCATGTTTATAGAGATGGATGTGTAGATATATACATGTTTATACAGATGGCAGTGTAGATATTTCCATGTTTATACAGATAGTGGTGTAGATATTTCCAGGTTTATACAGATGACTGTGAAGGTATTTCCATGTTTATACAAATGGCGGTGTGGATATTTCCATGTTTATAGAGATATCCATGTAGATATTTCCATGTTTATACAGATAGCGGTGTAGACATTTCCATGTTTATGCAGATAGCGGTGTAGATATTTCCATGTTTATACAGATAGCGGTGGAGATATATCCATGTTTATACAGATAGCGGTGCAGATATTTCCATGTTTATAGAGATAGCGGTGTAGACATTTCCATGTTTATACAGATAGCTGTGTGGCTATTTCCATGTTTATACAGATAGCGGTGTACTTATTTCCATGTTTATAGAGATGGCTGTGTAGATATTTACATATTTATACAGATGGCAGTGTAGATATTTCCATGTTTATACAGATGGAGGTGTAGATATTTCCGTGTTTATACACATGACTGTGTAGATATTTCCATGTTTTTACCGATGGCGGTGTAGATATTTCCATGTTTATACAGATAGCGTTGTAGCTATTTCCATGTTTATACAGATAGCGGTGTAGATATTTCCATGTTTATAGAGATGGCTGTGTAGGTATTTACATATTTATACAGATGGCAGTGTAGATATTTCCATGTTTAGACAGATAATGGTGTAAATATTTCAATGTTTATATAGATTGCGGTGTAGGTATTTCCATTTTTATAGTGATAGCGGTGTAGATATTTCCATGTTTATACAGATGGCTGTGTGGATATTTCCATGTGTATACAGATGGCAGTGTAGATATTTCCATGTTTATACAGATAGCGGTGTGGCTATTTCCATGTTTATACAGATAGCGGTGGAGATATTTCCATGTTTATAGAGATGGCTGTGTAAATATTTACATGTTTATACAGATGGCAGTGTAGATATTTCCATGTTTATGCAGATGGCGGTGCAGATATTTTCATGTTTATACAGATAGTTGTGTACAAATTTCCATATTTATACAGATGACAGTGTAGTTATTTCCATTTCTATACAGATGGCGGTGTAGATATTTCCATGTTTATACAGATAGCGGTGGAGGTATTTCCATGTTTATACAGATGTCTGTGTAGATATTTTCATATTTTTACACAGGTCGGTGTAGATATTTCCATGTTTATACAGATAGCGGTGTGGCTATTTCCATGTTTATACAGATAGCAGTGTAGATATTTCCATGTTTATAGAGATGGCTGTGTAGTTATTTCCAAGTTTATACAGATGGTAGTGTAGATATTTTCATGTTTGTACAGACAGTGGTGTAGATATTTCCATGTTTATACAGATGACTGTGTAGATATTTCCATGTTTATACAGATGGCGGTGTAGACATTTCCATGTTTATACAGATTGCGGTGTGGATATTTCCATGTTTATACAGATAGCGGTGCAGATGTTTCCATGTTAATAGAGATGGCTGTGTAGATATTTACATGTTTATACAGATGGCAGTGTAATTATTTCCATGTTTATACAGATACTGGTGAACATATTTCCAGGTTTATACAGATGACTGTGTAGTTATTTCCATGTTTATACAGATGGTGGTGAAGATATTTCCATGTTTATAGAGACAGCCATGTAGACATTTCCATGTTTACACCGATAGCGGTGTAGACATTTCCATGTTTATAGAGATAGCGGTGTAGTTTATTTCCATATTTATACAGATAGCGGTGTCACTATTTCCATGTTTATACAGATAACGGTGGAGATATTTCCATGTTTATACAGATAGCTGTGGAGATATTTCCATGTTTATAGACATAGCGGTGTAGATATTTCCATGTTTATACAGATAGCTGTGTGGCTATTTCCATGTTTATAAAGATAGCGGTGTACATATTTCCATGTTTATAGAGATGGCTGTGTGGATATTTACATATTTATACAGATGGCAGTGTAGATATTTCCATGTTTATACTGATGGAGGCGTAGATATTTCCATGTTTATACAGATGACTGCGTAGATATTTCCATGTTCATACAGATAGCAGTGTAGATATTTCCATGTTTATAGAGATGGCTGTGTCGATATTTACATGTTTATACAGATGGCAGTGTAGATATTTTCATGTTTATACAGATAGTGGTGTAGATATTTCCAGGTTTATACCGATGACTGTGTAGTTATTTCCATGTTTATACAGATAGCATTGTAGATATTTCCATGTTTATAGAGATGGCTCTGTAGATATTTCCATGTTTATACAGATAGCAGTGAAGATATTTCCATGTTTGTACAGACAGTGGTGTAGATATTTCCATGTTTATACAGATGACTGTTTAGGTATTTCCATGTTTATACAGATAGCGGTGTGGCTATTTCCATGTTTATTCAGATATCGGCGTAGATATTTCCATGTTTATAGAGATGGATGTGTAGATATATACATGTTTATACAGATGGCAGTGTAGATATTTCCATGTTTATACAGATAGTGGTGTAGATATTTCCAGGTTTATACAGATGACTGTGAAGGTATTTCCATGTTTATACAAATGGCGGTGTGGATATTTCCATGTTTATAGAGATATCCATGTAGATATTTCCATGTTTATACAGATAGCGGTGTAGACATTTCCATGTTTATGCAGATAGCGGTGTAGATATTTCCATGTTTATACAGATAGCGGTGGAGATATATCCATGTTTATACAGATAGCGGTGCAGATATTTCCATGTTTATAGAGATAGCGGTGTAGACATTTCCATGTTTATACAGATAGCTGTGTGGCTATTTCCATGTTTATACAGATAGCGGTGTACTTATTTCCATGTTTATAGAGATGGCTGTGTAGATATTTACATATTTATACAGATGGCAGTGTAGATATTTCCATGTTTATACAGATGGAGGTGTAGATATTTCCGTGTTTATACACATGACTGTGTAGATATTTCCATGTTTTTACCGATGGCGGTGTAGATATTTCCATGTTTATACAGATAGCGGTGTAGCTATTTCCATGTTTATACAGATAGCGGTGTAGATATTTCCATGTTTATAGAGATGGCTGTGTAGGTATTTACATATTTATACAGATGGCAGTGTAGATATTTCCATGTTTAGACAGATAATGGTGTAAATATTTCAATGTTTATATAGATTGCGGTGTAGGTATTTCCATTTTTATAGTGATAGCGGTGTAGATATTTCCATGTTTATACAGATGGCTGTGTGGATATTTCCATGTGTATACAGATGGCAGTGTAGATATTTCCATGTTTATACAGATAGCGGTGTGGCTATTTCCATGTTTATACAGATAGCGGTGGAGATATTTCCATGTTTATAGAGATGGCTGTGTAAATATTTACATGATTATACAGATGGCAGTGTAGATATTTCCATGTTTATGCAGATGGCGGTGCAGATATTTTCATGTTTATACAGATAGTTGTGTACAAATTTCCATATTTATACAGATGACAGTGTAGTTATTTCCATTTCTATACAGATGGCGGTGTAGATATTTCCATGTTTATACAGATAGCGGTGGAGGTATTTCCATGTTTATACAGATGTCTGTGTAGATATTTTCATATTTTTACACAGGTCGGTGTAGATATTTCCAAGTTTATACAGATAGCGGTGTGGCTATTTCCATGTTTATACAGATAGCAGTGTAGATATTTCCATGTTTATAGAGATGGCTGTGTAGTTATTTCCAAGTTTATACAGATGGTAGTGTAGATATTTTCATGTTTGTACAGACAGTGGTGTAGATATTTCCATGTTTATACAGATGACTGTGTAGATATTTCCATGTTTATACAGATGGCGGTGTAGACATTTCCATGTTTATACAGATAGCGGTGCAGATGTTTCCATGTTAATAGAGATGGCTGTGTAGATATTTACATGTTTATACAGATGGCAGTGTAATTATTTCCATGTTTATACAGATACTGGTGTACATATTTCCAGGTTTATACAGATGACTGTGTAGTTATTTCCATGTTTATACAGATGGTGGTGAAGATATTTCCATGTTTATAGAGACAGCCATGTAGACATTTCCATGTTTACACCGATAGCGGTGTAGACATTTCCATGTTTATAGAGATAGCGGTGTAGTTTATTTCCATATTTATACAGATAGCGGTGTCACTATTTCCATGTTTATACAGATAACGGTGGAGATATTTCCATGTTTATACAGATAGCTGTGGAGATGTTTCCATGTTTATTGAGATAGCAGTGTAGATATTTCCATGTTTATACAGATAGCGGTGGAGATATTTCCATGTTTATACAGATAGCGGTTGAGATATTTCCATGTTTATAGTGATAGCAGTGTATATATTTCCATGTTTATACAGATAGCTGTGTGGCTATTTCCATGTTTATACAGATAGCTGTGTAGATATTTCCATGTTTATAGAGATGGCTGTGTAGATATTTACATATTTATATTGATGGCAGTGCAGATATTTCCATGTTTAGACAGGTAATGGTGTAGATATTTCCATGTTTATACAGATTGCGGTGAAGGTATTTCCATGTTTGAAGAGATAGCGCTGTAGATATTTCCATGTTTATGCAGATGGCTTTGTAGATATTTCCATGTGTATACAGATGGCAGTATAGATATTTCCATGTTTATAAAGATGAAGGTGTAGATATTTCTATGTTTGTACAGATGACTGTGTAGGTATTTCCATGTTTTTACAGATGGCGGTGTAGATATTCCCATGTTTATACAGATAGCAGTGTGGCTATTTCCATGTTTATACAGATAGCGGTGTAGATATTTCCATGTTTATAGAGATGGCTGTGTAGATATTTACATGTTTATACATTTGGCAGTGTAGATATTTTCATGTTTATACATATAGTGATGTAGATATTTCCAGGTTTATGCAGATGACTGTGTAGTTATTTCCATGTTTATACAGATAGCGGTGAAGATATTTCCATGTTTATAGAGACAGCCATGTAGATATTTCCATGTTTATACAGATTGCGGTGTAGACATTTCCATGTTTATAGAGATAGCGGTGTAGATATTTCCTTATGTATACAGATAGCGGTGTCAATATTTCCATGTTTATGCAGATAGCGGTGGAGATATTTCCATGTTTATACAGATAGCTGTGGAGATATTTCCATGTTTATAGAGATAGCGGTGTAGATATTTCCATGTTTATACAGATAGCTGTGTGGGTTTTTCCATGTTTATACAGATAGCGTTGGAGATATTTCCATGTTTATACATATGGCGGTGTAGATATTTCCATGTTTATGCAGATGGCGGTGCAGATATTTCCATGTTTATACAGATAGCGGTGTACATATTTCCATATTTATACAGATGACTGTGTAGTTATTTCCATTTTTATACAGATGGCGGTGTAGATATTTCCATGTTTATACAGATAGCGGTGTGGCTATTTCCATGTTTATACAGACAGCAGTGTAGATATTTCCATGTTTATAGTGTTGGCTGTGTAGATATTTCCATGTTTATACAGATGGCAGTGTAGATATTTCCATGTTTGTACAGACAGTGGTGTAGATATTTCCATGTTTATACAGATGACTGTTTAGGTATTTCCATGTGTATACTGATGGCGGTGTAGATATTTCTATGTTTATACAGATAGCGGTGTGGCTATTTCCATGTTTATACAGATATAGGCGTAGATATTTCCATGTTTATAGAGATGGATGTGTAGATATTTACATGTTTATACAGATGGCAGTGTAGATATTTCTATGTTTATACAGATAGTGGTGTAGATATTTCCAAGTTTATACAGATGACTGTGTAGTTATTTCCATGTTTATACAGATAGTGGTGTAGATATTTCCAAGTTTATACAGATGACTGTGTAGATATTTCCATGTTTATAGAGATAGCCATGTAGATATTTCCATGTTTTTACTGATAGCGGTGTAGACATTTCCATGTTTATAGAGATAGCGGTGTAGATATTTCCATATTTATACATATAGCAGTGTCACTATTTCCATGTTTATACAGATAGCGGTGTAGATATTTCCATGTTTATACAGATAGCGGTGGAGATATATCCATGTTTATACAGATAGCGGTGGAGATATTTCCATGTTTATAGAGACAGCCATGAAGATATTTCCATGTTTACACCGATAGCGGTTTAGACATTTCCATGTTTATAGAGATAGCGGTGTAGATATTTCCATATTTATACAGATAGCGGTGTCACTATTTCCATGTTTATACAGATAACGGTGGAGATATTTCCATGTTTATACAGATAGCGGTGGAGATGTTTCCCTGTTTATAGAGATACCAGTGTAGGTATTTCCATGTTTATACAGATAGCGGTGGAGATGTTTCCATGTTTATACAGATAGCGTTGGAGACATTTCCATGTTTATACAGATAGCGGTGGAGATATTTCCGTGTTTATACAGATAGCTGTGGAGATATTTCCATGTTTATAGTGATAGCAGTGTATATATTTCCATGTTTATACAGATAGCTGTGTGGCTATTTCCATGTTTATACAGATATCGGTGTAGATATTTCCATGTTTATAGAGATGGCTGTGTAGATATTTACATATTTATATAGATGGCAGTGTAGATATTTCCATGTTTAGACAGATAATGGTGTAGATATTTCCATGTTTATACAGATTGCGGTGTAGGTATTTCCATGTTTGTAGAGATAGCGGTGTAGATATTTCCATGTTTATACAGATGGCTGTGTGGATATTTCCATGTGTATACAGATGGCAGTATAGATATTTCCAGGTTTATAAAGATGAAGGTGTAGATATTTCTATGTTTATACAGATGACTGTGTAGATATTTCCATGTTTTTACAGATGGCGGTGTAGATATTTCCATGTATATACAGATAGCGGTGTGGCTATTTCCATGTTTATACAGATAGCGGTGTAGATATTTCCATGTTTATAGAGATGGCTGTGTAGATATTTACATGTTTACAGATGGCAGTGTAGATATTTTCATGTTTATATATATAGTGATGTAGATATTTCCAGGTTTATGCAGATGACTGTGTGGTTATTTCCATGTTTATTCAGATGGCGGTGAAGATATTTCCATGTTTATAGAGACAGCCATGTAGATATTTCCATGTTTATACAGATAGCGTTGTAGACATTTCCATGTTTATAGAGATAGCGGTGTAGATATTTCCTTATGTATACAGATAGCGGTGTCACTATTTCAATGTTTATGCAGATAGCAGTGGAGATATTTCCATGTTTATACAGATAGCTGTGGAGATATTTCCATGTTTATAGAGATAGCGGTGTAGATATTTCCATGTTTATACAGATAGCTGTGTGGCTATTTCGATGTTTATACAGATAGCGTTGGAGATATTTCCACGTTTATACATATGGCGGTGTAGATATTTCCATGTTTATGCAGATGACGGTGCAGATATTTCCATGTTTATACAGATAGCGGTGTACCTATTTCCATATTTATACAGATGAGTGTGTAGTTATTTCCATTTTTATACAGATGGCGGTGTAGATATTTCCATGTTTATACAGATAGCGGTGTGGTTATTTTCATGTTTATACAGACAGCAGTGTAGATATTTCCATGTTTATAGTGATGGCTGTGTAGATATTTCCATGTTTATACAGATGGCAGTGTAGATATTTCCATGTTTCTACAGACAGTGGTGTAGATATTTCCATGTTTATACAGATGACTGTTTAGGTATTTCCATGTTTATACTGATGGCGGTGTAGATATTTCCATGTTTATACAGATAGCGGTGTGGCTATTTCCATGTTTATACAGATATAGGTGTAGATATTTCCATGTTTATAGAGATGGATGTGTAGATATTTACATGTTAATACAGATGGCAGTGTAGATATTTCCATGTTTATACAGATAGTGGTGTAGATATTTCCAAGTTTATACAGATGACTGTGTAGTTATTTCCATGTTTATACAGATAGCAGTGTAGATATTTCCATGTTTATAGAGATGGCTCTGTAGATATTTCCATGTTTATACAGATAGCAGTGTAGATATTTTCATGTTTGTACAGACAGTGGTGTAGATATTTCCATGTTTATACAGATGAATGTTTAGGTATTTCCATGTTTATACAGATGGCGGTGAAGATATTTCTATGTTTATACAGATAGCGGTGTGGCTATTTCCATGTTTATACAGATATCGGCGTAGATATTTCCATGTTTATAGAGGTGGATGTGTAGATATATACATGTTTATACAGATGGCAGTGTAGATATTTCCATGTTTATACAGATAGTGGTGTAGATATTTCCAGGTTTATACAGATGACTGTGAAGGTATTTCCATGTTTATACAAATGGCGGTGTAGATATTTCCATGTTTACAGAGATAGCCATGTAGATATTTCCATTTTTATACAGATAGCGGTGTAGACATTTCCATGTTTATAGAGATATCGGTGTAGATATTTCCATATTTATACAGATAGCGGTGTCACTATTTCCTTGTTTATACAGATAGCGGTGTAGATATTTCCATGTTTATACAGATAGCGGTGGAGATATATCCATGTTTATACAGATAGCGGTGCAGATATTTCCATGTTTATAGAGATAGCGGTGTAGACAATTCCATGTTTATACAGATAGCTGTGTGGCTATTTCCATGTTTATACAGATAGCGGTGTACATATTTCCATGTTTATAGAGATGGCTGTGTAGATATTTACATATTTATACAGATGGCAGTGTAGATATGTCCATGTTTATACAGATGGAGGTGTAGATATTTCCATGTTTATACAGATGACAGTGTAGATATTTCCATGTATTTACAGATGGCGGTGTAGATATTTCCATGTTTATACCGATAGCGGTGTGGCTATTTCCATGTTTATACAGATAGCGGTGTATATATTTCCATGTTTATAGAGATGGCTGTGTAGATATTTACATATTTATACAGATGGCAGTGTAGATATTTCCATGTTTAGACAGATAATGGTGTAAATATTTCAATGTTTATATAGATTGCGTTGTAGTTATTTCCATGTTTATAGAGATAGCGGTGTAGATATTTCCATGTTTATACAGATAGCGGTGTCACTATTTCCATGTTTATACAGATAGCGGTGTAGATATTTCCATGTTTATACAGATAGCGGTGGAGATATATCCATGTTTATACAGATAGCGGTGCAGATATTTCCATGTTTATAGAGATAGCGGTGTAGACAATTCCATGTTTATACAGATAGCTGTGTGGCTATTTCCATGTTTATACAGATAGCGGTGTACATATTTCCATGTTTATAGAGATGGCTGTGTAGATATTTACATATTTATACAGATGGCAGTGTACATATGTCCATGTTTATACAGATGGAGGTGTAGATATTTCCATGCTTATACAGATGACTGTGTAGATATTTCCATGTATTTACAGATGGCGGTGTAGATATTTCCATGTTTATACAGATAGCAGTGTGGATATTTCCATGTGTATACAGATGGCAGTGTAGATATTTCCATGTTTATACAGATAGCGGTGTGGCTATTTCCATATTTATACAGATAGCGGTGGAGATATTTCCATGTTTATAGAGATGGCTGTGTAGATATTTACATGTTTATACAGATGGCAGTGTAGATATTTCCATGTTTATGCAGATGGCGTTGCAGATATTTCCATGTTTATACAGATAGTTGTGTACAAATTTCCAAATTTATACAGATGACTGTGTAGTTATTTCCATTTTTATACAGATGGCGGTGTAGATATTTCCATGTTCATACAGATAGCGGTGGAGGTATTTCCATGTTTATACAGATGTCTGTGTAGATATTTTCATATTTTTACACAGGTCGGTGTAGATATTTCTATGTTTATACAGATAGCGGTGTGGCTATTTCCATGTTTATACAGATAGCAGTATAGATATTTCCATGTTTATAGAGATGGCTGTGTAGTTATTTCCATGTTTATACAGATGGCAATGTAGATATTTCCATGTTTGTACAGACAGTGGTGTAGATATTTCTATGTTTATACTGATGACTGTGTAGATATTTCAATGTTTATACAGATGGCGGTGTAGACATTTCCATGTTTATACAGATAGCGGTGTGGATATTTCCATGTTTATACAGATAGCGGTGCAGATATTTCCATGTTAATAGAGATGGCTGTGTAGATATTTACATGTTTATACAGATGGCAGTGTAGTTATTTCCATGTTTGTACAGATACTGGTGTAAATATTTCCAGGTTTATACGGAAGACTGTGTAGTTACTTCCATGTTTATACAGATGGCGGTGAAGATATTTCCATGTTTATAGAGACAGCCATGTAGATATTTCCATGTTTACACCGATAGCGGTGTAAACATTTCCGTGTTTATAGAGATAGCGGTGTAGATATTTCCATATTTATACAGATAGCGGTGTCACTATTTCCATGTTTATACAGATAACGGTGGAGATATTTCCATGTTTATACAGATAGCGGTGGAGATGTTTCCATGTTTATAGACATAGCAGTCTAGATATTTCCATGTTTATACAGATAGCTGTGTGGCTATTTCCATGTTTATACAGATAGCGTTGGAGATATTTCCATGTTTATACACATAGCGGTGGAGATATTTCCATGTTTATACAGATAGCGGTGGAGATATTTCCATGTTTATAGTGATAGCAGTGTATATATTTCCATGTTTATACAGATAGCTGTGTGGCTATTTCCATGTTTATACAGATAGCGGTGTAGATATTTCCATGTTTATAGAGATGGCTGTGTAGATATTTTCATATTTATATAGATGGCAGTGTAGATATTTCCATGTTTAGACAGATAATGGTGTAGATATTTCCATGTTTATACAGATTGCGGTGTAGGTATTTCCATGTTTGTAGAGATAGCGGTGTAGATATTTCCATGTTTATACAGATGGCTGTGTAGATATTTCCATGTGTATACAGATGGCAGTATAGATATTTCCATGTTTATAAAGATGAAGGTGTAGATATTTCTATGTTTATACAGAAGACTGTGTAGATATTTCCATGTTATTACAGATGGCGGTGTAGATATTTCCATGTTTATACAGATAGCAGTGTGGCTATTTCCATGTTTATACAGATAGCGGTGTAGATATTTCCATGTTTATAGAGATGGCTGTGTAGATATTTACATGTTTATACAGATAGCGGTGTAGACATTTCCATGTTTATAGAGATAGCGGTGTAGATATTTCGTTATGTATACAGATAGCGGTGTCACTATTTCCATGTTTATGCAGATAGCAGTGGAGATATTTCCATGTTTATACAGATAGCAGTGGAGATATTTCCATGTTTATAGAGATAGCGGTGTAGATATTTCCATGTTTATACAGATAGCTGTGTGGCTATTTCCATGTTTATACAGATAGCGTTAGAGATATTTCCATTTTTATACATATGGCGGTGTAGATATTTCCATGTTTATGCAGGTGGCGGTGCAGATATTTCCATGTTTATACAGATAGCGGTGTACATATTTCCATATTTATACAGATGACTGTGTAGTTATTTCCATTTTTATACAGATGGCGGTGTAGATATTTCCATGTTTATACAGATAGCGGTGTGGCTATTTCCATGTTTATACAGACAGCAGTGTAGATATTTCCATGTTTATAGTTATGGCTGTGTAGATATTTCCATGTTTATACAGATGGCAGTGTAGATATTTCCATGTTTGTACAGACAGTGGTGTAGATATTTCCATGTTTATACAGATGACTGTTTAGGTATTTCCATGCTTATACTGATGGCGGTGTAGATATTTCCATGTTTATACAGATAGCGGTGTGGCTATTTCCATGTTTATACAGATATCGGCGTAGATATTTCCATGTTTATAGAGATGGATGTGTAGATATTTACATGTTTATACCGATGGCAGTGTTGATATTTCCATGTTTATACAGATAGTGGTGTAGATATTTCCAAGTTTATACAGATGACTGTGTAGGTATTTCCATGTTTATGCAGATGGGGGTGTAGATATTTCCATGTTTATAGAGATAGCCATGTAGATATTTCCATGTTTATACAGATAGCGGTGTAGACATTTCCATGTTTATAGAGATATCGGTGTAGATATTTCCATATTTGTACAGATAGCGGTGTCACTATTTCCATGTTTATAGAGATTGCGGTGTAGATATTTCCATGTTTATACAGATAGCGGTGGAGATATATCTATGTTTATACAGATAGCGGTGCAGATATTTCCATGTTTATAGAGATAGCGGTGTAGACATTTCCATGTTTATACAGATAGCTGTGTGGCTATTTCCATGTTTATACAGATAGCGGTGTACATATTTCCATGTTTATAGAGATGGCTGTGTAGATATTTACATATTTATACAGATGGCAGTGTAGATATTTCCATGTTTATACAGATGGAGGTGTAGATATTTCCATGTTTATACAGATGAATGTGTAGATATTTCCATGTTTTTACAGATGGCGGTGTAGATATTTCCATGTTTATAGAGATGGCTGTGTAGATATTTACATATTTATACAGATGGCAGTGTAGCTATTTCCATGTTTAGACAGATAATGGTGTAAATATTTCAATGTTTATATAGATTGCGGTGTAGGTATTTCCATGTTTATAGAGATAGTGGTGTAGATATTTCCAGGTTTATACAGATGGCTGTGTGGATATTTCCATGTTTATACAGATGGCAGTGTAGATATTTCCATGTTTATACAGATAGCGGTGTGGCTATTTCCATGTTTATACAGATAGCGGTGGAGATATTTCCATGTTTATAGAGATGGCTGTGTAGATATTTACATGTTTATACAGATGGCAGTGTAGATATTTCCATGTTTATGCAGATGGCGGTGCAGATATTTCCATGTTTATACAGATAGTTGTGTACAAATTTCCATATTTATACAGATGACTGTGTAGTTATTTCCATTTTTATACAGATGGCGGTGTGGATATTTCCATGTTTATACAGATAGCGGTGGAGGTATTTCCATGTTTATACAGATGACTGTGTAGATATTTCCATGTTTATACAGATGGCGGTGTAGACATTCCCATGTTTATACACATAGCGGTGTGGATATTTCCATGTTTATACCGATAGCGGTGCAGATATTTCCATGTTAATAGAGATGGCTGTGTAGATATTTACATGTTTATACAGATGGCAGTGTAGTTATTTCCATGTTTATACAGATACTGGTGTAGATATTTCCAGGTTTATACAGAAAACTGTGTAGTTATTTCCATGTTTATACAGATGTCGGAGAAGATATTTCCATGTTTATAGAGACAGCCATGTAGATATTTCCATGTTTACACCGATAGCGGTGTAGACCTTTCCATGTTTATAGAGATAGCGGTGTAGATATTTCCATATTAATACAGATAGCGGTGTCTCTATTTCCATGTTTATACAGATAACGGTGGAGATATTTCCATGTTTATACAGATAGCGGTGGAGATGTTTCCATGTTTATAGAGATAGCAGTGTATATATTTCCATGTTTATACAGATAGCTGTGTGGCTATTTCCATGTTTATATAGATAGCGTTGGAGATATTTCCATGTTTATAGAGATGGCTGTGTAGATATTTACATGTTTATATAGATGGCAGTGTAGATATTTCCATGTTTAGACAGATAATGGTGTAGATATTTCCATGTTTATACAGATTGCGGTGTAGGTATTTCCATGTTTGTAGAGATAGCGGTGTAGATATTTCCATGTTTATACAGATGGCTGTGTAGATATTTCCATGTGTATACAGATGGCAGTATAGATATTTCCATGTTTAAAAAGATGAAGGTGTAGATATTTGTATGTTTATACAGATGACTGTGTAGATATTTCCATGTTTTTACAGGTGGCGGTGTAGATATTTCCATGTTTATACAGATAGCAGTGTGGCTATTTCCATGTTTATACAGATAGCGGTGTAGATATTTCCATGTTTATAGAGATGGCTGTGTAGATATTTACATGTTTATACAGATGGCAGTGTAGATATTTTCATGTTTATACATATAGTGATGTAGATATTTCCAGGTTTATGCAGGTGACTGTGTAGTTATTTCCATGTTTTTACAGATGGCGGTGAAGATATTTCCATGTTTATAGAGACAGCCATGTAGATATTTCCATGTTTATACAGAAAGCGGTGTAGACATTTCCATGTTTATAGAGATAGCGGTGTAGATATTTCCTTATGTATACAGATAGCGGTGTCACTATTTCCATGTTTATGCAGATAGCGGTGGAGATATTTCCATGTTTATACAGATAGCGGTGCAGATATTTCCATGTTTATAGAGATAGCGGTGTAGACAATTCCATGTTTATACAGATAGCTGTGTGGCTATTTCCATGTTTATACAGATAGCGGTGTACATATTTCCATGTTTATAGAGATGGCTGTGTAGATATTTACATATTTATACAGATGGCAGTGTACATATGTCCATGTTTATACAGATGGAGGTGTAGATATTTCCATGCTTATACAGATGACTGTGTAGATATTTCCATGTATTTACAGATGGCGGTGTAGATATTTCCATGTTTATACAGATAGCAGTGTGGATATTTCCATGTGTATACAGATGGCAGTGTAGATATTTCCATGTTTATACAGATAGCGGTGTGGCTATTTCCATATTTATACAGATAGCGGTGGAGATATTTCCATGTTTATAGAGATGGCTGTGTAGATATTTACATGTTTATACAGATGGCAGTGTAGATATTTCCATGTTTATGCAGATGGCGTTGCAGATATTTCCATGTTTATACAGATAGTTGTGTACAAATTTCCAAATTTATACAGATGACTGTGTAGTTATTTCCATTTTTATACAGATGGCGGTGTAGATATTTCCATGTTCATACAGATAGCGGTGGAGGTATTTCCATGTTTATACAGATGTCTGTGTAGATATTTTCATATTTTTACACAGGTCGGTGTAGATATTTCTATGTTTATACAGATAGCGGTGTGGCTATTTCCATGTTTATACAGATAGCAGTGTAGATATTTCCATGTTTATAGAGATGGCTGTGTAGTTATTTCCATGTTTATACAGATGGCAGTGTAGATATTTCCATGTTTGTACAGACAGTGGTGTAGATATTTCTATGTTTATACTGATGACTGTGTAGATATTTCAATGTTTATACAGATGGCGGTGTAGACATTTCCATGTTTATACAGATAGCGGTGTGGATATTTCCATGTTTATACAGATAGCGGTGCAGATATTTCCATGTAAATAGAGATGGCTGTGTAGATATTTACATGTTTATACAGATGGCAGTGTAGTTATTTCCATGTTTGTACAGATACTGGTGTAAATATTTCCAGGTTTATACGGAAGACTGTGTAGTTACTTCCATGTTTATACAGATGGCGGTGAAGATATTTCCATGTTTATAGAGACAGCCATGTAGATATTTCCATGTTTACACCGATAGCGGTGTAAACATTTCCGTGTTTATAGAGATAGCGGTGTAGATATTTCCATATTTATACAGATAGCGGTGTCACTATTTCCATGTTTATACAGATAACGGTGGACATATTTCCATGTTTATACAGATAGCGGTGGAGATGTTTCCATGTTTATAGACATAGCAGTGTAGATATTTCCATGTTTATACAGATAGCAGTGTGGCTATTTCCATGTTTATACAGATAGCGTTGGAGATATTTCCATGTTTATACACATAGCGGTGGAGATATTTCCATGTTTATACAGATAGCGGTGGAGATATTTCCATGTTTATAGTGATAGCAGTGTATATATTTCCATGTTTATACAGATAGCTGTGTGGCTATTTCCATGTTTATACAGATAGCGGTGTAGATATTTCCATGTTTATAGAGATGGCTGTGTAGATATTTTCATATTTATATAGATGGCAGTGTAGATATTTCCATGTTTAGACAGATAATGGTGTAGATATTTCCATGTTTATACAGATTGCGGTGTAGGTATTTCCATGTTTGTAGAGATAGCGGTGTAGATATTTCCATGTTTATACAGATGGCTGTGTAGATATTTCCATGTGTATACAGATGGCAGTATAGATATTTCCATGTTTATAAAGATGAAGGTGTAGATATTTCTATGTTTATACAGAAGACTGTGTAGATATTTCCATGTTATTACAGATGGCGGTGTAGATATTTCCATGTTTATACAGATAGCAGTGTGGCTATTTCCATGTTTATACAGATAGCGGTGTAGATATTTCCATGTTTATAGAGATGGCTGTGTAGATATTTACATGTTTATACAGATAGCGGTGTAGACATTTCCATGTTTATAGAGATAGCGGTGTAGATATTTCGTTATGTATACAGATAGCGGTGTCACTATTTCCATGTTTATGCAGATAGCAGTGGAGATATTTCCATGTTTATACAGATAGCGGTGGAGATATTTCCATGTTTATAGAGATAGCGGTGTAGATATTTCCATGTTTATACAGATAGCTGTGTGGCTATTTCCATGTTTATACAGATAGCGTTAGAGATATTTCCATTTTTATACATATGGCGGTGTAGATATTTCCATGTTTATGCAGGTGGCGGTGCAGATATTTCCATGTTTATACAGATAGCGGTGTACATATTTCCATATTTATACAGATGACTGTGTAGTTATTTCCATTTTTATACAGATGGCGGTGTAGATATTTCCATGTTTATACAGATAGCGGTGTGGCTATTTCCATGTTTATACAGACAGCAGTGTAGATATTTCCATGTTTATAGTGATGGCTGTGTAGATATTTCCATGTTTATACAGATGGCAGTGTCGATATTTCCATGTTTGTACAGACAGTGTTGTAGATATTTCCATGTTTATACAGATGACTGTTTAGGTATTTCCATGTTTATACTGATGGCGGTGTAGATATTTCCATGTTTATACAGATAGCGGTGTGGCTATTTCCATGTTTATACAGATATCGGCGTAGATATTTCCATGTTTATAGAGATGGATGTGTAGATATTTACATGTTTATACCGATGGCAGTGTTGATATTTCCATGTTTATACAGATAGTGGTGTAGATATTTCCAAGTTTATACAGATGACTGTGTAGGTATTTCCATGTTTATGCAGATGGGGGTGTAGATATTTCCATGTTTATAGAGATAGCCATGTAGATATTTCCATGTTTATACAGATAGCGGTGTAGACATTTCCATGTTTATAGAGATATCGGTGTAGATATTTCCATATTTGTACAGATAGCGGTGTCACTATTTCCATGTTTATAGAGATTGCGGTGTAGATATTTCCATGTTTATACAGATAGCGGTGGAGATATATCTATGTTTATACAGATAGCGGTGCAGATATTTCCATGTTTATAGAGATAGCGGTGTAGACATTTCCATGTTTATACAGATAGCTGTGTGGCTATTTCCATGTTTATACAGATAGCGGTGTACATATTTCCATGTTTATAGAGATGGCTGTGTAGACATTTACATATTTATACAGATGGCAGTGTAGATATTTCCATGTTTATACAGATGGAGGTGTAGATATTTCCATGTTTATACAGATGAATGTGTAGATATTTCCATGTTTTTACAGATGGCGGTGTAGATATTTCCATGTTTATAGAGATGGCTGTGTAGATATTTACATATTTATACAGATGGCAGTGTAGCTATTTCCATGTTTAGACAGATAATGGTGTAAATATTTCAATGTTTATATAGATTGCGGTGTAGGTATTTCCATGTTTATAGAGATAGTGGTGTAGATATTTCCAGGTTTATACAGATGGCTGTGTGGATATTTCCATGTTTATACAGATGGCAGTGTAGATATTTCCATGTTTATACAGATAGCGGTGTGGCTATTTCCATGTTTATACAGATAGCGGTGGAGATATTTCCATGTTTATAGAGATGGCTGTGTAGATATTTACATGTTTATACAGATGGCAGTGTAGATATTTCCATGTTTATGCAGATGGCGGTGCAGATATTTCCATGTTTATACAGATAGTTGTGTACAAATTTCCATATTTATACAGATGACTGTGTAGTTATTTCCATTTTTATACAGATGGCGGTGTGGATATTTCCATGTTTATACAGATAGCGGTGGAGGTATTTCCATGTTTATACAGATGACTGTGTAGATATTTCCATGTTTATACAGATGGCGGTGTAGACATTTCCATGTTTATACACATAGCGGTGTGGATATTTCCATGTTTATACCGATAGCGGTGCAGATATTTCCATGTTAATAGAGATGGCTGTGTAGATATTTACATGTTTATACAGATGGCAGTGTAGTTATTTCCATGTTTATACAGATACTGGTGTAGATATTTCCAGGTTTATACAGAAAACTGTGTAGTTATTTCCATGTTTATACAGATGTCGGAGAAGATATTTCCATGTTTATAGAGACAGCCATGTAGATATTTCCATGTTTACACCGATAGCGGTGTAGACCTTTCCATGTTTATAGAGATAGCGGTGTAGATATTTCCATATTAATACAGATAGCGGTGTCTCTATTTCCATGTTTATACAGATAACGGTGGAGATATTTCCATGTTTATACAGATAGCGGTGGAGATGTTTCCATGTTTATAGAGATAGCAGTGTATATATTTCCATGTTTATACAGATAGCTGTGTGGCTATTTCCATGTTTATATAGATAGCGTTGGAGATATTTCCATGTTTATAGAGATGGCTGTGTAGATATTTACATGTTTATATAGATGGCAGTGTAGATATTTCCATGTTTAGACAGATAATGGTGTAGATATTTCCATGTTTATACAGATTGCGGTGTAGGTATTTCCATGTTTGTAGAGATAGCGGTGTAGATATTTCCATGTTTATACAGATGGCTGTGTAGATATTTCCATGTGTATACAGATGGCAGTATAGATATTTCCATGTTTAAAAAGATGAAGGTGTAGATATTTGTATGTTTATACAGATGACTGTGTAGATATTTCCATGTTTTTACAGGTGGCGGTGTAGATATTTCCATGTTTATACAGATAGCAGTGTGGCTATTTCCATGTTTATACAGATAGCGGTGTAGATATTTCCATGTTTATAGAGATGGCTGTGTAGATATTTACATGTTTATACAGATGGCAGTGTAGATATTTTCATGTTTATACATATAGTGATGTAGATATTTCCAGGTTTATGCAGGTGACTGTGTAGTTATTTCCATGTTTTTACAGATGGCGGTGAAGATATTTCCATGTTTATAGAGACAGCCATGTAGATATTTCCATGTTTATACAGAAAGCGGTGTAGACATTTCCATGTTTATAGAGATAGCGGTGTAGATATTTCCTTATGTATACAGATAGCGGTGTCACTATTTCCATGTTTATGCAGATAGCGGTGGAGATATTTCCATGTTTATACAGATAGCGGTGGAGATATTTCCATGTTTATAGAGATAGCGGTGTAGATATTTCCATGTTTATACAGATAGCTGTGTGGCTATTTCCATGTTTATAGAGATAGCGTTGGAGATATTTCCATTTTTATACATATGGCGGTGTAGATATTTCCATTTTTATGCAGATGGCGGTGCAGATATTTCCATGTTTATACAGATAGCGGTGTACATATTTCCATATTTATACAGATGACTGTGTAGTTATTTCCATTTTTATACAGATGGCGGTGTAGATATTTCCATGTTTATACAGATAGCGGTGTGGCTATTTCCATGTTTATACAGACAGCAGTGTAGATATTTCCATGTTTATAGTGATGGCTGTGTAGATATTTCCATGTTTATACAGATGGCAGTGTAGATATTTCCACTTTTATAAAGATGGAGGTGTAGATATTTCCATGTTTATACAGATGATTGTGTAGATATTTCCATGTTTTTACAGATGGCGGTGTAGATATTTCCATGTTTATACAGATAGTGGTGTGGCTATTTCCATGTTTATACTGATAGCAGTGTAGATATTTCCATGTTTATAGAGATGGCTGTGTAGATATTTACATGTTTATACACATGGCAGTGTAGATATTTTCATGTTTATACAGATAGTGGTGTAAATATTTCCAGGTTTATACAGATGACTGTGTAGTTATTTCCATGTTTATACAGATGGCGGTGAAGATATTTCCAAGTTTATAGAGACAGCCATGTAGATATTTCCATGTTTATACAGATGGAGGTGTAGATATTTCCATGTTTAAACAGATGACTGTGTAGATATTTCCATGTTTTTACAGATGGCGGTGTAGTTATTTCCATGTTTATACAGATAGCGGTTTGGCTATTTCCATGTTTATACAGATAGCGGTGGAGATATTTCCATGTTTATAGAGATAGTGGTGTAGATATTTCCATGTTTATACAGATAGCTGTGTGGCTTTTTCCATGTTTATACAGATAGCGTTGGAGATATTTCCATGTTTATACAGATAACGGTGGAGATATTTCCATGTTTATACAGATAGCTGTGGAGATATTTCCATGTTTATAGAGATAGCAGTGTATATATTTCCATGTTTATACAGATATCTGTGTGGCTATTTCCATGTTTATACAGATAGCGGTGTAGATATTTCCATGTTTATAGAGATGGCTGTGTAGATATTTACATATTTATACAGTTGGCAGTGTAGATATTTCCATGTTTAGACACATAATTGTGTAGATATTTCCATGTGTATACAGATTGCGGTGTAGGTATTTCCATGTTTATAGAGATAGCGGTGTAGATATTTCCATGTTTATACAGATGGCTGTGTAGATATTTCCATGTGCATACAGATGGCAGTGTAGATATTTCCATGTTTATACAGATGTAGGTTTAGATATTTCCATGTTTATACAGATGACTGTGTAGATATTTCCATGTTTTTACAGATGGCGGTGTAGGTATTTCCATGTTTATACAGATAACGGTGTGGCTATTCCCATGTTTATACAGATAGCGGTGTAGATATTTCCATGTTCATAGAGATGGCTGTGTAGATATTTTCATGTTTATACAGATGGCAGTGTAGATATTTTCATGTTTATAAAGATAGTGGTGTAGATATTTCCAGGTTTATACAGATGACTGTGTAGTTATATCCATGTTTATACAGATGGCGGTGAAGGTATTTCCATGTTTATAGAGACAGCCATGTAGATATTTCCATGTTTATACAGATAGCGGAGATATTTCCATGTTTATACAGATAGCGGTTGAGATATTTCCATGTTAATAGAGATAGCGGTGTAGATATTTCCATGTTTATACAGATAGCTGTGTGGCTATTTCCAAGTTTTTACAGATAGCTTTGGAGATATTTCCATGTTTATACAGATGGCGGTGTAGATATTCCCATGTTTATGCAGATGGCGGTGCAGATATTTCCATGTTTATACAGATAGCGGTGTACATATTTCCATATTTATACAGATGACTGTGTAGTTATTTCCATTTTTATACAGATGGCGGTGAAGATATTTCCATGTTTATACAGATAGCGGTGAAGATATTTCCATGTTTATACAGATGACTGTGTAGATATTTTCATATTTTTACACATGTCGGTGTAGATATTTCAATGTTCATACAGATAGCGGTGTGGCTATTTCCATGTTTAAACATATAGCATTGTAGATATTTCCATGTTTATAGAGATGGCTGTGTAAATATTTCCATGTTTATACAGATGGCAGTGTAGATAATTCCATGTTTGTACAGACAGTGGTGTAGATATTTCCATGTTTATAGAGATGGCTGTGTAGATATTTACATGTTTATACTGATGGCAGTGTAGATATTTCCATGTTTATAGAGATAGTGGTGTAGCTATTTCCAGGTTTATACAGATGAATGTGTAGGTATTTCCATGTTTATACAGATGCCTGGGTTGATATTTCCATGTTTATTGAGATAGCGATGTAGATATTTCCATGTTAATACAGATAGCGGTGTAGACATTTCCATGTTTATAGAGATAGCGGTGTAGATATTTCCATATGTATACAGATAGCGGTGTCACTATTTCCATGTTTATACTGATAGCGGTGGAGATATTTCCATGTTTATAGAGATAGCGGTGGAGATATTTCCATGTTTATACAGATAGCTGTGTGGCTATTTGCATGTTTATACAGATAGCGGTGTAGATATTTCCATGTTTATAGAGATGGCTGAGTAGATATTTACATATTTATACAGATGGCAGTGTAGATATTTCCATGTTTAGACAGATAATGGTGTAGATATTTCCATGTTTATACAGATTGAGGTATAGGTATTTCCATGTTTATAGAGATAGCGGTGTAGATATTTCCATGTTTATACAGATAACTGTGTGGCTATGTCCATGTTTATACAGATAGCGTTGGAGATATTTCCAAGTTTATACAGATGGTGGTGTAGATATTTCCATGTTTATGCAGAAAGCGGTGCAGATATTTCCATGTTTATACAGATAGCGGTGTACATATTTCCATATTTATACAGATGACTGTGTAGTTATTTCCATTTTTATACTGATGGCGGTGTAGATATTTCCATGTTTATGCAGATAGCGGTGGAGGTATTTACATGTTTATACAGATGACTCTGTAGATATTTTCATATTTTTACACATGTCGGTGTAGACATTTTCAAGTTTATACAGATAGCGGTGTGGCTATTTCCATGTTTATACAGATAGCAGTGTAGTTATTTCCATGTTTGTAGAGATGGCTGTGTAGATATTTCCATGTTAATACAGATGGCAGTGTAGATATTTCCATGTTTGTACATTCAGTGGTGTAGATATTTCCATGTTTATACAGATGACTGTGTAGGTATTTCCATGTTTATACAGATGGCGGTGTAGACATTTCCATGTTTATACAGATAGCGGTGTGGCTATTTCCGTGTTTATACAGATAGCAGTGCAGATATTTCCATGTTTACAGAGATGGCTGTGTAGATATTTACATGTTTATACAGATGGCACTGTAGTTATTTCCATGTTTATATAGATAGTGGTGTAGATATTTCCAGGTTTATACAGATGACTGTGTAGTTATTTCCATGTTTATACAGATGGCGGTGAAGATATTTCCATGTTAATAGGGACAGCCATGTAGATATTTCCATGTTTATACAGATAGCGGTGTGGACATTTCCATGTTTATAGAGATAGCGGTGTAGATATTTCCATGTTTATACAGATAGCTCTGTGGCTATTTCCATGTTTATACTGATAGCGTTGGAGATATTTCCATGTTTATACAGATAGCGGTGGAGATATTTCCATGTTTTTACAGATAGCAGTGGAGATATTTCCATGTTTATACAGATAGCGGTGGAGATATTTCCATGTTTATACAGATGACTGTTTAGGTATTTCCATGTTTATACTGATGGCGGTGTAGATATTTCCATATTTATACAGATAGCGGTGTGGCTATTTCCATGTTTATACAGATATCGGCGTAGATATTACCATGTTTATAGAGATGGTTGTGAAGATATTTACATGTTTATACAGATCGCAGTGTAGATATTTCTATGTTTATACAGATAGTGGTGTAGATATTTCCAAGTTTATACAGATGACTGTGTAGATATTTCCATGTTTATACAGATAGCGGTATAGACATTTCCACGTTTATAGAGATAGCGGTGTAGATATTTCCATATTTATACAGATTGCGGTGTCACTACTTCCATGTTTATACATATAGCGGTGTAGATATTTCCATGTTTATACAGGTAGCGGTGGAGGTATATCCATGTTTATACAGATAGCGGTGCAGATATTTCCATGTTTATGGAGATAGCGTTGTAGACATTTCCATGTTTATACAGATAGCTGTGTGGCTATTTCCATGTTTATACAGGTAGCGGTGTACATATTTCCATGTTTATAGAGATGGCTATGTAGATATTTACATATTTATACAGATGGCAGTGTAGATATTTCCATGTTTATACAGATGGAGGTGTAGATATTTCCATGTTTATACAGATGACTGTGTAGATATTTCCTTGTTTTTACAGATGGCGGTGTAGATATTTCCATCTTTATACAGATAGCGGTGCGGTTATTTCCATGTTTATACAGATAGCGGTGTAGATATTTCCATGTTTATAGAGATGGCTGTGTAGATATTACATATTTATACAGATGTCAGTGTAGGTATTTCCATGTTTAGACAGATAATGGTGTAAATATTTCAATGTTTATATAAATTGCGGTGTAGGTATTTCCATGTTTACAGACATAGCGGTGTAGCTATTTCCATGTTTATACAGATGGCTGTGTGGATATTTCCATGTGTATACAGATGGCAGTGTAGATATTTCCATGTTTATACAGATGGAGGTGTAGATATTTCCATGTTTATACAGATGACTGTGATGATATTTCCATGTTGTTACAGATGGCGGTGTAGATATTTCCATGTTTATACAGAGAGCGGTGTGGCTATTTCCATGTTCATACAGATAGCGTGTAGATATTTCCATGTTTATAGAGATGGCTTTGTCGATATTTCCATGTTTATACAGATGGCAGTGTAGATATTTACATGTTTATACAGATAGTGGTGTAGATATTTCCAGGTTTATAGAGATGACTGTGTAATTATTTCCATGTTTATACAGATGGCGGTGAAGATATTTCCATGTTTATACAGATGGCTGTGTAGATATTTCCATGTTTATACAGATAGCGGTGTAGAAATTTCCATGTTTATAGAGATAGCGGTGTAGATATTTCCATATTTATAGAGATAGCGGTGTCACTATTTCCATGTTTATACAGATAGCGGTGGAGATATTTCCATGTCTATACAGATAGTGGTGTAGATATTTCCAGGTTTATACAGATGACTGTGTAGGTATTTCCATGTTTATACAGATGGCGGTGTAGTTATTTCCATGTTTATTGAGGTAGCCATGTAGATATTTCCATCTTTATACAGATAGCGGTGTAGACATTTCCATGTTTATAGAGATAGCAGTGTAGATATTTCCATATTTATAAAGATAGCGGTGTCACTATTTCCATGTTCATACTGATAGCGGTGGAGATATTTCCATGTTTTTACAGATAGTGGTGGAGATATTTCCATGTTTATACAGATAGCGGTGTAGATATTTCCATGTTTATACAGATAGCTGTGCTGATATTTCCATGTTTATACAGATAGCGGTGTAGATATTTCCATGTTTATAGAGATGGCTGTGTAGATATTTACATATTTATACAGATGGCAGTGTAGATATTTCCATGTATAGACAGATAATGTTGTAGATATTTCCATGTTTATACAGATTGCGGTGTAGGTATTTCCATGTTTATAGAGATAGCGGTGTAGATATTTCCATGTTTATACAGATGTCAGTGTAGATATTTTCATGTTTATACAGATAGTGGTGTAGATATTTCCAGGTTTATACAAATGACTGTGTAGTTATTTCCATGTTTATAAAGATGGCGGTGAAGATATTTCCATGTTTATAGAGACAGCCATGTAGATATTTCCATGTTTATACAGATAGCAGTGTAGACATTTCCATGTTTATAGAGATAGCGGTGTAGATATTTCCATATTTATACAGATAGCGGTGTCACTATTTCCATGTTCATACAGATAGCGGTGGAGATATTTCCATGTTTATACAGATAGCGGTGGAGGTATTTCCATGTTTATAGAGATAGCGGTGTAGATATTTCCATGTTTACACAGATAGCTGTGTTTCGATTTCCATGTTCATACAGATAGCGCTGGAGACATTTCCATGTTTATAAAGATAACGGGGGAGATATTTCCATGTTTATACACATAGCGCTGGTGATATTTCCATGTTTATAGATATAGCAGTGTATATATTTCCATGTATATACAGATAGCTGTGTGGCTATTTCCATGTTTATACAGATAGCGGTGTAGAGATTTCCATGTTTATAGAGATGGCTGTGTAGATATTTACATATTTATACAGATAGCGGTGTAGATATTTCCATGTTTAGACAGATAATGGTGTAGATATTTCCAAGTTTATACAGATTGCCGTGTAGGTATTTCCATGTTTATAGAGATAGCGGTGTAGATATTTCCATGTTTATACAGATGGCTGTGTAGATATTTCCATGTGTATACAGATGGCAGTGTAGATATTTCCACTTTTATAAAGATGGATATGTAGATATTTCCATGTTTATACAGATGATTGTGTAGATATTTCCATGTTTTTACAGATGGCGGTGTAGATATTTCCATGTTTATACAGATAGTGGTGAGGCTATTTCCATGTTTATACTGATAGCAGTGTAGATATTTCCATGTTTATGGAGATGGCTGTGTAGATATTTACATGTTTATACACATGGCAGTGTAGATATTTTCATGTTTATACAGATAGTGGTGTAAATATTTCCAGGTTTATACAGATGACTGTGTAGTTATTTCCATGTTTATACAGATGGCGGTGAAGATAATTCCAAGTTTATAGAGACAGCCATGTAGATATTTCCATGTTTATACAGATGGAGGTGTAGATATTTCCATGTTTAAACAGATGACTGTGTAGATATTTCCATGTTTTTACAGATGGCGGTGTAGTTATTTCCATGTTTATACAGATAGCGGTTTGGCTATTTCCAAGTTTATACAGATAGCGGTGGAGATATTTCCATGTTTATAGAGATAGTGGTGTAGATATTTCCATGTTTATACAGATAGCTGTGTGGCTTTTTCCATGTTTATACAGATAGCGGTGGAGATATTTCCATGTTTATAGAGATAGCGGTGTAGATATTTCCATGTTTATACAGATAGCTGTGTGGCTATTTACATGTTTATACAGATAGCGTTGGAGTTATTTCCATGTTTATACAGATAGCGGTGGATATATTTCCATGTTTATACAGATAGCGGTGTAGATATTTCCATGTTTATAGAGATGGCTGTGTAGATATTTACATATTTATACAGATGGCAGTGTAGATATTTCCATGTTTAGACAGATAATGGTGTAGATATTTCCATGTGTTTACAGATGGCGGTGTAGGTATTTCCATGTTTATAGAGATAGCGGTGTAGATATTTCCATGTTTATACAGATGGCTGTGTAGATATTTCCATGTGCATACAGATGGCAGTGTATATATTTCCATGTTTATGCAGATGGAGGTGTAGATATTTCCATGTTTATACAGATGACTTTGTAGATATTTCCATGTTTTTACAGATGGCAGTGTAGGTATTTCCATGTTTATACAGATAGCGGTGTGGCTATTCCCATGTTTATACAGATAGCGGTGTAGATATTTCTATGTTTATAGAGATGGCTGTGTAGATATTTTCATGTTTCTACAGATGGCAGTGTAGATATTTTCATGTTTATACAGATAATGTTGTAGATATTTCCAGGTTTATACAGATGACTGTGTAGTTATTTCCATGTTTATACAGATGGCGGTGAAGTTATTTCCATGTTTATAGAGACAGCCATGTAGATATTTCCATGTTTATACAGATAGCGGTGTAAACATTTCCATGTTTATAGAGATAGCGGTGTATATATTTCCATATTTATACAGATAGCGGTGTCACTATTTCCATGTTTATACATATAGAGGTGGAGATATTTCCATGTTTATACAGATAGCGGTGGAGATATTTCCATGTTTATAGAGATAGCGGTGTAGATATTTCCATGTTTATACTGATAGCTGTGTGGCTATTTCCATGTTTATACAGATAGCTTTGGAGATATTTCCATGTTTATACAGATGTTGGTGTAGATATGTCCATGTTTATGCAGATGGCGGTGCAGATATTTCTATGTTTATACAGATAGCGGTGTACATATTTCCATATTTATACAGATGACTGTGTAGTTATTTCCATTTTTTTACAGATGGCGGTGTAGATATTTCCATGTTTATACAGATAGCGGTGGAGATATTTCCATATTTATACAGATGACTGTGTAGATATTTTCATATTTTTACACATGTCGGTGTAGATATTTCCACGTTTATACAGATAGCGTTGGGGCTATTTCCATGTTTATACAGATAGCAGTGTTGATATTTCCATGTTTATAGAGATGGCTGTGTAGATATTTCCAGGTGTATAGAGATGGCTGTGTAGATATTTCCATGTTTGTACAGACAGTGGTGTAGATATTTCCATGTTTATACAGATGACTGTGTAGTTATTTCCATGTATATACAGATGGCGGTGTAGACATTTCCATGTTTATACAGATAGCAGTGTGGCTATTTCCATGTTTATACAGATAGCGGTGTAGATATTTCCATTTTTATAGAGATGGCTGAGTAGATGTTTACATGTTTATACAGATGGCAGTGTAGATATTTCCATGTTTATACAGACACTGGTGTAGATATTTCCAGGTTTATACAGATGAATGTGTAGATATTTCCATGTTTATAGAGATGGCTGTGTAGATATTTCCATGTTTTTACAGATGGCGGTGTAGACATTTCCAAGTTTATACAGATAGCGGTGTGGCTATTTCCATGTTTATACAGATAGCGGTGTAGATATTTCCATGTTTATAGAGATGGCTGTGTCGATATTTACATGTTTATACAGATGGCAGTGTAGATATTTTCATGTTTATACAGATAGTGGTGTAGATATTTCCAGGATTATACAGATGGCGGTGAAGATATTTCCATGTTTATAGAGACAGCCATGTAGATATTTCCATGTTTATACAGATAGCGGTGTAGTCATTTCCATATTTATAGAGATAGCGGTGTAGAAATTTCCATATTTACACAGATAGCGGTGTCACTATTTCCATGTTTATAGAGATAGAGGTGGAGATATTTCCATGTTTATACAGATACCGGTGGAGATATTTCCATGTTTATAGAGATAGCGGTGTAGATATTTCCAAGTGTATACATATAGCTGTGTGGCAATTTCCATGTTTATACAGATAGCTTTGGAGATATTTCCATGTTTATACAGATGGCGGTGTTGATTTGTCCATGTTTATGCAGATGGTGGTGTAGATATTTCCATGTTTATACAGATAGCGGTGTGGCTATTTCCATGTTTATACAGACAGCAGTGTAGATATTTCCATGTTTATAGAGATGGCTGTGTAGATATTTCCATGTTTATACAGATGGCAGTGTAGATATTTCCATGTTTGTACAGACAGTGGTGTAGATATTTCCATGTTTTTACAGATGACTTGGTAGTTATTTCCATGTATATACAGATGGCGGTGTAGACATTTCCATGTTTATACAGATAGCGGTGTGGCTATTTCCATGTTTATACAGATAGCAGTGGAGATATTTCCATGTTTATAGAGATAGTGGTGTAGATATTTCCATGTTTATACAGATAGCTGTGTGGCTTTTTCCATGTTTATACAGATAGCGTTGGAGATATTTCCATGTTTATACAGAGAACGGTGGAGATATTTCCATGTTTATACAGATAGCTGTGGAGATATTTCCATGTTTATAGAGATAGCAGTGTATATATTTCCATGTTTATACAGATATCTGTGTGGCTATTTCTATGTTTATACAGATAGCGGTGTAGACATTTCCATGTTTATAGAGATGGCTGTGTAGATATTTACATATTTATACAGATGGCAGTGTAGATATTTCCATGTTTAGACAGATAATTGTGTAGATATTTCCATGTGTATACAGATTGCGGTGTAGGTATTTCCATGTTTATAGAGATAGCGGTGTAGATATTTCCATGTTTATACAGATGGCTGTGTAGATATTTCCATGTGCATAGAGATGGCAGTGTAGATATTTCCATGTTTATACAGATGGAGGTGTAGATATTTCCATGTTTATACATACGACTGTGTAGATATTTCCATGTTTTTACAGATGGCGGTGTAGGTATTTCCATGTTTATACAGATAGCGGTGTGGCTATTCCCATGTTTATACAGATACCGGTGTAGATATTTCCATGTTCATAGAGATGGCTGTGTAGATATTTTCATGTTTATGCAGATGGCAGTGTAGATATTTTCATGTTTATAAAGATAGTTGTGTTGATATTTCCAGGTTTATACAGATGACTGTGTAGTTATTTCCATGTTTATACAGATGGCGGTGAAGGTATTTCCATGTTTATAGAGACAGCCATGTAGATATTTCCATGTTTATACAGATAGCGGTGTAGACATTTCCATGTTTATAGAGATAGCGGTGTAGATACTTCCATATTTATACAGATAGCGGTGTGATTATTTCCGTGTTTATACAGATAGCGGAGATATTTCCATGTTTATACAGATAGCGGTGGAGATATTTCCATGTTAATAGAGATAGCGGTGTAGATATTTCCACGTTTATACAGAATGCTGTGTGGCTATTTCCAAGTTTTTACAGATAGCTTTGGAGATATTTTCATGTTTATACAGATGGCGGTGTAGATATTTCCATGTTTATGCAGATGGCGGTGCAGATATTTCCATGTTTATACAGATAGCGGTGTACATATTTCCATATTTATACAGATGACTGTGTAGTTATTTCCATTTTTATACAGATGGCGGTGAGGATATTTCCATGTTTATACAGATAGCGGTGAAGATATTTCCATGTTTATACAGATGACTGTGTAGATATTTTCATATTTTTACACATGTCGGTGTAGATATTTCCATGTTTATACAGATAGCGGTGTGGCTATTTCCATGTTTAAACATATAGCAGTGTAGATATTTCCATGTTTATAGAGATGGCTGTGTAGATATTTCCATGTTTATACAGATGGCAGTGTAGATATTTCCATGTTTGTACAGACAGTGGTGTAGATATTTCCATGTTTATAGAGATGGCTGTGTAGATATTTACATGTTTATACTGATGGCAGTGTAGATATTTCCATGTTTTTACAGATAGTGGTGTAGCTATTTCCAGGTTTATACAGATGAATGTGTATGAATTTCCATGTTTATACAGATGCCGGGGTAGATATTTCCATGTTTATTGAGATAGCGATGTAGATATTTCCATGTTTATACAGATAGCGGTGGAGATATTTCCATGTTTATACAGATAGCGATGGAGATATTTCCATGTTTATAGAGATAGCGGTGTAGATATTTCCATGTTTATACAGATAGCTGTGTGGCTATTTCCATGTTTATACAGATAGCGGTGTAGTTATTTCCATGTTTATAGAGATGGCTGAGTAGATATTTACATATTTATACAGATGGCAGTGTAGATATTTACATGTTTAGACAGATAATGGTGTAGATATTTCCATGTTTATACAGATTGAGGTATAGGTATTTCCATGTTTATAGAGATAGCGGTGTAGATATTTCCATGTTTATACAGATAGCTGTGTGGCTAAGTCCATGTTTATACAGATAGCGTTGGAGATATTTCCAAGTTTATACAGATGGCGGTGTAGATACTTCCATGTTTATGCAGAAATCGGTGCAGATATTTCCATGTTTATACAGATAGCGGTGTACATATTTCCATATTTAAGCAGATGACTGTGTAGTTATTTCCATTTTTATACAGATGGCGGTGTAGATATTTCCATGTTTATACAGATGGCTGTGTAGATATTTCCATGTGTATACAGATGGCAGTATAGATATTTCCATTTTTATAAAGATGAAGGTGTAGATATTTCTATGTTTATACAGATGACTGTGTAGATATTTCCATGTTTTTACACATGGCGGTGTAGATATTTCCATGTTTATACAGATAGCGGTGTGGCTATTTCCATGTTTATACAGATAGCGGTGTAGATATTTCCATGTTTATAGAGATGGCTGTGTAGATATTTACATGTTTATACAGATGGCAGTGTAGAGATTTTCATGTTTATACATATAGTGATGTAGATATATCCAGGTTTATGCAGATGACTGTGTAGTTATTTCCATGTTTATACAGATGGCGGTGAAGATATTTCCATGTTTATAGAGACAGCCATGTAGATATTTCCGTGTTTATACAGATAGCGGTGTAGACATTTCCATGTTTATAGAGATAGCGGTGTAGTTATTTCCTTATGTGTACAGATAGCGGTGTCACTATTCCCATGTTTATGCAGATAGCGGTGGAGATATTTCCATGTTTATGCAGATAGCGGTGGAGGTATTTCCATGTTTATACAGGTAGCGGTGGAGATATTTCCATGTTTATAGAGATAGTGGTGTAGATACTTCCATGTTTATACAGATAGCTGTGTGGCTATTTCCATGTTTACATAGATAGCGTTGGAGATATTTCCATGTTTATACATATGGCGGTGTAGATATTTCCATGTTTATGCAGATGGCGGTGCAGATATTTCCATGTTTATACAGATAGCGGTGTACATATTTCCATATTTATACAGATGACTGTGTAGTTATTTCCATTTTTATACAGATGGCGGTGTAGATATTTCCATGTTTATACAGATAGCGCTGTGGCTATTTCCATGTTTATACAGACAGCAGTGTAGATATTTCCATGTTTATAGTGATGGCTGTGTAGATATTTCCATGTTTATACAGATGGCAGTGTAGATATTTCCATGTTTATACAGATAGTGGTGTAGATATTTCCAAGTTTATACAGATGACTCTGTAGGTATTTCCATGTTTATACAGATGGCGGTGTAGATATTTCCATGTTTATAGAGACCGCCATGTAGATATTTCCATGTTTATACAGATAGCGTTGTAGATATTTCCATGTTTATAGAGATAGCGGTGTAGATATTTCCATATTTATATAGATAGCGGTGTCACTATTTCCATGTTTATACAGATAGCGGTGTAGATATTTCCATGTTTATACAGATAGCGGTGGAGATATATCCATGTTTAAACAGATAGCGGTGCAGATATTTCCATGTTTATAGAGACAGCCATGTAGATATTTCCATGTTTACACCGATAGCGGTGTAGACATTTCCATGTTTATAGAGATAGCCGTGTAGATATTTCCATATTTATACAGATATCGGTGTCACTATTTCCATGTTTATACAGATAACGGTGGAGATATTTCCATGTTTATACAGATAGCGGTGGAGATGTTTCCATGTTTATAGAGATACCAGTGTAGATATTTCCATGTTTATACAGATAGCGGTGAAGATGTTTCCATGTTTATACAGATAGCGTTTGAGATATTTCCATGTTTATACAGATAGCGGTGGAGTTATTTCCATGTTTATACAGATAGCGGTGGAGATATTTCCATGTTTATAGTGTTAGCAGTGTATATATTTCCATGTTTATACAGATAGCTGTGTGGCTATTTCCATGTTTATACAGATAGCGGTGTAGATATTTCCATGTTTATAGAGATGACTGTGTAGATATTTACATATTTATATAGATGGCAGTGTAGATATTTCCATGTTTAGACAGATAATGGTGTAGATATTTCCATGTTTATTCAGATTGCAGTGTAGTTATTTCCATGTTTGTAGAGATAGCGGTGTAGATATTTCCATGTTTATACAGATGGCTGTGTAGTTATTTCCATGTGTATACAGATGGCAGTATAGATATTTCCATGTTTATAAAGATGAAGGTGTAGATATTTCTATGTTTATACAGATGACTGGGTAGATATTTCCATGTTTTTACAGATGGCGGTGTAGATATTTCCATGTTTATACAGATAGCGGTGTGGTTATTTCCATGTTTATACAGATAGCGGTGTAGATATTTCCATGTTTATAGAGATGGCTGTGTAGATATTTACATGTTTACAGATGGCATTGTAGATATTTTCATATTTATACATATAGTGATGTAGATATTTCCAGGTTTATGCAGATTACTGTGTAGTTATTTCCATGTTTATTCAGATGGCGGTGAAGATATTTCCATGTTTATAGAGACAGCCATGTAGATATTTCCGTGTTTATACAGATAGCGTTGTAGACATTTCCATGTTTATAGAGATAGCGGTGTAGATATTTCCTTATGTATACAGATAGCGGTGTCACTATTTCCATTTTTATGCAGATAGCGGTGGAGATATTTCCATGTTTATACAGATAGCGGTGGAGTTATTTCCATGTATATAGAGATATCGGTGTAGATATTTCCATGTTTTTACAGATAGCTGTGTGGCTATTTCCATGTTTATACAGATAGCGTTGGAGATATTTCCATGTTTATACATATGGCGATGTAGATATTTCCATGTTTATGCAGATGGCTGTGCAGATATTTCCAGGTTTATACAGATAGCGGTGTACATATTTCCATATTTATACAGATGACTGTGTAGTTATTTCCATTTTTATACAGATGGCGGTGTAGATATTTCCATGTTTATACAGATAGCGGTGTGGCTATTTCCATGTTTATACAGACAGCAGTGTAGATATTTCCATGTTTATAGTGTTGGCTGTGTAGATATTTCCATGTTTATACAGATGGCAGTGTAGATATTTCCATGTTTGTACAGACAGTGGTGTAGATATTTCCATGTTTACAGATGACTGTTTAGTTATTTCCATGTTTATACTGATGGCGGTGTAGATATTTCCATGTTTATACAGATAGCGGTGTGGCTATTTCCATGTTTATACAGATATCGGGGTAGATATTTCCATGTTTATAGAGATGGATGTGTAGATATTTACATGTTTATACAGATGGCAGTGTAGATATTTCCATGTTTATACAGATAGTGGTGTAGATATTTCCAAGTTTATACAGATGACTGTGTAGGTATTTCCATGTTCATACAGATGGCGGTGTAGATATTTCCATGTTTATAGAGATAGCCATGTAGATATTTCCATGTTTATACAGATAGCGTTGTAGACATTTCCATGTTTATAGAGATAGCGGTGTAGATATTTCCGTATTTATACAGATAGCGGTGTCACTATTTCCATGTTTATACAGATAGCGGTGTAGATATTTCCATGTTTATACAGATAGCGGTGGAGATATATCCATGTTTATACAGATAGCGGTGCAGATATTTCCATGTTTATAGAGGTAGCGGTGTAGATATTTCCATGTTTATACAGATAGCTGTGTGGCTATTTCCATGTTTATAAAGATAGCGGTGTACGTATTTCCATGTTTATAGAGATGGCTGTGTAGATATTTACATATTTATTCAGATGGCAGTGTAGATATTTCCATGTTTATACAGATGGAGGTGTAGATATTTCCATGTTTATACAGATGACTGTGTAGATATTTCCATGTTCATACAGATAGCGGTGTAGATATTTCCATGTTTATAGAGATGGCTGTGTCGATATTTACATGTTTATACAGATGGCAGTATAGATATTTTCATGTTTATACAGATAGTGGTGTAGATATTTCCAGGTTTATTCAGATGACTTTGTAGTTATTTCCATGTTTATACAGATAGCAGTGTAGATATTTCCATGTTTATAGAGATGGCTCTGTAGATATTTCCATGTTTATACAGATAGCAGTGTAGATATTTCCATGTTTGTACAGACAGTGGTTTAGATATTTACATGTTTATACAGATGAGTGTTTAGGTATTTCCATGTTTATACAGATGGCGGTGTAGATATTTCTATGTTTATACAGATAGCGGTGTGGCTATTTCCATGTTTATACAGATATCGGCGTAGATATTTCCATGTTTATACAGATGGATGTGTAGATATATACATGTTTATACAGATGGCAGTGTAGATATTTCCATGTTTATACAGATAGTGGTGTAGATATTTCCAGGTTTATACAGATGACTGTGAAGTTATTTCCATGTTTATACAAATGGCGGTGAAGATATTTCCATGTTTATAGAGATAGCCATGTAGATATTTCCATGTTTACATAGATAGCGGTGTAGACATTACCATGTTTATAGAGATATCGGTGTAGATATTTCCATATTTATACAGATAGCGGTGTCACTATTTCCATGTTTATACAGATAGCGGTGTAGATATTTCCATGTTTATACAGATAGCGGTGGAGATATATCCATGTTTATACAGAGAGCGGTGCAGATATTTCCATGTTTATAGAGATAGTGGTGTAGACATTTCCATGTTTATACACATAGCTGTGTGGCTTTTTCCAAGTTTATACAGACAGCGGTGTACATATTTCCATATTTATAGACATGGCTGTGTAGATATTTACATATTTACACATATGGCAGTGTAGATATTTCCATGTTTATACAGATGGAGATGTAGATATTTCCATGTTTATACAGATGACTGTGTAGATATTTCCATGTTTTTACAGATGGCAGTGTAGATATTTCCATGTTTATACAGATAGCGGTGTGGCTATTTCCATGTTTATACAGATAGCGGTGTAGATATTTCCATGTTTATAGAGATGGCTGTGTAGATATTTACATATTTATACAGATTGCAGTGTAGATATTTCCATGTTTAGACAGATAATGGTGTATATATTTCAATGTTTATATAGATTGCGGTGTAGGTATTTCCATGTTTATAGAGATAGCGGTGTAGATATTTCCATGTTTATACAGATGGCTGTGTGGATATTTCCATGTGTATACAGATGGCAGTGTAGATATTTCCATGTTTATACAGATAGCGGTGTGGCTATTTCCATGTTTATACAGATGACTGTGTAGTTATTTCCATTTTTATACAGATGGCGGTGTAGGTATTTCCATGTTTATAGAGATAGCGGTGGAGCTATTTCCATGTTTATACAGATGTCTGTGTAGATATTTTCATATTTTTACACAGGTCGGTGTAGATATTTGCATGTTTATACAGATAGCGGTGTGGCTATTTCCATGTTTATACAGATAGCAGTGTAGATATTTCCATGTTTATAGAGATGGCTGTGTAGTTATTTCCATGTTTATACAGAGGGCAGTGTAGATATTTCCATGTTTGTACAGACAGTGGTGTAGATATTTCCAGGTTTATACAGATGACTGTGTATTTATTTCCATGTTTATACAGATGGTGGTGAAGATATTTCCATGTTTATAGAGACAGCCATGTAGATATTTCCATGTTTACACCGGTAGCGGTGTAGACATTTCCATGTTTATAGAGATAGCGGTGTAGATATTTCCATATTTATACAGATATCGGTGTCAATATTTCCATGTTTATACAGATAACGGTGGAGATATTTCCATGTTTATACAGATAGCGGTGGAGATGTTTCCATGTTTATAGAGATACCAGTGTAGATATTTCCATGTTTATACAGATAGCGGTGAAGATGTTTCCATGTTTATACAGATAGCGTTGGAGATATTTCCATGTTTATACAGATAGCGGTGGAGATATTTCCATGTTTATAGTGTTAGCAGTGTATATATTTCCATGTTTATACAGTTAGCTGTGTGGCTATTTCCATGTTTATACAGATAGCGGTGTAGATATTTCCATGTTTATACAGATAGCGGTGTGGTTATTTCCATGTTTATACAGATAGCGGTGTAGATATTTCCATGTTTATAGAGATGGCTGTGTAGATATTTACATGTTTACAGATGGCATTGTAGATATTTCCATGTTTATAGAGATGACTGTGTAGATATTTACATATTTATATAGATGGCAGTGTAGATATTTCCATGTTTAGACAGATAATGGTGTAGATATTTCCATGTTTATTCAGATTGCAGGGTAGTTATTTCAATGTTTGTAGAGATAGCGGTGTAGATATTTCCATGTTTATACAGATGGCTGTGTAGATATTTCCATGTGTATACAGATGGCAGTATAGATATTTCCATGTTTATAAAGATGAAGGTGTAGATATTTCTATGTTTATACAGATGACTGTGTAGATATTTCCATGTTTTTACAGATGGCGGTGTAGATATTTCCATGTTTATACAGATAGCGGTGTGGTTATTTCCATGTTTATACAGATAGCGGTGTAGATATTTCCATGTTTATAGAGATGGCTGTGTAGATATTTACATGTTTACAGATGGCATTGTAGATATTTTCATATTTATACATATAGTGATGTAGATATTTCCAGGTTTATGCAGATTACTGTGTAGTTATTTCCATGTTTATTCAGATGGCGGTGAAGATATTTCCATGTTTATAGAGACAGCCATGTAGATATTTCCGTGTTTATACAGATAGCGTTGTAGACATTTCCATGTTTATAGAGATAGCGGTGTAGATATTTCCTTATGTATACAGATAGCGGTGTCACTATTTCCATTTTTATGCAGATAGCGGTGGAGATATTTCCATGTTTATACAGATAGCGGTGGAGTTATTTCCATGTATATAGAGATATCGGTGTAGACATTTCCATGTTTATACAGATGACTGTGTAGTTATTTCCATGTTTATACAGATGGCGGTGTAGATATTTCCATGTTTATACAGATAGCGGTGTGGCTATTTCCATGTTTATACAGATAGCGGCGTAGATATTTCCATGTTTATAGAGATGGATGTGTAGATATTTACATGTTTATACAGATGGCGGTGGAGATATTTCCATGTTTATACAGATAGCGGTGGAGATATTTCCATGTTTATAGTGATAGCAGTGTATATATTTCCATGTTTATGCAAATAGCTGTGTGGCTATTTCCCTGTTTAAACAGATAGCGGTGTAGGTATTTCCATGATTATACAGATGGCTGTGTAGATATTTCCATGTGTATACAGATGGCAGTATAGATATTTCCATGTTTATAAAGATGGAGGTGTAGATATTTCCATGTTTATACAGATGACTGTTTAGATATTTCCATGTTTTTACAGACGGCGGTGTAGATATTTCCATGTTTATACAGATAGCGGTGGAGATATTTCCATGTTTATACAGATGACTGTGTAGATATTTTCATATTTTTACACATGTCGGTGTAGATATTTCCGTGTTTATACAGATAGCGGTGTGGCTATTTCCATGTTTATACAGATAGCAGTGTAGATATTTCCATGTTTATAGAGATGGCTGTGTAGATATTTCCATGTTTATACAGATGGCAGTGTAGATATTTCCATGTTTGTACAGACAGAGGTGTAGATATTTCCATGTTTATACAGATGACTGTGTAGTTATTTCCATGTTTATACAGATGGCGGTGTAGATATTTCCATGTTTATACAGATAGCGCTGTGGCTATTTCCATGTTTATACAGATAGCGGCGTAGATATTTCCATGTTTATAGAGATGGATGTGTAGATATTTACATGTTTATACAGATGGCAGTGTAGATATTTCCATGTTTATACAGATAGTGGTGTAGATATTTCCAGGTTTATACCGATGACTGTGTAGGTATTTCCATGTTTATACAGATGGTGGTGTAGATATTTCCATGTTTATAGAGATAGCCATGTAGATATTTCCATGTTTATTCAGATAGCGGTGTAGACATTTCCATGATTATAGAGATAGCGGTGTAGATATTTCCATATTTATACAGATAGCGGTGTCACTATTTCAATGTTTATACAGATAGCGGTGTAGATATATCCATGTTTATACAGATAGCGGTGGAGATATATCCATGTTTATACAGATAGCGGTGCAGATATTTCCATGTTTATAGAGATAGCGGTGTAGATATTTCCATGTTTATACAGATAGCTGTGTGGCTATTTCCATGTTTATACAGATAGCGGTGTACATATTTCCATGTTTATAGAGATGGCTGTGTAGGTATTTACATATTTATACAGATGGCAGTGTAGATATTTCCAAGTTTATACAGATGGAGGTGTAGATATTTCCATGTTTATACAGATGACTGTGTAGGTATTTCCATGCTTTACAGATGGCGGTGTAGATATTTCCATGTTTATACAGATAGCGGTGTGGCTATTTCCATGTTTATACAGATAGCGGTGTAGATATTTCCATGTTTATAGAGATGGCTGTGTAGATATTTACATACTTATACAGATGGCAGTGTAGATATTTCCATGTTTAGACAGATAATGGTGTAAATATTTCCAAGTTTATATTGATTGCGGTGTAGGTATTTCCATGTTTATAGTGATAGCGGTGTAGATATTTCCATGTTTATACAGATGGCTGTGTGGATATTTCCATGTGTATACAGATGGCAGTGTAGATATTTCCATGTGTATACAGATGGAGGTGTAGATATTTCCATGTTTATACAGATGACTGTGTAGATATTTCCATGTTTTACAGATGGCGGTGTAGATATTTCCATGTTAATACAGATAGCGTTGTGGCTATTTCTATGTTCATACAGATAGCGGTGTAGATATTTCCATGTTTATAGAGACGGCTGTGTATTTATTTACATGTTTATACAGATGGCAGTGTAGATATTTTCATGTTTATACAGATAGTGGTGTAGATATTTCCAGGTTTATACAGATGACTGTGTAGTTATTTCCCTGTTTATACAGATGGCGGTGAGGATATTTCCATGTTTATAGAGATGGCTGTGTAGATATTTCCATGTTTATAAAGATAGCGGTGTAGACATTTCCAAGTTTATAGAGATAGCGGTGTAGATATTTCCATGTTTATACAGATAGCGGTGTCACTATTTCCATGTTTATACAGATAGCGGTGGAGATATTTCCATGTTTATACAGATTGCGGTGTAGGTATTTCCATGTTTATAGAGATAGCGGTGTAGACATTTCCATGTTTATACCGATAGCTGTGTGGCGATTTCCATGTTCATACAGATAGCGTTGGCGATATTTCCATGTTTATACAGATAGCGGTGGAGATATTTCCATGTTTATACAGACAGCGGTGGAGATATTTCCATGTTTATAGAGATAGCACTGTATATATTAACATGTTTATACAGATAGCTGTGTGGCTATTTCCATGTTTATACAGATAGCGGTGAAGATATTTCCATGTTTATAGAGATGGCTGTGTAGATATTTACATATTTATACAGATGGCAGTGTAGATATTTCCATGTTTAGACAGATAATGGTGTAGATACTTCCATGTTTATACAGATTGCGATGTAGGTATTTCCATGTTTATAGAGATAGCGGTGTAGATATTTCCATGTTTATACAGATGGCTGTATAGTTATTTCCATGTGTATACAGATGGCAGTGTAGATATTTCCATGTTTATACAGATGGATGTGTAGATATTTCCATGTTTATACAGATGACTGTGTACATATTTCCATGTTTTCACAGATGGCAGTGTACATATTTCCATGCTTATACAGATAGCGTTGTGGCTACTTCCATGTTTATACAGATAGCGATGGAGTTATTTCCATGTTTATAGAGATAGCGTTGTAGATATTTCCATGTTTATACAGATAGCTCTGTGGCTATTTCCATGTTTATACAGATAGCGTTGGAGATATTTCCATGTTTATACAGATGGAGGTGTAGATATTTCCATGTTTATACAGATGACTGTATAGATATTTCCATGTTTTTACAGATGGCGGTGTAGATATTTCCATGCTTATACAGATAGCGGTGTGGATACTTCCATGTTTATACTGATAGCTGAGGAGATATTTCCATGTTTATAGAGATAGCGGTGTAGATATTTCCATGTTTATACAGATAGCTGAGTGGCTATTTCCATGTTTATACAGATAGCGTTGGAGATATTTCCGTGTTTATACAGATAGCGGTGGAGTTATTTCCATATTTATAGAGATGGCTTTGTAGATATTTACATGTTTATACAGATGGCAGTGTAGATATTTTCATGTTTATACAGATAGTGGTGTAGAGATTTCCAGGTCTATACAGATGACTGTGTAATTATTTCCATGTTTATACAGATGGCGCTGAAGATATTTCCATGTTTATAGAGACAGCCATGTAGGTATTTCCATGTTTATACAGATAGCGGTGTAGTCATTTCCATGTTTATAGAGATAGCGGTGTAGATCTTTCCATATTTATACAGATAGCGTTGTCACTATTTCCATGTTTATACAGATAGCGGTGGAGATATCTCCATGTTTATACAAATAGCGGTGGAGATATTTCCATGTTTATGGAGATAGCGGTGTAGGTATTTCCATGTTTATAAAGATAGCTGTGTGGCTATTTCCATGTTTATACAGATAGCGTTGGAGATATTTCCATGTTTATAGAGATGGCGGTGTAGATATTTCCATGTTTATGCAGATGGCGGTGCAGATATTTCCATGTTTATACAGATAGCGGTGTACATATTTCCATATTTATACAGATGACTGTGTAGTTATTTCCATTTTTATACAGATGGCGGTGTAGATATTTCCATTTTTATACAGATAGCGGTGGAGATATTTCCATGTTTATACAGATGACTGTGTAGATATTTCCATGTTTATACAGATAGCGGTGGAGATATTTCCATGTTTATAGAGATAGCGGTGTAGATATTTCCAAGTTTATACAGATAGCGGTGTGGCTATTTCCATGTGTATACAGATAGCGGTGTAGATATTTCCATGTTTATAGTGATGGCGGTGTAGATATTTACATAATTATACAGATGGAAGTGTAGATATTTCCATGTTTAGAGAGATAATGGTGTAGATATTTCCATGTTTATACAGATTGCGGTGTAGGTATTTCCATGTTTATGGAGATAGCGGTGTAGATATTTCCAAGTTTATAGAGATGGCTGTGTGTATATTTCCATGTGTATACAAATGGCAGTGTAGATATTTCCATGTTTATACAGATGGAGGTGTAGATATTTCCATGTTTGTACAGATGACTGTGTAGATATTTCCATGTTTTTACAGATGGCGGTGTAGATATTTCCATGTTTATACAGATAGCGGTGTGGCTATTTCCATGTTCATACAGATAGCGGTGTAGATATTTCCATGTTTATAGAGATGGCTGTGTAGATATTTACAAGTTTATACAGATAGCTGTGTAGGTATTTTCATGTTTATACAGATACTGGTGTAGATATTTCGAGGTTTATACAGATGATTGTGTAGTTATTTCCATGTTTATACAGATGGCGGTGAAGGTATTTACATGTGTATACAGATGGCAGTATAGATATTTCCATGTTTATACAGATGGAGGTGTAGATATTTCCATGTTTAGGCAGATGACTGTGTAGATATTTCCATGTTTTTACAGATGGCGGTTTAGATATTTCCATGATTATACAGATAGCGGTGTGGCGATTTCCATGTTTATACAGATAGCGGTGGAGATATTTCCATGTTTATAGAGATAGCGGTGTAGATATTTCCATGTTTATACAGATAGCTGTGTGGCTATTTCCATGTTTATTCAGATCGCGTTGGACATATTTCCATGTTTATATAGATAGCTGTGGAGATATTTCCATGTTTATACAGATAGCGGTGGAGATATTTCCATGTTTATAGAGATAGCAGTGTATATATTTCCATGTTTATACAGATATCTGTGTGGCTATTTCCATGTTTATACAGATAGCGGTGTAGATATTTCCATGTTTATAGAGATGGCTGTGTAGATATTTACATATTTTTACAGATGGCAGTGTAGATATTTCCATGTTTAGACAGATAATGGTGTAGATATTTCCATGTTTATACAGATTGCGGTGTAGGTATTTCCATGTTTATACAGATAGCGGTGTAGATATTTCCATGTTTATACAGATGTCTGTGTAGATATTTTCACGTGTATACAGATGGCAGTGTAGATATTTCCATGTTTATGCAGATGGAGGTGTAGATATTTCCATGTTTATACAGATGACTGTGTAGATATTTCCATGTTTTTACAGATGGCGGTGTAGATATTTCCATGTTTATACAGATAGCGGTGTGGCTATTTCCATGTTTATACAGATAGCTGTGGAGATATTTCCATGTTTATAGAGATGGCTGTGTAGATATTTACATGTTTATACAGATGGCAGTGTAGATATTTTCATGTTTATATAGATAGTGGTGTAGATATTTCCAGGTTTATACAGAAGACTGTGTAGTTATTTCCATGTTTATACAGATGGCTGTGAAGATATTTCCATGTTTATAGAGACAGCCATGTAGGTATTTCCATGTTTATACAGATAGCGGTGTAGAAATTTCCATGTTTATAGAGATAGCGGTGTAGATATTTCCATATTTATACAGATAGCGGTGTCACTATTTCCATATTTATACAGATAGCGGTGGCGATATTTCCATGTTTATACAGATAGCGGTGGAGATATTTCCATGTTTATAGAGATAGTGGTGTAGGTATTTCCATGTTAATAAAGATAGCTGTGTGGCTATTTCCATGTTCATACAGATAGCGTTGGAGATATTTCCAAGTTTATAGAGATGGCGGTGTAGATATTTCCATGTTTATGCAGATGGCGGTGCAGATATTTCCATGTTTATACAGATAGCGGTGTACATATTTCCATATTTATACAGATGACTGTGTAGTTATTTCCATTTTTATACAGATGGCGGTGTAGGTATTTCCATGTTTATACAGATAGCGGTGCAGATATTTCCATGTTTATAGAGATGACTGTGTAGATATTTCCATGTTTATACAGATAGCGGTGGAGGTATTTCCATGTTTATAGAGATAGCGGTGTAGATATTTCCAAGTTTATACAGATAGCGGTGTGGCTATTTCCATGTTTATACAGATAGCGGTGTAGATATTTCCATGTTTATAGAGATGGCTGTGTAGATATTTACATATTTATACAGATGGCAGTGTAGATATTTCCATGTTTAGACAGATAATGGTGTAGATATTTCCATGTTTATACAGATTGCGGTGTAGGTATTTCCATGTGTATACAGATGGCAGTATAGATATTTCCATGTTTATACAGATGGAGGTGTAGATATTTCCATGTTTATGCAGATGACTGTGTAGATATTTACATGTTTTTACAGATGGCGGTGTAGATATTTCCATGATTATACAGAAAGCGGTGTGGCTATTTCCATGTTTATGCAGATAGCAGTGGAGATATTTCCATGTTTGTAGAGATAGCGGTGTAGATATTTCCATTTTTATACAGATAGCTGTGTGGCTATTTCCATGTTTATACAGATAGCGTTGGAGATATTTCCATGTTTATACAGATAGCGGTGGAGATATTTACATTTTTATACAGATAGCGGTGGAGATATTTCCATGTTTATAGAGATAGCAGTGTATATATTTCCATGTTTATACAGATATCTGTGTGGCTATTTCCAAGTTTATACAGATAGCGGTGTAGATATTTCCATGTTTATAGAGATGGCTGTGTAGATATTTACATATTTTTACAGATGGCAGTGTAGATATTTCCATGTTTAGACAGATAATGGTGTAGATATTTCCATGTTTATACAGGTTGTGGTGTAGGTATTTCCATGTATATACAGATAGCGGTGTAGATATTTCCATGTTTATACAGATGGCTGTGTAGATATTTCCACGTGTATACAGATGGCAGTGTAGATATTTCCATGTTTATACAAATGGACGTGTAGATATTTCCATGTTTATACACATGACCTTGTAGATATTTCCATGTTTTTAGAGATGGTGGTGTAGATATTACCATGTTTATACAGATAGCGGTGTGGCTATTTCCATGTTTATACAGATAGCTGTGGAGATATTTCCATATTTATAGAGATGGCTGTGAAGATATTTACATGTTTATACAGATGGCAGTGTAGATATTTTCATGTTTATACAGACAGTGGTGTAGATATTTCCAGGTTTATACAGATGACTGTGTAGTTATTTCCATGTTTATACAGATGGCGGTGAAGATATTTCCATGTTTATAGAGACAGCCATGTAGATGTTTCCATGTTTATACAGATAGCAGTGTAGACATTTCCATGTTTATAGAGATAGCGGTGTAGATATTTCCATAGTCATACAGATAGCGGTGTCACTATTTCCATGTTTATACAGACAGCGGTGTGGCTATTTCCATGTTTATACAGATAGCGGTGTAGATATTTCCATGTTTATAGAGATGGCTGTGTAGATATTTACATATTTATACAGATGGCAGTGTAGTTATTTCCATGTTTAGACAGATAATGGTGTAGATATTTCCATGTTTATACAGATTGCGTTGTAGGTATTTCCATGTTATTAGAGATAGCGGTTTAGACATTTCCATGTCTCTTCAGATGGCTGTGTGGATATTTCCATGTGTATACAGATGGCAGTGTAGATATTTCTATGTTTATACATATGGAGGTGTAGATATTTCCATGTTAATACAGATTGAGGTGTAGGTATTTCCATGTGTATACAGATGGCAGTATAGACATTTCCAGGTTTATACAGATGAAGGTGTAGATATTTCCATGTTTATACAGATGTCTTTGTAGATATTTCCATGTTTTTACAGATGGCGTTGTAGATATTTCCATGTTTATACAGATGGCGGTGTGGCTATTTCCATGTTTATACAGATAGCGGTGTGGCTATTTCCATGTTTATACAGATAGCGGTGGAGATATTTCCATGTTTACAGAGATAGCGGTGTAGATATTTCCATGTTTATACAGATAGCTGTGTGGCTATTTCCATGTTTATACAGATAGCGTTGGAGATATTTCCATGTTTATACAGATAGCGGTGGAGATATTTCCATGTTTATACAGATAGCGTTGGAGATATTTCCATGTTTATAGAGATAGCAGTGTGTATATTTCCATGTTTATACAGATATCTCTGTGGCTATTTCCATGTTTATACAGATAGCGGTGTAGATATTTCCATGTTTATAGAGATGGCTGTGTAGATATTTACATATTTATACAGATGGCAGTGTAGATATTTCCATGTTTAGACAGATAATGGTGTAGATATTTCCATGTTTATACAGATTGCGGTGTAGGTATTTCCATGTTTATACAGATAGCGGTGTAGATATTTCCATGTTTACAGATGGCAGTGTAGATATTTCCACGTGTATACAGATGGCAGTGTAGATATTTCCATGTTTATACAGATGGAGGTGTAGATATTTCCTTGTTTATACAGATGACTGTGTAGATATTTCCATGTTTTTAAGATGGCGGTGTAGATATTTCCATGTTTATACAGATAGCGGTGTGGCTATTTCCACGTTTATACAGATAGCGGTGGAGATATTTCCATGTTTATAGAGATGGCTGTGTAGATATTTCCATGTTTATACAGATAGCGGTGTAGATATTTCCATGTTTATAGAGATGGCTGTGTATATATTTACATATTTATACAGTTGGCAGTGTAGATATTTCCATGTTTAGACAGATAATGGTGTAGATATTTCCATGTTTATACAGATTGCGGTGTAGGTATTTCCATGTTTATAGAGATAGCGGTGTAGATATTTCCATGTTTATACAGATGTCTGTGTGGATATTTCCATGTGTATACAGATGGCAGTGTAGATATTTCCATGTTTATACAGATGGAGGTGTAGATATTTCCATGTGTATACAGATGACTGTGTAGATATTTCCATGTTTATACAAATAGTGGTGTACATATTTGCAGGTTTATGCAGATGACTGTGTAGTTATTTCCATGTTTATACAGATGGCGGTGAAGATATTTCCATGTTTATAGAGACAGCCATGTAGATATTTCCATGTTTTCACAGATAGCGGTGTAGACATTTCCATGTTTATAGAGATAGCGGTGTAGATATTTCCTTATGTATACAGTTAGCGGTGTCACTATTTCCATGTTTATTCAGATAGCGGTGGAGATATTTCCATGTTTATACAGATATCGGTGGAGATATTCTCATGTTTATAGAAATAGCGGTGTAGATATTTCCATGTTTATACAGATAGCTGTGTGGCTATTTCCAAGTTTATACAGATAGCGTTGGAGATATTTCCATGTTTATACAGATGGCGGTGTAGATATTTCCATGTTTATGCAGATGTCGGTGCAGATATTTCCATGTTTATACAGATAGCGGTGTACATATTTCCATATTTATACAGATGACTGTCTAGTTATTTCTATTTTTATACAGATGGTGGCATAGATATTTCCATGTTTATACAGATAGCAGTGGAGATATTTCCATGTTTATACAGATGACTGTGTAGATATTTTCATATTTTTACACATGTCGGTGTAGATATTTCCGTGTTTGTACAGATAGCACTGTAGATATTTCCATGTTTATAGAGATGGCTTTGAAGATATTTCCATGTTTATACAGATGGCAGTGTAGATATTTCCATGTTTGTACAGACAGTGGTGTAGATATTTCCATGTTTATACAGATGACTGTGTAGGTATTTCCATGTTTATACAGATGGCGGTGTAGATATTTCCATGTTTATACAGATAGCGGTGTAGCTATTTCCATGTTTATACAGATAGCGGCGTAGATATTTCCATGTTTATAGAGATGGATGTGTAGATATTTACATGTTTATACAGATGGCGGTGGAGATATTTCCATGTTTATACAGATAGCGGTGGAGATATTTCCATGTTTATAGAGATAGCAGTGTATATATTTCCATGTTTATACAAATAGCTGTGTGGCTATTTCCCTGTTTAAACAGATAGCGGTGTAGATATTTCCATGTTTATAGAGATGGCTGTGTAGATATTTACATATTTATATAGATGGCTGTGTAGATATATCCATGTTTAGACACATAATGGTGTAGATATTTCCATGTTTATACAGATGGCTGTGTAGATATTTCCATGTGTATACAGATGGCAGTATAGATATTTCCATGTTTATAAAGATGGAGGTGTAGATATTTCCATGTTTATACAGATGACTGTGTAGATATTTCCATGTTTTTACAGATGGCGGTGGAGATATTTCCATGTTTATACAGATAGCGGTGGAGATATTTCCATGTTTATACAGATGACTGTGTAGATATTTTCATATTTTTACACATGTCGGTGTAGATATTTCCATGTTTATACAGATAGCGGTGTGGCTATTTCCATGTTTATACAGATAGCGGTGAAGATATTTCCATGTTTATAGAGATGGCTGTGTAGATATTTCCATGTTTATACAGATGGCAGTGTAGATATTTCCATGTTTGTACAGACAGTGGTGTAGATATTTCCATGTTTATACAGATGACTGTGTAGGTATTTCCATGTTTATACAGATGGCGGTGTAGATATTTCCATGTTTATACAGATAGCGGTGTGGCTATTTCCATGTTTATACAGATAGCGGCGTAGATATTTCCATGTTTATAGAGATGGATGTGTAGATATTTACATGTTTATACAGATGGCATTGTAGATATTTCCAGGTTTATACAGATGACTGTGTAGGTATTTCCATGTTTATACAGATGGTGGTGAAGATATTTCCATGTTTATAGAGAAAGCCATGTAGATATTTCCATGTTTATACAGATAGCGGAGTAGACATTTCCATGATTATAGAGATAGCGGTGTAGATATTTCCATATTTATACAGATAGCGGTGTCACTATTTCCATGTTTATACAGATAGCGGTGTAGATATTTCCATGTTTATACAGATAGCGGTGGAGATATATCCATGTTTATACAGATAGCGGTGCAGATATTTCCATGTTTATACAGATAGCTGTGTGGCTATTTCCATGTTTATACAGATAGCGGGGTACATATTTCCATGTTTATAGAGATGGCTGTGTAGGTATTTACATATTTATACAGATGGCAGTGTAGATATTTCCATGTTTATACAGATGGAGGTGTAGATATTTCCATGTTTATACAGATGACTGTGTAGGTATTTCCATGTTTTTACAGATGGCGGTGTAGATATTTCCATGTTTATACAGATAGCGGTGTGGCTATTTCCATGTTTATACAGATAGCGGTGTAGATATTTCCATGTTTATAGAGATGGCTGTGTAGATATTTACAAACTTATACAGATGGCAGTGTAGATATTTCCATGTTTAGACAGATAATGGTGTAAATATTTCCATGTTTATATTGATTGCGGTGTAGGTATTTCCATGTTTATAGAGATAGCGGTGTAGATATTTCCATGTTTATACAGATGGCTGTGTGGATATGTCCATGTGTATACAGATGACAGTGTAGATATTTCCATGTTTATACAGATGGAGGTGTAGATAATTCCATGTTTATACAGATGACTGTGTAGATATTTCCATGTTTTACAGATGGCGGTGTAGATATTTCCAAGTTAATACAGATAGCGGTGTGGCTATTTCCATGTTCATACAGATAGCGGTGTAGATATTTCCATGTTTATTCAGATGTCTGTGTATTTATTTACACGTTTATACAGATGGCAGTGTAGATATTTTCATGTTTATACAGATAGTGGTGTAGATATTCCCAGGTTTATACAGATGACTCTGTAGTTATTTCCCTGTTTATACAGATGGCGGTGAGGATATTTCCATGTTTATAGAGATGGCTGTGTAGATATTTCCATGTTTATACAGATAGCGGTGTAGACATTTCCAAGTTTATAGAGATAGCGGTGTAGATGTTTCCATGTTTATACAGATAGCGGTGTCACTATTTCCATGTTTACACAGATAGCGGTGGAGATATTTCCATGTTTACACAGATTGCGTTGGAGATATTTCCATGTTTATAGAGATAGCGGTGTAGACATTTCCATGATTATACAGATAGCTGTGTTTCGATTTGCATGTCCATACAGATAGCGTTGGCGATATTTCCATGTTTATACAGATAGCGGTGGAGATATTTCCATGTTTATACAGATAGCGCTGGAGAAATTTCCATGTTTATAGAATTAGCAGTGTATATATTAACATGTTTATACAGATAGCTGTGTGGCTATTTCCATGTTTATACAGATAGCGGTGTAGATATTTCCATGTTTATAGAGATGGCTGTGTAGATATTTACATATTTATACAGCTGGCAGTGTAGACATTTCCATGTTTAGACAGATAATGGTGTAGATATTTCCATGTTTATACAGATTGCGATGTAGCTATTTCCATGTTTATAGAGATAGCGGTGTAGGTATTTCCATGTTTATACAGATGGCTGTATAGATATTTCCATGTGTATACAGATGGCAGTGTAGATATTTCCATGTTTATACAGAATGATGTGTAGATATTTCCATGTTTATACAGATGACTGTGTACATATTTCCATGTTTTTACAGATGGCAGTGTACATATTTCCATGCTTATACAGATAGCGGTGTGGCTATTTCCATGTTTATACAGACAGCGATGGAGTTATTTCCATGTTTATAGAGATAGCGTTGTAGATATTTCCATGTTTATACATATAGCTCTGTGGCTATTTCCATGTTTATACAGATAGCGTTGGAGATATTTCCATGTTTATACAGATGGAGGTGTAGATATTTCCATGTTTATACAGATGACTGTGTAGATATTTCCATGTTTTTACAGATGGCGGTGTAGATATTTCCATGCTTATACAGATAGCGGTGTGGCTACTTCCATGTTTATACTGATAGCTGTGGAGATATTTCCATGTTTTTAGAGATAGCGGTGTAGATATTTCCATGTTTATACAGATAGCTGTGTGGCTAGTTCCATGTTTATACAGATAGCGTTGGAGATATTTCCGTGTTTATACAGATAGCGGTGGAGTCATTTCCATGTTTATAGAGATGGCTATGTAGATATTTACATGTTTATACAGATGGCAGTGTAGATATTTTCATGTTTATACAGATATTGGTGTAGATATTTCCAGGTTTATACAAATGACTGTGTAGTTATTTCCATGTTTATACAGATGGCGGTGAAGATATTTCCATGTTTATAGAGACACCCATGTAGATATTTCCATGTTTATACAGATAGTGGTGTAGACATTTCCATGTTTATAGAGATAGCGGTGTAGATATTTCCATGTTTATACAGATAGTGGTGTCACTATTTCCAAGTTTATACAGATAGCGGTGGAGATATTTCCATGTTTATACAGATAGCGGTGGAGGTATTTCCATGTTTATAGAGATAGCGGTGTAGATATTTCCATGTTTATACAGATAGCTGTGTGGCGATTTCCATGTTCATACAGATAGCGCTGGAGATATTTCCATGTTTATACAGGTAGCGGGGGAGATATTTCCATGTTTATACAGATAGCGGTGATGATATTTCCATGTTTGTAGGTATAGCAGTGTATATATTTCCATGTATATACAGATAGCTGTGTGGCTATTTCCATGTTTATACAGATAGCGGTGTAGATATTTTCATGTTTATAGAGATGGCTGTGTAGATATTTACATATTTATACAGATGGCAGTGTAGATATTTCCATGTTTAGACAGATAATGGTGTAGATATTTCCATGTTTATACAGATTGCGTTGTAGGTATTTCCATGTTTATAGAGGTAGCGGTGTAGATATTTCCATGATTATACAGATAGTTGTGTGGCTATTTCCATGTTTATGCAGATAGCGTTGGAGATATTTCCATGTTTATACAGATAGCGGAGGAGATATTTCCATGTTTATACAGATAGCGTTGGAGATATTTCCATGTTTATAGAGATAGCAGTGTATATATTTCCATGTTTATACAAATAGCTGTGTGGCTATTTCCCTGCTTATACAGATAGCGGTGTAGATATTTCCATGTTTATAGAGATGGCTGTGTAGATATTTACAAATTTACATAGATGGCAGTGTAGATATATCCATGTTTAGACAGATAATGGTGTAGATATTTCCATGTTTATACAGATGGCTGTGTAGATATTTCCATGTGTATACAGATGGCAGTATAGATATTTCCATGTTTATAAAGATGGAGGTGTAGATATTTCCATGTTTATACAGATCACTGTGTAGATATTTCCATGTTTTTACAGATGGCGGTGTAGATATTTCCATGTTTATACAGATAGCGGTGTGGCTATTTCCATGTTTATACAGATAGCGGTGTAGATATTTCCCTGTTTATAGAGATGGCTGTGTAGATATTTACATGTTTATACAGATGGCAGTGTAGATAGTTTCATGTTTACAGATAGTGGTGTAGATATTTCCAGGTTTATGCAGATGACTGTGTAGTTATTTCCATGTTTATACAGATGGCGGTGAAGATATTTCCATGTTTATAGAGACAGCCATGTAGATATTTCCATGTTTATAGAGACAGCCATGTAGATATTTCCATGTTTTCACAGATAGTGGTGTAGACATTTCCATGTTTATAGAGATAGCGGTGTAGATATTTCCTTATGTATAGAGATAGCGGTGTCAGTATTTCCATGTTTATACAGATAGCGGTGGAGATATTTCCATGTTTATACAGATATCGGTGGAGATATTCCCATGTTTATAGAAATAGCGGTGTAGATATTTCCATGTTTATACAGATAGCTGTGTGGCTATTTCCAAGTTTATACAGATAGCGTTGGAGATATTTCCATGTTTATACAGATGGTGGTGCAGATATTTCCATGTTTATGCAGATGGCGGTGCAGATATTTCCATGTTTATACAGATAGCGGTGTGCATATTTCCATATTTATACAGATGACTGTCTAGTTATTTCCATTTTTATACAGATGGCGGTGTAGATATTTCCATGCTTATACAGATAGCGGTGGAGATATTTCCATGTTTATACAGATGACTGTGTAGATATTTTCATATTTTTACACATGTCGGTGTAGAGATTTCCGTGTTTATACAGATAGCAGTGTAGATATTTCCATGTTTATAGAGATGGCTGTGTAGATATTTTCATGTTTGTACAGATAGTGGTGTAGATATTTCCAGTTTTATACAGATGACTGTGTAGTTATTTCCATGTTTATACAGATGGCGCTGAAGATATTTCCATGTTTATAGAGACAGCCATGTAGATATTTCCATGTTTATACAGATAGCGGTGTAGTCATTTCCATGTTTATAGAGATAGCGGTGTAGATCTTTCCATATTTATACAGATAGCGTTGTCACTATTTCCATGTTTATACAGATATCGGTGGAGATATTTCCATGTTTATACAGATAGCGGTGGATATATTTCCATGTTTATAGAGATAGCGGTGTAGGTATTTCCATGTTTATACAGATAGCTGTGTGGCTATTTCCATGTTTATACAGATAGCGTTGGAGATATTTCCATGTTTATAGACATGGCGGTGTAGATATTTCCATGTTTATGCAGATGGCGGTTCAGATATTTCCATGTTTATACAGATAGCGGTGTACATATTTCCATTTTTATACAGATGACTGTGTAGTTATTTCCATTTTTATACAGATGGCGGTGTAGATATTTCCATGTTTATACAGATAGCGGTGGAGATATTTCCATGTTTATACAGATGACTGTGTAGATATTTCCATGTTTATACAGATAGCGGTTTAGATATTTCCATGTTTATAGAGATAGCGGTGTAGATATTTCCAAGTTTATACAGATAGCGGTGTGGCTATTTCCATGTTTATACAGATAGCGGTGTAGATATTTCCATGTTTATAGAGATGGCGGTGTACATATTTACATATTTATACAGATGGAAGTGTAGATATTTCCATGTTTAGAGAGATAATGGTGTAGATATTTCCGTGTTTATACAGATTGCGGTGTAGGTATTTCCATGTTTATGGAGATAGCGGTGTAGATATTTCCAAGTTTATAGAGATGGCTGTGTGGATATTTCCATGTGTATACAGATGGCAGTGTAGATATTTCCATGTTTATACAGATGGAGGTGTAGATATTTCCATGTTTATACAGATGACTGTGTAGATATTTCCATGTTTTTACAGATGGCGGTGTAGATATTTCCATGTTTATACAGATAGCGGTGTGGCTATTTCCAAGTTCATACAGATAGCGGTGTAGATATTTCCATGTTTATAGAGATGGCTGTGTAGATATTTACATGTTTATACAGATGGCAGTGTAGATATTTTCATGTTTATACAAATAGTGGTGTAGATATTTCCAGGTTTATACAGATGATTGTGTAGTTATTTCCATGTTTATACAGATGGCATTGTAGGTATTTCCATGTGTATACAGATGGCAGTATAGATATTTCCATGTTTATACAGATGGAGGTGTAGATATTTCCATGTTTATGCAGATGACTGTCTAGATATTTCCATGTTTTTACAGATGGCGGTGCAGATATTTCCATGATTATACAGATAGCGGTGTGGCTATTTCCATGTTTATACAGATAGCGGTGGAGATATTTCCATGTTTATAGAGATAGCGGTGTAGATATTTCCATGTTTATACAGATAGCTGTGTGGCTATTTCCATGTTTATACAGATAGCGTTGGAGATATTTCCATGTTTATACAGATAGCTGTGGAGATATTTCCATGTTTATACAGATAGCGGTGGAGATATTTCCATGTTTTTAGAGATAGCAGTGTATATATTTCCATGTTTATACAGATATCTGTGTGTCTATTTCCATGTTTATACAGATAGCGGTGTAGATATTTCCATGTTTATAGAGATGGCTGTGTAGATATTTACATATTTTTACAAATGGCGATGTAGATATTTCCATGTTTAGACAGATAATGGTGTAGATATTTCCATGTTTATACAGATTGCGGTGTAGGTATTTCCATGTTTATACAGATAGCGGTGTAGATATTTCCATGTTTATACAGATGGCTGTGTAGATATTTCCACGTGTATACAGATGGCAGTGTAGATATTTCCATGTTTATACAGATGGAGGTGTAGATATTTCCATGTGTATACAGATGACTGTGAAGATATTTCCATGTTTTTACAGATGGCGGTGTAGATATTTCCATGTTTATACAGAGAGCGGTGTGGCTATTTCCATGTTCATACAGATAGCGGTGTAGATATTTCCATGTTTATAGAGATGGCTGTGTAGATATTTACATGTTTATACAGATGCAGTGTAGATATTTTCATGTTTATACAGATAGTGGTGTAGATATTTCCAGGTTTATACAGATGACTTTGTGGTTATTTCCATGTTTATACAGATGGCGGTGAAGATATTTCCGTGTTTATAGAGACAGCCATGTAGATATTTCCATGTTTATACAGATAGAGGTGTAGACATTTCCATGATTATAGAGATAGCGGTGTAGCTATTTCCATATTTATACAGATAGTGGTGTCACTATTTCCATGTTTATACAGATAGCTTTGTGGCGATTTCCATGTTCATACAGATAGCGTTGGAGATATTCCCTTGTTTATACAGATAGCGGTGGAGATATTTCCATGTTTATTCAGATAGCGGTGGAGATATTTCCATGTTTATAGAGATAGCAGTGTATATATTTCCATGTATATACAGATAGCCGTGTGGCTATTTCCATGTTTTTACAGATAGCGGTGTAGATATTTCCATGTTTATAGAGATGGCTGTGTAGATATTTACATATTTATACAGATGGCAGTGCAGATATTTCCATGTTTAGACAGATAATGGTGTAGATATTTGCATGATTATACAGATTGCGGTGTAGGTATTTCCGTGTTTATAGAGATAGCGGTGTAGATATTTCCATGTTTATACAGATGGCTGTGTAGATATTTCCATGTTTTTACAGATGGCGGTGTAGATATTTCCATGCTTATACAGATAGCGGTGTGGCTACTTCCATGTTTATACTGATAGCTTTGGAGATATTTCCATGTTTATAGAGATAGCGGTGTATATATTTCCATATTTATACAGATAGCTGAGTGGCTATTTCCATGTTTATACAGATAGCGTTGGAGATATTTCCGTGTTTATACAGATAGCGGTGGAGTTATTTCCATGTTTATAGAAATGGCTTTGTAGATATTTACATGTTTATACAGATGGCAGTGTAGATATTTTCATGTTTATACAGATAGTGGTGTAGATATTTCCAGTTTTATACAGATGACTGTGTAGTTATTTCCATGTTTATACAGATGGCGCTGAAGATATTTCCATGTTTATAGAGACAGCCATTGAGATATTTCCATGTTTACACAAATAGAGGTGTAGACATTTCCATGTTTATAGAGATAGCGGTGTAGATATTTCCATGTTTATACAGATAGCTGTGTGGCTATTTCCATGTTTATACAGATAGCGTTGGAGATATTTCCATGTTTATACAGATAGCGGTGGAGATATTTCCATGTTTATACAGATAGCGGTGGAGATATTTCCATGTTTTTAGAGATAGCAGTGTATATATTTCCATGTTTATACAGATATCTGTGTGGCTATTTCCATGTTTATACAGATAGCGGTGTAGATATTTCCATGTTTATAGAGATGGCTGTGTAGATATTTACATATTTTTACAGATGGCTGTGTAGATATTTCCATGTTTAGACAGATAATGGTGTAGATATTTCCTTGTTTATACAGATTGCGGTGTAGGTATTTCCATCTTTATACAGATAGCGGTGTAGATATTTCCATGTTTATACAGATGGCTGTGTAGATATTTCCACGTGTATACAGATGGCAGTGTAGATATTTCCATGTTTATACAGATGGAGGTGTAGATATTTCCATGTGTATACAGATGACTTTGAAGATATTTCCATGTTTTTACAGATGGCGGTGTAGATATTTCCATCTTTATACAGATAGCGGTGGAGATATTTCCATGTTTATACAGATGACTGTGCAGATATTTTCATATTTTTACCCATGTCGGTTTAGATATTTCCTTGTTTATACAGATAGCGGTGTGTCTATTTCCATGTTTATACAGATAGCAGTGTAGATATTTCCATGTTTATAGAGATGGCTGTGTAGATATTTCCATGTTTATACAGATGGCAGTGTAGATATTTCCATGTCTGTACAGACAGTGGTGTAGATATTTCCATGTTTATACAGATGAATCTGTTGGTATTTCCATGTTTACACAGATGGCGGTGTAGACATTTCCATGTTTATACAGATAGCGGTGTGGCTATTTCCATGTTTATACAGATAGCGGTGTAGACATTTCCATGTTTATACAGATGGCTGTGTAGATATTTCCATGTGTATACAGATGGCAGTGTAGATATTTCCATCTTTATACAGATGGAGGTGTAGATATTTCCATGTTTATACAGATGACTGTGCAGGTATTTCCATGTTTTTACAGATGGCGGTGTAGATATTTCCATGTTTATACAGATAGCGGTGTGGCTATTTCCATGTTTATACAGATAGCGGTGTAGATATTTCCATGTTTATAGAGATGGCTGTGTAGATATTTACATGTTTATACAGACGGCAGTGTAGATATTTTCATGTTAATACAGATAGTGGTGTAGATATTTCCAGGTTTATACAGATGACTGTGTAGTTATTTCCATGTTTATACAGATGGCGGTGAAGATATTTCCATGTTAATAGAGACAGCCATGTAGATATTTCCATGTTTTTACAGATAGCGGTGTAGACATTTCCATGTTCATAGAGATAGCGGTGTATATATTTCCATATGTATACAGATAGCGGTGTCACTATTTCCATCTTTATGCAGATAGCGGTGGAGGTATTTCCATGTTTATACAGATAGAGGTGGAGATATTTCCATGTTTATAGAGATAGCGCTGTACATATTTCCATGTTTATACAGATAGCTGTGTGGCTATTTCCATGTTTATACAGATAGCGTTGGAGATATTTCCATGTTTATGCAGATAGCGGTGGAGATATTTCCATGTTTATAGGGATAGCAGTGTATATATTTCCATGTTTATACAGATAGCTGTGTGGATATTTCCATGTTCATACAGATAGCAGTGTAGGTATTTCCATGTTTATAGAGATTGCTGTGTAGATATTTACATATTTATACAGATGGCAGTGTAGGTATTTCCATGTTTAGACAGATAATGGTGTAGATATTTCCATGTTTATAAAGATTGCGGTGTAGGTATTTCCATGTTTATAGAGATAGCGGTGTAGATATTTCCATGTTTATACAGATGGCTGTGTAGATATTTCCATGTGTATACAGATGGCAGTATAGATATTTCCATGTTTATAAAGATGGAGGTGTAGATATTTCCATGTTTACACAGATGACTGTGTAGGTATTTCCATGTTTATACAGATTGCGGTGTAGACATTTCCATGTTTATACAGATAGCGGTGTGGCTATTTCCATGTTTATACAGATAGCGGTGCAGATATTTCCAGGTTTATAGAGATGGCTGTATAGATATTTACATGTTTATACCGATGGCAGTGTAGTTATTTCCATGTTTATACAGATAGTGGTGTAGATATTTCCAGGTTTATACAGATGACTGCGTAGTTATTTCCATGTTTATACAGATGGCGGTGAAGATATTTCCATGTTTATAGTGACAGCCATGTAGATATTTCCATGTTTGCACAGATAGCGATGTAGACATTTCCATGTTTATAGAGATAGCGGTGTAGATATTTCCATATTTATACAGATAGCGGTGTCACTATTTCCATGTTTATACAGATAGCGGTGGAGATATTTCCATGTTTATACAGATAGCGGTGGAGATATTTCCATGTTTATAGAGATAGCGGTGTAGGTATTTCCATGTTTATAAAGATAGCTGTGTGGCTATTTCCATGTTTATACAGACAGCGTTGGAGATATTTCCATGTTTATAGAGATGGTGGTGTAGATATTTCCATGTTTATGCAGATGGCGGTGCAGATATTTCCATGTTTATACAGACAGCGGTGTACATATTTCCATATTTATACAGATGACTGTGTAGTTATTTCCATTTTTATACAGATGGCGGTGTAGGTTTTTCCATGTTTATATAGATAGCGGTGGAAGTATTTCCATGATTATACAGATGACTGTGTAGATATTTCCATGTTTATACAGATGGCGGTGGAGATATTTCCATGTTTATACAGATAGCGGTGTACATATTTCCATATTTATACAGATGACTGTTTAGTTATTTCCATTATTTTACTGATGGCGGTGTAGGTATTTCCATCTTTATACAGATAGCGGTGGAGATATTTCCATGTTTATACAGATGACTGTGTAGATATTTTCATATTTTTACCCATGTCGGTTTAGATATTTCCTTGTTTATACAGATAGCGGTGTGTCTATTTCCATGTTTATACAGATAGCAGTGTAGATATTTCCATGTTTATAGAGATGGCTGTGTAGATATTTCCATGTTTATACAGATGGCAGTGTAGATATTTCCATGTTTGTACAGACAGTGGTGTAGATATTTCCATGTTTATACAGATGAATCTGTTGGTATTTCCATGTTTACACAGATGGCGGTGTAGACATTTCCATGTTTATACAGATAGCGGTGTGGCTATTTCCATGTTTATACAGATAGCGGTGAAGACATTTCCATGTTTATACAGATAGCGGTGTGGCTATTTCCTTGTTTATACAGATAGCGGTGTAGACATTTCCATGTTTATACAGATGGCTGTGTAGATATTTCCATGTGTATACAGATGGCAGTGTAGATATTTCCATCTTTATACAGATGGAGGTGTAGATATTTCCATGTTTATACAGATGACTGTGCAGGTATTTCCATGTTTTTACAGATGGCGGTGTAGATATTTCCATGTTTATACAGATAGCGGTGTGGCTATTTCCATGTTTATACAGATAGCGGTGTAGATATTTCCATGTTTATAGAGATGGCTGTGTAGATATTTACATGTTTATACAGATGGCAGTGTAGATATTTTCATGTTAATACAGATAGTGGTGTAGATATTTCCAGGTTTATACAGATGACTGTGTAGTTATTTCCATGTTTATACAGATGGCGGTGAAGATATTTCCATGTTTATAGAGACAGCCATGTAGATATTTCCATGTTTTTACAGATAGCGGTGTAGACATTTCCATGTTCATAGAGATAGCGGTGTAGATATTTCCATATGTATACAGATAGCGGTGTCACTATTTCCATCTTTATGCAGATAGCGGTGGAGGTATTTCCATGTTTATACAGATAGAGGTGGAGATATTTCCATGTTTATAGAGATAGCGCTGTAGATATTTCCATGTTTATACAGATAGCTGTGTGGCTATTTCCATGTTTATACAGATAGCGTTGGAGATATTTCCATGTTTATGCAGATAGCGGTGGAGATATTTCCATGTTTATAGGGATAGCAGTGTATATATTTCCATGTTTATACAGATAGCTGTGTGGATATTTCCATGTTCATACAGATAGCAGTGTAGGTATTTCCATGTTTATAGAGATTGCTGTGTAGATATTTACATATTTATACAGATGGCAGTGTAGGTATTTCCATGTTTAGACAGATAATGGTGTAGATATTTCCATGTTTATAAAGATTGCGGTGTAGGTATTTCCATGTTTATAGAGATAGCGGTGTAGATATTTCCATGTTTATACAGATGGCTGTGTAGATATTTCCATGTGTATACAGATGGCAGTATAGATATTTCCATGTTTATAAAGATGGAGGTGTAGATATTTCCATGTTTACACAGATGACTGTGTAGGTATTTCCATGTTTATACAGATGGCGGTGTAGACATTTCCATGTTTATACAGATAGCGGTGTGGCTATTTCCATGTTTATACAGATAGCGGTGCAGATATTTCCAGGTTTATAGAGATGGCTGTATAGATATTTACATGTTTATACCGATGGCAGTGTAGTTATTTCCATGTTTATACAGATAGTGGTGTAGATATTTCCAGGTTTATACAGATGACTGTGTAGTTATTTCCATGTTTATACAGATGGCGGTGAAGATATTTCCATGTTTATAGTGACAGCCATGTAGATATTTCCATGTTTGCACAGATAGCGGTGTAGACATTTCCATGTTTATAGAGATAGCGGTGTAGATATTTCCATATTTATACAGATAGCGGTGTCACTATTTCCATGTTTATACAGATAGCGGTGGAGATATTTCCATGTTTATACAGATAGCGGTGGAGATATTTCCATGTTTATAGAGATAGCGGTGTAGGTATTTCCATGTTTATAAAGATAGCTGTGTGGCTATTTCCATGTTTATACAGATAGCGTTGGAGATATTTCCATGTTTATAGAGATGGTGGTGTAGATATTTCCATGTTTATGCAGATGGCGGTGCAGATATTTCCATGTTTATACAGACAGCGGTGTACATATTTCCATATTTATACAGATGACTGTGTAGTTATTTCCATTTTTATACAGATGGCGGTGTAGGTTTTTCCATGTTTATATAGATAGCGGTGGAAGTATTTCCATGATTATACAGATGACTGTGTAGATATTTCCATGTTTATACAGATAGCGGTGGAGATATTTCCATGTTTATAGAGATAGCGGTGTAGATATTTCCAAGTTTATACAGATAGCGGTGTGGCTATTTCCATGTTTATACAGATAGCGGTGTAGATATTTCCATGTTTATAGAGATGGCTGTGTAGATATTTACATATTTATACAGATGGCTGTGTAGATATTTCCATGTTTAGACAGATAATGGTGTAGATATTTCCATGTTTATACAGATTGCGGTGTAGGTATTTCCAGGTTTATGGAGATAGCGGTGTAGATATTTCCAAGTTTATAGAGGTGGCTGTGTGGATATTTCCATGTGTATACAGATGGCAGTGTAGATATTTCATGTTTATACTGATGGAGGTGTAGATATTTCCATGTTTATACAGATGACTGTGTAGATATTTCCATGTTTTTACAGATGGCGGTGTAGATATTTCCATGTTTATACAGATAGCGGTGTGGCTATTTCCATGTTCATACAGATAGCGGTGTAGATATTTCCATGTTTATAGAGATGGCTGTGTAGATATTTACATGTTTATACAGATGGCAGTGTAGATATTTTCGTGTTTATACAGATAGTGGTGTAGATATTTCCAGGTTTATACAGATGATTGTGTAGTTATTTCCATGTTTATACAGATGGCGGTGAAGATATTTCCATGTTTATAGAGACAGCCATGTAGATATTTCCATGCTTATACAGATAGCGGTGTAGACATTTCCATGTTTATAGAGATAGCGGTGTAGATATTTCCATATTTATACAGATAGCGGTGTCACTATTTCCATGTTTATACAGATAGCGGTGGAGATACTTCCATGTTTATACAGATAGCGGTGGTGACATTTCCATGTTTATAGAGATAGCAGTGTATATATTTCCATGTATATACAGATGGCTGTGTGGCTATTTCCATGTTTATACAGATAGCGGTGTAGGTATTTCCATGTTTATAGAGATGGCTCTGTTGATATTTACATATTTATACAGATGGCAGTGTAGATGTTTCCATGTTTAGACAGATAATGGTGTAGATATTTCCATGTTTATACAGATTGCGGTGTAGGTATTTCCATGTGTATACAGATGGCAGTATAGATATTTCCATGTTTATATAGATGGAGGTGTAGATATTTCCATGTTTATGCAGATGACTGTGTAGATATTTCCATGTTTTTAGAGATGGCGGTGTAGATATTTCCATGATTATACAGAAAGCGGTGTGGCTATTTCCATGTTTATACAGATAGCGGTGGAGATATTTCCAGGTTTATAGAGATACCGGTGTAGATATTTCCATGTTTATACAGATAACTGTGTGGCTATTTCCATGTTTATACATATAGCGTTGGAGATATTTCCATGTTTATACAGATAGCGGTGGTGATATTTCCATGTTTATACAGATAGCGGTGGAGATATTTCCATGTTTATAGAGATAGCAGTGTTTATATTTCCATGTTTATACAGATATCTGTGTGGCTATTTCCATGTTTATACAGATAGCGGTGTAGATATTTCCATGTTTATAGAGATGGCTGTGTAGATATTTACATATTTTTACAGATGGCAGTGTAGATATTTCCATGTTTAGACAGATAATGGTGTAGATATTTCCATGTTTATACAGATTGCGGTGTAGGTATTTCCATGTTTGTACAGATAGCGGTGTAGTTATTTCCAAGTTTATAAAGATGGCTGTGTAGATATTTCCACGTGTATACAGATGGCAGTGTAGATATTTCCATGTTTATACAGATGGAGGTGTAGATATTTCCAGGTTTATACAGATGACTGTGTAGATATTTCCATGTTTTTACAGATGGCGGTGTAGATATTTCCATGTATGTACAGATAGCGGTGTGGCTATTTCCATGTTTATACAGATAGCTGTGGAGATATTTCCATGTTTATAGAGATAGCTGTGGAGATATTTCCGTGTTTGTACAGATAGCGGTGGAGATATTTCCATGTTTTTAGAGATAGCAGTGTATATATTTCCATGTTTATACAGATATCTGTGTGGCTATTTCCATGTTTATACAGATAGCGGTGTAGATATTTCCATGTTTATAGAGATGGCTGTGTAGATATTTACATATTTTTACAGATGGCTGTGTAGATATTTCCATGTTTAGACAGATAATGGTGTAGATATTTCCATGTTTATACAGATTGCGGTGTAGGTATTTCCATGTTTATACAGATAGCGGTGTAGATATTTCCATGTTTATATAGATGGCTGTGTAGATATTTCCACGTGTATACAGATGGCAGTGTATATATTTCCATGATTATACAGACAGCGGTGTGGCTATTTCCATGTTTATACAGATAGCGGTGGAGATATTTCCATGTTTATAGAGATACCGGTGTAGATATTTCCATGTTTATACAGATAGCTGTGTGGCTATTTCTATGTTTATACAGATAGCGTTGGAGATATTTCCATGTTTATACAGATAGCTGTGGAGATATTTCCATGTTTATACAGATAGCGGTGGAGATATTTCCATGTTTATAGAGATAGCAGTGTTTATATTTCCATGTTTATACAGATATCTGTGTGGCTATTTCCATGTTTATACAGATAGCGGTGTAGATATTTCCATGTTTATAGATATGGCTGTGTAGATATTTACATATTTTTACAGATGGCAGTGTAGATATTTCCAAGTTTAGACAGATAATGGTGTAGATATTTCCATGTTTATACAGATTGCGGTGTAGGTATTTCCATGTTTATACAGATAGCGGTGTAGTTATTTCCATGTTTATAAAGATGGCTGTGTAGATATTTCCACGTGTATACAGATGGCAGTGTAGATATTTCCATGTTCATACAGATGGAGGTGTAGATATTTCCAGGTTTATACAGATGACTGTGTAGATATTTCCATGTTTTTACAGATGGCGGTGTAGATATTTCCATGTATATACAGATAGAGGTGTGGCTATTTCCATGTTTATACAGATAGCTGTGGAGATATTTCCATGTTTATAGAGATGGCTGTGTAGATATTTACATGTTTATACAGATGGCAGTGTAGATATTTTCATGTTTATATAGATAGTGGTGTAGATATTTCCAGGTTTATACAGATGACTGTGCAGTTATTTCCATGTTTATACAGATGGCGGTGAAGATAATTCCATGTTTATAGAGACAGCCATGTAGACATTTCCATGTTTATACAGATAGCAGTGTAGAAATTTCCATGTTTATAGAGATAGCGGTGTAGATATTTCCATATTTATACAGATAGCGGTGTCACTATTTCCATGTTTATACAGATAGAGGTGGAGATATTTCCATGTTTATACAGATAGCGGTGGAGATATTTCCATGTTTATAGAGATAGCTATGTAGATATTTCCATGTTTATTCAGATAGCTGTGTGGCTATTTCCATGTTTATACAGATAGCTTTGGAGATATTTCCATGTTTATACAGATGGCGGTGTAGATATTTCCATATTTATATAGATGACTATGTAGTTATTTCCATTTTATACAGATGGCGGTGTAGTTATTTCCATGTTTATACAGATAGCGATGGAGATATTTCCATGTTAATACAGATGACTATGTAGATATTTCCACGTTTATACAGATAGTGGTGGAGATATTTCCATGTTTATAGAGATAGCGGTGTAGATATTTCCATGTTTATACAGATAGCGGTGTAGATATTTCCATGTTTATACAGATAGCGGTGTAGGTAATTCCATGTTTATACAGATAGCGGTGGAGATATTTTCAAGTTTATACAGATAGTGGTGGACATATTTTCATGTTTATAGAGATGGCAGTGTAGATTTTTCCAAGTTTATACAGATATCAGTGTCGATATTTCCGTGTTTATACAGATAGCGATGCAGGTATTTCCATGTTTGTAGAGACAGCGGTGTAGATATTTCCATGTTTTTACAGATGGGGGTGTAGATATTTCCATGTTTATACAGATGACTGTGTAGATATTTCCATGTTTTTACAGATGGCGGTGTAGATATTTCCATGTTTATACAGATAGCGCTGTGGCTATTTCCATGTTTATACAGATAGCGGTGGAGATATTTCCATGTTTATAGAGATAGCGGTGTAGATATTTCCATGTTTATACAGATAGCGGTGGAGATATTTAGATGTTTATACAGTTTGCGGTGGAGATATTTCCATGTTTATAGAGATAGCAGTGTGTATATTTCCATGTTTATACAGATATCTGTGTGGCTATTTCCATGTTTATACAGATAACGGTGTAGATATTTCCATGTTTATAGAGATGGCTGTGTAGATATTTACATATTTACACAGATGGCAGTGTAGATATTTCCATTTTTAGACTGATAATGGTGTAGATATTTCCATGTTTATACAGATTGCGGTGTAGGTATTTCCGTGTTTATACATATAGCGGTGTAGATATTTACATGTTTATACAGATGGCTGTGTAGATATTTCCATATGTATACAGATGGCAGTATAGATATTTCCATGTTTATAAAGATGGAGGTGTAGATATTTCCATGTTTACACAGATGACTGTGTAGGTATTTCCATGTTTATACAGATGGCGGTGTAGACATTTCCATGTTTATACAGATAGCGGTGTGGCTATTTCCATGTTTATACAGATAGCGGTGCAGATATTTCCAGGTTTATAGAGATGGCTGTATAGATATTTACATGTTTATACAGATGGCAGTGTAGTTATTTCCATGTTTATACAGATAGTGGTGTAGATATTTCCAGGTTTATACAGATGACTGTGTAGTTATTTCCATGTTTATACAGATGGCGGTGAAGATATTTCCTTGTTTATAGAGACAGCCATGTAGATATTTCCATGTTTACACAGATAGCGGTGTAGACATTTCCATGTTTATAGAGATAGCGGTGTAGATATTTCCATATTTATACAGATAGCGGTGTCACTATTTCCATGTTTATACAGATAGCAGTGGAGATATTTCCATGTTTATACAGATAGCGGTGGAGATATTTCCATGTTTATAGAGATAGCGGTGTAGATATTTCCATGTTTATACAGATAGCTGTGTGGCTATTTCTATGTTTATACAGATAGCGTTGGAGATATTTCCATGTTTATACAGATAGCGGTGGAGACATTTCCATATTTATACAGATAGCGGTGGAGATATTTCCATGTTTATAGAGATAGCAGTGTATATATTTCCATGTTTATACAGATAGCAGTGTGGCTATTTCCATGTTTATACAGATAATGGTGTAGATATTTACATGTTTATACAGATTGCAGTGTAGGTATTTCCATATTTATAGAGATAGCGGTGTAGATATTTCCATGTTTATACAGATGGCTGTGTAGATATTTCCATGTGTATACAGACGGCAGTATAGATATTTCCATGTTTATACAGATGGAGGTGTAGATATTTCCATGTTTATACAGATGACTGTGTAGCTATTTCCATGTTTTTACAGATGGCGGTGTAGGTATTTCCATGTTTATTCAGATAGCGCGGTGGCTATTTCCATGTTTATACAGATAGCGGTTTAGATATTTCCATGTTTTTATAGATGGCTGTGTAGATATTTACATGTTTAAACAGATGGCAGTGTAGATATTTTCATGTTTATACAGATAGTGGTGTAGATATTTCCAGGTTTATACAGATGACTGTGTAGATATTTCCATGTTTATACAGATGGCGGTGAAGATATTTCCATGTTTATAGAGACAGTCATGTACATATTTCCATGTTTATACAGATAGCGGTGTTGACATTTCCATGTTTATAGAGATAGCGGTGTAGACATTTCCAGGTTTATACAGATGACTGTGTAGATATTTCCATGTTTATACAGATGGCGGTGAAGATATTTCCATGTTTATAGAGACAGTCATGTACATATTTCCATGTTTATACAGATAGCGGTGTAGATATTTCCATGTTTATACAGATAGCTGTGTGGCTATTTCTATGTTTATACAGATAGCGTTGGAGATATTTCCATGTTTATACAGATAGCTGTGTGGCTACTTCCATTTTTATACAGATAGCAGTGTAGATATTTCCATGTTTATAGAGATGGCTATGTAGATATTTACATATTTATACAGATGGCAGTGTAGATATTTCCATGTTTAGACACATAATGGTGTAGATATTTCCTTGTTTATACAGATTGCGGTGTAGCTATTTCCATGTTTATAGAGATAGCGGTGTAGATATTTCCATGTTTATACAGATGGCTGTGTAGATATTTCCATGTGTATATACATGGCAGTATAGCTATTTCCATGTTTATACAGATGGAGGTGTAGATATTTCCATGTTTATACAGATGACTGTGTAGATATTTCCATGTTTTTACAGATTGCGGTGTAGGTATTTCCATCTTTATTCAGATAGCGGGGTGGCTATTTCCATGTTTATAGAGATAGCGGTGTAGATATTTCCATGTTTATATAGATGGCTGTGTAGATATTTACATGTTTATACAGATGGCAGTGTAGATATTTTCATGTTTATACAGATAGTGGTGTAGATATTTCCAGGTTTATACAGATGACTGTGTAGATATTTCCATGATTATACAGATGGCGGTGAAGATATTTCCATGTTTATAGAGATAGCGGTGTAGATATTTCCATACTTATACAGATAGCGGTGTCACTATTTCCATGTTTATACAGATAGCGGTGGAGATATTTTCATGTATATACAGATAGCGGTGGAGATATTTCCATGTTTATAGAGATAGCGGTGTAGATATTTCCATGTTTATACAGATAGCGTTGGAGATATTTCCATGTTTATACAGATGGCGGTGTAGATATTTCCATGTTTATGCAGATGGCGGTGCAGATATTTCCATGTTTATACAGATAGCGGTGTACATATTTCCATATATATACAGATGACTGAGTAGTTATTTCCATTTTTATACTGATGGCGGTGTAGATATTTCCATGTTTATACAGATAGCGGTGGAGATATTTCCATGTTTATACAGATGACTGTGTAGATATTTTCATATTTTTACACATAGCGGTGTAGATATTTCCATGTTTATACAGACAGCGGTGTGGCTATTTCCATGTTTATACAGATAGCAGTGTAGATATTTCCATGTTTATAGAGATGGCTGTGTAGATATTTCCATGTTTATACAGATGGCAGAGTATTTATTTCCATGTTTGTACAGACAGTGGTGTAGATATTTCCATATTTATAGAGATGACTGTGTAGCTATTTCCATGTTTATACAGATGGCGGTCTAGATAATTCCATGTTTATAGAGATAGCGGTGTGGCTATCTCCATGTTTATACAGATAGCGGTTTAGATATTTCCAAGTTTATAGACATGGCTGTGTAGATATTTACATGTTTATACAGATGGCAGTGTAGATTTTTCCATGTTTATACAGATAGTGGTGTAGATATTTCCAGGTTTATACATATGACTGTGTCGGTATTTCCATGTTTATAAAGATTGCGGTGAAGATATTTCCATGTTTATAGAGACAGCCATGTAGATATTTCCATGTTTATACAGATAGCCGTGTAGACATTTCCATGTTTATAGAGATAGCGGTGTAGATATTTCCTTATTTAGACAGATGGCGGTGTCCCTATTTCCATGTTTATACAGATAGCGGTGGATATATTTCCATGTTTATACACATAGCAGTGGAGATATTTCCATGTTTAGAGATAGCGGTGTAGATATTTCCATGTTTATACAGATAGCTTTGTGGCTATTTCCATGTTTATACAGATAGCATTGGAGATATTTCCATGTTTATACAGATGGCAGTGTAGATATTTCCATGTTTATGCACATGGCGGTGCAGATATTTCCATGTTTATAGAGAGAGCGGAGTACATATTTCCATGTTTATGAAGATAGCGGTGGAAATATTTCCATGTTTATACAGATAGCGGTGGAGATATTTCCATGTTTATAGAGATAGCGGTGTAGACATTTCCACGTTTATACAGATTGCTGTGTGGCTATTTCCATGTTTATACAGATGGCTGTGAAGATATTTCCATGTTTATAGAGACAGTCATGTAGATATTTCCATGTTTATAGAGATAGCGGTGTAGACCTTTCCATGTTTACAGAGATAGCGGTGTAGATATTTCCATATTTATACACATAGCGATGTCACTATTTCCATGTTTATAAAGATAGCGGTGGAGATATTTCCATGTTTATACAGATAGCGGGGTAGATATTTCCATGTTTATACAGATAGCGGTGGAGATATTTCCATGTTTATAGAGACAGCGGTGTAGATATTTGCTTGTTTATACAGATAGCTGTGTGGCTATTTCCATCTTTATACAGATAGCGGTATAGATATTTCCATGTTTATAGAGATGGCTGTGTAGATATTTACATATTTATACAGATGGCAGTGTAGATATTTCCATGTTTAGACAGATAATGGTGTAGATATTTCCATGTTTATACAGATGGCGGTGTAGATATTTCCATGTTTATGCAGATGGCGGTGCAGATATTTCCATGTTTATACAGATAGCAGTGTACATATTTCCATATATATACAGATGACTGTGTAGTTATTTCCATTTTTATACAGATGGCGGTGTAGATATTTCCATGTTTGTACAGATAGCGGTGGAGGTATTTCCATGTTTATACAGATGACTGTGTAGATATATTTATATTTTTACACATGTCGGTGTAGATATTTCCATGTTTATACAGATAGCGGTGTGGCTACTTCCATGTTTATGCAGATAGCAGTGTAGATATTTCTATGTTTATAGAGATGGCTGTGAAGATATTTCCATGCTTATACAGATGGCAGTGTAGATATTTCCATGTTTGTACAGACAGTGGTGTAGATATTTCCATGTATATACTGATGACTGTGTAGATATTTCCATGTTTATACAGTTGGCGGTGTAGCCATTTCCATGTTTATACAGATAGTGGTGTGGCTATTTCCATGTTTATACTGATTGCGGTGTAGGTATTTCCATGTTTATAGAGAAAGCGGTGTAGATATTTCCATGTTTATACAGATGGCTGTGTAGATATTTCCATGTGTATACAGATGACAGTGTAGATATTTCCATGTTTGTACAGACAGTCGTGTAGATATTTCCCTTTTATACAGATAGCGGTGCCAATATTTCCATGTTTATACTGATAGCGGTGTAGACATTTCCATGTTTATAGAGATAGCGGTGTAGATATTTCCATATTTATACAGATAGCGGTGCCACTATTTCCATGTTTATACAGATAGCAGTGGAGATATTTCCATGTTTATAGAGACGGTGGTGGAGATATTTCCGTGTTTATAGAGATAGCGGTGTAGATATTTGATGTTTATAGAGATAGCTGTGTGGCTATTTCCATGTTTATACAGATAGCGGTGGAGATATTTCCATGTTTATAGAGACAGCAGTGTATATATTTCCCTGTTTATACAGATATCTGTGTAGCTATTTCCATGTTTATACAGATAGCGGTGTAGATATTTCCATGTTTATAGAGATGGCTGTGTATATATTTCCATGTTTATACAGATGGCAGTGTAGATATTTCCATGTTTGTACAGACAGTCGTCTAGATATTTCCATGTTTATACAGATGACTGTGTAGGTATTTCCATGTTTATACAGATGGCGGTGTAGACATTTCCATGTTTATACAGATAGCTGTGTGGCTATTTCCATGTTTATACAGATAGCGGTGTAGATATTTCCATGTTTATAGAGACGGCTGTGTAGATACTTACATGTTTATACAGATGGCAGTGTAGATATATCCATGTTTATACAGATATTGGTGTAGATATTTCCAGGTTTATAGAGATGACTGTGTTGGTATTTCCATGTTTATACAGATGGCGGTGTAGATATTTCCATGTTTATAGAGATAGCCATGTAGATATTTCCATGTTTATACAGATAGCGGTGTAGACATTTCCATGTTTATAGAGATAGCGGTGAAGATATTTCCATATTTATACAAATATCGGTGTCACTATTTCCATGTTTATACAGATAGCAGTGTAGATATTTCCATGTTTATACAGATAGCGGAGGAGATATTTCCAGGTTTATAGAGATGGCTTCGTAGATATTTCCATGTTTATACTGATGGCGTTGTAGATATTTCCATGTTTATACAGATAGCGGTGTGGCTATTTCCACGTTCATACAGATACCAGTGTAGATATTTCCATGTTTATAGGGATAGCTTTGTAGATATTTCCTTGTTTATACATACGGCAGTGTAGATATTTCCATGTTTACACAGATGGCGGTGTTGGTATTTCCATGTTTATGAAGATGGCAGTGCCGATTTTTCCATGTTTATACAGATAGCGGTGTAGGTATTTCCATGTTTGTACAGATAGCGGTGGAGATATTTCCATGTTTATACAGATAGCGGTGGAGATATTTCAATGTTTATACAGATGGCAGTGTTTATATTTCCATGTTTATACAGATAGCGGTGTAGATATTTCCATGTTTATACAGACTGCGGTGTAGATATTTCCATGTTTATACAGATGACTGTGTCGATATTTCAACGTTTTACAGATGGCGGTTTAAATATTTCCATATTTATAGAGATAGCCGTGTAGATATTTCCATGTTCATGCAGAAGGCGGTGAAGATATTTCCATGTTTATACAGATAGCAGTGTAGATATTTCTATGTTTATATAGATATCGGTGTAGATAATTCCATGTTTATACAGATGGCGGTGTAGGTATTTCCATGTTTATAGAGACAGTGGTGTAGGTATTTCCAAGTTTATACAGATAGCGGTGTTGTTATTTCCATGTTTATACAGATAGTGTTGTAGATATTCCCATGTGTATACAGATAGTGGTGTAGATATTTCCATTTTTAACCAGATGGCGGTGTAGATAGTTCCATGTTTATGGAGATGGCGGTGTAGATATTTTCATGTTTTTAGAGATGGCGGTGTAGATATTTCCACGTTTATACAGATAGCGGTGTAGATATTTCCATGTTTATACATATAGCGGTGTAGATATTTCCATGTTCAGAAAGATAGCGGTGTAGATATTTCCATGTTTACAGAGATAGCGGTGGAGATATTTCCATGTTTATACAGGTAGCGATGTACATATTTCCATGTTTATACAGATAGCGATGTATATATTTCCAAGTTTATACAGATAGCGGTGTAGATATTTCCATGTTTATACAGATAGTGGTGTAGTTATTTCCATGTTTATATAGATATCGTTGTAGATATTTCCATGCTTATAGAGGTAGCGGTGAAGTCATTTCCATGTTTATAGAGAAAGCGGTGTGGATATTTCCATGTTTACGCAGAAGGCGGTGCAGATATTTCCATGTTTATACAGATAGAGGTGTAGATATTTCCAAGTTTATGCAGATGACTGTGTAGTTATTTCCATGTTTATACAGATGGCGGTGTAGATATTTCCATGTTTATAGAGATAGCCATGTAGATATTTCCATGTTTATACAGATAGCGGTGTAGACATTTCCATGTTTATAGAGATGGCGTTGAAGATATTTCCATATTTCTACAGATAGCGGTGTAGATATTTCCGTGTTTATACAGATAGCGGTATAGATTTTCCATGTTCATACAGATAGCGGTGTTGATATTAACATGTTTATACAGATCGTGCGGTAGATAATTCCATGTTTATACAGATAGCGGTGTAGATATTTCCACATTTTTGCAGATAGCGGTGTAGATAATTCCATGTTTACAGAGATAGCGGTGTAGATATTTCCAAATTTTCACAGATTGCAGTGTATATATTTCCAACTTTACACAGATAGCGGGTTACAAATTTCCATGTTTACACAGATAGCTGTGTAGATATTTCCATGTTTACACAGATAACGGTGTAGATATTTCCATGTTTATATAGATAGGGTGGTAGATATTTCCATGTTTATACAGATTGTTTTGTAGGTATTTCCATGTTTATAGAGATAGCGGTGTAGATATTTCCATGTTTATACAGATGGCTTTGTAGATATTTCCATGTTTATACAGATGGCGTTTTAGATATTTAAATGTTTATACAGATAGCGGTGTGGCTATTTCCACGTTCATACAGATAGCAGTGTAGATATTTCCATGTTTATAGAGATGGCTTTGTAGATATTTCCATGTTTATACATTTGGCACTGTAGATATTTCCATGTTTATACAGATGGCGATGTAGATATTTCCATGTTTATGCAGATGGCGGTGCCGATATTTCCATGTTTATACAGATAGCGGTGGAGATATTTCCATGTTTATACAGATAGCGGTGGAGATATTTCAATGTTTATTCAGATGGCAGTCTAGATATTTCCAAGTTTATACAGATAGCGGTGTAGATATTTCCATCTTTATACAGACTGCGGTGTAGATATTTCCATGTTTATACAGATGACTGTGTAGATATTTCAACGTTTATACAGATGGCGGTTTAAATATTTCCATATTTATAGAGATAGCCGTGTAGATATTTCCATGTTCATGCAGATGACGGTGAAGATATTTCCATGTTTATAGAGATGCCAGTGTAGATATTTCTAGGTTTATAGAGATATCGGTGTAGGTAATTCCATGTTTATAGAGATGGCTGTGTAGGTATTTCCATGTTTATACAGATAGCGGTGTAGATATTTCCATGTTTATACAGATAGTGGTGTTCGTAATTCCATGTTTACACAGATATTTGTGTAGTTATTTCCATGTTTATACAGATAGCGGTGTAGATATTTCCATGTTTATACAGATAGTGGTGTTGGTAATTCCATGTTTACACAGATATTGGTGTAGATATTTCCATTTTTAACCAGATGGCGGAGTAGATAGTTCCATGTTTATGGAGATGGCAGTGTAGATATTTTCATGTTTATAGAGATGGCGGTGTAGATATTTCCACGTTTTTACAGATAGCGGTGTAGATATTTCCATGTTTATACAGATAGCGGTGTAGATATTTCCATGTTCAGAAAGATAGCGGTGTAGATATTTCCATGTTTACAGAGATAGCGGTGGAGATATTTCAATGTTTATACAGATAGCGATGTACATATTTCCATGTTTATACAGATAGCGATGTATATATTTCCAAGTTTATACAGATAGCGGTGTAGATATTTCCATGTTTATACAGGTAGTGGTGTAGATATTTCCATGTTTATAGAGATATCGTTGTAGATATTTCCATATTTATAGAGGTAGCGGTGAAGGCATTTCCATGTTTATAGAGAAAGCGGTGTGGATATTTCCATGTATATGCAGATGGCGGTGCAGATATTTCCATGTTTACACAGATAGCGGTGTAGATATTTCCATGTTTATACAGATGACTGTGTAGTTATTTCCATGTTTATACAGATGGCGGTGTAGATATTTCCATGTTTATAGAGATACCCATGTAGATATTTCCAATTTTATACAAATAGCGGTGTAGACATTTCCATGTTTATAGAGATGGCGTTGTAGATATTTCCAGATTTATACAGATAGCGGTGTAGATAGTTCCGTGTTTATACAGATAGCGGTATAGATATTTCCATGTTCATACACATAGCGGTGTGGATATTTCTATGTTTATACAGATCGTGCTGTAGATATTTCCATATTTTTACAGATAGCGGTGTAGATATTTCCACGTTTATACAGATAGCGGTGTAGATAATTCCATGTTTACAGAGATAGCGGTGTAGATATTTCCAAATTTTCACAGATTGCGGCATACATATTTCCATCTTTACACAGATAGCGGGTTACAAATTTCCATGTTTACACAGATAGCTGTGTAGATATTTCCATGTTTTCACAGATAGTGTTGTAGATATTTCCATGTTTATACAGATAACGGTGTAGATATTTCCATGTTTATAAAGATAGCGGTATAGATATTTCCATGTTTACAGAGATAGCGGTGGAGGTATTTCCATGTATATACTGATAGCGATGTAGGTATTTCCATGTTTATACAGATAGTGGTGTAGATATTTCCCTGTTTATACAGATTTCGGTGCAGATATTTCCATGTTTATACAGATAGGGTGGTAGATATTTCCATGTTTATACAGACTGTGGTGTAGGTATTTCCATGTTTATAGAGATAGTGGTGTAGATATTTCCATGTTTATACAGATGGGTTTGTAGATATTTCCATGTTTATACTGATGAAGTTGTAGATATTTCCATATTTACACTTATGACTGTGTAGATATTTTCATGTGTTTGCAGATGGCGTTGTAGATATTTCCATGTTTATACAGATAGCGGTGTGGCTATTTCCACGTTCATTCAGATAGCAGTGCAGATATTTCCATGTTTATAGAGATGGCTTTGTAGATATTTCCATGTTTATACAGATTGCGTTGTAGATATTTCCATGTTTATACAGATAGCGGTGTGGCTATTTCCACGTTCATACAGATAGCAGTGTAGATATTTCCATGTTTATAGAGATGGCTTTGTAGATATTTCCATGTTTATACATTTGGCAGTGTAGATATTTCCATGTTTATACAGATGGCGATGTAGATATTTCCATGTTTTTGCAGATGGCGGTGCCGATATTTCCATATTTATACAGATAGCGGTGGAGATATTTCCATGTTTATACAGATAGCGGTGGAGATATTTCAATGTTTATAGAGATGGCACTGTAGATATTTCCAAGTTTATACAGATATCGGTGTAGATATTACCATCTTTATACAGACTGCGGTGTAGATATTTCCATGTTTATACAGATGACTGTGTAGATATTTCAACATTTATACAGATGGCGGTTTAAATATTTCCATATTTATAGAGATAACCGTGTATATAATTCCATGTTCATGCAGATGGCGGTGAAGATATTTCCATGTTTATAGAGATGGCAGTGTAGATATTTCAAGGTTTATAGAGATATCGGTGTAGATAATTCCATGTTTATAGAGATGGCGGTGTAGGTATTTCCATGTTTATAGAGATAGTGGTGTAGGTATTTCCATGTTTATACGGACAGCGGTGTGGATATTTCCATGTTTATACAGATAGCGGTGTTGGTATTTCCATGTTTACACAGATAGTGGTGTAGATATTTCCATTTTTAACCAGATGGCGGTGTAGATAGTTCCATGTTTATGGAGATGGCGGCGTAGATATTTTCATGTTTATAGAGATGGCGGTGTAGATATTTCCACGTTTATACAGATAGCAGTGTAGATATTTCCATGTTTATACAAATAGCGGTGTAGATATTTCCATGTTCAGAAAGATAGCAGTGTAGATATTTCCATGTTTACAGAGATAGCGGTGGAGATATTTCAATGTTTATACAGATAGCGATGGACATATTTCCATGTTTATACAGATAGCGATGTATATATTTCCAAGTTTATACAGATAGCGGTGTAGATATTTCCATGTTTATACAGGTAGTGGTGTAGATATTTCCATGTTTATAGAGATATCGCTGTAGATATTTCCATATTTATAGAGGTAGCGGTGAAGGCATTTATATGTTTATAGAGAAAGCGGTGTGGATATTTCCATGTTTATGCAGATGGCGGTGCAGATATTTCCATGTTTATACAGATAGCGGTGTAGATATTCCCATGTTTATACAGATGACTGTGTAGTTATTTCCATGTTTATACAGTTGGCGGTGTAGATATTTCCATGTTTATAGAGATAGCCATGTAGATATTTCCATTTTTATACAAATAGCGGTGTAGACATTTCCATGTTTATAGAGATGGCGTTGTAGATATTTCCAGATTTATACAGATAGCAGTGTAGATATTTCCGTGTTTATACAGATAGCGGTATAGATATTTCCATGTTCATACACATAGCGGTGTAGATATTTCTATGTTTATACAGATCGTGCTATAGATATTTCCATGTTTATACAGATAGCGGTGTAGATATTTCCACATTTATACAGATAGCGGTGTAGATAATTCCATGTTTACAGAGATAGCGGTGTAGATATTTCCAAATTTTCACAGATTGCGGCGTACATGTTTCCATTTTTACACAGATAGCGGGTTACAAATTTCCATGTTTACACAGATAGCTGTGTAGATATTTCCATGTTTTCACAGATACTGTTGTAGATATTTCCATGTTTATACAGATAACGGTGTAGATATTTCCATGTTTATAAAGATAGCGGTGTAGATATTTCCATGTTTATAGAGATAGCCGTGGAGGTATTTCCATGTATATACTGATACCGATTTAGATATTTCTATGTTCATAGAGATAGTGGTGTAGATATTTCCCTGTTTATACAGATTTCGGTGTAGATGTTTCCATGTATATACAGATAGGGTGGTAGATATTTCCATGTTTATATAGATTGTGGTGAAGGTATTTGCATGTTTATAGAGATAGCGGTGTAGATATTTCCATGTTTATACAGATGGCTTTGTAGATATTTCCATGTTTATACAGACGAAGGTGTAGATATTTCCATATTTATACTGATGACAGTGTAGATATTTTCATGTATTTGCAGATGGCGTTGTAGATATTTCCATGTTTATACAGATAGCGGTGTGGCTATTTCCACGTTCATTCAGATAGCAGTGTGGATATTTCCATGTTTTTAGAGATGGCTTTGTAGATATTTCCATGTTTATACAGATGGCGTTGTAGACATTTCCATGTTTATACAGATGACTGTGTAGTTATTTCCATGTTTATACAGATGGCGGTGTAGAAATTTCCATGTTTATATAGATAGCCATGTAGATATTTCCATGTTTATACAGATAGCAGTGTAGACATTTCCATGTTTATAGAGATTGCCTTGTAGATATTTCCATATTTATACAGATAGCGGTGTAGATATTTCCGTGTTTATACAGATAGCGGTATAGATATTTCCATGTTCATACAGATAGCGGTGTAGATATTTCCATGCTTATACAGATCGTGCTGTAGATATTTCCATGTTTATACAGATAGTGGTGTAGATATTTCCACATTTATACAGATAGCGGTGTAGATAATTCCATTTTTACAGAGATAGCGGTGTAGATATTTCCAAATTTTCACAGATTGCGGCGTACATATTTCCATCTTTACACAGATAGCGGGTTACAAATTTCCATGTTTACACAGATATCTGTGTAGATATTTCCATGTTTATAGAGATGGCTTTGTAGCTATTTCCATGTTTGTACATATGGCAGTGTAGATATTTCCATGTTTATACAGATGACGGTGTAGATATTTCCATGTTTATGCAGATGGCGTTGCCGATATTTCCATGTTTATACAGATAGCGGTGTAGATATTTCCATGTTTGTACAGATAGCATTGGAGATATTTCCATGTTTATACAGATAGCGGTGCAGATATTTCCATGTTTATACAGATGACTGTGTAGTTATTTCCATGTTTATACAGATGGCGGTGTAGATATTTCCATGTTTATAGAGATAGCCATGTAGATATTTCCATGTTTATACAGATAGCTGTGTAGACATTTCAATGCTTATAGAGATGGCCTTGTAGATATTTCCATATTTATACAGATAGCGGTGTAGATAGTTCCGTGTTTATACAGATAGCGGTATAGATATTTCCATGTTCATAGAGATAGCGGTGTAGGTATTTCCATGCTTATACAGATCGTGCTGTAGATATTTCCATGTTTATACAGATAGCGGTGTAGATTTTTCCACATTTATACAGATAGCGGAGTAGATAATTCCATGTTTCCAGAGATAGCGGTGTAGATATTTCCAAATTTTCACAGATTGCGGTGTACACATTTCCATCTTTACACAGATAGCGGGTTACAAATTTCCATGTTTACACAGATAGCTGTGTAGATATTTCCATGTTTTCACAGATATTGTTGTAGATATTTCCATGTTTATACAGATAACGGTGTAGATATTTCCATGTTTATAAAGATAGCGGTGTAGATATTTACATGTTTATGCAGAGAGCGGTGTAGATATTTCCATGTACAGAAAGATAGCGGTGTAGATATTTCCATGTTTACAGAGATAGCGGTGGAGTTATTTCAATGTTTATACAGATAGCGATGTACATATTTCCATGTTAATACAGACAGCGATGTATATATTTCCAAGTTTATACAGATAGCGGTGTAGATATTTCCATGTTTAGGCAGGTAGTGGTGTAGATATTTCCATGTTTATAGAGATATCGTTGTAGATATTTCCATGTTTATACAGGTAGCGGTGAAGGCATTTCCATGTTTATAGAGAAAGCGGTGTGGATATTTCCATGTTTATGCAGATGGCGGTGCAGATATTTCCATGTTTATACAGATAGCGGTGTAGATATTCCCATGTTTATACAGATGACTGTGTAGTTATTTCCATGTTTATACAGTTGGCGGTGTAGATATTTCCATGTTTATAGAAATAGCCATGTAGATATTTCCATTTTTATACAAATAGCGGTGTAGACATTTCCATGTTTATAGAGATGGCGTTGTAGATATTTCCAGATTTATACAGATAGCAGTGTAGATATTTCCGTGTTTATACAGATAGCGGTATAGATATTTCCATGTTCATACACATAGCGGTGTAGATATTTCTATGTTTATACAGATCGTGCTGTAGATATTTCCATGTTTATACAGATAGCGGTGTAGATATTTCCACATTTATACAGATAACGGTGTAGATAATTCCATGTTTACAGAGATAGCGGTGTAGATATTTCCAAATTTTCACAGATTGCGGCGTACATGTTTCCATTTTTACACAGATAGCGGGTTACAAATTTCCATGTTTACACAGATAGCTGTGTAGATATTTCCATGTTTTCACAGATACTGTTGTAGATATTTCCATGTTTATACAGATAACGGTGTAGATATTTCCAGGTTTATAAAGATAGCGGTGTAGATATTTCCATGTTTATAGAGATAGCCGTGGAGGTATTTCCATGTATATACTGATACCGATGTAGATATTTCTATGTTCATAGAGATAGTGGTGTAGATATTTCCCTGTTTATACAGATTTCGGTGTAGATATTTCCATGTATATACAGATAGGGTGGTAGATATTTCCATGTTTATATAGATTGTGGTGAAGGTATTTGCATGTTTATAGAGATAGCGGTGTAGATATTTCCATGTTTATACAGATGGCTTTGTAGATATTTCCATGTTTATACAGACGAAGGTGTAGATATTTCCATATTTATACTGATGACAGTGTAGATATTTTCATGTATTTGCAGATGGCGTTGTAGATATTTCCATGTTTATACAGATAGCGGTGTGGCTATTTCCACGTTCATTCAGATAGCAGTGTGGATATTTCCATGTTTTTAGAGATGGCTTTGTAGATATTTCCATGTTTATACAGATGGCGTTGTAGACATTTCCATGTTTATACAGATGACTGTGTAGTTATTTCCATGTTTATACAGATGGCGGTGTAGAAATTTCCATGTTTATATAGATAGCCATGTAGATATTTCCATGTTTATACAGATAGCAGTGTAGACATTTCCATGTTTATAGAGATTGCCTTGTAGATATTTCTATATTTATACAGATAGCGGTGTAGATATTTCCGTGTTTATACAGATAGCGGTATAGATATTTCCATGTTCATACAGATAGCAGTGTAGATATTTCCATGCTTATACAGATCGTGCTGTAGATATTTCCATGTTTATACAGATAGTGGTGTAGATATTTCCACATTTATACAGATAGCGGTGTAGATAATTCCATTTTTACAGAGATAGCGGTGTAGATATTTCCAAATTTTCACAGATTGCGGCGTACATATTTCCATCTTTACACAGATAGCGGGTTACAAATTTCCATGTTTACACAGATATCTGTGTAGATATTTCCATGTTTATAGAGATGGCTTTGTAGCTATTTCCATGTTTGTACATATGGCAGTGTAGATATTTCCATGTTTATACAGATGACGGTGTAGTTATTTCCATGTTTATGCAGATGGCGTTGCCGATATTTCCATGTTTATACAGATAGCGGTGTAGATATTTCCATGTTTGTACAGATAGCATTGGAGATATTTCCATGTTTATACAGATAGCGGTGCAGATATTTCCATGTTTATACAGATGACTGTGTAGTTATTTCCATGTTTATACAGATGGCGGTGTAGATATTTCCATGTTTATAGAGATAGCCATGTAGATATTTCCATGTTTATACAGATAGCTGTGTAGACATTTCAATGCTTATAGAGATGGCCTTGTAGATATTTCCATATTTATACAGATAGCGGTGTAGATAGTTCCGTGTTTATACAGATAGCGGTATAGATATTTCCATGTTCATAGAGATAGCGGTGTAGGTATTTCCATGCTTATACAGATCGTGCTGTAGATATTTCCATGTTTATACAGATAGCGGTGTAGATTTTTCCACATTTATACAGATAGCGGAGTAGATAATTCCATGTTTCCAGAGATAGCGGTGTAGATATTTCCAAATTTTCACAGATTGCGGTGTACACATTTCCATCTTTACACAGATAGCGGGTTACAAATTTCCATGTTTACACAGATAGCTGTGTAGATATTTCCATGTTTTCACAGATATTTTTGTAGATATTTCCATGTTTATACAGATAACGGTGTAGATATTTCCATGTTTATAAAGATAGCGGTGTAGATATTTACATGTTTATGCAGAGAGCGGTGTAGATATTTCCATGTACAGAAAGATAGCGGTGTAGATATTTCCATGTTTACAGAGATAGCGGTGGAGTTATTTCAATGTTTATACAGATAGCGATGTACATATTTCCATGTTAATACAGACAGCGATGTATATATTTCCAAGTTTATACAGATAGCGGTGTAGATATTTCCATGTTTAGGCAGGTAGTGGTGTAGATATTTCCATGTTTATAGAGATATCGTTGTAGATATTTCCATGTTTATACAGGTAGCGGTGAAGGCATTTCCATGTTTATAGAGAAAGCGGTGTGGATATTTCCATGTTTATGCAGATGGCGGTGCAGGTATTTCCATGTTTATACAGATAGCGGTGTAGATATTTCCATGTTTATACAGATGACTGTGTAGTTATTTCCATGTTTATACCGATGGCGGTGTGGATATTTCCATGTTTATATAGATAGCCATGTAGATATTTCCATGTTTATACAGATAGCGGTGTAGACATTTCAATGCTTATAGAGATGGCCTTGTAGATATTTCCATATTTATACAGATAGCGGTGTAGATATTTCCGTGTTTATACACATAGCGGTATAGATATTTCCATGTTCATACAGATATCGGTGTAGATATTTCCATGCTTATACAGATAGCGGTATAGATATTTCCATGTTGATAGAGATAGCGGTGTAGTTATTTCCATGCTTATACAGAGCGTGCTGTAGATATTTCCATGTTTATACAGATAGCGGTGTAGATATTTCCACATTTATACAGATAGCGGTGTAGATAATTCCATGTTTACAGAGATAGCGGTGTAGATATTTCCAAATTTTCACAGATTGCGGCGTACACATTTCCATCTTTACACAGATAGCGGGTTAGGAATTTCCATGTTTACACAGATAGCTGTGTAGATATTTCCATGTTTTCACAGATAGTGTTGTAGATATATCCATGTTTATACAGATAACGATGTAGATATTTCCATGTTTATAAAGATAGCGGAGTAGATATTTACATGTTTATACAGATAGCGGTGTAGATATTTCCATATACAGAAAGATTGCGGTGTAGATATTTCCATGTTTACAGAGATAGCGGTGGAGATATTTCAATGTTTATACAGATAGCGATGTACATATTTCCATGTTTATACAGATAGCGATGTATATATTTCCAAGTCTATACAGATAGCGGTGTAGATATTTCCATGTTTATACAGGTTGTGGTGTAGATATTTCCATGTTTATAGAGATATCGTTGTAGATATTTCCATGTTTATAGAGGTAGCGGTGAAGGCATTTCCATGTTTATAGAGAAAGCGGTGTGGATATTTCCATGTTTATGCAGATGGCGGTGCAGATATTTCCATGTTTATACAGATAGCGGTGTAGATATTTCCATGTTTATACAGATGACTCTGTAGTTATTTCCATGTTTATACAGATGGCCGTGTAGATATTTCCATGTTTATAGAGATAGCCATGTAGATATTTCAATGTTTATACAGATAGCGGTGTAGACATTTCCATGTTTATGGAGATTGCCTTGTAGATATTTCCATATTTATACAGATAGCGATGTAGATATTTCCGTGTTTATACAGATAGCGGTATAGATATGTCCATGTTCATACAGATAGCGGTGTAGATATTTCCATGCTTACACAGATCCTGCTGTAGATATTTCCATGTTTATACAGATAGCGGTGTAGATATTTCCACATTTATTCAGATAGCGGTGTAGATAATTCCATGTTTACAGAGATAGCGGTGTAGATATTTCCAAATTTTCACAGATTGCGGCGTACATGTTTCCATTTTTACACAGATAGCGGGTTACAAATTTCCATGTTTACACAGATAGCTGTGTAGATATTTCCATGTTTTCACAGACACTGTTGTAGATATTTCCATGTTTATACAGATAACGGTGTAGATATTTCCATGTTTATAAAGATAGCGGTGTAGATATTTCCATGTTTATAGAGATAGCCGTGGAGGTATTTCCATGTATATACTGATAACGATGTAGATATTTCTATGTTCATAGAGATAGTGGTGTAGATATTTCCCTGTTTATACAGATTTCGGTGTAGATATTTCCATGTATATACAGATAGGGTGGTAGATATTTCCATGTTCATATAGATTGTGGTGAAGGTATTTGCATGTTTATAGAGATAGCGGTGTAGATATTTCCATGTTTATACAGATGGCTTTGTAGATATTTCCATGTTTATACAGACGAGGGTGTAGATATTTCCATATTTATACTGATGACAGTGTAGATATTTTCATGTATTTGCAGATGGCGTTGTAGATATTTCCATGTTTATACAGATAGCGGTGTGGCTATTTCCACGTTCATTCAGATAGCAGTGTGGATATTTCCATGTTTTTAGAGATGGCTTTGTAGATATTTCCATGTTTATACAGATGGCGTTGTAGACATTTCCATGTTTATACAGATGACTGTGTAGTTATTTCCATGTTTATACAGATGGCGGTGTAGAAATTTCCATGTTTATATAGATAGCCATGTAGATATTTCCATGTTTATACAGATAGCAGTGTAGACATTTCCATGTTTATAGAGATTGCCTTGTAGATATTTCCATATTTATACAGATAGCGGTGTAGATATTTCCGTGTTTATACAGATAGCGGTATAGATATTTCCATGTTCATACAGATAGCGGTGTAGATATTTCCATGCTTATACAGATCGTGCTGTAGATATTTCCATGTTTATACAGATAGTGGTGTAGATATTTCCACATTTATACAGATAGCGGTGTAGATAATTCCATTTTTACAGAGATAGCGGTGTAGATATTTCCAAATTTTCACAGATTGCGGCGTACATATTTCCATCTTTACACAGATAGCGGGTTACAAATTTCCATGTTTACACAGATATCTGTGTAGATATTTCCATGTTTATAGAGATGGCTTTGTAGCTATTTCCATGTTTGTACATATGGCAGTGTAGATATTTCCATGTTTATACAGATGACGGTGTAGATATTTCCATGTTTATGCAGATGGCGTTGCCGATATTTCCATGTTTATACAGATAGCGGTGCAGATATTTCCATGTTTGTACAGATAGCATTGGAGATATTTCCATGTTTATACAGATAGCGGTGCAGATATTTCCATGTTTATACAGATGACTGTGTAGTTATTTCCATGTTTATACAGATGGCGGTGTAGATATTTCCATGTTTATAGAGATAGCCATGTAGATATTTCCATGTTTATACAGATAGCTGTGTAGACATTTCAATGCTTATAGAGATGGCCTTGTAGATATTTCCATATTTATACAGATAGCGGTGTAGATAGTTCCGTGTTTATACAGATAGCGGTATAGATATTTCCATGTTCATAGAGATAGCGGTGTAGGTATTTCCATGCTTATACAGATCGTGCTGTAGATATTTCCATGTTTATACAGATAGCGGTGTAGATTTTTCCACATTTATACAGATAGCGGAGTAGATAATTCCATGTTTCCAGAGATAGCGGTGTAGATATTTCCAAATTTTCACAGATTGCGGTGTACACATTTCCATCTTTACACAGATAGCGGGTTACAAATTTCCATGTTTACACAGATAGCTGTGTAGATATTTCCATGTTTTCACAGATATTGTTGTAGATATTTCCATGTTTATACAGATAACGGTGTAGATATTTCCATGTTTATAAAGATAGCGGTGTAGATATTTACATGTTTATGCAGAGAGCGGTGTAGATATTTCCATGTACAGAAAGATAGCGGTGTAGATATTTCCATGTTTACAGAGATAGCAGTGGAGTTATTTCAATGTTTATACAGATAGCGATGTACATATTTCCATGTTAATACAGACAGCGATGTATATATTTCCAAGTTTATACAGATAGCGGTGTAGATATTTCCATGTTTATGCAGGTAGTGGTGTAGATATTTCCATGTTTATAGAGATATCGTTGTAGATATTTCCATGTTTATACAGGTAGCGGTGAAGGCATTTCCATGTTTATAGAGAAAGCGGTGTGGATATTTCCATGTTTATGCAGATGGCGGTGCAGGTATTTCCATGTTTATACAGATAGCGGTGTAGATATTTCCATGTTTATACAGATGACTGTGTAGTTATTTCCATGTTTATACCGATGGCGGTGTGGATATTTCCATGTTTATATAGATAGCCATGTAGATATTTCCATGTTTATACAGATAGCGGTGTAGACATTTCAATGCTTATAGAGATGGCCTTGTAGATATTTCCATATTTATACAGATAGCGGTGTAGATATTTCCGTGTTTATACACATAGCGGTATAGATATTTCCATGTTCATACAGATATCGGTGTAGATATTTCCATGCTTATACAGATAGCGGTATAGATATTTCCATGTTGATAGAGATAGCGGTGTAGTTATTTCCATGCTTATACAGATCGTGCTGTATATATTTCCATGTTTATACAGATAGCGGTGTAGATATTTCCACATTTATACAGATAGCGGTGTAGATAATTCCATGTTTACAGAGATAGCGGTGTAGATATTTCCAAATTTTCACAGATTGCGGCGTACACATTTCCATCTTTACACAGATAGCGGGTTAGAAATTTCCATGTTTACACAGATAGCTGTGTAGATATTTCCATGTTTTCACAGATAGTGTTGTAGATATTTCCATGTTTATACAGATAACGGTGTAGATATTTCCATGTTTATAAAGATAGCGGAGTAGATATTTACATGTTTATACAGATAGCGGTGTAGATATTTCCATATACAGAAATATTGCGGTGTAGATATTTCCATGTTTACAGAGATAGCGGTGGAGATATTTCAATGTTTATACAGATAGCGATGTACATATTTCCATGTTTATACAGATAGCGATGTATATATTTCCAAGTCTATACAGATAGCGGTGTAGATATTTCCATGTTTATACAGGTTGTGGTGTAGATATTTCCATGTTTATAGAGATATCGTTGTAGATATTTCCATGTTTATAGAGGTAGCGGTGAAGGCATTTCCATGTTTATAGAGAAAGCGGTGTGGATATTTCCATGTTTATGCAGATGGCGGTGCAGATATTTCCATGTTTATACAGATAGCGGTGTAGATATTTCCATGTTTATACAGATGACTCTGTAGTTATTTCCATGTTTATACAGATGGCCGTGTAGATATTTCCATGTTTATAGAGATAGCCATGTAGATATTTCAATGTTTATACAGATAGCGGTGTAGACATTTCCATGTTTATGGAGATGGCCTTGTAGATATTTCCAGATTTATACAGATAGCGATGTAGATATTTCCGTGTTTATACAGATAGCGGTATAGATATGTCCATGTTCATACAGATAGCGGTGTAGATATTTCCATGCTTACACAGATCCTGCTGTAGATATTTCCATGTTTATACAGATAGCGGTGTAGATATTTCCACATTTATACAGATAGCGGTGTAGATAATTCCATGTTTACAGAGATAGCGATGTAGATATTTCCAAATTTTCACAGATTGCGGCGTACACATTTCCATCTTTACACAGATAGCGGGTTACAAATTTCCATGTTTACACAGATAGCTGTGTAGATATTTCCATGTTTATAGAGATGGCTTTGTAGCTATTTCCATGTTTGTACATATGGCAGTGTAGATATTTCCATGTTTATACAGATGACGGTGTAGATATTTCCATGTTTATGCAGATGGCGGTGCCGAAATTTCCATGTTTATACAGATAGCGGTGTAGATATTTCCATGTTTGTACAGATAGCATTGGAGATATTTCCATGTTTATACAGATAGCGGTGTAGATATTTCCATGTTTATACAGATGACTGTGTAGTTATTTCCATGTTTATACAGATGGCGGTGTAGATATTTCCATGTTTATAGAGATAGCCATGTAGATATTTCCATGTGTATACAGATAGCGGTGTAGACATTTCAATGCTTATAGAGATGGTCTTGTAGATATTTCCATATTTATACAGATAGCGGTGTAGATATTTCCATGTTCATAGAGATAGCGGTGTAGATATTCCCATGCTTATACAGATAGCGGTATAGATATTTCCATGTTCATAGAGATAGCGGTGTAGGTATTTCCATGCTTATACAGATCGTGCTGTAGATATTTCCATGTTTATACAGATAGCGGTGTAGATATTTCCGCATTTATACAGATAGCGGTGTAGATAATTCCATGTTTACAGAGATAGCGGTGTAGATATTTCCAAATTTTCACAGATTGCGGCGTACCCATTTCCATCTTTACACAGATAGCAGGTTACAAATTTCCATGTTTACACAGATAGCTGTGTAGATATTTCCATGTTTTCACAGATAGTGTTGTAGATATTTCCATGTTTATAAAGATAACGGTGTAGATATTTCCATGTTTATAAAAATAGCGGTGTAGTTATTTCCATGTTCATAGAGATAGCGGTGGAGCTATTTCCATGTATATACTGATAGCGATGTAGATATTTCCATTTTTATGCAGATAGTGGTGTAGATATTTCCCTGTTTATACAGATTTCGGTGTAGATATTTCCATGTTTATACAGATAGGGTGGTAGATATTTCCATGTTTATACAGACTGTTGTGTAGATATTTCCATGTTTATAGAGATAGTGGTGGAGGTATTTCCATATATATACTGATAGCGATGTGGTTATTTCCATGTTTATACAGACAGTGGTGTAGATATTTCCCTGTTTATACAGATTTCGGTGTAGATATTTCCATGTTTATACAGATAGGGTGATAGATATTTCCATGTTTATACAGATTGTTGTGTAGGTATTTCCATGTTTATAGAGATAGCGGTGTAGATATTTCCATGTTTATACAGATGGCTTTGTAGATATTTCCATGTTTATACAGATGGCTTTGTAGATATTTCCATGTTTATAAAGATGGCGTTGTAGATGTTTCCATGTTTATACAGATAGCGATGTGGCTATTTCGATGTTCATACAGATAGCAGTGTAGATATTTCCATGTTAATAGAGATGGCTTTGTAGATATTTACATGTTTATACATATGGCAGTGTAGATATTTCCATGTTTATTCACATGGAAGTGTAGATATTTCCATGTTTATGCAGATGGCGGTGCCGATATTTCCATGTTTATACAGATAGCGGTGTAGGTATTTCCATGTTTATACAGTTAGCGGTGGAGTTATTTCAATGTTTATACAGATTGCAGTGTTGATATTTCCAAGTTTATACTGATAGCGTTGTGGATATTTCCATGTTGATTCAGACTGCTGTGTAGATATTTCCATGTTTATACAGATGACTGTGTAGATATTTCAACGTTTAAACAGATCGCGGTTTAAATATTTCCATATTTGCAGAGATAGCCGTGTAGATATTGCCATGTTCATGCAGATGGCGGTGAGGATATATCCATGTTTATAGAGATGGTAGTGTAGATATTTCTATGTTTATAGAGATATCGGTGTAGATAATTCCATGTTTATAGAGATAGCGGTGTAGCTATATACATGTTTATAGAGATAGTGGTGTAGGTATTTCCATGTTTATACTGATAGCGGTGTAGATATTTCCATGTTTATACAGATAGCGGTGTTGGTATTTCCATGTTTATACAGATAGTGGTGTAGATATTTCCATGTTTATACAGCTGACGGTGTAGATATTTTCATCTGTATACACATGGCAGTGTAGGTATTTCCATGTTTATACAGATAGTGGTGTAGATATTTCCATTTGTAACCAGATGGCGGTGTAGATAGTTCCATGTTTATGGAGATGGCAGTGTAGATATTTTCATGTTTATAGAGATGGCGGTGTAGGTATTTCCACGTTTATACAGATAGCGGTGTAGATATTTCCACGTTTATAGAGGTAGCGGTGAAGGCATTTCCATGTATATAGAGAAAGCGGTGTGGATATTTCCATGTATATAGAGATGGCGGTGCAGATATTTCCATGTTTATACAGATAGCAGTGTAGATATTTCCATGTTTATACAGATGACTGTGTAGTTATTTCCACGTTTATACAGATGGCGGTGTAGATATTTCCATGTTTATAGAGATAGTCATGTAGATATTTCCATGTTTATACAGATAGCGGTGCAGACATTTCCATGTTTATAGAGATGGCGTTGTAGATATTTCCATATTTATACAGATAGCGGTGTAGATATTTCCGTGTTTATACAGATAGCGGTATAGATATTTCCATGTACATACAGATAGCGGTGTAGATATTTCCATGTTTATACAGATCGTGCTGTAGATATTTCCATGTTTATACAGATAGCGGTGTAGATATTTCCACATGTATACAGATAGCGGTGTAGATAATTCCATGTTTACAGAGATAGCGGTGTAGATATTTCCAAATTTTCACAGATTGGGGTGTACATATTTCCATGTTTACACAGATAGCGGGTTACAAATTTCCATGTTTACACAGATAGCTGGGTAAATATTTCCATGTTTTCACAGATAGTGTTGTAGATATTTCCATGTTTATAAAGATAAAGGTGTAGATATTTCCATGTTTATAAAAATAGCGGTGTAGATATTTCCATGTTTATAGAGATAGCGGTAGAGGTATTTCCATGTATATACTGATAGCGATGTAGATATTTCCATGTTTATACAGATAGTGGTGTAGATATTTCCCTGTTCATACAGATTTCGGTGTAGATATTTCCATGTTTATACAGATAGGGTGGAAGATATTTCCATGTTTATACAGATTGTGGTGTAGATATTTCCATGTTTATAGAGATAGCGGTGGAGGTATTTCCATGTATATAGTGATAGCGATGTGTATATTTCAATGTTTATACAGATAGTGTTGTAGATATTTCCCTGTTTATACAGATTTCGGTGTATATATTTCCATGTTTATACAGAAAAGGTGGTAGAAATTTCCATGTTTATACAGATTGTGGTGTAGGTATTTCCATGTTTATAGAGATAGCGGTGTAGATATTTCCATGTTTATAAAGATGGCTTTGTAGATATTTCCATGTTTATACAGATGACAGTGTAGATATTTCCATATTTATACTGATGACTGTGTAGATATTTTCATGTATTTGCAGATGGCGTTGTAGATATTTCCATGTTTATACAGATAGCGGTGTGGCTATTTCCACGTTCATTCAGATAGCAGTGTAGATATTTCCATGTTTATAGAGATGGCTTTGTAGATATTTCCATGTTTATACAGATGGCGTTGAAGATATTTCCATGTTTATACAGATTGCTTTGTAGATATTTCCATGTTTATACAGATGGCGTGGTAGATATTTCCATGTTTATACAGATAGCGGTGTGGCTATTTCCACGTTCATACAGATAGCAGTGTAGATATTTCCATGTTTATAGAGATGGCTTTGTAGATATTTCCACGTTTATACATATGTCAGTGTAGATATTTCCATGTTTATACAGATGGCGGTGTAGATATTTCCATGTTTATGCAGATGGCGGTGCCGATATTTCCATGTTTATACAGATAACGTTGTAGGTATTTCCATGTTTGTACAGATAGCGGTGGAGATATTTCCACGTTTATACAAATAGCGGTGGAGATATTTCAATGTTTATACAGATGGCAGTGTAGATATTTCCAAGTTTATACAGATAGCGGTGTAGATATTTCCATGTTGATACAGACTGCGGTGTAGATATTTCCATGTTTATAGAGATATCGTTGTAGATATTTCCATATTTATAGAGGTAGCGGTGAAGGCATTTCCATGTTTATAGAGAAAGCGGTGTGGATATTTCCATGTATATGCAGATGGCGGTGCAGATATTTCCATGTTTACACAGATAGCGGTGTAGATATTTCCATGTTTATACAGATGACTGTGTAGTTATTTCCATGTTTATACAGATGGCGGTGTAGATATTTCCATGTTTATAGAGATACCCATGTAGATATTTCCAATTTTATACAAATAGCGGTGTAGACATTTCCATGTTTATAGAGATGGCGTTGTAGATATTTCCAGATTTATACAGATAGCGGTGTAGATAGTTCCGTGTTTATACAGATAGCGGTATAGATATTTCCATGTTCATACACATAGCGGTGTGGATATTTCTATGTTTATACAGATCGTGCTGTAGATATTTCCATATTTTTACAGATAGCGGTGTAGATATTTCCACGTTTATACAGATAGCGGTGTAGATAATTCCATGTTTACAGAGATAGCGGTGTAGATATTTCCAAATTTTCACAGATTGCGGCATACATATTTCCATCTTTACACAGATAGCGGGTTACAAATTTCCATGTTTACACAGATAGCTGTGTAGATATTTCCATGTTTTCACAGATAGTGTTGTAGATATTTCCATGTTTATACAGATAACGGTGTAGATATTTCCATGTTTATAAAGATAGCGGTATAGATATTTCCATGTTTACAGAGATAGCGGTGGAGGTATTTCCATGTATATACTGATAGCGATGTAGGTATTTCCATGTTTATACAGATAGTGGTGTAGATATTTCCCTGTTTATACAGATTTCGGTGCAGATATTTCCATGTTTATACAGATAGGGTGGTAGATATTTCCATGTTTATACAGACTGTGGTGTAGGTATTTCCATGTTTATAGAGATAGTGGTGTAGATATTTCCATGTTTATACAGATGGCTTTGTAGATATTTCCATGTTTATACTGATGAAGTTGTAGATATTTCCATATTTACACTTATGACTGTGTAGATATTTTCATGTGTTTGCAGATGGCGTTGTAGATATTTCCATGTTTATACAGATAGCGGTGTGGCTATTTCCACGTTCATTCAGATAGCAGTGCAGATATTTCCATGTTTATAGAGATGGCTTTGTAGATATTTCCATGTTTATACAGATTGCGTTGTAGATATTTCCATGTTTATACAGATAGCGGTGTGGCTATTTCCACGTTCATACAGATAGCAGTGTAGATATTTCCATGTTTATAGAGATGGCTTTGTAGATATTTCCATGTTTATACATTTGGCAGTGTAGATATTTCCATGTTTATACAGATGGCGATGTAGATATTTCCATGTTTTTGCAGATGGCGGTGCCGATATTTCCATATTTATACAGATAGCGGTGGAGATATTTCCATGTTTATACAGATAGCGGTGGAGATATTTCAATGTTTATAGAGATGGCACTGTAGATATTTCCAAGTTTATACAGATATCGGTGTAGATATTACCATCTTTATACAGACTGCGGTGTAGATATTTCCATGTTTATACAGATGACTGTGTAGATATTTCAACATTTATACAGATGGCGGTTTAAATATTTCCATATTTATAGAGATAACCGTGTATATAATTCCATGTTCATGCAGATGGCGGTGAAGATATTTCCATGTTTATAGAGATGGCAGTGTAGATATTTCAAGGTTTATAGAGATATCGGTGTAGATAATTCCATGTTTATAGAGATGGCGGTGTAGGTATTTCCATGTTTATAGAGATAGTGGTGTAGGTATTTCCATGTTTATACGGACAGCGGTGTGGATATTTCCATGTTTATACAGATAGCGGTGTTGGTATTTCCATGTTTACACAGATAGTGGTGTAGATATTTCCATTTTTAACCAGATGGCGGTGTAGATAGTTCCATGTTTATGGAGATGGCGGCGTAGATATTTTCATGTTTATAGAGATGGCGGTGTAGATATTTCCACGTTTATACAGATAGCAGTGTAGATATTTCCATGTTTATACAAATAGCGGTGTAGATATTTCCATGTTCAGAAAGATAGCAGTGTAGATATTTCCATGTTTACAGAGATAGCGGTGGAGATATTTCAATGTTTATACAGATAGCGATGGACATATTTCCATGTTTATACAGATAGCGATGTATATATTTCCAAGTTTATACAGATAGCGGTGTAGATATTTCCATGTTTATACAGGTAGTGGTGTAGATATTTCCATGTTTATAGAGATATCGCTGTAGATATTTCCATATTTATAGAGGTAGCGGTGAAGGCATTTATATGTTTATAGAGAAAGCGGTGTGGATATTTCCATGTTTATGCAGATGGCGGTGCAGATATTTCCATGTTTATACAGATAGCGGTGTAGATATTCCCATGTTTATACAGATGACTGTGTAGTTATTTCCATGTTTATACAGTTGGCGGTGTAGATATTTCCATGTTTATAGAGATAGCCATGTAGATATTTCCATTTTTATACAAATAGCGGTGTAGACATTTCCATGTTTATAGAGATGGCGTTGTAGATATTTCCAGATTTATACAGATAGCAGTGTAGATATTTCCGTGTTTATACAGATAGCGGTATAGATATTTCCATGTTCATACACATAGCGGTGTAGATATTTCTATGTTTATACAGATCGTGCTATAGATATTTCCATGTTTATACAGATAGCGGTGTAGATATTTCCACATTTATACAGATAGCGGTGTAGATAATTCCATGTTTACAGAGATAGCGGTGTAGATATTTCCAAATTTTCACAGACTGCGGCGTACATGTTTCCATTTTTACACAGATAGCGGGTTACAAATTTCCATGTTTACACAGATAGCTGTGTAGATATTTCCATGTTTTCACAGATACTGTTGTAGATATTTCCATGTTTATACAGATAACGGTGTAGATATTTCCATGTTTATAAAGATAGCGGTGTAGATATTTCCATGTTTATAGAGATAGCCGTGGAGGTATTTCCATGTATATACTGATACCGATTTAGATATTTCTATGTTCATAGAGATAGTGGTGTAGATATTTCCCTGTTTATACAGATTTCGGTGTAGATGTTTCCATGTATATACAGATAGGGTGGTAGATATTTCCATGTTTATATAGATTGTGGTGAAGGTATTTGCATGTTTGTAGAGATAGCGGTGTAGATATTTCCATGTTTATACAGATGGCTTTGTAGATATTTCCATGTTTATACAGACGAAGGTGTAGATATTTCCATATTTATACTGATGACAGTGTAGATATTTTCATGTATTTGCAGATGGCGTTGTAGATATTTCCATGTTTATACAGATAGCGGTGTGGCTATTTCCACGTTCATTCAGATAGCAGTGTGGATATTTCCATGTTTTTAGAGATGGCTTTGTAGATATTTCCATGTTTATACAGATGGCGTTGTAGACATTTCCATGTTTATACAGATGACTGTGTAGTTATTTCCATGTTTATACAGATGGCGGTGTAGAAATTTCCATGTTTATATAGATAGCCATGTAGATATTTCCATGTTTATACAGATAGCAGTGTAGACATTTCCATGTTTATAGAGATTGCCTTGTAGATATTTCCATATTTATACAGATAGCGGTGTAGATATTTCCGTGTTTATACAGATAGCGGTATAGATATTTCCATGTTCATACAGATAGCGGTGTAGATATTTCCATGCTTATACAGATCGTGCTGTAGATATTTCCATGTTTATACAGATAGTGGTGTAGATATTTCCACATTTATACAGATAGCGGTGTAGATAATTCCATTTTTACAGAGATAGCGGTGTAGATATTTCCAAATTTTCACAGATTGCGGCGTACATATTTCCATCTTTACACAGATAGCGGGTTACAAATTTCCATGTTTACACAGATATCTGTGTAGATATTTCCATGTTTATAGAGATGGCTTTGTAGCTATTTCCATGTTTGTACATATGGCAGTGTAGATATTTCCATGTTTATACAGATGACGGTGTAGATATTTCCATGTTTATGCAGATGGCGTTGCCGATATTTCCATGTTTATACAGATAGCGGTGTAGATATTTCCATGTTTGTACAGATAGCATTGGAGATATTTCCATGTTTATACAGATAGCGGTGCAGATATTTCCATGTTTATACAGATGACTGTGTAGTTATTTCCATGTTTATACAGATGGCGGTGTAGATATTTCCATGTTTATAGAGATAGCCATGTAGATATTTCCATGTTTATACAGATAGCTGTGTAGACATTTCAATGCTTATAGAGATGGCCTTGTAGATATTTCCATATTTATACAGATAGCGGTGTAGATAGTTCCGTGTTTATACAGATAGCGGTATAGATATTTCCATGTTCATAGAGATAGCGGTGTAGGTATTTCCATGCTTATACAGATCGTGCTGTAGATATTTCCATGTTTATACAGATAGCGATGTAGATTTTTCCACATTTATACAGATAGCGGAGTAGATAATTCCATGTTTCCAGAGATAGCGGTGTAGATATTTCCAAATTTTCACAGATTGCGGTGTACACATTTCCATCTTTACACAGATAGCGGGTTACAAATTTCCATGTTTACACAGATAGCTGTGTAGATATTTCCATGTTTTCACAGATATTGTTGTAGATATTTCCATGTTTATACAGATAACGGTGTAGATATTTCCATGTTTATAAAGATAGCGGTGTAGATATTTACATGTTTATGCAGAGAGCGGTGTAGATATTTCCATGTACAGAAAGATAGCGGTGTAGATATTTCCATGTTTACAGAGATAGCGGTGGAGTTATTTCAATGTTTATACAGATAGCGATGTACATATTTCCATGTTAATACAGACAGCGATGTATATATTTCCAAGTTTATACAGATAGCGGTGTAGATATTTCCATGTTTAGGCAGGTAGTGGTGTAGATATTTCCATGTTTATAGAGATATCGTTGTAGATATTTCCATGTTCATACAGGTAGCGGTGAAGGCATTTCCATGTTTATAGAGAAAGCGGTGTGGATATTTCCATGTTTATGCAGATGGCGGTGCAGATATTTCCATGTTTATACAGATAGCGGTGTAGATATTCCCATGTTTATACAGATGACTGTGTAGTTATTTCCATGTTTATACAGTTGGCGGTGTAGATATTTCCATGTTTATAGAGATAGCCATGTAGATATTTCCATTTTTATACAAATAGCGGTGTAGACATTTCCATGTTTATAGAGATGGCGTTGTAGATATTTCCAGATTTATACAGATAGCAGTGTAGATATTTCCGTGTTTATACAGATAGCGGTATAGATATTTCCATGTTCATACACATAGCGGTGTAGATATTTCTATGTTTATACAGATCGTGCTGTAGATATTTCCATGTTTATACAGATAGCGGTGTAGATATTTCCACATTTATACAGATAACGGTGTAGATAATTCCATGTTTACAGAGATAGCGGTGTAGATATTTCCAAATTTTCACAGATTGCGGCGTACATGTTTCCATTTTTACACAGATAGCGGGTTACAAATTTCCATGTTTACACAGATAGCTGTGTAGATATTTCCATGTTTTCACAGATACTGTTGTAGATATTTCCATGTTTATACAGATAACGGTGTAGATATTTCCAGGTTTATAAAGATAGCGGTGTAGATATTTCCATGTTTATAGAGATAGCCGTGGAGGTATTTCCATGTATATACTGATACCGATGTAGATATTTCTATGTTCATAGAGATAGTGGTGTAGATATTTCCCTGTTTATACAGATTTCGGTGTAGATATTTCCATGTATATACAGATAGGGTGGTAGATATTTCCATGTTTATATAGATTGTGGTGAAGGTATTTGCATGTTTATAGAGATAGCGGTGTAGATATTTCCATGTTTATACAGATGGCTTTGTAGATATTTCCATGTTTATACAGACGAAGGTGTAGATATTTCCATATTTATACTGATGACAGTGTAGATATTTTCATGTATTTGCAGATGGCGTTGTAGATATTTCCATGTTTATACAGATAGCGGTGTGGCTATTTCCACGTTCATTCAGATAGCAGTGTGGATATTTCCATGTTTTTAGAGATGGCTTTGTAGATATTTCCATGTTTATACAGATGGCGTTGTAGACATTTCCATGTTTATACAGATGACTGTGTAGTTATTTCCATGTTTATACAGATGGCGGTGTAGAAATTTCCATGTTTATATAGATAGCCATGTAGATATTTCCATGTTTATACAGATAGCAGTGTAGACATTTCCATGTTTATAGAGATTGCCTTGTAGATATTTCTATATTTATACAGATAGCGGTGTAGATATTTCCGTGTTTATACAGATAGCGGTATAGATATTTCCATGTTCATACAGATAGCAGTGTAGATATTTCCATGCTTATACAGATCGTGCTGTAGATATTTCCATGTTTATACAGATAGTGGTGTAGATATTTCCACATTTATACAGATAGCGGTGTAGATAATTCCATTTTTACAGAGATAGCGGTGTAGATATTTCCAAATTTTCACAGATTGCGGCGTACATATTTCCATCTTTACACAGATAGCGGGTTACAAATTTCCATGTTTACACAGATATCTGTGTAGATATTTCCATGTTTATAGAGATGGCTTTGTAGCTATTTCCATGTTTGTACATATGGCAGTGTAGATATTTCCATGTTTATACAGATGACGGTGTAGTTATTTCCATGTTTATGCAGATGGCGTTGCCGATATTTCCATGTTTATACAGATAGCGGTGTAGATATTTCCATGTTTGTACAGATAGCATTGGAGATATTTCCATGTTTATACAGATAGCGGTGCAGATATTTCCATGTTTATACAGATGACTGTGTAGTTATTTCCATGTTTATACAGATGGCGGTGTAGATATTTCCATGTTTATAGAGATAGCCATGTAGATATTTCCATGTTTATACAGATAGCTGTGTAGACATTTCAATGCTTATAGAGATGGCCTTGTAGATATTTCCATATTTATACAGATAGCGGTGTAGATAGTTCCGTGTTTATACAGATAGCGGTATAGATATTTCCATGTTCATAGAGATAGCGGTGTAGGTATTTCCATGCTTATACAGATCGTGCTGTAGATATTTCCATGTTTATACAGATAGCGGTGTAGATTTTTCCACATTTATACAGATAGCGGAGTAGATAATTCCATGTTTCCAGAGATAGCGGTGTAGATATTTCCAAATTTTCACAGATTGCGGTGTACACATTTCCATCTTTACACAGATAGCGGGTTACAAATTTCCATGTTTACACAGATAGCTGTGTAGATATTTCCATGTTTTCACAGATATTTTTGTAGATATTTCCATGTTTATACAGATAACGGTGTAGATATTTCCATGTTTATAAAGATAGCGGTGTAGATATTTACATGTTTATGCAGAGAGCAGTGTAGATATTTCCATGTACAGAAAGATAGCGGTGTAGATATTTCCATGTTTACAGAGATAGCGGTGGAGTTATTTCAATGTTTATACAGATAGCGATGTACATATTTCCATGTTAATACAGACAGCGATGTATATATTTCCAAGTTTATACAGATAGCGGTGTAGATATTTCCATGTTTAGGCAGGTAGTGGTGTAGATATTTCCATGTTTATAGAGATATCGTTGTAGATATTTCCATGTTTATACAGGTAGCGGTGAAGGCATTTCCATGTTTATAGAGAAAGCGGTGTGGATATTTCCATGTTTATGCAGATGGCGGTGCAGGTATTTCCATGTTTATACAGATAGCGGTGTAGATATTTCCATGTTTATACAGATGACTGTGTAGTTATTTCCATGTTTATACCGATGGCGGTGTGGATATTTCCATGTTTATATAGATAGCCATGTAGATATTTCCATGTTTATACAGATAGCGGTGTAGACATTTCAATGCTTATAGAGATGGCCTTGTAGATATTTCCATATTTATACAGATAGCGGTGTAGATATTTCCGTGTTTATACACATAGCGGTATAGATATTTCCATGTTCATACAGATATCGGTGTAGATATTTCCATGCTTATACAGATAGCGGTATAGATATTTCCATGTTGATAGAGATAGCGGTGTAGTTATTTCCATGCTTATACAGAGCGTGCTGTAGATATTTCCATGTTTATACAGATAGCGGTGTAGATATTTCCACATTTATACAGATAGCGGTGTAGATAATTCCATGTTTACAGAGATAGCGGTGTAGATATTTCCAAATTTTCACAGATTGCGGCGTACACATTTCCATCTTTACACAGATAGCGGGTTAGGAATTTCCATGTTTACACAGATAGCTGTGTAGATATTTCCATGTTTTCACAGATAGTGTTGTAGATATATCCATGTTTATACAGATAACGATGTAGATATTTCCATGTTTATAAAGATAGCGGAGTAGATATTTACATGTTTATACAGATAGCGGTGTAGATATTTCCATATACAGAAAGATTGCGGTGTAGATATTTCCATGTTTACAGAGATAGCGGTGGAGATATTTCAATGTTTATACAGATAGCGATGTACATATTTCCATGTTTATACAGATAGCGATGTATATATTTCCAAGTCTATACAGATAGCGGTGTAGATATTTCCATGTTTATACAGGTTGTGGTGTAGATATTTCCATGTTTATAGAGATATCGTTGTAGATATTTCCATGTTTATAGAGGTAGCGGTGAAGGCATTTCCATGTTTATAGAGAAAGCGGTGTGGATATTTCCATGTTTATGCAGATGGCGGTGCAGATATTTCCATGTTTATACAGATAGCGGTGTAGATATTTCCATGTTTATACAGATGACTCTGTAGTTATTTCCATGTTTATACAGATGGCCGTGTAGATATTTCCATGTTTATAGAGATAGCCATGTAGATATTTCAATGTTTATACAGATAGCGGTGTAGACATTTCCATGTTTATGGAGATTGCCTTGTAGATATTTCCATATTTATACAGATAGCGATGTAGATATTTCCGTGTTTATACAGATAGCGGTATAGATATGTCCATGTTCATACAGATAGCGGTGTAGATATTTCCATGCTTACACAGATCCTGCTGTAGATATTTCCATGTTTATACAGATAGCGGTGTAGATATTTCCACATTTATTCAGATAGCGGTGTAGATAATTCCATGTTTACAGAGATAGCGGTGTAGATATTTCCAAATTTTCACAGATTGCGGCGTACATGTTTCCATGTTTACACAGATAGCGGGTTACAAATTTCCATGTTTACACAGATAGCTGTGTAGATATTTCCATGTTTTCACAGACACTGTTGTAGATATTTCCATGTTTATACAGATAACGGTGTAGATATTTCCATGTTTATAAAGATAGCGGTGTAGATATTTCCATGTTTATAGAGATAGCCGTGGAGGTATTTCCATGTATATACTGATAACGATGTAGATATTTCTATGTTCATAGAGATAGTGGTGTAGATATTTCCCTGTTTATACAGATTTCGGTGTAGATATTTCCATGTATATACAGATAGGGTGGTAGATATTTCCATGTTCATATAGATTGTGGTGAAGGTATTTGCATGTTTATAGAGATAGCGGTGTAGATATTTCCATGTTTATACAGATGGCTTTGTAGATATTTCCATGTTTATACAGACGAGGGTGTAGATATTTCCATATTTATACTGATGACAGTGTAGATATTTTCATGTATTTGCAGATGGCGTTGTAGATATTTCCATGTTTATACAGATAGCGGTGTGGCTATTTCCACGTTCATTCAGATAGCAGTGTGGATATTTCCATGTTTTTAGAGATGGCTTTGTAGATATTTCCATGTTTATACAGATGGCGTTGTAGACATTTCCATGTTTATACAGATGACTGTGTAGTTATTTCCATGTTTATACAGATGGCGGTGTAGAAATTTCCATGTTTATATAGATAGCCATGTAGATATTTCCATGTTTATACAGATAGCAGTGTAGACATTTCCATGTTTATAGAGATTGCCTTGTAGATATTTCCATATTTATACAGATAGCGGTGTAGATATTTCCGTGTTTATACAGATAGCGGTATAGATATTTCCATGTTCATACAGATAGCGGTGTAGATATTTCCATGCTTATACAGATCGTGCTGTAGATATTTCCATGTTTATACAGATAGTGGTGTAGATATTTCCACATTTATACAGATAGCGGTGTAGATAATTCCATTTTTACAGAGATAGCGGTGTAGATATTTCCAAATTTTCACAGATTGCGGCGTACATATTTCCATCTTTACACAGATAGCGGGTTACAAATTTCCATGTTTACACAGATATCTGTGTAGATATTTCCATGTTTATAGAGATGGCTTTGTAGCTATTTCCATGTTTGTACATATGGCAGTGTAGATATTTCCATGTTTATACAGATGACGGTGTAGATATTTCCATGTTTATGCAGATGGCGTTGCCGATATTTCCATGTTTATACAGATAGCGGTGCAGATATTTCCATGTTTGTACAGATAGCATTGGAGATATTTCCATGTTTATACAGATAGCGGTGCAGATATTTCCATGTTTATACAGATGACTGTGTAGTTATTTCCATGTTTATACAGATGGCGGTGTAGATATTTCCATGTTTATAGAGATAGCCATGTAGATATTTCCATGTTTATACAGATAGCTGTGTAGACATTTCAATGCTTATAGAGATGGCCTTGTAGATATTTCCATATTTATACAGATAGCGGTGTAGATAGTTCCGTGTTTATACAGATAGCGGTATAGATATTTCCATGTTCATAGAGATAGCGGTGTAGGTATTTCCATGCTTATACAGATCGTGCTGTAGATATTTCCATGTTTATACAGATAGCGGTGTAGATTTTTCCACATTTATACAGATAGCGGAGTAGATAATTCCATGTTTCCAGAGATAGCGGTGTAGATATTTCCAAATTTTCACAGATTGCGGTGTACACATTTCCATCTTTACACAGATAGCGGGTTACAAATTTCCATGTTTACACAGATAGCTGTGTAGATATTTCCATGTTTTCACAGATATTGTTGTAGATATTTCCATGTTTATACAGATAACGGTGTAGATATTTCCATGTTTATAAAGATAGCGGTGTAGATATTTACATGTTTATGCAGAGAGCGGTGTAGATATTTCCATGTACAGAAAGATAGCGGTGTAGATATTTCCATGTTTACAGAGATAGCAGTGGAGTTATTTCAATGTTTATACAGATAGCGATGTACATATTTCCATGTTAATACAGACAGCGATGTATATATTTCCAAGTTTATACAGATAGCGGTGTAGATATTTCCATGTTTATGCAGGTAGTGGTGTAGATATTTCCATGTTTATAGAGATATCGTTGTAGATATTTCCATGTTTATACAGGTAGCGGTGAAGGCATTTCCATGTTTATAGAGAAAGCGGTGTGGATATTTCCATGTTTATGCAGATGGCGGTGCAGATATTTCCATGTTTATACAGATAGCGGTGTAGATATTTCCATGTTTATACAGATGACTGTGTAGTTATTTCCATGTTTATACCGATGGCGGTGTGGATATTTCCATGTTTATATAGATAGCCATGTAGATATTTCCATGTTTATACAGATAGCGGTGTAGACATTTCAATGCTTATAGAGATGGCCTTGTAGATATTTCCATATTTATACAGATAGCGGTGTAGATATTTCCGTGTTTATACACATAGCGGTATAGATATTTCCATGTTCATACAGATATCGGTGTAGATATTTCCATGCTTATACAGATAGCGGTATAGATATTTCCATGTTGATAGAGATAGCGGTGTAGTTATTTCCATGCTTATACAGATCGTGCTGTATATATTTCCATGTTTATACAGATAGCGGTGTAGATATTTCCACATTTATACAGATAGCGGTGTAGATAATTCCATGTTTACAGAGATAGCGGTGTAGATATTTCCAAATTTTCACAGATTGCGGCGTACACATTTCCATCTTTACACAGATAGCGGGTTAGAAATTTCCATGTTTACACAGATAGCTGTGTAGATATTTCCATGTTTTCACAGATAGTGTTGTAGATATTTCCATGTTTATACAGATAACGGTGTAGATATTTCCATGTTTATAAAGATAGCGGAGTAGATATTTACATGTTTATACAGATAGCGGTGTAGATATTTCCATATACAGAAATATTGCGGTGTAGATATTTCCATGTTTACAGAGATAGCGGTGGAGATATTTCAATGTTTATACAGATAGCGATGTACATATTTCCATGTTTATACAGATAGCGATGTATATATTTCCAAGTCTATACAGATAGCGGTGTAGATATTTCCATGTTTATACAGGTTGTGGTGTAGATATTTCCATGTTTATAGAGATATCGTTGTAGATATTTCCATGTTTATAGAGGTAGCGGTGAAGGCATTTCCATGTTTATAGAGAAAGCGGTGTGGATATTTCCATGTTTATGCAGATGGCGGTGCAGATATTTCCATGTTTATACAGATAGCGGTGTAGATATTTCCATGTTTATACAGATGACTCTGTAGTTATTTCCATGTTTATACAGATGGCCGTGTAGATATTTCCATGTTTATAGAGATAGCCATGTAGATATTTCAATGTTTATACAGATAGCGGTGTAGACATTTCCATGTTTATGGAGATGGCCTTGTAGATATTTCCAGATTTATACAGATAGCGATGTAGATATTTCCGTGTTTATACAGATAGCGGTATAGATATGTCCATGTTCATACAGATAGCGGTGTAGATATTTCCATGCTTACACAGATCCTGCTGTAGATATTTCCATGTTTATACAGATAGCGGTGTAGATATTTCCACATTTATACAGATAGCGGTGTAGATAATTCCATGTTTACAGAGATAGCGATGTAGATATTTCCAAATTTTCACAGATTGCGGCGTACACATTTCCATCTTTACACAGATAGCGGGTTACAAATTTCCATGTTTACACAGATAGCTGTGTAGATATTTCCATGTTTATAGAGATGGCTTTGTAGCTATTTCCATGTTTGTACATATGGCAGTGTAGATATTTCCATGTTTATACAGATGACGGTGTAGATATTTCCATGTTTATGCAGATGGCGGTGCCGAAATTTCCATGTTTATACAGATAGCGGTGTAGATATTTCCATGTTTGTACAGATAGCATTGGAGATATTTCCATGTTTATACAGATAGCGGTGTAGATATTTCCATGTTTATACAGATGACTGTGTAGTTATTTCCATGTTTATACAGATGGCGGTGTAGATATTTCCATGTTTATAGAGATAGCCATGTAGATATTTCCATGTGTATACAGATAGCGGTGTAGACATTTCAATGCTTATAGAGATGGCCTTGTAGATATTTCCATATTTATACAGATAGCGGTGTAGATATTTCCATGTTCATAGAGATAGCGGTGTAGATATTCCCATGCTTATACAGATAGCGGTATAGATATTTCCATGTTCATAGAGATAGCGGTGTAGGTATTTCCATGCTTATACAGATCGTGCTGTAGATATTTCCATGTTTATACAGATAGCGGTGTAGATATTTCCACATTTATACAGATAGCGGTGTAGATAATTCCATGTTTACAGAGATAGCGGTGTAGATATTTCCAAATTTTCACAGATTGCGGCGTACCCATTTCCATCTTTACACAGATAGCAGGTTACAAATTTCCATGTTTACACAGATAGCTGTGTAGATATTTCCATGTTTTCACAGATAGTGTTGTAGATATTTCCATGTTTATAAAGATAACGGTGTAGATATTTCCATGTTTATAAAAATAGCGGTGTAGTTATTTCCATGTTCATAGAGATAGCGGTGGAGCTATTTCCATGTATATACTGATAGCGATGTAGATATTTCCATTTTTATGCAGATAGTGGTGTAGATATTTCCCTGTTTATACAGATTTCGGTGTAGATATTTCCATGTTTATACAGATAGGGTGGTAGATATTTCCATGTTTATACAGACTGTTGTGTAGATATTTCCATGTTTATAGAGATAGTGGTGGAGGTATTTCCATATATATACTGATAGCGATGTGGTTATTTCCATGTTTATACAGACAGTGGTGTAGATATTTCCCTGTTTATACAGATTTCGGTGTAGATATTTCCATGTTTATACAGATAGGGTGATAGATATTTCCATGTTTATACAGATTGTTGTGTAGGTATTTCCATGTTTATAGAGATAGCGGTGTAGATATTTCCATGTTTATACAGATGGCTTTGTAGATATTTCCATGTTTATACAGATGGCTTTGTAGATATTTCCATGTTTATAAAGATGGCGTTGTAGATGTTTCCATGTTTATACATATAGCGATGTGGCTATTTCGATGTTCATACAGATAGCAGTGTAGATATTTCCATGTTAATAGAGATGGCTTTGTAGATATTTACATGTTTATACATATGGCAGTGTAGATATTTCCATGTTTATTCACATGGAAGTGTAGATATTTCCATGTTTATGCAGATGGCGGTGCCGATATTTCCATGTTTATACAGATAGCGGTGTAGGTATTTCCATGTTTATACAGTTAGCGGTGGAGTTATTTCAATGTTTATACAGATTGCAGTGTTGATATTTCCAAGTTTATACTGATAGCGTTGTGGATATTTCCATGTTGATTCAGACTGCTGTGTAGATATTTCCATGTTTATACAGATGACTGTGTAGATATTTCAACGTTTAAACAGATCGCGGTTTAAATATTTCCATATTTGCAGAGATAGCCGTGTAGATATTGCCATGTTCATGCAGATGGCGGTGAGGATATATCCATGTTTATAGAGATGGTAGTGTAGATATTTCTATGTTTATAGAGATATCGGTGTAGATAATTCCATGTTTATAGAGATAGCGGTGTAGCTATATACATGTTTATAGAGATAGTGGTGTAGGTATTTCCATGTTTATACTGATAGCGGTGTAGATATTTCCATGTTTATACAGATAGCGGTGTTGGTATTTCCATGTTTATACAGATAGTGGTGTAGATATTTCCATGTTTATACAGCTGACGGTGTAGATATTTTCATCTGTATACACATGGCAGTGTAGGTATTTCCATGTTTATACAGATAGTGGTGTAGATATTTCCATTTTTAACCAGATGGCGGTGTAGATAGTTCCATGTTTATGGAGATGGCAGTGTAGATATTTTCATGTTTATAGAGATGGCGGTGTAGGTATTTCCACGTTTATACAGATAGCGGTGTAGATATTTCCACGTTTATAGAGGTAGCGGTGAAGGCATTTCCATGTATATAGAGAAAGCGGTGTGGATATTTCCATGTATATAGAGATGGCGGTGCAGATATTTCCATGTTTATACAGATAGCAGTGTAGATATTTCCATGTTTATACAGATGACTGTGTAGTTATTTCCACGTTTATACAGATGGCGGTGTAGATATTTCCATGTTTATAGAGATAGTCATGTAGATATTTCCATGTTTATACAGATAGCGGTGCAGACATTTCCATGTTTATAGAGATGGCGTTGTAGATATTTCCATATTTATACAGATAGCGGTGTAGATATTTCCGTGTTTATACAGATAGCGGTATAGATATTTCCATGTACATACAGATAGCGGTGTAGATATTTCCATGTTTATACAGATCGTGCTGTAGATATTTCCATGTTTATACAGATAGCGGTGTAGATATTTCCACATGTATACAGATAGCGGTGTAGATAATTCCATGTTTACAGAGATAGCGGTGTAGATATTTCCAAATTTTCACAGATTGGGGTGTACATATTTCCATGTTTACACAGATAGCGGGTTACAAATTTCCATGTTTACACAGATAGCTGGGTAAATATTTCCATGTTTTCACAGATAGTGTTGTAGATATTTCCATGTTTATAAAGATAAAGGTGTAGATATTTCCATGTTTATAAAAATAGCGGTGTAGATATTTCCATGTTTATAGAGATAGCGGTAGAGGTATTTCCATGTATATACTGATAGCGATGTAGATATTTCCATGTTTATACAGATAGTGGTGTAGATATTTCCCTGTTCATACAGATTTCGGTGTAGATATTTCCATGTTTATACAGATAGGGTGGAAGATATTTCCATGTTTATACAGATTGTGGTGTAGATATTTCCATGTTTATAGAGATAGCGGTGGAGGTATTTCCATGTATATAGTGATAGCGATGTGTATATTTCAATGTTTATACAGATAGTGTTGTAGATATTTCCCTGTTTATACAGATTTCGGTGTATATATTTCCATGTTTATACAGAAAAGGTGGTAGAAATTTCCATGTTTATACAGATTGTGGTGTAGGTATTTCCATGTTTATAGAGATAGCGGTGTAGATATTTCCATGTTTATACAGATGGCTTTGTAGATATTTCCATGTTTATACAGATGACAGTGTAGATATTTCCATATTTATACTGATGACTGTGTAGATATTTTCATGTATTTGCAGATGGCGTTGTAGATATTTCCATGTTTATACAGATAGCGGTGTGGCTATTTCCACGTTCATTCAGATAGCAGTGTAGATATTTCCATGTTTATAGAGATGGCTTTGTAGATATTTCCATGTTTATACAGATGGCGTTGAAGATATTTCCATGTTTATACAGATTGCTTTGTAGATATTTCCATGTTTATACAGATGGCGTGGTAGATATTTCCATGTTTATACAGATAGCGGTGTGGCTATTTCCACGTTCATACAGATAGCAGTGTAGATATTTCCATGTTTATAGAGATGGCTTTGTAGATATTTCCACGTTTATACATATGTCAGTGTAGATATTTCCATGTTTATACAGATGGCGGTGTAGATATTTCCATGTTTATGCAGATGGCGGTGCCGATATTTCCATGTTTATACAGATAACGTTGTAGGTATTTCCATGTTTGTACAGATAGCGGTGGAGATATTTCCACGTTTATACAAATAGCGGTGGAGATATTTCAATGTTTATACAGATGGCAGTGTAGATATTTCCAAGTTTATACAGATAGCGGTGTAGATATTTCCATGTTGATACAGACTGCGGTGTAGATATTTCCATGTTTATACAGATGACTGTGTAGATATTTCAACGTTTATACAGATGGCGGTTTAAATATTTCCATATTTATAGAGATAGCCGTGTAGATATTTCCATGTTCATGCAGATGGCGGTGAAGATATTTCCATGTTTATAGAGATGGCAGTGTAGATATTTATATGTTTATAGAGATATCGGTGTAGATAATTCCATGTTTATAGAGATGGCGGTGTACGTATTTCCATGTTTATAGAGATAGTGGTGTAGCTATTTCCATGTTTATACAGATAGCGGTGTAGATATTTCCATGTTTATACAGATAGCGGTGTTGGTATTTCCATGTTTATACAGATAGTGGTGTAGATATTTCCATGTTTATACAGCTGACGGTGTAGGTATTTTCATCTCTATACAAATGGCATTGTAGATATTTCCATGTTTATACAGATAGTGGTGTAGATATTTCCATTTTTAACCAGATGGCGGTGTAGATCGTTCCATGTTCATGGAGATGGCTTTGTAGATATTTTCATGTTTATAGAGATGGCGGTGTAGATATTTCCACGTTTATACAGATAGCGTTGTAGATATTTCCATGTTCAGAAAGATAGCGGTGTAGAGATTTCCAAGTTTACAGGGATAGCGGTGGAGATATTTCAATGTTTATACAGATAGCGATGTACATATTTTCATGTTTATACAGATAGCGGTGTAGATATTTCCATGTTTATACAGAAGACTGTGTAGTTATTTCCATGTTTATACACATGGCAGTGTAGATATTTCCATGTTCATACAGATAGCGGTGTAGATGTTTCCATGTTTATACAGATCGTGCTGTAGACATTTCCATGTTTATACAGATAGCGGTGTAGATATTTCCACATGTATACAGATAGCGGTGTAGATAATTCCATGTTTACAGAGATAGCGGTGTAGATATTTCCAAATTTTCACAGATTGCGGTGTACATATTTCCATCTTTACACAGATAGCGGGTTACAAATTTCCATGTTTACACAGATAGCTGTGTAGATATTTCCATGTTTTCACAGATAGTGTTGTAGATATTTCCATGTTTATAAAGATAAAGGTGTAGATATTTCCATGTTTATAAAAATAGCGGTGTAGATATTTCCATGTTTACAGAGATAGCGGTGGAGGTATTTCCATGTATATACTGATAGCGATGTAGATATTTCCATGTTTATACAGATAGTGGTGTAGATATTTCCCTGTTCATACAGATTTCGGTGTAGATATTTCCATGTTTATACAGATAGGGTGGTAGATATTTCCATGTTTATACAGATTGTGGTGTATATATTTCCATGTTTATAGAGATAGCGCTGGAGGTATTTCCATGTATATAGTGATAGCGATGTGGATATTTCCATGTTTATACAGATAGTGGTGTAGATATTTCCCCGTTTATACAGATTTCGGTGTAGATATTTCCATGTTTATACAGAAAAGGTGGTAGATATTTCCATGTTTATACAGATTGTGGTGTAGGTATTTCCATGTTTCTAGAGATAGCGGTGTAGTCATTTCCATGTTTATACAGATGGCTTTGTAGATATTTCCATGTTTATACACATGAAGGTGTAGATATTTCCATATTTATACTGATGACTGTGGAGATATTTCCATGTTTATGCAGATGGCGGTGCCGATATTTCCATGTTTATACAGATAGCGTTGTAGGTATTTCCATGTTTGTACAGATAGCGGTGGAGATATTTCCATGTTTATACAAATAGCGGTGGAGATATTTCAATGTTTATACAGATGGCAGTGTAGATATTTCCAAGTTTATACAGATAGCGGTGTAGATATTTCCATGTTGATACAGACTGCGGTGTTGATATTTCCATGTTTATACAGATGACTGTGTAGATATTTCAACGTTTATACAGATGGCGGTTTAAATATTTCCATATTTATAGAGATAGCCGTGTAGATATTTCCATGTTCATGCAGATGGCGGTGAAGATATTTCCATGTTTATAGAGATGGCAGTATAGATATTTATATGTTTATAGAGATATCGGTGTAGATAATTCCATGTTTATAGAGATGGCGGTGTAGGTATTTCCATGTTTATACAGATAGCGGTGTAGATATTTCCATGTTTATACAGATAGCGGTGTTGGTATTTCCATGTTTATACAGATAGTGGTGTAGATATTTCCATGTTTATACAGCTGACGGTGTAGGTATTTTCATGTGTATACAGATGGCATTGTAGATATTTCCATGTTTATACAGATAGTGGTGAAGATATTTCCATTTTTAACCAGATGGCGGTGTAGATAGTTCCATGTTCATGGAGATGGCTTTGTAGATATTTTCATGTTTATAGAGATGGCGGTGTAGATATTTCCACGTTTATACAGATAGCGGTGTTGGTATTTCCATGTTCAGAAAGATAACGGTGTAGATATTTCCATGTTTACAGAGATAGCGGTGGAGATATTTCAATGTTTATACAGATAGCGATGTACACATTTTCATGTTTATACAGATAGCGGTGTAGATATTTCCATGTTTATACAGATGACTGTGTAGTTATTTCCATGTTTATACAGATGGCGGTGTAGATATTTCCATGTTTATAGAGATAGCCATGTAGATATTTCCATGTTTAGACATATAGCGGTGTAGACATTTCTATGTTTATACAGATGGCGTTGTAGATATTTCCATATTTATACAGATAGTGGTGAAGATATTTCCGTGTTTATACAGATAGCAGTATAGGTATTTCCATGTTCATACAGATAGCGGTGTAGATATTTCCATGTTTATACAGATCTTGCTGTAGATATTTACATGTTGATACAGATAGCGGCGTAGATATTTCCATGTTTATAAAGATAGCGGTGTAGTTATTTCCATGTTTATAGAGATAGCGGTGAAGGTATTTCCATGTATATACTGATAGCGATGTAGATATTTCCATGTTTATACAGATAGTGGTGTAGATATTTCCCTGTTTATACAGATTTCGGTGTAGATATTTCCATGTTTATAGAGATGGCTTTGTAGATATTTCCATGTTTATACAGACGAAGGTGTAGATATTTCCATATTTATACTGATGACTGTGTAGATATTTTCATGTATTTGCAGATGGCGTTGTAGATATTTCCATGTTTATACAGATAGCGGTGTGGCTATTTCCAAGTTCATTCAGATAGCAGTGTATATATTTCCATGTTTATAGAGATGGCTTTGTAGATATTTCCATGTTTACACAGATGGCGCTGTAGATATTTCCATGTTTATACAGATAGCGGTGTGGCTATTTCCACGTTCATACAGATAGCAGTGTAGATATTTCCATGTTTATAGAGATGGCTTTGTAGATATTTCCATGTTTATACATGTGGCAGTGTAGTTATTTCCATGTTTATACAGATGGCGGTAAAGATATTTCCATGTTGATAGAGATAGCCATGTAGATATTTCCATGTTTATACAGATAGCGGTGTAGACATTTCTATGTTTATACAGATGGCGTTGTAGATATTTCCATATTTATACAGATAGTGGTGTAGATATTTCCGTGTTTATACAGATAGCAGTATAGGTATTTCCATGTTCATACAGATAGCGGTGTAGATATTTCCATGTTTATACAGATCTTCCTGTAGATATTTCCATGTTTATACAGAGAGCGGTGTAGATATTTCCACCTTTATACAGATAGCGGTGTAGATAATTCCATGTTTACAGAGATATCGGTGTAGATATTTCCAAATTTTCAGAGATTGTGGCGTACATATTTCCATCTTTACACAGATAGCAGGTTACAAATTTCCATGTTTACACAGATAGCTGTGTAGATATTTCCATGTTTTCGCACATAGTGTTGTAAATATTTCCATATTTATACAGATAACGGTGTAGATATTTCCATGTTTATAAAGATAGCGGTGAAGATATTTCCATGTTTATAGAGATAGCGGTGGAGTTATTTCCATGTATATACTGACAGCGATGTAGATATTTCCATGTTTATACAGATAGTGGTGTAGATATTTCCCTGTTTATACAGATTTCGGTGTAGATATTTCCATGTTTATACAGATAGGGTGGTAGATATTTCCATGTTTACACAGATTGTGGTGTAGGTATTTCCATGTTTATAGAGATAGCGGTGTAGATATTTCCATGTTTATACAGATGGCTTTGTAGATATTTCCATGTTTATACAGACGAAGGTGTAGTTATTTCCATATTTATACTGATGACTGTGTAGATATTTTCATGTATTTGCAGATGGCGTTGTAGATATTTCCATGTTTATACAGATAGCGGTGTGGCTATTTCCACGTTCATTCAGATAGCAGTGTAGATATTTCCAGGTTTATAGAGATGGCTTTGTAGATATTTCCATGTTTACACAGCTGTCGTTGTAGTCATTTCCATGTTTATACAGATAGCGGTGTGGATATTTCCACGTTCATACAGATAGCAGTGTAGATATTTCCATGTTTATACAGATGGCTTTGTAGATATTTCCATGTTTATACATATGGCAGTGTAGTTATTTCCATGTTTATTCAGATGGCGGTGTAGATATTTCCATGTTTATGCAGATGGCGTTGCCGATATTTCCATTTTTATACAGATAGCGGTGTAGTTATTTCCATGTTTGTACAGAAAGCGGTGGATATATTTCCATGTTTACACAGATAGCGGTGGAGATATTTCAATGTTTATACAGATGGCAGTGTAGATATTTCCAAGTTTATACAGATAGCGGTGTAGATATTTCCATGTTGATACAGACTGCGGTGTAGATATTTCCATGTATATACAGATGACTGTGTATTTATTTCAACGTTTATGCAGATGGCGGTTTAAATATTTCTATATTTATATAGATAGCCGTGTAGATATTTCCATGTTCATGCAGATGGCGGTGAGGATATTTCCATGTTTATAGAGATGGCAGTGTACATATTTCTATGTTTATAGAGATATCGGTGTAGATAATTCCATGTTTATAGAGATGGCGGTGTAGGTATTTCCATGTTTATAGAGATAGTGGTGTAGCTATTTCCATGTTTATTCAGGTAGCGGTGTAGATATTTCCATGTTTACACAGTTAGCTCTGTAGATATTTCCATGTTTACACCTATAGCATTGTAGATATTTCCATGTTTATATAGATAGCGGTTTACATATTTCAATGTTTATTCAGATAGCGGTGTAGACATTTCCATGTTTATAGAGATAGCGTTGTAGATATTTCCATATTTATAGAGATAGCGGTGTAGATATTTCCATGTTTACACGCATAGCGGTGTAGATATTTCCATGTTTATACAGATCGTGGTGTAGGTACTTCCATGGTTATACAGATAGCGGTGTACGTAATTCCATGTTTATACAGGTAGCGGTCTGGAAATTTCCATATTTATACAGATCACTGTGTAGATATTTCCATCTTTCTACAGATGGCAGTGTAGACATTTCCATGTTTATAGAGATAGCGTTGTAGATATTTCCATATTTATAGAGATACCGGTGTAGATATTTCCAGGTTTATAGAGATGGCGGTGTAGATATTTCTATGTTTATAGCGATAGCGGTGTAGATATTTCCATGTGTATAGAGATGGCGGTGATGTTATTTCCATGTTTATAGAGATAGTGGTGTAGACATTTCCATGTTTATACAGATATCGGTGTATATATTTCCATGTTTATACAGATAGTGTTGTTGGTATTTCCATGTTTATACAAACAGCGGTGTAGATATTTCGTTGTTTGTACAGCTAGCGGCGTAGATATTTCCAACTTTATAGAGATGGCAGTGTAGATATTTCCATATTTATACAGATAGCGGTGTAGATATTTCCATGTTTATACAGATAGCAGTGTAGATATTTCCCTGTTTATAGAGATAACGGTGTAGGTATTTCCATATTCATAAAGATAGCGGTGTAGATATTTCCATATTTATACAGATGGCGGTGTAGATATTTCCATGTTTATACAGATGGCAGTGTGGATATTTCCATGTTTATAAAGATAGCGGTGTAGATATTTCCACGTTTATACAGATAGCGGTGTAGATATTTCCACGTTTACAGAGATAGCGGTGTAGATATTTCTATCTTTGCACAGATTGCGGTGTACATATTTCCATCTTTATACAGATGGCGCTGTAGATATTTCCATGTTTATAGATATAGTTGTGTAGATATTTCCATGTTTGTACAGATGGCAGTGTAGATAGTTCCATGTTTATGGAGATGGTGTAGATATTTTCATGTTCATAGAGATGGCGGTGTAGATATTTCCATGTTTACAGAGGTAGCGGTGTTGATGTAACCATGTTTATTCTGATAGATGTGTAGATATTTCCATGTGTATACAGATCGCAGTGTAGATATTTCCATGTATGTAGAGATGGCGGTGTAGATATTTCCATGTTTATACAGATAGCGGTATAGATATTTCCGTGTTTATACAGATAGCGGTATAGATATTTCCATGTTCACACAGATGGCGGTGTAGATACTTCTATGTTTATACAGATGGCTGTGTAGGTATTTCCAAGTGTATACAGATGACAGTGAAGATATTTCCATGTTCATAGAGATGGTTGTGTAGATATTTCCATGCTTATATAGATGACTGTGTAGATATTTGCATGTTTTTACAGATGGGGGTGTAAATATTTCCATGTTTATACAGATAGCGGTGTAGCTTTTCCATGTTTATAGAGATAGCGGTGTATATATTTCCATATTTATACAGTTAGCGGTGTAGATATTTCCATGTTTATACAGATGGCGGTGTAGATATTTCCATATTTATAGAGATGGCGGTGTAGATACTTCCATGTTTACACAGATGGCCGTGAAGAGATTTCCATGTATAAACTGATAGAGGTGAAGATATTTCCATGTTTACGCAGATACAAGTGTAGATATTTCCATTTTTGCACAGATTGCGGTCTAGATATTTCCATCTTTACACAGATAGCGGTGTAGATATTTCCATGTTTACACAGATAGCTCTGTAGATTTTTCCAAGTTTACACAGATAGCGTAGAAGATATTTCCATGTGGACAGAGATAGGGGTTTAGATATTGCCATGTATATACAGATAGCGGGGTAGACATTTCCGTGTTTATAGGGATAGCGGTGTAGATATTTCAATGTTTATACAGATAGGGGTATAGATATTTCCATGTTTATGCAGATAGCATTGTAGAAATATCCTTGTTTATACAGAGACTGGTGTAGATATTTCTATGTTTATGCAAATCCTGGTGTAGATGTTTCCATTTTTATACAGATAGCGGTGTAGATATTTCCATGTTTATAAAGGTAGCGGTTTAGAAATTTTCATGTTTATACAGATCGCGGTGCAGATATTTCCATCCTTCTACAGATGGCAGTGTAGATATTTCCATGTTTACAGATGGCAGTATAGATATTTCCACGTTTATACAGATGGCGGTGTAGACATTTCCATGTTTATGCAGATGGCGATGTAGATATTTCCATGTTTAGAGAGATGGCTGTGTAAGTATTTCCATGTTTATAGAGATAGCGGTGTAGATATTTCCACGTTTATTCAGATAGCGTTGTTGGTATTTCCATGTATATACAGAGAGCGGTTTAGATATTTCTATATTTATACAGCTCGCGGTGTAGATATTTCCAACTTTATACAGATGACAGTGTAGATATTTCCATGTTTATACAGATATCAGTGTAGATATTTCCATGTTTATACAGATACTCGTGAAGATATATCCACGTTTACAGAGATAGCGGTGTAGATATTTGTATCTTTGCACAGATTGCGGTGTACATATTTCCATCTTTATACAGATGGCGCTGTAGATATTTACATGTTTATACAGATAGCGATGAAGATATTTCCATGTTTATACAGATGGCGGTGTAGAGAGTTTCATGTTTATGGAGATGGTGTAGATATTTCCATGTTCATAGAGATGGCGATGTAAATATTTCCATGTTTATAGAGATAGTGGTGTTGATATAAGCATCTTTATACAGATGGATTTGTAGATATTTCCACGTGTTTACAGATGGCAGTGTAGATATTTCCATGTTTATAGAGATGGTGTTGTAGATATTTAAAGGTTTATACAGATGACTGTTTATATATTTCCATGTTTATACAGATGGCGGTGTAGATATTTCCATGTTTATACAGATAGCGGGGTAGATATTTCCACGTTTTCAGAGATAGCGGTGTAGATATTTCCATCTTTATATAGATAGCGGTGTTGATATTTCCATGTTTATAGGGATAGCGGTGTAGATATTTCCATGTTTATACAGATGGCTGTGTAGATATTTCCATGTTTATACAGAAGATGGTGAAGGTATTTCCATGCTAATACACATGGTGGTGTAGATATTTCCAAGTTTGTACAGATGACTCTGAAGGTATTTCCGTGTTTATACAGATGGCAGTGTAGATATTTCCATGTGTATAGAGATAGCGGTGTAGATATTTCCATGTTTATACAAATAGCGGTGTAGGTATTTCCATGTTTATACAGATAGCGGTGTTGGTATTTCCAAGCTAGTACAGATAGCGGTGTAGATATTTACATGTATATACAGTTCGCGGTGTAGATATTTCCATGTTTTTAAAGATGGCGGTGTAGATATTTCCATGTTTATGGAAATGGCGGTGTAGGTATTTTCATGTTTATATAGATGGCATTATAGATATTTCCAAGTTTATAGAGATAGCAGTGTAGATATTTCCATGTTTATACAGACAGCTGAGAAGATATTTCTATGTGTATGCAGATGGCAGTGTAGATATTTCCATGTGTATAGAGATGGTGTTGTAGATATTTCCATGTTTATAGAGATGGTGGTGTAGATATTTCCATGTTTATACAGTTGAATGTGTAGATATTTCCATATTTATAGACATTGCGGTGTAGATATTTCCATGTTTATAGAGATAGGGCTGTAGATATTTCCATGTTTATAAAGATAGAGGTGTAGATATTTCCATGTTTGTAGAGATGGCGGTGTATATATTTCCATATTAATACAGATAGCGCTGTAGATATTTCCATGTTTATAAAGATGGAGGTGTAGATATTTCCATGTTTATTGAGATGGCGGTGTAGCTATTTCTATGTTTATACAGATAGCGGTATAGATATTTCCATCTTTGCACAGATGGCGGTGTAGATACTTCCATCTCTACGCAGATAGCGGTGTAGATATTTCCATGTTTACACAGATATCTCTGTAGATATTTCCATGTTTTCACAGATTGCGTTGTAGATATTTCCTTCTTTATACAGATAGCGGTGTAGATATTTCCACGTTTATACAGATAGCAGTGTAGATATTTCCATTTTTACACAGATGGTGGTGTAGATAGTTTCATGTTTATGGAGATGGCGGTGTAGATATTTTCATGTTTATAGAGAGGGCGATGTAGATATTTCCATATTTATGGAGATAGCGGTGTAGATATTTCCATGTTTATACAGATGGTGATGTAGATATTTCCATGTTTATGGAGATAGCGGTATAGATATTTCCATGTTTGTTCACATAGCGGTGTAGATATTTCCATGTATATAGAGATAGCGGTGTAGATATTTCCATATTTATACAGATAGCGGTGTAGATAATTCCATGTTTATACAGATGACGCTGTAGGTATTTCCGTGATTATAGAGATGGCGGTGTAGATATTTCCATGTTTATACAGATAGCGGTGTAGATATTTCCATGTTTATACTGATAGCTGTGTAGATATTTCCATGTTTACACAGATAGAGGTGTAGATATTTCCACCTTTGCACAGATTACGGTGTAGATATTTCCATCTTTACACAGATAGCTGTGTAGATATTTCCATGTTTACACAGATAGCTCTGTAGATATTTCCATGTTTACACAGATTGTGTTGTAGGTATTTCCATCTTTATACAAATAGCGGTGTAGATATTTCCATGTTTATACAGATAGCGGAGTAGATATTTCTATTTTTACACAGATGGTGGTGTAGATAGTTCCATGTTTATGGAGATGGCGGTGTAGATATTTCCATATTTATAGAGATAGCGGTGTAGATATTTCTATGTTTATACCGCTAGAGGTGTAGGTATTTCCATGTGTATAGAGATAGTGGTGCAAATGTTTCCATATTTATACTGATGGCTTTGTAGGTATTTCCATGTGTATAGAGAAAGCGTTGCAGATGTTTCCATATTTATACTGATGGCTGTGTAGATATTTCCATGTGCATACAGATGGCAGGGTAGATAATTCCATGTTTCTAGAGTTGGTGGTGCAGATATTTCCATGTTTAATCAGATGGCCGTGTAGATATTTCCATATTTATAGAGATAGCGGTGTAGATATTTTCATGTTTATACAGATAGCGGAGCAGTTATTTCCATGTTTATGGAGATAGCGATGTAGATATTCCCATCTTTGCACAGATTGCTGTGTAGATATTTCCATCCTTAAATAGATAGCGGTGTAGATATTTCCATATTTACACAGATAGCTGTGTAGATATTTCCATGTTTACACAGATATCATTGTAGATATTTCCGTCTTCATACAGATAGCGGCGAAGGTATTTCCATGTTTATACAGATAGCGGTGTAGATGTCTCCATGTTTATATAGATAGCGGCATAGATATTTCCATGTTTATACAGATATTGTTGAACATATTTCCATGTTTATAGAGATAGCGGTGTAGATATTTCTATATTTATAGAGAAAGCGGTGTAGATATTTCCATGTATATACAGATGGCGGCGTATTTATTTCCATGTTTATACAGATGGCAGTGTAGATATTTCCATGTATATACACATAGAAGTGTAGATATTTCCATGCTTATACAAATAGCGGTGTATATATTACCATGTTTACACATATAGTGGTGTAGATATTTCCATCTTTGCACACATTGCATTGTAGATATTTCCATCTTTGCTCAGATAGCGGTGTAGATATTTACATCGTTGCACGGATTGCGGTGTAGATATTTCCATATTTACACAGACAATGGTGTTGATATTTCCATGTTTACACAGATAGCGGTGTAGATATTTCCATGTTTACAATGAGAGCGTTGAAGATATTTCCGTGTATATTCAGATAGCGTTGAAGATATTTCCATGTTTATACCGAGAGTGGTGCAGATTTTCTCTGTTTATACAGATAGCGGTGGAGATATTTCCATGTTTATACAGATAGCGATGTAGGTTTTTCCATGTTTATACAGATAGCGGTGGAGGTATTTCCATGTTTATACAGATAGCGATGTAGATATTTCCATGTTAATACAGAAAGCTTTGTAGATATTTCCATGTGTATACAGATGGCAGTGTATTTATTTCCATGTTTATACAGATGGTGGTGCAGATATTTCCATGTTTATACAGATATCGGTGTAGATATTTCCATGTTTATTCAGATGGCGGTGTAGATATTTCCACGTTTATACAGATGGCGGTGTAGATATTTCCATGTTTGTGCAGATGGCGTTGTAGATATTTCCACGTTTATACAGATGGCGGTGTAGATATTTCCATGTTTATGCAGATGGCAGTGTAGATATTTCAATGTTTAGGCAGACGGCATTGTAGATACTTCCAAGTTTATGGAGAAGGCCGTGTGGATATTCCCATGTTTTTAGAGATAGCGGTGTAGGTATTTCCATCTTTTTAGTGATAGCGGTGTAGATATTTCCGTGTTTATACAAATAGCGCTGTGGATATTTCCGCGTTTATACGGAGGGTGGTGTTGATTTTTCCATGTTTCTAGGGATAGCGGTGTAGATATTTCCATGTTTATACAGATAGCGGTGTAGGTATTTCCATGTTTATACCGACAGTGTTGTAGACATTTCTATGTTTATAGAGATGGCTGTGTAGGTATTTCCATGTTTACAGTGATAGCGGTGTAGATATTTCCATCATAGAACAGATTGCGGTGTAGGTATTTCCATGTTTATACAGATAGCAGTGTAGATATTTCCATATTTAAAGTGGTAGCGGTGTAGATATGTCCAAGTTTACACAGATGGCGTGGTAGGTATTTCCATGTTTATACAGATGACGGTGTAGATATTTCCACTTTTATACAGATAGCGGTGCAGATATCTTCATGTTTATGCAGATAGCGGCATAAATATTTCCATCTTTATACAGATAGCCGTGTAGATATTTCCATGTTTATGCAGATGGCGGTGTAGATATTTCCATGTTTATGCAGATGGCGGTGTAGATATTTCCTAGTTTGTAGAGATGGTGGTGTAGATATTTCCATGTTTATAGAAATGGCGGTGTAGATATTTCCATGTTTATACAGATGGCCGTGTAGGTATTTCCATGTTTATACAGATAGCGGTGTAGAAACTTCCATGTTTATACAGATAGCGGTGTAGATACTTCCATGTTTATACAGATAGCGGTGTTGGTATTTCCATGTTTATACAGATAGCGATGTAGATATTTCCATGTTTATACAGATAGCAGTGTAGATAATTCCACGTTTATACAGATAGCGGGGTAGATATTTCCAAGTTTATAAAGATAGCGGTGTAGATATTTCCATGTTTATACAGATAGCGGTGTAGATATTTCCATGTTTATGCAGATAGCGGCGTATATATTTCCATGTTTATAGATATGGCTGTGTAGGTATTTCCATGTGTATAGAGATAGCGATGTAGATATTTCCATGGTTATACAGTTAGCGGTGTAGATATTTTCATGTTTATACAGACGTCGGTGTTGGTATTTCCATGTTTATACAGCTCGCGGTATAGATATTTCCATCTTTTTACAGATGGCAGTGTGGATATTTCCATGTTTATACAGATAGCGGTGGAGATATTTCCAGGTTTATACAGATAGCGGTGTAGGTATTTCCACGTTTATACAGGTAGCAGTGTAGAAATTTCCGTGTTTATACAGATAGAGGTGTAGATATTTCCATGTTTATGCAGATAGTGGTGTAGATATTTCCATGTTTATAGAGATGGCGGTGTAGGTTTTTCCATGTGTATAGAGATAGCAATGTAGATATTTCCATGTTTATTCAGATAGCGGTGTAGATACTTCCATGTTTATACAGATAGCTGTGTTGGTATTTCCATGTTTATAGAGATGGCGGTGAAGGTATTTCCATGTGTATAGAGATAGCGATGTAGATATTTCCATGTTTATACAGATAGCAATGTAGATATTTCCATATTTAAAGAGATAGCGGTGTAGATATGTCCATGTTTATACAGATGGCGGTGTAGATATTTCCATGTTTATACAGATAGCGTTGTAGATATTTCCATGTTTATGCAGATAGCGGTGTAGATATATCAGTGTTTATAGAGATGGCGGTGTAGGTATTTCCATGTGTATAGAGATAGCGATTTAGATATTTCCATGTTTATACAGATAGCTCTGTAGATATTTTCATGTTTATACAGACGGTGGTGTTGGTATTTCCATGTTTATACAGATAGCGATGTAGATATTTCCATGTTAATACAGAAAGCTTTGTAGATATTTCCATGTGTATACAGATGGCAGTGTATTTATTTCCATGTTTATACAGATGGTGGTGCAGATATTTCCATGTTTATACAGATATCGGTGTAGATATTTCCATGTTTATTCAGATGGCGGTGTAGATATTTCCACGTTTATACAGATGGCGGTGTAGATATTTCCATGTTTGTGCAGATGGCGTTGTAGATATTTCCACGTTTATACAGATGGCGGTGTAGATATTTCCATGTTTATGCAGATGGCAGTGTAGATATTTCAATGTTTAGGAAGACGGCATTGTAGATACTTCCAAGTTTATGGAGAAGGCCGTGTGGATATTCCCATGTTTTTAGAGATAGCGGTGTAGGTATTTCCATCTTTTTAGTGATAGCGGTGTAGATATTTCCGTGTTTATACAAATAGCGCTGTGGATATTTCCGCGTTTATACGGAGGGTGGTGTTGATTTTTCCATGTTTCTAGGGATAGCGGTGTAGATATTTCCATGTTTATACAGATAGCGGTGTAGGTATTTCCATGTTTATACCGACAGTGTTGTAGACATTTCTATGTTTATAGAGATGGCTGTGTAGGTATTTCCATGTTTACAGTGATAGCGGTGTAGATATTTCCATCATAGAACAGATTGCGGTGTAGGTATTTCCATGTTTATACAGATAGCAGTGTAGATATTTCCATATTTAAAGTGGTAGCGGTGTAGATATGTCCAAGTTTACACAGATGGCGTGGTAGGTATTTCCATGTTTATACAGATGACGGTGTAGATATTTCCACTTTTATACAGATAGCGGTGCAGATATCTTCATGTTTATGCAGATAGCGGCATAAATATTTCCATCTTTATACAGATAGCCGTGTAGATATTTCCATGTTTATGCAGATGGCGGTGTAGATATTTCCATGTTTATGCAGATGGCGGTGTAGATATTTCCTAGTTTGTAGAGATGGTGGTGTAGATATTTCCATGTTTATAGAAATGGCGGTGTAGATATTTCCATGTTTATACAGATGGCCGTGTAGGTATTTCCATGTTTATACAGATAGCGGTGTAGAAACTTCCATGTTTATACAGATAGCGGTGTAGATACTTCCATGTTTATACAGATAGCGGTGTTGGTATTTCCATGTTTATACAGATAGCGATGTAGATATTTCCATGTTTATACAGATAGCAGTGTAGATAATTCCACGTTTATACAGATAGCGGGGTAGATATTTCCAAGTTTATAAAGATAGCGGTGTAGATATTTCCATGTTTATACAGATAGCGGTGTAGATATTTCCATGTTTATGCAGATAGCGGCGTATATATTTCCATGTTTATAGATATGGCTGTGTAGGTATTTCCATGTGTATAGAGATAGCGATGTAGATATTTCCATGGTTATACAGTTAGCGGTGTAGATATTTTCATGTTTATACAGACGTCGGTGTTGGTATTTCCATGTTTATACAGCTCGCGGTATAGATATTTCCATCTTTTTACAGATGGCAGTGTGGATATTTCCATGTTTATACAGATAGCGGTGGAGATATTTCCAGGTTTATACAGATAGCGGTGTAGGTATTTCCACGTTTATACAGGTAGCAGTGTAGAAATTTCCGTGTTTATACAGATAGAGGTGTAGATATTTCCATGTTTATGCAGATAGTGGTGTAGATATTTCCATGTTTATAGAGATGGCGGTGTAGGTTTTTCCATGTGTATAGAGATAGCAATGTAGATATTTCCATGTTTATTCAGATAGCGGTGTAGATACTTCCATGTTTATACAGATAGCTGTGTTGGTATTTCCATGTTTATAGAGATGGCGGTGAAGGTATTTCCATGTGTATAGAGATAGCGATGTAGATATTTCCATGTTTATACAGATAGCAGTGTAGATATTTCCATATTTAAAGAGATAGCGGTGTAGATATGTCCATGTTTATACAGATGGCGGTGTAGATATTTCCATGTTTATACAGATAGCGTAGTAGATATTTCCATGTTTATGCAGATAGCGGTGTAGATATATCAGTGTTTATAGAGATGGCGGTGTAGGTATTTCCATGTGTATAGAGATAGCGATTTAGATATTTCCATGTTTATACAGATAGCTCTGTAGATATTTTCATGTTTATACAGACGGTGGTGTTGGTATTTCCATGTTTATACAGATAGCGATGTAGATATTTCCATGTTAATACAGAAAGCTTTGTAGATATTTCCATGTGTATACAGATGGCAGTATATTTATTTCCATGTTTATACAGATGGTGGTGCAGATATTTCCATGTTTATACAGATATCGGTGTAGATATTTCCATGTTTATTCAGATGGCGGTGTAGATATTTCCACGTTTATACAGATGGCGGTGTAGATATTTCCATGTTTGTGCAGATGGCGTTGTAGATATTTCCACGTTTATACAGATGGCGGTGTAGATATTTCCATGTTTATGCAGATGGCAGTGTAGATATTTCAATGTTTAGGAAGACGGCATTGTAGATACTTCCAAGTTTATGGAGAAGGCCGTGTGGATATTCCCATGTTTTTAGAGATAGCGGTGTAGGTATTTCCATCTTTTTAGTGATAGCGGTGTAGATATTTCCGTGTTTATACAAATAGCGCTGTGGATATTTCCGCGTTTATACGGATGGTGGTGTTGATTTTTCCATGTTTCTAGGGATAGCGGTGTAGATATTTCCATGTTTATACAGATAGCGGTGTAGGTATTTCCATGTTTATACCGACAGTGTTGTAGACATTTCTATGTTTATAGAGATGGCTGTGTAGGTATTTCCATGTTTACAGTGATAGCGGTGTAGATATTTCCATCATAGAACAGATTGCGCTGTAGGTATTTCCATGTTTATACAGATAGCAGTGTAGATATTTCCATATTTAAAGTGGTAGCGGTGTAGATATGTCCAAGTTTACACAGATGGCGTGGTAGGTATTTCCATGTTTATACAGATGACGGTGTAGATATTTCCACTTTTATACAGATAGCGGTGCAGATATCTTCATGTTTATGCAGATAGCGGCATAAATATTTCCATCTTTATACAGATAGCCGTGTAGATATTTCCATGTTTATGCAGATGGCGGTGTAGATATTTCCATGTTTATGCAGATGGCGGTGTAGATATTTCCTAGTTTGTAGAGATGGTGGTGTAGATATTTCCATGTTTATAGAAATGGCGGTGTAGATATTTCCATGTTTATACAGATGGCCGTGTAGGTATTTCCATGTTTATACAGATAGCGGTGTAGAAACTTCCATGTTTATACAGATAGCGGTGTAGATACTTCCATGTTTATACAGATAGCGGTGTTGGTATTTCCATGTTTATACAGATAGCGATGTAGATATTTCCATGTTTATACAGATAGCAGTGTAGATAATTCCACGTTTATACAGATAGCGGGGTAGATATTTCCAAGTTTATAAAGATAGCGGTGTAGATATTTCCATGTTTATGCAGATAGCGGCGTATATATTTCCATGTTTATAGATATGGCTGTGTAGGTATTTCCATGTGTATAGAGATAGCGATGTAGATATTTCCATGGTTATACAGTTAGCGGTGTAGATATTTTCATGTTTATACAGACGTCGGTGTTGGTATTTCCATGTTTATACAGCTCGCGGTATAGATATTTCCATCTTTTTACAGATGGCAGTGTGGATATTTCCATGTTTATACAGATAGCGGTGGAGATATTTCCAGGTTTATACAGATAGCGGTGTAGGTATTTCCACGTTTATACAGGTAGCAGTGTAGAAATTTCCGTGTTTATACAGATAGAGGTGTAGATATTTCCATGTTTATGCAGATAGTGGTGTAGATATTTCCATGTTTATAGAGATGGCGGTGTAGGTTTTTCCATGTGTATAGAGATAGCAATGTAGATATTTCCATGTTTATTCAGATAGCGGTGTAGATACTTCCATGTTTATACAGATAGCTGTGTTGGTATTTCCATGTTTATAGAGATGGCGGTGAAGGTATTTCCATGTGTATGGAGATAGCGATGTAGATATTTCCATGTTTATACAGATAGCAGTGTAGATATTTCCATATTTAAAGAGATAGCGGTGTAGATATGTCCATGTTTATACAGATGGCGGTGTAGATATTTCCATGTTTATACAGATAGCGTAGTAGATATTTCCATGTTTATGCAGATAGCGGTGTAGATATATCAGTGTTTATAGAGATGGCGGTGTAGGTATTTCCATGTGTATAGAGATAGCGATTTAGATATTTCCATGTTTATAGAGATAGCTCTGTAGATATTTTCATGTTTATACAGACGGTGGTGTTGGTATTTCCATGTTTATACAGATAGCGGTGTAGATATTTCATTCTTTATACAGCTCGCGGTATAGATATTTCCATCCTTTTACAGATGGCAGTGTGGATATTTCCATGTTTATACAGATAGCGGTGTAGATACTTCCATGTTTATACAGATAGCGGTGTTGGTATTTTCATGTTTATACAGATAGCGATGTAGATATTTCCATGTTTATACAGATAGCGGTGTAGATATTTCCATGTTATACATATAGCGGTGTAAATATTTCCACATTTATACAGACAGCGGTGTAGATATTTCCATCATTTTACAGATAGCGGTGTAGATATTTCCATGTTTACACAGATAGCGGAGTAGGTATTTCCATGTTTACACAGATAGCGACGTAGATATTTCCATGTTTATACAGATAGCGGCGTAGATATTTCCATGTTTATAGAGATGGCGGTGTAGGTATTTCCATGTGTATAGAGATAGCGATGTAGATATTTCCATGTTTATACAGATAGCGGTGTAGATATTTTCATGTTTATACAGACGGTGGTGTTGTTTTTTCCATGTATATACAGATAGCGGTGTAGATATTTCCATCTTTATACAGTTCGCGGTATAGATATTTCCATCTTTTTACAGATGGCAGTGTGGATATTTCCATGTTTATACAGATAGCGGTATAGATATTTCCATGTTTATACAGATGGCGGTGTAGTTCATTCCATGTTTATGGATATGGCTGTGTAGATATTTTCATGTTTATAGAGATGGCGGTGTAGATATTTCCGTGTTTATAGAGATAGCTGTGTAGATATTTCCATGTTTATAGAGATAGCTGCGTAGGTATTTCCATGTTTATAGAGATAGGGATGCAGATATTTCCATGTTTATACAGATGGCTGTGTAGATATTTCCATGTGTATGCACATGACATTGTTGATATTTGCATGTTTATAGAGATAGTGATGTAGATATTTCCATGTTTATGCAGATAACTGTGTAGATATATGCAGGTATATACAGATGGCGGTGTAGATATTTCCATGATTATAGAGATAACGGTGTAGATATTTCCATGTTTTTACAAATAGAGGTGTAGATATTTCCATGTTTATAGTGATAGCAGTGTAGATATTGCCATATTTATACAGATAGCGGTTTAGATGTATCCATGTTTATACAGATCACGGTGTAAATATTTCCATGTTTATACAGATGGCATTGTAGATTTTTCCATGTTTATACAGATAGAGGTGGAGATATTTCCACGTTTATACAGATAGCGGGGTAGATATTTCCAAGTTTATACAGATAGCGGTGTAGATATTTCCATCTTTAAACAGATGGCTGTGTAGATATTTCCATGTGTATACACATGGCAGTGAAGGTATTTCCATGTTTATAGAGATGGTGGTGTAGACATTTGCATGTTTATAGAGATAGCGGTGTAGATATTTCCATGTTTATACAGATGGCTGTGTAGATATTTCCAGGTGTGTACAGATGGCGGTGTAGATATTTCCATGTTTATTGATATGGTGGTGTAGATATTTCCATGTTTATACAGATGACTGTGTAGGTATTTGAATGTTTATACAGATGGAGGTGTAGATATTTCCATGTTTCTAGAGATAGCGGTGTAGATATTTCCATGTTTCTACAGATATCGGTGTAGATATTTCCATATTTATACAGATAGCGGTGTAGATATTTCCATATTTAAAGAGATAGCGGTGTAGATATGTCCATGTTTATACAGATGGCGGTGTAGATATTTCCATGTTTATACAGATGACGGTGTAGATATTTCCACGTTTATACAGATAGCGGTGTAGATATTTCCACGTTTATACAGATAGCGGTGTAGATATTTACAGTTTTATACAGACAGCGGTGTAGATATTTCCACTTTTATACAGATAGCAGTGTAGATATTTTCATGTTTATACAGATAGCGGCCTAAATATTTCCATCTTTATACAGATAGCTGTGTAGATATTTCCATGTTTATACAGATAGTGGTGTACATATTTCCATGTTTACTCAGATAGTGTTGCGGATATTTCAATGTTTATACAGATAGCCGTGTAGATATTTCCATGTTTATGCAGTAGGCGGTGTAGATATTTCCGTGTTTATGCAGATGGCGGTGTAGATATTTCCTAGTTTGTAGAGATGGCGGTGTAGATATTTCCATGTTAATAGAGATAGCGGTGAAGATATTTCCATGTTTATAGAGATAGCGGTGTCGGTATTTCCATGTTAATAGAGATAGCGGTGTAGATATTTCCATGTTTATACAGGTAGCAGTGTAGATATTTCCATGTTTATACGGATAGCGGTGTTGTTATTTCCATGTTTATAGGGATAGCGGTGTGGATATTACCATGTTTATACAGATAGCGGTGTTGGTATTTCCATGTTGATGCAGATAGCGGTGTAGATATTTCAATGTTTATAGAGATGGCTGTGTAGATATTTCCATGTTAAAAGAGATGGCAGTGTGGATATTTCCATGTTTATACAGATGGCGGTGTAGATATTTCCATATTTACAATTGGTGGTGTAGTTATTTGCAAATTTACTCAGATAGCTGTGTAGATATTTCCATGTTTACACAGATATCGTTGTAGATATTTCCATGTTTATACTGATAGCGGTGTAGGTATTTCAATGTTTATAGAGATAGTGGTGTAGATATTTCCATGTTTATACATATTGTGGTGTAGATATTTCCATGTTTACACATATAGCGGTGTAGATATTTCCAAGTTTACACAGATATCTGTGTAGATATTTCCATGTTTACACATATAGCATTGTATATATTTCCATGTTTATTCAGATAGCGGTGTAGATATTTCCTTGTTTATACAGATAGCGGTGGAGATATTTTCATGTTTATAGAGAAAGCTTCGTAGGTATTTCCATGTTCATAGAGATTGCGGTGTAGGTAATTCCTTGTTTATAGTGATAGCGGTGCAGATATTTCCATTTTTATACAGATAGCCGTGTAGTTATTTCCATTTTTATGCATATAGCGGTGTAGATATTTCCATGTTTACAGAGATGGCTGTGTAGATATTTCCATGTTTATACAGATGGCAGTGTAGATATTTCTTTGTTTATACAGATGGTGGTGCAGATATTTCCATGTTTATACAGATGACTTTATAGGTATTTCCATTTTTATACAGATGTCGGTGTAGATATTTTCATGTTTATAGAGACAGCGGTATGGGTATTTCCACGTTTATACAGATAGCAGTGTAGACATTTAAATGTTTACAGAGATACTGGTGTAAATATTTCTAAATTCAAACTGATAGCGGTGTAGATATTTCCATGATTATACATATAGCGGTTTAGATATTTCCATGATAACAGAGATAGCGGTGTAGATATTTCCATGTGTATACAGATGGCAGTGTAGATATTTCCATTTTGCACAGATTCCGGTGTAGATACTTTCATCTTTACACAGATAGCGGAGTAGATATTTCCCAGTTTACACAGACAGCTGTGTAGATATTTCTATGTTTACATAGATTGCATTGTAGGTATTTCCCTGTTTACACAGATAGCGGTATACATATTTCCAGGTTTATACAGATAGCGGTTTATTTATATCAATGTTTATACAGATAGCCGTGGAGATATTTCCATGTTTATAGAGATAGCTTTGAAGATATTTCCATGTTTATACAGATAGCGGTGTAGATGTTTCCATGTTAATAGAGATAGCAGTGTAGATATTTCCATGTTTATACAGATGGCTGTGCAGAAATTTCCGTGTCTATACAGATGGCTGTGTAGATATTTCCATGTATATACAGATGACTCTGTAGATATTTTCATGTTTATACAGATGGTGGTGTAGACATTTCTATGTTTAAAGAGATAGGGGTGTAGATATTTCCATCTTTACACAGATAGCGGTGCAGATATTTCCATGTTTACACAGATAGTGGTGTAGATATTTCCATGTTCACACAGAGAGCATTGTAGATATTTCCAAATTTATACAGATAGCGGTGTAGGTATTTCCATGTTTATATAGATAGCCGTGTAGATATTTGTATGATTATACAGATAGCGGTGTTGGTATTTCCATGTTTATACAGATAGCGGTGTAGATATTTCCATGTTTATACAGCTCGCGGTGTAGATATTTACATCTTTATACTGATGGCAGTGTAGATATTTCAATGTTTATACAGACATCGGTGTAGATAGTTCCAGGTTTATGGAGATGGCAGTGCAGATATTTTCATGTTTATAGAGATGGCGGTTTAGATATTTCCATGTTTATAGAGATGACGTTGTAGATGTTTCTATGTTTATGCAGATAGCGGTGTAGATATTTGAATGTTTATACAGATAACGGTCTAGATATTTCCATGTTTATACAGATCGCGGTGAAGGTATTTCCATGTTTATACAGATGGCGGTGTAGATATTTCTATGTTTATACAGATAGCAGTGTAGATATATCCAAGTTTATACAGATAGTGGTGTAGGTATTTCCATGTTTATAATGATAGCGGACTTTATATTTCCATGTTTACACAGATAGCGTTGTAGAAATTTTCACGTTTATAGAGATAGTGGTTTACATATATCCAAGTTTATACAGATAGCGGTGTAGATATTTCCATGTTTACGGAGATAGCGGTGTAGATATTTCCATGTTTATACAGATAGTGGTGTAGATATTTCCATGTTTATACGGATTGTGGTGTAGATATTTCCATTTTTATACAAGTAGCGGTGTAGTTATTTCTGTGTTTAAACAGATCACGGTGTAGATATTTCCATCTTTTTACAGATGGCGGTGTAGATATTTCTATGTTTATACAGATGGCGGTGTAGATATTTCCATGTTTATGCAGATGGTGTTGTAGATATTTCCATGTTCATAGAGATGGCGGTGTAGATATTTCTATGTATGTAGTGATAGTAGTGTAGATAATCCCATGTTTATAGAGATGGTGTTGTAGGTATTTGCATGTTTACGGGTATAGTGGTGCAGATATTTCCATGTTTATACAGATAGCGGTGTAGATATATCCATGTTTATAAAGAAAGCGGTGTTGGTATTTCCTCGTTAAAACAGATAGCGGTGTAGATATTTCCATGTGTATTCAGCTGGTGATGTACATATTTCCATCGTTATACAGATAGCAGTGTAGATACTTCCATGTTTATACGGATAGCGGTGTCGTTATTTCCATGTTTACACAAATGGCGGTGTAGATAGTTCCATGTTCATGGAGATGGTGGTGTAGATATTTTCTTGTTTATAGAGATGGCGGTGTAGATATTTCCATGTTTATAGAGATGGCGGTGTAGATATTTCTATGTATGTAGAGATAGTAGTGTAGATAATCTCATGTTTATACAGGTGGAGTTGTAGTTATTTCCATGTTTATGGGTATAGTGGTGTAGTTATTTCCATGTTTATACAGATAGCGGCGTAGCTATATCCATGTTTATACAGCTCGCGGTGTAGATATTTACATCTTTATACAGATGGCAGTGTAGATATTTCCATGTTAATAAAGATGGCGGTGTAGATATTTCCATGTTTATAGAGATGGCGGTGTACATATTTCCATCTTTACAGAGACAACGGTGTAGATATTTCCATGTTAATAGAGATAGCGGTGTAGGTATTTCCATGTTCATAGAGATAGCGGTGTAGATATTTCCATGTTTATATTGATGGAGGTGTAGTTATTTCCATGTTCATAGAGATAGCGGCGTAGATATTTCCAAGTTTGTACTGATGGCTGTGTAGATATTTCCATGTGTATACAGATGGCAGTGTAGTTATTTCCATGTTTATATAGATCGGGGTGTAGATATTTCCATGTTTATACAGATGACTGTGTAGATATTTCCATATTTTACAGATGGCGGTGTAGATATTTCCATGTTTATAGGGATAAAATTGTAGAAATTTCCATGTTTATGCAGATGGCGGTGTATTTATTTCCATGTTTATGGAGATATGTGTGTAGATATTTCCATATTTATACAGACGGTGGTGTAGATATTTCCATGCTTATACATATAGTGGTATAGATATTTCCATTTTTATAGAGATACCGGTGAAGATATTTCCATGTTTATACAGATCGTGGTGTATATATTTCCATGTTTATACAGATAGCGGTGTAAATGTTTAAATGTTTATACAGATGGCAGTGTAGTTATTTCCATGTTTATACAGATGGCGGTGTTGATTCTTCCATGTTTATACAGATGGCAGTGTTGAAATTTAAGTGTTTATATATATGGCAGTGTAGATATTTCCATGTTTATACAGATGGCGGAGTAGGTATTTCCCTGTTTATAGAGACTGTGGTGTAGATATTTCCATGTTTATACAGATGGCTGTGTACATATTTCCGTGTTTGTATAGATGGTGGTGCAGATATTTCCATGTTTATACAGAAAGCGGTGTTGATATTTCCAAGTTTATACAGATAGGGGTGTAGATAGTCCCAAGTTTATACAGATGGTGCTGTTGATACTTCCATGTTTATACAGATGGCGGTGTTGATATTTCCATGTTTATACAGATGGCGGTGCAGATATATCCATGTTTATACAGATGGCGGTGTAGATATTTCCATCTTTATACAGATGGCGGTGTAGATATTTCCATGTTTATACAGATAGCGGTGTAGATATTTCCATGTTTATACAGATAGCGGTGTAGTTATTTCCAAGTTCATAAAGATAGCGGTGTAGATATTTTCATGTTTATAGAGATATCAGTGGAGATATTTCAATGTTTATACAGATAGCGGTGAAGATATTTCCATGTTCATGAAGATAGCGGTGTAGAGATTTCCATGTTTATACAGCTGGCGGTGTAGATATTTCCATGTTCATAAAGATAGTATTGTTGATATTTCCATGTTTATACAGATAGCGGTGGAGATATTTCAATGTTTATACAGATAGGGATGTGTATATTTCCATGTATATACAAATAGCGATGTAGACATTTCCAATTTTATACAGATAGCGGTGTAGATATTTCCACGTTTATACAGATAGTGGTGTGGATATTTCCATGTTTATAGAGGTAGCGCTGTAGATATTTCCATGTTTATACAGATAGTGGTGTGGATATTTCCATGTTTATAGAGATAGCGCTGTAGATATTTCCATGTTTATACAGATAGCGGTGAAGATATTACCATGTTTTCACAGATGGCGGTGTGGATATTTCCATCTTGGCACATATTGCGGTGTAGATATTTCGATTTTTACACAGATAGCGGTGTAGATATTTCCATGTTTACACAGATAGTGTTGTAGATATTTCCATGTTTACACAGATAGCATTGTAGATATTTGCATGTTTATACAGATAGCAGTGTAGATATTCCCATATTTATACAGATAGCGGTGTAGAAGTTTCCATGTTTACACAGATAGCGTTGTAGATATTTCCATGTTTATACAGATAGCGGTGTAGATATTTCCATGTTTATACAGATCGTGGTGTAGATACTTCCATGTTTATACAGATAGCGCTGTAGCTGTTTCCATGTTTATACAGGCAGCGGTGTAGAAATTTCCATGTTTATACAGATCGTAGTGTAGATATTTCCATCTTTCTACAAATGTCAGTGTAGATATTTCTATGTTTATACAGATGGCGGTTTTGATAATTCCATCTTTATACATATGGTGGTGTAAGTATTTCCATGTCTATACAGATAGCAGTGTAGATATTTCCATGTTTATACAGATAGCGGTGGAGATATTTCCATGTTTATACAGATAGCGGTGTAGGTATTTCCATGTTTATAATGATAACGGTGTAGATATTTCCAGGTTCATAGAGATGGCTTTGTAGATATTTCCATGTGTAAATAGATGGCAGTGTAGGAATTTCCATGTTTATACAAATGGAGGTGAAGATACTTCCATGTCTATACAGATGACTGTGTAGATATTTCCATGGTTTTGCAGATGGCGGTGTAGATATTTCCATGTTTATACAGATAGCTTTGTGGCTATTTCCATGTTGATACAGAGAGAGAAGAGGATATTTGCATGTTTATAGAGATGTCCTGGTAGATATTTCCATGTTTATACAAATGGCAGTGTAGGTATTTCCATGTTTATAGACATAGCTGTGTAGATATTGCCATTTTGATATCGATGGCGGTGTATATATTTCCATGTGTATACAGATGGCAGTGTAGTTATTTCCATGTTTATAGAGATGGCTGTTTAGATATTTCCATGTTTATACGGATTGCCGTGTAGATGTTTCCATGTTTATACAGATGACTGTGTAGCTATTTCCATGTTTATACAGATGACGGTGTAGTTATTTCCGTGTTTATACAGATAGCCATGTAGATATTTCCATGTTTATACTGATAGCTGTGAAGACATTTCCATGTTTATAGAGATAGCGGTGTAGATATTTCCATATTTATACAGATAGCAGTGTAGATATTTCCATGTTTATACAGATAGCGGTGTAGATATTTCCATATTTATACAGATAGCGGTGTAGTTATTTCCATGTTTACACAGATGACTGTGTATATATTTCCATGTTTATACAGATGACTGTGTATATATTTCAATGTTTGTACAGATGGCAGTGTAGATATATCCATATTTATAGAGATATCGGTGTACATATTTCCATGTTTATACAGATAGCGGTGTGGCTGTTTCCATGTTTATACAGATAGTGATGTAGATATTTCCATGTTTACAGAGATGGCTTTGTCGATATTTCCATGTTTATAGAGATAGCAGTGTAGATATTTCCATATTTATACAGATAGCCATGTAGATATTTCCATGTTTACGCAGATGGCGGTGTAGATATTTCCATGTTTATACAGATTACTCTGTAAGTATTTCCATGGATATACAGATGGCGGAGTAGATATTTCTATGTTTATAGAGATAGCCATGTAGATATTTCCATGTTTATACAGATAGCCGTGTAGACATTTCCATGTTTATAGACATAGCGTTGTAGATATTTCCATATTTATATAGATAGCGGGGTAGATATCTCCATTTTTATACAGGTAGGGGTGTAGATATTTCCATGTTTAAGCAGATGGCGGTGTAGATACTTCCATGTTTATAGAGATGGCGGTGCAGATATTTCCATGTTTATAGAGATAGCGGTGTAGATATTTCCATCTTTGCATAGATAGCAATGTATATATTTCCATCTTTACACAGATAGCGGTGTAGATATTTCCATGTTTGCACAGATAGCTGAGTAGATATTTCCATGTTTACACAGATAGCATTGTAGATATTTCTACATTTATACAGATAGCGGTGTAGATATTTCCATGTTTATACAGATGGCTGTGTACATATTTCCGTGTTTGCACAGATAGCGGTGTAGATATTTCCATGTTTGCAAAGATAGCGGTCTAGGTATTTCCATTTTTATGTAGCTAGCGGGGTAGATATTTCCATGTTTACACAGATAGCGGTGTAGGTATTTCTATGTTTACACAGATAGGGTTGTAGATATTTCCATGTTTATACACATAGCTGTGGGGATATTTCCATGTTTATACACATAGCGGTGTGGATATTTCCATATTCATAGAGATAGCGGTGTAGTTATTTCCATGTTTATAAAGATACCAGCGTTGATATTTCCATGTTTATACAGATAGCAGTGGACATATTTACATGTTTATAAACATAGCGGTGTAAATATTTCCATGTTTATAGAGATAGCGTTGTAGATATTTCCATGTTTATACAGATAGCGGTGTAGATATTTCCATGTTTATACAGATGGCTGTGCAGATATTTCCACGTTTATACAGAGGGCTGTGTAGATATTTCCATGTTTATAGAGATAGCAGTGTAGATATTTCCATGTTTATACAGATAGCGGTGTAATTATTTCCATGTTTGCAGAGATAGCGGTGTAGATATTTCCATATATATACAGATAGCGGTGTAGATAATTCCATGGTTATACAGATAGCGCTGTAGATATTTCCATGGTTATACAGATAGCGGTGTAGATAGTTCCATGGTTATACAGATAGCGGTGTAGATATTCCCATGTTTATACAGATCGCGGTGTAGATATGTCCATGTTTATACAGATGGCAGTGTAGTTATTTCCATGTTTATACAGATAGCGGTGTGGCTATTTGCATGTTTTTACAGATAGCGGTGTAGGCATTTCCATGTTTATAGAGATGGCTTTGAAGATATTTCCATTTTTGTACAGATGACAGTGTAGATATTTCCATGTTTATACAGATGACGGTGTAGATATTTCCATGTTTCTACAGACAACTGTGTAAGTATTTCCAAGTTTATACTGATGGTGGTGTAAATATTTCCTTGTTTACACAGATGCCTGTGTAGATAATTCCATGTTTTTACAGATGGCGGTGTAGGTATTTCCATGTTTATAGAGATAGCAGAATAGATATTTCCATGTTTATACAGATAGTGATGTAGATATTTCCATGTATATACAGATCGCGGTGTAGATATTTCCATGTTTATACTGATAGCGGTGTAGATATTTTCATGTTTATACAGATAGCGGTGTTGGTATTTCCATGTTTATACAGATAGCGTTGTAGATATTTCCATGTTTATACAGATCGCGGTGTAGATATTTTCATGTTTATACAGATAGCGGTGTAGATATTTCCATGTTTATACAGATAGCATTGTAGATATTTCCATGTTTATACAGTTCGCCGTGTAGATATTTCCATTTTTATACAGATGGCGGTGTAGATATTTCCATGTTTATACAGATGGAGGTGTAGATATTTCCATGTTTATACAGATCATGTTGTAGATATTTCCATCTTTCTTCAGATGGCAGTGTAGATATATCCATGTTATACAGATAGCGGTGTTGTTATTTCCTTGTTTATAGGGTAGCGGTGTAGGTATTTCCATGTTTAAACAGATAGCCTTGTAGTTATTTCCATGTTTACATCGATAGCGGTGTAGATATTTCCATATTTATAGAGACAGCGGTGTAGATATTTCCATGTTTATACAGATAGTGTTGTAGATATTTCCATGTTTATACAGATAGTGGGGTAGATATTTCCATGTTTATACAGATAGCGGTGTAGATATTACCATATTTAAAGAGATAGCGGTGTAGATATTTCCATGTTTATAGAGATAGCTGTGTAGGTATTCCCATGTTTATACAGATAGTGGTGTAGATATTTCCATGTTTATACAGATCGTTGTGTAGATATTCCCATGTTTATACAGATAGCGGTGTAGATATTTCCATGTTTACACAAGTAACGGTGTATATATTTCCATGTTTATACGGATCGCGGTGTAGATATTTCCATGCTTTTACAGATGGCGGTGTGGATATTTCTATGTTTATAAAGATGGCGGTGTAGATATTTCCATGTTTATACAGATGGCGGTGTAGATATTTCCATGTTTATACAGTTAGTGGTGCATATATTTCCAAGTTTATTCAGAAAGCTGTGTAGATATTTCCATGTTTATAATGATGACTGTGTAGATATTTCCATGTTTATATGGATGTCGGGGTACATATTTCCATGTTTATAGAGATAGCAGTGTAGATATTTCCATGTTTTTTACAGATAGCGGTGCAGATACTTCCATGTTTCTACACATAGCAGTGTAGATATTTCCATGTTTATGCAGATGACTGTGTAGATATTTCCACGTGTATACAGATGGCGGTTTAGATATTTCCATGTTTATAGAGATAACGGTGTAGATATTTCCATGTTTACAGAGATTGCGGTGTAGATATCTCCATGTTTATACAGATAGAGGTGCAGATATTTCCATGTTCATACAGATCGCAGTGTAGATTTTCCAAGTTTATACAGACAGCGGTGTAGATATTTCCATGTTTATACAGATAGCGGAGTAGATATTTCCACGTTTATACACATAGCGGTGGAGGTATTTCTATGTTTATACAGATGACGGTGTAGATATTAACATGTTTATACAGATAGCGGTGTAGATAATTCCAAGTTTATTCAGATATTGGTGTAGGTATTTACATGTTTATACAGATCGCGGTAGAGATGTTTCCATGTTCATACAGATGGCGCTGTTGACATTTCCATGTTTACACAGATAGCGGTGTAGATATTTCCAAGTTTATACAGATAGTGATGTAGGTATTTCCATGTTTATACAGATAGCGGTGTAGATATTTCCATGTTTATACAGATAGCGGTGTAGGAATTTCCATATTTATAGACATAGCGGTGTAGATATTTCCATGTTTATGCTGATGGCTGTGTAGATATTTCCATGTGTATACAGATGGCAGTGTAGATATTTCCATGTTTATACTCACGGAAGTGTAGATATTTCCATGTTTATATAGATGACTGTGTAGATATTTCAATGTTTTTACAGAGGGCATTGTAGATATTTCCATGTCTATACAAATGGCGGTGTGGATATTTCCATGATTATACAGATGAAGGTGTTGATATTTCCAGGTTTATACAGATGGCGGTGTTGATATTTCCATGTTTATGGAGATGGCAGTGTAGATATTTCCGTTTTTATAGAGATTGCGGTGTAGATATTTCCATATTTACACAGAAATTGGTGTAGATATTTCCATGTTTATACAGATGACTGTGTAGATATTTCCACGTTTATACAGCTCACGGTGTAGGTATTTCCATGTTTATAGAGATGGCGATGTAAATATTTTCATGTTTATGGAGATGACAGTGTAGATATTTTCATGTTTACAGAGATGGCAGTGTAGATATTTCCATGTTTATAGGGATTGTGGTGTAGATATTTCCATGTTTATAGAGATAGCGGTGTAGGTATTTCCATGTTTATAGAGATAGCATTGTAGATGTTTCCATGTTTATACTGATGGCTCTGTAGATTTTTCCATGTGTATAAAGGTGGCAGTGTAGATATTTCCATGTTTATAGACATGGTGGTGAATATATTTCCATGTTTATACAGATGACTGTGCAGATATTTCCATGTATATACAGATGGTGGTGTAGATATTTCCATGTTTATAGAGATAGCGGTGTAGCTATTTCCATGTTTATTCAAATAGCGGTGCAGATATTTCCATGTTTATACACATAGCGTTGTAGATATCTCCATGTTTATATAGATAGCGGTGGAGATGTTTCCATGTTTATACAGATAGCGGAGAAGTTATTTCCAACTATATGCAGATAGCGGTGGAGATATTTCTATGTTTATACAGATTGCGTTGTAGATATTTAAATGTTTATACAGATAGCGGTGTAAATATTTCCAAGTTTATACAGATAGTGGTGTAGGTATTTCCATGTTTATACAGACAGCGGTGGAGATGTTTCCATGTTTATGCAGGTAGCGATGTAGATATTTCCATGTTTAAACAGATAGCGGTGTAGATATTTGCATGTTTTTACAGATAGCGGTGTAGATATTTCCATGTTTATACAGATAGCAGAGTTGATATTTCCATGTTTATACCTATAGCGGTGGGGATATTTCCATGTTTATACAGAAGGCGGTGTAAGTATTTCCATGTTTATACAGATAGCGGTGAAGATATTTCCAAGTTTATGCAGATATTGTTGTAGGTATGTCCATGTTTATGCAGAATGCGGTGTAGATATTTCTGTGATTATACTGTTAGCGGTGTAGGTATTTCCATGTTTATAGAAATCTTGGTGTAGATATTTCCAGGTTTATTCTGATGACTTTGTAGATATTTCCATGTGTATACAGATGGCAGTGTAGTTATTTCCATCTTTATACTCACTGAGGTGTAGATAATTCCATGTTTATATAGATGGCGGTGTAGGTATTTCCATGTTTATAGAGATAGTGGTGTAGATTTTTCCATGTTTATACAGATAGCGGTGTAGATATTTCCATGCTTATGGAGATACTTGTGTTGGTATTTCCATGTTTATGCACATAGCGGTGAAGATATTTCCATGTTTATACAGCTTGTGGTGTAGATATTTCCATCTTTGTACAGATGGCAGTGTAGGTATTTCCATGTTTATGCAGATAGCTGTGTAGATATTTCCATGTTTATAGAGATAGCGGTGTAGATATTTCCATATTTACACAGATAGCCGTGTAGATATTTCCATGTTTCTTCAGATGGCGGTGTACCTATTTCCATGTTTACACAGATAGCAGTGTGGCTATTTCCATGTTTATACAGATGGCAGTGTAGATATTTCCATGTTTACACAGATAGCGATGTACATATTTCCATGTTAATAGGGATAGCGGTGTAGATCTTTCCATGTTTATACAGATAGTGGTGTAGGTATTTCCATGTTTATACAGCTAGCGGTGGAGATATTTCCATGTTTATACAGATGGCACTGTAGATATTTCCAAGTTTATACAGATGGCAGTGTGTATATTTCCATGTATATACAGATAGCGGTGAAGATATTTCCATGTTTATACAGATATCGGTGTAGGTATTTCCATGATTATAGAGATAGTGGTGTAGATATTTCCTTGTTTATACAGATGACTGTGTAGAGATTTCCAGGTGTATACTGATGGCAGTGTTGACATTTCCATGTTTATACAGACAGCGGTGTAGATATTTCCATGTTTATAGAGATAGCAGTGTAGATATTTCCATGTTCATACAGATAGCGGTGTAGATATTTCCATGTTTATACAGATAGCGGTGTAGTTATTTCCAAGTTCATAAAGATAGCGGTGTAGATATTTCCATGTTTCTAGAGATATCAGTGGAGATATTTCAAAGTTTATACAGATAGCGGTGAAGATAATTCCATGTTCATAAAGATAGCGGTGTAGGGATTTCCATGTTTATACAGCTGGCGGTGTAGATATTTCCATGTTCATAAAGATGGTATTGTTGATATTTCCATGTTTATGGAGATAGCGGTGGAGATATTTCAATATTTATACAGATAGGGATGTGTATATTTCCATGTATATACAAGTAGCGATGTAGACATTTCCAATTTTATACAGAGAGCGGTGTAGATATTTCCACGTTTTTACAGATAGTGGTGTAGATATTTCCATGTTTATAGAGATAGCGGTGTAGATATTTCCATGTTTATACAGATAGCGGTGTAGATATTACCATGTTTTCACAGATGGCGTTGTGGATATTTCCATCTTGGCACATATTGCGGTGTAGATATTTCGATGTTTACACAGATAGCGGTGTAGATATTTCCATGTTTACACAGATATTGTTGTAGGTATTTCCATGTTTACACAGATAGCATTGTAGATATTTGCATGTTTATACAGATAGCGGTGTAGATATTTCCATATTTATACAGATAGCGGTGTAGAAGTTTCCATGTTTATACAGATAGCGGTGTAGATATTTCCATGTTTATACAGATGGCAGTGTAGATATTTCCATGTTTATACAGATCGTGGTGTAGATACTTCCATGTTTATACAGATAGCGGTGTAGCTGTTTCCATGTTTATACAGGTAGCGGTGAAGAAATTTCCATGTTTATACAGATCGCGGTGTAGATATTTCCATCTTTCTACAAATGTCAGTGTAGATATTTCTATGTTTATTCTGATGGCGGTGTTGATATTTCCATGTTTATACAGATGGCGGTGCAGATATTTCCATGTTTATGCAGATGGCGGTGTAGATATTTCCATGTTTATAGAGATGGCGGTGTAGATATTTCTATGTTTATAGAGATAGCGGTGTAGATAATTCCATCTTTATACATATGGTGGTGTAAGTATTTCCATGTCTATACAGATAGCAGTGTAGGTATTTCCATGTTTATACAGATAGCGGTGGAGATATTTCCATGTTTATACAGATAGCGGTGAAGGTATTTTCATGTTTATAATGATAACGGTGTAGATTTTTCCAAGTTTATACAGATGGCTCTGTAGATATTTCCATGTGTATATAGATGGCAGTGTAGGAATTTCCATGTTTATACAAATGGAGGTGAAGATACTTCCATGTTTATACAGATGACTGTGTAGATATTTCCATGGTTTTGCAGATGGCGGTGTAGATATTTCCATGTTTATACAGATAGCTTTGTGGCTATTTCCATGTTGATACAGAGAGAGAAGAAGATATTTCCATGTTTACAGAGATGTCCTGGTAGATATTTCCATGTTTATACAGATGGCAGTGTAGGTATTTCCATGTTCATAGAGATAGCTGTGTAGATATTTGCATTTTGATATCGATGGCGGTGTAGATATTTCCATGAGTATACAGATGGCAGTGTAGATATTTCCATGTTTATAGAGATGGCTGTTTAGATAATTCCATGTTTATATGGATTGCCGTGTAGATATTTCCATGTGTATATAGATGGCAGTGTAGGAATTTCCATGTTTATACAAATGGAGGTGAAGATACTTCCATGTTTATACAGATGACTTTGTTGATATTTCCAAGGTTTTTCAGATGGCGGTGTAGATATTTCCATGTTTATACAGATAGCTTTGTGGCTATTTCCATGTTGATACAGAGAGAGAAGAAGATATTTCACAGATGGCGGTGTGGATTTTCCATCTTGGCACAGATTGTGGTGTAGATATTTCCATCTTTACAAAGATAGCGGTGTAGATATTTCCATGTTTACACAGATAGCATTGTAGATATTTCCATGTTTACACAGATAGCGTTGTAGATGTTTGCATGTTTATACAGATAGCGGTGTAGGTATTTCCATATTTATACAGATAGCGGTGTAGATCTTTCGATGTTTATACAGATAGCGGTGGAGATATTTCCATGTTTATAGAGATAGCGGTGGAGATATTTCAATGTTTATAAAGATAGCGATGTACATATTTCCATGTTTATACAGATAGCGACGTAGATATTTCCAAGTATATACAGAGAGCGGTGTAGATATTTCCATGTTCATACAGATAGCGGTGTAGATATTTCCATGTTTTTACAGATAGCGATGTAGATATTACCATGTTTACACAGATGGCAGTGTAGATATTTCCATCTTGGCACAGATTGCGGTGGAGATATTTCCATCTTTACACAGATAGCGGTGTAGATATTTCCATGTTTACACAGATAGCAGTGTAGATATTTCCATGTTGACACAGATTGCGTTGTAGATATTTGCATGTTTATACAGATAGCGGTGTAGATATTTCCATGTTTATACATATGACTGTGTAAATATTTCCAATTATACACAGATAGCGGTGTAGATATTTCCCTGTTGATACAGATTTCGGTGTAGATATTTCCATGTTTATACAGATAGGGTGGTAAATATTTCCATGTTTATACAGATTGTGGTGTAGTTATTTCCATGTTCATGGAGATAGCGGTGTAGATATTTCCATGTTTATACAGTTGGCTTTGTAGTTATTTCCATGTTTATACAGATGAAGGTGTAGATATTTCCATATTTATACTGATGACTGTGTAGATATTTTCATGTATTTGCAGATGGCGTTTTAGATATTTCCATGTTTATACAGATAGCGGTGTGGCTATTTCCGTGTTCATTCAGATAGCAGTGTAGATATTTCCATGTTTATAGAGATGGCTTTGTAGATATTTCCATGTTTATACAGATGGCGTTGTAGATATTTCCATGTTTATACAGATCGCCGTGTGGCTATTTCCATGTTCATACAGATAGCATTGTAGATATTTCCATGTTTATAGAGATGGCTTTGTAGATATTTCCATGTTTATACATATGGCAGTGTAGATATTTCCATGTTTATAAAGATGGCGGTGTAGATATTTCCATGTTTATACAGCTGACGGTGTAGATATTTTCGTCTGTATACAGATGGCAGTGTAGATATTTCCATGTTTATACAGATAGTTGTGTAGATATTTCCATTTTTAACCAGATGGCGGTGTAGATAGTTCCATGTTTATGGAGATGGCGGTGTAGATATTTCCATGTTTATAGAGATGGCGGTGTAGATATTTCCACGTTTATACAGATAGCGGTGTAGATCTTTCCATGTACAGAAAGATAGCGGTGTAAATATTTCCATGTCTACAGAGATGGCAGTGGAGATATTTCAGTGTTTATACAGATAGCGATGTATATATTTCCATGTTCATACAGATAGCGATGTATATATTTCCAATTTTATACAGATGGCGGTGTAGATATTTCCATGTTTATACAGATAGCGGTTTAGTTATTTCCATGTTTATAGAGATATCATTGTAGATATTTCCATGTTTATAGAGGTAGCGGTGAAGGCATTTCCATGTTTATAGAGAAAGCGGTGTGGATATTTCCATGTTTATGCAGATGGCGGTGCAGATATTTCCATGTTTATACAGATAGCCGTGTAGATATTTCCATGTTTATGCAGATGACGGTGTAGATATTTTCATCTGTATACAGATGGCAGTGTAGATATTTCCATGTTTATACAGATAGTGGTGTAGATAATTTCCATTTTTAACGAGATGGCGGTGTAGATAGTTCCATGTTTATGGAGATGGCGGTGTAGATTTTTTCATGTTTATAGAGATGGTGGTGTAGATATTTCCACGTTTATACAGATAGCGGTGTAGATATTTCCAAGTTTATACAGATAGCCTTGTAGATATTTCCATGTTCAGAAAGATAGTGGTGTAGATATTTCCATGTTTACAGATATAGCGGTGGAGATATTTCAATGTTTATACAGATAGCGATGTACATATTTCCATGTTTATACAGATAGAGATGTATATATTTCCAAGTTTATACATATAGCGGTGTAGATATTTCCATGTTTATACAGGTAGTGGTGTAGATATTTCCATGTTTATAGAGATATCGTTGTAGATATTTCCATGTTTATAGAGGTAGCGATGAAGGCATTTCCATGTTTATAGAGAAAGCGGTGTGGATATTTCCATGTTTATGCAGATGGCGTTGCAGAAATTTCCATGTTTATACAGATAGCGGTGTAGATATTTCCATGTTTATAGAGATGTCTGTGTAGTTATTTCCATGTTTATACAGATGGCGGTGTAGATATTTCCAAATTTATACAGATAGCGGTGTAGATAATTCCATGTTTACAGAGATAGCAGTGTAGATATTTCCAAATTTTCACAGATTGCAGCGTACATATTTCCAACTTTACACAGATTGCGGGTTACATATTTCCAAGTTTACACATATAGCTGTGCACATATTTCCATGTTTTCACAGATAGTATTGTAGATATTTCCATGTTTATACAGATAACGGTGTACATATTTCCATGTTTATAAAGATAGCGGTGTAGATATTTCCATGTTTATAGAGATAGCGGTGGAGGAATTTCCATGTATATACTGATAGCGATGTAGATATTTCCATGTTTATACAGATAGTGGAGTAGATATTTCCCTGTTTATACAGATTTCGGTGTAGATATTTCCATGTTTATACAGATAGGGTGGTAGATATTTCAAAGTTTCTACAGATTGTGTTGTAGGTATTTCCATGTTTATAGAGATAGCGGTGTAGATATTTCCATGTTTATACAGATGGCTTTGTAGATATTTCCATTTTTATACAGATGAAGGTGTAGATATTTCCATATTTATACTGATGACTATGTAGATATTTCCATGTTTATACAGATGGCGTTGTAGATAATTCCATGTTTATACAGATAGCGGTGTGGCTATTTCCACGTTCATACAGATAGCAATGTAGATATTTCCATGTTTATAGAGATGGCTTTGTAGATATTTCCATGTTTATACATATGGCAGTGAAGATATTTCCATTTTTATACAGATGGCATTGAAGATATATCCATGTTTATGCAGATGGCGTTGCCGATATTTCCATGTTTATACAGATAGCGGTGTAGGTATTTCCAGGTTTGTACAGATAGCGGGGGAGATATTTCAATGTTTTTACAGATGGCAGTGTAGATATTTCCAAGTTTATACAGATAGCGGTGTAGATATTTCCATGTTTATACAGACTGCGGTGTAGATATTTCCATGTTTATACATATGACTGTGTAGATATTTCAACGTTTTTGCAGATGGCGGTTTAAATATTTCCATATTTATAGAGATAGCCGAGTAGATATTTCCATGTTCATGCAGATGGCGGTGAAGATATTTCCATGTTTATAGAGATGGCAGTGTAGATATTTCTATGTTTATAGAGATATCGGTGTAGATAATTCCATGTTTATAGAGAAGGCAGTGTAGTTATTTCCATGTTTATAGAGATAGTGGTGTAGGTATTTCCATGTTTATACAGATAGCGTTGTAGATATTTCCATGTTTATACAGATGGCGGTGTAGATATTTCCATGTTTATGCAGATGGCGGTGCCGACATTTCCATGTTTATACAGATAGCGGTGTAGGTATTTCCATGATTATACAGATAGCGGTGTTGGTATTAACATGTTTATACAGATAGTGGTGTAGATATTTCCATGTTTATACAGCTGACGGTGTAGATATTTTCATCTGTATAAAGATGGCAGTGTAGATATTTCCATGTTTATACAGATAGTGGTGTAGATATTTCCATTTTTAACCAGATGGCGGTGTAGATAGTTCCATGTTTATGGAGATGGCGGTGAAGATATTTTCATGTTTATAGAGATGGCGGTGTAGATATTTCCACGTTTATACAGATAGCGGTGTAGATATTTCCATGTTTATACAGATAGCGGTGTAGATATTCCCATGTTCAGAAAGATAGTGTAGTAGATATTTCCATGTTTATACAGATAGCGGTGTAGATATTACCATATTTAAAGAGATAGCGGTGTAGATATTTCCATGTTTATAGAGATAGCTGTGTAGGTATTCCCATGTTTATACAGATAGTGGTGTAGATATTTCCATGTTTATACAGATCGTTGTGTAGATATTCCCATGTTTATACAGATAGCGGTGTAGATATTTCCATGTTTACACAAGTAACGGTGTATATATTTCCATGTTTATACGGATCGCGGTGTAGATATTTCCATGCTTTTACAGATGGCGGTGTGGATATTTCTATGTTTATAAAGATGGCGGTGTAGATATTTCCATGTTTATACAGATGGCGGTGTAGATATTTCCATGTTTATACAGTTAGTGGTGCATATATTTCCAAGTTTATTCAGAAAGCTGTGTAGATATTTCCATGTTTATAATGATGACTGTGTAGATATTTCCATGTTTATATGGATGTCGGTGTACATATTTCCATGTTTATAGAGATAGCAGTGTAGATATTTCCATGTTTTTTACAGATAGCGGTGCAGATACTTCCATGTTTCTACACATAGCAGTGTAGATATTTCCATGTTTATGCAGATGACTGTGTAGATATTTCCACGTGTATACAGATGGCGGTTTAGATATTTCCATGTTTATAGAGATAACGGTGTAGATATTTCCATGTTTACAGAGATTGCGGTGTAGATATCTCCATGTTTATACAGATAGAGGTGCAGATATTTCCATGTTCATACAGATCGCAGTGTAGATTTTCCAAGTTTATACAGACAGCGGTGTAGATATTTCCATGTTTATACAGATAGCGGAGTAGATATTTCCACGTTTATACACATAGCGGTGGAGGTATTTCTATGTTTATACAGATGACGGTGTAGATATTAACATGTTTATACAGATAGCGGTGTAGATAATTCCAAGTTTATTCAGATATTGGTGTAGGTATTTACATGTTTATACAGATCGCGGTAGAGATGTTTCCATGTTCATACAGATGGCGCTGTTGACATTTCCATGTTTACACAGATAGCGGTGTAGATATTTCCAAGTTTATACAGATAGTGATGTAGGTATTTCCATGTTTATACAGATAGCGGTGTAGATATTTCCATGTTTATACAGATAGCGGTGTAGGAATTTCCATATTTATAGACATAGCGGTGTAGATATTTCCATGTTTATGCTGATGGCTGTGTAGATATTTCCATGTGTATACAGATGGCAGTGTAGATATTTCCATGTTTATACTCACGGAAGTGTAGATATTTCCATGTTTATATAGATGACTGTGTAGATATTTCAATGTTTTTACAGAGGGCATTGTAGATATTTCCATGTCTATACAAATGGCGGTGTGGATATTTCCATGATTATACAGATGAAGGTGTTGATATTTCCAGGTTTATACAGATGGCGGTGTTGATATTTCCATGTTTATGGAGATGGCAGTGTAGATATTTCCGTTTTTATAGAGATTGCGGTGTAGATATTTCCATATTTACACAGAAATTGGTGTAGATATTTCCATGTTTATACAGATGACTGTGTAGATATTTCCACGTTTATACAGCTCACGGTGTAGGTATTTCCATGTTTATAGAGATGGCGATGTAAATATTTTCATGTTTATGGAGATGACAGTGTAGATATTTTCATGTTTACAGAGATGGCAGTGTAGATATTTCCATGTTTATAGGGATTGTGGTGTAGATATTTCCATGTTTATAGAGATAGCGGTGTAGGTATTTCCATGTTTATAGAGATAGCATTGTAGATGTTTCCATGTTTATACTGATGGCTCTGTAGATTTTTCCATGTGTATAAAGATGGCAGTGTAGATATTTCCATGTTTATAGACATGGTGGTGAATATATTTCCATGTTTATACAGATGACTGTGCAGATATTTCCATGTATATACAGATGGTGGTGTAGATATTTCCATGTTTATAGAGATAGCGGTGTAGCTATTTCCATGTTTATTCAAATAGCGGTGCAGATATTTCCATGTTTATACACATAGCGTTGTAGATATCTCCATGTTTATATAGATAGCGGTGGAGATGTTTCCATGTTTATACAGATAGCGGAGAAGTTATTTCCAACTATATGCAGATAGCGGTGGAGATATTTCTATGTTTATACAGATTGCGTTGTAGATATTTAAATGTTTATACAGATAGCGGTGTAAATATTTCCAAGTTTATACAGATAGTGGTGTAGGTATTTCCATGTTTATACAGACAGCGGTGGAGATGTTTCCATGTTTATGCAGGTAGCGATGTAGATATTTCCATGTTTAAACAGATAGCGGTGTAGATATTTGCATGTTTTTACAGATAGCGGTGTAGATATTTCCATGTTTATACAGATAGCAGAGTTGATATTTCCATGTTTATACCTATAGCGGTGGGGATATTTCCATGTTTATACAGAAGGCGGTGTAAGTATTTCCATGTTTATACAGATAGCGGTGAAGATATTTCCAAGTTTATGCAGATATTGTTGTAGGTATGTCCATGTTTATGCAGAATGCGGTGTAGATATTTCTGTGATTATACTGTTAGCGGTGTAGGTATTTCCATGTTTATAGAAATCTTGGTGTAGATATTTCCAGGTTTATTCTGATGACTTTGTAGATATTTCCATGTGTATACAGATGGCAGTGTAGTTATTTCCATCTTTATACTCACTGAGGTGTAGATAATTCCATGTTTATATAGATGGCGGTGTAGGTATTTCCATGTTTATAGAGATAGTGGTGTAGATTTTTCCATGTTTATACAGATAGCGGTGTAGATATTTCCATGCTTATGGAGATACTTGTGTTGGTATTTCCATGTTTATGCACATAGCGGTGAAGATATTTCCATGTTTATACAGCTTGTGGTGTAGATATTTCCATCTTTGTACAGATGGCAGTGTAGGTATTTCCATGTTTATGCAGATAGCTGTGTAGATATTTCCATGTTTATAGAGATAGCGGTGTAGATATTTCCATATTTACACAGATAGCCGTGTAGATATTTCCATGTTTCTTCAGATGGCGGTGTACCTATTTCCATGTTTACACAGATAGCAGTGTGGCTATTTCCATGTTTATACAGATGGCAGTGTAGATATTTCCATGTTTACACAGATAGCGATGTACATATTTCCATGTTAATAGGGATAGCGGTGTAGATCTTTCCATGTTTATACAGATAGTGGTGTAGGTATTTCCATGTTTATACAGCTAGCGGTGGAGATATTTCCATGTTTATACAGATGGCACTGTAGATATTTCCAAGTTTATACAGATGGCAGTGTGTATATTTCCATGTATATACAGATAGCGGTGAAGATATTTCCATGTTTATACAGATATCGGTGTAGGTATTTCCATGATTATAGAGATAGTGGTGTAGATATTTCCTTGTTTATACAGATGACTGTGTAGAGATTTCCAGGTGTATACTGATGGCAGTGTTGACATTTCCATGTTTATACAGACAGCGGTGTAGATATTTCCATGTTTATAGAGATAGCAGTGTAGATATTTCCATGTTCATACAGATAGCGGTGTAGATATTTCCATGTTTATACAGATAGCGGTGTAGTTATTTCCAAGTTCATAAAGATAGCGGTGTAGATATTTCCATGTTTCTAGAGATATCAGTGGAGATATTTCAAAGTTTATACAGATAGCGGTGAAGATAATTCCATGTTCATAAAGATAGCGGTGTAGGGATTTCCATGTTTATACAGCTGGCGGTGTAGATATTTCCATGTTCATAAAGATGGTATTGTTGATATTTCCATGTTTATGGAGATAGCGGTGGAGATATTTCAATATTTATACAGATAGGGATGTGTATATTTCCATGTATATACAAGTAGCGATGTAGACATTTCCAATTTTATACAGAGAGCGGTGTAGATATTTCCACGTTTTTACAGATAGTGGTGTAGATATTTCCATGTTTATAGAGATAGCGGTGTAGATATTTCCATGTTTATACAGATAGCGGTGTAGATATTACCATGTTTTCACAGATGGCGTTGTGGATATTTCCATCTTGGCACATATTGCGGTGTAGATATTTCGATGTTTACACAGATAGCGGTGTAGATATTTCCATGTTTACACAGATATTGTTGTAGGTATTTCCATGTTTACACAGATAGCATTGTAGATATTTGCATGTTTATACAGATAGCGGTGTAGATATTTCCATATTTATACAGATAGCGGTGTAGAAGTTTCCATGTTTATACAGATAGCGGTGTAGATATTTCCATGTTTATACAGATGGCAGTGTAGATATTTCCATGTTTATACAGATCGTGGTGTAGATACTTCCATGTTTATACAGATAGCGGTGTAGCTGTTTCCATGTTTATACAGGTAGCGGTGAAGAAATTTCCATGTTTATACAGATCGCGGTGTAGATATTTCCATCTTTCTACAAATGTCAGTGTAGATATTTCTATGTTTATTCTGATGGCGGTGTTGATATTTCCATGTTTATACAGATGGCGGTGCAGATATTTCCATGTTTATGCAGATGGCGGTGTAGATATTTCCATGTTTATAGAGATGGCGGTGTAGATATTTCTATGTTTATAGAGATAGCGGTGTAGATAATTCCATCTTTATACATATGGTGGTGTAAGTATTTCCATGTCTATACAGATAGCAGTGTAGGTATTTCCATGTTTATACAGATAGCGGTGGAGATATTTCCATGTTTATACAGATAGCGGTGAAGGTATTTTCATGTTTATAATGATAACGGTGTAGATTTTTCCAAGTTTATACAGATGGCTCTGTAGATATTTCCATGTGTATATAGATGGCAGTGTAGGAATTTCCATGTTTATACAAATGGAGGTGAAGATACTTCCATGTTTATACAGATGACTGTGTAGATATTTCCATGGTTTTGCAGATGGCGGTGTAGATATTTCCATGTTTATACAGATAGCTTTGTGGCTATTTCCATGTTGATACAGAGAGAGAAGAAGATATTTCCATGTTTACAGAGATGTCCTGGTAGATATTTCCATGTTTATACAGATGGCAGTGTAGGTATTTCCATGTTCATAGAGATAGCTGTGTAGATATTTGCATTTTGATATCGATGGCGGTGTAGATATTTCCATGAGTATACAGATGGCAGTGTAGATATTTCCATGTTTATAGAGATGGCTGTTTAGATAATTCCATGTTTATATGGATTGCCGTGTAGATATTTCCATGTGTATATAGATGGCAGTGTAGGAATTTCCATGTTTATACAAATGGAGGTGAAGATACTTCCATGTTTATACAGATGACTTTGTTGATATTTCCAAGGTTTTTCAGATGGCGGTGTAGATATTTCCATGTTTATACAGATAGCTTTGTGGCTATTTCCATGTTGATACAGAGAGAGAAGAAGATATTTCACAGATGGCGGTGTGGATTTTCCATCTTGGCACAGATTGTGGTGTAGATATTTCCATCTTTACAAAGATAGCGGTGTAGATATTTCCATGTTTACACAGATAGCATTGTAGATATTTCCATGTTTACACAGATAGCGTTGTAGATATTTGCATGTTTATACAGATAGCGGTGTAGGTATTTCCATATTTATACAGATAGCGGTGTAGATCTTTCGATGTTTATACAGATAGCGGTGGAGATATTTCCATGTTTATAGAGATAGCGGTGGAGATATTTCAATGTTTATAAAGATAGCGATGTACATATTTCCATGTTTATACAGATAGCGACGTAGATATTTCCAAGTATATACAGAGAGCGGTGTAGATATTTCCATGTTCATACAGATAGCGGTGTAGATATTTCCATGTTTTTACAGATAGCGATGTAGATATTACCATGTTTACACAGATGGCAGTGTAGATATTTCCATCTTGGCACAGATTGCGGTGGAGATATTTCCATCTTTACACAGATAGCGGTGTAGATATTTCCATGTTTACACAGATAGCAGTGTAGATATTTCCATGTTGACACAGATTGCGTTGTAGATATTTGCATGTTTATACAGATAGCGGTGTAGATATTTCCATGTTTATACATATGACTGTGTAAATATTTCCAATTATACACAGATAGCGGTGTAGATATTTCCCTGTTGATACAGATTTCGGTGTAGATATTTCCATGTTTATACAGATAGGGTGGTAAATATTTCCATGTTTATACAGATTGTGGTGTAGTTATTTCCATGTTCATGGAGATAGCGGTGTAGATATTTCCATGTTTATACAGTTGGCTTTGTAGTTATTTCCATGTTTATACAGATGAAGGTGTAGATATTTCCATATTTATACTGATGACTGTGTAGATATTTTCATGTATTTGCAGATGGCGTTTTAGATATTTCCATGTTTATACAGATAGCGGTGTGGCTATTTCCATGTTCATTCAGATAGCAGTGTAGATATTTCCATGTTTATAGAGATGGCTTTGTAGATATTTCCATGTTTATACAGATGGCGTTGTAGATATTTCCATGTTTATACAGATCGCCGTGTGGCTATTTCCACGTTCATACAGATAGCATTGTAGATATTTCCATGTTTATAGAGATGGCTTTGTAGATATTTCCATGTTTATACATATGGCAGTGTAGATATTTCCATGTTTATAAAGATGGCGGTGTAGATATTTCCATGTTTATACAGCTGACGGTGTAGATATTTTCGTCTGTATACAGATGGCAGTGTAGATATTTCCATGTTTATACAGATAGTTGTGTAGATATTTCCATTTTTAACCAGATGGCGGTGTAGATAGTTCCATGTTTATGGAGATGGCGGTGTAGATATTTCCATGTTTATAGAGATGGCGGTGTAGATATTTCCACGTTTATACAGATAGCGGTGTAGATCTTTCCATGTACAGAAAGATAGCGGTGTAAATATTTCCATGTCTACAGAGATGGCAGTGGAGATATTTCAGTGTTTATACAGATAGCGATGTATATATTTCCATGTTCATACAGATAGCGATGTATATATTTCCAATTTTATACAGATGGCGGTGTAGATATTTCCATGTTTATACAGATAGCGGTTTAGTTATTTCCATGTTTATAGAGATATCATTGTAGATATTTCCATGTTTATAGAGGTAGCGGTGAAGGCATTTCCATGTTTATAGAGAAAGCGGTGTGGATATTTCCATGTTTATGCAGATGGCGGTGCAGATATTTCCATGTTTATACAGATAGCGGTGTAGATATTTCCATGTTTATGCAGATGACGGTGTAGATATTTTCATCTGTATACAGATGGCAGTGTAGATATTTCCATGTTTATACAGATAGTGGTGTAGATAATTTCCATTTTTAACGAGATGGCGGTGTAGATAGTTCCATGTTTATGGAGATGGCGGTGTAGATTTTTTCATGTTTATAGAGATGGTGGTGTAGATATTTCCACGTTTATACAGATAGCGGTGTAGATATTTCCAAGTTTATACAGATAGCCTTGTAGATATTTCCATGTTCAGAAAGATAGTGGTGTAGATATTTCCATGTTTACAGATATAGCGGTGGAGATATTTCAATGTTTATACAGATAGCGATGTACATATTTCCATGTTTATACAGATAGAGATGTATATATTTCCAAGTTTATACATATAGCGGTGTAGATATTTCCATGTTTATACAGGTAGTGGTGTAGATATTTCCATGTTTATAGAGATATCGTTGTAGATATTTCCATGTTTATAGAGGTAGCGATGAAGGCATTTCCATGTTTATAGAGAAAGCGGTGTGGATATTTCCATGTTTATGCAGATGGCGTTGCAGAAATTTCCATGTTTATACAGATAGCGGTGTAGATATTTCCATGTTTATAGAGATGTCTGTGTAGTTATTTCCATGTTTACACAGATGGCGGTGTAGATATTTCCAAATTTATACAGATAGCGGTGTAGATAATTCCATGTTTACAGAGATAGCAGTGTAGATATTTCCAAATTTTCACAGATTGCAGCGTACATATTTCCAACTTTACACAGATTGCGGGTTACATATTTCCAAGTTTACACATATAGCTGTGCACATATTTCCATGTTTTCACAGATAGTATTGTAGATATTTCCATGTTTATACAGATAACGGTGTACATATTTCCATGTTTATAAAGATAGCGGTGTAGATATTTCCATGTTTATAGAGATAGCGGTGGAGGAATTTCCATGTATATACTGATAGCGATGTAGATATTTCCATGTTTATACAGATAGTGGAGTAGATATTTCCCTGTTTATACAGATTTCGGTGTAGATATTTCCATGTTTATACAGATAGGGTGGTAGATATTTCAAAGTTTCTACAGATTGTGTTGTAGGTATTTCCATGTTTATAGAGATAGCGGTGTAGATATTTCCATGTTTATACAGATGGCTTTGTAGATATTTCCATTTTTATACAGATGAAGGTGTAGATATTTCCATATTTATACTGATGACTATGTAGATATTTCCATGTTTATACAGATGGCGTTGTAGATAATTCCATGTTTATACAGATAGCGGTGTGGCTATTTCCACGTTCATACAGATAGCAATGTAGATATTTCCATGTTTATAGAGATGGCTTTGTAGATATTTCCATGTTTATACATATGGCAGTGAAGATATTTCCATTTTTATACAGATGGCATTGAAGATATATCCATGTTTATGCAGATGGCGTTGCCGATATTTCCATGTTTATACAGATAGCGGTGTAGGTATTTCCAGGTTTGTACAGATAGCGGGGGAGATATTTCAATGTTTTTACAGATGGCAGTGTAGATATTTCCAAGTTTATACAGATAGCGGTGTAGATATTTCCATGTTTATACAGACTGCGGTGTAGATATTTCCATGTTTATACATATGACTGTGTAGATATTTCAACGTTTTTGCAGATGGCGGTTTACATATTTCCATATTTATAGAGATAGCCGAGTAGATATTTCCATGTTCATGCAGATGGCGGTGAAGATATTTCCATGTTTATAGAGATGGCAGTGTAGATATTTCTATGTTTATAGAGATATCGGTGTAGATAATTCCATGTTTATAGAGAAGGCAGTGTAGTTATTTCCATGTTTATAGAGATAGTGGTGTAGGTATTTCCATGTTTATACAGATAGCGTTGTAGATATTTCCATGTTTATACAGATGGCGGTGTAGATATTTCCATGTTTATGCAGATGGCGGTGCCGACATTTCCATGTTTATACAGATAGCGGTGTAGGTATTTCCATGATTATACAGATAGCGGTGTTGGTATTAACATGTTTATACAGATAGTGGTGTAGATATTTCCATGTTTATACAGCTGACGGTGTAGATATTTTCATCTGTATAAAGATGGCAGTGTAGATATTTCCATGTTTATACAGATAGTGGTGTAGATATTTCCATTTTTAACCAGATGGCGGTGTAGATAGTTCCATGTTTATGGAGATGGCGGTGAAGATATTTTCATGTTTATAGAGATGGCGGTGTAGATATTTCCACGTTTATACAGATAGCGGTGTAGATATTTCCATGTTTATACAGATAGCGGTGTAGATATTCCCATGTTCAGAAAGATAGTGTAGTAGATATTTCCATGTTTAGAGAGATAGCGGTGGAGATATTTCAATATTTATACAGATAGCGATGTACATATTTCCATGTTTATGCAGATAGCGATGTATATATTTCCAAGTTTATACAGATAGCGGTGTAGATATTTCCATGTTTATACAGGTAGTGGTGTAGATATTTCCATGTTTATAGAGATATCGTTGTAGATATTTCCATGTTTATAGAGGTAGCGGTGAAGGTATTTCCATGTTTATAGAGAAAGCGTTGTGGATATTTCCATGTTTATGCAGATGGAGGGGCAGATATTTCCATGTTTATACAGATAGCGGTGTAGATATTTCCATGTTTATAGAGATGGCTGTGTAGATATTTACATATTTATACAGATGGCAGTGTAGATATTTCCATGTTTAGACAGATAATGGTGTAGATATTTCCATGTTTATACAGATTGCGGTGTAGGTATTTCCATGTTTATAGAGATAGCGGTGTAGATATTTCCATGTTTATACAGATAGCTGTGTGGCTATTTCCATGTTTCTACAGATAGCGTTGGAGATATTTCCATGTTTATACAGATAGCGGTGGGGATATTTCCATGTTTATTCAGATAGCGGTGGAGATATTTCCATGTTTATAGAGATAGCAGTGTATATATTTCCATGTCTATACAGATATCTGTGTGGCTATTTCCATGTTTACAGATAACGGTGTAGATATTTGCATGTTTATAGAGATGGTTGTGTAGATATTATTTTCATATTTATACAGATGGCAGTGTAGATATTTCCATGTTTAGACAGATAATGGTGTAGATATTTCCATGTTTATACAGATGTCTGTGTAGTTGTTTCCATTTTTATACAGATGGCGGTGTAGATATTTCCACGTTTATACAGATAGTGGTGGAGGTATTTCCATGTTTATACAGATGACTGTGTAGATATTTTCATATTTTTACACATGTCGGTGTAGACATTTCCACGTTTATAAAGATAGCGGTATGGATATTTCCATGTTTATACAGATAGCGGTGCAGATATTTCCATGTTTATAGAGATAGCTGTGTAGATATTTACATGTTTATACAGATGGCAGTGTAGTTATTTCCATGTTTATACAGATAGTGGTGTAGATATTTCCAGGTTTATACAGATGACTGTGTAGTTATTTCCATGTTTATACAGACGGCGGTGAAGATATTTCCATGTTTATAGAGACAGCCGTGTAGATATTTCCATGTTTATACAGATAGCAGTGTAGACATTTCCATGTTTATAGAGATAGCAGTGTAGATATTTCCATATTTCTACAGATAGCGGTGTCACTATTTCCATGTTTATACAGATAGCGGTGCAGATATTTCCATGTTTATACAGATAGCGGTGGAGATATTTCCATGTTTATAGAGATAGAGGTGTAGATATTTCCATGGTTATACAGATAGCTGTGTGGCTATTTCCATGTTTATACAGATAGCGTTGTAGATATTTCCATGTTTATACAGATGGCAGTGTAGATATTTCCATGTTTATGCAGATGGCGGCGCAGATACTTCCATGTTGATACAGATGACTGTGTAGATATTTTCATATTTTTACACATGTCGGTGTAGATATTTCCATGTTTATACATATAGCGGTGTGGCTATTTCCATGTTTATACAGATAGCAGTGTAGATATTTCCATGTTTATAGAGATGGCTGTGTAGATATTTCCATGTTTATACAGATGGCAGTGTAGGTATTTCCATGTTTGTACAGACAGTGGTGTAGATATTTCCATATTTATACACATGACTGTAGTTATTTCCATTTTTATACAGATAGCGGTGTAGATATTTCCATGTTTATACAGAGAGCGGTGGAGTCATTTCCATGTTTATACAGATAGCGGTGTAGATATTTCCATGTTTATAGAGATAGCGGTGTAGATATTTCCATGTTTATACACATAGCTTTGTGGCTATTTCCATGTTTATACAGATAGCGGTGGAGATATTTCCATGTTTATAGAGATGGCTGTGTATATATTTACATATTTAAACAGACGGCAGTGTAGATATTTCCATGTTTACACAGATAATGGTGTAGATATTTCCATGTTTATACAGATTGCGGTGTAGGAATTTCCATGTTTATAGAGATCGCGGTTTAGATATTTCCATGTTTATAGAGAGAGCTGTGTGGCAATTTCCATGTTTATACGGATAGCGTTTGAGATATTTCCATGTTAATACAGATGGCGGTGTGGATATTTCCATGTTTATGCAGATGGCGGTGCAGATATTTCCATGTTTATACAGATAGCGGTGTACATATTTCCATATTTATACAGATGACTGTGTAGTTATTTCCATTTTTATACAGATGGCGGTGTAGATATTTCCATGTTTATACAGATAGCCATGGAATTATTTCCATGTTTATACAGATGACTGTGTAGATATTTTCATATTTTTTCACATGTCGGTGTAGATATTTCCATGTTTATACAGATAGCGGTGTGGCTATTTCCACGTTTGTAAAGATAGCAGTGTAGATATTTCTGTGTTTACAGAGATGGCTGTGTAGATATTTCCATGTTTATACAGATAGCGGTGGAGATATTTCCATGTTTATACAGATAGCGGTGGAGATATTTCCATGTTTATAGAGATAGCGGTGTAGATATTTCCATGTTTATACAGATAGCTGTGTGGCTATTTCCATGTTTATACAGATAGCGGTGGAGATATTTCCATGTTTATAGAGATGGCTGTGTAGATATTTACATATTTAAACAGATGGCAGTGTAGATATTTCCATGTTTATACAGATAGTGGTGTAGATATTTCCAGGTTTATACAGATGACTGTGTAGTTATTTCCATGTTTATACAGATGGCGGTGAAGATATTTCCATGTTTATAGAGACAGCCGTGTAGATATTTCCATGTTTATACAGATAGCAGTGTGGCTATTTCCATGTTTATACAGATAGCAGTGTAGATATTTCCATGTTTATAGAGATGGCTGTGTAGATATTTCCATGTTTATACAGATGGCAGTGTAGATATTTCCATGTTTGTACAGACAGTGGTGTAGATATTTCCACGTTTATACAGATGACTGTGTAGGTAATTCCATGTTTATACAGATGGCGGTGTAGACATTTCCATGTTTATAAAGATAGCGGTGTGGCTATTTCCATGTTTATACAGATAGCGGTGCAGATATTTCCATGTTTATAGAGATGGCTGTGTAGATATTTACATGTTTATACAGATGGCAATGTAGTTATTTCCATGTTTATACACATAGTGGTGTAGATATTTCCAGGTTTATACAGATGACTGTGTAGTTATTTCCATGTTTATACAGATGGCGGTGAAGATATTTCCATGTTTATAGAGACTGCCGTGTAGATATTTCCATGCTTATACAGATAGCCGTGTAGACATTTCCATGTTTATAGAGATAGCGGTGTAGATTTTTCCATATTTATACAGATAGCGGTGTCACTATTTCCATGTTTATACAGATAGCGGTGGAGATATTTCCATGTTTATACAGATAGCAGTGGAGATATTTCCATGTTTATAGAGATAGCGGTGTAGATATTACCATGTTAATACAGATAGCTGTGTGGCTATTTCCATGTTTATACAGATAGCGTTGGAGATAATTCCATGTTTATTCAGATGACGGTGTAGATATTTCCATGTTTATGCAGATGGCGCTGCAGATATTTCCATGTTGATACAGATAGCGGTGTACATATTTCCTTATTTATACAGATGACAGTGTAGTTATTTCCACTTTTATACAGATGGCGGTGTAGATCTTTCCATGTTTATACAGATAGCGGTGGAGATATTCCCATGTTTATACAGATGAATATGTAGATATTTCCATTTTTATACAGATAGCTGTGTGGCCATTTCCATGTTTATACAGATAGCGGTGTAGATATTTCCATGTTTATAGAGATGGCTGTGTAGATATTTACAAATTTATACAGATGGCAGTGTAGATATTTCCATGTTTAGACAGATAATGGTGTAGATATTTCCATGTTTATACAGATTGCGGTGTAGGTATTTCCATGTTTATCGAGATAGCAGTGTAGATATTTCCATGTTTATACAGATGGCTGTGTAGATATTTCCATGTGTATACAGATGGCAGTGTAGATATTTCCATGTTTATACAGATGGAGGTGTAGATATTTCCATGTTTATACAGGTGACAGTGTAGATATTTCCATGTTTTTACAGATGGCGGTGTAGATATTTCCATGTTTATACAGATAGCGGTGTGGCAGTTTCCATGCTTATACAGATAGAGGTGTAGATATTTCCATGTTTATAGAGATAGCGGTGTAGATATTTCCATGTTTATACAGATAGCTGTGTGGCTATATCCATGTTTATACAGATAGCGTTGGAGATATTTCCATGTTTATACAGATAGCGGTGGAGATATTTCCATGTTTATAGAGATGTCTGTGTAGATATTTCCATGTTTATACAGATGGCAGTGTAGATATTTCCATGTTTGTACAGACAGTGGTGTAGATATTTCAATGTTTATACAGATCACTGTGTAGGTATTTCCATGTGTATAGAGATGGCGGTGTAGATATTTCCATATTTACAGATAGCGGTGTGGCTATTTCCATGTTTATACAGATATCGGTGTAGATATTTCCATGTTTATAGAGATGGCTGTGAAGATATTTACATGTTTATACTGATGGCAGTGTAGATATTTCCATGTTTATACATGTAGTGGTGTAGATATTTCCAGGTTTATACAGATGACTGTGTAGTTATTTCCATGTTTATACAGATGGCGGTGTAGATATTTCCATGTTTATTGAGATAGCCATGTAGATATTTCCATGTTTATACAGATAGCGGTGTTGACATTTCCATGTTTATAGAGATAGCGGTGTAGATATTTCCATATTTATACAGATAGCGGTGTCACTATTTCCATGTTTATACTGATAGCGGTGAAGATATTTCCATGTTTATACAGATAGCGGTGGAGATATTTCCATGTATATACAGATTGCGGTGGAGATATTTCCATGTTTATAGAGATAGCGGTGTAGATATTTCCATGTTTATACAAATAGCGATGTGCCTATTTCCAAGTTTATACAGATAGCGGTGTAGATATTTCCATGTTTATAGAGATGGCTGTGTAGATATTTACGTATTTATACAGATGGCAGTGTAGATATTTCCATGTTTAGACAGATATTGGTGTAGATATTTCCATGTTTATACAGATTGCGGTGTAGGTATTTCCATGTTTATAGAGATAGCGGTGCAGATATTTCCATGTTTATACAGATGGCGGTGTAGATATTGCCATGTTTATGCACATGGTGGTGCAGATATTTCCATGTTTATAGAGATAGCGGTGTACATATTTCCATATTTATACAGATGACTGTGTAGTTGTTTCCATTTTTATACAGATGGCGCTGTAGATATTTCCATGTTTATACAGATAGCGGTGGAGGTATTTCCATGTTTATACAGATGACTGTGTAGATATTTTGATATTTTTACACATGTCGGTGTAGATATTTCCATGTTTATACAGATAGCGGTGGAGATATTTCCATGTTTATAGAGATAGCGGTGTTGATATTTCCATGTTTATACAGATAGCTGTGTGGCTATTTCCATCTTTATACAGATAACGTTGGAGATATTTCCATGTTTATATAGATGGCGGTGTAGATATTTTCATGATTATGCAGATGGCGGTGCAGATATTTCCATGTTGATACAGACAGCGGTGTACATATTTCCTTATTTATACAGATGACTCTGTAGTTATTTCCATTTTTATACAGATTGCGGTGTAGATATTTCCATGTTTATACAGATAGCGGTGTGGGTATTTCCATGTTTATAAAGATAGCAGTGTAGATATTTCCAAGTTTATAGAGATGGCTGTGTAGATATTTCCATGTTTATACAGATGGCAGTGTAGATATTTCCACGTTTGTACAGACAGTGGTGTAGATATTTCCATGTTTATACAGATGACTGTGTAGGTATTTCCATGCTTATACAGATGGCAGTGTAGATATTTCCATGTTTATACCGATAGCGGTGTGGCGGTTTCCATGTTTATACAGATAGCGGTGTAGATATTTCCATGTTTATAGAGATGGCTGTGTAGATATTTACATATTTATACAGATGGCAGTGTAGATATTTCCATGTTTAGACAGATAATGGTGTAGATATTTCCATGTTTATACAGATTGCGGTGTAGTTTTTTCCATGTTTATAGAGATAGCGGTGTAGATATTTCCATGTTTATACAGATAGCTGTGTGGCTATTTCCATGTTTATACAGATAGCGTTGGAGATATTTCCATGTTTATATAGATGGCGGTGTAGATATTTCCATGTTTATGCCGAAGGCGGTGCAGATATTTCCATGTTTATACAGATAACGGTGTACATATTTCCATGTTTATACAGATGACTGTGTAGTTATTTCCATTTTTATATATATGGCAGTGTAGATATTTCCATGTCGATACAGAGAGCGGTGGAGGTATTTCCAAGTTTATACAGACGACTGTGTAGATATTTTCATATTTTTACACATGTCGGTGTAGATATTTCCATGTTTATACAGATAGCAGTGTGGCTATTTCCATGTTTATACAGATAGCAGTGTAGATATTTCCATGTTTATAGTGATGGCTGTGTAGATATTTCCATGTTTATACAGATGGCAGTGTAGATATTTCCATGTTTGTACAGACAGTGGTGTAGATATTTCCACGTTTATACAGATGACTGTGTAGGTAATTCCATGTTTATACAGATGGCGGTGTAGACATTTCCATGTTTATAAAGATAGCGGTGTGGCTATTTCCATGTTTATACAGATAGCGGTGCAGATATTTCCATGTTTATAGAGATGGCTGTGTAGATATTTACATGTTTATACAGATGGCAGTGTAGTTATTTCCATGTTTATACACATAGTGGTGTAGATATTTCCGGGTTTATACAGATGACTGTGTAGTTATTTCCATGTTTATACAGATGGCGGTGAAGATATTTCCATGATTATAGAGACAGCCGTGTAGATATTTCCATGTTTATACAGATAGCCGTGTAGACATTTCCATGTTTATAGAGATAGCGGTGTAGATTTTTCCATATTTATACAGATAGCGGTGTCACTATTTCCATGTTTATACAGATAGCGGTGGAGATATTTCCAGGTTTATACAGATAGCAGTGGAGATATTTCCATGTTTATAGAGATAGCGGTGTAGATATTACCATGTTAATACAGATAGCTGTGTGGCTATTTCCATGTTTATACAGATAGCGTTGGAGATATTTCCATGTTTATTCAGATGGCGGTGTAGATATTTCCATGTTTATGCAGATGGCGCTGCAGATATTTCCATGTTGATACAGATAGCGGTGTACATATTTCCTTATTTATACAGATGACAGTTTAGTTATTTCCACTTTTATACAGATGGCGGTGTAGATCTTTCCATGTTTATACTGATAGCGGTGGAGATATTTCCATGTTTATACAGATTACTATGTAGGTATTTGCATATTTACACAGATAGCGCTGTCACTATTTTCATGTTTATACTGAAAGCGGTGGAGATATTTCCAGGTTTATACAGATAGCGGTGGAGATATTTCCATGTTTATAAAGATAGCGGTGGAGATATTTCCATGTTTATAGAGATAGCGGTGTAGATATTTCCATGTTTATACAGATAGCTGTGTGGCTATTTCCATGTTTATACAGATAGCGGTGTAGATATTTACATGTTTATAGAGATGGCTGTGTAGATATTTACATATTTATACAGATGGCAGTGTAGTTATTTCCATGTTTATACACATAGTGGTGTAGATATTTCCAGGTTTATACAGATGACTGTGTAGTTATTTCCATGTTTATGCAGATGGCGGTGAAGATATTTCCAAGTTTATAGAGACAGCCATGTAGATATTTCCATGTTTATACAGATAGCGTTGTAGACATTTCCATGTTTATAAATATAGCGGTGTAGATATTTCCATATTTATACACATAGCGGTGTCACTATTTCCATATTTATACGGATAGCGGTGGAGATATTTCCATGTTTGTACAGATAGCGGTGGAGATATTTCCATGTTTATAGAGATAGCCGTGTATATATTTCCATTTTTATACAGATAGCTGTGTGGCCATTTCCATGTTTATACAGATAGCGGTGTAGATATTTCCATGTTTATAGAGATGGCTGTGTAGATATTTACATATTTATACAGATGGCAGTGTAGATATTTCCATGTTTAGACAGATAATGGTGTAGATATTTCCATGTTTATACAGATTGCGGTGTAGGTATTTCCATGTTTATCGAGATAGCAGTGTAGATATTTCCATGTTTATACAGATGGCTGTGTAGATATTTCCATGTGTATACAGATGGCAGTGTAGATATTTCCATGTTTATACAGATGGAGGTGTAGATATTTCCATGTTTATACAGGTGACAGTGTAGATATTTCCATGTTTTTACAGATGGCGGTGTAGATATTTCCATGTTTATACAGATAGCGGTGTGGCAGTTTCCATGTTTATACAGATAGCGGTGTAGATATTTCCATGTTTATAGAGATAGCGGTGTAGATATTTCCATGTTTATACAGATAGCTGTGTGGCTATATCCATGTTTATACAGATAGCGTTGGAGATATTTCCATGTTTATACAGATAGCGGTGGAGATATTTCCATGTTGATACAGATAGCGGTGGAGGTATTTCCAAGTTTATACAGACGACTGTGTAGATATTTTCATATTTTTAAACATGTCGGTGTAGATATTTCCATGTTTATACAGATAGCAGTGTGGCTATTTCCATGTTTATACAGATAGCAGTGTAGATATTTCCATGTTTATAGAGATGTCTGTGTAGATATTTCCATGTTTATACAGATGGCAGTGTAGATATTTCCATGTTTGTACAGACAGTGGTGTAGATATTTCAATGTTTATACAGATCACTGTGTAGGTATTTCCATGTTTATAGAGATGGCGGTGTAGATATTTCCATATTTATACAGATAAATGTGTAGAAATTTCCATGTTTATACAGATAGCATTGTAAATATTTCCATGTTTATACAGATCACAGTGTAGATATTTCCATGTTTATAGAGATAGCGGTGTAGATATTTCCATGTTTATACAGATAGCGGAGTAGATATTTCCATGTTTATACAGACCGCGGTGTAGATATTTCCTTGTTTATACAGATAGCGGTGCAGATATTTCCATGTTTGTACAGATGGCAGTGCTGATATTTCCATCTATACACAGATGACCGTGTAGATATTTCCATGTTTATACAGATGGCGGCGCAGTTATTTCTATGGATATGTAGATGATGGTGTAGATATTTCCATGTATATACAGATAGCGCTGTACTTATTTCAATGTTTATATAGACAGCGGTGTAGATATTTCCATGTATGTACACATGGCTGTGTAGATATTTCCATGTTTATACAGATGGCGGTGTAGATATTTCCATGTTTATACAGATAACTTTGTAAGTATTTCCATGTTTATACAGATGGCGGTGTAGATATTTCGATGTTTATAGAGATAGCAGTGGAGATATTTCCATGTTTATACAGATGGCGGTGTAGATATTTCCATGTTTATACCGATAGAATTGAAGATATTTCCATGTTTATACAGATAGCAGTGTAGATATTTCCACTTATATAGAGATAGCGGCTTAGATATTTCATATTTATACACATAGCGGTGTAGATATTTCCATGTTTATACAGATTGCGGTGTAGATATTTCCATGTTTATACAGATGCCTATGCAGATATCTCCATATTTATACAGAGGGCTGTGTACATATTTCAATGTGTATACAGATGGCAGTGTAGATATTTCCATGTTCCTACACATGACTGTGTAGTTGTTTCCATGTTTATACAGATGGCTTTGTAGATATTTCCATGTCTATAGAGATAGTGGTGCAGATATTTCCATGTTTATAGAGATAGCGGTGTATATATTTCCATGTTTATACAGATCATGGTGTAGATATTTCCATGTTTATACAGATACCGGTGTAGATATTTCCATGTTTATACAGACCACAGTGTAGATATTCCCATGTTTATAGAGGTAGCAGTGTAGATATTTCCATGTTTGTACAGATGGCGGTGTATACATTTCCATGTTTATAGAGATATCAGTGTAGATATTTCCAAGTTTGTACAGATGGCGGTGTTGAAGTTTCCATCTATACACAGATTGCATTGTAGGTATTTCCATGTGTATACAGATGGCATTGTAGATATTTCCATGTTTTTACAGATGGTGGTGTAGATATTTCCATGTTTACACAGGTGACTGTATAGGTATTTCCATGTTTATACAGATGGCGGTGTAGATATTTCCATGTTTATAGAGATAGCGATGTATATATTTCCATATTTATACAGATAATGTTGTAGAAATTTCCATGTTTATACATATAGCGGTGTAAATATTTCCATGTTTATACAAGTCACAGTGTAGATATTTCCTTGTTTATACAAATAGCGGTGTAGTTATTTCCATGTTTATACAGGTAGTGGTGTAGATATTTCCATGTATATACAGATGGCTGTGTACATATTTCCATGTTTATACAGATGGCTTTGTAGTTATTTCCATGTTTATATAGATGACATTGTAGGTATTTCCATGTTTATACAGATGGCGGTGTAGATACTTCCAAGTTTATAGAGATAGCTGTGTAGATATTTCCACATTTATACAGATCACGGTGTAGATACTTCCATGTTTACACAGATTGTGGTGCAGATATTTCCGTGTTTATACACATGGCGGAGTAGATACTTCCATCTTTATGGAGATGGCAGTGTAGATATTTTCATGATTATAGAGATGGCGGTGTAGATATTTCCATATTTATAGAGATAGCGGTGTAGATATTTCCATATTTCTACAGATGTCTGTGTAGATATTTCCATGTGTATACAGATGGTATTGTAGGTATATCCATGTTTATACAGATGGTGTTGTAGATATTTCCATGTTTATTCAAATGACTGTGTAGATATTTCCATGTTTTGACAGATGACAGTGTAGATATTTCAATGTTTATAGAGATGGCGCTGTAGATATTTCCATGTTTATACAGATAACGGTGGAGATATTTCCATGTTTATACAGAGAGAAGTGGAGATATTTCCATGTTTATACACATAGCGGTGTACATATTTCCATGTTTATAGAGACAGCAGTGTAGGTATTTCCATGTTTATACAGATAGCGGTGCAGATATTTCCATGTTTATACAGATGCCTATGCAGATATTTCCATGTTTATACAGATGGCAGAGTAGATATTTCCATGTTTATACAGATGTCAGTGTAGATGTTTAAATGTTCCTACACATGACTGTGTAGGTATTTCCATGTTTATACAGATGTCTTTGAAGATATTTCCATGTTTATAGAGATAGTGGTGCAGATATTTCCATGTTTACACAGATAGCGGTGCATATATTTCCATGTTTATACAGATCGTGGTGTAGATATTTCCATGTTTATACAGACCGCAGTGTCGATATTTCCATGTTTATAGAGATAGCACTGTAGATATTTCCATGTTTGTACAGAAGGCGGTGTTGATGTTTCCATCTATGCACAGATTGCCGTGTAGGTATTTCCATGTGTATACAGATGGCATTGTAGATATTTCCATGTTTATACAGATGGTGGTGTAGATATTTCCATGTTTACACAGATGACTGTATAGGATTTTCCATGTTTATACAGATGGCGGTGTAGGTATTTCCATCTTTATAGAGATAGTGGTGAAGATATTTCCATATTTATACAGATAACGGTGTAGAAATTTCCTGGTTTATACAGATAGCGGTGTAAATATTTCCATGTTTATACAGATCACGGTGTAGATATTTCCATGTTTATAGAGATAGCATTGTAGATATTTCCATGTTTATACAGATAGCGGTGTAGATATTTCCATGTTTACACAGACCGCGGTGTAGATATTTCCATGTTTATACAGATAGCGGTGCAGATATTTCCATGTTTGTACAGATGGTGGTGTTGATATTTCCATCTATACACAGATGACCGTGTCGATATTTCCATGTTTATACAGATGGCGGCACAGATATTTCCATGGATATGTAGATGGCGGTGTAGATATTTCCATGTTTATACAGATAGCGGTGTAGTAATTTCCATGTTTATATAGATAGCGGAGTAGATATTTCCATGTATATACACTTGGTTGTATAGATATTTCCATATTTATACAGATGGCGGTGTAGATATTTCCATGTTAATACAGATAACTTTGTAAGTATTTCCATGTTTATAGAGATGGCGGTGTAGATATTTCCATGTTTATACAGATAGAATTGAAGATATTTCCATGTTTATACAGATAGCAGTGTAGATATTTCCACTTATATAGAGATAGCGGTTTAGATATTTCATATTTATACCGATAGCGGTGTAGATATTTCCATGTTTATACAGATTGCGGTGTAGATATTTCCATGTTTATACAGATGCCTATGCAGATATCTCCATATTTGAACAGAGGGCTGTGTAGATATTTCTATGTGTATACAGATGGCAGTGTAGATGTTTCCATGTTCCTACACATGACTGTGTAGGTATTTCCATGTTTATACAGATGTCTTTGTAGATATTTCCATGTTTATAGAGATGGCGGTGCAGATATTTCCATGTTTATAGAGATAGCGGTGTATATATTTCCATGTTTATACAGATCGTGGTGTAGATATTTCCATGTTTACAGAGATAGCGGTCTAGATATTTCCATATTTATACAGATAACGGTGTAGAAATTTCCATGTTTATACAGATAGCGGTGTAGGTATTTCCATGTTTATACAAGTCACGGTGTAGATATTTCCTTGTTCATACAAATATCGGTGAAATTATTTCCATGTTTATACAGTTAGTGGTGTAGATATTTCCATGTATATACAGATGGCTGTGTAGATATTTCCATGTTTATACAGATGGCTTTGTAGATATTTCCAAGTTTATACAGATGACATTGTAGGTATTTCCATGTTTATACAGATGGCGGTGTAGATATTTCCTTGTTTATAGAGATAGCGGTGTAGTTATTTCCATGTTTATGGACATAGCGGTGTAGATATTTCCATGTTTATATATATGGCATTGTAGATATTTCTCTGTTTGTACCGATAGCGGTGTTGGTATTTCCACGTTTATACAGATAGCGATGTAGATATTTCCATGATTATACAGCTCGCGGTGCAGATATTTATATCTTTATACAGATGGCATTGTAGATATTTCCTTATTCACACAGATGGCGGTGTAGATGTTTCCATGTTTATAGAGATGGCGGAGTAGTTAGTTCCATGTTTATGGAGATGGCAGTGTAGATATATTCATGTTTATAGAGATGGCGGTGGAGACATTTCCATGTTTATAGAGATAGCTATGTAGATATTTCCATGTTTATACAGATCGCGGTGTAGATATTTCCATGATTATACAGATAGCGGTGTAGATATTTCCATGTTTATACAGACCGCAGTGTAGATATTCCCATGTTTATAGAGATAGCAGTGTAGATATTGACATGTTTATACAGTTGGCTGTGTAGATATTTCCATGTGTATACAGATGGCATTGTAGATATTTCCATGTTTATATAGATGACTGTATAGGTATTTCCATGTTTTTAGAGATGGCAGTGCAGCTATTTCCATGTTTATAGAGATAGCGGTGTAGATATTTCCATGTTTGTACAGATGGCCGTGCTGATTTTCCATCTATACACAGATGGCCGTGTAGATATTTCCATGTTTATACAGATGGTGGCGTAGATATTTCCATGGACATGCAGATGGCGGTGTAGATATTTCCATGTTTATACAGATAGCGGTGTAGATATTTCCATGTTTACACAGATGGTGGTGTAGATATTTCCGTGTTTATACACATGGCGGAGTAGATACTTCCATCTTCATGGAGATGGCAGTGTAGATATTTTCATGTTTTTAGAGATGGCGGTGTAGATATTTCCATATTTATAGAGATAGCGGTGTAGATATTTCCATCTTTCTATAGATGGCAGTGAAGATATTTCCATATTCATACAGATGGCGGTGTAGATATTTCCATATTTATACAGATATCTGTGTAGATATTTCCATGTGTATACAGATGGTATTGTAGTTATTTCCATGTTTATACAGATGGTGGTGTAGATAATTCCATGTTTATTCAGATGACTGTGTAGATATTTCCATGTTTTTACAGATGGCAGTGTGGATATTTCAATGTTTAAAGAGATGGCGCTGTAGATATTTCCATATTTATACAGATAACGGTGGAGATATTTCCAAGTTTATACAGAGAGCAGTGGAGATATTTCCATGTTTATACACATAGCGGTGTACATACTTCCATGTTTATAGAGACAGCGGTGTAGGTATTTCCATGTTTATACAGATAGCTGTATAGATATTTCCATGTTTATACAGATGCCTATGCAGATATCTCCATATTTATACAGAGGGCTGTGTAGATATTTCTATGTTTATACAGATGGCAGTGTAGATATTTCCATGTTCCTACACATGACTGTGTAGGTATTTCCATGTTTATACAGATGGCTTTGTAGATATTTCCATGTCTATAGAGATAGCGGTGCAGATATTACCATGTTTATACAGATAGCGGTGTATATATTTCCATGTTTATACAGATCGTGGTGTAGATATTTCCATGTTTATACAGATACCGGTGTAGATATTTCCATGTTTATACAGACCGCAGTGTATATATTTCCATGTTTATAGAGATAGCAGTGTAGATATTTCCAAGATTGTACAGATGGCGGTGTTGATGTTTCCACCTATACACAGATTGCCGTGTAGGTAATTCCATGTGTATACAGATGGCATTGTAGATATTTCCATGTTTATACAGATGGTGGTGTAGATATTTCCATGTTTACACAGATGACTGTATAGGTTTTTCCATGTTTATACAGATGGCGGTGTAGATATTTCCATGTTTATAGAGATAGCGGTGTAGATATTTCCATATTTATACAGATAACGGTGTAGAAATTTCCATGTTTATACAGATAGCGGTGTAAATATTTCCATGTTTATAGAGATAGCTGGGTAGTTATTTCCATGTTTATAGACATAGCGGTGTAGATATTTCCATGTTTACATAGATGGCGTTGTAGATATTTCTATGTTTATACCGATAGCGGTGTTGGTATTTCCCCGTTTATACAGATAGCGATGTAGATATTTCCATGTTTTTACAGCTCGCGGTGCAGATATTTATTTCTTTATACAGATGGCATTGTAGATATTTCCTTATTCACACAGATGGCGGTGTAGATGTTTCCATGTTTATACAGATGGCGGAGTAGTTAGTTCCATGTTTATGGAGATGGCAGTGTAGATATTTTCATGTTTATAGAGATGGCGGTGTAGATATTTCCATGTTTATAGATATAGCAGTGTAGATATTTACATGTGTATACAGATGGCTGTGTAGATATTTCCATGTGTATACAGATGGCATTGTAGATATTGCCATGTTTATACAGATGACTGTATAGGTATTTCCATGTTTTTACAGATGGCAGTGCAGATATTTCCATGTTTATAGAGATAGCGGTGTAGATATTTCCATGTTTGTACAGATGGCGGTGCTGATTTTCCATCTATACACAGATGGCCGTGTAGATATTTCCATGTTTATACAGATGGTGGCGTAGATATTTCCATGGACATGCAGATGGCGGTGTAGATATTTCCATGTTTATACAGATAGCGGTGTAGATATTTCCATGTTTACACAGATGGTGGTGTAGATATTTCCGTGTTTATACACATGGCGGAGTAGATACTTCCATCTTTATGGAGATGGCAGCGTAGATATTTTCATGTTTTTAGAGATGGCGGTGTAGATATTTCCATATTTATAGAGATATCGGTGTAGATATTTCCATCTTTCTATAGATGGCAGTGAAGATATTTCCATATTCATACAGATGGCGGTGTAGATATTTCCATATTTATACAGATATCTGTGTAGATATTTCCTTGTGTATACAGATGGTATTGTAGTTATTTCCATGTTTATACAGATGGTGGTGTAGATAATTCCATGTTTATTCAGATGACTGTGTAGATATTTCCATGTTTTTACAGATGGCAGTGTGGATATTTCAATGTTTATAGAGATGGCGCTGTAGATATTTCCAGGTTTATACAGATAACGGTGGAGATATTTCCAAGTTTATACAGAGAGCAGTGGAGATATTTCCATGTTTATACACATAGCGGTGTACATACTTCCATGTTTATAGAGACAGCGGTGTAGGTATTTCCATGTTTATACAGATAGCTGTATAGATATTTCCATGTTTATACAGATGCCTATGCAGATATCTCCATATTTATACAGAGGGCTGTGTAGATATTTCTATGTTTACACAGATGGCAGTGTAGATATTTCCATGTTCCTACACATGTCTGTGTAGGTATTTCCATGTTTATACAGATGTCTTTGTAGTTATTTCCATGTCTATAGAGATAGCGGTGCAGATATTACCATGTTTATACAGATAGCGGTGTATATATTTCCATGTTTATACAGATCGTGGTGTAGATATTTCCATGTTTATACAGATACCGGTGTAGATATTTCCATGTTTATACAGACCGCAGTGTATATATTTCCATTTTTATAGAGATAGCAGTGTAGATATTTCCATGTTTGTACAGATGGCGGTGTTGATGTTTCCATCTATACACAGATTGCCGTGTAGGTATTTCCATGTGTATACAGATGGCATTGTAGATATTTCCATGTTTATACAGATGGTGGTGTAGATATTTCCATGTTTACACAGATGACTGTATAGGTATTTCCATGTATATACAGATGGCGGTGTAGATATTTCCATGTTTATAGAGATAGCGGTGTAGATATTTCCATATTTATACAGATAACGGTGTAGAAATTTCCATGTTTATACAGATAGCGGTGTAGATATTTCCATGTTTATACAAGTCACGGTGTAGATATTTACTTGTTCATACAAATAGCGGTGTAATTATTTCCACGTTTATACAGTTAATGGTGTAGATATTTCCACGTATATACAGATGGCTGTGTAGATATTTCCATGTTTATACAGATGGCTTTGTAGATATTTCCAAGTTTATACAGATGACATTGTAGGTATTTCCATGTTTATACAGGTGGCGGTGTACATATTTCCAGGTTTATAGAGATAGCTTTGTAGATATTTCCATGTTTATACAGATTGTGGTGTAGTTATTTCCATGTTTATACAGATAGCGGTGTAGATATTTCCATGTTTATACACATGGCTTTGTAGATATTTCCATGTTTATACAGATGGTGGTGTAGATATTTCCATGTTTGTAGAGATAGCTTTGTAGATATTTCCATGTTTATACAGATCACGGTGTTCATATTTCCATGTTTATACAGATAGCGGTGTAGATATTTCCATGTTTATACAGATAGCGGTGTAGATATTTCCATGTTTATAGAGTTAGCGGTGTAGTTATTTCCTTGTTTATAGACAGCGGTGTAGATATTTCCATGTTTATATATATATCATTGTAGATATTTCTATGTTTATACCGATAGCGGTGTTGGTATTTCCACGTTTATAGAGATAGCGATGTAGATATTTCCATGATTATACAGCTCACGGTGCAGATATTTATATCTTTATACAGATGTCATTGTAGATATTTCCTTATTCACACAGATGGCGGTGTAGATGTTTCCATCTTTATACAGATGGCGGAGAAGTTAGTTCCATGTTTATGGAGATGGCAGTGTAGATATTTTCAAGTTTATAGAGATGGCGGTGGAGATATTTCCATGTTTATAGAGATAGCTATGTAGATATTTCCATGTTTATACAGATCGCGGTGTAGATATTTCCATGTTTATACAGATAGCGGTGTAGATATTTCCATCTTTCTACAGATGGCAGTGTAGATAATTCCATGTTTATACAGATGGCAATGTTGATATTTCCATGTGTATACAGATGGTATTGTAGGTATTTCCATGTTTATACAGATGGTGGCGTAGATATTTCCACGTTTATTCAGATGACTGTGTAGATATTTCCATGTTTTTACAGATGGCAGTGTAGATTTGTCAATGTTTATAGAGATGGTGCTGTAGATATTTCCATGTTTATACAGATAACGGTGGTGATATTTCCATGTTTATACAGATAGCAGTGGGGATATTTCCATGTTTATACACATAGCAGTGTACATATTTCCATGTTTATAGAGACAGCGGTGTAGGTATTTCCATGTTTATACCGATAGCGGTGCAGATATTTCCAGGTTTACACAGATGCCTATGCTGATATTTCCATATTTATACAGAGGGCTGTGTAGATATTTCTATGTTTATACAGATGGCAGTGTAGATATTTAAATGTTCCTACACATGACTGTGTAGGTATTTCCAGGTTTATACAGACGTCTTTGTAGATATTTCCATGTTTATAGAGATAGCGGTGCAGACATTTCCATGTTTATACAGATAGCGGTGTATATATTTCCATGTTTATACAGATCAAGGTGTAGATATTTCCATGTTTATACAGATACCGGTGTAGATATTTCCATGTTTATACAGACCACAGTGTAGATATTCCCATGTTTATAGAGGTAGCAGTGTAGATATTTCCATGTTTGTACAGATGGCGGTGTTGATGTTTCCATCTATACACAGATTGCTGTTTAGGTATTTCCATGTGTATACAGATGGCATTGTAGATATTTCCATGTTTATACAGATGGTGGTGTAGATATTTCCTTGTTTACACAGATGACTGTATAGGTATTTCCATGTTTATACAGATGGCGGTGTAGATATTTCATGTTTATAGAGATAGCGGTGTAGATATTTCCATATTTATACAGATAACGGTGTAGAAATTTCCATGTTTATACAGATAGCGGTGTAAATATTTCCATGTTTATACAAGTCACGGTGTAGATATTTCCTTGTTCATACAAATAGCGGTGTAGTTATTTCCATGTTTATACAGAGAGTGGTGTAGATATTTCCATGTATATACAGATGGCTGTGTAGATATTTCCATGTTTATACAGATGGCTTTGTAGATATTTCCATGTTTATACAGATGACATTGTAGATATTTCCTTGTTTATACAGATCGCGGTGTAGATATTTCCATGTTTATAGAGATAGCTTTGTAGATATTTCCATGTTTATAGAGATAGCAGTGTAGGTATTTCCAAGATTGTACAGATGGCGGTGTTGATGTTTCCATCTATACACAGATTGCCGTGTAGGTATTATCATGTGTATACAGATGGCATTGTAGATATTTCCATGTTTATACAGATGGTGGTGTAGATATTTCCATGTTTACACAGATGACTCTATAGGTATTTCCATGTTTATACAGATGGCGGTGTAGATATTTCCATGTTTATAGAGATAGCGGTGTAGATATTTCCATATTTATACAGATAACGGTGTAGAAATTTCCATGTTTATACAGATAGCGGTGTAAATATTTCCATGTTTATAGAGATAGCTGTGTAGTTATTTCCATGTTTATAGACATAGCGGTGTAGATATTTCCATGTTTACATAGATGGCGTTGTAGATATTTCTATGTTTATACCGATAGCGGTGTTGGTATTTCCACGTTTATACAGATAGCGATGTAGATATTTCCATGTTTTTACAGCTCGCGGTGCAGATATTTATTTCTTTATACAGATGGCATTGTAGATATTTCCTTATTCACACAGATGGCGGTGTAGATGTTTCCATGTTTATACAGATGGCGGAGTAGTTAGTTCCATGTTTATGAAGATGGCAGTGTAGATATTTTCATGTTTATAGAGATGGCGGTGTAGATATTTCCATGTTTATAGAGATGGCGGTGTAGATATTTACATGTGTATACAGATGGCTGTGTAGATATTTCCATGTGTATACAGATGGCATTGTAGATATTTCCATGTTTATACAGATGACTGTATAGGTATTTCCATGGTTTTACAGATGGCAGTGCAGATATTTCCATGTTTACAGAGATAGCGGTGTAGATATTTCCATGTTTGTACAGATGGCGGTGTTGATATTTCCAGCTATACACAGATGGCCGTGTAGATATTTCCATGTTTATACAGATGGCGGCGTAGTTATTTCCATGGATATGCAGATGGCGGTGGAGATATTTCCATGTTTATACAGATAGCGGTGTAGATATTTCCATGTTTACACAGATGGTGGTGTAGATATTTCCGTGTTTATACACATGGTGGAGTAGATACCTCCATCTTTATGGAGATGGCAGTGTAGATATTTTCATGTTTATAGAGATGGCGGTGTAGATATTTCCATATTTATAGAGATAGCCGTGTAGATACTTCCATCTTTCTACAGATGGCCGTGTAGATAATTCCATGTTTATACAGATGGCCGTGTAGATATTTCCATGTGCATACAGATGGTATTGTAGGTATTTCCATGTTTATACAGATGGTGGTGTAGATATTTCCACGTTTATTCAGATGACTGTGTTGATATTTCCATGTATTTACAGACGGAAGTGTAGATTTGTCAATGTTTATACAGATGGTGGTGTAGATATTTCCACGTTTATTCAGATGACTGTGTTGATATTTCCATGTATTTACAGACGGAAGTGTAGATTTGTCAATGTTTATAGAGATGGCGCTGTAGATATTTCCATGTTTACAGATAACGGTGGAGATATTTCCATGTTTACACAGAGAGCAGTGGAGATATTTCCATGTTTATACACATAGCGGTGTACATATTTCCATGTTTATAGAGACAGCGGTGTAGGTATTTCCATGTTTATACAGATAGCGGTGGAGATATTACCAGGTTTACAAAGATGCCTATGCAGATATTTCCATATTTATACAGAGGGCTGTGTAGATATTTCTATGTTTATACAGATGGCAGTGTAGATATATAAATGTTCCTACACATGACTGTGTAGGTATTTCCAGGTTTATACAGATGTCTTTGTAGATATTTCCATGTTTATAGAGATAGCGGTGCAGACATTTCCATGTTTGTACAGATAGCGGTGTATATATTTCCATGTTTATACAGATCATGGTGTAGTTATTTCCATGTTTATACAGATACCGGTGTAGATATTTCCATGTTTATACAGACCGCAGTGTAGATATTCCCATTTTTATAGAGATAGCAGTGTAGATATTTCCATGTTTGTACAGATGGCGGTGTTGATGTTTCCATCTATACACAGATTGCCGTGTAGGTATTTCCATGTGTATACAGATGGCATTGTAGATATTTCCATGTTTATACAGATGGTGGTGTAGATATTTCCATGTTTACACAGATGACTGTATAGGTATTTCCATGTATATACAGATGGCGGTGTAGATATTTCCATGTTTATAGAGATAGCGGTGTAGATATTTCCATATTTATACAGATAACGGTGTAGAAATTTCCATGTTTATACAGATAGCGGTGTAGATATTTCCATGTTTATACAAGTCACGGTGTAGATATTTACTTGTTCATACAAATAGCGGTGTAATTATTTCCACGTTTATACAGTTAGTGGTGTAGATATTTCCACGTATATACAGATGGCTGTGTAGATATTTCCATGTTTATACAGATGGCTTTGTAGATATTTCCAAGTTTATACAGATGACATTGTAGGTATTTCCATGTTTATACAGGTGGCGGTGTACATATTTCCATGTTTATAGAGATAGCTTTGTAGATATTTCCATGTTTATACAGATTGTGGTGTAGTTATTTCCATGTTTATACAGATAGAGGTGTAGATATTTCCATGTTTATACACATGGCTTTGTAGATATTTCCATGTTTATACAGATGGTGGTGTAGATATTTCCATGTTTGTAGAGATAGCTTTGTAGATATTTCCATGTTTATACAGATCACGGTGTTCATATTTCCATGTTTATACAGATAGCGGTGTAGGTATTTCCATGTTTATACAGATAGCGGTGTAGATATTTCCATGTTTATAGAGATAGCGGTGTAGTTATTTCCTTGTTTATTGACAGCGGTGTAGATATTTCCATGTTTATATATATATCATTGTAGATATTTCTATGTTTATACCGATAGCGGTGTTGGTATTTCCACGTTTATAGAGATAGCGATGTAGATATTTCCATGATTATACAGCTCACGGTGCAGATATTTATATCTTTATACAGATGTCATTGTAGATATTTCCTTATTCACACCGATGGCGGTGTAGATGTTTCCATCTTTATACAGATGGCGGAGAAGTTAGTTCCATGTTTATGGAGATGGCAGTGTAGATATTTTCAAGTTTATAGAGATGGCGGTGGAGATATTTCCATGTTTATAGAGATAGCTATGTAGATATTTCCATGTTTATACAGATCGCGGTGTAGATATTTCCATGTTTATACAGATAGCGGTGTAGATATTTCCATCTTTCTACAGATGGCAGTGTAGATAATTCCATGTTTATACAGATGGCAATGTTGATATTTCCATGTGTATACAGATGGTATTGTAGGTATTTCCATGTTTATACAGATGGTGGCGTAGATATTTCCACGTTTATTCAGATGACTGTGTAGATATTTCCATGTTTTTACAGATGGCAGTGTAGATTTGTCAATGTTTATAGAGATGGTGCTGTAGATATTTCCATGTTTATACAGATAACGGTGGTGATATTTCCATGTTTATACAGATAGCAGTGGGGATATTTCCATGTTTATACACATAGCAGTGTACATATTTCCATGTTTATAGAGACAGCGGTGTAGGTATTTCCATGTTTATACGGATAGCGGTGCAGATATTTCCAGGTTTACACAGATGCCTATGCTGATATTTCCATATTTATACAGAGGGCTGTGTAGATATTTCTATGTTTATACAGATGGCAGTGTAGATATTTAAATGTTCCTACACATGACTGTGTAGGTATTTCCAGGTTTATACAGACGTCTTTGTAGATATTTCCATGTTTATAGAGATAGCGGTGCAGACATTTCCATGTTTATACAGATAGCGGTGTATATATTTCCATGTTTATACAGATCAAGGTGTAGATATTTCCATGTTTATACAGATACCGGTGTAGATATTTCCATGTTTATACAGACCACAGTGTAGATATTCCCATGTTTATAGAGGTAGCAGTGTAGATATTTCCATGTTTGTACAGATGGCGGTGTTGATGTTTCCATCTATACACAGATTGCTGTTTAGGTATTTCCATGTGTATACAGATGGCATTGTAGATATTTCCATGTTTATACAGATGGTGGTGTAGATATTTCCTTGTTTACACAGATGACTGTATAGGTATTTCCATGTTTATACAGATGGCGGTGTAGATATTTCATGTTTATAGAGATAGCGGTGTAGATATTTCCATATTTATACAGATAACGGTGTAGAAATTTCCATGTTTATACAGATAGCGGTGTAAATATTTCCATGTTTATACAAGTCACGGTGTAGATATTTCCTTGTTCATACAAATAGCGGTGTAGTTATTTCCATGTTTATACAGAGAGTGGTGTAGATATTTCCATGTATATACAGATGGCTGTGTAGATATTTCCATGTTTATACAGATGGCTTTGTAGATATTTCCATGTTTATACAGATGACATTGTAGATATTTCCTTGTTTATACAGATCACGGTGTAGATATTTCCATGTTTATAGAGATAGCTTTGTAGATATTTCCATGTTTATAGAGATAGCAGTGTAGGTATTTCCAAGATTGTACAGATGGCGGTGTTGATGTTTCCATCTATACACAGATTGCCGTGTAGGTATTATCATGTGTATACAGATGGCATTGTAGATATTTCCATGTTTATACAGATGGTGGTGTAGATATTTCCATGTTTACACAGATGACTCTATAGGTATTTCCATGTTTATACAGATGGCGGTGTAGATATTTCCATGTTTATAGAGATAGCGGTGTAGATATTTCCATATTTATACAGATAACGGTGTAGAAATTTCCATGTTTATACAGATAGCGGTGTAAATATTTCCATGTTTATAGAGATAGCTGTGTAGTTATTTCCATGTTTATAGACATAGCGGTGTAGATATTTCCATGTTTACATAGATGGCGTTGTAGATATTTCTATGTTTATACCGATAGCGGTGTTGGTATTTCCACGTTTATACAGATAGCGATGTAGATATTTCCATGTTTTTACAGCTCGCGGTGCAGATATTTATTTCTTTATACAGATGGCATTGTAGATATTTCCTTATTCACACAGATGGCGGTGTAGATGTTTCCATGTTTATACAGATGGCGGAGTAGTTAGTTCCATGTTTATGAAGATGGCAGTGTAGATATTTTCATGTTTATAGAGATGGCGGTGTAGATATTTCCATGTTTATAGAGATAGCAGTGTAGATATTTACATGTGTATACAGATGGCTGTGTAGATATTTCCATGTGTATACAGATGGCATTGTAGATATTTCCATGTTTATACAGATGACTGTATAGGTATTTCCATGGTTTTACAGATGGCAGTGCAGATATTTCCATGTTTACAGAGATAGCGGTGTAGATATTTCCATGTTTGTACAGATGGCGGTGTTGATATTTCCAGCTATACACAGATGGCCGTGTAGATATTTCCATGTTTATACAGATGGCGGCGTAGTTATTTCCATGGATATGCAGATGGCGGTGGAGATATTTCCATGTTTATACAGATAGCGGTGTAGATATTTCCATGTTTACACAGATGGTGGTGTAGATATTTCCGTGTTTATACACATGGTGGAGTAGATACCTCCATCTTTATGGAGATGGCAGTGTAGATATTTTCATGTTTATAGAGATGGCGGTGTAGATATTTCCATATTTATAGAGATAGCCGTGTAGATACTTCCATCTTTCTACAGATGGCCGTGTAGATAATTCCATGTTTATACAGATGGCCGTGTAGATATTTCCATGTGCATACAGATGGTATTGTAGGTATTTCCATGTTTATACAGATGGTGGTGTAGATATTTCCACGTTTATTCAGATGACTGTGTTGATATTTCCATGTATTTACAGACGGAAGTGTAGATTTGTCAATGTTTATACAGATGGTGGTGTAGATATTTCCACGTTTATTCAGATGACTGTGTTGATATTTCCATGTATTTACAGACGGAAGTGTAGATTTGTCAATGTTTATAGAGATGGCGCTGTAGATATTTCCATGTTTACAGATAACGGTGGAGATATTTCCATGTTTACACAGAGAGCAGTGGAGATATTTCCATGTTTATACACATAGCGGTGTACATATTTCCATGTTTATAGAGACAGCGGTGTAGGTATTTCCATGTTTATACAGATAGCGGTGGAGATATTACCAGGTTTACAAAGATGCCTATGCAGATATTTCCATATTTATACAGAGGGCTGTGTAGATATTTCTATGTTTATACAGATGGCAGTGTAGATATATAAATGTTCCTACACATGACTGTGTAGGTATTTCCAGGTTTATACAGATGTCTTTGTAGATATTTCCATGTTTATAGAGATAGCGGTGCAGACATTTCCATGTTTGTACAGATAGCGGTGTATATATTTCCATGTTTATACAGATCATGGTGTAGTTATTTCCATGTTTATACAGATACCGGTGTAGATATTTCCATGTTTATACAGACCGCAGTGTAGATATTCCCATTTTTATAGAGATAGCAGTGTAGATATTTCCATGTTTGTACAGATGGCGGTGTTGATGTTTCCATCTATACACAGATTGCCGTGTAGGTATTTCCATGTGTATACAGATGGCATTGTAGATATTTCCATGTTTATACAGATGGTGGTGTAGATATTTCCATGTTTACACAGATGACTGTATAGGTATTTCCATGTATATACAGATGGCGGTGTAGATATTTCCATGTTTATAGAGATAGCGGTGTAGATATTTCCATATTTATACAGATAACGGTGTAGAAATTTCCATGTTTATACAGATAGCGGTGTAGATATTTCCATGTTTATACAAGTCACGGTGTAGATATTTACTTGTTCATACAAATAGCGGTGTAATTATTTCCACGTTTATACAGTTAGTGGTGTAGATATTTCCACGTATATACAGATGGCTGTGTAGATATTTCCATGTTTATACAGATGGCTTTGTAGATATTTCCAAGTTTATACAGATGACATTGTAGGTATTTCCATGTTTATACAGGTGGCGGTGTACATATTTCCATGTTTATAGAGATAGCTTTGTAGATATTTCCATGTTTATACAGATTGTGGTGTAGTTATTTCCATGTTTATACAGATAGCGGTGTAGATATTTCCATGTTTATACACATGGCTTTGTAGATATTTCCATGTTTATACAGATGGTGGTGTAGATATTTCCATGTTTGTAGAGATAGCTTTGTAGATATTTCCATGTTTATACAGATCACGGTGTTCATATTTCCATGTTTATACAGATAGCGGTGTAGGTATTTCCATGTTTATACAGATAGCGGTGTAGATATTTCCATGTTTATAGAGATAGCGGTGTAGTTATTTCCTTGTTTATAGACAGCGGTGTAGATATTTCCATGTTTATATATATATCATTGTAGATATTTCTATGTTTATACCGATAGCGGTGTTGGTATTTCCACGTTTATAGAGATAGCGATGTAGATATTTCCATGATTATACAGCTCACGGTGCAGATATTTATATCTTTATACAGATGTCATTGTAGATATTTCCTTATTCACACAGATGGCGGTGTAGATGTTTCCATCTTTATACAGATGGCGGAGAAGTTAGTTCCATGTTTATGGAGATGGCAGTGTAGATATTTTCAAGTTTATAGAGATGGCGGTGGAGATATTTCCATGTTTATAGAGATAGCTATGTAGATATTTCCATGTTTATACAGATCGCGGTGTAGATATTTCCATGTTTATACAGATAGCGGTGTAGATATTTCCATCTTTCTACAGATGGCAGTGTAGATAATTCCATGTTTATACAGATGGCAATGTTGATATTTCCATGTGTATACAGATGGTATTGTAGGTATTTCCATGTTTATACAGATGGTGGCGTAGATATTTCCACGTTTATTCAGATGACTGTGTAGATATTTCCATGTTTTTACAGATGGCAGTGTAGATTTGTCAATGTTTATAGAGATGGTGCTGTAGATATTTCCATGTTTATACAGATAACGGTGGTGATATTTCCATGTTTATACAGATAGCAGTGGGGATATTTCCATGTTTATACACATAGCAGTGTACATATTTCCATGTTTATAGAGACAGCGGTGTAGGTATTTCCATGTTTATACCGATAGCGGTGCAGATATTTAGAGGTTTTCACAGATGCCTATGCTGATATTTCCATATTTATACAGAGGGCTGTGTAGATATTTCTATGTTTATACAGATGGCAGTGTAGATATTTAAATGTTCTTACACATGACTGTGTAGGTATTTCCAGGTTTATACAGACGTCTTTGTAGATATTTCCATGTTTATAGAGATAGCGGTGCAGACATTTCCATGTTTATACAGATAGCGGTGTATATATTTCCATGTTTATACAGATCAAGGTGTAGATATTTCCATGTTTATACAGATACCGGTGTAGATATTTCCATGTTTATACAGACCACAGTGTAGATATTCCCATGTTTATAGAGGTAGCAGTGTAGATATTTCCATGTTTGTACAGATGGCGGTGTTGATGTTTCCATCTATACACAGATTGCTGTTTAGGTATTTCCATGTGTATACAGATGGCATTGTAGATATTTCCATGTTTATACAGATGGTGGTGTAGATATTTCCTTGTTTACACAGATGACTGTATAGGTATTTCCATGTTTATACAGATGGCGGTGTAGATATTTCATGTTTATAGAGATAGCGGTGTAGATATTTCCATATTTATACAGATAACGGTGTAGAAATTTCCATGTTTATACAGATAGCGGTGTAAATATTTCCATGTTTATACAAGTCACGGTGTAGATATTTCCTTGTTCATACAAATAGCGGTGTAGTTATTTCCATGTTTATACAGAGAGTGGTGTAGATATTTCCATGTATATACAGATGGCTGTGTAGATATTTCCATGTTTATACAGATGGCTTTGTAGATATTTCCATGTTTATACAGATGACATTGTAGATATTTCCTTGTTTATACAGATCGCGGTGTAGATATTTCCATGTTTATAGAGATAGCTTTGTAGATATTTCCATGTTTATACAGATAGCGGTGCAGATATTTCCATGTTTGTACAGATGGCGGTGTTGATATTTCCATCTATACACAGATGACCATGTAGGTATTTCCATGTTTATACAGATGGCGACGCAGATATTTCCATGGATATGTAGATGGCGGTGTAGATATTTCCATGTTTATACCGATAGCGGTGTTGGTATTTCCACGTTTATACAGATAGCGATGTAGATATTTCCATGTTTATACAGCACGCGGTGCAGATATTTTTATCTTTATACAGATGGCATTGTAGATATTTCCTTATTCACACAGATGGCGGTGTAGATGTTTCCATGTTTATACAGATGGCGGTGTAGATATTTCCATGTATATAGAGATAGCAGTGTAGATATTTACATGTTTATACAGATTGCTGTGTAGATATTTCCATGTGTATACAGATGGCATTGTAGATATTTCCATGTTTATACAGATGACTGTATAGGTATTTCCATGTTTTACAGATGGCAGTGAAGATATTTCCATGTTTATAGAGATAGCGGTGTAGATATTTCCATGTTTCTACAGATGGTGGTGCTGATATTTCCATCTATACACAGATGGCCGTGTAGATATTTCCATGTTTATACATATGGCGGCGTAGATATTTCCATGGACATGCAGATGGCGGTGTAGATATTTCCATGTTTAAACAGATAGCGGTGTAGATATTTCCACGTTTACACAGATGGTGGTGTAGATATTTCCGTGTTTATACACATGTCGGAGTAGATACTTCCATCTTTATGGAGATGGCAGTGTAGATATTTTCATGTTTATAGAGATGGCGCTGTAGGTATTTCCATATTAATAGAGATAGCGGTGTATATATTTCCATCTTTTTACAGATGGCAGTGTAGATATTTCCATGTATATACAGATGGCGGTGAAGATATTGCCATATTTATACAGATGTCTGTGTAGATATTTCCATGTGTATACAGATGGTATTGTAGGAATGTCCATGTTTATACAGATGTTGTTGTAGATATTTCCATGTTTATTCAGATGACTGTGTAGATATTTCCATGTTTTGACAGATGGCAGTGTAGGTATTTCAATGTTTATAGAGATGGCGCTGTAGATATTTCCATGTTTATACAAATAACGTTGGAGATATTTCCATGTTTATACAGAGAGCAGTGGAGATATTTCCATGTTTATTCACACAGCAGTGTACATATTTCCATGTTTATAGAGACAGCAGTGTAGGTATTTCCATGTTTATACACATAGCGGTGCAGATATTTCCATGTTTATACAGATGCCTATGCAGATATTTCCATATTTATACAGATGGCTGTGTAGATATTTCCATGTTTATACAGATGGCAGTGTAGGTATTTAAATGTTCCTACACATGACTGTGTAGGCATTTCCATGTTTATACAGATGTCTTTGTAGATATTTCCATGTTTATAGAGATAGTGGTGCAGATATTTCCATGTTTATACAGATAGCAGTGAATATATTTCCATGTTTATACAGACCGTGGTGTAGATATTTCCATGTTTATACAGATACCGGTGTAGATATTTCCATGTTTATACAGACCGCACTGTAGATATTTCCAAGTTTATAGAGATAGCACTGTAGATATTTCCATGTTTGTACAGATGGCGGTGTTGATGTTTCCATCTATACACAGATTGCCGTGTAGGTATTTCCATGTGTATACAGATGGCATTGTAGATATTTCCAAGGTTATACAGATGGTGGTGTAGATATTTCCATGTTTACACAGATGACTTGATAGGTATTTCCATGTTTATACAGATGGCGGTGTAGATATTTCCATATTTATACAGATAAATGTGGAGAAATTTCCATGCTTATACAGATAGCATTGTAAATATTTCCATGTTTATACAGATCACGGTGTAGATATTTCCATGTTTATAGAGATAGCGGTGTAGATATTTCCATGTTTATACAGATAGCGGAGTAGATATTTCCATGTTTATACAGACCGCGGTGTAGATATTTCCATGTTTATACAGATAGCGGTGCGGATATTTCCATGTTTGTACAGATGGCGGTGCTGATATTTCCATCTATACACAGATGACCGTGTAGATATTTCCATGTTTATACAGATGGCGGCGCAGTTATTTCTATGGATATGTAGATGATGGTGTAGATATTTCCATGTATATACAGATAGCGCTGTACTTATTTCCATGTTTATATAGATAACTTTGTAAGTATTTCCATGTTTATACAGATGGCGGTGTAGATATTTCGATGTTTATAGAGATAGCAGTGGAGATATTTCCATGTTTATACAGATGGCGGTGTAGATATTTCCATGTTTATACCGATAGAATTGAAGATATTTCCATGTTTATACAGATAGCAGTGTAGATATTTCCACTTATATAGAGATAGCGGCTTAGATATTTCATATTTATACAGATAGCGGTGTAGATATTTCCGTGTTTATACAGATTGCGGTGTAGATATTTCCATGTTTATACAGATGCCTATGCAGATATCTCCATATTTATACAGAGGGCTGTGTACATATTTCTATGTGTATACAGATGGCAGTGTAGATATTTCCATGTTCCTACACATGACTGTGTAGTTGTTTCCATGTTTATACAGATGGCTTTGTAGATATTTCCATGTCTATAGAGATAGTGGTGCAGATATTTCCATGTTTATAGAGATAACGGTGTATGTATTTCCATGTTTATACAGATCGTGGTGTAGATATTTCCATGTTTATACAGATACCGGTGTAGATATTTCCATGTTTATACAGACCGCCGTGTATACATTTCCATGTTTATAGAGATATCAGTGTAGATATTTCCAAGTTTGTACAGATGGCGGTGTTGAAGTTTCCATGTATACACAGATTGCCTTGTAGGTATTTCCATGTGTATACAGATGGCATTATAGATATTTCCATGTTTATACAGATGGTGGTGTAGATATTTCCATGTTTACACAGGTGACTTTATAGGTATTTCCATGTTTATACAGATGGCGGTGTAGATATTTCCATGTTTATAGAGATAGCGATGTATATATTTCCATATTTATACAGATAATGTTGTAGAAATTTCCATGTTTATACATATAGCGGTGTAAATATTTCCATGTTTATACAAGTCACAGTGTAGATATTTCCTTGTTTATACAAATAGCGGTGTAGTTATTTCCATGTTTATACAGGTAGTGGTGTAGATATTTCCATGTATATACAGATGGCTGTGTACATATTTCCATGTTTATACAGATGGCTTTGTAGAAATTTCCATGTTTATATAGATGACATTGTAGGTATTTCCATGTTTATACAGATGGCGGTGTAGATACTTCCAAGTTTATAGAGATAGCTGTGTAGATATTTCCACGTTTATACAGATCACGGTGTAGATACTTCCATGTTTACACAGATTGTGGTGCAGATATTTCCGTGTTTATACACATGGCGGAGTAGATACTTCCATCTTTATGGAGATGGCAGTGTAGATATTTTCATGTTTATAGAGATGGCGGTGTAGATATTTCCATATTTATAGAGATAGCGGTGTAGATATTTCCATCTTTCTACAGATGTCTGTGTAGATATTTCCATGTGTATACAGATGGTATTGTAGGTATATCCATGTTTATACAGATGGTGTTGTAGATATTTCCATGTTTATTCAAATGACTGTGTAGATATTTCCAGGTTTTGACAGATGACAGTGTAGATATTTCAATGTTTATAGAGATGGCGCTGTAGATATTTCCATGTTTATACAGATAACGGTGGAGATATTTCCAGGTTTATACAGAGAGAAGTGGAGATATTTCCATGTTTATACACATAGCAGTGTACATATTTCCATGTTTATAGAGACAGCGGTGTAGGTATTTCCATGTTTATACAGATGTCTTTGAAGATATTTCCATGTTTATAGAGATAGTGGTGCAGATATTTCCATGTTTACACAGATAGCGGTGCATATATTTCCATGTTTATACAGATCGTGGTGTAGATATTTCCATGTTTATACAGACCGCAGTGTAGATATTTCCATGTTTATGGAGATAGCACTGTAGATATTTCCATGTTTGTACAGAAGGCGGTGTTGATGTTTCCATCTATGCACAGATTGCCTTGTAGGTATTTCCATGTGTATACAGATGGCATTGTAGATATTTCCATGTTTATACAGATGGTGGTGTAGATATTTCCATGTTTACACAGATGACTTTATAGGATTTTCCATGTTTATACAGATGGCGGTGTAGGTATTTCCATCTTTATAGAGATAGTGGTGAAGATATTTCCATATTTATACAGATAACGGTGTAGAAATTTCCAGGTTTATACAGATAGCGGTGTAAATATTTCCATGTTTATACAGATCACGGTGTAGATATTGCCATGTTTATAGAGATAGTGGTGTAGATATTTCCATGTTTATACAGACCGCGGTGTAGATATTTCCATGTTTATACAGATAGCGGTGTAGATATTTCCATGTTTGTACAGATGGTGGTGTTGATATTTCCATCTATACACAGATGACCGTGTCGATATTTCCATGTTTATACAGATGGCGGCACAGATATTTCCATGGATATGTAGATGGCGGTGTAGATATTTCCATGTTTATACAGATAGCGGTGTAGTAATTTCCATGTTTATATAGATAGCGGTGTAGATATTTCCATGTATATACACATGGTTGTATAGATATTTCCATATTTATACAGATGGCGGTGTAGATATTTCCATGTTAATACAGATAACTTTGTAAGTATTTCCATGTTTATAGAGATGGCGGTGTAGATATTTCGATGTTTATAGAGATAGCAGTGGAGATCTTTCCATGTTAATACAGATGGCGGTGTAGATATTTCCATGTTTATACAGATAGAATTGAAGATATTTCCATGTTTATACAGATAGCAGTGTAGATATTTCCACTTATTTAGAGATAGCGGTTTAGATATTTCATATTTATACAGATAGCGGTGTAGATATTTCCATGTTTATACAGATTGCGGTGTAGATATTTCCACGTTTATACAGATGCCTATGCAGATATCTCCATATTTTTACAGGGGGCAGTGTAGATATTTCTATGTGTATACAGATGGCAGTGTAGATATTTCCATCTTCCTACACATGACTGTGTAGGTATTTCCATGTTTATACAGATGGTTTTGTAGATATTTCCATGTCTATAGAGATAGCTGTGCAGATATTTCCATGTTTATAGAGATAGCGGTGTATATATTTCCATGTTTATACAGATCGTGGTGTAGATATTTCCATGTTTATACAGATACCGGTGTAGATATTTCCATGTTCATACAGACCGCCGTGTATACATTTCCATGTTTATAGGGATAGCAGTGTAGATATTTCCAAGTTTGTAGAGATGGCAGTGTTGAAGTTTCCATCTATACACAGATTGACTTGTAGGTATTTCCATGTGTATACAGATGGCATTGTAGATATTTCCATGTTTATACAGATGGCGGTGTAGATATTTCCATGTTTATAGAGATAGCGGTGTAGATATTTCCATATTTATACAGATAATGGCGTACAATTTTCCATGTTTATACATATAGCGGTGTAAATATTTCCATGTTTATACAACTCACGGAGTATATATTTCCTTGTTTATACAAATAGGGGTGTAGTTATTTCCATGTTTATACAGGTAGTGGTGTAGATATTTCCATGTATATACAGAAGGCTGTGTACATATTTCCATGTTTATACAGATGGCTTTGTAGATATTTCCATGTTTATATAGATGACATTGAAGCTATTTCCATGTTTATATAGATGACATTGTAGCTATTTCCATGTTTATACAGATGGCGGTGTAGATATTTCCAAGTTTATAGAGATAGCTGTGTAGATATTTCCGTGTTTATAGAGATCGAGTGGTAGATACTTCCATGTTTACACAGATTGTGGTGTAGATATTTCCGTGTTTATACACATGGCGGAGTAGATACTTCCATCTTTATGGAGATGGCAGTGTAGATATTTTCATGTTTATAGAGATGGCGGTGTAGATATTTCCATATTTATAGAGATAGCGGTGTAGATATTTCCATCTTTCTACAGATGGCAGTGTAGATATTTCCATGTTTATACAGATGGCGTTGTAGATATTTCCATATTTATACAGATGTCTGTGTAGATATTTCCATGTGTATACAGATGGTATTGTAGGTATATCCATGTTTATACAGATGGTGTTGTAGATATTTCCATGTTTATTCAGATGACTGTGTAGATATTTCCATGTTTTGACAGATGATAGTGTAGATATTTCAATGTTTACAGAGATGGCGCTATAGATATTTCCATGTTTATACAGATAACGGTGGAGATATTTCCATATTTATACACATAGCTGTGTACATATTTCCATGTTTATAGAGACAGCGGTGTAGGTATTTCCATGTTTATACAGATAGCGGTGCAGATATCTCCATGTTTATACAGATGCCTATGCAGATATTTCCATATTTATACAGATCGCAGTGTAGATATTTCCATGTTTATACAGATGGCGGTGTAGATATTTCCATGTTTATAGAGATAGCGGTGTAGATATTTCCATATTTATACAGATGTCTGTGTAGATGTTTCCATGTGTATACAGATGGTATTGTAGGTATATCCAAGTTTATACAGATGGTGTTGTAGATATTTCCATGTTTATTCAAATGACAGTGTAGATATTTCAATGTTTATAGAGATGGCGCTATATATATTTCCATGTTTATACAGATAACGGTGGAGATATTTCCATGTTTATACAGAGAGAAGTGGAGATATTTCCATGTTTATACACATAGCGGTGTTCATATTTCCATGTTTATAGAGACAGCGGTGTAGGTATTTCCATGTTTATACAGATAGCGTTGCAGATATTTCCATGTTTATACAGATGCCTATGCAGATATTTCCATGTTTATACAGATGGCTGAGTAGATATTTCCATGTTTATACAGATGTCAGTGTAGATGTTTAAATGTTCCTACACATGACTGTGTAGGTATTTCCATGTTTATACAGATGTCTTTGAAGATATTTCCATGTTTATAGAGATAGTGGTGCAGATATTTCCATGTTTACACAGATAGCGGTGCATATATTTCCATGTTTATACAGATCGTGGTGTAGATATTTCCATGTTTATACAGACCGCAGTGTAGATATTTCCATGTTTATAGAGATAGCACTGTAGATATTTCCATGTTTGTACAGAAGGCGGTGTTCATGTATCCATCTATGCACAGATTGCCGTGTAGCTATTTCCATGTGTATACACATGGCATTGTAGATATTTCCATGTTTATACAGATGGTGGTGTTGATATTTCCATGTTTACACAGGTGACTGTATAGGTATTTCCATGTTTATACAGATGGCGGTGTAGATATTTCCATGTTTATAGAGATAGCGGTGTAGATATTTCCATATTTATACAGATAATGGTGTAGAATTTTCCATGTTTATACATATAGCGATGTAAATATTTCCATGTTTATACAAGTCACGGAGTATATATTTCCTTGTTTATACAAATAGGGGTGTAGTTATTTCCATGTTTATACAGGTAGTGGTGTAGATATTTCCATGTATATACAGATGGCTGTGTACATATTTCCATGTTTATACAGATGGCTTTGTAGATATTTCCATGTTTATATAGATGACATTGTAGCTATTTCCATGTTTATACAGATGGCGGTGTATATATTTCCAAGTTTATAGAGATAGCTGTGTAGATATTTCCGTGTTTATACAGATCGAGTGGTAGATACTTCCATGTTTACACAGATTGTGGTGTAGATATTTCCGTGTTTATACACATGGCGGAGAAGATACTTCCATCTTTATGGAGATGGCAGTGTAGATATTTTCATGTTTATAGAGATGGCGGTGTAGATATTTCCATATTTATAGAGATAGTGGTGTAGATATTTCCATCTTTCTACAGATGGCAGTGTAGATATTTCCATGTTTATACAGACGTCTGTGTAGATATTTCCATGTGTATACAGATGGTATTGTAGGTATATCCATGTTTATGCAGATGGTGTTGTAGATATTTCCATGTTTATTCAGATGACTGTGTAGATATTTCCATGTTTTGACAGATGATAGTGTAGATATTTCAATGTTTATAGAGATGGCGCTATAGATATTTCCATGTTTATACAGATAACGGTGGAGATATTTCCATGTTTATACACATAGCGGTGTACATATTTCCATGTTTATAGAGACAGCGGTGTAGGTATTTCCATGTTTATACAGATAGCGGTGCAGATATCTCCATGTTTATACAGATGCCTATGCAGATATTTCCATATTTATACAGATCGCAGTGCAGATATTTCCATGTTTATACAGATGGCGGTGTAGATATTTCCATGTTTATAGAGATAGCGGTGTAGATATTTCCATATTTACACAGATAATGGTGTAGAAATTTCCATGTTTATACATATAACGGTGTAAATATTTCCATATTTATACAGATAATGGTGTAGAAATTTCCATGTTTATACATATACCGGTGTAAATATTTCCATCTTTATACAAGTCACGGTGTAGATATTTCCTTGTTTATACAAATAGCGGTGTAGTTATTTCCATGTTTATACAGATAGTGGTGTAGATATTTCCATGTATACACAGATGGCTGTGTAGATATTTCCATGTTTACACAGATGGCTTTGCAGATATTTCCATGTTTATACAGAGTTCTCTGTAGATATTTCCATGTTTATATAGAACCAGGGTAGATATTTCCAGGTTTATACAGATGACTCTGTAGATATTTCCATGTTAATACAGATGGCGGTGTAGGTATTTCCATGTTTATACAGATCGCGTTGTAGATATTTCCATGTTTATACAGATCTCGGTGTAGATATTTCCATGTTTATACAGATAGCGGTGTAGATATTTCCATGTTTATACAGGTGGCGGTGTAGATATTTCAATGTTTATTGAGATAGCGGTGTAAATATTTCCATATTAATACAGATAGTGGTTTAGATATTTCCATGTTATTACAGATAGCGGTGTAGATATTTCCATCTTTATTCAGAGAGTGCTGTACATATTTCCATGTTTATACAGATCACTGTGTAGATATTTCCATGTTTATACAGATAACGGTGTAGAAATTTCCATGTTTATACAAACGGTGGTGTAGATATTTCCATGTTCCTACAAATGACTGTGTAGTTATTTCCATGTTTATACAGATGGCGGTGTAGATATTTCCATATTTATAGAGATAGCAGTGTAGATATGTCCAGGTTTATACAGGTAGTGGTGTAAATATTTCCATGTTTATACAGATCGCGGTGTAGATATTTCCATGTTTATACATATACCGGTGTAGATATTTCCATGTTTATACATACTGCAGTTTAGGTATTTCTATGTTTATACAGATAGCGGTGTAGATATTTCCATGTTTGTACAGATGGCGGTGTTGATATTTCCATCTGTACACAGATTGCCGTGTAGATATTTCCATCTTTATACAGATGGCGTTGTAGATATTTCCATGGATATGCAGATGGCGATGTGGATATTTCCATGTTTATAGAGATAGCGGTGTAGGTATTTCCATGTTTACAGACATATCGGTGTAGATATTTCCATGTTTATATAGATGGCGTTGTAGATATTTCCATGTTTATACCGATAGCGGTGTTGGTATTTCCATGTTTATACAGATAGCGATGTAGATATTTCCATGTTTAGACAGCTCGCGGTGCAGATATTTATATCTTTATACAGATGGCATTGTAGATATTTCCTTATTCACACAGATGGCGGTGTAGATGTTTCCATGTTTATACAGATGTTGGAGTAGTTAGTTCCATGTTTATGGAGATGGTAGTGTAGATATTTTCATGTTTATAGAGATGGCGGTGTAGATATTTCCATGCTTATAGAGATAGCAGTGTAGATATTTACGTTTATACAGATGGCTGTGTAGATATTTCCATGTGTATACAGAAGGCATTGTAGATATTTCCATGTTTATACAGATGACTGTATAGGTATTTCCATGTTTTTACAGATGGCAGTACAGATATTTCCATGTTTATAGAGATAGCGGTGTAGATATTTCCATGTATAAACAGATGTCTCTGTAGATATTTCCATGTTTAAACAGATGGTTGTGTAGATATTTCCTTGTTTATACAAATAGTGGTGTATTTATTTCCATGTTTATACAGATAGCGGTGTAGATATTTCCATGTATATACAGACGGCTGTGTAGATATTACCATGTTTATACAGATTGCGGTGTAGATATTTCCATGTTTATAGAGATAGCTGTGTAGATATTTCCATGTTTATACAGATAGCGGTGTAAATATTTCCATGTTATACAGATCGCGGTGTAGATAGTTCCATGTTTATACAGATCGCGGTGTAGATATTTCCATGTTTATAGTGATAGCGGTGTAGTTATTTCCATGTTTATAGACATAGCGGTGTAGATATTTCCATGTTTATATATATGGCATTGTAGATATTTCTATGTTTATACCGATAGCGGTGTTGGTATTTCCACGTTTATACAGATAGCGATGTAGATATTTCCATGATTATACAGCTCGCGGTGCAGATATTTATATCTTTATACAGATGGCATTGTAGATATTTCCTTATTCACACTGATGGTGGTGTAGATGTTTCCATGTTTATACAGATGGCGGAGTAGTTAGTTCCATGTTTATGGAGATGGCATTGTAGATATTTTCATGTTTATAGAGATGGCGGTGGAGATATTTCCATGTTTTTAGAGATATCTATGTAGATATTTCCATGTTAATACAGATAGCGGTGTAGATATTTCCATGTTTATACAGATAGCGGTGTAGATATTTCCATCTTTCTGCAGATGGCAGTGTAGATAATTCCATGTTTATACAGATGGCCATGTTGATATTTCCATGTGTATACAGATGGTATTGTAGGTATTTCCATGTTTATACAGATGGTGGCGTAGATATTTCCACGTTTATTCAGATGACTGTGTAGATATTTCCATGTTTTTACAGATGGCAGTGTAGATTTTTCAATGTTTATAGAGATGGCGCTGTAGATATTTCCATGTTTATACAGATAACGGTGGAGATATTTCCATGTTTATACAGAGAGCAGTGGGGATATTTCCATGTTTATACACATAGCAGTGTACATATTTCCATGTTTATAGAGACAGCGGTGTAGGTATTTCCATGTTTATACCGATAGCGGTGCAGATATTTCCAGGTTTACACAGATGCCTATGCAGACATTTCCATATTTATACAGAGGGTTGTGTAGATATTTCTAAGTTTATACAGATGGCAGTGTAGATATTTACATGTTCCTACACATGACTGTGTAGTTATTTCCATGTTTATACAGATGGCTTTGTAGATATTTCCATGTCTATAGAGATAGCGGTGCACATATTACCATGTTTATAGAGATAGCGGTGTATATATTTCCATGTTTATACAGATCGTGGTGTAGATATTTCCATGTTTATACAGATACCGGTGTAGATATTTCCATGTTTATACAGACCGCCGTGTATTCATTTCCATGTTTATAGAGATAGCAGTGTAGATATTTCCAAGTTTGTACTGATGGCGGTGTTGAAGTTTCCATGTATACACAGATTGCCTTGTAGGTATTTCCATGTGTATACAGATGGCATTGTAGATATTTCCATGTATATACAGATGGTGGTGTAGATATTTCCATGTTTACACAGGTGACTGTATAGGTATTTCCATGTGTATACAGATGGCGGTGTAGATATTTCCATGTTTATAAGGATAGCGGTGTAGATATTTCCATATTTATACAGATAATGGTGTAGAAATTTCCATGTTTATACATATAGCGGTGTAAATATTTCCATGTTTATACAAGTCACGGTGTAGGTATTTCCTTGTTTATACAAATAGTGGTGTAGTTATTTCCATGTTTATACAGGTAGTGGTGTAGATATTTCCATGTATATACAGATGGCTGTGTACAAATTTCCATGTTTATACAGATGGCTTTCTAGATATTTCCATGTTTATATAGATGACATTGTAGGTATTTCCATGTTTATACAGATGGCGGTGTAGATATTTCCATGTTTATAGAGATAGCTGTGTAGATATTTCCATGTTTATACAGATCACGGTGTAGATACTTCCATGTTTACACAGATTGTGGTGTAGATATTTCTGTGTTTATACACATGGCGGAGTAGATACTTCCATCTTTATGGAGATGGCAGTGTAGATATTTTCATGTTTATAGAGATGGCTGTGTAGATATTTCCATATTTATAGAGATAGCGGTGTAGATATTTCCATATTTATACAGATGTCTGTGTAGATATTTCCATGTGTATACAGATGGTATTGTAGGTATATCCATGTTTATACAGATGGTGTTGTAGATATTTCCATGTTTATTCAGATGACTGTGTAGATATTTCCATGTTTTGACAGATGACAGTGCAGATATTTCAATGTTTATAGAGATGGCGCTATAGATATTTCCATGTTTATACAGATAACGGTGGAGATATTTCCATGTTTATACAGAGAGCAGTGGAGATTTTTCCATGTTTATACACATAGCGGTGTACATATTTCCATGTTTATAGAGACAGCGGTGTAGGTATTTCCATGTTTATACAGATAGCGGTGCAGATATTTCCATGTTTATATAGATGCCTATGCAGATATTTCCATATTTATACAGATGGCAGTGTAGATATTTCCATGTTTATACAGATGTCAATGTAGATATTTAAATGTTCCTACACATGACTGTGTAGGTATTTCCATGTTTATACCGATGTCTTTGAAGATATTTCCATGTTTATAGAGATAGTGGTGCTGATATTTCCATGTTTACACAGATAACGGTGTATATATTTCCATGTTTATACAGATCGTGGTGTAGATATTTCCATGTTTATACAGACCGCAGTGTATACATTTCCATGTTTATTGAGATAGCAGTGTAGATATTTCCAAGTTTGTACTGATGGCGGTGTTGAAGTTTCCATCTATACACAGATTTCCGTGTAGGTATTTCCATGTGTATACAGATGGCATTGTAGATATTTCCATGTTTATACAGATGGTGGTGTAGATAGTTCCATGTTTACACAGGTGACTGTATAGGTAGTTCCATGTTTATACTGATGGCGTTGTAGATATTTCCATGTTTATAGAGATAGCGGTGTAGATATTTCCATATTTATACAGATAATGGTGTAGAAATTTCCATGTTTATACATATAGCGGTGTAAATATTTCCATGTTTATACAAGTCACGGTGTAGATATTTCCTTGTTTTTACAAATAGCGGTGTAGTTATTTCCATGTTTATACAGGTAGTGGTGTAGATATTTCCATGTATATACAGATGGCTGTGTACATATTTCCATGTTTATACAGATGGCTTTGTAGATATTTCCATGTTTATATAGATGACATTGTAGGTATTTCCATGTTTATACAGATGGCGGTGTAGATATTTCCATGTTTATAGAGATAGCTGTGTAGATATTTCCATGTTTATACAGATCACGGTGTAGATACTTCCATGTTTACACAGATTGTGGTGTAGATATTTCCGTGTTTATACACATTGCGGAGTAGATACTTCCATCTTTATGGAGATGGCAGTGTAGATATTTTCATGTTTATATAGATGGCGGTGTAGATATTTCCATATTTATAGAGATAGCGGTGTAGATATTTCCATCTTTCTACCGATGGCAGTGTAGATATTTCCATGTTTATACAGATGGCGGTGTAGATATTTCCATATTTATACAGATGTCTGTGTAGATATTTCCACGTGTATACAGATGGTATTGTAGGTATATCCATGTTTATACAGATGGTGTTGTAGATATTTCCATGTTTATTCAGATGACTGTGTAGATATTTCCATGTTTTGACAGATGACAGTGTAGATATTTCAATGTATATAGAGATGGCGCTATAGATATTTCCATGTTTATACAGATAACGGTGGAGATATTTCCATGTTTATACAGAGAGCAGTGGAGATTTTTCCATGTTTATACACATAGCGGTGTATATATTTCCATGTTTATAGAGACAGCCGTGTAGGTATTTCCATGTTTATACAGATAGCGGTGCAGATATTTACATGTTTATACAGATGCCTATGCAGATATTTCCATATTTATACAGATGGCAGTGTAGATATTTCCATGTTTATACAGATGTCAGTGTAGATATTTAAATGTTCCTACACATGACTGTGTAGGTATTTCCATGTTTATACAGATAACTTTGTAAGTATTTCCATGTTTATACTGATCGTGGTGTAGATATTTCCATGTTTATAGAGATGGCGGTGTCGATATTTCCATGTTCATAGAGATAGCGGTGTTGATTTTTCCATGTTTATAGAGATAGCGGTGTGGATATTTCCATGTCTATACAGATAGGGGTGTAGATATTTCCATGTTTTTACAGATATCGGTGTAGATATTTCCATGCTTACACAGATTGCGGTGAAAATATTTCCATCTTTCTACAGATGGCATTGTAGATATTTTGATGTTTATACAGATGGCGGTGTAGATATTTCCATGTTTATATAGACGGTGGTTTAGATGTTTCTATGTTTATACAGATCGCGGTGAAGATATTTCCATGTTTATAAAGATCGCGGTGTAGATATTTCCATGTTTATACAGATGGCAGAGTAGTTAGTTCCATGTTTATGGAGATGGCAGTGTAGATATTTTCATGTTTATAGAGATGGCGGTGTAGATATTTCCATGTATATAGAGATAGCAGTGTAGATATTTACATGTTTATACAGATGGCTGAGTAGATATTTCCATGTGTATACAGATGGCATTGTAGATATTTCCATGTTTATACATATGACTGTATAGTTATTTTCTTGTTTTACAGATGGCAGTGAAGATATTTCCATGTTTATAGAGATTGCGGTGTAGATATTTCCATGTTTCTACAGATGGTGGTGCTGATATTTCCATGTATACACAGATGGCCGTGTAGATATTTCCATGTTTATACAGATGGCGGCGCAGATATTTCCATGGACATGCAGATGGCGGTGTAGGTATTTCCATGTTTAAACAGATAGCGGTGTAGATATTTCCATGTTTACACAGATGGTGGTGTAGATATTTCCGTGTTTATACACATGGCGGAGTAGATACTTCCATCTTTATGGAGATGGCAGTGTAGATATTTTCATGTTTATAGAGATGGCGGTGTAGGTATTTCCATATTTATAGAGATAGCGGTGTAGATATTTCCATCTTTTTACAGATGGCAGTGTAGATATTTCCATGTATATACAGATGGCGGTGAAGATATTTCCATATTTATACAGATTTCTGTGTAGATATTTCCATGTGTATACAGATGGTATTGTAGGTATATCCATGTTTATACAGATGTTGTTGTAGATATTTCCATGTTTATTCAGATGACTGTGTAGATATTTCCATGTTTTGACAGATGGCAGTGTAGATATTTCAATGTTTATAGAGATGGCACTGTAGATATTTCCATGTTTATTCAAATAACGGTGGAGACATTTCCATGTTTATACAGAGAGCAGTGGAGATATTTCCATGTTCATACACATAGCAGTGTACATATTTCCATGTTTATAGAGACAGCGGTGTAGGTATTTCCATGTTTATACAGATAGCGGTGCAGATATTTGCATGCTTAGACAGATGCCTATGCAGATATTTCCATATTTATACAGATGGCAGTGTAGATATTTCCATGTTTATACAGATGGCAGTGTAGGTATTTAAATGTTCCTACACATGACAGTGTAGGTATTTCCATGTTTATACAGATGTCTTTGTAGATATTTCCATGTTTATAGTGATAGTGGTGCAGATATTTCCATGTGTATACAGATGCCTATGCAGATATCTCCATATTTATACAGAGGGGTGTGTACATATTTCTATGTGTATACAGATGGCAGTGTAGATATTTCCATGTTCCTACACATGACTGTGTAGTTATTTCCATGTTTATACAGATGGCTTTGTAGATATTTCCATGTCAATAGAGATAGCGGTGCAGATATTACCATGTTTATAGAAATAGCGGTGTATATATTTCCATGTTTATACAGATCGTGGTGTAGATATTTCCATGTTTATACAGATACCGGTGTAGATATTTCCATGTTTATACAGACCGCCGTGTATTCATTTCCATGTTTATAGAGATAGCAGTGTAGATATTTCCAAGTTTGTACTGATGGCGGTGTTGAAGTTTCCATCTATACACAGATTGCCTTGTAGGTATTTCCATGTGTATACAGATGGCATTGTAGATATTTCCATGTATATACAGATGGTGGTGTAGATATTTCCATGTTTACACAGGTGACTGTATAGGTATTTCCATGTGTATACAGATGGCGGTGTAGATATTTCCATGTTTATAGAGATAGCGGTGTAGATATTTCCATATTTATACAGATAATGGTGTAGAAATTTCCATGTTTATACATATAGCGGTGTAAATATTTCCATGTTTATACAAGTCACGGTGTAGATATTTCCTTGTTTATACAAATAGCGGTGTAGTTATTTCCATGTTTATACAGGTAGTGGTGTAGATATTTCCATGTATATACAGATGGCTGTGTACATATTTCCATGTTTATACAGATGGCTTTGTAGATATTTCCATGTTTATATAGATGACATTGTAGGTATTTCCATGTTTATACAGATGGCGGTGTAGATATTTCCATGTTTATAGAGATAGCTGTGTAGATATTTCCATGTTTATACAGATCACGGTGTAGATACTTCCATGTTTACACAGATTGTGGTGTAGATATTTCCATGTTTATACACATTGCGGAGTAGATACTTCCATCTTTATGGAGATGGCAGTGTAGATATTTTCATGTTTATATAGATGGCGGTGTAGATATTTCCATATTTATAGAGATAGCGGTGTAGATATTTCCATCTTTCTACAGATGGCAGTGTAGATATTTCCATGTTTATACAGATGGCGGTGTAGATATTTCCATATTTATACAGATGTCTGTGTAGATATTTCCACGTGTATACAGATGGTATTGTAGGTATATCCATGTTTATACAGATGGTGTTGTAGATGTTTCCATGTTTATTGAGATGACTGTGTAGATATTTCCATGTTTTGACAGATGACAGTGTAGATATTTCAATGTTTATAGAGATGGCGCTATAGATATTTCCAAGTTTATACAGATAACGGTGGAGATATTTCCATGTTTATACAGAGAGCAGTGGAGATATTTCCATGTTTATACACATAGCGGTGTACATATTTCCATGTTTATAGAGACAGCGGTGTAGGTAATTCCATGTTTATACAGATAGCGGTGCAGATATTTCCATGTTTATACAGATGTCAGTGTAGATATTTAAATGTTCCTACACATGACTGTGTAGGTATTTCCATGTTTCTACATATGTCTTTGAAGATATTTCCATGTTTATAGAGATAGTGGTGCTGATATTTCCATGTGTACACAGATAACTGTGTATATATATTTCCATGTTTGTACAGATCGTGGTGTAGATATTTCCATGTTTATACAGATACCGGTGTAGATATTTCCATGTTTATACAGACCGCAGTGTAGATATTTCCATGTTTATAGAGATAGCACTGTAGATATTTCCATGTTTTTGCAGAAGGCGGTGTTGTTGTTTCCATCTATGCACAGATTGCCGTGTAGGTATTTCCATGTGTATACAGATGGCATTGTAGATATTTCCATGTTTATACAGATGTTGGTGTAGATATTTCCACGTTTACACAGGTGACTGTATAGGTATTTCCATGTTTATACAGATGGCGGTGTAGATATTTCCATCTTTATAGAGATAGTGGTGAAGCTATTTCCATATTTATACAGATAACGGTGTAGAAATTTCCATGTTTATACAGATAGCGGTGTAAATATTTCCATGTTTATACAGATCACGATCTACATATTGCCAAGTTTATAGAGATAGCAGTGTAGATATTTCCATGTTTATACAGACCGCGGTGTAGATATTTCCATGTTTATACAGATAGCGGTGCAGATATTTCCATGTTTGTACAGATGGTGTTGTTGATATTTCCATCTATACACAGATGACCGTGTCGATATTTCCATGTTTATACAGATGGCGGCGCAGATATTTCCATGGATATGTAGATGGCGGTGTAGATATTTCCATGTTTATACAGATAGTGGTGTAGTAATTTCCATGTTTATACAGATAGCGGTGTAGATATTTCCATGTATATACACATGGTTGTGTAGATGTTTCCATATTTATACAGATGGCGGTGTAGATATTTCCATGTTTATACAGACTGCGGTGTAGATATTTCCATGTTTATACAGATGCCTATGCAGATATCTCCATATTTTTACAGAGGGCTGTGTAGATATTTCTATGTGTATACAGATGGCAGTGTAGATATTTACATGTTCCTACACATGACTGTGTAGGTATTTCCATGTTTATACAGATGGTTTTGTAGATATTTCCATGTCTATAGAGATAGCGGTGCAGATATTTCCATGTTTATAGAGATAGCGGTGTATATATTTCCATGTTTATACAGATCGTGGTGTTGATATGTCCATGTTTATACTGATACCGGTGTAGATATTTCCATGTTTATACAGACCGCAGTGTAGATATTTCCATGTTTATAGAGATAGCACTGTAGATATTTCCATGTTTGTACAGAAGGCGGTGTTGATGTTTCCATCTATGCACAGATTGCCGTGTAGGTATTTCCATGTGTATACAGATGGCATTGTAGATATTTCCATGTTTATACAGATGGTGGTGTAGATATTTCCATGTTTACACAGATGACTGTATAGGTATTTCCATGTTCATACAGATGGCGGTGTAGATATTTCCATCTTTATAGAGATAGCGGTGAAGATATTTCCATATTTATACAGATAACGGTGTAGAAATTTCCATGTTTATACAGATAGCGGTGTAAATATTTCCATGTTTATACAGACCACGGTGTAGATATTACCAGGTTTATAGAGATAGTGGTGTAGATATTTCCATGTTTATACAGACTGCGGTGTAGATATTTCCATGTTTATACAGATAGCGGTGCAGATATTTACATGTTTGTACAGATGGTGGTGTTGATATTTCCATCTATACACAGATGACCGTGTCGATATTTCCATGTTTATACAGATGGCAGCGCAGATATTTCCATGGATATGTAGATGGCTGTGTAGATATTTCCATGTTTATACAGATAGCGGTGTAGTAATTTCCATGTTTATATAGATATCGGTGTAGATATTTCCATGTATATACACATGGTTGTGTAGACATTTCCATATTTATACAGATGGTGTTGTAGATATTTCGATGTTTATAGAGATAGCAATGTAGATCTTTCCATGTTAATACAGATGGCGGTGTAGATATTTCCATGTTTATACAGATAGAATTGAAGATATTTCCATGTTTATACAGATATCAGTGTAGATATTTCCACTTATATAGAGATAGCGGTTTAGATATTTCATATTTATACAGATAGCGGTGTAGATATTTCCATGTTTATACAGATACCTATGCAGATATCTCCATATTTTTACAGAGGGCTGTGTAGATATTTCTATGTGTATACAGATGGCAGTGTAGATATTTCCATGTTCCTACACATGACTGTGTAGGTATTTCCATGTTTTTACAGATTTCTTTGTAGATATTTCCATGTCTATGGAGATAGCGGTGCAGATATTTCCATGTTTATAGAGATAGCGGTGTATATATTTCCGTGTTTATACAGATCGTGGTGTAGATATTTCCATGTTTATACAGATACCAGTGTATATATTTCCATGTTTATAGAGATAGCAGTGTAGATATTTCCAAGTTTGTACAGATGGCGGTGTTGATGTTTCCATCTATACACAGATTGCCTTGTAGGTATTTTCATGTGTATACAGATGGCATTGTAGATATTTCCATGTTTATACAGATGGTGGTGTAGATATTTCCATGTTTACACAGATGACTGTATAGGTATTTCCATGTTTATACAGATGGCGGTGTAGATATTTCCATGTTTATAGGGATAGCGGTGTAGATATTTCCATATTTATACAGATAATGGTGTAGAAATTTCCAAGTTTATACATATAGCGGTGTAAATATTTCCATGTTTATACATGTCACGGTGTAGATATTTCCTTGTTTATACAAATAGCGGTGTAGTTATTTCCATGTTTATACAGATAGTGGTGTAGATATTTCCATGTATAAACAGATGGCTGTGTAGATATTTCCATGTGTATACAGATGGCTTTGCAGATATTTCCATGTTTATACAGATGGCTGTGCCGATATTTCCATGTTTATACAGAGTTCTCTGTAGATATTTCCATGTTTATATAGAACCAGGGTAGATATCTCCAGGTTTATACAGATGACTGTGTAGTTATTTCCATGTTAATACAGATGGCGGTGTAGATATTTCCATGTTTATACAGATCGCGTTGTAGATATTTCCATGTTTATACAGATCTCGGTGTAGATATTTCCATGTTTATACAGATAGCGGTGTAGATATTTCCATGTTTATACAGATGGCGGTGTAGATATTTCAATGTTTATAGAGATAGCGGTGTAGATATTTCCATGTTTATTGAGATAGCGGTGTAAATATTTCCATATTTATACAGATAGTGGTTTAGATATTTCCATGTTATTACAGATAGCGGTGTAGATATTTCCATCTTTATTCAGAGAGTGGTGTACATATTTCCATGTTTATACAGATCACTGTGTAGATATTTCCATGTTTATACAGATAACGGTGTAGAAATTTCCATGTTTATACAAACGGTTGTGTAGATATTTCCATGTTCCTACACATGACTGTGTAGATATTTCCATGTTTATACAGATACCAGTGTATATATTTCCATGTTTATAGAGATAGCTGTGTAGATATTTCCATGTTTATAGAGATAGCTGTGTAGATATTTCCATGTTTATAGAGATAGCGGTATAGATATTTCCATGTTTATACAGATCGCGGTGTAGATATTTCCATGTTTATACAGATAGCGGTGTAGATATTTCCATGTTTTTACAGATATTGGTGTAGATATTTCCATGTTTACACAGATTGCAGTGTAGATACTTCCATGGGTATACAGATGGCGGTGTAGATATTTCCATGTTTATACATATGGCGGTGCAGATATTTCCATGTTTATATAGATGGTGGTGTATATATTACCATGTTTAAACAGATAGCGGTGTAGATATTTCCATGTTTATACTGATCGTGGTGAAGATATTTCCATGTTTACACAGATTGCGGTGTAGATACTTCCATGGGTGTACAGATGGCGGTGTAGATATTTCCATGTTTATACTTATGGCGGTGTAGATATTTCCATGTTTATATAGATGGTGGTGTAGATATTTCCATGTTTATACAGATAACGGTGTAGATATTTCCATGTTTATACTGATAGCGGTGTAGATATTTCCCTGTTTATAGAGATAGCGGTGTAGGTATTTCCATGTTTACATAGATAGCGGTATAGATATTTCCATGTTTATGTAGATGTCGTTGTAGATATTTCCATATTTATTGAGATAGCGGTGTACATATTTCCATCTTTCTACAGATGGCAGTGTAGACATTTCCATGTTTATACAGATGGTGGTGTAGATATTTCCATATTTATACAGATGTCTTGTAGTTATTTCCATGTGTATACAGATGATATTGTAGGTATTTCCATGTTTATACAGATGGTGGTGTAGATATTTCCATGTTTATTCAGATGACAGTGTAGATATTTCCATGTTTTTACAGATTGCAGTGTAGATATTTCAATGTTCATAGAGATGGCGCTGTAGATATTTCTATGTTTATACAGATAACGGTGGAGATATTTTCATGTTTATACAGACAGCAGTGGAGATATTTCCATGTTTATACACATAGCTGTGCACATATTGACATGTTTATAGAGACAGCAGTGTAGGTATTTCCATGTTTATACAGATAGCGGTGCAGATATTTCCATGTTTATACAGATGCGTATGCAGTTATCTCCATATTTATACAGAGGGCTCTGTAGATATTTCTATGTTTATACAGATGGCAGTGTAGATATTTCCATGTTCCTACACATGACTGTGTAGGTATTTCCATGTTTATACAGATGGCTTTGCAGATATTTCCATCTCTATAGAGATAGCCGTGCAGATATTTCCATGTTTATACAGATGGTGGTGTAGATATTTCCATGTTTATACAGATCGTGGTGTAGATATTTCCATGTTTATACAAATCGTGGTGTAGATATTTCCATGTTTATACAGATACCGGTGTAGATATTTCCATGTTTACACAGACCGCAGTGTAGATATTTCCATGTTTATAGAGATAGCAGTGTAGATATTTCCAAGTTTGTACAGATGGCGGTGTTGATGTTTCCATCTATACACAGATTGCCGTGTAGGTATTTCCATGTGTATACAGATGACATTGTAGATATTTCCATGTGTATACAGATGGTGGTGTTGATATTTCCATGTTTACACAGATGTCTACATAGGTATTTCCATGTTTATACAGATGGCGGTGTAGATATTTCCATGTTTATAGAGATAGCGGTGTAGATATTTCCATATTTATACAGATAACGGTGTAGAAATTTCCATGATTATACAGATAGCGGTGTAAATATTTCCATGTTTATACAGATCACGGTGTAGATATTCCCTTGTTTATACAATTAGCGGTGTAGTTATTTCCATATTTATACAGATAGTGGTGTAGATATTTCCATGTATATACAGATGGCTGTGTAGATATTTCCATATTTATACAGACGGCTGTGTAGATATTTCCATGTTTATACAGATGACTTTGTAGGTATTTCCATGTTTATACAGATGGCCGTGTAGAAATTTTAATGTTTATAGAGATAGCTGTGTAGATATTTCCATGTTTATGCAGATAGCGGTGTAGAGATTTCCATGTTTATACAGATCGCGGTGTAGATATTTCCATGTTTATACAGATCGCGGTGTATATATTTCCATGTTTATACAGATAGCGGTGTAGATATTTCCATGTTTTTACAGATATCGGTGTAGATATTTCCATGTTTACACCGATTGCGGTGTAGATATTTCCATCTTTCTACAGATGGCATTGTAGATATTTCCATGTTTATTCAGATGGCGGTGCAGATATTTCCATGTTTATATAGATGGTGGTGTAGATATTACCATGTTTATACAGATGGCGGTGTAGATATTTCCATGTTTATACAGATCGTGGTGAAGATATTTCCATGTGTATACAGACCGCGGTGTAGATATTTCCATGTTTATACAGATCGCGATGTAGATATTTCCATGTTTATACAGATAACGGTGTAGATATTTCCATGTTTATACAGATAGCGGTGTAGATATTTCCATGTATATAGAGATAGCGGTGTAGGTATTTCCATGTTTATAGACATAGCGGTGTAGATATTTCCATGTTTATATAGATGGTGTTGTAGATATTTCCATGTTTATACCGATAGAGGTGTTGGTATTTCCACGTTTATACAGATAGCGATGTAGATCTTTCCATGTTTATACAGCTCGCGGTGCAGATATTTATATCTTTATACAAATGGCATTGTAGATATTTCCTTATTCACACAGATGGCGGTGTAGATATTTCCATGTTTATACAGATGGCGGAGTAGTTAGTTCCGTGTTTATGGAGATGGCAGTGTAGATATTTTCATGTTTATAGAGATGGCGGTGTAGATATTTCCATGTTTATAGAGATAGCAGTGTAGATATTTACATGTTTATACAGATGGCTGTGTAGATATTTCCATGTGTATACAGATGGCATTGTAGATATTTCCAATTTTATACAGATAGCGGTGTAGTTATTTCCATGTTTTCACAGATGGTGGTGTAGATATTTCCGTGTTTATACACATGGCAGAGTAGATACTTCCATCTTTATGGAGATGGCAGTGTAGATATTTTCAAGTTTATAGAGATGGCGGTGTAGATATTTCCATATTTATAGAGATAGCGGTGTACATATTTCCATCTTTCTACAGATGGCAGTGAAGATATTTCCATGTTTATACAGATGGCGGTGTAGATATTTCCATATTTGTACAGATGTCTTGTAGTTATTTCCATGTGTATACAGATGATACTGTAGGTATATCCATGTTTATACAGGTGGTGTTGTAGATATTTCCATGTTTATTCAGATGACTGTGTAGATATTTCTATGTTTTTACAGATTGCAGTGTAGATATTTCAATGTTCATAGAGATGGCGCTGTAGATATTTCTATGTTTATACAGATCGCGGTGTAGATATTTCCATGTTTATACAGATAGCGGTGTAGATATTTCCATGTTTTTACAGATATTGGTGTAGATATTTCCATGTTTACACAGATTGCAGTGTAGATATTTCCATCTTTCTACAGATGGCATTGTATATATTTCCATGTTTAAACAGATGGCGGTGTAGATATTTTCATGTTTATATAGATGGTGGTGTAGATATTACCATGTTTATACAGATAGCGGTGTAGATATTTCCGTGTCTATACAGATCTTGTTGAAGATATTTCCATGTTTATACAGATCGGGGTGTAGATATTTCCATGTTTATACAGATCGCGGTGTAGATATTTCCATGTTTATAAAGATAGCGGTGTAGATATTTCCATGTTTATACAGATAGCGGTGTAGATATTTCCATGTTTATAGAGATAGCGGTGTAGTTATTTCCATGTTTATAGACATAGTGGTGTAGATATTTCCATGTTTATATAGATGGCGTTGTAGATATTTCCATGTTTATACGGATATCGGTGTCGGTATTTCCACGTTTATACAGATAGCTATGTAGATATTTCCATGTTTATACAGCTCGCGGTGCAGATATTTATATCTTTATACAGATGGCATTGTAGATATTTCCTTATTCAAACTGATGGCGGTGTAGTTGTTTCCATGTTTATACAGATGGCGGAGTAGTTAGTTCCATGTTTATGGAGATGACAGTGTAGATATTTTCATGTTTATAGAGATGGCTGTGTAGATATTTCCATGTTTATAGAGATAGCAGTGTAAATATTTACATGTTTATACAGATGGCTGTGTAGATATTTCCATGTGTATACAGATGGCATTGTAGATATAGCCATGTTTATACAGATGACTGTATAGGTATTTCCATGTTTTTACAGATGGCAGTGCAGATATTTCCATGTTTATAGAGATAGCGGTGTAGATATTTCCATGTTTGTACAGATGGCGGTGCTGATTTTCCATCTATACACAGATGGCCGTGTAGATATTTCCATGTTTATACAGATGGTGGCGTAGATATTTCCATGGACATGCAGATGGCGGTGTAGATATTTCCATGTTTATACAGATAGCGGTGAAGATATTTCCATGTTTACACAGATGGTGGTGTAGATATTTCCGTGTTTATACACATGGCGGAGTAGATACTTCCATCTTCATGGAGATGGCAGTGTAGATATTTTCATGTTTTTAGAGATGGCGGAGTAGATATTTCCATATTTATAGAGATAGCGGTGTAGATATTTCCATCTTTCTATAGATGGCAGTGAAGATATTTCCATATTCATTCAGATGGCGGTGTAGATATTTCCATGTTTATAGAGATAGCTGTGTAGATATTTCCATGTTTATACAGATCACGGTGTAGATACTTCCATGTTTACACAGATTGTGGTGTAGATATTTCTGTGTTTATACACATGGCGGAGTAGATACTTCCATCTTTATGGAGATGGCAGTGTAGATATTTTCATGTTTATAGAGATGGCTGTGTAGATATTTCCATATTTATAGAGATAGCGGTGTAGATATTTCCATATTTATACAGATGTCTGTGTAGATATTTCCATGTGTATACAGATGGTATTGTAGGTATATCCATGTTTATACAGATGGTGTTGTAGATATTTCCATGTTTATTCAGATGACTGTGTAGATATTTCCATGTTTTGACAGATGACAGTGCAGATATTTCAATGTTTATAGAGATGGCGCTATAGATATTTCCATGTTTATACAGATAACGGTGGAGATATTTCCATGTTTATACAGAGAGCAGTGGAGATTTTTCCATGTTTATACACATAGCGGTGTACATATTTCCATGTTTATAGAGACAGCGGTGTAGGTATTTCCATGTTTATACAGATAGCGGTGCAGATATTTCCATGTTTATACAGATGCCTATGCAGATATTTCCATATTTATACAGATGGCAGTGTAGATATTTCCATGTTTATACAGATGTCAATGTAGATATTTAAATGTTCCTACACATGACTGTGTAGGTATTTCCATGTTTATACCGATGTCTTTGAAGATATTTCCATGTTTATCGAGATAGTGGTGCTGATATTTCCATGTTTACACAGATAACGGTGTATATATTTCCATGTTTATACAGATCGTGGTGTAGATATTTCCATGTTTATACAGACCGCCGTGTATACATTTCCATGTTTATTGAGATAGCAGTGTAGATATTTCCAAGTTTGTACTGATGGCGGTGTTGAAGTTTCCATCTATACACAGATTTCCGTGTAGGTATTTCCATGTGTATACAGATGGCATTGTAGATATTTCCATGTTTATACAGATGGTGGTGTAGATATTTCCATGTTTACACAGGTGACTGTATAGGTAGTTCCATGTTTATACTGATGGCGTTGTAGATATTTCCATGTTTATAGAGATAGCGGTGTAGATATTTCCATATTTATACAGATAATGGTGTAGAAATTTCCATGTTTATACATATAGCGGTGTAAATATTTCCATGTTTATACAAGTCACGGTGTAGATATTTCCTTGTTTTTACAAATAGCGGTGTAGTTATTTCCATGTTTATACAGGTAGTGGTGTAGATATTTCCATGTATATACAGATGGCTGTGTACATATTTCCATGTTTATACAGATGGCTTTGTAGATATTTCCATGTTTATATAGATGACATTGTAGGTATTTCCATGTTTATACAGATGGCGGTGTAGATATTTCCATGTTTATAGAGATAGCTGTGTAGATATTTCCATGTTTATACAGATCACGGTGTAGATACTTCCATGTTTACACAGATTGTGGTGTAGATATTTCCGTGTTTATACACATTGCGGAGTAGATACTTCCATCTTTATGGAGATGGCAGTGTAGATATTTTCATGTTTATATAGATGGCGGTGTAGATATTTCCATATTTATAGAGATAGCGGTGTAGATATTTCCATCTTTCTACCGATGGCAGTGTAGATATTTCCATGTTTATACAGATGGCGGTGTAGATATTTCCATATTTATACAGATGTCTGTGTAGATATTTCCACGTGTATACAGATGGTATTGTAGGTATATCCATGTTTATACAGATGGTGTTGTAGATATTTCCATGTTTATTCAGATGACTGTGTAGATATTTCCATGTTTTGACAGATGACAGTGTAGATATTTCAATGTTTATAGAGATGGCGCTATAGATATTTCCATGTTTATACAGATAACGGTGGAGATATTTCCATGTTTATACAGAGAGCAGTGGAGATTTTTCCATGTTTATACACATAGCGGTGTATATATTTCCATGTTTATAGAGACAGCCGTGTAGGTATTTCCATGTTTATACAGATAGCGGTGCAGATATTTACATGTTTATACAGATGCCTATGCAGATATTTCCATATTTATACAGATGGCAGTGTAGATATTTCCATGTTTATACAGATGTCAGTGTAGATATTTAAATGTTCCTACACATGACTGTGTAGGTATTTCCATGTTTATACAGATAACTTTGTAAGTATTTCCATGTTTATACTGATCGTGGTGTAGATATTTCCATGTTTATAGAGATGGCGGTGTCGATATTTCCATGTTCATAGAGATAGCGGTGTTGATTTTTCCATGTTTATAGAGATAGCGGTGTGGATATTTCCATGTCTATACAGATAGGGGTGTAGATATTTCCATGTTTTTACAGATATCGGTGTAGATATTTCCATGCTTACACAGATTGCGGTGAAAATATTTCCATCTTTCTACAGATGGCATTGTAGATATTTTGATGTTTATACAGATGGCGGTGTAGATATTTCCATGTTTATATAGACGGTGGTTTAGATGTTTCTATGTTTATACAGATCGCGGTGAAGATATTTCCATGTTTATAAAGATCGCGGTGTAGATATTTCCATGTTTATACAGATGGCAGAGTAGTTAGTTCCATGTTTATGGAGATGGCAGTGTAGATATTTTCATGTTTATAGAGATGGCGGTGTAGATATTTCCATGTATATAGAGATAGCAGTGTAGATATTTACATGTTTATACAGATGGCTGAGTAGATATTTCCATGTGTATACAGATGGCATTGTAGATATTTCCATGTTTATACATATGACTGTATAGTTATTTTCTTGTTTTACAGATGGCAGTGAAGATATTTCCATGTTTATAGAGATTGCGGTGTAGATATTTCCATGTTTCTACAGATGGTGGTGCTGATATTTCCATGTATACACAGATGGCCGTGTAGATATTTCCATGTTTATACAGATGGCGGCGCAGATATTTCCATGGACATGCAGATGGCGGTGTAGGTATTTCCATGTTTAAACAGATAGCGGTGTAGATATTTCCATGTTTACACAGATGGTGGTGTAGATATTTCCGTGTTTATACACATGGCGGAGTAGATACTTCCATCTTTATGGAGATGGCAGTGTAGATATTTTCATGTTTATAGAGATGGCGGTGTAGGTATTTCCATATTTATAGAGATAGCGGTGTAGATATTTCCATCTTTTTACAGATGGCAGTGTAGATATTTCCATGTATATACAGATGGCGGTGAAGATATTTCCATATTTATACAGATGTCTGTGTAGATATTTCCATGTGTATACAGATGGTATTGTAGGTATATCCATGTTTATACAGATGTTGTTGTAGATATTTCCATGTTTATTCAGATGACTGTGTAGATATTTCCATGTATTGACAGATGGCAGTGTAGATATTTCAATGTTTATAGAGATGGCACTGTAGATATTTCCATGTTTATTCAAATAACGGTGGAGACATTTCCATGTTTATACAGAGAGCAGTGGAGATATTTCCATGTTCATACACATAGCAGTGTACATATTTCCATGTTTATAGAGACAGCGGTGTAGGTATTTCCATGTTTATACAGATTGCGGTGCAGATATTTGCATGCTTAGACAGATGCCTATGCAGATATTTCCATATTTATACAGATGGCAGTGTAGATATTTCCATGTTTATACAGATGGCAGTGTAGGTATTTAAATGTTCCTACACATGACTGTGTAGGTATTTCCATGTTTATACAGATGTCTTTGTAGATATTTCCATGTTTATAGTGATAGTGGTGCAGATATTTCCATGTGTATACAGATGCCTATGCAGATATCTCCATATTTATACAGAGGGGTGTGTACATATTTCTATGTGTATACAGATGGCAGTGTAGATATTTCCATGTTCCTACACATGACTGTGTAGTTATTTCCATGTTTATACAGATGGCTTTGTAGATATTTCCATGTCAATAGAGATAGCGGTGCAGATATTACCATGTTTATAGAAATAGCGGTGTATATATTTCCATGTTTATACAGATCGTGGTGTAGATATTTCCATGTTTATACAGATACCGGTGTAGATATTTCCATGTTTATACAGACCGCCGTGTATTCATTTCCATGTTTATAGAGATAGCAGTGTAGATATTTCCAAGTTTGTACTGATGGCGGTGTTGAAGTTTCCATCTATACACAGATTGCCTTGTAGGTATTTCCATGTGTATACAGATGGCATTGTAGATATTTCCATGTATATACAGATGGTGGTGTAGATATTTCCATGTTTACACAGGTGACTGTATAGGTATTTCCATGTGTATACAGATGGCGGTGTAGATATTTCCATGTTTATAGAGATAGCGGTGTAGATATTTCCATATTTATACAGATAATGGTGTAGAAATTTCCATGTTTATACATATAGCGGTGTAAATATTTCCATGTTTATACAAGTCACGGTGTAGATATTTCCTTGTTTATACAAATAGCGGTGTAGTTATTTCCATGTTTATACAGGTAGTGGTGTAGATATTTCCATGTATATACAGATGGCTGTGTACATATTTCCATGTTTATACAGATGGCTTTGTAGATATTTCCATGTTTATATAGATGACATTGTAGGTATTTCCATGTTTATACAGATGGCGGTGTAGATATTTCCATGTTTATAGAGATAGCTGTGTAGATATTTCCATGTTTATACAGATCACGGTGTAGATACTTCCATGTTTACACAGATTGTGGTGTAGATATTTCCGTGTTTATACACATTGCGGAGTAGATACTTCCATCTTTATGGAGATGGCAGTGTAGATATTTTCATGTTTATATAGATGGCGGTGTAGATATTTCCATATTTATAGAGATAGCGGTGTAGATATTTCCATCTTTCTACAGATGGCAGTGTAGATATTTCCATGTTTATACAGATGGCGGTGTAGATATTTCCATATTTATACAGATGTCTGTGTAGATATTTCCACGTGTATACAGATGGTATTGTAGGTATATCCATGTTTATACAGATGGTGTTGTAGATGTTTCCATGTTTATTGAGATGACTGTGTAGATATTTCCATGTTTTGACAGATGACAGTGTAGATATTTCAATGTTTATAGAGATGGCGCTATAGATATTTCCAAGTTTATACAGATAACGGTGGAGATATTTCCATGTTTATACAGAGAGCAGTGGAGATATTTCCATGTTTATACACATAGCGGTGTACATATTTCCATGTTTATAGAGACAGCGGTGTAGGTAATTCCATGTTTATACAGATAGCGGTGCAGATATTTCCATGTTTATACAGATGTCAGTGTAGATATTTAAATGTTCCTACACATGACTGTGTAGGTATTTCCATGTTTCTACATATGTCTTTGAAGATATTTCCATGTTTATAGAGATAGTGGTGCTGATATTTCCATGTGTACACAGATAACTGTGTATATATATTTCCATGTTTGTACAGATCGTGGTGTAGATATTTCCATGTTTATACAGATACCGGTGTAGATATTTCCATGTTTATACAGACCGCAGTGTAGATATTTCCATGTTTATAGAGATAGCACTGTAGATATTTCCATGTTTTTGCAGAAGGCGGTGTTGTTGTTTCCATCTATGCACAGATTGCCGTGTAGGTATTTCCATGTGTATACAGATGGCATTGTAGATATTTCCATGTTTATACAGATGTTGGTGTAGATATTTCCACGTTTACACAGATGACTGTATAGGTATTTCCATGTTTATACAGATGGCGGTGTAGATATTTCCATCTTTATAGAGATAGTGGTGAAGCTATTTCCATATTTATACAGATAACGGTGTAGAAATTTCCATGTTTATACAGATAGCGGTGTAAATATTTCCATGTTTATACAGATCACGATCTACATATTGCCAAGTTTATAGAGATAGCAGTGTAGATATTTCCATGTTTATACAGACCGCGGTGTAGATATTTCCATGTTTATACAGATAGCGGTGCAGATATTTCCATGTTTGTACAGATGGTGTTGTTGATATTTCCATCTATACACAGATGACCGTGTCGATATTTCCATGTTTATACAGATGGCGGCGCAGATATTTCCATGGATATGTAGATGGCGGTGTAGATATTTCCATGTTTATACAGATAGTGGTGTAGTAATTTCCATGTTTATACAGATAGCGGTGTAGATATTTCCATGTATATACACATGGTTGTGTAGATGTTTCCATATTTATACAGATGGCGGTGTAGATATTTCCATGTTTATACAGACTGCGGTGTAGATATTTCCATGTTTATACAGATGCCTATGCAGATATCTCCATATTTTTACAGAGGGCTGTGTAGATATTTCTATGTGTATACAGATGGCAGTGTAGATATTTACATGTTCCTACACATGACTGTGTAGGTATTTCCATGTTTATACAGATGGTTTTGTAGATATTTCCATGTCTATAGAGATAGCGGTGCAGATATTTCCATGTTTATAGAGATAGCGGTGTATATATTTCCATGTTTATACAGATCGTGGTGTTGATATGTCCATGTTTATACTGATACCGGTGTAGATATTTCCATGTTTATACAGACCGCAGTGTAGATATTTCCATGTTTATAGAGATAGCACTGTAGATATTTCCATGTTTGTACAGAAGGCGGTGTTGATGTTTCCATCTATGCACAGATTGCCGTGTAGGTATTTCCATGTGTATACAGATGGCATTGTAGATATTTCCATGTTTATACAGATGGTGGTGTAGATATTTCCATGTTTACACAGATGACTGTATAGGTATTTCCATGTTCATACAGATGGCGGTGTAGATATTTCCATCTTTATAGAGATAGCGGTGAAGATATTTCCATATTTATACAGATAACGGTGTAGAAATTTCCATGTTTATACAGATAGCGGTGTAAATATTTCCATGTTTATACAGACCACGGTGTAGATATTACCAGGTTTATAGAGATAGTGGTGTAGATATTTCCATGTTTATACAGACTGCGGTGTAGATATTTCCATGTTTATACAGATAGCGGTGCAGATATTTACATGTTTGTACAGATGGTGGTGTTGATATTTCCATCTATACACAGATGACCGTGTCGATATTTCCATGTTTATACAGATGGCAGCGCAGATATTTCCATGGATATGTAGATGGCTGTGTAGATATTTCCATGTTTATACAGATAGCGGTGTAGTAATTTCCATGTTTATATAGATATCGGTGTAGATATTTCCATGTATATACACATGGTTGTGTAGACATTTCCATATTTATACAGATGGTGTTGTAGATATTTCGATGTTTATAGAGATAGCAATGTAGATCTTTCCATGTTAATACAGATGGCGGTGTAGATATTTCCATGTTTATACAGATAGAATTGAAGATATTTCCATGTTTATACAGATATCAGTGTAGATATTTCCACTTATATAGAGATAGCGGTTTAGATATTTCATATTTATACAGATAGCGGTGTAGATATTTCCATGTTTATACAGATACCTATGCAGATATCTCCATATTTTTACAGAGGGCTGTGTAGATATTTCTATGTGTATACAGATGGCAGTGTAGATATTTCCATGTTCCTACACATGACTGTGTAGGTATTTCCATGTTTTTACAGATTTCTTTGTAGATATTTCCATGTCTATGGAGATAGCGGTGCAGATATTTCCATGTTTATAGAGATAGCGGTGTATATATTTCCGTGTTTATACAGATCGTGGTGTAGATATTTCCATGTTTATACAGATACCAGTGTATATATTTCCATGTTTATAGAGATAGCAGTGTAGATATTTCCAAGTTTGTACAGATGGCGGTGTTGATGTTTCCATCTATACACAGATTGCCTTGTAGGTATTTTCATGTGTATACAGATGGCATTGTAGATATTTCCATGTTTATACAGATGGTGGTGTAGATATTTCCATGTTTACACAGATGACTGTATAGGTATTTCCATGTTTATACAGATGGCGGTGTAGATATTTCCATGTTTATAGGGATAGCGGTGTAGATATTTCCATATTTATACAGATAATGGTGTAGAAATTTCCAAGTTTATACATATAGCGGTGTAAATATTTCCATGTTTATACATGTCACGGTGTAGATATTTCCTTGTTTATACAAATAGCGGTGTAGTTATTTCCATGTTTATACAGATAGTGGTGTAGATATTTCCATGTATAAACAGATGGCTGTGTAGATATTTCCATGTGTATACAGATGGCTTTGCAGATATTTCCATGTTTATACAGATGGCTGTGCCGATATTTCCATGTTTATACAGAGTTCTCTGTAGATATTTCCATGTTTATATAGAACCAGGGTAGATATCTCCAGGTTTATACAGATGACTGTGTAGTTATTTCCATGTTAATACAGATGGCGGTGTAGATATTTCCATGTTTATACAGATCGCGTTGTAGATATTTCCATGTTTATACAGATCTCGGTGTAGATATTTCCATGTTTATACAGATAGCGGTGTAGATATTTCCATGTTTATACAGATGGCGGTGTAGATATTTCAATGTTTATAGAGATAGCGGTGTAGATATTTCCATGTTTATTGAGATAGCGGTGTAAATATTTCCATATTTATACAGATAGTGGTTTAGATATTTCCATGTTATTACAGATAGCGGTGTAGATATTTCCATCTTTATTCAGAGAGTGGTGTACATATTTCCATGTTTATACAGATCACTGTGTAGATATTTCCATGTTTATACAGATAACGGTGTAGAAATTTCCATGTTTATACAAACGGTTGTGTAGATATTTCCATGTTCCTACACATGACTGTGTAGATATTTCCATGTTTATACAGATGACTTTGTAGGTATTTCCAAGTTTATACAGATGGCGGTGTATATATTTCCATGTTTATAGAGATAGCTGTGTAGATATTTCCATGTTTATAGAGATAGCTGTGTAGATATTTCCATGTTTATAGAGATAGCGGTATAGATATTTCCATGTTTATACAGATCGCGGTGTAGATATTTCCATGTTTATACAGATAGCGGTGTAGATATTTCCATGTTTTTACAGATATTGGTGTAGATATTTCCATGTTTACACAGATTGCAGTGTAGATACTTCCATGGGTATACAGATGGCGGTGTAGATATTTCCATGTTTATACATATGGCGGTGCAGATATTTCCATGTTTATATAGATGGTGGTGTATATATTACCATGTTTAAACAGATAGCGGTGTAGATATTTCCATGTTTATACTGATCGTGGTGAAGATATTTCCATGTTTACACAGATTGCGGTGTAGATACTTCCATGGGTGTACAGATGGCGGTGTAGATATTTCCATGTTTATACTTATGGCGGTGTAGATATTTCCATGTTTATATAGATGGTGGTGTAGATATTTCCATGTTTATACAGATAACGGTGTAGATATTTCCATGTTTATACTGATAGCGGTGTAGATATTTCCCTGTTTATAGAGATAGCGGTGTAGGTATTTCCATGTTTACATAGATAGCGGTATAGATATTTCCATGTTTATGTAGATGTCGTTGTAGATATTTCCATATTTATTGAGATAGCGGTGTACATATTTCCATCTTTCTACAGATGGCAGTGTAGACATTTCCATGTTTATACAGATGGTGGTGTAGATATTTCCATATTTATACAGATGTCTTGTAGTTATTTCCATGTGTATACAGATGATATTGTAGGTATTTCCATGTTTATACAGATGGTGGTGTAGATATTTCCATGTTTATTCAGATGACAGTGTAGATATTTCCATGTTTTTACAGATTGCAGTGTAGATATTTCAATGTTCATAGAGATGGCGCTGTAGATATTTCTATGTTTATACAGATAACGGTGGAGATATTTTCATGTTTATACAGACAGCAGTGGAGATATTTCCATGTTTATACACATAGCTGTGCACATATTGACATGTTTATAGAGACAGCAGTGTAGGTATTTCCATGTTTATACAGATAGCGGTGCAGGTATTTCCATGTTTATACAGATGCGTATGCAGTTATCTCCATATTTATACAGAGGGCTCTGTAGATATTTCTATGTTTATACAGATGGCAGTGTAGATATTTCCATGTTCCTACACATGACTGTGTAGGTATTTCCATGTTTATACAGATGGCTTTGCAGATATTTCCATCTCTATAGAGATAGCCGTGCAGATATTTCCATGTTTATACAGATGGTGGTGTAGATATTTCCATGTTTATACAGATCGTGGTGTAGATATTTCCATGTTTATACAAATCGTGGTGTAGATATTTCCATGTTTATACAGATACCGGTGTAGATATTTCCATGTTTACACAGACCGCAGTGTAGATATTTCCATGTTTATAGAGATAGCAGTGTAGATATTTCCAAGTTTGTACAGATGGCGGTGTTGATGTTTCCATCTATACACAGATTGCCGTGTAGGTATTTCCATGTGTATACAGATGACATTGTAGATATTTCCATGTGTATACAGATGGTGGTGTTGATATTTCCATGTTTACACAGATGTCTACATAGGTATTTCCATGTTTATACAGATGGCGGTGTAGATATTTCCATGTTTATAGAGATAGCGGTGTAGATATTTCCATATTTATACAGATAACGGTGTAGAAATTTCCATGATTATACAGATAGCGGTGTAAATATTTCCATGTTTATACAGATCACGGTGTAGATATTCCCTTGTTTATACAATTAGCGGTGTAGTTATTTCCATATTTATACAGATAGTGGTGTAGATATTTCCATGTATATACAGATGGCTGTGTAGATATTTCCATGTTTATACAGACGGCTGTGTAGATATTTCCATGTTTATACAGATGACTTTGTAGGTATTTCCATGTTTATACAGATGGCCGTGTAGAAATTTTAATGTTTATAGAGATAGCTGTGTAGATATTTCCATGTTTATGCAGATAGCGGTGTAGAGATTTCCATGTTTATACAGATCGCGGTGTAGATATTTCCATGTTTATACAGATCGCGGTGTATATATTTCCATGTTTATACAGATAGCGGTGTAGATATTTCCATGTTTTTACAGATATCGGTGTAGATATTTCCATGTTTACACCGATTGCGGTGTAGATATTTCCATCTTTCTACAGATGGCATTGTAGATATTTCCATGTTTATTCAGATGGCGGTGCAGATATTTCCATGTTTATATAGATGGTGGTGTAGATATTACCATGTTTATACAGATGGCGGTGTAGATATTTCCATGTTTATACAGATCGTGGTGAAGATATTTCCATGTGTATACAGACCGCGGTGTAGATATTTCCATGTTTATACAGATCGCGATGTAGATATTTCCATGTTTATACAGATAACGGTGTAGATATTTCCATGTTTATACAGATAGCGGTGTAGATATTTCCATGTATATAGAGATAGCGGTGTAGGTATTTCCATGTTTATAGACATAGCGGTGTAGATATTTCCATGTTTATATAGATGGTGTTGTAGATATTTCCATGTTTATACCGATAGAGGTGTTGGTATTTCCACGTTTATACAGATAGCGATGTAGATCTTTCCATGTTTATACAGCTCGCGGTGCAGATATTTATATCTTTATACAAATGGCATTGTAGATATTTCCTTATTCACACAGATGGCGGTGTAGATATTTCCATGTTTATACAGATGGCGGAGTAGTTAGTTCCGTGTTTATGGAGATGGCAGTGTAGATATTTTCATGTTTATAGAGATGGCGGTGTAGATATTTCCATGTTTATAGAGATAGCAGTGTAGATATTTACATGTTTATACAGATGGCTGTGTAGATATTTCCATGTGTATACAGATGGCATTGTAGATATTTCCAATTTTATACAGATAGCGGTGTAGTTATTTCCATGTTTTCACAGATGGTGGTGTAGATATTTCCGTGTTTATACACATGGCAGAGTAGATACTTCCATCTTTATGGAGATGGCAGTGTAGATATCTTCAAGTTTATAGAGATGGCGGTGTAGATATTTCCATATTTATAGAGATAGCGGTGTACATATTTCCATCTTTCTACAGATGGCAGTGTAGGTAATTCCATGTTTATACAGATGGCGGTGTAGATATTTCCATATTTGTACAGATGTCTTGTAGTTATTTCCATGTGTATACAGATGATACTGTAGGTATATCCATGTTTATACAGGTGGTGTTGTAGATATTTCCATGTTTATTCAGATGACTGTGTAGATATTTCTATGTTTTTACAGATTGCAGTGTAGATATTTCAATGTTCATAGAGATGGCGCTGTAGATATTTCTATGTTTATACAGATCGCGGTGTAGATATTTCCATGTTTATACAGATAGCGGTGTAGATATTTCCATGTTTTTACAGATATTGGTGTAGATATTTCCATGTTTACACAGATTGCAGTGTAGATATTTCCATCTTTCTACAGATGGCATTGTATATATTTCCATGTTTAAACAGATGGCGGTGTAGATATTTTCATGTTTATATAGATGGTGGTGTAGATATTACCATGTTTATACAGATAGCGGTGTAGATATTTCCGTGTCTATACAGATCTTGTTGAAGATATTTCCATGTTTATACAGATCGGGGTGTAGATATTTCCATGTTTATACAGATCGCGGTGTAGATATTTCCATGTTTATAAAGATAGCGGTGTAGATATTTCCATGTTTATACAGATAGCGGTGTAGATATTTCCATGTTTATAGAGATAGCGGTGTAGTTATTTCCATGTTTATAGACATAGTGGTGTAGATATTTCCATGTTTATATAGATGGCGTTGTAGATATTTCCATGTTTATACGGATATCGGTGTCGGTATTTCCACGTTTATACAGATAGCTATGTAGATATTTCCATGTTTATACAGCTCGCGGTGCAGATATTTATATCTTTATACAGATGGCATTGTAGATATTTCCTTATTCACACTGATGGCGGTGTAGTTGTTTCCATGTTTATACAGATGGCGGAGTAGTTAGTTCCATGTTTATGGAGATGACAGTGTAGATATTTTCATGTTTATAGAGATGGCTGTGTAGATATTTCCATGTTTATAGAGATAGCAGTGTAAATATTTACGTTTATACAGATGGCTGTGTAGATATTTCCATGTGTATACAGATGGCATTGTAGATATAGCCATGTTTATACAGATGACTGTATAGGTATTTCCATGTTTTTACAGATGGCAGTGCAGATATTTCCATGTTTATAGAGATAGCGGTGTAGATATTTCCATGTTTGTACAGATGGCGGTGCTGATTTTCCATCTATACACAGATGGCCGTGTAGATATTTCCATGTTTATACAGATGGTGGCGTAGATATTTCCATGGACATGCAGATGGCGGTGTAGATATTTCCATGTTTATACAGATAGCGGTGAAGATATTTCCATGTTTACACAGATGGTGGTGTAGATATTTCCGTGTTTATACACATGGCGGAGTAGATACTTCCATCTTCATGGAGATGGCAGTGTAGATATTTTCATGTTTTTAGAGATGGCGGAGTAGATATTTCCATATTTATAGAGATAGCGGTGTAGATATTTCCATCTTTCTATAGATGGCAGTGAAGATATTTCCATATTCATTCAGATGGCGGTGTAGATATTTCCATATTTATACATATATCTGTGTAGATATTTCCATGTGTATACAGATGGTATTGTAGTTATTTCCATGTTTATACAGATGGTGGTGTAGATAATTCCATGTTTATTCAGATGACTGTGTAGATATTTCCATGTTTTTACAGATGGCAGTGTGGATATTTCAATGTTTATAGAGATGGCGCTGTAGATATTTCCATGTTTATACAGATAACGGTGGAGATATTTCCAAGTTTATACAGAGAGCAGTGGAGATATTTCCATGTTTATACACATAGCGGTGTACATACTTCCATGTTTATAGAGACAGCGGTGTAGGTATTTCCATGTTTATACAGATAGCTGTATAGATATTTCCATGTTTATACAGATGCCTATGCAGATATCTCCATATTTATACAGAGGGCTCTGTAGATATTTCTATGTTTATACAGATGGCAGTGTAGATATTTCCATGTTCCTACATATGACTTTGTAGGTATTTCCATGTTTATACAGATGGCTTTGTAGATATTTCCATGTCTATAGAGATAGCGGTGCAGATATTACCATGTTTATACAGATAGCGGTGTATATATTTCCATGTTTATACAGATCGTGGTGTAGATATTTCCAAGTTTATACAGATACCGGTGTAGATATTTCCATGTTTATACAGACCGCAGTGTATATATTTCCATGTTTATAGAGATAGCAGTGTAGATATTTCCAAGATTGTACAGATGGCGGTGTTGATGTTTCCATCTATACACAGATTGCCGTGTAGGTATTTCCATGTGTATACAGATGGCATTGTAGATATTTCCATGTTTATACAGATGGTGGTGTAGATATTTCCATGTTTACACAGATGACTGTATAGGTATTTCCATGTTTATACAGATGACGGTGTAGATATTTCCATGTTTATAGAGATAGCGGTGTAGATATTTCCATATTTATACAGATAACGGTGTAGAAATTTCCATGTTTATACAGATAGAGGTGTAAATATTTCCATGTTTATAGAGATAGCTGTGTAGTTATTTCCATGTTTATAGACATAGCGGTGTAGATATTTCCATGTTTACATAGATGGCGTTGTAGATATTTCTATGTTTATACCGATAGTGGTGTTGGTATTTCCACGTTTATACAGATAGTGATGTAGATATTTCCATGTTTTTACAGCTCGCGGTGCAGATATTTATTTCTTTATACAGATGGCATTGTAGATATTTCCTTATTCACACAGATGGCGGTGTAGATGTTTCCATGTTTATACAGATGGCGGAGTAGTTAGTTCCATGTTTATGGAGATGGCAGTGTAGATATTTTCATGTTTATAGAGATGGCGGTGTAGATATTTCCATGTTTATAGAGATAGCAGTGTAGATATTTACATGTGTATACAGATGGCTGTGTAGATATTTCCATGTGTATACAGATGGCATTTTAGATATTTCCATGTTTATACAGATGACTGTATAGGTATTTCCATGGTTTTACAGATGGCAGTGCAGATAATTCCATGTTTACAGAGTTAGCGGTGTAGATATTTCCATGTTTGTACAGATGGCGGTGTTGATATTTCCAGCTATACACAGATGGCCGTGTAGATATTTCCATGTTTATACAGATGGCGGCGTGGTTATTTTGATGGATATGCAGATGGCGGTGGAGATATTTCCATGTTTATACAGATAGCGGTGTAGATATTTCCATGTTTACACAGATGGTGGTGTAGATATTTCCGTGTTTATACACATGGTGGAGTAGATACCTCCATCTTTATGGAGATGGCAGTGTAGATATTTTCATGTTTATAGAGATGGCAGTGTAGATATTTCCATATTTATAGAGATAGCCGTGTAGATACGTCCATCTTTCTACAGATGGCCGTGTAGATAATTCCATGTTTATACAGATGGCCGTGTAGATATTTCCATGTGCATACAGATGGTATTGTAGGTATTTCCATGTTTATACAGATGGTGGTGTAGATATTTCCACGTTTACTCAGATGACTGTGTTGATATTTCCATGTATTTACAGACGGAAGTGTAGATTTGTCAATGTTTATACAGATGGTGGTGTAGATATTTCCGCGTTTATTCAGATGACTGTGTAGATATTTCCATGTTTATACAGATGGCGGTGTAGATATTTCCATGTTTATACAGATAACTTTGTAAGTATTTCCATGTTTATACAGATGTCTTTGTAGATATTTCCATGTTTATAGAGATAGCCGTGCAGACATTTCCATGTTTATACAGATAGCGGTGTATATATTTCCATGTTGATACAGATCAAGTTGTAGATATTTCCATGTTTATACAGATACCGGTGTAGATATTTCCATGTTTATACAGACCACAGTGTAGATATTCCCATGTTTATACAGATAGCAGTGTAGATATTTCCATGTTTGTACAGATGGCGGTGTTGATGTTTCCATCTATACACAGATTGCTGTGTCGGTATTTCCATGTGTATACAGATGGCATTGTAGATATTTCCATGTTTATACAGATGGTGGTGTAGATATTTCCTTGTTTAGACAGATGGCTGTATAGGTATTTCCATGTTTATACAGATGGCGGTGTAGATATTTCCATGTTTATAGAGATAGCGGTGTAGATATTTCCATATTTATACAGATTACGGTGTAGAAATTTCCATGTTTATACAGATAGCTGTGTAAATATTTCCATGTTTATGGAAGTCACGGTGTAGATATTTCCTTGTTCATAGAAATAGCGGTGTAGTTATTTCCATGTTTATACAGAGAGTGGTGTAGATATTTCCATGTATATACAGATGGCTGTGTAGATATTTCCATGTTTATACAGATGGCTTTGTAGATATTTTCATGTTTATACAGATGACATTGTAGATATTTCCATGTTTATACAGATCGCGGTGTAGATATTTCCATGTTTATAGAGATAGCTTTGTAGATATTTCCATGTTTATACAGATAGCGGAGCAGATATTTCCGTGTTTGTACAGATGGCGGTGTTGATATTTCCATCTATACACAGATGACAGTGTAGATATTTCCATGTTTATACAGATGGCGGCGCAGATATTTCCGTGGATATGTAGATGGCGGTGTAGATATTTCCATGTTTATACAGATAGCGTTGTAGTTATTTCCATGTTTATATGGATAGCGGTGTAGATATTTCCAAGTATATACACATGGCTCTGTAGATATTTTCATGTTTATACAGATGGCGGTGTAGATATTTCCATGTTTATACAGATAACTTTGTAAGTATTTCCATGTTTATACAGATGGCGGTGTAGATATTTCGATGTTTATAGAGATAGCAGTGGAGATATTTCCATGTTTATACAGATAGCGGTGTAGATATTTCCATGTTTATACTGATCGTGGTGTAGTTATTTCCATGTTTATAGAGATGGCGGTGTAGATATTTCCATGTTCATAGAGATAGCGGTGTTGATTTTTCCATGTTTATAGAGATAGTGGTGTGGATATTTCCATGTTTATACAGATAGGGGTGTAGATATTTCCATGTTTTTACAGATATCGGTGTAGATATTTCCATGCTTACACATATTGCGGTGAAAATATTTCCATCTTTCTACAGATGGCATTGTAGATATTTTCCTGATTATACAGATGGCGGTGTAGATATTTCCATGTTTATATAGACGGTGATTTAGATATTTCTATGTTTATACAGATCGCGATGTAGATATTTCCATGTTTATACAGATAGCGGTGTAGATATTTCCATGTTTATACAGATAGCGGTGTAGATATTTTCATGTTTATTGAGATAGCGGTGTAGGTATTTCCATGTTTAGAGACATAGCGGTGTAGGTATTTCCATGTTTTTATAGATGGCGTTGTTGATATTTCCATGTTTTTACCGAAATCGGTGTTGGTATTTCCACGTTTATACAGATAGCGATGTAGATATTTCCATGTTTATACAGCTCGCGGTGCATATATTTATATCTTTATACAGATGGCATTGTAGATATTTCCTTATTCACACAGATGGCGGTGTAGATGTTTCCATGTTTATACAGATGGTGGAGTAGTTAGTTCCATGTTTATGGAGATGGCAGTGTGGATATTTTCATGTTTATAGAGATGGCTGAGTAGATATTTCCATGTGTATACAGATGGCATTGTAGATATTTCCATGTTTATACAGATGACTGTATAGGTATTTCCATGTTTTACAGATGGCAGTGAAGTTATTTCCATGTTTATAGAGATAGCGGTGTTGATATTTCCATGTTTCTACAGATGGTGGTGGTGCTATTTCCATGTATACACAGATGGCCGTGTAGATATTTCCATGTTTATACAGATGGCGGCGTAGTTATTTCCATGGACATGCAGATGGCGGTGTAGATATTTCCATGTTTAAACAGATAGTGGTGTAGATATTTCCATGTTTACACAGATGGTGGTGTAGATATTTCCGTGTTTATACAAATGGCGGGGTAGATACTTCCATCTTTATGGAGATGGCAGTGTAGATATTTTCATGTTTATAGAGATGGCGGTGTAGGTATTTCCATATTTATAGAGATAGCGGTGTAGATATTTCCATCTTTTTACAGATGGCAGTGTAGATATTTCCATGTATATACAGATGGCGTTGAAGATATTTCCATGTTTATACAGATAGCGGTGTAGATATTTCCATGTTTATACAGACCGCAGTGTAGATATTTCCATGTTTATAGAGATATCACTGTAGATATGTCCATGTTTGTACAGATGGCGGTGTTGATGTTTCCATCTATACACAGATTGCCGTGTAGGTATTTCCATTTGTATACAGATGGCATTGTAGATATTTCCAAGGTTATACAGATGGTGGTGTAGATATTTCCATGTTTACACAGATGACTGTATAGGTATTTCCATGTTTATACAGATGGCGGTGTAGATATTTCCATATTTATGCAGATAACGGTTTAGAAATTTCCATGTTTATACAGATAGCAGTGTTAATATTTCCATGTTTATACAGATCACGGTGTAGATATTTACATGTTTATAGAGATAGCGGTGTAGATATTTCCATGTTTATACAGATAGCGGAGTAGATATTTCCATGTTTATACAGACCGCGGTGTAGGTATTTCCATGTTTATACAGATAGCGGTGCAGATATTTCCATGTTTGTATAGATGGCGGTGCTGATACTTCCATCTATACACAGATGACCGCGTAGATATTTCCATGTTTATACAGATGGCGGCGCAGATATTTCTATGGATATGTAGATGATGGTGTAGATATTTCCATGTATATACAGATAGCGCTGTACTTATTTCCATGTTTATATAGAGAGCTGTGTAGATATTTCCATGTATGTACACATGGCTGTGTAGGTATTTCCATGTTTATACAGATGGCGGTGTAGATATTTCCATGTTTATACAGATGGCGGTGTAGATATTTGCATGTTTATACCGATAGAATTGAAGATATTTCCATTTTTATACAGATAGCAGTGTAGATATTTCCACTTATATAGAGATAGCGGCTTAGATATTTCATATTTATACAGATAACGGTGTAGATATTTCCATGTTTATACAGATTGCGGTGTAGATATTTCCAGGTTTATACAGATGCCTATGCAGATATCTCCATATTTATACAGAGGGCTGTGTACATATTTCTACGTGTATACAGATGGCAGTGTAGATATTTCCATGTTCCTACACATGACTGTGTAGTTATTTCCATGTTTATACAGATGGCTTTGTTGATATTTCCATGTCTATAGACATAGCGGTGCAGATATTTCCATGTTTATAGAGATAGCGGTGTATACATTTCCATGTTTATACAGATCGTGGTGTAGATATTTCCATGTTTATACAGATACCGGTGTAGATATTTCCATGTTTATACAGACGGCCGTGTATACATTTCCATGTTTATAGAGATAGCAGTGTAGATATTTCCAAGTTTGTACAGATGGCGGTGTTGTAGCTTCCATCTATACACAGATTGCCTTGTAGGTATTTCCATGTGTATTCAGATGGCATTGTAGATATTTCCATGTTTACATAGGTGACTGTATAGGTATTACCATGTTTATACAGATGGCAGTGTAGATATTTCCATGTTTATAGAGATAGCGGTGTAGGTATTTCCATATTTATACTGATAATGGTGTAGAAATTTCCATGTTTATACAGATGGCGGTGTAGATATTTCAATGTTTATAGAGATAGCGGTGTAGATATTTCCATGTTTATTGAGATAGCGGTGTAAATATTTCCATATTTATACAGATAGTAGTTTAGATATTTCCATGTTATTACAGACAGCGGTGTAGATATTTCCATCTTTATTCAGAGAGTGCTGTACATATTTCCATGTTTATACAGATCACTGTGTAGATATTTCCATGTTTATGCAGATAACGGTGTAGAAATTTCCATGTTTATACAAACGGTGGTGTAGATATTTCCATATTCCTACACATGACTGTGTAGTTATTTCCATGTTTATACAGATGGCGTTGTAGATATTTCCATATTTATAGGGATAGCAGTGTAGATATTTCCAGGTTTATACAGGTAGTGGTGTAAATATTTCCATGTTTATACAGATCGCGGTGTAGATATTTCCATGTTTATACAGATACCGGTGTAGATATTTCCATGTTTATACAGACTGCAGTTTAGGTATTTCTATGTTTACACAGATAGCGGTGTAGATATTTCCATGTTTGTACAGATGGCGGTGTTGATATTTCCATCTGTACACTGATTGCCATGTATATATTTCCATTTTATACAGATGGCGTTGTAGATATTTCCATGGATATGCAGATGGCGGTGTGGATATTTCCATACTTATACAGATGTCTGTGTAGATATTTCCATGTGTATACAGATGGTATTGTAGGTATTTCCATGTTTATACAGATGGTGGTGTAGATATTTCCATGTTTATTCAGATGACTGTGTAGATATTTCCATGTTTATACAGATGGCGGTGTAGATATTTCCATGTTTATACAGATAACTTTGTAAGTATTTCCATGTTTATACAGATGTCTTTGTAGATATTTCCATGTTTATAGAGATAGCCGTGCAGACATTTCCATGTTTATACAGATAGCGGTGTATATATTTCCATGTTGATACAGATCAAGTTGTAGATATTTCCATGTTTATACAGATACCGGTGTAGATATTTCCATGTTTATACAGACCACAGTGTAGATATTCCCATGTTTATACAGATAGCAGTGTAGATATTTCCATGTTTGTACAGATGGCGGTGTTGATGTTTCCATCTATACACAGATTGCTGTGTCGGTATTTCCATGTGTATACAGATGGCATTGTAGATATTTCCATGTTTATACAGATGGTGGTGTAGATATTTCCTTGTTTAGACAGATGGCTGTATAGGTATTTCCATGTTTATACAGATGGCGGTGTAGATATTTCCATGTTTATAGAGATAGCGGTGTAGATATTTCCATATTTATACAGATTACGGTGTAGAAATTTCCATGTTTATACAGATAGCTGTGTAAATATTTCCATGTTTATGGAAGTCACGGTGTAGATATTTCCTTGTTCATAGAAATAGCGGTGTAGTTATTTCCATGTTTATACAGAGAGTGGTGTAGATATTTCCATGTATATACAGATGGCTGTGTAGATATTTCCATGTTTATACAGATGGCTTTGTAGATATTTTCATGTTTATACAGATGACATTGTAGATATTTCCATGTTTATACAGATCGCGGTGTAGATATTTCCATGTTTATAGAGATAGCTTTGTAGATATTTCCATGTTTATACAGATAGCGGAGCAGATATTTCCGTGTTTGTACAGATGGCGGTGTTGATATTTCCATCTATACACAGATGACAGTGTAGATATTTCCATGTTTATACAGATGGCGGCGCAGATATTTCCGTGGATATGTAGATGGCGGTGTAGATATTTCCATGTTTATACAGATAGCGTTGTAGTTATTTCCATGTTTATATGGATAGCGGTGTAGATATTTCCAAGTATATACACATGGCTCTGTAGATATTTTCATGTTTATACAGATGGCGGTGTAGATATTTCCATGTTTATACAGATAACTTTGTAAGTATTTCCATGTTTATACAGATGGCGGTGTAGATATTTCGATGTTTATAGAGATAGCAGTGGAGATATTTCCATGTTTATACAGATAGCGGTGTAGATATTTCCATGTTTATACTGATCGTGGTGTAGTTATTTCCATGTTTATAGAGATGGCGGTGTAGATATTTCCATGTTCATAGAGATAGCGGTGTTGATTTTTCCATGTTTATAGAGATAGTGGTGTGGATATTTCCATGTTTATACAGATAGGGGTGTAGATATTTCCATGTTTTTACAGATATCGGTGTAGATATTTCCATGCTTACACATATTGCGGTGAAAATATTTCCATCTTTCTACAGATGGCATTGTAGATATTTTCCTGATTATACAGATGGCGGTGTAGATATTTCCATGTTTATATAGACGGTGATTTAGATATTTCTATGTTTATACAGATCGCGATGTAGATATTTCCATGTTTATACAGATAGCGGTGTAGATATTTCCATGTTTATACAGATAGCGGTGTAGATATTTTCATGTTTATTGAGATAGCGGTGTAGGTATTTCCATGTTTAGAGACATAGCGGTGTAGGTATTTCCATGTTTTTATAGATGGCGTTGTTGATATTTCCATGTTTTTACCGAAATCGGTGTTGGTATTTCCACGTTTATACAGATAGCGATGTAGATATTTCCATGTTTATACAGCTCGCGGTGCATATATTTATATCTTTATACAGATGGCATTGTAGATATTTCCTTATTCACACAGATGGCGGTGTAGATGTTTCCATGTTTATACAGATGGTGGAGTAGTTAGTTCCATGTTTATGGAGATGGCAGTGTGGATATTTTCATGTTTATAGAGATGGCTGAGTAGATATTTCCATGTGTATACAGATGGCATTGTAGATATTTCCATGTTTATACAGATGACTGTATAGGTATTTCCATGTTTTACAGATGGCAGTGAAGTTATTTCCATGTTTATAGAGATAGCGGTGTTGATATTTCCATGTTTCTACAGATGGTGGTGGTGCTATTTCCATGTATACACAGATGGCCGTGTAGATATTTCCATGTTTATACAGATGGCGGCGTAGTTATTTCCATGGACATGCAGATGGCGGTGTAGATATTTCCATGTTTAAACAGATAGTGGTGTAGATATTTCCATGTTTACACAGATGGTGGTGTAGATATTTCCGTGTTTATACAAATGGCGGGGTAGATACTTCCATCTTTATGGAGATGGCAGTGTAGATATTTTCATGTTTATAGAGATGGCGGTGTAGGTATTTCCATATTTATAGAGATAGCGGTGTAGATATTTCCATCTTTTTACAGATGGCAGTGTAGATATTTCCATGTATATACAGATGGCGTTGAAGATATTTCCATGTTTATACAGATAGCGGTGTAGATATTTCCATGTTTATACAGACCGCAGTGTAGATATTTCCATGTTTATAGAGATATCACTGTAGATATGTCCATGTTTGTACAGATGGCGGTGTTGATGTTTCCATCTATACACAGATTGCCGTGTAGGTATTTCCATTTGTATACAGATGGCATTGTAGATATTTCCAAGGTTATACAGATGGTGGTGTAGATATTTCCATGTTTACACAGATGACTGTATAGGTATTTCCATGTTTATACAGATGGCGGTGTAGATATTTCCATATTTATGCAGATAACGGTGTAGAAATTTCCATGTTTATACAGATAGCAGTGTTAATATTTCCATGTTTATACAGATCACGGTGTAGATATTTACATGTTTATAGAGATAGCGGTGTAGATATTTCCATGTTTATACAGATAGCGGAGTAGATATTTCCATGTTTATACAGACCGCGGTGTAGGTATTTCCATGTTTATACAGATAGCGGTGCAGATATTTCCATGTTTGTATAGATGGCGGTGCTGATACTTCCATCTATACACAGATGACCGCGTAGATATTTCCATGTTTATACAGATGGCGGCGCAGATATTTCTATGGATATGTAGATGATGGTGTAGATATTTCCATGTATATACAGATAGCGCTGTACTTATTTCCATGTTTATATAGAGAGCTGTGTAGATATTTCCATGTATGTACACATGGCTGTGTAGGTATTTCCATGTTTATACAGATGGCGGTGTAGATATTTCCATGTTTATACAGATGGCGGTGTAGATATTTGCATGTTTATACCGATAGAATTGAAGATATTTCCATTTTTATACAGATAGCAGTGTAGATATTTCCACTTATATAGAGATAGCGGCTTAGATATTTCATATTTATACAGATAACGGTGTAGATATTTCCATGTTTATACAGATTGCGGTGTAGATATTTCCAGGTTTATACAGATGCCTATGCAGATATCTCCATATTTATACAGAGGGCTGTGTACATATTTCTACGTGTATACAGATGGCAGTGTAGATATTTCCATGTTCCTACACATGACTGTGTAGTTATTTCCATGTTTATACAGATGGCTTTGTTGATATTTCCATGTCTATAGACATAGCGGTGCAGATATTTCCATGTTTATAGAGATAGCGGTGTATACATTTCCATGTTTATACAGATCGTGGTGTAGATATTTCCATGTTTATACAGATACCGGTGTAGATATTTCCATGTTTATACAGACGGCCGTGTATACATTTCCATGTTTATAGAGATAGCAGTGTAGATATTTCCAAGTTTGTACAGATGGCGGTGTTGTAGCTTCCATCTATACACAGATTGCCTTGTAGGTATTTCCATGTGTATTCAGATGGCATTGTAGATATTTCCATGTTTACATAGGTGACTGTATAGGTATTACCATGTTTATACAGATGGCAGTGTAGATATTTCCATGTTTATAGAGATAGCGGTGTAGGTATTTCCATATTTATACTGATAATGGTGTAGAAATTTCCATGTTTATACAGATGGCGGTGTAGATATTTCAATGTTTATAGAGATAGCGGTGTAGATATTTCCATGTTTATTGAGATAGCGGTGTAAATATTTCCATATTTATACAGATAGTGGTTTAGATATTTCCATGTTATTACAGACAGCGGTGTAGATATTTCCATCTTTATTCAGAGAGTGCTGTACATATTTCCATGTTTATACAGATCACTGTGTAGATATTTCCATGTTTATGCAGATAACGGTGTAGAAATTTCCATGTTTATACAAACGGTGGTGTAGATATTTCCATATTCCTACACATGACTGTGTAGTTATTTCCATGTTTATACAGATGGCGTTGTAGATATTTCCATATTTATAGGGATAGCAGTGTAGATATTTCCAGGTTTATACAGGTAGTGGTGTAAATATTTCCATGTTTATACAGATCGCGGTGTAGATATTTCCATGTTTATACAGATACCGGTGTAGATATTTCCATGTTTATACAGACTGCAGTTTAGGTATTTCTATGTTTACACAGATAGCGGTGCAGATATTTCCATGTTTGTACAGATGGCGGTGTTGATATTTCCATCTGTACACTGATTGCCATGTATATATTTCCATTTTATACAGATGGCGTTGTAGATATTTCCATGGATATGCAGATGGCGGTGTGGATATTTCCATGTTTATAGAGATAGCGGTGTAGATACTTCCATGTATAAACAGATGTCTCTGTAGATATTTCCATGTTTGAACAGATGGTGGTGTAGATATTTACTTGTTTATACAAATAGTGGTGTATTTATTTCCATGTTTATACAGATAGCGGTGTAGGTATTTCCATGTATATACAGACGGCTGTGTAGATATTTCCATGTTTATACAGATTGCAGTGAAGATATTTCCATGTTTATAAAGATAGCTGTGTAGATATTTCCATGTTTATACAGATAGCGGTGTAAATATTTCCATGTTATACAGATCGCGGTGTAGATATTTCCATGTTTATACAGATTGCGGTGTAGATATTTCCATGTTCCTACACATGACTGTGTTGGTATTTCCATGTTTATACAGATGGCTTTGTAGATATTTCCATGTTTATAGAGATAGCGGTGTTGATATTTCCATGTTTATACAGATAGCGGTGTAAATATTTCCATGTTTATACAGATCGTGGTGTAGAAATTTCCATGTTTATACAGACCGCAGTGTAGATATTTCCATGTTTATACAGATGGCGGTGTTGATATTTCCATGTTTATAGAGATAGCGGTGTAGGTATTTCCATATTTTTACAGATAACGGTGTACATATATCCATGTTTATACAGATAGCAGTGTAAATATTTCCATGTTTATGCAGATCACGGTGTAGATATTTCCATGTATATAGAGATATCGGTGTAGATATTTCCATGTTTATACAGATAGCGGTTTAGGTATTTCCATGTTTATACAGACCGCGGTGTGGATATTTCTATGTTTATACAGATAGCGGTGTATATATTTCCATGTGTGTACAGATGGCGGTGTTGATATTTCCATCTATACACAGATGACCATGTAGATATTTCCATGTATATGCAGACGGCGGCGCAGATATTTCCATGGATATGTAGATGGCGGTGTAGATATTTCCATGTTTATACAAATAGCGGTGTAGTTATTTCCATGTTTATATAAATAGCGGAGTAGATATTTCCATGTATTTACACATGGCTGTGTAGGTATTTCCATGTTTATACAGATGGCGGTGTTGATATTTCCATGTTTATACCGATAACTTTGTAAGTATTTCCATGTTTATACAGATGGCGGTGTAGATATTTCGATGTTTATAGGGATAGCAGTGGAGATATTTCCATGTTTATAGAAATAGCGGTGTAGATATTTCCACGTTTATACTGATCGCGGTGTAGATATTTTCATGTTTATAGAGATGGCGGTGTAGATATTTCCATGTTCATAGAGATAGCGGTGTTGGTTTTTCCATGTTTATAGAGATAAGGGTGTGGATATTTCCAAGTTTATACAGATAGGGGTGTAGTTATTTCCATGTTTATAGAGATGGCGGTGTAGATATTTCCATGTTTATACAGATCACGGTGTAGATATTTCCATGTTTATACAGATCATGTTGTAGATATTTCCATGTTTATACAGATCGCGGTGTTGATATTACCATGTTTATAGGGATAGCGGTGCAAATATTTCCACATTTATGCAGAGAGCGGTGTAGTTATTAGCATGTTTATACAGATAGCGGTGTAGTTATTTCCATGTATAAACACATGTCTGTGTATATATTTCCATGTTTAAACAGATGGCGGTGTAGATATTTCCTTTTTTATACAATTAGCGGTGTAGTTATTTCCATGTTTATACAGATCACGGTGTAGATATTTCCTTGTATATACACATAGCTTTGTAGTTATTTCCATGTTTATACAGATAGCGGTGTACATATTTGCTTGTTTATACAAATATCGGAGTAAATATTTCCATGTTTTACAGATCACGGTGTAGATATTTCCATGTTTATACAGATAGCAGTGTAGATATTTCCATGTTTTTACAGATATTGGTGTAGATAGTTCCATGTTTACACAGATTGCGGTGTAGATACTTCCATGTGTATACAGATGGCGGTGTAGATATTTCCATGTTTATACATATGGCGGTGTAGATATTTCCATGTTTATATAGATGGTGGTGTAGATATTACCATGTTTATACAGATAGCGGTGTAGATATTTCCATGTTTATACAGATCGTGGTGAAGATACTTCCATGTTTATACAGATCGCGGTGTAGATATTTCCATGTTTATACAGATAGCGGTGTAGATGTTTCCATGTTTATACAGATAGCGGTGTAGGTATTTCCGTGTTTATAGACATAGCGGTGTAGATATTTCCATGTTTATATAGATGGCGTTGTAGATATTTCCATGTTTATACCGATAGCGGTGTTGGTATTTCCACGTTTATACAGATAGCGATGTAGATATTTCCATGTATATACAGCTCGCGGTGCAGATATTTATATCTTTATACCGATGGCATTGCAGATATTTCCTTATTCACACAGATAGCGGTGTAGATGTTTCCATGTTTATATAGACGGCGGAGTAGTTAGTTTCATGTTTATGGAGATGGCAGTGTAGATATTTTCATGTTTATAGAGATGGCGGTGTAGATATTTCCACGTTTATAGAGATAGCAGTGTAGATATTTACATGTTTATACAGATGGCTGTGTAGTTATTTCCATGTGTATACAGATGGCATTGTAGACATTTCCATGTTTATACAGATGACTGTATAGATATTTCCTTGTTTTTACAGATGGCAGTGCAGATATTTCCATGTTTATAGAGATAGCGGTGTAGATATTTCCATGTTTGTACAGATGGCGGTGTTGATATTTCCATCTATAAAAGATGACCGTGTGGAAATTTCCATGTTTATACAGATGACGGCGCATATATTTCCATGGATATGTAGATGGAGGTGTAGATATTTCCATGTTTATACAGATAGCGGTGTAGTTTTTTCCATGTTTATGTAGATAGCGGTGTAGATATTTCCATGTATGTACACATGGCTGTGTAGATATTTCCATGTTTATACAGATGGCGGTGTAGGTATTTCCATGGACATGCAGATGGCGGTGTAGATATTTCCATGTTTATACAGATAGCGGTGCAGATATTTCCAGGTTTACACAGATGCCTATGCAGTTATTTCCATATTTATACAGAGGACTGTGTAGATATTTCTATGTTTATACAGATGGCAGTGTAGATATTTAAATGTTCCTACACATGACTGTGTAGGTATTTCCATGTTTATACAGATGTCTTTGTAGATATTTCCATGTTTATAGATATAGCGGTGTAGATATTTCAAAGTTTGTACAGATAGTGGTGCAGATATTTCCATGTTTGTACAGATTGCGTTGTTGATATTTCCATCTATACACAGATGACCGTGTAGATATTTCCATGTTTATACAGATGGCGGCGCAGATAATTCCATGGATATGTAGATGGCGGTGTAGATATTTCCATGTTTATACAGATAGCGGTGTAGTTATTTCCATGTTTACATAGACAGCGGTGTCGATATTTCCATGTATATACACCTGGCTGTGTAGATATTTCCATGTTTATACAGATGGCGGTGTAGATATTTCCATGTTTATACAAATAACTTTGTAAGTATATCCATGTTCACACAGATGGTGGTGTAGATATTTCGATGTTTATAGAGATAGCAGTGGAGATATTTCCATGTTTATACAGATAGCGGTGTAGGTATTTCCGTGTTTATAGACATAGCGTTGTAGATATTTCCATGTTCATAGAGATAGCTGTGTTGATTTTTCCATGTTTATAGAGATAGCGGTGTGGATATTTCCGTGTTTATAGAGATAGGGTTGTAGATATTTCAATGTTTTTACAGATATCGGTGTAGATATTTCCATGTTTACATAGATTGCGGTGTAGATATTTCCATCTTTCTACAAATGGCATTGTAGATATTTCCATGTTTATACAGATGGCGGTGTAGATATTTCCATGTTTATATAGATGGTGGTGTAGATATTACCATGTTTATACAGATAGTGGTGTAGATATTTCCATGTTTATACTGATAGCGGTGTAGATATTTCCATGTTTATAGAGATAGCGGTGTAGGTATTTCCATGTTTACATACATAGTGGTGTAGATATTTCCATGTTTATGTAGATGGCGTTGTAGATATTTCCATGTTTATAGCGATAGCGGTGTTGGTATTTCCACTTTTATACAGATAGCGATGTAGTTATTTCCATGTTTATACAGCTCGCGGTGCAGATATTTATAACTTTATACAGATGGCATTGTAGATATTTCTTATTCACACAGATGGCGGTGTAGATGTTTCCATGTTTATACAGATGGCGGAGTAGTTAGTTCCACGTTTATGGAGATGGCAGTGTAGATATTTTCATGTTTATAGAGATGGCGGTGTAGATATTTCCATGTTTATAGAGATAGCAGTGTAGATATTTACATGTTTATACAGATGTCTGTGTAGTTATTTCCATGTGTATACAGATGGCATTGTCGATATTTCCATGTTTAAACAGATGGTGGCGTAGGTGTTTCCATGGACATGCCGATGGCCGTGTAGATATTTCCATGTTTATACAGATAGCCGTTTAGATATTTCCATGTTTACACAGATGGTGGTGTAGATATTTCCGTGTTTATACACATGGCGGGGTAGATACTTCCATTTTTATGGAGATGGCAGTGTAGTTATTTTCATGTATATAGAGATGGCAGTGTGGATATTTCCACATTTATAAAGATAGCGGTGTAGATATTTCCATCTTTCTACAGATGGCAGTGTAGATATTTCCATGTTTATACAGATGGCGGTGTAGATATTTCCATATTTATACCGATGTCTGTGTAGATATTTCCATGTTTTTACAGATGGCAGTGTTGATATTTCAATGTTTATAGAGATGGCGCTGTAGATATTTCCATGTTTATACAGATAACGGTGGAGATATTTCCATGTTTACACAGAGAGCAGTGGAGATATTTCCATGTTTATACCCATAGCGTTGTACATATTTCCATGTTTATAGAGACAGAGATGTAGGTATTTCCATGTTTATACAGATAGCGGTGCATATATTTCCATGTTTATACAGATGCCTATGCAGATATTTCCATATTTATACAGAGGGCTGTGTAGATATTTCTATGTTTATACAGATGGCATTGTCGATATTTCCATGTTTAAACAGATGGCGGCGTAGATATTTCCATGGACATGCAGATGGCTTTGTAGATATTTCCATGTTTATACAGATAGCGGTGTAGTTATTTCCATGTTTTCAGAGATGGGGGTGTAGATATTTCCGTGTTTATACACATGGCGGAGTAGATATATCCATCTTTATGGAGATGGCAGTGTAGATATTTTCATGTTTATAGAGATGGCGGTGTAGATATTTCCATATTTATAGAGATAGCGGTGTACATATTTCCATCTTTCTACAGATGGCAGTGTAGATATTTCCATGTTTATACAGATGGCGGTGTAGATATTTCCATATTTATACAGATGTCTTGTAGTTATTTCCATGTGTATACAGATGATATTGTAGGTATATCCATGTTTATACAGATGGTGTTGTAGATATTTCCATGTTTCTTCAGATGACTGTTTAGATATTTCTATGATTTTACAGATTGCAGTATGGATATTTCAATGTTCATAGAGATGGCGCTGTAGATATTTCTATGTTTATACAGATAACGGTGGAGATATTTCCATGTTTATACAGACAGCAGTGGAGATATTTCCATGTTTATACACATAGCGGTGCACATATTGACATGTTTATAGAGACAGCAGTGTAGTTATTTCCATGTTTATACAGATAGCGGTGCAGATATTTCCATGTTTATACAGATGCGTATGCAGTTATCTCCATATTTATACAGAGGGCTCTGTAGATATTTCTATGTTTATACAGAAGGCAGTGTAGATATTTCCATGTTCCTACACATGACTGTGTAGGTACTTCCATGTTTATACAGATGGCTTTGTAGATATTTCCATCTCTATAGAGATAGCAGTGCAGATATTTCCATGTTTATACAGATGGTGGTGTAGATATTTCCATGTTTATACAGATCGTGGTGTAGATATTTCCATGTTTATACAGATACCGGTGTAGATATTTCCATGTTTATACAGACCGCAGTGTAGATATTTAAATGTTTATAGAGATAGCAGTGTAGATATTTCCAAGTTTGTAGAGATGGCGGTGTTGATTGCCGTGTAGGTATTTCCATGTGTATACAGATGGCATTGTAGATATTTCCTTGTTTATACAGATGGTGGTGTGGATATATCCATGTTTACACAGATGTCTATATAGGTATTTCCATGTTTATACAGATGGCGGTGTAGATATTTCCATGTTTATAGAGATTGCGGTGTAGATATTTCCATATTTATACAGATAACGGTGTAGAAATTTCCATGATTATACAGATAGCGGTGTAAATATTTCCATGTTTATACAGATCACGGTGTAGATATTCCCTTGTTTATACAATTAGCGGTGTAGTTATTTCCATGTTTATACAGATAGTGGTGTAGATATTTCCATGTATATACAGATGGCTGTTTAGATATTTCCATGTTTATACAGATGGCTGTGTAGATATTTCCATCTTTATACAGATGACTTTGTAGGTATTTCCATGTTTATACAGATGGTGGTGTAGATATTTTAATGTTTATAGAGATAGCTATGTAGATATTTCCATGTTTATGCAGATAGCGGTGTAGATATTTCAATGTTTATACAGATCGCGGTGTAGATATTTCCATGTTTATACAGATCGTGGTGTAGATATTTCCAGGTTTATACAGATAGCGGTGTAGATATTTCCATGTTTATACAGATCGTGGTGTAGATATTTCCATGTTTATGCAGATAGCGGTGTAGATATTTCAATGTTTATACAGATCGCGGTGTAGATATTTCCATGTTTATACAGATCGTGGTGAAGATATTTCCATATTTATACAGATAGCGGTGTAGATATTTCCATGTTTTTACAGATAGCGGTGTAGATATTTCCATGTTTATACAGATAGCAGTGTAGATATTTCCATGTTTTTACAGATATCGGTGTAGATATTTCCATGTTTACACCGATTGCGGTGTAGATATTTCCATCTTTCTACAGATGGCATTGTAGATATTTCCATGTTTATACAGATGACGGTGCTGATATTTCCATGTTTATATTGATGGTGGTGTAGATATTACCATGTTTATACAGATACCGGTGTAGATATTTCCATGTTTATACAGATACTGGTGTAGATATTTCCATGTTTATACAGGCCGCAGTGTAGATATCTCCATGTTTATAGAGATGGCAGTGTAGATATTTCCAAGTTTGTACAGATGGCGGTGTTGATGTTTCCATCTATACACAGATTGTCCTGTAGGTATTTCCATGTGTATACAGATGGCATTGTAGATATTTCCATGTTTATACAGATGGTGGTGTAGATATTTCCATGTTTACACAGATATCTATATAGGTATTTCCATGTTTATACAGATGGCGGTGTAGATATTTCCATGTTTATACAGATAGCGGTGTAGATATTTCCATATTTATACAGATAACAGTGTAGAAATTTCCATGATTACACAGATAGCGGTGTAAATATTTCCATGTTTATACAGATCACGGTGTAGATATTTCCTTGTTTATACAATTAGCGGTGTAGTTATTTCCATGTTTATACAGAGAGTGGTATAGATATTTCCACGTATATACAGATGGCTGTGTAGATATTTCCATGTTTATAGAGATGGCTGTGTAGATATTTCCATGTTTATACAGATGACTTTGTAGGTATTTCCATGTTTAAACCGATGGCCGTGTAGATATTTTAATGTTTATAGAGATAGCTGTGTAGATATTTCCATGTTTATGCAGATAGCGGTGTAGATATTTCCATGTTTATACAGATCGTGGTGTAGATATTTCCATGTTTATACAGATCGCGGTGTAGATATTTCCATGTTTATACAGATAGCGGTGTAGATGTTTCCATGTTTTTACAGATATCGGTGTAGATATTTCCGTGTTTATACACATGGCGGGGTAGATACTTCCATTTTTATGGAGATGGCAGTGTAGTTATTTTCATGTATATAGAGATGGCAGTGTGGATATTTCCACATTTATAAAGATAGCGGTGTAGATATTTCCATCTTTCTACAGATGGCAGTGTAGATATTTCCATGTTTATACAGATGGCGGTGTAGATATTTCCATATTTATACAGATGTCTGTGTAGATATTTCCATGTTTTTACAGATGGCAGTGTTGATATTTCAATGTTTATAGAGATGGCGCTGTAGATATTTCCATATTTATAGAGATAGCGGTGTACATATTTCCATCTTTCTACAGATGGCAGTGTAGATATTTCCATGTTTATACAGATGGCGGTGTAGATATTTCCATATTTATACAGATGTCTTGTAGTTATTTCCATGTGTATACAGATGATATTGTAGGTATATCCATGTTTATACAGATGGTGTTGTAGATATTTCCATGTTTCTTCAGATGACTGTGTAGATATTTCTATGATTTTACAGATTGCAGTATGGATATTTCAATGTTCATAGTGATGGCGCTGTAGATATTTCTATGTTTATACAGATAACGGTGGAGGTATTTCCATGTTTATACAGACAGCAGTGGAGATATTTCCATGTTTATACACATAGCGGTGCACATATTGACATGTTTATAGAGACAGCAGTGTAGGTATTTCCATGTTTATACAGATAGCGGTGCAGATATTTCCATGTTTATACAGATGCGTATGCAGTTATCTCCATATTTATACAGAGGGCTCTGTAGATATTTCTATGTTTATACAGAAGGCAGTGTAGATATTTCCATGTTCCTACACATGACTGTGTAGGTATTTCCATGTTTATACAGATGGCTTTGTAGATATTTCCATCTCTATAGAGATAGCAGTGCAGATATTTCCATGTTTATACAGATGGTGGTGTAGATATTTCCAAGTTTATACAGATCGTGGTGTAGATATTTCCATGTTTATACAGATACCGGTGTAGATATTTCCATGTTTATACAGACCGCAGTGTAGATATTTCCATGTTTATAGAGATAGCAGTGTAGATATTTCCAAGTTTGTAGAGATGGCGGTGTTGATGTTTCCATCTATACACAGATTGCCGTGTAGGTATTTCCATGTGTATACAGATGGCATTGTAGATATTTCCTTGTTTATACAGATGGTGGTGTGGATATATCCATGTTTACACAGATGTCTATATAGGTATTTCCATGTTTATACAGATGGCGGTGTAGATATTTCCATGTTTATAGAGATTGCGGTGTAGATATTTCCATATTTATACAGATAACGGTGTAGAAATTTCCATGATTATACAGATAGCGGTGTAAATATTTCCATGTTTACACAGATGGTGGTGTAGATATTTCCGTGTTTATACACATGGCGGGGTAGATACTTCCATTTTTATGGAGATGGCAGTGTAGTTATTTTCATGTATATAGAGATGGCAGTGTGGATATTTCCACATTTATAAAGATAGCGGTGTAGATATTTCCATCTTTCTACAGATGGCAGTGTAGATATTTCCATGTTTATACAGATGGCGGTGTAGATATTTCCATATTTATACCGATGTCTGTGTAGATATTTCCATGTTTTTACAGATGGCAGTGTTGATATTTCAATGTTTATAGAGATGGCGCTGTAGATATTTCCATGTTTATACAGATAACGGTGGAGATATTTCCATGTTTACACAGAGAGCAGTGGAGATATTTCCATGTTTATACCCATAGCGTTGTACATATTTCCATGTTTATAGAGACAGAGATGTAGGTATTTCCATGTTTATACAGATAGCGGTGCATATATTTCCATGTTTATACAGATGCCTATGCAGATATTTCCATATTTATACAGAGGGCTGTGTAGATATTTCTATGTTTATACAGATGGCATTGTCGATATTTCCATGTTTAAACAGATGGCGGCGTAGATATTTCCATGGACATGCAGATGGCTTTGTAGATATTTCCATGTTTATACAGATAGCGGTGTAGTTATTTCCATGTTTTCAGAGATGGGGGTGTAGATATTTCCGTGTTTATACACATGGCGGAGTAGATATATCCATCTTTATGGAGATGGCAGTGTAGATATTTTCATGTTTATAGAGATGGCGGTGTAGATATTTCCATATTTATAGAGATAGCGGTGTACATATTTCCATCTTTCTACAGATGGCAGTGTAGATATTTCCATGTTTATACAGATGGCGGTGTAGATATTTCCATATTTATACAGATGTCTTGTAGTTATTTCCATGTGTATACAGATGATATTGTAGGTATATCCATGTTTATACAGATGGTGTTGTAGATATTTCCATGTTTCTTCAGATGACTGTGTAGATATTTCTATGATTTTACAGATTGCAGTATGGATATTTCAATGTTCATAGAGATGGCGCTGTAGATATTTCTATGTTTATACAGATAACGGTGGAGATATTTCCATGTTTATACAGACAGCAGTGGAGATATTTCCATGTTTATACACATAGCGGTGCACATATTGACATGTTTATAGAGACAGCAGTGTAGTTATTTCCATGTTTATACAGATAGCGGTGCAGATATTTCCATGTTTATACAGATGCGTATGCAGTTATCTCCATATTTATACAGAGGGCTCTGTAGATATTTCTATGTTTATACAGAAGGCAGTGTAGATATTTCCATGTTCCTACACATGACTGTGTAGGTACTTCCATGTTTATACAGATGGCTTTGTAGATATTTCCATCTCTATAGAGATAGCAGTGCAGATATTTCCATGTTTATACAGATGGTGGTGTAGATATTTCCATGTTTATACAGATCGTGGTGTAGATATTTCCATGTTTATACAGATACCGGTGTAGATATTTCCATGTTTATACAGACCGCAGTGTAGATATTTCCATGTTTATAGAGATAGCAGTGTAGATATTTCCAAGTTTGTAGAGATGGCGGTGTTGATTGCCGTGTAGGTATTTCCATGTGTATACAGATGGCATTGTAGATATTTCCTTGTTTATACAGATGGTGGTGTGGATATATCCATGTTTACACAGATGTCTATATAGGTATTTCCATGTTTATACAGATGGCGGTGTAGATATTTCCATGTTTATAGAGATTGCGGTGTAGATATTTCCATATTTATACAGATAACGGTGTAGAAATTTCCATGATTATACAGATAGCGGTGTAAATATTTCCATGTTTATACAGATCACGGTGTAGATATTCCCTTGTTTATACAATTAGCGGTGTAGTTATTTCCATGTTTATACAGATAGTGGTGTAGATATTTCCATGTATATACAGATGGCTGTTTAGATATTTCCATGTTTATACAGATGGCTGTGTAGATATTTCCATCTTTATACAGATGACTTTGTAGGTATTTCCATGTTTATACAGATGGTGGTGTAGATATTTTAATGTTTATAGAGATAGCTATGTAGATATTTCCATGTTTATGCAGATAGCGGTGTAGATATTTCAATGTTTATACAGATCGCGGTGTAGATATTTCCATGTTTATACAGATCGTGGTGTAGATATTTCCAGGTTTATACAGATAGCGGTGTAGATATTTCCATGTTTATACAGATCGTGGTGTAGATATTTCCATGTTTATGCAGATAGCGGTGTAGATATTTCAATGTTTATACAGATCGCGGTGTAGATATTTCCATGTTTATACAGATCGTGGTGAAGATATTTCCATATTTATACAGATAGCGGTGTAGATATTTCCATGTTTTTACAGATAGCGGTGTAGATATTTCCATGTTTATACAGATAGCGGTGTAGATATTTCCATGTTTTTACAGATATCGGTGTAGATATTTCCATGTTTACACCGATTGCGGTGTAGATATTTCCATCTTTCTACAGATGGCATTGTAGATATTTCCATGTTTATACAGATGACGGTGCTGATATTTCCATGTTTATATTGATGGTGGTGTAGATATTACCATGTTTATACAGATACCGGTGTAGATATTTCCATGTTTATACAGATACTGGTGTAGATATTTCCATGTTTATACAGGCCGCAGTGTAGATATCTCCATGTTTATAGAGATGGCAGTGTAGATATTTCCAAGTTTGTACAGATGGCGGTGTTGATGTTTCCATCTATACACAGATTGTCCTGTAGGTATTTCCATGTGTATACAGATGGCATTGTAGATATTTCCATGTTTATACAGATGGTGGTGTAGATATTTCCATGTTTACACAGATATCTATATAGGTATTTCCATGTTTATACAGATGGCGGTGTAGATATTTCCATGTTTATACAGATAGCGGTGTAGATATTTCCATATTTATACAGATAACAGTGTAGAAATTTCCATGATTACACAGATAGCGGTGTAAATATTTCCATGTTTATACAGATCACGGTGTAGATATTTCCTTGTTTATACAATTAGCGGTGTAGTTATTTCCATGTTTATACAGAGAGTGGTATAGATATTTCCACGTATATACAGATGGCTGTGTAGATATTTCCATGTTTATAGAGATGGCTGTGTAGATATTTCCATGTTTATACAGATGACTTTGTAGGTATTTCCATGTTTAAACCGATGGCCGTGTAGATATTTTAATGTTTATAGAGATAGCTGTGTAGATATTTCCATGTTTATGCAGATAGCGGTGTAGATATTTCCATGTTTATACAGATCGTGGTGTAGATATTTCCATGTTTATACAGATCGCGGTGTAGATATTTCCATGTTTATACAGATAGCGGTGTAGATGTTTCCATGTTTTTACAGATATCGGTGTAGATATTTCCGTGTTTATACACATGGCGGGGTAGATACTTCCATTTTTATGGAGATGGCAGTGTAGTTATTTTCATGTATATAGAGATGGCAGTGTGGATATTTCCACATTTATAAAGATAGCGGTGTAGATATTTCCATCTTTCTACAGATGGCAGTGTAGATATTTCCATGTTTATACAGATGGCGGTGTAGATATTTCCATATTTATACAGATGTCTGTGTAGATATTTCCATGTTTTTACAGATGGCAGTGTTGATATTTCAATGTTTATAGAGATGGCGCTGTAGATATTTCCATGTTTATACAGATAACGGTGGAGATATTTCCATGTTTACACAGAGAGCAGTGGAGATATTTCCATGTTTATACCCATAGCGTTGTACATATTTCCATGTTTATAGAGACAGAGATGTAGGTATTTCCATGTTTATACAGATAGCGGTGCATATATTTCCATGTTTATACAGATGCCTATGCAGATATTTCCATATTTATACAGAGGGCTGTGTAGATATTTCTATGTTTATACAGATGGCATTGTCGATATTTCCATGTTTAAACAGATGGCGGCGTAGATATTTCCATGGACATGCAGATGGCTTTGTAGATATTTCCATGTTTATACAGATAGCGGTGTAGTTATTTCCATGTTTTCAGAGATGGGGGTGTAGATATTTCCGTGTTTATACACATGGCGGAGTAGATATATCCATCTTTATGGAGATGGCAGTGTAGATATTTTCATGTTTATAGAGATGGCGGTGTAGATATTTCCATATTTATAGAGATAGCGGTGTACATATTTCCATCTTTCTACAGATGGCAGTGTAGATATTTCCATGTTTATACAGATGGCGGTGTAGATATTTCCATATTTATACAGATGTCTTGTAGTTATTTCCATGTGTATACAGATGATATTGTAGGTATATCCATGTTTATACAGATGGTGTTGTAGATATTTCCATGTTTCTTCAGATGACTGTGTAGATATTTCTATGATTTTACAGATTGCAGTATGGATATTTCAATGTTCATAGAGATGGCGCTGTAGATATTTCTATGTTTATACAGATAACGGTGGAGGTATTTCCATGTTTATACAGACAGCAGTGGAGATATTTCCATGTTTATACACATAGCGGTGCACATATTGACATGTTTATAGAGACAGCAGTGTAGGTATTTCCATGTTTATACAGATAGCGGTGCAGATATTTCCATGTTTATACAGATGCGTATGCAGTTATCTCCATATTTATACAGAGGGCTCTGTAGATATTTCTATGTTTATACAGAAGGCAGTGTAGATATTTCCATGTTCCTACACATGACTGTGTAGGTATTTCCATGTTTATACAGATGGCTTTGTAGATATTTCCATCTCTATAGAGATAGCAGTGCAGATATTTCCATGTTTATACAGATGGTGGTGTAGATATTTCCAAGTTTATACAGATCGTGGTGTAGATATTTCCATGTTTATACAGATACCGGTGTAGATATTTCCATGTTTATACAGACCGCAGTGTAGATATTTCCATGTTTATAGAGATAGCAGTGTAGATATTTCCAAGTTTGTAGAGATGGCGGTGTTGATGTTTCCATCTATACACAGATTGCCGTGTAGGTATTTCCATGTGTATACAGATGGCATTGTAGATATTTCCTTGTTTATACAGATGGTGGTGTGGATATATCCATGTTTACACAGATGTCTATATAGGTATTTCCATGTTTATACAGATGGCGGTGTAGATATTTCCATGTTTATAGAGATTGCGGTGTAGATATTTCCATATTTATACAGATAACGGTGTAGAAATTTCCATGATTATACAGATAGCGGTGTAAATATTTCCATGTTTATACAGATCACGGTGTAGATATTCCCTTGTTTATACAATTAGCGGTGTAGTTATTTCCATGTTTATACCGATAGTGGTGTAGATATTTCCATGTATATACAGATGGCTGTTTAGATATTTCCATGTTTATACAGATGGCTGTGTAGATATTTCCATGTTTATACAGATGACTTTGTAGGTATTTCCATGTTTATACAGATGGTGATGTAGATATTTTAATGTTTATAGAGATAGCTATGTAGATATTTCCATGTTTATGCAGATAGCGGTGTAGATATTTCAATGTTTATACAGATCGCGGTGTAGATATTTCCATGTTTATACAGATCGTGGTGTAGATATTTCCAGGTTTATACAGATAGCGGTGTAGATATTTCCATGTTTATACAGATCGTGGTGTAGATATTTCCATGTTTATGCAGATAGCGGTGTAGATATTTCAATGTTTATACAGATCGCGGTGTAGATATTTCCATGTTTATACAGATCGTGGTGTAGATATTTCCATGTTTATACAGATAGCGGTGTAGATATTTCCATGTTTTTACAGATAGCGGTGTAGATATTTCCATGTTTATACAGATAGCGGTGTAGATATTTCCATGTTTTTACAGATATCGGTGTAGATATTTCCATGTTTACACCGATTGCGGTGTAGATATTTCCATCTTTCTACAGATGGCATTGTAGATATTTCCATGTTTATACAGATGACGGTGCAGATATTTCCATGTTTATATTGATGGTGGTGTAGATATTACCATGTTTATACAGATGGTGGTGTAGATATTTCCATGTTTATACAGATACCGGTGTAGATATTTCCATGTTTATACAGGCCGCAGTGTGGATATCTCCATGTTTATACAGATGGCAGTGTAGATATTTCCAAGTTTGTACAAATGGCGGTGTTGATGTTTCCATCTATACACAGATTGTCGTGTAGTTATTTCCATGTGTATACAGATGGCATTGTAGATATTTCCATGTTTATACAGATGGTGGTGTAGATATTTCCATGTTTACACAGATATCCATATAGGTATTTCCATGTTTATACAGATGGCGGTGTAGATATTTCCATGTTTATAGAGATAGCGGTGTAGATATTTCCATATTTATACAGATAACAGTGTAGAAATTTCCATGATTATACAGATAGCGGTGTAAATATTTCCATGTTTATACAGATCACGGTGTAGATATTTCCTTGTTTATACAATTAGCGGTGTAGTTATTTCCATGTTTATACAGAGAGTGGTATAGATATTTCCATGTATATACAGATGGCTGTGTAGATATTTCCATGTTTATAGAGATGGCTGTGTAGATATTTCCATGTTTATACAGATGTCTTGTAGGTATTTCCATGTTTAAACCGATGGCCGTGTAGATATTTTAATGTTTATAGAGATAGCTGTGTAGATATTTCCATGTTTATGCAGATAGCGGTGTAGATATTTCCATGTTTATACAGATCGTGGTGAAGATATGTCCATGTTTATACAGATCGGGGTGTAGATATTTCCATGTTTATACAGATCGCGGTGTAGATACTTCCATGTTTATACAGACAGCGGTGTAGATATTTCCATGTTTATACAGATAGCGGTGGAGGTATTTCCATGTTTATACAGATCGGGGTGTAGATATTTCCATGTTTATACAGATCGCGGTGTAGATATTTCCATGTTTACACGGATAGCGGTGTAGATATTTCCATGTTTATACAGATATCCGTGTAGATATTTCCATATTTATACAGATAACGGTGTAGAAATTTCCATGATTATACAGATAGCGGTGTAAATATTTCCATGTTTATGCAGATCACGGTGTAGATATTTCCTTGTTTACACAATTAGCGGTGTAGGTATTTCCATGTTTATACAGATAGTGGTGTAGATATTTCCATGTATATACAGATGGCTGTGTAGATATTTCTATGTTTATACAGATGGCTGTGTAGATATTTCCATGTTTATACAGATGACTTTGTAGGTATTTCCATGTTTATACCGATGGCCGTGTAGATATTTTAATGTTTATAGAGATAGCTGTTTAGATGTTTCCATGTTTATGCAGATACCGGTGTAGATATTTCCATGTTTATACAGATCGCGCTGTAGATATTTCCATGTTTATACAGATCGCGGTGTAGATATTTCCATGTTTATACAGATAGCGGTGTAGATATTTCCGTGTTTTTACAGATATCGGTGTAGATATTTCCATGTTTACACCGATTTCGGTGTAGAGATTTCCATCTTTCTACAGATGGCATTGTAGATATTTCCATGTTTATACAGATGGCTGTGTAGATATTTCCATGTTTATATAGATGGTGGTGTAGATATTACCATGTTTATACAGATGGCGGTGTAGATATTTCCATGTTTATACAGATCGCGGTGAAGATATTTCCATGTTTATATAGATCGCGGTGTAGATATTTCCATGTTTATACAGATCGCGATGTAGATATTTCCATGTTTATACAGATAGCGGTGTAGATATTTCCATGTTTATACAGATAGCGGTGTAGATATTTCCATGTTTATAAATATAGCGGTGTAGGTATTTCCATGTTTATAGACATAGCGGTGTAGATATTTCCACGTTTATATAGATGGCGTTGTAGTTATTTGCATGTTTATACCGATAGCGGTGTTGGTATTTCCACGTTTATACAGATAGCGATGTAGATATTTCCATGTTTATACAGCTCGTGGTGCAGATATTTATATCTTTATACAGATGGCATTTTATATATTTCCTTATTGACACAGATGGCGGTGTAGATGTTTCCATGTTTATACAGATGGCGGAGTAGTTAGTTCCATGTTTATGGAGATGGCAGTGTAGATATTTTCGTGGTTATAGAGATGGCGGTGTAGATATTTCCATGTTTATAGAGATATCAGTGTAGATATTTACATGTTTATACAGATGGCTGTGTAGATATTTCCATGTGTATACAGATGGCATTGTAGATATTTCCATGTTTATACAGTTGACTGTATAGTTATTTCCATGTTTTTACAGATTGCATTGCAGATATTTCCATGTTTATAGACATAGCGGTGTAGATATTTCCATGTTTGTACAGATGGCGGTGTTGATATTTCCATCTACACAGATGGCCGTGTACATATTTCCATGTTTATACAGATGGCGGCGTAGATATTTCCATGGACATGCAGATGGCTTTGTAGATATTTCCATGTTTATACAGATAGCGGTGTAGTTATTTCCATGTTTTCACAGATGGTGGTGTAGATATTTCCGTGTTTATACAGATAGCGGTGTAGATATTTCCATGTTTATTCAGATGACTGTGTAGATATTTCCATGTTTTTACAGATGGCAGTTTAGATATTTCAATGTTTATACAGATGATGCTGTACATATTTCCATGTTTATACAGATCGCGGTGTAGATATTTCCATGTTTACACAGATGGTGGTGTAGATATTTCCTGGTTTATACACATGGCGGAGTAGATACTTCCATCTTTATGGAGATGGCAGTGTAGATATTTTCATGATTATAGAGATGGTAGTGTAGATATTTCCATATTTATAGAGATAGCGGTGTAGATATTTCCATCTTTCTACATTTGGCAGTGTAGATATTTCCATGTTTATACAGATGGCAGTGTAGATATTTCCATGTTTATACAGATGGCGGTGTAGATAATTCCATATTTATACAGATGTCTGTGTAGATATTTCCATGTGTATACAGATTGTATTGTAGGTATTTCCATGTTTATACAGATGGTGGTGTAGATATTTCCATGTTTATTCAGATGACTGTGTAGATATTTCCATATTTTTACAGATGGCAGTGTAGATATTTCAATGTTTATAGAGAAGGCGCTGTAGATATTTCCATGTTTATACAGATCTCGGTGTAGATATTTCCATGTTTATACAGATAGCGGTGTAGATATTTCCATGTTTTTACAGATATTGGTGTAGATATTTCCATGTTTACACAGATTGCGGTGTAGATATTTCCATCTTTCTACAGATGGCATTGTGTATATTTCCATGTTTATACAGATGGCGGTGTAGATATTTCCATGTTTATATAGATGGTGGTGTAGATATTACCATGTTTCTACAGATAGCGGTGTAGATATTTCCGTGTCTATACAGATCGTGGTGAAGATATTTCCATGTTTATACAGATCGGGGTGTAGATATTTCCAGGTTTATACAGATCGTGGTGTAGATATTTCCATGTTTATACAGATCTCGGTGTAGATACTTCCATGTTTATACATATAGCGGTGTGGATATTTCCATGTTTATACAGATAGCGGTGTAGATATTTCCATGTTTATACAGATCGCGGTGTAGATATTTCCATGTTTTTACAGATATTGGTGTAGATATTTCCATGTTTACACAGATTGCGGTGTAGATACTTCCATGTGTATACAGATGGCGGTGTAGATATTTCCATGTTTATACAGATAGCGGTGTAGGTATTTCCGTGTTTATAGACATAGCGGTGTAGATATTTCCATGTTTATATAGATGGCGTTGTAGATATTTCCATGTTTATACCGATAGCGGTGTTGGTATTTCCACGTTTATACAGATAGCGATGTAGATATTTCCATGTTTATACAGCTCGCGGTGCAGATATTTATATCTTTATACGGATGGCATTGCAGATATTTCCTTATTCACACAGATAGCGGTGTAGATGTTTCCATGTTTATATAGACGGCGGAGTAGTTAGTTTCATGTTTATGGAGATGGCAGTGTAGATATTTTCATGTTTATAGAGATGGCGGTGTAGATATTTCCACGTTTATAGAGATAGCAGTGTAGATATTTACATGTTTATACAGATGGCTGTGTAGTTATTTCCATGTGTATACAGATGGCATTGTAGACATTTACATGTTTATACAGATGACTGTATAGATATTTCCTTGTTTTTACAGATGGCAGTGCAGATATTTCCATGTTTATAGAGATAGCGGTGTAGATATTTCCATGTTTGTACAGATGGCGGTGTTGATATTTCCATCTATAAAAGATGACCGTGTGGAAATTTCCATGTTTATACAGATGACGGCGCAGATATTTTCATGGATATGTAGATGGAGGTTTAGATATTTCCATGTTTATACAGATAGCGGTGTAGTTTTTTCCATGTTTATGTAGATAGCGGTGTAGATATTTCCATGTATGTACACATGGCTGTGTAGATATTTCCATGTTTATACAGATGGCGGTGTAGGTATTTCCATGGACATGCAGATGGCGGTGTAGATATTTCCATGTTTATACAGATAGCGGTGTAGATATTTCCATGTTTACACAGATGGTGGTGTGGATATTTCCGTGTTTATACTCATGGCGGAGTAGATAGTTCCATCTTTATGGAGATGGCAGTGTAGATATTTTCATGTTTATAGAGATGGCTGTGTAGATATTTCCATATTTATAGAGATAGCGGTGTACATATTTCCATCTTTCTACAGATGGCAGTGTAGATAATTCCATGTTTATACAGATGGCCGTGTAGATATTTCCATATTTATTCAGATGTCTGTGTAGATATTTCCATGTGTATACAGATGGTATTGTAGGTATTTCCATGTTTATACAGATGGTGGTGTAGATTTTTCCATGTTTATTCAGATGACAGTGTAGATATTTCCATGTTTTTACAGATGGCAGTGTAGATTTTTCAATGTTTATAGAGATGGCGCTGCAGATATTTCCATGTTTATACAGAGAGCAGTGGAGATATTTGCATGTTTATACACATAGCGTTGTACATATTTCCATGTTTATAGAGACAGCGGTGTAGGTATTTCCATGTTTATACAGATAGCGGTGCAGATATTTCCACGTTTACACAGATGCCTATGCTGATATTTCCATATTTATACATAGGACTGTGTAGATATTTCTATGTTTATACAGATGGCAGTGTAGATATTTAAATGTTCCTACACATGACTGTGTAGGTATTTCCATGTTTATACAGATGTCTTTGTATATATTTCCATGTTTATAGATATAGCGGTGTAGATATTTCCAAGTGTGTACAGATAGTGGTGAAGATATTTCCATGTTTGTACATATTGCGTTGTTGATATTTCCATCTATACACAGATGACCGTGTAGATATTTCCATGTTTATACAGATGGCGGCGCAGATATTTCCATGGATATGTAGATGGCGGTGTAGATATTTCCATGTTTATACAGAGAGCGGTGTAGTTATTTCCATGTTTATATAGACTGCGGTGTCGATATTTCCATGTATATACACCTGGCTGTGTAGATATTTCCATGTTTATACAGATCGCGGTGTAGATATTTCCATGTTTATACAGATAGCGGTGTAGATGTTTCCATGTTTTTACAGATATCGATGTAGATATTTCCATGTTTACACCGATTGCGGTGTAGATATTTCCATCTTTCTACAGATGGCATTGTAGATATTTACACGTTTATACAGATGGCAGTGTAGATATTTCCATGTTTATATAGATGGTGGTGTAGATATTACCATGTTTATACAGATGGCGGTGTAGATATTTCCATGTTTATACAGATCGCGGTGTAGATATTTCTATGTTTATACAGATCGCGATGTAGATATTTCCATGTTTATACAGATAGCGGTGTAGATATTTCCATGTTTATACAGATAGCGGTGTAGATATTTCCATGTTTATAAATATAGCGGTGTAGGTATTTCCATGTTTATAGACATAGCGGTGTATATATTTCCATGTTTATATAGATGGCGTTGTAGTTATTTCCATGTTTATACCGATAGCGGTGTTATTATTTCCACGTTTATACAGATAGCGATGTAGATATTTCCATGTTTATACAGCTCGTGGTGCAGATATTTATATCTTTATACAGATGGCATTTTATATATTTCCTTATTGACACAGATGGCGGTGTAGATGTTTCCATGTTTATACAGATGGCGGAGTAGTTAGTTCCATGTTTATGGAGATGGCAGTGTAGATATTTTCGTGGTTATAGAGATGGCGGTGTAGATATTTCCATGTTTATAGAGATAGCAGTGTAGATATTTACATGTTTATACAGATGGCTGTGTAGATATTTCCATGTGTATACAGATGGCATTGTAGATATTTCCATGTTTATACAGATGGCGGTGTAGATATTTCCATATTTATACAGATGTCTGTGTAGATATTTCCATGTGTATACAGATGGTATTGTATGTATTTCCATGTTTATACAGATGGTGGTGTAGATATTTCCTTGTTTATTCAGATGACTGTGTAGATATTTCCATATTTTTACAGATGGCAGTGTAGATATTTCAATGTTTATAGAGAAGGCGCTGTAGATATTTCCATGTTTATACAGATCGCGGTGTAGATGTTTCCATGTTTATACAGATAGCGGTGTAGATATTTCCATGTTTTTACAGATATTGGTGTAGATATTTCCATGTTTACACAGATTGCGGTGTAGATATTTCCATCTTTCTACAGATGGCATTGTATATATTTCCATGTTTATACAGATGGCGGTGTAGATATTTCCATGTTTATATAGATGGTGGTGTAGATATTACCATGTTTATACAGATAGCGGTGTAGATATTTCTGTGTCTATACAGATCGTGGTGAAGATATGTCCATGTTTATACAGATCGGGGTGTAGATATTTCCATGTTTATACAGATCGCGGTGTAGATATTTCCATGTTTATACAGATAGCGGTGTAGATATTTCCATGTTTATACAGATAGCGGTGGAGGTATTTCCATGTTTATACAGATCGGGGTGTAGATATTTCCATGTTTATACAGATCGCGGTGTAGATATTTCCATGATTATACAGATAGCGGTGTAGATATTTCCATGTTTATACAGATAGCCGTGTAGATATTTCCATATTTATACAGATAACGGTGTAGAAATTTCCATGATTATACAGATAGCGGTGTAAATATTTCCATGTTTATACAGATCACGGTGTAGATATTTCCTTGTTTACACAATTAGCGGTGTAGGTATTTCCATGTTTATACAGATAGTGGTGTAGATATTTCCATGTATATACAGATGGCTGTGTAGATGTTTCTATGTTTATACAGATGGCTGTGTAGATATTTCCATGTTTATACAGATGACTTTGTAGGTATTTCCATGTTTATACCGATGGCCGTGTAGATATTTTAATGTTTATAGAGATAGCTGTTTAGATGTTTCCATGTTTATGCAGATACCGGTGCAGATATTTCCATGTTTATACAGATCGCGCTGTAGATATTTCCATGTTTATACAGATCGCGGTGTAGATATTTCCATGTTTATACAGATAGCGGTGTAGATATTTCCATGTTTATAAATATAGCGGTGTAGGTATTTCCATGTTTATAGACATAGCGGTGTAGATATTTCCATGTTTATATAGATGGCGTTGTAGTTATTTCCATGTTTATACCGATAGCGGTGTTGGTATTTCCACGTTTATACAGATAGCGATGTAGATATTTCCATGTTTATACAGCTCGTGGTGCAGATATTTATATCTTTATACAGATGGCATTTTATATACTTCCTTATTGACACAGATGGCGGTGTAGATGTTTGCATGTTTATACAGATGGCGGAGTAGTTAGTTCCATGTTTATGGAGATGGCAGTGTAGATATTTTCGTGGTTATAGAGATGGCGGTGTAGATATTTCCATGTTTATAGAGATAGCAGTGTAGATATTTACATGTTTATACAGATGGCTGTGTAGATATTTCCATGTGTATACAGATGGCATTGTAGATATTTCCATGTTTATACAGATGGCGGTGTAGATATTTCCATATTTATACAGATGTCTGTGTAGATATTTCCATGTGTATACAGATGGTATTGTATGTATTTCCATGTTTATACAGATGGTGGTGTAGATATTTCCTTGTTTATTCAGATGACTGTGTAGATATTTCCATATTTTTACAGATGGCAGTGTAGATATTTCAATGTTTATAGAGAAGGCGCTGTAGATATTTTCATGTTTATACAGATCGCGGTGTAGATGTTTCCATGTTTATACAGATAGCGGTGTAGATATTTCCATGTTTTTACAGATATTGGTGTAGATATTTCCATGTTTACACAGATTGCGGTGTAGATATTTCCATCTTTCTACAGATGGCATTGTATATATTTCCATGTTTATACAGATGGCGGTGTAGATATTTCCATGTTTATATAGATGGTGGTGTAGATATTACCATGTTTATACAGATAGCGGTGTAGATATTTCTGTGTCTATACAGATCGTGGTGAAGATATGTCCATGTTTATACAGATCGGGGTGTAGATATTTCCATGCTTATACAGATCGCGGTGTAGAGATTTCCATGTTTATACAGATAGCGGTGTAGATATTTCCATGTTTTTACAGATATCGGTGTAGATATTTCCATGTTTACACCGATTGCGGTGTAGAGATTTCCATCTTTCTAGAGATGGCATTGTAGATATTTCCATGTTTATACAGATGGCTGTGTAGATATTTCCATGTTTATATAGATGGTGGTGTAGATATTACCATGTTTATACAGATGGCGGTTTAGATATTTCCATGTTTATACAGATCGTGGTGAAGATATTTCCATGTTTATATAGATCGCGGTGTAGATATTTCCATGTTTATACAGATCGCGATGTAGATATTTCCATGTTTATACAGATAGCGGTGTAGATATTTTCATGTTTATACAGATAGCGGTGTAGATATTTCCATGTTTATAAATATAGCGGTGTAGGTATTTCCATGTTTATAGACATAGCGGTGTAGATATTTCCATGTTTATATAGATGGCGTTGTAGTTATTTCCATGTTTATACCGATAGCGGTGTTGGTATTTCCACGTTTATACAGATAGCGATGTAGATATTTCCATGTTTATACAGCTCGTGGTGCAGATATTTATATCTTTATACAGATGGCATTTTATATATTTCCTTATTGACACAGATGGCGGTGTAGATGTTTCCATGTTTATACAGATGGCGGAGTAGTTAGTTCCATGTTTATGGAGATGGCAGTGTAGATATTTTCGTGGTTATAGAGATGGCGGTGTAGATATTTCCATGTTTATAGAGATAGCAGTGTAGATATTTACATGTTTATACAGATGGCTGTGTAGATATTTCCATGTGTATACAAATGGCATTGTAGATATTTCCATGTTTATACAGTTGACTGTATAGGTATTTCCATGTTTTTACAGATTGCATTGCAGATATTTCCATGTTTATAGAGATAGCGGTGTAGATATTTCCATGTTTGTACAGATGGCGGTGTTGATATTTCCATCTACACAGATGGCCGTGTACATATTTCCATGTTTATACAGATGGCGGCGTAGATATTTCCATGGACATGCAGATGGCTTTGTAGATATTTCCATGTTTATACAGATAGCGGTGTAGTTATTTCCATGTTTTCACAGATGGTGGTGTAGATATTTCCGTGTTTATACACATGGCGGAGTAGATATTTCCATCTTTATGGAGATGGCAGTGTAGATATTTTCATGATTATAGAGATGGCGGTGTAGATATTTCCATATTTATAGAGATAGCGGTGTACATATTTCCATCTTTCTACAGATGGCAGTGTAGATATTTCCATGTTTATACAGATGGCGGTATAGATATTTCCATATTTATACAGATGTCTTGTAGTTATTTCCATGTGTATACAGATGATATTGTAGGTATATCCATGTTTATACAGATGGTGGTGTAGATATTTCCATGTTTCTTCAGATGACTGTGTAGATATTTCTATGATTTTACAGATTGCAGTATGGATATTTCAATGTTCATAGAGATGGCGCTGTAGATATTTCTATGTTTAAACAGATAACGGTGGAGATATTTCCATGTTTATACAGACAGCAGTGGAGATATTTCCATGTTTATACACATAGCGGTGCACATATTGACATGTTTATAGAGACAGCAGTGTAGGTATTTCCATGTTTATACAGATAGCGGTGCAGATATTTCCATGTTTATACAGATGCGTATGCAATTATCTCCATATTTATACAGAGGGCTCTGTAGATATTTCTATGTTTATACAGAAGGCAGTGTAGATATTTCCATGTTCCTACACATGACTGTGTAGGTATTTCCATGTTTATACAGATGGCTTTGTAGATATTTCCATCTCTATAGAGATAGCGGTGCAGATATTTCCATGTTTATACAGATGGTGGTGTAGATATTTCCATGTTTATACAGATCGTGGTGTAGATATTTCCATGTTTATACAGATACCGGTGCAGATATTTCCATGTTTATACAGACCGCAGTGTAGATATTTCCATGTTTATAGAGATAGCAGTGTAGATATTTCCAAGTTTGTAGAGATGGCGGTGTTGATGTTTCCATGTATACACAGATTGCCGTGTAGGTATTTCCATGTGTATACAGATGGCATTGTAGATATTTCCATGTTTATACACATGGTGGTGTAGATATATCCATGTTTACACAGATGTCTATATAGGTATTTCCATGTTTTTACAGATGGCAGTGCAGATATTTCCATGTTTATAGAGATAGCGGTGTAGATATTTCCATGTTTGTACAGATGGCGGTGATGATATTTCCATCTATACCCAGATGGCCGTGTAGATATTTCCATGTTTATACAGATGGCGGCATAGATATTTCCATGGACATGCAGATGGTGGTGTAGATATTTCCATGTTTATACAGATAGCGGTGTAGATATTTCCATGTTTATTCAGATGACTGTGTAGATATTTCCATGTTTTTACAGATGGCAGTTTAGATATTTCAATGTTTATAGAGATGGTGCTGTAGATATTTCCATGTTTATACAGATCGCGGTGTAGATATTTCCATGTTTACACAGATGGTGGTGTAGATATTTCCTGGTTTATACACATGGCGGAGTAGATACTTCCATCTTTATGGAGATGGCAGTGTAGATATTTTCATGTTTATAGAGATGGTAGTGTAGATATTTCCATATTTATAGAGATAGCGGTGTAGATATTTCCATCTTTCTACATTTGGCAGTGTAGATATTTCCATGTTTATACAGATGGCAGTGTAGATATTTCCATGTTTATACAGATGGCGGTGTAGATAATTCCATATTTATACAGATGTCTGTGTAGATATTTCCATGTGTATACAGATGGTATTGTAGGTATTTCCATGTTTATACAGATGGTGGTGTAGATATTTCCATGTTTATTCAGATGACTGTGTAGATATTTCCATATTTTTACAGATGGCAGTGTAGATATTTCAATGTTTATAGAGAAGGCGCTGTAGATATTTCCATGTTCATACAGATCTCGGTGTAGATATTTCCATGTTTATACAGATAGCGGTGTAGATATTTCCATGTTTATACAGACCGCAGTGTAGATATTTCCATGTTTATAGAGATAGCAGTGTAGATATTTCCAAGTTTGTAGAGATGGCGGTGTTGATGTTTCCATGTATACACAGATTGCCGTGTAGGTATTTCCATGTGTATACAGATGGCATTGTAGATATTTCCATGTTTATACAGATGGTGGTGTAGATATATCCATGTTTACACAGATGTCTATATAGGTATTTCCATGTTTTTACAGATGGCAGTGCAGATATTTCATGTTTATAGAGATAGCGGTGTAGATATTTCCATGTTTGTACAGATGGCGGTGATGATATTTCCATCTTTACCCAGATGGCCGTGTAGATATTTCCATGTTTATACAGATGGCGGCATAGATATTTCCATGGACATGCAGATGGTGGTGTAGATATTTCCATGTTTATACAGATAGCGGTGTAGATATTTCCATGTTTATTCAGATGACTGTGTAGATATTTCCATGTTTTTACAGATGGCAGTTTAGATATTTCAATGTTTATAGAGATGGTGCTGTAGATATTTCCATGTTTATACAGATCGTGGTGTAGATATTTCCATGTTTACACAGATGGTGGTGTAGATATTTCCTGGTTTATACACATGGCGGAGTAGATACTTCCATCTTTATGGAGATGGCAGTGTAGATATTTTCATGTTTATAGAGATGGTAGTGTAGATATTTCCATATTTATAGAGATAGCGGTGTAGATATTTCCATCTTTCTACATTTGGCAGTGTAGATATTTCCATGTTTATACAGATGGCAGTGTAGATATTTCCATGTTTATACAGATGGCGGTGTAGATAATTCCATATTTATACAGATGTCTGTGTAGATATTTCCATGTGTATACAGATGGTATTGTAGGTATTTCCATGTTTATACAGATGGTGGTGTAGATATTTCCATGTTTATTCAGATGACTGTGTAGATATTTCCATATTTTTACAGATGGCAGTGTAGATATTTCAATGTTTATAGAGAAGGCGCTGTAGATATTTCCATGTTCATACAGATCTCGGTGTAGATATTTCCATGTTTATACAGATAGCGGTGTAGATATTTCCATGTTTTTACTGATATTGGTGTAGATATTTCCATGTTTACACAGATTGCGGTGTAGATATTTCCATCTTTCTACAGATGGCATTGTATATATTTCCATGTTTATACAGATGGCGGTGTAGATATTTCCATGTTTATATAGATGGTGGTGTAGATATTACCATGTTTCTACAGATAGCGGTGTAGTTATTTCCGTGTCTATACAGATCGTGGTGAAGATATTTCCATTTTTATACAGATCGGGGTGTAGATATTTCCAGGTTTATACAGATAACGGTGTAGATATTTCCATGTTTACACAGAGAGCAGTGGAGATATTTCCATGTTTATACACATAGCGTTGTACATATTTCCATGTTTATAGAGACAGAGATGTAGGTATTTCCATGTTTATACAGATAGCGGTGCATATATTTCCATGTTTATACAGATGCCTATGCAGATATTTCCATATTTATACATAGGGCTGTGTAGATATTTCTATGTTTATACAGATGGCATTGTCGATATTTCCATGTTTAAACAGATGGCGGCGTAGATATTTCCATGGACATGCAGATGTCTTTGTAGATATTTCCATGTTTATACAGATAGCGGTGTAGTTATTTCCATGTTTTCAGAGACGGGGGTGTAGATATTTCCGTGTTTATACACATGGCGGAGTAGATATATCCATCTTTATGGAGATGGCAGTGTAGATATTTTCATGTTTATAGAGATGGCGGTGTAGATATTTCCATATTTATAGAGATAGCGGTGTACATATTTCCATCTTTCTACAGATGGCAGTGTAGATATTTCCATGTTTATACAGATGGCGGTGTAGATATTTCCATATTTATACTGATGTCTTGTAGTTATTTCCATGTGTATACAGATGATATTGTAGGTATATCCATGTTTATACAGATGGTGTTGTAGATATTTCCATATTTCTTCAGATGACTGTGTAGATATTTCTATGATTTTACATATTGCAGTATGGATATTTCAATGTTCATAGAGATGGCGCTGTAGATATTTCTATGTTTATACAGATAACGGTGGAGATATTTCCATGTTTATACAGACAGCAGTGGAGATATTTCCATGTTTATACACATAGCGGTGCACATATTGACATGTTTATAGAGACAGCAGTGTAGGTATTTCCATGTTTATACAGATAGCGGTGCAGATATTTCCATGTTTATACAGATGCGTATGCAGTTATCTCCATATTTATACAGAGGGCTCTGTTGATATTTCTATGTTTATACAGAAGGCAGTGTAGATATTTCCATGTTCCTACACATGACTGTGTAGGTATTTCCATGTTTATACAGATGGCTTTGTAGATATTTCCATCTCTATAGAGATAGCGGTGCAGATATTTCCATGTTTATACAGATGGTGGTGTAGATATTTCCATGTTTATACAGATCGTGGTGTAGATATTTCCATGTTTATACAGATACCGGTGTAGATATTTCCATGTTTATACAGACAGCAGTGTAGATATTTCCATGTTTATAGAGATAGCAGTGTAGATATTTCCAAGTTTGTAGAGATGGCGGTGTTGATGTTTCCATCTATACACAGATTGCCGTGTAGGTATTTCCATGTGTATACAGATGGCATTGTAGATATTTCCTTGTTTATACAGATGGTGGTGTAGATATATCCATGTTTACACAGATGTCTATATAGGTATTTCCATGTTTATACAGATGGCGGTGTAGATATTTCCATGTTTATAGAGATTGCGGTGTAGATATTTCCATATTTATACAGATAACGGTGTAGAAATTTCCATGATTATACAGATAGCGGTGTAAATATTTCCATGTTTATACAGATCACGGTGTAGATATTCCCTTGTTTATACAATTAGCGGTGTAGTTATTTCCATGTTTATACAGATAGTGGTGTAGATATTTCCATGTATATACAGATGGCTGTTTAGATATTTCCATGTTTATACAGATGGCTGTGTAGATATTTCCATGTTTATACAGATGACTTTGTAGGTATTTCCATGTTTATACAGATGGTCGTGTAGATATTTTAATGTTTATAGAGATATCTATGTAGATATTTCCATGTTTATGCAGATAGCGGTGTAGATATTTCAATGTTTATACAGATCGCGGTGTAGATATTTCCATGTTTATACAGATCGTGGTGTAGATATTTCCATGTTTATACAGATAGCGGTGTAGATATTTCCTTGTTTATACAGATCGTGGTGTAGATATTTCCATGTTTATGCAGATAGCGGTGTAGATATTTCAATGTTTATACAGATTGCGGTGTAGATATTTCCATGTTTATACAGATCGTGGTGTAGATATTTCCATGTTTATACAGATAGCGGTGTAGATATTTCCATGTTTTTACAGATAGCGGTGTAGATATTTCCATGTTTATACAGATAGCGGTGTAGATATTTCCATGTTTTTACAGATATCGGTGTAGATATTTCCATGTTTACACCGATTGCGGTGTAGATATTTCCATCTTTCTACAGATGGCATTGTAGATATTTCCATATTTATACAGATGACGGTGCAGATATTTCCATGTTTATATTGATGGTGGTGTAGATATTACCATGTTTATACAGATGGTGGTGTAGATATTTCCATGTTTATACAGATACCGGTGTAGATATTTCCATGTTTATACAGGCCGCAGTGTAGATATCTCCATGTTAATAGAGATGGCAGTGTAGATATTTCCAAGTTTGTACAGATGGCGGTGTTGATGTTTCCATCTAAACACAGATTGTCGTGTAGGTATTTCCATGTGTATACAGATGGCATTGTAGATATTTCCATGTTTATACAGATGGTGGTGTAGATATTTCCATGTTTACACAGACGTCTATATAGGTATTTCCATGTTTATACAGATGGCGGTGTAGATATTTCCATGTTTATAGAGATAGCGGTGTAGATATTTCCATATTTATACAGATAACAGTGTAGAAATTTCCAAGATTATACAGATAGCGGTGTAGTTATTTCCATGTTTATACAGAGAGTGGTATAGATATTTCCATGTATATACAGATGGCTGTGTAGATATTTCCACGTTTATAGAGATGGCTGTGTAGATATTTCCATGTTTATACAGATGACTTTGTAGGTATTTCCATGTTTAAACCGATGGCCGTGTAGATATTTTAATGTTTATAGAGATAGCTGTGTAGATATTTCCATGTTTATGCAGATAGCGGTGTAGATATTTCCATGTTTATACAGATCGTGGTGTAGATGTTTCCATGTTTATACAGATCGCGGTGTAGATATTTCCATGTTTATACAGATAGCGGTGTAGATGTTTCCATGTTTTTACAGATATCGATGAAGATATTTCCATGTTTACACCGATTGCGGTGTAGATATTTCCATCTTTCTACAGATGGCATTGTAGATATTTACATGTTTATATAGATGGTGGTGTAGATATTACCATGTTTATACAGATGGCGGTGTAGATATTTCCATGTTTATACAGATCGCGGTGTAGGTATTTCCATGTTTATACAGATCGCGATGTAGATATTTCCATGTTTATACAGATAGCGGTGTAGATATTTCCATGTTTATATAGATAGCGGTGTAGATATTTCCATGTTTATAAATATAGCGGTGTAGGTATTTCCATGTTTTTAGACATAGCGGTGTAGATATTTCCATGTTTATATAGATGGCGTTGTAGTTATTTCCATGTTTATACCGATAGCGGTGTTGGTATTTCCACGTTTATACAGATAGCGATGTAGATATTTCCATGTTTATACAGCTCGTGGTGCATATATTTATATCTTTATACAGATGGCATTTTATATATTTCCTTATTGACACAGATGGCGGTGTAGATGTTTCCATGTTTATACAGATGGCGGAGTAGTTAGTTCCATGTTTATGGAGATGGCAGTGTAGATATTTTCGTGGTTATAGAAATGGCGGTGTAGATATTTCCATGTTTATAGAGATAGCAGTGTAGATATTTACATGTTTATACAGATGGCGGTGTAGATATTTCCATATTTATACAGATGTCTGTGTAGATATTTCCATGTGTATACAGATGGTATTGTATGTATTTCCATGTTTATACAGATGGTGGTGTAGATATTTCCTTGTTTATTCAGATGACTGTGTAGATATTTCCATATTTTTACAGATGGCAGTGTAGATATTTCAATGTTTATAGAGAAGGCGCTGTAGATATTTCCATGTTTATACAGATCGCGGTGTAGATGTTTCCATGTTTATACAGATAGCGGTGTAGATATTTCCATGTTTTTACAGATATTGGTGTAGATATTTCCATGTTTACACAGATTGCGGTGTAGATATTTCAATCTTTCTACAGATGGCATTGTATATATTTCCATGTTTATACAGATGGCGGTGTAGATATTTCCATGTTTATATAGATGGTGGTGTAGATATTACCATGTTTATACAGATAGCGGTGTAGATATTTCTGTGTCTATACAGATCGTGGTGAAGATATGTCCATGTTTATACAGATCGGGGTGTAGATATTTCCATGTTTATACAGATCGCGGTGTAGATATATCCATGTTTATACAGATCGCGGTGTAGATATTTCCTTGTTTATACAGATAGCGGTGGAGGTATTTCCATGTTTATACAGATCGGGGTGTAGATATTTCCATGTTTATACAGATCGCGGTGTAGATATTTCCATGTTTATACAGATAGCGGTGTAGATATTTCCATGTTTATACAGATAGCCGTGTAGATATTTCCATATTTATACAGATAACGGTGTAGAAATTTCCATGATTATACAGATAGCGGTGTAAATATTTCCATGTTTATACAGATCACGGTGTAGATATTTCCTTGTTTACACAATTAGCGGTGTAGGTATTTCCATGTTTATACAGATAGTGGTGTAGATATTTCCATGTATATACAGATGGCTGTGTAGATGTTTCTATGTTTATACAGATGGCTGTGTAGATATTTCCATGTTTATACAGATGACTTTGTAGGTATTTCCATGTTTATACCGATGGCAGTGTAGATATTTTAATGTTTATAGAGATAGCTGTTTAGATGTTTCCATGTTTATGCAGATACCGGTGCAGATATTTCCATGTTTATACAGATCGCGCTGTAGATATTTCCATGTTTATACAGATCGCGGTGTAGATATTTCCATGTTTATACAGATAGCGGTGTAGATATTTCCATGTTTTTACAGATATCGGTGTAGATATTTCCATGTTTACACCGATTGCGGTGTAGAGATTTCCATCTTTCTAGAGATGGCATTGTAGATATTTCCATGTTTATACAGATGGCTGTGTAGATATTTCCATGTTTATATAGATGGTGGTGAAGATATTACCATGTTTATACAGATGGCGGTTTAGATATTTCCATGTTTATACAGATCGTGGTGAAGATATTTCCATGTTTATATAGATCGCGGTGTAGATATTTCCATGTTTATACAGATCGCGATGTAGATATTTCCATGTTTATACAGATAGCGGTGTAGATATTTCCATGTTTATACAGATAGCGGTGTAGATATTTCCTTGTTTATAAATATAGCGGTGTAGGTATTTCCATGTTTATAGACATAGCGGTGTAGATATTTCCATGTTTATATAGATGGCGTTGTAGTTATTTCCATGTTTATACCGATAGCGGTGTTGGTATTTCCACGTTTATACAGATAGCGATGTAGATATTTCCATGTTTATACAGCTCGTGGTGCAGATATTTATATCTTTATACAGATGGCATTTTATATATTTCCTTATTGACACAGATGGCGGTGTAGATGTTTCCATGTTTATACAGATGGCGGAGTAGTTAGTTCCATGTTTATGGAGATGGCAGTGTAGATATTTTCGTGGTTATAGAGATGGCGGTGTAGATATTTCCATGTTTATAGAGATAGCAGTGTAGATATTTACATGTTTATACAGATGGCTGTGTAGATATTTCCATGTGTATACAGATGGCATTGTAGATATTTCCATGTTTATACAGTTGACTGTATAGGTATTTCCATGTTTTTACAGATTGCATTGCAGATATTTCCATGTTTATAGAGATAGCGGTGTAGATATTTCCATGTTTGTACAGATGGCGGTGTTGATATTTCCATCTACACAGATGGCCGTGTACATATTTCCATGTTTATACAGATGGCGGCGTAGATATTTCCATGGACATGCAGATGGCTTTGTAGATATTTCCATGTTTATACAGATAGCGGTGTAGTTATTTCCATGTTTTCACAGATGGTGGTGTAGATATTTCCGTGTTTATACACATGGCGGAGTAGATATTTCCATCTTTATGGAGATGGCAGTGTAGATATTTTCATGATTATAGAGATGGCGGTGTAGATATTTCCATATTTATAGAGATAGCGGTGTACATATTTCCATCTTTCTACAGATGGCAGTGTAGATATTTCCATGTTTATACAGATGGCGGTATAGATATTTCCATATTTATACAGATGTCTTGTAGTTATTTCCATGTGTATACAGATGATATTGTAGGTATATCCATGTTTATACAGATGGTGGTGTAGATATTTCCATGTTTCTTCAGATGACTGTGTAGATATTTCTATGATTTTACAGATTGCAGTATGGATATTTCAATGTTCATAGAGATGGCGCTGTAGATATTTCTATGTTTAAACAGATAACGGTGGAGATATTTCCATGTTTATACAGACAGCAGTGGAGATATTTCCATGTTTATACACATAGCGGTGCACATATTGACATGTTTATAGAGACAGCAGTGTAGGTATTTCCATGTTTATACAGATAGCGGTGCAGATATTTCCATGTTTATACAGATGCGTATGCAGTTATCTCCATATTTATACAGAGGGCTCTGTAGATATTTCTATGTTTATACAGAAGGCAGTGTAGATATTTCCATGTTCCTACACATGACTGTGTAGGTATTTCCATGTTTATACAGATGGCTTTGTAGATATTTCCATCTCTATAGAGATAGCGGTGCAGATATTTCCATGTTTATACAGATGGTGGTGTAGATATTTCCATGTTTATACAGATCGTGGTGTAGATATTTCCATGTTTATACAGATACCGGTGCAGATATTTCCATGTTTATACAGACCGCAGTGTAGATATTTCCATGTTTATAGAGATAGCAGTGTAGATATTTCCAAGTTTGTAGAGATGGCGGTGTTGATGTTTCCATGTATACACAGATTGCCGTGTAGGTATTTCCATGTGTATACAGATGGCATTGTAGATATTTCCATGTTTATACAGATGGTGGTGTAGATATATCCATGTTTACACAGATGTCTATATAGTTATTTCCATGTTTTTACAGATGGCAGTGCAGATATTTCCATGTTTATAGAGATAGCGGTGTAGATATTTCCATGTTTGTACAGATGGCGGTGATGATATTTCCATCTATACCCAGATGGCCGTGTAGATATTTCCATGTTTATACAGATGGCGGCATAGATATTTCCATGGACATGCAGATGGTGGTGTAGATATTTCCATGTTTATACAGATAGCGGTGTAGATATTTCCATGTTTATTCAGATGACTGTGTAGATATTTCCATGTTTTTACAGATGGCAGTTTAGATATTTCAATGTTTATAGAGATGGTGCTGTAGATATTTCCATGTTTATACAGATCGCGGTGTAGATATTTCCATGTTTACACAGATGGTGGTGTAGATATTTCCTGGTTTATACACATGGCGGAGTAGATACTTCCATCCTTATGGAGATGGCAGTGTAGATATTTTCATGTTTATAGAGATGGTAGTGTAGATATTTCCATATTTATAGAGATAGCGGTGTAGATATTTCCATCTTTCTACATTTGGCAGTGTAGATATTTCCATGTTTATACAGATGGCAGTGTAGATATTTCCATGTTTATACAGATGGCGGTGTAGATAATTCCATATTAATACAGATGTCTGTGTAGATATTTCCATGTGTATACAGATGGTATTGTAGGTATTTCCATGTTTATACAGATGGTGGTGTAGATATTTCCATGTTTATTCAGATGACTGTGAAGATATTTCCATATTTTTACAGATGGCAGTGTAGATATTTCAATGTTTATAGAGAAGGCGCTGTAGATATTTCCATGTTCATACAGATCTCGGTGTAGATATTTCCATGTTTATACAGATAGCGGTGTAGATATTTCCATGTTTTTACTGATATTGGTGTAGATATTTCCATGTTTACACAGATTGCGGTGTAGATATTTCCATCTTTCTACAGATGGCATTGTATATATTTCCATGTTTATACAGATGGCGGTGTAGATATTTCCATGTTTATATAGATGGTGGTGTAGATATTACCATGTTTCTACAGATAGCGGTGTAGTTATTTCCGTGTCTATACAGATCGTGGTGAAGATATTTCCATGTTTATACAGATCGGGGTGTAGATATTTCCAGGTTTATACAGATCGTGGTGTAGATATTTCCATGTTTATACAGATCTCGGTGTAGATATTTCCATGTTTATACAGATAGCGGTGTGGTTATTTCCATGTTCATACAGATAGCGGTGTGGATATTTCTATGTTTATACAGATCGCGGTGTAGATATTTCCATGTTTATACAGATAGCGGTGTGGATATTTCCATGTTTATACAGATAGCGGTGTAGATATTTCCATGTTTATAGAGATAGCGGTGTAGGTATTTCCATGTTTATAGACATAGCAGTGTAGATATTTCCATGTTTATATAGATGGCGTTGTAGATATTTCCATGTTTTTACTGATAGCGGTGTCGGTATTTCCACGTTTATACAGATAGCGATGTAGTTATTTCCATGTTTATACAGCTCGCGGTGCAGATATTTATATCTTTATTCAGATGGCATTGTAGATATTTCCTTATTCACACTGATGGCGGTGTAGTTGTTTTCCGTGTTTATACAGATTGCGGAGTAGTTAGTTCCATGTTTATGGAGACGGCAGTGTAGATATTTTCATGTTTATAGAGATGGCGGTGTAGATATTTCCATGTTTATAGAGATAGCAGTGTAAATATTTACATGTTTATACAGATGGATGTGTAGATATTTCCATGTGTATAAAGATAGCATTGTAGATATTTCCATGTTTATACAGATGACTGTATAGGTATTTCCATGTTTTTACAGATGGCCGTGCAGTTATTTCCATGTTTATAGAGATAGCGGTGTAGATATTTCCATGTTTGTACAGATGGCGGTGTTGATATTTCCATCTATACACAGATGGCCGTGTACATATTTCCATGTTTATACAGATGGCGGCGTAGATATTTCCATGGACATGCAGATGGCATTGTAGATATTTCCATGCTTATACAGATAGCGGTGTAGATATTTCCATGTTTTCACAGATGGTGGTGTAGATATTTCCGTGTTTATACACATGGCGGAGTAGATACTTCCATCTTTATGGAGATGGCAGTGTAGATATTTTCATGTTTATAGAGATGTCGGTGTAGATATTTCCATACTTATAGAGATAGCAGTGAACATATTTCCATCTTTCTACAGATGGTAGTGTAGATATTTCCATGTTTATACAGATGGTGGTGTAGATATTACCATGTTTATACAGATGGCGGTGTAGATATTTCCAAGTTTATACAGATCGTGGTGAAGACATTTCCATGTTTATACAGATCGCGGTGTAGATATTTCCATGTTTATACAGATAGCGGTGTAGATATTTCCATGTTTATAGAGATAGCGGTGTAGATATTTCCATGTTTGTACAGAGGGTGGTGTTGATATTTCCATCTATACCCAGATGGCCGTGTTGATGTTTCCATGTTTATGCAGATGGCGGCATAGGTATTTCCATGGACATGCAGATGATGGTGTAGATATTTCCATGTTTACACAGAATGCGGTGAAGATATTTCCATGTTTATTCAGATGACTGTGTAGATATTTCCATGTTTTTACAGATGGCAGTGTAGATATTTCAGTTTATAGAGATGGCGCTGTAGATATTTCCATGTTTATACAGATCGCGGTGTAGATATTTCCATGTTTACACAGATGGTGGTGTAGATATTTCCTTGTTTATACACATGGCGGAGTAGATACTTCCATCTTTATGGAGACGGCAGTGTAGATATTTTCATGTTTATAGAGATGGTGGTGTAGATATTTCCATATTTATAGAGATAGCGGTGTAGATATTTCCATCTTTCTGCAGATGGCAGTGTAGATATTTCCAAGTTTATACAGATGGCAGTGTACCTATTTCCATGTTTATACAGATGGCGGTGTAGATATTTCCATATTTATACAGATGTCTGTGTAGATATTTCCATGTGTATACAGATGGTATTGTAGGTATTTCCATGTTTATACAGATGGTGGTGAAGATATTTCCATGTTTATGCAGATGACTGTGTAGATATTTCCATATTTTTACAGATGACAGTGTAGATATTTCAATGTTTATAGAGAAGGCGCTGTAGATATTTCCATGTTTATACAGATCGCGGTGTAGATATTTCCATGTTTATACAGATAGCGGTGTAGATATTTCCTGGTTTTTACAGATATTGGTGTAGATATTTCCATGTTTACACAGATTGCGGTGTAGATATTTCCAACTTTCTACAGATGGCATTGTATATATTTCCATGTTTATACAGATGGCGGTGTAGATATTTCCATGTTTATATAGATGGCGGTGTAGATATTACCATGTTTATACAGATAGCGGTGTAGATATTTCCGTGTTTATACAGATCGTGGTGAAGATATTTCCATGTTTATACAGATCGGGGTGTAGATATTTCCATGTTTATACAGATCGCGGTGTAGATATTTCCATGTTTATACAGATAGCGGTGTAGATATTTCCATGTTTATACAGATAGCGGTGTAGATATTTCCATGTTTATACAGATAGCGGTGTAGATATTTCCATGTTTATAGAGATAGCGGTGTAGGTATTTCCATGTTTATAGACATAGCGGTGTAGATATTTCCATGTTTATATAGATGGCGTTGTAGATATTTCCATATTTATACGTATAGCGGTGTTGGTATTTCCGCGTTTATACAGATAGCGATGTAGATATTTCCATGTTTATAGAGCTCGCGGTGCAGATATTTATATCTTTATACAGGTGGCATTGTAGATATTTCCTTATTCACACAGAAGGCGTTGTAGATGCTTCCATGTTTATACAGATGGCGGACTAGTTAGTTCCATGTTCATGGAGATGGCAGTGTAGATATTTTCATGTTTATAGAGATGGCGGTGTAGATATTTCCATGTTTATAGAGATAGCAGTGTAGATATTTACATGTTTATACGGATGGCTGTGTAGATATTTCCATGTGTATACAGATGGCATTGTAGATATTTCCATGTTTATACAGATGACTGTATAGGTATTTCCATGTTTTTACAGATGGCAGTGCAGATATTTCCATGTTTATTGAGATAGCGGTGTAGATATTTCCATGTTTGTACAGAGGGCAGTGTTGATATTTCCGTCTATACCCAGATGGCCGTGTAGATATTTCCATGTTTATGCAGATGGCGGCATATGTATTTCCGTGGACATGGAGATGTTGGTGTAGATATTTCCATGTTTATAGAGATAGCGGTGAAGATATTTCCATGTTTATTCAGATGACTGTGTAGATAATTCCATGTTTTTACAGATGGCAGTGTAGATATTTCAATGTTTATAGAGATGGCGCTGTAGATATTTCCATGTTTATACAGATCGCGGTGTAGATATTTCCATGTTTACACAGATGGTGGTGTAGATATTTCCTTGTTTATACACATGGCGGAGTAGATACTTCCATCTTTATGGAGATGGCAGTGTAGATATTTTCATGTATATAGAGATGGTGGTGTAGATATTTCCATATTTATAGAGATAGCGGTGTAGATACTTCCATCTTTCTACAGATGGCAGTGTAGATATTTCCATGTTTATACAGATGGCAGTGTACATATTTCCATGTTTATACAGATGGCGGTGTAGATATTTCCATATTTATACAGATGTCTGTGTAGATATTTCGATGTGTATACAGATGGTATTGTAGGTATTTCCATGTTTATACAGATGGTGGTGCAGATATTTCCATGTTTATGCAGATGACTGTGTAGATATTTCCATATTTTTACAGATGTCAGTGTAGATATTTCAATGTTTATACAGATAGCGGTGTAGATATTTCCATGTTTATACAGATCGCGGTGTAGATATTTCCATGTTTATACAGACAGCGGTGTAGATATTTCCATGTTTTTACAGATATTGGTGTAGATATTCCCATGTTTACACAGATTGCGGTGTAGATATTTCCAACATTCTACAGATGGCATTGTATATATTTCCATGTTTATACAGATGGCGGTGTAGATATTTCCATGTTTATATAGATGGTGGTGTAGATATTACCATGTTTATACAGATAGCGGTGTAGATATTTCCGTCTTTATACAGATCGTGGTGAAGATATTTCCATGTTTATACAGATCGCGGTGTAGATATTTCCACGTTAATACAGATCGCGGTGTAGATATTTCCATGTTTATACAGATGGCGGTGTAGATATTTCCATATTGATACAGATGTCTTGTAGTTATTTCGATGTGTATACAGACGGTATTGTCGGTATTTCCATGTTTATACAGATGGTGGTGTAGATATTTCCATGTTTATTCAGATGACTGTGTAGATATTTCTATGTTTTTACAGATTGTAGTGTTGATATTTCAATGTTGATAGAGATGGCGCTGTAGATATTTCTATGTTTATACAGATGGCAGTGTAGATATTTCCATGTTCCTACACATGACTGTGTAGGTGTTTCCATGTTTATACAGATGGCTTTGTAAATATTTCCATCTCTATAGAGATAGCGGTGCAGATATTTCCATGTTTATACAGATGGTGGTGTAGATATTTCCATATTTACACAGATGTCTATATAGGTATTTCCATGTTTATACAGATGGCGGTGTAGTTATTTCCATGTTTATAGAGATAGCGGTGTAGTTATTTCCATATTTATACAGATATCGGTGTGGAAATTTCCATGATTATACAGATAGCGGTGTAAATATTTCCATGTTTATACAGATCACTGTGTAGATATTTCCTTGTTTATACAATTAGCGGTGTAGTTATTTCCATGTTTATACATATAGTGGTGTAGATATTTCCATGTATATACAGATGGCTGTGTAGATATTTCCATGTTTATACAGATGGCTGTGTAGATATTTCCATGTTTATACAGATGACTTTGTAGGTATTTCCATGTTTATACAGATGGCCGTGTAGATAATTTAATGTATATAGAGATAGCTGTGTAGATATTTCCATGTTTATGCAGATAGCGGTGTAGATATTTCCATGTTTATACAGATCACGGTGTAGATATTTCCATGTTTATACAGATCGCGGTGTAGATATTTCCATGTTTATACAGATAGCGGTGTAGATATTTCCATGTTTTTACAGATATCGGTGTAGATATTTCCATGTTTACACCGATTGCGGTGTAGATATTTCCATCTTTCTCCAGATGGCATTGTAGATATTTTCATGTTTATAGAGATGGCGGTGTAGATATTTCCATGTTTATATAGATGGTGGTGTAGATATTACCATGTTTATACAGATGTCGGTGTAGGTATTTCCATGTTTATACAGATGACTATATAGGTATTTCCATGTTTATACAGATGGCGGTGTAGATATTTCCAGGTTTATAGAGATAGCGGTGTAGATATTTCCATGTTTATACAGAGAGCGGTGTAGTTATTTCCATGTTTATATAGACAGCGGTGTCGATATTTCCATGTATATACACCTGGCTGTGTAGATATTTCCTTGTTTATACAGATGGCGGTGTAGATATTTCCATGTTTATACAGAAAACATTGTAAGTATTTCCATGTTCACACAGATGGTGGTGTAGATATTTCGATGTTTATAGAGATAGCAGTGGAGATATTTCCATGTTTATACAGATAGCGGTGTAGATATTTCCATGTATATACTGATCGTGGTGTAGATATTTCCATGTTTATAAAATTGGCGGTGTAGATATTTCCATGTTCATAGAGATAGCTGTGTTTATTTTTCCATGTTTATAGAGATAGCGGTGTGGATATTTCCATGATTATACAGATAGGGGTGTAGATATTTCCAAGTTTTTACAGATATCGGTGTAGATATTTCCATGTTTACATAGATTGCGGGGTAGATATTTCCATCTTTTTACAGATGGCATTGTAGCTCTTTCCATGTTTATACAGATGGCGGTGTAGATATTTCCATGTTTATATAGATGGTGGTGTAGATATTACCATGTATATACAGATAGCGGTGTAGATATTTCCATGTTTATACAGATAGCGGTGTAGATATTTCCATGTTTATAGAGATAGCGGTGTAGGTATTTCCATGTTTATAGACATAGCGGTGTAGATATTTCCATGTTTATGTAGATGGCGTTGTAGATATTTCCATGTTTATACCGATAGCGGTGTTGGTATTTCCACGTTTATACAGATAGCGATGTGGATATTTCCATGTTTATACACCTCGCGCTGCAGATATTTATATCTTTATACAGATGGCATTGTAGATATTTCCTTATACACACAGATGGCGGTGAAGATGTTTCCATATTTATACAGATGGCGGAGTACTTATTTCCATGTTTATGGAGATGGCAGTGTAGATATTTTCATGTTTATAGAGATGGCGGTGTAGGTATTTCCATGTTTATGGAGATAGCTGTGTAGATATTTACATGTTTATACAGATGGCTGTGTAGATATTTCCATGTGTATACAGATGGCATTGTAGATATTTCCATCTTTATACAGATGACTGTATAGTTATTTCCATGTTTTTACAGATGGCAGTGCAGATATTTCCATGTTTATAGAGATAGCGGTGTAGAAATTTCCATGTTTGTACAGATGGCGGTGTTGATATTTCCATCTATACACAGATGGCCGTGTAGATATTTCCATGTTTATACAGATGGCGGCGTAGATATTTCCATGGACATGCAGATGGTGGTGTAGATATTTCCATGTTTATACAGATAGCGGTGTAGATATTTCCATGTTTACACAGATGGTGGTGTAGATATTTCCGTGTTTATACACTTGGCGGAGTAGATAATTCCATCTTTATGAAGATGGCAGTGTAGATATTTTCATGTTTATAGAGATGGCGGTGTACATATTTCCATATTTACTGAGATAGCGGTGTAGATATTTCCATCTTTCTACAGATGGCAGTGTAGATATTTCCATGTTTATACAGATGGCCGTGTAGATATTTCCATATTTATACAGATATCTGTGTAGATATTTCCATGTGTATACAGATGGTATTGTAGGTACTACCATGTTTATACATATGGTGGTGTAAATATTTCCATGTTTATTCAGAAGACTGTGTTGTTATTTCCATGTTTTTACAGATGGCAGTGTAGATATTTCAATGTATATAGAGATGTCGCTGTAGATATTTCCATGTTTAAACAGATACCGGTGTAGATATTTCCATGTTTATACAGACCGCAATGTAGATATTTCCATGTTTATAGAGATAGCAGTGTAGATATTTCCATGTTTGTACAGATGGCGGTGTTGATGTTTCCATCTATACACAGATTGCCGTGTATGTATTTCCATGTGTATACAGATGGCATAGTAGATATTTCCATGTTTATACAGATGGCGTTGTAGATATTACCATGTTTATAGAGATAGCGGTGTAGATATTTCCATATTTATACAGATAACGGTGTAGAAATTTCCATCTTTATACAGATAGCGGTGTAAATAATTCCATGTTTATACAGACCACGGTGTAGATATTTCCATCGTTATACAGATAGTGGTGCAGATATTTCCATGTTTGTACAGATGGTGGTGTTGATATTTCCATCTATACACAGATGACCGTGTAGATATTTCCATGTTTATACAGATGGCGGCGCAGATATTTCCATGGATATGTAGATGGCGGTGTAGATATTTCCATGTTTATAGAAATAGCGGTGTAGTTTTTTCCATGTTTATATAGATAGCGGTGTAGATATTTCCAAGTATAAACACATGGCTGTGTAGATATTTCCATATTCATACAGATGGCGGCGTAGATATTTCCATGTTTATACAGATAACTTTGTAAGTATTTCCATGTTTATACAGATGGCGGTGTAGATATTTCGATGTTTATAGAGATAGCAGTGGAGATATTTCCATGTTTATACTGATCGTGGTGTAGATATTTCCATGTTTATAGAGATGGCGGTGCAGATATTTCCATGTTCATAGAGATAGCGGTGTTGATATTTCCATGTTTATAGAGATAGCGGTGTGGATATTTCCATGTTTATACAGATAGGCGTGTAGATATTTCCATGTTTATAGAGATGGCGGTGTACATATTTCCATGTTTATACAGATCACGGTGTAGATATTTGCTTGTTTATAAAAATAGTGGCGGAGTTATTTCCATGTTTATACAGATAGCGGTGTAGATATTTCCACGTATATACAGATGGCCGTGTAGATATTTCCATGTTTATAAAGATGGCTGTGTAGATATTTCCATGTTTATACAGATGAGTTTGTAGTTATTTCCATGTTTATACAGATGGCGGTGTAAATATTTCCATGTTTATAGAGATAGCTGTGCAGATATTTCCATGTTTATACAGATCGCGGTGTAGATATTTCCATGTTTATACAGATCGCGGTGTAGATATTTCCATGTTTTTACAGATATCGGTGTAGATATTTCCATGTTTACACAGATTGCCATTTAGATATTTCCAACTTTCTACAGATGGCATTGTAGATATTTCCATGTTTATATAGATGGCGCTGTAGATATTTCCATGTTTATATAGATGGTGGTGTAGATATTACCATGTTTATACAGATAGCAGTGTAGATACTTCCATGTATATACAGATCGTGGTGAAGATGTTTCCATGTTTATACAGATCGCAGTGTAGATATTTCCATGTTTGTACAGATCGCGGTGTAGATATTTCCATGTTTATACAGATAGCGATGTAGATATTTCCATGTTTATACAGATAGCGGTGTAGTTATTTCCATGTTTATAGAGATAGCGGTGTAAGTATTTCCATGTTTATAGACATAGCGTTGTAGATAATTCCAAGTTTATATAGATGGTGTTGTAGATATTTCCATGTTTATACCGATAGCGGTGTTGCTATTTCCACGTTTATACAGATAGCGATGTAGATATTTCCTTGTTTATGCAGCTCGCGGTGCAGATTTTTATATCTGTATAAAGATGGCATTGTAGATATTTCCTTGTTCACCCAGATGGCGGTGTAGATATTTCCATGTTTGTACAGATGGCGGTGTTGATATTTCCATCTGTACACAGATGACCGTGTAGCTATTTCCATGTGTAAACAGATGGTATTGTAGGTATTTCCATGTTTATACAGATGGTGGTGTAGATATTTCCATGTTTATACAGTTGTCGGTGTAGATATTTCCATGTTTTTACAGATGGCAGTGTAGATATTTCAATGTTTATAGAGATGGCGCTGTAGATATTTCCATGTTTATACAGATAACGGTGGAGATATTTCCATGTTTATACAGAGAGCAGTGGAGATATTTCCATGTTTATACACATAGCGGTGTACATATTTCCATGTTTATAGAGACAGCGGTGTAGGTATTTCCATGTTTATACAGATAGCGGTGCAGATATTTCCATGTTTACACAGATGCCTATGCAGATATTTCCATATTTATACAGAGGGCTTTGTAGATATTTCTATGTTTATACAGATGGCAGTGTAGATATTTAAATGTTCCTACACATGTCTGTGTAGGTATTTCCATGTTTATACAGATGTCTTCGTAGATATTTCCATATTTATAGAGATAGCGTTGGAGTTATTTCCATGTTTATACAGGTAGCGGTGTATATATTTCCATGTTTATACAGATCATGGTGTAGATATTTCCATGTTTATACAGATACCGGTGTAGATATTTCCATGTTTATACAGACCGCAGTATAGATATTTCCAAGTTTATAGAGATAGCAGTGTAGATATTTCCATGTTTGTACAGATGGCGGTGTTGATGTTTCCATCTATACACAGATTGCCGTGTAGGTATTTCCATGTGTATACGGATGGCATTGAAGATATTTCCATGTTTATACAGACGGTGGTGTAGATATTTCCATGTTTACACAGATGACTGTATAGGTATTTCCATGTTTATACAGACGGCGGTGAAGATATTTCCATGTTTATAGAAATAGCGGTGTAGATATTTCCATATTTATACAGATAACGGTGTAGAAATTTCCAAGTTTATACAGATAGCGGTGTAAATATTTCCATGTTTATACAAATCACGGTGTATATATTTCCGTGTTTATAGAGATAGCGGTGTAGATATTTCCATGTTTATACAGATAGCGGTGTAGATATTTCCATGTTTATACAGACCGCGGTGTAGATATTTCCATGTTTATACAAATAGCGGTGCAGATATTTCCATGTTTGTACAGATGGCGGTGTTGATATTTCCATCTATACACAGATGACCGTGTAGTTATTTCCATGTTTATACAGATGGCGGCGCAGATATTTCCATGGATATGTAGATGGCGGTGTAGATATTTCCATGTTTATACAGATAGCGGTGTAGTTATTTCCATGTTTACATAGATATCGGTGTAGTTATTTCCATGTATATACACATGGCTGTGTAGATATTTCCATGTTTATACAGATGGCGGTGTAGATATTTCCATGTTTATACAGATAACTTTGTAAGTATTTCCATGTTTATACAGATGGCGGTGTAGGTATTTCGATGTATGTAGAGATAGAAGTGGAGATATTTCCATGTTTATACAGATAGCGGTGAAGATATTTCCATGTTCATACTGATCGTGGTGTAGCTATTTCCAAGTTTATAGAGATGGCGGTGTAGATATTTCCATGATCATAGAGATAGCGGTGTTGATTTTTCCATGTTTATAGTGATAGCGTTGTGGATATTTCCATGTTTATACAGATATGGGTGTAGATATTTCCATGTTTATAGAGATGGCGGTGTAGATATTTCCATGTTTATACAGATCACGGTGTAGATATTTCCTTGTTTATACAAATAGCGGTGTAGTTATTTCCATGTTTATACAGATATCGTTGTAGATATTTCCATGTATATACAGATGGCTGTGTAGATATTTCCACGATTATACAGATGGCTGTGTAGACATTTCCATGTTTATACAGATGTCTTTGTAGGTATTTCCATGTTTATACAGATGGCGGTGTAGATATTTCCATGTTTATTGAGATAGCTTTGTAGATATTTCCATGTTTATAGAGATAGCGGTGTAGATACTTCCATGTTTTTACAGATAGCGGTGTAGATATTTCCATGTTTACACAGATTGCGGGGTAGATATTTCCATCTTTCTACAGATGGCATTGGAGATATTTCCATGTTTATATTGATGGCGGTGTTGATATTTCCATGTTTATATAGATGGTGGTGTAGATATTACCATGTTAATACAGATAGCGGTGTAGATATTTCCATGTATATACAGATCGTGGTGAAGATATTTCCATGTTTATACAGATCACGGTGTAGATATTTCCATGTTTATACAGATCGCGGTGTAGATATTTCCATGATTATAGACATAGCGGTGTAGATATTTCCATGTTTATACAGATAGCGGTGGAGATATATCCCTCTTTATACAGATAGCTATATAGATATTTCCATGTTTCTGCAGATAGCGGTGTAGATATTTCCATGTTTATAGAGATAGCAGTGTAGATATTTCCATGTTTATACACATGGCTTTGTAGACATTTCCATGTGTGTACAGATGGCGGTGAAGATATTTCCATGTTTAAACAGACGGCGCTGTGGATATTTCCATGTTGATACAGATGGCAGTGTAGATATTTCCATGTTTATACAGATATCGGTGTAGATATTTCCATGTTTACAGAGATAGCGGTGTAGGTATTTCCATCTTTGCACAGATTGCGGTGTAGGTATTGCCAAATATACACAGATAGCGGTGTAGATATTTCCTAGTTTACACAGATAGCTGTGTAGATATTTCTATGTTTACAGAGATAGCATTGTAGAGATTTCCGTGTTTATACAGATTGCGGTGTAGTTATTTCCATGTTGATACGGATAGCGGTGTAGATATTTCCATGTTTATACAGGTAGCGGTGTAGGAATTCCCATGTTTATACAGATCGCTTTGTAGACACCTCCATTTTTCTACAGATGTCAGTGTAGATATTTCCAAGTTTATACAGATGGCAGTGTAGATATTTCCATGTTTATACAGATGTCTGTGTAGATATTTCCATATTTATTCAGATGTCAGTGTAGATATTTCCATGTTTATAGAGATGGCGGTGTAGTTGTTTCTATGTTTATAGAGATAGCATTGTAAATATCTCCATGTTTATAGAAATGGTGGTGTAAGTATTTTCATGTTTTTAGAGATAGCGGTGTAGACATTTCCATGTTTATACAGATAACGGTGTTGTTATTTCCATGTTTATACAGATAGCGGTGTAGCTATTTCCATGTTTATACAGCTCGTGGTGTAGATATTTCCATCTTTATACAGATGGCAGTGTAGATATTTCCATGTTTATACAGATAGCGTTGTAGATATTTCCATGTCTATAGAGATAGCGTTGTAGGTAATTCCATATTTATACAGATTGCGGTGTAGATATTTCCATCTTTATACAGATGGCGGTGTAGATATTTCCATGTTTATACAGATGGCAGTGAAGATATTTCCATGTTTACACAGATAGTGGTGTAGATATTTCCATTTTTATACAGATGGCGGTGTAGATATATCCATGTTTCTGAAGATGGCAGTGTAGATATTTTCATGTTTATAGAGATGGCGGTGTAGATATTTCCATGTTTATACAGATGTCGTTGTAGATATTTCCATGTTTATGCAGATAGCGGTGTAGATATTTCCATGTTTATAGAGATGGCGGTCTATTTATTTCTAAGTTTATAGAGATAGCGGTGTAAATATTTCCATGTTTATAGAGATGGTGGTGTATTTTCATGTTTATAGAGATAGCGGTGTAGATATTTCCATGTTTATACAGATAGCGGTGTTGCTATTTCCATGTTTATACAGATGGCGGTGTAGATATTTCCATGTTTATAGAGCTCGCGGTGTAGATATTTCCATCTTTATACACATGGCAGTGTAGATATTTCCATGTTTATACAGATAGCGGTGTAGATATTTACATGTCTGTAGAGATAGCGGTGTAGATATTTCCAAATTTATACAGATTGCGGTGTAGATATTTCCATCTTTATACAGATGGCGGTGTAGATATTTCCAAGTTTATACAGATGGCAGTGAAGTTATTTCCATGTATACACGGATAGTGGTGTAGATATTTCCATGTTTATACAGATGGCGGTTTAGATACACCCATGTATCTGACGATGGCGGTGTAGATATTTTCATGTTTATACAGATGGAGGTGTAGATATTTCCAGGTATATAGAGATAGCAGTGTAGATATTTTCATGTTTATAGAGAAAGAGGTGTAGGTATTTCCATGTTTATACAGATGGCAGTGTAGATATTTCCATGTTTATACAGATATCGGTGAAGATATTTCCATGTTTTCAGAGATAGCGGTGTAGGTATTTCCATCTTTGCATAGATTGCGGTGTAGGTATTGCCAAATTTACACAGATAGCGGTGTAGATATTTCCAAGTTTACATAGATAGCTGTGTAGATATTTCCATGTTTAGAGAGATACCATTGTACATATTTCCATGTTTATACAGATTGTGGTGCAGTTATTTCCATGTTGATTCAGATAGCGGTGTAGATATTTCCATCTTTATACAGGTAGCGGTGTAGAAATTCCCATGTTGATACAGATCGCTTTGTAGACATTTCCATCTTTCTACAGATGTCAGTGTAGATATTTCCAAGTTTATACTGACGGCAGTGTAGATATTTCCATGTTTATGCAGAAGTCTGTAGATATTTCCATGTTTATGAAGATGGCGGTGTAGATATTTCCATGTTTATAGAGATGGCTGTGAAGTTATTTCTATGTTTATAGAGATAGCGGTGTAAATATCTCCATGTTTATAGAGATGATGGTGTATTTTCATGTTTATAGAGATAGTGGTGTAGATATTTCCATGTTTATACAGATAACGGTGTGGGTATTTCCATGTTTGTACAGATAGCGGTGTAGCTATTTCCATGTTTATACAGCTCGCGGTGTAGATGTTTCCATCTTTGTACAGATGGCAGTGTAGATATGTCCAGGTTTATACAGATAGCGGTGTAGATATTTCCATGTCTATAGAGATAGCGGTGTAGTTATTTCCATCTTTATACAGATTGCGGTGTAGATATTTCCATCTTTATGCAGATGGCGGTGTAGATATTTCCATATTGATGCAGATGGCATTGAAGATATTTCCATGTTTATACAGATAGTGGTGTAGATATTTCCATGTTTATACAGATGGCTGTGTAGATACATTCATGTTTCTGAAGATGGCGGTGTAGATATTTTCATGTTTATAGAGATGGAGGTGTAGATATTTCCATGTATATAGAGATAGCAGTGTAGATATTTCCATATTTATACAGATAGCGGTGTAGGTATTTCCATGTTTATACAGACAGCGGTGTAGATATTTCCATGTTTATACTGGTAGCAGTGTAGATATTTCCAAGTTTACACAGATAGCGGTGTAGTTATTGCCATCTTTGCACCGATTGCTGTGTAGATATTTCCATGTTTTCGCAGATAGCTGTGTAGATATTTCCAAGTTTACACAGATAGCTGTGTAGATATTTCCATGTTTACACACATCCCGTGGTAGATATTTCCATGTTTATACAGATTGCGGTTTAGATATGTGCATGATTATACAGATAGCGGTGTAGATATTTTCATGTTTATACAGATAGTGGTGGAGATATTTCCATGTTTATAGAGACTGCGGTATAGATATTTCCATGTTTATACAGATAGCGGTGTAGATATTTCCAAGTCTGTAGAGATAGCGGTGTAGATATTTCCATATTTATACAGTTTGCGGTGTAGATATTTCCATCTTTACAGATGGCGGTGTAGATATTTCCATGTTTATACAGATGGCAGTGAAGTTATTTCCATGTATACACAGATATTGGTGTAGATATTTCCATGTTTATAGAGATGGCGGTTTAGATACACCCATGTATCTGACGATGGCGGTGTAGATATTTTGAAGTTTATAGAGATGGATGTGTAGATATTTCCATGTATATAGAGATAGCAGTGTAGATATTTTCATGTTTATAGAGAAAGCGGTGTAGTTATTTCCATGTTTATACAGATGGCAGTGTAGATATTTCCATGTTTTACAGATATCGGTGTAGATATTTCCATGTTTTCAGAGACAGCGGTGTGGGTATTTCCATCTTTGCATAGATTGCGGTATAGGTATTGCCAAATTTACACAGATAGCGGTGTAGTTATTTCCAAGTTTACACAGATAGCTGTGTAGATATTTCCATGTTTACAGAGATACCATTGTAGACATTTCCATGTTTATACAGATTGTGGTGTAGTTATTTCCATGTTGATAAAGATAGCGGTGTAGATATTTCCATCTTTATACAGGTAGCGGTGTAGAAATTCCCATGTTGATACAGATCGCTTTGTAGACATTTCCATCTTTCTACAGATGTCAGTGTAGATATTTCCAAGTTTATACAGACGGCAGTGTAGATATTTCCATGTTTATGCAGATGTCTGTGTAGATATTTCCATGTTTATGAAGATGGCGGTGTAGATATTTCCATGTTTATAGAGATGGCGTTGAAGTTATTTCTATGTTTATAGAGATAGCAGTGTAAATATCTCCATGTTTATAGAGATGATGGTGTAAGTATTTTCATGTTTATAGAGATAGCGGTGTAGATATTTCCATGTTTATACAGATAACGGTGTGGGTATTTCCATGTTTGTACAGATAGCGGTGTGGCTATTTCCATGTTTATACAGCTCGCGGTGTAGATGTTTCCAACTTTATACAGATGGCAGTGTAGATATGTCCATGTTTATACAGATAGCGGTGTAGATATTTCCATGTCTATAGAGATAGCGGTGTAGTTATTTCCATCTTTATACAGATTGCAGTGTAGATAGTTCCATCTTTATACAGATGGCGGTGTAGATATTTCCATATTTATACAGATGGCATTGAAGATATTTCCAGGTTTATACAGATAGTGGTGAAGATATTTTCATGTTTATACAGATGGCGGTGTAGATACATTCATGTTTCTGAAGATGGCGGTGTAGATATTTTCATGTTTATAGAGATGGAGGTGTAGATATTTCCATGTATATAGAGATAGCAGTGTAGATATTTCCATATTTATACAGATAGCGGTGTAGGTATTTCCATGTTTATACAGATTGCGGTGTAGATATTTCCATGTTTCTACAGATGGCGGTGTAGATATTTCCTTGTTTATACAGACAGCGGTGTAGATATTTCCATGTTTATACAGGTAGCGGTGTAGATATTTCCAAGTTTACAGAGATAGCGGTGTAGTTATTGCCATCTTTGCACCGATGGCTGTGTAGATATTTCCTTGTTTACGCAGATAGCTGTGTAGATATTTCCAAGTTTACACAGATAGCTGTGTAGATATTTCCATGTTTACACACATACCGTGGTAGATATTTCCATGTTTAAACAGATTGCGGTTTAGATATGTCCATGATTATACAGATAGCGGTGTAGATATTTTCATCTTTATACAGATAGTGGTGGAGATATTTCCATGTTTATAGAGACTGCGGTATAGATATTTCCATGTTTATACAGATAGCGGTGAAGATATTTCCATGTCTGTAGAGATAGCGGTGTAGATATTTCCATATTTATACAGATTGCAGTGTAGATATTTCCATCTTTACAGATGGCGGTGTAGATATTTCCATGTTTATACAGATGGCAGTGAAGTTATTTCCATGTATACACAGATATTGGTGTAGATATTTCCATGTTTATACAGATGGCGGTTTAGATACACCCATGTGTCTGACGATGGCGGTGTAGATATTTTCATGTTTATAGAGATGGAGGTGTAGATATTTCCATGTATATAGATATAGCAGTGTAGATATTTTCATGTTTATAGAGAAAGCGGTGTAGTTATTTCCATGTTTATACAGATGGCAGTGTAGATATTTCCATGTTTATACAGATAGTGGTGGAGATATTTCCATGTTTATAGAGACTGCGGTATAGATATTTCCATGTTTATACAGATAGCTGTGTAGATATTTCCATGTTTACAGAGATAGCAGTGTAGATATTTCCAAGTTTACCAGATAGCTGTGTAGATATTTCCATGTTTACGCAGAGAGCATTGTATATATTTCCATGTTTATACAGATAGCTGTGTAGATATTTCCATGTTTATACAGATAGCGGTGGAGATATTTCCCTGTTTATACAGATAGCGATGTAGATATTTCCATGTTTATACAGATAACGGTGTAGTTATTTCCATGTTTATAGAGATAGCGGTGTAGATATTTCCATGTTTATACAGATGGCTGTGTAGATATTTCCACGTTTGTACAGATGGCAGTGTAGATATTTCCATGTTTATACTGATGGGGCTGAAGATATTTCCATGTTTATACTGATGGCACTCTAGATATTTCCATGTTTATACAGATAGCTGTGTTGATATTTCCATGTTTACAGAGATATCGGTGTAGATATTTCCATCTTTGCACAGATTGCGGTGTAGGTATTGCCAAATTTATACAGATTCCGGTGTAGATATTTCCAAGTTTACACAGATAGATGTGTAGATATTTCCATGTTTACAGAGATATCATTGTAGATATTTCCATCTTTATACAGATTGCGGTGTAGTTATTTCCATGTTGATACAGATAGTGGTGTAGATATTTCCATGTTTATACAGGTAGCGGTGTAGAAATTCCTTTGTTTATACAGATCAGTTTGTAGACATATCCATCTTTCTACAGATGTCAGTGTAGATATTTCCAAGTTTATACAGATGGCAGTGTAGATATTTCCAAGTTTATACAAATGTGTGTGTAGATATTTCCATGTATATGCAGATGGCGGTGTAGATATTTCCATGTTTATAGGGATGGCGTTGTAGTTATTTCTATGTTTATAGAGATAGCGGTGTAAATATTTCCATGCTTATAGGGATGGTGGTGTAAGTATTTTCATGTTTACAGAGATAGCCGTGTAGATATTTCCATGTTTATTCAGATAACGGTATTCGTATTTCCATGTTTATAGAGATAGCGGTGTAGATATTTCCATGTTTACGCAGATAGCATTGTATATATTTCCATGTTTATATAGATAGCGGTGTAGATATTTCCGTGTTCATACAGAAAGCGGTGTAGATATTTCCATGTTTATACAGATAGCAGTGGAGATATTTCCCTGTTTATACAGATATCGGTGTAGATATTTCCATCTTTACACAGATGGCAGTGTAGATATTTGCATGTTTATACAGATAGCGGAGTAGATATTTACATGTCTATAGAGGTAGCGGTGTAGCTATTTCCATATTTATAAACATTGCGGTGTAGATATTTCCATCTTTATACAGATGGCAGTGTAGATATTTCCATGTTTATACAGATAGAAGTGAAGATATTTCCAAGTTTATACAGATGGCGGTGTAGATACATCCAAGTTTCTGAAGATGGCGGTGTAGATATTTTCATGTTTATAGAGATGGCGGTGTAGATATTTCCATGTATATAGAGATTGCAGTGTAGATATTTCCATGTCTATAGAGATAGCGGTGTAGATGTTTCCATGTTTATGCAGATAGCGGTGTAGGTATTTCCATGTTTATACAGATTGCGGTGTAGATATTTCCATGTTTCTACAGATGGCGGTGTAGATATTTCCATGTTTATACAGGTAGCGGTGTAGTTATTTCCATGTTTACAGAGATAGCGATGTAGGTATTTCCATCTTTGCATAGATTGCGGTGTAGGTATTGCCAAATTTACACAGATAGCGGTGTAGGTATTTCCAAGTTTACACAGATAGCTGTGTAGATATTTCCATGTTTACAGAGATAGCATTGTACATATTTCCATGTTTATACAGATTGTGGTGTAGTTATTTCCATGTTGATACAGATAGCGGTGTAGATATTTCCATGTTTATACAGGTAGCGGTGTAGAAATTCCCATGTTGATACAGACTGCTTTGTAGACATTTCCATCTTTCTACATATGTCAGTGTTGATATTTCCAAGTTTATACAGACGACAGTGTAGATATTTCCATGTTTATACACATGTCTCTGTAGATATTTCCATGTTTATGAAGATGGCGGTGTAGATATTTCCATGTTTATAGAGATGGCGGTGTAGTTATTTATATGTTTATAGAGATAGCGGTGTAAATATCTCCATGTTTATAGAGATGATGGTGTAATTATATTCATGTTTATAGAGATAGCGTCGTATATATTTCCATGTTTATACTGATAACAGTGTTGGTATTTCCATGTTTGTACAGATAGCGGTGTAGCTATTTCCATGTTTATACAGCTCACGGTGTAGATATTTCAATCTTTATACAGATGGCAGTGTAGATATTTCCATGTTTATACAGATACCGGTGCAGAAATTTCCATGTCTATAGAGATAGCGGTGTAGGTATTTCCATCTTTATACAGATTGCGGTGTAGATATTTCCAACTTTATACAGATGGCGGTGTAGATATTTCCATGTTTATCCAGATGGCAGTGAAGATATATCCATGTTTATACAGATAGTGGTGTAGATATTTCCATGTTTATACAGATGGCGGTGTAGATACGTCCATGTTTCTGAAGATGGCGGTGTAGATATTTCCATGTTTATACAGATGTCTGTGAAGATATTTCCATGTTTATGCAGATAGCGGTGTAGATATTTCCATGTTCATAGAGATGGCGGTATAGTTATTTCTAAGTTTATAAAGATAGCGGTGTAAATATTTCCATGTTTATAGAGATGGTGGTGTAAGTATATTCATGTTTATAGAGATAGCTGTGTAGGTATTTCCATCTTTATACAGATGGTGGTGTTGATATTTCCATGTTTATACAGATGGCAGTGAAGATATTTACATCTTTATACACATAGTGGTGTAGATATTTCCATGTTTATACAGATGGCGGTGTAGATACATTCATGTTTCTGAAGATGGCGGGGTAGATATTTTCATGTTTATAGAGATGGAGTTGTAGATATTTCCATGTATATAGTGATAGCAGTGTAGATATTTTCATGTTTATAGAGAAAGCGGTGTAAGTATTTCCATGTTTATAGAGATAGCGGTGTAGATATTTCCACGTATATACAGATGGCCGTGTAGATATTTCCATGTTTATAAAGATGGCTGTGTAGATATTTCCATGTTTATACAGATGAGTTTGTAATTATTTCCATGTTTATACAGATGGCGGTGTAAATATTTCCATGTTTATAGAGATAGCTGTGCAGATATTTCCATGTTTATACAGATCGCGGTGTAGATATTTCCATGTTTATACAGATCGCGGTGTAGATATTTCCATGTTTTTACAGATATCGGTGTAGATATTTCCATGTTTACACAGATTGCCATTTAGATATTTCCAACTTTCTACAGATGGCATTGTAGATATTTCCATGTTTCTACAGATGGTGGTGTAGATATTTTCATGTTTATAGAGATGGCGGTGTAGTTATTTCCATGTTTATACAGATGTCTGTGTAGATATTTCCATGTTTATGCAGATAGCGGTGTAGATATTTCCATGTTTATAGAGATGGCGGTCTATTTATTTCTAAGTTTATAGAGATAGTGGTGTAAATATTTCCATGTTTATAGAGATTGTGGTGTAAGTATTTTCATGTTTATAGAGATATCGGTGTAGATATTTCCAAGTTTATACAGATAGCAGTGTTGGTATTTCCATGTTTATACAGATGGCGGTGTAGATATTTCCATGTTTATACAGCTCGAGGTGTAGATATTTCCATCTTTATACACAAGGCAGTGTAGATATTTCCATGTTTATACAGATAGCGGTGTAGATATTTCCATGTCTATAGAGATAGCGGTGTAGATATTTCCATGTTTATACAGATGGCAGTGAAGATATTTCCATCTTTATACAGTTAGTGGTGTAGATATCTCCATGTTTATACAGAGGGCGGTGTAGATGCATTCATGTTTCTGAAGATGGCGGGGTAGATATTTTCAGGTTTATAGAGATGGAGGTGTAGATATTTTCATGTATATAGTGATAGCAGTGTAGATATTTTCATGTTTATAGAGAAAGTGGTGTAGGTATTTCCATGTTTATAGAGATAGCGGTGAAGTTATTTCCATATTTATACAGATAGCGGTGTAGGAATTTCCATGTTTATACAGATTGCGGTGTAGATATTTCCATGTTTCTACAGATGGCGGTGTAGGTATTTCCTTGTTTATACAGACAGCGTTGTTGATATTTCCATGTTTATACAGGTAGCGGTGTAGATATTTCCAAGTTTACAGAGATAGCGGTGTAGTTATTTCCATCTTTGCACAGATTGCCATGTAGATATTTCCATGTTTACGCAGATAGCTGTGTAGATATTTTCAAGTTTACACAGATAGCAGTATAGATATTTCCATGTTTACACACATACTGTGGCAGATATTTCCATGTTTATACAGATTGCGGTTTAGATATGTAAATGATTATACAGATAGCAGTGTAGAAAATTTCATGTTTATACAGATAGCGGTGGAGATATTTCCATGTTTATAGAGACTGCGGTATAGATATTTCCATGTTTATACAGATAGCGGTGTAGATATTTCCATGTTTACAGAGATAGCAGTGTAGATATTTCCATCTTTGCACAGATTGCTATGTAGATATTTCCATTTTTACACAGATAGCTGTGTAGATATTTCCAAGTTTACACAGATAGTTGTGTAGATATTTCCATGTTTACACAGATAGCATTGTATATATTTCCATGTTTATACAGATAGCAGTGTAGATATTTCCATGTTTATACAGAAAGCGGTGTAGATATTTCCATGTTTATAGAGATAACGGTGTAGATATTTCCATGTTTATAGAGATAGCGGTGTAGATATTTCCATGTTTATACAGATGGCGGTGTAGATATTTCAATGTTTGTACAGATGGCAGTGTAGATATTTCCATGTTTATACAGATGGCGCTGTTGATATCTCCATGTTTATACAGATGGCACTGTAGATATTTCCATGTTTATACAGATAGCTGTGTAGATATTTCCATGTTTACAGAGATAGCGGTGTAGATATTTCCATCTTTGCACAGATTGCGGTGTAGTTATTGCCAAATTTACACAGATTGCGGTGTAGATATTTCCAAGTTTACACAGATAGCTGTGTAGATATTTCCATGTTTACAGAGATAGCATTGTAGATATTTCCATGTTTATACAGATTGCGGTGTAGTTATTTCCATGTTGATACAGATAGTGGTGTAGATATTTCCATGTTTATACAGGTAGCGGTGTAGAAATTCCCATGTTTATACAGATCGCTTTGTAGACATTTCCATCTTTCTACAGACGTCAGTGTAGATATTTCCAAGTTTATACAGATGGTAGTGTAGATATTTCCATGTTTATACAGATGTGTGTGTAGATATTTCCATGTATATGCAGATGGCGGTGTAGATATTTCCTTGTTTATAGGGATGGCGGTGTAGTTATTTCTATGTTTATAGAGATAGCAGTGTAAATATTTCCATGCTTATAGAGATTGTGGTGTAAGTATTTTCATGTTTATAGATTTAGCGGTATAGATATTTCCATGTTTATACAGATAACGGTGTTGGTATTTCCATGTTTATAGAGATAGCGGTGTAGATATTTCCAGTTTTACGCAGATAGCATTGTATATATTTCCATGTTTAAACAGATAGCGGTGTAGATATTTCCATGTTTATACAGAAAGTGGTGCAGATATTTCCATGTTTATACAGGTAGCGGTGTAGAAATTCCCATGTTATACAGATCGCTTTGTAGACATTTCCATCTTTCTACAGATGTCAATGTAGATATTTCCAAGTTTATACTGATGGCAGTGTAGATATTTCCATGTTTATACAGATGTGTGTGTAGATATTTCCATGTATATGCAGATGGCGGTGTAGATATTTCCTTGTTTACAGGGATGGCGGTGTAGTTATTTCTATGTTTATAGAGATAGCGGTGTAAATATTTCCATGCTTATAGAGATGGTGGTGTAAGTAGTTTCATATTAATAGATTTAGCGGTGTAGATATTTCCATGTTGATACAGATAACGGTGTTGTTATTTCCATGTATAAAGAGAAAGCGGTGTAGATATTTCCATGTTTACGCAGATAGCATTGTATATATTTCCATGTTTATACAGATAGCGGTGTAGATATTTCCATGTTTATACAGAAAGTGGTGTAGATATTTCCATGTTTATACAGGTAGAGGTGTAGAAATCCCCATGTTTATACAGATCGCATTGTAGACATTTCCATCTTTCTACATATGTCAGTGTAGATATTTCCAAGTTTATACAGATGGCAGTGTAGATATTTCCATGTTTATACAGATGTGTTTGTAGATATTTCCATGTATATGCAGATGGCGGTGTAGATATTTCCTTGTTTATAGGGATTGCTGTGTAGTAATTTCTATGTTTATAGATATAGCGGTGTAAATATTTCCATGCTTATAGAGATGGTGGTGTAAATATTTTCATGTTTATAGATTTAGCGGTTTAGATATTTCCATGTTTATACAGATAACGGTGTTGGTATTTCCATGTTTATAGAGATAGCGGTGTAGATATTTCCATGTTTACGCAGATAGCATTGTATATATTTCCATGTTTATACAGATAGCGGTGAGGATATTTCCATGTTTATACAGAAAGCGGTGTAGATATTTCCATGTTTATACAGATAGTGGTGGAGATATTTCCCTGTTTATACAGATAGCGGTGTAGTTATTTCCATCTTTATACAGATGGCAGTGTAGATATTTCCATGTTTATACAGATAGCGGTGTATATATTTACATGTCTATAGAGATAGCGGTGTAGGTATTTCCATCTTTTCATAGATTGCGGTGTAAGTATTGCTAAATTTACACAGATAGCGGTGTAGGTATTTCCATGTTTATACAGATTGCGGTGTAGATATTTCCATGTTTCTACAGATGGCGGTGTAGATATTTCCATGTGTGTACAGATGGCGCTGTAGATATTTGCATGTTTATACAGATGGCGCTGTAGATATTTCCATGTTTATACAGATGGCAGTGTAGATATTTCCATGTTTATACAGATATCGGTGTAGATATTTCTATGTTTACCAAGATAGCGGTGTAGATATTTCCATCTTTGCACAGATTGCGGTGTAGGTATTGCCAAATTTACACAGATAGCGGTGTAGACATTTCCAAGTATACACAGATAGCTGTGTAGATATTTCCATGTTTACAGAGATATCATTGTAGATATTTCCGTGTTTATACAGATTGCGGTGTAGTTATTTCCATGTTGATACAGATAGCGGTGTAGATATTTCCATGTTTATACAGGTAGCGGTGTAGAAATTCCCATGTTTATACAGATCGCTTTGTAGACATTTCCATTTTTCTACAGATGTCAGTGTAGATATTTCCAAGTTTATACAGATGGCAGTGTAGGTATTTCCATATTTATACAGATGTCTGTGTTGATATTTCCATGTTTATTCAGATGGCGGTGTAGATATTTTCATGTTTATAGAGATGGCGGTGTAGTTATTCCTATGTTTATATAGATAGCGTTGTAAATATCTCCATGTTTATAGAGATGGTGGTGTAAGTATTTTCATGTTTATAGAGAAAGCGGTGTAGATATTTCCATGTTTATACAGATAACGGTGATGTTATTTCCATGTTTATACAGATAGCGATGTAGATATTTCCATGTTTATACAGCTCGTGGTGTAGATATTTCCATCTTTATACGGATGGCGGTGTAGATATTTCCATGTTTATACAGATAGCGGTGTAGATATTTCCATGTCTATAGAGATAGCGGTGTAGGTATTTCCATATTTATACAGATTGCGGTGTAGATGTTTCCATCTTTATACAGATGGCGGTGTAGATATTTCCATGTTTATACAGATGGCAGTGAAGATATTTCCATGTTTATACAGATAGTGGTGTAAATATTTCCATGTTTATACAGATGGCGGTGTAGATAAATCCATGTTTCTGAAGATGGCGGTGTAGATATTTTCATGTTTATAGAGATGGTGGTGTAGATATTTCCATGTTTATACAGATGTCTGTGTAGTTATTTCCATGTTTATGCAGATAGCGGTGTAGATATTTCCATGTTTATAGAGATGGCGTTCTATTTATTTCTAAGTTTATAGAGATAGCGGTGTAAATATTTCCATGTTTATAGAGATGGTGGTGTAAGTATTTTCATGTTTATAGAGATAGCGGTGTAGATATTTCCATGTTTATACAGATAGCGGTGTTGCTATTTCCATGTTTATACAGGTGGCGGTGTAGTTATTTCCATGTTTATACAGCTCGAGTTGTAGATATTTCCATCTTTATACACATGACAGTGAAGATATTTCCATGTTTATACAGATAGCGGTGTAGATATTTCCATGTCTATAGAGATAGCAGTGTAGATATTTCCATGCTTATACAGATTGCGGTGTAGATATTTCCATCTTTATACAGATGGCGGTGTAGATATTTCCATCTTTATACAGATGGCAGTGAAGATATTTCCATGTATATACAGATAGTGGTGTAAATATTTCCATGTTTATACAGATGGCGGTGTAGATACACCCATGTATCTGACGATCGCGGTGTAGATATTTCCATGTATATAGAGATAGCAGTGTAGATATTTTCATGTTTATAGAGAAAGCGGTGTAGCTATTTCCATGTTTATACAGATGGCAGTGTAGATATTTCCATGTTTATACAGATATCGGTGTAGATATTTCCATGTTCACCGAGATAGCGTTGTAGGTATTTCCATCTTTGCATAGATTGCGGTGTAAGTATTGCTAAATTTACACAGATAGCGGTGTAGGTATTTCCATCTTTATACAGAAAGCGGTGTAGATATTTCCATGTTTATACAGATAGCGGTGTAGGTATTTCCCTGTTTACACAGATAGCGATGTAGATGTTTCCATGTTTATTCAGATAACGGTGTAGATATTTCCATGTTTATAGAGATAGCGGTGTAGATATTTCCATGTTTATACAGATGGCTGTGTAGATATTTCCATGTTTGTACAGATGGCAGTGTAGATATTTCCATGTTTATACAGATGGCGCTGTAGATATTTTCAGGTTTATGCAGATGGCAGTGTAGATATTTCCATGTTTATACAGATAGATGTGTAGATATTTCCATGTTTACAGAGATAGCGGTGTAGATATTTCCATCTTTGCACAGATTGCGGTGTAGTTATTGCCAAATTTACACAGATTGCGGTGTAGATATTTCCAAGTTTACACAGATAGCTGTGTTGATATTTCCATGTTTACAGAGATAGCATTGTAGATATTTCCATTTTTATACAGATTATGGTGTAGTAATTTCCAAGTTGATACAGATAGTGGTGTAGATATTTCCATGTTTATAAAAGTAGCGGTGTTGAAATTCCCATATTTATACAGATCGCTTTGTAGACATTTCCATCTTTCTATAGATGTCAGTGTAGATATTTCCATGTTTATACAGATGGCAGTGTAGATATTTCCATGTTTATACAGATGTGTGTGTAGATATTTCCATGTATACACAGATTGCGGTGTAGATATTTCCATCTTTCTACAGATGGCATTGTAGATATTTCCATGTTTATATAGATGGCGGTGTAGATATTTCCATGTTTATATAGATGGTGGTGTAGATATTACCATGTTTATACAGATAGCGGTGTAGATATTTCCATGTATATACAGATCGTGGTGTAGATATTTCCATGTTTATACAGATCGCGGTGAAGATATTTCCATGTTTGTACAGATCGCGGTGTAGATATTTCCATGTTTATACAGATAGCGATGTAGATATTTCCATGTTTATACAGATAGCGGTGTAGTTATTTCCATGTTTATACAGATAGCGGTGTAGATATTTCCATGTTTATAGAGGTAGCGGTATAGGTATTTCATTGTTTGTAGACATAGCGGTGTAGATATTTCCATGTCTATATAGACGGTGTTGTAGATATTTCCATGATTATACCGATAGCGGTGATGGTATTGCCACGTTTATACAGATAGCGATGTAGATATTTCCATGTTTATGCAGCTCGTGGTGCAGATATTTATATCTTTATAAAGATGGCATTGTAGATACTTCCTTGTTCACACAGATGGCGGTGTAGATGTTCCCATGTTTATACAGATGGTGGAGTAGTTAGTTCCATGTTTATGGAGATGGCAGTGTAGATATATTCATGTTTATAGAGACGGAGGTGTAGATATTTCCATGTTTATAGAGATAGCAGTGTAGATATTTACATGTTTATACAGATGGCTGTGTAGATATTTCCATGTGTATACAGATGGCATTGTAGATATTTCCATGTTTATACAGATGACTGTATAGGTATTTCCATGTTTTTACAGATGGCAGTGCAGATGTTTCCATGTTTATACAGATAGCGGTGTAGATATTTCCATGTTTGTACAGATGGCGGTGTTGATATTTCCATCTATACACAGATGGCCGTGTAGATATTTCCATGACTATACAGATGGCGGCGTAGATATTTCCATGGACATGCAGATGGCTGTGTAGATATTTCCATGTGTATGAAGATGGCAGTGTAGATATTTCCATGTTTATAGAGATGGTGGTGTAGATATTTCTATGCTTATACAGATGACTGTGTAGCTATTTCCCTGTTTCTACACATGGCGGTGTAGATATTTCCAAGTTTATAGAGATAGCGGTGAAGAAATTTCCTTGTTTATACAGATAGCGATGTAGCTATTTCCATGTTTATACAGATGGCGGTGTAGATATTTCCATGTTCATAGAGATGGCGGTGTAGATATTTCCAAGTTTATACAGATAGCGGTGTTGGTATTTCCATGTATATACTGATAGCGGTGTAGATACTTCCATGCTTATTCAGATAGCGGTGTAGATATTTCCATCTTTGCACAGATTGCGGTGTAGATATTTCCATCTTTACACAGATAGCGGTGTAGATATTTCCATGTTTACACAGATAGCTCTGTAGGTCTTTCCATGTTTACACAGAGAGTGTTGTAGATGTTTCCATGTTTATAGAGATAGCGGTTTAGATATTTCCATGTATCTACAGATAGCGGTGTAGACATTTCCATGTTTACAGGGATAGTGGTTTACATATTTCCATGTTTATACAGATAGCGGTGTAGATATTTCCATGTTTATACAGATAGCGGTGCAAATATTTCCTTGTTTATACAGATAGTGGTGTTGATATTTCCATGTTTATACAGATCGTGGTGTACTTATTTCCACGTTTATACAGATAGCGGAGTAGATATTTCCATGTTAACAAAGGTAGCGGTGTAGAAATTTCCAAGTTTATACAGATCACGGTGTAGATATTTCCATCTTTCTAGAGATGGCAGTGTAGATATTTCCAAGTTTATACAGATGGTGGTGTAGATAGTTCCATGTTTATACAGACAGCGTTGTAGATATTTCCATGTTAATCCCATGGCGGTGTACATATTTCCATGTTTATAGAGATGGCGGTGTAGATATTTCTGTGTTTATAGAGATAGCGGTGTTGGCATTTCCATGTTTATAGAGATGCAGTTGTAAGTATTTCCATGTTTATAGAGATAGCAGTGAAGATATTTCCATGTTTATACATATAGCGGTGTAGATATTTCCATGTTTATTCAGACAGCAGTGTTGGTATTTCCATGTTTATACAGAGAGCGGTGTATATATTTCCGTGTTTATACAGATCGCAGTGTAGATATTTCCATCTTTATACAGATGGCAGTGTAGATATTTCCATGTTTACACAGATAGCAGTGTAGATATGTCCTTGTTTATAGAGATGGCGGGGTAGATAGTTCCATGTTTATGGAGAGGACGGTGTAGTTGTTTCCATGTTTACAGAGATGGTGGAGTAGATATTTCCATGTTTTTACAGATGACAGTGAAGCTATTTCCATGTTTATACAGATGGCAGTGTAGATATTTCCATGTTATACAGATAGCGGTGTAGATATTTATATGTTTTTACTGATAGCGCTGTAGATATTTCCATGTTTATACAGATAGCGGTGCAGGTATATCCATTTTATACAGAGATGTGTAGACATTTCCATGTTTATAGAGATAGCGGTGTAGATATTTCCATGTTTATAGAGATAGCGGTGTAGATATTTCCATGTTTATACAGATAGCGGTGTAGCAATTTCCATGCTTACAGACATAGCGGTGTAGATATTTCCATATTTATACAGATAGTGGTGTAGATAATTCCATGTTTATACAGAAGGCGTTGTAAATATTTCCATATTCATAGAGATGGCGGTGTAGATATTTCCAAGTTTATACAGATAGCGGTGTAGATATTTCCAGGTATATACTGATAGTGGTGTATATATTTCCATGTTTACTCAGATAGCGGTGTAGATATTTCCATCTTTGCACAGATTGCGGTGTAGATATTTGCATCTTTACACAGATAGCAGTGTAGATATTTCCATGTTTATACAGATAGCTCTGTAGGTATTTCCATGTTTACACAGATTGTGATGAAGATGTTTCCAAGGTTATAGAGATAGAGGTTTAGATATTTCCATGTTTCTACAGATAGCGGTCTAGACATTTCCATGTTTACAGGGATAGCAGTTTACATATTTCCATGTTTATACAGATAGCGGTGTAGATTTTTCCATGTTTATACAGCTCACGGTGTAGATATTTCCATCTTTATACAGATGGCTGCGTAGATATTCCCATATTTATAGAGATAGCCTTGTAGATATTTCCATGATTATACAGATAGCGGTGTAGGTATTTCCATGTTTATACAGATAGCGGTGAATATAATTCCATGTTTATAGAGATAGCATTGTAGATATTTCCATCTTTGCAGAGATTGCGGTGTAGATATTTCCATCTTTACAGAGACAGCGTTGTAGATATTGCCATGTTTACAGAGATAGCTGGTTAGATATTTCCATGTTTACACAGATAGCGTTGTAGATATTTCCAGGTTTATGCAGATAGCGGTGGAGATATTTCCATGTTTATACAGATGGAGGTATAGACATTTCCATGTTTATACAGATGACTGAGTAGAAATTTTCATGTTTTTGCAGATGGCGGTGTAGATATTTCAATGTTTATACAGATAGCTGTGAGCCTATTTCCACGTTTATACAGATAGCAGTGTAGATATGTCGATGTTTATAGAGATGGTTCTGTAGATATTTCCATGTTTATACAGATGGCAGTGTAGATATTTCCATGTTTATGCAGATAGTGGTGTAGATATTTTCATGTTTATACAGATCGCTGTGTAGGTGTTTCCATGTTTACACAGATGGTGTTGTAGGTATTTCCATGTTTATAGAGATAGCCATACAGATATTTCCATGTCTATACAGATAGAGGTGTAGACTTTTCCATGTTTATAGAGATATCGGTGTAGATATTTCCAAATTTATACAGACAGCAGTGTAGATATTTGCATTATTACAGAGATCGTGGTGTAGATATTTCCATATTTATACAGATAACTGTGTAGATATTTCCATTTTTATAGAGATAGCTGTGTAGATGTTTCCATGTTTACAGAGATAGCGGTGTAGATATTTCCATTTTTGTACAGATTGCGATGTAGATATTTCCATCTTTATACAGATAGCGGTGTACACATTTCCATGTTTACACAGATAGCGGTGTAGATATTTCCATGTTTACACAGATAGTGTTGTAGATATTTCCATGTTTATACAGATAGCAGTGTAGATATTTCTATGTTTATAAAGATAGCGGTGTAGATGTTTCCATCTTTATACAGATAGGGGTGAAGATATGTCCATGTTTATACATATGGTGGTGTAGGTATTTCCATATTTATAGAGATAGCGGTGTAGATATTTCCGTGTTCATAAAGACGGCAGTGTACATATTTCCTTGTGTATACAGATGGCATTGTAGATATTTCCATGATTATACAGATGGAGGTGTAGGTATTTCCATGTTTATACAGATGATAGTGTAGATATTTCCATGTTTTTACAGATGGCAGTGTAGATATTTCCATGTTTATACAGATAGCGGTGCAGGTATATCCATTTTATACAGAGATGTGTAGACATTTCCATGTTTATAGAGATAGCGGTGTAGATATTTCCATGTTTATAGAGATAGCGGTGTAGATATTTCCATGTTTATACAGATAGCGGTGTAGCAATTTCCATGCTTACAGACATAGCGGTGTAGATATTTCCATATTTATACAGATAGTGGTGTAGATAATTCCATGTTTATACAGAAGGCGTTGTAAATATTTCCATATTCATAGAGATGGCGGTGTAGATATTTCCAAGTTTATACAGATAGCGGTGTAGATATTTCCAGGTATATACTGATAGTGGTGTATATATTTCCATGTTTACTCAGATAGCGGTGTAGATATTTCCATCTTTGCACAGATTGCGGTGTAGATATTTGCATCTTTACACAGATAGCAGTGTAGATATTTCCATGTTTATACAGATAGCTCTGTAGGTATTTCCATGTTTACACAGATTGTGATGAAGATGTTTCCAAGGTTATAGAGATAGAGGTTTAGATATTTCCATGTTTCTACAGATAGCGGTCTAGACATTTCCATGTTTACAGGGATAGCAGTTTACATATTTCCATGTTTATACAGATAGCGGTGTAGATTTTTCCATGTTTATACAGCTCACGGTGTAGATATTTCCATCTTTATACAGATGGCTGCGTAGATATTCCCATATTTATAGAGATAGCCTTGTAGATATTTCCATGATTATACAGATAGCGGTGTAGGTATTTCCATGTTTATACAGATAGCGGTGAATATAATTCCATGTTTATAGAGATAGCATTGTAGATATTTCCATCTTTGCAGAGATTGCGGTGTAGATATTTCCATCTTTACAGAGACAGCGTTGTAGATATTGCCATGTTTACAGAGATAGCTGGTTAGATATTTCCATGTTTACACAGATAGCGTTGTAGATATTTCCAGGTTTATGCAGATAGCGGTGGAGATATTTCCATGTTTATACAGATGGAGGTATAGACATTTCCATGTTTATACAGATGACTGAGTAGAAATTTTCATGTTTTTGCAGATGGCGGTGTAGATATTTCAATGTTTATACAGATAGCTGTGAGCCTATTTCCACGTTTATACAGATAGCAGTGTAGATATGTCGATGTTTATAGAGATGGTTCTGTAGATATTTCCATGTTTATACAGATGGCAGTGTAGATATTTCCATGTTTATGCAGATAGTGGTGTAGATATTTTCATGTTTATACAGATCGCTGTGTAGGTGTTTCCATGTTTACACAGATGGTGTTGTAGGTATTTCCATGTTTATAGAGATAGCCATACAGATATTTCCATGTCTATACAGATAGAGGTGTAGACTTTTCCATGTTTATAGAGATATCGGTGTAGATATTTCCAAATTTATACAGACAGCAGTGTAGATATTTGCATTATTACAGAGATCGTGGTGTAGATATTTCCATATTTATACAGATAACTGTGTAGATATTTCCATTTTTATAGAGATAGCTGTGTAGATGTTTCCATGTTTACAGAGATAGCGGTGTAGATATTTCCATTTTTGTACAGATTGCGATGTAGATATTTCCATCTTTATACAGATAGCGGTGTACACATTTCCATGTTTACACAGATAGCGGTGTAGATATTTCCATGTTTACACAGATAGTGTTGTAGATATTTCCATGTTTATACAGATAGCAGTGTAGATATTTCTATGTTTATAAAGATAGCGGTGTAGATGTTTCCATCTTTATACAGATAGGGGTGAAGATATGTCCATGTTTATACATATGGTGGTGTAGGTATTTCCATATTTATAGAGATAGCGGTGTAGATATTTCCGTGTTCATAAAGACGGCAGTGTACATATTTCCTTGTGTATACAGATGGCATTGTAGATATTTCCATGATTATACAGATGGAGGTGTAGGTATTTCCATGTTTATACAGATGATAGTGTAGATATTTCCATGTTTTTACAGATGGCAGTGTAGATATTTCCATGTTTATACAGATGGTAGGGTTGATATTTCCATCTTTGTGCACATAATGGTGTAGATATTTCCATGTTTATACAGATAGCGGTGTAAAATATTTCCATGTTTATTCAGATGGCGGTGTAGATACTTCCATTTTTATACTGGTAGCGGTGTATTTTGCATGTTTATACAGATAGCGGTGTAGATATGTCCATGTTTTTACAGATGGCAGTGTAGATATTTCCATGTTTACGTAGATAGCGGTGTTGCTATTTCCATGTTTATAGAGATCGTGGTGTAGATATTTCCATATTTATACAGATAACTGTGTAGATATTACCATGTTTATAGAGATAGCTGTGTTGATATTTCCATATTTGCACAGATAGCGGTGTAGATATTTCCATCTTTACACAGATAGCTGTGTACATATTTCCATGCTTCCACAGATAGCGGTGTAGATATTTCCATGTTAACACGGATAATTTGTAGATATTTCCATGTTTATTCAGATTGCGGTATAGATATTTCCATGCTTATAAAGATTGCGGGGCAGATATTTCCATGTTTACACAGATAGCAGTGGAGATATTTCCATGTTTATACAGATTGCGATGCAGATATTTCCAGGTTTATACAGATAGCGGTGTAGATATTTCCATGTTTATACAGATAGTGGGGTAGATATTTCCATGTTTATACAGAGAGCGGTGTACATATTTCCATGAGTATGCAGATAGCGGTGGAGATATTTCCATGTTTATACAGATAGCGGTGGAGATATTTCCATGTTTATACAGATGGCGGTGTAGATATTTCCAAGTTCATACAAATCGTGGTGTTTATATTCCCATGTTTATTCAGATAGCGGTGTAGATATTTCCATGTTTATACCGATAGCGGTATAGGTATTTCCATGTTTTTAGAGATAGCGGTGTAGATAATTCCATGTTTATACAGATGGCGGTGCAGATATTTCCATGTGTATACGGATGGCAGTGTAGATATTTCCATGTGTATACGGATGGAGGTGTAGATATTTCCATGTTTATACAGATGACTGTGAAGATATTTCCATGTTTTTACAGACGGTGGTGTAGATATTTCCATGTTTATACAGATCGTGGTGAAGATGTTTCCATGTTTATACAGATCGCGGTGTAGATATTCCCATGTTTATACAGATAGCGGTGTAGATATTTCCATGTTTATACAGATAGCGGTGTAGATATTTCCATGTTTATTGAGATAGCGGTGTAGGTATTTCCATGTTTATAGACATAGCGGTGTAGATATTTCCATGTTTATATAGATGGTGTTGTAGATATTTCCATGTTTATACCGATAGCGGTGTTGGTTTTTCCACGTTTATACAGATAGCGATGTAGATATTTCCATGTTTATACAGATAACGGTGGATATATTTCCATGTTTATACAGACAGCAGTGGAGATATTTCCAGGTTTATACACATAGCCGTGTACATATTTCCATGTTTACAGAGACAGCGGTGTCGGTATTTCCATGTTTATGCAGATAGCGGTGCAGATATTTCCATGTTTATACAGATGCCTATGCAGATATCTCCATATTTATACAGTGGGCTGTGTAGATATTTCTATGTTTATACAGATGGCAGTGTAGATATTTCCATGTTCCTACACATGACTGTGTAGGTATTTCCATGTTTATACAGATGTCTTTGTAGATATTTCCATGTCTATAGAGATAGCGGTGCAGATATTTCCATGTTTATACAGAGAGCGGTGTATATATTTCCATGTTTATACAGATCGTGGTGTAGATATTTCCATGTTTATACAGATACCGGTGTAGATATTTCCATGTTTATACAGACCGCAGTGTAGATATTTCCATGTTTATAGAGATAGAAGTGTAGATATTTCCAAGTTTGTACAGATGGCGGTGTGGATGTTTCCATCTATACACAGATTTCCGTGTCGGTATTTCTATGTGTATACAGATGGCGGTGTTGATGTTTCCATCTATACACAGATTTCCGTGTCGGTATTTCTATGTGTATACAGATGGCATTGTAGATATTTCCATGTTTATACAGATGGTGGTGTAGATATTTCCATGTTTACACAGATGACTGTATAGGTATTTCCATGTTTATACAGATGGCGGTGTAGATATTTCCAGGTGTATAGAGATAGCGGTGTAGATATTTCCATATTTATACAGATAACGGTGTAGAAATTTCCATGTTTATACAGATAACGGTGTAAATATTTCCATGTTTATACAGATCACGGTGTAGATATTTCCTTGTTTATAGAAATAGCGGTGTAGTTATTTCCATGTTTATACAGAGAGCGGTGCAGATATTTCCATGTATATACAGATGGCTGTGTAGATATTTCCACGTTTATACAGATGGCTTTGTAGATATTTCCATGTTTATACAGATGACTTTGTAGGTATTTCCATGTTTATACAGATGGCGGTGTAGATATTTCCATGTTTATAGAGATAGTTGTGTAGATATTTCCATGTTTATACAGATAGCGGTGTAGATATTTCCATGTTTATACAGCTCGCGGTGCACAAATTTATATCTCTATACAGATGGCATTGTAGATATTTCCTTATTCACACAGATGGCGGTGTAGATATTTCCATGGACATGCAGATGGCTGTGTAGATATTTAAATGTTTATGCAGATGGCTGTGTAGATATTTCCATGTGTATACAGATGGCATTGTAGATATTTCCATGTTTATACAGATGACTGTATAGATATTTCCGTGTATATACACATGGCAGAGTAGTTAATTCCATGTTTATGGAGATGGCAGTGTAGATATTTTCATGTTTATAGAGATGGCGGTGTAGATATTTCCATATTTATAGAGATAGTGGTGTAGATATTTCCATCTTTCTACAGATCGCCGTGTAGATATTTCCATGTCTAAACAGATGGCTGTGTAGATATTTCCATATTTATACAGATGTCTGTGTAGATATTTCCATGTGTATACAGATGGTATTGTAGGTATTTCCATGTTTATACAGATGGTGGTGTAGATATTTCCATGTTTATTCAGATGACTGTGTAGGTATTTCCATGTTTTTACAGATGGCAGAGTAGATATTTCAATGTTTATAGAGATGGCGCTGTAGACATTTCCATGTTTATACAGATAGCGGTGTAGATATATCCATGTATTTACAGATATCGGTGTAGATATTTCCGTGTTTACACAGATTGCGGTATAGATATTTCCATCTTTCTACAGACGGCATTGTAGATATTTCCATGTTTATGCAGATGGCGGTGTAGATATTTCCATGTTTATATAGATGGTGGTGTGGATATTACCATGTTTATACATATAGCGGTGTAAATATTTCCATGTTTATACAGATCGTGGTGAAGATATTTCCATGTTTATACAGATGGCGGTGTAGATATTTCCATGTTTATACAGATCGCGGTGTAGATATTTCCATGTTTATACAGATAGAGGTGTAGATATTTCCATGTTTATACAGATAGAGGTGTAGATATTTCCATGTTTATAGAGATAGTGGTGTAGGTATTTCCATGTTTATAGACTTAGCGGTGTAGATATTTCCATGTTTATAGAGATAGCAGTGTAGATATTTACATGTTTATACAGATGGCTGTGTAGATATTTCCAAGTGTATACAGATGGCATTGTAGATATTTCCATGTTTATACAGATGACTGTATAGGTATTTCCATGTTTTTACAGATTGCATTGCAGATATTTCCATGTTTATAGAGATAGCGGTGTAGATATTTCCATGTTTGTACACATGGCGGTGTAGATATTTCCATCTATACACAGATGTCCGTGTAGATATTTCCATGTTTATACAGAGGGCGGCATAGATATTTCCATATTTATACAGATGTCTGTGTAGATATTTCCATGTTTATACAGATGGTATTGTAGGTGTTTCCATGTTTATACAGATGGTGGTGTAGATATTTCCATGTTTATTCAGATGACTGTGTAGATATTTCCATGTTTTTACAGATGGCAGTGTAGATATTTCAATGTTTACAGAGATCGCGCTGTAGATATTTCCATGTTTATACAGATAACGGTGAAGATATTTCCATGTTTATACAGACAGCAGTGGAGATATTTCCAAGTGTATACACATAGCCGTGTACATATTTCCATGTTTACAGAGACAGCGGTGTCGGTATTTCCATGTTTATGCAGATGGCGGTGCAGATATTTCCATGTTTATACAGATGCCTATGCAGATATCTCCATATTTATACAGAGGGCTGCGTAGATATTTCTATGTTTATACAGATGGCAGTGTAGATATTTCCATGTTCCTACACATGACTGTGTAGGTATTTCCATATTTATACAGATGGCTTTGTAGATATTTCCATGTCTATAGTGATAGCGGTGCAGATATTTCCATGTTTATACAGATAGCGGTGTATATATTTCTATGTTTATACAGATCGTGGTGTAGATATTTCCATGTTTATACAGATACTGGTGTAGATATTTCCATGTTTATACAGACCGCAGTGTAGATATTTCCAAGTTTATAGAGATAGCAGTGTAGATATTTCCAAGTTTGTACAGATGGCGGTGTTGATGTTTCCATCTATACACAGATTGCCGTGTAGGTATTTCCACGTGTATACAGATGGCGTTGTATTTATTTCCATGTTTATACAGATGGTGGTGTAGATATTTCCATGTTTACACAGATGACTGTATAGGTATTTCCATGTTTATACAGATCGCGGTGTAGTTATCTCCATGTTTACAGAGATAGCGGTGTAGATATTTCCATATTTATACAGATAACGGTGTAGAAATTTCCATGTTTATACAGATAGTGGTGTAAATATTTCCATGTTTATACAGATCACGGTGTAGATATTTCCTTGTTTATACAAATAGCGGTGTAGATATTTCCATGTTTTTACAGATAGCGGTGTAGATATTTCCATGTATATACAGATGGCTGTGTAGATATTTCCATGTTTATACAGATGGCTTTTTAGATATCTCCATGTTTATACACATGACTTTGTAGATATTTCCATGTTTTTACTGATGGCAGTTTAGATATTTCAATGTTTATAGAGGTGGTGCTGTAGATATTTCCATGTTTATGCAGATCGCGTTGTAGATGTTTCCATGTTTACGCAGATTGCAGTGTAGATATTTCCATGGTTTTCCAGATGGCATTGTAGATATTTCCATGTTTATACAGATGGCAGTGTAGATATTTCCATTTTTATATAGATGGTGGTGTAGATATTACGATGTTTATACAGATAGTGGTGTAGATATTTCCATGTTTATACAGATCGTGGTGAAGATGTTTCCATGTTTATACAGATCGCGGTGTAGATATTCCCATGTTTATACAGATAGCGGTGTAGATATTTCCATGTTTATACAGATAGCGGTGTAGATATTTCCATGTTTATTGAGATAGCGGTGTAGGTATTTCCATGTTTATAGACATAGCGGTGTAGATATTTCCATGTTTATATAGATGGTGTTGTAGATATTTCCATGTTTATACCGATAGCGGTGTTGGTTTTTCCACGTTTATACAGATAGCGATGTAGATATTTCCATGTTTATACAGATAACGGTGGATATATTTCCATGTTTATACAGACAGCAGTGGAGATATTTCCAGGTTTATACACATAGCCGTGTACATATTTCCATGTTTACAGAGACAGCGGTGTCGGTATTTCCATGTTTATGCAGATAGCGGTGCAGATATTTCCATGTTTATACAGATGCCTATGCAGATATCTCCATATTTATACAGTGGGCTGTGTAGATATTTCTATGTTTATACAGATGGCAGTGTAGATATTTCCATGTTCCTACACATGACTGTGTAGGTATTTCCATGTTTATACAGATGTCTTTGTAGATATTTCCATGTCTATAGAGATAGCGGTGCAGATATTTCCATGTTTATACAGAGAGCGGTGTATATATTTCCATGTTTATACAGATCGTGGTGTAGATATTTCCATGTTTATACAGATACCGGTGTAGATATTTCCATGTTTATACAGACCGCAGTGTAGATATTTCCATGTTTATAGAGATAGAAGTGTAGATATTTCCAAGTTTGTACAGATGGCGGTGTGGATGTTTCCATCTATACACAGATTTCCGTGTCGGTATTTCTATGTGTATACAGATGGCGGTGTTGATGTTTCCATCTATACACAGATTTCCGTGTCGGTATTTCTATGTGTATACAGATGGCATTGTAGATATTTCCATGTTTATACAGATGGTGGTGTAGATATTTCCATGTTTACACAGATGACTGTATAGGTATTTCCATGTTTATACAGATGGCGGTGTAGATATTTCCAGGTGTATAGAGATAGCGGTGTAGATATTTCCATATTTATACAGATAACGGTGTAGAAATTTCCATGTTTATACAGATAACGGTGTAAATATTTCCATGTTTATACAGATCACGGTGTAGATATTTCCTTGTTTATAGAAATAGCGGTGTAGTTATTTCCATGTTTATACAGAGAGCGGTGCAGATATTTCCATGTATATACAGATGGCTGTGTAGATATTTCCACGTTTATACAGATGGCTTTGTAGATATTTCCATGTTTATACAGATGACTTTGTAGGTATTTCCATGTTTATACAGATGGCGGTGTAGATATTTCCATGTTTATAGAGATAGTTGTGTAGATATTTCCATGTTTATACAGATAGCGGTGTAGATATTTCCATGTTTATACAGCTCGCGGTGCACAAATTTATATCTCTATACAGATGGCATTGTAGATATTTCCTTATTCACACAGATGGCGGTGTAGATATTTCCATGGACATGCAGATGGCTGTGTAGATATTTAAATGTTTATGCAGATGGCTGTGTAGATATTTCCATGTGTATACAGATGGCATTGTAGATATTTCCATGTTTATACAGATGACTGTATAGATATTTCCGTGTATATACACATGGCAGAGTAGTTAATTCCATGTTTATGGAGATGGCAGTGTAGATATTTTCATGTTTATAGAGATGGCGGTGTAGATATTTCCATATTTATAGAGATAGTGGTGTAGATATTTCCATCTTTCTACAGATCGCCGTGTAGATATTTCCATGTCTAAACAGATGGCTGTGTAGATATTTCCATATTTATACAGATGTCTGTGTAGATATTTCCATGTGTATACAGATGGTATTGTAGGTATTTCCATGTTTATACAGATGGTGGTGTAGATATTTCCATGTTTATTCAGATGACTGTGTAGGTATTTCCATGTTTTTACAGATGGCAGAGTAGATATTTCAATGTTTATAGAGATGGCGCTGTAGATATTTCCATGTTTATACAGATAGCGGTGTAGATATATCCATGTATTTACAGATATCGGTGTAGATATTTCCGTGTTTACACAGATTGCGGTATAGATATTTCCATCTTTCTACAGACGGCATTGTAGATATTTCCATGTTTATGCAGATGGCGGTGTAGATATTTCCATGTTTATATAGATGGTGGTGTGGATATTACCATGTTTATACATATAGCGGTGTAAATATTTCCATGTTTATACAGATCGTGGTGAAGATATTTCCATGTTTATACAGATGGCGGTGTAGATATTTCCATGTTTATACAGATCGCGGTGTAGATATTTCCATGTTTATACAGATAGAGGTGTAGATATTTCCATGTTTATACAGATAGAGGTGTAGATATTTCCATGTTTATAGAGATAGTGGCGTAGGTATTTCCATGTTTATAGACTTAGCGGTGTAGATATTTCCATGTTTATAGAGATAGCAGTGTAGATATTTACATGTTTATACAGATGGCTGTGTAGATATTTCCAAGTGTATACATATGGCATTGTAGATATTTCCATGTTTATACAGATGACTGTATAGGTATTTCCATGTTTTTACAGATTGCATTGCAGATATTTCCATGTTTATAGAGATAGCGGTGTAGATATTTCCATGTTTGTACACATGGCGGTGTAGATATTTCCATCTATACACAGATGTCCGTGTAGATATTTCCATGTTTATACAGAGGGCGGCATAGATATTTCCATATTTATACAGATGTCTGTGTAGATATTTCCATGTTTATACAGATGGTATTGTAGGTGTTTCCATGTTTATACAGATGGTGGTGTAGATATTTCCATGTTTATTCAGATGACTGTGTAGATATTTCCATGTTTTTACAGATGGCAGTGTAGATATTTCAATGTTTACAGAGATCGCGCTGTAGATATTTCCATGTTTATACAGATAACGGTGAAGATATTTCCATGTTTATACAGACAGCAGTGGAGATATTTCCAAGTGTATACACATAGCCGTGTACATATTTCCATGTTTACAGAGACAGCGGTGTCGGTATTTCCATGTTTATGCAGATGGCGGTGCAGATATTTCCATGTTTATACAGATGCCTATGCAGATATCTCCATATTTATACAGAGGGCTGCGTAGATATTTCTATGTTTATACAGATGGCAGTGTAGATATTTCCATGTTCCTACACATGACTGTGTAGGTATTTCCATATTTATACAGATGGCTTTGTAGATATTTCCATGTCTATAGTGATAGCGGTGCAGATATTTCCATGTTTATACAGATAGCGGTGTATATATTTCTATGTTTATACAGATCGTGGTGTAGATATTTCCATGTTTATACAGATACTGGTGTAGATATTTCCATGTTTATACAGACCGCAGTGTAGATATTTCCAAGTTTATAGAGATAGCAGTGTAGATATTTCCAAGTTTGTACAGATGGCGGTGTTGATGTTTCCATCTATACACAGATTGCCGTGTAGGTATTTCCACGTGTATACAGATGGCGTTGTATTTATTTCCATGTTTATACAGATGGTGGTGTAGATATTTCCATGTTTACACAGATGACTGTATAGGTATTTCCATGTTTATACAGATCGCGGTGTAGTTATCTCCATGTTTACAGAGATAGCGGTGTAGATATTTCCATATTTATACAGATAACGGTGTAGAAATTTCCATGTTTATACAGATAGTGGTGTAAATATTTCCATGTTTATACAGATCACGGTGTAGATATTTCCTTGTTTATACAAATAGCGGTGTAGATATTTCCATGTTTTTACAGATAGCGGTGTAGATATTTCCATGTATATACAGATGGCTGTGTAGATATTTCCATGTTTATACAGATGGCTTTTTAGATATCTCCATGTTTATACACATGACTTTGTAGATATTTCCATGTTTTTACTGATGGCAGTTTAGATATTTCAATGTTTATAGAGGTGGTGCTGTAGATATTTCCATGTTTATGCAGATCGCGTTGTAGATGTTTCCATGTTTACGCAGATTGCAGTGTAGATATTTCCATGGTTTTCCAGATGGCATTGTAGATATTTCCATGTTTATACAGATGGCAGTGTAGATATTTCCATTTTTATATAGATGGTGGTGTAGATATTACGATGTTTATACAGATAGTGGTGTAGATATTTCCATGTTTATACAGATCGTGGTGAAGATGTTTCCATGTTTATACAGATCGCGGTGTAGATATTCCCATGTTTATACAGATAGCGGTGTAGATATTTCCATGTTTATACAGATAGCGGTGTAGATATTTCCATGTTTATTGAGATAGCGGTGTAGGTATTTCCATGTTTATAGACATAGCGGTGTAGATATTTCCATGTTTATATAGATGGTGTTGTAGATATTTCCATGTTTATACCGATAGCGGTGTTGGTTTTTCCACGTTTATACAGATAGCGATGTAGATATTTCCATGTTTATACAGATAACGGTGGATATATTTCCATGTTTATACAGACAGCAGTGGAGATATTTCCAGGTTTATACACATAGCCGTGTACATATTTCCATGTTTACAGAGACAGCGGTGTCGGTATTTCCATGTTTATGCAGATAGCGGTGCAGATATTTCCATGTTTATACAGATGCCTATGCAGATATCTCCATATTTATACAGTGGGCTGTGTAGATATTTCTATGTTTATACAGATGGCAGTGTAGATATTTCCATGTTCCTACACATGACTGTGTAGGTATTTCCATGTTTATACAGATGTCTTTGTAGATATTTCCATGTCTATAGAGATAGCGGTGCAGATATTTCCATGTTTATACAGAGAGCGGTGTATATATTTCCATGTTTATACAGATCGTGGTGTAGATATTTCCATGTTTATACAGATACCGGTGTAGATATTTCCATGTTTATACAGACCGCAGTGTAGATATTTCCATGTTTATAGAGATAGAAGTGTAGATATTTCCAAGTTTGTACAGATGGCGGTGTGGATGTTTCCATCTATACACAGATTTCCGTGTCGGTATTTCTATGTGTATACAGATGGCGGTGTTGATGTTTCCATCTATACACAGATTTCCGTGTCGGTATTTCTATGTGTATACAGATGGCATTGTAGATATTTCCATGTTTATACAGATGGTGGTGTAGATATTTCCATGTTTACACAGATGACTGTATAGGTATTTCCATGTTTATACAGATGGCGGTGTAGATATTTCCAGGTGTATAGAGATAGCGGTGTAGATATTTCCATATTTATACAGATAACGGTGTAGAAATTTCCATGTTTATACAGATAACGGTGTAAATATTTCCATGTTTATACAGATCACGGTGTAGATATTTCCTTGTTTATAGAAATAGCGGTGTAGTTATTTCCATGTTTATACAGAGAGCGGTGCAGATATTTCCATGTATATACAGATGGCTGTGTAGATATTTCCACGTTTATACAGATGGCTTTGTAGATATTTCCATGTTTATACAGATGACTTTGTAGGTATTTCCATGTTTATACAGATGGCGGTGTAGATATTTCCATGTTTATAGAGATAGTTGTGTAGATATTTCCATGTTTATACAGATAGCGGTGTAGATATTTCCATGTTTATACAGCTCGCGGTGCACAAATTTATATCTCTATACAGATGGCATTGTAGATATTTCCTTATTCACACAGATGGCGGTGTAGATATTTCCATGGACATGCAGATGGCAGTGTAGATATTTAAATGTTTATGCAGATGGCTGTGTAGATATTTCCATGTGTATACAGATGGCATTGTAGATATTTCCATGTTTATACAGATGACTGTATAGATATTTCCGTGTATATACACATGGCAGAGTAGTTAATTCCATGTTTATGGAGATGGCAGTGTAGATATTTTCATGTTTATAGAGATGGCGGTGTAGATATTTCCATATTTATAGAGATAGTGGTGTAGATATTTCCATCTTTCTACAGATCGCCGTGTAGATATTTCCATGTCTAAACAGATGGCTGTGTAGATATTTCCATATTTATACAGATGTCTGTGTAGATATTTCCATGTGTATACAGATGGTATTGTAGGTATTTCCATGTTTATACAGATGGTGGTGTAGATATTTCCATGTTTATTCAGATGACTGTGTAGGTATTTCCATGTTTTTACAGATGGCAGAGTAGATATTTCAATGTTTATAGAGATGGCGCTGTAGATATTTCCATGTTTATACAGATAGCGGTGTAGATATATCCATGTATTTACAGATATCGGTGTAGATATTTCCGTGTTTACACAGATTGCGGTATAGATATTTCCATCTTTCTACAGACGGCATTGTAGATATTTCCATGTTTATGCAGATGGCGGTGTAGATATTTCCATGTTTATATAGATGGTGGTGTGGATATTACCATGTTTATACATATAGCGGTGTAAATATTTCCATGTTTATACAGATCGTCGTGAAGATATTTCCATGTTTATACAGATGGCGGTGTAGATATTTCCATGTTTATACAGATCGCGGTGTAGATATTTCCATGTTTATACAGATAGAGGTGTAGATATTTCCATGTTTATACAGATAGCGGTGTATATATTTCCATGTTTATAGAGATAGTGGTGTAGGTATTTCCATGTTTATAGACTTAGCGGTGTAGATATTTCCATGTTTATAGAGATAGCAGTGTAGATATTTACATGTTTATACAGATGGCTGTGTAGATATTTCCAAGTGTATACAGATGGCATTGTAGATATTTCCATGTTTATACAGATGACTGTATAGGTATTTCCATGTTTTTACAGATTGCATTGCAGATATTTCCATGTTTATAGAGATAGCGGTGTAGATATTTCCATGTTTGTACACATGGCGGTGTAGATATTTCCATCTATACACAGATGTCCGTGTAGATATTTCCATGTTTATACAGAGGGCGGCATAGATATTTCCATATTTATACAGATGTCTGTGTAGATATTTCCATGTTTATACAGATGGTATTGTAGGTGTTTCCATGTTTATACAGATGGTGGTGTAGGTATTTCCATGTTTATTCAGATGACTGTGTAGATATTTCCATGTTTTTACAGATGGCAGTGTAGATATTTCAATGTTTACAGAGATCGCGCTGTAGATATTTCCATGTTTATACAGATAATGGTGAAGATATTTCCATGTTTATACAGACAGCAGTGGAGATATTTCCAAGTGTATACACATAGCCGTGTACATATTTCCATGTTTACAGAGACAGCGGTGTCGGTATTTCCATGTTTATGCAGATGGCGGTGCAGATATTTCCATGTTTATACAGATGCCTATGCAGATATCTCCATATTTATACAGAGGGCTGCGTAGATATTTCTATGTTTATACAGATGGCAGTGTAGATATTTCCATGTTCCTACACATGACTGTGTAGGTATTTCCATATTTATACAGATGGCTTTGTAGATATTTCCATGTCTATAGTGATAGCGGTGCAGATATTTCCATGTTTATACAGATAGCGGTGTATATATTTCTATGTTTATACAGATCGTGGTGTAGATATTTCCATGTTTATACAGATACTGGTGTAGATATTTCCATGTTTATACAGACCGCAGTGTAGATATTTCCAAGTTTATAGAGATAGCAGTGTAGATATTTCCAAGTTTGTACAGATGGCGGTGTTGATGTTTCCATCTATACACAGATTGCCGTGCAGGTATTTCCACGTGTATACAGATGGCATTGTAGATATTTCCATGTTTATACAGATGGTGGTGTAGATATTTCCATGTTTACACAGATGACTGTATAGGTATTTCCATGTTTATACAGATCGCGGTGTAGTTATCTCCATGTTTACAGAGATAGCGGTGTAGATATTTCCATATTTATACAGATAACGGTGTAGAAATTTCCATGTTTATACAGATAGTGGTGTAAATATTTCCATGTTTATACAGATCACGGTGTAGATATTTCCTTGTTTATACAAATAGCGGTGTAGTTATTTTCATGTTTTTACAGATAGCGGTGTAGATATTTCCATGTATATACAGATGGCTGTGTAGATATTTCCATGTTTATACAGATGGCTTTTTAGATATTTCCATGTTTATACACATGACTTTGTAGATATTTCCATGTTTTTACTGATGGCAGTTTAGATATTTCAATGTTTATAGAGGTGGTGCTGTAGATATTTCCATGTTTATGCAGATCGCGTTGTAGATGTTTCCATGTTTACGCAGATTGCAGTGTAGATATTTCCATGGTTTTCCAGATGGCATTGTAGATATTTCCATGTTTATACAGATGACAGTGTAGATATTTCCATTTTTATATAGATGGTGGTGTAGATATTACCATGTTTATACAGATAGTGGTGTAGATATTTCCATGTTTATACAGATCGTGGTGAAGATATTTCCATGTTTATACAGATCGCGGTGTAGATATTCCCATGTTTATACAGATAGCGGTGTAGATATTTCCATGTTTATACAGATAGCGGTGTAGATATTTCCATGTTTATTGAGATAGCGGTGTAGGTATTTCCATGTTTATAGACATAGCGGTGTAGATATTTCCATGTTTATATAGATGGTGTTGTAGATATTTCCATGTTTATACCAATAGCGGTGTTGGTTTTTCCACGTTTATACAGATAGCGATGTAGATATTTCCATGTTTATACAGATAACGGTGGAGATATTTCCATGTTTATACAGACAGCAGTGGAGATATTTCCAGGTTTATACACATAGCCGTGTACATATTTCCATGTTTACAGAGACAGCGGTGTCGGTATTTCCATGTTTATGCAGATAGCGGTGCAGATATTTCCATGTTTATACAGATGCCTATGCAGATATCTCCATATTTATACAGTGGGCTGTGTAGATATTTCTAGGTTTATACAGATGGCAGTGTAGATATTTCCATGTTCCTACACATGACTGTGTAGGTATTTCCATGTTTATACAGATGTCTTTGTAGATATTTCCATGTCTATAGAGATAGCGGTGCAGATATTTCCATGTTTACACAGAGAGCGGTGTATATATTTCCATGTTTATACAGATCGTGGTGTAGATATTTCCATGTTTATACAGATACCGGTGTAGATATTTCCATGTTTATACAGACCGCAGTGTAGATATTTCCATGTTTAAAGAGATAGAAGTGTAGATATTTCCAAGTTTGTACAGATGGCGGTGTGGATGTTTCCATCTATACACAGCTTTCCGTGTCGGTATTTCTATGTGTATACAGATGGCGGTGTTGATGTTTCCATCTATACACAGATTTCCGTGTCGGTATTTCTATGTGTATACAGATGGCATTGTAGATATTTCCATGTTTATACAGATGGTGGTGTAGATATTTCCATGTTTACACAGATGACTGTATAGGTATTTCCATGTTTATACAGATGGCGGTGTAGATATTTCCAGGTTTATAGAGATAGCGGTGTAGATATTTCCATATTTATACAGATAACGGTGTAGAAATTTCCATGTTTATACAGATAACGGTGTAAATATTTCCATGTTTATACAGATCACGGTGTAGATATTTCCTTGTTTAGAGAAATAGCGGTGTAGTTATTTCCATGTTTATACAGAGAGCGGTGCAGATATTTCCATGTATATACAGATGGCTGTGTAGATATTTCCACGTTTATACAGATGGCTTTGTAGATATTTCCATGTTTATACAGATGACTTTGTAGGTATTTCCATGTTTATACAGATGGCGGTGTAGATATTTCCATGTTTATAGAGATAGTTGTGTAGATATTTCCATGTTTATACAGATAGCGGTGTAGATATTTCCATGTTTATACAGCTCGCGGTGCACAAATTTATATCTCTATACAGATGGCATTGTAGATATTTCCTTATTCACACAGATGGCGGTGTAGATATTTCCATGGACATGCAGATGGCAGTGTAGATATTTAAATGTTTATGCAGATGGCTGTGTAGATATTTCCATGTGTATACAGATGGCATTGTAGATATTTCCATGTTTATACAGATGACTGTATAGATATTTCCGTGTATATACACATGGCAGAGTAGTTAATTCCATGTTTATGGAGATGGCAGTGTAGATATTTTCATGTTTACAGAGATGGCGGTGTAGATATTTCCATATTTATAGAGATAGTGGTGTAGATATTTCCATCTTTCTACAGATCGCCGTGTAGATATTTCCATGTCTAAACAGATGGCTGTGTAGATATTTCCATATTTATACAGATGTCTGTGTAGATATTTCCATGTGTATACAGATGGTATTGTAGGTATTTCCATGTTTATACAGATGGTGGTGTAGATATTTCCATGTTTATTCAGATGACTGTGTAGGTATTTCCATGTTTTTACAGATGGCAGAGTAGATATTTCAATGTTTATAGAGATGGCGCTGTAGATATTTCCATGTTTATACAGATAGCGGTGTAGATATATCCATGTATTTACAGATATCGGTGTAGATATTTCCGTGTTTACACAGATTGCGGTATAGATATTTCCATCTTTCTACAGACGGCATTGTAGATATTTCCATGTTTATGCAGATGGCGGTGTAGATATTTCCATGTTTATATAGATGGTGGTGTGGATATTACCATGTTTATACATATAGCGGTGTAAATATTTCCATGTTTATACAGATCGTGGTGAAGATATTTCCATGTTTATACAGATGGCGGTGTAGATATTTCCATGTTTATACAGATCGCGGTGTAGATATTTCCATGTTTATACAGATAGAGGTGTAGATATTTCCATGGTTATACAGATAGCGGTGTATATATTTCCATGTTTATAGAGATAGTGGTGTAGGTATTTCCATGTTTATAGACTTAGCGGTGTAGATATTTCCATGTTTATAGAGATAGCAGTGTAGATATTTACATGTTTATACAGATGGCTGTGTAGATATTTCCAAGTGTATACAGATGGCATTGTAGATATTTCCATGTTTATACAGATGACTGTATAGGTATTTCCATGTTTTTACAGATTGCATTGCAGATATTTCCATGTTTATAGAGATAGCGGTGTAGATATTTCCATGTTTGTACACATGGCGGTGTAGATATTTCCATCTATACACAGATGTCCGTGTAGATATTTCCATGTTTATACAGAGGGCGGCATAGATATTTCCATATTTATACAGATGTCTGTGTAGATATTTCCATGTTTATACAGATGGTATTGTAGGTGTTTCCATGTTTATACAGATGGTGGTGTAGGTATTTCCATGTTTATTCAGATGACTGTGTAGATATTTCCATGTTTTTACAGATGGCAGTGTAGATATTTCAATGTTTACAGAGATCGCGCTGTAGATATTTCCATGTTTATACAGATAATGGTGAAGATATTTCCATGTTTATACAGACAGCAGTGGAGATATTTCCAAGTGTATACACATAGCCGTGTACATATTTCCATGTTTACAGAGACAGCGGTGTCAGTATTTCCATGTTTATGCAGATGGCGGTGCAGATATTTCCATGTTTATACAGATGCCTATGCAGATATCTCCATATTTATACAGAGGGCTGCGTAGATATTTCTATGTTTATACAGATGGCAGTGTAGATATTTCCATGTTCCTACACATGACTGTGTAGGTATTTCCATATTTATACAGATGGCTTTGTAGATATTTCCATGTCTATAGTGATAGCGGTGCAGATATTTCCATGTTTATACAGATAGCGGTGTATATATTTCTATGTTTATACAGATCGTGGTGTAGATATTTCCATGTTTATACAGATACTGGTGTAGATATTTCCATGTTTATACAGACCGCAGTGTAGATATTTCCAAGTTTATAGAGATAGCAGTGTAGATATTTCCAAGTTTGTACAGATGGCGGTGTTGATGTTTCCATCTATACACAGATTGCCGTGCAGGTATTTCCACGTGTATACAGATGGCATTGTAGATATTTCCATGTTTATACAGATGGTGGTGTAGATATTTCCATGTTTACACAGATGACTGTATAGGTATTTCCATGTTTATACAGATCGCGGTGTAGTTATCTCCATGTTTACAGAGATAGCGGTGTAGATATTTCCATATTTATACAGATAACGGTGTAGAAATTTCCATGTTTATACAGATAGTGGTGTAAATATTTCCATGTTTATACAGATCACGGTGTAGATATTTCCTTGTTTATACAAATAGCGGTGTAGTTATTTTCATGTTTTTACAGATAGCGGTGTAGATATTTCCATGTATATACAGATGGCTGTGTAGATATTTCCATGTTTATACAGATGGCTTTTTAGATATTTCCATGTTTATACACATGACTTTGTAGATATTTCCATGTTTTTACTGATGGCAGTTTAGATATTTCAATGTTTATAGAGGTGGTGCTGTAAATATTTCCATGTTTATGCAGATCGCGTTGTAGATTTTTCCATGTTTACGCAGATTGCAGTGTAGATATTTCCATGGTTTTCCAGATGGCATTGTAGATATTTCCATGTTTATACAGATGGCAGTGTAGATATTTCCATTTTTATATAGATGGTGGTGTAGATATTACCATGTTTATACAGATACTGGTGTAGATATTTCCATGTTTATACAGATCGTGGTGAAGATATTTCCATGTTTATACAGATCGCGGTGTAGATATTCCCATGTTTATACAGATAGCGGTGTAGATATTTCCATGTTTATACAGATAGCGATGTAGATATTTCCATGTTTATTGAGATAGCGGTGTAGGTATTTCCATGTTTATAGACATAGCGGTGTAGATATTTCCATGTTTATATAGATGGTGTTGTAGATATTTCCATGTTTATACCAATAGCGGTGTTGGTTTTTCCACGTTTATACAGATAGCGATGTAGATATTTCCATGTTTATACAGATAACGGTGGAGATATTTCCATGTTTATACAGACAGCAGTGGAGATATTTCCAGGTTTATACACATAGCCGTGTACATATTTCCATGTTTACAGAGACAGCGGTGTCGGTATTTCCATGTTTATGCAGATAGCGGTGCAGATATTTCCATGTTTATACAGATGCCTATGCAGATATCTCCATATTTATACAGTGGGCTGTGTAGATATTTCTAGGTTTATACAGATGGCAGTGTAGATATTTCCATGTTCCTACACATGACTGTGTAGGTATTTCCATGTTTATACAGATGTCTTTGTAGATATTTCCATGTCTATAGAGATAGCGGTGCAGATATTTCCATGTTTATACAGAGAGCGGTGTATATATTTCCATGTTTATACAGATCGTGGTGTAGATATTTCCATGTTTATACAGATACCGGTGTAGATATTTCCATGTTTATACAGACCGCAGTGTAGATATTTCCATGTTTAAAGAGATAGAAGTGTAGATATTTCCAAGTTTGTACAGATGGCGGTGTGGATGTTTCCATCTATACACAGCTTTCCGTGTCGGTATTTCTATGTGTATACAGATGGCGGTGTTGATGTTTCCATCTATACACAGATTTCCGTGTCGGTATTTCTATGTGTATACAGATGGCATTGTAGATATTTCCATGTTTATACAGATGGTGGTGTAGATATTTCCATGTTTACACAGATGACTGTATAGGTATTTCCATGTTTATACAGATGGCGGTGCAGATATTTCCATGTATATACAGATGGCTGTGTAGATATTTCCACGTTTATACAGATGGCTTTGTAGATATTTCCATGTTTATACAGATGACTTTGTAGGTATTTCCATGTTTATACAGATGGCGGTGTAGATATTTCCATGTTTATAGAGATAGTTGTGTAGATATTTCCATGTTTATACAGATAGCGGTGTAGATATTTCCATGTTTATACAGATCACGGTGTAGATATTTCCATGTTTATACAGATCGCGGTGTAGATATTTCCATGTTTATACAGATAGCGATGTAGATATTTCCATGTTTTTACAGATATCGGTGTAGATATTTCCATGTATACACAGATTGCGGTGAAGATATTTCCATCTTTCTACAGATGGCATTGTAGATATTTCCATGTTTATACACATGGCGGTTTAGATATTTCCATGTTTATATAGATGGTGGTGTAGATATTACCATGTTTATACAGATAGCGGTGTAGATATTTCCATGTTTATACAGATCGTGGTGAAGATATTTCCATGTTTATACAGATCGCGGTGTAGAGATTTCCAGGTTTATACAGATCGCGGTGTAGATATTTCCATGTTTATACAGATAGCGGTGTAGATATTTCCATGTTTATACAGATAGCGGTGTAGATATTTCCATGTTTTTAGAGATAGCGGTGTAGGTATTTCCATGTTAGTAGACATAGTGGTGTAGATATTTACATGTTTATATAGATGGCGTTGTAGATATTTCCATGTTTATACCGATAGCGGTGTTGGTATTTCCACGTTTATACAGATAGCGATGTAGATATTTCCATGTTTATACAGCTCACGGTGTAGATATTTATATCTTTATAGAGATGGCATTGTAGATATTTCCTTATTCACACAGATGGCGGTGTAGATGTTTCCATGTTTATACAGATGGCGGAGTAGTTAGTTCCACGTTTATGGAGATGGCAGTGTAGATATTTTCATGTTTATAGAGATGGCGGTGTAGATATTTCCATGTTTATAGAGATAGCAGTGTAGATATTTACATGTTTATACAGATGGCTGTGTAGATATTTCCATGTGTATACAGATGGCATTGTAGATATTTCCATGTTTATACAGATGACTGTATAGGTTTTTCCGTGTTTTTACAGATGGCAGTGCAGATATTTCCATGTTTATAGAGATAGCGGTGTAGATATTTCCATGTTTGTACAGATGGCGGTGTTGATATTTCCATGTATACACAGATGGCCCTGTAGATATTTCCATGTTAATACAGATGGCGGCGTAGATATTTCAATGGACATGCAGATGGCAGTGTAGATATTTAAATGTTTATACAGATGGCTGTTTAGATATTTCCATGTGTATACAGATGGCATTGTAGATATTTCCATGTTTATACAGATGAGTGTATAGTTATTTCCATGTTTTTACAGATGGCAGTGCAGATATTTCCATGTTTACACAGATAGCGGTGCAGATATTTCCATGTTTATACAGATGCCTATGCAGATATCTCCATATTTATACAGTGGGCTATGTAGATATTTCTATGTTTATACAGATGGCAGTGTAGATATTTCCATGTTCCTACACATGACTGTGTAGGTATTTCCATGTTTATACAGATGTCTTTGTAGATATTTCCATGTCTATAGAGATAGCGGTGCAGATATTTCCATGTTTATACAGAGAGCGGTGTATATATTTCCATGTTTATACAGATCGTGGTGTAGATATTTCCATGTTTATACAGATACCGGTGTAGATATTTCCATGTTTATACAGACCGCAGTGTAGATATTTCCATGTTTATAGAGATAGCAGTGTAAATATTGCCATGTTTATAGAGATAGCGGTGTAGATATTTCCATGTTTATACAGATAGCGGTGTAGATATTTCCAAGTTTATAGAGATAGCGGTGTAGATATTTCCATGTTTATACAGATAGCGGTGTGGATATTTCCATGTTTATACAGATAGCGGTGTGGATATTTCCATGTTTATACAGACCGCGGTGTAGATATTTCCATGTTTATACAGATAGCGGTGCAGATATTTCCATGTTTGTACAGATGGCGGTGTTGTTATTTCCATCTGTACACAGATGACCGTGTAGATATTTCCATGTTTATACAGATGGCGGTGCATATATTTCCATGGATATGTAGATGGCGGTGTAGATATTTCCATGTTTATACAGATAGCGGTGTAGTTATTTCCATGTTTACATGGATAGCGGTGTAGATATTTCCATGTATATACACATGACTGTGTAGATATTTCCATGTTTATACAGATGGCGGTGTAGATATTTCCATGTTTATACAGAGAACTTTGTAAGTATTTCCATGTTTCTACAGATGGCGGTGTAGATATTTCGATGCTTATAGAGATAGCAGTGGGGATATTTCCATGTTTATACAGATAAGGGTGTAGATATTTCCATGTTTATAGAGATGGCGGTGTAGATATTTCAATGTTTATACAGATCACGGTGTAGATATTTCCTTGTTTATACAAATAGCGGTGTAGTTATTTCCATGTTTATACAGATAGCGGTTTAGATGTTTCCATGTATATACTGATGGCTGTGTAGATATTTCCATGTTTATACAGATGGCTGTGTAGATATTTCCATGTTTATACAGATGACTTTGTAGGTATTTCCATGTTTATACAGATGGCAGTTTAGATATTTCCATGTTTATACAGAAAGCTGTGTAGATATTTCCATGTTTATACAGATAGCGGTGTAGATATTTCCAAGTTTATACAGATCACTGTGTAGATATTTCCATGTATATTCAGATCGTGGTGTAGATATTTCCATGTTTATACAGATAGAGGTGTAGGTATTTCCATGTTTTTACAGATAGCGGTGCAGATATTTCCATGTTTACACAGATTGCGGTATAGATATTTCCATCTTTCTACAGATGGCATTGTTGATATTTCCATATTTATACAGATGGCGGTGTAGATATTTCCAAGTTTATATACATGGTGGTGTAGATATTACCATGTTTATACAGGTAGCGGTGTAGATATTTCCATGTTTATACAGATTGTGGTGAAGATATTTCCATGTTTATACAGATCGCGGTGTAGATATCTCCATGTTTGTACAGATCGCGGTGTAGGTATTTCCATGTTTATACTGATGGCGATGTAGATATTTCCATGTTTATAGAGATAGCGGTGTAGTTATTTCCATGTTTATAGGGATAGCGGTGTAGGTATTTTCATGTTTATAGACATAGCGGTGTAGATATTTCCATGTTTATATAGATGGCGATGTAGATATTTCCATGTTTATACCGATAGCGATGTTGGTATTTCCACGTTTATACAGATAGCTATGAAGATTTTCCATGTTTATTCAACTCGCGGTGCAGATATTTATATCTTTATACAGATGGCATTGTAGATATTTCCTTATTCACACAGATGGCGGTGTAGATGTTTCCATGTTTATACAGATGGCGGAGTAGTTAGTTCCATGTTTATGGAGATGGCAGTGTAGATATTTTCAAGTTTATAGAGATGGCAGTGTAGATATTTCCATGTTTATAGAGATAGCAGTGTAGATATTTACATGTTTATACAGATGGCTGTGTAGATATTTCCATGTTTATAGAAATACCAGTGTAGATATTTACATGTTTATACAGATGGCTGTGTAGATATTTCCATATGTATACAGATGGCATTGTAGATATTTCCATGTTTATACAGATGACTGTATACGTATTTCCATGTTTTTACAGATGGCAGTGCAGATATTTCCATGTTTATAGAGATAGCGATGCAGATATTTCCAAGTTTGCACAGATGGCGGTGTTGATATTTCCATCTATACACAGATGGCCGTGTAGATATTTCCATGTTTATACAGATGGCGGCGTAGATATTTCCATGGACATGCAGATGGCGGTGTAGATATTTCCATGTTTATACAGATAGCGGTGTAGTTATTTCCATGTTTACTCAGATGGTGGTGTAGATATTGTCGTGTTTATACACAAGACGGGGTAGAAAATTCCATCTTTATGGAGATGGCAGTGTAGTTATTTTCATGTTTATAGAGATGGCGGTGTAGATATTTCCATATTTATAGAGATAGCAGTGTACATATTTCCATCTTTCTACTGATGGCAATGTAGATATTTCCATGTTTATACAGATGGTCATGTAGATATTTCCATATTTATACAGATGTCTGTCTAGATATTTCCATGTGTATACAGATGGTATTGTAGGTATTTCCATGTTTATACTGATGGTGGTGTAGATATTTCCATGTTTATTCAGATGACTGTGTAGATATTTCCATGTTTTTAGAGATGGCAGTGTAGATATTTCAATGTTTATAGAGATGGCGTTGTAGATATTTCCATGTTTAAACAAATAAAGGTGGAGATATTTCCATGTTTATACAGACAGCAGTGGAGATATTTCCATCTTTATACACATAGCGGTGTACATATTTCCATGTTTATAGAGACAGTGGTGCAGGTGTTTCCATGTTTATACACATAGCGGTGCAGATATTTCCATGTTTACACAGATGCCTATGCAGATATTTCCATATTTATACAAAGGTCTGTGTAGATATTTCTATGTTTATACAGATGGCAGTGTAGATGTTTCCATGTTCCAACACATGACTGTGTAGGTATTTCCGTGTTTATACAGATGGCTTTGTAGATATTTCCATGTCCATAGAGATAGCGGTGCAGATATTTCCATGTTTATACAGACAGCGGTGTATATATTTCCATGTTTATACAGATCGTGGTGTAGATATTTCCATGTTTATACAGATACCGGTCAAGATATTTCCATGTTTATACAGACCGCAGTGTAGATATTTCCATGTTTTTAGAGATAGCAGTGTAGATATTTCCATGTTTGTACAGATGGCGGTGTTGATGTTTCCATCTATACACAGATTGCCGTGTAGGTATTTCCATGTGTATACAGATGGCATTGTAGAAATTTCCATGTTTATACAGATAGCGGTGTAAATATTTCCATGCTTATACAGATAACGGTGTAGATATTTCCATGTTTATAGAGATAGCGGTGTAGATATTTCCATGTTTATACAGGTAGTGGTGAAGATATTTCCATGTTTATACAGACCGTGGTGTAAATAATTCCATGTTTGTACAGATGGCCGTGTTGATATTTCCATCTGTACACAGATGACTGCGTAGATAATTCCATGTTTATACAGATGGCGGCGCAGATATTTCTATGGATATGTAGATGGCGGTGTAGATATTTGCATGTATATAGAGATAGCGGTGCAGTTATTTCCATGTTTATATAGAGAGCGGTGTAGATATTCCCATGTATGTACACATGGCTGTGTAGATATTTCCATTTTTATACAGATGGTGGTGTAGATATTTCCATGTTCATACAGATAACTTTGTAAGTATTTCCATGTTTATACAGATGGCAGTGTAGATATTTCGATGTTTATAGAGACAGCAGTGGAGATATTTCCAAGTTTATACAAATAGCCGTGTAGATATTTCCATGTTTTTACTGATTGCAGTGTAGATATTTCCATGTTTATAGAGATGGCGGTGTAGATATTTCCATGTTCATAGATATAGCGGTGTTGATTTTTCCGTGTTTATTGAGATAGCGGTGTGGATATTTCCATATTTATACAGATCATGGTGTAGATATTTCCATGTTTATACAGATCGCGGTGTTGATATTACCATGTTTATAGGGATAGCCGTGCAAATGTTTCCACATTTATACAGATAGCGGTGTAGTTATTAGCATGTTTATACAGATAGCGTTGTAGATATTTCCATGTGTAAACAGATGTCTGTGTATATATTTCCATGTTTAAACAGATGGCGGTGTAGATATTTCCTTGTTTATACAAATAGCGGTGTAGTTATTTCCATGATTATACAGATAGCGGTGTAGATATTTCCATGTATATACAGATGGCTGTGTAGTTATTTCCATGTTTATACAGATGGCTGAGTAGATATTTCCATGTTTACACAGATGACTTTGTAGGTATTTCCATGTTTATGTAGATGGCGGTGTAGGTATTTCCATGTTTATAGAGATAGATGTGTAGATATTGCCATGTTTACACAGATGACTTTGTAGGTATTTCCATGTTTATATAGATAGCGGTGTAGTTATTTCCATGTATATACACATGGCTGTGTAGATATTTCCATGTTTATACAGATGGCGGTGTAGATATTTCCATGTTTATACAGATAACTTTGTAAGTATTTCCATGTTTATACAGATGGCGGTGTAGATATTTCGATGTTTATAGAGATAGCAGTGGAGATATTTCCATGTTTATACAGATAGCGGTGTAGATATTTCCATGTTTATTCTGATCGTGGTGTAGATATTTCCATGTTTAAAGAGATGGCGCTGCAGATATTTCCATGTTCATAGAGATAGCGGTGTTGATTTTTCCATGTTTATAGAGATAGCGGTGTGGACATTTCCATGCTTATACAGATAGGGGTGTAGATATTTCCATGTTTATAGAGATTGCGGTGTAGATATCTCCATGTTTATACAGATAGCGGTGTAGATATTTTCATGTTTATACAGACCGCGGTGTAGATATTTCCATGTTTATACAGATATCGGTGCAGATATTTCCATGTTTGTACAGATGGCGGTGTTGATATTTCCATCTATACACTGATGACCGTGTAGATATTTCCATGTTTATACAGGTGGCGGCGCAGATATTTCCATGGATAAGTAGATGGCGGTGTAGATATTTCCATGTTTATACAGATAGCGGTGTAGTTATTTCCATGTTTATAATGATCGTGGTGTAGTTATTTCCATGTATATACACATGGCTGTGTAGATATTTCCATGATTATACTGATGGCGGTGTAGATATTTCCATATTTATACAGATAACTTTGTAAGTATTTCCATGTTTATACAGATGGCGGTGTAGATATTTCGATGTTTACAGAGATAGCAGTGGTGATATTTCCATGTTTATACAGATAGCGGTGTAGATATTTCCATGTTTATACTGATCGTGGTGTAGATATTTCCATGTTTATAGAGATGGCGGTGTAGATATTTCCATGTTCATAGAGATAGCGGTGTTGATTTTTCCATGTTTATAGAGATAGCGGTGTGGATATTTCCATGTTTATACAGATATGGGTGTAGATATTTCCATGTTTATAGACATGGTCGTGTAGATATTTCCATATTTATACGGATCACGGTGTAGATATTTCCTTGTTTATACTAATAGCGGTGTAGTTATTTCCATGTTTATACAGATGGCGGTGTAGATATTTCCATATTTATACAGATGCCTGTGTAGATATTTCCATGTTTATACAGATGACTTTGTAGGTATTTGTATGTTTATACAGATGGCGGTGTAGTTATTTCCATGTTTATAGTGATAGCTGCGTAGATATTTCCATCTTTATACAGATAGTGGTTTAGATATTTCCATGTTTATACAGATCGCGGTGTAGATATTTCCATGTTTATACCGATAGCGGTGTAGATATTCCCATGTTTTTATAGATAGAGGTGTAGATATTTCCATGTTTACACAGATTGCGGTGTAGATATTTTCATCTTTCTACAGATGGCATTGTATATATTTCCAAGTTTATACAGATGGCGGTGTAGATATTTCCATGTTTATATAGATGGTGGTGTAGATATTACCATGTTTATACATGTGGCGGTGTAGATATTTCCATGTTTATACAGATTGTGGTGAAGATATTTCCATGTTTATACAGATCGCGGGGTAGATATTTCCATGTTTTTACAGATCGCGGTGTAGATATTTCCATGTTTATAGAGATAGCGATGTAGATATTTCCATGTTTATACAGATAGCGGTGTAGATATTTCCATGATTATATAGATGGCGTTGTACATATTTCCATGTTTATACTGATAGCGGTGTTGGTATTTCCACGTTTATACAGATAGCGATGTGGATATTTCCATGTTTACACAGCTCGCGGTGCAGATATTTATATCTTTATACAGATGGCATTGTAGATATTTCCTTATTCACACAGATGGCGGTGTAGATGTTTCCATGTTTATACAGATTGCAGAGTAGTTAGTTCCATGTTTATGGAGATGGAAGTGTAGATATTTTCATGTTTATAGAGATGGCGGTGTAGATATTTCCATGTTTATACAGATAGCAGTGTAGATATTTACATGTTTATACAGATGGCTGTGTAGATATTTCCTTGTGTATACAGATGGCATTGTAGATATTTCCATGTTTATACAGATGACTGTATGCGTATTTCCATGTTTTTACAGATGGCAGTGCAGATATTTCCATGTTTATAGAGATAGCGGTGTAGATATTTCCATGTTTGCACAGATGGCGGTGTTGATATTTCCTTGTATACACAGATGGCCAAGTAGATATTTCCATGTTTATACAGATGGCGGCATAGATATTTCCATGTTTACACAGATAGTGGTGTACATATTTCCGTGTTAATACACATGGCAGAGTAGATACTTCCATCTTTATGGAGATGGCAGTGTAGATATTTTCATGTTTATAGAGATGGCGGTGTAGATATTTCCATATTTATAGAGATAGCGGTGTACATATGTTTATCTTTCTACAGATGACAGTGTAAATATTTCCATGTTTATACAGATGTCCGTGTAGATATTTCCCTATTTATACAGATGTCTGTCTAGATATTTCCATGTGTATACAGATGGTATTGTAGGTATTTCCATGTTTATACAGATGGTGGTGTAGAGAATTCCATGTTTATTCAGATGACTGTGTAGATATTTCCATGTTTTTACAGATGGCAGTGCAGATATTTCAATCTTTACAGAGATGTTGCTGTAGATATTTCCGTGTTTATACAGATAACGGTGGAGATATTTCCATGTTTATACAGAGAGCTGTGGAGATATTTCCAGGTTTATACACATAGCGGTGTACATATTTCCAAGTTTATAGAGACAGCGGTGTAGGTATTTCCATGTTTATACAGTTAGCGGTGCAGATATTTCCATGTTTACACAGATGCCTATGCAGATATTTCCATATTTATACTGAGGGCTGTGTAGGTATTTCTATGTTTATACAGATGGCAGTGTAGATATTTAAATGTTCCTACACATGTCTGTGTAGGTATTTCCATGTTTATACAGACGTCTTTGTAGATATTTCCATGTTTATAGAGATAGCGGTGCAGATATTTCCATGTTTATACTGATAGCGGTGTAGATATTTCCATGTTTATAGAGATAGCGGTGTATATATTTCCATGTTTATACAGATAGCGGTGTAGATATTTCCATGTTTATACAGATCACGGTGCAGATATTTCCATGTTTATAGAGATAGCGGTGTAGATATTTCCATCTTTATACAGATAGCGGTGCAGATATTTCCATGTTTGCACAGATGGCGGTGTTGATATTTCCATCTATACACAGATGACCTTGTAGATATTTCCATGTTTATACAGATGGCGGCGCAGATATTTCCATGGATATGTAGATGGCGGTGTAGATATTTCCATGTTTATACAGATAGCGGTGTAGTTATTTCCATGTTTATACAGATAGCGGTGTAGATATTTCCATGTATATACAAATGGCTGTGTAGATATTTCCATTTTTATACAGATGGCGGTGTAGATATTTCGATGTTTATAGAGATAGCAGTGGAGATATTTCCATGTTTATATAGATGGTGGTGTAGATATTACCATGTTTATACAGGTAGCGGTGTAGACATTTCCATGTTTATAAAGATTGTGGTGAAGATATTTCCATGTTTATACAGATCGCAGTATAGATACTTCCATGTTTATACAGATCGTGTTGTAGGTATTTCCATGTTTATACAGATAGCGGTGTAGATATTTCCATGTTTATACAGAAAGCGGTGTAGATATTTCCATCTTTATGGAATTAGCGGTGTAGGTATTTCCATGTTTATAGACATAGCATTGTAGATATTTCCATGTTTATATAGATGGCGTTGTAGATATTTCCATGTTTATATCGATAGCGGTGTTTGTATTTCCACGTTTATACATATAGCTATGTAGATTTTCCCTGTTTATACAGCTCGCGATGCAGATATTTATATCTTTATACAGATGGCATTGTAGATATTTCCGTATTCACACAGATGGCGGTGTAGATGTTTCCATGTTTATACAGATGGCGGAGTAGTTAGTTCCATGTTTATGCAGATGGCAGTGGAGATATTTTCATGTTTAGACAGATGACTCTATAGTTATTTCCATGTTTATACAGATGGCAGTGCAGATATATCCATGTTTATAGAGATAGCGATGTAGATATTTCCATGTTTGCACAGATGGCGGTGTTGATATTTCCATCTATACACAGAAGGCCGTGTAGATATTTCCATGTTTATACAGATGGCGGTGTAGATATTTCCATGGACATGCAGATGGCGGTGTAGATATTTCCATGTTTATACAGATAGCGGTGTAGATATTTCCATGTTTACACAGATGGTGGTGTAGATATTTTCGTGTTTATACACATGACGTGGTAGATACTTCCATCTTTATGGAGATGGCAGTGTAGATATTTTCATGTTTATAGAGATGGCGGTGTAGATATTTCCATATTTATAGACATAGCGGTGTACATATTTCCATCTTTCTACAGATGGCAGTGTAGATATTTCCATGTTTATACAGATGGTCGTGTAGATATTTCCATATTTATACAGATGTCGGTGTAGATATTTCCATGTGTATACCGATGGTATTGTAGGTATTTCCATGTTTATACAGATGGTGGTGTAGATATTTCCATGTTTATGCAGATGAGTGTGTAGATATTTCCATGTATATACAGATGGCAGTGTAGATATTTCAATGTTTATAGAGATGGCGCTGTAGATATTTACATGTTTATACAGATGACTTTGTAGGTATTTCCATGTTTATACAGATGGCGGTTTAGATATTTCCATGTTTATAGAGATAGCTATGTGGATATTTCCATGTTTACACAGATAGCAGTTTAGATATTTCCATGTTTATACAGATCGCGTTGTAGATATTTCCATGTTTATAGAGATCGCTGTGTAGATATTTCCATGTTTATACAGATAGCGGTGTAGATATTTCCACGCTTATACAGATGGCGGTGTAGATATTTCCATCTTTCTACAAATGGCAGTGTAGATATTTCCATGTTTATGTAGATGGCAGTGTAGATATTTTCTTGTTTATGTAGATGGTGTTGTAGATACCTCCATGTTTAAAGAGATGGCGGTGTGTATATTTCCATGTTTATGGAGATAGCGGTATAGATATTTCCATGTTTATATAGAGAGCGGTGTAGTTATTTCCATGTATGTACACATGGTGGTGTAGATATTTCCATGTTTATACAGATAAATTTCTAAGTATTTCCATCTTTATACAGATGGCGGTGTAGATATTTTGATGTTTATAGAGATAGCAGTGGAGATATTTCCATGTTTATACCGATAGCGGTGTAGATATTTCCATGTTTATATTGATCGTGGTGTAGATATTTCCATTTTTATAGAGATGGCGGTGTAGATATTTCCATATTTATAGAGATAGCGGTGTAGATATTTCCATCTTTCTACAGATGGCAGTGTAGATAATCCCATGTTTATACAGATGGCCATGTAGATATTTCCATATTTATACAGATGTCTGTGTAGATATTTCCATGTGTATACAGATGGTATCGTAGGAATTTCCATGTTTATACAGATGGTGGTGTAGATATTTCCATGTTTCTTCTGATGACTGTGTAGATATTTCCATGTTTTTACAGATGGCAGTTTAGATTTGTCAATGTTTATGGAGATGGCGCTGTAGATATTTCCATGTTTATACAGATGACTTTGTAGGTATTTCCATGTTTATACAGATGGCGGTGTAGATATTTCCATGTTTGTAGAGATAGCTGAGTAGGTATTTCCATGTTCATACAGATAGCGGTGTAGATATTTCAATATTTTTACAGTTATCGGTGTAGATATTTCCATGTTTACACAGATTGCGGTGTACATATTTCCATCTTTCTACAGATGGCATTGTAGATATTTCCATGTTTACAGAAGGCGGTGTAGATATTTCCATGTTTATATAGATGGTGGTGTAGATATTACCATGTTTATACAGATAGCTGTGTAGATATTTCCATGTTTATACAGATCGCGGTGTAGATATTTCCATGTTTGTACAGATAGCTGTGTAGTTATTTCCATGTTTATATAGATAGCGGTGTAGTTATTTCCATGTTTGTACAGATAGCGGTGTAGTTATTTCCATGTTTATATAGATAGCGGTGCAGATATTTCCATGTACATACACATGGCTCTGTAGAAATTTCCATGTTTATACAGATAGCGGTGTAGATATTTCCATCTTAATACAGATAACTTTGTAAGTATTTCCATGTTTATACAGATGGCGGTGTAGATATTTCGATGTTAATAGAGATAGCAGTGGAGATATTTCCATGTTTATACAGATAGCAGTGTAGATATTTCCATGTTTATACTGATCGTGGTGTAGATATTTCCATGTTTATAGAGATGGCGGTGTAGATATTTCCATGTTCATAGAGATAGCGGTGTTGATTTTTCCATGTTTATAGAGATAGCGGTGTAGATATTTCCATGTTTATACAGATAGGTATGTAGGTATTTCCATGTTTTTACAGATATCGGTATAGGTATTTCCATGTTTACACAGATTGCGGTGTAGATATTTCCATCTTTCTACAGATGGCATTGTAGATATTTCCATGTTTATACAGATGGCGGTGTAGATATTTCCATGTTTATATAGATGGTGGTGTAGATATTACCATGTTTATACAGATAGCGGTGTAGATATTTCCATGTTTATACAGATCGTGGTGAAGGTATTTCCCTGTTTATACAAATCGCGATGTAGATATTTCCATGTTTATAGAGATAGCAGTGTACATGTTTACATGTTTATACAGAGGTCTGTGTAGATATTTCTATGTTTATGCAGATGGCAGTGTAGATATTTCCATGTTCCTACACATGACTGTGTAGGTATTTCCACGTTTATACAGATAGCGATGTAGGTATTTCCATGTTTATACAGCTCGCGGTGCAGATATTTATATCTTTATACAGATGGCATTGTAGATATTTCCTTATTCACACAGATGGCGGTGTAGATGTTTCCATGTTTATACAGATGGCGGAGTAGTAAGTTCCATGTTTATGGAGATGACAGTGTAGATATATTCATGTTTATAGAGATGGCGGTGTAGATATTTCCATGTTTATAGAGATAGCAGTGTAGATATTTCCATGTGTATACAGATGGCATTGTAGATATTTCCATGTTTATACAGATGACTGTATAGGTATTTCCATGTTTTTACAGATGGCAGTGCAGATATTTCCATGTTTATAGAGATAGCGGTGTAGATATTTCAATGTTTGTACAGATGGCGGTGCTGATATTTCCATCTATACACAGATGTCCGTGTAGATATTTCCATGTTTATACAGATGGCGGCGTAGATATTTCCATGGACATGCAGATGTCGGTGTAGATATTTCCACGTTTATACAGATAGCGGTGTAGATATTTCCATGATTACACAGATGGTGGTGTAGATATTTCCGTGTTTATTTACATTGCGGAGTATATATTTCCATCTTTATGGAGATGGCAGTGTAGATATTTTCAAGTTTATAGAGACGGCGGTGTACATATTTCCATATTTATAGAGATAGCAGTGTAGATATTTCCATCTTTCTACAGATGGCAGTGTAGATATTTCCATGTTTATACAGACGTCTGTGTAGATATTTCCATGTGTATACAGATGGTATTGTAGGTATTTCCATGTTTATACAGATGGTGGTGTAGATATTTCCATGTTTATTCAGATGACTGTGTAGATATTTCCATGTTTTTACAGATGGCAGTGTGGATATTTCAAGTTTATAGAGATGGCGCTGTACATATTTCCATGTTTATACAGATAACGGTCGAGATATTTCCATGTTTATACAGAGAGCAGTGGAGATATTTCCATGTTTATACACATAGCGGCGTACATATTTCCATGTTTATAGAGACAGCGGTGTAGGTATTTCCATGTTTATACAGATAGCGGTAGAGATATTTCCATGTTTATACAGATGCCTATGCAGATATCTCCATATTTATACAGATGGCAGTGTAGATATTTAAATGTTCCTACACATGTCTGTGTAGGTATTTCCATGTTCATACAGATGTCTTTGTAGATATTTCCATGTCTACAGAGATAGCGGTGCAGATATTTCCATGTTTATACAGATAGCGGTGTATATATTTCCATGTTTATACAGATCGTTGTGTAGATATTTCCATGTTTATATAGATATCGGTGTAGATATTTCCATGTTTATACAGACCGCAGTGTAGATATTTCCATGTTTATAGAGATAGCAGTGTAGATATTTCCATGTTTGTACAGATGGCGGTGTTGATGTTTCCATCTATACACAGATTGCCGTGTAAGTATTTCCATGTGTATACAGATGGCTTTGTAGATATTTCCATGTTTATACAGATGGTGGTGTAGATATTTCCATGTTTATACAGATGACTGTATAGGTATTTCCATGTTTATACAGATGGCGGTGTAGATATTTCCGTATTTATACAGATAACGGTGTAGAAATTTCCATGTTTATACAGATAGCGGTGTAAATATTTCCATGTTTATACAGATCACGGTGTAGATATTTCCATGTTTATAGAGATAGCGGTGTAGAAATTTCCATGTTTATACAGATAGTGGAGTAGATATTTCCATGTTTATACAGTCCACGGTGTAGATATTTCCATGTTTATACAGATAGCGGTGCAGATATTTCCATGTTTGTACAGATGGCGGTGTTGATATTCCCATCTATACACAGATGACCGTGTAGATATTTCCATGTTTATACAGATGCCGGTGCAGATATTTCTATGGATATGTACATGGTGGTGTAGATATTTCCATGTATATACAGATAGCGCTCTACTTATTTCCATGTTTATATAGAGAGTGGTGTAGACATTTCCATGTATGTACACATGGCAGTGTAGATATTTCAATGTTTATACAGATGGCGTTGTAGATATTTCCATGTTTATACAGATAACTTTGTAAGTATTTCCATGTTTATACAGATGGCGGTGTAGATATTTCGATGTTTATACAGATAGCAGTGGAGATATTTCCATGTTTATACAGATAGCGGTGTAGGTATTTCCATGTTTATATAGATAGCGGTGTAGATATTTCCACGTATATACACATGGCTGTTTAGGTATTTCCATGTTTATACAGATGGCGGTGTAGATATTTCCATGTTTATACAGATAACTTTGTAAGTATTTCCATGTTTATACAGATGGCGGTGTAGATATTTCGATGTTTATAGAGATAGCATTGGAGATATTTCCACGCTTTTACAGATAGCGGTGTAGTTATTTCCATGTTTACACTGATCGCGGTGTAGATATTTCCATGTTTATAGAGATAGCTGTGTAGATATTTCCATGTTTATACAGATCGCGGTGTAGATATTTCCATGTTTATAAAGATCGCGGTGTAGCTATTTCCATGTTCATACAGATAGCAGTGTAGATATTTCCATGTTTTTCCAGATATCGGTGTAGATATTTCCATGTTTACACAGATTGCGGTGTAGATATTTCCATCTTTCTACAGATGGCATTGTAGATATTTCTATGTTTATACAGATGGCGGTGTAGCTATTTCCATGTTTATATAGACGGTGGTGTAGATATTACCATGTATATACAGATAGCGGTGTAGATATTTCCATGTTTATACAGATCGTGGTGAAGATATTTCCATGTTTATACAAATCGCAGTGTAGATATTTCCATGTTTATACAGATAGCAATGTAGATATTTCCATGTTTGTACAGACAGCGGTGTACATATTTCCATGTTTATAGAGATAGCGGTGTAGGTATTTCCATGTTTATAGACATAGCGGTGTAGATATTTCCATGTTTATATAGATGGCGTTGTAGATATTTCCATGTTTATGCTGATAGCGGTGTTGGTATTTCCACGTTTATACACATAACGATGTAGATATTTCCATGTTTATACAGCTCGCGGTGCAGATATTTATATCTTTATACAGATGGCATTGTAGATATTTCCTTATTCACACAGGTGGCGGTGTAGATGTTTCCATGTTTATACAGATTACGGGGTAGTTAGTTCCATGTTTATGGAGATGACAGTGTAAATATTTTCATGTTTATGGAGATGGCAGTGTAGATATTTTCATGTTTATAGAGATGGCGGTGTAGATATTTCCATGTTTATAGAGATAGCAGTGTAGATAATTACATGTGTATACAGATGGCTGTGTTGATGTTTCCATGTGTATACCGATGGCATTGTAGATATTTCCAAGTTTATACAGATGACTGCATAGGTATTTCCATGTTTTTACAGATGGCAGTGCAGATATTTCCATGTTTATAGAGATAGCGGTGTAAATATTTCCATGTTTGTACAGATGGCGGTGCTGATATTTCCATCTATACACAGATGGCCGTGTAGATATTTCCATGTTTATACAGATGGCGGCGTAGATATTTCCATGGACATGCAGATGGCGGTGTAGATATTTCCGTGTTTAGACAGATAGCGGTGTAGATATTTCCATGTTTACACAGATGGTGGTGTAGATATTTCCGTGTTTGTACACAGGGTGGAGTAGATACTTCCATTTTTGTGGAGATGGCAGTGTAGATGTTTTCATGTTTATTGAGGTGGCGGTGTAGATATTTCCATATTTATAGCGATAGTGGTGTAGATATTTCCATCTTTCTACAGATGGCAGTGTAGATATTTCCATGTTTATACAGACGTCTGTGTAGATATTTCCATGTGTATACAGATGGTATTGTAGTTATTTCCATGTTTATACAGATGGTGGTGTAGATATTTCCATGTTTCTTCAGATGACTGTGTAGATATTTCCATGTTTTTACAGATGGCAGTGTGGATATTTCAATGTTTATAGAGATGGCGCTGTAGATATTTCCATGTTTATACAGATAACGGTGGAGATATTTCCATGTTTATACAGAGAGCAGTGGAGATATTTCCATGTTTATACACATAGCGGCGTACATATTTCCATGTTTATAGAGACAGCGGTGTAGGTATTTCCATGTTTATACAGATAGCGGTAGAGATATTTCCATGTTTATACAGATTCCTATGCAGATATCTCCATATTTATACAGAGGGCTGTGTAGATATTTCTATGTTTATACAGATGGCAGTGTAGATATTTAAATGTTCCAACACATGTCAGTGTAGGTATTTCCATGTTTATACAGATGTCTTTGTAGATATTTCCATGTATATAGAGATAGCGGTGCAGATATTTCCATGTTTATACAGATAGCGGTGTATATATTTCCATGTTTATACAGATCGTTGTGTAGATATTTCCATGTTTATATAGATACCGGTGTAGATATTTCCATGTTTATACAGACCGCAGTGTAGATATTTCCATGTTTATAGAGATAGCAGTGTAGATATTTCCATGTTTGTACAGTTCGCAGTGTTGATGTTTCCATCTATACACAGATTGCTGTGTAGGTATTTCCATGTGTATACAGATGGCATTGTAGATATTTCCATGTTTATACAGATGGTGGTGTAGATATTTCCATGTTTATACAGATGACTGTATAGGTATTTCCATGTTTATACTGATGGCGGTGTAGATATTTCCATATTTATACAGATAACGGTGTAGAAATTTCCATGTTTATACAGATAGCGGTGTAAATATTTCCATGTTTATACAGATCACGGTGTAGATATTTCCATGTTTATAGAGATAGCGGTGTAGAAATTTCCATGTTTATACAGATAGCGGAGTAGATATTTCCATGTTTATACAGACCGCGGTGTAGATATTTCCATGTTTATACAGATAGCGGTGCAGATATTTCCATGTTTGTACAGATGGCGGTGTTGATATTCCCATCTATACACAGATGACCGTGTAGATATTTCCATGTTTATACAGATGCCGGTGCAGATATTTCTATGGATATGTACATGGTGGTGTAGATATTTCCATGTATATACCGATAGCGCTGTACTTATTTCCATGTTTATATAGACAGTGGTGTAGACATTTCCATGTATGTACACATGGCAGTGTAGATATTTCAATGTTTATACAGATGGCGTTGTAGATATTTCCATGTTTATACAGATAACTTTGTAAGTATTTCCATGTTTACACAGATGGCGGTGTAGATATGTCGATGTTTATAGAGATAGCAGTGGAGATATTTACATGTTTATACAGATAGCGGTGTAGGTATTTCCATGTTTATATAGATAGCGGTGTAGATATTTCCATGTATATACACATGGCTGTGTAGGTATTTCCATGTTTATACAGATGGCGGTGTAGATATTTCCATGTTTATACAGATAACTTTGTAAGTATTTCCAAGTTTATACAGATGGCGGTGTAGATATTTCGATGTTTATAGAGATAGCAGTGGAGATATTTTCATGCTTATACAGATAGCGGTGTAGGTATTTCCATGTTTACACTGATCGCGGTGTAGATATTTCCATGTTTATAGAGATAGCTGTGTAGATATTTCCATGTTTATACAGATCGCGGTGTAGATATTTCCATGTTTATAAAGATCGCGGTGTAGCTATTTCCATGTTCATACAGATAGCAGTGTAGATATTTCCATGTTTTTCCAGATATCGGTGTAGATATTTCCATGTTTACACAGATTGCGGTGTAGATATTTCCATCTTTCTACAGATGGCATTGTAGATATTTCTATGTTTATACAGATGGCGGTGTAGCTATTTCCATGTTTATATAGACGGTGGTGTAGATATTACCATGTATATACAGATAGCGGTGTAGATATTTCCATGTTTATACAGATCGTGGTGAAGATATTTCCATGTTTATACAGATCGCAGTGTAGATATTTCCATGTTTATACAGATAGCGATGTAGATATTTCCATGTTTGTACAGACAGCGGTGTACATATTTCCATGTTTATAGAGATAGCGGTGTAGGTATTTCCATGTTTATAGACATAGCGGTGTAGATATTTCCATGTTTATATAGATGGCTTTGTAGATATTTCCATGTTTATGCTGATAGCGTTGTTGGTATTTCCACGTTTATACACATAACGATGTAGATATTTCCATGTTTATACAGCTCGCGGTGCAGATATTTATATCTTTATACAGATGGCATTGTAGATATTTCCTTATTCACACAGGTGGCGGTGAAGATGTTTCCATGTTTATACAGATGACGGGGTAGTTAGTTCCATGTTTATGGAGATGACAGTGTAAATATTTTCATGTTTATGGAGATGGCAGTGTAGATATTTTCATGTTTATAGAGATGGCGGTGTAGATATTTCCATGTTTATAGAGATAGCAGTGTAGATAATTACATGTGTATACAGATGGCTGTGTTGATGTTTCCATGTGTATACCGATGGCATTGTAGACATTTCCAAGTTTATACAGATGACTGCATAGGTATTTCCATGTTTTTACAGATGGCAGTGCAGATATTTCCATGTTTATAGGGATAGCGGTGTAGATATTTCCATGTTTGTACAGATGGCGGTGCTGATATTTCCATCTATACACAGATGGCCGTGTAGATATTTCCATGTTTATACAGATGGCGGCGTAGATATTTCCATGGACATGCAGATGGCGGTGTAGATATTTCCGTGTTTATACAGATAGCGGTGTAGATATTTCCATGTTTATACAGATAGTGGTGTAGATATTTCCGTGTTTATACACAGGTTGGAGTAGATACTTCCATTTTTGTGGAGATGGCAGTGTAGATATTTTCAAGTTTATAGAGATGGCGGTGTAGATATTTCCATATTTATAGAGATAGTGGTGTAGATATTTCCATCTTTCTACAGATGGCAGTGTAGTTATTTCCATGTTTATACAGACGTCTGTGTAGATATTTCCATGTGTATACAGATGGTATTGTAGGTATTTCCATGTTTATACAGATGGTGGTGTAGATATTTCCATGTTTATTCAGATGACTGTGTAGATATTTCCATGTTTTTACAGATGGCAGTGTGGATATTTCAATGTTTATACAGATGGCGCTGTAGATATTTCCATGTTTATACAGATAACGGTGGAGATATTTCCATGTTTGTACAGAGAGCAGTGGAGATATTTCCATGTTTATACACATAGCGGTGTACATATTTCCATGTTTATAGAGACAGCGGTGTAGGTATTTCCATGTTTATACAGATAGCGGTAGAGATATTTCCATGTTTATACAGATGCCTATGCAGATATCTCCATATTTATACAGAGGGCTGTGTAGATATTTCTATGTTTATACAGATGGCAGTGTAGATATTTAAATGTTCCTACACATGTCAGTGTAGGTATTTCCATGTTTATACAGATGTCTTTGTAGATATTTCCATGTCTATAGAGATAGCGGTGCAGATATTTCCATGTTTATACAGATAGCGGTGTATATATTTCCATGTTTATACAGATCGTTGTTTAGTTAGTTCCATGTTTATATAGATACCGGTGTAGATATTTCCATGTTTATACAGACCGCAGTGTAGATATTTCCATGTTTATAGAGATAGCAGTGTAGATATTTCCATGTTTGTACAGATGGCGGTGTTGATGTTTCCATCTATACACAGATTGCCGTGTAGGTATTTCCATGTGTATACAGATGGCATTGTAGATATTTCCATGTTTATACAGATGGTGGTGTAGATATTTCCATGTTTATACAGATGACTGTATAGGTATTTCCATGTTTATACAGATGGCGGTGTAGATATTTCCGTATTTATACAGATAACGGTGTAGAAATTTCCATGTTTATACAGATAGCGGTGTAAAAATTTCCATGTTTATACACATCACGGTGTAGATATTTCCATGTTTATAGAGATAGCGGTGTAGAAATTTCCATGTTTATACAGATAGCGGAGTAGATATTTCCATGTTTATACAGACCGCGGTGTAGATATTTCCATGTTTATACAGATGCCGGTGCAGATATTTCCATGTTTGTACAGATGGCGGTGTTGATATTCCCATCTATACACAGATGACCGTGTAGATATTTCCATGTTTATACAGATGCCGGTGCAGATATTTCTATGGATATGTACATGGTTGTGTAGATATTTCCATGTATATACAGATAGCGCTGTACTTATTTCCATGTTTATATAGAGAGTGGTGTAGACATTTCCAGGTATGTACACATGGCAGTGTAGATATTTCAATGTTTATACAGATGGCGTTGTAGATATTTCCATGTTTATACAGATAACATTGTAAGTATTTCCATGTTTATACAGATGGCGGTGTAGATATTTCGATGTTTATAGAGATAGCAGTGGAGATATTTCCATGTTTATACAGATAGCGATGTAGGTATTTCCATGTTTATATAGATAGCGGTGTAGATATTTCCATGTATATACACATGGCTGTGTAGGTATTTCCATGTTTATACAGATGGCGGTGTAGATATTTCCATGTTTATACAGATAACTTTGTAAGTATTTCCATGTTTATACAGATGGCGGTGTAGATATTTCGATGTTTATAGAGATAGCAGTGGAGATATTTCCATGCTTATACAGATAGCGGTGTAGGTATTTCCATGTTTACACTGATCGCGGTGTAGATATTTCCATGTTTATAGAGATAGCTGTGTAGATACTTCCATGTTTATACAGATCGCGGTGTAGATATTTCCATGTTTATAAAGATCGCGGTGTAGCTATTTCCATGTTCATACAGATAGCAGTGTAGATATTTCCATGTTTTTCCAGATATCGGTGTAGATATTTCCATGTTTACACAGATTGCGGTGTAGATATTTCCGTCTTTCTACAGATGGCATTGTAGATATTTCCATGTTTATACAGATGGCGGTGTAGCTATTTCCATGTTTATATAGACGGTGGTGTAGATATTACCATGTATATACAGATAGCGGTGTAGATATTTCCATGTTTATATAGATCGTGGTGAAGATATTTCCAAGTTTATACAGATCGCAGTGTAGATATTTCCATGTTTATACAGATAGCGATGTAGATATTTCCATGTTTGTACAGACAGCGGTGTACATATTTCCATGTTTATAGAGATAGCGGTGTAGGTATTTCCATGTTTATAGACATAGCGTTGTAGATATTTCCACGTTTATATAGATGGCGTTGTAGATATTTCCATGTTTATACTGATAGCGGTGTTGGTATTTCCACGTTTATACACATAACGATGTAGATATTTCCATGTTTATACAGCTCGCGGTGCAGATATTTATATCTTTATACAGATGGCATTGTAGATATTTCCTTATTCACACAGGTGGCGGTGTAGATGTTTCCATGTTTATACAGATGACGGGGTAGTTAGTTCCATGTTTATGGAGATGGCAGTGTAGATATTTTCATTTTTATGGAGATGGCAGTGTAGATATTTTCATGTTTATAGAGATGGCGGTGTAGATATTTCCATGTTTATAGAGATAGCAGTGTAGATAATTACATGTGTATACAGATGGCTGTGTTGATATTTCCATGTGTATACCGATGGCATTGTAGATATTTCCAAGTTTATACAGATGACTGCATAGGTATTTCCATGTTTTTACAGATGGCGGTGCTGATATTTCCATCTATACACAGATGGCCGTGTAGATATTTCCATGTTTATACAGATGGCGGCGTAGATATTTCCATGGACATGCAGATGGCGGTGTAGATATTTCCGTGTTTATACAGATAGCGGTGTAGATATTTCCATGTTTATACAGATAGTGGTGTAGATATTTCCGTGTTTATACACAGGTTGGAGTAGATACTTCCATTTTTGTGGAGATGGCAGTGTAGATATTTTCAAGTTTATAGAGATGGCGGTGTAGATATTTCCATATTTATAGAGATAGTGGTGTAGATATTTCCATCTTTCTACAGATGGCAGTGTAGTTATTTCCATGTTTATACAGACGTCTGTGTAGATATTTCCATGTGTATACAGATGGTATTGTAGGTATTTCCATGTTTATACAGATGGTGGTGTAGATATTTCCATGTTTATTCAGATGACTGTGTAGATATTTCCATGTTTTTACAGATGGCAGTGTGGATATTTCAATGTTTATACAGATGGCGCTGTAGATATTTCCATGTTTATACAGATAACGGTGGAGATATTTCCATGTTTGTACAGAGAGCAGTGGAGATATTTCCATGTTTATACACATAGCGGTGTACATATTTCCATGTTTATAGAGACAGCGGTGTAGGTATTTCCATGTTTATACAGATAGCGGTAGAGATATTTCCATGTTTATACAGATGCCTATGCAGATATCTCCATATTTATACAGAGGGCTGTGTAGATATTTCTATGTTTATACAGATGGCAGTGTAGATATTTAAATGTTCCTACACATGTCAGTGTAGGTATTTCCATGTTTATACAGATGTCTTTGTAGATATTTCCATGTCTATAGAGATAGCGGTGCAGATATTTCCATGTTTATACAGATAGCGGTGTATATATTTCCATGTTTATACAGATCGTTGTTTAGTTAGTTCCATGTTTATATAGATACCGGTGTAGATATTTCCATGTTTATACAGACCGCAGTGTAGATATTTCCATGTTTATAGAGATAGCAGTGTAGATATTTCCATGTTTGTACAGATGGCGGTGTTGATGTTTCCATCTATACACAGATTGCCGTGTAGGTATTTCCATGTGTATACAGATGGCATTGTAGATATTTCCATGTTTATACAGATGGTGGTGTAGATATTTCCATGTTTATACAGATGACTGTATAGGTATTTCCATGTTTATACAGATGGCGGTGTAGATATTTCCGTATTTATACAGATAACGGTGTAGAAATTTCCATGTTTATACAGATAGCGGTGTAAAAATTTCCATGTTTATACACATCACGGTGTAGATATTTCCATGTTTATAGAGATAGCGGTGTAGAAATTTCCATGTTTATACAGATAGCGGAGTAGATATTTCCATGTTTATACAGACCGCGGTGTAGATATTTCCATGTTTATACAGATGCCGGTGCAGATATTTCCATGTTTGTACAGATGGCGGTGTTGATATTCCCATCTATACACAGATGACCGTGTAGATATTTCCATGTTTATACAGATGCCGGTGCAGATATTTCTATGGATATGTACATGGTTGTGTAGATATTTCCATGTATATACAGATAGCGCTGTACTTATTTCCATGTTTATATAGAGAGTGGTGTAGACATTTCCAGGTATGTACACATGGCAGTGTAGATATTTCAATGTTTATACAGATGGCGTTGTAGATATTTCCATGTTTATACAGATAACATTGTAAGTATTTCCATGTTTATACAGATGGCGGTGTAGGTATTTCGATGTTTATAGAGATAGCAGTGGAGATATTTCCATGTTTATACAGATAGCGATGTAGGTATTTCCATGTTTATATAGATAGCGGTGTAGATATTTCCATGTATATACACATGGCTGTGTAGGTATTTCCATGTTTATACAGATGGCGGTGTAGATATTTCCATGTTTATACAGATAACTTTGTAAGTATTTCCATGTTTATACAGATGGCGGTGTAGATATTTCGATGTTTATAGAGATAGCAGTGGAGATATTTCCATGCTTATACAGATAGCGGTGTAGGTATTTCCATGTTTACACTGATCGCGGTGTAGATATTTCCATGTTTATAGAGATAGCTGTGTAGATATTTCCATGTTTATACAGATCGCGGTGTAGATATTTCCATGTTTATAAAGATCGCGGTGTAGCTATTTCCATGTTCATACAGATAGCAGTGTAGATATTTCCATGTTTTTCCAGATATCGGTGTAGATATTTCCATGTTTACACAGATTGCGGTGTAGATATTTCCATCTTTCTACAGATGGCATTGTAGATATTTCCATGTTTATACAGATGGCGGTGTAGCTATTTCCATGTTTATATAGACGGTGGTGTAGATATTACCATGTATATACAGATAGCGGTGTAGATATTTCCATGTTTATACAGATCGTGGTGAAGATATTTCCATGTTTATACAGATCGCACTGTAGATATTTCCATGTTTATACAGATAGCGATGTAGATATTTCCATGTTTGTACAGACAGCGGTGTACATATTTCCATGTTTATAGAGATAGCGGTGTAGGTATTTCCATGTTTATAGACATAGCGGTGTAGATATTTCCATGTTTATATAGATGGCGTTGTAGATATTTCCATGTTTATACTGATAGCGGTGTTGGTATTTCCACGTTTATACACATAACGATGTAGATATTTCCATGTTTATACAGCTCTCGGTGCAGATATTTATATCTTTATACAGATGGCATTGTAGATATTTCCTTATTCACACAGGTGGCGGTGTAGATGTTTCCATGTTTATACAGATGACGGGGTAGTTAGTTCTATGTTTATGGAGATGGCAGTGTAGATATTTTCATGTTTATGGAGATGGCAGTGTAGATATTTTCATGTTTATAGAGATGGCGGTGTAGATATTTCCGTGTTTATAGAGATAGCAGTGTAGATAATTACATGTGTATACAGATGGTTGTGTTGATATTTCCATGTGTATACCGATGGCATTTTAGATATTTCCAAGTTTATACAGATGACTGCATAGGTATTTCCATGTTTTTACAGATGGCAGTGCAGATATTTCCATGTTTATACAGATAGCGGTGTAGATATTTCCATGTTTGTACAGATGGCGTTGCTGATATTTCCATCTATACACAGATGGCCGTGTAGATACTTCCATGTTTATACAGATGGCGGTGTGGATATTTCCATGGACATGCAGATGGCGGTGTAGATATTTCCGTGTTTATACAGATAGCGGTGTAGATATTTCCATGTTTGTACAGACAGCGGTGTACATATTTCCATGTTTATAGAGATAGCGGTGTAGGTATTTCCATGTTTATAGACATAGCGTTGTAGATATTTCCACGTTTATATAGATGGCGTTGTAGATATTTCCATGTTTATACTGATAGCGGTGTTGGTATTTCCACGTTTATACACATAACGATGTAGATATTTCCATGTTTATACAGCTCGCGGTGCAGATATTTATATCTTTATACAGATGGCATTGTAGATATTTCCTTATTCACACAGGTGGCGGTGTAGATGTTTCCATGTTTATACAGATGACGGGGTAGTTAGTTCCATGTTTATGGAGATGGCAGTGTAGATATTTTCATGTTTATGGAGATGGCAGTGTAGATATTTTCATGTTTATAGAGATGGCGGTGTAGATATTTCCATGTTTATAGAGATAGCAGTGTAGATAATTACATGTGTATACAGATGGCTGTGTTGATATTTCCATGTGTATACCGATGGCATTGTAGATATTTCCAAGTTTATACAGATGACTGCATAGGTATTTCCATGTTTTTACAGATGGCGGTGCTGATATTTCCATCTATACACAGATGGCCGTGTAGATATTTCCATGTTTATACAGATGGCGGCGTAGATATTTCCATGGACATGCAGATGGCGGTGTAGATATTTCCGTGTTTATACAGATAGCGGTGTAGATATTTCCATGTTTACACAGATAGTGGTGTAGATATTTCCGTGTTTATACACAGGTTGGAGTAGATACTTCCATTTTTGTGGAGATGGCAGTGTAGATATTTTCAAGTTTATAGAGATGGCGGTGTAGATATTTCCATATTTATAGAGATAGTGGTGTAGATATTTCCATCTTTCTACAGATGGCAGTGTAGTTATTTCCATGTTTATACAGACGTCTGTGTAGATATTTCCATGTGTATACAGATGGTATTGTAGGTATTTCCATGTTTATACAGATGGTGGTGTAGATATTTCCATGTTTATTCAGATGACTGTGTAGATATTTCCATGTTTTTACAGATGGCAGTGTGGATATTTCAATGTTTATACAGATGGCGCTGTAGATATTTCCATGTTTATACAGATAACGGTGGAGATATTTCCATGTTTATACAGAGAGCAGTGGAGATATTTCCATGTTTATACACATAGCGGTGTACATATTTCCATGTTTATAGAGACAGCGGTGTAGGTATTTCCATGTTTATACAGATAGCGGTAGAGATATTTCCATGTTTATACAGATGCCTATGCAGATATCTCCATATTTATACAGAGGGCTGTGTAGATATTTCTATGTTTATACAGATGGCAGTGTAGATATTTAAATGTTCCTACACATGTCAGTGTAGGTATTTCCATGTTTATACAGTTGTCTTTGTAGATATTTCCATGTCTATAGAGATAGCGGTGCAGATATTTCCATGTTTATACAGATAGCGGTGTATATATTTCCATGTTTATACAGATCGTTGTTTAGTTATTTCCATGTTTATATAGATACCGGTGTAGATATTTCCATGTTTATACAGACCGCAGTGTAGATATTTCCATGTTTATAGAGATAGCAGTGTAGATATTTCCATGTTTGTACAGATGGCGGTGTTGATGTTTCCATCTATACACAGATTGCCGTGTAGGTATTTCCATGTGTATACAGATGGCATTGTAGATATTTCCATGTTTATACAGATGGTGGTGTAGATATTTCCATGTTTATACAGATGACTGTATAGGTATTTCCATGTTTATACAGATGGCGGTGTAGATATTTCCGTATTTATACAGATAACGGTGTAGAAATTTCCATGTTTATACAGATAGCGGTGTAAAAATTTCCATGTTTATACACATCACGGTGTAGATATTTCCATGTTTATAGAGATAGCGGTGTAGAAATTTCCATGTTTATACAGATAGCGGAGTAGATATTTCCATGTTTATACAGACCGCGGTGTAGATATTTCCATGTTTATACAGATGCCGGTGCAGATATTTCCATGTTTGTACAGATGGCGGTGTTGATATTCCCATCTATACACAGATGACCGTGTAGATATTTCCATGTTTATACAGATGCCGGTGCAGATATTTCTATGGATATGTACATGGTTGTGTAGATATTTCCATGTATATACAGATAGCGCTGTACTTATTTCCATGTTTATATAGAGAGTGGTGTAGACATTTCCAGGTATGTACACATGGCAGTGTAGATATTTCAATGTTTATACAGATGGCGTTGTAGATATTTCCATGTTTATACAGATAACATTGTAAGTATTTCCATGTTTATACAGATGGCGGTGTAGGTATTTCGATGTTTATAGAGATAGCAGTGGAGATATTTCCATGTTTATACAGATAGCGATGTAGGTATTTCCATGTTTATATAGATAGCGGTGTAGATATTTCCATGTATATACACATGGCTGTGTAGGTATTTCCATGTTTATACAGATGGCGGTGTAGATATTTCCATGTTTATACAGATAACTTTGTAAGTATTTCCATGTTTATACAGATGGCGGTGTAGATATTTCGATGTTTATAGAGATAGCAGTGGAGATATTTCCATGCTTATACAGATAGCGGTGTAGGTATTTCCATGTTTACACTGATCGCGGTGTAGATATTTCCATGTTTATAGAGATAGCTGTGTAGATATTTCCATGTTTATACAGATCGCGGTGTAGATATTTCCATGTTTATAAAGATCGCGGTGTAGCTATTTCCATGTTCATACAGATAGCAGTGTAGATATTTCCATGTTTTTCCAGATATCGGTGTAGATATTTCCATGTTTACACAGATTGCGGTGTAGATATTTCCATCTTTCTACAGATGGCATTGTAGATATTTCCATGTTTATACAGATGGCGGTGTAGCTATTTCCATGTTTATATAGACGGTGGTATAGATATTACCATGTATATACAGATAGCGGTGTAGATATTTCCATGTTTATACAGATCGTGGTGAAGATATTTCCATGTTTATACAGATCGCAGTGTAGATATTTCCATGTTTATACAGATAGCGATGTAGATATTTCCATGTTTGTACAGACAGCGGTGTACATATTTCCATGTTTATAGAGATAGCGGTGTAGGTATTTCCATGTTTATAGACATAGCGGTGTAGATATTTCCATGTTTATACTAATAGCGGTGTTGGTATTTCCACGTTTATACACATAACGATGTAGATATTTCCATGTTTATACAGCTCTCGGTGCAGATATTTATATCTTTATACAGATGGCATTGTAGATATTTCCTTATTCACACAGGTGGCGGTGTAGATGTTTCCATGTTTATACAGATGACGGGGTAGTTAGTTCCATGTTTATGGAGATGGCAGTGTAGATATTTTCATGTTTATGGAGATGGCAGTGTAGATATTTTCATGTTTATAGAGATGGCGGTGTAGATATTTCCGTGTTTATAGAGATAGCAGTGTAGATAATTACATGTGTATACAGATGGCTGTGTTGATATTTACATGTGTATACCGATGGCATTGTAGATATTTCCAAGTTTATACAGATGACTGCATAGGTATTTCCATGTTTTTACAGATGGCAGTGCAGATATTTCCATGTTTATACAGATAGCGGTGTAGATATTTCCATGTTTGTACAGATGGCGTTGCTGATATCTCCATCTATACACAGATGGCCGTGTAGATATTTCCATGTTTATACAGATGGCGGTGTAGATATTTCCATGGACATGCAGATGGCGGTGTAGATATTTCCGTGTTTATACAGATAGCGGTGTAGATATTTCCATGTTTACACAGATGGTGGTGTAGATATTTCCGTGTTTATACACATGGTGGAGTAGATACTTCCATTTTTATGGAGATGGCAGTGTAGATATTTTCATGTTTATAGAGATGGCGGTGTAGATATTTCCATATTTATAGAGATAGCGCTGTAGATATTTCCATCTTTCTACAGATGGCAGTGTAGATATTTCCATGTTTATACAGATGGCGGTGTAGATATTTCCATATTTATACAGATATCTGTGTAGATATTTCCATGTGTATACAGATGGTATTGTAGGTATTTCCATGTTTATACAGATGGTGGGGTAGATATTTCCATGTTTATTCAGATGACTGTGTAGATATTTCCATGTTTTTACTGATGGCAGTGTAGATTTGTCAATGTTTATAGAGATGGCGCTGTAGATATTTCCATGTTTATACAGATAACGGTGGAGATATTTCCATGTTTATAGAGAGAGCAGTGGAGATATTTCCATGTTTATACACATAGCGGTGAACATATTTCCATGTTTATAGAGACAGCGGTGTAGGTATTTCCATGTTTATACAGATAGCGGTGCGGATATTTCCAGGTTTACACAGATGCCTATGCAGATATTTCCATATTTATACAGACGGCTGTGTAGTTATGTCTATGTTTATACAGATGGCAGTGTAGATATTTCAATTTTCCTTCACATGACTGTGTAGGTATTTCCAGGTTTATACAGATGTCTTTTTAGATAATTCCATGTTTATAGAGATAGCGGTGCAGACATTTCCATGTTTATACGGATGTCTTTGTAGATATTTCCATGTTTATAGAGATAGCGGTGCAGACATTTCCATGTTTATACTGATAGCGGTGTATATATTTCCAAGTTTATACAGATCATGGTGTAGATATTTCCATGTTTATACAGATACCGGTGTAGATATTTCCATGTTTATACAGACCGCAGTGTAGATATTCCCATGTTTATAGAGATAGCAGTGTAGGTATGTCCATGTTTGTACAGATGGCGGTGTTGATGTTTCCATCTATACACGATTTGCCATGAAGCTATTTCCATGTGTATACAGATGGCATTGTAGATATTTCCATGTTTATACATATGGTGGTTTAGATATTTCCATGTTTACACAGATGACTGTATAGGTATTTCCATGTTTATGCAGATGGCGGTGTAGATATTTCCATGTTTATAGAGATAGCGGTGAAGATACTTCCATATTTATACAGATAACGGTGTAGAAATTTCCATGTTTATACAGATAGCGGTGTTAATATTTCCATGTTTATACAGATCACGGTGTAGATATTTCCATGTTTATAGAGATAGCGGTGTAGATATTTCCATGTTTATGCAGATAGTGGTGTAGATATTTCCATGTTTATACAGACTGCGGTGTAGATATTTCCATGTTTATACAGATAGCGGTGCAGATATTTCCATGTTTGTACAGATGGCGGTGTTGATATTTACATCTATACACAGATGACCGTGTAGATATTTCCATGTTTATACAAATAACTTTGTAAGTATTTCCATGTTTATACCGATGGCGGTGTAGATATTTCAATGTTTATAGAGATAGTAGTGGAGATATTTCCATGGTTCTACAGATGGCGGTGTAGATATTTCCATGTTTATACAGATAGAATTGAAGATATTTCCATGTTTATACAGATAGCAGTGGAGATATTTCCACTTTTATGGGGATAGCGGTTTAGATATTTCATATTTATACAGATAGCGGTGTAGATATTTCCATGTTTTTACAGATTGCGGTGTAGATATTTCCATGTTTATACAGATGCCTATGCAGATATCTCCATATTTATACAGAGGGCTGTGTAGATATTTCTATGTGTATACAGATGGCAGTGTAGATATTTCCATGTTCCTACACATGACTGTGTAGGTATTTCCATGTATATACAGATGGCTTTGTAGATATTTCCATGTCTATTGAGATAGCAGTGCAGATATTTCCATGTTTATACAGATAGCGGTGTATATATTTCCATGTTTATACAGATCGTGGTGTAGATATTTCCATGTTTATACAGATACCGGTGTAGATATTTCCATGTTTATACAGACCACAGTGTATATATTTCCATGTTTATAGAGATAGCAGTGTAGATATTTCCAAGTTTGTACAAATGGCGGTGTTGATGTTTCCATCTATACACAGATTGCCATGTAGGTATTTCCATGTGTATACAGATGGCATTGTAGATATTTCCATGTTTATACAGATGGTGGTGTAGATATTTCCATGTTTTCACAGATGACTGTATAGGTATTTCCATGTTTATACAGATGGCGGTGTAGATATTCCCATGTTTATAGAGATAGCGGTGTAGATATTTCCATATTTATACAGATAACGGTGTAGAAATTTCCATGTTTATACAGATAGCGGTGTAAATATTTCCATGTTTATACAAGTCACGGTGTAGATAATTCCTTGTTTAAACAAATAGCGGTGTAGTTATTTCCATGTTTATACAGATAGCGGAGTAGATATTTCCATGAATATACAGATGGCTATGTAGATATTTCCATGTTTATACAGATGGCTTTGTAGATATTTCCATGTTTATACAAATGACTTCGTAAGTATTTCCATGTTTATACAGATGGCGGTGCAGATATTTCCATGTTTATAGAGATAGCAGTGTAGATATTTCCATGTTTATACAGATAGCGGTGTAGGTATTTCCATGTTTATACAGATCGCGGTGTAGATATTTCCATGTTTATAAAGATCGCGGTGTAGCTATTTCCATGTTCATACAGATAGCAGTGTATATATTTCCATGTTTTTCCAGATATCGGTGTAGATATTTCCATGTTTACACAGATTGCGGTGTAGATATTTCCATCTTTCTACAGATGGCATTGTAGATATTTCCATGTATATACAGATGGCGGTGTAGATATTTCCATGTTTATATAGATGGTGGTGTAGTTATTACCATGTTTATACAGATAGCGGTGTAGATATTTCCATGTTTATACAGATCGTGGTGAAGATATTTCCATGTTTATACAGACTGCAGTGTAGATATTTCCATGTTTATACAGATATCGATGTAGATATTTCCATGTTTATACAGATAGCGGGGTAGATATTTCCATGTTTATAGAGATACCGGTGTAGGTATTTCCATGTTTATAGACATAGCGGTGTAGATATTTCCATGTTTATATAGATGGCGTTGTTGATATTTCCATGTTTATACCGAAAGCAGTGTTGGTATTTCCACGTTTATACAGATAGCGATGTAGATATTTCCATGTTTATAAAGCTCGCTGTGCAGATATTTATATCTTTATACAGATGGCATTGTAGATATTTCCTTATTCACACAGATGGCGGTGTAGATGTTTCCATGTTTATACAGATGACGGGGTAGTTAGATCCATGTTTATGGATATGGCAGTGTAGATATTTTCATGTTTATGGAGATGGCAGTATAGACATTTTCATGTTTATAGAGATGGCGGTGTAGGTATTTCCATGTTTATAGAGATAGCAGTGTGGATAATTACATGTTTATACAGATGGCTGTGTAGATATTTCCATGTGTATACTGATGGCATTTTAGATATTTCCATGTTTATACAGATGACTGTATAGGTATTTCCATGTTTTTACAGATGGCAGTGCAGATATTTCCATGTTTATACAGATAGCGGTGTAGATATTTCCATGTTTGTACGGATGGCGTTGCTGATATTTCCATCTATACACAGATGGCCGTGTAGATATTTCCATGTTTATACAGATCGCGGCGTAGATATTTCCATGGACATGCAGATGTCAGTGTAGATATTTCCATGTTTATACAGATAGCGGTGTAGATATTTCCATGATTACACAGATGGTGGTGTAGATATTTCCGTGTTTATTCACATTGCGGAGTATATATTTCCATCTTTATGGAGATGGCAGTGCAGATATTTTCATGTTTATAGAGATGGCGGTGCACATATTTCCATATTTATAGAGATAGCGGTGTAGATATTTCCATCTTTCTACAGATGGCAGTGTAGTTATTTCCATGTTTATACAGACGTCTGTGTAGATATTTCCATGTGTATACAGATGGTATTGTAGGTATTTCCATGTTTATACAGATGGTGGTGTAGATATTTCCATGTTTATTCAGATGACTGTGTAGATATTTCCATGTTTTTACAGATGGCAGTGTGGATATTTCAATGTTTATAGAGATGGCGCTGTAGATATTTCCATGTTTATACAGATAACAGTGGAGATATTTCCATCTTTATACAGAGAGCAGTGGAGATATTTCCATGTTTATACACATAGCGGCGTACATATTTCCATGTTTATAGAGACAGCGGAGTAGGTATTTCCATGTTTATACAGATAGCGGTAGAGATATTTCCATGTTTATACAGATGCCTATGCAGATATCTCCATATTTATACAGAGGGCTGTGTAGATATTTCTATGTTTATACAGATAGCAGTGTAGATATTTAAATGTTCCTACACATGTCTGTGTAGGTATTTCCATGTTCATACAGATGTCTTTGTAGATATTTCCATGTCTACAGAGATAGCGGTGCAGATATTTCCATGTTTATACAGATAGCGGTGTATATATTTCCATGTTTATACAGATCGTTGTGTAGATATTTCCATGTTTATATAGATACCGGTGTAGATATTTCCATGTTTATACAGACCGCAGTGTAGATATTTCCATGTTTATAGAGATAGCAGTGTAGATATTTCCATGTTTGTACAGATGGCGGTGTTGATGTTTCCATCTATACACAGATTGCCGTGTAAGTATTTCCATGTGTATACAGATGGCATTGTAGATATTTCCATGTTTATACAGATGGTGGTGTAGATATTTCCATGTTTATACAGATGACTGTATAGGTATTTCCATGTTTTTACAGATGGCAGTGCAGTTATTTCCATGTTTATAGAGATAGCGGTGTAGATATTTCCATGTTTGTACAGATGGCGGTGTTGATATTTCCATCTATACACAGATGGCCGTGTACATATTTCCATGTTTATACAGATGGCGGCGTAGATAATTCCATGGACATGCAGATGGCATTGTAGATATTTCCATGCTTATACAGATAGCGGTGTAGATATTTCCATCTTTTCACAGATGGTGGTGTGGATATTTCCGTGTTTATACACATGGCGGAGTAGATACTTCCATCTTTATGGAGATGGCAGTGTAGATATTTTCATGTTTATAGAGATGTCGGTGTAGATATTTCCATACTTATAGAGATAGCGGTGAACATATTTCCATCTTTCTACAGATGGTAGTGTAGATATTTCCATGTTTATACAGATGGTGGTGTAGATATTACCATGTTTATACAGATGGCGGTGTAGATATTTCCAAGTTTATACAGATCGTGGTGAAGACATTTCCAAGTTTATACAGATCGCGGTGTAGATATTTCCATGTTTATACAGATGGCGGTGTAGATATTTCCATGTTTATACAGATAGCGGTGTAGATATTTCCATGTTTGTACAGAGGGTGGTGTTGATATTTCCATCTATACCCAGATGGCCGTGTTGATGTTTCCATGTTTATGCAGATGGCGGCATAGATATTTCCATGGACATGCAGATGATGGTGTAGATATTTCCATGTTTATACAGATAGCGGTGAAGATATTTCCATGTTTATTCAGATGACTGTGTAGATATTTCCATGTTTTTACAGATGGCAGTGTAGATATTTCAGTTTATAGAGATGGCGCTATAGATATTTCCATGTTTATACAGATCGCGGTGTAGATATTTCCATGTTTACACAGATGGTGGTGTAGATATTTCCTTGTTTATACACATGGCGGAGTAGATACTTCCATCTTTATGGAGATGGCAGTGTAGATATTTTCATGTTTATAGAGATGGTGGTGTAGATATTTCCATATTTATAGAGATAGCGGTGTAGATATTTCCATCTTTCTGCAGATGGCAGTGTAGATATTTCCAAGTTTATACAGATGGCAGTGTACCTATTTCCATGTTTATACAGATGGCGGTGTAGATATTTCCATATTTATACAGATGTCTGTGTAGATATTTCCATGTGTATACAGATTGTATTGTAGGTATTTCCATGTTTATACAGATGGTGGTGTAGATATTTCCATGTTTATGCAGATGACTGTGTAGATATTTCCATATTTTTACAGATGACAGTGTAGATATTTCAATGTTTATAGAGAAGGCTCTGTAGATATTTCCATGTTTATACAGATAGCGGTGTAGATATTTCCTTGTTTTTACAGATATTGGTGTAGATATTTCCATGTTTACACAGATTGCGGTGTAGATATTTCCAACTTTCTACAGATGGCATTGTATATATTTCCATGTTTATACAGATGGCGGTGTAGATATTTCCATGTTTATATAGATGGCGGTGTAGATATTACCATGTTTATACAGATAGCGGTGTAGATATTTCCGTGTTTATACAGATCGTGGTGAAGATATTTCCATGTTTATACAGATCGGGGTGTAGATATTTCCATGTTTATACAGATCGCGGTGTAGATATTTCCATGTTTATACAGATAGCGGTGTAGATATTTCCATGTTTATACAGATAGCGGTGTAGATATTTCCATGTTTATACAGATAGCGGTGTAGATATTTCCATGTTTTTACAGATATTGGTGTAGATATTTCCATGTTTACACAGATTGCGGTGTAGATATTTCCAACTTTCTACAGATGGCATTGTATATATTTCCATGTTTATACAGATGGCGGTGTAGATATTTCCATGTTTATATAGATGGTGGTGTAGATATTACCATGTTTATACAGATAGCGGTGTAGATATTTCCGTCTTTATACAGATCGTGTTGAAGATATTTCCATGTTTATACAGATCGCGGTGTAGATATTTCCACGTTAATACAGATCGCGGTGTACATATTTCCATGTTTATACAGATGGCGGTGTAGATATTTCCATATTGATACAGATGTCTTGTAGTTATTTCGATGTGTATACAGATGGTATTGTCGGTATTTCCATGTTTATACAGATGGTGGTGTAGATATTTCCATGTTTATTCAGATGACTGTGTAGATATTTCTATGTTTTTACAGATTGTAGTGTTGATATTTCAATGTTGATAGAGATGGCGCTGTAGATATTTCTATGTTTATACAGATAACGGTGGAGATATTTCCATGTTTATACACATAGCGGTGCACATATTGCCATGTTTATAGAGACAGCAGTGTAGGTATTTCCATGTTTATACAGATAGCGGTGCAGATATTTCCATGTTTATACAGATGCGTATGCAGTTATCTCCATATTTATACGGAGGGCTCTGTAGATATTTCTATGTTTATACAGATGGCAGTGTAGATATTTCCATGTTCCTACACATGACTGTGTAGGTATTTCCATGTTTATACAGATGGCTTTGTAAATATTTCCATCTCTATAGAGATAGCGGTGCAGATATTTCCATGTTTATACAGATGGTGGTGTAGATATTTCCATGTTTACACAGATGTCTATATACGTATTTCCATGTTTATACAGATGGCGGTGTAGTTATTTCCATGTTTATAGAGATAGCGGTGTAGTTATTTCCATATTTATACAGATAGCGGTGTAGTTATTTCCATGTTTATAGAGATAGCGGTGTAAGTATTTCCATGTTTATAGACATAGCGGTGTAGATAATTCCAAGTTTATATAGATGGTGTTGTAGATATTTCCATGTTTATACCGATAGCGGTGTTGCTATTTCCACGTTTATACAGATAGCGATGTAGATATTTCCTTGTTTATGCAGCTCGCGGTGCAGATTTTTATATCTTTATAAAGATGGCATTGTAGATATTTCCTTGTTCACCCAGATGGCGGTGTAGATATTTCCATGTTTGTACACATGGCGGTGTTGATATTTCCATCTGTACACAGATGACCGTGTAGCTATTTCCATGTGTAAACAGATGGTATTGTAGGTATTTCCATGTTTATACAGATGGTGGTGTAGATATTTCCATGTTTATACAGTTGTCGGTGTAGATATTTCCATGTTTTTACAGATGGCAGTGTAGATATTTCAATGTTTATAGAGATGGCGCTGTAGATATTTCCATGTTTATACAGATAACGGTGGAGATATTTCCATGTTTGTACAGAGAGCAGTGGAGATATTTCCATGTTTATACACATAGCGGTGTACATATTTCCATGTTTATAGAGACAGCGGTGTATGTATTTTCATGTTTATACAGATAGCGGTGCAGATATTTCCATGTTTACACAGATGCCTATGCAGATATTTCCATATTTATACAGAGGGCTTTGTAGATATTTCTATGTTTATACAGATGGCAGCGTAGATATTTAAATGTTCCTACACATGACTGTGTAGGTATTTCCATGTTTATACAGATGTCTTCGTAGATATTTCCATGTTTATAGAGATAGCGTTGGAGTTATTTCCATGTTTATACAGGTAGCGGTGTATATATTTCCATGTTTATACAGATCATGGTGTAGATATTTCCATGTTTATACAGATACCGGTGTAGATATTTCCATGTTTATACAGACCGCAGTATAGATATTTCCATGTTTATAGAGATAGCAGTGTAGATATTTCCATGTTTGTACAGAAGGCGGTGTTGATGTTTCCATCTATACACAGATTGCCGTGTAGTTATTTCCATGTGTATACGGATGGCATTGAAGATATTTCCATGTTTATACAGACGGTGGTGTAGATATTTCCATGTTTACACAGATGACTGTATAGGTATTTCCATGTTTATACAGACGGCGGTGAAGATATTTCCATGTTTATAGAGATAGCGGTGTAGATATTTCCATATTTATACAGATAACGGTGTAGAAATTTCCAAGTTTGTACAGATAGCGGTGTAAATATTTCCATGTTTATACAGATCACGGTGTATATATTTCCGTGTTTATAGAGATAGCGGTGTAGATATTTCCATGTTTATACAGATAGCGGTGTAGATATTTCCATGTTTATACAGACCGCGGTGTAGATATTTCCATGTTTATACAAATAGCGGTGCAGATATTTCCATGTTTGTACAGATGGCGGTGTTGATATTTCCATCTATACACAGATGACCGTGTAGATATTTCCATGTTTATACAGATGGCGGCGCAGATATTTCCATGGATATGTAGATGGCGGTGTAGATATTTCCATGTTTATACAGATAGCGGTGTAGTTATTTCCATGTTTACATAGATAGCGGTGTAGTTATTTCCATGTATATACACATGGCTGTGTAGATATTTCCATGTTTATACAGATGGCGGTGTAGATATTTCCATGTTTATACAGATAACTTTGTAAGTATTTCCATGTTTATACAGATGGCGGTGTAGGTATTTCGATGTATGTAGAGATAGAAGTGGAGATATTTCCATGTTTATACAGATAGCGGTGTAGATATTTCCATGTTCATACTGATCGTGGTGTAGATATTTCCAAGTTTATAGAGATGGCGGTGTAGATATTTCCATGATCATAGAGATAGCGGTGTTGATTTTTCCATGTTTATAGTGATAGCGGTGTGGATATTTCCATGTTTATACAGATATGGGTGTAGATATTTCCATGTTTATAGAGATGGCGGTGTAGATATTTCCATGTTTATACAGATCACGGTGTAGATATTTCCTTGTTTATACAAATAGCGGTGTAGTTATTTCCATGTTTATACAGATATCGTTGTAGATATTTCCATGTATATACAGATGGCTGTGTAGATATTTCCACGTTTATACAGATGGCTGTGTAGACATTTCCATGTTTATACAGATGTCTTTGTAGGTATTTCCATGTTTATACAGATGGCGGTGTAGATATTTCCATGTTTATTGAGATAGCTGTGTAGATATTTCCATGTTTATACAGATAGCGGTGTAGATACTTCCATGTTTTTACAGATAGCGGTGTAGATATTCCCATGTTTACACAGATTGCGGGGTAGATATTTCCATCTTTCTACAGATGGCATTGGAGATATTTCCATGTTTATATTGATGGCGGTGTTGATATTTCCATGTTTATATAGATGGTGGTGTAGATACATTTGTACAGATAGCAGTGTAGATATTTCCATGTTTATACAGATAGCGGTGTAGATGTTTCCATGTTTATACAGATAGCGGTGTAGATATTTCCATGTTTATACAGATAGCGGTGTACACGATTCTATGTTTATACAGATATAGGTGGAGATATTTCCATGTTTATACAGATTGCGGTGTAGATATTTCCGTGTTTATAGAGATAGCGGTGTAGTTATTTCCATATTTAAACAGATGGCGGTGTAGATATTTCCATGTTTATTCATATGTCGGTGTAGATATTTCCATGTTTATTCAGATGGCGGTGTAGATATTTCCATGTTTATACAGATAGAGGTGTAGATTATTCCATGTTTATACAGATAGCGGTGTAGATGTTACCATGTTTACAGAGATATCGGTGTAGATATTTCCATCTTTGCAGAGATTGCGGTGTAGATATTTCCATTTTTACACAGAGAGCGGTGTTGATATTTCAGTCGTTGCACAGATTGTGCTGTAGATAATTCCATATTTACACTTAGAGTGGTGAAGATATTTCCATGTTTACACAGACAGCGGTTTAGATATTTCCATGTTTACACAGATAGCGTTGTAATATATGCATGTTTATACAGGTAGCGGTGTAAGTGTTTCCATGTTTATACAGATAGCGGTGGAGATATTTCCATGTTTATACAGATAGCGATGGAGATATTTCCATGTTTATACAGGTTGAGGTGTAGATATTTCCAAGTTTATACATATAGCGGTGTAGATATTTAAATGTTTTTACAGATAGCGGTGTAGTTATTTCCATGTTTATACAGATAGCGGTATAGGTATTTCCATGTTTGTAGAGATAGCGGTCTAGACATTTCCATCTTTATAGAGATAGTGGTGTAGATATTTCTATGTTTATAGAGAGAGCGGCGTAGATATTTCCAAGTTTATACAGATGGCGGTGTAGATAGTTTCATGTTTATGGAGATGGCGGTGTAGATATTTCCATGTTTATAGAGATTGCGGTGTAGGTATTTTCATGTTTACAGAGATAGCGGTGTAGATATTTCCATATTTATACAGATAACGGTGTAGAAATTTCCATGTTTATACAGATAGTGGTGTAAATATTTCCATGTTTATACAGATCACGGTGTAGATATTTCCTTGTTTATACAAATAGCGGTGTAGTTATTTCCATGTTTTTACAGATAGCGGTGTAGATATTTCCATGTATATACAGATGGCTGTGTAGATATTTCCATGTTTATACAGATGGCTTTTTAGATATTTCCATGTTTATACACATGACTTTGTAGATATTTCCATGTTTTTACTGATGGCAGTTTAGATATTTCAATGTTTATAGAGGTGGTGCTGTAGATATTTCCATGTTTATGCAGATCGCGTTGTAGATGTTTCCATGTTTACGCAGATTGCAGTGTAGATATTTCCATGGTTTTCCAGATGGCATTGTAGATATTTCCATGTTTATACAGATGGCAGTGTAGATATTTCCATTTTCATATAGATGGTGGTGTAGATATTACCATGTTTATACAAATAGTGGTGTAGATATTTCCATGTTTATACAGATCGTGGTGAAGATGTTTCCATGTTTATACAGATCGCGGTGTAGATATTCCCATGTTTATACAGATAGCGGTGTAGATATTTCCATGTTTATACAGAGAGCGGTGTAGATATTTCCATGTTTATTGAGATAGCGGTGTAGGTATTTCCATGTTTATAGACATAGCGGTGTAGATATTTCCATGTTTATATAGATGGTGTTGTAGATATTTCCATGTTTATACCGATAGCGGTGTTGGTTTTTCCACGTTTATACAGATAGCGATGTAGATATTTCCATGTTTATACAGATAACGGTGGAGATATTTCCATGTTTATACAGACAGCAGTGGAGATATTTCCAGGTTTATACACATAGCCGTGTACATATTTCCATGTTTACAGAGACAGCGGTGTCGGTATTTCCATGTTTATGCAGATAGCGGTGCAGATATTTCCATGTTTATACAGATGCCTATGCAGATATCTCCATATTTATACAGTGGGCTGTGTAGATATTTCTATGTTTATACAGATGGCAGTGTAGATATTTCCATGTTCCTACACATGACTGTGTAGGTATTTCCATGTTTATACAGATGTCTTTGTAGATATTTCCATGTCTATAGAGATAGCGGTGCAGATATTTCCATGTTTATACAGAGAGCGGTGTATATATTTCCATGTTTATACAGATCGTGGTGTAGATATTTCCATGTTTATACAGATACCGGTGTAGATATTTCCATGTTTATACAGACCGCAGTGTAGATATTTCCATGTTTATAGAGATAGAAGTGTAGATATTTCCAAGTTTGTACAGATGGCGGTGTGGATGTTTCCATCTATACACAGATTTCCGTGTCGGTATTTCTATGTGTATACAGATGGCGGTGTTGATGTTTCCATCTATACACAGATTTCCGTGTCGGTATTTCTATGTGTATACAGATGGCATTGTAGATATTTCCATGTTTATACAGATGGTGGTGTAGATATTTCCATGTTTACACAGATGACTGTATAGGTATTTCCATGTTTATACAGATGGCGGTGTAGATATTTCCAGGTTTATAGAGATAGCGGTGTAGATATTTCCATATTTATACAGATAACGGTGTAGAAATTTCCATGTTTATACAGATAACGGTGTAAATATTTCCATGTTTATACAGATCACGGTGTAGATATTTCCTTGTTTATAGAAATAGCGGTGTAGTTATTTCCATGTTTATACAGAGAGCGGTGCAGATATTTCCATGTATATACAGATGGCTGTGTAGATATTTCCACGTTTATACAGATGGCTTTGTAGATATTTCCATGTTTATACAGATGACTTTGTAGGTATTTCCATGTTTATACAGATGGCGGTGTAGATATTTCCATGTTTATAGAGATAGTTGTGTAGATATTTCCATGTTTATACAGATAGCGGTGTAGATATTTCCATGTTTATACAGCTCGCGGTGCACAAATTTATATCTCTATACAGATGGCATTGTAGATATTTCCTTATTCACACAGATGGCGGTGTAGATATTTCCATGGACATGCAGATGGCAGTGTAGATATTTAAATGTTTATGCAGATGGCTGTGTAGATATTTCCATGTGTATACAGATGGCATTGTAGATATTTCCATGTTTATACAGATGACTGTATAGATATTTCCGTGTATATACACATGGCAGAGTAGTTAATTCCATGTTTATGGAGATGGCAGTGTAGATATTTTCATGTTTATAGAGATGGCGGTGTAGATATTTCCATATTTATAGAGATAGTGGTGTAGATATTTCCATCTTTCTACAGATCGCCGTGTAGATATTTCCATGTCTAAACAGATGGCTGTGTAGATATTTCCATATTTATACAGATGTCTGTGAAGATATTTCCATGTGTATACAGATGGTATTGTAGGTATTTCCATGTTTATACAGATGTTGGTGTAGATATTTCCATGTTTATTCAGATGACTGTGTAGGTATTTCCATGTTTTTACAGATGGCAGAGTAGATATTTCAATGTTTATAGAGATGGCGCTGTAGATATTACCATGTTTATACAGATAGCGGTGTAGATATATCCATGTATTTACAGATATCGGTGTAGATATTTCCGTGTTTACACAGATTGCGGTATAGATATTTCCATCTTTCTACAGACGGCATTGTAGATATTTCCATGTTTATGCAGATGGCGGTGTAGATATTTCCATGTTTATATAGATGGTGGTGTGGATATTACCATGTTTATACATATAGCGGTGTAAATATTTCCATGTTTATACAGATCGTGGTGAAGATATTTCCATGTTTATACAGATGGCGGTGTAGATATTTCCATGTTTATACAGATCGCGGTGTAGATATTTCCATGTTTATACAGATAGAGGTGTAGATATTTCCATGTTTATACAGATAGCGGTGTATATATTTCCATGTTTATAGAGATAGTGGTGTAGGTATTTCCATGTTTATAGACTTAGCGGTGTAGATATTTCCATGTTTATAGAGATAGCAGTGTAGATATTTACATGTTTATACAGATGGCTGTGTAGATATTTCCAAGTGTATACAGATGGCATTGTAGATATTTCCATGTTTATACAGATGACTGTATAGGTATTTCCATGTTTTTACAGATTGCATTGCAGATATTTCCATGTTTATAGAGATAGCGGTGTAGATATTTCCATGTTTGTACACATGGCGGTGTAGATATTTCCATCTATACACAGATGTCCGTGTAGATATTTCCATGTTTATACAGAGGGCGGCATAGATATTTCCATATTTATACAGATGTCTGTGTAGATATTTCCATGTTTATACAGATGGTATTGTAGGTGTTTCCATGTTTATACAGATAGTGGTGTAGATATTTCCATGTTTATTCAGATGACTGTGTAGATATTTCCATGTTTTTACAGATGGCAGTGTAGATATTTCAATGTTTACAGAGATCGCGCTGTAGATATTTCCATCTTTATACAGATAACGGTGAAGATATTTCCATGTTTATACAGACAGCAGTGGAGATATTTCCAAGTTTATACACATAGCCGTGTACATATTTCCATGTTTACAGAGACAGCGGTGTCGGTATTTCCATGTTTATGCAGATGGCGGTGCAGATATTTCCATATTTATACAGATGCCTATGCAGATATCTCCATATTTATACAGAGAGCTGCGTAGATATTTCTATGTTTATACAGATGGCAGTGTAGATATTTCCATGTTCCTACACATGACTGTGTAGGTATTTCCATATTTATACAGATGGCTTTGTAGATATTTCCATGTCTATAGTGATAGCGGTACAGATATTTCCATGTTTATACAGATAGCGGTGTATATATTTCTATGTTTATACAGATCGTGGTGTAGATATTTCCATGTTTATACAGATACTGGTGTAGATATTTCCATGTTTATACAGACCGCAGTGTAGATATTTCCAAGTTTATAGAGATAGCAGTGTAGATATTTCCAAGTTTGTACAGATGGCGGTGTTGATGTTTCCATCTATACACAGATTGCCGTGTAGGTATTTCCACGTGTATACAGATGGCGTTGTAGATATTTCCATGTTTATACAGATGGTGGTGTAGATATTTCCATGTTTACACAGATGACTGTATAGGTATTTCCATGTTTATACAGATCGCGGTGTAGTTATCTCCATGTTTACAGAGATAGCGGTGTAGATATTTCCATATTTATACAGATAACGGTGTAGAAATTTCCATGTTTATACAGATAGTGGTGTAAATATTTCCATGTTTATACAGATCACGGTGTAGATATTTCCTTGTTTATACAAATAGCGGTTTAGTTATTTCCATGTTTTTACAGATAGCGGTGTAGATATTTCCATGTATATACAGATGGCTGTGTAGATATTTCCATGTTTATACAGATGGCTTTTTAGATATTTCCATGTTTATACACATGACTTTGTAGATATTTCCATGTTTTTACTGATGGCAGTTTAGATATTTCAATGTTTATAGAGGTGGTGCTGTAGATATTTCCATGTTTATGCAGATCGCGTTGTAGATGTTTCCATGTTTACGCAGATTGCAGTGTAGATATTTCCATGGTTTTCCAGATGGCATTGTAGATATTTCCATGTTTATACAGATGGCAGTGTAGATATTTCCATTTTCATATAGATGGTGGTGTAGATATTACCATGTTTATACAGATAGTGGTGTAGATATTTCCATGTTTATAAAGATCGTGGTGAAGATGTTTCCATGTTTATACAGATCGCGGTGTAGATATTCCCATGTTTATACAGATAGCGGTGTAGATATTTCCATGTTTATACAGAGAGCGGTGTAGATATTTCCATGTTTATTGAGATAGCGGTGTAGGTATTTCCATGTTTATAGACATAGCGGTGTAGATATTTCCATGTTTATATAGATGGTGTTGTAGATATTTCCATGTTTATACCGATAGCGGTGTTGGTTTTTCCACGTTTATACAGATAGCGATGTAGATATTTCCATGTTTATACTGATAACGGTGGAGATATTTCCATGTTTGTACAGACAGCAGTGGAGATATTTCCAGGTTTATACACATAGCCGTGTACATATTTCCATGTTTACAGAGACAGCGGTGTCGGTATTTCCATGTTTATGCAGATAGCGGTGCAGATATTTCCATGTTTATACAGATGCCTATGCAGATATCTCCATATTTATACAGTGGGCTGTGTAGATATTTCTATGTTTATACAGATGGCAGTGTAGATATTTCCATGTTCCTACACATGACTGTGTAGGTATTTCCATGTTTATACAGATGTCTTTGTAGATATTTCCATGTCTATAGAGATAGCTGTGCAGATATTTCCATGTTTATACAGAGAGCGGTGTATATATTTCCATGTTTATACAGATCGTGGTGTAGATATTTCCATGTTTATACAGATACCGGTGTAGATATTTCCATGTTTATACAGACCGCAGTGTAGATATTTCCATGTTTATAGAGATAGAAGTGTAGATATTTCCAAGTTTGTACAGATGGCGGTGTGGATGATTCCATCTATACACAGATTTCCGTGTCGGTATTTCTATGTGTATACAGATGGCAGTGTTGATGTTTCCATCTATACACAGATTTCCGTGTCGGTATTTCTATGTGTATACAGATGGCATTGTAGATATTTCCATGTTTATACAGATGGTGGTGTAGATATTTCCATGTTTACACAGATGACTGTATAGGTATTTCCATGTTTATACAGATGGCGGTGTAGATATTTCCAGGTTTATAGAGATAGCGGTGTAGATATTTCCATATTTATACAGATAACGGTGTAGAAATTTCCATGTTTATACAGATAACGGTGTAAATATTTCCATGTTTATACAGATCACGGTGTAGATATTTCCTTGTTTATAGAAATAGCGGTGTAGTTATTTCCATGTTTATACAGAGAGCGGTGCAGATATTTCCATGTATATACAGATGGCTGTGTAGATATTTCCACGTTTATACAGATGGATTTGTAGATATTTCCATGTTTATACAGATGACTTTGTAGGTATTTCCATGTTTATACAGATGGCGGTGTAGATATTTCCATGTTTATAGAGATAGTTGTGTAGATATTTCCATGTTTATACAGATAGCGGTGTAGATATTTCCATGTTTATACAGCTCGCGGTGCACAAATTTATATCTCTATACAGATGGCATTGTAGATATTTCCTTATTCACACAGATGGCGGTGTAGATATTTCCATGGACATGCAGATGGCAGTGTAGATATTTAAATGTTTATGCAGATGGCTGTGTAGATATTTCCATGTTTATACAGATGACTGTATAGATATTTCCGTGTATATACACATGGCAGAGTAGTTAATTCCATGTTTATGGAGATGGCAGTGTAGATATTTTCATGTTTATAGAGATGGCGGTGTAGATATTTCCATATTTATAGAGATAGTGGTGTAGATATTTCCATCTTTCTACAGATCGCCGTGTAGATATTTCCATGTCTAAACAGATGGCTGTGTAGATATTTCCATATTTATACAGATGTCTGTGTAGATATTTCCATGTGTATACAGATGGTATTGTAGGTATTTCCATGTTTATACAGATGGTGGTGTAGATATTTCCATGTTTATTCAGATGACTGTGTAGGTATTTCCATGTTTTTACAGATGGCAGAGTAGATATTTCAATGTTTATAGAGATGGCGCTGTAGATATTTCCATGTTTATACAGATAGCGGTGTAGATATATCCATGTATTTACAGATATCGGTGTAGATATTTCCGTGTTTACACAGATTGCGGTATAGATATTTCCATCTTTCTACAGACGGCATTGTAGATATTTCCATGTTTATGCAGATGGCGGTGTAGATATTTCCATGTTTATATAGATGGTGGTGTGGATATTACCATGTTTATACATATAGCGGTGTAAATATTTCCATGTTTATACAGATCGTGGTGAAGATATTTCCATGTTTATACAGATCGCGGTGTAGATATTTCCATGTTTATACAGATAGAGGTGTAGATATTTCCATGTTTATACAGATAGCGGTGTATATATTTCCATGTTTATAGAGATAGTGGTGTAGGTATTTCCATGTTTATAGACTTAGCGGTGTAGATATTTCCATGTTTATAGAGATAGCAGTGTAGATATTTACATGTTTATACAGATGGCTGTGTAGATATTTCCAAGTGTATACAGATGGCATTGTAGATATTTCCATGTTCATACAGATGACTGTATAGGTATTTCCATGTTTTTACAGATTGCATTGCAGATATTTCCATGTTTATAGAGATAGCGGTGTAGATATTTCCATGTTTGTACACATGGCGGTGTAGATATTTCCATCTATACACAGATGTCCGTGTAGATATTTCCATGTTTATATAGAGGGCGGCATAGATATTTCCATATTAATACAGATGTCTGTGTAGATATTTCCATGTTTATACAGATGGTATTGTAGGTGTTTCCATGTTTATACAGATGGTGGTGTAGACATTTCCATGTTTATTCAGATGACTGTGTAGATATTTCCATGTTTTTACAGATGGCAGTGTAGATATTTCAATGTTTACAGAGATCGCGCTGTAGATATTTACATGTTTATACAGATAACGGTGAAGATATTTCCATGTTTATACAGACAGCAGTGGAGATATTTCCAAGTTTATACACATAGCCGTGTACATATTTCCATGTTTACAGAGACAGCGGTGTCGGTATTTCCATGTTTATGCAGATGGCGGTGCAGATATTTCCATGTTTATACAGATGCCTATGCAGATATCTCCATATTTATACAGAGGGCTGCGTAGATATTTCTATGTTTATACAGATAGCAGTGTAGATATTTCCATGTTCCTACACATGACTGTGTAGGTATTTCCATATTTATACAGATGGCTTTGTAGATATTTCCATGTCTATAGTGATAGCGGTGCAGATATTTCCATGTTTATACAGATAGCGGTGTATATATTTCTATGTTTATACAGATCGTGGTGTAGATATTTCCATGTTTATACAGATACTGGTGTAGATATTTCCATGTTTATACAGACCGCAGTGTAGATATTTCCAAGTTTATAGAGATAGCAGTGTAGATATTTCCAAGTTTGTACAGATGGCGGTGTTGATGTTTCCATCTATACACAGATTGCCGTGTAGGTATTTCCACGTGTATACAGATGGCGTTGTAGATATTTCCATGTTTATACAGATGGTGGTGTAGATATTTCCATGTTTACACAGATGACTGTATAGGTATTTCCATGTTTATACAGATCGCGGTGTAGTTATCTCCATGTTTACAGAGATAGCGGTGTAGATATTTCCATATTTATACAGATAACGGTGTAGAAATTTCCATGTTTATACAGATAGTGGTGTAAATATTTCCATGTTTATACAGATCACGGTGTAGATATTTCCTTGTTTATACAAATAGCGGTGTAGTTATTTCCATGTTTTTACAGATAGCGGTGTAGATATTTACATGTTTATACAGATGGCTTTTTAGATATTTCCATGTTTATACACATGACTTTGTAGATATTTCCATGTTTTTACTGATGGCAGTTTAGATATTTCAATGTTTATAGAGGTGGTGCTGTAGATATTTCCATGTTTATGCAGATCGCGTTGTAGATGTTTCCATGTTTACGCAGATTGCAGTGTAGATATTTCCATGGTTTTACAGATGGCATTGTAGATATTTCCATGTTTATACAGATGGCAGTGTAGATATTTCCATTTTTATATAGATGGTGGTGTAGATATTACCATGTTTATACAGATAGTGGTGTAGATATTTCCATGTTTATACAGATCGTGGTGAAGATGTTTCCATGTTTATACAGATCGCAGTGTAGATATTCCCATGTTTATACACATAGCGGTGTAGATATTTCCATGTTTATACAGATAGCGGTGTAGATATTTCCATGTTTATTGAGATAGCGGTGTAGGTATTTCCATGTTTATAGACATAGCGGTGTAGATATTTCCATGTTTATATACATGGTGTTGCAGATATTTCCATGTTTATACCGATAGCGGTGTTGGTTTTTCCACGTTTATACAGATAGCGATGTAGATATTTCCATGTTTATACAGATAACGGTGGAGATATTTCCATGTTTATACAGACAGCAGTGGAGATATTTCCAGGTTTATACACATAGCCGTGTACATATTTCCATGTTTACAGAGACAGCGGTGTCGGTATATCCATGTTTATGCAGATAGCGATGCAGATATTTCCATGTTTATACAGATGCCTATGCAGATATCTCCATATTTATACAGTGGGCTGTGTAGATATTTCTATGTTTATACAGATGGCAGTGTAGATATTTCCATGTTCCTACACATGACTGTGTAGGTATTTCCATGTTTATACAGATGTCTTTGTAGATATTTCCATGTCTATAGAGATAGCGGTGCAGATATTTCCATGTTTATACAGAGAGCGGAGTATATATTTCCATGTTTATACAGATCGTGGTGTAGATATTTCCATGTTTATACAGATACCGGTGTAGATATTTCCATGTTTATACAGACCGCAGTGTAGATATTTCCATGTTTATAGAGATAGAAGTGTAGATATTTCCAAGTTTGTACAGATGGCGGTGTGGATGTTTCCATCTATACACAGATTTCCGTGTCGGTATTTCTATGTGTATACAGATGGCGGTGTTGATGTTTCCATCTATACACAGATTTCCGTGTCGGTATTTCTATGTGTATACAGATGGCATTGTAGATATTTCCATGTTTATACAGATGGTGGTGTAGATATTTCCATGTTTACACAGATGACTGTATAGGTATTTCCATGTTTATACAGATGGCGGTGTAGATATTTCCAGGTTTATAGAGATAGCGGTGTAGATATTTCCATATTTATACAGATAACGGTGTAGAAATTTCCATGTTTATACAGATAACGGTGTAAATATTTCCATGTTTATACAGATCACGGTGTAGATATTTCCTTGTTTATAGAAATAGCGGTGTAGTTATTTCCATGTTTATACAGAGAGCGGTGCAGATATTTCCATGTATATACAGATGGCTGTGTAGATATTTCCACGTTTATACAGATGGCTTTGTAGATATTTCCATGTTTATACAGATGACTTTGTAGGTATTTCCATGTTTATACAGATGGCGGTGTAGATATTTCCATGTTTATAGAGATAGTTGTGTAGATATTTCCATGTTTATACAGATAGCGGTGTAGATATTTCCATGTTTATACAGATCACGGTGTAGATATTTCCATGTTTATACAGATCGCGGTGTAGATATTTCCATGTTTATAGAGATAGCGGTGTAGATATTTCCATGTTTTTACAGATATCGGTGTAGATATTTCCATGTATACACAGATTGCGGTGAAGATATTTCCATCTTTCTACAGATGGCATTGTAGATATTTCCATGTTTATACACATGGCGGTTTAGATATTTCCATGTTTATATAGATGGTGCTGTAGATATTACCATGTTTATACAGATAGCGGTGTAGATATTTCCATGTTTATACAGATCGTGGTGAAGATATTTCCATGTTTATACAGATCGCGGTGTAGAGATTTCCAGGTTTATACAGATCGCGGTGTAGATATTTCCATGTTTATACAGATAGCGGTGTAGATATTTCCATGTTTATACAGATAGCGGTGTAGATATTTCCATGTTTTTAGAGATAGCGGTGTATGTATTTCCATGTTAGTAGACATAGTGGTGTAGATATTTACATGTTTATATAGATGGCGTTGTATATATTTCCATGTTTATACCGATAGGGGTGTTGGTATTTCCACCTTTATACAGATAGCGATGTAGATATTTCCATGTTTATACAGCTCACGGTGTAGATATTTATATCTTTATAGAGATGGCATTGTAGATATTTCCTTATTCACACAGATGGCGGTGTAGATGTTTCCATGTTTATACAGATGGTGGAGTAGTTAGTTCCACGTTTATGGAGATGGCAGTGTAGATATTTTCATGTTTATAGAGATGGCGGTGTAGATATTTCCATGTTTATAGAGATAGCAGTGTGGATATTTACATGTTTATACAGATGGCTGTGTAGATATTTCCATGTGTATACAGATGGCATTGTAGATATTTCCATGTTTATACAGATGACTGTACAGGTTTTTCCGTGTTTTTACAGATGGCAGTGCAGATATTTCCATGTTTATAGAGATAGCGGTGTAGATATTTCCATGTTTGTAGAGATGGCGGTGTTGATATTTCCATGTATACACAGATGGCCCTGTAGATATTTCCATGTTAATACAGATGGCGGCGTAAATATTTCAATGGACATGCAGATGGCAGTGTAGACATTTAAATGTTTATACAGATGGCTGTTTAGATATTTCCATGTGTATACAGATGGCATTGTAGATATTTCCATGTTTATACAGATGAGTGTATAGTTATTTCCATGTTTTTACAGATGGCAGTGCAGATATTTCCATGTTTATACAGATAGCGGTGCAGATATTTCCATGTTTATACAGATGCCTATGCAGATATCTCCATATTTATACAGTGGGCTATGTAGATATTTCTATGTTTATACAGATGGCAGTGTAGATATTTCCATGTTCCTACAAATGACTGTGTAGGTATTTCCATGTTTATACAGATGTCTTTGTAGATATTTCCATGTCTATAGAGATAGCGGTGCAGATATTTCCATGTTTATACAGAGAGCGGTGTATATATTTCCATGTTTATACAGATCGTGGTGTAGATATTTCCATGTTTATACAGATACCGGTGTAGATATTTCCATGTTTATACAGACCGCAGTGTAAATATTTCCATGTTTATACAGATCATGGTGGCGACATTTCCATGTTTATAGTGATAGCGGTGTAGATATTTCCATGTTTATACAGATAGCAGTGTAGATATTTCCATGTTTATACAGACCGCGGTGTAGATATTTCCATGGTTATACAGATAGCGGTGCAGATATTTCCATGTTTGTACAGATGGCGGTGTTGATATTTCCATCTATACACAGATGACCGTGTAGATATTTCCATGTTTGTACAGATGGCGACGCAGATATTTCCATGGATATGTAGATGGCGGTGTAGATATTTCCATGTTTATGCAGATAGCGGTGTAGTTATTTCCATGTTTATATAGATAGCGGTGTAGTTATTTCCATGTATATACACATGGCTGTGTAGATATTTCCATGTTTATACAGATGGCGGTGTAGCTATTTCCATGTTTATACAAATAACTTTGTAAGTATTTCCATGTTTATACAGATGGCGCTGTAGATATTTCGATGTTTATAGAGATAGCAGTGGAGATATTTCCATGTTCATACAGATAGCGGTGTAGATATTTCCATGTTTATTCTGATCGCGGTGTAGATATTTCCGTGTTTATAGAGATGGCGGTGTAGATACTTCCATGTTCATAGAGATAGCGGTGTTGATTTTTCCATGTTTATAGAGATAGCGGTGTGGATATTTCCATGCTTAATACAGATAGGGTTGTAGATATTTCCATGTTTATAGAGATAGCGGTGTAGATATTTCCGTGTTTATACAGATCACGGTGTAGATATTTCCTTGTTTATAATGATAGCGGCGTAGTTATTTCCATGTTTATACAGATAGCGGTGTAGATATTTCCATGTATATACAGATGGCTGTGTAGATATTTCCATGTTTATACAGATGGCTGTGTAGATATTTCCATGTTTATACATATGACTTTGTAGGTATTTCCATGTTTATACAGATGGCGGTGTAGATTTTCCATGTTTATAGTGATAGCTGTGTAGATATTTCCATGTTTATACAGATAGCGGTGTAGATATTTCCATGTTTATACAGATCGCGGTGTAGATATTTCCATTTTTTTACAGATATCGTTGTAGATATTTCCATGTTTACACAGATTGCGGTGTAGATATTTCCATCTTTCTACAGATGGCATTGTAGATATTTCCATGTTTATAAAGATGGCGGTGTAGATATTTCCATGTTTATATAGATGGTGCTGTAGATATTACCATGTTTATACAGATACCGGTGTAGATATTTCCATGTTTATACAGACCGCAGTGTAGATATTTCCATGTTTATAGAGATAGAAGTGTAGATATTTCCATGTTTGTACAGATGGCGGTGTTGATGTTTCCATCTATTCACAGATTGCCGTGTAGGTATTTCCATGCGTATTCAGATGGCATTGAAGATATTTCCATGTTTATACAGATGGTGGTGTAGATATTTCCATGTTGACACAGATGACTGTATAGGTATTTCCATGTTTATACAGATGGCGGTGTAGATATTTCCATGTTTATAGAGATAGCTGTGTAGATATTTCCATGTTTATACAGATAGCGGTGTAGATATTTCCATGTTTATACAGATCGCTGTGTAGATATTTCCATGTTTATACAGATCACGGTGTAGATATTTCCATGTTTATACAGATAGCGGTGTAGATATTTCCATGTGACTACAGATGGCGGTGTAGATAGTTCCATGTTTACACAGATTGCGGTGAAGATATTTCCATCTTTCTACAGATGGCATTGTAGATATTTCCATGTTTATACAGATGGCGGTGTAGATATTTCCATGCTTATACAGATTGTGGTGAAGATATTTCCATGTTTATAGAGATCGCGGTGTAGACATTTCCATGTTTACAGTGATAGCGGTGTAGATATTTCCATGTTTATACAGATAGCAGTGTAGGTATTTCCATGTTTATACAGACCGCGGTGTATATATTTCCATGGTTATACAGATAGCGGTGCAGATATTTCCATGTTTATACAGATCACGGTGTAGATATTTCCTTGTTTATAATGATAGCGGTGTAGTTATTTCCATGTTTATACAGATAGCGGTGTAGATATTTCCATGTATATACAGATGGCTGTGTAGATATTTCCATGTTTATACAGATGGCTGTGTAGATATTTCCATGTCTATACAGATGACTTTGTAGGTATTTCCATGTTTATACAGATGGCGGTGTAGATTTTCCATGTTTATAGTGATAGCTGTGTAGATATTTCCATGTTTATACAGATAGCGGTGTAGATATTTCCATGTTTATACAGATCGCGGTGTAGATATTTCCATGTTTTTACAGATATCGTTGTAGATATTTCCATGTTTACACAGATTGCGGTGTAGATATTGCCATCTTTCTACAGATGGCATTGTAGATATTTCCATGTTTATAAAGATGGCGGTGTAGATATTTCCATGTTTATATAGATGGTGGTGTAGATATTACCATGTTTATACAGATACCGGTGTAGATATTTCCATGTTTATACAGACCGCAGTGTAGATATTTCCATGTTTATAGAGATAGAAGTGTAGATATTTCCATGTTTGTACAGATGGCGGTGTTGATGTTTCCATCTATTCACAGATTGCCGTGTAGGTATTTCCATGCGTATTCAGATGGCATTGAAGATATTTCCATGTTTATACAGATGTTGGTGTAGATATTTCCATGTTGACACAGATGACTGTATAGGTATTTCCATGTTTATACAGATGGCGGTGTAGATATTTCCATGTTTATAGAGATAGCTGTGTAGATATTTCCATGTTTATACAGATAGCGGTGTAGATATTTCCATGTTTATACAGATCGCTGTGTAGATATTTCCATGTTTATACAGATCACGGTGTAGATATTTCCATGTTTATACAGATAGCGGTGTAGATATTTCCATGTGACTACAGATGGCGGTGTAGATAGTTCCGTGTTTACACAGATTGCGGTGAAGATATTTCCATCTTTCTACAGATGGCATTGTAGATATTTCCATGTTTATACAGATGGTGGTGTAGATATTTCCATGTTTATATAGATGGTGTTGTAGATATTACCATGATTATACAGATAGCGGTGTAGATATTTCCATGTTTATACAGATCGTGGTGAAGATATTTCCATGTTTATACAGATCGTGGTGTAGATATTTCCATGTTTATACAGATCGCGGTGTACATATTTCCATCTTTATACAGATAGCGGTGTAGATATTTCCATGTTCATACAGATAGCGGTGTAGATATTTCCATGTTTATAGAGATAGCGGTGTAGGTATTTCCATGTTTATAGACATAGCGGTGTAGATATTTCCATGTTTATATAGATGGCGTTGTAGATATTTCCAGGTTTGTACCGACAGCGGTGTTGGTATTTCCACGTTTATACAGATAGCGATGTAGATATTTCCAAGTTTATACAGCTCGTGGTGCAGATATTTATATTTTTGTACAGATGTCATTGTAGATATTTCCTTATTCACACAGATGGCGGTGTAGGTGTTTCCATGTTTATACAGATGGCAGAGTAGTTAGTTCCAGGTTTATGGAGATGGCAGTGTAGATATTATCATGTTTATAGAGATGGCGGTGTAGATATTTCAATGTTTACAGAGATAGCAGTGCAGATATTTTCATGTTTATAGAGATAGCAGTGTAGATATTTCCATGTGTATACAGACTGCATTGTAGATATTTCCATGTTTATACAGATGACTGTATACGTATTTCCATGTTTTTACAGATGGCAGTGCAGATATTTCCATGTTTATACAGATAGCGGTGTAGATATTTCCATGTTTCTACAGATGGCGGTGTTGATATTTCCATCTATATACAGATGGCCGTGTAGATATTTCCATGTTTATACAGATGGCGGCGTAGATATTTCCATGGACATGAAGATGGTGCTGTAGATATTTCCATGTTTAAACAGATAGCGGTGTAGATATTTCCATGTTTACACAGATAGTGGTGTAGATATTTCCGTGTTTATACACATGGCAGAGTAGATACTTCCATCTTTATGGAGATGGCAGTGTAGATATTTTCATGTTTATAGAGATGGCGGTGTAGATATTTCCATATTTATAGAGATAGCGGTGTAGATATTTCCATCTTTCTACAGATGGCAGAGTAGATATTTCCATGTTTATACAGATGGCGGTGTAGATATTTCCATATTTATACAGATGTCTGTGTAGATATTTCCATGTGTATACAGATGGTATTGTAGTTATTTCCATGTTTATACAGATGGTGGTGAAGATATTTCCATGTTTATTCAGATGACTGTGTAGATATTTCCATGTTTTTACTATTGGCAGTGTAGATATTTCAATGTTTATAGAGATGGCGCTGTAGATATTTCCATGTTTATACATATAACGGTGGAGTTACTTCCATGTTTATACAGAGAGCAGTGGAGATATTTCCATGTTTATACACATAGCGGTGTACATATTTCCATGATTATAGAGACAGCGGTGTAGGTATTCCCATGTTTATACAGATAGCGGTGAAGATATTTCCATGTTTACACAGATGCCTATGCAGATATTTCCATATTTATACAGATGGCTGTGTAGATATTTCTATGTTTGTTCAGAAGGCAGTGTAGATATTTAAATGTTCCTACACATGACTGTGTAGGTATTTCCATGTTTATACAGATGTCTTTGTAGATATTTCCATGTTTATAGAGATAGCGGTGCAGATATTTCCATGTTTATACAGATAGCGGTGTATATATTTCCATGTATATACAGATAATGGTGTAGATATTTCCATGTTTATACAGATACCGGTGTAGATATTTCCATGTTTATGCAGACCGCAGTGTAGATATTTCCATGTTTATAGAGATAGCAGTGTAGATATTTCCATGTTTGTACAGATGGCGGTGTTGATGTTTCCATCTATACACAGATTGCCGTGTAGGTATTTCCATGCGTATTCAGATGGCATTGAAGATATTTCCATGTTTATACAGATGGTGGTGTAGATATTTCCATGTTGACACAGACTACTGTATAGGTATTTCCAAGTTTGTACAGATGGCGGTGTAGATATTTCCATGTTTATAGAGATAGCTGTGTAGATATTTCCATCTTTATACAGATAGCGGTGTAGATATTTCCCTGTTTATACACATGGCTGTGTAGATATTTCCATGTTTATACAGATCGCGGTGTAGATATTTCCATGTTTATACAGATAGAGGTGTAGATATTTCCATGTGACTACAGATGGCGGTATAGATAATTCCATGTTTACACAGATTGCGGTGTAGATATTTCCATCTTTCTACAGATGGCGTTGTAGATATTTCCATGTTTATACAGATGGCGGTGTAGATATTTCCATGTTTATATAGATGGTGGTGTAGATATTACCATGTTTATACAGGTAGCGGTGTAGATATTTCCATGTTTATACAGATTGTGGTGAAGATATTTCCATGTTTATAGAGATGGCGGTGTAGATTTTTCCATGTTTATACAGATCGCGGTGTAGATATTTCCATGTTTATACAGATAGCGGTGTAGATATTTCCATGTTTATACAGATAGCGGTGTAGATATTTCCATATTTATACAGATAACGGTTTAGAAATTTCCAGGTTTATACAGATAGCGGTGTAAATGTTTCCATGTTTATACAGATCACGGTGTCGATATTTACATGTTTATAGAGATAGCGGTGAAGATATTTCCATGTTTATACAGACCGCGGTGTAGACATTTCCATGGTTATACAGATAGCGGTGCAGATATTTCCATGTTTGTACAGATGGCGGTGTTGATATTTCCATCTTTACACAGATGACCGTGTAGATATTTCCATGTTTATACAGATGGCGGCACAGATATTTCCATGGATATGTAGATGATGGTGTAGATATTTCCATGATTATACACATAGCGGTGCAGTTATTTCCATGTTTACATAGATAGCGTTGCAGATATTTCCATGTATATACACATGGCTGTGTAGATATTTCCATGTTTATACAGATGTCGGTGTAGATATTTCCATGTTTATACAGATAACTTTGTAAGTATTTCCATGTTTATACAGATGGCGGTGTAGGTATTTCGATGTTTATAGAGATAGCATTGGAGATATTTCCATGTTTATACAGATAGCGGTGTAGATATTTCCATGTTTATACTGATCGTGGTGTAGATATTTCCATGTTTATAGAGATGGCGGTGTGGATATTTCCATGTTTATACAGATAGGGGTGTAGATATTTCCATGTTTATAGAGATGGCGGTGTAGATATTTCCATCTTTATACAGATCACGGTGTAGATATTTGCTTGTTTATATAAATATCGGTGTAGTTAATTCCATGTTTATAATGATAGCGGTGTAGATATTTCCATGTATATACAGATGGCTGTGTAGATATTTCCATGTTTATACCGATGGCTGTGTAGATATTTCCATGTTTATACAGACGACTTTGTAGGTATTTCCAAGTTTATACAGATGGCGGTGTAGATATTTCCATGTTTATATAGATAGCTGTGTAGATATTTCCATGTTTATACAGATAGCGGTGTAGATATTTCCATGTTTATACAGATAGCGGTGTAGATATTTCCATGTTTATACAGATCGCGGTGTAGATATTTCCATGTTTATAGAGATAGCTGTGTAGATATTTCCATGTTTATGCAGATAGCGGTGTAGATATTTCCATGTTTATACAGATCACGGTGTAGATATTTCCATGTTTATACAGATCACAGTGTAGACATTTCCATGTTTATACAGATAGCGGTGTAGATATTTCCATGTGTTTACAGATAGCGGTGTAGATAGTTCCATGTTTACACAGATTGCGGTGTAGATATTTCCATCTTTCTACAGATGGCATTGTAGATATTTCCATGTTTATACAGATGGCGGTGTACGTATTTCCATGTTTATATAAATGGTGGTGTAGCTATCACCATGTTTATACAGGTTGCGGTGTAGATATTTCCATGTTTATACAGATTGTGGTGAAGGTATTTCCATGTTTATACAGATCACGGTGTAGATATTTCCATCTTTATACAGAACGCAGTGTAGATATTTCCATGTTTATACAGATAGCGGTGTAGATATTTCCATGTTTATACAGATAGCGGTGTAGATATTTCCATATTTATACAAAGGTCTGTGTAGATATTTCTATGTTTATACAGATCGCAGTGTAGATATTTCCATGTTCCAACACATGACTGTGTAGATATTTCCATGTTTATACAGATAGCGATGTAGATATTTCCATATTTATACAGATAACGGTGTAGAAATTTCCATGTTTGTACAGATAGCGGTGTAAATATTTCCATGTTTATACAGATCACGGTTTAGATATTTCCATGTTTATAGCGATACCGTTGTAGATATTTCCATGTTTATACAGATACCGGTGTAGATATTTCCATGTTTATACAGACCGCGGTGTAGATATTTCCATGATTATACAGATAGCGGCGCAGATATTTCCATGTTTGTACAGATGGCGGTGTTGATATTTCCATCTATACACAGATGACCGTGTAGATATTTCCATGTTTATACAGCTGGCGGAGCAGATATTTCCATGGATATGTAGATGGTGGTGTAGATATTTCCATGTTTATACAGATAGCGGTGTAGTAATTTCCATGTTTGTATAGATAGCGGTGTAGATATTTCCATGTATATACACATGGCTGTGTAGATATTTCCATGTTTATACAGATGGCGGTGTAGATATTTCCATGTTTATACAGATAACTTTGTAAGTATTTCCATGTTTATAAAGATGGCGGTGTAGATATTTCGATGTTTATAGAGATAGCAGTGGAGATATTTCCATGTTTATACAGATAGCGGTGTAGATATTTCCATGTTTATACTGATCGTGGTGTAGATATTTCCATGTTTATACAGACGGCGGTGTAGATATTCCCATGTTCATAGAGATAGCGGTGTTGATTTTTCCATGTTTACAGAGATAGCGGTGTGGATATTTCCATGTTTATACAGATAGGGGTGTAGATATTTCCATGTTTATGGAGATGGCGGCGTAGATATTTCCGTGTTTATACTGATCACGGTGTAGATATTTGCTTGTTTACAAATAGCGGTGTAGTTATTTCCATGTTTACACAGATAGTGGTGTAGATATTTCCATGTATATACAGATGGCTGTGTAGATATTTCCATGTTTCTACCGATGGCTGTGTTGGTATTTCCATGTTTATACAGATGACTTTGGAAGTATTTCCATGTTTATACAGATGGCGGTGTAGATATTTCCATGTTTATAGAGATAGCTGTGTAGATATTTCCATGTTTATACAGATAGCGGAGTAGATATTTCCATGTTTATACAGATCGTGGTGTAGATATTTCCATGTTTATACAGATCTCGGTGTAGATATTTCCATGTTTATAGAGATAGCAGTGCAGATATTTCCATGTTTATAAAGATAGCAGTGTAAATATTGCCATGTTTATAGAGATAGCGGTGTAGATATTTCCATGTTTATACAGATAGCGGTGTAGATATTTCCATGTTTATACAGATCACGGTGTAGATATTTCCAAGTTTATAGAGATAGCGGTGTAGATATTTCCATGTTTATACAGATAGCGGTGTGGATATTTCCATGTTTATACAGACCGCGGTGTAGATATTTCCATGTTTATACAGATAGCGGTGCAGATATTTCCATGTTTGTACAGATGGCGGTGTTGTTATTTCCATATGTACACAGATGACCGTGTAGATATTTCCATGTTTATACAGATGGCGGTGCATATATTTCCATGGATATGTAGATGGCGGTGTAGATATTTCTATGTTTATACAGATAGCGGTGTAGTTATTTCCATGTTTACATGGATAGCGGTGTAGATATTTCCATGTATATACACATGACTGTGTAGATATTTCCATGTTTATACAGATGGCGGTGTAGATATTTCCATGTTTATACAGAGAACTTTGTAAGTATTTCCATGTTTCTACAGATGGCGGTGTAGATATTTCGATGCTTATTGAGATAGCAGTGGGGATATTTCCATGTTTTTACAGATGGCAGTGCAGATATTTCCATGTTTATAGAGATAGCGATGTAGATATTTCCATGTTTGCCCAGATGGCGGTGTTGATATTTCCATCTATACACAGATGGCCGTGTAGATATTTCCATGTTTATACAGATGGCGGCGTAGATATTTCCATGGACATGCAGATGGCGGTGTAGATATTTCCATGTTTATACAGATAGCGGTGTAGTTATTTCCATGTTTACTCAGATGGTGGTGTAGATATTGTCGTGTTTATACACATGACGGGGTAGAAAATTCCATCTTTATGGAGATGGCAGTGTAGTTATTTTCATGTTTATAGAGATGGCGGTGTAGATATTTTCATATTTATAGAGATAGCAGTGTACATATTTCCATCTTTCTACAGATGGCAATGTAGATTTTCCATGTTTATACAGATGGTCATGTAGATATTTCCATATTTATACAGATGTCTGTCTAGATATTTCCATGTGTATTCAGATGGTATTGTAGGTATTTCCATGTTTATACTGATGGTGGTGTAGATATTTCCATGTTTATTCAGATGACTGTGTAGATATTTCCATGTTTTTAGAGATGGCAGTGTAGATATTTCAATGTTTATAGAGATGGCGCTGTAGATATTTCCATGTTTAAACAGATAAAGGTGGAGATATTTCCATGTTTATACAGACAGCAGTGGAGATAATTCCATGTTTATACACATAGCGGTGTACATATTTCCATGTTTATAGAGACAGTGGTGCAGGTGTTTCCATGTTTATACACATAGCGGTGCAGATATTTCCATGTTTACACAGATGCCTATGCAGATATTTCCATATTTATACAAAGGTCTGTGTAGATATTTCTATGTTTATACAGATGGCAGTGTAGATGTTTCCATATTCCAACACATGACTGTGTAGGTATTTCCGTGTTTATACAGATGGCTTTGTAGATATTTCCATGTCCATAGAGATAGCGGTGCAGATATTTCCATGTTTATACAGACAGCGGTGTATATATTTCCATGTTTATACAGATCGTGGTGTAGATATTTCCATGTTTCTACAGATACCGGTCAAGATATTTCCATGTTTATACAGACCGCAGTGTAGATATTTCCATGTTTTTAGAGATGGCAGTGTAGATATTTCCATGTTTGTACAGATGGCGGTGTTGATGTTTCCATCTATACACAGATTGCCGTGTAGGTATTTCCATGTGTATACAGATGGCATTGTAGAAATTTCCATGTTTATACAGATAGCGGTGTAAATATTTCCATGCTTTTACAGATAATGGTGTACATATTTCCATGTTTATAGAGATAGCGGTGTAGATATTTCCATGTTTATACAGGTAGTGGTGAAGATATTTCCATGTTTATACAGACCGCGGTGTAGATATTTCCATGTTTGTACAGATGGCCGTGTTGATATTTCCATCTGTACACAGATGACTGTGTAGATAATTCCATGTTTATACAGATGGCGGCGCAGATATTTCTATGGATATGTAGATGGCGGTGTAGATATTTGCATGTATATAGAGATAGCGGTGTAGTTATTTCCATGTTTATATAGAGAGCGGTGTAGATATTCCCATGTATGTACACATGGCTGTGTAGATATTTCCATTTTTATACAGATGGTGGTGTAGATATTTCCATGTTTATACAGATTACTTTGTAAGTATTTCCATGTTTATACAGATGGCAGTGTAGATATTTCGATGTTTATAGAGACAGCAGTGGAGATATTTCCATGTTTATACAAATAGCCGTGTAGATATTTCCATGTTTATATATATAGCGGTGTAGATATTTCCATGTATATACCCATGGCTGTTTAGATATTTCCATGTTTCTACAGATGGCGGTGTAGATATTTCCATGTTTATACAGATAACATTGTAAGTATTTCCATGTTTATACAGATGGCGGTGTAGATATTTTGATGTTTATAGAGATAGCAGTGGAGATATTTCCATGTTTGTGCAGATAGCGGTGTAGATATTTCCATGTTTTTACTGATTGCAGTGTAGATATTTCCATGTTTATAGAGATGGCGGTGTAGATATTTCCATGTTCATAGATATAGCGGTGTTGATTTTTCCGTGTTTATTGAGATAGCGGTGTGGATATTTCCATATTTATACAGATCATGGTGTAGATATTCCATGTTTATACAGATCGCGGTGTTGATATTACCATGTTTATAGGGATAGCCGTGCAAATGTTTCCACATTTATACAGATAGCGGTGTAGTTATTAGCATGTTTATACAGATAGCGTTGTAGATATTTCCATGTGTAAACAGATGTCTTTGTATATATTTCCATGTTTAAACAGATGGTGGTGTAGATATTTCCTTGTTTATACAAATAGCGGTGTAGTTATTTCCATGATTATACAGATAGCGGTGTAGATATTTCCATGTATATACAGATGGCTGTGTAGTTATTTCCATGTTTATACAGATGGCTGAGTAGATATTTCCATGTTTACACAGATGACTTTGTAGGTAGTTCCATGTTTATATAGATGGCGGTGTAGGTATTTCCATGTTTATAGAGATAGATGTGTAGATATTGCCATGTTTACACAGATGACTTTGTAGGTATTTCCATGTTTATATAGATAGCGGTGTAGTTATTTCCATGTATATACACATGGCTTTGTAGATATTTCCATGTTTAAACAGATGGCGGTGTAGATATTTCCATGTTTATACAGATAATTTTGTAAGTATTTCCATGTTTATACAGATGGCGGTGTAGATATTTCGATGTTTATAGAGATAGCAGTGGAGATATTTCCATGTTTATACAGATAGCGGTGTAGATATTTCCATGTTTATTCTGATCGTGGTGTAGATATTTCCATGTTTATAGAGATGGCGCTGCAGATATTTCCATGTTCATAGAGATAGCGGTGTTGATTTTTCCATGTTTATAGAGATAGCGGTGTGGACATTTCCATGCTTATACAGATAGGGGTGTAGATATTTCCATGTTTATAGAGATTGCGGTGTAGATATCTCCATGTTTATACAGATAGCGGTGTAGATATTTTCATGTTTATACAGACCGCGGTGTAGATATTTCCATGTTTATACAGATATCGGTGCAGATATTTCCATGTTTGTACAGATGGCGGTGTTGATATTTCCATCTATACACTGATGACCGTGTAGATATTTCCATGTTTATACAGATGGCGGCACAGATATTTCCATGGATAAGTAGATGGCGGTGTAGATATTTCCATGTTTATACAGATAGCGGTGTAGTTATTTCCATGTTTATAATGATCGCGGTGTAGTTATTTCCATGTATATACACATGGCTGTGTAGATATTTCCATGATTATACTGATGGCGGTGTAGATATTTCCATATTTATACAGATAACTTTGTAAGTATTTCCATGTTTATACAGATGGCGGTGTAGATATTTCGATGTTTACAGAGATAGCAGTGGTGATATTTCCATGTTTATACAGATAGCGGTGTAGATATTTCCATGTTTATACTGATCGTGGTGTAGATATTTCCATGTTTATAGAGATGGCGGTGTAGATATTTCCATGTTCATAGAGATAGCGGTGTTGATTTTTCCATGTTTATAGAGATAGCGGTGTGGATATTTCCATGTTTATACAGATATGGGTGTAGATATTTCCATGTTTATAGACATGGTGGTGTAGATATTTCCATATTTATACAGATCACGGTGTAGATATTTCCTTGTTTATACTAATAGCGGTGTAGTTATTTCCATGTTTATACAGATGGCGGTGTAGATATTTCCATATTTATACAGATGCCTGTGTAGATATTTCCATGTTTATACAGATGACTTTGTAGGTATTTGTATGTTTATACAGATGGCGGTGTAGTTATTTCAATGTTTATAGTGATAGCTGCGTAGATATTTCCATCTTTATACAGATAGTGGTTTAGATATTTCCATGTTTATACAGATCGCGGTGTAGATATTTCCATGTTTATACCGATAGCGGTGTAGATATTCCCATGTTTTTATAGATAGAGGTGTAGATATTTCCATGTTTACACAGATTGCGGTGTAGATATTTTCATCTTTCTACAGATGGCATTGTATATATTTCCAAGTTTATACAGATGGCGGTGTAGATATTTCCATGTTTATATAGATGGTGGTGTAGATATTACCATGTTTATACATGTGGCGGTGTAGATATTTCCATGTTTATACAGATTGTGGTGAAGATATTTCCATGTTTATACAGATCGCGGGGTAGATATTTCCATGTTTTTACAGATCGCGGTGTAGATATTTCCATGTTTATAGAGATAGCGGTGTAGATATTTCCATGTTTATACAGATAGCGGTGTAGATATTTCCATGGTTATATAGATGGCGTTGTACATATTTCCATGTTTATACTGATAGCGGTGTTGGTATTTCCACGTTTATACAGATAGCGATGTGGATATTTCCATGTTTACACAGCTCGCGGTGCAGATATTTATATCTTTATACAGATGGCATTGTAGATATTTCCTTATTCACACAGATGGCGGTGTAGATGTTTCCATGTTTATACAGATTGCAGAGTAGTTAGTTCCATGTTTATGGAGATGGCAGTGTAGATATTTTCATGTTTATAGAGATGGCGGTGTAGATATTTCCATGTTTATAGAGATAGCAGTGTAGATATTTACATGTTTATACAGATGGCTGTGTAGATATTTCCATGTGTATACAGATGGCATTGTAGATATTTCCATGTTTATACAGATGACTGTATACGTATTTCCATGTTTTTACAGATGGCAGTGCAGATATTTCCATGTTTATAGAGATAGCGGTGTAGATATTTCCATGTTTGCACAGATGGCGGTGTTGATATTTCCTTGTATACACAGATGGCCAAGTAGATATTTCCATGTTTATACAGATGGCGGCATAGATATTTCCATGTTTACACAGATAGTGGTGTACATATTTCCGTGTTAATACACATGGCAGAGTAGATACTTCCATCTTTATGGAGATGGCAGTGTAGATATTTTCATGTTTATAGAGATGGCGGTGTAGATATTTATATATTTATAGAGATAGCGGTGTATATATATCTATCTTTCTACAGATGACAGTGTAAATATTTCCATGTTTATACAGATGGCCGTGTAGGTATTTCCCTATTTATAAAGATGTCTGTCTAGATATTTCCATGTGTATACAGATGGTATTGTAGGTATTTCCATGTTTATACAGATGGTGGTGTAGAGATTTCCATGTTTATTCAGATGACTGTGTAGATATTTCCATGTTTTTACAGATGGCAGTGCAGATATTTCAATCTTTACAGAGATGGTGCTGTAGATATTTCCGTGTTTATACAGATAACGGTGGAGATATTTCCATGTTTATACAGAGAGCTGTGGAGATATTTCCACGTTTATACACATAGCGGTGTACATATTTCCAAGTTTATAGAGACAGCGGTGTAGGTATTTCCATGTTTATACAGTTAGGGGTGCAGATATTTCCATGTTTACACAGATGCCTATGCAGATATTTCCATATTTATACTGAGGGCTGTGTAGGTATTTCTATGTTTATACAGATGGCAGTGTAGATATTTAAATGTTCCTACACATGACTGTGTAGGTATTTCCATGTTTATACAGACGTCTTTGTAGATATTTCCATGTTTATAGAGATAGCGGTGCAGATATTTCCATGTTTATACTGATAGCGGTGTAGATATTTCCATGTTTATAGAGATAGCGGTGTATATATTTCCATGTTTATACAGATAGCGGTGTAGATATTTCCATGTTTATACATATCACGGTGCAGATATTTCCATGTTTATAGAGATAGCGGTGTAGATATTTCCATCTTTATACAGATAGCGGTGCAGATATTTCCATGTTTGCACAGATGGCGGTGTTGATATTTCCATCTATACACAGATGACCTTGTAGATATTTCCATGTTTATACAGATGGCGGCGCAGATATTTCCATGGATATGTAGATGGCGGTGTAGATATTTCCATGTTTATACAGATAGCGGTGTAGTTATTTCCATGTTTATATAGATAGCGGTGTAGATATTTCCATGTATATACAAATGGCTGTGTAGATATTTCCATTTTTATACAGATGGCGGTGTAGATATTTCGATGTTTATAGAGATAGCAGTGGAGATATTTCCATGTTTATATAGATGGTGGTGTAGATATTACCATGTTTATACAGGTAGCGGTGTAGATATTTCCATGTTTATGAAGATTGTGGTGAAGATATTTCCATGTTTATACAGATCGCGGTGTAGATACTTCCATGTTTATACAGATCGTGTTGTAGGTATTTCCATGTTTATACAGATAGTGGTGTAGATATTTCCATGTTTATACAGATAGCGGTGTAGATATTTCCATCTTTATGGAATTAGCGGTGTAGGTATTTCCATGTTTATAGACATAGCAGTGTTAGTATTTCCATGTTTATATAGCTGGCGTTGTAGATATTTCCATGTTTATATCGATAGCGGTGTTGGTATTTCCACGTTTATACATATAGCTATGTAGATTTTCCATGTTTATACAGCTCGTGGTGCAGATATTTATATCTTTATACAGATGGCATTGTAGATATTTCCGTATTCACACAGATCGCGGTGTAGATGTTTCCATGTTTATACAGATGGCGGAGTAGTTAGTTCCATGTTTATGCAGATGGCAGTGGAGATATTTTCATGTTTATACAGATGATTCTATAGTTATTTCCATGTTTATACAGATGGCAGTGCAGATATATCCATGTTTATAGAGATAGCAATGTAGATATTTCCATGTTTGCACAGATGGCGGTGTTGATATTTCCATCTATACACAGAAGGCCGTGTAGATATTTCCATGTTTATACAGATGGCGGTGTAGATATTTCCATGGACATGCAGATGGCGGTGTAGATATTTCCATGTTTATACAGATAGCGGTGTAGATATTTCCATGTTTACACAGATGGTGGTGTAGATATTTTCGTGTTTATACACATGACGTGGTAGATACTTCCATCTTTATGGAGATGGCAGTGTAGATATTTTCATGTTTATAGAGATGGCGGTGTAGATATTTCCATATTTATAGAGATAGCGGTGTACATATTTCCATCTTTCTACAGATGGCAGTGTAGATATTTCCATGTTTATACAGATGGTCGTGTAGATATTTCCATATTTATACAGATGTCGGTGTAGATATTTCCATGTGTATACTGATGGTATTGTAGGTATTTCCATGTTTATACAGATGGTGGTGTAGATATTTCCATGTTTATGCAGATGAGTGTGTAGATATTTCCATGTATATACAGATGGCAGTGTAGATATTTCAATGTTTATAGAGATGGCGCTGTAGATATTTACATGTTTATACAGACGACTTTGTAGGTATTTCCATGTTTATACAGATGGCGGTTTAGATATTTCCATGTTTATAGAGATAGCTATGTGGATATTTCCATGTTTACACAGATAGCAGTTTAGATATTTCCATGTTTATACAGATCGCGTTGTAGATATTTCCATGTTTATAGAGATCGCAGTGTAGATATTTCCATGTTTATACAGATAGCGGTGTAGATTTTTCCACGCTTATACAGATGGCGGTGTAGATATTTCCATCTTTCTACAAATGGCAGTGTAGATATTTCCATGTTTATGTAGATGGCAGTGTAGATATTTTCTTGTTTATGTAGATGGCGTTGTAGATACCTCCATGTTTAAAGAGATGGCGGTGTGTATACTTCCATGTTTATGGAGATAGCGGTATAGATATTTCCATGTTTATATAGAGAGCGGTGTAGTTATTTCCATGTATGTACACATGGCTGTGTAGATATTTCCATGTTTATACAGATGGCGGTGTAGATATTTCCATGTTTATACAGATAAATTTCTAAGTATTTCCATCTTTATACAGATGGCGGTGTAGATATTTTGATGTTTATAGAGATAGCAGTGGAGATATTTCCATGTTTATACCGATAGCGGTGTAGATATTTCCATGTTTATATTGATCGTGGTGTAGATATTTCCATTTTTATTGAGATGGCGGTGTAGATATTTCCATATTTATAGAGATAGCGGTGTAGATATTTCCATCTTTCTACAGATGGCAGTGTAGATAATTCCATGTTTATACAGATGGCCATGTAGATATTTCCATATTTATACAGATGTCTGTGTAGATATTTCCATGTGTATACAGATGGTATCGTAGGAATTTCCATGTTTATACAGATGGTGGTGTAGATATTTCCATGTTTCTTCTGATGACTGTGTAGATATTTCCATGTTTTTACAGATGGCAGTTTAGATTTGTCAATGTTTATGGAGATGGCGCTGTAGATATTTCCATGTTTATACAGATGACTTTGTAGGTATTTCCATGTTTATACAGATGGCGGTGTAGATATTTCCATGTTTGTAGAGATAGCTGAGTTGGTATTTCCATGTTCATACAGATAGCGGTGTAGATATTTCAATATTTTTACAGTTATCGGTGTAGATATTTCCATGTTTACACAGATTGCGGTGTACATATTTCCATCTTTCTACAGATGGCATTGTAGATATTTCCATGTTTACAGATGGCGGTGTAGATATTTCCATGTTTATATAGATGGTGGTGTAGATATTACCATGTTTATACAGATAACTATGTAGATATTTCCATGTTTATACAGATCGCGGTGTAGATATTTCCATGTTTGTACAGATAGCGGTGTAGTTATTTCCATGTTTATATAGATAGCGGTGCAGATATTTCCATGTATATACACATGGCTCTGCAGAAATTTCCATGTTTATACAGATAGCGGTGTAGATATTTCCATCTTAATACAGATAACTTTGTAAGTATTTCCATGTTTATACAGATGGCGGTGTAGATATTTCGATGTTAAGAGAGATAGCAGTGGAGATATTTCCATGTTTTTACAGATAGCAGTGTAGATATTTCCATGTTTATACTGATCGTGGTGTAGATATTTCCATGTTTATAGAGATGGCAGTGTAGATATTTCCATGTTCATAGAGATAGCGGTGTTGATTTTTCCATGTTTATAGAGATAGCGGTGTAGATATTTAAATGTTTATACAGATAGGTATGTAGGTATTTCCATGTTTTTACAGATATCGGTATAGGTATTTCCATGTTTACACAGATTGCGGTGTAGATATTTCCATCTTTCTACAGATGGCATTGTAGATATTTCCATGTTTATACAGATGGCGGTGTAGATATTTCCATGTTTATATAGATGGTGGTGTAGATATTACCATGTTTATACAGATAGCGGTGTAGATATTTCCATGTTTATACAGATCGTGGTGAAGGTATTTCCCTGTTTATACAAATCGCGATGTAGATATTTCCATGTTTATAGAGATAGCATTGTAGATGTTTACAGGTTTATACAGAGGTCTGTGTAGATATTTCTATGTTTATACAGATGACAGTGTAGATATTTCCATGTTCCTACACATGACTGTGTAGGTATTTCCACGTTTATACAGATAGCGATGTAGGTATTTCCATGTTTATACAGCTCGCGGTGCAGATATTTATATCTTTATACAGATGGCATTGTAGATATTTCCTTATTCACACAGATGGCGGTGTAGATGTTTCCATGTTTATACAGATGGCGGAGTAGTAAGTTCCATGTTTATGGAGATGACAGTTTAGATATATTCATGTTTATAGAGATGGCGGTGTAGATATTTCCATGTTTATAGAGATAGCAGTGTAGATGTTTACATGTTTATACAGATGGCTGTGTAGATATTTCCATGTGTATACAGATGGCATTGTAGATATTTCCATGTTTATACAGATGACTGTATAGGTATTTCCATGTTTTTACAGATGGCAGTGCAGATATTTCCATGTTTATAGAGATAGCGGTGTAGAGATTTCAATGTTTGTACAGATGGCGGTGCTGATATTTCCATCTATACACAGATGTCCGTGTAGATATTTCCATGTTTATACAGATCGCGGCGTAGATATTTCCATGGACATGCAGATGTCGGTGTAGATATTTCCATGTTTATACAGATAGCGGTGTAGATATTTCCATGATTACACAGATGGTGGTGTAGATATTTCCGTGTTTATTCACATTGCGGAGTATATATTTCCATCTTTATGGAGATGGCAGTGTAGATATTTTCATGTTTATAGAGATGGCGGTGTACATATTTCCGTATTTATAGAGATAGCGGTGTAGATATTTCCATCTTTCTACAGATGGCAGTGTAGATATTTCCATGTTTATACAGACGTCTGTGTAGATATTTCCATGTGTATACAGATGGTATTGTAGGTATTTCCATGTTTATACAGATGGTGGTGTAGATATTTCCATGTTTATTCAGATGACTGTGTAGATATTTCCATGTTTTTACAGATGGCAGTGTGGATATTTCAAGTTTATAGAGATGGCGCTGTAGATATTTCCATGTTTATACAGATAACGGTGGAGATATTTCCATGTTTATACAGAGAGCAGTGGAGATATTTCCATGTTTATACACATAGCGGCGTACATATTTCCATGTTTATAGAGACAGCGGTGTAGGTATTTCCATGTTTATACAGATAGCGGTAGAGATATTTCCATGTTTATACAGATGCCTATGCAGATATCTCCATATTTATACAGAGGGCTGTGTAGATATTTCTATGTTTATACAGATGGCAGTGTAGATATTTAAATGTTCCTACACATGTCTGTGTAGGTATTTCCATGTTCATACAGATGTCTTTGTAGATATTTCCATGTCTACAGAGATAGCGGTGCAGATATTTCCATGTTTATACAGATAGCGGTGTATATATTTCCATGTTTATACAGATCGTTGTGTAGATATTTCCATGTTTATATAGATACCGGTGTAGATATTTCCATGTTTATACAGACCGCAGTGTAGATATTTCCATGTTTATAGAGATAGCAGTGTAGATATTTCCATGTTTGTACAGATGGCGGTGTTGATGTTTCCATCTATACACAGATTGCCGTGTAAGTATTTCCATGTGTATACAGATGGCATTGTAGATATTTCCATGTTTATACAGATGGTGGTGTAGATATTTCCATGTTTATACAGATGACTGTATAGGTATTTCCATGTTTATACAGATGGCGGTGTAGATATTTCCGTATTTATACAGATAACGGTGTAGAAATTTCCATGTTTATACAGATAGCGGTGTAAATATTTCCATGTTTATACAGATCACGGTGTAGATATTTCCATGTTTATAGAGATAGCGGTGTAGAAATTTCCATGTTTATACAGATAGTGGAGTAGATATTTTCATGTTTATACAGTCCACGGTGTAGATATTTCCATGTTTATACAGATAGCGGTGCAGATATTTCCATGTTTGTACAGATGGCGGTGTTGATATTCCCATCTATACACAGATGACCGTGTAGATATTTCCATGTTTATACAGATGCCGGTGCAGATATTTCTATGGATATATAAATGGTGGTGTAGATATATCCATGTATATACAGATAGCGCTGTACTTATTTCCATGTTTATATAGAGAGTGGTGTAGACATTTCCATGTATGTACACATGGCAGTGTAGATATTTCAATGTTTATACAGATGGCGTTGTAGATATTTCCATGTTTATACAGATAACTTTGTAAGTATTTCCATGTTTATACAGATGGCGGTGTAGATATGTCGATGTTTATAGAGATAGCAGTGGAGATATTTCCATGTTTATACAGATAGCGGTGTAGGTATTTCCATGTTTATATAGATAGCGGTGCAGATATTTCCATGTATATACACATGGCTGTGTAGGTATTTCCATGTTTATACAGATGGCGGTGTAGATATTTCCATGTTTATACAGATAACTTTGTAAGTATTTCCAAGTTTATACAGATGGCGGTGTAGATATTTCGATGTTTATAGAGATAGCAGTGGAGATATTTTCATGCTTATACAGATAGCGGTGTAGGTATTTCCATGTTTACACTGATCGCGGTGTAGATATTTCCATGTTTATAGAGATAGCTGTGTAGATATTTCCATGTTTATACAGATCGCGGTGTAGATATTTCCATGTTTATAAAGATCGCGGTGTAGCTATTTCCATGTTCATACAGATAGCAGTGTAGATATTTCCATGTTTTTCCAGATATCGGTGTAGATATTTCCATGTTTACACAGATTGCGGTGTAGATATTTCCATCTTTCTACAGATGGCATTGTAGATATTTCCATGTTTATACAGATGGCGGTGTAGCTATTTCCATGTTTATATAGATGGTGGTGTAGATATTACCATGTTTATACAGATAGCGGTGTAGATATTTCCATGTTTATACAGATCGTGGTGAAGATATTTCCATGTTTATACAGATCGCAGTGTAGATATTTCCATGTTTATACAGATAGCGATGTAGATATTTCCATGTTTGTACAGACAGCGGTGTACATATTTCCATGTTTATAGAGATAGCGGTGTAGGTATTTCCATGTTTATAGACATAGCGGTGTAGATATTTCCATGTTTATATAGATGGCGTTGTAGATATTTCCATGTTTATACTGATAGCGGTGTTGGTATTTCCACGTTTATACACATAACGATGTAGATATTTCCATGTTTATACAGCTCGCGGTGCAGATATTTATATCTTTATACAGATGGCATTGTAGATATTTCCTTATTCACACAGGTGGCGGTGTAGATGTTTCCATGTTTATACAGATGACGGGGTAGTTAGTTCCATGTTTATGGAGATGGCAGTGTAGATATGTTCATGTTTATGGAGATGGCAGTGTAGATATTTTCATGTTTATAGAGATGGCGGTGTACATATTTCCATGTTTATAGAGATAGCAGTGTAGATAATTACATGTGTATACAGATGGCTGTGTTGATATTTCCATGTGTATACCGATGGCATTGTAGATATTTCCAAGTTTATACAGATGACTGCATAGGTATTTCCAAGTTTTTACAGATGGCAGTGCAGATATTTCCATTTTTATAGAGATAGCGGTGTAGATATTTCCATGTTTGTACAGATGGCGGTGCTGATATTTTCATCTATACACAGATGGCCGTGTAGATATTTCCATGTTTATACAGATGGCGGCGTAGATATTTCCATGGACATGCAGATGGCGGTGTAGATATTTCCGTGTTTATACAGATAGCGGTGTAGATATTTCCATGTTTACACAGATGGTGGAGTAGATATTTCCGTGTTTATACACATGGTGGAGTAGATACTTCCATTTTTGTGGAGATGGCAGTGTAGATATTTTCATGTTTATTGAGATGGCGGTGTAGATATTTCCATATTTATAGAGATAGTGGTGTAGATATTTCCATCTTTCTGCAGATGGCAGTGTAGATATTTCCATGTTTATACAGACGTCTGTGTAGATATTTCCATGTGTATACAGATGGTATTGTAGTTATTTCCATGTTTATACAGATGGTGGTGTAGATAGTTCCATGTTTATTCAGATGACTGTGTAGATATTTCCATGTTTTTACAGATGGCAGTGTGGATATTTCAATGTTTATAGAGATGGCGCTGTAGATATTTCCATGTTTATACACATAGCGGCGTACATATTTCCATGTTTATAGAGACAGCGGTGTAGGTATTTCCATGTTTATACAGATAGCGGTAGAGATATTTCCATGTTTATACAGATGCCTATGCAGATATCTCCATATTTATACAGAGGGCTGTGTAGATATTTCTATGTTTATACAGATGGCAGTGTAGATATTTAAATGTTCCTACACATGTCTGTGTAGGTATTTCCATGTTTACACAGATGTCTTTGTAGATATTTCCATGTCTATAGAGATAGCGGTGCAGATATTTCCATGTTTATACAGATAGCGGTGTATATATTTCCATGTTTATACAGATCGTTGTGTAGATATTTCCATGTTTATATAGATACCGGTGTAGATATTTCCATGTTTATACAGACCGCAGTGTAGATATTTCCATGTTTATAGAGATAGCAGTGTAGATATTTCCATGTTTGTACAGATGGCGGTGTTGATGTTTCCATCTATACACAGATTGCCGTGTAGGTATTTCCATGTGTATACAGATGGCAATGTAGATATTTCCATGCTTATACAGACGGTGGTGTAGATATTTCCATGTTTATACAGATGACTGTATAGGTATTTGCATGTTTATACAGATGGCGGTGTAGATATTTCCTTATTTATACGGATAACGGTGTAGAAATTTCCATGTTTATACAGATAGCGGTGTAAAAATTTCCATGTTTATACAGATCACGGTGTAGATATTTCCATGTTTATAGAGATAGCGGTGTAGAAATTTCCATGTTTATACAGATAGCGGAGTAGATATTTCCATGTTTATACAGACCGCGGTGTAGATATTTCCATGTTTATACAGATAGCGGTGCAGATATTTCCATGTTTGTACAGATGGCGGTGTTGATATTCCCATCTATACACAGATGACCGTGTAGATATTTCCATGTTTATACAGATGCCGGTGCAGATATTTCTATGGATATGTACATGGTGGTGTAGATATTTCCATGTATATACAGATAGCGCTGTACTTATTTCCATGTTTATATAGAGAGTGGTGTAGACATTTCCATGTATGTACACATGGCAGTGTAGATATTTCAATGTTTATACAGATGGCGTTGTGGATATTTCCATGTTTATACAGATAACTTTAAGTATTTCCATGTTTATACAGATGGCGGTGTAGATATTTCGATGTTTATAGAGATAGCAGTGGAGATATTTCCATGTTTATACAGATAGCGGTGTAGGTATTTCCATGTTTATATAGATAGCGGTGTAGATATTTCCATGTATATACACATGGCTGTGTAGGTATTTCCATGTTTATACAGATGGCGGTGTAGATATTTCCATGTTTATACAGATAACTTTGTAAGTATTTCCATGTTTATACAGATGGCGGTGTAGATATTTCGATGTTTATAGAGATATCAGTGGAGATATTTCCATGCTTATACAGATAGCGGTGTAGTTATTTCCATGTTTACACTGATCGCGGTGTAGATATTTCCATGTTTATAGAGATAGCTGTGTAGATACTTCCATGTTTATACAGATCGCGGTGTAGATATTTCCATGTTTATAAAGATGGCGGTGTAGCTATTTCCATGTTCATACAGATAGCAGTGTAGATATTTCCATGTTTTTCCAGATATCGGTGTAGATATTTCCATGTTTACACAGATTGCGGTGTAGATATTTCTATCTTTCTACAGATGGCATTGTAGATATTTCCATGTTTATACAGATGGCGGTGTAGCTATTTCCATGTTTATATAGACGGTGGTGTAGATATTACCATGTATATACAGATAGCGGTGTAGATATTTCCATGTTTATACAGATCGTGGTGAAGTTATTTCCATGTTTATACAGATCGCAGTGTAGATATTTCCATGTTTATACAGATAGCGATGTAGATATTTCCATGTTTGTACAGACAGCGGTGTACATATTTCCATGTTTATAGAGATAGCGGTGTAGGTATTTCCATGTTTATAGACATAGCGGTGTAGATATTTCCATGTTTATATAGATGGCGTTGTAGATATTTCCATGTTTATACTGATAGCGGTGTTGGTATTTCCACGTTTATACACATAACGATGTAGATATTTCCATGTTTATACAGCTCGCGGTGCAGATATTTATATCTTTATACAGATGGCATTGTAGATATTTCCTTATTCACACAGGTGGCGGTGTAGATGTTTCCATGTTTATACAGATGACGGGGTAGTTAGTTCCATGTTTATGGAGATGGCAGTGTAGATATTTTCATGTTTATGGAGATGGCAGTGTAGATATTTTCATGTTTATAGAGATGGCGGTGTAGATATTTCCATGTTTATAGAGATAGCAGTGTAGATAATTACATGTGTATACAGATGGCTGTGTTGATATTTCCATGTGTATACCTTTGGCATTGTAGATATTTCCAAGTTTATACAGATGACTGCATAGGTATTTCCATGTTTTTACAGATGGCGGTGCTGATATTTCCATCTATACACAGATGGCCGTGTAGATATTTCCATGTTTATACAGATGGCGGCGTAGATATTTCCATGGACATGCAGATGGCGGTGTAGATATTTCCGTGTTTATACAGATAGCGGTGTAGATATTTCCATGTTTACACAGATAGTGGTGTAGATATTTCCGTGTTTATACACAGGGTGGAGTAGATACTACCATTTTTGTGGAGATGGCAGTGTAGATATTTTCAAGTTTATAGAGATGGCGGTGTAGATATTTCCATATTTATAGAGATAGTGGTGTAGATATTTCCATCTTTCTACAGATGGCAGTGTAGATATTTCCATGTTTATACAGACGTCTGTGTAGATATTTCCATGTGTATACAGATGGTATTGTAGGTATTTCCTTGTTTATACAGATGGTGGTGTAGATATTTCCATGTTTATTCAGATGACTGTGTAGATATTTCCATGTTTTTACAGATGGCAGTGTGGATATTTCAATGTTTATACAGATGGCGCTGTAGATATTTCCATGTTTATACAGATAACGGTGGAGATATTTCCATGTTTATACAGAGAGCAGTGGAGATATTTCCATGTTTATACACATAGCGGCGTACATATTTCCATGTTTATAGAGACAGCGGTGTAGGTATTTCCATGTTTATACAGATAGCGGTAGAGATATTTCCATTTTTATACAGATGCCTATGCAGATATCTCCATATTTATACAGAGGGCTGTGTAGATATTTCTATGTTTATACAGATGGCAGTGTAGATATTTAAATGTTCCTACACATGTCAGTGTAGGTATTTCCATGTTTATACAGATGTCTTTGTAGATATTTCCATGTCTATAGAGATAGCGGTGCAGATATTTCCATGTTTATACAGATAGCGGTGTATATATTTCCATGTTTATACAGATCGTTCTTTAGTTATTTCCATGTTTATATAGATACCGGTGTAGATATTTCCATGTTTATACAGACCGCAGTGTAGATATTTCCATGTTTATAGAGATAGCAGTGTAGATATTTCCATGTTTGTACAGATGGCGGTGTTGATGTTTCCATCTATACACAGATTGCCGTGTAGGTATTTCCATGTGTATACAGATGGCATTGTAGGTATTTCCATGTTTATACAGATGGTGGTGTAGATATTTCCATGTTTATACAGATGACTGTATAGGTATTTCCAAGTTTATACAGATGGCGGTGTAGATATTTCCGTATTTATACAGATAACGGTGTAGAAATTTCCATGTTTATACAGATAGCGGTGTAAAAATTTCCATGTTTATACACATCACGGTGTAGATATTTCCATGTTTATAGAGATAGCGGTGTAGAAATTTCCATGTTTATACAGATAGCGGAGTAGATATTTCCATGTTTATACAGACCGCGGTGTAGATATTTCCATGTTTATACAGATAGCGGTGCAGATATTTCCATGTTTGTACAGATGGTGGTGTTGATATTCCCATCTATACACAGATGACCGTGTAGATATTTCCATGTTTATACAGATGCCGGTGCAGATATTTCTATGGATATGTACATGGTGGTGTAGATATTTCCATGTATATACAGATAGCGCTGTACTTATTTCCATGTTTATATAGAGAGTGGTGTAGACATTTCCAGGTATGTACACATGGCAGTGTAGACATTTCAATGTTTATACAGATGGCGTTGTAGATATTTCCATGTTTATACAGATAACTTTGTAAGTATTTCCATGTTTATACAGATGGCGGTGTAGATATTTCGATGTTTATAGAGATAGCAGTGGAGATATTTCCAAGTTTATACAGATAGCGGTGTAGGTATTTCCATGTTTATATAGATAGCGGTGTAGATATTTCCATGTATATACACATGGCTGTGTAGGTATTTCCATGTTTATACAGATGGCGGTGTAGATATTTCCATGTTTATACAGATAACTTTGTAAGTATTTCCATGTTTATACAGATGGCTGTGTAGATATTTCGATGTTTATAGAGATAGAAGTGGAGATATTTCCATGCTTATACAGATAGCGGTGTAGGTATTTCCATGTTTACACTGATCGCGGTGTAGATATTTCCATGTTTATAGAGATAGATGTGTAGATATTTCCATGTTTATACAGATCACGGTGTAGATATTTCCATGTTTATAAAGATCGCGGTGTAGCTATTTCCATGTTCATACAGATAGCAGTGTAGATATTTCCATGTTTTTCCAGATATCGGTGTAGATATTTCCATGTTTACACAGATTGCGGTGTAGATATTTCCATCTTTCTACAGATGGCATTGTAGATATTTCCATGTTTATACAGATGGCGGTGTAGCTATTTCCATGTTTATATAGATGGTGGTGTAGATATTACCATGTATATACAGATAGCGGTGTAGATATTTCCATGTTTATACAGATCGTGGTGAAGATATTTCCATGTTTATACAGATCGCAGTGTAGATATTTCCATGTTTATACAGATAGCGATGTAGATATTTCCATGTTTGTACAGACAGCGGTGTACATATTTCCATGTTTATAGAGATAGCGGTGTAGGTATTTCCATGTTTATAGACATAGCGGTGTAGATATTTCCATGTTTATATAGATGGCGTTGTAGATATTTCCATGTTTATACTGATAGCGGTGTTGGTATTTCCACGTTTATACACATAATGATGTAGATATTTCCATGTTTATACAGCTCGCGGTGCAGATATTTATATCTTTATACAGATGGCATTGTAGATATTTCCTTATTCACACAGGTGGCGGTGTAGATGTTTCCATGTTTATACAGATGACGGGGTAGTTAGTTCCATGTTTATGGAGATGGCAGTGTAGATATTTTCATGTTTATGGAGATGGCAGTGTAGATATTTTCATGTTTATAGAGATGGCGGTGTAGATATTTCCATGTTTATAGAGATAGCAGTGTAGATAATTACATGTGTATACAGATGGCTGTGTTGATATTTCCATGTGTATACCGATGGCATTGTAGATATTTCCAAGTTTACACAGATGACTGCATAGGTATTTCCATGTTTTTACAGATGGCAGTGCAGATATTTCCATGTTTATACAGATAGCGGTGTAGATATTTCCATGTTTGTACAGATGGCGTTGCTGATATTTCCATCTATACACAGATGGCCGTGTAGATATTTCCATGTTTATACAGATGGCGGTGTAGATATTTCCATGGACATGCAGATGGCGGTGTAGATATTTCCGTGTTTATACAGATAGCGGTGTAGATATTTCCATGTTTACACAGATGGTGGTGTAGATATTTCCGTGTTTATACACATGGTGGAGTAGATACTTCCATTTTTATGGAGATGGCAGTGTAGATATTTTCATGTTTATAGAGATGGCGGTGTAGATATTTCCATATTTATAGAGATAGCGGTGTAGATATTTCCATCTTTCTACAGATGGCAGTGTAGATATTTCCATGTTTATACAGATGGCGGTGTAGATATTTCCATATTTATACAGATATCTGTGTAGATATTTCCATGTGTATACAGATGGTATTGTAGGTATTTCCATGTTTATACACATGGTGGTGTAGATATTTCCAAGTTTATTCAGATGACTGTGTAGATATTTCCATGTTTTTACTGATGGCAGTGTAGATTTGTCAATGTTTATAGAGACGGCGCTGTAGATATTTCCATGTTTATACAGATAACGGTGGAGATATTTCCATGTTTATACAGAGAGCAGTGGAGATATTTCCATGTTTATACACATAGCGGTGAACATATTTCCATGTTTATAGAGACAGCGGTGTAGGTATTTCCATGTTTATACAGATAGCGGTGCGGATATTTCCAGGTTTACACAGATGCCTATGCAGATATTTCCATATTTATACAGACGGCTGTGTAGTTATGTCTATGTTTATACAGATGGCAGTGTAGATATTTCAATGTTCCTTCACATGACTGTGTAGGTATTTCCAGGTTTATACAGATGTCTTTTTAGATAATTCCATGTTTATAGAGATAGCGGTGCAGACATTTCCATGTTTATACGGATGTCTTTGTAGATATTTCCATGTTTATAGAGATAGCGGTGCAGACATTTCCATGTTTATACTGAAAGCGGTGTATATATTTCCAAGTTTATACAGATCATGGTGTAGATATTTCCATGTTTATACAGATACCGGTGTAGATATTTCCATGTTTATACAGACCGCAGTGTAGATATTCCCATGTTTATAGAGACAGCAGTGTAGGTATGTCCATGTTTGTACAGATGGCAGTGTTGATGTTTCCATCTATACACGATTTGCCATGAAGCTATTTCCATGTGTATACAGATGGCATTGTAGATATTTCCATGTTTATACAGATGGTGGTGTAGATATTTCCATGTTTACACAGATGACTGTATAGGTATTTCCATGTTTATACAGTTGGCGGTGTAGATATTTCCATGTTTATAGAGATAGCGGTGAAGTTATTTCCATATTTATACAGATAACGGTGTAGAAATTTCCATGTTTATACAGATAGCGGTGTTAATATTTCCATGTTTATAGAGATCACGGTGTAGATATTTCCATGTTTATAGAGATAGCGGTGAAGATATTTCCATGTTTATACAGATAGTGGTGTAGATATTTCCATGTTTATACAGACTGCGGTGTAGATATTTCCATGTTTATACAGATAGCGGTGCAGATATTTCCATGTTTGTACAGATGGCGGTGTTGATATTTACATCTATACACAGATGACCGTGTAGATATTTCCATGTTTATACAGATAACTTTGTAAGTATTTCCATGTTTATACCGATGGCGGTGTAGATATTTCAATGTTTATAGAGATAGTAGTGGAGATATTTCCATGGTTCTACAGATGGCGGTGTAGATATTTCCATGTTTATACAGATAGAATTGAAGATATTTCCATGTTTATACAGATAGCAGTGGAGATATTTCCACTTTTATGGAGATAGCGGTTTAGATATTTCATGTTTATACAGATAGCGGTGTAGATATTTCCATGTTTATACAGATTGCGGTGTAGATATTTCCATGTTTATACAGATGCCTATGCAGATATCTCCATATTTATACAGAGGGCTGTGTAGATATTTCTATGTGTATACAGATGGCAGTGTAGATATTTCCATGTTCCTACACATGACTGTGTAGGTATTTCCATGTATATACAGATGGCTTTGTAGATATTTCCATGTCTATTGAGATAGCAGTGCAGATATTTCCATGTTTATACAGATAGCGGTGTATATATTTCCATGTTTATACAGATCGTGGTGTAGATATTTCCATGTTTATACAGATACCGGTGTAGATATTTCCATGTTTATACAGACCACAGTGTATATATTTCCATGTTTATAGAGATAGCAGTGTAGATATTTGCAAGTTTGTACAAATGGCGGTGTTGATGTTTCCATCTATACACAGATTGCCATGTAGGTATTTCCATGTGTATACAGATGGCATTGTAGATATTTCCATGTTTATACAGATGGTGGTGTAGATATTTCCATGTTTTCACAGATGACTGTATAGGTATTTCCATGTTTATACAGATGGCGGTGTAGATATTCCCATGTTTATAGAGATAGCGGTGTAGATATTTCCATATTTATACAGATAACGGTGTAGAAATTTCCATGTTTATACAGATAGCGGTGTAAATATTTCCATGTTTATACAAGTCACGGTGTAGATAATTCCTTGTTTAAACAAATAGCGGTGTAGTTATTTCCATGTTTATACAGATAGCGGAGTAGATATTTCCATGAATATACAGATGGCTATGTAGATATTTCCATGTTTATACAGATGGCTTTGTAGATATTTCCATGTTTATACAAATGACTTTGTAAGTATTTCCATGTTTATACAGATGGCGGTGCAGATATTTCCATGTTTATAGAGATAGCAGTGTAGATATTTCCATGTGTATACAGATAGCGGTGTAGGTATTTCCATGTTTATACAGATCGCGGTGTAGATATTTCCATGTTTATAAAGATCGCGGTGTAGCTATTTCCATGTTCATACAGATAGCAGTGTAGATATTTCCATGTTTTTCCAGATATCGGTGTAGATATTTCCATGTTTACACAGATTGCGGTGTAGATATTTCCATCTTTCTACAGATGGCATTATAGATATTTCCATGTATATACAGATGGCGGTGTAGATATTTCCATGTTTATATAGATGGTGGTGTAGTTATTACCATGTTTATACAGATAGCGGTATAGATATTTCCATGTTTATACAGATCGTGGTGAAGATATTTCCATGTTTATACAGACTGCAGTGTAGATATTTCCATGTTTATACAGATATCGATGTAGATATTTCCATGTTTATACAGATAGCGGGGTAGATATTTCCATGTTTATAGAGATACCGGTGTAGGTATTTCCATGTTTATAGACATAGCGGTGTAGATATTTCCATGTTTATATAGATGGCGTTGTAGATATTTCCATGTTTATACCGAAAGCAGTGTTGGTATTTCCACGTTTATACAGATAGCGATGTAGATATTTCCATGTTTATAAAGCTCGCTGTGCAGATATTTATATCTTTATACAGATGGCATTGTAGATATTTCCTTATTCACACAGATGGCGGTGTAGATGTTTCCATGTTTATACAGATGACGGGGTAGTTAGTTCCATGTTTATGGATATGGCAGTGTAGATATTTTCATGTTTATGGAGATGGCAGTGTAGACATTTTCATGTTTATAGAGATGGCGGTGTAGGTATTTCCATGTTTATAGAGATAGCAGTGTGGATAATTACATGTTTATACAGATGGCTGTGTAGATATTTCCATGTGTATACTGATGGCATTGTAGATATTTCCATGTTTATACAGATGACTGTATAGGTATTTCCATGTTTTTACAGATGGCAGTGCAGATATTTCCATGTTTATACAGATAGCGGTGTAGATATTTCCATGTTTGTACGGATGGCGTTGCTGATATTTCCATCTATACACAGATGGCCGTGTAGATATTTCCATGTTTATACCGATCGCGGCGTAGATATTTCCATGGACATGCAGATGTCGGTGTAGATATTTCCATGTTTATACAGATAGCGGTGTAGATATTTCCATGATTACACAGATGGTGGTGTAGATATTTCCGTGTTTATTCACATTGCGGAGTATATATTTCCATCTTTATGGAGATGGCAGTGTAGATATTTTCATGTTTATAGAGATGGCGGTGTACATATTTCCATATTTATAGAGATAGCGGTGTAGATATTTCCATCTTTCTACAGATGGCAGTGTAGATATTTCCATGTTTATACAGACGTCTGTGTAGATATTTCCATGTGTATACAGATGGTATTGTACGTATTTCCATGTTTATACAGATGGTGGTGTAGATATTTCCATGTTTATTCAGATGACTGTGTAGATATTTCCATGTTTTTACAGATGGCAGTGTGGATATTTCAATGTTTATAGAGATGGCGCTGTAGATATTTCCATGTTTATACAGATAACGGTGGAGATATTTCCATCTTTATACAGAGAGCAGTGGAGATATTTCCATGTTTATACACATAGCGGCGTACATATTTCCATGTTTATAGAGACAGCGGTGTAGGTATTTCCATGTTTATACAGATAGCGGTAGAGATATTTCCATGTTTATACAGATGCCTATGCAGATATCTCCATATTTATACAGAGGGCTGTGTAGATATTTCTATGTTTATACAGATGGCAGTGTACATATTTAAATGTTCCTACACATGTCTGTGTAGGTATTTCCATGTTCATACAGATGTCTTTGTAGATATTTCCATGTCTACAGAGATAGCGGTGCAGATATTTCCATGTTTATACAGATAGCGGTGTATATATTTCCATGTTTATACAGATCGTTGTGTAGATATTTCCATGTTTATATAGATACCGGTGTAGATATTTCCATGTTTATACAGACCGCAGTGTAGATATTTCCATGTTTATAGAGATAGCAGTGTAGATATTTCCATGTTTGTACAGATGGCGGTTTTGATGTTTCCATCTATACACAGATTGCCGTGTAAGTATTTCCATGTGTATACAGATGGCATTGTAGATATTTCCATGTTTATACAGACGGTGGTGTAGATATTTCCATGTTTATACAGATGACTGTATAGGTATTTCCATGTTTATACAGATGGCCGTGTAGATATTTCCGTATTTATACAGATAACGGTGTAGAAATTTCCATGTTTATACAGATAGCGGTGTAAATATTTCCATGTTTATACAGATCACGGTGTAGATATTTCCATGTTTATAGAGATAGCGGTGTAGAAATTTCCATGTTTATACAGATAGCGGAGTAGATATTTCCATGTTTATACAGACCGCGGTGTAGATATTTCCATGTTTATACAGATAGCGGTGCAGATATTTCCATGTTTGTACAGATGGCGGTGTTGATATTCCCAACTATACACAGATGACCGTGTAGATATTTCCATGTTTATACAGATGCCGGTGCAGATATTTCTATGGATATGTACATGGTGGTGTAGATATTTCCATGTATATACAGATAGCGCTGTACTTATTTCCATGTTTATATAGAGAGTGGTGTAGACATTTCCATGTATGTACACATGGCAGTGTAGATATTTCAATGTTTATACAGATGGCGTTGTAGATATTTCCATGTTTATACAGATAACTTTGTAAGTATTTCCATGTTTATACAGATGGCGGTGTAGATATGTCAATGTTTATAGAGATAGCAGTGGAGATATTTCCATGTTTATACAGATAGCGGTGTAGCTATTTCCATGTTTATATAGATAGCGGTGTAGATATTTCCATGTATATACACATGGCTGTGTAGGTATTTCCATGTTTATACAGATGGCGGTGTAGATATTTCCATGTTTATACAGATAACTTTGTAAGTATTTCCAAGTTTATACAGATGGCGGTGTAGATATTTCGATGTTTATAGAGATAGCAGTGGAGATATTTTCATGCTTATACAGATAGCGGTGTAGGTATTTCCATGTTTACACTGATCGCGGTGTAGATATTTCCATGTTTATAGAGATAGCTGTGTAGATATTTCCATGTTTATACAGATCGCGGTGTAGATATTTCCATGTTTATAAAGATCGTGGTGTAGCTATTTCCATGTTCATAAAGATAGCAGTGTAGATATTTCCATGTTTTTCCAGATATCGGTGTAGATATTTCCATGTTTACACAGATTGCGGTGTAGATATTTCCATCTTTCTACAGATGGCATTGTAGATATTTCCATGTTTATACAGATGGCGGTGTAGCTATTTCCATGTTTATATAGACGGTGGTGTAGATATTACCATGTATATACAGATAGCGGTGTAGATATTTCCATGTTTATACAGATCGTGGTGAAGATATTTCCATGTTTATACAGATCGCAGTGTAGATATTTCCATGTTTATACAGATAGCGATGTAGATATTTCCATGTTTGTACAGACAGCGGTGTACATATTTCCATGTTTATAGAGATAGCGGTGTAGGTATTTCCATGTTTATAGACATAGCGGTGTAGATATTTCCATGTTTATATAGATGGCGTTGTAGATATTTCCATGTTTATACTGATAGCGGTGTTGGTATTTCCACGTTTATACACATAACGATATAGATATTTCCATGTTTATACAGCTCGCGGTGCAGATATTTATATCTTTATACAGATGGCATTGTAGATATTTCCTTATTCACACAGGTGGCGGTGTAGATGTTTCCATGTTTATACAGATGTCGGGGTAGTTAGTTCCATGTTTATGGAGATGGCAGTGTAGATATTTTCATGTTTATGGAGATGGCAGTGTAGATATTTTCATGTTTATAGAGATGGCGGTGTAGATATTTCCATGTTTATAGAGATAGCAGTGTAGATAATTACATGTGTATACAGATGGCTGTGTTGATATTTCCATGTGTATACCGATGGCATTGTAGATATTTCCAAGTTTATACAGATGACTGCATAGGTATTTCCATGTTTTTACAGATGGCAGTGCAGATATTTCCATGTTTATAGAGATAGCGGTGTAGATATTTCCATGTTTGTACAGATGGCGGTGCTGATATTTCCATCTATACACAGATGGCCGTGTAGATATTTCCATGTTTATACAGATGGCGGCGTAGATATTTCCATGGACATGCAGATGGCGGTGTAGATATTTCCGTGTTTATACAGATAGCGGTGTTGATATTTCTATGTTTACACAGATAGTGGTGTAGATATTTCCGTGTTTATACACAGGGTGGAGTAGATACTTCCATTTTTGTGGAGATGGCAGTGTAGATATTTTCAAGTTTATAGAGATTGCGGTGTAGATATTTCCATATTTATAGAGATAGTGGTGTAGATATTTCCATCTTTCTACAGATGGCAGTGTAGATATTTCCATGTTTATACAGACGTCTGTGTAGATATTTCCATGTGTATACAGATGGTATTGTAGTTATTTCCATGTTTATACAGATGGTGGTGTAGATATTTCCATGTTTATTCAGATGACTGTGTAGATATTTCCATGTTTTTACAGATGGCAGTGTGGATATTTCAATGTTTATAGAGATGGCGCTGTAGATATTTCCATGTTTATACAGATAACGGTGGAGTTATTTCCATGTTTATACAGAGAGCAGTGGAGATATTTCCATGTTTATACACATAGCGGCGTACATATTTCAATGTTTATAAAGACAGCGGTGTAGGTATTTCCATGTTTATACAGATAGCGGTAGAGATATTTCCATGTTTATACAGATGCCTATGCAGATATCTCCATATTTATACAGAGGGCTGTGTAGATATTTCTATGTTTATACAGATGGCAGTGTAGATATTTAAATGTTCCTACACATGTCAGTGTAGGTATTTCCATGTTTATACAGATGTCTTTGTAGATATTTCCATGTCTATAGAGATAGCGGTGCAGATATTTCCATGTTTATACAGATAGCGGTGTATATATTTCCATGTTTATACAGATCGTTGTGTAGTTATTTCCATGTTTATATAGATACCGGTGTAGATATTTCCATGTTTATACAGTCCGCAGTGTAGATATTTCCATGTTTATAGAGATAGCAGTGTAGATATTTCCATGTTTGTACAGATGGCGGTGTTGATGTTTCCATCTATACACAGATTGCCGTGTAGGTATTTCCATGTGTATACAGATGGCATTGTAGATATTTCCATGTTTATACAGATGGTGGTGTAGATATTTCCATGTTTATACAGATGACTGTATAGGTATTTCCATGTTTATACAGATGGCGGTGTAGATATTTCCATATTTATACAGATAACGGTGTAGAAATTTCCATGTTTATACAGATAGCCGTGTAAAAATTTCCATGTTTATGCAGATCACGGTGTAGATATTTCCATGTTTATAGAGATAGCGGTGTAGAAATTTCCATGTTTATACAGATAGCGGAGTAGATATTTACATGTTTATACAGACCGCGGTGTAGATATTTCCATGTTTATACAGATAGCGGTGCAGATATTTCCATGTTTGTACAGATGGCGGTGTTGATATTCCCATCTATACACAGATGACCGTGTAGATATTTCCATGTTTATACAGATGCCGGTGCAGATATTTCTATGGATATGTACATGGTGGTGTAGATATTTCCATGTATATACAGATAGCGCTGTACTTATTTCCATGTTTATATAGAGAGTGGTGTAGACATTTCCAGGTATGTACACATGGCAGTGTAGGTATTTCAATGTTTATACAGATGGCGTTGTAGATATTTCCATGTTTATACAGATAACTTTGTAAGTATTTCCATGTTTATACAGATGGCGGTGTAGATATTTCGATGTTTATAGAGATAGCAGTGGAGATATTTCCATGTTTATACAGATAGCGGTGTAGGTATTTCCATGTTTATATAGATAGCGGTGTAGATATTTCCATGTATATACACATGGCTGTGTAGGTATTTCCATGTTTATACAGATGGCGGTGTAGATATTTCCATGTTTATACAGATAACTTTGTAAGTATTTCCATGTTTATACAGATGGCGGTGTAGATATTTCGATGTTTATAGAGATAGCAGTGGAGATATTTCCATGCTTATACAGATAGCGGTGTAGGTATTTCCATGTTTACACTGATCGCGGTGTAGATATTTCCATGTGTATAGAGATAGCTGTGTAGATATTTCCATGTTTATACAGATCGCGGTGTAGATATTTCCATGTTTATGAAGATCGCGGTGTAGCTATTTCCATGTTCATACAGATAGCAGTGTAGATATTTCCATGTTTTTCCAGATATCGGTGTAGATATTTCCATGTTTACACAGATTGCGGTGTAGATATTTCCATCTTTCTACAGATGGCATTGTAGATATTTCCATGTTTATACAGATGGCGGTGTAGCTATTTCCATGTTTATATAGATGGTGGTGTAGATATTACCATGTTTATACAGATAGCTGTGTAAATATTTCCATGTTTATACAGATCGTGGTGAAGATATTTCCATGTTTATACAGATCGCAGTGTACATATTTCCATGTTTATACAGATAGCGATGTAGATATTTCCATGTTTATACAGACAGCGGTGTACATATTTCCATGTTTATAGAGATAGCGGTGTAGGTATTTCCATGTTTATAGACATAGCGGTGTAGATATTTCCATGTTTATATAGATGGCGTTGTAGATATTTCCATGTTTATACTGATAGCGGTGTTGGTATTTCCACGTTTATACACATAACGATGTAGATATTTCCATGTTTATACAGCTCGCGGTGCAGATATTTATATCTTTATACAGATGGCATTGTAGATATTTCCTTATTCACACAGGTGGCGGTGTAGATGTTTCCATGTTTATACAGATGACGGGGTAGTTAGTTCCATGTTTGTGGAGATGGCAGTGTAGATATTTTCATGGTTATAGAGATGGCGGTGTAGATATTTCCATGTTTATAGAGATAGCAGTGTAGATATTTACATGTTTATACAGATGGCTGTGTAGATATTTCCATGTGTATACAGATGGCATTGTAGATATTTCCATGTTTATACAGATGACTGTATAGGTATTTCCATGATTTTACAGATGGCAGTGCAGATGTTTACATGTTTATAGAGATAGCGGTGTAGATATTTCCATGTTTGTACAGATGGCGGTGTTGATATTTCCATCTATACACAGATGGCCGTGTAGATATTTCCATGATTATAAAGATGGCGGCGTAGATATTTCCATGGACATGCAGATGGCGGTGTAGATATTTCCATGTTTATACAGATAGCGGAGTAGATATTTCCATGTTTACACAGATGGTGGTGTAGATATTTCCGTGTTTATACACAAGGCGGAGAAGATACTTCCATCGTTATGGAGATGGCAGTATAGATATTTTCATGTTTATAGAGATGGCGGTGTAGATATTTCCATATTCATAGAGATAGCGGTGTAGATATTTCCATCTTTCTACAGATGGCAGTGTAGATATTTCCATGTTTATACAGATGGCCGTGTAGATATTTCCATATTTATACAGATGTCTGTGTAGATATTTCCATGTGTATACAGATGGTATTGTAGGTACTTCCATGTTTATACATATGGTGGTGTAGATATTTCCATGTTTATTTAGATGACTGTGTAGATATTTCCATGTTTTTACAGATGGCGGTGTAGATATTTCAATGTTTATAGAGATGGCGCTGTAGATATTTCCATGTTTAAACAGATACCGGTGTAGATATTTCCATGTTTATACAGACCGCAGTGTAGATATTTTCATGTTTATAGAGATAGCAGTGTAGATATTTCCATGTTTGTACAGATGGCGATGTTGATGTTTCCATCTATACACAGATTGCCGTGTAGGTATTTCCATGTGTATACAGACGGCATTGTAGATATTTACATGTTTATACAGATGGTGGTGTAGATATTTCCATGTTTACACAGATGACTGTATAGGTATTTCCATGTTTATACGGATGGCGGTGTAGATATTTCCAAGTTTATAGAGATAGCGATGTAGATATTTCCATATTTATACAGATAACGGTGTAAAAGTTTCCAGGTTTATACAGATATCTGTGTAAATATTTTCATGTTTACACAGATCACGGTGTAGATATTTCCATGTTTATAGAGATAGCGTTGTAGATATTTCCAAGTTTATGCAGATAGCAGTGTAGATATTTCCAAGCTTATAGAGACCGCGATGTAGATATTTCCATGTTTATACAGATAGCGGTGCAGATATTTCCATGTTTGTACAGATGGCGGTGTTGATATTTCCATGTATATACAGATGACAGTGTAGATATTTCCATGTTTATACAGATCGCGGTGTAGATATTTCCATGTTTATACAGATAGCGGTGTAGGTATTTCCATGTTTTTACAGATATCGGTGAAGTTATTTCCATGTATACACAGATTGCGGTGTAGATATTTCCATCTTTCTACAGATGGCATTGTAGATATTTCCATGTTTATATAGATGGCGGTTTAGATATTTCCATGTTTATATAGATGGTGGTGTAGATATTACCATGTTTATACAGATAGCGGTGTAGATATTTCCATGTATATACAGATCGTGGTGTAGATATTTCCATGTTTATACAGATCGCGGTGTATATATTTCCATGTTTGTACAGATCGCGGTGTAGATATTTCCATGTTTATACAGATAGCGATGTAGATATTTCCATGTTTATACAGATAGCGGTGTAGATATTTCCATGTTTATACAGATAGTGGTGTAGATATTTCCATGTTTATAGAGATAGCGGTATAGGTATTTCCATGTTTGTAGACATAGCGGTGTAGATGTTTCCATGTATATATAGACGGTGTAGTAGATATTTCCATGTTTATACCGATAGCGGTGTTGGTATTGCCACGTTTATACCGATAGCGATGTAGATATTTCCATGTTTATGCAGCTTGTGGTGCAGATATTTATATCTTTATAAAGATGGCATTGTAGATACTTCCTTGTTCACACAGATGGCGGATGTAGTTGTTCCCATGTTTATACAGATGGCGGAGTAGTTAGTTCCATGTTTATGGAGATGGCAGTGTAGATATTTTCATTTTTATAGAGACGGCGGTGTAGATATTTCCATGTTTATAGAGATAGCAGTGTAGATATTTACATGTTTATACAGATGGCTGTGTAGATATTTCCATGTGCATACACATGGCATTGTAGATATTTCCATGCTTATACAGATGACTGTATAGGTATTTCCATGTTTTTACAGATGGCAGTGCAGATGTTTCCATGTCTATAGAGATAGCGGTGTAGATATTTCCATGTTTGTACAGATGGCGGTGTTGATATTTCCATCTATACACAGATAGCCGTGTAGATATTTCCTTGATTATACAGATGGCGGCGTAGATATTTCCATGGACATGCAGATGGCGGTGTAGATATTTCCATGTTTATACAGATAGCGGTGTAGATATTTGCATGTTTACACAGATGGTGGTGTAGATATTTCCGTGTTTATACACATGGCGGAGTAGATACTTCCATCTTTATGGAGATGGCAGTATAGATATTTTCATGTTTATAGAGATGGCGGTGTAGTTATTTCCATATTTATAGAAATAGCGGTGTGGATATTTCCATCTTTCAACAGATGGCAGTGTAGATATTTCCATGTTTAGACAGATGGCCGTGTAGATATTTCCATATTTATACAGATGTCTGTGTAGATATTTCCATGTGTATACAGATGGTATTGTAGGTACTTCCATGTTTATACTTATGGTGGTGTAGATATCTCCATGTTTATTTAGATGACTGTGTAGATATTTCCATGTTTTTACAGATGGCGGTGTAGATATTTCAATGTTTATAGAGATGGCGCTGTAGATATTTCCATGTTTAAACAGATACCGGTGTAGATATTTCCATGTTTATACAGACCGCAGTGTAGATATTTCCATGTTTTTACAGATGGCGATGTTGATATTTCCATCTATACACAGATTGCCGTGTAGGTATTTCCATGTGTATACAGATGACATTGTAGATATTTACATGTTTATACAGATGGTGGTGTAGATATTTCCATGTTTACACAGATGACTGTATAGGTATTTCCATGTTTATACAGATGGCGGTGTAGATATTTCCAAGTTTGTAGAGATAGCGGTGTAGATATTTCCATATTTATACAGATTACGGTGTAGAAGTTTCCATGTTTATACAGATAGCAGTGTAAATATTTTCATGTTTACACAGATCATGGTGTAGATATTTCCATGTTTATAGAGATATCGGTGTAGATATTTCCAAGTTTATACAGATAGCAGTGTAGATATTTCCAAGCTTATGGAGACCACGATGTAGATATTTCCATGTTTATACAGATAGTGGTGCAGATATTTCCATGTTTGTACAGATGGCGGTGTTGATATTTCCATCTATATACAGATGACAGTGTAGATATTTCCATGTTTATACAGATGACTTTGTAGGCATTTCCATGTTTATACAGATGGCGGTGTAGATATTTCCATGTTTATGGAGATATCTGTGTACATATTTCCATGTTTATTCAGTTCGCGGTGTAGATATTTCCATGTTTGTACAGATCGCGGTGTAGATATTTCCATGTTTATGCAGATAGCGATGTAGATATTTCCATGTTTATTCAGATAGTGGTGTAGATATTTCCATGTTTATACAAACCGCGGTGTAGATATTTCCATGGTTATACAGATAGAGGCGCAGATATTTCCATGTTTGTACAGATGGCGGTGTTGATATTTCCATCTATACACAGATGACCGTGTAGATATTTCCATGTTTATAGAGATGGCGGCGCAGATATTTCCATGGATATGTAGATGGCGGTGTAGATATTTCCATGTTTATACAGATAGCGGTGTAGTTATTTCCATGTTTATATAGATTGCGGTGGAGATATTTCCATGTATATACACATGGATGTGTAGATATTTCCATGTTTATACAGATGGCGGTGTAGATATTTCCATGTTTATACAGATAACTTTCTAAGTACTTCCATGTTTATACAGAAGGCGGTGTAGATATTTCGATGTTTATAGAGATAGCGGTGTTGATTTTTCCATGTTTATACAGACAGCGTTGTGGATATTTCCATGTTTATACAGATAGGGGTGTAGATATTTCCATGTTTATAGAGATGGCGGTGTAGATATTTCCATGTTAATACAGATCACGGTGTAGATATTTGCTTGTTTATAAAAATAGCGGTGTAGTTATTTCCATGTTTATACAGATAGCGGTGAAGGTATTTCCATGTATATACAGATGGCTGTGTAGATATTTCCAAGTTTATACAGATGGCTGTGTAGATATTTCCAGGTTGATACAGATGACTTTGTAGGTATTTACATGTTTATTCAGATGGCGGTGTAGATATTTCCATGTTTATACAGATCGCGGTGTAGATATTTCCATGTTTATACAGATCGCGGTGTAGATATTTCCATGTTTATACAGATCGCGGTGTAGATATTTCCATGTTTATACAGATTGCGGTGTAGATATTTCCATGTTTATACAGATAGCGGTGTAGATATTTCCATGTTTTTACAGATATCGGTGTAGATATTTCCATGTTTACACAGATTGCACTGTAGATATTTCGATCTTTCCACAGATGGCATTGAAGATATTTCCATGTTTATATAGATGGCGCTGTAGATATTTCCATGTTTATATAGATGGTGGTGTAGATATTACAATGTTTATACAGATAGCGGTGTAGATTTTTCCATGTATATACAGATCGTTGTGAAGATATTTCCATGTTTATACAGATCGCGGTGTAGATATTTCCATGTTTGTACAGATCGCGGTGTATATATTTCCATGTTTATACAGATAGCGATGTAGATATTTCCATGTTTATACAGATAGCGGTGTAGATATTTCCATGTTTATAGAGATAGCGGTGTAGGTATTTATATGTTTATAGACATAGCGGTTTAGATATTTCCATGTTTATATAGATGGCGTTGTAGATATTTCCATGTTTATACCGATAGCGGTGTTGGTATTTCCACGTTTATACAGATAGCGATGTTGATATTTCCATGTTTATACTGCTCGCGGTGCAGATATTTATATCTTTATAAAGATGGCATTGTAGATATTTCCTTGTTCACACAGATGGCGGTGTAGATTTTTCCATGTTTATACAGATGGCGGAGAAGTTACTTCCATGTTTGTGGAGATGGCAGTGTAGATATTTTCATGGTTATAGAGATGGCGGTGTAGATATTTCCATGTTTATAGAGATAGCAGTGTAGATATTTACATGTTTATACAGATGGCTGTGTAGATATTTCCATGTGTATACAGATGGCATTGTAGATATTTCCATGTTTATACAGATGACTGTATAGGCATTATCATGTTTTTACAGATGGCAGTGCAGATATTTCCATGTTTATAGAGATAGCGGTGTAGATATTTCCATGTTTGTACAGATGGCGGTGTTGATATTTCCATCTATACACAGATGGCCGTGTAGATATTTCCATGTTTATACAGATGACTTTGTAGGCATTTCCATGTTTATACAGATGGCGGTGTAGATATTTCCATGTTTATTCAGTTCGCGGTGTAGATATTTCCATGTTTGTACAGATCGCGGTGTGGATATTTCCATGTTTATGCAGATAGCGATGTAGATATTGCCATGTTTATACAGATAACGGTGTAGATATTTCCATGTTTATAGAGATAGCTGTGTAGGTATTTCCATGTTTATAGACATAGCGGTTTAGATATTTCCATGTTTATATAGATGGCGTTGTAGATATTTCCATGTTTATACCGATAGCGGTGTTGGTGTTTCCACGTTTATACAGATAGCGATGTTGATATTTCCATGTTTATACAGCTTGCGGTGCAGATATTTATATCTTTATAAAGATGGCATTGTAGATATTTCCTTGTTCACACAGATGGCGGTGTAGATGTTTCCATGTTTATACAGATGGCGGAGAAGTTAGTTCCATGTTTATGGAGATGGCAGCGTAGATATATTCATGTTTATAGAGATTGCGGTGTAGATATTTCCATGTTTATAGAGATAGCAGTGTAGATATTTACATGTTTATACAGATGGCTCTGTAGATATTTCCATGTGTATACAGATGGCATTGTAGATATTTCCATGTTTATACAGATAGTGGTGCAGATATTTCCATGTTTGTACAGATGGCGGTGTTGATATTTCCATCTATATACAGATGACAGTGTAGATATTTCCATGTTTATACAGATGACTTTGTAGGCATTTCCATGTTCATACAGATGGCGGTGTAGATATTTCCATGTTTATGGAGATATCTGTGTACATATTTCCATGTTTATTCAGTTCGCGGTGTAGATATTTCCATGTTTGTACAGATCGCGGTGTAGATATTTCCATGTTTATGCAGATAGCGATGTAGATATTTCCATGTTTATACAGATAGTGGTGTAGATATTTCCATGTTTATACAAACCGCGGTGTAGATATTTCCATGGTTATACAGATAGAGGCGCAGATATTTCCATGTTTGTACAGATGGCGGTGTTGATATTTCCATCTATACACAGATGACCGTGTAGATATTTCCATGTTTATACAGATGGCGGCGCAGATATTTCCATGGATATGTAGATGGCGGTGTAGATATTTCCATGTTTATACAGATAGCGGTGTAGTTATTTCCATGTTTATATAGATTGCGGTGGAGATATTTCCATGTATATACACATGGATGTGTAGATATTTCCATGTTTATACAGATGGCGGTGTAGATATTTCCATGTTTATACAGATAACTTTCTAAGTACTTCCATGTTTATACAGAAGGCGGTGTAGATATTTCGATGTTTATAGAGATAGCGGTGTTGATTTTTCCATGTTTATACAGACAGCGTTGTGGATATTTCCATGTTTATACAGATAGGGGTGTAGATATTTCCATGTTTATAGAGATGGCTGTGTAGATATTTCCATGTTAATACAGATCACGGTGTAGATATTTGCTTGTTTATAAAAATAGCGGTGTAGTTATTTCCATGTTTATACAGATAGCGGTGAAGGTATTTCCATGTATATACAGATGGCTGTGTAGATATTTCCAAGTTTATACAGATGGCTGTGTAGATATTTCCAGGTTGATACAGATGACTTTGTAGGTATTTACATGTTTATTCAGATGGCGGTGTAGATATTTCCATGTTTATACAGATCGCGGTGTAGATATTTCCATGTTTATACAGATCGCGGTGTAGATATTTCCATGTTTATACAGATCGCGGTGTAGATATTTCCATGTTTATACAGATTGCGGTGTAGATATTTCCATGTTTATACAGATAGCGGTGTAGATATTTCCATGTTTTTACAGATATCGGTGTAGATATTTCCATGTTTACACAGATTGCACTGTAGATATTTCGATCTTTCCACAGATGGCATTGAAGATATTTCCATGTTTATATAGATGGCGCTGTAGATATTTCCATGTTTATATAGATGGTGGTGTAGATATTACAATGTTTATACAGATAGCGGTGTAGATTTTTCCATGTATATACAGATCGTTGTGAAGATATTTCCATGTTTATACAGATCGCGGTGTAGATATTTCCATGTTTGTACAGATCGCGGTGTATATATTTCCATGTTTATACAGATAGCGATGTAGATATTTCCATGTTTATACAGATAGCGGTGTAGATATTTCCATGTTTATAGAGATAGCGGTGTAGGTATTTATATGTTTATAGACATAGCGGTTTAGATATTTCCATGTTTATATAGATGGCGTTGTAGATATTTCCATGTATATACCGATAGCGGTGTTGGTATTTCCACGTTTATACAGATAGCGATGTTGATATTTCCATGTTTATACTGCTCGCGGTGCAGATATTTATATCTTTATAAAGATGGCATTGTAGATATTTCCTTGTTCACACAGATGGCGGTGTAGATTTTTCCATGTTTATACAGATGGCGGAGAAGTTACTTCCATGTTTGTGGAGATGGCAGTGTAGATATTTTCATGGTTATAGAGATGGCGGTGTAGATATTTCCATGTTTATAGAGATAGCAGTGTAGATATTTACATGTTTATACAGATGGCTGTGTAGATATTTCCATGTGTATACAGATGGCATTGTAGATATTTCCATGTTTATACAGATGACTGTATAGGCATTATCATGTTTTTACAGATGGCAGTGCAGATATTTCCATGTTTATAGAGATAGCGGTGTAGATATTTCCATGTTTGTACAGATGGCGGTGTTGATATTTCCATCTATACACAGATGGCCGTGTAGATATTTCCATGTTTATACAGATGACTTTGTAGGCATTTCCATGTTTATACAGATGGCGGTGTAGATATTTCCATGTTTATTCAGTTCGCGGTGTAGATATTTCCATGTTTGTACAGATCGCGGTGTAGATATTTCCATGTTTATGCAGATAGCGATGTAGATATTTCCATGTTTATACAGATAACGGTGTAGATATTTCCATGTTTATAGAGATAGCTGTGTAGGTATTTCCATGTTTATAGACATAGCGGTTTAGATATTTCCATGTTTATATAGATGGCGTTGTAGATATTTCCATGTTTCTACCGATAGCGGTGTTGGTATTTCCACGTTTATACAGATAGCGATGTTGATATTTCCATGTTTATACAGCTTGCGGTGCAGATATTTATATCTTTATAAAGATGGCATTGTAGATAATTCCTTGTTCACACAGATGGCGGTGTAGATGTTTCCATGTTTATGCAGATGGCGGAGAAGTTAGTTCCATGTTTATGGAGATGGCAGTGTAGATATTTTCATGTTTATAGAGATTGCGGTGTAGATATTTCCATGTTTATAGAGATAGCAATGTAGATATTTACATGTTTATACAGATGGCTGTGTAGATATTTCCATGTGAATACAGATGGAATTGTAGATATTTCCATGTTTATACAGATGACTGTATAGGCATTATCATGTTTTTACAGATGGCAGTGCAGATATTTCCATGTTTATAGAGATAGCGGTGTAGATATTTCCATGTTTGTACAGATGGCGGTGTTGATATTTCCATCTATACACCGATGGCCGTGTAGATATTTCCATGTTTATACAGATGGCGGCTTAGATATTTCCATGGACATGCAGATGGCGGTGTAGATATTTCCATGTTTATACAGATAGCGGTGTAGATATTTCCATGTTTACTCAGATGGTGGTGTAGATATTTCCGTGTTTATTCACATGGCGGAGTAGATACTTCCATCTTTATGGAGATGGCAGTGTAGATATTTTCAAGTTTATAGAGATGGCGGTGCAGATATTTCCATATTTAGAGAGATAGCGGTGTACATATTTCCATGTTTCTACAGATGGCAGTGTAGATATTTCCATGTGTATACAGATGGTATTGTAGGTATTTCCATGTTTATACAGATGATGGTGTAGATATTTCCATGTTTATTGAGATGACTGTGTAGTTATTTCCATGTTTTTACAGATGGCAGTGTAGATATTTCTATGTTTATAGAGATGGCGCTGTAGATATTTCCATGTTTAAACAGATAACGGTGGAGATATTTCCATGTTTATACTCATAGCGGTGTACATATTTCCATGTTTATACAGACAGGGGTGTAGGTATTTCCATGTTTCTACAGATAGCGTTGCAGATATTTCCATGTTTACACAGATGTCTATGCAGATATTTCCATAATTATACAGAGGGCTGTGTAGATATTTCTATGTTTATACAGATGGCAGTGTAGATATTTCCATATTCCTACACATGACTGTGTAGGTATTTCCATGTTTATACAGATGGCTTTGTAGATATTTCCATGTTTATAGAGATAGCGGTGCAGATATTTCCATGTTTACACAGATAGCGCTGTATATATTTCCATGTTTATACAGATCGTGGTGTGGATATTTCCGTGTTTATACGGATACCGGTGTAGATATTTCCATGTTTATACAGACCGCAGTGTAGATAACTCCATGTTTATAGAGATAGCAGTGTAGATATTTTCATGTTTGTACAGATGGCGGTGTTGATGTTTCCATCTATACACAGATTGCCGTGTAGGTATTTCCATGTGTATACAGATGGCATTGTAGATATTTCCATGTTTATACAGAAGGTGGTGTAGATATTTCCATGTTTACACAGATGACTGTATAGCTATTTCCATGTATATACTGATGGCGGTGTAGATATTTCCATGTATATAGAGATAGCGGTGTAGGAATTTCCATATTTATACAGATAACGGTGCAGAAATTTCCATGTTTATACAGATAGCGGTGTAAATATTTCCATGTTTATACAGATCACGGTGTAGATATTTCCATGTTTATAGAGATAGCGGTGTACATATTTCCATGTTTATACAGATAGTGGTGTAGATATTTCCATGTTTATACAAACCGCGGTGTAGATATTTCCATGGTTATACAGATAGAGGCGCAGATATTTCCATGTTTGCACAGATGGCGGTGTTGATATTTCCATCTATACACAGATGACCGTGTAGATATTTCCATGTTTATACAGATGGCGGCGCAGATATTTCCATGGATATGTAGATGGCGGTGTAGGTATTTCCATGTTTATACAGATAGCGGTGTAGTTATTTCCATGTTTATATAGATTGCGGTGGAGATATTTCCATGTATATACACATGGCTGTGTAGATATTTCCATGTTTATACAGATGGCGGTGTAGATATTTCGATGTTTATAGAGATAGCGGTGTTGATTTTTCCATGTTTATACAGACAGCGTTGTGGATATTTCCATGTTTATACAGATAGGGGTGTAGATATTTCCATGTTTGTAGAGATGGCGGTGTAGATATTTCCATGTTAATACAGATCACGGTGTAGGTATTTGCTTGTTTATAAAAATAGCGGTGTAGTTATTTCCATGTTTATACAGATAGCGGTGTAGGTATTTCCATGTATATACAGACGGCTGTGTAGATATTTCCAAGTTTATACAGATGGCTGTGTAGATACTTCCAGGTTGATACAGATGACTTTGTAGGTATTTACATGTTTATTCAGATGGCGGTGTAGATATTTCCATGTTTATACAGATCGCGGTGTAGATATTTCCATGTTTATACAGATCGCGGTGTAGATATTTCCATGTTTATACAGATCGCGGTGTAGATATTTCCATGTTTATACAGATTGCGGTGTAGATATTTCCATGTTTATACAGATAGCGGTGTAGATATTTCCATGTTTTTACAGATATCGGTGTAGATATTTCCATGTTTACACAGATTGCACTGTAGATATTTCGATCTTTCCACAGATGGCATTGAAGATATTTCCATGTTTATATAGATGGCGCTGTAGATATTTCCATGTTTATATAGATGGTGGTGTAGATATTACAATGTGTATACAGATAGCGGTGTAGATTTTTCCATGTATATACAGATCGTTGTGAAGATATTTCCATGTTTATACAGATCGCGGTGTAGATATTTCCATGTTTGTACAGATCGCGGTGTATATATTTCCATGTTTATACAGATAGCGATGTAGATATTTCCATGTTTATACAGATAGCGGTGTAGATATTTCCATGTTTATAGAGATAGCGGTGTAGGTATTTCCATGTTTATAGACATAGCGGTTTAGATATTTCCATGTTTATATAGATGGCGTTGTAGATATTTCCATGTTTATACCGATAGCGGTGTTGGTATTTCCACGTTTATACAGATAGCGATGTTGATATTTCCATGTTTATACTGCTCGCGGTGCAGATATTTATATCTTTATAAAGATGGAATTGTAGATATTTCCTTGTTCACACAGATGGCGGTGTAGATTTTTCCATGTTTATACAGATGGCGGAGAAGTTACTTCCATGTTTGTGGAGATGGCAGTGTAGATAATTTCATGGTTATAGAGATGGCGGTGTAGATATTTCCATGTTTATAGAGATAGCAGTGTAGATATTTACATGTTTATACAGATGGCTGTGTAGATATTTCCATGTGTATACAGATGGCATTGTAGATATTTCCATGTTTATACAGATGACTGTATAGGCATTATCATGTTTTTACAGATGGCAGTGCAGATATTTCCATGTTTATAGAGATAGCGGTGTAGATATTTCCATGTTTGTACAGATGGCGGTGTTGATATTTCCATCTATACACCGATGGCCGTGTAGATATTTCCATGTTTATACAGATGGCGGCTTAGATATTTCCATGGACATGCAGATGGCGGTGTAGATATTTCCATGTTTATACAGATAGCGGTGTAGATATTTCCATGTTTACTCAGATGGTGGTGTAGATATTTCCGTGTTTATTCACATGGCGGAGTAGATACTTCCATCTTTATGGAGATGGCAGTGTAGATATTTTCATGTTTATAGAGATGGCGGTGCAGATATTTCCATATTTACAGAGATAGCGGTGTACATATTTCCATCTTTCTACAGATGGCAGTGTAGATATTTTCATGTGTATACAGATGGTATTGTAGGTATTTCCATGTTTATACAGATGATGGTGTAGATATTTCCATGTTTATTGAGATGACTGTGTAGTTATTTCCATGTTTTTACAGATGGCAGTGTAGATATTTCTATGTTTATAGAGATGGCGCTGTAGATATTTCCATGTTTAAACAGATAACGGTGGAGATATTTCCATGTTTATACTCATAGCGGTGTACATATTTCCATGTTTATACAGACAGGGGTGTAGGTATTTCCATGTTTATACAGATAGCGTTGCAGATATTTCCATGTTTACACAGATGTCTATGCAGATATTTCCATAATTATACAGAGGGCTGTGTAGATATTTCTATGTTTATACAGATGGCAGTGTAGATATTTCCATATTCCTACACATGACTGTGTAGGTATTTCCATGTTTATACAGATGGCTTTGTAGATATTTCCATGTTTATAGAGATAGCGGTGCAGATATTTCCATGTTTACACAGATAGCGCTGTATATATTTCCATGTTTATACAGATCGTGGTGTGGATATTTCCGTGTTTATACGGATACCGGTGTAGATATTTCCATGTTTATACAGACCGCAGTGTAGATAATTCCATGTTTATAGAGATAGCAGTGTAGATATTTTCATGTTTGTACAGATGGCGGTGTTGATGTTTCCATCTATACACAGATTGCCGTGTAGGTATTTCCATGTGTATACAGATGGCATTGTAGATATTTCCATGTTTATACAGAAGGTGGTGTAGATATTTCCATGTTTACACAGATGACTGTATAGCTATTTCCATGTATATACTGATGGCGGTGTAGATATTTCCATGTATATAGAGATAGCGGTGTAGGAATTTCCATATTTATACAGATAACAGTGTAGAAATTTCCATGTTTATACAGATAGCGGTGTAAATATTTCCATGTTTATACAGATCACGGTGTAGATATTTCCATGTTTATAGAGATAGCGGTGTACATATTTCCATGTTTATACAGATAGTGGTGTAGATATTTCCATGTTTATACAAACCGCGGTGTAGATATTTCCATGGTTATACAGATAGAGGCACAGATATTTCCATGTTTGTACAGATGGCGGTGTTGATATTTCCATCTATACACAGATGACCGTGTAGATATTTCCATGTTTATACAGATGGCGGCGCAGATATTTCCATGGATATGTAGATGGCGGTGTAGATATTTCCATGTTTATACAGATAGCGGTGTAGTTATTTCCATGTTTATATAGATTGCGGTGGAGATATTTCCATGTATATACACATGGCTGTGTAGATATTTCCATGTTTATGCATATAGCGGTGTAGATATTTCCATGTTAATACAGATAGCGGTGCAGATATTTCCATGTTTGCACAGAAGGCGGTGTTGATATTTCCATCTATACACAGATGACCGTGTAGATATTTCCATGTTTATACAGATGGCGGCGCAGATATTTCCATGGATATGTACATGGCGGTGTAGATATTTCCATGTCTATACAGATAGCGGTGTAGTTATTTCCATGTTTATATAGATAGCGGCGTAAATATTTCCATATATGTACACATGGCTGTGTAGATATTTCCATGTTTCTAAAGATGGCGGTGTAGATATTTCCATGTTTTTACAGATATCGGTGTAGATATTTCCATGTTTACACAGATTGCAGTGTAGATATTTCCATCTTTCCACAGATGGCATTGAAGATATTTCCATGTTTATATAGATGGCGCTGTACGTATTTCCATGTTTATATAGATGGTGGTGTAGATATTACAATGTTTATACAGATAGCGGTGTAGATTTTTCCATGTATATACAGATCGTTGTGAAGATATTTCCATGTTTATACAGATTGTGGTGTAGATATTTCCATGTTTATACAGATAGCGGTGTAGATATTTCCATGTTTTTACAGATATCGGTGTAGATATTTCCATGTTTACACAGATTGCACTGGAGATATTTCCATCTTTCCACAGATGGCATTGAAGTTATTTCCATGTTTATATAGATGGCGCTGTAGATCTTTCCATGTTTATATAGATGGTGGTGTAGATATTACAATGTTTATACAGATAGCGGTGTTGATTTTTCCATGTATATACAGATCGTTGTGAAGATATTTCCATGTTTATACAGATCGCGGTGTAGATATTTCCATGTTTGTACAGATCGCGGTGTAGATATTTCCATGTTTATACAGATAGCGATGTAGATATTTCCATGTTTATACAGATAGCGGTGTAGATATTTCCATGTTTATAGAGATAGCGGTGTAGGTATTTCCATGTTTATAGACATAGCGGTTTAGATATTTCCATGTTTATATAGATGGCGTTGTAGATATTTCCATGTTTATACCAATAGCGGTGTTGGTATTTCCACGTTTATACAGATAGCTATGTTGATATTTCCATGTTTATACTGCTCGCGGTGCAGATATTTATATCTTTATAAAGATGGCATTGTAGATATTTCCTTGTTCACACAGATGGCGGTGTAGGTTTTTCCATGTTTATACAGATGGCGGAGAAGTTACTTCCATGTTTGTGGAGATGGCAGTGTAGATATTTTCATGGTTATAGAGATGGCGGTGTAGATATTTCCATGTTTATAGAGATAGCAGTGTAGATATTTACATGTGTATACAGATGGCTGTGTAGATATTTCCATGTGTATACAGATGGCATTGTAGATATTTCCATGTTTATACAGATGACTCTATAGGTATTTCCATGTTTTTACAGATGGCAGTGCAGATATTTCCATGTTTATTGAGATAGCGGTGTAGATATTTCCATGTTTGTACAGATGGCGGTGTTGATATTTCCATCTATACACAGATGGCCGTGTAGATATTTCCATGTTTAGACAGATGGCGGCGTAGGTATTTCCATGGACATGCAGATGGCGGTGTAGATATTTCCATGAATATACAGATAGTGGTGTAGATATTTCCATGTTTACACAGATGGTGGTGTAGATATTTCCGTGTTTATACACATAGCGGAGTACATACTTCCATCTTTATGGAGATGGCAGTGTGGATATTTTCATGTTTATAGAGATGGCGGTGTAGATATTTCCATATTTATAGAGATAGCGGTGTAGATATTTCCATCTTTCTGCAGATGGCAGTGTAGATATTTCCATGTTTATACAGATGGCCGTGAAGATATTTCCATATTTATATAGATGTCTGTGTAGATATTTCCATGTGTATACAGATGGTATTGTAGGTACTTCCATGTTTATACATATGGTGGTGTAGATATTTTCATGTTTATTCAGATGACTTTGTAGATATTTCCATGTTTTTACAGATGGCAGTGTAGATATTTCAATGTTTATAGAGATGGCGCTGTAGATATTTCCATGTTTAAACAGATACCGGTGTAGATATTTCCATGTTTATACAGACCGCAGTGTAGATATTTCCATGTTTATAGAGATAGCAGTGTAGATATTTCCATGTTTGTACAGATGGTGGTGTTGATGTTTCCATCTATACACAGATTGCCGTGCAGGTATTTCCATGTGTATACAGATGGCATTGTAGATATTTCCACGTTTATACAGATGGTGGTGTAGATATTTCCATGTTTACACAGATGACTGTGTAGTATTTCCATGTTTATACAGATGGCGGTGAAGATATTTCCAAGTTTATAGAGATAGCAGTGTAGATATTTCCATATTTATACAGATAACGGTGTAGAAGTTTCCATGTTTATACAGATAGCGGTGTAAATATTTCCATGTTTATACAGATCACGGTGTAGATATTTCCATGTTTATAGAAATAGCGGTGTAGATATTTCCATGTTTATGCAGATAGCGGTGTAGATATTTCCATGTTAATACAGATAGCGGTGCAGATATTTCCATGTTTGCACAGAAGGCGGTGTTGATATTTCCATCTATACACAGATGACCGTGTAGATATTTCCATGTTTATACAGATGGCGGCGCAGATATTTCCATGGATATGTACATAGCGGTGTAGATATTTCCATGTCTATACAGATAGCGGTGTAGTTATTTCCATGTTTATATAGATAGCCGTGTAAATATTTCCATGTATGTACACATGGCTATGTAGATATTTCCATGTTTCTAAAGATGGCGGTGTAGATATTTCCATGTTTTTACAGATATCGGTGTAGATATTTCCATGTTTACACAGATTGCAGTGTAGATATTTCCATCTTTCCACAGATGGCATTGAAGATATTTCCATGTTTATATAGATGGCGCTGTACATATTTCCACGTTTATATAGATGGTGGTGTCGATATTACAATATTTATACAGATAGCGGTGTAGATTTTTCCATGTATATACAGATCGTTGTGAAGATATTTCCATGTTTATACAGATCGCGGTGTAGATATTTCCATGTTTGTACAGATCGCGGTGTAGATATTTCCATGTTTATACAGATAGCCATGTAGATATTTCCATGTTTATACAGATAGCAGTGTAGATATTTCCATGTTTGTAGAGATAGCGGTGTAGGTATTTCCATGTTTATAGACATAGCGGTTTAGATATTTCCATGTTTATATAGATGGCGTTGTAGATATTTCCATGTTTATACCGATAGCGGTGTTGGTATTTCCACGTTTATACAGATAGCGATGTTGATATTTCCATGTTTATACTGCTCGCGGTGCAGATATTTATATCTTTATAAAGATGGCATTGTAGATATTTCCTTGTTCACACAGATGGCGGTGTAGATTTTTCCATGTTTATACAGATGGCGGAGAAGTTACTTCCATGTTTGTGGAGATGGCAGTGTAGATATTTTCATGGTTATAGAGATGGTGGTGTAGATATTTCCATGTTTATAGAGATAGCAGTGTAGATATTTACATGTGTATACAGATGGCTGTGTAGATATTTCCATGTGTATACAGATGGCATTGTAGATATTTCCATGTTTATACAGATGACTGTATAGGTATTTCCATGTTTTTACAGATGGCAGTGCAGATATTTCCATGTTTATTGAGATAACGGTGTAGATATTTCCATGTATATACAGATCGCTGTGTAGATATTTCCATGTTTATACAGATGGCTTTGTAGATATTTCCATGTTTGTACACATGACTTTGTAGGTATTTTCATGTTTTTTCAGATGGCAGTGTAGATATTTCAATGTTTATAGAGGTGGCGCTGTAGATATTTCCATGTTTATGCAGATCGCGGTGTAGATGTTTCCATGTCTACACAGATTGCAGTGTAGATATTTCCATGTTTTTACAGATGGCATTGTAGATATTTCCATGTTTATACAGATGGCGGTGTAGATATTTCCATGTTTATATAGATGGTGGTGTAGATATTACCATGTTTATACAGATAGTGGTGTAGATATTTCCATGTTTATACAGATCGTCGTGAAGATAATTCCATGTTTATACTGACCGCGGTGTAGATATTTCCATGTTTATACAGACGGCGGTGTAGATATTTCCATGTTTATAGAGATAGCGGTGTAGCTATTTCCATGTTTATAGACATAGCGGTGTAGATATTTCCATGTTTATATTGATGGTGTTGTAGATATTTCCATGTTTATACCGATAGCGGTGTTGGTATTTCCACGTTTATACAGATAGCGATGTAGATATTTCCATGTTTATACAGCTCGCGGTGCAGATATTTATATCTTTATACAGATGGCATTGTAGATATTTCCTTATTCACACTGATGGCGGTGTAGATGTTTCCATGTTTATACAGACGGCGGAGTAGTTAGTTCCAAGTTTATGGAGATGGCAGTGTATATATTTTAATGTTTATAGAGATGCCGGTGTAGATATTTCCATATTTATAGAGATAGCAGTGTAGATATTAACATGTTTATACAGATGGCTGTGTAGATATTTCCATGTGTATACAAATGGCATTGTAGATATTTCCATGTTTATACAGATGACTGTGTAGTTATTTCCATGTTTTTACAGATGGCAGTGCAGATAATTCCATGCTTATAGAGATAGCGGTGTAGATATTTCCATGTTTGTACAGATGGCGGTGTTGATATTTCCATCTATACACAGATGGCCGTGTAGATATTTCCATGTTTATACAGATGACAGCATTGGTATTTCCATGGACATGCAGATGGCGTTGTAGATATTTCCATGTTTACACAGATAGCGGTGTAGATATTTCCATGTTTACACAGATGGTGGTGTAGATATTTCCGTGTTGATACACATGTTGGAGTAGATACTTCCATCTTTATGGAGATGGCATTGTAGATATTTTCATGTTTATAGAGATGGCGGTGTAGATATTTCCATGTTTATAGAGATAGCGGTGTAGATATTTCCATATTTATACAGATAACGGTGTAGAAATTTCCATGTTTATACAGATAGCGGTGTAAATATTTCCATGTTTATACAGATCACGGTGTAGATATTTCCTTGTTTATACAAAAAGCGGTGTAGTTATTTCCATGTTTATACAGATAGCGGTGTAGATATTTCCACGTATATACAGATGACTGTGTAGATATTTCCATATTTATACAGATGGCTTTGTAGATATTTCCATGTTTATACACATGACTTTGTAGGTATTTCCATGTTTATACAGATGGTGGTGTAGATATTTCCATGTTTATTCAGATGACTGTGTAGATATTTCCATGTTTTTACAGATGGCAGTGTAGATATTTCAATGTTTATAGAGATGGCCCTGTAGATATTTCCATGTTTAAACAGATAACGGTGGAGACATTTCCATGTTTATAAAGACAGCAGTGGAGATATTTCCATGTTTATACTCATAGCGGTGTACATATTTCCATGTTTATAGAGACAGCGGTGTAGGTATTTCCATGTTTATACAGATAGCGGTGCAGATATTTCCTTGTTTACACAGATGCCTATGCATATATTTCCATATTTATACAGAGGTCTGTGTAGATATTTCTATGTTTATATAGATGGCAGTGTAGATATTTCCATGTTCCTACACATGACTGTGTAGGTATTTCCATGTTTATACAGATGGCTTTGTAGATATTTCCATGTTTATAGAGACAGCGGTGCAGATATTTCCATGTTTATACAGATAGCGCTGTATATATTTCCATGTTTATACAGATAGTGGTGTAGATATTTAAATGTTTATACAGATACCGGTTTACATATTTCCATGTTTATACAGACCGCAGTGTAGATAATTCCATGTTTATAGAGATAGCAGTGTAGATATTTCCAACTTTGTACATATGGCGGTGTGGATGTTTCCATCTATACACAGATTGCCGTGTAGGTATTTCCATATGTATACAGATGGCATAGTATATATTTCCATGTTTATACAGACGGTGGTGTAGTGATTTCCATGTTTACACAGATGACTGAATAGGTATTTCCATGTTTATACAGATGGCGGTGTAGATATTTCCATGTTTATAGAGATAGCGGTGTAGATATTTCCATATTTATACAGATAACGGTGTGGAAATTTCCATGTTTATACAGATAGCGGTGTAAATATTTCCATGTTTATACATATCACGGTGTAGATGTTTCCATGTTTATAGAGATAGCGGTGTAGATATTTCCATGTTTATACAGATTGCAGTGCAGATATTTCCATGGATTTGTAGATGGCGGTGTAGATATTTCCATGTTTATACACATAGTGGTGTAGTTATTTCCATGTTTATATAGATAGCAGTGTAGATATTTCCATGTATATACACATGGCTGTGTAGATATTTCCATGTTTATACAGATGGTGGTGTAGATATTTCCATGATTATACAGATAACTTTGTAAGTATTTCCATGTTTATACAGATGGCGGTGTAGATATTTCGATGTTTATAGAGATAGCAGTGGAGATATTTCCATGTTTATACAGATAGCGGTGTAGATATTTCCATGTTTACACTGATCGTGGTTTAGATATTTCCATGTTTATAGAAATGGCGGTGTAGATATTTACATGTTCATAGAGATAGCGGTGTTGGTTTTTCCATGTTTATAGAGATAGCGGTGTGGATATTTCCATGTTTATACAGATAGGGGTGTAGATATTTCCATGTTTATAGACATGGTGGTGTAAATATTTCCATGTTTATACAGATCACGGTGTAGATATTTCCTTGTTTATACAAATAGCTGTCTAGTTATTTCCATGTTTATACAGATAGCGCTGTAGATATTTCCATGTATATACAGATGGCTGTGTAGATATTTCCATGTTTATACAGATGGCTTTGTAGATATTTCCATGTATGTAGAGATGACTTTGTAGGTATTTCCATGTTTATACAGATGGCGGTGTAGATATTTCCATTTTTATACAGATAGCTGTGTAGATATTTCCATGTTTATACAGATCGGGGTGTAGATATTTCCATGTTTATACAGATCGTGGTGTAGATATTTCCATGTTTATACAGATAGCGGTGTAGATATTTCCATGTTTTTACAGATATCGGTGTAGATATTTCCATGTTTATACAGATGGCGGTGTTGATATTTCCATCTATACACAGATGAACTTGTAGATATTTACATGTTTATACAGATGGCGGCGCAGATATTTCTATGGATATGTAGATGGCGGTGTAAATATTTCCATGTATATAGAGATAGCGGTGTAGTTATTTCCATGTTTATATAGAGAGCGGTGTAGATATTTCCATGTATGTACACATGGCTGTGTAGATATTTCCATGTTTATGCAGATGGCGGTGTAGACATTTCCAAGTTTATACAGATAACTTTGTAAGTATTTCCATGTTTATACAGATTGCGGTGTAGATATTTCCATATTTATACAAATCGCGGTGTAGATATTTCCATGTTTATACAGATAGCGGTGTAGATATTTCCATGTTTATACAGATAGCGCTGTAGGTATTTCCATGTTTATACAGATGGCAGTGTAGATATTTCCACGTTTATAGAGATTGCGGTGTAGATATTTCCATGTTTATAGAGATAGCGGTGTAGATATATCCGTGCTCATAGAGATAGCAGTGAGGAAACTTCCATGTTTATACAGATAGCAGTGTAGATATTTCCATTTTCATAGAGATAGCGGTTTAGATACTTCATATTTATACAGATAGCGGTGTAGATATTTCCATGTTTTTACAGATTGCGGTGTAGATATTTCCATGTACCTACACATGACTGTGTAGGTATTTCCATGTTTATACAGATGGCTTTGTAGATATTTCCATGTTTATAGAGATAGCGGTGCAGATATTTCCATGTTTATACAGATAGCGGTGTAAATATTTCCATGTTTCTACAGATCGTGGTGTAGCCATTTCCATGTTTATACAGATACCGGTGCAGATATTTACATGTTTATACAGACCGCATTGTACGTATTTCCATGTTTATAGAGACTGCGGTGTAGATATTTCCATGTTTGTACAGATGGCGTTGTTGATGCTACCATCTATACACAGATTGTCACTTAGGTATTTCCATGTGTATACAGATGGCATTGTAGATATTTCCATGTTTATACAGATGGTGGTGTAGATATTTCCAAGTTTATACAGATGACTCTATAGGTATTTCCATGTTTTTACAGATGGCATTGTAGATATTTCCGTGTTTATAGAGATAGCAGTGTAGCTATTTCCATGTTTATACAGATGGCTGTGTAGATATTTCCATGTTTATAGAGATAGCGGTGTAGATATTTCCATATTTATAGAGATAACTGTGAAGATATTTCCATGTTTATACAGATAGCGGTGTAAATATTTCCATGTTTATACAGATCATGGTGAAGGTATTTCCATGTTTATATAGATAGCGGTGTAGTTATTTCCATGTTTATGCAGATAGCGGTGTAGATATTTCCATGTTTATACAGACCGCGGTGTAGATATTTCCACGTTTATACAGATAGCGGTGTAGATATTTCCATGTTTCTACAGATGGCGGTGTTGATATTTCCATCTATACACAGATGACCGTGTAGATATTTCCATGTTTATACAGATGGCGGCACAGATATTTCTATGGATATGAAGATGGCGGTGTAGATATTTCCATGTTTATACAGATCGTGGTGTAGTTATTTCCATGTTTATAGGGAAAGCGTTGCAAATATTTCCACATTTATACAGATAGCGGTGTAGTTATTAGCATGTTTATACAGATGGCGGTGTAGATATTTCCATGTATAAACAGATGTCTGTGTATATATTTCCATGTTTAAACAGATGGCGGTGTAGATATTTCCTTGTTTATACAAATAGCGGTGTAGTTATTTCCATGTTTATACAGATAGCGGTGTAGATATTTCCATGTATATACAGATGTCTGTGTAGATATTTCCATGTTTATACAGATGGCTGTGTAGATATTTCCATGTTTATACTGATGACTTTGTAGGTATTTCCATGTTTATACAGATGGCGGTGTAGATATTTCCATGTTTATAGAGATAGCTGTGTAGATATTTCCATGATTATACAGACAGCGGTGTAAATATTTCCATGTTTATACAGATCGTGGTGTAGATATTTCCATGTTTATACAGAAAACAGTGGAGATATTTCCATGTTTATACAATTAGCGGTGTACATATTTCCATGTTTATAGAGACAGCGGTGTAGGTATTTCCATGTTTATACAGATAGCAGTGTAGATATTTCCATTTTCATAGAGATAGCGGTTTTCGATACATCATATTTATACAGTTAGCGGTGTAGATATTTCCGTGTTTATACAGATTGCGGTGTAAATATTTCCATGTACCTACACATGACTGTGTAGGTATTTCCATGTTTATACAGATGGGTTTGTAGATATTTCCATGTTTATGGAGATAGCGGTGCAGATATTTCCATGTTTATACCGATAGCGGTGTAAATATTTCCATGTTTCTACAGATCGTTGTGTAGATATTTCCGCGTTTATACAGATATCGGTGTAGATATTTCCATGTTTATAGAGACAGTGCTGCAGATATTTCCATGTTTATACACATGGCTGTGTAGATTTTTCCATGTGTATACAGATGGCAGTGTATATATTTCCATGTTTATAGAGATGGTGGTATAGATAATTCCATGTTTATACAGATGACTGTGTAAATATTTGCATGTTTATACTGATGGCGGTGTAGGTATTTCCATGTTTTTAGAGATAGTGGTGTAGATATTTCCACATTTATACTGATAGTGTTGTAGATATTGCCATGTTTACACAGATAGCGGTGTAGATATTTACATGTTTATACAGATGGTGGTGTTTTTCTATGTTTATACAGATAGCAGTGTAGATATTTCCATGTTTACAGAGTTAGCGGTGTAGCTATTTCCATCTTTGCACAGATTGCGGTGCAGGTATTTCCATCTTTACACAGATAGCAGTGTAGATATTTCAAAGTTTACACAGATAGCTGGGAAGATATTTCCATGTTTACACAGATAGCATTGTAGATATTTCGAAGTTTATACAGTTAGCGATGTAGATATTTCCATGTTTATACAGATAGCGGTGTAGATATTTCCATGTTTATAGAGATAGCGGTGAAGATATTTCCATGTTTATGCAGATAGCGGTATAGATATTTCCATGTTTCTACAGATAGCGGTGTAGATATTTCCATGTTTATAGAGATAGTTTTGTAGATATTTCCATGTTTATACAGATGGAATTCTAGATATTTCCATGTGTATACAGATGGTGTTGTAGATATTTCCATGTTTATAGAGATTGTGGTGTAGGTATTTCCAGGTTTATACAGAGGACTGTGTAGATATTTGCATGTTTATACAGATGTCGGTGTAGATATTTCCATGTCTATAGAGAAAGAGGTGTAGAAATTTCCATGTTTATACAGATAGCGGTGCAGATATTTCCATGTTTATAGAGATAAGGGTGTAGATATTTCCATATTTATACAGACAGCGGTGTAGGTATTTGCAGGTTTATACAGATGGTGGTGTAGATATTTCCATGTTTATACAGATGGCGGTGTAGATATTTCCAATTTTATGCAGATAGCGTTGTAGATATTTCCATGTACACAGAGATAGCAGTGTAGATATTTCCATCATTGCACAGATTGCAGAGTAAATATTTCCAATTTTACACAGATAGCGGTGTAGATATTTCCAAATTTACACAGATTGCTATGTAGATATTTCCATGTTAACACAGATAGCGTGGCAGATATTTCCATGTTTATACAGATAGCGGTGTACATATTTCCATGTTTATGCAGATAGCTATGTAGATATTTCCATGTTTATACAGATAGCGTTGGAGATATTTCCTTGTTTATACAGATCGTGGTGTAGATATTTCCATGTTTATACAGATATCCGTGTAGATATTTCCGTGTTTATACAGGTCGCGGTGTACATATTTCCTTGTTTATACAGATCGCGTTGTACATATTTCCATCTTTCCACAGATGGCAGTGTAGATATTTCCACGTTTATACAGATAGCGGTGTAGATATTTCCATGTTTATAGAGATTGCGGTGTAAATATTTCCATGTTTATAGAGATGGCGGTGTAGATATTTCCATGTTTATAGAGATAGCGGTGTAGATATTTCCATATTTATACAGATAACGGTGTAGAAATTTCCATGTTTATACAGATAGCGGTGTAAATATTTCCATGTTTATACAGATCACGGTGTAGATATTTCCTTGTTTATACAAAAAGCGGTGTAGTTATTTCCATGTTTATACAGATAGCGGTGTAGATATTTCCACGTATATACAGATGGCTGTGTAGATATTTCCATATTTATACAGATGGCTTTGTAGATATTTCCATGTTTATACACATGACTTTGTAGGTATTTCCATGTTTATACAGATGGTGGTGTAGATATTTCCATGTTTATTCAGATGACTGTGTAGATATTTCCATGTTTTTACAGATGGCAGTGTAGATATTTCAATGTTTATAGAGATGGCCCTGTAGATATTTCCATGTTTAAACAGATAACGGTGGAGATATTTCCATGTTTATAAAGACAGCAGTGGAGATATTTCCATGTTTATACTCATAGCGGTGTACATATTTCCATGTTTATAGAGACAGCGGTGTAGGTATTTCCATGTTTATACAGATAGCGGTGCAGATATTTCCTTGTTTACACAGATGCCTATGCATATATTTCCATATTTATACAGAGGTCTGTGTAGATATTTCTATGTTTATATAGATGGCAGTGTAGATATTTCCATGTTCCTACACATGACTGTGTAGGTATTTCCATGTTTATACAGATGGCTTTGTAGATATTTCCATGTTTATAGAGACAGCGGTGCAGATATTTCCATGTTTATACAGATAGCGCTGTATATATTTCCATGTTTATACAGATAGTGGTGTAGATATTTAAATGTTTATACAGATACCGGTGTACATATTTCCATGTTTATACAGACCGCAGTGTAGATAATTCCATGTTTATAGAGATAGCAGTGTAGATATTTCCAACTTTGTACATATGGCGGTGTGGATGTTTCCATCTATACACAGATTGCCGTGTAGGTATTTCCATAAGTATACAGATGGCATAGTATATATTTCCATGTTTATACAGACGGTGGTGTAGTGATTTCCATGTTTACACAGATGACTGAATAGGTATTTCCATGTTTATACAGATGGCGGTGTAGATATTTCCATGTTTATAGAGATAGCGGTGTAGATATTTCCATATTTATACAGATAACGGTGTGGAAATTTCCATGTTTATACAGATAGCGGTGTAAATATTTCCATGTTTATACATATCACGGTGTAGATGTTTCCATGTTTATAGAGATAGCGGTGTAGATATTTCCATGTTTATACAGATTGCAGTGCAGATATTTCCATGGATTTGTAGATGGCGGTGTAGATATTTCCATGTTTATACACATAGTGGTGTAGTTATTTCCATGTTTATATAGATAGCAGTGTAGATATTTCCATGTATATACACATGGCTGTGTAGATATTTCCATGTTTATACAGATGGTGGTGTAGATATTTCCATGATTATACAGATAACTTTGTAAGTATTTCCATGTTTATACAGATGGCGGTGTAGATATTTCGATGTTTATAGAGATAGCAGTGGAGATATTTCCATGTTTATACAGATAGCGGTGTAGATATTTCCATGTTTACACTGATCGTGGTTTAGATATTTCCATGTTTATAGAAATGGCGGTGTAGATATTTACATGTTCATAGAGATAGCGGTGTTGGTTTTTCCATGTTTATAGAGATAGCGGTGTGGATATTTCCATGTTTATACAGATAGGGGTGTAGATATTTCCATGTTTATAGACATGGTGGTGTAAATATTTCCATGTTTATACAGATCACGGTGTAGATATTTCCTTGTTTATACAAATAGCTGTCTAGTTATTTCCATGTTTATACAGATAGCGCTGTAGATATTTCCATGTATATACAGATGGCTGTGTAGATATTTCCATGTTTATACAGATGGCTTTGTAGATATTTCCATGTATGTAGAGATGACTTTGTAGGTATTTCCATGTTTATACAGATGGCGGTGTAGATATTTCCATTTTTATACAGATAGCTGTGTAGATATTTCCATGTTTATACAGATCGGGGTGTAGATATTTCCATGTTTATACAGATCGCGGTGTAGATATTTCCATGTTTATACAGATAGCGGTGTAGATATTTCCATGTTTTTACAGATATCGGTGTAGATATTTCCATGTTTATACAGATGGCGGTGTTGATATTTCCATCTATACACAGATGAACTTGTAGATATTTACATGTTTATACAGATGGCGGCGCAGATATTTCTATGGATATGTAGATGGCGGTGTAAATATTTCCATGTATATAGAGATAGCGGTGTAGTTATTTCCATGTTTATATAGAGAGCGGTGTAGATATTTCCATGTATGTACACATGGCTGTGTAGATATTTCCATGTTTATGCAGATGGCGGTGTAGACATTTCCAAGTTTATACAGATAACTTTGTAAGTATTTCCATGTTTATACAGATTGCGGTGTAGATATTTCCATATTTATACAAATCGCGGTGTAGATATTTCCATGTTTATACAGATAGCGGTGTAGATATTTCCATGTTTATACAGATAGCGCTGTAGGTATTTCCATGTTTATACAGATGGCAGTGTAGATATTTCCACGTTTATAGAGATTGCGGTGTAGATATTTCCATGTTTATAGAGATAGCGGTGTAGATATATCCGTGCTCATAGAGATAGCAGTGAGGAAACTTCCATGTTTATACAGATAGCAGTGTAGATATTTCCATTTTCATAGAGATAGCGGTTTAGATACTTCATATTTATACAGATAGCGGTGTAGATATTTCCATGTTTTTACAGATTGCGGTGTAGATATTTCCATGTACCTACACATGACTGTGTAGGTATTTCCATGTTTATACAGATGGCTTTGTAGATATTTCCATGTTTATAGAGATAGCGGTGCAGATATTTCCATGTTTATACAGATAGCGGTGTAAATATTTCCATGTTTCTACAGATCGTGGTGTAGCCATTTCCATGTTTATACAGATACCGGTGTAGATATTTACATGTTTATACAGACCGCATTGTAGGTATTTCCATGTTTATAGAGACTGCGGTGTAGATATTTCCATGTTTGTACAGATGGCGTTGTTGATGCTACCATCTATACACAGATTGTCACTTAGGTATTTCCATGTGTATACAGATGGCATTGTAGATATTTCCATGTTTATACAGATGGTGGTGTAGATATTTCCAAGTTTATACAGATGACTCTATAGGTATTTCCATGTTTTTACAGATGGCATTGTAGATATTTCCGTGTTTATAGAGATAGCAGTGTAGCTATTTCCATGTTTATACAGATGGCTGTGTAGATATTTCCATGTTTATAGAGATAGCGGTGTAGATATTTCCATATTTATAGAGATAACTGTGAAGATATTTCCATGTTTATACAGATAGCGGTGTAAATATTTCCATGTTTATACAGATCATGGTGAAGGTATTTCCATGTTTATATAGATAGCGGTGTAGTTATTTCCATGTTTATGCAGATAGCGGTGTAGATATTTCCATGTTTATACAGACCGCGGTGTAGATATTTCCACGTTTATACAGATAGCGGTGTAGATATTTCCATGTTTCTACAGATGGCGGTGTTGATATTTCCATCTATACACAGATGACCGTGTAGATATTTCCATGTTTATACAGATGGCGGCACAGATATTTCTATGGATATGAAGATGGCGGTGTAGATATTTCCATGTTTATACAGATCGTGGTGTAGTTATTTCCATGTTTATAGGGAAAGCGTTGCAAATATTTCCACATTTATACAGATAGCGGTGTAGTTATTAGCATGTTTATACAGATGGCGGTGTAGATATTTCCATGTATAAACAGATGTCTGTGTATATATTTCCATGTTTAAACAGATGGCGGTGTAGATATTTCCTTGTTTATACAAATAGCGGTGTAGTTATTTCCATGTTTATACAGATAGCGGTGTAGATATTTCCATGTATATACAGATGTCTGTGTAGATATTTCCATGTTTATACAGATGGCTGTGTAGATATTTCCATGTTTATACTGATGACTTTGTAGGTATTTCCATGTTTATACAGATGGCGGTGTAGATATTTCCATGTTTATAGAGATAGCTGTGTAGATATTTCCATGATTATACAGACAGCGGTGTAAATATTTCCATGTTTATACAGATCGTGGTGTAGATATTTCCATGTTTATACAGAAAACAGTGGAGATATTTCCATGTTTATACAATTAGCGGTGTACATATTTCCATGTTTATAGAGACAGCGGTGTAGGTATTTCCATGTTTATACAGATAGCAGTGTAGATATTTCCATTTTCATAGAGATAGCAGTTTTCGATACATCATATTTATACAGTTAGCGGTGTAGATATTTCCGTGTTTATACAGATTGCGGTGTAAATATTTCCATGTACCTACACATGACTGTGTAGGTATTTCCATGTTTATACAGATGGGTTTGTAGATATTTCCATGTTTATGGAGATAGCGGTGCAGATATTTCCATGTTTATACCGATAGCGGTGTAAATATTTCCATGTTTCTACAGATCGTGGTGTAGATATTTCCGCGTTTATACAGATATCGGTGTAGATATTTCCATGTTTATAGAGACAGTGCTGCAGATATTTCCATGTTTATACACATGGCTGTGTAGATTTTTCCATGTGTATACAGATGGCAGTGTATATATTTCCATGTTTATAGAGATGGTGGTATAGATAATTCCATGTTTATACAGATGACTGTGTAAATATTTGCATGTTTATACTGATGGCGGTGTAGGTATTTCCATGTTTTTAGAGATAGTGGTGTAGATATTTCCACATTTATACTGATAGTGTTGTAGATATTGCCATGTTTACACAGATAGCGGTGTAGATATTTACATGTTTATACAGATGGTGGTGTTTTTCTATGTTTATACAGATAGCAGTGTAGATATTTCCATGTTTACAGAGTTAGCGGTGTAGCTATTTCCATCTTTGCACAGAGTGCGGTGCAGGTATTTCCATCTTTACACAGATAGCAGTGTAGATATTTCAAAGTTTACACAGATAGCTGGGAAGATATTTCCATGTTTACACAGATAGCATTGTAGATATTTCCAAGTTTATACAGTTAGCGATGTAGATATTTCCATGTTTATACAGATAGCGGTGTAGATATTTCCATGTTTATAGAGATAGCGGTGAAGATATTTCCATGTTTATGCAGATAGCGGTATAGATATTTCCATGTTTCTACAGATAGCGGTGTAGATATTTCCATGTTTATAGAGATAGTTTTGTAGATATTTCCATGTTTATACAGATGGAATTCTAGATATTTCCATGTGTATACAGATGTTGTTGTAGATATTTCCATGTTTATAGAGATTGTGGTTTAGGTATTTCCAGGTTTATACAGAGGACTGTGTAGATATTTGCATGTTTATACAGATGTCGGTGTAGATATTTCCATGTCTATAGAGAAAGAGGTGTAGAAATTTCCATGTTTATACAGATAGCGGTGCAGATATTTCCATGTTTATAGAGATTAGGGTGTAGATATTTCCATATTTATACAGACAGCGGTGTAGGTATTTGCATGTTTATACAGATGGTGGTGTAGATATTTCCATGTTTATACAGATGGCGGTGTAGATATTTCCAATTTTATGCAGATAGCGGTGTAGATATTTCCATGTACACAGAGATAGCAGTGTAGATATTTCCATCATTGCACAGATTGCAGAGTAAATATTTCCAACTTTACACAGATAGCGGTGTAGATATTTCCAAATTTACACAGATTGCTATGTAGATATTTCCATGTTAACACAGATAGCGTGGCAGATATTTCCATGTTTATACAGATAGCGGTGTACATATTTCCATGTTTATGCAGATAGCTATGTAGATATTTCCATGTTTATACAGATAGCGTTGGAGATATTTCCTTGTTTATACAGATCGTGGTGTAGATATTTCCATGTTTATACAGATATCCGTGTAGATATTTCCGTGTTTATACAGGTCGCGGTGTACATATTTCCTTGTTTATACAGATCGCGTTGTACATATTTCCATCTTTCCACAGATGGCAGTGTAGATATTTCCACGTTTATACAGATAGCGGTGTAGATATTTCCATGTTTATAGAGATTGCGGTGTAAATATTTCCATGTTTATAGAGATGGCGGTGTAGATATTTCCATGTTTATAGAGATAGCGGTGTAGATATTTCCATATTTATACAGATAACGGTGTAGAAATTTCCATGTTTATACAGATAGCGGTGTAAATATTTCCATGTTTATACAGATCACGGTGTAGATATTTCCTTGTTTATACAAAAAGCGGTGTAGTTATTTCCATGTTTATACAGATAGCGGTGTAGATATTTCCACGTATATACAGATGGCTGTGTAGATATTTCCATATTTATACAGATGGCTTTGTAGATATTTCCATGTTTATACACATGACTTTGTAGGTATTTCCATGTTTATACAGATGGTGGTGTAGATATTTCCATGTTTATTCAGATGACTGTGTAGATATTTCCATGTTTTTACAGATGGCAGTGTAGATATTTCAATGTTTATAGAGATGGCCCTGTAGATATTTCCATGTTTAAACAGATAACGGTGGAGATATTTCCATGTTTATAAAGACAGCAGTGGAGATATTTCCATGTTTATACTCATAGCGGTGTACATATTTCCATGTTTATAGAGACAGCGGTGTAGGTATTTCCATGTTTATACAGATAGCGGTGCAGATATTTCCTTGTTTACACAGATGCCTATGCATATATTTCCATATTTATACAGAGGTCTGTGTAGATATTTCTATGTTTATATAGATGGCAGTGTAGATATTTCCATGTTCCTACACATGACTGTGTAGGTATTTCCATGTTTATACAGATGGCTTTGTAGATATTTCCATGTTTATAGAGACAGCGGTGCAGATATTTCCATGTTTATACAGATAGCGCTGTATATATTTCCATGTTTATACAGATAGTGGTGTAGATATTTAAATGTTTATACAGATACCGGTGTACATATTTCCATGTTTATACAGACCGCAGTGTAGATAATTCCATGTTTATAGAGATAGCAGTGTAGATATTTCCAACTTTGTACATATGGCGGTGTGGATGTTTCCATCTATACACAGATTGCCGTGTAGGTATTTCCATATGTATACAGATGGCATAGTATATATTTCCATGTTTATACAGACGGTGGTGTAGTGATTTCCATGTTTACACAGATGACTGAATAGGTATTTCCATGTTTATACAGATGGCGGTGTAGATATTTCCATGTTTATAGAGATAGCGGTGTAGATATTTCCATATTTATACAGATAATGGTGTGGAAATTTCCATGTTTATACAGATAGCGGTGTAAATATTTCCATGTTTATACATATCACGGTGTAGATGTTTCCATGTTTATAGAGATAGCGGTGTAGATATTTCCATGTTTATACAGATTGCAGTGCAGATATTTCCATGGATTTGTAGATGGCGGTGTAGATATTTCCATGTTTATACACATAGTGGTGTAGTTATTTCCATGTTTATATAGATAGCAGTGTAGATATTTCCATGTATATACACATGGCTGTGTAGATATTTCCATGTTTATACAGATGGTGGTGTAGATATTTCCATGATTATACAGATAACTTTGTAAGTATTTCCATGTTTATACAGATGGCGGTGTAGATATTTCGATGTTTATAGAGATAGCAGTGGAGATATTTCCATGTTTATACAGATAGCGGTGTAGATATTTCCATGTTTACACTGATCGTGGTTTAGATATTTCCATGTTTATAGAAATGGCGGTGTAGATATTTACATGTTCATAGAGATAGCGGTGTTGGTTTTTCCATGTTTATAGAGATAGCGGTGTGGATATTTCCATGTTTATACAGATAGGGGTGTAGATATTTCCATGTTTATAGACATGGTGGTGTAAATATTTCCATGTTTATACAGATCACGGTGTAGATATTTCCTTGTTTATACAAATAGCTGTCTAGTTATTTCCATGTTTATACAGATAGCGCTGTAGATATTTCCATGTATATACAGATGGCTGTGTAGATATTTCCATGTTTATACAGATGGCTTTGTAGATATTTCCATGTATGTAGAGATGACTTTGTAGGTATTTCCATGTTTATACAGATGGCGGTGTAGATATTTCCATTTTTATACAGATAGCTGTGTAGATATTTCCATGTTTATACAGATCGGGGTGTAGATATTTCCATGTTTATACAGATCGCGGTGTAGATATTTCCATGTTTATACAGATAGCGGTGTAGATATTTCCATGTTTTTACAGATATCGGTGTAGATATTTCCATGTTTATACAGATGGCGGTGTTGATATTTCCATCTATACACAGATGAACTTGTAGATATTTACATGTTTATACAGATGGCGGCGCAGATATTTCTATGGATATGTAGATGGCGGTGTAAATATTTCCATGTATATAGAGATAGCGGTGTAGTTATTTCCATGTTTATATAGAGAGCGGTGTAGATATTTCCATGTATGTACACATGGCTGTGTAGATATTTCCATGTTTATGCAGATGGCGGTGTAGACATTTCCAAGTTTATACAGATAACTTTGTAAGTATTTCCATGTTTATACAGATTGCGGTGTAGATATTTCCATATTTATACAAATCGCGGTGTAGATATTTCCATGTTTATACAGATAGCGGTGTAGATATTTCCATGTTTATACAGATAGCGCTGTAGGTATTTCCATGTTTATACAGATGGCAGTGTAGATATTTCCACGTTTATAGAGATTGCGGTGTAGATATTTCCATGTTTATAGAGATAGCGGTGTAGATATATCCGTGCTCATAGAGATAGCAGTGAGGAAACTTCCATGTTTATACAGATAGCAGTGTAGATATTTCCATTTTCATAGAGATAGCGGTTTAGATACTTCATATTTATACAGATAGCGGTGTAGATATTTCCATGTTTTTACAGATTGCGGTGTAGATATTTCCATGTACCTACACATGACTGTGTAGGTATTTCCATGTTTATACAGATGGCTTTGTAGATATTTCCATGTTTATAGAGATAGCGGTGCAGATATTTCCATGTTTATACAGATAGCGGTGTAAATATTTCCATGTTTCTACAGATCGTGGTGTAGCCATTTCCATGTTTATACAGATACCGGTGTAGATATTTACATGTTTATACAGACCGCATTGTAGGTATTTCCATGTTTATAGAGACTGCGGTGTAGATATTTCCATGTTTGTACAGATGGCGTTGTTGATGCTACCATCTATACACAGATTGTCACTTAGGTATTTCCATGTGTATACAGATGGCATTGTAGATATTTCCATGTTTATACAGATGGTGGTGTAGATATTTCCAAGTTTATACAGATGACTCTATAGGTATTTCCATGTTTTTACAGATGGCATTGTAGATATTTCCGTGTTTATAGAGATAGCAGTGTAGCTATTTCCATGTTTATACAGATGGCTGTGTAGATATTTCCATGTTTATAGAGATAGCGGTGTAGATATTTCCATATTTATAGAGATAACTGTGAAGATATTTCCATGTTTATACAGATAGCGGTGTAAATATTTCCATGTTTATACAGATCATGGTGAAGGTATTTCCATGTTTATATAGATAGCGGTGTAGTTATTTCCATGTTTATGCAGATAGCGGTGTAGATATTTCCATGTTTATACAGACCGCGGTGTAGATATTTCCACGTTTATACAGATAGCGGTGTAGATATTTCCATGTTTCTACAGATGGCGGTGTTGATATTTCCATCTATACACAGATGACCGTGTAGATATTTCCATGTTTATACAGATGGCGGCACAGATATTTCTATGGATATGAAGATGGCGGTGTAGATATTTCCATGTTTATACAGATCGTGGTGTAGTTATTTCCATGTTTATAGGGAAAGCGTTGCAAATATTTCCACATTTATACAGATAGCGGTGTAGTTATTAGCATGTTTATACAGATAGCGGTGTAGATATTTCCATGTATAAACAGATGTCTGTGTATATATTTCCATGTTTAAACAGATGGCGGTGTAGATATTTCCTTGTTTATACAAATAGCGGTGTAGTTATTTCCATGTTTATACAGATAGCGGTGTAGATATTTCCATGTATATACAGATGTCTGTGTAGATATTTCCATGTTTATACAGATGGCTGTGTAGATATTTCCATGTTTATACTGATGACTTTGTAGGTATTTCCATGTTTATACAGATGGCGGTGTAGATATTTCCATGTTTATAGAGATAGCTGTGTAGATATTTCCATGATTATACAGACAGCGGTGTAAATATTTCCATGTTTATACAGATCGTGGTGTAGATATTTCCATGTTTATACAGAAAACAGTGGAGATATTTCCATGTTTATACAATTAGCGGTGTACATATTTCCATGTTTATAGAGACAGCGGTGTAGGTATTTCCATGTTTATACAGATAGCAGTGTAGATATTTCCATTTTCATAGAGATAGCGGTTTTCGATACATCATATTTATACAGTTAGCGGTGTAGATATTTCCGTGTTTATACAGATTGCGGTGTAAATATTTCCATGTACCTACACATGACTGTGTAGGTATTTCCATGTTTATACAGATGGGTTTGTAGATATTTCCATGTTTATGGAGATAGCGGTGCAGATATTTCCATGTTTATACCGATAGCGGTGTAAATATTTCCATGTTTCTACAGATCGTGGTGTAGATATTTCCGCGTTTATACAGATATCGGTGTAGATATTTCCATGTTTATAGAGACAGTGCTGCAGATATTTCCATGTTTATACACATGGCTGTGTAGATTTTTCCATGTGTATACAGATGGCAGTGTATATATTTCCATGTTTATAGAGATGGTGGTATAGATAATTCCATGTTTATACAGATGACTGTGTAAATATTTGCATGTTTATACTGATGGCGGTGTAGGTATTTCCATGTTTTTAGAGATAGTGGTGTAGATATTTCCACATTTATACTGATAGTGTTGTAGATATTGCCATGTTTACACAGATAGCGGTGTAGATATTTACATGTTTATACAGATGGTGGTGTTTTTCTATGTTTATACAGATAGCAGTGTAGATATTTCCATGTTTACAGAGTTAGCGGTGTAGCTATTTCCATCTTTGCACAGATTGCGGTGCAGGTATTTCCATCTTTACACAGATAGCAGTGTAGATATTTCAAAGTTTACACAGATAGCTGGGAAGATATTTCCATGTTTACACAGATAGCATTGTAGATATTTCCAAGTTTATACAGTTAGCGATGTAGATATTTCCATGTTTATACAGATAGCGGTGTAGATATTTCCATGTTTATAGAGATAGCGGTGAAGATATTTCCATGTTTATGCAGATAGCGGTATAGATATTTCCATGTTTCTACAGATAGCGGTGTAGATATTTCCATGTTTATAGAGATAGTTTTGTAGATATTTCCATGTTTATACAGATGGAATTCTAGATATTTCCATGTGTATACAGATGTTGTTGTAGATATTTCCATGTTTATAGAGATTGTGGTTTAGGTATTTCCAGGTTTATACAGAGGACTGTGTAGATATTTGCATGTTTATACAGATGTCGGTGTAGATATTTCCATGTCTATAGAGAAAGAGGTGTAGAAATTTCCATGTTTATACAGATAGCGGTGCAGATATTTCCATGTTTATAGAGATAAGGGTGTAGATATTTCCATATTTATACAGACAGCGGTGTAGGTATTTGCATGTTTATACAGATGGTGGTGTAGATATTTCCATGTTTATACAGATGGCGGTGTAGATATTTCCAATTTTATGCAGATAGCGGTGTAGATATTTCCATGTACACAGAGATAGCAGTGTAGATATTTCCATCATTGCACAGATTGCAGAGTAAATATTTCCAACTTTACACAGATAGCGGTGTAGATATTTCCAAATTTACACAGATTGCTATGTAGATATTTCCATGTTAACACAGATAGCGTGGCAGATATTTCCATGTTTATACAGATAGCGGTGTACATATTTCCATGTTTATGCAGATAGCTATGTAGATATTTCCATGTTTATACAGATAGCGTTGGAGATATTTCCTTGTTTATACAGATCGTGGTGTAGATATTTCCATGTTTATACAGATATCCGTGTAGATATTTCCGTGTTTATACAGGTCGCGGTGTACATATTTCCTTGTTTATACAGATCGCGTTGTACATATTTCCATCTTTCCACAGATGGCAGTGTAGATATTTCCACGTTTATACAGATAGCGGTGTAGATATTTCCATGTTTATAGAGATTGCGGTGTAAATATTTCCATGTTTATAGAGATGGCGGTGTAGATATTTCCATGTTTATAGAGATAGCGGTGTAGATATTTCCATATTTATACAGATAACGGTGTAGAAATTTCCATGTTTATACAGATAGCGGTGTAAATATTTCCATGTTTATACAGATCACGGTGTAGATATTTCCTTGTTTATACAAAAAGCGGTGTAGTTATTTCCATGTTTATACAGATAGCGGTGTAGATATTTCCACGTATATACAGATGGCTGTGTAGATATTTCCATATTTATACAGATGGCTTTGTAGATATTTCCATGTTTATACACATGACTTTGTAGGTATTTCCATGTTTATACAGATGGTGGTGTAGATATTTCCATGTTTATTCAGATGACTGTGTAGATATTTCCATGTTTTTACAGATGGCAGTGTAGATATTTCAATGTTTATAGAGATGGCCCTGTAGATATTTCCATGTTTAAACAGATAACGGTGGAGATATTTCCATGTTTATAAAGACAGCAGTGGAGATATTTCCATGTTTATACTCATAGCGGTGTACATATTTCCATGTTTATAGAGACAGCGGTGTAGGTATTTCCATGTTTATACAGATAGCGGTGCAGATATTTCCTTGTTTACACAGATGCCTATGCATATATTTCCATATTTATACAGAGGTCTGTGTAGATATTTCTATGTTTATATAGATGGCAGTGTAGATATTTCCATGTTCCTACACATGACTGTGTAGGTATTTCCATGTTTATACAGATGGCTTTGTAGATATTTCCATGTTTATAGAGACAGCGGTGCAGATATTTCCATGTTTATACAGATAGCGCTGTATATATTTCCATGTTTATACAGATAGTGGTGTAGATATTTAAATGTTTATACAGATACCGGTGTACATATTTCCATGTTTATACAGACCGCAGTGTAGATAATTCCATGTTTATAGAGATAGCAGTGTAGATATTTCCAACTTTGTACATATGGCGGTGTGGATGTTTCCATCTATACACAGATTGCCGTGTAGGTATTTCCATATGTATACAGATGGCATAGTATATATTTCCATGTTTATACAGACGGTGGTGTAGTGATTTCCATGTTTACACAGATGACTGAATAGGTATTTCCATGTTTATACAGATGGCGGTGTAGATATTTCCATGTTTATAGAGATAGCGGTGTAGATATTTCCATATTTATACAGATAATGGTGTGGAAATTTCCATGTTTATACAGATAGCGGTGTAAATATTTCCATGTTTATACATATCACGGTGTAGATGTTTCCATGTTTATAGAGATAGCGGTGTAGATATTTCCATGTTTATACAGATTGCAGTGCAGATATTTCCATGGATTTGTAGATGGCGGTGTAGATATTTCCATGTTTATACACATAGTGGTGTAGTTATTTCCATGTTTATATAGATAGCAGTGTAGATATTTCCATGTATATACACATGGCTGTGTAGATATTTCCATGTTTATACAGATGGTGGTGTAGATATTTCCATGATTATACAGATAACTTTGTAAGTATTTCCATGTTTATACAGATGGCGGTGTAGATATTTCGATGTTTATAGAGATAGCAGTGGAGATATTTCCATGTTTATACAGATAGCGGTGTAGATATTTCCATGTTTACACTGATCGTGGTTTAGATATTTCCATGTTTATAGAAATGGCGGTGTAGATATTTACATGTTCATAGAGATAGCGGTGTTGGTTTTTCCATGTTTATAGAGATAGCGGTGTGGATATTTCCATGTTTATACAGATAGGGGTGTAGATATTTCCATGTTTATAGACATGGTGGTGTAAATATTTCCATGTTTATACAGATCACGGTGTAGATATTTCCTTGTTTATACAAATAGCTCTCTAGTTATTTCCATGTTTATACAGATAGCGCTGTAGATATTTCCATGTATATACAGATGGCTGTGTAGATATTTCCATGTTTATACAGATGGCTTTGTAGATATTTCCATGTATGTAGAGATGACTTTGTAGGTATTTCCATGTTTATACAGATGGCGGTGTAGATATTTCCATGTATATACAGATGTCTGTGTAGATATTTCCATGTTTATACAGATGGCTGTGTAGATATTTCCATGTTTATACTGATGACTTTGTAGGTATTTCCATGTTTATACAGATGGCGGTGTAGATATTTCCATGTTTATAGAGATAGCTGTGTAGATATTTCCATGATTATACAGACAGCGGTGTAAATATTTCCATGTTTATACAGATCGTGGTGTAGATATTTCCATGTTTATACAGAAAACAGTGGAGATATTTCCATGTTTATACAATTAGCGGTGTACATATTTCCATGTTTATAGAGACAGCGGTGTAGGTATTTCCATGTTTATACAGATAGCAGTGTAGATATTTCCATTTTCATAGAGATAGCGGTTTTCGATACATCATATTTATACAGTTAGCGGTGTAGATATTTCCGTGTTTATACAGATTGCGGTGTAAATATTTCCATGTACCTACACATGACTGTGTAGGTATTTCCATGTTTATACAGATGGGTTTGTAGATATTTCCATGTTTATGGAGATAGCGGTGCAGATATTTCCATGTTTATACCGATAGCGGTGTAAATATTTCCATGTTTCTACAGATCGTGGTGTAGATATTTCCGCGTTTATACAGATATCGGTGTAGATATTTCCATGTTTATAGAGACAGTGCTGCAGATATTTCCATGTTTATACACATGGCTGTGTAGATTTTTCCATGTGTATACAGATGGCAGTGTATATATTTCCATGTTTATAGAGATGGTGGTATAGATAATTCCATGTTTATACAGATGACTGTGTAAATACTTGCATGTTTATACTGATGGCGGTGTAGGTATTTCCATGTTTTTAGAGATAGTGGTGTAGATATTTCCACATTTATACTGATAGTGTTGTAGATATTGCCATGTTTACACAGATAGCGGTGTAGATATTTACATGTTTATACAGATGGTGGTGTTTTTCTATGTTTATACAGATAGCAGTGTAGATATTTCCATGTTTACAGAGTTAGCGGTGTAGCTATTTCCATCTTTGCACAGATTGCGGTGCAGGTATTTCCATCTTTACACAGATAGCAGTGTAGATATTTCAAAGTTTACACAGATAGCTGGGAAGATATTTCCATGTTTACACAGATAGCATTGTAGATATTTCCAAGTTTATACAGTTAGCGATGTAGATATTTCCATGTTTATACAGATAGCGGTGTAGATATTTCCATGTTTATAGAGATAGCGGTGAAGATATTTCCATGTTTATGCAGATAGCGGTATAGATATTTCCATGTTTCTACAGATAGCGGTGTAGATATTTCCATGTTTATAGAGATAGTTTTGTAGATATTTCCATGTTTATACAGATGGAATTCTAGATATTTCCATGTGTATACAGATGGTGTTGTAGATATTTCCATGTTTATAGAGATTGTGGTGTAGGTATTTCCAGGTTTATACAGAGGACTGTGTAGATATTTGCATGTTTATACAGATGTCGGTGTAGATATTTCCATGTCTATAGAGAAAGAGGTGTAGAAATTTCCATGTTTATACAGATAGCGGTGCAGATATTTCCATGTTTATAGAGATAAGGGTGTAGATATTTCCATATTTATACAGACAGCGGTGTAGGTATTTGCATGTTTATACAGATGGTGGTGTAGATATTTCCATGTTTATACAGATGGCGGTGTAGATATTTCCAATTTTATGCAGATAGCGGTGTAGATATTTCCATGTACACAGAGATAGCAGTGTAGATATTTCCATCATTGCACAGATTGCAGAGTAAATATTTCCAACTTTACACAGATAGCGGTGTAGATATTTCCAAATTTACACAGATTGCTATGTAGATATTTCCATGTTAACACAGATAGCGTGGCAGATATTTCCATGTTTATACAGATAGCGGTGTACATATTTCCATGTTTATGCAGATAGCTATGTAGATATTTCCATGTTTATACAGATAGCGTTGGAGATATTTCCTTGTTTATACAGATCGTGGTGTAGATATTTCCATGTTTATACAGATATCCGTGTAGATATTTCCGTGTTTATACAGGTCGCGGTGTACATATTTCCTTGTTTATACAGATCGCGTTGTACATATTTCCATCTTTCCACAGATGGCAGTGTAGATATTTCCACGTTTATACAGATAGCGGTGTAGATATTTCCATGTTTATAGAGATTGCGGTGTAAATATTTCCATGTTTATAGAGATGACTGTGTAGATATTTCCATGTGTATACATATGGCAGTGTAGATATTTCCATATTTATAGAGATGGTGGTGTAGATATTTCCATGGTTATAGAGATAGCGGTGTAGATATTTCCATGTTTATACAGATGGCGGTGTATATATTTCCTTGTTTATACAGATAGCATTGTAGATATTTCCATGTTTATACACAGAGCGGTGTAGATATTCCCATGTTTATACAGATAGCGGTGTAAATATTTCCATGTTTATACATATGGCGTGAAGATATTTCCATGTGTATACATATGGCAATGTAGATATTTCCATGTTTATAGAGATGGTGGTGTAGATATTTCCATGTTTATACAGATGGTGGTGTAGATATTTCCATGTTTATACAGATGACTGTGTAGGTATTTTCATGTTTAAACAGATTGCGGAGGATTTATTTCCATGTTTATAGAGATAGTGATGTAGATATTTCCATGTTCGTACAAATGGCGGTGTAGATATTTCCATGTATATAGAGATAACAGTGCAGATATTTCCATAATTATACAGATATCGGTGTTGATATTTCCATGTTTATACAGATGGCGGTGTAGATATTTCCATGTTTATGCAGATGGCTGTGTAGTTATTTTCCTGTTTATATAGACGGATGTGTAGATATTTCCATGTTTATACAGACAGCGGTGAAGATATTTCCATATTTGCAGACATAGCGGTGCAGATACTTCCATCTTTGCACAGATTGCTGTGTAGATATTTCCATCTTTACACCGATAACGGTGTAGATATTTCAAAGTTTACACAGATAGCTGTGTAGATATTTCCATGTTTATACAGATAGCGGTGGAGATATTTCCTTCTTTATACAGATCGTGGTGTAGATATTTCCATGTTTATACAGATAGCAGTGTAGATATTTCCAAGTTTCTACAGGTAGCTGTGTAGATATCTCCATGTTCATACAGATAGCGTTGGAGTTATTTCCATGCTTATACTGATAGCGGTGCAGATATTAACATGTTTATTGAGATAGCAGTGAAGATATTTCCATGTTTATGTAGATGGCATTGTAGATATTTACATGTGTATACACTTGGCAATGTAGCTAATTCCATGTTTATAAAGATTGTGATGTAGATATTTCCATGATTATACAGATGAATGTGTAGTTATTTGCATGTTTATACAGATGGCGGTGTAGATATTTCCATGTTTATAGAGATAGCGGTGTAGATATTTCCACATTTATACAGTGTAGATATTTCCATGTTTATAGGGATAGCGGTGTACATATTTCCACATTTATACAGATAGCGGTGTAGATATTTCCATGTTTATACAGATGTCCGTGTAGATATTTCCATGTTTATACATACAGCGGAGTAGATATTTCCATGGTTATAGAGATAACGGTGCAGATATTTCCATTTTTGCACAGATAGCAGTGTAGATATTTCCATGTTCATGCAGATGGCGGTGTAGATATTTCCATGTTTATAGAGATGGCGGTGTAGATATTTCTATGTTTATACAGATAGCAGTGTAGATATTTCCATGTCTATAGAGATGGCAGTGTAGTTATTTCCATGTTTATAGAGATAGTGTTGAAGAGATTTCCATGTTTATACAGATAGCGGTGGAGTTATCTCCTTGTTTATAGAAATAGTGGTGTAGATATTTCCATGTTTATACAGATAGCGGTGTAGATATTTCCATGTTAATGCAGATAGCGGTGGAGATATTTCCACGTTTACAGAGTCAGCGGTGTAGATATTACCATGTTTATACAGATGGCTTTGTAGATATTCCCATGTGTATACAGATGGTATTGTAGATATTTCCATTTATATAGAGATGGTGGTGTAGATATTTTCATGTTTTTACCGACGACTGTGTAGATATTTGCATGTTTATATAGATGGCGGTGAGGATATTTCCATGGTTAAAGAGATAGCAGTGTAGATATTTCCATGTTTATACAGATAGTGGTGTAGATATTTCCATGTTTACAGAGACAGCGGTGTAGATATTTCCATGTTTGCACAGATTGTGGTGTAGATATTTCCATCTTTACTCAGTTAGTAGTGTAGCTATATCCATCTTTACACAGATAGCTGTGTAGATATTTCCATGTTTATACAGATAGCAGTGAAGGTATTACCATGTTTATAAAGAGAGCGGTGTAGATATTTCCATGTTTATACACATAGCGGTGGACATATTTCCATGTTTATACAGACAGCATTGTAGATATTTCCATGTTTATACAGATAGCGGTGTAGATATTTCCATGTTTATACAGATCGCGGTGTAGATATTTCCATGTTTATACAGATAGCGGTGTAGATATTCCCATGTTTACACAAATAGCGGTGTAGATATTTCCATGTTTATACAGATAGCGGTGGAGATTTTTCTAAGTTTATACAGATAGCGGTGGAGATATTTCCATGTTTATACAGATAGCGGTGTAGATATTTCCATGTTTATACGGATGGCTGTGTAGATATTTCCATGTGTATACAGATGGTAGTGTAGATATTTCCATGTTTATACAGATGGAGGTGTAGATATTTCTTTGTTTATACAGATGACTCTGCAGAAATTTCCATGTTTTTACCGATTGCGGTGTAGATATTTCCATGTTTATACACATAGCGGTGAAGACAATTCCATGTTTATAGAGATGGCTGTGTAGATATTGCCATGTTTATACAGATGGCTGTGTGTATAGTTCCATATTTATACAGATGTCATTGTAGATATTTCCATGTTTATGCAAATAGTTGTGTAGATATTTCCATGTTTATATAGATGAAAGTTTAGTTATTTCCATGTTTATACAGATGGCGGTGTTTATATTTCCATGTTTATAGGGATAGTCATGTAGATATTGCCATGTTTATACGGATAGCGGTGTAGGCATTTCCATGTTTATATAGATAGCGGTGTAGATATTTCCATATTGATACAGATAGTGGTTTAGATATTTCCATGTTTATACAGATGGCAGTGTAGATATTTCCATGTATATACAGATGGCTGTGTGGATAGTTCCATGTTTATACAGATGGCAGTGTAGATATTTTCATGTATATTCAAATATTTGTGTAGATATATCCATTTTTATACAGATGACCGAGTAGGTATTTCCTTGTTTATACAGATTGCGGTATAGATATTTCCGTTTTTATAGAGATATCCATGTAGATATTTCCATATTTATACAGATAGCCATGTAGACATTTCCATGTTTATACAGATAGCTGTGTAGATATTTCCATATTGATACAGATAGCGGTGTAGATATTTTCATGTTTATACAGATAGCAGTCTCGATATTTCCACGTTTATACAGATAGCGGTGTAGATATTTCGATGTTTATACAGATAGCGGTGTAGATAATTCCATGCTTACAGAGATAGCGGTGTGTATATTTCCATATTTGCACAGATTGTGGTGTAGGTATTTCCATTTTACACAGATAGCGGTGTACATATTTCCTTGTTTACACAGATAGCTGTGTAGATATTTCCATGTTTGCACAAATAGTGTTGTAGTTATTTCCATGTTTATACAGATAGCGGTGTAGATATTTACATATTTATACAGATAGCGGTGTAGATATTTCCATGTTTATGCAGGTAGCGGTGTAGATATTTCCATGTTTATAGAGATGGCCGTGTAGATATTTCTATGTTTACAGAGTTATCGGTGTAGATAATTCCATATTTACAGAGATGGCAGTGTAGGTATTTCCATGTTTATAGAGATAGTGGTGCAGTTATTTCCATATTTATAGAGCTAGCGGCGTAGATATTTCCATCTTTATACAGATGGCAGTGTAGTTATTTCCATGTTTGTACAGATAGCGGTGTAGATATTTCCATGTTTACACAGATGGCAGTGTAGATAGTTCCATGTTTATGGAGATGGCATGTAGGTATTTTCATGCTTATAGAGATGGCGGTGTATATATTTCCCTGTTTATAGAGATAGCGGTGTAGATATTTCCATGATTATAGAGAATTCGGTGTAGGTATTTCCATGAGTATATAGATAGCGTTGCAGATGTTTCCATGTTTATACTGATGGCTGTGTAGATAGTTCCATGTGTATAAAGATGGCAATTTAGATATTTCCATGTTTACAGAGATGGTGGTGTAGATATTTCCATGTATGTACAGATGACTCTGTAGATATTTCCATGTTTATACATATAGCGGTGTAGATATTTCCAAGTTTATGGAGATAGCGGTGCAGATATTTCCATGTTTATAGAGATAGCGGTGCAGATATTTCCATGTTTATAGAGATTGCGGTGTAGATATTTACATCTTTACACAGATAGATGTGTACATATTTCCATGTTTACGCAGATAGCTCTGTAGATATTTCCATGTTTACACAGATATTGTTATAGGTATTTCCATGTTTATACAGATATCTGTGTAGATATTTCCATATTTATACAGATAGTGATGGAGATATTTCCATGTTTATACAGGTAGAGGTGCAGATATTTCCATGTTTATGCAGATCGCGGTGCAGATATTTCCATCTTTCTACAGAGGGCAGTGTAGATATTTCTATGTTTTTACAGAAGGTGGTGTAGATATTTCCATGTATATACAGATAACTGTGTAGATATTTTCATGTTTATATAGATGGCTGTGTAGATATTTCCATGTTTATACAGATGGCGGTGTAGACATTTCCATGTTTTTGGAGATAGCGGTGTAGATATTTCCATGTTTGTACATATAACGGTGCAGATATTTCCAAGTTTATAGAGATAGCGGTGTAGATATTTCCATCTTGGAACAGATTGCGGTGAAGATATTACCATCTTTACACAGATAGCGGCGTATAGATTTCCATGTTTACACTGATAGCGTTGTATATATTTCCATGTTTATACAGATAGTGGTGTAGATTTTTCCATGTTTATACAGACAGCGGTGGAGATATTTCCATGTTTATACAGATAGCGGTGTAGATATTTCTTGTTTATACAGATAGCGGTGTAGATATTTCCATGTTTATAGAGATAGCAGTGTAGATATTTCCATGTATCAGAGACAGCGGTGTAGATATTTGCATATTTGCACGGATTGAGGAGTAGATATTTCCATCTTTACACAGATAGTGGTGTACATATTTCCATGTTTACACAGATAGCTGTGTAGATATTTCCATGTTTACACAGTTTTGTAGATATTTCCATGTTTATACAGATAGCGGTGTAGATATTTCTATGTTTATAAAGATAGCGGTGTAGATATTTCCATTTTTATAGAGATAGCGGTGGAGGTATTTACATGTTTATTCAGATAGCTATGAAGAGATTTCCATGTTTATAAAGATAGCAGTGTAGATATTTCCATGTTTATACCGATAGTGGTGTAGATGTTTCTATGTTTATAGTGATAGCGGTGTAGATATTCCCATGTTTATACAGAGAGTGGTGGCGATATTTCCATGTTTATACAGATAGCGGTGGAGATATTTCTATGTTTATACAAATGGCAGTGTAGATATTTCCAAGATTATGGAGATAGCGGTGTATATATTTCCATTTTATAGAGATAGCGTTGTAGATACTTCCATCTTTATACAGATTGTGGTGCAGGTTTTCCCATGTTTATGGAGATAGCGGTGTAGATATTTCCATGTTTATACAGATGGCTGTTTAGATATTTCCATGTTTATACAGATGGAGGTGTAGATATTTCCATGTTTATACAGATGTCTATGTAGATAGTTTCATGTTTTTACAGATGGCGGTGAAGATATTTCCATGTTTATGCAGATAGCGGTGTAGATATTTCCATGTTTATACAGATTGCGCTGTAGATATTTCCAAGTTTATACAGATGGCGGTGTAGATATTTCCATCTTTCTACAAATGGCAGTGTAGATATTTCCATGTTTATAGAGATGGCGGTGTAGATATTTCCATGTTTATATAGATGGCAATGTAGATATTTTCTTTTTTATGTAGATGGCGTTGTAGATATCTCCATGTTTAAAGAGATGGCGGTGTAGACATTTCCATGTTTATAGAGATAGCAGTGTAGATATTTACATGTTTATTCAGATGGCTGTGTAGATATTTCCATGTCTATACAGATGACATTGTAGATATTTCCATATTTATACAGATGACTATCTAGGTATTTCCATGTTTTTACAGATGGTAGTGCAGATATTTCCATGTTTGTAGAGATGGCGTTGTTGATATTTCCATCTATGCACAGATGGCCGTGTAGACATTTCCATGTTTATACAGATGGCGGCGTAGATATTTCCATAGATATGCAGATGGAGGTGTAGTTATTTCCATGTTTACACAGATGGTGGTGTAGATATTTCCATGTTTATACACACGGCGGAGTAGATACTTCCATCTTTATGGAGATGGCAGTGTATATATTTTCAGGTATATAGAGATGGCGGTGTAGATATTTCCATATTTATAGACATAGCGGTGTAGATATTTCCATCTTTCTACAGATGTCAGTGTAGATATTTCCATGTTTATACAGATAGCCGTGTAGATATTTCCATCTTTGTACACATGGCGGTGTAGATATTTCCATCTATACACAGATGTCCGTGTAGATATTTCCATGTTTATACAGAGGGCGGCATAGATATTTCCATCTTTCTACAGATGTCTGTGTAGATATTTCCATGTGTATACAGATGGTATTGTTGCTATTTCCATGTTTATACAGATGGTGGTGTAGATATTTCCATATTTATTCAGATGACTGTGTAGATATTTCCATGTTTTGTAGATGGTAGTGTAGATATTTCAATGTTTATAGAGATGGCGCTGTGGATATCTCCATGTTTATAAAGATAACGGTGGATATATTTCCATGTTTATAGACATAGTGGTGTACATATTTCCGTGTTTATAGAGACAGCGGTGCAGATATTTCCATGTTTATACAGATGCCTTTGCAGATATTTCGATATTTATACAGAGGGCTGTGTAGATATTACTATGTTTATACAGATGGCAGTGTAGATATTTTCATGTTCCTACACATGACTGTGTAGGCATTTCCATGTTTATACAGAAGGCTTTGTAGATATATCTGTGTTTATAGAGTTAGAGGTGCAGTTATCTCCATGTTTATACAGATAGCGGTGTATATATTTCCATGTTTATACATATCGTGGTGTAGATATTTCCATGTTTATACAGATACCGGTGTTGATATTTCCATGTTTATACAGACCGCAGTGTAGATATTTCCATGTTTATAGAGATAGCAGTGTAGATATTTCCATGTTTGTAAAGATGGCGGTGTTGATGTTTCCATCTATACACAGATTGCCGTGCAGGTATTTCCATGTGTATACAGATGGCATTGTAGATATTTCCATGTTTATACAGATGGTGGTGTAGATATTTCCATGTTTACACAGATGACAGTATAGGTATTTCCATGTTTTTACAGATGGCGGTGTAGATATTTCCATGTTTATAGAGATATCGGTGTAGATATTTCCATATTTATACAGATAACGGTGTAGAAATTTCCATGTTTACACAGATATCGGTGTAAATATTTCCATGTTTATACAGATCACGGTGTAAATATTTCCATGTTTATAGAGATAGCGGTGTATATGTTTCCATGTTTATAGAGATAGCGGTGTAGATATTTCCATGTTTATACAGATAGCGGAGTACATATTTCCAGGTTTATACAGATAGCAGTGCAGATATTTCCATGTTTGTACAGATGGCGGTGTTGATATTGCCATCTATACACAGATGACCGTGTAGATATTTCCATGTTTACAGATGGCCGCGCAGATATTTCTATGGATATGTAGATGGCGGTGTAGATATTTCCATGTATGTTCACATGGCTGTGTAGATATTTCCATGTTTATACAGATGGCGGTGTAGATATTTCCATGTTTATACTGATAACTTTGTAAGTATTTCCATGTTTATACAGATGGCGGTGTAGATATTTCGATGTTTATAGAGATGGCAGTGGAGATATTTCCATGTTTATACAAATAGCGGTGTAGTTATTTGCATGTTCATATAGATAGCGGTGTAGGTATTACCATGTATATACACATGGCTGTGTAGATATTTCCATGTTTATACAGATAGCGGTGTAGATATTTCCATGTTTATAATGATCACGGTGTAGATATTTCAATGTTTATAGAGATGGCGGTGTAGATATTTCCATGTTTATACCTATGGCTGTGTAGATATTTCCATGTTTACACAGATCGCGGTGTAGATATTTACATGTTTATAAAGATCATGGTGTAGATATTTCCATGTTTATACAGACCGCGGTGTTGATATTACCATGTTTATAGGGATAGCAGTGCAAATATTTCCACATTTATACAGATAGCGTTGTAGTTATTAGCATGATTATACAGATAGCGGTGTAGATATTTCCATGTATAAACAGATGTCTGTGTATATATTTCCATGTTTATACAGATGGCGGTGTAGATATTTCTTTGTTTATACAAATAGCGGTGTAGTTATTTCCATGTTTATACACATAGCGGTGTAGATATTTCCATGTATATACCGATGGCTGTGTAGATATTTCCAAGTTTATACAGATGACTTTGTAGGTATTTCCATGTTTATACAGATGGTTTTGTTGGTATTTCCATGTTTATAGAGATAGCTGTTTAGATTTTTCCATGTTTATACAGATAGCGGTGTAGATATTTCCATGTTTATACAGATAGCAGTGGCGATATTTCCATGTTTATACACGTAGCGGTGTACATATTTCCATGTTTATAGAGACAGCGGTGTAGGTATTTCCATGTTTATACAGATAGCGGTGCAGATATTTCCATGTTTATACAGATGCCTATGCAGATATTTCCATGTTCATACAGATGGCAGTGTAGATATTTCCATGTTCCTACACATGACTGTGTAGGTATTTCCATGTTTATACAGATGTCTTTGTTGATATTTCCATGTTTATAGAGATAGCGGTGTAGATATTTCCATGTTTATACTGATCACGGTGTAGATATTTCCATGTTCATAGAGATACCGGTGTTGATTTTTCCATGTTTATAGAGATAGCTGTGTGGATATTTCCATGTTTATACAGATAGGGGTGTAGATATTTCCATGTTTATAGAGATGGCGGTGTAGATATTTCCATGTTTATACAGATCACGGTGTAGATATTTCCATGTTTATACAGATCACGGTGTAGATATTTCCATGTTTATACAGATCATGGTGTAGATATTTCCATGTTTATACAGATGGCGGTGTTGTTATTACCATGTTTATAGGGATAGCGGTGCAAATATTTCCACATTTATACAGATAGCGGTGTAGTTATTAGCATGTTTATACAGATAGCGGTGTAGATATTTCCATGTATAAACACATGTCTGTGTATACATTTCCATGTTTAAACAGATGGCGTTGTAGATATTTCCTTGTTTATACAAATAGCGGTGTAGTTATTTCCATGTTTATACAGATATCGGTGTAGATATTTCCATGTTTATACAGATGGTGGTGTAGATATTTCCATGTTTATACAGATGACTGTATAGGTATTTCCGTGTTTTTACAGATGGCATTGTAGATATTTCCATGTTTATAGAGATAGCAGTGTAGATATTTCCATGTTTATACAGATCGCGGTGAAGATATTTCCATGTTTATAGAGATGGCGGTGTAGGCATTTCCATATTTATACAGATATTGGTGTAGATATTTCCATGTTTATACAAATAGCAGTGAATATATTTCCATGTTTATACAGATAGCAGTGTAAATATTTCCATGTTTATACAGATCACGGTGCAGTTATTTCCATGTTTATAGAGATAGCGGTGTAGATATTTCCATGTTTATACAGATAGCGGTTTAGGTATTTCCATGTTTATACAGACCGCGGTGTAGATACTTCCATGTTTATACAGATGGCGTTGTTGATATTTGCATCTATACACAGATGACCGTGTAGATATTTCCATGTTTATACAGATGGCGGCGCAGATATTTCCATGGGTATGCAGATGGCGGTGTAGATATTTCCATGTTTATACAGATAGCGGTGTAGTAATTTCCATGTTTATATAGATAGCGGTGTAGATATTTCCATGTATATACACATGGCTGTGTAGATATTTCCATGTTTATTCAGATGGCGGTGTAGATATTTCCATGTTTCTACCGATATCTTCGTAAGTATTTCCATGTTTATACAGATGGCGGTGTAGATATTTCGATGTTTATAGAGATAGCAATGGAGAAATTTCCAAGTTTATAGAGATAGCGGTGTAGATATTTCCACGTTTCTACTGATCGCGGTGTAGATATTTCCATATTTATAGAGATGGCCGTGTAGATATTTCCATGTTCATAGAGATAGCGTTGTTGATATTTCCATGTTTATACAGATCGCAGTGTAGATATTTCCATGTTTATACAGATCATGGTGTAGATATTTCCATGTTTATTGAGATCGCGATGTTGATATTACCATGTTTATAGGGATAGCAGTGCAAATATTTCCACATTCATACAGATAGCGGTGTAGCTATTAGCACGTTTATACAGATAGTGGTGTAGATATTTCCATGTATAAACAGATGTCTGTGTATATATTTCCATGTTTAAACAGATGGCGGTGTAGATATTTACTTGTTTATACAAAAAGCGGTGTAATTATTTCCATGTTTTTAGAGATCACGGTGCAGATATTTCCTTGTTTATACAAATAGCAGTGTAGTTATTTCAATGTTTATACAGATAGCGGTGTAGATATTTACTTGTTTAAACAAATAGCGGTGTAGATATTTCCATCTTTATACAGATCACGGTGTAGATATTTCCTTGTTTATACAAATAGCGGTGTAGTTATTTCCATGTTTATACAGATAGCGGTGTAGATATTTCCATGTATATACAGATGGCTGTGTAGATATTTCCTTGTTTATACAAATAGCGGTGTAGTTATTTCCATGTTTATACAGATAGCGGTGTACATATTTCCATGTATATACAGATGGCTGTGTAGATATTTCCTTGTTTATACAAATAGCGGTGTAGGTATTTCTATGTTTATACAGTTAGCGGTGTAGATGTTTCCATGTACATTCAGATGGCTGTGTAGATATTTCCAGGTTTACATAGATGGCTGTGTAGATATTTCCATGTTTATACTGATGACTTTGTAGCTATTTCCATGTTTATACAGATGGCGGTGAAGATATTTCCATGTTTATAGAGATAGCTGCGTAGATATTTCCATGTTTATACAGATAGTGGTGTAGATATTTCCATGTTTATACAGATCGCGGTGTAGATATTTCCATGTTTATGCAGATCGCGGTGTAGATATTTCCATGTTTATACAGATAGCGGTGTAGATATTTCCATATTTTTACAGATATTGGTGTAGATATTTCCATGTTTACACTGATTGCGGTGTAGATATTTCCATCTTTCTACAGATGGCATTGTAGATATTTCCATGTTTATACAGATGGCGGTGTAGATATTTCCATGTTTATATTGATGGTGCTGTAGATATTACCATGTTTATACAGATAACGGTGTAGATATTTCCATGTTTATACAGAGAGCAGTGTTGATATTTCCATTTTTATAGAGATAGCGGTTTTGATATTTCATATTTATACAGATAGAGTTGTAAACATTTCCATGTTTATACAGATAGCGGTGTAGATATTTAAACGTTTATACAGAGGGCAGTGTAGATATTTCCATCTTTCTACAAATGGCAGTGTAGATATTTCCATGTTTATAGAGATGGCGCTGTAGATATTTCCATGTTTATATAGATGGCAATGTAGATATTTTCTTGTTTATGTAGATGGCATTGTAGATATCTCCATGTTTAAAGAGATGGCGGTGTATATATTTCCATGTTGATGGAGATAGCGGTGTAGATATTTCCATGTTTATAGAGATAGCAGAGTAGTTATTTCCATGTTTATACAGATAGCGGTGTAGATATTTCCATGTTTGTACTGATGGCGGTGTTGATATTTCCATCTACACACTGATGGCTGTGTAGATATTTCCATGTTTATACAGATTGCGGCGCAGATATATCCATGGACATGCAGATGGCGGTGTAGTTATTTCCATGTTTATACAGATAGCGGTGTAGATATTTCCATGTTTTCACAGATAGTGGTGTAGATATTTTCGTGTTTATACACATGCCGGAGTAAATACTTCCATCTTTATGGAGATGGCAGTGTAGATATTTTCATGTTTATAAAGATGGCGGTGTAGATATTTCCATATTTATAGAGATAGCGGTGTAGATATTTCCACCTTTCTACAGATGGTATTGTAGCTATTTCCATGTTTACACAGATGGTGGTGTAGATATTTCCATGTTTATTCAGATGACTGTGTAGATATTTCCATGTTTTTACAGATGGCAGTGTAGATATTTCGATGTATATAGAGATGGCGCTGTAGATATTTCCATATTTATACAGATAACGGTGGAGATATTTCCATGTTTATACAGAGAGCAGTGGAGATATTTCCATGTTTATACACATAGCGGTGTACATATTTCCATGTTTATAGAGACAGCGGTGTAGGTATTTCCATGTTTATACAGATAGCGGTTCAGATATTTCCATGTTTATTCAGATGCCCATGCAGATATTTCCATATTTATACAGAGGGCTGTGTAGATATTTCCAGGTTTATACGGAAGACAGTGTAGATATTTCCATGTTCCTACACATGACTGTGTAGGTATTTCCATGTTTATACAGATGGCTGTGTAGATATTTCCATGTTTATAGAGATAGCAGTGTAGATATTTCCATGTTTATACAGATAGCAGTGTATATATTTCCATGTTTATACAGATGGTGCTGTAGATGTTTCCATGTTTATACAGATACCGATGAAGATATTTCCATGCTTATACAGACCACAGTGTAGATACATCCATGTTTATAGAGATAGCAGTGTATATATTTCCATGTTTGTACAGATGGCGGTGTTTATGTTTCCATCTATACACAGATTGCTGTGTAGGTATTTCCATGTGTATACAGATGGCATTGAAGATGTTTCCATGTTTATGCAGATGGTGGTGTACATATTTCCATGTTTACACAGATGACTGTATAGGTATTTCCATGTTTATACAGATGGCGTTGTAGATATTTCCATGTTTATAGAGATAGCGGTGTAGATATTTCCATATTTATACAGATAACAGTGTAGAAATTTCCATGTTTATACACATATCGGTGTAAATATTTCCATGTTTACACAGATCACGGTGTAGATATTTCCATGTTTATAGAGATAGCGGTGTATATATTTCCATGTTTATACAGATAGCGGTGTAGATATTTCCATGTTTATACAGACCGCGGTGTGGATATTTCCATGTTTATACAGATAGTGGTGCAGATATTTCCATGTTTGTACAGATAGCGGTGTTGATATTTCCATCTATACACAGATGACCGTGTAGATATTTCTGTTTATTCAGATGGCGGTGCAGATATTTCTATGGATATGTAGATGGCAGTGTAGATATTTCCATGTATATACAGATAGCTGTGTAGTTATTTCCATGTTTATATAGAGAGCGGTGCAGATATTTCCATTTATGTACACACGGCTGTGTAGGTATTTCCACGTTTATACAGATGGCGGTGTAAATATTTCCATGTTTGTACAGATAACTTTGTAAGTATTTCCATGTTTATACACATGGCGGTGTAGATATTTCGATGTTTATAGAGATAGCAGTGGAGATATTTCCATGTTTACACAAATAGCTGTGTAGTTATTTCCATGTTTATATAGATAGCGGTGTAGATATTTCCATGTATATACAGAGAGCGGTGTAGATATTTCCATGTTTACACAGATAGTGGTGTAGATATTTCCGTGTTTATACACATGCCGGAGTAAATACTTCCATCTTTATGGTGATGGCAGTGTAGATATTTTCATGTTTATAAAGATGGCGGTGTAGATATTTCCATATTTATAGAGATAGCGGTGTAGATATTTCCATCTTTCTACAGATGGCAGTGTAGATATTTCCATGTTTATACAGATGGCGGTGTAGATATTTCCATATTTACACAGATGTCTGTGTAGATATTTCCATGTGTATACAGATGGTATTGTAGCTATTACCATGTTTACACAGATGGTGGTGTAGATATTTCCATGTTTATTCAGATGACTGTGTAGATATTTCCATGTTTTTACAGATGGCAGTGTAGATATTTCGATGTATATAGAGATGGCGCTGTAGATATTTCCATATTTATACAAATAACGGTGGAGATATTTCCATGTTTATACAGAGAGCAGTGGAGATATTTCCATGTTTATACACATAGCGGTGCACATATTTCCATGTTTATAGAGACAGCGGTGTAGGTATTTCCATGTTTATACAGATAGTGGTTCAGATATTTCCATGTTTATTCAGATGCCTATGCAGATATTTCCATATTTATACAGAGGGCTGTGTAGATATTTCTAGGTTTATACAGAAGACAGTGTAGATATTTCCATGTTCCTACACATGACTGTGTAGGTATTTCCATGTTTATACAGATGGCTTTGTAGATATTTCCATGTTTATAGAGATAGCGGTGTAGATATTTCCATGTTTATTCAGATAGCGGTGTAGTTATTAGCATGTTTATACAGATAGCGGTGTAGATATTTCCATGTATAAACAGATGTCTGTGTATACATTTCCATGTTTAAACAGATGGCGGTGTAGATATTTCCTTGTTTATAAAAATAGCGGTGTAGTTATTTCCATGTTTATACAGATAGCGGTGTAGATATTTCCATGTATATACAGATGGCTGTGTAGATATTTCCATGTTTATACAGATGGCTGTGTAGATATTTCCATGTTTATACAGATGACTTTGTAGGTATTTCCATGTTTATACAGATGGCGGTGTAGATATTACCATGTTTATAGAGATAGCTGTGTAGATATTTCCATGTTTATACGGACAGCGTTGTAGATATTTCCATGTTTATACAGATCGCGGTGTAGATATTTCCATGTTTATACAGACAGCAGTGGACATATTTCCATGTTTATACACATAGCGGTGTACATATTTCCATGTTTATAGAGACAGCGGTGTAGGTATTTCCATGTTTATACAGATAACGGTGTAGATATTTCCATGTTTATAGAGATAGCAGTTTAAATATTTCCATGTTTATACAGATCACGGTGTAGTTATTTCCATGTTTATAGAGATAGCGGTGTAGATATTTCCATGTTTATACAGACCGCGGTGGAGATATTTCCATGTTTATACAGATAGTGGTGCAGATATATCCATGTTAGTACAGATAGCAGTGTTGATATTTCCAGCTATACACAGATGACCGTGTAGATATTTCCATGTTTATACAGATGGCGGTGCAGTTATTTCTATGGATATGTAGATGGCGGTGTAGATATTTCCATGCTTATACAGATCACGGTGTAGTTATTTCCATGTTTATAGAGATAGCGGTGTAGATATTCCATGTTTATACAGATAGCTGTTTAGATATTTCCATGTTTATACAGATGGTGGTGTAAATATTTCCATGTTTATACAGATGACTGAATAGGTATTTCCGTGTTTTTACAGATGGCATTGTAGATATTTCCATGTTTATAGAGATAGCAGTGTAGATATTTCCATGTTTATACAGATGGCGGTGTAGATATTTCCATGTTTATAGAGATAGCGGTGCAGGTATTTCCATATTTATACAGATATCGGTGTAGATATTTCCATGTTTATACAGAAAGCAGTGTAAATATTTCCATGTTTATACAGATCACGGTGTAGTTATTTCCATGTTTATAGAGATAGCGGTGTAGATATTTCCATGTTTTTACAGATAGCGGTTTAGATATTTCCATGTTTATACAGACCGCGGTGTAGATACTTCCATGTTTATACAGATGGCGTTGTTGATATTTCCATCTATACACAGATGACCGTGTAGATATTTCCATGTTTATACAGATGGCAGCGCAGATATTTCTATGGATATGTAGATGGCGGTGTAAATATTTCCATGTTTATACAGAAAGCGGTGTAGTTATTTCCATGTTTACAGATCGCGGTGTTGATATTACCATGTTTATAGGGATAGCGGTGCAAATATTTCCACATTTATACAGATAGCGGTGTAGTTATTAGCATGTTTATACAGATAGCGGTGTAGATATTTCCATGTATAAACAGATGTCTGTGTATATATTTCCATGTTTAAACAGGTGGCGGTGTAGATATTTCCCTGTTTATACAAATAGCGGTGTAGTTATTTCCATGTTTATACAGATAGCTGTGTAGATATTTCCATGTAAATACACATGGCTGTGTAGGTATTTCAATGTTTATACCGATGGCTCTGTAGATATTTCCATGTTTATACAGTTGACTTTGTAGGTATTTCCATGTTTATACAGATGGCGGTGCAGCTATTTCCATGTTTATAGAGATATCTGTGTAGATATTTCCATGTTTTTACAGATAGCGGTGCAGATATTTACATGTATATACAGAAAGCGGTGTAGATATTTCCATGTTTATACAGATAGCGCTGTAGTTATTTCCATGTTTATACAGATGGCAGTGTAGATATTTCCACGTTTATAGAGATTGCGGTGAAGATATTTCCATGTTTATAGAGATAGCGGTGTAGATATATCCGTGTTCATAGAGATAGCAGTGAGGATACTTCCATGTTTATACAGATAGCAGTGTAGATATTTCCATTTTTATAGAGATAGCTGTTTAGATACTTCATATTTATACAGATAGCGGTGTAGATATTTCCGTGTTTATACAGATTGCGGTGTAGATATTTCCATGTACCTACACATGACTGTGTAGGTATTTCCATGTTTATACAGATGGCTTTGTAGATATTTCCATGTTTATAGAGATAGCGGTGCAGATATTTCCATGTTTATACAGATAGCGGTGTAAATATTTCCATGTTTCTACAGATCGTGGTGTAGATATTTCCATGTTTATACAGATACCGGTGTAGATATTTACATGTTTATACAGACCGCAGTGTAGGTATTTCCATGTTTATAGAGATAGCGGTGTAGATATTTCCATGTTTGTACAGATGGCGTTGTTGATGCTACCATCTATACACAGATTGTCATTTAGGTATTTCCATGTGTATACAGGTGGCATTGTAGATATTTCCATGTTTATACAGATGGTGGTGTAGATATTTCCAAGTTTATACAGATGACTCTGTAGGTATTTCCATGTTTTTACAGATGGCATTGTAGATATTTCCATGTTTATAGAGATAGCAGTGTAGCTATTTCCATGTTTATACAGATGGCTGTGTAGATATTTCCATGTTTATAGAGATAGCGGTGTAGATATTTCCATATTTATAGAGATAACTGTGAAGATATTTCCATGTTTATACAGATAGCGGTGTAAATATTTCCATGTTTATAAAGATCATGGTGCAGATATTTCTATGTTTATATAGATAGCGGTGTAGTTACTTCCATGTTTATGCAGATAGCGGTGTAGATATTTCCATGTTTATACAGACCGCGGTGTAGATATTTCCACGTTTATACAGATAGCGGTGTAGATATTTCCATTTTTATACAGATGGCGGTGTTGATATTTCCATCTATACACAGAAGACCGTGTAGATATTTCCATGTTTATACAGATGGCGGCAAAGATATTTCTATGGATATGTAGATGGCGGTGTAGATATTTCCATGTTTATACAGATAGCGGTGTAGTTATTTCCATGTTTATATAGATAGCTGTGTAGATATTTCCATGTATATACACATGGCAGTGTAGATATTTCCATTTTTATACAGATGGCGGTGTAGATATTTCCATGTTTATACAGATCGCGGTGTAGATATTTCCATGTTTATACAGATCGCGGTGTAGATATTTCCATGTTTATACAGATCATGGTGTAGATATTTCCATGTTTATACAGATCGCGGTGTTGTTATTACCATGTTTATAGGGATAGCGGTGCAAATATTTCCACATTTATACAGATAGCGGTGTAGTTATTAGCATGTTTATACAGATAGCGGTGTAGATATTTCCATGTATAAACAGATGTCTGTGTATATATTTCCATGTTTAAACAGATGGCGGTGTAGATATTTCCTTGTTTATACAAATAGCGGTGTAGTTATTTCCATGTTTATACAGATAGCGGCGTAGATATTTCCATGTATATACAGATGTCTGTGTAGATATTTCCATGTTTATACAGATGGCTGTGTAGATATTTCCATGTTTATACTGTTGACTTTGTAGTTATTTCCATGTTTATACAGATGGCGGTGTAGATATTTCCATGTTTATAGAGATAGCTGTGTAGATATTTCCATGATTATACAGACAGCGGTGTAGATATTTCCATGTTTATACAGATCGTGGTGTAGATATTTCCATGTTTATACAGACAGCAGTGGAGATATTTCCATGTTTATACACATAGCGGTGTAGATATTTCCATGTTTATAGAGACAGCGGTGTAGGCATTTCCATGTTTATACAGATAGCGGTTCAGATATTTCCATGTATATACAGATGCCTATGGAGATATTTCCATATTCATACAGAGGGCTGTGTAGGTATTTCCATGTTTATACAGATGGCAGTGTAGATATATCCATGTTCCTACAAATCACTGTGTAGGTATTTCCATGTTTATACAGATGTCTTTGTAGATATTTCCATGTTTATAGAGATATCGGTGCAGATATTTCCATGTTTATACAGATAGCCGTGTATATATTTCCATGTTTATACAGATCGTGGTGTAGATATTTCCATGTTTATACAGATACCAGTGTAGGTATTACCATGTTTATACAGACCACAGTGTAGATATTTCCATGTTTATAGAGATAGCGGTGTAGATATTTCCATGTTTGTACAGATGGGGGTGTTGATTTTTCCATCTATACACAGATTACCATGTAGGTATTTCCATGTGTATACAGATGGCATTGTAGATATTTCCATATTTATACAGATGGTGCTGTAGATATTTCCATGTTTATACAGATGACTGTATAGGTATTTCCATGTTTTTACAGATGGCATTGTAGATATTTCCATGTTTATAGAGATTGCAGTGTAGATATTTCCATGTTTACACAGATAACGGTGTAGATATTTCCATGTTTATACAGATAATGGTGTAGATATTTCCATGTTTATACAGATAGCCGTGTAAATATTTCCATGTTTATACAGATCCCGGTGTAGATATTTCCATGTTTATAGAGATAGCGGTGTAGATATTTCCATGTTTATACAGATAGCGGTGTAGATATTTCCATGTTTATACAGACCGTGGTGTAAATATTTCCATGTTTATACAGATAGCGTTGCAGATATTTCCATGTTTGTACTGATGGCGGTGTTGATATTTCCATCTATACACAGATGACCGTGTAGATATTTCCATGTTTATACAGATGGCAGCGCAGATATTTCTATGGATATGTAGATGGCGGTGTAAATATTTCCATGTTTATACAGAAAGCGGTGTAGTTATTTCCATGTTTATATAGATAGCGGTGTAGATATTTCCATGTATATACACATGGCTGTGTAGATATTTCCATGTTTATTCAGATGGCGGTGTAGTTATTTCCATGTTTATACAGATAACTTTGTAAGTATTTCCATGTTTATACAGATTGCGGTGTAGATATTTCGATGTTTATAGACATAGCAGTGGAGAAATTTCCATGTTTATACAGATAGCGGTGTAGATATTTCCATGTTTATACTGATCGCGGTGTAGATATTTCCATGTTTATAGAGATGGCGGTGTAGATATTCCCATGTTCATAGAGATAGCGGTGTTGACTTTTACATGTTAATAGAGATAGCGGTGCGGATATGTCCATGTTTATACAGATATTGGTGTAGATATTTCCATGTTTATAGAGATGGCAGTGTAGATATTTCCATGTTTATACAGATCACGGTGTAGATGTTTCCATGTTTATACACATCATGGTGTAGGTATTTCCATGTTTACAGATCGCGGTGTTGATATTACCATGTTTATAGGGATAGCGGTGCAAATATTTCCATATTTATACAGATAGCGGTGTAGTTATTAGCATGTTTATACAGATAGCGGTGTAGATATTTCCATGTATAAACAGATGTCTGTGTATGTATTTACATGTTTATACAGATGGCGGTGTAGATATTACCTTGTTTATACAAATAGCGGTGTAGTTATTTCCATGTTTATACAGATAGCTGTGTAGATATTTCCATGTATATACACATGGCTGTGTAGATATTTCAATGTTTATACAGATGGCTGTGTAGATATTTCCATGTTTATACAGATGACTTTGTAGTTATTTCCATGTTTATACAGATGGCGGTGTAGATATTTCCATGTTTATACAGATATCTGTGTAGATATTATCATGTTTTTACAGATAGCGGTGCAGATATTTCCATGTATATACAGAACGCGGTGTAGATATTTCCATGTTTATACAGATCGCGGTGTAGATATTTCCATATTTATACAGATCGCGGTGTAGATATTTCCATGTTTATACAGATAGCGGTGTAGATATTTCCATGATTATACAGATAGCTGTGTAGATATTTCCAGGTATATACACATGGCTGTGTAGATATTTCAATGTTTATACAGATGGCTGTGTAGATATATCCATGTTTATACAGATGACTTTGTAGGTATTTCCATGTTTATACAGATGGCGGTGTAGATATTTCCATGTTTATAGCGATAGCTGTGTAGATATTTCCATGTTTTTACAGATAGCGGTGCAGATATTTCCATGTATATACAGAACGCGGTGTAGATATTTCCATGTTTATACAGATCGCGGTGTAGATATTTCCATATTTATACAGATCGCGGTGTAGATATTTCCATGTTTATACAGATAGCGGTGTAGATATTTCCATGTTTATACAGATAGCGCTGTAGGTATTTCAATGTTTATACAGATGGCAGTGTAGATATTTCCACGTTTATAGAGATTGCGGTGTAGATATTTCCATGTTTATACAGATAGCGGTGTAGATATATCCGTGTTCATAGAGATAGCAGTGAGGATACTTCCATGTTTATGCAGATAGCAGTGTAGATATTTCCATTTTCATAGAGATAGCGGTTTAGATACTTCATATTTATACAGATAGCGGTGTAGATATTTCCGTGTTTATACAGATTGCGGTGTAGATATTTCCATGTACCTACACATGACTGTGTAGGTATTTCCATGTTTATACAGATGGCTTTGTAGATATTTCCATGTTTATAGAGATAGCGGTGCAGATAATTCCATGTTTATACAGATAGCGGTGTAAATATTTCCATGTTTCTACAGATCGTGGTGTAGATATTTCCATGTTTATACAGATACCGGTGTAGATATTTACATGTTTATACAGACCGCAGTGTAGGTATTTCCATGTTTATAGAGATAGCGGTGTAGATATTTCCATGTTTGTACAGATGGCCTTGTTGATGCTACCATCTATACACAGATTGTCATTTAGGTATTTCCATGTGTATACAGGTGGCATTGTAGATATTTCCATGTTTATACAGATGGTGGTGTAGATATTTCCAAGTTTATACAGATGACTCTGTAGGTATTTCCATGTTTTTACAGATGGTATTGTAGATATTTCCGTGTTTATAGAGATAGCAGTGTAGCTATTTCCATGTTTATACAGATGGCTGTGAAGATATTTCCATGTTTATACAGATAGCGGTGTAAATATTTCCATGTTTATACAGATCATGGTGCAGATATTTCCATGTTTATATAGATAGCGGTGTAGTTATTTCCATGTTTATGCAGATAGCGGTGTAGATATTTCCATGTTTATACAGACCGTGGTGTAGATATTTCCACGTTTATACAGATAGCGGTGTAGATATTTCCATGTTTGTACAGATGGCGGTGTTGATATTTCCATCTATACACAGATGACCGTGTAGATATTTCCATGTTTATACAGAAGGCGGCACAGATATTTCTATGGATATGTAGATGGCGGTGTAGATATTTCCATGTTTATACAGATAGCGGTGTAGTTATTTCCATGTTTATATAGATAGCGGTGTAGGTATTTCCATGTATATACACATGGCAGTGTAGATATTTCCATGTTTATACAGATGGCGGTGTAGATATTTCCATGTTTATACAGATCGCGGTGTAGATATTTCCATGTTTATACAGATCGCGGTGTAGATATTTCCATGTTTATACAGATCATGGTGTAGATATTTCCATGTTTTTACAGATCGCGGTGTTGATATTACCATGTTTATAGGGGTAGCGGTGCAAATATTTCCACATTTATACAGATAGCGGTGTAGTTATTAGCATGTTTATACAGATAGCGGTGTAGATATTTCCATGTATAAACAGATGTCTGTGTATATATTTCCATGTTTAAACAGATGGCAGTGTAGATATTTCCTTGTTTATACAAATAGCGGTGTAGTTATTTCCATCTGTATACAGATAGTGGTGTAGATATTTCCATGTATATACAGATGTCTGTGTAGATATTTCCAGGTTTATACAGATGGCTGTGTAGATATTTCCTTGTTTATACTGATGACATTGTAGGTATTTCCATGTTTATACAGATGGCGGTGTAGATATTTCCATGTTTATAGAGATAGCTGTGTAGATATTTCCATGATTATACAGACAGCGGTGTAGATATTTCCATGTTTATACAGATCGTGGTGTAGATATTTCCATGTTTATACAGACAGCAGTGGAGATATTTCCATGTTTATACACATAGCGGTGTACATATTTCCATGTTTATAGAGACAGTGGTGTAGGTATTTCCATGTTTATACAGATAGCGGTGCAGATATTTCCATGTTTATACAGATGTCTATGGAGATATTTCCATATTCATACAGAGGGCTGAGTAGGTATTTCCATGTTTATGCAGATGGCAGTGTAGATATTTCCATGTTCCTACACATCACTGTGTAGGTATTTCCATGTTTATACAGATGTCTTTGTAGATATTTCCATGTTTATAGAGATATCGGTGCAGATATTTCCATGTTTATACAGATAGCCGTGTATATATTTCCATGTTTATACAGATCGTGGTGTAGATATTTCCATGTTTATACAGATACCAGTGTAGGTATTACCATGTTTATACAGACCACAGTGTAGATATTTCCATGTTTATAGAGATAGCGGTGTAGATATTTCCATGTTTGTACAGATGGGGGTGTTGATTTTTCCATCTATACACAGATTACCATGTAGGTATTTCCATGTGTATACAGATGGCATTGTAGATATTTCCATATTTATACAGATGGTGCTGTAGATATTTCCATGTTTATACAGATGACTGTATAGGTATTTCCATGTTTTTACAGATGGCATTGTAGATATTTCCATGTTTATAGAGATTGCAGTGTAGATATTTCCATGTTTACACAGATAACGGTGTAGATATTTCCATGTTTATACAGATAATGGTGTAGATATTTCCATGTTTATACAGATAGCCGTGTAAATATTTCCATGTTTATACAGATCCCGGTGTAGATATTTCCATGTTTATAGAGATAGCGGTGTAGATATTTCCATGTTTATACAGATAGCGGTGTAGATATTTCCATGTTTATACAGACCGTGGTGTAAATATTTCCATGTTTATACAGATAGCGTTGCAGATATTTCCATGTTTGTACTGATGGCGGTGTTGATATTTCCATCTATACACAGATGACCGTGTAGATATTTCCATGTTTATACAGATGGCAGCGCAGATATTTCTATGGATATGTAGATGGCGGTGTAAATATTTCCATGTTTATACAGAAAGCGGTGTAGTTATTTCCATGTTTATATAGATAGCGGTGTAGATATTTCCATGTATATACACATGGCTGTGTAGATATTTCCATGTTTATTCAGATGGCGGTGTAGTTATTTCCATGTTTATACAGATAACTTTGTAAGTATTTCCATGTTTATACAGATTGCGGTGTAGATATTTCGATGTTTATAGACATAGCAGTGGAGAAATTTCCATGTTTATACAGATAGCGGTGTAGATATTTCCATGTTTATACTGATCGCGATGTAGATATTTCCATGTTTATAGAGATGGCGGTGTAGATATTCCCATGTTCATAGAGATAGCGGTGTTGACTTTTACATGTTAATAGAGATAGCGGTGCGGATATGTCCATGTTTATACAGATATTGGTGTAGATATTTCCATGTTTATAGAGATGGCAGTGTAGATATTTCCATGTTTATACAGATCACGGTGTAGATGTTTCCATGTTTATACACATCATGGTGTAGGTATTTCCATGTTTACAGATCGCGGTGTTGATATTACCATGTTTATAGGGATAGCGGTGCAAATATTTCCATATTTATACAGATAGCGGTGTAGTTATTAGCATGTTTATACAGATAGCGGTGTAGATATTTCCATGTATAAACAGATGTCTGTGTATGTATTTACATGTTTATACAGATGGCGGTGTAGATATTACCTTGTTTATACAAATAGCGGTGTAGTTATTTCCATGTTTATACAGATAGCTGTGTAGATATTTCCATGTATATACACATGGCTGTGTAGATATTTCAATGTTTATACAGATGGCTGTGTAGATATTTCCATGTTTATACAGATGACTTTGTAGTTATTTCCATGTTTATACAGATGGCGGTGTAGATATTTCCATGTTTATACAGATATCTGTGTAGATATTATCATGTTTTTACAGATAGCGGTGCAGATATTTCCATGTATATACAGAACGCGGTGTAGATATTTCCATGTTTATACAGATCGCGGTGTAGATATTTCCATATTTATACAGATCGCGGTGTAGATATTTCCATGTTTATACAGATAGCGGTGTAGATATTTCCATGATTATACAGATAGCTGTGTAGATATTTCCAGGTATATACACATGGCTGTGTAGATATTTCAATGTTTATACAGATGGCTGTGTAGATATATCCATGTTTATACAGATGACTTTGTAGGTATTTCCATGTTTATACAGATGGCGGTGTAGATATTTCCATGTTTATAGAGATAGCTGTGTAGATATTTCCATGTTTTTACAGATAGCGGTGCAGATATTTCCATGTATATACAGAACGCGGTGTAGATATTTCCATGTTTATACAGATCGCGGTGTAGATATTTCCATATTTATACAGATCGCGGTGTAGATAATTCCATGTTTATACAGATAGCGGTGTAGATATTTCCATGTTTATACAGATAGCGCTGTAGGTATTTCAATGATTATACAGATGGCAGTGTAGATATTTCCACGTTTATAGAGATTGCGGTGTAGATATTTCCATGTTTATACAGATAGCGGTGTAGATATTTCCGTGTTCATAGAGATAGCAGTGAGGATACTTCCATGTTTATGCAGATAGCAGTGTAGATATTTCCATTTTCATAGAGATAGCGGTTTAGATACTTCATATTTATACAGATAGCGGTGTAGATATTTCCGTGTTTATACAGATTGCGGTGTAGATATTTCCATGTACCTACACATGACTGTGTAGGTATTTCCATGTTTATACAGATGGCTTTGTAGATATTTCCATGTTTATAGAGATAGCGGTGCAGATAATTCCATGTTTATACAGATAGCGGTGTAAATATTTCCATGTTTCTACAGATCGTGGTGTAGATATTTCCATGTTTATACAGATACCGGTGTAGATATTTACATGTTTATACAGACCGCAGTGTAGGTATTTCCATGTTTATAGAGATAGCGGTGTAGATATTTCCATGTTTGTACAGATGGCCTTGTTGATGCTACCATCTATACACAGATTGTCATTTAGGTATTTCCATGTGTATACAGGTGCCATTGTAGATATTTCCATGATTATACAGATGGTGGTGTAGATATTTCCAAGTTTATACAGATGACTCTGTAGGTATTTCCATGTTTTTACAGATGGCATTGTAGATATTTCCGTGTTTATAGAGATAGCAGTGTAGCTATTTCCATGTTTATACAGATGGCTGTGAAGATATTTCCATGTTTATACAGATAGCGGTGTAAATATTTCCATGTTTATACAGATCATGGTGCAGATATTTCCATGTTTATATAGATAGCGGTGTAGTTATTTCCATGTTTATGCAGATAGCGGTGTAGATATTTCCATGTTTATACAGACCGCGGTGTAGATATTTCCACGTTTATACAGATAGCGGTGTAGATATTTCCATGTTTGTACAGATGGCGGTGTTGATATTTCCATCTATACACAGATGACCGTGTAGATATTTCCATGTTTATACAGAAGGCGGCACAGATATTTCTATGGATATGTAGATGGCGGTGTAGATATTTCCATGTTTATACAGATAGCGGTGTAGTTATTTCCATGTTTATATAGATAGCGGTGTAGGTATTTCCATGTATATACACATGGCAGTGTAGATATTTCCATGTTTATACAGATGGCGGTGTAGATATTTCCATGTTTATACAGATCGCGGTGTAGATATTTCCATGTTTATACAGATCGCGGTGTAGATATTTCCATGTTTATACAGATCATGGTGTAGATATTTCCATGTTTTTACAGATCGCGGTGTTGATATTACCATGTTTATAGGGGTAGCGGTGCAAATATTTCCACATTTATACAGATAGCGGTGTAGTTATTAGCATGTTTATACAGATAGCGGTGTAGATATTTCCATGTATAAACAGATGTCTGTGTATATATTTCCATGTTTAAACAGATGGCAGTGAAGATATTTCCTTGTTTATACAAATATCGGTGTAGTTATTTCCATCTGTATACAGATAGTGGTGTAGATATTTCCATGTATATACAGATGTCTGTGTAGATATTTCCAGGTTTATACAGATGGCTGTGTAGATATTTCCTTGTTTATACTGATGACATTGTAGGTATTTCCATGTTTATACAGATGGCGGTGTAGATATTTCCATGTTTATAGAGATAGCTGTGTAGATATTTCCATGATTATACAGACAGCGGTGTAGATATTTCCATGTTTATACAGATCGTGGTGTAGATATTTCCATGTTTATACAGACAGCAGTGGAGATATTTCCATGTTTATACACATAGCGGTGTACATATTTCCATGTTTATAGAGACAGTGGTGTAGGTATTTCCATGTTTATACAGATAGCGGTGCAGATATTTCCATGTTTATACAGATGTCTATGGAGATATTTCCATATTCATACAGAGGGCTGTGTAGGTATTTCCATGTTTATGCAGATGGCAGTGTAGATATTTCCATGTTCCTACACATCACTGTGTAGGTATTTCCATGTTTATACAGATGGCTTTGTAGATATTTCCATGTTTATAGAGATATCGGTGCAGATATTTCCATGTTTATACAGATAGCCGTGTATATATTTCCATGTTTATACAGATCGTGGTGTAGGTATTTCCATGTTTATACAGATACCAGTGTAGGTATTTCCATGTTTATACAGACCACAGTGTAGATATTTCCATGTTTATAGAGATAGCGGTGTAGATATTTCCATGTTTGTACAGATGAGGGTGTTGATTTTTCCATCTATACACAGATTGCCATGTAGGTATTTTCATGTGTATACAGATGGCATTGTAGATATTTCCATATTTATACAGATGGTGCTGTAGCTATTTCCATGTTTATACAGATGACTGTATAGGTATTTCCATGTTTTTACAGATGGCATTGTAGATATTTCCATGTTTATAGAGATAGCAGTGTTGATATTTCCATGTTTACACAGATAACGGTGTAGATATTTTCATGTTTATACAGATAATGGTGTAGATATTTCCATGTTTATAGAGATAGCGGTGTTGACTTTTCCATCTTAATAGAGATAGCGGTGTGGATATTTCCATGTTTATACAGATATTGGTGTAGATATTTCCATGTTTATAGAGATGGCAGTGTAGATATTTCCATGTTTATACAGATCACGGTGTAGATGTTTCCATGTTTATACACATCATGGTGTAGGTATTTCCATGTTTACAGATCGCGGTGTTGATATTACCATGTTTATAGGGATAGTGGTGCAAATATTTCCACATTTATACAGATAGCGGTGTAGTTATTAGCATGTTTACACAGATAGCAGTGTAGATATTTCCATGTATAAACAGATGTCTGTGTATAGATTTACATGTTTAAACAGATGGCGGTGTAGATATTTCCTTGTTTATACAAATTGCGGTGTAGTTGTTTCCATGTTTATACAGATAGCGGTGTAGATATTTCCATGTTTATACAGATAGCGCTGTAGGTATTTCCATTATTATACAGATGGCTGTGTAGATATTTCCACGTTTATAGAGATGGCGGTGTAGATATTTCCATGTTTATAGAGATAGCGGTGTAGATATATCCATGTTCACAGAGATAGCAGTGAGGATAATTCCATGTTTATACAGATAGCAGTGGAGATATTTCCATGTTTATAGAGATAACGGTGTAGATATTTCCACGTTTATACTGATCGCGGTGTAGATATTTCCATATTTATAGAGATGGCCGTGTAGATATTTCCATGTTCATAGAGATAGCGGTGTTGATTTTTCAATGTTTATAGAGTTAGCGGTGTGGATATTTCCATGTTTCTACAGATAGGGGTGTAGATATTTCCATGTTTATAGAGATGGTGGTGTAGATATTTCCATGTTTATACAGATCACGGTGTAGATATTTCCATGTTTATACAGATCGCGGTGTAGATATTTCCATGTTTATACAGATCATGGTGTAGATATTTATATGTTTATACAGATCGCGGTGTTGATATTATCATGTTTATAGGGATAGCAGTGCAAATATTTCCACATTCATACAGATAGCGGTGGTTATTAGCATGTTTATACAGATAGTGTTGTAGATATTTCCATGTATAAACAGATGTCTGTGTATATATTTCCATGTTTAAACAGATGGCGGTGTAGATATTTACTTGTTTATACAAAAAGCGGTGTAATTATTTCCATGTTTATACAGATCACGGTGCAGATATTTCCTTGTTTATACAAATAGCGGTGTAGTTATTTCAATGTTTATACAGATAGCGGTGTAGATATTTCCTTGTTTAAACAAATAGCGGTGTAGATATTTCCATCTTTATACAGACCACGGTGTAGATATTTCCTTGTTTATAGAGATGGCGCTGTAGATATTTCAATGTTTATATAGGTGGCAGTGTAGATATTTTCTTGTTTATGTAGATGGCGTTGTAGATACCTACATGTTTAAAGAGATGGCGGTTTGTATATTTCCATGTTTATAGAGATAGCGGTGTAGTTATTTCCATGTTTATAGAGATAGCGGTGTAGATATTTCCATGTTTCTACAGATGACTGTGTAGATATTTCCATGTTTGTACAGATGGCAGTGTAGATATTTCCATGTTTATAGAGATAGCCGTGTAGATATTTTCATGTTTATACAGATTGCGGTGGAGGTAAGTCCATGATTATACAGATAGAAATTTAGATATTTCCACGTTAATACACATAGCGGTGCAGATATTTCCATGTTTATACAGATAGCGTTGTAGATATTTCCATGTTTATACAGATGGCTGTGCCGATATTTCCATGTTTATACAGAGTTCTCTCTAGATATTTCCATGTTTATATAGATGACATTGTAGATATTTCCCGGTTTATACAGATGACTGTGTAGATATTTCCATGTTAATACAGAAGGCGGTGTAGATATTTCCATGTTTAGAGAGATAGTGGTGTAGATATTTCCATGTTTATAGAGATAGCGGTTTAAATATTTCCATCTTTATAGAGATAGTGGTTTACATATTTCCATGTTTATACAGATGGCGGTGTAGATACAGCCATGTTTCTGAAGATGGCAGTGTAGATATTTTCATGTTTACATAGATGGCGGTGTAGATATTTCCATGTTTACTGAGATTGTAGTGTAGATTTTTCCATGTTTATAGTGCAAGTGGTGGATGTATTTCCATGTTTATAGAGATAGCGGTGTAGACATTTCCATATTTATACAGGTAGCAGTGTAGGTATTTCCATGTTTATACAGATGGCGATGTAGATATTTCCATGTTTGTAAAGATGGCGGTGTAGATATTTCCTTGTTTGTACTGATAGCGGTGTAGATATTTCCATGTATATACAGATAGCGGTGTAGATATTGCCATGTTTGCACAGATAGCGGTGGAGATATTTCCCTGTTTTTACAGATAGCGATGTAGATATTTCCATGTTTATACAGATAGCGGTGTAGATATTTCCATGTTTATAGAGATAGCGGTGTAGATATTTCCATGTTTATACAGATGGCTGTGTAGATATTTCCATGTGTATACAGATGGTGGTATAGATATTTCCATGTTTATACATATAGCGGTGTAGATATTTCCATGTTTACAGATATAGCAGTAAAGATATTTCCATCTTTGCACTGATCGCGGTGTAGACATTGCAAACTTTACACAGATAGCGGTGTAGATATTTCCAAGTTTACACAGATAACTGTGTTGATATTTCCATGTTTACAGAGATAGCACTGTAGATATTTCCATGTTTATACAGATAGCGGCATAGTTATTTACATGTTGATACAGATAGCGGTGTAGATATTTTCAGGGTTATACAGATAGTGGTGTAGATATTTCCACGTTTAACAGATAGCTGTGTAGATATTTCCCTGTTTACACAGATAGCGTTGTAAATATTTCCATGTTTACACAGATCGCGTTGTAGATATTTCCATGCTTACACAGATTGCGGTGTAGATATTTCCAAGTTTACACAGATAGCTGTGTAGATATTTCCATGTTTACACAGATAGCGTTGTAGATATTTCATTGTTTACAGAGATAGCGGTGTAGGTATTTCCATGTTTTTAAAGACACCGGGGTAGGTATTTCCTTGTTTATAAAAATAGCGCTGGAAATATTTCCATGTTTATACAGATAGCGGTGTAAAAATTTCCATGTTTATACAGATAGCGGTGTATTTATTTCCATGTTTATACAGATAGCGGTGTAGTTATTTCCATGTTTATAGAGACTGCGGTGTAGATATTACCATCTTTGCACAGATTGCTGTGTAGATATTTCCATGTTTATACAGGTAGCGGTGTAGAAATTCCCATGTTTATACAGATCGCTTTGTAGATATTTCCATCTTTCTACATATGTCAGTGTAGATATTTCCATGTTTATACAGATGTGTGTGTAGATATTTCCATGTATATGCAGATGGCGGTGTAGATATTTCCATGTTTATAGGGATGGCGGTGTAGTTATTTCTATGTTTATAGAGATAGCGGTGTAAATATTTCCATGCTTATAGAGATGGTGGTGTTACTATTTTCATGTTTATAGAGATAGCGGTGTAGATATTTCCATGTTTATACAGATAACGGTGTTGCTATTTCCATGTTTATAGAGATAGCGGTGTAGATATTTCCATGTTTATACAGCTCACGGTGTAGATATTTCCATCTTTATACAAATGGCAGTGTAGATATTTTCATGTTTATACAGATAGCAGTGTAGATATTTACATGTCTATAGAGGTAGCGGTGTAGGTATTTCCATATTTATACAGATTGTGGTGTAGATATTTCCATCTTTATACAGATGGCGGTGTAGATATTTCCATGTTTATACAGATAGAAGTGAAGATTTTTCCATGTTTATACAGATAGTGTTGTAGATATTTCCAAGTTTATACAGATGGCGGTGTAGATACATCCATGTTTCTGAAGATGGCGGTGTAGATATTTTCATGTTTATAGAGATGGCGGTGAAGATATTTCCTTGTATATAGAGATTGCAGTGTAGATATTTCCATGTTTATTGAGAAAGCGGTGTAGGTATTTGCATGTTTATAGAGATAGCAGTGTAGATATTTCCATATTTATACAGATAGCGGTGTAGGTATTTCCATGTTTATACAGATTGCGGTGTAGATATTTCCATGTTTCTACAGATGGCGGTGTAGATATTTCCTTGTTTATACAGACAGCGGTGTAGATATTTCCATGTTTATACAGGTAGCGGTGTAGTTATTTCCATGTTTACAGAGATAGCGGTGTAGTTATTTCCATCTTTGCACATATTGCCGTGTAGATATTTCCATGTTTACGCAGATAGCTGTGTAGATATTTCCATGTTTACACACATAGCTTTGAAGATATTTCCATGTTTATACAGATTGCGGTGTAGATATGTCCAAGTTTATACAGAAAGCGGTGTAGATATTTTCATGTTTATACAGATAGCGGTGGAGATATTTCCATGTTTATAGAGACTTCGGTATAGATATTTCCATGTTTATACAGATAGCGGTGTAGATATTTCCATGTTTACAGAGATAGCAGTGTAGGTATTTCCATCTTTGCACAGATTGCTGTGTAGATATTTCGAATTTTACACAGATAGCTGTGTAGATATTTCCAAGTTTACACAGATAGCTGTGTAGAAATTTCCATGTTTACACAGATAGCGTTGTAGATATTTCCATGTTTATACAGATAGCGGTGTAAATATTTCCATTTTTATACAGATAGCGATGTAGATATTTCCATGTTTCTACAGATAGCTGTGTAGATATTTCCATGTTTATAGAGATAGCAGTGTAGATTTTTCCATGTTTATACAGATGGCTTTGTAGATATTTCCATGTGTTTACAGATGGCGGTGTAGATATTTCCATGTTTATACAGATGGCGCTGTAAATATTTCCATGTTTATACAGATGGCAGTGTAGATATTTCCATGTTTATACAGATATCGGTGTAGATATTTCCATGTTTACAGAGATAGCGTTGTAGGTATTTCCATCTTTGCACAGATTGCGGTGTAGGTATTGCCTAATTTACACAGATAGTGGTGTAGATATTTCCAAGTTTACACAGATAGCTGTGTAGATATTTCCATGTTTAGAGAGATAGCATTGTAGATATTTCCGTGTTTATACAGATTGCGGTGTAGTTATTTCCATGTTGATACTGATAGCGGTGTAGATATTTCCATGTTTGTACAGGTAGCGATGTAGAAATTCCCATGTTTATACAGATCGATTTGTAGACATTTCCATTTTTCTACAGATGTCAGTGTAGATATTTCCAAGTTTATACAGATGGCACTGTAGATATTTCCATGTTTATACAGATGTTTGTGTAGATATTTCCATGTTTATTCAGATGGCGGTGTAGATATTTCCATGTTTATAGAGATGGCGGTGTAGTTATTTCTATGTTTATAGAGATAACGTTGTAAATATCTCCATGTTTATAGAGATGGTGGTGTAAGTATTTTCTTGTTTATAGAGATAGCAGTGTAGATATTTCCATGTTTATACAGATAACGGTGTTGTTATTTCCATGTTTATACAGATAGCGGTGTAGATATTTCCATGTTTATACAGCTTGCGGTGTAGATATTTCCATCTATATACAGATGGCAGTGTAGATATTTCCATGTTTATACAGATAGCGGTGTTGATATTTCCATGTCTATAGAGATAGCGGTGTAGGTATTTCCATATTTATACAGATTGCGGTGTAGATATTTCCATCTTTATACAGATGGCTGTGTAGTTATTTCCATGTTTATACAGATGGCAGTGAAGATATTTCCATGTTTATACAGATAGTGGTGTAGATATTTCCATGATTATACAGATGGCGGTGTAGATACATCCATGTTTCTGAAGATGGTGGTGTAGATATTTTCATGTTTATAGAGATGGCGGTGTAGATATTTCCATATTTATACAGATGTCTGTGTAGATATTTCCATGTTTATGCTGATAGCGGTTTAGATATTTCCATGTTCATTGAGATGGCGGTATAGTTATTTCTAAGTTTATAGAGATTGCGGTGTAAATATTTCCATGTTTATAGAGATGGTGGTGTAATTATTTTCATGTTTATAGAGATAGCGGTGTAGGTATTTCCATGTTTATACAGATAGCGGTGTTGGTATTTCCATCTTTATACAGATAGCGGTGTACATATTTCCATGTTTATACAGCTCGCGGTGTAGATATTTCCATCTTTATACAGATGGCAGTGTAGATATTTCCATGTTTGTACAGATAGCGGTGTAGATATTTCCATGTCTATAGAGATAGCGGTGTAGTTATTTCCATATTTATACAGATTGCGGTGTAGATATTTCCATCTTTATACAGATGGCGGTGTAGATATTTCCATGTTTATACAGATGACAGTGAAGATATTTCCATGTTCATACAGATAGTGGTGTAGATATTTCCATGTTTATACTGATGGCAGTGTAGATACACCCATGTATCTGAAGATGGCGGTGTAGATATTTTCATGTTTATAGACATGGAGGTGTAGATATTTCCATGTATATAGAGATAGCAATGTAGATATTTTCATGTTTATAGGGAAAGCCGTGTAGGTATTTCCATGTTTATACAGATGGCAGTGTAGATATTTCCATGTTTATACAGATATCGGTGTAGATATTAACATGTTTACAGAGATAGCGGTGTAGGTATTTCCATCTTTGCATAGATTGCGGTGTAGGTATTGCCAAATTTACACAGATAGCGGTGTAGATATTTCCAAGTTTACACAGATAGCTGTGTGGATATTTCCATGTTTACAGAGATAGCATTGTACATATTTCCATGTTTATACAGATTGTGGTGTAGTTATTTCCATGTTGATACAGATAGCGGTGTAGATATTTCCATGTTTATACCGGTAGCGGTGTAGAAATTCCCATGTTGATACAGATCTCTTTGTAGACATTTCCATCTTTCTACAGATGTCAGTGTAGATATTTCCAAGTTTATACAGATGGCAGTGTAGATATTTCCATGTTTATACAGATATCTGTGTAGATATTTCCATGTTTATGCAGATGGCGGTGTAGATATTTCCATGTTTATAGAGATGGCGGTGTAGTTATTTCTATGTTTATAGAGATAGCGGTGTAAATATCTCCATGTTTATAGAGATGATGGTGTAATTATTTTCATGTTTATAGAGACAGCGGTGTAGATATTTCCATGTTTATACAGATAACGGTGTTGGTATTTCCATGTTTGTACAGATAGCGCTGTAGATATTTCCATGTTTATACAGCTCGCGGTGTAGATATTTCCATCTTTATACAGATGGCAGTGTAGATATTTCCATGTTTATACAGATAGCGATGTAGAAATTTCCATGTCTATAGAGATAGCGGTGTAGGTATTTCCATATTTATACAGATTGTGGTGTAGATATTTCCAACTTTATACAGATGGCGGTGTAGATATTTCCATGTTTATACAGATGGCAGTGAAGATATTTCCATGTTTATACAGATAGTGGTGTAGATATTTCCATGTTTATACAGATGGCGGTTTAGATACATCCATGTTTCTGAAGATGGCGGTGTAGATATTTTCATGTTTATAGAGATGACGGTGTACATATTTCCATGTTTATACAGATGTCTGTGAAGATATTTCCATGTTTATGCAGATAGCGGTGTAGATATTTCCATGTTCATAGAGATGGTGGTATAGTTATTTCTAAGTTTACAGAGATAGCGGTGTAAATATTTCCAGGTTTATAGAGATGGTGATGCAAGTATTTTCATGTTTATAGAGATAGCGGTGTAAGTATTTCCATGTTTATACAGATAGCGGTGTTGGTATTTCCATCTTTATCCAGATAGCGGTGTAAGGATTTCCATGTTTATACAGCTCACGGTGTAGATATTTCCATCTTTATACAGATGGCAGTGTAGATATTTCCATGTTTATACAGATAGCGATGTAGATATTTCCATGTCTATAGAGATATCGGTGTAGTTATTTCCATATTTATACAGATTGCGCTGTAGATATTTCCATCTTTATACAGATGGCGGTGTAGATATTTCCATGTTTATACAGATGGCAGTGAAGATATTTCCACGTTTATACAGATAGTGGTGTAGATATTTCCATGTTTATACAGATGGCGGTGTAGATACATTCATGTTTCTGAAGATGGCGGTGTAGATATTTTCATGTTTATAGAGATGGAGGTGTAGATATTTCCATGTATATAGAGATAGCAGTGTAGATATTTTCATGTTTATAGAGAAAGCGGTGTAGGTATTTCCATGTTTATAGAGACAGTGGTGTATATATTTCCATATTTATACAGATAGCGATGTAGGTATTTCCATGTGTATAGAGATTTCGGTGTAGATATTTCCATGTTTCTACAGATGGCGGTGTAGATATTTCCTTGTTTATACATACAGCGGTGTAGATATTTCCATATTTATACAGGTAGCGGTGTAGATATTTCCAAGTTTACAGAGATAGCGTTGTAGTTATTTCCATCTTTGCACACATTGCCGTGTAGATATTTCCATGTTTACGCAGATAGCTGTGTAGATATTTCCAAGTTTACACAGATAGCTGTGTAGATATTTCCATGTTTACACACATACCGTCATAGATATTTCCATGTTTATGCAGATTGCGGTTTAGGTATGTCCATGATTATACAGATAGCGGTGTAGATATTTTCATGTTTATACAGATAGCAGTGGAGTTATTTTCATGTTTATAGAGACTGCGGTATAGATATTTCCATGTTTATACAAATAGCGGTGTAGATATTTCCATGTTCACAGAGATAGCAGTGTAGGTATTTCCATCTTTCCACAGATTGCTTTGTAGATATTTCCATTTTGACACAGATAGCTGTGTAGATATTTCCAAGTTTACACAGATAGCTGTGTAGATATTTCCATGTTTACGCAGATAGCATTGTATATATTTCCATGTTTATACAGATAGCGGTGTAGATATTTCCATCTTTATACAGAAAGTCGTGTAGATATTTCCATGTTTATACAGATAGCGGTGGAGATATTTCCCTGTTTATACAGATAGCGATGTAGATATTTCCATGTTTATACAGATAACGGTGTAGATATTTCCATGTTTATAGAGACGGCGGTGTAAATAGTTCCATGTTTATACAGATAGCGTTGTAAATGTTTACACATTTACAGGGATAGCGGTGTAGATATTTCCACGTTTACAGAGATTTTATGAAAAGTTACTTTATGAAGACCAAACAAATCATTGGGGTACCTACCTTATGGCATTTTTTACATTGAGAGTGTTAAAATTACCCCTACCCTAACCAAAACCCTGACATATAGAGCCAGGAAAGGCCATGCAATAAAGGATTCTTGGGCTTGTATGCCTGATAACAAAAACTTATCACAGAAGACTGCAAAAAACACAATCTTGCACAAAGCCCATTGCAACTTTGCACACAACAATGCTTCTGAAGGATATTTGCCCAACAACTGCCTGTCCAACCTGTGCCTGGCATCACCTTTGTTATTGATCTTTGTAGCCAAGGATAGTCATTTCCAAATGATCATATAATCTTCCTCATTTTTTCTTTTGTCTTCCTTTACCTCCGTGAATATGCATATAGTTTACTCTGGCTTGCCTGTTTCTATTGCAAGGCTCTGTTTCCAAACGAATATCTTTTTCTTGTGGAGAGCCTCTCTCTGTTTGTTATTTAGGTTGATAAGAGAAATGTGAACATTTGAGAGCTCAGGTAAAAGGCCTTTGTCTACAGTGAAACTTTTTTGCACCCTTAGATGCTTACTTCCACTACAACTTGCAGGTGGGCCTTGAAAAGTTCTTGGAATAAGTTTGAGATTTGGTCTTCTCCGATTCATTTAGCATAGATTCTCAAAATGTGGTCCCTGGACCCACAGCATCAGCATCACCTGGAGATTGTTAGAAATGCAAATCATCGGGCCTCATTCCAGACCCTCAGCTGGAAACTCTAGGGGCATGGCCAGACCCTCTGTAGCTGAACAAGCCATCCAGGTGGTTTTGATGCAGCTAAAGTTTTGGAACAACTAATGTAGCCCCATTTGGAAAACTTGCCTCTACAGGCCTCCCTAGCTGGTAAGCTGCTAGCATTTTTTGTTTGTTTGTTTCTTCGTTTTGATACAGGGTCTTGCTCTGTTGACCAGACCGTGACCTCCTGGGTTCAAGCGAGGACTCAGCCTCCTGAGTAGCCGGGACTACAGGTATGTGCCACCACCATTCCCAACTACTTTTTGTATTTTTTTTTTTTGTAGGGATGTGGTTTTAGCCCAGGCTAATCTCAAACTCCTGGACTCAAGCAATCTGCCCACTTTGGCCTCACGAAGTGCTGGGATTATAGGCATGGGCCACCACTCCTGGCCCAAAGTTCATATTTTAACTACTAACCTAAATTACTTTAAAAACAAAATTCTCCTTGGACTCAAACCAGGTCAGAGTGACATGATCATGTGCCTGTTTTGTGCGGGGTGAAGTGAGACTATTATCTAGGAAATAGCTGAAATGTCCTGAGGGTGACAAAGAGGAGCTGTGTTTTCAGCCAAATATCAGAACCAGGGCCACTGCCTGCCACTGAACCCCAGCGGGGACCCCTACTTTGTGTTTATCTGTGGTGGCTACGCTTGCCCACCTGGGTGGGAACCCCGAGAATGAGTCCAGACTTTTCCAGGGACTGCATGCCAGGGTATTTTTACAATTTTTGTGTAGACTTTGTTCGGGTGGAAAAGTTATTTTATGAAGACGAAACAAGCAATTGGGGTACCTACCTTATGGCATTTTTTACATTGAGAGTGTTAAAAATACCCCTCCCCTAACCAAAACCCTGACAAATAGAGCCAGGGAAGGTCATGCAATAAAGGATTCTTGGGCTTGTATGCCTGATAACAAAAACTTATCACAGAAGACTGCAAAAAACACAATCTTGCACAAAGCCCATTGCAACTTTGCACACAACAATGCTTCTGAAGGATATTTGCCCAACAACTGCCTGTCCAACCTGTGCCTGGCATCACCTTTGTTATTGATCATTGTAGCCAAGGATAATCGTTTCCAAATGATCATATAATCTTCCTCATTTTTTCTTTTGTCTTCCTTTACCTCCGTGAATATGCATATAGTTTACTCTGGCTTGCCTGTTTCTATTGCAAGGCTCTGTTTCCAAACGAATATCTTTTTCTTGTGGAGAGCCTCTCTCTGTTTGTTATTTAGGTTGATAAGAGAAATGTGAACATTTGAGAGCTCAGGTAAAAGGCCTTAGTCTACAGTGAAACTTTTTTGCACCCTTAGATGCTTACTTCCACTACAACTTGCAGGTGGGCCTTGAAAAGTTCTTGGAATAAGTTTGAGATTTGGTCTTCTCCGATTCATTTAGCATAGATTCTCAAAATGTGGTCCCTGGACCCACAGCATCAGCATCACCTGGAGATTGTTAGAAATGCAAATCATCGGGCCTCATTCCAGACCCTCAGCTGGAAACTCTAGGGGCATGGCCAGACCCTCTGTAGCTGAACAAGCCATCCAGGTGGTTTTGATGCAGCTAAAGTTCTGGAACAACTAATGTAGCCCCATTTGGAAAACTTGGCTCTACAGGCCTCCCTAGCTGGTAAGCTGCTAGCATTTTTTGTTTGCTTGTTTGTTTGTTTTGATACAGGGTCTTGCTCTGTTGACCAGACCGTGACCTCCTGGGTTGAAGTGAGGACTCAGCCTCCTGAGTAGCCGGGACTACAGGTATGTGCCACCACCATGCCCAACTACTTTTTGTATTTTTTTTTTTTGTAGGGATGTGGTTTTAGCCCAGGCTAATCTCAAACTCCTGGACTCAAGCAATCTGCCCACTTTGGCCTCACAAACTGCTGGGATTATATGCATGAGCCACTGTGCCCGGCCCTGCCAGCTTTGTATAAGCTGAGTTTTTAAAAATACCTAGACTCAGGGCAAACCCCAGACACTTAAGTCAGATTCTCTGGGAGGTGAAGCCCAGGCACTGGTATTTTTAAAGTCTCTACAGATGGTTCTAATGTGCTGCTAAGTTAGAGAACTGCTGATCTAGACCAGGCCTTTTCAAACTTAATGTGCACGTGAATTACCTGGACCTTGTTAAAATGCAGATTCAGTCTGCATAGGCCTGGGGTGGAGCCTGAGCTTCTGCATTTTTAACAAGTCTCTAGAGGATGCTGCTGCATCTGGGCTGCTAACTACACTTGGAGATAGGAGGTTCTGGAGAGCAGAGGAAAGAGCATGAACCATAACCTAGGGGCTGGTAGTCCTGACTTCCGAGCCAAGGTTTGCCTTTATGTGGCTGGCAACTTGCTTGGACTCCTACCTCAATTCTTTGGGCCCAAGGTTTGTCCTGCCTCAGAAGGATGTCAAGAAAATTGAGTGAGTAATGCAGAATTGTTTCTTAAAGTGTGTGCAGATGCTCCATGAATTTAGAGAGTATGTGGATGCACATTAGTAAATTTTAATAGTTGTGACCATGTTGTTATGAGTACTTAGAACAAGTAATAATGGCTTTTGATGTATAGTAGTAAGAAAGCTTCCTTTTAAAAGGCGTGTATTTAAGTTTCAAAAGTGGGTCTATTTAAAAATATATGAAATAAATAATAGTAGAGGTAATTGACAGATCAAAATTAGGAAGGCAGGATGAGAATGACTCAAGTTTGGGAAATGCTGAGAAAGCAGATGCCCAAGGGCTATGAAAACTTAAAAAAATAGGTAGCACTTGATTTTGATTGGCTGAATGAGATGATGTGTTTGATTATTTATGGGGTTGGCATTTGGCAACATGCACTGGGTGGCTGGGATCACTGTTTATTAAAAAATATTTGAGTCTCCACTTTGCACTAGATACTCTTTTAGTCTCTTGGAAAAGGGATTGGGGTGCAGGCAGGATAAAAACAAATCATTTATGCCCACAACAAAATTGCAGGAAGATAAAAGTCATGAAATAAACTCTATGCTTCTAATTTAATATTTTTTATAGATTATGAGAAAAAAGTTTTGCTCACTATCAGCTAGGAAAGCTGTCTTAGCACAACCATTCATTCTTGCACAAATCAAAATCAAGACGAGCCAGATTTAATTTAATATTTTTTCACAGATTATGAGAAAAAAGTTCTAATTTAATTTTTTTATAGATGATGAGAAAAAAGTTTCGCTCTCTATCAGCTAGGAAAGCTGTCTTAGCACAACCATTCATTCTTGCACAAATCAAAATCAAGATGAGCCAGAAGGCTCCATTCTGACAGCTTCTAATGGAGAAGCTACATTTACTGGACATGGGGAAAGTTGCTGGGCTCTAAGGACTGTGCATTTCTTGAACTAGATAAATGGTCTTAGTGTAGCATACTACCAAAATTTCTTGTCGCAGCCTGTAAGGACAGAACTCAATCAGCCTGAAAAGGAAGTCAGTGACTCCGACTCAACACAGGAATGTTCTGTGATTCCTAAAGAAGTATGTAGGAGTGTGGCACAATTCAACCACAGTCTGTGGCCCTGTGCCTCTGCCTTGACATGAGTGGGATTTCCCAGCTGGTCATTTTCTTCTTCTCTAACACATTGGGAACAAATTACTTGACCTCCTCTGGGCTTCAGTACTCCCACTCATCAAATTAGAGGACTGGGCAGTCGCTAGGCTCTCTTTAGGCATCATATTTTAGTTTCTGTGATTTTAAATTTGAGAAGGGGTGTGTAAGGGAGAATACATAGGGGAGGGGGAAAGGCTTATTAAAAGTGTAGTTAGACACTGAATTTTTAAGAATTGCATTTTGTAATAATACCTTTACCTAATCAGGACTGACAATCTTACCTGATGACAGCACATGGAGGAATGGCTGCATTCAAAAATAAAAATGAAATAAAACAAGACCTTATTTGAACTTAGCAATAATGCTGATTCCTCTTTTTGATTTGAGGAGGTTATAGCTGTTGTAAATGCTTGAATTGGGTCTGCCCAGGCAAAACGGAGTCAAGAGTCCATGTCGGATGAATTTTAACAATGTAGACAATAGAAAGGGTTGCTTAAACTGCCCCTCTTTTACCAAAACACATTTACAAATGAAAGAACAACACTTCCATTTTTTAAAAACATTTTTTGAGATGAAGTCTTCCTTTGTCACCCAGAGTGGAGTGCAGTGGTGCGATCTTGTCTCACTGCAAACTTTGCCTCCCGGGTTCAAGTGATTCTCCTGCCTCATCCTCCCGAGTAGCTGGGACTACAGGCGCCCACCACCATTCCTAGCTAATTTTTGTATTTTTAGTAGAGACAGGGTTTCACCATGTTGGCCAGGCTGGTCTCGAACTCCTGACCCCAGGTGATCCGCCGACCTCGGCCTCTGAAAGTGCTGGGATTACAGGCGTGAGCCAACAGGCGTGGCCAAAAAATTTCCATTTTTAATTGCAGTGTCTGGGGAATTAAAATGCATCCGTAATTTCTTGCATCTCTCCGCTCGGCCTTGCATGAATGCAGAGGGATGGGGAGGACTTCTTGAGGCAAGCATCCCCCTCTTGTCGCCTGCCATCTGGAGAGAGAGGGCTGTGATTTATCTCACTTTAATCAGGAAGGACCCGATGTGTGGATGGAGAGGTCTGACGGCTTTGTTGCTCCATGTGGGAAAGAAACGGACAGAGTGAATTTGTGTATGATCCCTAAGGAGAAAGCGTCTTTGTGCTCTATTTCTTTTTGACCTGGAGCCCCTGAAAGCAAGCTAGTTACAAGTTGAAATAGGCCGTTTCTAAAGTGTGATTTTGTTTGTGTATGAGCCTTGATTACAAAGGGGAAAAAAACCCGCTTAATTTACATACACCACATGTAGTGCAGGATCCCCTGGGCTGTCTTTTCAGGTATCAGGGAACTTTGATGAAAGTTGCTTGTCTCATCTAGGAGTCATTTCATATTGTTTAGCAGAGCCTGGTATTAACATTTCCTTCCAACTGTTTACTGGAATCTGTGTGTTCCCTTCAAGTGATGCATACTAGGTGCACAGGCTTCCTGCCACTGTCATCCTAATCTTTCCGTGCAGACAGGAGCAGAGGGGAGAGCGCTGAGCCAGGCCCCAGCTTGCTTCTCTTTCCTGACACAGCCCGGCTCCACTGCACTTCTCAGCTCTTGCTCTAGGTGGTGCTGTTTGACCATTTTCTTCATGTGACCCTCCACTCGGTAATATAAATTCATTCGGAGGATGACCTGATATCAAAAAAAATTCCTTTTGATTAGTAGAATCAACTTGTTTCTTCACACGATACTCTTCCCACTGAGACACATGGAGACAATTCTGACTCCAGGTTTGCAACCTTGAGATTTCTCTCAGATGCAATAAAAAAAACAAAAAAGCATTTTGAGTGGCACAGTGATGCCTAGTGCATGATCATGTTTGTGTGCTCAAACATTAAAGGGAAACTTGTGGGTTTGAGGATGCCCAGCAGCACGACAGCTGCCAATGTAAATGAGCCGTATAGAGAGAGAGGGGGCGGGAGGGGACTACAAACTTCAGAATATGAGCTGATCGTTTATAAGTTAAAAAAAAAAAACAAGTCAAAAGGGAGCCCAGGATGGTGCAAGAAAGAGGAGAAAGGAAGATTTTCCTTGCAGCTAATCAGGAGAGTTCATAAGGGCTGATTAGATGAGTGGAAGCCTTAAGTTCTTTTTTTAAAAAAATGTGAAAATTTGCATGTATGTATGTATGTATGTATGTATAGCTTCGTGTATTACCATTATTATTGCAATCAGCAAATGGATTTACTTCCTTTATCTCATGGGCTCCTTCCCACGCACTTCTGGCAGCACATTTTCCTTTCTCCTTCATCCCAGAACACCAAAGAACAGATGCGCTTCCTAACCCTGGCTCCAGGGGACGTTATACAATGTAAACAGTGCACCTCTAACATGGTTCACTGCTTAGAGAACGTGTGTCCCATTTTAAAACTGTGACTCCTTTATATTTTGCAGTGCTTATTTTAATAAGAGACATTGGACTTGTGACTTATTTTTCATGGAGGAGTGAGCTTAATGGTTGAAAGTAATCGATAAACTTGTTTTTCCTCTGATGCCATCAGCCAAGATCCTATGGCAATAGTAAGAGGATGACACTGGGCTGGCACCCCCTCCATAACATATTTGGACCATGTTTTCCCCCCAGAATGCACATGCAATAGCTTTGGTTTGGTAAGAGAGAGATGGTGTACTTGGTTTCCTTCTGTCACACTTTTGGTGAAATGAATTAGACTTTTAAATCAGGAAATTCAGCGAGATGAGTTAGATTTTTACACAAGAGCAGTGGAGGACTTCCAGCTGGTTGGGGGAATGATACGGAAATATCTTGCTAAATCAGGGTCTGGTGGAATGCTGCTCCCCTGGCAGGCTCCTCTTCACAGGGAGCAATCTGTGGGTTGCTTATAGAACAGAGCGAGCAGGAGGCATAGCATGGTCTTGCTCAGGTGTTCAAACATCTGAACCCGGTGTTCAGATGTTTGTCATTAGGAACTGGGTGTGGGCTTTTTCAAGTTAAACTGAAGCAGCAGTTCTATTAGGAAGAGCCTCCCAGATCAGCATCTTCTGTTTCTGGATACTCTCCCTTTGAAAAGCCAGATTTCAGCAAAAAGCTTTGCTCATGGTGAAATTGCACAACTGAAACCCTATGGGAGCAATGGGAAAGATGGAGAAAGAGGTGGTTATATCATGTACTTCAACAGTTTATTTAGAGGCTGTTGACGTTAGAATAACAAGCCAAGACAAACAAAAATACTCATTTTGGATGAAAATATTGTCTTTTCATGTTATTATAGATAGCTGAGTCCTAAGACTTCTACAGAAACGCATTTTCCTAATGAGTGGCTGATTTTTCTGGTTGTGCAAGTAATATCCAAATTATTGTACAAATTTTTGGCTCAGGAGCAAACATTGTATTGTATATTGAGCTAATCACTTGCCCTTTCTAAGGTAAGCCCTTACCTCTGCTTTCCCTTCATCTTGTCATTTCTGTTTGTTGGGTACAGGTTTCCTGTTGGTTCTTTCTGTTGGCTCTGATGTAACATGAATGAAGTTCTTAACATCCTTTCAGACATAAACACAACTTAGCTCATTGTTTCTGAGTTCATATAGAGGTTTTCTTGCCCCTGAGACTTTCGTGTCAGACAGCTGGATGTTGCTGTGTTCAAGGCTCTCTATGTTGATTTTGTATCCTACAACTTTACTGATATCACCTATCAGTTCAGTTCTAACAGTTTTCAAATTTTATTTATTTGTTTTTGTTTTTTAAATATTGCATGTTTCATTTTAGAGTCAGGAGCGTAGATGTACAGGTTTCTTAAACAGGTATATTGCATGGTGCTGAGGTTTGGGCTTCTAATGATCCCACCACCCAAGCAGTGAGCATAGTAATCGATAGGTAGTTTTTCAACCCTTGCTCCCACCATCCTTCCCTCCCACCTTTGGAGTCCCCCAGTGTCTATTGTTCCCTTCTTTGTGTTGAGTTCTAACCTTTCTTTAGTGAAGTTTGTAGGGTTTTCTATATATAACAAGATCATGCCGTCAGTAGAGACAGTTTCACTTCTTCCTTTCCTATTAAGATGCCTTTTATTTCTTTCTTTTGCCTAATTACCCTGAGAAGTGGTGTCTGTGGGCATCCTTGTCTTGTTCCTGATGGTAGAGGAAAAGTTTCACCTTTTCACCATTGATCATGGTGTTAGCTATGGGTTTGTCATATATGGCCTTTATTTTGTTGGGATACAGTCCCTCAATACGTGATCTGTTGGGTGTTTTTTTTTTTCACCATGAAAGGGTTTCGAATTTTGTCAAAAGCTTTTTCTATATCTATTGTGATGGCCATATAGTTTCTATCCTTTATTTTTCTAATATGGTATATTATATGTATTGATTTGCTTATGTTGAACCATGACATGATCATGGTGAATGATTCTTTCAATGTGCTATTGAATTTGGTTTGCTAGGATTTTGTTGAGGATTTTTGCATCTATGTAGATCAAGGATATTGGCCTGTCATTTTCCTTTCTTGTAGTGTTCTTGTCTGGCTTTGGAATCAGGGTAATGCTGGCCCTGTAAGATGAGTTTGGAAGTATTCCCTCCACTTCAGCTTTTTGGAAGAGTTTGAGAAGGACTGGTATTCGTTCTTCTTAAAATATTTGGTAGAATTAATCTGGGAAGCCATCTGGTTTTGGGTTTTTCATTGATAGGAGACATTTTCTTACTGATTCAACCTCCTTGCTTGCTATTAGTCTGTTCAGATTTTTAAATTTCTTCATGAGTCAATCTTGGTAGGTTTTATGTGTCTGGGAATTTATCCATTTCTTCTAGATGATCCAATTAGTTAGTGTGTAATTATACCTAGCAGTTTCTTAGGATCCTTTGTATTTCTGTGATATTGGCTATGATGTTTCATCTTTCATTTCTGATTTTATGCTCTATTGAAAACATGAGGCATAGCAGGTAGGGGGCACTGGTCAGGACTTGGGGTATAAACTGGCAGATGTTAAGGTGGGTGATTCTGGTTAACTCAGAAACTCCGAAGTCCCGTGTGGAAGAATTAACTGCCTGTACTCACCTAGTAATGTATATCCTTGGTCAAAAAAGATCCAGCTGAGAATGTTGGATGAAGGGACCAAATCAATATTCATCATTATATTGAAAACAAGTCAGATTGGCTGTGGTCTTTTGACAGCAGGTCAGTGGCTAAGTCTATTTGAACAAAGTTAGGGCAGGTTCAAGGGAGAATCCTGAGATCGGTATTCTTTGTTCCATACAAACTTGCCTTTCAGTTTCTTCTCCCCATGCCTCCAGGATGTCCCTGCACAGCCCGTAGGGCCCCCTCCTTCAGTACCTTGCCTTACGAAGGGGAGAAAATGAGTTTTCCAATGTTAGCATATATTTAGCCTTCCAAAATTTTCTATTTCTATTTTAGGGGAGCTCTAGGAAAACAGCAGATTACTCTAAATCCCCAGGTAAAAATCTGAAATGGTGGAATTTCATATGACCAGGAGACATATTTTGGGGCAAGTGGGCTTTTCACAATCACTTGGACATGAAGGCATCTGCTGCTTCTATGCCTAAAATAGTCCTTCAATTTAGTAGTTTAATTCCTCTTCCACTTTTTCAAATTTCAAGACAATACATGTAGTGACTGAACAATTTGGATCCAAGTTTCACTATTTAACTGCCAGTGTGACCTTGGGCGAGTCACTTAATCTTTTCAAGGCTCAATTTCATCATGTAAAGTAGAAGTACAAACAATCCCTGACTTAGAATATTTTGACTTATGATTTTTCAACTTTAAGATAGTTTGAAAGCAATACACATTCAGCAGAAGCTGTACTTTGAGTACTCATACAACCATTCTGTTTTCCACTTTCAGTACAGTATTCATTATATTACATGAGATATTCAAAGCCCACTTTATTATAAAATGGGCTTTCTGTTAGATGATTTTGCCTAACTGTAGGTTAATGTGAGTGTTTAAGGTAGGCCGAGCTAAGCTATGATGTTTAGTAGGTTAAGTGTATTAAATGCATTTTCAGCTTACAATATTTTCATAAGTTTATTGGAATATAACCCTATTGTAAATTGAGGGCTATTTGTAATAATGATATCTCTTCAAGGAGACTTTGTGAGCCTCTCGTAGGAAAATGCATACACAGATGCATATAAATATATAATCTTTCTTTTCCATACATATGATATTCTTTAAGGATATTCAAAAATCTGGAAACAGTTGCCTCCAGGGAGATAAATGGTAGTGGGTTGGGAAACTTTTAACTGTATACGCTTTTGTACCTTTTGCATTTTGAATCAGATGAATGTATAATCTACATAAAATATTAAGATTAAAACATCACCGAATAACTTATCAGGAGTTTGGTGAACATAAGGGAAGGCCACCTATGGTGGCTGTATTTTATTCAGTGTTGGTCACTGTTGGGCACTTCATAGAGCTTATTTTATTTCATCCTCACAAGCGTCGTAGGAGGAAGGGGCCCCAGAGGGATTCATGGTGAGAATAGCAGAGTAGGAGCATTTGGCAGCTATATTCTGTGTAGGTGATAACTTTAAAGATATTTTTGTTATAAAATGTTTCAAACATACAAAAAATATAGAGAAGCAGTTTTCTATAGTTATTAAATATTCTTAATGGGTAGTCACAGAAATTATCATCCAAAGTGGGATATTCTTGAGAGAAAAAGGAGGTTCTATTTATAATTATGGTGGGATAACAAACTTAAGATGAACAGCTCTGGACAAACTGGGTTGTATGGTCCCTGGAAAACAAGGATTACTGTAAATGTGAGTCCCGCCTTGTGCTTCTCTCTGTCCCACCAAGAAAATATGATCTTGATACAGATGTTCATTGTGTCAAGGCAACCATGGCAACCATGATCTAGATACACTGTTCAAGTTTTATGCTGATCCTACCTAGGTATGTCTCAGGAACTTTCCAGAGTTTCCTTTGAGTGCTTCTAAATTTTGCATAAATGGTATGTTGTCCCTTGTCTCTTTTTAAAACCAATAAGCCATTTTCCCTTCTTTTCCTGGAAAATTAAAGGAACAAAGACCAGGAAATAACAACGTATTAGCTAAGGTTCTGTTGATTGAAAGCAACAGAACCTAATTCTGGCTAGCTTAAACCATGCTAGGATTTAATGAAGAATACTGCAGAATCTTAGATATCTTATGACTGGGAAAGAGGAGGTTCAGGCAGTTCCTGGGATGTCAGCAACAGGTAGCTGTCAATTAACTGCCCCCACACCACCCACTGCTGCCGTCATCAATATAGCACACCACGATGGCTCCCAGCCTCTGTACGTCTGGGTTCCAGTGTTCAAATTCTAGAGACAGCAAGAGAAATCCCATTGAGTCAGGGATCCTTCCCTGGGTCACACTCCCTGCATATGGTCAGAAATGCAGGATTATGTACTAAAGACACAGCTAAAGAGGACCCACTTCACTGTTTTGGGACCATTTGCAGGGGAGGCAAAATTATGAGCTACTCACTTAAAGAGGTGATAACCATAAGTTTGCAGGAAAAAAAAAATTGGAGAAGAGAAGGATAACACTATCCTACGGTTTCTTCTGAAAATGGACTAAGGGAACAGCATTTCCATTTGGAAATTCTCTCCTGGCATTTCAATATTTATGGATTCTGAATTCTGAGAAAAATCAGTTGAGAAATTAGGAAAATGGGAAGGAACATTCTAATTTTCCTGTGAAAATTACAGCTTAATAGTCAGTATAGAGAACTTACTGGCTTGAAGAAATGCACTGACTTCAAGTCAAGCAAGATGAGGAAGCACTGACATGTGGAGATGAAAGTTAAGGTGAACAGGACAGGAGCAGTAAAGGAGCCTCAGTCAGACTTTCTTGTATCTGTTGCTGTGTTACAAGTGTGTGTTCATGGCCTTGTCCACTGCTAACAGTGAACCATTTCTGCAAATAAATATTAATGTGTTCATAGGCATAGTATATGTTTTACAAATCCTATGAGAGGTTTTCTAAGAAATGCCAAGTTTTAGAAACAAAATATGCCCTTAAATCGGCGATTTTGACAGTTGCTTCTTTCTAGTGCTATTCATCTTGCCAGGAGATCAGAATGTTATGTTATTTAAATGGTATTGGAGGGGATGATTGATGCCTTGTTTAACAATGTCATGTAAACAACGATTAAAGCATTAAGTATTTGTGGTGTTACCTTTCAATCTTTAAAGGACTTTTCTTTAGCATTTATTTTGTGATAATATTCATTTCTTTTTAATGTTTTCTCTATTAATGCTATTGGATTTTATAATCTTGTTACAATATGTTGGCTCCTAATAATAAGAAATCATCATTTGTTATCATATCTTTTAAAAACAAAAGACTACTAAAACTTTTCATATAATCCTGTTACAGAAAAAAACGACTATTTGCTTGTTATTATAGTCACTTATTATTTTTCAAAAACTTGTAAGTGAAGTGTTATGAAAATCATATGAATTTGGGAATTCCCAAGCATTCTCAGAAATTCTATTTCCTTGTTCCCAAATCCCAATGATTAATATCTGCCAGGAGTCGGAAAACAGTGAAAGGAAGTAACATCCTATGTTGGATACCTGGTAGGGTTAGTGAAGAAACGTTATTGCTGAGCTCTGTGTTACGCTCACGAATGATGCCATTGAGGAAGTCACGCTTGTTGAAAGGAACGCAGATACACAAAGAGTTTTGCTGCTGTCTGTTGGATAAGAACCCCCTGGTCGATTTCAGCTCCTACTGCAAGTTACAAAAATCAATCCAATGATAAATGAAAAGTGCCCAGTGTGCTGGGAAATAACTTATTTTTTGACTTCAGAGGAAATTTTAGAAACAGTGCCAAGTGAAAAGTAAAAACAAACTATGAAGACGTTCATGAATTTCCCTCTGAAGCTGACAGCCGTATTTTAGCAGATGGAACTCCTACTATTAGCCCAACTCTTGGGTTGAAACAGTGTGTCCAGGAAACCCTATGTTAAAATGCAATGTGTTGGGGATATTGCTCCTCTATTTGCTTGAGTTAATTTTCAAATTAGTGTACTCTTGCTTAGCTGTGCTCTGAGGGAATGAACAAAAGATTGGTAAACTCTGATGGAGAACACTGGTCAGGCAGGGCACATAGAATCCCTGGGGATGGTGGTTCCTGACAAATGGGGGAGGAGGACCTGAGCCAGGCTTGGACTGGGCTGGAGGAACATGAAGATGGGATCTACTCACAACCCCCAAAACTGAGGGGTCCTGGTAACACATTATTTCACCCTCAGCCATGCAAATTCATTATTTTTATGGATAAAATAGCTTTAAAAAACTAATTTACATTGAAATGTTAAAATATTTCTATAGAGATTAGAAATATTTATATAGAGATTATTGGGAATCCCCTCCTAAAGCCCAAACATAAAAACTACCAAAAAAAGAAATTCCGTGTAGGCTAAGATTGCAAATGACTGATGGAATGTAATTTAAATTAAACATGGAAAATATATTTCCTCTTTAATAAAGATCTAAATTCTATTCTTTTTAGGAGCCTTCAGAAATGAAATTCAACTATTAAAAAAAGTATAGAGAAGCCTTTAGAAAAGAAACTTTTCTTTTGCTGTATTATATATTAAAGAACTTTGATGAGAATAGTTCTAAAGTGTTTAATACTCGATTCCACTGATGTTTCTAGGTATTGTGGGGAACACCTAGAAATTAAATCTTCATCTTTGGCAGATCAGAGGCCTATTATTTTTAGGTAAAACAATTAAAATCCGCTTTTAATAAATCACAAATTTTGCAAGTTAGCCATTAATAGTAAGTGCTTTTCAAAGTTTGGCCCAATACATGAAAAAGCCAGAAAAACATACCTGCATTAGTTTTGCCCATCACCTTCTTATGCTGGCCTCAGGAGATTTATTAACAGCATTCAATATTTTAGGTAGGCTGGATGTGGTGGCTCATGCATGTAATCCCAGCACTTTGGGAGGCTGAGGTGGGAGGATGGCTTGAGACCAGGAGTTCAAGACCAGCCTGGTCAACCTAGTGAGCCCCTCGGTCTCTCTGAAAAGAAAAAAAAAATTAGGTATCCTGTGGCTACCTCCAAAAACAAACTCCAGAGGAACTGAATTTTTTTTTTTTTATTTCATGTGTTGGGATAATGGCTTCTTTTGCAGTTACTTACGAAGAATTTAAGGGTCAGTAAAAATATTTTTTCATCCTTAATAACATGAATTCTCTAATTTGTGTGTGATATAATGCTAGATATTGTGCCAAAAGTGTTACATAGACATAATCCATGCCCATTTTCAAAGATAATACTAATATAGAGAATAAGAATCATTATTATTGTAGTAATTATTATTTTAGTAATAGTAGTAATAATCAAAACAATTACATCAAACACTTATTAAACCCTTATTATGTGATAGGTAGTGTGTAAGCAATTTCCACATATTAGCTCCTTAAATGTGATCACTAACCCCATGAGGTAGGTAGCATTATGTCCATTTTATAGATGCAGAAACTGAGCTTTGAAGAGGGAAACAACTTGCCCAAGGCCATGCAGGCAGTCATTGATAAGGGTGGGGAGCGAGAAGTTGAAGTCTGAGATGTAAGTTCACAGACACGAGTACACAAACACGTACAAGATACTCGTATGACATGTGGGGTTGCTTGAAATATGGAATTGACTTTCCCCAGCACAAGAAAGTGTTTGGACAGATTTCAAAGGGATCTAACACTTCCTCAGAGGACTGCCCTACGACATTTTTCCGTGTGCTTTTCTGCCTCTTGTCCTATACTTTTGGCATTTCTTCTGCTCTTAGAGGCAATGAGTCAACAGCATATTTTTAGCACCTCCTGTGTGCATAGAAGTGGCCCCTGACTCAATGGGAGTGTATAACTACCATGGGCCAAATCAGTGTGCTTTCCTGTTAGCCAGGGGATTATAGAAGAACACGCTCCCCTGATTCCAACAGAACTTGCTGCCACTCTGATGTCTTCATTGTAAGGCCTCTAAATGAATGTTCAAGAAATTCATGTTAAAGGCACGTGTCATATGTGTAACTTGTAAACATTTGTGTACTTGTCTCTGTGTCCTTACACCTCAGGCTTCAACTCTTGTTTTTACCTTTATCAATGACTACCTGTGTGCTGTGTGGCTTTGGACCAATTGCTCACCCCCTCTAAAGCTCAGTTTCTGCATCTGTAAAATGGATATAATGCCATATATACATAGATATAGATATACATACACCAATATATATACACACATATATATGTGTGTATATACACACATATATATGTGTGTATATACACACATATATATGTGTGTATATACATATATATATAATATACAAACTGAAATATATAGTTATATAAATATTTCAGTTTAAGTTTCAAAAATCACTGGAGGGTATTTTTATAATACCCTTCAGCAATTTTACCTGCTGCCTTTGCACATTCTGGTGAATTTCTAAATGGAAGTCTGATAGAGATTAATCTTTTAATGCATCATAAATAAAAAAGAAAATCACAGAATGATGTAGCTGGAGAGGACCCTGGGGATCTAGTGTTTCATGAAAGATTAATGTCCTTGATCTGTTTGTAAGTGTTTTGGAAAAATCTTCCATGGTCAAATAAAACTTGGCAATGTTGGATTAAAGTTAAATAGGTTTTTTTTTTCCTGAAGAACTTCATAGTCTTTAATATGCTAATATGTTTTGTGAATCTACAAGGAATGAAGTGTTTCAATGCTTATTTTACCCAGATTCTCATTTTGGGACAGGCTGGTCAAGCTGAGTCAGATAGTATATTCTCTAGATGGAGATGATGGCTGATTCCTTTTTGAGAGCAAGAGAGTCCCCAGGGGAAGCAAGGGTATATCAGTTGCTCCATTTCATGCCAAGGATCCTCAGTCTTTAGAGGCTCAGAGAAGGCTGAAAGGCTACTCTAGGCTATCAGGGCTACCATTCATTGTGACCCATGCTACAGAGAAGCTTTGAGCTCAGTGCAAAGGAGTGACCAGCCCTTGAGAATCAGGAAAATTTATTTATTCCTGACCTAGTCCACTGAGGACATACAAGGAATGGGGCAGGGGAGTGTCACCAGCTATGGTTACAAGCTAGTCTGATTCTCTTTCATTAAGAAAACTGTTCCCTGTGAGTTTAGATTGGGAAGCACCAGGTTAAAAAAATTTTAGGCCAGGAGTGGTGGCCACTGTACTCCAGCCTGGGTGACAGAGTGAGAATCTGTCTTAAAAAAAAAAAAAAAGTTAAGTGATGTCTTCTGTTGAGGACCTCTCAGAACTTTTAATATGAAAGTGTGCATTGTGAAGAATGGGAGTAGAGTGTACAGGAGTTTTAAAAGCTACTTGGTCATGAAACTCTTGCTTTGTGCAGGATTCGAGGGGCACTAACATTCTGAGGAAAATATTTTGGGAAACATTGATCTAATCCAAACTTCTCATTTTACCAGCAAACAACTGTGGGGCCCTCTAAGTTTCCTTTCTCCATCATTGTGACAAATTCATTGGAATTAATTCAATTAAACCTGGGGTCAGCTTCGAAGAGATTTATTTAGCAGGTAAATCTGTTTTGTACATTTTGAGGGAGTTCTGAGTTTCCATAGTCAAAAACCACAGATCAATTTAACCAACCTTTATGGAATATCACCTATGGCCCAAAGACCCTTTAGCTACAGTGATGGTCTACAAAAATATAAACTGTAATTCTTGCAATACAGGAGATTAGTAATAATGGTAAATATAATGATGATGACACCATGAATAGCTAACATTTATTGAATGCCTTTCTATTAGTCAGGCACTTTACTAAGTATTTTAATCCTCCCAACAATTTATGAGATAGGGATTATAATAATTCCCATCTTATAGTGAGGACACTGAGGTTAGGAAATTATCCTAGCCTAAATGTTATGTATAAGCATGAATAGAAAGGTGTTATTAGCCTATAAGACATTCCTTTATGAGTGATACAAAGTCCTATGTAAATTCAGAGAAAAGAAAAGTGGTTTTAGAAATCCTTGATCAGTGAGTGTGAAGCATGTGGTGGCCCGGTTACTGTTTGGTTGCCCATCTGTCCTCCCTCTGGGATCAGCACCCCCTTACTTTGGAAGAATTGTTTTCCTTTTCACTGTAAGGTTCTTTCTGGCTATGCGATGGGGCACATTGCCTCAAACTAGCCCTGTTCCAGTCTTTGAGAACCTTGAAATTGGAACCAAGGGAAGAGGATTGCCTCTTGAATGGTAATTCTCTAAAATCTAGTCTGAGGTGCTGGTGCCTAATCCCTGGGTCTGTGGAAGGAGCTGGGCTGTGAGAGGGGAGAATGATGTTGATGTCAAGAGAGAGGCAGGTGCTAGGAGCAGAGAAATGGAGGCCTGGAGCGTTTCTGGGCTTCTCTGAGGCTTAGGGTTTGGATCATTGTCTTCGTTACTGGAACAAAGGATTTACCATACCTGCTCTTCTGGGAATGAAACTGTCCTGCTTTGCAAAATAAAGTGTCATTAGAAAGAGATCTTAAAAACCCCACACTATAGACAGGTGCACAGATCCGTAGAAGTGTTAAAGTTCTGTCTGTTGGATGCTAAGCCAAGACTCTTAAGTATGTTCTAAAGAGAAACTGGTGTGTGTAGGCTGTGCACTCCCAGGGAGATAAAAAGTTAGGAACTTTATGGGTTGGGCTTGGTGGCTCCCACCTGTAATCCCAGCACTGTGGGAGGCTAAAGTGGGCAGATTGATTGAGCTGAGGAGTTCGAGACCAGCCTAGGCAACATGGTGAAACCCCATGTCTACAAAAACTACAAAAATTAGCTGGGCGTGGTGGCATGTACCTGTAGGCGGGAGGATCGCTTGAGCACAAGAGGGAGAGGGTGCAGTGAGCCATGATTGTGCCACTGCACTCCACCTGGGTGACAGGAACTTTATGGGGAATGGGATCTTGGAGACTGAGTAGAGACTAGAGGAAAAAAAAAAAAAAAAAAACTACCTCCCCAACTGGCCACACTATTCTTTTAAAAAATGTTAATTGACAAATTAAAATTGTATGTATTTACGGAGGTATAATGTGATGTTATGATATACGTATACATTGTGGAATAATTAAATCCAGAGAATCAATAGATTCATCACCTCAAAACCTATCTTTTTTTGTGGTGAGAACATTTGAAATTTATTGTCTTAGCAATTTTGAAATACACAATACTTCATTGTAAACTACAGTCACCATGCTGTGCTGTAGATCTCAACAAAATGTATTCTTCCTGTCTCAACTAAAACATTGTACTCTTTGACAACATTTCCCCATTCCTCTCACCCCCTCCAAAAACACCCATTCTTTATGTTGAAGAGAATGGCTAAAAAGTCCCAGCAGGTTTCAACTGACAGCTTCAGTGGTTGTCCCATCACACTTCAATGTTATTAATAGAAAGGGGAGGGGCAATACATAATTTGGACAGGCGGAAAGTACCACTGTAACCACTTTCCTGACTTCACAGAAAAAGTCCTCTTGTTTTCATCTGTAAAATGGGAACTGCGTGAATACCATTCTTCTTTTCTTCAGCCTCCAAAGAAAAAACAGATGCAAAGCCTTTTATCAATTGCAAAACAGTATACAATGTGTGTTATTACTCACAGTTGTCTTACTGTGACCAAACACTTTATAAGCCTGTGGCAAGTCAGCCTTACTCTCAGGAAGTGGACAATATTTGGGGAAGGAGAAGCAGCAGGATCTTTCAGGACAGTAGCCTTGGTGGGTCCAAAAATTCCTTGAGCAAAATGGGAGACAAAACTTTCTTCCTGCTTTGGGGTTTATCCTGTTAGTCTTTTCTCTCTTCACTCCTATTTTCTATGGAGAATTTCCTGGTTTTGGAGTTTGGGTGCGTTTTATGGAGAGGAGGCAGAACATCTTTAGCTCCAGCAGAATGAAAGGATACATGCAAAGGAACCTAGCACAGTATGTGGTACCCAGTTCCCCTTTAACTTGGCTTTATTCATTCACTCCTGGTAGGGCATTAATAAGGGATTTAGCCCCCTCCTATTGAAAACGATTAATTCAGGGAAGAGTTCAGGCAGTGTGGACAGATACAGTGTAGGCCAAGCCTGTTTCTAAGGCAGGAGCTGGGTAGGGAGGGTGAGAAGGGCGAGAAGAATAGGGAAATATGTGTCGTCTGTGTTGCTGCTGTTGCAACCACCAAAACAAACAAACAAGTGAAAAAAAAAAAAAAGAATTGTCCATACCGGAAAGTGTGCTGTTTTGGAGGAGGCTGGGGAAAGTGTGGATGGCTCGAGTGGGTCCTGTTGGATTGAAGTCTGACAGTGGTGATTCCCTTCAACAAATGGTCGGGGTGGGAGGGTACACACACACATACACACACACACACACCCCACACGCAGCACCAAGCCTCCGATTTCAGCGCTGGCAGGAGATAACCATCCTTAGCTCGCCTTTCCAGGGTTATTTTTGGCTGAGGCTGTTCACTGATGGCAAAAGGTTTCAGCCCCCTCCCAAATCCCTCCCCATGCTTGTTCTAAAGAGAAACTGGTGCGTGTAGGCTGCGCACTCCCAGGGAGACAGGGAGACGGGCCTGGCGCCGGAGAGGAACCCGGACTCTGCCCAAAGTCTCGCCGCCCGCCGGCTGTTTTCTGGCGGAGGGTGTGCCGCGGAGGGCGGCGATCGCGCGTGAAGGCTGGGGCCAGGCGCGGGTGCAGGCGTCACCGGGGTCGGGCTAGCAGGCCCTGGAATCAGGCTTTTGGGACACCCCGAAAGTGAGTCCAACTTGGGGAGAAACTGAGGACACCTCGGGCGGTCTGGCAGCGGAGAAGGTGGGCGGGAGAAAACTTTACAGGAAGGCAGAAGCAATCTCCGCCGAGGGAGTCAGCGAGCGGCCGCGTGGAGAGGAGGGGCGGGCGGTCCCCAGGCGGGCGGGCGCAGGGCGCAGGGTGCCGACCTGCCGGAGAGGGGGCCCGGGCGCGAGGCGGAGTCCCGGCACGCGGCCAGGCTGGTGGAGGCCCCCGGCAGGCTGCAGATTCCCTCCGGCCCCGGGAGCCACAGCAGGACCGGCCAGGAGGCACCACGGAGGGGAGCCCCATCCCGGTGCTGACAGTGCCCACCGTGCCCTACGAGGACTCGCGGCGGGCCGGCGGCGGGGTTCTGCGGCGACCTACCGGCCTCTTCGAGGGCCAGCGCAACTACCTGCCCAAATTCATCCAGAGCGTGCTATCGTCCATTGACCTGCGCGACCGTCGGGGCTGCACCACGGTGGTGGGCAGCGACGGCAGGTACTTTAGCAGGACGGCCATCGAGATCGTGAGGCAGATGGCCGCGGCCAACGGGGTAAGTGTCCAGATGCCCCTCGCTTCCCGCCGCGCTGCCGCCATGCCCTCTCCTAGCCCTTGTTCCCCTGCTGCCTCCAGGCCCAGCTGGGAGGCCCCTGCCCGGCCCAGGCTTTGCTTCCTCACTCCCGCGTCCTCACCCTCCAGCGCCCCACTCCCACCGTGCTTGCAGCCTCCCCGGCGCACCCCGGACACTGGGTTCTATTAGTACCCACTGCCCCCAAAAGCCTTGAGGGGTGTCCGTCCTTCCTGGAGCCACTCCGGGCACCCTGGACTCTTCTCCGACTCTGCACACATCCCGCACCTGCTCATTTTTCTTTCGGACATTCTCTTACCCGGCCCTGTAGATTCCAAGGCAGCTCCCAGTTTTCCATATTGTTCCCAACGCGTTCACTGCCCACAGTCCCCACACAAACTTCTTTCCCAGGCTCACAACATAGTCCCTCTGCCCCGTGCCCTTTTTGCAATAATCTGCCAGTCCCCTAAGTCTTAGCTCTGCCTATTTAACAGTAGTGGTGTCTCAGAACACACACACACACACACACACACACACACACACACACGATCCCTGACATATTTGACAAGAGTAGGCCCTGAAGGTTTTTAATATTTTGGTTTTTTAACCCAGTGGAATTACTGAATGATTTATTTAATTAGGGTAGGGATGGAGTGGATCCATTTGTTTGATGCTAAACAGCCTGAGCTCGCAGTTCCCAGGGGGCATATCTCTAAATGGTCTGAAACGAGATTTGCAGTGGTTTTCTTAATGCAATTCCCAACTTCTCTCCAAATGCCTTTTGACATTTGACAACATTTCATGCCTCTTCCCCTTTCGCTTTTCATCCTTGTTTTCTCTCCCTTCTCCCACGACCTCGGTAGTCTTCTGCAATCCAGATTCTCAGACCTCGGGTTTTTCTCCCTCTGCCCCTTTCCTCTCTGTCCTATAACTAGAAGCACCTTTTGGCATAGACCCGTATCCCAGTTTCCTCTTTCCCAGGTCCAGCAGCATCTCAAGGACATCTACAAGAGGGATACCTAACTTCAGGGGTCTCTGAATGATATGTGGGAAACATCGTCTAAAAAAGTAATTTTATCCTTATTCATGCAACCAGACCCACACTCACAGAACTTTTCTTTAAGGGGAGTGTCTTGCAGATGTATAAATGAGTGTTAACATCTTTAAAAGCGAAACTGCACAATTCCCTGGCATTTGAATTCCCTCCTTCCTTCCCAACCCTCTCCTTTTCATTTTCCCATTTATTATTAAAAACATTTTTAAAGGATCTCCATGCTTCATATTTATCTACTATAATTCCTCCTTCTCGGTGTTGCAGGGATGGGGAAAGAGGATTTTTTAAAAAACACAATAAAAAGCAATTGGGAGAAACAGGGCCAATGGTGTTGGGGTGGGTAGTGGAATTGTGATTTTTGACTCCAGTAGACAATGATGCTGGATATATGGGGTTTGATTTCTCTCTGGCTCCTCACTTGAGATTGATGAAGTTTGGCTAGAATCAGGGAGTTGAAGAGAGGTTGACAAATGGTCTTTCACTCTTCTCTGACAGGCTGTTCCTGTGGAGTGATGGAGAATAATGAGCCTTGGGAGAGCTATGGGAGCTCTCATACTCCTTCCCGAGCCAATTTTTTAGGGAGTGAGAGAAACATGGCCTGTCCAATACTTGTTGTGGGTCAAGATATTTTTGAAGCTACGGTTGTTGATTTGCATGGGAAAATTATTATGTCTTATTATTTCTTGTCCCACTTTACCATAAGTGCTCCTCAGCTTCTTACTTCAATGGGTCTTCCATGACACACACACTTTATTAACTCTAAGAGTGGAATTTATTTTAACAGATAATTAGCATAGGTCAATATATGCTGAAAATAGAGTCAAATTAAACGCACTAGCTGTTATAAAGGACAGATGACAAAATCCACATAGAAGCATCGACTCTTAAATAATCTGAAAGTACTACTTCTAAGAGGGGCGGGCATGGGTGAAGGGAATGGTGGACATGTTTCAGAATTTCAAATGCCAACTTTAACCAATCGTTTCCTCATTTTGTTCACCTTCTTGGGGGCTTATGCTAAAGTGAAGTGAATAGCCATAAGGCTGGCTTCAGGAGAAAGGTGGTCTAAAAGAACTGGATAATTATAAGCAAAATTGGTCTCGAATGATTGAAAATTGATGAGAATGTGCTTGTCTCCTGATTTGGCATCCTGAGTTAGACTCAGGAATACTGAACATGGATCCCAAAGGCTTTGGTCTTTTTTGATATCCTATTGGATAATCATAAGCAGGCCAGAAAAATAGGAAACTAGAATTTATTCTCTTTGAACTGACAAATCTGACCAGTGGGCTGCATTCTCTATATCGGAAAAATCTTGGTTTTGATTGAAAAATTAATTTTACAAAGCAATTTTCTTTTTTTCAATTAAATTTCATTTTTTTTTTTTGACACAGGGTCTCACTTTGTTGCCCAGGCTGGAGTGCAATGGTACAGTCTTGGCTCACTGTAGCCTTGACCTCCCCAGATTCAGGTGATCTTCCCACCTCAGCCTCCTGAGTAGCTGGGGCTATAGGTGCACGCCACTATGCACAGCTGATTTTTGTGTTTTTACTACTCATAGGGTTTCTCTGTTGCCCAGTCTAGTCTCAAACTCCTGATCTCAAGAGATCTGCCTGCCTTGGCCTCCTAAAGTGTCATGAACCACCATGCCCAGCCTACAAAGCAATGTTCTAGGAAAAACTACAGTTACTCTTTGATTATGTAATTGCTGGAGAAGAAAAGCATGGCATTTCTAAAATGATGAACTATATTACTTATATTTTAATATCTCATAAAGTTTGAAATAGACATTTCAAACATAAACATGTATAAAAATTTTTATAAATTATAAAATCAAAAACATTTTACAATTATTTTATTATAAAATTATTATAGAATCAAAAACATTATAAATTTAAACAACTTTTTTAAAAATTTATTTTGGGATTTCCCATGGAGTGATGGAGAATAATGAGCCTTGGGAGAGCTATGGCAGCTCTCATACTCCTTCCTGGGCCAACTTTTTTAGGAAATGGGAGAAATATACCCTGTTCAATGTTTATTGTGGGTCAGGATATTTTTGAAGCTATAGTTGTTGATTTGCTTCAAACTTTAAAAAAATTATTATAAAATTATGGGATGTAAAAAAATTTATTATAAAACTTTGAAATTTTCAAACTTTCAGAAAAGCAGACAGATGAGATTAATGGCACTCACAGGCAAGCATAGAACATAGATTGTAAACATTTTGCTATATTTGTGTCATGACTATTTTTTGCTTGTGTTTGAAAGTCTATTAAAGAAAATGATATTTTACCCCTAAATTCTTTAGTACAGATTTCTAAAAAAATAAGAACATTTTCCTGTATAGTTACAAAATCATGTTTTCAAACAAAATAAAAAATGGCTTTTTTATATCATTTATTACCCAGTCCACATTCAGATTTCCTCAATTATTATGAAATGTCCTTTTATTTTTTGAGACAAAGTCTTGCTCTTTCACACAGCCTGAAGTGCAGTGAAACAATCATAGCTCATTGCAGCCTCAAACTCCTGGGCTCAAGTGATCTTCCTGCCTCAGCTTCCTGAGTAGCTAGGACTAGAGGTGCACACCACCATGCCCAGCTAATTTATTGTTTTTGTAGAGATGGAGGTCTTACTACGTTGCCCAGGCTGGTCTCAAACTCCTGGCCTCAAGTGATCCTTCCAGCTTGGTCTCCCTGAAATATCTTTTGTGGCTGGTTTGTTCAAATTAGTTTCTTCTAATCAAGGGATACACATTGCATTTGATTATTTAGCTCAAGACTTTTTTAACCTGGAAAATACCCATACTCTTTGTTTATGTATTTATTTAGTGAAATTGACTTGTTGAAAAACTAGTCAGTTGTCCTGTAGAATATTTCCCCTTCTGGAATTTTCTGGTTGCTTTTTATGGTGTCATTTAACTTTTCACTCTGTTTTTTCCTGGTTAACTGGAAGTTAGTTCTAAAGGCTTTTAGGCCTGCTATAACAAAATACCAAAAACTGGATGACTTATAAAGAACAGAAATTTATTTCTCACAGTCCTAGAGGCTAGCAAGTTTAAAATCAAGGAGCATGTGGTTTTGATATCTGGTTAGGACCAACTTTCTGGTTCATAGATTGGCCTTCTTGCTGGGCCCTCACATAGTGGGAGAGACTAGCTAGCTCTCTGGGGCCTCTTTTATAAGGGCACTAATTCCAATCATGAAGCCTCTGTCCTTATGATCTAATGACCCCCTAAAGGCCCCACCTTTTAATACCAGCACCTTTGGGGTTAGGATGTCAACATATTAATTTGGGGAAGACATACACGTTCAGCCCATTGCAAGGTTTAGTTAGATTCAGGTTCAACTTCTTTTTTTAAAGACTATTTCATAGGCAATAATGTGTATTCACATCCCATCATTAGTGATGGTGAGATGATCGCAAGGTTAGGGTGATCACTGCCTATCTCCTCTGCTATATTCCCCCTTGGGTCAAGCCAGTAGTCTGTGACGTGAACTTTGTACCATGTGTATATTCAGTTATATTCTGTATCAATAGTTACTTGATTGTTTTAGCATTTATTAATGATCCTTGCTTGAGTTGATTATTTCATTAGGGGTTTCAAAATGGTGAATTTCTAATTCTCTAATTCTATCTACATGTTTTAGCTGGCATTTTTCTATAAGCAGACCATTTTCTTCACAACTGGGTTATTTGGCTACCCTGAAACATAGTTCCTTCCGGGAAGGCAGAACATATGTTTATTTCTGTCTTTTAAAAATTACTGGTGTTTGGAGTGAAGATTAGGTGAGCTAACTACCTCCACAGGTGACAAATGAATTTTGTTTTGTCTCAATTTTGCTTTTTTGAATATCACTGTGGCTGCTTGGATTTTTATATTTAATTTGAATGGATTAGGGAATAAATGAGAAGATAGGTTTTATCTGTTTCTGTAGTTTTTATGTGGCTGTGTGAACTTACTTTTAAAAATTCCCAGAAATATTTTAATTCCCCTTTAAAGATATAAACTATGTCATACTATAAAGCAAAAGAAAAACCAATCATGTGAAGAGTAAATAGTATCGTTTAAACGAATTGTGGTTAAGCTTAGTTTGTAACTAATTAGTTTTTTATTTTCTTTCTACTTTTATCTGCTTCAGAGCCTCTTCAGTGGTTTAGATCTTCTATGTGTCAAATTATTCTAATCTCTTAAAAAGTTTAAGAGCTAAAATACAACACAATGACTACAGGAATGCCCTTGTCCTTTTCTGGGTAGGTACACCTAAGGCAACTTCTTTTTCTCTTCTTTGTTCTCTTCTTCTTTCTTATTCTTAAATCATCTTCAATATTGGACAGATGACAGCACTATGCCTGCCTCAAGATGTTTCTGACTTTTTCTTTTTCTTTTTTTTTTTTTTTGAGATGGAGTCTTGCTCTGTCACCCAGGCTAGAGTGCAGTGGCACAATCTTGGCTCACTACAACTTCTGTCTCCTGGGTTCCAGTGATTCTCCCAACTCAGCCTCCTGAGTAGCTGGGGTTACAGGCATGCACCACCACGCCTAGCTAATTTTTTGTATTTTTACCAGAGACGGGGTTTCACCATGTTGGCCAGGCTGGTCTTGAACTCCTGACCTCAAGGGATCTGCCTGCCTTGGCCTCCCAAAGTGCTGGGATTACACGTGTGAGCCACTGCACCCGGCCATTTCTGACTTTTTCTAAAGTCTTCTTTCTCTGGAGATGACATTATATAATAGCACTGTTCAATAGAAGTTTCTTTGATGATGGAACTGTTCTATAATCTGCATTGTCCCAGCCACTAGCCATATGTGACTACTGTAACACTTGAAATGTGGCTAGAGCAACTGAAGAACTGAATTTTGCATTTTACTGAATTTTAATTAATTAAAATAGAAATGCAAATAACCATAAGTGGTTAGTAGCTACCATACTGGACAGCAAAGATCTATAATTCAGCATTTAAAATCGATTTTGTTTTGTTTTCAAAAATGGAGTCAGACTGTTACAACCCAAAAGAACTGTAGGTTAAATTAAGGTAAATCCCCAAATGCTACATACACATTTGGGAAATCCAAACCAGATTTTTTCATGTGATAACCACACCCTCTTTTGACTTTAGCCTTGGAGGTAATGGAGTATGGCAGAAAAAACCCTGTATCAGCAGCTGGAAGACTCACCTTCTTTTCCTAGCTCTGCCATATATTGACCAAAAGAGTCAAAGTCCATTCAGATGGTTGAAGGGCCTTGGAATTTTGTTTTTGGTTTTCACATACAAGTTGGAGGGCAGATGCTTTAGCCTCTTGAAATACCCAGAAACCACTTGTTTCCTCATCTAAAAATCAGGTATGACAGGATCATTTAATTATCCTGGAAATCAGATGAAGCACTGCATATGAAAGCACTTTGTAACATCGATAGCACTGGGAAATGTAAAGACCTTTTACTGAAATATAAAGGTGTATGGTCAACTGAATATATCTCAGATAGTTAGGATTTGACTGTATATATTGAATATAACCTGTAGTGGGCCCCTTGGTAAACAGCTTACAGTTTTGTTGCAAGTTTTAGCCAAGAGAAAATTTATTTGTTGACTAGTCATGCCCTTTATTGGCCACATGATGAGCAGCCAAGATATTAACACACAGTGCACCTTGCAGAATTCAAGAATGTCTCAGTGTCTTGTGAACTAGGAAGCTGAAATGCAGTGGTATGCAGAAGGCTGGCTCAGTAGGAGCCTTGGGAGTGTCCTCCAGATAGATGTTTGTGCAGGTTGTGTTTGATTCCAGTTGGCCATGAAAAGCTGGTTGCTCTAAAGAATGAGAATATACTTGGTTTTGCATTTACTAGAACTATCTGGGGAACAAATCTTGGGGTGGAAGAAAGAAGGGAGGGAGGGAAAGCTGTGCTTCAATACCTAGGGCTTCTTTCCTGGAATGGATCTGAGAATCTGGGATTGGGTGGCTAATATCTCATCTCTAGAAGGGAGAAAGAACTGGGTGGTGATGGCTTTGTATTTTCTATTGGAGTTCACTAGAGAATAGGTGAATGGAATGGGCTGCTATGATCCAGACATTAGGGAGGACAGGTTTGTGATACATTAGAAAACTTGAATGAGCCCTTCTATGATTCTCTCTTCCCTCTTTCTGCTTCCCGTTCTTAATCACCATCCGCAGGTTGTGGAATTAGCAAATCTATTATGTGAGCAATAGCAAACTTACAGGAGCCCTTGGCTCCAACTATCTCCCTGTTTGTGTCAGTTCCTTCTGGATGCTTTTAGTCTGTGGTCTTCATTCACTCTTTTTATGGGGAAGTAAAAGGAGTGGGACAGATTATGAGAACAGCTGGGTCCTCCCAGTTGCTGGGGTGGTTATTTTAAGCTTTGTTTAATGTGTCCAGAGACCCAGATGGCATTTTTAACTAAGCTGCTTTATTAAATCTTGTGATAAAGCATAGTGATGTTTATTGAAAAGGCAGACACGCATCAGCAACATTATGCGTGAAACTTGCTCTAAGAATTTTCTATAAAACATCTGTTCTCTTTGAGCCTTTTGTGAACTCTGGAAGTTTGCTAGTTTCTATACAGACTTGAGGACAAGAAGTTGGAACCCACTTTTGGAGATGTCCAAGCATAGGTATTGGAATCATTAATCCTAACCCTCTCAGTTTTAAGGCCCCGGATACCCTTCTGTTAGACAACAGTAACATGAGCAAGCACTGTAATAACCTTTAAACAAGATTATTTGGAAATAATGGACAAGAAAAATTAGTATACATTGTTTGGGGATTTTAAAATTAAAGATAAAAAGCTAGGGCTTCAATGACCTGTGCCAGCCTATAGCCTTAATAGTCAATTTGCAAACACTCAAGATTTGGCCAATATGCCTCTACTACTTCTACTTAACACAGTCAAAGGGAAATTTTTAGAGTCTTTCATCTGATTTGACTCTCTTAGTTACGAATAAGAGGATATCTAGAATATATATGTGACTTGTTAAAATGAAAATCCACCTTCTCTGAGTCTTTAAATATCTTTCATATCTTACATTTTTTAGTCACATCAACTTTTGAAGTCATGTCCGTAGTTGTATGAAAAGAAAAATTTCAGGAACATTCAACCTCAAAAGTTCTTTTTCTTAGTCTGAAGTCGTAGAAGCATTTGACTTTTACTTTCTCTTTTTAAGTTTGTACTAGTAGGTATTTTGTATAAATATAATATTTAATTATTGCCTTTGTATTCTTTTTCTCTAGCAAACATCCTGGTTTTTAGCTATCAATATGTAGTTTTACATTTAGGGATTTCTAATGGAAAGAGAAAGGAATCTGAAATCAGAGGACGAGAGTTTATTCTACTTGACCAAACACATACACAATACTGGAAGGAGAGTTTTACAACAAATATTTAATATCTATGACATGTAAAACGTTTTTTGAAATCAAGAAAATTCTAACAATTCAATACAAATATCATCAATAATCACACATGAACAGGTGGCCAACCTTATTAATAACCAGAGAAATATAAATTAAAACAATCCATCAACTTGTAAAAAAGATGAAATTACCCAGAGTTGGTGTAGGTGATGGAAAATTGTCATGTTTGTATACTGTTCATAGAAGTTAAATTGACATAACTTTTTGGTCAGGCAATTTGGAAGTATATATCTAAATTAATAGAGTAGTTTTCTAATAACCTGGGAATCTCTTAATCTAAGAATCTTTACTGTAGATTTTTCTAGAACAAATGTACAAACATCTGTGTACAAGGGTACTCACTGCAGCATTTTGCTAAGGAAAAACTCAGAAAAAATCTATATGTTCAACAGAGAACAGGTACATAATTTATGACACAACTGCACAATATACACCCCTAAAATAAAGGATATAAATTTATATGTAGTATGAAAAAGATGTGAATGATAGCTTGTTGGTGAAAAACAGCAATGACTGGAATATTGTGTGTAACGTAATCCTGCTTTTCTGTATATAATGTAGGCATAGAAAATAGGATTGAAAGGACATACTCTAGTCAACAGTGTATATAGCTTGGGTGGAGGGGGTGTATAATGGGGAAGGAGAGTCCCTTTTCCTATCTATTCCATATACATCTCTGGATTTAAAAGATCATACATGCATATGCATTACCTTCAAAATTAAAATGATAAAGACAAAAGGAGAAGCTTTGGATTTGAATCATGATACTACTGTTTGCAACTTCTATGACCGTGGGGAAGTCGCCTAGCCTCCTGGGGTTTATTTCCTCATTTATAAAAATAGGGAAAGTAATAATACTTGTCTACATATCTTCTAGGGTTGTTGGGAGGATTGAATGTGATAATGGGTTACAGTGTTATGAATTATTTATTCATATAACACAATTATTATAAAAATATTTTGCTCTGATTAAAATAAAAGAAGGACGAGATCGTGTGTGTTTTTCAGTCCCAGTAGCTTTACTAACCAGAAAGCGCCTGCTGATGTGGTGATCACAGTTGCTTTGGTGCAGCTTCCTGTTGACTTTTGGCAATTCTCCACGCTGCTAGCTAAGGCTGAGGTGGCGACTGTGGAAGGTGTGATCTCCTCCCCCTCCCAGCACACATTTGTGTGCATACTCACACTCATGCACACACAAACACACACATGCACACTCTATCACAGTACATGAGGTGGCAGCAGCTGCTCTGGCATAGACTTTCACACAACATAAAGGGCTTTTTTGGTGTGGTCTGTGCATTATTTCCTGTTAAGCATGAGCTGAGTCAGTGCCATGCTTTTCCATCTGAAACCTTTCTGAGGCTCAGGCTGTGTTAAGAGCAAACCCTCTCCCCTCCATGCCCACCCCATGGCCCTCTACTGAAGCCAGATCATAATCTGCTCATTTCATGAGGATTTTCAAACCGAATGGACTGGGCCATGTGAGAGATCACTGAAAGGAACAGACCAAGCAGAGGCTAAGAGACTCCACGCTAATCTGCTGAGTCATCTGAAAATGCACAGCTGTGGCAGCTCACGGTGCTTTAAAGTATTTTGGCAGGATGTTTGTTCAGGGGGCCTGTTCCTGCAGCCCTGCTGAATGTTTGGTTAGGAGGCATAATCATTTTTTGGACAGGATCTCCCAAATGTAAGGTGATAGATGCTAATGTGGAATATAATACAGAAGATCCAGCTTGGATGTCATAAATAACAATAAATTGTTTAATATTGCTGAGTTGTAAATATATGATTGCCAGAGGTCTTTAGTTCACTGGAACATAGTATGGGGGCAGGGGCACTTAGCAAATAGGCAGTTATTATTTTCCAACCAGACAGAAACTGGTCTGATGAAATTTATCTAAAAAGGCATACACATGTATTTTAATTAATTGTGACAATTACTCAGAGAAAACACATGGCCCTAAAGAGGCTGAGGGTTTTTTTGTTCTAAATATAAATGTATATGTATATTCACCTATATTCTACCTATGTATAAGTAAGAGAATGAGTTTTTGTTTTGGGGATATATATTTATACGTATCTATACAGACAGATATACACATACTTAATTTCTGTGTACCTATTAAGGTGCGGTGACAGATGGAAAGTATTTTTAAGCATTTAGATAGCTTATTCTATAGCATATGTGTGCATATAGCCCACCCATAAAGCTTTGTCTCTTTTCTGGATATATTTAACAAGAGGCTAGAACAGAGTCCAAAATGTCAGAAATGTTTGAACATTCCATAGAAATGAAGGAGGTGTTTCCAAATGACCTATGTTTCTATGGCAATAAATAGAACTTGTGCTGCGTTGGATGGGTCAGGAGTAAGGAATATAAACAGTGTAAGTATGGCTATTCCAGGCAGAAATCTACCTTGTAAGAACAGCTTTGTGCAGTGAGCTCGACAACATTGATCAGTTAGCAGTCCGGTTCAGTACAACATTGATAAGGTAGCAAGACGGTTCGGCAGTGCCAGTCGGAGACAAAGATGGGGACAATCAAAGAAGATGCAGGTCAGGACAAGGATGCAGACATGTACCTGTCACTACCATGGACTTCAGCAGCTTCTTAGTGAGCAGGTTTATGATCAAAGAAGAAAGACATCGTTGATATGTAAACATGTTACAATTAATTTGCTGTTTAGTTACTAGCAAACTACATCCAGTTTTTAGTTTTTAGGTTTTTTTTTCTTTTTTCTTTTTTGAAACAGGTTCTTGTTCTGTCATCCAGGTTGGAGTGCAGTCGTTATCCAAGCTCACTGCAGCCTTAAAATCCTGGGCTCCGTAGATCCTCCCACCTCAGCCTCCCAAGAAGCAGGGACTACAGGTGCACACGACCATGGCCAGCTAATATTTCTAATCTTTCTGTAGAGATGAGGCCTTGCTGTAATGCCCAGGCTGCTCTTGAGCTCCTGGCAGTGTAGATATTTCCATGTTTATACAGATGATGGTGTAGATATTTCCATGTTTATACAGATGAGTGTGTAGATATTTCCGTGTTTTTAAAGATGGCGGTGTAGATATTTCCATGTTTATAGAGATAGCGGTGTAGATATTTCCATGTTTATACAGATAGCGGTGTAGATATTTCCACGTTTTTAAAGACAGCGGTGGAGAAATTTCCATTTTTATACAGCTAGCGGTGTAGATATTTCCATGTTTACACAGATGGCGGTGTAGATATTTCCATGTTTATTGAGATAGCGGTGTAGACATTTCCATGTTTATACAGATAGTGGTGTAGATATTTCCATGTTTATAGAGATAGCGGTGTAGATATTTCCATATTTATACATATAGCGGTGTAGATATTTCCATGTTTATAGTGATAGCGGTGTAGGAATTTCCATGTTTATAGTGATAGCGGTGTAGATATTTCCATGTTTATATGGATAGCGGTGTAGATATTTCCGTGTTTATACGGATAGCGGTGTTGATATTTTCATGTTTATACAGATAGCGGTGTAGGTATTTCCATGCTAATACAGATAGCGGTGAAGATATTTCCATGTTTATACAGATGGCTGTGTAGATATTTCCATGTTTATACAGATGGTATTGTAGATATTTCCATGTTTATGCAGATGGTGGTGTTGATATTTCCGTGTGTACAGAGATAGCGGTGTAGATATTTCCATCTTTGCACAGATTGCGGTGTAGGTATTTCCATCTTTACACAGATAGTGGTGTAGATATTTCCGAGTTTACAAAGATAGCTGTGTAGATATTTCCATGTTTACACAGATGGCGTTGTAGATATTTCCATGTTTACACAGATAGCGTTGTAGATATTTCCATGTTTATACAGATAGCGGTGTAGGTATTTCCATGTTTATACAGATAGCGGTGTAGATATTTCCATGTTTATAGAGATAGCAATGTAGATGTTTCCATGTTTGTACAGATGGCGGTGATGATGTTTCCATGTATACACAGATTGCCGTGTAGGTATTTCCATGTGTATACAGATGGCATTGTAGATATTTCCATGTTTATACAGATGGTGGTGTAGATATTTCCATGTTTACACAGATGACTGTATAGGTATTTCCATGTTTATACAGATGGCGTTGTACATATTTCCATGTTTATAGAGATAGCGGTGTAGATATTTCCATATTTATACAGATAACGGTGTAGAAATTTCCATGTTTATACAGATATCGGTGTAAATATATCCATGTTTATACAGATCACGGTGTAGATATTTCCATGTTTATAGAGATAGCATTGTAGATATTTCCATGTTTATACAGATAGCGGTGTAGATATTTCCATGTTTACACAGACCGCGGTGTAGATATTTCCATGTTTATACAGATAGCGGTGCAGATATTTCCATGTTTGTACAGATGGCGGTGTTGATATTTCCATCTATACACAGATGACCGTGTAGATATTTCCATGTTTATACAGATGGCGGCGCAGATATTTCTATGGATATGTAGATGGCGGTGTAGATATTTCCATGTTTATACAGATAGCGGTGTAGTTATTTCCATGTTTATATGGAGAGCGGTGTAGATATTTCCATATATGTACACATGGCTGTGTAGATATTTCCATGTTTATACAGATGGCGGTGTAGATATTTCCATGTATATACACATGGCTGTGTAGATATTTCCATGTTTATACAGATGGCGGTGTAGATATTTCCATGTTTATACAGATAACTTTGTAAGTATTTCCATGTTTATAAAGATGGCGGTGTAGATATTTCGATGTTTATAGAGATAGCAGTGGAGATATTTCCATGTTTATACAGATAGCGGTGTAGATATTTCCATGTTTATACTGATCACGGTGTAGATATTTCCATGTTTATAGAGATGGCGGTGTAGATATTTCCATGTTCATAGAGATAGCGGTGTTGATTTTTCCATGTTTATAGAGATAGCTGTGTGGATATTTCCATGTTTATGCAGATAGGGGTGTAGATATTTCCATGTTTATAGAGATGGCGGTGTAGATACTTCCATGTTTATACAGATCACGGTGTAGATATTTCCATGTTTATACAGATCGCAGTGTAGATATTTCCATATTTATACAGATCATGGTGGAGAAATTTCCATGTTTATACAGATCGTGGTGCTGATATTCCCATGTTTATAGGGATAGCGGTGCAAATATTTCCACATTTATAGAGATAGCGGTGTAGTTATTTGCATGTTTATACAGATAGCGGTGTAGATATCTCCATGTATAAACAGATGTCTGTGTATATATTTCCATGTTTAAACAGATGGCGGTATAGATATTTCCTTGTTTATACAAATATCGGTGTAGTTATTTGCATGTTTATACAGATAGCGGTGTAGACATTTCCATGTATATACAGATGGCAGTGTAGATTTTTCCATGTTCCTACACATGACTGTGCCAGGTATTTTCATGTTTATACAGATGGCTTTGTAGATATTTCCATGTTTATAGAGATAGCGGTGTAGATATTTCGATGTTTATACAGATAGCGGTGTAAATATTTCCATGTTTATACAGATCGTGGTGAAGATATTTCCATGTTTACATATACCGGTGTAGAAATTTTCATGTTTATACAGACCGCAGTGTAGATATTTCCATGTTTATACAGATAGCGGTGTAGATATTTCCATGTTTGTACAGATGGCGGTTTTGATGTTTCCATCTATACACAGATTGACGTGTAAGTATTTCCATGTGTATACAGATGGCATTGTAGATATTTCCGTGTTTATACAGATGGTGGTGTAGATATTTCCATGTTTATACATATGACTGTACAGGTATATCCATGTTTTTCCAGACGGCATTGAAGATATTTCCATGTTTACAGAGATAGCAGAGTAGATATTTCCATGTTTATACAGATGGCGGTGTAGATATTTCCATGTTTATAGAGATAGCGGTGTAGATATTGCCATATTTATACAGATAACGGTGTAGATATTTCCATGTTTATACAGATAGCGGTGTAAATATTTCCATGTTTATACAGATCACGGTGTAGTTATTTCCATGTTTATAGAGATAGCGGTGTAGATATTTCCATGTTTATACAGATAGCGGTTTACATATTTTCATGTGTATACAGACCGCGGTGAAGATATTTCCATGTTTATACAGATAGCGGTGCAGATATTTCCATGTTTGTAAAGATGGCGGTGTTGATATTTCCATCTATACACAGATGATCGTGTAGATATTTCCATGTTTATACAGATGGCGGCGCAGATATTTCCATGGGTATGTAGATGGCGGTGGAGATATTTCCAAGTTTATACAGATAGTGGTGTAGTTATTTCCATGTTTATATAGATAACGGTGTAGATATTTCCATGTATATACACATGGCTGTGTAGATATTTCCATGTTTATACAGATGGCGGTGTAGATATTTCCACGTTTATACAGATAACTTTGTAAGTTTTTCCATGTTTATACAGATGGCGGTGTAGATATTTCAATGTTTATAGAGATGGCAGTGGAGATATTTCCATGTTTATACAGATAGCGGTGTAGATATTTCCATGTTTATACTGATCACGGTGTAGCTATTTCCATGTTTATACCGATAACTTTGTAAGTATTTCCATGTTTATACAGATGGCGGTGTAGATATTTCGATGTTTATAGAGATAACAGTGGAGATATTTCCATGTTTATAGAGATAGCGGTGTGGATGTTTCCATGTTTATACAGATAGGGGTGTAGATATTTCCATGTTTATACAGATCACGTTGTAGATATTTCCATGTTTATACAGATCGCGGTGTAGATATTTCCATGTTTATACAGATCATGGTGTAGATATTTCCATGTATATACAGATCGCGGTGTTGATATTACCATGTTTATAGGGATAGAGGTGCAAATATTTCCACATTTATAGAGATAGCGGTGTAGTTATTAGCATGTTTATACAGATAGTGGTGTATGTATTTCCATGTATAAACAGATGTCTGTGTAGATATTTCCATGTTTAAACAGATGGTGGTGTAGATATTTCCTTGTTTATACAAATAGCGGTGTATTTATTTCCATGTTTATACAGATAGCGGTGTAGATTTTCATGTATATACAGACGGCTTTGTAGATATTTCCATGTTTATACAGATGACTTTGCAGGTATTTCCATGTATATACAGATAGGGGTGTAGAAATTTCCATATTTATAGTGATGGCGGTGTAGATATTTCCATGTTTATACAGATCACGTTGTAGATATTTCCTTGCTTATACAAATAGCGGTGTAGTTATTTCCATGTTTATACAGATAGCGATGCAGATATTTCATTGTTTATACAAATAGCACTGTAGATATTTCCATGTTTATACAGATCACGGTGTAGATATTTCCTTGTTTATACAAATAGCAGTGTAGTTATTTCCATGTTTATACAGATAGCGGTGTAGATATTTCCATGTATATACAGATGGCTGTGTAGATATTTCCATGTTTATACAGATGGCTGTGTAGATATGTCCATGTTTATACAGATGACTTGTAGGTATTTCCATGTTTATACAGATGGCGGTGAAGATATTTCCATGTTTATAGAGATACCTCTGTAGATATATCCATGTTTATACAGATAGCGGTGTAGATATTTCCATGTTTATACAGATCGTGGTGTAGATATTTCCATGTTTATGCAGGTCACGGTGTAGATATTTCCATGTTTATATAGATAGCGGTGTAGATATTTCCATGTTTTTACAGATATTGTTGTAGATATTTCCATGTTTACACAGACTGAGGTGTAGGTATTTCCATCTTTCTACAGATGGCATTGTAGATATTTCCATATTTATACAGATGGCGGTGTAGATATTTCCATGTTTATATAGATGGTGGTGTAGATATTACCATGTTTATACAGATAGCTTTGTAGATATTTCCATGTTTATACAGATCGTGGTGAAGCTATTTCCATGTTTATACAGATCGCGGTGTAGATATTTCCATGTTTATACAGATCGCAGTGTATATATTTCCATGTTTATACAGATGGCGGTGTAGATATTTCCATGTTTATAGAGATGGCAGTGTAGATATTTCCATGTTCATTGTGATAACGGTGTAGATATATCCATGTTCATAGAGATAGCAGTGAGGATATTTCCATGTTTATACAGATAGCAGTGTAGATATTTCCATTTTTATAGAGATAGCAGTTTTGATACTTCATATTTATACAGATTGCGGCGTAGATATTTCCATGTTTATACAGATTGCGGTGTAGATATTTCCATGTTTATACAGTTAGCGGTGTAGATATTTCCACGTTTATACAGATGGCGGTGTAGATATTTCCATCTTTCTACAAATGGCAGTGTAGATATTTCCATGTTTATAGAGATGGCTGTGTAGATATTTCCATGTTTATATAGATGGCAATGTAGATATTTTCTTGTTTATGTAGATGGCGTTGTAGATATCTCCATGTTTAAAGAGATGGCAGTGTACATATTTCCATGTTTATAGAGACAGCGGTGTAGGTATTTCCATGTTTATACAGATAGCGGTGCAGATATTTCCATGTTTATACAGATTCCTATGCAGATAGTTCCATATTTATACAGAGGGCTGTGTGGATATTTCTATGTTTATACAGATGGCAGTGTAGATATTTCCATGTTCCTACACATGACTGTGTAGGCATTTCCATGTTTATACAGATGGCTTTGTAGATATTTCCATGTTTATTGAGATAGCGGTGCAGATATTTCCATGTTTATACAGATAGCGGTGTATATATGTAAATGTTTATACAAATCGTGGTGTAGATATTTCCATGTTTATACAGATACCGGTGTAGATATTTCCATGTTTATACAGAGCGCAGTGTAGATATTTCCATATTTATAGAGATAGAAGTGCAGATATTTCCATGTTTGTACAGATGGCATTGTAGATATTTCCATGTTTATAGAGATAGCGGTGTAGATATTTCCATGTTTATACAGATAGCGGTTTAGCTATTTCCATGTTTATACAGACTGCGGTGTAGATATTTCCATGTTTATACAGATAGCGGTGCAGACATTTCCATGTTTGTACAGATGGCGGTGTTGATATTTCCATGTATACACTGATGACCGTGTAGATATTTCCATGTTTATACAGATGGCGGCGCAGATATTTCCATGGCTATGTAGAAGGCAGTGTAGTTATTTCCATGTTTATACAGATAACGGTGTAGTTATTTCCATGTTTATATAGATAGCGGTGTAGATATTTCCATGTATATACACATTGCTGTGTAGATATTTCCATGTTTATACAGATGGCAGTGTAGCTTTTTCCATGTTTATACCGATAACTTTGTAAATATTTCCATGTTTATACAGATGGCGGTGTAGATATTTCGATGTTTATAGAGATAGCAGTGGAGATATTTCCATGTGTATAGAGATAGTGGTGTAGATATTTCCACGTTTATACTGATCGCGGTGAAGATTTTTCCATGTTTATAAAGATAGCCGTGTGGATATTTCCATGTTTATACAGATAGGGGTGCAGATATTTCTATGTTTATAGAGATGGCGGTGTAGATATTTCCATGTTTATACAGATCACGTTGTAGATATTTCCTTGTTTATACAAATAGCGGTGTAGTTATTTCCATGTTTATACAGATAGCAGTGTAGATATTTCTTTGTTTATACAAATAGCACTGTAGATATTTCCATGTTTATACAGATCACGGTGTAGATATTTCCTTGTTTATACAAATAGCGGTGTATTTATTTCCATGTTTATACAGATAGCGGTGTAGATTTTCATGTATATACAGACGGCTGCGTAGATATTTCCATGTTTATAGAGATGGCTTTGTAGATATTTCCATGTTTATACAGATGACTTTGTAGGTATTTCCATGTATATACAGATAGGGGTGTAGAAATTTCCATGTTTATAGTGATGGCGGTGTAGATATTTCCATGTTTATACAGATCACGTTGCAGATATTTCCTTGTTTATACAAATAGCGGTGTAGTTATTTCCATGTTTTTACAGATAGCGCTGCAGATATTTCCTTGTTTATACAAATAGCACTGTAGATATTTCCATGTTTATACAAATCACGGTGTAGTTATTTTCTTGTTTATACAAATAGCAGTGTAGTTATTTCCATGTTTATACAGATAGCGGTGTAGATATTTCCATGTATATACAGATGGCTGTGTAGATATTTCCATGTTTATACAGATGGCTGTGTAGATATGTCCATGTTTATACAGATGACTTGTAGGTATTTCCATGTTTATACAGATGGCGGTGAAGATATTTCCATGTTTATAGAGATACCTCTGTAGATATATCCATGTTTATACAGATAGCGGTGTAGATATTTCCATGTTTATACAGATCGTGGTGTAGATATTTCCATGTTTATGCAGGCCACGGTGTAGATATTTCCATGTTTATATAGATAGCGGTGTAGATATTTCCATGTTTTTACAGATATTGTTGTAGATATTTCCATGTTTACACAGATTGAGGTGTAGGTATTTCCATCTTTCTACAGATGGCATTGTAGATATTTCCATGTTTATACAGATGGCGGTGTAGATATTTCCAAGTTTATATAGATGGTGGTGTAGATATTACCATGTTTATACAGATAGCTTTGTAGATATTTCCATGTTTTACAGATCGTTGTGAAGATATTTCCATGTTTATACAGATCGCGGTGTAGATATTTCCATGTTTATACAGATCGCGGTGTATATATTTCCATGTTTATACAGATGGCGGTGTAGATATTTCCATGTTTATAGAGATGGCAGTGTAGATATTTCCATGTTCATTGTGATAACGGTGTAGATATATCCATGTTCATGGAGATAGCAGTGAGGATATTTCCATGTTTATACAGATAGCAGTGTAGATATTTCCATTTTTATACAGATAGCAGTTTTGATACTTCATATTTATACAGATAGCGGTGTAGATATTTCCATGTTTATACAGATTGCGGTGTAGATATTTCCATGTTTATACAGTTAGCGGTGTAGATATTTCCACGTTTATACAGATGGCGGTGTAGATATTTCCATCTTTCTACAAATGGCAGTGTAGATATTTCCATGTTTATAGAGATGGCGGTGTAGATATTTCCATGTTTATATAGATGGCAATGTAGATATTTTCTTGTTTATGTAGATGGCGTTGTAGATATCTCCATGTTTAAAGAGATGGCGGTGTACATATTTCCATGTTTATAGAGACAGCGGTGTAGGTATTTCCATGTTTATACAGATAGCGGTGCAGATATTTCCATGTTTATACAGATTCCTATGCAGATATTCCCATATTTATACAGAGGGCTGTGTAGATATTTCTATGTTTATACAGATGGCAGTGTAGATATTTCCATGTTCCTACACATGACTGTGTAGGCATTTCCATGTTTATACAGATGGCTTTGTAGATATTTCCATGTTTATAGAGATAGCGGTGCAGATAATTCCATGTTTATACAGAGAGCGGTGTATATATTTCCATGTTTATACAGATCGTGGTGTAGATATTTCCATGTTTATATAGATACCGGTGCAGATATTTCCATGTTTATACAGAGCACAGTGTAGATATTTCCATATTTATAGAGATAGAAGTGTAGATGTTTCCATGTTTGTACAGATGGCGGTGATGATGTTTCCATGTATACACAGATTGCCGTGTAGGTATTTCCATGTGTATACAGATGGCATTGTAGATATTTCCATGTTTATACAGATGGTGGTGTAGATATTTCCATGTTTACACAGATGACTGTATAGGTATTTCCATGTTTATACAGATGGCGTTGTACATATTTCCATGTTTATAGAGATAGCGGTGTAGATATTTCCATATTTATACAGATAACGGTGTAGAAATTTCCATGTTTATACAGATATCGGTGTAAATATATCCATGTTTATACAGATCACGGTGTAGATATTTCCATGTTTATAGAGATAGCATTGTAGATATTTCCATGTTTATACAGATAGCGGTGTAGATATTTCCATGTTTACACAGACCGCGGTGTAGATATTTCCATGTTTATACAGATAGCGGTGCAGATATTTCCATGTTTGTACAGATGGCGGTGTTGATATTTCCATCTATACACAGATGACCGTGTAGATATTTCCATGTTTATACAGATGGCGGCGCAGATATTTCTATGGATATGTAGATGGCGGTGTAGATATTTCCATGTTTATACAGATAGCGGTGTAGTTATTTCCATGTTTATATGGAGAGCGGTGTAGATATTTCCATATATGTACACATGGCTGTGTAGATATTTCCATGTTTATACAGATGGCGGTGTAGATATTTCCATGTATATACACATGGCTGTGTAGATATTTCCATGTTTATACAGATGGCGGTGTAGATATTTCCATGTTTATACAGATAACTTTGTAAGTATTTCCATGTTTATAAAGATGGCGGTGTAGATATTTCGATGTTTATAGAGATAGCAGTGGAGATATTTCCATGTTTATACAGATAGCGGTGTAGATATTTCCATGTTTATACTGATCACGGTGTAGATATTTCCATGTTTATAGAGATGGCGGTGTAGATATTTCCATGTTCATAGAGATAGCGGTGTTGATTTTTCCATGTTTATAGAGATAGCTGTGTGGATATTTCCATGTTTATGCAGATAGGGGTGTAGATATTTCCATGTTTATAGAGATGGCGGTGTAGATACTTCCATGTTTATACAGATCACGGTGTAGATATTTCCATGTTTATACAGATCGCAGTGTAGATATTTCCATATTTATACAGATCATGGTGGAGAAATTTCCATGTTTATACAGATCGTGGTGCTGATATTCCCATGTTTATAGGGATAGCGGTGCAAATATTTCCACATTTATAGAGATAGCGGTGTAGTTATTTGCATGTTTATACAGATAGCGGTGTAGATATCTCCATGTATAAACAGATGTCTGTGTATATATTTCCATGTTTAAACAGATGGCGGTATAGATATTTCCTTGTTTATACAAATATCGGTGTAGTTATTTGCATGTTTATACAGATAGCGGTGTAGACATTTCCATGTATATACAGATGGCAGTGTAGATTTTTCCATGTTCCTACACATGACTGTGCCAGGTATTTTCATGTTTATACAGATGGCTTTGTAGATATTTCCATGTTTATAGAGATAGCGGTGTAGATATTTCGATGTTTATACAGATAGCGGTGTAAATATTTCCATGTTTATACAGATCGTGGTGAAGATATTTCCATGTTTACATATACCGGTGTAGAAATTTTCATGTTTATACAGACCGCAGTGTAGATATTTCCATGTTTATACAGATAGCGGTGTAGATATTTCCATGTTTGTACAGATGGCGGTTTTGATGTTTCCATCTATACACAGATTGACGTGTAAGTATTTCCATGTGTATACAGATGGCATTGTAGATATTTCCGTGTTTATACAGATGGTGGTGTAGATATTTCCATGTTTATACATATGACTGTACAGGTATATCCATGTTTTTCCAGACGGCATTGAAGATATTTCCATGTTTACAGAGATAGCAGAGTAGATATTTCCATGTTTATACAGATGGCGGTGTAGATATTTCCATGTTTATAGAGATAGCGGTGTAGATATTGCCATATTTATACAGATAACGGTGTAGATATTTCCATGTTTATACAGATAGCGGTGTAAATATTTCCATGTTTATACAGATCACGGTGTAGTTATTTCCATGTTTATAGAGATAGCGGTGTAGATATTTCCATGTTTATACAGATAGCGGTTTACATATTTTCATGTGTATACAGACCGCGGTGAAGATATTTCCATGTTTATACAGATAGCGGTGCAGATATTTCCATGTTTGTAAAGATGGCGGTGTTGATATTTCCATCTATACACAGATGATCGTGTAGATATTTCCATGTTTATACAGATGGCGGCGCAGATATTTCCATGGGTATGTAGATGGCGGTGGAGATATTTCCAAGTTTATACAGATAGTGGTGTAGTTATTTCCATGTTTATATAGATAACGGTGTAGATATTTCCATGTATATACACATGGCTGTGTAGATATTTCCATGTTTATACAGATGGCGGTGTAGATATTTCCACGTTTATACAGATAACTTTGTAAGTTTTTCCATGTTTATACAGATGGCGGTGTAGATATTTCAATGTTTATAGAGATGGCAGTGGAGATATTTCCATGTTTATACAGATAGCGGTGTAGATATTTCCATGTTTATACTGATCACGGTGTAGCTATTTCCATGTTTATACCGATAACTTTGTAAGTATTTCCATGTTTATACAGATGGCGGTGTAGATATTTCGATGTTTATAGAGATAACAGTGGAGATATTTCCATGTTTATAGAGATAGCGGTGTGGATGTTTCCATGTTTATACAGATAGGGGTGTAGATATTTCCATGTTTATACAGATCACGTTGTAGATATTTCCATGTTTATACAGATCGCGGTGTAGATATTTCCATGTTTATACAGATCATGGTGTAGATATTTCCATGTATATACAGATCGCGGTGTTGATATTACCATGTTTATAGGGATAGAGGTGCAAATATTTCCACATTTATAGAGATAGCGGTGTAGTTATTAGCATGTTTATACAGATAGTGGTGTATGTATTTCCATGTATAAACAGATGTCTGTGTAGATATTTCCATGTTTAAACAGATGGTGGTGTAGATATTTCCTTGTTTATACAAATAGCGGTGTATTTATTTCCATGTTTATACAGATAGCGGTGTAGATTTTCATGTATATACAGACGGCTTTGTAGATATTTCCATGTTTATACAGATGACTTTGCAGGTATTTCCATGTATATACAGATAGGGGTGTAGAAATTTCCATATTTATAGTGATGGCGGTGTAGATATTTCCATGTTTATACAGATCACGTTGTAGATATTTCCTTGCTTATACAAATAGCGGTGTAGTTATTTCCATGTTTATACAGATAGCGATGCAGATATTTCATTGTTTATACAAATAGCACTGTAGATATTTCCATGTTTATACAGATCACGGTGTAGATATTTCCTTGTTTATACAAATAGCAGTGTAGTTATTTCCATGTTTATACAGATAGCGGTGTAGATATTTCCATGTATATACAGATGGCTGTGTAGATATTTCCATGTTTATACAGATGGCTGTGTAGATATGTCCATGTTTATACAGATGACTTGTAGGTATTTCCATGTTTATACAGATGGCGGTGAAGATATTTCCATGTTTATAGAGATACCTCTGTAGATATATCCATGTTTATACAGATAGCGGTGTAGATATTTCCATGTTTATACAGATCGTGGTGTAGATATTTCCATGTTTATGCAGGTCACGGTGTAGATATTTCCATGTTTATATAGATAGCGGTGTAGATATTTCCATGTTTTTACAGATATTGTTGTAGATATTTCCATGTTTACACAGACTGAGGTGTAGGTATTTCCATCTTTCTACAGATGGCATTGTAGATATTTCCATATTTATACAGATGGCGGTGTAGATATTTCCATGTTTATATAGATGGTGGTGTAGATATTACCATGTTTATACAGATAGCTTTGTAGATATTTCCATGTTTATACAGATCGTGGTGAAGCTATTTCCATGTTTATACAGATCGCGGTGTAGATATTTCCATGTTTATACAGATCGCAGTGTATATATTTCCATGTTTATACAGATGGCGGTGTAGATATTTCCATGTTTATAGAGATGGCAGTGTAGATATTTCCATGTTCATTGTGATAACGGTGTAGATATATCCATGTTCATAGAGATAGCAGTGAGGATATTTCCATGTTTATACAGATAGCAGTGTAGATATTTCCATTTTTATAGAGATAGCAGTTTTGATACTTCATATTTATACAGATTGCGGCGTAGATATTTCCATGTTTATACAGATTGCGGTGTAGATATTTCCATGTTTATACAGTTAGCGGTGTAGATATTTCCACGTTTATACAGATGGCGGTGTAGATATTTCCATCTTTCTACAAATGGCAGTGTAGATATTTCCATGTTTATAGAGATGGCTGTGTAGATATTTCCATGTTTATATAGATGGCAATGTAGATATTTTCTTGTTTATGTAGATGGCGTTGTAGATATCTCCATGTTTAAAGAGATGGCAGTGTACATATTTCCATGTTTATAGAGACAGCGGTGTAGGTATTTCCATGTTTATACAGATAGCGGTGCAGATATTTCCATGTTTATACAGATTCCTATGCAGATAGTTCCATATTTATACAGAGGGCTGTGTGGATATTTCTATGTTTATACAGATGGCAGTGTAGATATTTCCATGTTCCTACACATGACTGTGTAGGCATTTCCATGTTTATACAGATGGCTTTGTAGATATTTCCATGTTTATTGAGATAGCGGTGCAGATATTTCCATGTTTATACAGATAGCGGTGTATATATGTAAATGTTTATACAAATCGTGGTGTAGATATTTCCATGTTTATACAGATACCGGTGTAGATATTTCCATGTTTATACAGAGCGCAGTGTAGATATTTCCATATTTATAGAGATAGAAGTGCAGATATTTCCATGTTTGTACAGATGGCATTGTAGATATTTCCATGTTTATAGAGATAGCGGTGTAGATATTTCCATGTTTATACAGATAGCGGTTTAGCTATTTCCATGTTTATACAGACTGCGGTGTAGATATTTCCATGTTTATACAGATAGCGGTGCAGACATTTCCATGTTTGTACAGATGGCGGTGTTGATATTTCCATGTATACACTGATGACCGTGTAGATATTTCCATGTTTATACAGATGGCGGCGCAGATATTTCCATGGCTATGTAGAAGGCAGTGTAGTTATTTCCATGTTTATACAGATAACGGTGTAGTTATTTCCATGTTTATATAGATAGCGGTGTAGATATTTCCATGTATATACACATTGCTGTGTAGATATTTCCATGTTTATACAGATGGCAGTGTAGCTTTTTCCATGTTTATACCGATAACTTTGTAAATATTTCCATGTTTATACAGATGGCGGTGTAGATATTTCGATGTTTATAGAGATAGCAGTGGAGATATTTCCATGTGTATAGAGATAGTGGTGTAGATATTTCCACGTTTATACTGATCGCGGTGAAGATTTTTCCATGTTTATAAAGATAGCCGTGTGGATATTTCCATGTTTATACAGATAGGGGTGCAGATATTTCTATGTTTATAGAGATGGCGGTGTAGATATTTCCATGTTTATACAGATCACGTTGTAGATATTTCCTTGTTTATACAAATAGCGGTGTAGTTATTTCCATGTTTATACAGATAGCAGTGTAGATATTTCTTTGTTTATACAAATAGCACTGTAGATATTTCCATGTTTATACAGATCACGGTGTAGATATTTCCTTGTTTATACAAATAGCGGTGTATTTATTTCCATGTTTATACAGATAGCGGTGTAGATTTTCATGTATATACAGACGGCTGCGTAGATATTTCCATGTTTATAGAGATGGCTTTGTAGATATTTCCATGTTTATACAGATGACTTTGTAGGTATTTCCATGTATATACAGATAGGGGTGTAGAAATTTCCATGTTTATAGTGATGGCGGTGTAGATATTTCCATGTTTATACAGATCACGTTGCAGATATTTCCTTGTTTATACAAATAGCGGTGTAGTTATTTCCATGTTTTTACAGATAGCGCTGCAGATATTTCCTTGTTTATACAAATAGCACTGTAGATATTTCCATGTTTATACAAATCACGGTGTAGTTATTTTCTTGTTTATACAAATAGCAGTGTAGTTATTTCCATGTTTATACAGATAGCGGTGTAGATATTTCCATGTATATACAGATGGCTGTGTAGATATTTCCATGTTTATACAGATGGCTGTGTAGATATGTCCATGTTTATACAGATGACTTGTAGGTATTTCCATGTTTATACAGATGGCGGTGAAGATATTTCCATGTTTATAGAGATACCTCTGTAGATATATCCATGTTTATACAGATAGCGGTGTAGATATTTCCATGTTTATACAGATCGTGGTGTAGATATTTCCATGTTTATGCAGGCCACGGTGTAGATATTTCCATGTTTATATAGATAGCGGTGTAGATATTTCCATGTTTTTACAGATATTGTTGTAGATATTTCCATGTTTACACAGATTGAGGTGTAGGTATTTCCATCTTTCTACAGATGGCATTGTAGATATTTCCATGTTTATACAGATGGCGGTGTAGATATTTCCAAGTTTATATAGATGGTGGTGTAGATATTACCATGTTTATACAGATAGCTTTGTAGATATTTCCATGTTTTACAGATCGTTGTGAAGATATTTCCATGTTTATACAGATCGCGGTGTAGATATTTCCATGTTTATACAGATCGCGGTGTATATATTTCCATGTTTATACAGATGGCGGTGTAGATATTTCCATGTTTATAGAGATGGCAGTGTAGATATTTCCATGTTCATTGTGATAACGGTGTAGATATATCCATGTTCATGGAGATAGCAGTGAGGATATTTCCATGTTTATACAGATAGCAGTGTAGATATTTCCATTTTTATACAGATAGCAGTTTTGATACTTCATATTTATACAGATAGCGGTGTAGATATTTCCATGTTTATACAGATTGCGGTGTAGATATTTCCATGTTTATACAGTTAGCGGTGTAGATATTTCCACGTTTATACAGATGGCGGTGTAGATATTTCCATCTTTCTACAAATGGCAGTGTAGATATTTCCATGTTTATAGAGATGGCGGTGTAGATATTTCCATGTTTATATAGATGGCAATGTAGATATTTTCTTGTTTATGTAGATGGCGTTGTAGATATCTCCATGTTTAAAGAGATGGCGGTGTACATATTTCCATGTTTATAGAGACAGCGGTGTAGGTATTTCCATGTTTATACAGATAGCGGTGCAGATATTTCCATGTTTATACAGATTCCTATGCAGATATTCCCATATTTATACAGAGGGCTGTGTAGATATTTCTATGTTTATACAGATGGCAGTGTAGATATTTCCATGTTCCTACACATGACTGTGTAGGCATTTCCATGTTTATACAGATGGCTTTGTAGATATTTCCATGTTTATAGAGATAGCGGTGCAGATAATTCCATGTTTATACAGAGAGCGGTGTATATATTTCCATGTTTATACAGATCGTGGTGTAGATATTTCCATGTTTATATAGATACCGGTGCAGATATTTCCATGTTTATACAGAGCACAGTGTAGATATTTCCATATTTATAGAGATAGAAGTGTAGATATTTCCATGTTTGTACAAATGGCGGTGTTGATGTTTCCATCTATACACAGATTGCCGTGTAGGTATTTCCATGTGTATACAGATGGCATTATAGATATTTCCATGTTTATACAGATGGTGGTGTTGATATTTCCATGTTAATACAGATGACTGTATAGATATTTCCATGTTTTTACAGATGGCATTGTAGATATTTCCATGTTTACTGAGATAGCGGTGTAGATATTTCATGTTTATACAGATAGCGGTTTAGCTATTTCCATGTTTATACAGACCGCGGTGTAGATATTTCCATGTTTATACAGGTAGCGGTGCAGATATTTCCATGTTTGAACAGATGGCGGTGTTGATATTTCCATCTATACACTGACGACCGTGTAGATATTTCCATATTTATACAGATGGCGGCGCAGATATTTCCATGGATATGTAGAAGGCAGTGTAGTTATTTCCATGTTTATACAGATAACGGTGTAGTTATTTCCATGTTTATATAGATAGCGGTGTAGATATTTCCATGTATATACACATGGCTGTGTAGATATTTCCATGTTTATACAGATGGCAGTGTAGCTATTTCCATGTTTATACCGATAACTTTGTAAGTATTTCCATGTTTATACAGATGGCGCTGTAGATATTTCGATGTTTATAGAGATAGCAGTGGAGATATTTCCATGTTTATAGAGATAGCGGTGTAGATATTTCCAAGTTTATACTGATCGCGGTGTAGATTTTTCCATGTTTTTAAAGATAGCGGTGTGGATATTTCCATGTTTATACAGATAGGGGTGTAGATATTTCTATGTTTATAGAGATGGAGGTGTAGATATTTCCATGTTTATACAGATCACGTTGTAGATATTTCCTTGTTTATACAAATAGCGGTGTAGTTATTTCCATGTTTATACAGATAGCGGTGTAGATATTTCTTTGTTTATACAAATAGCACTGTGGATATTTCCATGTTTATACAGATCACGGTGTAGATATTTCCTTGTTTATACAAATAGCGGTGTAGATATTTCCATGTTTATACATATAGCGGTGTAGATATTTCCAGGTATATACAGAAGGCTGTGTAGATATTTCCATGTTTATACAGATGGCTGTGTAGATATTTCCATGTTTATACAGATGACATGTAGGTATTTCCATGTTTATACAGATGGCGGTGAAGATATTTACGTGTTTATAGAGATAGCTGTGTAGATAATTCCATGTTTATACAGATAGCGGTGTAGATATTTCCATATTTACGCATATCGCTGTGTAGATATTTCCATGTTTATGCAGATCGCGGTGTAGATATTTCCATGTTTATACAGATAGCGGTGTAGATATTTCCATGATTTACAGATATTGTTGTAGATATTTCCATGTTTACTCAGATTGCGGTGTAGGTATTTCCATCTTTCTACAGATGGCATTGTAGATATTTCCATGTTTATACAGATAGCTTTGTAGATATTTCCATGTTTATAGAGATGGAGTTGTAGATATTTCCATGTTCATTGTGATAACGGTGTAGATATATCCATGTTCATAGAGATAGCAGTGAGGATATTTCCATGTTTATACAGATAGCAGTGTAGATATTTCCATTTTTATAGAGATAGCGGTTTTGATATTTCATATTTACAATGATAGCGGTGTAGATATTTCCATGTTTATACAGATTGCGGTGTAGATATTTCCATGTTTATACAGTTAGCGGTGTAGATATTTACACGTTTATACTGATGGCGGTGTAGATATTTCCATCTTTCTACAAATGGCAGTGTAGATATTTCCATGTTTATTGAGATGGCGGTGTAGATATTTCCATGTTTATATAGATGGCAATGTAGATATTTTCTTGTTTATGTAGATGGCGTTGTAGATATCAGCATGTTTAAAGAGATGGCGGTGTACATATTTCCATGTTTATAGAGACAGCGGTGTAGGTATTTTCATGTTTATACAGATAGCGGTGCAGATATTTCCATGTTTATACGTATTCCCATGCAGATATTTCCATATTTATTCAGAGGGCTGTGTAGATATTTCCATGTTTATACAGACAGCGGTGTATATATTTCCATGTTTATACAGATCGTCGTGTAGATATTTCCATGTTTATACAGATACTGGTGTAGCTATTTCCATGTTTATAAAGAGCGCAGTGTAGATATTTCCATGTTTATAGAGATAGCAGTGTAGATATTTCCATGTTTGTACAGATGGCGGTGTTGATGTTTCCATCTATACACAGATTGCCGTGTAGTTATTTCCATGTGTTTACAGATGCCTATGCAGATATGTCCATATTTATACAGAGGGCTGTGTAGATATTTCTATGTGTATACAGATGGCAGTGTGGATATTTCCATGTAACTACACATGACTGTGTAGGTATTTCCACGTTTATACATACGGCTTTGTAGATATTTCCATGTCTATAGAGATAGCGGTGCAGATATTTCCATGTTTATACAGATCGTGGTGTAGATATTTCCATGTTTATGCAGATACCGGTGTAGATATTTCCATGTTTATACAGACCGCCGTGTATATATTTCCATGTTTATAGAGATAGCAGTGTAGATATTTCCAAGTTTGTACAGATGGCGGTGTTGAAGTTTCCATCTATACACTGATTGCCTTGTAGGTATTTCCATGTGTATACAGATGGCATTGTAGATATTTCCATGTTTATACAGAGGGTGGTGTAGATATTTCCATGTTTACACAGGTGACTGTATAGGTATTTCCATGTTTAAACAGATGGCGGTGTAGATATTTCCATGTTTATAGAGATAGCGGTGTAGAAATTTCCATATTTATACAGATAACGGTGAAGAAATTTCCATGTTTATACAGATAGCGGTGTAAATATTTCCATGTTTATACAAGTCACGGTGTAGATAATTCCGTGTTTAAACAAATAGCGGTGTAGTTATTTCCATGATTATACAGATAGCGGAGTACATATTTCCATGTACATACTGATGGCTATATAGATATTTCCATGTTTATACAGATGGCTTTGTAGATATTTCCATGTTTATACAGATAGCGGTGTAGATATTTCCATGTTTATGAAGATCGCGGTGTAGATATTTCCATGTTCATACAGATAGCAGTGTAGATATTTCCATGTTTTTTCAGATATCGGTGTAGATATTTTCATGTTTACACAGATTGCGGTGTACATATTTCCATCTTTCTACAGATGGCATTGTAGATATTTCCTTGTTTATACAGATGGCGGTGTAGATATTTCCATGTTTATATAGATGGTGGTGTAGATATTACCATGTTTATACAGATAGCGGTGTAGATATTTCCATGTTTATACAGATCGTGGTGAAGATATTTCCATGTTTATACAGATCGCAGTGTAGATATTTCCATGTCTATACACATAGCGATGTAGATATTTCCATGTTTATACAGATAGCGGTGTAGATATTTCCATGTTTATAGGGATAGCGGTGTAGGTATTTCCATGTTTATAGACATAGCGGTGTAGATATTTCCATGTTTATATAGATGGCGTTGTAGATATTTCCATGTTTATACCGATAGCGGTGTTGGTATTTCCACGTTTATACAGATAGCGATGTAGATATTTCCATGTTTATACAGCTCGCTGTGCAGATATTTGTATCTTTATACAGATGGCATTGTAGATATTTCGTTATTCTCACAGATGGCGGTGTAGATGTTTCCATGTTTATACAGATGACGGGGTAGTTAGTTCCATGTTTATGGAGATGGCAGTGTAGATAATTTCATGTTTATGGAGATGGCAGTGTAGACATTTTCATGTTTATAGAGATGGCGGTGTATTTATTTCCATGTTTATAGAGATAGCAGTGTAGATAATTACATGTTTATACAGATGGCTGTGTAGATATTTCCATGTGTATACTGATGGCATTGTAGATATTTCCATGTTTATACAGATGACTGTATAGGTATTTCCATGTTTTTACAGATGGCAGTGCAGGTATTTCCATGTTTATAGAGATAGCAGTGTAGATATTTCCATGTTTGTACAGACGGCGTTGCTGATATTTCCATCTATACACAGATGGCCGTGTAGATATTTCCATGTTTATACAGATGGCGGCGTAGATATTTCCATGGACATGCAGATGGCGGTGTAGATATTTCCGTGTTTATACAGATCGCAGTGTAGATATTTCCATGTTTACACAGATGGTGGTGTGGATATTTCCGTGTTAATACACATGGCGGAGTAGATACTTCCATCTTTATGGAGATGGCAGTGTAGTTATTTTCATGTTTATAGAGTTGGCGGTGTAGATATTTCCATACTTATAGAGATAGCGGTGTAGATATTTAAATATTTATACAGATGTCTGTGTAGTTATTTCCATGTGTATACAGATGGTACTGTAGGTATTTCCATGTTTATACAGATGGTGGTGTAGATATTTCCATGTTTATTCAGATGACTGTGTAGTTATTTCCATATTTTTACAGACTGCAGTGTAGATATTTCAATGTTTATAGAGAAGGCGCTGTAGATATTTCCATGTTTATACAGATCTCGGTGTAGATATTTCCATATTTATACAGATTGCGGTGTAGATATTTCCATGTTTTTACAGATATTGGTGTAGATATTTCCATGTTTACACAGATTGCGGTGTAGATATTTCCATCTTTCTACAGATGGCAATGTAGATATTGCCATGTTTATACTGATGGCGGTGTAGATATTTCCATGTTTATATAGATGGTGGTGTAGATATTACCATGTTTATACAGATAGCGGTGTAGATATTTCCATGTTTATACAGATCGTGGTGAAGATATTTCCATGTTTATAAAGATCGGGGTGTAGATATTTCCATGTATATACAGATCGCGGTGGAGATATTTCCATGTTTATAGAGATAGCGGTGTTGATATTTCCATGTTTATAGAGATAGCGGTGTAGGTATTTCCATGTTTATAGACATAGCGGTGTAGATATTTCCATGTTTATACCAATAGCGGTGTTGGTATTTCCACGTTTATACAGATATCGATGTAGATATTTCCATGTTTATACAGCTCGCGGTGCAGATATTTATATCTTTATACAGATGGCATTGTAGATATTTCCTCATTCACACAGATGGCGGTGTAGATGTTTCCATGTTTATACAGATGGCAGAGTAGTTAGTTCCATGTTTATGGAGATGGCAGTGTAGATATTTCAATGTTTATAGAGATGGCGCTGTAAATATTTCTATGTTTATACAGATAACGGTGGAGTTATTTCCATGTTTATACAGACAGCAGTGGAGATATTTCCATGTTGATACACATAGCGGTGTACATATTTCCATGTTTATAGAGACAGCAGTGTAGGTAATTCCATGTTTGTACAGATAGCGGTGCAGAAATTTCCATGTTTATACAGATACCTATGCAGTTATCTCCATATTTATGCAGAGGGCTGTGTAGATATTTCTATGTTTATACAGATGTCAGTGTAGATATTTCCATGTTCCTACACTTGAGTGTGTAGGTATTTCCATATTTATTCAGATGGCTTTGTAGATATTTCCATGTCTATAGAGATAGCGGTGCAGATATTTCCATGTTTATACAGATCGTGGTGTAGATATTTCCATGTTTATACAGATCATGGTGTAGATATTTCCATGTTTATACAGATACCGGTGTAGATATTTCCATGTTTATACAGACAGCAGTGTATATATTTCCATGTTTATAGAGATAGCAGTGTAGATATTTCCAAGTTTGTACAGATGGCGGTGTTGATGTTTCCATCTATACACAGATTGCCGTGTAGGTATTTCCATGTGTATACAGATGGCGTTGTAGATATTTCCATGTTTATACAGATGGTGGTGTAGATTTTTCCATGTTTACACAGATGTCTATATAGGTATTTCCATGTTTATACAGATGGCGTTGTAGATATTCCCATGTTTATAGAGATAGCCGTGTAGATATTTCCATATTTATACAGATAACGGTGTAGAAATTTCCATGAGTATACAGATAGCGGTGTAAATATTTCCATGTTTATACAGATCACGGTGTAAATATTTCCTTGTTTATACAAATAGCGGTGTAGTTATTTCCATGTTTATACAGATAGTGGTGTAGATATTTCCATGTTTATACAGATAGCGGTGAAGATATTTCCATGTTTATACAGATCGCGGTGTAGATATTTCCATGTTTATACACATCACGGTGTAGATATTTCCATGTTTATACAGATAGTGGTGTAGATATTTCCATGTTTATACAGATATAGGTGTAGATATTTCCATGTTTACACCGATTGCGGTGTAGATATTTCCATATTTCTACAGATGGCATTGTAGATATTTCCATGTTTATACAGATGGCGGTGTAGATATTTCCACGTTTATATAGATGGTGGTGTAGATATTACCATGTTTTTACACATAGCGGTGTAGATATTTCCATGTTTTTACAGATCGTGGTGAAGATATTTTCATTTTTACACAGATCACGGTGTAGATATTTCCATGTTTATACAGATCGCGATGTAGATATTTCCATGTTTATAGAGATAGCGGTGTAGATATTTCCATGTTTATACAGATAGCGGTGTAGATATTTCCATGTTTATAGAGATAGCGGTGTAGGTATTTCCATGGTTATAGACATAGCGGTGTAGATATTTCCATGTTTATATAGATGGCGTTGTAGATATTTCCATGTTTATACCGATAGCGGTGTTGGTATTTCCACGTTTATACAGATAGCGATGTAGATATTTCCATGTTTATACCGCTTGCGGTGCAGGTATTTATATCTTTATACAGATGGCATTGTAGATATTTCCTTATTCACACAGATGTCGGTGTAGATGTTTCCATGTTTATACAGATGGAGGAGTAGTTAGTTCCATATTTATGGAGATGGCAGTGTAGATATTTTCATGCTTATAGAGATGGCGGTGGAGACATTTCCATGTTTAGAGAGATAGCAGTGTAGATATTTACATGTTTATACAGATGGCTGTGTAGATATTTCCATGTGTATACAGATGGCATTGTAGATATTTCCATGTTTATACAGATGACTGTATAGGTATTTCCATGTTTTTACAGATGGCAGTGCAGTTATTTCCATGTTTATAGAGATAGCGGTGTAGATATTTCCATGTTTCTACAGATGGCGGTGTTGGTATTTCCATCTATACACAGATGGCCGTGTAGATATTTCCATGTTTATACAAGTGGCGGCGTAGATATTTCCAAGGACATGCACATGGCGGTGTAGATATTTCCATGTTTCTACAGATAGCGGTGTAGATATTTCCATGTTTACACAGATGGTGGTGTAGAGATTTCCGTGTTTATACTCATGGCGGTGTAGATACTTCCACCTTTATGGTGATGGCAGTGTAGATATTTTCATGTTTATAGAGATGGCGGTGTAGATATTTCCATATTTATAGAGATAGCGGTGTAGATATTTCCATCTTCCTACAGATGGCAGTGTAAATATTTCCATGTTTATACAGATGGCAGTGTAGATATTTCCATATTTATACAGATGTCTGTGTTGATATTTCCATGTGTATACAGATGGTATTGTAGCTATTTCCATGTTCATACAGATGGTGGTGTAGATATTTCCATGTTTATTCAGATGACTGTGTAGATATTTCCATGTTTTTACAGATGGCAGTGTAGATATTTCAATGTTTATAGAGATGGCGCTGTATATATTTCCATGTTTATACAGATAACGGTGGAGATATTTCCATGTTTATGCAGAGAGCAGTGGAGATATTTCCATGTTTACACGCATAGCGGTGTACATATTTCCATGTTTATAGAGACAGCGGTGTAGGTATTTCCATGTTTATACAGATAGCAGTGCAGATATTTCCATGTTTACACAGATGCCTATGTAGATATTTCCATATTTTTACAGAGGGCTGTGTAGATATTTCTATGTTTATACAGATGGCAGTGTAGATATTTAAATGCTCCTACACATGACTCTGTAGTTATTTCCATGTTTATACAGATGTCTTTGTAGATATTTCCATGTATATAGAGATAGCGGTGCAGATATTTCCATGTTTATACAGATAGCGGTGTAGATATTTCCATGTTTATACAGACCGCAGTGTAGATATTTCCGTGATTATAGAGATAGCAGTGTAGATATTTCCATGTTTGTACAGATGGCGGTGTTGATGTTTCCATCTATACACAGATTGCCTTGTAGGTATTTCCATGTGTATACAGATGGCATTTTAGATATTTCCATGTTTATACAGATGTTGGTGTAGGTATTCCCATGTTTACACAGATGGCTGTATAGGTATTTCCTTGTTTATACAGATGGCGGTGTAGATATTTCCATATTTATACAGACAATGGTGTAGAAATTTCCATGGTTATACAGATAGCGTTGTAAATATTTCCATGTTTATACAGATCACGCTGTAGATATTTCCATGTTTATAGAGATAGCGGTGTAGGTATTTCCATGTTTATACAGATAGCGGAGTAGTTATTTCCATGTTTATACAGACCACGGTGTAGATATTTCCATGTTTATACAGATAGTGGTGCAGATATTTCCATGTTTGTACAGATGGCGGTGTTGATATTTCCATGTATACACAGATGACCGTGTAGATATTTCCATGTTTATACAGATGGCGGCACAGATATTCCTATGGATATGTAGATGGTGGTGTAGATATTTCCATGGATATACAGATAGCGCTGTACTTATTTCCGTGTTTATATAGAGAACGGTGTAGATATTTCCATGTATGTACACATGGCTTTGAAGATATTTCCATGTTTATACAGATGGCGGTGTAGATATTTCCATGTTTATACAGATAACTTTGTATGTATTTCAATGTTTATACAGACGGCGGTGTAGATATTTCCATGTTTATAGAGATAGCGGTGTAGATATTTCCATATTTATACAGATAATGGTGTAGAAATTTCCATGTTTATACATATAGCGGTGTAAATATTTCCATGTTTATACAAGTCACGGTGTAGATATTTCCTTGTTTATACAAATAGCGGTGAAGTTATTTCCATGTTTATACAGGTAGTGGTGTAGATATTTCCATGTATATACAGATGGCTGTGTAGATATTTCCATGTTTATACAGATGGCTTTGTAGATATTTCCATGTTTATATAGATGACATTGGAGGTATTTCCTTGTTTATACAGATGGCGGTGTAGATATTTCCATGTTTATAGAGATAGCTGTGTAGATATTTCCATGTTTATACAGATCACGGTGTAGATACTTCCATGTTTACACAGATTGTGGTGTAGATATTTCCGTGTTTATACAGATGGCGGAGTAGAGACTTCCATCTTTATGGAGATGGCAGAGTAGTTATTTTCATGTTTATAGAGATGGCGGTGTAGATATTTCCATATTTATAGAGATAGCGGTATAGATATTTCCATCTTTCTACAGATGGCAGTGTAGATATTTCCATGTTTATACAGATGGCGGTGTAGATATTTCCATATTTATACAGATGACTGTGTAGATATTTCCATGTTTATACAGATAACGGTGTAGAAATTTCCATGTTTATACAGATAGCGGTATAAATATTTCCATGTTTATACAGATCACGGTGTAGATATTTCCATGTTTATAGAGACAGCGGTGCAGATATTTCCATGTTTATACAGACCGCGGTGTAGATATTTCCATGTTTATACAGATAGCGGTGCAGATATTTCCATGTTTGTACAGATGGTGGAGTTGATATTTCCATCTATACACAGATGACCGTGTCGATATTTCCATGTTTATACAGATGGCGGCGCAGATATTTCCATGGATATGTAGATGGCGGTGTAGATATTTCCATGTTTATACAGATAGCAGTGTAGTCATTTCCATGTTTATATAGATAGCGGTGTAGATATTTCCATGTATATACACATGGTTGTGTAGATATTTCCATATTTATACAGATGGTGGTGTAGATATTTCCATGTTTATACAGATAACTTTGTAATTATTTCCATGTTTATACAGATGGCGGTGTAGATATTTCGATGTTTATAGAGATAGCAGTGGAGATCTTTCCATGTTTATACAGATGGCGTTGTAGATATTTCCATGTTTATACAGATAGAATTGCAGATATTTCCATGTTTATACAGATAGCAGTGTAGATATTTCCACTGATATAGAGATAGCGGTTTAGATATTTCATATTTATACAGATAGCGGTGTAGATATTTCCATGTTTATACAGATTGCGGTGTAGATATTTCCATGTTCATACAGATGCCTATGCAGATATCTCCATATGGTATTGTAGGTACTTCCATGTTTACACATATGGTGGTGTAGATATTTCCATGTTTATTCAGATAACTGTGTAGTTATTTCCATGTTTTTACAGATGGCAGTGTATATATTTCAATGTTTATAGAGATGTCGCTGTAGATATTTCCATGTTTAAACAGATACCGGTGTAGATATTTCTATGTTTATACAGACCGCAGTGTAGATATTTCCATGTTTATAGAGATAGCAGTGTAGATATTTCCATGTTTGTACAGATGGCGATTTTGATGTTTCCATCTATACACAGATTGCCGTGTAGGTATTTCCATGTGTATACAGATGGCGGTGTAGATATTTCCATGTTTATAGAGATAGCGGTGTAGATATTTCCATATTTATACAGATAACGGTGTAGAAATTTCCATCTTTATACAGATAGCGGTGTACATATTTCCATGTTTATACAGATCACGGTGTAGATATTTCCATGTTTATAGAGATAGCAGTGTAGATATTTCCATGTTTATACAGATAGTTGTGTAAATACTTCCATTTTTATACAGACCGCGGTGTAGATATTTCCATGGTTATACAGATAGCAGTGCAGATATTTCCATGTTTGTACAGATGGCGGTGTTGATATTTCCATCTATACACAGATGACCGTGTAGATATTTCCATGTTTATACAGATGGCGGCGCAGATATATCCATGGATATGTAGATGGTGGTGTAGATATTTCCATGTTTATACAAATAGCGGTGTAGTTATTTCCATGTTTATATAGATAGCGGTGTAGATATTTCCATGTATATACACATGGCTGTGTAGATATTTCCATGTTTATAGAGATGGCAGTGTAGATATTTCCATGTTTATACAGATAACTTTGTAAGTATTTCCATGTTAATACAGATGGCGGTGTAGATATTTCGATGTTTATAAAGATAGCAGTGGAGATATTTCCATGTTTATACAGATAGCATTGTAGATATTTCCATGTATAAACTGATCGTGGTGTAGATATTTCCATGTTTATAGAGATGGCGGTGCAGATATTTCCACGTTCATAGAGATAGCGGTGTTGATATTTCCATGTTTATAGATATAGCGGTGTGGATATTTCCATGTTTATACAGATAGGGGTGTAGATATTTCCATGTTTATAGAGATGGCGGTGTAGATATTTCCATGTTTATACAGATCACGGTGTAGATATTTGCTTGTTTATAAAAATAGCGGTGTAGTTATTTCCATATTTATACAGATCGCGATGTAGATATTTCCAAGTATATACAGATGGCTGTGTATATATTTCCATGTTTATATAGATGGCTGTGTAGATATTTCCATGTTTATACAGATGAGTTTGTAGTTATTTCCATGTTTATACAGATGGCGGTGTAGATATTTCCATGTTTATAGAGATAGCTGTGTAGATACTTCCATGTTTATACAGATCGCAGTCTAGATATTACCATGTTTATACAGATAGCGGTGTAGATATTTCCATGTATATACAGATCATGGTGAAGATGTTTCCATGTTTATACAGATCACGGTGTAGATATTTCCATGTTTGTACAGATGGCGGTGTAGATATTTCCATGTTTATACAGATAGCGATGTAGATATTTCCATGTTTATACAGATAGCGGTGTAGTTATTTCCATGTTTATAGAGATAGCGGTGTAGGTATTTCCATGTTTATAGACATAGCGGTGTAGATATTTCCATGTTTATATAGATGGCGTTGTAGATGTTTCCATGTTTATACCGATAGCGGTGTTGCTATTTCCACCTTTATACAGATAGCGATGTAGATATTTCCTTGTTTATGCAGCTCGCGGTGCAGATATTTATGTCTTTATAAAGATGGCATTGTAGATATTTCCTTGTTCACCCAGATGGCGGTGTAGATGTTTCCTTGTTTACACAGATGGCGGAGTAGTTTGTTCCATGTTTATGGAGATGGCAGTGTGGATATTTCCATGCTTATAGAGATAGCAGTGTAGATATTTACATGTTTATCCAGATGGATGTGTAGATATTTCCATGTGTATACAGAAGGCATTGTAGTTATTTCCATGTTTATACAGATGACTGTATAGGTATTTCCATGTTTTTACAGATGGCAGTGCAGATATTTCCATGTTTATACAGATAGCGGTGTAGATATTTCCATGTATAAACAGATGTCTCTGTAGATATTTCCATGTTTAAACAGATGGTGGTGTAGATATTTCCTTGTTTATACAAATAAATGTGTATTTATTTCCAAGTTTATACAGATAGCGGTGAAGATATTTCCATGTATATACAGACGGCTGTGTAGATATTTCCATGTTTATACAGATGGCTGTGTAGATATTTCCATGTTTATACAGATCGCGGTGTTGATATTTCCATGTTATACAGATCGCGGTGTAGATATTTCCATGTTTATACAGATCGCGGTGTAGATATTTCCATGTTCCTACACATGACTGTGTTGGTATTTCCATGTTTATACAGATGGCTTTGTAGATATTTCCATGTTTATAGAGATAGCGGTGTAGATATTTCCATGTTTATACAGATAGCGGTGTAAATATTTCCATGTTTATACAGATCGTGGTGTAGAAATTTCCATGTTTATGCAGACCGCAGTGTAGATATTTCCATGTTTATACAGATGGCGGTGTAGATATTTCCATGTTTATAGAGATAGCGGTGTAGGTATTTCCATATTTATACAGATAACGGTGTACATATTTCCATGTTTATACAGATAGCAGTGTAAATATTTCCATGTTTATATAGATCACGGTGTAGATATTTCCATGTATATAGAGATAGCGGTGTAGATATTTCCATGTTTATACAGATAGCGGTGTAGATATTTCCATGTTTATACAGAACGCGGTGTAGATATTTCCATGTTTATACAGATAGCGGTGTAGATATTTCCACGTGTGTACAGATGGCGGTGTTGATATTTCCATCTATACACAGATGACCATGTAGATATTTCCATGTATATGCAGACGGCGGCGCAGGTATTTCCATGGATATGTAGATGGCGGTGTAGATATTTCCATGTTTATACAGATAGCGGTGTAGTTATTTCCATGTTTATATAGATAGCGTAGTAGATATTTCCATGGATTTACACATGGCTATGTTGGTATTTCCATGTTTATACAGATGGCGGTGTTGATATTTCCATGTTTATACCGATAACTTTGTAAGTATTTCCATGTTTATACAGATGGCGGTGTAGATATTTCGATGTTTATAGAGATAGCAGTGGAGATATTTCCATGTTTATAGAGATAGCGGTGTAGATATTTCCACGTTTATACTGATCGCGGTGTAGATATTTTCATGTTTGTAGAGATGGCGGTGTAGATATTTCCATGTTCATAGAGATAGCGGTGTTGATTTTTCCATGTTTATAGAGATAGGGGTGTGGATATTTCCAAGTTTATACAGATAGGGGTGTAGATATTTCCGTGTTTATAGAGATGGCGGTGTAGATATTTCCATGTTTATACACATCACGGTGTAGATATTTCCACGTTTATACAGATCGCGATGTAGTTATTTCCATGTTTATACAGATCATGTTGTAGATATTTCCATGTTTATACAGATCGCGCTGTTGTTATTACCATGTTTATAGGGATAGCGGTGCAAATATTTCCACATTTATGCAGAGAGCGGTGTAGTTATTAGCATGTTTATTCAGATAGCGGTGTAGTTATTTCGATGTGTGAACAGATGTCTGTGTATATATTTCCATGTTTAAACAGATGGCGGTGTAGATATTTCCTTGTTTATACAATTAGCGGTGTAGTTATTTCCATGTTTATACAGATCACGGTGTAGATATTTCCTTGTTTATACAAATAGCGGTGTAGTTATTTCAATGTTTGTACAGATAGCGGTGTAGATATTTCCTTGTTTATACAGATAGCGGTGTAAATATTTCCATGTTTATACAGATCACGGTGTAGATATTTCCTTGTTTATACAAATAGCGGTGTAGTTATTTCCATGTTTATACAGATAGCGGTGTAGATATTTCCATGTATGTACAGATGGTTGTGTAGATATTTCCATGTTTATACAGATGGCTGTGTAGATATTTCCACGTTCATACAGATGACTTTGTAGGTATTTCCATGTTTATACAGATGGCGGTGTAGATATTTCCATGTTTATAGAGATAGCTGTGAAGATATTTCCATGTTTATAGAGATAGCTGTGTAGATATTTCCATGTTTATAGAGATAGCGGTGTAGATATTTCCATTTTTATACTGAAAGTGGTGTAAATATTTCCATGTTTATACAGACTGCCGTGTAGATATTTCCATGGTTATACAGATAGCAGTGCAGATATTTCCATGTTTGTGCAGATGGCGGTGTTGATATTTCCATCTATACACAGATGACCGTGTAGTTATTTCCATGTTTATACAGATGGCGGCACAGATATTTCCATGGATATGTAGATGGCGTTGTAGATATTTCCATGTTTATACAGATGGCAGTGTAGATATTTCCATGTTTATACAAATAGCGGTGTAGTTATTTCCATGTTTATATAGATAGCAGTGGAGTTATTTCCATGTTTATACAGATAGCAGTGTAGATATTTCCATGTTTATACTGATCGTGGGGTAGATATTTCCATGTTTATAGAGATGGCGGTGCAGATATTTCCATGTTCATAGAGATAGCGGTGTTGATATTTCCATGTTTATAGAGATAGCGGTGTTCATATTTCCATATTTATACAGATAGGGGTGTATGTATTTCCATGTTTATAGAGATGGCGGTGTAGATATTTCCATGTTTATACAGATCACGGTGTAGATATTTGCTTGTTTATAAAAATAGCGGTGTAGTTATTTCCATATTTATACAGATAGCGGTGTAAATATTTCCATGTATATACAGATGGCTGTGTAGATATTTCCATGTTTATACAGATGGCTGTGTAGATATTTCCATGTTTATACAGATGAGTTTGTAGTTATTTCCATGTTTATGCAGATGGCGGTGTAGATATTTCCATGTTTATAGAGATAGCTGTGTAGATGTTTCCATGTTTATTCAGATAGCGTTGTAGATATTTCCATGTATATACAGATGATTGTAAAGGTATTTCCATGTTTTTACAGATGGCAGTGCAGATATTTCCATGTTTATAGAGATAGCGATGTAGATATTTCCATGTTTGTAGAGATGGCGGTGTAGATATTTCCATGTTTATACAGATGGCGGCGTAGATATTTCCAAGGACATGAAGATGGCGGTGTAGATATTTCCATGTTTATACAGATAGCGGTGTAGATATTTCCATGTTTACACAGATGGTGGTGTAGATATTTCCGTGTTTATACACATGGCGGAGTAGATACTTCCATCTTTATTGAGATGGCAGTGTAGATATTTTCATGTTTATAGAGATGGCGGTGTAGATATTTCCATATTTATAGAGATAGCGGTGTACATATTTCCATCTTTCTACAGATGGCAGTGTAGATATTTCCATGTTAATACAGAAGGCCGTGTAGATATTTCCATGTTTCTACAGAAGGCCGTGTAGATATTTCCATATTTATACAGATGTCTGTGTAGATATTTCCATGTGTATACAGATGGTATTGTAGGTATTTCCATGTTTATACAGATGGTGGTATAGATATTTCCATGTTTATTCAGATGACTCTGTAGATATTTCCATGTTTTTACAGAGGGCAGTGTAGATATTTCAATGTTTATGGAGATGGCGCTGTAGATATTTCCATGTTTACACAGATGCCTATGCAGATATTTCCATATTTATACAGAGGGCTGTGTAGATATTTCTATGTTTATACAGATGGCAGTGTAGATATTTCCATGTTCCTACACATGACTGTGTAGGTATTTCCATGTTTATACAGATGGTTTTGTAGATATTTCCATGTTTATAGAGATAGCGGTGCAGATATTTCCATGTTCATACAGATTGCGCCGTATATATGTCCATGTTTATACAGATCGTGGTGTAGATATTTCCATGTTTATACAGATACTGGTGTAGATATTTCCATGTTTATACAGACCGCAGTGTAGATAATTCCATGTTTATAGAGATAGCAGTGTAGATATTTTCATGTTTGTACAGATGGCGGTGTTGATGTTTCCATCTATACACAGATTGCCGTGTAGTTATTTCCATGTGTATACAGATGGCATTGTAGATATTTCCATGTTTATACAGATGGCGGTGTAGATATTTCCATGTTTATAGAGATAGCGGTGTAGATATTTCCATATTTATACAGATAACGGTGTAGAAATTTCCATTTTTATACAGATAGCGGTGTAAATATTTCCATGTTTATACAGATCACGGTGTAGATATTTCCATGTTTATACAGATAGCGGTGTAGATATTTTCATGTTTACACAGATGGTGGTGTAGATATTTCCGTGTTTATACACATGGCGGAGTAGATACTTCCATCTTTATGGAGATGGCAGTGTAGATATTTTCATTTTTAAAGAGATGGCTGTGTAGATATTTCCATATTTATAGAGATAGCGTTGTACATATTTCCATCTTTCTACAGATGGCAGTGTAGATATTTCCATGTTTATACAGAAGGCCGTGTAGATATTTCCATGTTTATATAGAAGGCCGTGTAGATATTTCCATATTTATACAGATGTCTGTGTAGATATTTCCATGTGTATACAGATGGTATTGTAGGTATTTCCATGTTTATACAGATGGTGGTGTAGATATTTCCATGTTTATTCAGATGACTGTGTAGATATTTCCATGTTTTTACAGAGGGCAGTGTAGATATCTCAATGTTTATGGAGATGGCGCTGTAGATATTTCCATGTTTAAACAGATAACGGTGGATATATTTCCATGTTTATACACATACCGGTGTACATACTTCCATGTTTATACAGACAGCGGTGTAGGTATTTCCATGTTTATACAGATAGCGGTGCAGATATTTCCATGTTTACACAGATGCCTATGCAGATATTTCCATATTTATACAGAGGGCTGTGTAGATATTCCTATGTTTATACAGATGGCAGTGTAGATATTTCCATGTTCCTACACATGACTTTGTAGCTATTTCCATGTTTATAAAGATGGTTTTGTAGATATTTCCATGTTTATAGAGATAGCGGTGCTGATATTTCCATGTTCATACAGATTGCGCCGTATATATGTCCATGTTTATACAGATCGTGGTGTAGATATTTCCATGTTTATACAGATACCGGTGTAGATATTTCCATGTTTATACAGACCGCAGTGTAGATAATTCCATGTTTATAGAGATAGCAGTGTAGATATTTTCATGTTTGTACAGATGGCGGTGTTGATGTTTCCATCTATACACAGATTGCCGTGTAGTTATTTCCATGTGTATACAGATGGCATTGTAGATATTTCCATGTTTATACAGATGGCGGTGTAGATATTTCCATGTTTATAGAGATAGCGGTGTAGATATTTCCATATTTATACAGATAACGGTGTAGAAATTTCCATTTTATACAGATAGCGGTGTAAATATTTCCATGTTTATACAGATCACGGTGTAGATATTTCCATGTTTATAAAGATAGCCGTGTAGATATTTCCATGTTTATACAGATAGTGGTGTAGATATTTCCATGTTTATACAGACCGCGGTGTAGATATTTCCATGGTTATACAGATAGCGGTGCAGATATTTCAATGTTTGTACAGATGGCGGTGTTGATATTTCCATCTATACACAGATGACCGTGTAGATATTTCCATGTTTACACAGATAGCGGTGTAGTTATTTCCATGTTTGTATAGATAACGGTGTAGATATTTCCATGTATATACACATGGCTGTGTAGATATTTCCATGTTTATACAGATGGCGGTGTAGATATTTCCATGTTTATACAGATAACTTTGTAAGTATTTCCATGTTTATACAGATGGCAGCGTAGATATTTCCAAGGACATGCAGATGGCGGTGTAGATATTTCCATGTTTATACAGATAGCGGTGTAGATTTTTCCTTGTTTACACAGATGGTGGTGTAGATATTTCCGTGTTTATACACATGGCGGAGTAGATACTTCCATCTTTATGGAGATGGCAGTGTAGATATTTTCATGTTTATAGAGATGGCGGTGTAGATATTTACATATTTATAGAGATAGCGGTGTACATATTTCCATCTTTCTACAGAAGGCCGTGTAGATATTTCCATATTTATACAGATGTCTGTGTAGATATTTCCATGTGTATATAGATGGTATTGTAGGTATTTCCATGTTTATACAGATGGTGGTGTAGATATTTCCATGTTTATTCAGATGACTGTGTAGATATTTCAATGTTTTTACAGAGGGCAGTGTAGATATTTCTATGTTTATACAGATGGCAGTGTAGATATTTAAATGTTCCTACACATGACTGTGTAGGTATTTCCATGTTTATACAGATGACTTTGTAGATATTTCCATGTTAATAGAGATAGCGGTGCAGACATTTCCTTGTTTATACAGATAGTGGTGTAGATATTTCCATGTATATACAGATGGCTGTGTAGATATTTCCATGTTTATACAGATGGCTTTGTAGATATTTCCATGTTTATACAGATGGCTGTGCCGATATTTCCATGTTTATACAGAGTTATCTTTAGCTATTTCGATGTTTATATAGATGACAGTGTAGATATTTCCATGTTAATACAGATGGCGGTGTAGATATTTCCATGTTAATACAGATCACGTTGTAGATATTTCCATGTTTATTCAGATCGCGGTGTAGATATTTCCATGTTTATACAGATAGCGGTGTAGATATTTCCATGTTTATACAGATGGCGGTGAAGATATTTCCATGTTTATAGAGATAGCGGTGTAGATATTTCCATGTTTATTGAGATAGCGGTGTAAATATTTCCATATTTACACAGATAGTGGTTTAGATATTTCCATGTTTTTACAGATAGCGGTGTAGATATTTCCATCTTTATTCAGAGAGTGCTGTACATATTTCCATGTTTATACAGATCACTGTGTAGATATTTCCATGTTTATACTGATAACGTTGTAGATATTTCCATTTTATACAAACGGTGGTGTAGATATTTCCATGTTCCTACACATGACTGTGTAGTTATTTCCATGTTTATACAGATGGCGGTGTAGATATTTCCATATTTATAGAGATAGCAGTGTAGATATTTCCAGGTTTATACAGATAGTGGTGTAAATATTTCCATGTTTATACAGATCGCGGTGTATATATTTCCATGTTTATACAGATACCGGTGTAGATATTGCCATGTTTATACAGACTGCAGTTTAGGTATTTCTATGTTTATGCAGATAGCGGTGTAGATATTTCCATGTTTGTACAGATGGCGGTGTTGATATTTCCATCTGTACACAGATTGCCTTGTAGATATTTCCATCTTTATACAGATGGCGTTGTAGATGTTTCCATGGATATGAAGATGGCGGTGTGGATATTTCCATGTTTATAGAGATAGCGGTGTAGGTATTTCCATGTTTATAGACATAACGGTGTAGATATTTCCATGTTTATATAGATGGCGTTGTAGATATTTCCATGTTTATACCGATAGCGGTGTTGGTATTTCCACGTTTATACAGATAGCGATGTAGATATTTCCATGTTTATACAGCTCGCGGTGCAGATATTTATATCTTTATACAGATGGCATTTTAGATATTTCCTTATTCACAGAGATGGCGGTGTAGATGTTTCCTTGTTTACACAGATGGCGGAGTAGTTTGTTCCATGTTTATGGAGATGGCAGTGTAGATATTTTCATGTTTGTAGAGATGGCGGTGTAGATACTTCCATGCTTATAGAGATAGCAGTGTAGATATTTACATGTTTATCCAGATGGATGTGTAGATATTTCCATGTGTATACAGAAGGCATTGTAGTTATATCCATGTTTATACAGATGACTGTATAGGTATTTCCATGTTTTTACAGATGGCAGTGCAGATATTTCCATGTTTATACAGATAGCGGTGTAGATATTTCCATGTATAAACAGATGTCTCTGTAGATATTTCCATGTTTAAACAGATGGTGGTGTAGATATTTCCTTGTTTATACAAATAAATGTGTATTTATTTCCAAGTTTATACAGATAGCGGTGAAGATATTTCCATGTATATACAGACGGCTGTGTAGATATTTCCATGATTATACAGATGGCTGTGTAGATATTTCCATGTTTAAACAGATGACTTTGTAGGTATATCCATGTTTATACAGATTGCGGTGTAGATATTTCCATGTTTATAGAGATAGCTGTGTAGATATTTCCATGTTTATACAGATCGCGGTGTAGGTATTTCCATGTTATACAGATCGCGGTGTAGATATTTCCATGTTTATACAGATCGCGGTGTAGATATTTCCATGTTCCTACACATGACTGTGTTGATATTTCCATGTTTATACAGATGGCTTTGTAGATATTTCCATGTTTATAGAGATAGCGGTGTAGATATTTCCATGTTTATACAGATAGCGGTGTAAATATTTCCATGTTTATACAGATCGTGGTGTAGAAATTTCCATGTTTATACAGACCGCAGTGTAGATATTTCCATGTTTATACAGATGGCGGTGTAGATATTTCCATGTTTATAGAGATAGCGGTGTAGGTATTTCCATATTTATACAGATAACGGTGTACATATTTCCATGTTTATACAGATAGCAGTGTAAATATTTCCATGTTTATACAGATCACGGTGTAGATATTTCCATGTATATAGAGATAGCGGTGTAGATATTTCCATGTTTATACAGATAGCGGTGTAGATATTTCCATGTTTATACAGAACGCGGTGTAGATATTTCCATGTTTATACAGATAGTGGTGTAGATATTTCCACGTGTGTACAGATGGCGGTGTTGATATTTCCATCTATACACAGATGACCATGTAGATATTTCCATGTATATGCAGACGGCGGCGCAGATATTTCCATGGATATGTAGATGGCGGTGTAGATATTTCCATGTTTATACAGATAGCGGTGTAGTTATTTCCATGTTTATATAGATAGCGTAGTAGATATTTCCATGGATTTACACATGGCTATGTTGGTATTTCCATGTTTATACAGATGGCGGTGTTGATATTTCCATGTTTATACCGATAAGTTTGTAAGTATTTCCATGTTTATACAGATGGCGGTGTAGATATTTCGATGTTTATAGAGATAGCAGTGGAGATATTTCCATGTTTATAGAGATAGCGGTGTAGATATTTCCACGTTTATACTGATCGCAGTGTAGATATATTCATGTTTGTAGAGATGGCGGTGTAGATATTTCCATGTTCATAGAGATAGCGGTGTTGATTTTTCCATGTTTATAGAGATAGGGGTGTGGATATTTCCAAGTTTATACAGATAGGGGTGTAGATATTTCCGTGTTTATAGAGATGGCGGTGTAGATATTTCCATGTTTATACACATCACGGTGTAGATATTTCCATGTTTATACAGATCGCGATGTAGTTATTTCCATGTTTATACAGATCATGTTGTAGATATTTCCATGTTTATACAGATCGCGCTGTTGTTATTACCATGTTTATAGGGATAGCGGTGCAAATATTTCCACATTTATGCAGAGAGCGGTGTATTTATTAGCATGTTTATTCAGATAGCGGTGTAGTTATTTCGATGTGTGAACAGATGTCTGTGTATATATTTCCATGTTTAAACAGATGGCGGTGTAGATATTTCCTTGTTTATACAATTAGCGGTGTAGTTATTTCCATGTTTATACAGATCACGGTGTAGATATTTCCTTGTTTATACAAATAGCGGTGTAGTTATTTCAATGTTTGTACAGATAGCGGTGTAGATATTTCCATGTTTATAGAGATAGCGGTGTAGATATTTCCATATTTATACAGATATCGGTGTAGAAATTTCCATTTTTATACAGATAGCGGTGTAAATATTTCCATGTTTATACAGATCACGGTGTAGATATTTCCATGTTTATAGAGATAGCCGTGTAGATATTTCCATATTTATACAGATAGTGATGTAAATATTTCCATGTTTATACAGACCGCGGTGTAGATATTTCCATGGTTATACGGATAGCAGTGCAGATATTTCCATGTTTGTACAGATGGCGGTGTTGATATTTCCATCTATACACAGATGACCGTGTAGATATTTCCATGTTTATACAGATGGCGGCGCAGATATTTCCATGGATATGTAGATGGCGGTGTAGATATTTCCTTGTTTATACAAATAGCGGTGTAGTTATTTCCATGTTTATATAGATAGCGGTGTAGATTTTTCCATGTATATACACACGGCTGTGTAGATATTTCCATGTTTATACAGATGGCGGTGTAGATATTTCCATGTTTATACAGATAACTTTGTAAGTATTTCCATGTTTATACAGATGGCGGTGTAGATATTTCGATGTTTATAGAGATAGCAGTGGAGATATTTCCATGTTTATACAGATAGCAGTGTAGATATTTCCATGTTTATACTGATCGTGGTGTAGATATTTCCATGTTTATAGAGATGGCGGTGCAGATATTTCCATGTTCATAGAGATAGCGGTGTTGATATTTCCATGTTTATAGAGATAGCGGTGTGGATATTTCCATGTTTATACAGATAGGGGTGTAGATATTTCCATGTTTATAGAGATGGCGGTGTAGATATTTCCATGTTTATGCAGATCACGGTGTAGATATTTGCTTGTTTATAAAAATAGCGGTGTAGTTATTTCCATATTTATACAGATAGCGATGTAGATATTACCATGTATATACAGATGGCTGTGTAGATATTTCCATGTTTATACAGATGGCTGTGTAGATATTTCCATGTTTATACAGATGAGTTTGTAGTTATTTCCATGTTTATACAGATGGCGGTGTAGATATTTCCATGTTTATAGAGATAGCTGTGTAGATATTTCCATGTTTACACAGATAGCGTTGTAGATATTTCCATGTTTATACAGATCACGGTGTAGATATTTCCATGTTTATACAGATCGTGGTGTAGATATTTCCATGTTTATACAGATAGCGGTGTAGATATTTCCATGTTTATACAGATGGCGATGAAGATATTTCCATGTTTATAGAGATAGCGGTGTAGATATTTCCATGTTTATAGAGATAGCGGTGTAGATATTTCCATATTTATACAGATAACGGTGTAGAAATTTCCATTTTTATACAGATAGCGGTGTAAATATTTCCATGTTTATACAGATCACGGTGTAGATATTTCCATGTTTATAGAGATAGCCGTGTAGATATTTCCATATTTATACAGATAGTGATGTAAATATTTCCATGTTTATACAGACCGCGGTTTAGATATTTCCATGGTTATACGGATAGCAGTGCAGATATTTCCATGTTTGTACAGATGGCGGTGTTGATATTTCCATCTATACACAGATGACCGTGTAGATATTTCCATGTTTATACAGATGGCGGCGCAGATATTTCCATGGATATGTAGATGGCGGTGTAGATATTTCCTTGTTTATACAAATAGCGGTGTAGTTATTTCCATGTTTATATAGATAGCGGTGTAGATTTTTCCATGTATATACACATGGCTGTGTAGATATTTCCATGTTTATACAGATGGCGGTGTAGATATTTCCATGTTTATACAGATAACTTTGTAAGTATTTCCATGTTTATACAGATGGCGGTGTAGATATTTCGATGTTTATAGAGATAGCAGTGGAGATATTTCCATGTTTATACAGATAGCAGTGTAGATATTTCCATGTTTATACTGATCGTGGTGTAGATATTTCCATGTTTATAGAGATGGCGGTGCAGATATTTCCATGTTCATAGAGATAGCGGTGTTGATATTTCCATGTTTATAGAGATAGCGGTGTGGATATTTCCATGTTTATACAGATAGGGGTGTAGATATTTCCATGTTTATAGAGATGGCGGTGTAGATATTTCCATGTTTATGCAGATCACGGTGTAGATATTTGCTTGTTTATAAAAATAGCGGTGTAGTTATTTCCATATTTATACAGATAGCGATGTAGATATTACCATGTATATACAGATGGCTGTGTAGATATTTCCATGTTTATACAGATGGCTGTGTAGATATTTACATGTTTATACAGATGAGTTTGTAGTTATTTCCATGTTTATACAGATGGCGGTGTAGATATTTCCATGTTTATAGAGATAGCTGTGTAGATATTTCCATGTTTACACAGATAGCGTTGTAGATATTTCCATGTTTATACAGATCACGGTGTAGATATTTCCATGTTTATACAGATCGTGGTGTAGATATTTCCATGTTTATACAGATAGCGGTGTAGATATTTCCATGTTTATACAGATGGCGATGAAGATATTTCCATGTTTATAGAGATAGCGGTGTAGATATTTCCATGTTTATTGAGATAGCGGTGTAAATATTTCCATATTTACACAGATAGTGGTTTAGATATTTCCATGTTTTTACAGATAGCGGTGTAGATATTTCCATCTTTATTCAGAGAGTGCTGTACATATTTCCATGTTTATACAGATCACTGTGTAGATATTTCCATGTTTATACTGATAACGTTGTAGATATTTCCATTTTATACAAACGGTGGTGTAGATATTTCCATGTTCCTACACATGACTGTGTAGTTATTTCCATGTTTATACAGATGGCGGTGTAGATATTTCCATATTTATAGAGATAGCAGTGTAGATATTTCCAGGTTTATACAGATAGTGGTGTAAATATTTCCATGTTTATACAGGTCGCGGTGTAGATATTTCCATGTTTATACAGATACCGGTGTAGATATTGCCATGTTTATACAGACTGCAGTTTAGGTATTTCTATGTTTATGCAGATAGCGGTGTAGATATTTCCATGTTTGTACAGATGGCGGTGTTGATATTTCCATCTGTACACAGATTGCCTTGTAGATATTTCCATCTTTATACAGATGGCGTTGTAGATGTTTCCATGGATATGAAGATGGCGGTGTGGATATTTCCATGTTTATAGAGATAGCGGTGTAGGTATTTCCATGTTTATAGACATAACGGTGTAGATATTTCCATGTTTATATAGATGGCGTTGTAGATATTTCCATGTTTATACCGATAGCGGTGTTGGTATTTCCACGTTTATACAGATAGCGATGTAGATATTTCCATGTTTATACAGCTCGCGGTGCAGATATTTATATCTTTATACAGATGGCATTTTAGATATTTCCTTATTCACAGAGATGGCGGTGTAGATGTTTCCTTGTTTACACAGATGGCGGAGTAGTTTGTTCCATGTTTATGGAGATGGCAGTGTAGATATTTTCATGTTTATAGAGATGGCGGTGTAGATATTTCCATACTTATAGAGATAGCAGTGTAGATATTTACATGTTTATCCAGATGGATGTGTAGATATTTCCATGTGTATACAGAAGGCATTGTAGTTATTTCCATGTTTATACAGATGACTGTATAGGTATTTCCATGTTTTTACAGATGGCAGTGCAGATATTTCCATGTTTATACAGATAGCGGTGTAGATATTTCCATGTATAAACAGATGTCTCTGTAGATATTTCCATGTTTAAACAGATGGTGGTGTAGATATTTCCTTGTTTATACAAATAAATGTGTATTTATTTCCATGTTTATACAGATAGCGGTGAAGATATTTCCATGTATATACAGACGGCTGTGTAGATATTTCCATGTTTATACAGATGGCTGTGTAGATATTTCCATGTTTAAACAGATAACTTTGTAGGTATTTCCATGTTTATACAGATTGCGGTGTAGATATTTCCATGTTTATAGAGATAGCTGTGTAGATATTTCCATGTTTATACAGATCGCGGTGTAGATATTTCCATGTTATACAGATCGCGGTGTAGATATTTCCATGTTTATACAGATCGCGGTGTAGATATTTCCATGTTCCTACACATGACTGTGTTGGTATTTCCATGTTTATACAGATGTCTTTGTAGATATTTCCATGTTTATAGAGATAGCGGTGTAGATATTTCCATGTTTATACAGATAGCGGTGTAAATATTTCCATGTTTATACAGATCGTGGTGTAGAAATTTCCATGTTTATACAGACCGCAGTGTAGATATTTCCATGTTTATACAGATGGCGGTGTAGATATTTCCATGTTTATAGAGATAGCGGTGTAGGTATTTCCATATTTATACAGATAACGGTGTACATATTTCCATGTTTATACAGATAGCAGTGTAAATATTTCCATGTTTATACAGATCACTGTGTAGATATTTCCATGTATATAGAGATAGCGGTGTAGATATTTCCATGTTTATACAGATAGCGGTGTAGATATTTCCATGTTTATACAGAACGCGGTGTAGATATTTCCATGTTTATACAGATAGCGGTGTAGATATTTCCACGTGTGTACAGATGGCGGTGTTGATATTTCCATCTATACACAGATGACCATGTAGATATTTCCATGTATATGCAGACGGCGGCGCAGATATTTCCATGGATATGTAGATGGCGGTGTAGATATTTCCATGTTTATACAGATAGCGGTGTAGTTATTTCCATGTTTATATAGATAGCGTAGTAGATATTTCCATGGATTTACACATGGCTATGTTGGTATTTCCATGTTTATACAGATGGCGGTGTTGATATTTCCATGTTCATACCGATAACTTTGTAAGTATTTCCATGTTTATACAGATGGCGGTGTAGATATTTCGATGTTTATAGAGATAGCAGTGGAGATATTTCCATGTTTATAGAGATAGCGGTGTAGATATTTCCACGTTTATACTGATCGCGGTGTAGATATTTTCATGTTTGTAGAGATGGCGGTGTAGATATTTCCATGTTCATAGAGATAGCGGTGTTGATTTTTCCATGTTTATAGAGATAGGGGTGTGGATATTTCCAAGTTTATACAGATAGGGGTGTAGATATTTCCGTGTTTATAGAGATGGCGGTGTAGATATTTCCATGTTTATACACATCACGGTGTAGATATTTCCATGTTTATACAGATCGCGATGTAGTTATTTCCATGTTTATACAGATCATGTTGTAGATATTTCCATGTTTATACAGATCGCGCTGTTGTTATTACCATGTTTATAGGGATAGCGGTGCAAATATTTCCACATTTATGCAGAGAGCGGTGTATTTATTAGCATGTTTATTCAGATAGCGGTGTAGTTATTTCGATGTGTGAACAGATGTCTGTGTATATATTTCCATGTTTAAACAGATGGCGGTGTAGATATTTCCTTGTTTATACAATTAGCGGTGTAGTTATTTCCATGTTTATACAGATCACGGTGTAGATATTTCCTTGTTTATACAAATAGCGGTGTAGTTATTTCAATGTTTGTACAGATAGCGGTGTAGATATTTCCATGTTTATAGAGATAGCGGTGTAGATATTTCCATATTTATACAGATAACGGTGTAGAAATTTCCATTTTTATACAGATAGCGGTGTAAATATTTCCATGTTTATACAGATCACGGTGTAGATATTTCCATGTTTATAGAGATAGCCGTGTAGATATTTCCATATTTATACAGATAGTGATGTAAATATTTCCATGTTTATACAGACCGCGGTGTAGATATTTCCATGGTTATACGGATAGCAGTGCAGATATTTCCATGTTTGTACAGATGGCGGTGTTGATATTTCCATCTATACACAGATGACCGTGTAGATATTTCCATGTTTATACAGATGGCGGCGCAGATATTTCCATGGATATGTAGATGGCGGGGTAGATATTTCCTTGTTTATACAAATAGCGGTGTAGTTATTTCCATGTTTATATAGATAGCGGTGTAGATTTTTCCATGTATATACACATGGCTGTGTAGATATTTCCATGTTTATACAGATGGCGGTGTAGATATTTCCATGTTTATACAGATAACTTTGTAAGTATTTCCATGTTTATACAGATGGCGGTGTAGATATTTCGATGTTTATAGAGATAGCAGTGGAGATATTTCCATGTTTATACAGATAGCAGTGTAGATATTTCCATGTTTATACTGATCGTGGTGTAGATATTTCCATGTTTATAGAGATGGCGGTGCAGATATTTCCATGTTCATAGAGATAGCGGTGTTGATATTTCCATGTTTATAGAGATAGCGGTGTGGATATTTCCATGTTTATACAGATAGGGGTGTAGATATTTCCATGTTTATAGAGATGGCGGTGCAGATATTTCCATGTTCATAGAGATAGCGGTGTTGATATTTGCTTGTTTATAAAAATAGCGGTGTAGTTATTTCCATATTTATACAGATAGCGATGTAGATATTACCATGTATATACAGATGGCTGTGTAGATATTTCCATGTTTATACAGATGGCTGTGTAGATATTTCCATGTTTATACAGATGAGTTTGTAGTTATTTCCATGTTTATACAGATGGCGGTGTAGATATTTCCATGTTTATAGAGATAGCTGTGTAGATATTTCCATGTTTACACAGATAGCGTTGTAGATATTTCCATGTTTATACAGATCACGGTGTAGATATTTCCATCTTTATACAGATCGCGGTGTAGATATTTCCATGTTTATACAGATAGCGGTGTAGATATTTCCATGTTTATACAGATGGCGGTGAAGATATTTCCATGTTTATAGAGATAGCGGTGTAGATATTTCCATGTTTATTGAGATAGCGGTGTAAATATTTCCATATTTACACAGATAGTGGTTTAGATATTTCCATGTTTTTACAGATAGCGGTGTAGATATTTCCATCTTTATTCAGAGAGTGCTGTACATATTTCCATGTTTATACAGATCACTGTGTAGATATTTCCATGTTTATACTGATAACGTTGTAGATATTTCCATTTTATACAAACGGTGGTGTAGATATTTCCATGTTCCTACACATGACTGTGTAGTTATTTCCATGTTTATACAGATGGCGGTGTAGATATTTCCATATTTATAGAGATAGCAGTGTAGATATTTCCAGGTTTATACAGATAGTGGTGTAAATATTTCCATGTTTATACAGGTCGCGGTGTAGATATTTCCATGTTTATACAGATACCGGTGTAGATATTGCCATGTTTATACAGACTGCAGTTTAGGTATTTCTATGTTTATGCAGATAGCGGTGTAGATATTTCCATGTTTGTACAGATGGCGGTGTTGATATTTCCATCTGTACACAGATTGCCTTGTAGATATTTCCATCTTTATACAGATGGCGTTGTAGATGTTTCCATGGATATGAAGATGGCGGTGTGGATATTTCCATGTTTATAGAGATAGCGGTGTAGGTATTTCCATGTTTATAGACATAACGGTGTAGATATTTCCATGTTTATATAGATGGCGTTGTAGATATTTCCATGTTTATACCGATAGCGGTGTTGGTATTTCCACGTTTATACAGATAGCGATGTAGATATTTCCATGTTTATACAGCTCGCGGTGCAGATATTTATATCTTTATACAGATGGCATTTTAGATATTTCCTTATTCACAGAGATGGCGGTGTAGATGTTTCCTTGTTTACACAGATGGCGGAGTAGTTTGTTCCATGTTTATGGAGATGGCAGTGTAGATATTTCCATGTTTATAGAGATAGCGGTGTAGGTATTTCCATATTTATACAGATAACGGTGTACATATTTCCATGTTTATACACATAGCAGTGTAAATATTTCCATGTTTATACAGATGGCGGCGCAGATATTTCCATGGATATGTAGATGGCGGGATAGATATTTCCTTGTTTATACAAATAGCGGTGTAGTTATTTCCATGTTTATATAGATAGCGGTGTAGATTTTTCCATGTATATACACATGGCTGTGTAGATATTTCCATGTTTATACAGATGGCGGTGTAGATATTTCCATGTTTATACAGATAACTTTGTAAGTATTTCCATGTTTATACAGATGGCGGTGTAGATATTTCGATGTTTATAGAGATAGCAGTGGTGATATTTCCATGTTTATACAGATAGCAGTGTAGATATTTCCATGTTTATACTGATCGTGGTGTAGATATTTCCATGTTTATAGAGATGGCGGTGCAGATATTTCCATGTTCATAGAGATAGCGGTGTTGATATTTCCATGTTTATAGAGATAGCGGTGTGGATATTTCCATGTTTATACAGATAGGGGTGTAGATATTTCCATGTTTATAGAGATGGCGGTATAGATATTTCCATGTTTATGCAGATCACGGTGTAGATATTTGCTTGTTTATAAAAATAGCGGTGTAGTTATTTCCATATTTATACAGATAGCGATGTAGATATTACCATGTATATACAGATGGCTGTGTAGATATTTCCATGTTTATACAGATGGCTGTGTAGATATTTCCATGTTTATACAGATGAGTTTGTAGTTATTTCCATGTTTATACAGATGGCGGTGTAGATATTTCCATGTTTATAGAGATAGCTGTGTAGATATTTCCATGTTTACACAGATAGCGTTGTAGATATTTCCATGTTTATACAGATCACGGTGTAGATATTTCCATGTTTATACAGATCGCGGTGTAGATATTTCCATGTTTATACAGATAGCGGTGTAGATATTTCCATGTTTATACAGATGGCGGTGAAGATATTTCCATGTTTATAGAGATAGCGGTGTAGATATTTCCATGTTTATTGAGATAGCGGTGTAAATATTTCCATATTTACACAGATAGTGGTTTAGATATTTCCATGTTTTTACAGATAGCGGTGTAGATATTTCCATCTTTATTCAGAGAGTGCTGTACATATTTCCATGTTTATACAGATCACTGTGTAGATATTTCCATGTTTATACTGATAACGTTGTAGATATTTCCATTTTATACAAACGGTGGTGTAGATATTTCCATGTTCCTACACATGACTGTGTAGTTATTTCCATGTTTATACAGATGGCGGTGTAGATATTTCCATATTTATAGAGATAGCAGTGTAGATATTTCCAGGTTTATACAGATAGTGGTGTAAATATTTCCATGTTTATACAGATCGCGGTGTAGATATTTCCATGTTTATACAGATACCGGTGTAGATATTGCCATGTTTATACAGACTGCAGTTTAGGTATTTCTATGTTTATGCAGATAGCGGTGTAGATATTTCCATGTTTGTACAGATGGCGGTGTTGATATTTCCATCTGTACACAGATTGCCTTGTAGATATTTCCATCTTTATACAGATGGCGTTGTAGATGTTTCCATGGATATGAAGATGGCGGTGTGGATATTTCCATGTTTATAGAGATAGCGGTGTAGGTATTTCCATGTTTATAGACATAACGGTGTAGATATTTCCATGTTTATATAGATGGCGTTGTAGATATTTCCATGTTTATACCGATAGCGGTGTTGGTATTTCCACGTTTATACAGATAGCGATGTAGATATTTCCATGTTTATACAGCTCGCGGTGCAGATATTTATATCTTTATACAGACGGCATTTTAGATATTTCCTTATTCACAGAGATGGCGGTGTAGATGTTTCCTTGTTTACACAGATGGCGGAGTAGTTTGTTCCATGTTTATGGAGATGGCAGTGTAGATATTTTCATGTTTATAGAGATGGCGGTGTAGATATTTCCATGCTTATAGAGATTGCAGTGTAGATATTTACATGTTTATCCAGATGGATGTGTAGATATTTCCATGTGTATACAGAAGGCATTGTAGTTATTTCCATGTTTATACAGATGACTGTATAGGTATTTCCATGTTTTTACAGATGGCAGTGCAGATATTTCCATGTTTATACAGATAGCGGTGTAGATATTTCCATGTATAAACAGATGTCTCTGTAGATATTTCCATGTTTAAACAGATGGTGGTGTAGATATTTCCTTGTTTATACAAATAAATGTGTATTTATTTCCAAGTTTATACAGATAGCGGTGAAGATATTTCCATGTATATACAGACGGCTGTGTAGATATTTCCATGTTTATACAGATGGATGTGTAGATATTTCCATGTTTAAACAGATGACTTTGTAGGTATTTCCATGTTTATACAGATTGCGGTTTAGATATTTCCATGTTTATAGAGATAGCTGTGTAGATATTTCCATGTTTATACAGATCGCGGTGTAGATATTTCCATGTTATACAGATCGCGGTGTAGATATTTCCATGTTTATACAGATCGCGGTGTAGATATTTCCATGTTCCTACACATGACTGTGTTGGTATTTCCATGTTTATACAGATGGCTTTGTAGATATTTCCATGTTTATAGAGATAGCGGTGTAGATATTTCCATGTTTATACAGATAGCGGTGTAAATATTTCCATGTTTATACAGATCGTGGTGTAGAAATTTCCATGTTTATACAGACCGCAGTGTAGATATTTCCATGTTTATACAGATGGCGGTGTAGATATTTCCATGTTTATAGAGATAGCGGTGTAGGTATTTCCATATTTATACAGATAACGGTGTACATATTTCCATGTTTATACAGATAGCAGTGTAAATATTTCCATGTTTATATAGATCACGGTGTAGATATTTCCATATATAGAGAGATAGCGGTGTAGATATTTCCATGTTTATACAGATAGCGGTGTAGATATTTCCATGTTTATACAGAACGCGGTGTAGATATTTCCATGTTTATACAGATAGCGGTGTAGATATTTCCACGTGTGTACAGATGGCGGTGTTGATATTTCCATCTATACACAGATGACCATGTAGATATTTCCATGTATATGCAGACGGCGGCGCAGATATTTCCATGGATATGTAGATGGCGGTGTAGATATTTCCATGTTTATACAGATAGCGGTGTAGTTATTTCCATGTTTATATAGATAGCGTAGTAGATATTTCCATGGATTTACACATGGCTATGTTGGTATTTCCATGTTTATACAGATGGCGGTGTTGATATTTCCATGTTCATACCGATAACTTTGTAAGTATTTCCATGTTTATACAGATGGCGGTGTAGATATTTCGATGTTTATAGAGATAGCAGTGGAGATATTTCCATGTTTATAGAGATAGCGGTGTAGATATTTCCACGTTTATACTGATCGCGGTGTAGATATTTTCATGTTTGTAGAGATGGCGGTGTAGATATTTCCATGTTCATAGAGATAGCGGTGTTGATTTTTCCATGTTTATAGAGATAGGGGTGTGGATATTTCCAAGTTTATACAGATAGGGGTGTAGATATTTCTGTGTTTATAGAGATGGCGGTGTAGATATTTCCATGTTTATACACATCACGGTGTAGATATTTCCATGTTTATACAGATCGCGATGTAGTTATTTCCATGTTTATACAGATCATGTTGTAGATATTTCCATGTTTATACAGATCGCGCTGTTGTTATTACCATGTTTATAGGGATAGCGGTGCAAATATTTCCACATTTATGCAGAGAGCGGTGTATTTATTAGCATGTTTATTCAGATAGCGGTGTAGTTATTTCGATGTGTGAACAGATGTCTGTGTATATATTTCCATGTTTAAACAGATGACGGTGTAGATATTTCCTTGTTTATACAATTAGCGGTGTAGTTATTTCCATGTTTATACAGATCACGGTGTAGATATTTCCTTGTTTATACAAATAGCGGTGTAGTTATTTCAATGTTTGTACAGATAGCGGTGTAGATATTTCCATGTTTATAGAGATAGCGGTGTAGATATTTCCATATTTATACAGATAACGGTGTAGAAATTTCCATTTTTATACAGATAGCGGTGTAAATATTTCCATGTTTATACAGATCACGGTGTAGATATTTCCATGTTTATGGAGATAGCCGTGTAGATATTTCCATATTTATACAGATAGTGATGTAAATATTTCCATGTTTATACAGACCGCGGTGTAGATATTTCCATGGTTATACGGATAGCAGTGCAGATATTTCCATGTTTGTACAGATGGCGGTGTTGATATTTCCATCTATACACAGATGACCGTGTAGATATTTCCATGTTTATACAGATGGCGGCGCAGATATTTCCATGGATATGTAGATGGCGGGGTAGATATTTCCTTGTTTATACAAATAGCGGTGTAGTTATTTCCATGTTTATATAGATAGCGGTGTAGATTTTTCCATGTATATACACATGGCTGTGTAGATATTTCCATGTTTATACAGATGGCGGTGTAGATATTTCCATGTTTATACAGATAACTTTGTAAGTATTTCCATGTTTATACAGATGGCGGTGTAGATATTTCGATGTTTATAGAGATAGCAGTGGAGATATTTCCATGTTTATACAGATAGCAGTGTAGATATTTCCATGTTTATACTGATCGTGGTGTAGATATTTCCATGTTTATAGAGATGGCGGTGCAGATATTTCCATGTTCATAGAGATAGCGGTGTTGATATTTCCATGTTTATAGAGATAGCGGTGTGGATATTTCCATGTTTATACAGATAGGGGTGTAGATATTTCCATGTTTATAGAGATGGCGGTATAGATATTTCCATGTTTATGCAGATCACGGTGTAGATATTTGCTTGTTTATAAAAATAGCGGTGTAGTTATTTCCATATTTATACAGATAGCGATGTAGATATTACCATGTATATACAGATGGCTGTGTAGATATTTCCATGTTTATACAGATGGCTGTGTAGATATTTCCATGTTTATACAGATGAGTTTGTAGTTATTTCCATGTTTATACAGATGGCGGTGTAGATATTTCCATGTTTATAGAGATAGCTGTGTAGATATTTCCATGTTTACACAGATAGCGTTGTAGATATTTCCATGTTTATACAGATCACGGTGTAGATATTTCCATGTTTATACAGATCGCGGTGTAGATATTTCCATGTTTATACAGATAGCGGTGTAGATATTTCCATGTTTATACAGATGGCGGTGAAGATATTTCCATGTTTATAGAGATAGCGGTGTAGATATTTCCATGTTTATTGAGATAGCGGTGTAAATATTTCCATATTTACACAGATAGTGGTTTAGATATTTCCATGTTTTTACAGATAGCGGTGTAGATATTTCCATCTTTATTCAGAGAGTGCTGTACATATTTCCATGTTTATACAGATCACTGTGTAGATATTTCCATGTTTATACTGATAACGTTGTAGATATTTCCATTTTATACAAACGGTGGTGTAGATATTTCCATGTTCCTACACATGACTGTGTAGTTATTTCCATGTTTATACAGATGGCGGTGTAGATATTTCCATATTTATAGAGATAGCAGTGTAGATATTTCCAGGTTTATACAGATAGTGGTGTAAATATTTCCATGTTTATACAGATCGCGGTGTAGATATTTCCATGTTTATACAGATACCGGTGTAGATATTGCCATGTTTATACAGACTGCAGTTTAGGTATTTCTATGTTTATGCAGATAGCGCTGTAGATATTTCCATGTTTGTACAGATGGCGGTGTTGATATTTCCATCTGTACATAGATTGCCTTGTAGATATTTCCATCTTTATACAGATGGCGTTGTAGATGTTTCCATGGATATGAAGATGGCGGTGTGGATATTTCCATGTTTATAGAGATAGCGGTGTAGGTATTTCCATGTTTATAGACATAACGGTGTAGATATTTCCATGTTTATATAGATGGCGTTGTAGATATTTCCATGTTTATACCGATAGCGGTGTTGGTATTTCCACGTTTATACAGATAGCGATGTAGATATTTCCATGTTTATACAGCTCGCGGTGCAGATATTTATATCTTTATACAGATGGCATTTTAGATATTTCCTTATTCACAGAGATGGCGGTGTAGATGTTTCCTTGTTTACACAGATGGCGGAGTAGTTTGTTCCATGTTTATGGAGATGGCAGTGTAGATATTTCCATGTTTATAGAGATAGCGGTGTAGGTATTTCCATATTTATACAGATAACGGTGTACATATTTCCATGTTTATACAGATAGCAGTGTAAATATTTCCATGTTTATACAGATGGCGGCGCAGATATTTCCATGGATATGTAGATGGCGGGATAGATATTTCCTTGTTTATACAAATAGCGGTGTAGTTATTTCCATGTTTATATAGATAGCGGTGTAGATTTTTCCATGTATATACACATGGCTGTGTAGATATTTCCATGTTTATACAGATGGCGGTGTAGATATTTCCATGTTTATACAGATAACTTTGTAAGTATTTCCATGTTTATACAGATGGCGGTGTAGATATTTCGATGTTTATAGAGATAGCAGTGGAGATATTTCCATGTTTATACAGATAGCAGTGTAGATATTTCCATGTTTATACTGATCGTGGTGTAGATATTTCCATGTTTATAGAGATGGCGGTGCAGATATTTCCATGTTCATAGAGATAGCGGTGTTGATATTTCCATGTTTATAGAGATAGCGGTGTGGATATTTCCATGTTTATACAGATAGGGGTGTAGATATTTCCATGTTTATAGAGATGGCGGTATAGATATTTCCATGTTTATGCAGATCACGGTGTAGATATTTGCTTGTTTATAAAAATAGCGGTGTAGTTATTTCCATATTTATACAGATAGCGATGTAGATATTACCATGTATATACAGATGGCTGTGTAGATATTTCCATGTTTATACAGATGGCTGTGTAGATATTTCCATGTTTATACAGATGAGTTTGTAGTTATTTCCATGTTTATACAGATGGCGGTGTAGATATTTCCATGTTTATAGAGATAGCTGTGTAGATATTTCCATGTTTACACAGATAGCGTTGTAGATATTTCCATGTTTATACAGATCACGGTGTAGATATTTCCATGTTTATACAGATAGCGGTGTAGATATTTCCATGTTTATACAGATAGCGGTGTAGATATTTCCATGTTTATACAGATGGCGGTGAAGATATTTCCATGTTTATAGAGATAGCGGTGTAGATATTTCCATGTTTATTGAGATAGCGGTGTAAATATTTCCATATTTACACAGATAGTGGTTTAGATATTTCCATGTTTTTACAGATAGCGGTGTAGATATTTCCATCTTTATTCAGAGAGTGCTGTACATATTTCCATGTTTATACAGATCACTGTGTAGATATTTCCATGTTTATACTGATAACGTTGTAGATATTTCCATTTTATACAAACGGTGGTGTAGATATTTCCATGTTCCTACACATGACTGTGTAGTTATTTCCATGTTTATACAGATGGCGGTGTAGATATTTCCATATTTATAGAGATAGCAGTGTAGATATTTCCAGGTTTATACAGATAGTGGTGTAAATATTTCCATGTTTATACAGATCGCGGTGTAGATATTTCCATGTTTATACAGATACCGGTGTAGATATGGCCATGTTTATACAGACTGCAGTTTAGGTATTTCTATGTTTATGCAGATAGCGGTGTAGATATTTCCATGTTTGTACAGATGGCGGTGTTGATATTTCCATCTGTACACAGATTGCCTTGTAGATATTTCCATCTTTATACAGATGGCGTTGTAGATGTTTCCATGGATATGAAGATGGCGGTGTGGATATTTCCATGTTTATAGAGATAGCGGTGTAGGTATTTCCATGTTTATAGACATAACGGTGTAGATATTTCCATGTTTATATAGATGGCGTTGTAGATATTTCCATGTTTATACCGATAGCGGTGTTGGTATTTCCACGTTTATACAGATAGCGATGTAGATATTTCCATGTTTATACAGCTCGCGGTGCAGATATTTATATCTTTATACAGATGGCATTTTAGATATTTCCTTATTCACAGAGATGGCGGTGTAGATGTTTCCTTGTTTACACAGATGGCGGAGTAGTTTGTTCCATGTTTATGGAGATGGCAGTGTAGATATTTTCATGTTTATAGAGATGGCGGTGTAGATATTTCCATACTTATAGAGATAGCTGTGTAGATATTTACATGTTTATCCAGATGGATGTGTAGATATTTCCATGTGTATACAGAAGGCATTGTAGTTATTTCCATGTTTATACAGATGACTGTATAGGTATTTCCATGTTTTTACAGATGGCAGTGCAGATATTTCCATGTTTATACAGATAGCGGTGTAGATATTTCCATGTATAAACAGATGTCTCTGTAGATATTTCCATGTTTAAACAGATGGTGGTGTAGATATTTCCTTGTTTATACAAATAAATGTGTATTTATTTCCAAGTTTATACAGATAGCGGTGAAGATATTTCCATGTATATACAGACGGCTGTGTAGATATTTCCATGTTTATACAGATGGCTGTGTAGATATTTCCATGTTTAAACAGATGACTTTGTAGGTATTTCCATGTTTATACAGATTGCGGTGTAGATATTTCCATGTTTATAGAGATAGCTGTGTAGATATTTCCATGTTTATACAGATCGCGGTGTAGATATTTCCATGTTATACAGATCGCGGTGTAGATATTTCCATGTTTATACAGATCGCGGTGTAGATATTTCCATGTTCCTACACATGACTGTGTTGGTATTTCCATGTTTATACAGATGTCTTTGTAGATATTTCCATGTTTATAGAGATAGCGGTGTAGATATTTCCATGTTTATACAGATAGCGGTGTAAATATTTCCATGTTTATACAGATCGTGGTGTAGAAATTTCCATGTTTATACAGACCGCAGTGTAGATATTTCCATGTTTATACAGATGGCGGTGTAGATATTTCCATGTTTATAGAGATAGCGGTGTAGGTATTTCCATATTTATACAGATAACGGTGTACATATTTCCATGTTTATACAGATAGCAGTGTAAATATTTCCATGTTTATATAGATCACGGTGTAGATATTTCCATGTATATAGAGATAGCGGTGTAGATATTTCCATGTTTATACAGATAGCGGTGTAGATATTTCCATGTTTATACAGAACGCGGTGTAGATATTTCCATGTTTATACAGATAGCGGTGTAGATATTTCCACGTGTGTACAGATGGCGGTGTTGATATTTCCATCTATACACAGATGACCATGTAGATATTTCCATGTATATGCAGACGGCGGCGCAGATATTTCCATGGATATGTAGATGGCGGTGTAGATATTTCCATGTTTATACAGATAGCGGTGTAGTTATTTCCATGTTTATATAGATAGCGTGGTAGATATTTCCATGGATTTACACATGGCTATGTTGGTATTTCCATGTTTATACAGATGGCGGTGTTGATATTTCCATGTTTATACCGATAACTTTGTAAGTATTTCCATGTTTATACAGATGGCGGTGTAGATATTTCGATGTTTATAGAGATAGCAGTGGAGATATTTCCATGTTTATAGAGATAGCGGTGTAGATATTTCCACGTTTATACTGATCGCGGTGTAGATATTTTCATGTTTGTAGAGATGGCGGTGTAGATATTTCCATGTTCATAGAGATAGCGGTGTTGATTTTTCCATGTTTATAGAGATAGGGGTGTGGATATTTCCAAGTTTATACAGATAGGGGTGTAGATATTTCCGTGTTTATAGAGATGGCGGTGTAGATATTTCCATGTTTATACACATCACGGTGTAGATATTTCCATGTTTATACAGATCGCGATGTAGTTATTTCCATGTTTATACAGATCATGTTGTAAATATTTCCATGTTTATACAGATCGCGCTGTTGTTATTACCATGTTTATAGGGATAGCGGTGCAAATATTTCCACATTTATGCAGAGAGCGGTGTAGTTATTAGCATGTTTATTCAGATAGCGGTGTAGTTATTTCGATGTGTGAACAGATGTCTGTGTATATATTTCCATGTTTAAACAGATGGCGGTGTAGATATTTCCTTGTTTATACAATTAGCGGTGTAGTTATTTCCATGTTTATACAGATCACGGTGTAGATATTTCCTTGTTTATACAAATAGCGGTGTAGTTATTTCAATGTTTGTACAGATAGCGGTGTAGATATTTCCTTGTTTATACAGATAGCGGTGTAAATATTTCCATGTTTATACAGATCACGGTGTAGATATTTCCTTGTTTATACAAATAGCGGTGTAGTTATTTCCATGTTTATACAGATAGCGGTGTAGATATTTCCATGTATGTACAGATGGTTGTGTAGATATTTCCATGTTTATACAGATGGCTGTGTAGATATTTCCACGTTCATACAGATGACTTTGTAGGTATTTCCATGTTTATACAGATGGCGGTGTAGATATTTCCATGTTTATAGAGATAGCTGTGAAGATATTTCCATGTTTATAGAGATAACTGTGTAGATATTTCCATGTTTATAGAGATAGCGGTGTAGATATTTCCATTTTTATACTGATAGTGGTGTAAATATTTCCGTGTTTATACAGACTGCGGTGTAGATATTTCCATGGTTATACAGATAGCAGTGCAGATATTTCCATGTTTGTACAGATGGCGGTGTTGATATTTCCATGTTTATACAAATAGCGGTGTAGTTATTTCCATGTTTATATAGATAGCAGTGGAGATATTTCCATGTTTATACAGATAGCAGTTTAGATATTTCCATGTTTATACTGATCGTGGGGTAGATATTTCCATGTTTATAGAGATGGTGGTGCAGATATTTCCATGTTCATAGAGATAGCGGTGTTGATATTTCCATGTTTATAGAGATAGCGGTGTTCATATTTCCATATTTATACAGATAGGGGTGTATGTATTTCCATGTTTATAGAGATGGCGGTGTAGATATTTCCATGTTTATACAGATCACGGTGTAGATATTTGCTTGTTTATAAAAATAGCGGTGTAGTTATTTCCATATTTATACAGATAGCGGTGTAAATATTTCCATGTATATACAGATGGCTGTGTAGATATTTCCATGTTTATACAGATGGCTGTGTAGATATTTCCATGTTTATACAGATGAGTTTGTAGTTATTTCCATGTTTATGCAGATGGCGGTGTAGATATTTCCATGTTTATAGAGATAGCTGTGTAGATGTTTCCATGTTTATTCAGATAGCGTTGTAGATATTTCCATGTATATACAGATGATTGTAAAGGTATTTCCATGTTTTTACAGATGGCAGTGCAGATATTTCCATGTTTATAGAGATAGCGATGTAGATATTTCCATGTTTGTAGAGATGGCGGTGTAGATATTTCCATGTTTATACAGATGGCGGCGTAGATATTTCCAAGGACATGAAGATGGCGGTGTAGATATTTCCATGTTTATGCAGATAGCGGTGTAGATATTTCCATGTTTACACAGATGGTGGTGTAGATATTTCCGTGTTTATACACATGGCGGAGTAGATACTTCCATCTTTATGGAGATGGCAGTGTAGATATTTTCATGTTTATAGAGATGGCGGTGTAGATATTTCCATATTTATAGAGATAGCGGTGTACATATTTCCATCTTTCTACAGATGGCAGTGTAGATATTTCCATGTTAATACAGAAGGCCGTGTAGATATTTCCATGTTTCTACAGAAGGCCGTGTAGATATTTCCATATTTATACAGATGTCTGTGTAGATATTTCCATGTGTATACAGATGGTATTGTAGGTATTTCCATGTTTATACAGATGGTGGTGTAGATATTTCCATGTTTATTCAGATGACTGTGTAGATATTTCCATGTTTTTACAGAGGGCAGTGTAGATATTTCAATGTTTATGGAGATGGCGCTGTAGATATTTCCATGTTTAAACAGATAACGGTGGATATATTTCCATGTTTATACACATACCGGTGTACATACTTCCATGTTTATACAGACAGCGGTGTAGGTATTTCCATGTTTATACAGATAGCGGTGCAGATATTTCCATGTTTACACAGATGCCTATGCAGATATTTCCATATTTATACAGAGGGCTGTGTAGATATTTCTATGTTTATACAGATGGCAGTGTAGATATTTCCATGTTCCTACACATGACTGTGTAGGTATTTCCATGTTTATACAGATGGTTTTGTAGATATTTCCATGTTTATAGAGATAGCGGTGCAGATATTTCCATGTTCATACAGATTGCGCCGTATATATGTCCATGTTTATACAGATCGTGGTGTAGATATTTCCATGTTTATACAGATACTGGTGTAGATATTTCCATGTTTATACAGACCGCAGTGTAGATAATTCCATGTTTATAGAGATAGCAGTGTAGATATTTTCATGTTTGTACAGATGGCGGTGTTGAATATTTCCATCTATACACAGATTGCCGTGTAGTTATTTCCATGTGTATACAGATGGCATTGTAGATATTTCCATGTTTATACAGATGGCGGTGTAGATATTTCCATGTTTATAGAGATAGCGGTGTAGATATTTCCATATTTATACAGATAACGGTGTAGAAATTTCCATTTTTATACAGATAGCGGTGTAAATATTTCCATGTTTATACAGATCACGGTGTAGATATTTCCATGTTTATACAGATAGCGGTGTAGATATTTTCATGTTTACACAGATGGTGGTGTAGATATTTCCGTGTTTATACACATGGCGGAGTAGATACTTCCATCTTTATGGAGATGGCAGTGTAGATATTTTCATTTTTATAGAGATGGCTGTGTAGATATTTCCATATTTATAGAGATAGCGGTGTACATATTTCCATCTTTCTACAGATGGCAGTGTAGATATTTCCATGTTTATACAGAAGGCCGTGTAGATATTTCCATGTTTATATAGAAGGCCGTGTAGATATTTCCATATTTATACAGATGTCTGTGTAGATATTTCCATGTGTATACAGATGGTATTGTAGGTATTTCCATGTTTATACAGATGGTGGTGTAGATATTTCCATGTTTATTCAGATGACTGTGTAGATATTTCCATGTTTTTACAGAGGGCAGTGTAGATATTTCAATGTTTATGGAGATGGCGCTGTAGATATTTCCATGTTTAAACAGATAACGGTGGATATATTTCCATGTTTATACACATACCGGTGTACATACTTCCATGTTTATACAGACAGCGGTGTAGGTATTTCCATGTTTATACAGATAGCGGTGCAGATATTTCCATGTTTACACAGATGCCTATGCAGATATTTCCATATTTATACAGAGGGCTGTGTAGATATTCCTATGTTTATACAGATGGCAGTGTAGATATTTCCATGTTCCTACACATGACTTTGTAGCTATTTCCATGTTTATACAGATGGTTTTGTAGATATTTCCATGTTTATAGAGATAGCGGTGCAGATATTTCCATGTTCATACAGATTGCGCCGTATATATGTCCATGTTTATACAGATCGTGGTGTAGATATTTCCATGTTTATACAGATACCGGTGTAGATATTTCCATGTTTATACAGACCGCAGTGTAGATAATTCCATGTTTATAGAGATAGCAGTGTAGATATTTTCATGTTTGTACAGATGGCGGTGTTGATGTTTCCATCTATACACAGATTGCCGTGTAGTTATTTCCATGTGTATACAGATGGCATTGTAGATATTTCCATGTTTATACAGATGGCGGTGTAGATATTTCCATGTTTATAGAGATAGCGGTGTAGATATTTCCATATTTATACAGATAACGGTGTAGAAATTTCCATTTTATACAGATAGCGGTGTAAATATTTCCATGTTTATACAGATCACGGTGTAGATATTTCCATGTTTATAAAGATAGCCGTGTAGATATTTCCATGTTTATACAGATAGTGGTGTAGATATTTCCATGTTTATACAGACCGCGGTGTAGATATTTCCATGGTTATACAGATAGCGGTGCAGATATTTCAATGTTTGTACAGATGGCGGTGTTGATATTTCCATCTATACACAGATGACCCTGTAGATATTTCCATGTTTACACAGATAGCGGTGTAGTTATTTCCATGTTTGTATAGATAACGGTGTAGATATTTCCATGTATATACACATGGCTGTGTAGATATTTCCATGTTTATACAGATGGCGGTGTAGATATTTCCATGTTTATACAGATAACTTTGTAAGTATTTCCATGTTTATACAGATGGCAGCGTAGATATTTCCAAGGACATGCAGATGGCGGTGTAGATATTTCCATGTTTATACAGATAGCGGTGTAGATTTTTCCTTGTTTACACAGATGGTGGTGTAGATATTTCCGTGATTATACACATGGCGGAGTAGATACTTCCATCTTTATGGAGATGGCAGTGTAGATATTTTCATGTTTATAGAGATGGCGGTGTAGATATTTCCATATTTATAGAGATAGTGGTGTACATATTTCCATCTTTCTACAGAAGGCCGTGTAGATATTTCCATATTTATACAGATGTCTGTGTAGATATTTCCATGTGTATATAGATGGTATTGTAGGTATTTCCATGTTTATACAGATGGTGGTGTAGATATTTCCATGTTTATTCAGATGACTGTGTAGATATTTCAATGTTTTTACAGAGGGCAGTGTAGATATTTCTATGTTTATACAGATGGCAGTGTAGATATTTAAATGTTCCTACACATGACTGTGTAGGTATTTCCATGTTTATACAGATGACTTTGTAGATATTTCCATGTTAATAGAGATAGCGGTGCAGACATTTCCTTGTTTATACAGATAGTGGTGTAGATATTTCCATGTATATACAGATGGCTGTGTAGATATTTCCATGTTTATACAGATGGCTTTGTAGATATTTCCATGTTTATACAGATGGCTGTGCCGATATTTCCATGTTTATACAGAGTTATCTTTAGCTATTTCGATGTTTATATAGATGACAGTGTAGATATTTCCAGGTTTATACAGATGACTGTGTAGATATTTCCATGTTAATACAGATGGCGGTGTAGATATTTCCATGTTTATACAGATCACGTTGTAGATATTTCCATGTTTATTCAGATCGCGGTGTAGATATTTCCATGTTTATACAGATAGCGGTGTAGATATTTCCATGTTTATACAGATGGCGGTGAAGATATTTCCATGTTTATAGAGATAGCGGTGTAGATATTTCCATGTTTATTGAGATAGCGGTGTAAATATTTCCATATTTACACAGATAGTGGTTTAGATATTTCCATGTTTTTACAGATAGCGGTGTAGATATTTCCATCTTTATTCAGAGAGTGCTGTACATATTTCCATGTTTATACAGATCACTGTGTAGATATTTCCATGTTTATACTGATAACGTTGTAGATATTTCCATTTTATACAAACGGTGGTGTAGATATTTCCATGTTCCTACACATGACTGTGTAGTTATTTCCATGTTTATACAGATGGCGGTGTAGATATTTCCATATTTATAGAGATAGCAGTGTAGATATTTCCAGGTTTATACAGATAGTGGTGTAAATATTTCCATGTTTATACAGATCGCGGTGTAGATATTTCCATGTTTATACAGATACCGGTGTAGATATTGCCATGTTTATACAGACTGCAGTTTAGGTATTTCTATGTTTATGCAGATAGCGGTGTAGATATTTCCATGTTTGTACAGATGGCGGTGTTGATATTTCCATCTGTACACAGATTGCCTTGTAGATATTTCCATCTTTATACAGATGGCGTTGTAGATGTTTCCATGGATATGAAGATGGCGGTGTGGATATTTCCATGTTTATAGAGATAGCGGTGTAGGTATTTCCATGTTTATAGACATAACGGTGTAGATATTTCCATGTTTATATAGATGGCGTTGTAGATATTTCCATGTTTATACCGATAGCGGTGTTGGTATTTCCACGTTTATACAGATAGCGATGTAGATATTTCCATGTTTATACAGCTCGCGGTGCAGATATTTATATCTTTATACAGATGGCATTTTAGATATTTCCTTATTCACAGAGATGGCGGTGTAGATGTTTCCTTGTTTACACAGATGGCGGAGTAGTTTGTTCCATGTTTATGGAGATGGCAGTGTAGATATTTTCATGTTTATAGAGATGGCGGTGTAGATATTTCCATGCTTATAGAGATAGCAGTGTAGATATTTACATGTTTATCCAGATGGATGTGTAGATATTTCCATGTGTATACAGAAGGCATTGTAGTTATTTCCATGTTTATACAGATGACTGTATAGGTATTTCCATGTTTTTACAGATGGCAGTGCAGATATTTCCATGTTTATACAGATAGCGGTGTAGATATTTCCATGTATAAACAGATGTCTCTGTAGATATTTCCATGTTTAAACAGATGGTGGTGTAGATATTTCCTTGTTTATACAAATAAATGTGTATTTATTTCCAAGTTTATACAGATAGCGGTGAAGATATTTCCATGTATATACAGACGGCTGTGTAGATATTTCCATGTTTATACAGATGGCTGTGTAGATATTTCCATGTTTATAGAGATAGCTGTGTAGATATTTCCATGTTTATACAGATCGCGGTGTAGATATTTCCATGTTATACGGATCGCGGTGTAGATATTTCCATGTTTATACAGATCGCGATGTAGATATTTCCATGTTCCTACACATGACTGTGTTGGTATTTCCATGTTTATACAGATGGCTTTGTAGATATTTCCATGTTTATAGAGATAGCGGTGTAGATATTTCCATGTTTATACAGATAGCGGTGTAAATATTTCCATGTTTATACAGATCGTGGTGTAGAAATTTCCATGTTTATACAGACCGCAGTGTAGATATTTCCATGTTTATACAGATGGCGGTGTAGATATTTCCATGTTTATAGAGATAGCGGTGTAGGTATTTCCATATTTATACAGATAACGGTGTACATATTTCCATGTTTATACAGATAGCAGTGTAAATATTTCCATGTTTATACAGATCACGGTGTAGATATTTCCATGTATATAGAGATAGCGGTGTAGATATTTCCATGTTTATACAGATAGCGGTGTAGATATTTCCACGTGTGTACAGATGGCGGTGTTGAGATTTCCATCTATACACAGATGACCATGTAGATATTTCCATGTATATGCAGACGGCGGCGCAGATATTTCCATGGATATGTAGATGGCGGTGTAGATATTTCCATGTTTATACAGATAACGGTGTAGTTATTTCCATGTTTATATAGATAGCGTAGTAGATATTTCCATGGATTTACACATGGCTATGTTGGTATTTCCATGTTTATACAGATGGCGGTGTTGATATTTCCATGTTTATACCGATAACTTTGTAAGTATTTCCATGTTTATACAGATGGCGGTGTAGATATTTCGATGTTTATAGAGATAGCAGTGGAGATATTTCCATGTTTATACAGAGAGCGGTGTAGATATTTCCATGTTTATACAGATCGCGGTGTAGATATTTCCATGTTTATACAGACCGCACTGTAGATATTTCCATGTTTATACAGATAGCGGTGTAGGTATTTCCACGTTTTTACAGATAGCGGTGTAGATATTTCCATGTTTACACAGATTGCGGTGTAGATATTTCCATCTTTCTACAGACGGCATTGTAGATATTTCCATGTTTGTACAGATGTCGGTGTAGATATTTCCATCTTTATATAGATGGGGATGTAGATATTACCATGTTTATACAGGTAGCTGTTTAGATTTTTCCATATTTATGCAGATTGTGGTGAAGATATTTCCATGTTTATAGAGATAGCGGTGTAGATATTTCCATGTTTATGCAGATAGCGGTGTAGATATTTCCATGTTTATACAGATCACGGTGTAGATATTTCCAAGTTTATAGAGATAGCGGTGTAGATATTTCCCTGTTTATACAGATAGCGGTGTAGATATTTCCATGTTTATACAGACTGTTGTGTAGATATTTCCATGTTTATACAGATAGCGGTGCAGATATTTCCATGTTTGTACAGATGGCGGTGTTGATAATTCCATCTATACACAGATGACTGTGTAGATATTTCCATCTTTATACAGATGGCGGTGCAGGTATTTCCATGGATATGTAGATGGCGGTGTAGATATTTCCATGTTTATACAGATAGTGGTGTAGTTATTAACATGTTTACATGGATAGTGGTGTAGATATTTCCATGTATATACACATGGCTGTGTAGATATTTCCATGTTTATACAGAAGGCGGTGTAGATATTTCCATGTATACAGAGAACTTTGTAAGTATTTCCATGTTTATACAGATGGCAGTGTAGATATTTCGATGTTTATAGAGATAGCAGTGGAGATATTTCAATGTTTATACAAATAGCCGAGTAGTTATTTCCATGTTTATATATACAGCGTTGTAGATATTTCCATCTATATACACATGGCTGTTTAGATATTTCCATGTTTATACACATGGTGGTGTAGATATTTCCATGTTTATACAGATAACTTTGTAAGTATTTCCATATTTATACAGATGGCGTTGTAGTTATTTTGATGTTTATAGAGATAGCAGAGGAGATATTTCCATGTTTATGCAGATAGCGGTGTAGATATTTCCATGTTTATAGAGATGGCGGTGTAGATATTTCCATGTTCATAGAGATAGCGGTGTTGATTTTTCCGTGTTTATAGAGATAGCGGTGTGGATATTTCCATGTTTATACAGATAGGGGTGTAGATATTTCCATGTTTATAGAGATAGCGTTGTAGATATTTCCATGTTTATATAGATCACGGTGTAGATATTTCCATGTTTATACAGATCATGGTGTAGATATTTCTATGTTTATACATGTCGCGGTGTTGATATTTCCATGTTTATAGGGAGAGCCGTGCAAATATTTCCACATTTATACAGATAGCGGTGTAGTTATTAGCATGTTTATACAGATAGCGGTGTAGATATTTCCATGTATAAACAGATGTCTGTGTATATATTTCCATGTTTAAACAGATAGCGGTGTAGATATTTCCTTGTTTATACAAATAGCGGTGTAGTTATTCCCATGTTTACACAGATAGCGGTGTAGATATTTCCATGTATATACAGATGGCTGTGCAGATATTTCCATCTTTATACAGATAGCAGTGGAGATATTTCCATGTTTACACAGATAGCGGTGTAGATATTTCCATGTTTATAATGATCATGGTGAAGATATTTCCATGTTTATAGAGATGGCGGTGTAGATATTTCCATGTTCATAGAGATAGCGGTGTTGATTTTTCCATGTTTATAGAGATAGCGGTGTGGATATTTCCATGTTTATACAGATAGGGGTGTAGATATTTCCATGTTTATAGACATGGTGGTGTAGTTATTTCCATGTTTATACTGATCACGGTGTAGATATTTCCTTGTTTATACTAATAGCGGTGTAGTTATTTCTATGTTTGTACAGATAGCGGTGTAGATATTTCCATGTATATACACATGGCTGTGTAGATATTTCCATGTATATACAGATGGCTGTGTAGATATTTCCATGTTTATACTGATGACTTTGTAGGTATTTCTATGTTTATACAGTTGGCGGTGAAGTTATTTCCATGTTTATAGAGACAGCTGTGTAGATATTTCCATGTTTACAGAGATAGCATTGTACATATTTCCCTGTTTATACAGATTGCGGTGTAGTTATTTCCATGTTGATACAGATAGCGGTGTAGATATTTCCATCTTTATACAGGTAGCGGTGTAGAAATTCCCAAGTTGATACAGATCGCTTTGTAGACATTTCCATCTTTCTACAGATGTCAGTGTAGATATTTCCAAATTTATGCAGACGGCAGTGTAGATATTTCCATGTTTATACAGATGTCTTTGTAGATATTTCCATGTTTATGAAGATGGCGGTGTAGATATTTCCATCTTTATAGAGATGGCGGTGAAGTTATTTCTACGTTTATAGAGATAGCGTTGTAAATATCTCCATGTTTATTGAGATGATGGTGTAAGTATTTTCATGTTTATAGAGATAGCGGTGTAGATATTTCCATGTTTATACAGATAACGGTATTGTTATTTCCATGTTTATAGTGATAGCGGTGTAGATATTTCCATGTTTACGCAGATAGCATTGTATATATTTCCATGTTTATACAGATAGCGGTGTAGATATTTCCATGTTCATACAGAAATCCGTGTAGATATTTCCATGTTCATACAGATAGCAGTGTAGGTATTTCCATGTTTCTACAGATAGCGGTGTAGAACTTTCCATGTCTATAGAGATAGCGGTGTAGCTATTTCCATGTTTATACAGCTCGCGGTGTAGATATTTCCATCTTTATACAGATGGCAGTGTAGATATTTCCATGTTTCTACAGATAGCGGTGTAGAACTTTCCATGTCTATAGAGATAGCGGTGTAGGTATTTCCATATTTATACAGATTGCGGTGTACATATTTCCAAATTTATACAGATGGCGGTGTAGATATTTCCATGTTTATCCAGATGGCAGTGAAGTTATTTCCATGTTTATACAGATAGTGGTGTAGATATTTCCATGTTTATACAGATGGCGGTGTAGATATATCCATGTTTCTGAAGATGGCGGTGTAGATATTTCCATGTTTATACAGATGTCTGTGTTGATATTTACATGTTTATGCAGATAGCGGTGTATATATTTCCATGTTCATAGAGATGGCGGTATAGTTATTTCTAAGTTTATAGAGATAGCGGTGTAAATATTTTCATGTTTATAGAGATGGTGGTGTAAGTATTTTCATGTTTATTGAGATAGCCGTGTAGGTATTTCCATGTTTATACAGATAGCGGTGTTGGTATTTCCATCCTTATACAGATAGCGGTGAGATATTTTCAAGTTTATAAAGCTCACGGTGTAAATATTTCCATCTTTATACAGATGGCAGTGTAGATATTTCCATGTTTATACAGATAGCGGTGTAGATATTTCCATGTGTATAGAGATAGCGGTGTAGTTATTTCCATATTTATACAGATTGCGGTGTAGATATTTCAATCTTTATACAGATGGCGGTGTAGATATTTCCATGTTTATACAGATGGAAGTGAAGATATTTCCATGTTTATACAGATAGTGGTGTAGATATTTCCATGTTTATACAGATGGCGGTGTAGATACATTCATGTTTCTGAAGATGTCGGGGAGATATTTTCATGTTTATAGAGATGGAGGTGTAGATATTTCCATGTATATAGTGATAGCAGTGTAGATATTTTCATGTTTATAGATAAAGCGGTGTAGGTATTTCCATATTTATAGAGATAGCGGTGTAGTTATTTCCATATTTATACAGATAGTGGTGTAGGTATTTCCATGTTTCTACAGATGGCGGTGTAGATATTTCCTTGTTTATACAGACAGCGGTGTAGATATTTCCATGTTTATACAGGTAGCGGGGTAGATATTTCCAAGTTTACAGAGATAGCGGTGTAGTTATTTCCATCTTTGCACAGATTGCCATGTAGATATTTCCACGTTTACGCAGATAGTTGTGTAGATATTTTCAAGTTTACACAGATAGCTGTGTAGATATTTCCATGTTTACACACATACCGTGGTAGATATTTCCATGTTTATACAGACTGCGGTTTAGATATGTCCATGATTATACAGATAGCGGTGTAGATATTTTCATGTTTATACAGATAGCGGTGGAGATATTTCCATGTTTATAGAGGCAGCGGTTTAGATATTTCCATGTTTATATAGATAGCGGTGTAGATATTTCCATGTTTTCAGAGATAGCAGTGTAGATATTTCCATCTTTGCACAGATTGCTGTGTAGATATATCCATTTTTACACAGATAGCTGTGTAGATATTTCCAAGTTTACACAGATAGCTGTGTAGATATTTCCATGTTTACGCAGATAGCATTGTATATATTTCCATGTTTATACAGATAGCGGTGTAGATATTTCCATGTTTATAAAGAAAGTGTTGTAGATATTTCCCTGTTTATACAGATAGCGATGTAGATATTTCCATGTTTATAGAGATAGCGGAGTAGATATTTCCATGTTTATACAGATGGCTGTGTAGATATTTCCATGTTTTTACAGATGGCAGTGTAGATATTTCCATGTTTATACAGATGGCGCTGTAGATATTTCCATGTTTATACAGATGTCACTGTAGATATTTACATGTTTATACAGATAGCTGTGTAGATATTTCCAAGTTTACAGAGATAGCGGTGTAGATATTTCCATCTTTGCACAGATTGTGGTGTAGGTATTCCCAAATTTACACAGATTGCGGTGTAGATATTTCCAAGTTTACACAGATAGCTGTGTAGATATTTCCATGTTTACAGAGATAGCATTGTAGATATTTCCATGTTTATACAGATTGCGGTGTAGTTATTTCCATGTTGATACAGATAGTGGTGTAGATATTTCCATGTTTATACAGGTAGCGGTGTAGAAATTCCCATGTTTATACAGACCGCTTTGTAGTCATTTCCATCTTTCTACAGATGTCAGTGTAGATATTTCCAAGTTTATACAGATGGTAGTGTAGATATTTCCATGTTTATACAGATGTGTGTGTAGATATTTCCATGTATGTGCAGATGGTGGTGTAGATATTTCCTTGTTTATAGGGATGGAGGTGTACTTAATTCTATCTTTATAGAGATAGCGGTGTAAATATTTCCATGCTTATAGAGATGGTGGAGCAAGTAATTTCATGTTTATAGATTTAGCGGTGTAGATATTTCCATCATTATACAGATAACAGTGTTGGTATTTCCATGTTTATAGAGATAGCGGTGTAGATATTTCCATCTTTACGCAGATAGCATTGTATATATTTCCATGTTTATACAGATTGCGGTGTAGATATTTCCATGTTTATACAGAAAGCGGTGTAGATATTTCCAAGTTTATACAGATAGTGGTGGAGATATTTCCCTGTATATACAGATAGCGGTGTAGATATTTCCATCTTTATACAGATGGCAGTGTAGGTATTCCCATGTTTATAAAGATTGTGGTGTAGATATTTACATGTCTATAGAGGTAGCGGTGTAGGTATTTCCATATTTATACAGATTGCGGTGTAGGTATTTCCATCTTTATACAGATGGCGGTGTAGATATTTCCATGTTTATACAGATAGAAGTGAAGATATTTCCAGGTTTATACAGATAGTGGCGTTGATAATTCCAAGTTTATAGAGATGGCGGTGTAGATACATCCATGTTTCTGAAGATGGCGGTGTAGTTATTTTCATGTTTATAGAGATGGCGGTGTAGATATTTCCATGTATATAGAGATAGTGGTGTAGATATTTCCATTTTTAAAGAGATAGCGGTTTAGGTATTTCCATGTTAATACAGATTGCGGCGTAGATATTTCCATGTTTCTACAGATGGCGGTGTAGAGATTTCCTTGTTTATACAGACAGCGGTGTAGATATTTTCATGTTTATACAGGTAGCGGTGTAGATATTTCCATGTTTACAGAGATAGCGGTGTAGTTATTTCCATCTTTGCACAGATTGCCGTGTAGATATTTCCATGTTTACGCAGATAGCTGTGTAGATATTTCCAAGTTTACACAGATAGCTGTGTAGATATTTCCATGTTTACACACATAGCGTTGTAGATATTTCCATGTTTATACATACTGCGGTGTAGATATGTCCATGTTTATACAGAAAGCGGTGTAGATATTTTCATGTTTATACAGATAGCGGTGGAGATATTTCCATGTTTATGGAGACTGCGGTATAGATATTTCCATGTTTATACAGATAGCGGTGTAGATATTTCCATGTTTACAGAGATAGCAGTGTAGATATTTCCATCTTTGCACAGATTGCTGTGTAGATATTTCCATTTTTACACAGACAGCTGTGTAGATATTTCAAAGTTTACACAGATAGCTGTGTAGATATTTCCATGTTTACACAGATAGCATTGTAGATATTTCCATGTTTATACAGATAGCGGTGTAGATATTTCCATGTTTCTACAGATAGCGGTGTAGATATTTCCATGTTTATAGAGATAGCAGTGTAGATATTTCCATGTTTATACAGATGGCTTTGAAGATATTTCCATGTTTATACAGATGGCGCTGTAGATATTTCCATGTTTATACAGATGGCAGTGTAGATATTTCCATGTTTATACAGATATCGATGTAGATATTTCCATGTTTACCGAGATAGAGGTGTAGGTATTTCCATCTTTGCTCAGATTGTGGTGTAGTTATTGCCAAATTTACACAGATAGCGGTGTAGATATTTCCAAGTTACACAGATACCTGTGTTGTTATTACCATGTTTACAGAGACAGCATTGTAGATATTTCCGTGTTTATACAGATTGCGGAGTAGTTATTTCCATGTTTATACAGATAACGGTGTAGATATTTCCATGTTTATACAGATCGCGTTGTAGATATTTCCATGTTTATACAGACAGCAGTGGAGATATTTCCATGTTTATACACATAGCGGTGTACATATTCCCATGTTTATAGAGACAGCGGTGTTGGTATTTCCATGTTTGTACAGATAGCGGTGCAGATATTTCCATGTTTATACAGATGCCTATGCAGATATTTCCATATTTATACAGAGGGCTGTGTAGATATTTCCATGTTTATACAGATGGCAGTGTAGATATTTCCGTGTTCCTACACATAACTGTGTAGGTATTTCCTTGTTTATGCAGATGGCTTCGTAGATATTTCCATCTTTATTGAGATAGCAGTGTAGATATTTCCATGTTTATACAGATAGCGGTGTAGATATTTTCATCTTTTTACAGACCGCGGTGTAGATATTTCCATGTTTTTACAGATAGCAGTGCAGATAATTCTATGTTTGTACAGATGGCAGTGTTGATATTTCCATCTATATACAGATAACCGTGTAGATATTTCCATGTTTATACAGATGGCGGTACAGATATTTCTAAGGTTATGTTGATGGTGGTGTAGATATTTCCATGTTTATACTGAGAGCGGTGTAGTTATTTCCATGTTTATATAGATAGCGGTGTAGATATTTCCATGTATATACACATGGCTGTGTAGATATTTCCATGTTTATACAGATGGCGGTGGAAATATTTCCATGTTTGTACAGATAACTTTGTAAGTATTTTCATGTTTATACAGAAAGCGGTGTAGATATTTCGATGTTTATAGAGATAGCAGTGGAGATATTTCCATGTTTATTCTGATAGCAGTGTAGATATTTCCCTGTTTATACTGATCGCGTTGTAGATATTTCCATGTTTATAGAGTTGGCGGTGTAGATATTTCCATGTTCATAGAGATAGCGGTGTTGATTTTTCCATGTTTATAGAGATAGCTGTGCGGATATTTCCATGTTTGTACAGATAGGGGTGTAGATATTTCCATGTTTATAGAGATGGCGGTGTAGATATTTCCATGTTTATACAGATCACGGTGTGGATATTTCCATGTTTATACAGATCGCGGTGTAGATATTTCCATGTTTATACAGATCATGGTGTAGATATTTCCATGTTTATAGAGATCGCGGTGTTGATATTACCATGTTTATAGGGATAGCGGTGTAAATATTTCCACATTTATACAGATAGCGGTGTAGTTATTAGCATGTTTATACAGATAGCGTTGTAGATATTTCCATGTATAAACAGATGTCTGTGTATATATTTCCATGTTTAAACAGATGGCGGTGTAGATATTTCCTTGTTTATAGAAATAGCGGTGTAGATATTTCCATGTTTATACAGATAGCGGTGTAGATATTTCCATGTATATACAGATGGCTGTGTAGATATTTCCATGTATATACAGATGGCTGTGTAGATATTTCCATGTTTATACAGATGGCTGTTTAGATATTTACATGTTTATACAGATGACTTTGTAGGTATTTCCATGTTTATACAGATGGCGGTGTAGATATTTCCATGTTTGTAGAGATAGCTGTGTGGATATTTCCATGTTTACACAGATTGCGGTTTAGATATTTCCATGTTTATACAGATCGCGGTGTAGATATTTCCATGTTTATACAGATCGCGGTGTAGATATCTCCATGTTTATACAGATAGCGGTGTAGATATCTCCACGCTTATACAGATGGCGGTGTAGATATTTCCGTCTTTCTACAAATGGCAGTGTAGGTATTTCCATGTTTATAGAGATGGCGGTGTAGATATTTCCATGTTTATATAGATGGCAGTGTAGATATTTTCTTGTTTATGTAGATGGCGTTGTAGATACCTCCATGTTTAAAAAGATGGCGGTGTGTATATTTCCATGTTGATGGAGATAGCGGTGTAGATATTTCCATGTTTATAGAGATAGCGGTGTACTTATTTCCATGTTTATAGAGATAGCGTTGTAGATATTTCCATGTTTCTACAGATGACTGTGTAGATATTTCCATGTTTGTACAAATGGCAGTGTAGATATTTCCATGTGTATAGAGATAACGGTGTAGATATTTTCATGTTTATACATATTGCGGTGCATATTTGTCTATGTTTATACAGATAGCAATGGAGATATTTCCACGTTAATACACATAGCGGTGTAGATATTTCCATGTTTATACAGATTGCGGTGTAGATATTTCCATGTTTATACAGGTGGCTGTGCCGATATTTCCATGTTTATACAGAGTTCTCTGTAGATATATCCATTTTTATATTGATGACACTGTAGATATTTCCAGGTTTATACAGATGACTGTGTAGCTATTTCCATGTTAATACAGATGGCGGTGTAGGTATTTCCATGTTTATCAAGATAGCGGTGTAGATATTTCCATGTTTATAGGGATAGTGGTTTAAATATTTCCATCTTTATACAGATAGTGGTGTAGTTATTTCCATGTTTATACAGATGGCGGTGTAGATACAGCCATGTTTCTGAATATGGCAGTGTAGATATTTTCATGTTTACATAGATGGTGGTGTAGATATTTCCATGTTTACAGAGATTGCGGTGTAGATATTTCCATGTGTATAGTGCAAGTGGTGTAGTTATTTCCATGTTTATAGAGATAGCAGTGTAGACATTTCCATATTTATACAGGTAGCGGTGTAGGTATTTCCATGTTTATACAGATGGCGGTGTAGATATTTCCATGTTTCTAAAGATGGTGATGTAGATATTTCCTTGTTTATACAGATAGCCGTGTAGATATTTCCATGTATATGCAGATAGCGGTGTAGATTTTCCATGTTTACACAGATAGCGGTGGAGATATTTCCCTGTTTCTACAGATAGCGATTTAGAAATTTCTATGTTTGTACAGATAGCGGTGTAGATATTTCCATGTTTATAGAGATGGCTGTGTAGATATTTCCATGGGTATACAGATGTCAGTGTAGATATTTCCAAGTTTGCACATATATCGGTGTAGATTTTTCCATGTTTACAGATATAGCGGTAAAGATATTTCCATCTTTGCGCACCCTGCGGTGTAGACATTGCAAACTTTACACAGATTGCGGTGTAGATATTTCCTAGTTTACACCGATAGCTTTGTCGATATTTCCATGTTTACAGAGATATCATTGTAGATATTTCCATGTTTATACAGATAGCGGTGTAGTTATTTACATGTTGATACAGATAGCGGTGTAGATATTTTCAGGGTTATACAGATAGTGGTGTAGATATTTCCACGTTTTACAGATAGCTGTGTAGATATTTCCATGCTTACACAGATTGCGGTGTAGATATTTCCAAGTTTACACAGATAGCTGTGTAGATATTTCCATGTTTACATAGATAGCGTTGTAGATATTTCATTGTTTATAGAGATAGCGGTGTAGGTATTTCCATTTTTTTAAAGATACCGGTGTAGGTATTTCCGTGTTTATAAAGATAGCAGTGGAGATACTTCCATGTTTATACTGGTAGCGGTGTAGGAATTCAAATGTTTATACAGATCGCTTTGTGGATATTTCCATCTTTCTGCAGATGTCAGTGTAGATATTTCCAAGTTTATACAGATGTCTGTGAATATATTTCCATGTTTATGCAGATGGCGGTGTAGATATTTCCAGGTTTATAGAGATGGCGGTGTAGTTATTTCTATGTTTATAGAGATAGCGGTGTAAATATTTCCATGTTTATAGATTTGGTGGTGTAAGTATTTTCATGTTTATAGAGATAGCGGTGTAGATATTATCATGTTTATACAGATAGCGGTGTTGCTACTTCCATGTTTATACAGATAGCGGTGTAGATATTTCCATGTTTATACAGCTCGCGGTGTAGATATTTCCATCTTTATACAGATGGGAGTGGAGATATTTCCATGTATATACAGATAGCGGTGTAGATATTTCCATGTGTATAGAGATAGCGGTGAAGGTATTTCCATATTTATACAGATTGCGGTGTAGATATTTCCATCTTTATACAGATGGCGGTGTAGATATTTCCATGTTTATACAGATGGAATTGAAGATATTTCCATGTTTATACAGATAGTGGTGTAGATATTTCCAAGTTTATACAGATGGCGGTGTAGATACATCCATGTTTCTGAAGATGGCGGTGCAGATACTTTCATATTTATAGAGATGGCGGTGTAGATACTTCCATGTATATAGAGATTGCAGTGTAGATATTTCCATGTTTATAGAGAAAGTGGTGTAGGTATTTCCATGTTTATAGAGATAGCGGTGTAGATATTTCCATATTTATACAGATATCGGTGTAGGTATTTCCATGACTATACAGATTGCGGTGTAGATATTTCCATGTTTCTACAGACGGCGCTGTAGATATTTCCTTGTTTATACAGACAGCGGTGTAGATATTTCCATGTTTATACAGGTAGCGGTGTAGATATTTCCACGTTTACAGAGATAGCGGTGTACTTATTTCCATCTTTGCACAGATTGCCGTGTAGATATGTCCATGTTTACGCAGAGAGCTGTGTAGATATTTCCAAGTTTACACAGATAGATGTGTAGATATTTCCATGTTTACACACATAGCGTTGTAGATATTTCCATGTTTATACAGATTGCGGTGTTGATATGTCCATGTCTACACAGAAATCAGTGTAGATATTTTCATGTTTATACAGATAATGGTGGAGATATTCCCATGTTTATAGAGACTGCGGTATAGATATTTCCATGTTTATACAGATAGCGGTGTAGATATTTCCATGTTTACAGAGATAGCATTTTAGATATTTCCATCTTTGCACAGATTGCTGTGTAGATATTTCCATTTTTACTCACATAGCTGTGTAGATATTTCCAAGTTTACACAGAGAGCTGTGTAGATATTTCCATGTTTACTCAGATAGATTTGTAGATATTTCCATGTTTATACAGATAGCGGTGTAGATATTTCCATGTTTATACAGATAGCGGCATAGATATTTCCATGTTTATACAGATAGCGGTGGAGATATTTCCCTGATTATACAGATAGCGATGTAGATATTTCCATGTTTATAAAGATAGCGGTGTAGATATTTCCATGATTATAGAGATAGCAGTGTAGATATTTCCATGTTTATACAGATGGCTGTGTAGATATTTCCATGTGTGTACAGATGGTGGTATAGATATTTCCATGTTTATACAGATGGCGCTGCAGATATTTCCATGTTTATACAGATGGCAGTGTTGATATTTCCATGTTTATACTGATATCGGTGAAGATATTTCCAAGTTTACAGAGATAGCGGTGTAGGTATTTCCATCTTTTCACAGATGACTGTATAGGTATTTCCATGTTTATACAGAAGGCGGTGTAGATATTTCCATGTTTATAGAGATAGCAGTGAAGATATTTCCTTATTTATACAGATAACGGTGGAGAAATTTCCATGTTTATACAGATCACAGTGTACATATTTCCATGTTTATATAGATAGCGGTGTAGATATTTCCATGTTTATACAGATAGCGGTGTAGATATTTCCATGTTTATACACACCGCGGTGTAGATATTTCCATGTTTATACAGGTAGCGGTGCAGATATTTCCATGTTTGTACAGATGGCGGTGTTGATATTTCCATCTATACACAGATGACCGTGTAGATATTTCCATGTTTATACAGATGGCGGCCCCGATATTTCCATGGATATGTAGATGGCGGTTTAGATATTTCCATGTTTATACAAATAGCGGTGTAGTTATTTCCAAGTTTATATAGATAGCGGTGTAGATATTTCCATGTATATACACATGGCTTTGTAGATATTTCCATGTTTATACAGATGGCGGTGTAGATATTTCCATGTTTATACAGATAACTTTGTAAGTATTTCCATGTTTATACAGATGGCGGTGTAGACATTTCGATGTTTATAGAGATAGCAGTGGAGATATTTCCATGTTTATACAGATAGCGGTGTAGATATTTACATGTTTATACTGATCGTGGTGTAGATATTTCCATGTTCATAGAGATGGCGGTGTAGATATTTCCATGTTCATAGAGATAGCGGTGTTAATTTTTCTATGTTTATAGAGATAGCGGTGTAGATATTTCCATGTTTATACAGATAGGGTTGTAGATATTTCCATGTTTTTACAGATATCGGTGTAGATATTTCCATGTTTGCACAGATTGCAGTGTAGATATTTCCATCTTTCTACACATGGCATTGTAGATATTTCCATGTTTATACAGATGGCGGTGTAGATATTTCCATGTTTATATAGATGGTGGTGTAGGTATTACCATGTTTATACAGATGACTCTATAGGTATTTCCATGTTTTTACAGATGGCAGTGCAGATATGTCCATGTTTATAGAGATAGCAGTGTAGATATTTCCATGCTTGTACAGATGGCGGTTTTGATATTTCCATCTATACACAGATGGTCGTGTGGACATTTCCATGTTTATACAGATGGCGGCGTAGATATTTCCATGGACATGCAGATAGCGGTGTAGATATTTCCATGTTTATACAGATAGCGGTGTAGATATTTCCATGTTTACAGAGATGGTGGTTTAGATATTTCCTTGTTTATACACATGGTGGAGTAGATAATTCCATCTTTATGGAGATGGCAGTGTAGATATTTTCATGTTTATAGAGATGGCGGTGTAGATATTTCCATATTTATATAGATAGCGGTGTAGATATTTCCATGTATATACAGATGGCTGTGTAGATATTTCCATGTTTATACAGAAGGCCTTGTAGATATTTCCATGTTTATATAGATGACATAGCAATTATTACCAAGTTTATAAAGATAGCGGTGTACATATTTCCATGTTTATGCAGATCGTGGTGAAGATATTTTCATGTTTATACAGATCGCGGTGTAGATATTTCTATGTTTATACGGATCGCGGTGTAGATATTTCCATGTTTATACAGATAGCGGTGTTGATATTTCCATGTTTATACTAATCGTGGTGTAGATATTTCCATGTTTATAGAGATGGTGGTGTAGATATTTCCATGTTCATAGAGATAGCGGTGTAGATTTTTCCTTGTTTATAGAGATAGCGGTGTGGATATTTCCATGTTTATACAGATAGGGGTGAAGATATTTCCATGTTTATAGAGATGGCGGTGTAGATATTTCCATGTTTATACAGATCACGGTGTAGATATTTGCTTGTTTATACAGATGGCTGTGTAGATATTTCCATGTTTATACAGATGACTTTGTAGGTATTTCCATGTTTATACAGATGGCGGTGAAGATATTTCAATGTTTACACAGATTGCGGTGTAGATATTTCCATCTTTCTCCAGATGGCATTGTAGATATTTCCATGTTTATACAGATGGTGGTGTAGATATTTCCATGTTTATATAGATGGTGGTGTAGCTATTACCATGTTTATACAGATAGCGGTGTAGATATTTCCATGTTTATACAGATCGTGGTGAAGATATGTCCATGTTTATACAGATCGTGGTGTAAATATTTCCATGTTAATACAGATCGCGGTGTAGATATTTCCATGTTAATACAGATCGCGGTGTAGATATTTCCATGTTTATACAGATAGCGGTGTAGATATTTCCATGTTTATACAGATAGCGGTGTAGATATTTCCATGTTTATACAGATGGCGGCGCAGATATTTCCATGGATATGTAGATGGCGGTGTAGATATTTCCATGTTTATACAGATTGCGGTGTAGTTTTTACATGTTTATATAGATAGCGGTGTAGTTATTTCCATGTATATACACATGGCTGTGTAGATATTTCCATGTTTATACAGATGGCGGTGTAGATATTTCCATGTTTATACTGATAACTTTGTAAGTATTTCCATGTTTATACAGATGGCGTTGTAGATATTTCCATGTCTATAGAGATAGCAGTGGAGATATTTCCATGTTTATACAGATGGCGGTGTAGATATTTCCATGTTTATAGAGATAGCTCTATAGATATTTCCATGTTTATACAGATAGCGGTGTAGATGTTTCCATGTTTATAGTGATCGTGGTGTAGATATTTCCATGTTTATAGAGATGGCGGTGTAGATATTTCCATGTTCATAGAGATAGCAGTGTTGATATTTTCATGTTTATAGAGATGGCGGTGTAGATATTTCCATGTTTATACAGTTCACGGTGTAGATATTTTATTGTTTATACAAATAGCTATGTAGTTATTTCCATGTTTATACAGATAGCGGTGTAGATATTTCCATGTATATACAGATGGCTTTGTAGATATTTCCATGTATATACAGATGACTTTGTAGGTATTTCCATGTTTATACAGATGGCGGTGTAGGTATTTCCATGTTTATAGAGATAGCTGTGTCGATATTTCCATGTTTCTACAGATAGCGTTGTAGATATTACCATGTTCATACAGATCGCGGTGTAGATATTTCCATGTACATACAAATCGTGGTGAAGATATTTCCATGTTTTTACAGATCGCGGTGTAGATATTTCCATGTTTATATAGATGGTGGTGTAGATATTACCATGTTTATACAGCTCACGGTGCAGATATTTATATCTTTATACAGATGGTATTGTAGATATTTCCGTGTTCACACAGATGGCGGTGTAGTTGTTTCCATGTTTATACAGATGGCGGAGTAGTTAGTTCCATGTTTATGGAGATGGCAGTGTAGATATTTTCATGTTTATAGAGAAGGCGGTGTAGATATTTCCATGTTTATAGAGATAGCCGTGAAGATATTCACATGTTTATACAGATTGCTGTGTAGATATTTCCATGTGTATACAGATGGCATTGTAGATATTTCCATGTTTATGCAGATGAATGTATACGTATTTCCATGTTTTTACAGATGGCAGTGCAGATATTTCCATGTTTATAGAGATAGCGGTGTAGATATTTCCATGTTTCTACAGATGGCGGTATTGATATTTCCATCTATACACAGATGGCCGTCTAGATATTTCCATGCTTATACAGATGGCGGCGTAGATATTTCCATGGACATGCAGATGGCGGTGTAGATATTTCCATGTTTAAACAGATAGCGGTGTAGATATTTCCATGTTTACACAGATAGTGGTGTAGATATTTCCGTGTTTATACACATGGCAGAGTAGATACTTCCATCTTTATGGAGATGGCAGTGTAGATATTTTCATGTTTATAGAGATGGCGGTGTAGATATTTCCATATTTATAGAGATAGCGGTGTAGATATTTCCATCTTTCTACAGATGGCAGTGTAGATATTTCCATGTTTATACAGATGGCGGTGTAGATATTTCCATATTTATACAGATGTCTGTGTAGATATTTCCATGTGTATTCAGATGGTATTGTAGGTATTTCCATGTTTATATAGATGGTGGTGAAGATATTTCCATGTTTATTCAGATGACTGTGTAGATATTTCCATGTTTTTACAGATGGCAGTGTAGATATTTCAATGTTTATAGAGATGGCGCTGTAGATATTTCCATGTTTATATAGATAACGGTGGAGATATTTCCATGTTTATACACATAGCGGTGTACATATTTCCATGATTATAGAGACAGCGGTGTAGGTATTTCCATGTTTATGCAGAGAGCGGTGCAGATATTTCCATGTTTACACAGATGCCTATGCAGATATTTCCATATTTATACAGAGGGCTGTGTGGATATTGCTATGTTTATACAGAAGACAGTGTAGATATTTAAATGTTCCTACACATGACTGTGTAGGTATTTCCATGTTTATACAGATGTCTTTGTAGATATATCCATGTTAATAGAGATAGCGGTGCAGACATTTCCATGTTTATACAGATAGCGGTGTAGATATTTCCATGTTTATACAGATAGTGGTGTAGACATTTCCATGTTTACACAGACCGCGGTGTAGATATTTCCATGTTTATACAAATAGCGCTGCAGGTATTTCCATGTTTGTACAGATGGCGGTGTTGATATTTCCATTTATACACAGATGACCTTGTAGATATTTCCATGTTTATACAGATGGAGGCGCAGATATTTCCATGGATATGAAGATGGTGGTGTAGATATTTCCATGTTTATACAGATTGCGGTGTAGTTTTTCCATGTTTATATAGATAGCGGTGTTGTTATTTCCATGTAAAAACACATGGCTGTGTAGATATTTCCATGTTTATACAGATGGCGGTGTAGATATTTCCATGTTTATACAGATAACTTTGTAAGTATTTCCATGTTTATACAGATGGCGGTGTAGATATTTCCATGTCTATAGAGATAGCAGTGGAGATATTTCCATGTTTATACAGATGGCGGTGTAGATATTTCCATGTTTATAGAGATAGCTGTGTACATATTTCCATGTTTATACAGATAGCGGTGTAGATGTTTCCATGTTTATAGTGATCGTGGTGTAGATATTTCCATGTTTATAGAGATGGCGGTGTAGATATTTCCATGTTCATAGCGATAGCGGTGTTGATATTTCCATGTTTATAGAGATAGCGTTGTGGATATTTCCATGTTTATACAGATAGGGGTGTAGATATTTCCTTGTTTATAGAGATGGCGGTGTAGATATTTCCATGTTTATACAGTTCACGGTGTAGATATTTGCTTGTTTATACAAATAGCTATGCAGTTATTTCCATGTTTATACAGATCGCGGTGTAGATATTTCCATGTTTATACAGACAGCGGTGTAGTTATTTCCATGTTTATATAGATAGCGGTGTAGATATTTACATGCTTATACAGATGGCTGTTTAGACATTTCCATGTGTATACAAATGGCATTGTAGATATTTAAATGTTTATACAGATGACTGTATAGGTATTTCAATGTTTTTCAGATGGCAGTGCAGATATCTCCATGTTTTTAGAGATAGCGGTGTAAATATTTCCATGTTTGTACAGATGGCGGTGTGATTTCCATCTATACACAGATGGCCGTGTAGATATTTCCATGTTTATACAGATGGTTGCGTAGATATTTCCATGGACATGCAGATGGCGGTGTAGATATTTCCATGTTTATACAGATAGCGGTGTAGTTATTTCCATGTTTATATAGATAGCGGTGTAGATATTTCCATGTATATACACATGGCTGTGTAGATATTTCCATGTTTATACAGAGGGCGGTGTGGATATTTCGATGTTTATAGAGATAGCAGTGGAGATATTTCCATGTTTATACAGATTGCGGTGTAGATGTTTCCATGTTTATACAGATCATGGTGTAGATATTTCCATGTTTATACAGATACCGGTGTAGATATTTCCATGTGTATACAGACTGCAGTGTAGATATTTCCATGTATAAACAGATTGCGGAGCAGATATTTCCTTGCTTGTACAGATGTCAGTGTTGATATTTCCATCTATACACAGATGACCGTGTAGATATTTCCATGTTTATACAGATGGCGGCGCAGATATTTCCATGGATATGCAGATGGCGGTGTAGATATTTCCATGTTTACACAGATAGCGGTGTAGTTATTTCCATGTTTATATAGAAAGCGGTGTAGGTATTTCCATGTATATACACATGGCTGTGTAGATATTTCCATGTTTATACAGATGGCGGTGTAGGTATTTCCATGTTTATACAGATAACTTTGTAAGTATTTCCATGTTAATACAGATGGCGGTGTAGATATTTCGATGTTTATAGAGATAGCAGTGGAGATATTTCCAGGTTTATACAGATAGCATTGTAGATATTTCCATGTTTATACTGATCGTGGTGTAGATATTTCCATGTTTATAGAGATGGCGGTGTAGATATTTCCATGTTCATAGAGATAGCGGTGTTGATTTTTCCATGTTTATAGAGATAGCGGTGTGGATATTTCCATATTTATACAGATAGGGGTGTAGATTTTTCCGTGTTTATAGAGATGGCGGTGTAGATATTTCCATGTTTATACAGATCACGGTGTAGATATTTCCTTGTTTGTACAAATAGCGGTGTAGTTATTTCCATGTTTATACAGATAGCGGTGTACATATTTCCATGTATAAACAGATTGCTGTGTAGATATTTCCATGTTTATACAGATGGCTGTGTAGATATTTCCATGTTTATACAGATGACTTTGTTGGTATTTCCATGTTTATACAGATGGCGGTGTAGATATTTCCATGTTTATAGAGATAGCTGTGTAGATATTTCTATGTTTATACAGATATTGTTGTAGATATTTCCATGTTTATACGTATCATGGTGAAGATATTTCCATGTTTATACAGATTGCGGTGTAGATATTTCCCTGTTTATACAGATAGCGCTGTAGATATTTCCATGTTTTTACAGATAGCGGTGTAGATATTTCCCTGTTTACACAGATTGCGGTGTAGATATTTCCATTTTTCTATTGATGACATTGTAGATATTTCCATGTTTATACACATGGCGGTATAGATATTTCCATGTTTATATAGATGGTGGTGTAGATATTACCATGTTTATACTGATAGCAGTGTAGATATTTCCATGTTTATACAGATCGCGGTGAAGATATTTCCATGTTTACACACATCGCGGTGTAGATATTTCCATGTTTATAAAGATCGCGGTGCAGATATTTCCATGTTTATACAGATAGCGGTGTAGATATTGCCATGTTTATACAGATAGCGGTGTATATATTTCCATGTTTATACAGCTCGCGGTGCCGGTATTTATATGTTTATACAGATGGCATTGCAGATATTTCCTTATTCACACAGATGGCGGTGTAGATGTTTCCATGTTTATACACATGGCGGAGTAGTTAGTTCCATGTTTATGGAGATGGCATTGTAGATATTTTCATGTTTATAGAGATGGCGGTGTATATATTTCCATGTTTATAGAGATGGCGGTGTAGATATTTCCATGTTCATAGAGACAGAGGTGTTGATTTTTCCATGTTGATAGAGATAGCGCTGTGGATATTTCCATGTTTATACAGATAGGGGTGTAGATATTTCCATGTTTATACAGATGGCGGTGAAGATATTTCCATGTTTATACAAATCACGGTGTAGTTATTTCCATGTTTATACACATCATGGTGTAGATATTTCCATGTTTATACAGATCGCGGTGTTGATATTACCATGTTTATAGGGATAGCGGTGCAAATATTTCCACATTTATACAGATAGCGGTGAAGATATTTCCATGTTTATACAAATCACGGTGTAGTTATTTCCATGTTTATACACATCATGGTGTAGATATTTCCATGTTTATACAGATCGCGGTGTTGATATTACCATGTTTATAGGGATAGCGGTGCAAATATTTCCACATTTATACAGATAGCGGTGTAGTTATTAGCATGTTTATACAGATGGTGGTGTAGATATCTCCATGTTTACACAGATGACTGTATAGGTATTTCCATGTTTATACAGATGGCGGTGTAGGTATTTCCAAGTTTATAGAGATAGCGGTGTAGATATTTCCATATTTATACACATAACGGTGTTGAAGATTCCATGTTTATACAGATAGCGGTGTAAATATTTCCATGTTTATACAGATCATGGTGTAGATATTTCCATGTTTATAGAGATAGCGGTGTAGATATTTCCATGTTTATACAGACCGCGGTGTAGATATTTCCATGTTTATACAGATAGCGGAGCAGATATATCCATGTATGCACAGATGGTGGTGTTGATATTTCCATCTATACACAGATGACCGTGTAGATAATTCCATGTTTATACAGGTAGCGGTTTAGAAATTCCCATGTTCATACAGATCTCTTTGTAGATATTTCCATCTTTCTACAGATGTCAGTGTAGATATTTCCAAGATTATACAGATGGCGGTGTAGATATTTCCATGTTTATACAGATAGCGGTGTAGATATTTCCATGTTTACACAGATGGTGGTGTAGATATTTCCGTGTTTATAGACATGGCGGAGTAGATACTTCCATATTTTTGGAGATTGCAGTGTAGATATTTTCATGTTTATAGAGATGGCGGTGTACATATTTCCGTATTTATAGAGATAGCGGTGTAGATATTTCCATCTTTCTACAGATGGCAGTGTAGATATTTCCATGTTTATACAGCTGGCGGTGTAGATATTTCCATATTTATACAGATGTCTGTGTAGATATTTCCATGTGTATACAGATGGTATTGTAGGTATTTCCATGTTTATACAGATGGTGGTGTAGATATTTCCATGTTTATTCAGATGACTGTGCAGATATTTCCATGTTTTTACAGATGGCAGTGTAGATATTTCAATGTTTATAGAGATGGCGCTGTAGATATTTCCATGTTTATACAGATAACGGTGGAGATATTTCCATGTTTATACAGAGAACAGTGGAGATATTTCCATGTTCATACACATAGCGGTGTACATATTTCCAAGTTGATAGAGACAGTGGTGTAGGTATTTCCAAGTTTATACAGATAGCGGTGCAGATATTTCCATGTTTATACAGATGCCTATGCAGATATTTCCATATTTATACAGAGGGCTGTGTAGATATTTCTATGTTTATACAGACGGCTGTGTAGATATTTCCATGTTCCTACACATGACTCTGTAGGTAATTCCATGTTTATAGAGATGGCTTTGTAGATATTTCCATGTTTATAGGGACAGCGGTGCAGATATTTCCATGTTTATACAGATAGCGGTGTAAATATTTCCATGTTTATACAGATCACGGTGTAGATATTTCCATGTTTATAGAGATAGCGGTGTAGATATTTCCATATTTATACAGATACCGGTGTAGATATTTCCATGTTTACACAGATAGCGGTGTGGTTATTTCCATGTTTATATAGATAGCGGTGTAGATATTTCCATGTATATACACATGGCTTTGTAGATATTTCCATGTTTATACAGATGGCGGTGTAGGTATTTCCATGTTTATACAGATAACTTTGTAAGTATTTCCATGTTTATACAGACGGCGGTGTAGGTATTTCGATGTTTATAGAGATAGCAGTGGAGATATTTCCATGTTTATACAGATAGCGGTATAGATATTTCCACGTTTATACTGATCGCGGTGTAGATAATTCCATGATTATAGAGATGGCAGTGTAGATATTTCCATGTTCATAGAGATAGCGGTGTTGATTTTTCCATGTTTATAGAGATAGCGGTGTGGATATTTCCATGTTTATACCGATAGGGGTGTAGATATTTCCATGTTTATAGAGATGGCAGTGTAGATATTTCCATGTTTATACAGATCACGGTGTAGATATTTCCAAGTTTATACAGATAGCGGTGTAGATATTTCCATGTTTATACAGATCATGCTGTAGATATTTCCATGTTTATACAGATCGCGGTGTTGATATTACCATGTTTATAGGGATAGCGGTGCGAATATTTCCACATTTATACAGATAGCGGTGTAGTTATTAGCATGTTTATACAGATAGCGGTGTAGATATTACCATGTATAAACAGATGTCTGTGTATATATTTCCTTGTTTAAACAGAAGGCAGTGTAGATATTTCCTTGTTTATACAAATAGCGGTGTAGCTATTTCCATGTTTATAGAGATCACGGTGAAGATATTTTCCTGTTTATTCAAATAGCGGTGTAGAAATTTCCATGCTTATACGGATAGCGGTGTAGATATTTCCTTGTTTATACAAATAGCGGTGTAGATATTTCCATGTTTATACAGATCACGGTGTAGATATTTCCCTGTTTATACAAATAGCGGTGTAGTTATTTGCATGTTTATACAGATAGCGGTGTAGATATTTCCATGTATATACAGATGGCTGTGTAGATATGTCCATGTTTATACAGATGGCTGTGTAGATGTTTCCATGTTTATGCAGATGACTTTGTAGGTATTTCCATGTTTATACAGATGGCGGCGTAGATATTTCCATGTTTATAGAAATTGCGGTGTTGATATTTCCCTGTTCATACAGATAGTGGTGTAGATATTTCCATGTCTATACAGATCGCGGTGTAGATATTTCCATGTTGATACACATCGCGGTGTAGATATTTCCATGTTTATACAGATAGCGGTGTAGATATTTCCATGTTTTTACAGATATCGGTGTAGATATTTCCATGTTTACACAGATTGCGGTGCAGATATTTCCATCTTTCTGCAGATGGCATTGTAGATATTTCCATGTTTATACAGATGGTTGTGTAGATATTTCCATGTTTATATAGATGGTGGTGTAGATATTACCATGTTTATACAGGTAGCGGTGTAGACATTTCCATGTTTATACAGATCGTGGTGAAGATATTTCTATCTTTATACAGATTGCGGTGTAGATATTTCCATGTTTATGCAGATCGCGGTCTAGATATATACATGTTTATAGAGATAGCGGTGTAGGTATTTCCATGTTTATACAGATAGCGGTGTAGATATTACCATGTTTATAGAGATAGCGGTGTAGGTATTTCCATGTTTATAGAAATAGCGGTGTAGATATTTCCATGTTTATATAGATGGCGTTGTAAATAATTCCATGTTTATACTGATAGCGGTGTTGGTATTTCCACGTTTATACAGACAGCGATGTAGATATTTCCATGGTTATAGAGCTCGCGGTGCAGATATTTATATCTTTATACAGATGGCATTGTAGATATTTCCTTATTCACACAGGAGGCAGTGTGGTTGATTCCATGTTTATACAGATGGCGGAGTTGTTATTTCCATGTTTATGGAGATGGCAGTGTAGATATTTTCATGTTTATAGAGATGGCGGTGTAGATATTTCCATGTTTATAGAGATAGCAGTGTAGATATTTACATGTTTATACAGATGGCTGTGTAGATATTTCCATGTTTATACAGATGGCGGCGTAGATATTTCCATGTTTATAGAGATAGCAGTGTAGATATTTACATGTTTATACAGATGGCTGTGTAGATATTTCCATGTGTATACAGATGGCATTGTAGATATTTCCATGTTTATACAGATGACTGTATACCTATTTCCATGTTTTTACAGATGTCAGTGCAGATATTTCCATGTTTATAGAGATAGCGGTGTAGATATTTCCAGGTTTGTACAGATGGCGGTGTTGATATTTCCATCTATACACAGATGGCCGTGTAGATATTTCCATGTTTATACAGATGGCGGCGTAGATATTTCCATGGACATGCAGATGGCGGTGTAGATATTTCCATGTTTATAAAGATAGCGGTGTAGATATTCCCATGTTTATACAGATCGTGGTGAAGATATTTCTATGATTATACAGTTCGCGGTGTAGATATTTCCATGTTTATACAGTTCGCGGTGTAGATATATCCATGTTTATAGAGATATCGGGGTAGGTATTTCCATGTTTATACAGATAGCGGTGGAGATATTTCCATGTTTAAACAGATGCCTATGCAGATATTTCCATATTTATACAGAGGGCTGTGTAGATATTTCTATGTTTATACAGATGGCAGTGTAGATATTTCCATGGTTATAGAGATAGCGGTGCAGATATTTCCATGTTTATAAAGATTGCAGTGTATATATTTCCATGTTTATATAGATCGTGGTGTAGATATTTCCGTGTTTATACAGATACCGGTGTAGATATTTCCATGTTTATACAGACGGCAGTGTAGATAATTCCATGTTTATAGAGATAGCAGTGTAGATATTTCCATGTTTGTACAGATGGCGGGGTTGATGTTTCCATCTATACACAGATTGCCGTGTAGGTATTTCTATGTGCATACAGATGGCATTGTAGTTATTTCCATGTTTATACAGATGGTGGTGTAGATATTTCCATGTTTACACAGATGACTCTATAGGTATTTCCATGTTTATACAGATGGCGGTGTAGATATTTCCAAGTTTATACAGATAGCGGTGTAGATATTTCCATATTTATACAGATAACGGTGTAGATGTTTCCATTTTTATACAGATAGCGGTGTAAATAATTCCATGTTTATACAGATCACGGTGTAGATATTTCCATGTTTATAGAGATAGCGGTGTAGATATTTCTATGTTTATACAGATAGCGGTGTTGATATTTCCATCTATACACAGATGACCGTGTAGATATTTCCATGTTTATAGAGATGGCGGTGCAGATATTTCCATGGATATGTAGATGGCGGTGTAAATATTTCCATGTTTATACAGATAGCGGTCTAGTTATTTCCATGTTTATATAGATAGCGGTGTAGATATTTCCATGTATATACACATGGCTGTGTAGATATTTCCATGTTTATACAGATGGCGGTGTAGATATTTCCATGTTTATACAGAGAACTTTGTAAGTATTTCCAGGTTTATACAGATGGCGGTGGAGATATTTCGAAGTTTATAGAGATAGCAGTGGAGATATTTCCATGTTTATACAGATAGCGGTGTAGATATTTCCATGTTTATACTGATCTTAGTGTAGATATTTCCATGTTTATAGAGATGGCGGTGTAGATATTTCCATGTTCATAGAGATAGCTGTGTTGATTTTTCCAAGTTTATAGAGATAGCGGTGTGGATATTTCCATGTTTATACAGATAGGGGTGTAGATATTTCCATGTTTATAGAGATGGCTGTGTACATATTTCCATGTTTATACACATCACGGTGTAGATATTTCCTTGTTTATACAACTAGCATTGTAGTTATTTCCATGTTTATACAGATAGCGGTGTAGATATTTCCATGTATATACAGATGGCTGTGTAGATATTTCCATGTTTATACAGATGGCAGTGTAGATATTTCAATGTTTATAGAGATGGCGTTGTAGATATTTCCATGTTTATACAGATAACGGTGGAGGTATTTCCATGTTTATACAGAGAGCAGTGGAGATATTTCCATGTTTATACACATAGCGGTGTACATATTTCCATGTTTATAGAGACTGCTGTGTAGGTTTTTCCATGTTTATACAGATAGCGGTGCAGATATTTCCATGTTTACACAGATGTCTATGCAGATATTTCCATATTTATACAGAGGGCTGTGTAGATATTTCTATGTTTATATAGATGGCAGTGTAGATATTTGAATGTTCCTACACATGACTGTGTAGCTATTTCCATGTTTATACAGATGTCTTTGTAGATATTTCCATGTTTATACAGGTAGCGATGTATATATTTCCAGGTTTATACAGATCATGGTGTAGATATTTCCATGTTTATACAGCTGGCGGTGTAGATATTTCCATGTTTATAAAGATGGCGTTGTAGATATTTCCATATTTATACAGATAACGGTGTAGAAATTTCCATGTTTATACAAATAGCGGTGTAAATATTTCAATGTTTATACAGATCACGGTGTAGTTATTTCCATGTTTATAGAGATAGGGGTGTAGATATTTCCATGTTTATACAGATAGCGGTGCAGATATTTCCATGTTTGTACAGATGGCAGTATAGATATTTCCTTGTTTATACAAATAGCGGTGTAGATATTTCCATGTTTATACAGACCGCGGTGTAGATATTTCCATGTTTATACAGATAGCGGTGCACATATTTACATGTTTGTACAGATGGCGGTGTAGATATTTCCTTGTTTATACAAATAGCGGTGTAGGTATTTCCATGTTTATACAGACCGCAGTGTAGACATTTCCATGTTTATAGAGATAGCAGTGTAGATATTTCCATGTTTTTACAGATGGCGGTGCTGATGTTTCCATCTATACAGAGATTGCCGTGTGGGTATTTCTATGTGTATACAGATGGCATTGTAGATATTTCCATGTTTATACAGATGGTGGTGTAGATATTTCCATGTTTACACAGATGACTGGATAGGTATTTCCATGTTTATACAGATGGCGGTGTAGATATTTCCAAGTTTATAGAGATAGCGGTGTAGATATTTCCATATTTATACAGATAACGGTGTAGATGTTTCCATATTTATACAGATTGTGGTGTAAATATTTCCATGTTTATACAGATCACGGTGTAGATATTTCCATGTTTATAGAGATAGCGGTGTAGATATTTCCATGTTTATACAGATAGCGGTGTAGGTATTTCCATGTTTATACAGACCGCGGTGTAGATATTTCCATGTTTATACAGATAGCGGTGCAGATATTTAAATGTTTGTAGAGATGGCAGTGTTGATATTTCCACCTATACACAGTTGACCATGTAGATATTTCCATGTTTATACAGATGGCTGCGCAGATATTTCCATGGATATGTAGATGGCGGTGTAGATATTTCCATGTTTATACAGATAGCGGTGTAGTTATTTACATGTTTATATAGATAGCGGTGTAGATATTTCCATGTATATACACATGGCTGTGTAGATATTTCCATGTTTATACAGATAGCGGTGTAGATATTTCCATGTTCATAGAGATAGCGGTGTTGATTTTTCCATGTTTATAGAGATCGCGGTGTGGGTATTTCCATGTTTATACAGATAGGGGTGTAGATATTTCCATGTTTATAGAGATGGCGGTGAATATATTTCCTTGTTTATACACATCACGTTGTAGATATTTCCTTGTATATACAAATACCGGTGTAGTTATTTCCTTGTTTATACAAATAGCGGTGTAGAAATTTCCATGCTTACACAGATAGCCGTTTAGATATTTCCTTGTTATACAAATAGCGGTGTAGATATTTCCATGTTTATACAGATCACGGTGTAGATATTTCCTTGTTTATACAAATAGCGGTGTGGATATTTCCATGTTTATACAGATAGCGGTGTAGATATTTCCATGTATATACAGATGGCTGTGTAGATATTTCCATGTTTATACAGATGGCTGTGTAGATATTTCCATGTTTATACAGATGACTTTGTAGGTATTTCCATGTTTATACAGATGGCGGTGTAGATATTTCCATGTTTATAGAGATAGCTGTGTAGATATTTCCATGTTTATACATATAGCGGTGTAGATATTTCCATGTTTATACAGATCGCGGTGTAGATATTTCCATGTTTATACAGGTCGCGGTGTAGATATTTCCATGTTTATACAGATAGCGATGTAGATATTTCCATGTTTATACAGAGAGCGGTGTAGATATTTCCATGTTTATAAAGATAGCGGTGTAGGTATTTCCATGTTTATAGACACAGCGGTGTAGATATTTCCATGTTTATATAGATGGCGTTGTAGATATTTCCATGTTTATACCGATAGCAGTGTTGGTATTTCCACGTTTATACAGATAGCGATGTAGATATTTCCATGTTTATACAGCTCGCGGTGCAGGTAATTATATCTTTATACAGATGGCATTGTAGATATTTCCTTATTCACACAGATGGCGGTGTAGATGTTTCCATGTTTATACAGATGGCAGAGTAGTTAGTTCGATGTTTATGGAGATGGCAGTGTAGATATTTTCATGTTTATAGAGATGGCGGTGTAGATATTTCCATGTTTACAGAGATAGCAGTTTAGATATTTACATGTTTATAAAGATGCCTGTGTAGATATTTCCATGTGTATACAGATGGCATTGTAGATATTTCCATGTTTGTACAGATGACTCTATAGGTATTTCCATGTTTTTTCAGATGGCTGTGCAGATATTTCCATGTTTATAGAGATAGCGGTGTAGATATTTCCATGTTTGTACAGATGGCGGTGTTGATATTTCCATCTATACACAGATGGCCGTGTAGATATTTCCATGTTTATACAAATGGCGGCATAGATATTTCCATGGACATGCAGATGGCGGTGTAGATATTTCCATGTTTATACAGATAGCGGTGTAGATATTTCCATGTTTACACAGATGGTGTTGTAGATATTTCCATGTTCATACATATGGCGGTGTAGGTACTTCCATCTTTTTGGAGATGGCAGGGTTGATATTGTCATGTTTATAGAGAAGGCGGTGTAGATATTTCCATATTTATAGAGATAGCGGTGTACATATTTCCATCTTTCTACAGATGGCAGTGTAGATATTTCCATGTTTATACAGATGGCCGTGTAGATATTTCCATGTTTATACAGATAACTTTGCAAGTATTTCCATGTTTATACAGATGGCGGTGTAGTTATTTCGATGTTTATACAGATAGCAGTGGAGATATTTCCATGTTTTTTCAGGTAGCGGTGTAGATATTTGCATGTTTATAGTGATCGCGGTGTAGATATTTCCATGTTTATAGAGATGGCGGTGTAGATATTTCAATGTTCATAGAGATAGCGGTGTTGATTTTTCCATGTTTATAGAGATAGCGGTGTGGATATTTCCATGTTTATACAGCTAGGTGTGTAGATATTGCCACGTTTATACAGATGGCGGTGTAGATATTTCCATTTTTATAGAGATCACGGTGTAGATATTTCCTTCTTTATACACATAGCTGTGTAGTTATTTCCATGTTTATACAGATAGCGGTGTAGATATTTCCATGTATATACAGATGGCTGTGTAGATATTTCCATGTTTATACAGATGGCTGTGTAGGTATATCCATGTTTAGTCAGATGACTTTGTAGGTATTTCCATGTTTACACAGATTGCGGTGTAAATATTTCCATCTTTCTACAGATGGCATTGTAGATATTTCCATGTTTATATAGATTGTGATGTAGATATTACCATGTTTATACAGATAGCGGTGTAGATATTTCCATGTTTATACAGATCGCGGTGTAGATATTTCCATGTTTATACAGATCGCGGTGCAGATATTTCCATGTTCATACAGATGTCTGTGTAGATATTTCCATCTTTATTCAGATGGCGGTGTAGATATTTCCATGTTTATACAGATAACCGTGGAGATATTTCCATGTTTATACAGAGAGCAGTGGAGATATTTCCATGTTTATACACATAGCGGTGTACATATTTCCATGTTGATAGAGACAGCGTTGTAGGTTTTTCCATGTTTATACAGATAGCAGTGCAGATATTTCCATGTTTACACAGATGCCTATGCAGGTATTTCCATATTTATACAGAGGGCTGTGTAGATATTTCTATGTTTATACAGATGGCAGTGTAGATATTTAAATGTTCCTACACATGACTGTGTAGGTATTTCCATGTTTATACAGATGTCTTTGTAGATATTTCCATGTTTATAGTGATAGCGGTGCAGATATTTCCATGTTTATAGAGATAGCGGTGTATATATTTCCATGTTTATACAGATAGCGGTGTAGATATTTCCATGTTTTTACAGACCGCGGTGTAGATATTTCCATGTTTATACAGATAGCAATGCAGACATTTCCATGTTTGTACAAATGGCGGTGTAGATATTTCCATGTATATACAGATGGCTGTGTAGATATTTCCAAGTTTATTCAGATTGCTGCGTAGATGTTTCCATGTTTATACAGATGACTTTGTAGGTATTTCCATGTTTATACAGATGGCGTTGTAGATATTTCCATGTTTATTAATAGCTGTGTAGATATTTCCATGTTTATACAGATAGCGGTGTCGATATTTCCATTTTTATACAGATCGCGGTGGAGATATTTCCATGTTTATACAGATAGCGGTGTAGATATTTCCATGTTTATACAGATCGTGGTGTAGATATTTCCATGTTTATGCAGATCGTGGTGTAGATATTTCCATGTTCACACAGATGTCTGTGTAGATATTTCCATGTTTATTCAGATGGCGGTGTAGATATTTCCATGTTTATAGAAATGGCGTGGTAGTTATTTCTATGTTTATAGAGATAGCGGTGTAAATATCTCCATGTTTATAGAGATGGTGGTGTAAGTATTTTCATGTTTATAGAGATAGCGGTGTAGATATTTCCATGTTTATACAGATAACGGTGTTGGTATTTCCATGTTTATACAGATGGTGGTGTAGATATTTCCATATTTACACAGACGACTGTATAGGTATTTCCATGTTTATACAGATGGCGGTGTAGATATTTCCAAGTATATAGAGATAACGGTGTTGGTATTTCCATGTTTATACAGATGGTGGTGTAGATATTTCCATGTTTACACTGACGACTGTATAGATATTTCCATATTTATACAGACAGCAGTGCAGATATTTCCATGTTTGTACAGATGGCGGTGTTGATATTTCCATCTATGAACAGATGACCGTGTAGATATTTCCATGTTTATACAGATGGTGGCGCAGATATTTCCATGGATATGTAGATGGCGGTGTAGATATTTCCATGTTTATACAGATAGCGGTGTAGTTATTTCCATGTTTATATAGATAGCGGTGTAGATATTTCCATGTTTATACAGATAACTTTGTAAGTATTTCCATGTTTATACAGATGGCGGTGTAGATATTTCGATGTTTATACAGATAGCAGTGGAGATATTTCCATGTTTTTTCAGGTAGCGGTGTAGATATTTCCATGTTTATACTGATCGCGGTGTAGATATTTCCATGTTTATAGAGATGGCGGTGTAGATATTTCAGTGTTCATAGAGATAGCGGTGTTGATTTTTCCATGTTTATAGAGATAGCGGTGTGGATATTTCCATGTTTATACACCTAGGTGTGTAGATATTTCAACGTTTATACAGATGGCGGTGTAGATATTTCCATGTTTATACAGATCACGGTGTAGATATTTCCTTGTTTATACACATAGCTGTGTAGTTATTTCCATGTTTATACAGATAGCGGTGTAGATATTTCCATGTATATACACATGGCTGTGTAGATATTTCCATGTTTATACAGATGGCTGTGTAGGTATTTCCATGTTTAGTCAGATGACTTTGTAGGTATTTCCATGTTTACACAGATTGCGGTGTAAATATTTCCATCTTTCTACAGATGGCATTGTAGATATTTCCATGTTTATATAGACTGTGGTGTAGATATTACCATGTTTATACAGATAGCGGTGCAGATAATTCCATGTTTATACAGATCGCGGTGCAGATAGTTCCATGTTCATACAGATGTCTGTGTTGATATTTCCATCTTTATTCAGATGGCGGTGTAGATATTTCCATGTTTATAGTGATGGCGATGTAGTTATTTCTATGTTTATAGAGATAGCGGTGTAAATATCTCCATCTTTATAGAGATGGTGGTGTAAGTATTTTTATGTTTATACAGATCGCGGTGTAGATATTTCCATGTTTATACAGATCGCGGTGTAGATATTTCCATGTTTATACAGATTGCGGTGTAGATATTTCCATGTTTATACAGATAGCGGTGCAGATGTTTCCATGTTTATACAGATAACAGTGTAGATATTTCCATGTTTATACCGATAGCGGTGTTGGTATTTCCATGTTTATACAGATAGCGATGTAGATATTTCCATGTTTATACAGCTCGCGGTGCAGATATTTATATTTTATACAGATGGCATTGTAGATATTTCCTTATTCACACTGATGGCGGTGTAGATATTTCCATGTTTATAGAGATAGCACTGTAGATATTTACAAGTTTATACAGATGGCTGTGTAGATATTTCCATGTGTATACAGATCGCATTGCAGATATTTCCATGTTTATACCGATGACTCTATACGTATTTCCATGTTTTTACAGATGGCAGTGAAGATATTTACATGTTTATACAGATAGCGGTGTAGATATTTCCATGTTTGTACAGATGGCGGTGTTGATATTTCCATCTATACACAGATGGGCGTGTAGATATTTCCATGTTTATACAGATGGCGGCGTAGACATTTCCATGGACATGCAGATGGCTGTGTAGATATTTCCATGTTTATGCTGATAGCGGTGTAGATATTTCCATGTTTACACAGAGGGTGGTGTAGATATTTCCGTGTTTACACACATGGCGGAGTAGATACTTCCATCTTTATGGCGATGGCAGTGTAGATATTTTCATGTTTATAGAGATGGCGGTGTAGATATTTCCATATTTATAGAGATAGCAGTGTAGATATTTCCATCTTTCTACAGATGGCTGTGTAGTTATTTCCATGTTTATACAGATGGCGGTGAAGATATTTCCATATTTATACATATGTCTGTGTAGATATTTCCATGTGTATACAGATGGTATTGTAGGTATTTCCATGTTTATACAGATGGTGGTGTAGATATTTCCATGTTTATTCAGATGACTGTGTAGATATTTCCATGTGTTTACAGATGGCAGTGTAGTTATTACAATGTTTATTGAGATGGCACTGTAGATATTTCCAAGTTTATACAGATAACGGTGGAGATATGTCCATGTTTATACAGACAGCAGTAGAGATATTTCCATGCTTATACACATACCGGTGTACATATTTCCATGTTTATAGAGACAGCGGTGTATGTATTTCCATGTTTATACAGATAGCGGTGCAGATATTTCCATGTTTATACAGATGCCTTTGCAGATATTTCCATATTTATACAGAGGGCTGTGTAGATATTTTTGTGTTTATATAGATGGCAGTGTAGATATTTAAACGTTCCTACACATGACTGTGTAGGTATTTCCATGTATATACAGATGGCTTTGCAGATATTTCCATGTTTATAGAGATAGCGGTGCAGATATTTCCATGTTTATACAGATAGCGGTGTATATATTTCCATGTTTATACAGATCGTGGTGTAGATATTTCCATGTTTACACAGATACGGGTGTAGATATTTCCATGTTTATACAGATCACAGTTTAGAGATTTCCATGTTTATAGAGATAACTGTGTAGATATTTCCATGTTTGTACAGATGGCGGTGTTGATGTTTCCATCTATACACAGATTGCCGTGTAGTTATTTCCATGTGTATACAGATGGCATTGTAGATATTTCCATGTATACACAGATGACTGTATAGGTATTTCCATGTTTATACAGATTGCGGTGTAGATATTTCCATGTTTATAGAGATAGCGGTGTAGATATTTCCATGTTTACACAGATAGCTGTGTAGGTATTTCCATGTTTATACAGATAGCGGTGTAGATATTTCCATGTTTATACAGATCACGGTGTAGATATTTCCTTGTTAATACAAATAGCGGTGTAGTTATTTCCATGTTTATACAGATAGCAGTGGAGTTATTTCCATGTTTATATAGATAGCGGTGTAGATATTTCCATTTATATACACATGTCTGTGTAGATATTTCCATGTTTATACAGATGGCGGTGTAGATATTTCCATGTTTATACAGACAACTTTGTAAGTATTTCCATGTTTATACAGATGGCGGTGTAGATATTTCGATGTTTATAGAGATAGCAGTGGAAATATTTCCATGTTTATACAGATAGCGGTGTAGATATTTCCATGTTTATAGCGATCGCGGTGTAGATATTTCCAGGTTTATAGAGATGGCGGTGTAGATATTTCCATGTTCATAGAGATAGCGGTGTTGATTTTTCCATGTTTATAGAGATAGCGCTGTGGATACTTCCATGTTTATACAGATAGGGGTGTAGATATTTCCATGTTTATACAGATGGTGTTGTAGATATTTCCATGTTTATACAGATCACGGTGTAGATATTTCCATGTTTATACAGATCATGGGGTAGATATTTCCAAGTTTGTACGGATCGTGGTGTTGATATTACCATGTTTATAGGGATAGCGGTGCAAATATTTCCATATTTATACAGATTGCAGTGTAGATATTATCATGTTTATACAGATAGCGGTGAAGGTATTTCCATATATAAACAGATGTCTGTGTATGTATTTCCATGTATATACAGATGGCTGTGTAGATATTTCCATGTTTATACAGATGGCGGTGTAGATATTTCCATGTTCATAGAGATAGCGGTGTTGATTTTTCCATGTTTATAGAGATAGCGGTGTGGATATTTCCATGTTTATACAGACAGGGGTGTAGGTATTTCCATGTTTATAGAGATGGCGGTGTAGATATTTCCTTGTTTATACAAATAGCGGTCTAGGTATTTCCATGTTTATACAGATCACGGTGTAGATATTTCCATCTTTATACAGATCATGGTGTAGATATTTCCATGTTTATACAGATCGTGGTGTAGAAATTTCCATGTTTATACAGATACTGGTGTAGATATTTACATGTTTATACAGACCACATTATAGGTATTTCCATGTTTATAGAGATAGTGGTGTATATATTTCCATGTTTATACAGATGGCGGTGTTGACGTTTCCATCTATACACAGATTGCTGTGTAGGTATTTCCATGTGTATACAGATGGCACTGTAGATATTTCCGTGTTTATACAGATGGTGGTGTAGAGATTTCCATGTTTATACAGATGACTGTATAGGTATTTCCATGTTTTTACAGATGTCATTGTAGATATTTCCATGTTTATAGAGATAGCAATGAAGATATTTCCATCTTTATACAGATGGCGGTGTAGGTATTTCCATGTTTATAGAGATAGCGGTGTAGATATTTCCATATTTATACACATAACTGTGTAGATATTTCCGTGTTTATACAGATAGCGGTGAAAATATTTCCATGTTTATACAGATCATGGTGTAGATATTTCCATGTTTATAGAGATAGCGGTGTAGATATTTCCATGTTTATACATATAGCGGTGTAGATATTTCCATGTTTATACAGACCACGGTGTAGATAATTCCATGTTTATACAGATAGCGGTGCAGATATTTCCATGTTTGTACAGATGGCGGCAGAGATATTTCTATGTATATGTAGATGGCGGTGTAGATATCTCCATGTTTATACAGATTGCGGTGTAGTTATTTCCATGTTTATATAAATAGCGGTGTACATATTTCCATGTATATACACATGGCCGTGTAGATATTTCCATATTTATACAGATGTCTGTGTAAATATTTCCATGTGTATACAGATGGTATTGTGGGTATTTCCATGTTTATACAGATGGTGGTGTTTATATTTCCATGTTTATTCGGATGACTGTGTAGATATTTCCATGTTTTTACAGATGGCAGTGTAGATATTTCCATGTTTATAGAGATGGCGCTGTAGATATTTCCATGTTTATACAGATAAAGGTGGAGATATTTCCATGTTTATACAGACAGCTGTGGAGGTATTACCATGTTTATACACATAGCGGTGTACATATTTCCATGTTTATGGAGACAGCTGTGTAGGTATTTCCATGTTTATACAGATAGCGGTGTGGATATTTCCATGTTTATACAGATGCCTATGCAGATATTTCCATATTTATACAGAGGGCTGTGTACATATTTCCATGTTTATACACATGGCAGTGTAGATATTTCCATGTTCCTACACATGACTGTGTAGTTATTTCCATGTTTATGCACATGGCTTTGCAGGTATTTCCTTGTTTATAGAGATAGCGGTGTAGATATATCCATGTTTATACAGTTAGCGGTGTAAATATTTCCATGTTTTATACAGATGGTGGTGTAGATATTTCCATCTTTATAAAGATACCGGTGTAGATATTTCCATGTTTATACATACCGCAGTGTAGATATTTCCATGTTTATAGAGATAGCGGTGTAGATATTTCCATGTCTGTACAGATGGCGGTGTTGATGTTTCCATCTATACACAGATTGCCGTGTAGGTATTTCCATGTGTATACAGATGGCATTGTAGATATTTCCATGTTTATACAGATAGTGGTTTAGATATTTCTATGTTTCTACAGATGGCGTTGTAGGTATTTCCATGTTTATGCAGATAACGGTGTAGATATTTCCATGTTTATACAGATAGCGGTGTAAATATTTCCATGTTTATACAGATCACGGTGTAGATATTTCCATGTTTATAGAGATAGTGGTGTAGATATTTCCATGTTTATACAGATAGCGGTTTCGATATTTCCATGTTTATACAGACCGCAGTGTAGATATTTCCATGTTTATACAGATTGCGGCGCAGATATTTCCATGTTTGTACAGATGGCGGTGTTGATATTTCCATCTATACCCAGATGACCGTGTAGATATTTCCATGTTTATACAGATGGCGGCGCAGATATTTCCATGGATATGCAGATGGCAGTGTAGATATTTCCATGTTTATACAGATAGCGGTGTAGTAATTTCCATGTTTATATAGATAGCGGTGTAGGTATTTCCATGTATATACACATGGCTGTGTAGATATTTCCATGTTTATACAGATGGCGGTGTAGATATTTCCATGTTTATATAGATAGCGGTGTAGATATTTCCATGTTTATACAGATGGCAGTGTAGTTATTTCCTTGTTTACACTGATGGCAGTGAAGATATTTAAATGTTTATACAGATGGCGGTGTAGATATTTACATGTTTATACACATGGCATTGTAGACGGTTCCATGATTACGGAGATGGTGGTGTAGATACTTTCATGTTTATAGAGTTGGCGGTGTAGATATTTCCATGTTTATAGAGATAGCAGTGTAGATATTTCCATGTTTATTCAGATAGCATTGAAGTTATTTCCATGTTTATAGAGATGGTGGTGTAGATATTTCCATCTTTATACAGATGGCGGTGTAGATATTTCTATGTTTATACAGATAGTGGTGTAGATATTTCCATGTTTATAGGGATAGCGGTGTAGGTATTTCCATGTTTATACAGATGACCTTTTAGATCTTTCCATGTTTATAGAGATGGTGGTGTAGATATTTCCATTTTTATACAGAGGATTGTGTAGATATTTCCATGTTTATACAGATGGTGGTTTATATATTTCCATGTTTATAGAGATAGCGGTGTAGATATTTGCATGTTTCTACAGATAGCGCTGTAGATATTTCCATGCTTACAGTGATAGAGGTGTAGATATTTCCATATTTATTCTGATACCGGTGTAGATATTTCCCTGTTTATACAGATAGCCTTGTAGATATTTCCATGTTTATACTGATAGCGATATAGATATTCCCATGTTTATACAGATAGTGCTGTAGATATTTCCATGTGTATACAGATGGCAGTGTAGATGTTTCCATGTTTATACAGATGACCGTTTAGATATTTCCATGTTGTTACAGATGGCGGTGAAGATATTTCCATGTTTATACAGTTTTCATTGTGGCTATTTCCATGTTCATAAAGATAGCGGTCTAGATATTTCCATGTTCATATAGATGGCATTGTAGATATTTCCAAGTTTATACAGATGGCAGTGAAGATATTTCCAGGTTTATACAGAGGGTCGTGAAGATATTTCCATGTTTATACAGATGACTCTGTAGTTATTTAAATGTTTATACAGAAGGCGGTTTATATATTTCCATGTTTATATAGATAACCGTCTAGATATCTCCATGTTTATACAGATATCGTTGTAGAGATTTCCATGTTTATAGAGATAGCGGTGTAGATATTTCCATGTTTATACAGATAGCGGTGTGGATGTTTCCATGTTTATACAGATAGCGGTGGAGATATTTCCATGTTTACACAGATAGCGGTGTAGACATTTCCATATTTGCACAGATTGCAGTGTTGATATTTTCACCTTTACACAGATAGTGGTGTACATATTTCCATGTTTACACAGATAGCTTTGTAGATATTTCCATGATTATACAGATAGTGGTGTGCATATTTACACGTTTACAGAGATAGCAGTGTAGATATTTCCTTGTTTACAGAGACAGCGTTGTTGATATTTCCATATTTGCACATATTGCGGTGTAGATATTTCCATCTTTACACAGATAGCGGCGTACATATTTCCACGTTTATACAGCTTGTGGTGTAGTCGTTTCCATTTTTATACAGATGGCAGTGTAGATATTTCCATGTTTATACAGATAGCGGTGTAGATATTTCCATGTTTACTCTGACGGCTCTGTAGATAGTTCCATGTTTATAGAGATTGCGGTGTAGGTATTTCCATGTGTATAGAGATAGCGGTGCAGATGTTTCCATGTTTATACTGATGGCTGTGTAGATATTTCCATGTGTATACAGATGGCAGTGTACATATTTCCATGTTTATTGAGATGTTGGTGTAGATATTTCCATGTACATACAGATGAATGTGTAGATATTTCCATGTTTAAGGAGATGACGGTGTAGATATTTTCGTGTTTATACAGATAACGGTGTGCATATTTCCATGTTAATACAGCTTGCAGTGCAGTTATTTCCATGTTTATACAGATAGCGGTGGAGATATTTCCATCTTTACACAGATAGCGGTGTAGATATTTACATGTTTACACAGACAGCTGTGTAGATATTTCCATGTTTATACAGATAGCATTCTAGATTTTTCCAAGTTTATGGAGATAGTGGTGTAGATATTTCCATGTTTATGCACATAGAAGTGTAGATGTTTCCATGCTTATACAGATAGCGGTGGAGATATTTCCATGTTTACACAGATAGCGTTCTAGATATTTTCATGTTTATAGAGATAGCGTTGTAGATATTTTCATGTTTATACAGATAGCGGTGTAGATATTTCCAAGTTTACACAGATGGCGGTGTAGTTATTTCCATGTTTATACAGATAGCGGTGTAGATAATTCCATGTATGTAGAGATAGCTGTGTAGATATTTCCATATTTATACAGAAAGCGGTGTAGATATTTCCATGTTTATACAGATAACGATGTAGATATTTCCATGTTTATACAGATTGCGGTGTTGTTGTTTCCTTGTTAATATAGATAGATGTGTAGATATTTTCATGTTTATACACATGGCAGTGTAGATATTTCCATGTTTATACAGATGGCAGTGAAGATATTTCCATGTTTATACAGATGGAGATGTATATATTTCCATATTTATACAGATGACTGTTTAGATATTTCCATGTTTTTACAGATGGCGGTCTGGCTATTTCCATGTTTATACAGATAGCGGTCTGGCTATTTCCATATTTATACAGATAGCGGTGTAGATATTTCCATGTTTATAGAGATGCCTGTGTAAATATTTCCATGTTTATACTGATGGCTGTGTGGATATTTCCATGTTTATACAGATGGCAGAGTAGATATTACCATGTTTATACAGATAGTGGTGTAGATATTTCCACGTTTATACAGAGGACTCTGTAGTTATTTCCATCTTTATGCAGATGGCGTTGTAGCTATTTCCATGTTTATAGACATAGCCATGTAGATATTTCATTGGTTATACAGATATCGGTGTAGACATTTTGATGTTTATAGAGATAGCGGTGTAGATGATTCCATATTTATACAGATAGCAGTGTAGATATTTCCATGTTTACAGAGATAGCGGTGTAGAAATTTGCATATTTGCACAGATAGCGGTGCAGGTATTTCCATGTAAACACAGATATTGTTGTAGATATTTCCATGTTTATACAGATTGCGGTATAGATATTTCCATGTTTATAGAGATAGCGGTGTAGATATTTCCATGTTTATACAGATAGCGGTGGAGATATTTACATGTTTATACAGATAGCGGTGGAGATATTTCCATGTTTACACAGATGGCGGTGGAGATATTTCCATGTTTATACAGATAGCGGTGGAGATATTTACATGTTTATACAGATATTGGTGGAGTTATTTCCATGTTTATACAGATGGCGGTGAATATATTTCCAAGTTAAAAAAGATAGCATGGTAGATATTTCCATGTTTATACAGAGAGCGGTGTAGATATTTCCATGTTTATACAGACTGCGGTGTAGGTATTTCCATGTTTATAGAGATAGCAGTGTAGATATTTCGTTGTTTATACAGATGGCTCTGTAGATATTTCCATGTGTATATAGATGGCGGTGTAGTTATTTCCATTTTTATGCAGATGTAGGTGTAGATATTTCCATGTTTATACAGATGACTGTGTAGATATTTTCATGTTTTTACAGATGGCGGTGTAGATTTTTCCATGTTCATACAGATAGCGTTGTGGCTATTTCCATGTTTATACAGATAGTAGTGTAGATATTTCCATGTTTATAGAGATGGCTGTGTAGATATTTCCATGTTTATACAAATGGCAGTGTAGATATTTCCATGTTTATACAGATAGCGGTGTAGATATTTCCATGTTTATACAGATGGCGGGGTAGATATTTCCATGTGTACACAGATGGCAGTGTAGATATAACAATCTTAATACAGATGGAGGTGTAGGTATTTCCATGTTTATACAGATAGCGGTGTAGACATTTCCATGTGTATAGAGATAGCGGTGTAGATATTTCCATGTTTATACAGATAGCCTTGTAGATATTTCCATGTTTATACACATAGCAGTGTAGATATTTCCATGTTTACACAGATGGCGGTGTAGATAGCTCCATGTTTATGGAGATGGCGGTGTAGATATTTTTATGTTTATAAAGATGGCTTTGTAGGTATTTCCATGTTTATAGAGACTGCGGTGTAGAGATTTCCATGTTTATAGAGATTGCCATGTGGGTATTTTCATGTGTATAGAGATAGCGGTGCACATGTTTCCATGTTTATACTGATGGCTGTGTAGATATTTCCATGTGTATACAGACGGCAGTGTAGATATTTCCAAGTATATAGATGTGGTTGTGTAGATATTTCCATGTACATACAGATGACTGTGTTGATATTTCCATGTTTATACAAATGGCGGTGTAGTTATTTCCATGTTTATACAGATAGCGGTGTAGATATCTCCATGTTTATACAGATAGCGGTGCAGATATTTCCATGTTTATACAGATATCGGTGAAGATATTTCCATGTTTATACAAATAGCGATGTAGATATTTCCATGTTTATACAAATAGCGATGTAGATATTTCCATGTTTATAATGATAGCGGTGTAGATATTTCCATGTTTATACAGGTAGCGCTGGAGATATTTCCATGTTTATACAGTTAGCGATGTAGATATTTAGATGTTTATACAGATCGCCGTGTAGATATTTCCATGTTTTTGCAGATGGCTGTGTAGATATTTCTAAGTTTATAGAGATGGCGGTGTAGATATTTCTAAGTTTATATAGATAGCGGTGTAGATAATTCCATGTTTATAGAGATGGTGGTGTAAGTATTTCCATGTTTATAGATATAGCGGTGTAGATAATTCCATGTTTATAGAGATGGTGGTGTAAGTATTTCCATGTTTATAGAGATAGTTGTGTAGATATTTCCATGTTTATTCAGATAGCGGTGCAGATATTTCCATGTTTATACAGATAGCGGTGTAGACATTTCCATGTTTATTCAGCTCGCGGTGTAGATATTTCCATGTTTATAGAGATGGCAGTGTATGTATTTCCATGTTTATGCAGATAGCGGTGTAGATATTTCCATGTTTATAGAGATGCAGAGTAGATATTTCCATGTTTATACAGATAGTGGTGTAGATAATTCCATGTTTATACAGATGACTGTGTAGGTATTTCCATGTTTATTCAGAAGGCGGTATAGATATTTTTATGTTTATCGAGATAGCCATGTAGATATTTCCATGTTTGTAGAGATAGCGGTGTAAACATTTCCATGTTTATAGAGATAGAGTTGTAGATATTTACATGTTTATACAGATAGTGGTTTAGATATTTCCATGTTTATACAGAGAGCAGTGTAGATATTTCCATTTTTATACAGATAGCAGTGGAGATATTTCCATGTTTATACAGATGGCAGTTTAGATATTTCCATGTTTATACTGATTGCGGTGGAGATATTTCCCTATTTATAAAGATGGCTGTGTAGATATTTCCATGTTTATACAGATGGCGGTGTAGTTATTTCCATGTTCATGCAGATGGCGGTTTAGATATTTCCATGTTTATAGTGATGGCGGTGTAGTTATTTCTATGTTTACATAGATAGCAGTGTAGATATTTCCATGTTTATAGAGATGGCGTTGTAAGTATTTCCATGTTTATAGAGAAGGCGGTGTATTTCCATGTTTATTGAGATAGCGGTGTAGATATTTCCATGTTTAAACACATAGTGGTGTAGATATTTCCATGTTTACAGATAGCGGTGTTGGTATTTCCCTGTTTATAAAGATAGCGGTGTAGATATTTCCATGTTTATACAGCTCACGGTGTAGATATTTGCATGTTTACACAGATAGCGGTGTAGATATTACCATCTTTGCACAGATTACAATGTAGATATTTCCATCTTTACACAGATAGTGGTTTAGATATTTCCATCATTGCACATATTGTGCTGTAGATATTCCAATCTTTACACAGATAGTGGTGTAGATATTTCCATGTTTACACAGACAGCAGTGTAGATATTTCCATCTTTACACAGATAGCAGTGTAGGTATTTCCTTGTTTATACAGATAGCAGTGTAGATATTTCCATGTTTATAATGATAGCAGTGCGGAAATTTCCATGTTTATACAAATCGCGCTGTAGATAATTCCATGTTTCTACAGATGTCAGTGTAGTTATTTACATGTTTATTCAGATAGCGCTGTAGATATTTACAAGTTTTTACAGATCGCCGTGTAGTTATTTCCATATTTATGCAGATGGCGGTGAAAGTATTTCCGTATTTATAGAGATGACGGTTTAGATATTTCTATGTTTATACAGATAGCGGTGTAGATATTTCCATGTTTAAACAGATAGCGGTGTTGTTATTCCCATGTTTTTACAGACAGCGGTGTAGATATTTCCATGTTTATATCGCTCGCGGTGTAGATATTTCCATCTTTATACAAATGGCAGTGTAGATATTTCTATGTTTATACGGGTAGTGCAGAAGGTATTTCCATGTTTACACAGCTCGCTGTGTAGATATTTCCATGTTTATACAAATGGCAGTGTAGATATTTCCATATTTATACAGATAGTGTTGTAGATATTTCCATGTTTATACAGATGGCGGTGAAGATAGCTCCATGTTTTTGGAGATGGCTGTGTAGATATTTCCATGTTTATACAGATGCAGTGTAGATATTTCCATGATTATACAGATAGTGGTGTATATATTTCAATGTTTATACAGATGACTGTGTGGTATTTCCATGTTTATACAGATGGCGCTATAGATATTTACATGTTTATAGATATAGCCATGTACTTATTTCCATGTTTATATAGATAGCGGTGAAACATTTCCATGTTTATAGAGATAGCGGTGTAGATATTGCCATGTTTATACAGATAGCTGTGTAGATATTTGCATGTTTACACAGATAGCGCTGTAGATATTTCCATCTTTCCACAGATTGTGGTGTAGATATTTCCATCTTTACACAGGTTGCGGTGTAGATATTTCCATCGTTGCACAGATTGTGCTGTAGATATTTCAAACTTTAAGCAGATAGTGGTGTAGATATTTCCATGTTTACACAGATAGCGTTTTATATTTGCATGTTTATACAGATAGCGTTGTAGATATTTCCTTGTTTATACAGATAGCGGTGTAGATATTTCCATCTTCATAGAGATAACGATGTAGATATTTCCATATGTATACAGATGGCATTGAAGATATTTCCATGTTTATTCAGATGTCAGTGTAGATATTTCCATGTTTATACAGATGGCGGAGTAGATATTTCCATGTTTATACAGATAGAGGTGTAGATATTTCCATGTTTATACAGATAGCGGTGTAGATATTACCAAGTTTACACAGATAGCGGTGTTGATATTTCCATATTTCCACAGGTTGCGGTGTAGATATTTCCATCTTTACACAGATAACGGTGTAGATATTTCCATCATTGCACAGATTGTGCTGTAGATATTTCAATCTTTACACTGATAGTGGTGTAGATATTTCCATGTTTACACAGATAGCGTCGTATATATTTGCATGTTTATACAGATAGTGGTGTAGATAGTTCCATGTTTATACAGGTATCAGTGTAGATATTTCCATGTTTATGCAGATATCGGTGTAGATAATTCCATGTTTATACAGTCAGCGGTGTAGTTATTTCCAAGTTTATACAGATAGCGGTGGAGATATTTCCATGTTTATACAGATAGCGGTGTAGATATCTCCATGTTTATACAGATGGTGGTGTAGCTATTTCCATGTTTATACAGATAGCGGTGTAGATATTTCCAAGTTTATACAGATAGTGGTGTAGGTAGTTAAATGTTTTTACTGAGAGCGTTGTAGATATTTCCATTTTTATACAGATAGCGGTGGAGGTATATCCATCTTTATTCAGATGGCTGTGTAGATATTTCCATGTTTATACAGATTGCGGTGTAGATATTTAACTATTTATAGAGATGGCGGTGTAAATATTTCCATGTATACACAGATAGCAGTGTAGATATTTCCATCTTTGCACAGATTGCGGGGTAGATATTTCCATCTTTATACATATAGTGGTGCATATATTTCCATGTTTACACAGATAGCGTTGTAGATATTTCCATGTTTATAGAGATAGCGGTTTAGATATTTCCGTGTATGTGCAGATAAGTTTGTAGACATTTCCATGTTTACAGGGATAGCGGTGTAGATATTTCCATGTTTTTACAGATAACGGTGTAGATATTTTCATCTTTATACAGATAGCGGTGTAGATATTTCCATGTTTATACAGATAGCGGTGTAGATATTTCCAAGTTAATAAAAGTAGCAGTGTAGAAATTTCCATGTTTATACAGATCGCGATGTGGATATTTCCATCTTTCTACAGATGGCAGTGTAGATATTTCCATGTTTATACAGATGGCGTTATAGATATTTCAATGCTTATACAGATAGCGGTGTAGATATTTCAATGTTTATGCACACGGCGGTGTAGATATTTCCATGTTTTTAGAGATGGTGGTGTAGATATTTCTATGTTTATACAGATGACTGTGTAGATATTTCCATGTTTTTACAGATGGCGGTGCAGATATTTCCATGTTTATACAGATATCGGTGTGGCTATTTCCATGTTTATGCAGATAGCGTTGTAGATATTTCCATGTTTATTGAGTTGGCTGTGTAGATATATCCATGTTTATACACATCGCAGTATAGATATTTCCAGGTTTATGCAGATGGTGGTGTAGATATTTCCATGTTTTTACAGATGACTGTGAAGATATTTCCATGTTTTAACAGATGGCAGTGGAGATATTTCCATGTATATAGAGATAGCTTTGTAGATATCTCCAAGTTTATACAGATAGCGGTGTAGATATTTCCATGTTTATACACACAGCGGTGTAGATGTTTCCATGTTTACAGATAGCGGTGTTGTTATTTCCATGTTTACACAGATAGCGGTGTAGATATTTCCATGTTTATACTGCTCGCGGTGTAGATATTTCCATCTTTATACAGATGACATTGTAGATATTTCCATGTTTATTCAGATAGCGCTGTAGATATTTCCATGTTTATACAGATGGCGATGCAGATAGTTCCATGTTTATTCAGATAGCACTGTAGATATTTCCAGGTTTATAAAGATGGAGATGCAGACAGTTCCATGTTTATGGAAATGATGTTGTAGATATTTTCATGTTTACAGAGATGGCGGTGTAGATATTTCCATGTTTATAGAGATAGCGGTGTTGGTATTTCCATGTTTATTCAGATGGCGGTGTAGATATTTCCATGTTTATACAGGTAGCAGTGTGGCTATTTCCATGTTTATACAGCTAGCGGTCTAAATATTTCCATGTTTATGGAGATGGCTGAGTAGATATTTCCATGTTTATACAGATGCAGTGTAGATAATTCCATGTTTATACAGATAGTGGTGAAGATATTTGCATCTATATACAGATGACTGTGTAGGTATTTCCATGTTTATACAGATGGCGGTATGGATATTTCCATGTTTATGGATTTAGCCATGTAGATATTTCCATGTTTATACAGATAGCGGTGTAAACATTTCCATGTTTATAGAGATAGCGGTTTAGATATTTCCATGTTTATACAGAGAGCGGTGTAGATATTTCCATGTTTATACAGATAGCGGCGTAGATATTTAGATATTTATGCAGATAGCAGTGTAGATATTCCCATGTTTACAGAGATAGTAGTGTAGATATTTCCATATTTACACAGATTGTGGTGTAGATATTTCCATCTTTTCCCAGAGAGCGGTGTACATATTTCCATGTTTACCCAGATAGCTGTGTAGATATTTCCATGTTTACACAGATAGTGTTGTAGATATTTCCATGTATTTACAGACAGCGGTGTAAACATTTCCATGTTTATAAAGATAGCGGTGTAGATATTTCCATGTTTATAGAGATAGCAATGGAGGTATTTCCATGTTTATACACATAGCGATGTAGATATTTCCATGTTTATACAGACAGCGGTGTAGATATTTCCATGTTTATACAGATAGCGATGTAGATATTTCCATGTTTATACAGATAGCGGTGTAGATATTTCCATGCTTACACAGATAGCGGTGAAGATATTTCCATTTTTATACAGATAGCATTGGAGATATTTCCATGTTTACACAGATGGCTGTGTAAATATTCCATGTATATACAGATTGCGGTGTAGCTATTTCCCTATTTATGCAGATGGCGGTGTAGATATTTCCATGTTTATACAGATAGCGGTGTCGCTATTTCCATGTTTATACAGATAGCGGTGTAGATATTTCCATGTTTATAGAGATGTCTGTGTAGATATTTCCACGTTTATACAGATGGCATTATAGATATTTCCATGTTTATACAAATGTTGGTATAGATATTTCCATGTTTATACAGATGACTGTGAAGAAATTTCCATGTTTTTACAGATGGCGGTGTAGATATTTCTTGTATATAGAGATAGCGGTGTAGATATCTCCAAGTTTATACAGATAGCGGTGTAGATATTTCCATGTGTATAAAGATAGCGGTGTAGACATTTCCCTATTTATACTGATGGCGGTGTATATATTTCCATGTTTATACAGATGGCGGTGTAGATATTTCCAGGTTTATACAGATGGCGGTGTAAGTATTTCCATGCTTATAGAGATAGCTCTGTAGATATTTCCATGATTACACAGATAGTGTTGTAGATATTTCCATGTTCATAGAGATAGCAGTTTAGATATTTGCATGTATGTGCAGATAGCGTTTCAGACGTTTCCATGTTTACAGGAATAGCGGTGTAGATATTTCCATGTTTTTACAGATAGCGGTGTAGATATTTTCATGTTTATACAGATAGCGGTGTAGATATTTCCATGTTTATACAGATAGCAGTGTAGATATTTCCAAGTTTATAAAGGTAGCAGTGTAGAAATTTCCATGTTTATACAGATCGCGATGTGGATATTTCCATCTTTCTACAGATGGCAGTGTAGATATATCCATGTTTATACAGATGGCGTTATAGATATTTCAATGTTTATACAGATAGCGGTGTAGATATTTCCATGTTTACAGAGATAGCGGTGTAGATATTTCCATCTTTGCACAGATTGCGATGTAACTATTGCCAAATTTACACAGATAGAAGTGTAGATATTTCCAAGTTTACACAGATAGCTCTGTAGATATTTCCATGTTTACAGAGATAGCATTGTAGATATTTCCATGTTTATACAGATTACGGTGTAGATATTTCCATGTTTATACAGCTCACGGTGTAGATATATCCATCTTTGTACAGATGGCAGTGTAGATATTTCCATGTTTATACAGATAGCGGTGTAGATATTTACATGTCTATAGAGGTAGCATTGTAGTTATTTCCATATTTATACAGATTGCTGTGTAGTTTTTTCCATCTTTATACAGATGGCGGTGTAGTTATTTCCCTGTTTATACAGAAGGCAGTGAAGATATTTCCATTTTTATACAGATAGTGGTGTACATAATTCCATGTTTATACAGATGGCGGTGTAGATACATCCATGTTTCTGAAGATGGCGGTGTAGATATTTCATGTTTATAGAGATGGCTGTGTAGATATTTCCATGTATATAGAGATTGCAGTGTAGATATTTCCATCTTTATAGAGAAATCGGTGTAGGTATTTCAATGTTTATAGACATAGCGGTGTGGATATTTCCATATTTATACAGATAGCGGTGTAGGTATTTCCATGTTTATATTGATGGCGGTGTAGATATTTCCTTGTTTATACAGATATCGGTGTAGATATTTCCAGGTTTATACAGAGAACGGTGTAGATATTTCCACGTTTTACAGATAGTGCTGTAGATATTTCCATCTTTATACAGATAGCGGTGCAGATATTTCCATGTTTACACAAATATCCGTGTAGATATTTCTATGTTTACACAGATAGAGTTGCAGACATTTCCGTGTTTATAAAGATAGCGGTGTGGCTATTTCCATGTTTAAACAGATAGCGGTGTGGGTATTTCCATGTTTATACAGATAGCGGTATAGATATTTCCATGTTTATAGAGATGACTGTCTAGATATTTCCATGTTTATACAGCTTTCCGTGTAGATATTTCTCCGTTTATACAGATGGTGGTGTAGACATTTCCATGTTTATACAGATGACTGTGAAGTTATTTCCATGTTTATACATATGTCAGTGTAGATATTTCCATGTTTATAGAGATAGCGGTGTAGATATTTCCATATTTATACAGATAACGGTGTAGATATTTCCATGTTTATACAGATAGCGGTGTAAGTATTTCCATGTTTATACAGATCACGGTGTAGTTATTTCCTTGTTTATAGAGATAGCGATGTAGATATTTCCATGTTTATACAGATAGCGGTTTAGATATTTCCATGTTTATACAGACCGCGGTGTAGATAATTCCATGTTTATACAGATAGCGGTGCAGATATTTCCATGTTTGTACTGATGGCGGTGTTCATATTTCCATCTATACACAGATGACCGTGTAGATATTTCCATGTTTATACCGATGGCGGCTCAGATATTTCCATGGATATGTAGATGGCGGTGTAGTTATTTCCATGTTTATAGAGATGGAGGTGTAGGTATTTCCATGTATATAGAGATAACAGTGGAGATATTTTTATGTTTATAGAGAAAGTGGTGTAGGTATTTCCATGTTTATACAGATGGCAGAGTATATATTTCCATGTTTATACAGATATCGGTGTAGATATTTCCATGTTTACAGAGATTGCGGTGTAGCAATTTCTATCTTTGCACAGATTGCGGTGTAGGTATTGCCAAACTTACAGAGATAGCGGTGTAGATATTTCCAAGTTTACACAGATATCGGTGTAGTTATTTCCATGTTTATATAGATAGCCGTGTAGATATTTCCATGTATATACACATGGCTGTGTAGATATTTCCATGTTTATACAGATGGCGGTGTAGATATTTCCATGTTTATACAGATAACTTTGTAAGTTTTTCCATGTTTATACAGATGGCGTTGTAGATATTTCGATGTTTATAGAGATAGCAGTGGAGGTATTTCCATGTTTATAAAGATAGCGGTGTAGATATTTCCATGTTTATACTGATCGCGGTGTAGATATTTACATGTTTATAGAGATGGCGTTGTAGATATTTCCATGTTCATAGAGATAGCGGTGTTGATTTTGCCATGTTTAAAGAGATAACGGTGTGGATATTTCCATGTTTATACAGATAGGGGTGTAGATATTTCCATGTTTATAGAGATGGCGTAGTAGATATCTCCATGTTTATACAGATCACGGTGGAGATACTTCCATGTTTATACAGATCGCGGTGTAGATATTTCCATGTTTATACAGATCGTGGTGTAGATATTTCCATGTTTATACAGATCACGGTGTTGACATTTCCATGTTTATAGGGATAGCGGTGCAAATATTTCCACATTTATACAGATAGCGGTGTAGTTATTAGCATGTTTATACAGATAGCGGTGTAGATATTTCCATGTATAAACAGATGTCTGTGTAGATATTTCCCTGTATAAACATATGTCTGTGTAGATATTTCCATGTTTAAAGAGATGGTGGTGTAGATATTTCCTTTTTTATACAAATAGCAGTGTGTTTATTTCCATGCTTATACAGATAGCGGTGTAGATATTCCCATGTATATACAGATGTCTGTGTAGATATTTCCATGTTTATACAGATGGCTGTGTAGATATTTCCATGTTTATACAGATAACTTTGTAGGTATTTCCATGCTTATACAGATTGCTGTGTAGATATTTCCATGTTTATAGAGATAGCTGTGTAGATATTTCCATGTTTGTACAGATACCTGTGTAGATATTTCCATGTTTATACAGATCGCGGTGTAGATATTTCCATGTTCCTACACATGAGTGTGTTGGTATTTCCATGTTTATACAGATGGCTTTGTAGATATTTCCATGTTTATAGAGATAGCGGTGTGGATATTTCCATGTTTATACAGATAGCGGTGTAAATATTTCCATTTTTATACGGATCGTGGTGTCGATATTTCCATGTTTATACAGATACCGTTGTAGAAATTTCCATGTTTATACATACCGCAATGTAGATATTTCCATGTTTATAGAGATGGCGGTGTAGATATTTCCATGTTTATATAGATGGTAATGTAGATATTTTCTTGTTTATGTAGATGGCGTTGTAGATATCTCCATGTTTAAAGAGATGGCAGTGTATATATTTCCATGTTGATGGAGATAACGGTGTAGATATTTCCATGTATATAGAGATAGCGGTGTAGTTATTTCCATGTTTATAGAGATAGCGCTGTAGATATTTCCATATTTCTACAGATGACTGTGTAGATATTTCCATATTTGTACAGATGGCAGTGTAGATATTTCCATGTTTATAGAGATAGCGGTGTAGATATTTCCAAGTTTATTGAGATAGCGGTGTAAATATTTCCATATTTATACTGATAGTGGTGTACATATTTCCATGTTTATACAGATCACTGTGTAGATATCTCCATGTTTATACAGATAACTTTGTAGATATTTCCATCTTTATCCAAACGGTGGTGTAGATATTTCCGTGTTCCTACACATGACTGTGTAGTTATTTCCATGTTTATACAGATGGCGGTGTAGATATTTCCATATTTATAGAGATAGCAGTGTAGATATTTTCAGGTTTATACAGATAGCGGTGTAAATATTTCCATGTTTATGCAGATCGTGGTGTAGATATTTCCATGTTTATACAGATACCGCTGTAGATATTTCCATGTTTATACAGACTGCAGTGTAGGCATTTCTATGTTTATACAGATAGCGGTGCAGATATTTCTATGTTTGTACAGATGGCGGTGTTGATATTTCCATCTGTACACAGATGGCCGTGTAGATATTTCCATCTTTATACAGATGGCGTTGTAGATATTTCCATGGATATGCAGATGGCGGTGTGGATATTTCCATGTTTATAGAGATAGCCTTGTAGGTATTTGCATGTTTATAGAATTAGCGGTGCAGATATTTCTATGTTTATATAGATGGCGTTGTAGATATTTCCATGTTTATACCGGTAGCGGTGTTGGTATTTCCACGTTTATACAGATAGCGATGTAGATATTTCCATGTTTATACAGCTCGCGGTGCAGATATTTATATCTTTATAGAGATGGCATTGTAGATATTTCCTTATTCACACAGATGGTGGTGTAGATGTTTCCATGTTTAGACAGATGGCGGAGTAGTTAGTTCCATGTTTATGGAGATGGCAGTGTAGATATTTTCATGTTTATAGATTTGGCGGTGTAGATATTTCCCTGTATTTACAGATAGCGGTGTAGTTATTTCCATGTTTATATAGAGAGCGGTGTAGATATTTCCATGTATGTACACATGGCTGTGTAGATATTTCCGTGTTTATACAGATGGCGGTGTAGATATTTCCATGTTTGTACAGATAACCTTGTAAATATTTCCATGTTTATACAGATGGCGGTGTAGATATTTCGATGTTTATAGAGATAGCAGTGGAGATATTTCCATGTTTATACAGATAGTGGTGTAGATATTTCCATGTTTATACTGATCACGGTGTAGATATTTCCATGTTTATAGAGATGGCGGTGTAGATATTTCCATGTTCATAGAGATAGCGGTGGTGATTTCTCCATGTTTATAGGGATAGCTGTGTGGATATTTCCATGTTTATACAGATAGGGGTGTAGATATTTCCATGTTTATAGAGATGGCGGTGTAGATATTTCCATGTTTATACAGATCACGGTGTAGATATTTCCATGTTTATGCAGATCGCGGTGTAGATATTTCCATTTTTATACAGATCATGGTGTAGATATTTCCATGTTTATACAGATCGTGGTGTTGATATTACCATGTTTATAGGGATAGCGGTGCAAATATTTCCATATTTATACAGATAGTGGTGTAGTTATTAGCATGTTTATACAGATAGCGGTGTAGATATTTCCATGTATAAACAGATGTCTGTGTATATATTGCCATGTTTAAACAGATGGCGGTGTAGATATTTCCTTGTTTATACAAATAGCGGTGTAGTTATTTCCATGTTTATACAGATAGCGGTGTAGATATATCCATGTATATACAGATGGCTCTGTAGATATTTCCATGTTTATACAGATGGCTGTGTAGATATTTCCATGTTTATAAAGATGACTTTGTAGTTATTTCCATGTTTATACAGATGGCGGTGTAGATATTTCCATGTTTATAGAGATAGATCTGTAGATATTTCCATGTTTGTACAGATAGCGGTGTAGATATTTCCATGTTTATACAGATCGCGGTGTAGATATTTCCATGTTTATGCAGATCGCGGTGTAGGTATTTCCGTGTTTATACCGATAGCGGTGTAGATATTTCGATGTGTATACAAATGGCATCGTAGATATTTCCATGTTTATACAGATGACTGTATAGTTATTTCCATGTTTTTACAGATGGCAGGGCAGATATTTCCATGTTTATACAGAGAGCGGTGCAGATATTTCCATGTATAAACAGATGTCTGTGTAGATATTTCCATGCTTAAACAGATGGCGGTGTAGATATTTCCTTGTTTATACAAATAGCAGAGTATTTATTTCCATGTTTATACAGATAGCGGTGTAGATATTTACATGTATATACAGACGGCTGTGTACATATTTCCATGTTTATACAGATGGCTGTGTCGATATTTCCATGTTTATACAGATGACTTTGTAGGTATTTCCATGTTTATACAGATAGCGGTGTAGATATTTCCATGTATAAACAGATGTCTGTGTATATATTTCCATGTTTAAACAGATGGCGGTGTAGATATGTCCTTGTTTATACAAATATCGGTGTTGATATTTCCATGTTTATACAGCTCGCGGTGTAGACATTTCCATCTTTATACAGATGGCAGTGTAGACATTTCCAAGTTTATACAGATAGCGGTGTAGATATTTCCATGTCTATAGAGATAGCGGTGTAGTTATTTCCATCTATATACAGATTGCGGTGTAGATATTTCCATCTTTATACAGATGTCGGTGTAGATATTTTCATGTTTATACAGATGGCAGTGAAGATATTTCCATATTTATACAGATAGTGGTGTAGATATTTCCATGTTTATACAGATGGCGGTGTAGATACATCCATGTTTCTGAAGATGGCGGTGTAGATATTTTCATGTTTATAGAGATGGAGGTGTAGGTATTTCCATGTATATAGAGATAACAGTGGAGATATTTTCATGTTTATAGAGAAAGTGGTGTAGGTATTTCCATGTTTATACAGATGGCAGTGTAGATATTTCTATGTTTATACAGATATCGGTGTAGATATTTCCATGTTTACAGAGATAGCGGTGTAGCTATTTCTATCTTTGCACAGATTGCGGTGTAGGTATTGCCAAACTGACAGAGATAGCGGTGTAGATATTTCCAAGTTTACACAGATAGCTGTGTAGATATTTCCATGTTTACAGAGATAGCATTGTAGATATTTCCATGTTTATACAAGTAGCGGTGTAGAAATTCCCATGTTTATAGAGATCGCTTTGTAGACAATTCCACCTTTCTATAGATGTCAGTGTAGATATTTCCAAGTTTATACAGATGGCAGTGTAGAAATTTCCATGTTTATACAGATGTCTGTGTAGATATTTCCATGTTTATGCACATGGATGTGTAGGTATTTCCATGTTTATAGAGATGGCGGTGTAGTTATTTCTATGTTTATAGAGATAGCAGTGTAAATATCTCCATGTTTATAGAGATGGTGGTGTAAGTATTTTCATGTTTATAGGGATAGCGCTGTATATATTACCATGTTTATACAGATAACGGTGTTGGTATTTCCATGTTTATACAGATAGCGGTGTAGATATTTCCAAGTTTATACAGCTCGCGGTGTAGATATTTCCACCTCTATACAGATGGCAGTGTAGATACTTCCATGTTTATACAGATAGCGGTGTATATATTTCCTTGTCTATAGAGATAGCGGTGTTGTTATTTCCATCTTTATACTGATTGCGGTGTAGATATTTCCATCTTTATACAGATGGCGGTGTAGATATTTCCATGTTTATACGGATGGCAGTGAAGGTATTTCCATGTTTATACAGATAGTGGTGTAGATATTTCCAAGTTTATACAGATAGCGGTTTAGATACATCCATGTTTCTGAAGAGGGCGGTGTAAATATTTTCATGTTTATAGAGATGTAGGTGTAGACATTTCCATGTATATAGAGATAGCAGTGCAGATATTTTCATGTTTATAGAGAAAGCGGTGTAAGTATTTCCATGTTTATAGAGATAGCGGTGTAGATATTTCCATATTTATACAGATAGAGGTGTAGCTATTTCCATGTTTATACAGATTGCGTTGTAGATATTTCCATGTTTCTACAGATGGCAGTGTAGATATTTCCTTGTTTATACAGACAGTGGTGTAGATTTTCCATGTTTATACAGGTAGCGGTGTAGATATTTCCATGTTTACAGAGATAGCGATGTAGATATTTCCATCTTTGCACAGATTGCCGTGTAGGTATTTCCATGTTTACACAGATAGCTGTGTAGACATTTCCAACTTTACACAGATAGCTGTGTAGATATTTCCATGTTTACACACATAGCGTGGTACATATTTCCATGTTTACACAGATTGCTGTGTAGATATGTCCATGATTATACTGATAGCGGTGTAGATATTTTCATGTTTATACAGATAGCAGTGGAGATATTTCCATGTTAATAGAGACTGCGGTATAGATACTTCCATGTTTATACAGATAGCGGTGTAGATATTTCCATGTTTACAGTGATAGCGGTGTAGATATTTCCATCTTTGCACAGATTGCTGTGTAGATATTTCCATTTTTACACAGATAGCTGGGTAGATATTTCCAAGTTTACACAGATAGCTGTGTAGATATTTCCATGTTTTCACAGATAGCATTGTATATATTTCCATGTTTATACAGATAGCGGTGTAGATATTTCCATGTTTATACAGATAGCTGTGTAGATATTTCCATGTTTATACAGATAGCGGTGGAGATATTTCCCTGTTTATACAGATAGCGATGTAGATATTTCCATGTTTATAAAGATAGCGGTGTAGATATTTCCATGTTTATAGTATTAGCGGTGTAGATATTTCCATGTTTATACAGATGGCTGTGTAGATATTTCCATGTGTGCACAGATGGCAGTGTAGATATTTCCATGTTTATACAGATGGCGCAGTAGGTATTTCCATGTTTATACAGATGGCAGTGTAGACATTTCCATGTTTATACAGATAGCGGTTTAGATATTTCCATGTTTACAGAGATAGCGGTGTAGATATTTCCATCTTTGCACAGATTGCGGTGTAAATATTGCCAAATTTACACAGATAGCGTTGTAGATATTTCCAAGTTTACACAGATAGCTGTGTAGATATTTCCATGTTTACAGAGAGCATTGTAGATATTTCCATGTTTATACAGATTGCGGTGTAGATATTTCCATGTTTATACAGCTCGCGGTGTAGATATTTTCATCTTTATACAGATGGCAGTGTAGATATTTCCATGTTTATACAGATAGCGGCGTAGATATTTACATGTCTATAGAGGTAGCGTTGTAGGTATTTCCATATTTATACAGATTGCGGTGTAGATATTTCCATCTTTATACAGATGGCGGTGTAGATATTTCCATGTTTATACAGATGGCAGTGACCATATTTCCATGTTTATACAGACAGTGGTGTAGGTATTTCCATGTTTATACAGATGGCGGTGTAGATACATCCATGTTTCTGAAGATGGCGGTGTAGATATTTTCATGTTTATAGAGATGTCGGTGTAGATATTTCCATGTATATAGAGATTGCACTGTAGATAATTCCATGCTTATAGAGAAATCGGTGTAGTTATTTCCATGTTTATAGAGATAGCGGTGTGGATATTTCCATATTTATACAGATAGCGGTGTAGGTGTTTCCATGTATATACAGACGGCGGTGTAGATATTTCCTTGTTTATGCAGATATCGGTGTAGATATTTCCAGGTTTATACAGAGAGCGGTATAGATATTATCATGTTTACAGAGATAGCGGTGTAGATATTTCCATCTTTTCACGATTGCTGTGTAGATATTTCCATTTTTACACAGATAGCTGGGTAGATATTTCCAAGTTTACACAGGTAGCTGTGTAGATATTTCCATGTTTACACAGATAGCATTGTATATATTTCCATGTTTATAGAGATAGCGGTGTAGATATTTCCATGATTATAGAGACAGCGGTGTAGGTATTTCCATGTTTATACAGATAGCGGTGCAGATATTTCCATGTTTATACAGATGCCTATGCAGATATTTCCATATTTATACAGAGGGCTGTGTCGATATTTCTATGTTTATACAGATGGCAGTGTAGATATTTCCATATTCCTACACATGACAGTGTAGGCATTTCCATGTTTATACAGATGGCTTTGTAGGTATTTCCATGTTTATAGAGATAGCGGTGCATATATTTCCATGTTTATACAGATAGCGGTGTATATATTTCCATGTTTATACAGATCATGGTGTAGATATTTCCATGTTTATACAGATACCGGTGTTGGTATTTCCATGTTTATACAGACCGCAGTGTAGATATTTCCACGTTTATATAGATAGCAGTGTAGATATTTCCATGTTTGTACAGATGGCGGTGTTGATGTTTCCATCTATACACAGATTGCCACGTAGGTTTTTCCATGTGTATTCACATGGCATTGTAGATATTTCCATGTTTATACAGATGGTCGTGTCGATACTTCCATGTTTACACAGATGACTGTATAGGTATTTCCATGATTATACAGATGGCGGTGTAGATATTTCCATGTTTATAGAGATAGCGGTGTAGATATTTCCATATTTATACAGATAACGGTGTAGAAATTTCCATGTTTATACAGATATCTGTGTAAATATTTCCATGTTTATACAGATCACGGTGTAGATATTTCCATGTTTATAGAGATAGCGGTGTATATATTTTCATGTTTATACAGATAGCGATGAAGATATTTACATGTTTATACAGACCACGGTGTAGATATTTCCATGTTTATACAGATAGCGGTGCAGATATTTTCATGTTTGTACATAAGCGGTGTTGATATTTCCATCTATACACAGATGAGCGTGTAGATATTTCCATGTTTATACAGATGGCAGCGCAGATATTTCCATGGATATGTAGATGGCCGTGTAGATATTTCCATGTATATACAGATAGCGGTGTTGTTATTTCCATGGTTATATAGAGAGCGGTGTAGATATTTCCATGTATGTACACATGGCTGTGTAGATATTTCCATGTTTATACAGATGGCGGTGTAGATATTTCCATGTTAATACAGATAACTTTGTAAGTATTTCCATGTTTATACAGATGGCGGTGTAGATATTTCGATGTTTATAGAGATTGCAGTGGAGATATTTCCATGTTTATACAAATAGTGGTGTAGTTATTTTCATGTTTATATAGATAGCGGTGTAGATATTTCCATGTATATACACATGGCTGTGTAGATGTTTCCATGTTTATACAGATGGCGGTGTAGATATTTCCAAGTTTATACAGATAACTTTGTAAGTATTTCCATGTTTATACAGAAGGCGTTGAAGATATTTCGATGTTTATAGAGATAGAAGTGGAGATTTTCCATGTTTTCACAGATAGCGGTGTAGATATTTCCATGTTTATACAGAGGTCTGTGTAGATATTTCCATGTTTATGCAGATGGCGGTGTAGATATTTCCATGTTTATAGAGATGGCGGTGTAGTTATTTCTAGGTTTATAGAGATAGCGGTGTAAATATCTCCATGTTTATAGAGATGGTGGTGTAAGTATTTTCATGTTTATAGAGATAGCGCTGTAGATATTTCCATGTTTATACAGATAACGGTGTAGCTATTTCCATGTTTATACTTATAGCGGTGTAGATATTTCCATGTTTATACAGCTCGCGGTGCAGTTATTTCAATCTTTATACAGATTGCGGTGTAGATATTTCCATCTTTATACAGATGGCTGTGTAGATATTTCCATGTTTATACAGATGGCATTGAAGATATTTCCATGTTTATACAGATAGCGGTGCAGATATTTCCATGTTTATACAGATAGCGGTGTAGATACATCCATGTTTCTGAAGATGGCGGTGTAGTTATTTTCATGTTTATAGAGATGGAGGTGAAGATATTTCCATGTATACAGAGATAGCAGTGTAGATATTTTCATGTTTATAGAGAAAGCGGTGTAGGTATTTCCATGTTTATAGAGATAGCGGTGTAGTTATTTCCATTTAAATACAGATAGCGGTGTAGGTATTTCCATGTTTATACAGATTGCGGTGTAGATATTTCCATGTTTCTACAGATTGCGGTGTAGATATTTCCATGTTTACAGAGATAGCCGTGTAGATATTTCCATCTTTGCACAGATTGCCGTGTAGATATTTCCATGTTTATGCAGATAGCTGTGTAGATATTTCCAAGTTTACACAGATAGCTGTGTAGATATTTCCATGTTTACACACATTGCGTGGTAGATATTTCCATGTTTATACACATTGCGGTGTAGATATGTCCATGACTATACAGATAGCGGTGTAGATATTTTCATGTTTATACAGATAACGGTGCAGATATTTCCATGTTTATAGAGACTGCGGTAAAGATATTTCCATGTTTATACAGATAGCGGTGTAGATATTTCCATGTTTACAGAGATAGCGGTGTAGATATTTCCATCTTTGCACAGATTGCTGTGTAGGTATTTCCATTTTTACACAGATATCTGGGTAGATATTTCCAAGTTTACACAGGTAGCTGTGTAGATATTTCCATGTTTACACAGATAGCATTGTATATATTTCCATGTTTATACAGATAGCGGTTTAGATATTTCCATGTTTATAGAGACAGCGGTGTAGGTATTTCCATGTTTATACAGATAGCGGTGCAGATATTTCCATGTTTATAGAGATGCCTATGCAGATATTTCCATATTTATACAGAGGGCTGTGTAGATATTTCTATGTTTATACAGATTGCAGTGTAGATATTTCCATGTTCCTACACATTACTGTGTAGTCATTTCCATGTTTATGCAGATGGCTTTGTAGTTATTTCCATGTTTATAGTGATAGCAGTGCAGATATTTCCATGTTTATACAGAAAGCGGTTTATATATTTCCATGTTTATACAGATCATGGTGTAGATATTTGCATGTTTATACAGATACCGGTGTAGTTATTTCCATGTTTATACAGACGGCAGTGTAGATATTTCCATGTTTATAGAGATAGCAGTGTAGATATTTCCATGTTTGTACAGATGGTGGTGTCGATATTTCCATGTTTACACAGATGACAGTATAGGTATTTCCATGTTTATAAAGATGGCGGTGTAGATATTTCCATGTTTATAGAGATAGTGGTGTAGATATTTCCATATTTATACAGATAACGGTGTAGAAATTTCCATGTTTATACAGATATCGGTGTAAATATTTCCATGTTTATACAGATCACGGTGTAGATACTTAAATGTTTATAGAGATAGCGGTGTATCTATTTCCATGTTTATACAGATAGCAGTGAAGTTATTTCCATGTTTATATAGACCGCGGTGTAGATATTTCCATGTTTATACAGATAGCGGTGCAGATATTTTCATGTTTGTACAGATGGCGGTGTTGATAGTTCCATCTATACACAGATGAGCGTGTAGATATTTCCATGTTTATACAGATTGCAGCGCAGATATTTCCATGGATATGTAGATGGCGGTGTAGACATTTCCATGTATATATAGATAGCGGTGTTGTTATTTCCATGTTTATATAGAGAGCGGTGTAGATATTTCCATGTATATACACATGGCTGTGTAGATATTTCCATGTTTATACAGATGACATGTAGATATTTCCATGTTTATACAGATCACGGTGTAGATATTTCCATGTTTATACAGATCGCGGTTTACATAATTCCATGCTTACACAGATCATGGTGTAGATATTTCCATGTTTATACGGATCGCGGTGTTGATATTACCATGTTTATAGGGATAGCGGTGCAAATATTTCCACATTTATACAGATAGCGGTGTAGTTATTAGCATGTTTATACAGATAGCGTTGTAGAAATTTCCATGTATAAACATATGTCTGTGTATATATTTCCATGTTTAAACACATGGCGGTGTAGATATTTCCTTCTTTATACAAATAGCGGTGTAGTTATTTCCATGTTTATACAGATAGCGGTGTAGATATTTCCAAGTATATACAGATGGCTGTGTAGATATTTCCATGTTTATACAGATGGCTGTGTAGATATTTCCATGTTTATACAGATTACTTTGTAGTTATTTCCATGTTTATACAGATGGCGGTGTAGGTATTTCCATGTTTATAGAGATAGCTTTGTAGATATTTCCATGTTTATACAGATAGCGGTGTAGATATTTCCATGTTTATACAGACAGCAGTGGAGATATTTCCATGTTTATACACATAGCGGTGTACATATTTCCATGTTTATAGAGACAGCGGTGTAGGTATTTCCATGTTTATACAGATAGCGGTGCAGATATTTCCATGTTTATAGAGATGCCTTTGCAGATTTTTCCATATTTATACAGTGGGCTCTGTAGATATTTCCATGTTTATACAGATGGCAGTGTAGATATTTCCATGTTCCTACACATGACTGTGTAGGTATTTCCATGTTTATACAGATGGCTTTGTAGATATTTCCATGTTTATAGAGATAGCGGTGTACATATTTCCATGTTTATACAGACAGCGGTTTAGATATTTCCATGTGTATACACACCGCGGTGTAGATATTTCCATGTTTATACAGATAGCGGTGTAGATATTTCCATGTTTGTCCAGATGGCGTTGTTGATATTTCCATCTATACACAGATGACCGTGTATATATTTCCATGTTTATACAGACGGCGGCGCAGATATTTCCATGGATATATAGATGGCGGTGTAGATATTTCCATGTTTATACAGATAGCGGTGTAGTTATTTCGATGTTTATATTGATCATGGTGTAGATATTTCCATGTTTATACAGATCGCGGTGTTGATATTCCCATGTTTATAGGGATAGCGGTGCAAATATTTCCACATTTATGCAGATAGCGGTGTAGTTATTAGCATGTTTATACAGATAGCGGTGTAGATATATCCATGTTTATAGAGATTGCTGTGTAGATATTTCCATGTTTATACAGATAGTGGTGTAGATATTTCCATGTTTATACAGATCGCGGTGTAGATATTTTCATATTTATACAGATCGCGGTGTAGATATTTCCATGTTTATACAGATAGCGGTGCAGATATTTCCATGTTTATACAGATAGAGGTGCAGATATTTCCATGTTTGTACAGATGGCGGTGTTGATATTTCCATCTATACACAGATGACCGTGTAGATATTTCCATGTTTATACAGATGGCGGCGCAGATATATCCATGGATACGTAGAAGGCCGTGTAGATATTTCCATGTTTATACATATAGCGGTGTAGTTATTTCCATGTTTATGTCGATAGCGGTGTAGATATTTCCATGTATATGCACATGACTGTGTAGATATTTCCATGTTTATACAGATGGCGATGTAGATATTTCCATGTATATACCGATAACTTTGTAAGTATTTCCATGTTTATACAGATGGCGGTGTAGATATTTAGATGTTTATAGAGATAGCAGTGGAGATATTTCCATGTTTATAGAGATAGCGGTGTGGATATTTCCATGTTTATACAGATAGGGGTGTAGATATTTCCATGTTTATAGAGATGGCGGTGTAGATATTTCCTTGTTTATACACATAGCAGTGTAGATATTTCCATGTTTATACAGATCACGGTGCAGATATTTCCTTGTTTATTCAAATAGCGGTGTAGTTATTTCCATGTTTATACAGATAGCGGTGTAGTTATTTCCATGTTTATACAGATAGCGGTGTAAATATTTCCATGTATATACAGATGGCTGTGTTAATATTTCCATGTCTATAAAAATGACTGTGTAGATATTTCCATGTTTATACAGATGACTTGTAGGTATTTCCATGTTTATACAGATGGCGGTGTAGATATTTCCATATTTATAGAGATAGCTGTGTAGATATTTCCATGTTTATACAGATAGTGGTGCAAGTATTTCCATGTTTATAGAGATCGCGGTGTAGATATTTCCATGTTTATGCAGATCGCGGTGTAGATATTTCTATGTTTATATAGATGGCCATGTAGTTATTTTCTTGTTTATGTAGATGGCGTTGCAGATATCGCCATGTTTAAAGAGATGGCGGTGTATAATTTTCCAAGTTGATGGAGATAGCGGTGTAGATATTTCCATGTTTATAGTGATAGTGGTGTAGTTATTTCCATGTTTATAGAGATAGCGGTGTAGATATTTCCATATTTCTACAGATGACTTTGTAGATTTTTCCATGTTTGTACAGATGGCAGTGTAGATATTTCCATGTTTGTACAGATGGCAGTGTAGATATTTCCATGTTCATAGAGATATCGGTGTAAGTATTTTCATGTTTATACAGATTGCAGTGGAGGTATGTACATGTTTATACAGATAGCAATAGAGATATTTCCACGTTAATACACATAGCGGTGTAGATATTTCCATGTTTATACAGATAGCGGTGAAGATATTTCCATGTTTATACAGATGGCGGTGTAGATATTTCGATGTTTATAGAGATAGCAGTGGAGATATTTCCATGTTTATAGAGATAGCGGTGTAGATATTTCTATGTTTATTGAGATAGCGGTGTAAATATTTCCATATTTATACAGATAGTGGTATAGGTATTTCCATGTTTTTACAGATAGCGGTGTAGACATTTCCATCTTTATTCAGAGAGTGCTGTACATATTTCTATGTTTATACAGATCACTGTGTAGATATTTCAGTGTTTATGCAGATAACGTAGTTATTTCCATCTTCATACAAACGGTGGTGTAGATATTTCCATGTTCCTACACATGACTGTGTAGTTATTTCCATGTTGATAGAGATGGCGGTGTAGATATTTCCATATTTATAGAGATAGTAGAGTAGATATTTCCAGGTTTATACAGATAGCGGTGTAAATATTTCCATGTTTATACAGATCGTGGTGTAGCTATTTCCATGTTTATACAGATACCGGTGTAGATATTTCCATGTTTATACAGACTGCAGTGTAGGTATTTCTATGTTTATACAGATAGCGGTGTAGATATTTCCATGTTTGTATAGATGGCGGTGTTGATATTTCCATCTGTACACAGATTGCCGTGTAGATATTTCCATGTTTATACTGATCACGGTGTAGATATTTCCATGTTTATACAGATGGCGGTGTAGATATTTCGATGTTTATAGAGATAGGGGTGTAGATATTTCCATGTTTATAGAGATGGCGGTGTAGATATTTCCATATTTATACAGATCACGGTGTAGATATTTCCTTGTTTATACAAATAGCTGTTTAGTTATTTACATGTTTATACAGATAGCGGTGTAGATATTTTCTTGTTTATACAAATAGCAGTGTAGATATTTCCATGTATATACAAATCACGGTGTAGATATTTCCTTGTTTATACAAATAGCGGTGTAGTTATTTCCATGTTTATACAGATGGCTGTGTTAATATTTCCATGTTTATACAGATGACGGTGTAGATATTTCCATGTATATACAAATGGCTGTGTTAATATTTCCATGTTTATACAGATGACTGTGTAGATATTTCCATGTTTATTCAGATGACTTGTAGGTATTTCCATGTTTATACAGATGGCGGTGTAGATATTTCCATGTTTATAGAGATAGCTGTGTAGATATTTCCATATTTATACAGATAGCGGTGTAGATATTTCCATGTTTATACAGATCGCGGTGTAGATATTTCCATGTTTATGCAGATCGCGGTGTAGGTATTTCCATGTTTATAGAGATGGCGGTGTAGATATTTCCATGTTTATATAGATGGCAATGAAGGTATTTTCTTGTTTATGTAGATGGCGTTGTAGATATCTCCATGTTTAAAGAGATGGCGGTGTATATATTTCCATGTTGATGGAGATAGCGGTGTAGATATTTCCATATTTATACAGATAACGGTGTAGATATTTCCATGTTTATACAGATGGCGGTGTAGATATTTCCATGTTTATAGAGATAGCTGTGTAGTTATATCCATGTTTATAGAGATGGCGGTGGAGTTATTTCCATATTTCTACAGATGACTGTGTAGATATTTCCATGTTTGTACAGATGGCAGTGTAGATATTTCCATGTTTGTACAGATGGCAGTGTAGATATTTCCATGTTTATAGAGATAGCGGTTTAGATATTTCCATGTTTATACAGACCGCGGTGTAAATAATTCCAAGTTTATACAGATAGCGTTGTAGATATTTCCATGTTTGTACAGATTGCGGTGTTGATATTTCCATCTGTACACAGATGACCGTGTAGATATTTCCATGTTTATACAGACGGCGGCGCAGATATTTCTATGGATATGTAGATGGCAGTGTAAATATTTCCATGTTTATACAGAAAGCGGTGTAGTTATTTCCATGTTTATATAGATAGCGGTGTAGATATTTCCATGTATATACACATGGCTGTGTAGATATTTCCATGTTTATACTGATGGTGGTGTAGATATTTCCATGTTTATACAGATAACTTTGTAAGTATCTCCATGTTTATACAGATGGCGGTGTAGATATTTTGATGTTTATAGAGATAGCAGTGGAGATATTTCCATGTTTATACAGATAGCGGTGTAGATATTTCCATGTTTATACTGATCGCGGTGTAGATATTTCCATGTTTATAGAGATGGCAGTGTAGATATTTCCATGTTCATAGAGATAGCGTTGTTGACTTTTCCATGTTTATAGAGATAGCGATGTGGATATTTCCATGTTTATACAGATAGGGGTGTAGATATTTCCATGTTTATATAGATAGCGGAGAAGATATTTCCATATTTACTGGTATAGATGTGTAGATATTTCCATATTTACAGATTGCGGTGTAGATATTTCCACCTTTATACAGATAGATGTGTAGATATTTCCATGTTTTCACAAATAACGGTGTAGATATTTCCATCTTTATGCAGATGACTTTGTAGATATTTCCATGCGTATACAGATGGCAGTGTAGTTATTTCCACGTTTATGCAGATAGCGGTGTGGCTATTTCCGTGTTTATAGAAGTAGCGTTGTAGATATTTCCATGTTTATAGAGATGGCTGTGTAGATATTTCCATGTTTATACAGATGGCAGTGTAGATATTTCCACGTTTATACAGATAGTGGTGTAGATGGTTCCATGTTTATACAGATGATTGTGTAGCTATTTCCATGTATATACAGATGGCAGTGTAGATATTTCCATGTTTATAGAGATAGCGGTGTAGTTATTTCCATGTTTATACAGATGGCAGTGTAGATATTTTCATGTTTATACAGAACGCGGTGTAGACATTTCCATGTTTATAGAGATAGCGGTGTAGATATTTCCATATTTATACAGATAGCGGAGTGGATATTTCCATGTTTATACAGATAGTCGTGTAGATATTTCCATGTTTATACAGATTGTGGTGTAGATATTTCCATGTTTATACAGATTTTGATGAGGATATTTCCAAGTTTATACAGATAGCGGTGTAGATATTTCCATGTTTATACAGATGGTGGTGTAGATGTTTCCATGTTTATACAGATGACTGTGAAATTATTTCCATGTTTATACATATGTCAGTGTAGAGATTATCATGTTTATAGAGATAACGATGTAGATATTTCCATGTTTATACAGATAGCGGTGTAGACATTTCCATGTTTAGAAAGACAGCGTTGTAGGTATTTCCATATTTATACAGATAGCTGTGTAGATCTTTCCAGGTTTATATAGATAGCGGTGTAGATATTTCCATTTTTATACAGATAGCGGTGTAGATATTTCCATGTTTATACAGATAGTGGTATAGATATTTCCATCTTTATACAGATGGTGCTGTAGATACAGCCATGTTTCTGAAGATGGCGGTGTAGATATTTTCATGTTTATAGAGATGGCGGTGTAGATAATTCCAAGTTTATTGAGATTGCGATGTAGATATTTCCATGTTTATTGAGAAAGTGGTGTTGGTAATTCCATGTTTATAGAGACAGCGTTGTAGACATTTCCATATTTCCACAGATAGTGGTGTAGGTATTTCCATGTTTATACAGATGGCGGTGTAGATATTTCCTTTTTTATACAGATAGTGGTGTAGATATTTCCATGTTTATACAGATAGAGGTGTAGATATTTCCATGCTTTCAGAGATAGTGGTGTAGGTATTTCCCTCTTTGCACAGATAGCGGTGTAGATATTTCCATTTTTACACAGATACCTGTGTAGATATTTCCAAGGTTACAAAGATAGTTGTGTAGATATTTCCATGTTTACACAGATAGCGTTGTTGATCTTTCAATGTTTATACAGATAGTGGTGTAGATATTTCCATGTTTATACAGAAAACGGTGTTGATATTTCCATGTTTATACAGATAGCGGTGGAGATATTTCCCTGTTTATACAGATAGCGATGTAGATATTTCCATGTTTATACAGATAGCGGTGTATATATTTCCATGTTTATAGAGATAGCGGTGTAGATATTTCCATCTTTATACAGATAGCGGTGTAGATATTTCCATGTTTATACAGATGGCGGTGTAGATAGTTCCATGTTTATGGAGATGGCGATGTAGAGATTTTCATGTTTACATAGATGGCGGTGTAGATATTTCCATGTTTGTAGAGATTGTGGTGTTGATATTTCCATGTTTATAGAGATAGCGCTGTAGGTATTTCCTTGTTTATAGAGATAGTTGTGAAGATACATCCATGTTTATACAGATGGCTGTGTAGATATTTCCATGTGTATACAGATGACTCTGTAGATATTTGTATGTTTACACAAATGGCGGTGTAGATATTTCCATATTTATTCAGATAGCGGTGAAGATATTTCCATGTTTATACAGATAACGGTGTAGATATATCCATGTTTATACAGATAGCGATGTAGATATTTCCATGTTTATACAGATAGTGGCGTAGATATTTCCATGTTTACAGAGATGGTGGTGTAGATATTTCCATCTTTGCACAGATTGCGGTGTAGATATTTCCATCTTTACACAGATAGCGTTGTAGATATTTTCATATTTATACAGATCGTGGTGTGGATATTTCCATCTTTCCACAGATGGCAGTTTAGATATTTCCATGTTTATACAGATAACGGTGTAGATATTTCCATGTTTTTACAGATATCGGTGTAGATATTTCCATGTTTACACAGATTGCGGTGTAGATATTTCCATCTTTCTACAGATGGCATTGTAGATATTTCCATGTTTATACAGATGGCGGTGTAGATATTTCCATGTTTATATAGATGGTGGTGTAGATATTACCATGATTATACAGATAGCGGTGTAGATACTTCCATGTTTATACAGATCGTGGTGAAGGTATTTCCATGTTTATTCAGATCGCGGTGTAGATATTTCCATGTTTATACAGATCGCGGTGTAGATATTTCCATGTTTATACAGATAGCAGTGTAGATATTTCCATGTTTATACAGATAGCGGTGTAGATATTTCCATGTTTATACAGATGGCGGTGTAGATAATTCCTTGTTTATAGAGATGGCAGTGTAGATATTTCCATGTTTATTTAGATAGCGGTGTAGATATATACATGTTCATAGAGATAGCAGTGAGGATATTTCCATGTTTATACAGATAGCAGTGTTGATATTTCCGTTTTTATAGAGATAGCGGTTTATATATTTCATATTTATACAGATAGCAGTGTAGATATTTCCATGTTTATACAGATTGCGGTGTAGATATTTCCATGTTTATACAGATAGCGGTGTAGATTTCTACACGTTTATACAGATGGCGGTGTAGATATTTCCATCTTTCTACAAATGGCAGTGTAGATATTTCCATGTTTATAGAGATGGCGGTGTAAATATTTCCATGTTTATATAGATGGCAGTGTACATATTTCCTTGTTTATGTAGATGGCGTTGTAGATATCTCCATGTTTAAAGAGATGGCGGTGTATATATTTCCATGTTGATGGAGATAGCGGTGAGGATATTTCCATGTTTATAGAGATAGCGGTGTAGTTATTTCCATGTTTATAGAGATAGCGGTTTAGATATTTTCATGTTTATAGAGATAGCGGTGTAAATATTTCCATGTTTATACAGATCGTGGTGTAGATATTTCCATGTTTATACAGATAGCGGTGTAGATATTTCCAAGTTTGTTCAGATGGCAGTGTTGATGTTTCCATCTATACACAGATTGCCGTGTAGTTATTTCCAAGCTTATACAGATGGAATTGTAGATATTTCCATGTTTCTACAGATGGTGGTGTAGATATTTCCATGTTTATACAGATGACTGTATAGGTATTTCCATGTTTTTACAGATGGCATTGTAGATATTTCCATGTTTATAGGGATAGCAGTGTAGATATTTCCATGTTTATACAGATGGAGGTGTAGATATTTCCATGTTTATAGAGATAGTGGTGTACATAATTCCATGTTTATACAGACAGCGGTTTAGATATTTCCATGTGTATGCAGACCGCGGTGTAGATATTTCCATGTTTATACAGATAGCGGTGTAGTTATTTCCATGTTTGTCCAGATGGCGTTGTTGATACTTCCATCTATACACAGATGACCGTGTAGATATTTCCATGTTTATACAGATGGCGGCGCAGATATTTCCATGGATATATAGATGGCGGTGTAGATAATTCTATGTTTATACAGATAGCGGTGTAGTTATTTCCATGTTTATATTGATCATGGTGTAGATATTTCCATGTTTATACCGATCGCGGTGTTGATATTCCCATGTTTATAGGGATAGCGGTGCAAATATTTCCACATTTATGCAGATAGTGGTGTAGTTATTAGCATGTTTATACAGATAGCGGTGAAGATATTTCCATGTATAAACTGATGTCTGTGTATATATTTCCATGTTTAAACAGATGGCGGTGTAGATATTTCCTTGTTTATGGAAATAGCGGTGTAGTTATTTCCATGTTTATACAGATCACGGTGTAGATATTTCCTTGTTTATACATATAGCGGTGTAGTTATTTTCATCTTTATACAGATAGCGGTGTAGATATTTCCTTGTTTATACTAATAGCGGTGTAGACATTTCCATGTTTTTACACATCACGGTGCAGATATTTCCTTGTTCATACAAATAGCGGTGTAGTTATTTCCATGTTTATACCAATAGCGGTGTAGATATTTCCATATATATACGGATGGCTGTGTAGATATTTCCATGTTTATACAGATGGCTGTGTAGATATTTCCATGTTTATACAGATGACTTTGTAGGTATTTGCATGTTTATACAGATAGCGGTGTAGATATATCCATGTTTATAGAGATTGCTGTGTAGATATTTCCATGTTTATACAGATAGCGGTGTAGATATTTCCATGTTTATACAGATAGTGGTGTAGATATTTCCATATTTATACAGATCGCGGTGTAGGTATTTCCATGTTTATACAGATAGCGGTGTAGATATTTCCATGTTTTTACAGATATTGGTGTAGATATTTCCATGTTTACACAGATTGCGGTGTAGATATTTCCATCTTTCTACAGATGGCATTGTAGATATTTCCATGTTTATACAGATGGCGGTGTAGATATTTCCATCTTTACGTAGATGGTGGTGTAGATATTACCATGTTTATACAGATAGCGGTGTAGATATTTCCATGTTTATACTGATCGTGTTGAAGGTATTTCCATGTTTATACAGATAGCGGTGTAGATTTCTCCACGTTTATACAGATGGCGGTGTAGATATTTCCATCTTTCTACAAATGGCAGTGTAGATATTTCCATGTTTATAGAGATGGCGGTGTAAATATTTCCATGTTTATATAGATGGCAGTGTAGATATTTCCTTGTTTATGTAGATGTCGTTGTAGATATCTCCATGTTTAAAGAGATGGCGGTGAATATATTTCCATGTTGATGGAGATAGCGGTGAGGATATTTCCATGTTTATAGAGATAGCGGTGTAGTTATTTCCATGTTTATAGAGATAGCGGTGTAGATATTTCCATGTTTATAGAGATAGCGGTTTAGATATTTCCATGTTTATGGAGATAGCGGTGTAAATATTTCCATGTTTATACAGATCGTGGTGTAGATATTTCCATGTTTATACAGATAGCGGTGTAGATATTTCCAAGTTTGTTCAGATGGCAGTGTTGATGTTTCCATCTACACAGATTGCCGTGTAGTTATTTCCATGCTTATACAGATGGAATTGTAGATATTTCCATGTTTCTACAGATGGTGGTGTAGATATTTCCAGGGTTATACAGATGACTGTATAGGTATTTCCATGTTTTTACAGATGGCATTGTAGATATTTCCATGTTTATAGGGATAGCAGTGTAGATATTTCCATGTTTATACAGATGGAGGTGTAGATATTTCCATGTTTATAGAGATAGCGGTGTACATATTTCCATGTTTATACAGACAGCGGTTTAGATATTTCCATGTGTATGCAGACCGCGGTGTAGATATTTCCATGTTTATACAGATAGCGGTGTAGATATTTCCATGTTTGTCCAGATGGCGTTGTTGATATTTCCATCTATACACAGATGACCGTGTAGATATTTCCATGTTTATACAGATGGCGGTGCAGATATTTCCATGGATATATAGATGGCGGTGTAGATAATTCTATGTTTATACAGATAGCGGTGTAGTTATTTCCATGTTTATATTGATCATGGTGTAGATATTTCCATGTTTATACCGATCGCGGTGTTGATATTCCCATGTTTATAGGGATAGCGGTGCAAATATTTCCACATTTATGCAGATAGTGGTGTAGTTATTAGCATGTTTATACAGATAGCGGTGAAGATATTTCCATGTATAAACTGATGTCTGTGTATATATTTCCATGTTTAAACAGATGGCGGTGTAGATATTTCCTTGTTTATGGAAATAGCGGTGTAGTTATTTCCATGTTTATACAGATCACGGTGTAGATATTTCCTTGTTTATACATATAGCTGTGTAGTTATTTCCATCTTTATACAGATAGCAGTGTAGATATTTCCTTGTTTATACTAATAGCGGTGTAGACATTTCCATGTTTTTACACATCACGGTGCAGATATTTCCTTGTTTATACAAATAGCGGTGTAGTTATTTCCATGTTTATACCGATAGCGGTGTAGATATTTCCATATATATACGAATGGCTGTGTAGATATTTCCATGTTTATACAGATGGCTGTGTAGATATTTCCATGTTTATACAGATGACTTTGTAGGTATTTCCATGTTTATACAGATAGCGGTGTAGATATATCCATGTTTATAGAGATTGCTGTGTAGATATTTCCATGTTTATACAGATAGCGGTGTAGATATTTCCATGTTTATACAGATAGCGGTGTAGATATTTCCATATTTATACAGATCGCGGTGTAGATATTTCCATGTTTATACAGATAGCGGTGTAGATATTTCCATGTTTTACAGATATTGGTGTAGATATTTCCATGTTTACACAGATTGCGGTGTAGATATTTCCATCTTTCTACAGATGGCATTGTAGATATTTCCATGTTTATACAGATGGCGGTGTAGATATTTCCATGTTTATGTAGATGGTGGTGTAGATATTACCATGTTTATACAGATAGCGGTGTAGATATTTCCTTGTTTATACTAATAGCGGTGTAGACATTTCCATGTTTTTACACATCACGGTGCAGATATTTCCTTGTTTATACAAATAGCGGTGTAGTTATTTCCATGTTTATACCGATAGCGGTGTAGATATTTCCATATATATACGGATGGCTGTGTAGATATTTCCATGTTTATACAGATGGCTGTGTAGATATTTCCATGTTTATACGGATGACTTTGTAGGTATTTCCATGTTTATACAGATAGCGGTGTAGATATATCCATGTTTATAGAGATTGCTGTGTAGATATTTCCATGTTTATACAGATAGCGGTGTAGATATTTCCATGTTTATACAGATAGTGGTGTAGATATTTCCATATTTATACAGATCGCGGTGTAGATATTTCCATGTTTATACAGATAGCGGTGTAGATATTTCCATGTTTTTACAGATATTGGTGTAGATATTTCCATGTTTACACAGATTGCGGTGTAGATATTTCCATCTTTCTACAGATGGCATTGTAGATATTTCCATGTTTATACAGATGGCGGTGTAGATATTTCCATCTTTACGTAGATGGTGGTGTAGATATTACCATGTTTATACAGATAGCGGTGTAGATATTTCCATGTTTATACTGATCGTGTTGAAGGTATTTCCATGTTTATACAGATAGCGGTGTAGATTTCTCCACGTTTATACAGATGGCGGTGTAGATATTTCCATCTTTCTACAAATGGCAGTGTAGATATTTCCATGTTTATTGAGATGGCGGTGTAAATATTTCCATGTTTATATAGATGGCAGTGTAGATATTTCCTTGTTTATGTAGATGGCGTTGTAGTTATCTCCATGTTTAAAGAGATGGCGGTGTATATATTTCCATGTTGATGGAGATAGCGGTGAGGATATTTCCATGTTTATAGAGATAGCGGTGTAGTTATTTCCATGTTTATTGAGATAGCGGTTTAGATATTTCCATGTTTATAGAGATAGCGGTGTAAATATTTCCATGTTTATACAGATCGTGGTGTAGATATTTCCATGTTTATACAGATAGCGGTGTAGATATTTCCAAGTTTGTTCAGATGGCAGTGTTGATGTTTCCATCTACACAGATTGCCGTGTAGTTATTTCCATGCTTATACAGATGGAATTGTAGATATTTCCATGTTTCTACAGATGGTGGTGTAGATATTTCCAGGGTTATACAGATGACTGTATAGGTATTTCCATGTTTTTACAGATGGCATTGTAGATATTTCCATGTTTATAGGGATAGCAGTGTAGATATTTCCATGTTTATACAGATGGAGGTGTAGATATTTCCATGTTTATAGAGATAGCGGTGTACATATTTCCATGTTTATACAGACAGCGGTTTAGATATTTCCATGTGTATGCAGACCGCGGTGTAGATATTTCCATGTTTATACAGATAGCGGTGTAGATATTTCCATGTTTGTCCAGATGGCGTTGTTGATATTTCCATCTATACACAGATGACCGTGTAGATATTTCCATGTTTATACAGATGGCGGCGCAGATATTTCCATGGATATATAGATGGCGGTGTAGATAATTCTATGTTTATACAGATAGCGGTGTAGTTATTTCCATGTTTATATTGATCATGGTGTAGATATTTCCATGTTTATACCGATCGCGGTGTTGATATTCCCATGTTTATAGGGATAGCGGTGCAAATATTTCCACATTTATGCAGATAGTGGTGTAGTTATTAGCATGTTTATACAGATAGCGGTGAAGATATTTCCATGTATAAACTGATGTCTGTGTATATATTTCCATGTTTAAACAGATGGCGGTGTAGATATTTCCTTGTTTATGGAAATAGCGGTGTAGTTATTTCCATGTTTATACAGATCACGGTGTAGATATTTCCTTGTTTATACATATAGCTGTGTAGTTATTTCCATCTTTATACAGATAGCAGTGTAGATATTTCCTTGTTTATACTAATAGCGGTGTAGACATTTCCATGTTTTTACACATCACGGTGCAGATATTTCCTTGTTTATACAAATAGCGGTGTAGTTATTTCCATGTTTATACCGATAGCGGTGTAGATATTTCCATATATATACGAATGGCTGTGTAGATATTTCCATGTTTATACAGATGGCTGTGTAGATATTTCCATGTTTATACAGATGACTTTGTAGGTATTTCCATGTTTATACAGATAGCGGTGTAGATATATCCATGTTTATAGAGATTGCTGTGTAGATATTTCCATGTTTATACAGATAGCGGTGTAGATATTTCCATGTTTATACAGATAGCGGTGTAGATATTTCCATATTTATACAGATCGCGGTGTAGATATTTCCATGTTTATACAGATAGCGGTGTAGATATTTCCATGTTTTACAGATATTGGTGTAGATATTTCCATGTTTACACAGATTGCGGTGTAGATATTTCCATCTTTCTACAGATGGCATTGTAGATATTTCCATGTTTATACAGATGGCGGTGTAGATATTTCCATGTTTATGTAGATGGTGGTGTAGATATTACCATGTTTATACAGATAGCGGTGTAGATATTTCCTTGTTTATACTAATAGCGGTGTAGACATTTCCATGTTTTTACACATCACGGTGCAGATATTTCCTTGTTTATACAAATAGCGGTGTAGTTATTTCCATGTTTATACCGATAGCGGTGTAGATATTTCCATATATATACGGATGGCTGTGTAGATATTTCCATGTTTATACAGATGGCTGTGTAGATATTTCCATGTTTATACAGATGACTTTGTAGGTATTTCCATGTTTATACAGATAGCGGTGTAGATATATCCATGTTTATAGAGATTGCTGTGTAGATATTTCCATGTTTATACAGATAGCGGTGTAGATATTTCCATGTTTATACAGATAGTGGTGTAGATATTTCCATATTTATACAGATCGCGGTGTAGATATTTCCATGTTTATACAGATAGCGGTGTAGATATTTCCATGTTTTTACAGATATTGGTGTAGATATTTCCATGTTTACACAGATTGCGGTGTAGATATTTCCATCTTTCTACAGATGGCATTGTAGATATTTCCATGTTTATACAGATGGCGGTGTAGATATTTCCATCTTTACGTAGATGGTGGTGTAGATATTACCATGTTTATACAGATAGCGGTGTAGATATTTCCATGTTTATACTGATCGTGTTGAAGGTATTTCCATGTTTATACAGATAGCGGTGTAGATTTCTCCACGTTTATACAGATGGCGGTGTAGATATTTCCATCTTTCTACAAATGGCAGTGTAGATATTTCCATGTTTATAGAGATGGCGGTGTAAATATTTCCATGTTTATATAGATGGCAGTGTAGATATTTCCTTGTTTATGTAGATGGCGTTGTAGATATCTCCATGTTTAAAGAGATGGCGGTGTATATATTTCCATGTTGATGGAGATAGCGGTGAGGATATTTCCATGTTTATAGAGATAGCGGTGTAGTTATTTCCATGTTTATTGAGATAGCGGTTTAGATATTTCCATGTTTATAGAGATAGCGGTGTAAATATTTCCATGTTTATACAGATCGTGGTGTAGATATTTCCATGTTTATACAGATAGCGGTGTAGATATTTCCAAGTTTGTTCAGATGGCAGTGTTGATGTTTCCATCTACACAGATTGCCGTGTAGTTATTTCCATGCTTATACAGATGGAATTGTAGATATTTCCATGTTTCTACAGATGGTGGTGTAGATATTTCCAGGGTTATACAGATGACTGTATAGGTATTTCCATGTTTTTACAGATGGCATTGTAGATATTTCCATGTTTATAGGGATAGCAGTGTAGATATTTCCATGTTTATACAGATGGAGGTGTAGATATTTCCATGTTTATAGAGATAGCGGTGTACATATTTCCATTTTTATACAGACAGCGGTTTAGATATTTCTATGTGTATGCAGACCGCGGTGTAGATATTTCCATGTTTATACAGATAGCGGTGTAGATATTTCCATGTTTGTCCAGATGGCGTTGTTGATATTTCCATCTATACACAGATGACCGTGTAGATATTTCCATGTTTATACAGATGGCGGCGCAGATATTTCCATGGATATATAGATGGCGGTGTAGATAATTCTATGTTTATACAGATAGCGGTGTAGTTATTTCCATGTTTATATTGATCATGGTGTAGATATTTCCATGTTTATACCGATCGCGGTGTTGATATTCCCATGTTTATAGGGATAGCGGTGCAAATATTTCCACATTTATGCAGATAGTGGTGTAGTTATTAGCATGTTTATACAGATAGCGGTGAAGATATTTCCATGTATAAACTGATGTCTGTGTATATATTTCCATGTTTAAACAGATGGCGGTGTAGATATTTCCTTGTTTATGGAAATAGCGGTGTAGTTATTTCCATGTTTATACAGATCACGGTGTAGATATTTCCTTGTTTATACATATAGCTGTGTAGTTATTTCCATCTTTATACAGATAGCAGTGTAGATATTTCCTTGTTTATACTAATAGCGGTGTAGACATTTCCATGTTTTTACACATCATGGTGCAGATATTTCCTTGTTTATACAAATAGCGGTGTAGTTATTTCCATGTTTATACCGATAGCGGTGTAGATATTTCCATATATATACGAATGGCTGTGTAGATATTTCCATGTTTATACAGATGGCTGTGTAGATATTTCCATGTTTATACAGATGACTTTGTAGGTATTTCCATGTTTATACAGATAGCGGTGTAGATATATCCATGTTTATAGAGATTGCTGTGTAGATATTTCCATGTTTATACAGATAGCGGTGTAGATATTTCCATGTTTATACAGATAGCGGTGTAGATATTTCCATATTTATACAGATCGCGGTGTAGATATTTCCATGTTTATACAGATAGCGGTGTAGATATTTCCATGTTTTACAGATATTGGTGTAGATATTTCCATGTTTACACAGATTGCGGTGTAGATATTTCCATCTTTCTACAGATGGCATTGTAGATATTTCCATGTTTATACAGATAGCGGTGTAGATATTTCCATGTTTATGTAGATGGTGGTGTAGATATTACCATGTTTATACAGATAGAGGTGTAGATATTTCCTTGTTTATACTAATAGCGGTGTAGACATTTCCATGTTTTTACACATCACGGTGCAGATATTTCCTTGTTTATACAAATAGCGGTGTAGTTATTTCCATGTTTATACCGATAGCGGTGTAGATATTTCCATATATATACGGATGGCTGTGTAGATATTTCCATGTTTATACAGATGGCTGTGTAGATATTTCCATGTTTATACAGATGACTTTGTAGGTATTTCCATGTTTATACAGATAGCGGTGTAGATATATCCATGTTTATAGAGATTGCTGTGTAGATATTTCCATGTTTATACAGATAGCGGTGTAGATATTTCCATGTTTATACAGATAGTGGTGTAGATATTTCCATATTTATACAGATCGCGGTGTAGATATTTCCATGTTTATACAGATAGCGGTGTAGATATTTCCATGTTTTTACAGATATTGGTGTAGATATTTCCATGTTTACACAGATTGCGGTGTAGATATTTCCATCTTTCTACAGATGGCATTGTAGATATTTCCATGTTTATACAGATGGCGGTGTAGATATTTCCATCTTTACGTAGATGGTGGTGTAGATATTACCATGTTTATACAGATAGCGGTGTAGATATTTCCATGTTTATACTGATCGTGTTGAAGGTATTTCCATGTTTATACAGATAGCGGTGTAGATTTCTCCACGTTTATACAGATGGCGGTGTAGATATTTCCATCTTTCTACAAATGGCAGTGTAGATATTTCCATGTTTATAGAGATGGCGGTGTAAATATTTCCATGTTTATATAGATGGCAGTGTAGATATTTCCTTGTTTATGTAGATGGTGTTGTAGATATCTCCATGTTTAAAGAGATGGCGGTGTATATATTTCCATGTTGATGGAGATAGCGGTGAGGATATTTCCATGTTTATAGCGATAGCTGTGTAGTTATTTCCATGTTTATAGAGATAGCGGTGTAGATATTTCCATGTTTATAGAGATAGCGGTGTAAATATTTCCATGTTTATACAGATCGTGGTGTAGATATTTCCATGTTTATACAGATAGCGGTGTAGATATTTCCAAGTTTGTTCAGATGGCAGTGTTGATGTGTCCAGCTACACAGATTGCCGTGTAGTTATTTCCATGCTTATACAGATGGAATTGTAGATATTTCCATGTTTCTACAGATGGTGGTGTAGATATTTCCAGGGTTATACAGATGACTGTATAGGTATTTCCATGTTTTTACAGATGGCATTGTAGATATTTCCATGTTTATAGGGATAGCAGTGTAGATATTTCCATGTTTATACAGATGGAGGTGTAGATATTTCCATGTTTATAGAGATAGCGGTGTACATATTTCCATGTTTATACAGACAGCGGTTTAGATATTTCCATGTGTATGCAGACCGCGGTGTAGATATTTCCATGTTTATACAGATAGCGGTGTAGATATTTCCATGTTTGTCCAGATGGCGTTGTTGATATTTCCATCTATACACAGATGACCGTGTAGATATTTCCATGTTTATACAGATGGCGGCGCTGATATTTCCATGGATATATAGATGGCGGTGTAGATAATTCTATGTTTATACAGATAGCGGTGTAGTTATTTCCATGTTTATATTGATCATGGTGTAGATATTTCCATGTTTATACCGATCGCGGTGTTGATATTCCCATGTTTATAGGGATAGCGGTGCAAATATTTCCACATTTATGCACATAGTGGTGTAGTTATTAGCATGTTTATACAGATAGCGGTGAAGATATTTCCATGTATAAACTGATGTCTGTGTATATATTTCCATGTTTAAACAGATGGCGGTGTAGATATTTCCTTGTTTATGGAAATAGCGGTGTAGTTATTTCCATGTTTATACAGATCACGGTGTAGATAGTTCCTTGTTTATACATATAGCGGTGTAGTTATTTCCATCTTTATACAGATAGCAGTGTAGATATTTCCTTGTTTATACTAATAGCGGTGTAGACATTTCCATGTTTTTACACATCACGGTGCAGATATTTCCTTGTTTATACAAATAGCGGTGTAGTTATTTCCATGTTTATACCGATAGCGGTGTAGATATTTCCATATATATACGAATGGCTGTGTAGATATTTCCATGTTTATACAGATGGCTGTGTAGATATTTCCATGTTTATACAGATGACTTTGTAGGTATTTCCATGTTTATACAGATAGCGGTGTAGATATATCCATGTTTATAGAGATTGCTGTGTAGATATTTCCATGTTTATACAGATAGCGGTGTAGATATTTCCATGTTTATACAGATAGCGGTGTAGATATTTCCATATTTATACAGATCGCGGTGTAGATATTTCCATGTTTATACAGATAGCGGTGTAGATATTTCCATGTTTTACAGATATTGGTGTAGATATTTCCATGTTTACACAGATTGCGGTGTAGATATTTCCATCTTTCTACAGATGGCATTGTAGATATTTCCATGTTTATACAGATAGCGGTGTAGATATTTCCATGTTTATGTAGATGGTGGTGTAGATATTACCATGTTTATTCAGATAGAGGTGTAGATATTTCCTTGTTTATACTAATAGCGGTGTAGACATTTCCATGTTTTTACACATCACGGTGCAGATATTTCCTTGTTTATACAAATAGCGGTGTAGATATTTCCATGTTTATACCGATAGCGGTGTAGATATTTCCATATATATACGGATGGCTGTGTAGATATTTCCATGTTTATACAGATGGCTGTGTAGATATTTCCATGTTTATACAGATGACTTTGTAGGTATTTCCATGTTTATACAGATAGTGGTGTAGATATATCCATGTTTATAGAGATTGCTGTGTAGATATTTCCATGTTTATACAGATAGCGGTGTAGATATTTCCATGTTTATACAGATAGTGGTGTAGATATTTCCATATTTATACAGATCGCGGTGTAGATATTTCCATGTTTATACAGATAGCGGTGTAGATATTTCCATGTTTTTACAGATATTGGTGTAGATATTTCCATGTTTACACAGATTGCGGTGTAGATATTTCCATCTTTCTACAGATGGCATTGTAGATATTTCCATGTTTATACAGATGGCGGTGTAGATATTTCCATCTTTACGTAGATGGTGGTGTAGATATTACCATGTTTATACAGATAGCGGTGTAGATATTTCCATGTTTATACTGATCGTGTTGAAGGTATTTCCATGTTTATACAGATAGCGGTGTAGATTTCTCCACGTTTATACAGATGGCGGTGTAGATATTTCCATCTTTCTACAAATGGCAGTGTAGATATTTCCATGTTTATAGAGATGGCGGTGTAAATATTTCCATGTTTATATAGATGGCAGTGTAGATATTTCCTTGTTTATGTAGATGGCGTTGTAGATATCTCCATGTTTAAAGAGATGGCGGTGTATATATTTCCATGTTGATGGAGATAGCGGTGAGGATATTTCCATGTTTATAGAGATAGCGGTGTAGTTATTTCCATGTTTATTGAGATAGCGGTTTAGATATTTCCATGTTTATAGAGATAGCGGTGTAAATATTTCCATGTTTATACAGATCGTGGTGTAGATATTTCCATGTTTATACAGATAGCGGTGTAGATATTTCCAAGTTTGTTCAGATGGCAGTGTTGATGTTTCCATCTACACAGATTGCCGTGTAGTTATTTCCATGCTTATACAGATGGAATTGTAGATATTTCCATGTTTCTACAGATGGTGGTGTAGATATTTCCAGGGTTATACAGATGACTGTATAGGTATTTCCATGTTTTTACAGATGGCATTGTAGATATTTCCATGTTTATAGGGATAGCAGTGTAGATATTTCCATGTTTATACAGATGGAGGTGTAGATATTTCCATGTTTATAGAGATAGCGGTGTACATATTTCCATGTTTATACAGACAGCGGTTTAGATATTTCCATGTGTATGCAGACCGCGGTGTAGATATTTCCATGTTTATACAGATAGCGGTGTAGATATTTCCATGTTTGTCCAGATGGCGTTGTTGATATTTCCATCTATACACAGATGACTGTGTAGATATTTCCATGTTTATACAGATGGCGGCGCAGATATTTCCATGGATATATAGATGGCGGTGTAGATAATTCTATGTTTATACAGATAGCGGTTTAGTTATTTCCATGTTTATATTGATCATGGTGTAGATATTTCCATGTTTATACCGATCGCGGTGTTGATATTCCCATGTTTATAGGGATAGCGGTGCAAATATTTCCACATTTATGCAGATAGTGGTGTAGTTATTAGCATGTTTATACAGATAGCGGTGAAGATATTTCCATGTATAAACTGATGTCTGTGTATATATTTCCATGTTTAAACAGATGGCGGTGTAGATATTTCCTTGTTTATGGAAATAGCGGTGTAGTTATTTCCATGTTTATACAGATCACGGTGTAGATATTTCCTTGTTTATACATATAGCGGTGTAGTTATTTCCATCTTTATACAGATAGCGGTGTAGATATTTCCTTGTTTATACTAATAGCGGTGTAGACATTTCCATGTTTTTACACATCACGGTGCAGATATTTCCTTGTTCATACAAATAGCGGTGTAGTTATTTCCATGTTTATACCGATAGCGGTGTAGATATTTCCATATATATACGGATGGCTGTGTAGATATTTCCATGTTTATACAGATGGCTGTGTAGATATTTCCATGTTTATACGGATGACTTTGTAGGTATTTCCATGTTTATACAGATAGCGGTGTAGATATATCCATGTTTATAGAGATTGCTGTGTAGATATTTCCATGTTTATACAGATAGCGGTGTAGATATTTCCATGTTTATACAGATAGTGGTGTAGATATTTCCATATTTATACAGATCGCGGTGTAGATATTTCCATGTTTATACAGATAGCGGTGTAGATATTTCCATGTTTTTACAGATATTGGTGTAGATATTTCCATGTTTACACAGATTGCGGTGTAGATATTTCCATCTTTCTACAGATGGCATTGTAGATATTTCCATGTTTATACAGATGGCGGTGTAGATATTTCCATCTTTACGTAGATGGTGGTGTAGATATTACCATGTTTATACAGATAGCGGTGTAGATATTTCCATGTTTATACTGATCGTGTTGAAGGTATTTCCATGTTTATACAGATAGCGGTGTAGATTTCTCCACGTTTATACAGATGGCGGTGTAGATATTTCCATCTTTCTACAAATGGCAGTGTAGATATTTCCATGTTTATTGAGATGGCGGTGTAAATATTTCCATGTTTATATAGATGGCAGTGTAGATATTTCCTTGTTTATGTAGATGGCGTTGTAGTTATCTCCATGTTTAAAGAGATGGCGGTGTATATATTTCCATGTTGATGGAGATAGCGGTGAGGATATTTCCATGTTTATAGAGATAGCGGTGTAGTTATTTCCATGTTTATTGAGATAGCGGTTTAGATATTTCCATGTTTATAGAGATAGCGGTGTAAATATTTCCATGTTTATACAGATCGTGGTGTAGATATTTCCATGTTTATACAGATAGCGGTGTAGATATTTCCAAGTTTGTTCAGATGGCAGTGTTGATGTTTCCATCTACACAGATTGCCGTGTAGTTATTTCCATGCTTATACAGATGGAATTGTAGATATTTCCATGTTTCTACAGATGGTGGTGTAGATATTTCCAGGGTTATACAGATGACTGTATAGGTATTTCCATGTTTTTACAGATGGCATTGTAGATATTTCCATGTTTATAGGGATAGCAGTGTAGATATTTCCATGTTTATACAGATGGAGGTGTAGATATTTCCATGTTTATAGAGATAGCGGTGTACATATTTCCATGTTTATACAGACAGCGGTTTAGATATTTCCATGTGTATGCAGACCGCGGTGTAGATATTTCCATGTTTATACAGATAGCGGTGTAGATATTTCCATGTTTGTCCAGATGGCGTTGTTGATATTTCCATCTATACACAGATGACCGTGTAGATATTTCCATGTTTATACAGATGGCGGCGCAGATATTTCCATGGATATATAGATGGCGGTGTAGATAATTCTATGTTTATACAGATAGCGGTGTAGTTATTTCCATGTTTATATTGATCATGGTGTAGATATTTCCATGTTTATACCGATCGCGGTGTTGATATTCCCATGTTTATAGGGATAGCGGTGCAAATATTTCCACATTTATGCAGATAGTGGTGTAGTTATTAGCATGTTTATACAGATAGCGGTGAAGATATTTCCATGTATAAACTGATGTCTGTGTATATATTTCCATGTTTAAACAGATGGCGGTGTAGATATTTCCTTGTTTATGGAAATAGCGGTGTAGTTATTTCCATGTTTATACAGATCACGGTGTAGATATTTCCTTGTTTATACATATAGCTGTGTAGTTATTTCCATCTTTATACAGATAGCAGTGTAGATATTTCCTTGTTTATACTAATAGCGGTGTAGACATTTCCATGTTTTTACACATCACGGTGCAGATATTTCCTTGTTTATACAAATAGCGGTGTAGTTATTTCCATGTTTATACCGATAGCGGTGTAGATATTTCCATATATATACGAATGGCTGTGTAGATATTTCCATGTTTATACAGATGGCTGTGTAGATATTTCCATGTTTATACAGATGACTTTGTAGGTATTTCCATGTTTATACAGATAGCGGTGTAGATATATCCATGTTTATAGAGATTGCTGTGTAGATATTTCCATGTTTATACAGATAGCGGTGTAGATATTTCCATGTTTATACAGATAGCGGTGTAGATATTTCCATATTTATACAGATCGCGGTGTAGATATTTCCATGTTTATACAGATAGCGGTGTAGATATTTCCATGTTTTACAGATATTGGTGTAGATATTTCCATGTTTACACAGATTGCGGTGTAGATATTTCCATCTTTCTACAGATGGCATTGTAGATATTTCCATGTTTATACAGATGGCGGTGTAGATATTTCCATGTTTATGTAGATGGTGGTGTAGATATTACCATGTTTATACAGATAGCGGTGTAGATATTTCCTTGTTTATACTAATAGCGGTGTAGACATTTCCATGTTTTTACACATCACGGTGCAGATATTTCCTTGTTTATACAAATAGCGGTGTAGTTATTTCCATGTTTATACCGATAGCGGTGTAGATATTTCCATATATATACGGATGGCTGTGTAGATATTTCCATGTTTATACAGATGGCTGTGTAGATATTTCCATGTTTATACAGATGACTTTGTAGGTATTTCCATGTTTATACAGATAGCGGTGTAGATATATCCATGTTTATAGAGATTGCTGTGTAGATATTTCCATGTTTATACAGATAGCGGTGTAGATATTTCCATGTTTATACAGATAGTGGTGTAGATATTTCCATATTTATACAGATCGCGGTGTAGATATTTCCATGTTTATACAGATAGCGGTGTAGATATTTCCATGTTTTTACAGATATTGGTGTAGATATTTCCATGTTTACACAGATTGCGGTGTAGATATTTCCATCTTTCTACAGATGGCATTGTAGATATTTCCATGTTTATACAGATGGCGGTGTAGATATTTCCATCTTTACGTAGATGGTGGTGTAGATATTACCATGTTTATACAGATAGCGGTGTAGATATTTCCATGTTTATACTGATCGTGTTGAAGGTATTTCCATGTTTATACAGATAGCGGTGTAGATTTCTCCACGTTTATACAGATGGCGGTGTAGATATTTCCATCTTTCTACAAATGGCAGTGTAGATATTTCCATGTTTATAGAGATGGCGGTGTAAATATTTCCATGTTTATATAGATGGCAGTGTAGATATTTCCTTGTTTATGTAGATGGCGTTGTAGATATCTCCATGTTTAAAGAGATGGCGGTGTATATATTTCCATGTTGATGGAGATAGCGGTGAGGATATTTCCATGTTTATAGAGATAGCGGTGTAGTTATTTCCATGTTTATTGAGATAGCGGTTTAGATATTTCCATGTTTATAGAGATAGCGGTGTAAATATTTCCATGTTTATACAGATCGTGGTGTAGATATTTCCATGTTTATACAGATAGCGGTGTAGATATTTCCAAGTTTGTTCAGATGGCAGTGTTGATGTTTCCATCTACACAGATTGCCGTGTAGTTATTTCCATGCTTATACAGATGGAATTGTAGATATTTCCATGTTTCTACAGATGGTGGTGTAGATATTTCCAGGGTTATACAGATGACTGTATAGGTATTTCCATGTTTTTACAGATGGCATTGTAGATATTTCCATGTTTATAGGGATAGCAGTGTAGATATTTCCATGTTTATACAGATGGAGGTGTAGATATTTCCATGTTTATAGAGATAGCGGTGTACATATTTCCATTTTTATACAGACAGCGGTTTAGATATTTCTATGTGTATGCAGACCGCGGTGTAGATATTTCCATGTTTATACAGATAGCGGTGTAGATATTTCCATGTTTGTCCAGATGGCGTTGTTGATATTTCCATCTATACACAGATGACCGTGTAGATATTTCCATGTTTATACAGATGGCGGCGCAGATATTTCCATGGATATATAGATGGCGGTGTAGATAATTCTATGTTTATACAGATAGCGGTGTAGTTATTTCCATGTTTATATTGATCATGGTGTAGATATTTCCATGTTTATACCGATCGCGGTGTTGATATTCCCATGTTTATAGGGATAGCGGTGCAAATATTTCCACATTTATGCAGATAGTGGTGTAGTTATTAGCATGTTTATACAGATAGCGGTGAAGATATTTCCATGTATAAACTGATGTCTGTGTATATATTTCCATGTTTAAACAGATGGCGGTGTAGATATTTCCTTGTTTATGGAAATAGCGGTGTAGTTATTTCCATGTTTATACAGATCACGGTGTAGATATTTCCTTGTTTATACATATAGCTGTGTAGTTATTTCCATCTTTATACAGATAGCAGTGTAGATATTTCCTTGTTTATACTAATAGCGGTGTAGACATTTCCATGTTTTTACACATCATGGTGCAGATATTTCCTTGTTTATACAAATAGCGGTGTAGTTATTTCCATGTTTATACCGATAGCGGTGTAGATATTTCCATATATATACGAATGGCTGTGTAGATATTTCCATGTTTATACAGATGGCTGTGTAGATATTTCCATGTTTATACAGATGACTTTGTAGGTATTTCCATGTTTATACAGATAGCGGTGTAGATATATCCATGTTTATAGAGATTGCTGTGTAGATATTTCCATGTTTATACAGATAGCGGTGTAGATATTTCCATGTTTATACAGATAGCGGTGTAGATATTTCCATATTTATACAGATCGCGGTGTAGATATTTCCATGTTTATACAGATAGCGGTGTAGATATTTCCATGTTTTACAGATATTGGTGTAGATATTTCCATGTTTACACAGATTGCGGTGTAGATATTTCCATCTTTCTACAGATGGCATTGTAGATATTTCCATGTTTATACAGATAGCGGTGTAGATATTTCCATGTTTATGTAGATGGTGGTGTAGATATTACCATGTTTATACAGATAGAGGTGTAGATATTTCCTTGTTTATACTAATAGCGGTGTAGACATTTCCATGTTTTTACACATCACGGTGCAGATATTTCCTTGTTTATACAAATAGCGGTGTAGTTATTTCCATGTTTATACCGATAGCGGTGTAGATATTTCCATATATATACGGATGGCTGTGTAGATATTTCCATGTTTATACAGATGGCTGTGTAGATATTTCCATGTTTATACAGATGACTTTGTAGGTATTTCCATGTTTATACAGATAGCGGTGTAGATATATCCATGTTTATAGAGATTGCTGTGTAGATATTTCCATGTTTATACAGATAGCGGTGTAGATATTTCCATGTTTATACAGATAGTGGTGTAGATATTTCCATATTTATACAGATCGCGGTGTAGATATTTCCATGTTTATACAGATAGCGGTGTAGATATTTCCATGTTTTTACAGATATTGGTGTAGATATTTCCATGTTTACACAGATTGCGGTGTAGATATTTCCATCTTTCTACAGATGGCATTGTAGATATTTCCATGTTTATACAGATGGCGGTGTAGATATTTCCATCTTTACGTAGATGGTGGTGTAGATATTACCATGTTTATACAGATAGCGGTGTAGATATTTCCATGTTTATACTGATCGTGTTGAAGGTATTTCCATGTTTATACAGATAGCGGTGTAGATTTCTCCACGTTTATACAGATGGCGGTGTAGATATTTCCATCTTTCTACAAATGGCAGTGTAGATATTTCCATGTTTATAGAGATGGCGGTGTAAATATTTCCATGTTTATATAGATGGCAGTGTAGATATTTCCTTGTTTATGTAGATGGTGTTGTAGATATCTCCATGTTTAAAGAGATGGCGGTGTATATATTTCCATGTTGATGGAGATAGCGGTGAGGATATTTCCATGTTTATAGCGATAGCTGTGTAGTTATTTCCATGTTTATAGAGATAGCGGTGTAGATATTTCCATGTTTATAGAGATAGCGGTGTAAATATTTCCATGTTTATACAGATCGTGGTGTAGATATTTCCATGTTTATACAGATAGCGGTGTAGATATTTCCAAGTTTGTTCAGATGGCAGTGTTGATGTGTCCAGCTACACAGATTGCCGTGTAGTTATTTCCATGCTTATACAGATGGAATTGTAGATATTTCCATGTTTCTACAGATGGTGGTGTAGATATTTCCAGGGTTATACAGATGACTGTATAGGTATTTCCATGTTTTTACAGATGGCATTGTAGATATTTCCATGTTTATAGGGATAGCAGTGTAGATATTTCCATGTTTATACAGATGGAGGTGTAGATATTTCCATGTTTATAGAGATAGCGGTGTACATATTTCCATGTTTATACAGACAGCGGTTTAGATATTTCCATGTGTATGCAGACCGCGGTGTAGATATTTCCATGTTTATACAGATAGCGGTGTAGATATTTCCATGTTTGTCCAGATGGCGTTGTTGATATTTCCATCTATACACAGATGACCGTGTAGATATTTCCATGTTTATACAGATGGCGGCGCTGATATTTCCATGGATATATAGATGGCGGTGTAGATAATTCTATGTTTATACAGATAGCGGTGTAGTTATTTCCATGTTTATATTGATCATGGTGTAGATATTTCCATGTTTATACCGATCGCGGTGTTGATATTCCCATGTTTATAGGGATAGCGGTGCAAATATTTCCACATTTATGCACATAGTGGTGTAGTTATTAGCATGTTTATACAGATAGCGGTGAAGATATTTCCATGTATAAACTGATGTCTGTGTATATATTTCCATGTTTAAACAGATGGCGGTGTAGATATTTCCTTGTTTATGGAAATAGCGGTGTAGTTATTTCCATGTTTATACAGATCACGGTGTAGATAGTTCCTTGTTTATACATATAGCGGTGTAGTTATTTCCATCTTTATACAGATAGCAGTGTAGATATTTCCTTGTTTATACTAATAGCGGTGTAGACATTTCCATGTTTTTACACATCACGGTGCAGATATTTCCTTGTTTATACAAATAGCGGTGTAGTTATTTCCATGTTTATACCGATAGCGGTGTAGATATTTCCATATATATACGAATGGCTGTGTAGATATTTCCATGTTTATACAGATGGCTGTGTAGATATTTCCATGTTTATACAGATGACTTTGTAGGTATTTCCATGTTTATACAGATAGCGGTGTAGATATATCCATGTTTATAGAGATTGCTGTGTAGATATTTCCATGTTTATACAGATAGCGGTGTAGATATTTCCATGTTTATACAGATAGCGGTGTAGATATTTCCATATTTATACAGATCGCGGTGTAGATATTTCCATGTTTATACAGATAGCGGTGTAGATATTTCCATGTTTTACAGATATTGGTGTAGATATTTCCATGTTTACACAGATTGCGGTGTAGATATTTCCATCTTTCTACAGATGGCATTGTAGATATTTCCATGTTTATACAGATAGCGGTGTAGATATTTCCATGTTTATGTAGATGGTGGTGTAGATATTACCATGTTTATTCAGATAGAGGTGTAGATATTTCCTTGTTTATACTAATAGCGGTGTAGACATTTCCATGTTTTTACACATCACGGTGCAGATATTTCCTTGTTTATACAAATAGCGGTGTAGATATTTCCATGTTTATACCGATAGCGGTGTAGATATTTCCATATATATACGGATGGCTGTGTAGATATTTCCATGTTTATACAGATGGCTGTGTAGATATTTCCATGTTTATACAGATGACTTTGTAGGTATTTCCATGTTTATACAGATAGTGGTGTAGATATATCCATGTTTATAGAGATTGCTGTGTAGATATTTCCATGTTTATACAGATAGCGGTGTAGATATTTCCATGTTTATACAGATAGTGGTGTAGATATTTCCATATTTATACAGATCGCGGTGTAGATATTTCCATGTTTATACAGATAGCGGTGTAGATATTTCCATGTTTTTACAGATATTGGTGTAGATATTTCCATGTTTACACAGATTGCGGTGTAGATATTTCCATCTTTCTACAGATGGCATTGTAGATATTTCCATGTTTATACAGATGGCGGTGTAGATATTTCCATCTTTACGTAGATGGTGGTGTAGATATTACCATGTTTATACAGATAGCGGTGTAGATATTTCCATGTTTATACTGATCGTGTTGAAGGTATTTCCATGTTTATACAGATAGCGGTGTAGATTTCTCCACGTTTATACAGATGGCGGTGTAGATATTTCCATCTTTCTACAAATGGCAGTGTAGATATTTCCATGTTTATAGAGATGGCGGTGTAAATATTTCCATGTTTATATAGATGGCAGTGTAGATATTTCCTTGTTTATGTAGATGGCGTTGTAGATATCTCCATGTTTAAAGAGATGGCGGTGTATATATTTCCATGTTGATGGAGATAGCGGTGAGGATATTTCCATGTTTATAGAGATAGCGGTGTAGTTATTTCCATGTTTATTGAGATAGCGGTTTAGATATTTCCATGTTTATAGAGATAGCGGTGTAAATATTTCCATGTTTATACAGATCGTGGTGTAGATATTTCCATGTTTATACAGATAGCGGTGTAGATATTTCCAAGTTTGTTCAGATGGCAGTGTTGATGTTTCCATCTACACAGATTGCCGTGTAGTTATTTCCATGCTTATACAGATGGAATTGTAGATATTTCCATGTTTCTACAGATGGTGGTGTAGATATTTCCAGGGTTATACAGATGACTGTATAGGTATTTCCATGTTTTTACAGATGGCATTGTAGATATTTCCATGTTTATAGGGATAGCAGTGTAGATATTTCCATGTTTATACAGATGGAGGTGTAGATATTTCCATGTTTATAGAGATAGCGGTGTACATATTTCCATGTTTATACAGACAGCGGTTTAGATATTTCCATGTGTATGCAGACCGCGGTGTAGATATTTCCATGTTTATACAGATAGCGGTGTAGATATTTCCATGTTTGTCCAGATGGCGTTGTTGATATTTCCATCTATACACAGATGACTGTGTAGATATTTCCATGTTTATACAGATGGCGGCGCAGATATTTCCATGGATATATAGATGGCGGTGTAGATAATTCTATGTTTATACAGATAGCGGTTTAGTTATTTCCATGTTTATATTGATCATGGTGTAGATATTTCCATGTTTATACCGATCGCGGTGTTGATATTCCCATGTTTATAGGGATAGCGGTGCAAATATTTCCACATTTATGCAGATAGTGGTGTAGTTATTAGCATGTTTATACAGATAGCGGTGAAGATATTTCCATGTATAAACTGATGTCTGTGTATATATTTCCATGTTTAAACAGATGGCGGTGTAGATATTTCCTTGTTTATGGAAATAGCGGTGTAGTTATTTCCATGTTTATACAGATCACGGTGTAGATATTTCCTTGTTTATACATATAGCGGTGTAGTTATTTCCATCTTTATACAGATAGCGGTGTAGATATTTCCTTGTTTATACTAATAGCGGTGTAGACATTTCCATGTTTTTACACATCACGGTGCAGATATTTCCTTGTTCATACAAATAGCGGTGTAGTTATTTCCATGTTTATACCGATAGCGGTGTAGATATTTCCATATATATACGGATGGCTGTGTAGATATTTCCATGTTTATACAGATGGCTGTGTAGATATTTCCATGTTTATACGGATGACTTTGTAGGTATTTCCATGTTTATACAGATAGCGGTGTAGATATATCCATGTTTATAGAGATTGCTGTGTAGATATTTCCATGTTTATACAGATAGCGGTGTAGATATTTCCATGTTTATACAGATAGTGGTGTAGATATTTCCATATTTATACAGATCGCGGTGTAGATATTTCCATGTTTATACAGATAGCGGTGTAGATATTTCCATGTTTTTACAGATATTGGTGTAGATATTTCCATGTTTACACAGATTGCGGTGTAGATATTTCCATCTTTCTACAGATGGCATTGTAGATATTTCCATGTTTATACAGATGGCGGTGTAGATATTTCCATCTTTACGTAGATGGTGGTGTAGATATTACCATGTTTATACAGATAGCGGTGTAGATATTTCCATGTTTATACTGATCGTGTTGAAGGTATTTCCATGTTTATACAGATAGCGGTGTAGATTTCTCCACGTTTATACAGATGGCGGTGTAGATATTTCCATCTTTCTACAAATGGCAGTGTAGATATTTCCATGTTTATTGAGATGGCGGTGTAAATATTTCCATGTTTATATAGATGGCAGTGTAGATATTTCCTTGTTTATGTAGATGGCGTTGTAGTTATCTCCATGTTTAAAGAGATGGCGGTGTATATATTTCCATGTTGATGGAGATAGCGGTGAGGATATTTCCATGTTTATAGAGATAGCGGTGTAGTTATTTCCATGTTTATTGAGATAGCGGTTTAGATATTTCCATGTTTATAGAGATAGCGGTGTAAATATTTCCATGTTTATACAGATCGTGGTGTAGATATTTCCATGTTTATACAGATAGCGGTGTAGATATTTCCAAGTTTGTTCAGATGGCAGTGTTGATGTTTCCATCTACACAGATTGCCGTGTAGTTATTTCCATGCTTATACAGATGGAATTGTAGATATTTCCATGTTTCTACAGATGGTGGTGTAGATATTTCCAGGGTTATACAGATGACTGTATAGGTATTTCCATGTTTTTACAGATGGCATTGTAGATATTTCCATGTTTATAGGGATAGCAGTGTAGATATTTCCATGTTTATACAGATGGAGGTGTAGATATTTCCATGTTTATAGAGATAGCGGTGTACATATTTCCATGTTTATACAGACAGCGGTTTAGATATTTCCATGTGTATGCAGACCGCGGTGTAGATATTTCCATGTTTATACAGATAGCGGTGTAGATATTTCCATGTTTGTCCAGATGGCGTTGTTGATATTTCCATCTATACACAGATGACCGTGTAGATATTTCCATGTTTATACAGATGGCGGCGCAGATATTTCCATGGATATATAGATGGCGGTGTAGATAATTCTATGTTTATACAGATAGCGGTGTAGTTATTTCCATGTTTATATTGATCATGGTGTAGATATTTCCATGTTTATACCGATCGCGGTGTTGATATTCCCATGTTTATAGGGATAGCGGTGCAAATATTTCCACATTTATGCAGATAGTGGTGTAGTTATTAGCATGTTTATACAGATAGCGGTGAAGATATTTCCATGTATAAACTGATGTCTGTGTATATATTTCCATGTTTAAACAGATGGCGGTGTAGATATTTCCTTGTTTATGGAAATAGCGGTGTAGTTATTTCCATGTTTATACAGATCACGGTGTAGATATTTCCTTGTTTATACATATAGCTGTGTAGTTATTTCCATCTTTATACAGATAGCAGTGTAGATATTTCCTTGTTTATACTAATAGCGGTGTAGACATTTCCATGTTTTTACACATCACGGTGCAGATATTTCCTTGTTTATACAAATAGCGGTGTAGTTATTTCCATGTTTATACCGATAGCGGTGTAGATATTTCCATATATATACGAATGGCTGTGTAGATATTTCCATGTTTATACAGATGGCTGTGTAGATATTTCCATGTTTATACAGATGACTTTGTAGGTATTTCCATGTTTATACAGATAGCGGTGTAGATATATCCATGTTTATAGAGATTGCTGTGTAGATATTTCCATGTTTATACAGATAGCGGTGTAGATATTTCCATGTTTATACAGATAGCGGTGTAGATATTTCCATATTTATACAGATCGCGGTGTAGATATTTCCATGTTTATACAGATAGCGGTGTAGATATTTCCATGTTTTACAGATATTGGTGTAGATATTTCCATGTTTACACAGATTGCGGTGTAGATATTTCCATCTTTCTACAGATGGCATTGTAGATATTTCCATGTTTATACAGATGGCGGTGTAGATATTTCCATGTTTATGTAGATGGTGGTGTAGATATTACCATGTTTATACAGATAGCGGTGTAGATATTTCCTTGTTTATACTAATAGCGGTGTAGACATTTCCATGTTTTTACACATCACGGTGCAGATATTTCCTTGTTTATACAAATAGCGGTGTAGTTATTTCCATGTTTATACCGATAGCGGTGTAGATATTTCCATATATATACGGATGGCTGTGTAGATATTTCCATGTTTATACAGATGGCTGTGTAGATATTTCCATGTTTATACAGATGACTTTGTAGGTATTTCCATGTTTATACAGATAGCGGTGTAGATATATCCATGTTTATAGAGATTGCTGTGTAGATATTTCCATGTTTATACAGATAGCGGTGTAGATATTTCCATGTTTATACAGATAGTGGTGTAGATATTTCCATATTTATACAGATCGCGGTGTAGATATTTCCATGTTTATACAGATAGCGGTGTAGATATTTCCATGTTTTTACAGATATTGGTGTAGATATTTCCATGTTTACACAGATTGCGGTGTAGATATTTCCATCTTTCTACAGATGGCATTGTAGATATTTCCATGTTTATACAGATGGCGGTGTAGATATTTCCATCTTTACGTAGATGGTGGTGTAGATATTACCATGTTTATACAGATAGCGGTGTAGATATTTCCATGTTTATACTGATCGTGTTGAAGGTATTTCCATGTTTATACAGATAGCGGTGTAGATTTCTCCACGTTTATACAGATGGCGGTGTAGATATTTCCATCTTTCTACAAATGGCAGTGTAGATATTTCCATGTTTATAGAGATGGCGGTGTAAATATTTCCATGTTTATATAGATGGCAGTGTAGATATTTCCTTGTTTATGTAGATGGCGTTGTAGATATCTCCATGTTTAAAGAGATGGCGGTGTATATATTTCCATGTTGATGGAGATAGCGGTGAGGATATTTCCATGTTTATAGAGATAGCGGTGTAGTTATTTCCATGTTTATTGAGATAGCGGTTTAGATATTTCCATGTTTATAGAGATAGCGGTGTAAATATTTCCATGTTTATACAGATCGTGGTGTAGATATTTCCATGTTTATACAGATAGCGGTGTAGATATTTCCAAGTTTGTTCAGATGGCAGTGTTGATGTTTCCATCTACACAGATTGCCGTGTAGTTATTTCCATGCTTATACAGATGGAATTGTAGATATTTCCATGTTTCTACAGATGGTGGTGTAGATATTTCCAGGGTTATACAGATGACTGTATAGGTATTTCCATGTTTTTACAGATGGCATTGTAGATATTTCCATGTTTATAGGGATAGCAGTGTAGATATTTCCATGTTTATACAGATGGAGGTGTAGATATTTCCATGTTTATAGAGATAGCGGTGTACATATTTCCATTTTTATACAGACAGCGGTTTAGATATTTCTATGTGTATGCAGACCGCGGTGTAGATATTTCCATGTTTATACAGATAGCGGTGTAGATATTTCCATGTTTGTCCAGATGGCGTTGTTGATATTTCCATCTATACACAGATGACCGTGTAGATATTTCCATGTTTATACAGATGGCGGCGCAGATATTTCCATGGATATATAGATGGCGGTGTAGATAATTCTATGTTTATACAGATAGCGGTGTAGTTATTTCCATGTTTATATTGATCATGGTGTAGATATTTCCATGTTTATACCGATCGCGGTGTTGATATTCCCATGTTTATAGGGATAGCGGTGCAAATATTTCCACATTTATGCAGATAGTGGTGTAGTTATTAGCATGTTTATACAGATAGCGGTGAAGATATTTCCATGTATAAACTGATGTCTGTGTATATATTTCCATGTTTAAACAGATGGCGGTGTAGATATTTCCTTGTTTATGGAAATAGCGGTGTAGTTATTTCCATGTTTATACAGATCACGGTGTAGATATTTCCTTGTTTATACATATAGCTGTGTAGTTATTTCCATCTTTATACAGATAGCAGTGTAGATATTTCCTTGTTTATACTAATAGCGGTGTAGACATTTCCATGTTTTTACACATCACGGTGCAGATATTTCCTTGTTTATACAAATAGCGGTGTAGTTATTTCCATGTTTATACCGATAGCGGTGTAGATATTTCCATATATATACGAATGGCTGTGTAGATATTTCCATGTTTATACAGATGGCTGTGTAGATATTTCCATGTTTATACAGATGACTTTGTAGGTATTTCCATGTTTATACAGATAGCGGTGGAGATATTTCCAAGTTTACAGAGAAAGCGGTGTAGATATTTCCATCTTTGCACAGATTGTGGTGTAGGTATTTCCATCTTTACACTGATAGCATTGTAGATATTTCCATGTTTACACAGATAGCTGTGTAGATATTTCCATGTTTATAAAGATAGCGGAGTAGATATTTCCATGTTTATAGAGATAGCGGTGTAGTTATTTCAATGTGTATAGAGATAGCGGTGTAGATGTTTCCATGTTTATACTGATGGCTGTGTAGATATTTCCATGTGTAAAGAGATGGCAGTGTACATATTTCCATGTTTATAGTGATGGTGCAGGAGATATTTCCATGTTTATACAGATGACTGTGTAGATATTTCCATGTTTATACAGATGGCGGTGTAGAAATTTCCATGTTTATACAGATAGTGGTATAGATATTTCCATGTTTACAGTGATAGCGGTGAAGGTATTTCCATGTGTATAGTGATGGCAGTGTAGATATTTCCAAGTTTACAGTGATGGTGGTGGAGATATTTCCATGTTTATACGGATGACAGTGTAGATATTTCCATGTTTATACAGATGGCAGTGTAGATTTTTCCATGTTTACAGAGATAGCGGTGTAGATTTTTCCATGTTGATACAGAAATCGGTGCAGATATTTCCATGTTCACAGAGATAGCGGTGTAGATATTTCCATGTTTATACACATAGCGGTGTAGATATTTTCATGTTTATACAGATAGCTGTTAAGATATTTCCATGTTTATACAGATAGCGGTGTAGATATTTCCATCTTTGCACAGATAGCCGTGTAGATATTTTCATGTTTACACAGATAGCTGTGTAGATATTTCCATGTTTTCACTGAGAGCTTTGTAGATATTTCCATGTTTATAGAGATAGCGGTTAAGATATTTCCATGTTTATACAGATAGCGGTAGAGATATTTCATATTTATAGAGATAGCGGTGTAGATATTTCCATATTTAAACAGATAGCGTTGTAGATATTTCCATGTTTATACAGATAGCAGTGGAGATATTTCCATGTTTTTACAGATAGCAATGTAGATATTTCCATGTTTACACAGCGGTGTAGATATTTCCATGTTTATACAGATAGCGGTGTAGATATTTCCATGTTTATACAGATAGCGGTGTAGATATTTCCATGTTTATACAAATGGCCGTGTAGATATTTCCATGTTCATGAAGATGGCAGTGTAGATATTTCCATGTTTATAGAGATAGCGGTGTAGATATTTAGATGTTTACAGAGATAGTGGTGTAGATATTTCCATCTTTACACAGATAGCGGTGTAGATATTTCCAAGTTTACACCGATACTGTGTAGATATTTCCAAGTTTACACAGATAACTTTGTGGAGATCTCCATGTTTATATAGATAGCGGTGTAGATATTTCCATATTTATACAGATAGCGTTGCAGATATTTCCATGTTTATACAGATAGCGGTGGAGATATTTCCATGTTTACACAGATAGTGATGTGGACATTTCCATCTTTATACAGATAGCGGTGTGGATATTTCCATGTTTATACTGATAGCGGTGTAGATATTTCCATGTTTATACAGATAGCGGTGGAGATATTGCCAAGTTTACAGAGATAGCGGTGTAGATATTTCCATCTTTGCACAGATTGTGGTGTAGGTATTTCCATCTTTACACTGATAGCATTGTAGATATTTCCATGTTTACACAGATAGCTGTGTAGATATTTCCATGTTTATAAACATACCGGAGTAGATATTTCCATGTTTATAGAGATAGCGGTGTAGTTATTTCAATGTGTATAGAGATAGCGGTGTAGATGTTTCCATGTTTATACTGATGGCTGTGTAGATATTTCCATGTGTAAAGAGATGGCAGTGTACATATTTCCATGTTTATAGTGATGGTGCTGGAGATATTTCCATGTTTATACAGATGACTGTGTAGATATTTCCATGTTTGTACAGATGGCGGTGTAGAAATTTCCATGTTTATACAGATAGTGGTATAGATAATTCCATGTTTACAGAGATAGCGGTGAAGGTATTTCCATGTGTATAGTGATGGCAGTGTAGATATTTCCAAGTTTACAGTGATGGTGGTGGAGATATTTCCATGTTTATACGGATGACTGTGTAGATATTTCCATGTTTATACAGATGGTGGTGTAGATATTTCCATGTTTACAGAGATAGCGGTGTAGATATTTCCATGTTGATACAGAAATCGGTGCAGATATTTCCATGTTCACAGAGATAGCGGTGTAGATATTTCCAAGTTTATACACATAGCGGTGTAGATATTTTCATGTTTATACAGATGGCGGTTAAGATATTTCCATGTTTATACAGATAGCGGTGTAGATATTTCCATGTTTATACAGATAGCGGTGTAGGTAATTCCATGTTTATACAGATAGCGGTGGAGATATTTTCAAGTTTATACAGATAGTGGTGGACATATTTTCATGTTTATAGAGATGGCAGTGTAGATTTTTCCAAGTTTATACAGATATCAGTGTCGATATTTCCGTGTTTATACAGATAGCGATGCAGGTATTTCCATGTTTGTAGAGACAGCGGTGTAGATATTTCCATGTTTTTACAGATGGGGGTGTAGATATTTCCATGTTTATACAGATGACTGTGTGGATATTTCCATGTTTTTTACAGATGGCGGTGTAAATATTTCCATGTTACGCAGATAGCGGTGTGGATATTTCCATGTTTATACAGATAGCGGTGTAGATATTTCCATGTTTATACAGATAGCGGTGTAGATATTTCCATGTTTATACAAATGGCCGTGTAGATATTTCCATGTTCATGAAGATGGCAGTGTAGATATTTCCATGTTTATAGAGATAGCGGTGTAGATATTTAGATGTTTACAGAGATAGCGGTGTAGATATTTCCATTTTTGCACAGTTTGCGGTGTAGATATTTCCATCTTTACACAGATAGCGGTGTAGATATTTCCAAGTTTACACCGATACTGTGTAGATATTTCCAAGTTTACACAGATAACTTTGTGGAGATCTCCATGTTTATACAGATAGCGGTGTAGATAATTCCATGTTTATACAGATATTGTTGCAGATATTTCCATGTTTATACAGATAGCGGTGAAGATATTTCCATGTTTACACAGAGAGTGATGTGGACATTTCCATCTTTATACAGATAGCGGTGTGGATATTTCCATGTTTATACAGATAGCGGTGTAGATATTTCCATGTTTATACAGATAACGGTGTAGATATTTCCATGTTTATACAGATAGCGGTGGAGATATTTCCAAGTTTACAGAGATAGTGGTGTAGATATTTCCATCTTTGCACAGATTGTGGTGTAGGTATTTCCATCTTTACACTGATAGCATTGTAGATATTTCCATGTTTACACAGATAGCTGTGTAGATATTTCCATGTTTATAAAGATAGCGGAGTAGATATTTCCATGTTTATAGAGATAGCGGTGTAGTTATTTCAATGTGTATAGAGATAGCGGTGTAGATGTTTCCATGTTTATACTGATGGCTGTGTAGATATTTCCATGTGTAAAGAGATGGCAGTGTACATATTTCCATGTTTATAGTGATGGTGCTGGAGATATTTCCATGTTTATACAGATGACTGTGTAGATATTTCCATGTTTATACAGATGGCGGTGTAGAAATTTCCATGTTTATACAGATGGTGGTATAGATATTTCCATGTTTACAGTGATAGCGGTGAAGGTATTTCCATGTGTATAGTGATGGCAGTGTAGATATTTCCAAGTTTACAGTGATGGTGGTGGAGATATTTCCATGTTTATACGGATGACTGTGTAGATATATCCATGTTTATACAGATGGCGGTGTAGATATTTCCATGTTTACAGAGATAGCGGTGTAGATATTTCCATGTTGATACAGAAATCGGTGCAGATATTTCCATGTTCACAGAGATAGCGGTGTAGATATTTCCAAGTTTATACACATAACGGTGTAGATATTTTCATGTTTATACAAATGGCGGTTAAGATATTTCCATGTTTATACAGATAGCGGTGTAGATATTTCCATGTTTATACAGATAGCGGTGTAGATAATTCCATGTTTATACAGATAGCGGTGGAGATATTTTCAAGTTTATACAGATAGTGGTGGACATATTTTCATGTTTATAGAGATGGCAGTGTAGATTTTTCCAAGTTTATACAGATATCAGTGTCGATATTTCCGTGTTTATACAGATAGCGATGCAGGTATTTCCATGTTTGTAGAGACAGCGGTGTAGATATTTCCATGTTTTTACAGATGGGGGTGTAGATATTTCCATGTTTATACAGATGACTGTGTGGATATTTCCATGTTTTTTACAGATGGCGGTGTAAATATTTCCATGTTACGCAGATAGCGGTGTGGATATTTCCATGTTTATACAGATAGCGGTGTAGATATTTCCATGTTTATACAGATAGCGGTGTAGATATTTCCATGTTTATACAAATGGCCGTGTAGATATTTCCATGTTCATGAAGATGGCAGTGTAGATATTTCCATGTTTATAGAGATAGCGGTGTAGATATTTAGATGTTTACAGAGATAGCGGTGTAGATATTTCCATTTTTGCACAGTTTGCGGTGTAGATATTTCCATCTTTACACAGATAGCGGTGTAGATATTTCCAAGTTTACACCGATACTGTGTAGATATTTCCAAGTTTACACAGATAACTTTGTGGAGATCTCCATGTTTATACAGATAGCGGTGTAGATAATTCCATGTTTATACAGATATTGTTGCAGATATTTCCATGTTTATACAGATAGCGGTGAAGATATTTCCATGTTTACACAGAGAGTGATGTGGACATTTCCATCTTTATACAGATAGCGGTGTGGATATTTCCATGTTTATACAGATAGCGGTGTAGATATTTCCATGTTTATACAGATAACGGTGTAGATATTTCCATGTTTATACAGATAGCGGTGGAGATATTTCCAAGTTTACAGAGATAGCGGTGTAGATATTTCCATCTTTGCACAGATTGTGGTGTAGGTATTTCCATCTTTACACTGATAGCATTGTAGATATTTCCATGTTTACACAGATAGCTGTGTAGATATTTCCATGTTTATAAAGATAGCGGAGTAGATATTTCCATGTTTATAGAGATAGCGGTGTAGTTATTTCAATGTGTATAGAGATAGCGGTGTAGATGTTTCCATGTTTATACTGATGGCTGTGTAGATATTTCCATGTGTAAAGAGATGGCAGTGTACATATTTCCATGTTTATAGTGATGGTGCTGGAGATATTTCCATGTTTATACAGATGACTGTGTAGATATTTCCATGTTTATACAGATGGCGGTGTAGAAATTTCCATGTTTATACAGATAGTGGTATAGATATTTCCATGTTTACAGTGATAGCGGTGAAGGTATTTCCATGTGTATAGTGATGGCAGTGTAGATATTTCCAAGTTTACAGTGATGTTGGTGGAGATATTTCCATGTTTATACGGATGACAGTGTAGATATTTCCATGTTTATACAGATGGCGGTGTAGATTTTTCCATGTTTACAGAGATAGCGGTGTAGATATTTCCATGTTGATACAGAAATCGGTGCAGATATTTCCATGTTCACAGAGATAGCGCTGTAGATATTTCCATGTTTATACACATAGCGGTGTAGATATTTTCATGTTTATACAGATAGCTGTTAAGATATTTCCATGTTTATACAGATAGCGGTTTAGATATTTCCATCTTTGCACAGATAGCCGTGTAGATATTTTCATGTTTACACAGATAGCTGTGTAGATATTTCCATGTTTTCACTGAGAGCATTGTAGATATTTCCATGTTTGTAGAGATAGCGGTTAAGATATTTCCATGTTTATACAGATAGCGGTAGAGATATTTCATATTTATAGAGATAGCGGTGTAGATATTTCCATATTTAAACAGATAGCGTTGTAGATATTTCCATGTTTATACAGATAGCAGTGGAGATATTTCCATGTTTTTACAGATAGCAATGTAGATATTTCCATGTTTACACAGCGGTGTAGATATTTCCATGTTCATACAGATAGCGGTGTAGATATTTCCATGTTTATACAGATAGCGGTGTAGATAATTCCATGTTTATACAAATGGCCGTGTAGATATTTCCATGTTCATGAAGATGGCAGTGTAGATATTTCCATGTTTATAGAGATAGCGGTGTAGATATTTAGATGTTTACAGAGATAGCGTTGTAGATATTTCCATCTTTACACAGATAGCGGTGTAGATATTTCCAAGTTTACACCGATACTGTGTAGATATTTCCAAGTTTACACAGATAACTTTGTGGAGATCTCCATGTTTATACAGATAGCGGTGTAGATATTTCCATGTTTATACAGATAGCATTGCAGATATTTCCATGTTTATACAGATAGCGGTGATGATATTTCCATGTTTACACAGATAGTGATGTGGACATTTCCATCTTTATACAGATAGCGGTGTGGATATTTCCATGTTTATACAGATAGCGGTGAAGATATTTCCATGTTTATACAGATAGCGGTGGAGATATTTCCAAGTTTACAGAGATAGCGGTGTAGATATTTCCATCTTTGCACAGATTGTGGTGTAGGTATTTCCATCTTTACACTGATAGCATTGTAGATATTTCCATGTTTACACAGATAGCTGTGTAGATATTTCCATGTTTATAAACATACCGGAGTAGATATTTCCATGTTTATAGAGATAGCGGTGTAGTTATTTCAATGTGTATAGAGATAGCGGTGTAGATGTTTCCATGTTTATACTGATGGCTGTGTAGATATTTCCATGTGTAAAGAGATGGCAGTGTACATATTTCCATGTTTATAGTGATGGTGCTGGAGATATTTCCATGTTTATACAGATGACTGTGTAGATATTTCCATGTTTGTACAGATGGCGGTGTAGAAATTTCCATGTTTATACAGATAGTGGTATAGATATTTCCATGTTTACAGAGATAGCGGTGAAGGTATTTCCATGTGTATAGTGATGGCAGTGTAGATATTTCCAAGTTTACAGTGATGGTGGTGGAGATATTTCCATGTTTATACGGATGACTGTGTAGATATTTCCATGTTTATACAGATGGCGGTGTAGATATTTCCATGTTTACAGAGATAGCGGTGTAGATATTTCCATGTTGATACAGAAATCGGTGCAGATATTTCCATGTTCACAGAGATAGCGGTGTAGATATTTCCAAGTTTATACACATAGCGGTGTAGATATTTTCATGTTTATACAGATGGCGGTTAAGATATTTCCATTTTTATACAGATAGCGGTGTAGATATTTCCATGTATATACAGATAGCGGTGTAGATAATTCCATGTTTATACAGATAGCGGTGGAGATATTTTCAAGTTTATACAGATAGTGGTGGACATATTTTCATGTTTATAGAGATGGCAGTGTAGATTTTTCCAAGTTTATACAGATATCAGTGTCGATATTTCCGTGTTTATACAGATAGCGATGCAGGTATTTCCATGTTTGTAGAGACAGCGGTGTAGATATTTCCATGTTTTTACAAATGGGGGTGTCGTTATTTCCATGTTTATACAGATGACTGTGTGGATATTTCCATGTTTTTTACAGATGGCGGTGTAAATATTTCCATGTTACCCAGATAGCGGTGTGGATATTTCCATGTTTATACAGATAGCGGTGTAGATATTTCCATGTTTATACAGATAGCGGTGTAGATATTTCCATGTTTATACAAATGGCCGTGTAGATATTTCCATGTTCATGAAGATGGCAGTGTAGATATTTCCATGTTTATAGAGATAGCGGTGTAGATATTTAGATGTTTACAGAGATAGCGGTGTAGATATTTCCATTTTTGCACAGTTTGCGGTGTAGATATTTCCATCTTTACACAGATAGCGGTGTAGATATTTCCAAGTTTACACCGATACTGTGTAGATATTTCCAAGTTTACACAGATAACTTTGTGGAGATCTCCATGTTTATACAGATAGCGGTGTAGATAATTCCATGTTTATACAGATATTGTTGCAGATATTTCTATGTTTATACAGATAGCGGTGAAGATATTTCCATGTTTACACAGAGAGTGATGTGGACATTTCCATCTTTATACAGATAGCGGTGTGGATATTTCCATGTTTATACAGATAGCGGTGTAGATATTTCCATGTTTATACAGATAACGGTGTAGATATTTCCATGTTTATACAGATAGCGGTGGAGATATTTCCAAGTTTACAGAGATAGCGGTGTAGATATTTCCATCTTTGCACAGATTGTGGTGTAGGTATTTCCATCTTTACACTGATAGCATTGTAGATACTTCCATGTTTACACAGATAGCTGTGTAGATATTTCCATGTTTATAAAGATAGCGGAGTAGATATTTCCATGTTTATAGAGATAGCGGTGTAGTTATTTCAATGTGTATAGAGATAGCGGTGTAGATGTTTCCATGTTTATACTGATGGCTGTGTAGATATTTCCATGTGTAAAGAGATGGCAGTGTACATATTTCCATGTTTATAGTGATGGTGCTGGAGATATTTCCATGTTTATACAGATGACTGTGTAGATATTTCCATGTTTATACAGATGGCGGTGTAGAAATTTCCATGTTTATACAGATAGTGGTATAGATATTTCCATGTTTACAGTGATAGCGGTGAAGGTATTTCCATGTGTATAGTGATGGCAGTGTAGATATTTCCAAGTTTACAGTGATGGTGGTGGAGATATTTCCATGTTTATACGGATGACAGTGTAGATATTTCCATGTTTATACAGATGGCAGTGTAGATATTTCCATGTTTACAGAGATAGCGGTGTAGATATTTCCATGTTGATACAGAAATCGGTGCAGATATTTCCATGTTCACAGAGATAGCGGTGTAGATATTTCCATGTTTATACACATAGCGGTGTAGATATTTTCATGTTTATACAGATAGCTGTTAAGATATTTCCATGTTTATACAGATAGCGGTGTAGATATTTCCATCTTTGCACAGATAGCCGTGTAGATATTTTCATGTTTACACAGAAAGCTGTGTAGATATTTCCAAGTTTTCACTGAGAGCATTGTAGATATTTCCATGTTTATAGAGATAGCGGTTAAGATATTTCCATGTTTATACAGATAGCGGTAGAGATATTTCATATTTATAGAGATAGCGGTGTAGATATTTCCATATTTAAACAGATAGCGTTGTAGATATTTCCATGTTTATACAGATAGCAGTGGAGATATCTCCATGTTTTTACAGATAGCAATGTAGATATTTCCATGTTTACACAGCGGTGTAGATATTTCCATGTTTATACAGATAGCGGTGTAGATATTTCCATGTTTATACAGATAGCGGTGTAGATATTTCCATGTTTATACAAATGGCCGTGTAGATATTTCCATGTTCATGAAGATGGCAGTGTAGATATTTCCATGTTTATAGAGATAGCGGTGTAGATATTTAGATGTTTACAGAGATAGCGGTGTAGATATTTCCATCTTTACACAGATAGCGGTGTAGATATTTCCAAGTTTACACCGATACTGTGTAGATATTTCCAAGTTTACACAGATAAATTTGTGGAGATCTCCATGTTTATACAGATAGCGGTGTAGATATTTCCATGTTTATACAGATAGCGTTGCAGATATTTCCAATTTTTATACAGATAGCGGTGAAGATATTTCCATGTTTACAGAGATAGTGATGTGGACATTTCCAACTTTATACAGATAGCGGTGTGGATATTTCCATGTTTATACAGATAGCGGTGTAGATATTTCCATGTTTATACAGATAGCGGTGGAGATATTTCCAAGTTTACAGAGGTAGCGGAGTAGATATTTCCATCTTTGCACAGATTGTGGTGTAGGTATTTCCATCTTTACACTGATAGCATTGTAGATATTTCCATGTTTACACAGATAGCTGTGTAGATATTTCCATGTTTATAAACATACCGGAGTAGATATTTCCATGTTTATAGAGATAGCGGTGTAGTTATTTCAATGTGTATAGAGATAGCGGTGTAGATGTTTCCATGTTTATACTGATGGCTGTGTAGATATTTCCATGTGTAAAGAGATGGCAGTGTACATATTTCCATGTTTATAGTGATGGTGCTGGAGATATTTCCATGTTTATACAGATGACTGTGTAGATATTTCCATGTTTGTACAGATGACGGTGTAGAAATTTCCATGTTTATACAGATAGTGGTATAGATATTTCCATGTTTACAGAGATAGCGGTGAAGGTATTTCCATGTGTATAGTGATGGCAGTGTAGATATTTCCAAGTTTACAGTGATGGTGGTGGAGATATTTCCATGTTTATACGGATGACTGTGTAGATATTTCCATGTTTATACAGATGGCGGTGTAGATATTTCCATGTTTACAGAGATAGCGGTGTAGATATTTCCATGTTGATACAGAAATCGGTGCAGATATTTCCATGTTCACAGAGATAGCGGTGTAGATATTTCCATGTTTATACACATAGCGGTGTAGATATTTTCATGTTTATACAGATGGCGGTTAAGATATTTCCATGTTTATACAGATAGCGGGGTAGATATTTACATCTTTGCACAGATAGCCGTGTAGATATTTTCATGTTTACACAGATAGCTGTGTAGATATTTCCATGTTTTCACTGAGAGCATTGTAGATATTTCCATGTTTATAGAGATAGCGGTTAAGATATTTCCATGTTTATACAGATAGCGGTATAGATATTTCATATTTATAGAGATAGCGGTGTAGATATTTCCATATTTAAACAGATAGCGTTGTAGATATTTCCATGTTTATACAGATAGCAGTGGAGATATTTCTATGTTTTTACAGATTGCAATGTAGATATTTCCATGTTTACACAGCGGTGTAGATATTTCCATGTTTATAGAGATAGCGGTGAAGATATTTCCATGTTTATACAGATGGCAGTGTAGATATTTCCATGTGTGTACCGATGGCATTGTAGATATTTCCAAGTTGATAGAGATGGTGGTGTAGATATTTGCATGTTTTTACAGATGACTGTGTAGATATTTGCATGTTTATACAGGTGGCGGTGTAGATTTTCCATGTTTATAGGGAAAGCGGTGAGGATATTTCCGTGTTTATAGAGATAGCGATGTACATATTTCCATGTTATAGAGATAACGGTGTAGGTATTTCCATGTTTATACAGATAGCGGTGTAGATATTTCCATGTTTATACAGATGGCCGTGTAGATATTTCCATGTTCATGAAGATGGCAGTGTAGATATTTCCATGTTTATAGAGATAGCGGTGTCGATATTTAGATGTTTACAGAGATAGCGGTGTAGATATTTCCATTTTTGCACAGATTGCGGTGTAGATATTTCCATCTTTACGCAGATAGTGGTGTAGCTATATCCAAGTTTACACAGATACTGTGTAGATATTTCCAAGTTTACACAGATAACGTTGTAGAGACCTCCATGTTTATACATATAGCGGTGTAGATATTTCCATGTTTACAGAGATAGCGGTGTAGATATTTCCATGTTGATACAGAAATCGGTGCAGATATTTCCATGTTCACAGAGATAGCGGTGTAGATATTTCCATGTTTATACACATAGCGGTGTAGATATTTTCATGTTTATACAGATGGCGGTTAAGATATTTCCATGTTTATACAGATAGCGGGGTAGATATTTACATCTTTGCACAGATAGCCGTGTAGATATTTTCATGTTTACACAGATAGCTGTGTAGATATTTCCATGTTTTCACTGAGAGCATTGTAGATATTTCCATGTTTATAGAGATAGCGGTTAAGATATTTCCATGTTTATACAGATAGCGGTATAGATATTTCATATTTATAGAGATAGCGGTGTAGATATTTCCATATTTAAACAGATAGCGTTGTAGATATTTCCATGTTTATACAGATAGCAGTGGAGATATTTCTATGTTTTTACAGATTGCAATGTAGATATTTCCATGTTTACACAGCGGTGTAGATATTTCCATGTTTATAGAGATAGCGGTGAAGATATTTCCATGTTTATACAGATGGCAGTGTAGATATTTCCATGTGTGTACCGATGGCATTGTAGATATTTCCAAGTTGATAGAGATGGTGGTGTAGATATTTGCATGTTTTTACAGATGACTGTGTAGATATTTGCATGTTTATACAGGTGGCGGTGTAGATTTTCCATGTTTATAGGGAAAGCGGTGAGGATATTTCCGTGTTTATAGAGATAGCGATGTACATATTTCCATGTTATAGAGATAACGGTGTAGGTATTTCCATGTTTATACAGATAGCGGTGTAGATATTTCCATGTTTATACAGATGGCCGTGTAGATATTTCCATGTTCATGAAGATGGCAGTGTAGATATTTCCATGTTTATAGAGATAGCGGTGTCGATATTTAGATGTTTACAGAGATAGCGGTGTAGATATTTCCATTTTTGCACAGATTGCGGTGTAGATATTTCCATCTTTACGCAGATAGTGGTGTAGCTATATCCAAGTTTACACAGATACTGTGTAGATATTTCCAAGTTTACACAGATAACGTTGTAGAGACCTCCATGTTTATACATATAGCGGTGTAGATATTTCCATGTTTATACAGATAGCGTTGCAGACCTTTCCATGTTTATACAGATAGCAGTGAAGATATTTCCATGTTTACACAGATAGTGATGTGGATATTTCCATTTTTATTCAGATAGCGGTGAGGAGATTTCCATGTTTATACAGATAGCGGTGTAGATATTTCCATGTTTATACAGATAGCGGTGTAGATATTTCCATGTTTATACAGATAGTGGTGGAGATATTTCCAAGTTTACAGAGATAGCGGTGTAGATATTACCATCTTTGCACAGATTGTGCAGCAGGTATTTCCATCTTTACACTGATAGCATTGTAGATATTTCCATGTTTACACAGATAGCTGTGTAGATATTTCCAAGTTTATAAAGCTACCGGTGTAGATATTTCCATGTTTATAGAGATAGCATGGTAGTTATTTCAATGTGTATAGAGATAGCGGTGTAGATGTTTCTATGTTTATACTGATGGCTGTGTAGATATTTCCATGTGTAAAGAGATGGCAGTGTACATATTTCCATGTTTATAGTGATGGTGGTGGAGATATTTCCCTGTTTATACAGATGTCTGTGTAGATATTTCCACGTTTATACAGATAGCGTTGTAGATATTTCCATGTTTATACAGATAGCAGTGTAGATATTTCCATGTTTTTACAGATAGCAATGTAGATATTTGCATGTTTACACAGCGGTGTATATATTTCCATGTTTATAGAGATAGCGGTGAAGGAATTTCCATGTTTATAAATATGTCTGTGTAGATATTTCCATGTGTATACAGATGGCATTGTAGATAATTCCAAGTTTATAGAGATGGTGGTGTAGATATTTGCATGTTTTTACAGATGACTGTGTAGATATTTGCATGTTTATACAGGTGGCGTTGTAGATTTTCCATGTTTATAGGGAAAGCGGCGCAGATATTTCCATATTTATACAGATAGCGATGTACATATTTCCAAGTTTATAGAGATAGCAGTGAAGATATTTCCATGTTTATATAGTTAGCGGTGTAGATATTACCATGTTTATACAGATGGCGGTGTGGATATTTCCTCATTTATACAGATAGTATTGTTGATATTTCCATGTTTATACAGATGTTGGTGAAGGTATTTCCATGTTTATAGAGATGGCAGTGTAGGTATTTCCATGTTTATAAAGGTAGCTGTGTAGATATTTCCATGTTTATACAGAGAGCGGTGCAGATATTTCCATGTTTACACAGATAGCACTGTAGATATTTCCATGTTTATACAGCTTGCAGTGGAGATATTTCCATCTTTATGCAGATGGCAATGTAGATATTTCCATGTTTGTACGGATAGCAGTGTAGATAATTCTATGTTTATAAAGATGGAGATGTAGATATATCCATGTTTATAAAGATAGCCGTGTAGATATTTCCATGTTTATACAGGGAGCTGTGTAGATATTTCCATGTTTTAGAGATAGCAGTGTAGGTACTTCCATATTTATACAGATAGCGGTGTAGATATTTCCATGTTTATACAGATGGCGGTGTAGATATTTCCATGTTTATACAGATGGCGGTGTAGACATTTCCATGTTTATACAGATAGTGGTATAGCTATTTCCATGTTTACAGAGATAGCGGTGTAGGTATTTCCATGTGTATAGAGATGGCAGTGTAGATATTTCCAAGTTTATAGTGATGGTGGGGGAGATATTTCCTTGTTTATACAGATGACTCTGTAGATATTTCCATGTTTATACATTTGGCGGTGTAGATACTTCCATGTTTATCGAGATAGCTGTGAAGATATTTCCATGTTGATACAGAAATCGGTGCAGATATTTCCATGTTCACAGAGATAGCGGTGTAGATATTTCCATGTTTATACAGATATCGGTGTAGATATTTCCATACTTATACAGATGCCGGTGTAGATATTTTCGTGTTTATACAGATAGCAGTGTAGATATTTCCATGTTTACATAGATAGAGTTGTAGATATTTCCATGTTTGTACAGATAGCGGTGTAGATATGTCCATGTTTATACACATAGCGGTGTAGATATTTCAATGTTTATACAGATAGCGGTGAAGATATTTCCATGTTTATACAGATAGCGGTGTAGATATTTCCATCTTTGCACAGATAGCGGTGTAGATATTTTCATGTTTACACAGATAGCTGTGTAGATATTTCCATGTTTACACAGATAGCATTGTAGATATTTCCATGTTTATAGAGATATCAGTTAAGATATTTTCATGTTTATACAGATAATGGTATAGATATTTGATATTTATAGAGATAGCCGTGTAGATATTTCCATATTTAAACAGATAGCGTTGTAGATATTTCCATGTTTATACAGATAGTGGTGGAGATATTTCCATGTTTTTACAGATAGCAATGTGGATATTTTCATGTTTACACAGCGGTGTAGATATTTCCATGTTTATAGAGATAGCGCTGAAGATATTTCCATGTTTATACAGATGGCTGTGTAGATATTTCCATGTGTATAGAGATGGCATTGTAGATATTTCCAAGTTTATATAGATGGTGGTGTAGATATTTGCATGTTTTTACAGATGACTGTGTAGATATATGCATGTTTATACAGGTGGCGGTGTAGATTTTCCATGTTTATAGGGAAAGCGGCACAGATATTTCCATGTTTATATAGATAGCGATGTACATATTTCCATGTTTATAGAGATAGCGATGTAGATATTTCCATGTTTATACAGATAGCGGAGTAGATATTTCCAAGTTTATACAGATGGCCGTGTAGATATTTCCATGTTCATGAAGATGGCAGTGTAGATATTTCCATGTTTATAGAGATAGCGGTGTAGATATTTAGATGTTTACAGAGATAGCGGTGTAGATATTTCCATTTTTGCACAGATTGCGGTGTAGATATTTCCATGTTTACGCAGATAGCGGTGTAGCTATTTCCAAGTTTACACAGATACTGTGTAGATATTTCCAAGTTTACACAGATAACGTTGTGGAGATCTCCATGTTTATACAGATGGCAGTGTAGATATTTCCATGTTTATACATTTGGCGGTGTAGATACTTCCATGTTTATCGAGATAGCTGTGAAGATATTTCCATGTTGATACAGAAATCGGTGCAGATATTTCCATGTTCACAGAGATAGCGGTGTAGATATTTCCATGTTTATACAGATATCGGTGTAGATATTTCCATACTTATACAGATGCCGGTGTAGATATTTTCGTGTTTATACAGATAGCAGTGTAGATATTTCCATGTTTACATAGATAGAGTTGTAGATATTTCCATGTTTGTACAGATAGCGGTGTAGATATGTCCATGTTTATACACATAGCGGTGTAGATATTTCAATGTTTATACAGATAGCGGTGAAGATATTTCCATGTTTATACAGATAGCGGTGTAGATATTTCCATCTTTGCACAGATAGCGGTGTAGATATTTTCATGTTTACACAGATAGCTGTGTAGATATTTCCATGTTTACACAGATAGCATTGTAGATATTTCCATGTTTATAGAGATATCAGTTAAGATATTTTCATGTTTATACAGATAATGGTATAGATATTTGATATTTATAGAGATAGCCGTGTAGATATTTCCATATTTAAACAGATAGCGTTGTAGATATTTCCAAGTTTACACAGATACTGTGTAGATATTTCCAAGTTTACACAGATAATGTTGTGGAGATCTCCATGTTTATACAGATGGCAGTGTAGATATTTCCATGTTTACACAGATAGCGTTGTAGGTATTTCCATGTATATGCAGATAGCGGTGTAGATATTTCCATGTGTATACAGATAGCGGTGAAGATATTTCCATGTTTATAGAGACACCGGTGTTGATATTACCATGTTATAGAGATAGCAGTGTAGATATTTCCATGTTTATACAGAAACCAGTGCAGATATTTCCATGTTTATAGAGATAGCCGTGTAGATATTTCCATGATTATACAGATAGCGGTGTAGAGATTTCCATGTTTATACAGATAGTGGTGTAGATATTTCCATGTTTATACAGATAGCGGTGCAGATATTTCCATGTTTATACAGATAGCGGTGCAGATATTTCCATGTTTACAGAGATAGCGGTGTAGATATTTCCATCTTTGCACAGATTGTGGTGTAGGTATTTCCATCTTTACACTGATAGCATTGTAGATATTTCCATGTTTACACAGATAGCTGTGTAGATATTTCCATGTTTATAAACATACCGGAGTAGATATTTCCATGTTTACAGAGATAGCGGTTTAGTTATTTCAATGTGTATAGAGATAGCGGTGTAGATGTTTCCATGTTTATACTGATGGCTGTGTAGATATTTCCATGTGTAAAGAGATGGCAGTGTACATATTTCCATGTTTATAGTGATGGTGCTGGAGATATTTCCATGTTTATACAGATGACTGTGTAGATATTTCCATGTTTGTACAGATGACGGTGTAGAAATTTCCATGTTTATACAGATAGTGGTATAGATATTTCCATGTTTACAGAGATAGCGGTGAAGGTATTTCCATGTGTATAGTGATGGCAGTGTAGATATTTCCAAGTTTACAGTGATGGTGGTGGAGATATTTCCATGTTTATACGTTTGACTGTGTAGATATTTCCATGTTTATACAGATGGCGGTGTAGATATTTCCATGTTTACAGAGATAGCGGTGTAGATATTTCCATGTTGATACAGAAATCGGTGCAGATATTTCCATGTTCACAGAGATAGCGGTGTAGATATTTCCATGTTTATACACATAGCGGTGTAGATATTTTCATGTTTATACAGATGGCGGTTAAGATATTTCCATGTTTATACAGATAGCGGGGTAGATATTTCCATCTTTGCACAGATAGCCGTGTAGATATTTTCATGTTTACACAGATAGCTGTGTAGATATTTCCATGTTTTCACTGAGAGCATTGTAGATATTTCCATGTTTATAGAGATAGCGGTTAAGATATTTCCATGTTTATACAGATAGCGGTATAGATATTTCATATTTATAGAGATAGCGGTGTAGATATTTCCATATTTAAACAGATAGCGTTGTAGATATTTCCATGTTTATACAGATAGCAGTGGAGATATTTCTATGTTTTTACAGATTGCAATGTAGATATTTCCATGTTTACACAGCGGTGTAGATATTTCCATGTTTATAGAGATAGCGGTGAAGATATTTCCATGTTTATACAGATGGCAGTGTAGATATTTCCATGTGTGTACCGATGGCATTGTAGATATTTCCAAGTTGATAGAGATGGTGGTGTAGATATTTGCATGTTTTTACAGATGACTGTGTAGTTATTTGCATGTTTATACAGGTGGCGGTGTAGATTTTCCATGTTTATAGGGAAAGCGGTGAAGATATTTCCGTGTTTATACAGATAGCGATGTACATATTTCCATGTTATAGAGATAACGGTGTAGGTATTTCCATGTTTATACAGATAGCGGAGTAGATATTTCCATGTTTATACAGATGGCCGTGTAGATATTTCCATGTTCATGAAGATGGCAGTGTAGATATTTCCATGTTTACAGAGATAGCGGTGTCGATATTTAGATGTTTACAGAGATAGCGGTGTAGATATTTCCATTTTTGCACAGATTGCGGTGTAGATATTTCCATCTTTACGCAGATAGTGGTGTAGCTATATCCAAGTTTACACAGATACTGTGTAGATATTTCCAAGTTTACACAGATAACGTTGTAGAGACCTCCATGTTTATACATATAGCGGTGTAGATATTTCCATGTTTATACAGATAGCGTTGCAGACCTTTCCATGTTTATACAGATAGCAGTGAAGATATTTCCATGTTTACACAGATAGTGATGTGGATATTTCCATTTTTATTCAGATAGCGGTGAGGAGATTTCCATGTTTATACAGATAGCGGTGTAGATATTTCCATGTTTATACAGATAGCGGTGTAGATATTTCCATGTTTATACAGATAGTGGTGGAGATATTTCCAAGTTTACAGAGATAGCGGTGTAGATATTACCATCTTTGCACAGATTGTGCAGCAGGTATTTCCATCTTTACACTGATAGCATTGTAGATATTTCCATGTTTACACAGATAGCTGTGTAGATATTTCCAAGTTTATAGAGATAGCATGGTAGTTATTTCAATGTGTATAGAGATAGCGGTGTAGATGTTTCTATGTTTATACTGATGGTTGTGTAGATATTTCCATGTGTAAAGAGATGGCAGTGTACATATTTCCATGTTTATAGTGATGGTGGTGGAGATATTTCCCTGTTTATACAGATGTCTGTGTAGATATTTCCACGTTTATACAGATAGCGTTGTAGATATTTCCATGTTTATACAGATAGCAGTGTAGATATTTCCATGTTTTTACAGATAGCAATGTAGATATTTGCATGTTTACACAGCGGTGTATATATTTCCATGTTTATAGAGATAGCGGTGAAGGAATTTCCATGTTTATACATATGTCTGTGTAGATATTTCCATGTGTATACAGATGGCATTGTAGATAATTCCAAGTTTATAGAGATGGTGGTGTAGATATTTGCATGTTTTTACAGATGACTGTGTAGATATTTGCATGTTTATACAGGTGGCGTTGTAGATTTTCCATGTTTATAGGGAAAGCGGCGCAGATATTTCCATATTTATACAGATAGCGATGTACATATTTCCAAGTTTATAGAGATAGCGGTGAAGATATTTCCATGTTTATATAGTTAGCGGTGTAGATATTACCATGTTTATACAGATAGCGGTGTGGATATTTCCTCATTTATACAGATAGTATTGTTGATATTTCCATGTTTATACAGATGTCGGTGAAGGTATTTCCATGTTTATAGAGATGGCAGTGTAGGTATTTCCATGTTTATAAAGGTAGCTGTGTAGATATTTCCATGTTTATACAGAGAGCGGTGCAGATATTTCCATGTTTACACAGATAGCACTGTAGATATTTCCATGTTTATACAGCTTGCAGTGGAGATATTTCCATCTTTATGCAGATGGCAATGTAGATATTTCCATGTTTGTGCGGATAGCAGTGTAGATAATTCTATGTTTATAAAGATGGAGATGTAGATATATCCATGTTTATAAAGATAGCCGTGTAGATATTTCCATGTTTATACAGGGAGCTGTGTAGACATTTCCATGTTTTAGAGATAGCAGTGTAGGTATTTCCATATTTATACAGATAGCGGTGTAGATATTTCCATGTTTATACAGATGGCGGTGTAGATATTTCCATGTTTATAGAGATGGCGGTGTAGACATTTCCATGTTTATACAGATAGTGGTATAGCTATTTCCATGTTTACAGAGATAGCGGTGTAGGTATTTCCATGTGTATAGAGATGGCAGTGTAGATATTTCCAAGTTTATAGTGATGGTGGTGGAGATATTTCCTTGTTTATACAGATGACTCTGTAGATATTTCCATGTTTATACATTTGGCGGTGTAGATACTTCCATGTTTATCGAGATAGCTGTGAAGATATTTCCATGTTGATACAGAAATCGGTGCAGATATTTCCATGTTCACAGAGATAGCGGTGTAGATATTTCCATGTTTATACAGATATCGGTGTAGATATTTCCATACTTATACAGATGCCGGTGTAGATATTTTCGTGTTTATACAGATAGCAGTGTAGATATTTCCATGTTTACATAGATAGAGTTGTAGATATTTCCATGTTTGTACAGATAGCGGTGTAGATATGTCCATGTTTATACACATAGCGGTGTAGATATTTCAATGTTTATACAGATAGCGGTGAAGATATTTCCATGTTTATACAGATAGCGGTGTAGATATTTCCATCTTTGCACAGATAGCGGTGTAGATATTTTCATGTTTACACAGATAGCTGTGTAGATATTTCCATGTTTACACAGATAGCATTGTAGATATTTCCATGTTTATAGAGATATCAGTTAAGATATTTTCATGTTTATACAGATAATGGTATAGATATTTGATATTTATAGAGATAGCCGTGTAGATATTTCCATATTTAAACAGATAGCGTTGTAGATATTTCCATGTTTATACAGATAGTGGTGGAGATATTTCCATGTTTTTACAGATAGCAATGTGGATATTTTCATGTTTACACAGCGGTGTAGATATTTCCATGTTTATAGAGATAGTGCTGAAGATACTTCCATGTTTATACAGATGGCTGTGTAGATATTTCCATGTGTATAGAGATGGCATTGTAGATATTTCCAAGTTTATATAGATGGTGGTGTAGATATTTGCATGTTTTTACAGATGACTGTGTAGATATTTGCATGTTTATACAGGTGGCGGTGTAGATTTTCCATGTTTATAGGGAAAGCGGCGCAGATATTTCCATGTTTATACAGATAGCGATGTACATATTTCCATGTTTATAGAGATAGCGATGTAGATATTTCCATGTTTATACAGATAGCGGAGTAGATATTTCCAAGTTTATACAGATGGCCGTGTAGATATTTCCATGTTCATGAAGATGGCAGTGTAGATATTTCCATGTTTATAGAGATAGCGGTGTAGATATTTAGATGTTTACAGAGATAGCGGTGTAGATATTTCCATTTTTGCACAGATTGCGGTGTAGATATTTCCATGTTTACGCAGATAGCGGTGTAGCTATTTCCAAGTTTACACAGATACTGTGTAGATATTTCCAAGTTTACACAGATAACGTTGTGGAAATCTCCATGTTTATACAGATGGCAGTGTAGATATTTCCATGTTTACACAGATAGCGTTGTAGGTATTTCCATATATATGCAGATAGCGGTGTAGATATTTCCATGTGTATACAGATAGCGGTGAAGATATTTCCATGTTTATAGAGACACCGGTGTTGATATTACCATGTTATAGAGATAGCAGTGTAGATATTTCCATGTTTATACAGAAACCAGTGCAGATATTTCCATGTTTATAGAGATAGCCGTGTAGATATTTCCATGATTATACAGATAGCGGTGTAGAGATTTCCATGTTTATACAGATAGTGGTGTAGATATTTCCATGTTTATACAGATAGCGTTGGAGATATTTCCATGTTTATACAGATAGCGGTGCAGATATTTCCATGTTTACAGAGATAGCGGTGTAGATATTTCCATTTTTGCACAGATTGCGGTGAAGATATTTCCATATTTACACAGATAGCGGTGAAGATATTTCCAAGTTTACACAAATAGCTGTGCAGATATTTCCATGTTTACACAGATAGCGTTGTAGGTATTTCTATGTATATGCAGATAGCGGTTTAGATATTTCCATGTGTATACAGATAGCGGTGTAGATATTTCCATGTTTACAGAGATACCGGTGTTGATATTACCATGTTTATAGAGATAGCAGTGTAGATAATTCCATATTTCATCAGATAGCTTTGTAGATATTTCCATGTTTATACAGATGGTGGTGCAGATATTTCCATGTTTATAGAGATGGCATTGTAGATATTTCCATGTTTATACAGATAGCGGGGTAGATAGTTCCATGTTTATACAGAGAGCGGTGCAGTTATTTCCATGTTTACACAGATAGCGGTGTAGATATTTCCATCTTTGTACAGATAGCGTTGTAGATATTTCCATGTTTACACTGATAGCTGTGTAGAAATTTCCATGTTTACACAGATAGCGTTGTAGATATTTCCATGTTTATAGAGGTAGCCGTGTAGATATTTCCATATTTATACAGATAGCGGTGTAGCTATTTCCATGTTTTTATCATTGACGGTGTAGATATTTCCGTGTTCATAAAGACGGCGGTGTAGATATTTCCATGTTTATACAGATAGCTGTGTAGCTATTTCCAAGTTTACTGAGATAGCGGTGTAGATATTTCCATTTTTGCTCAGATTGCGGTGAAGATATTTCCATATTTACACAGATAGCGGTATAGATATTTCCAAGTTTACACAGTTAGCTGTGTAGATATTTCAATGTCTATACAGATAGCGGTGTAGATATTTCCATGTTTATATAGTTAGCGGTGTGGATATTACCATGTTTATAGAGATAGCGGTGTGGATATTTCCTTATTTTTACAGATAGCATTGTAGATATTTCCATGTTTATGCAGATGTCGGTGAAGGTATTTCCATGTTTATGGAGATGGCAGTGTAGGTATTTCCATGTTTATAAAGATGTCTGTGTAGATATTTCCATGTTTATACAGAGAGCGGTGCAGATATTTCCATGTTTACACAGATAGCAGTGTAGATATTTCCATGTATATACAGCTTGCAGTGTAGCTATTTCCATCTTTATGCAGATGGCAAAGTAGAAATTTCCATGTTTATATGGATAGCGGTGTAGATAATTCTATGTTTATACAGATGGCGATGTAGATATTTCCATGTTTATAAAGATAGCGCTGTAGATATTTCCATGTTTATACAGAGAGCTGTGTGGATATTTCCATGTTTTAGAGATAGCAGTGTAGGTATTTCCATATTTATACAGATAGCGGTGTAGATATTTCCATGTTCATACAGATGGCGTTGTAGATATTTCCATGTTAATACAGATGTCGGTGTAGATATTTCCATGTTTACACAGACAGCTGTGTAGATATTTCCATGTTTACACAGTTTGTGTTGCGGATATTTCCATGTTTATACAGATAGCGGTGTAGATATTTCCATGTTTACAGAGATAGCGGTGTAGGTATTTCTATGTGTATAGAGATGGCAGTGTAGATATTTCCAAGTTTACAGTGATGGTGGTGGAGATTTTTCCATGTTTATACAGATGACTGTGTAGATATTTCCATGTTTATACAGATGGCGATGTAGATATTTCCATGTTTATAGAGATAGCGGTGTAGATATTTCCATGTTTATACAGAAATCGGCGCAGATATTTCCAAGTTCATAGAGATAGCGGTGTAGATATTTCCATGTTTACACAGACGGCGGTGTAGATCCACGTTTATGGAGATGGCAGTGTAGATATTTTCATGTTCATAGAGATGCCGCTGTAGATATTTCCATGTTTATAGAGATTGCGGTGTAGATATTTCCATGTTTATAGAGATTGCGGTGTAGGTATTTCCATGTGTATATAGATAGCTGTGCAGATGTTTCCCTCTGTGTGGATGTTTCCATCCACCGCTATACAGATAGCGGTGTAGATGTTTCCATGTTTATAGAGATAGCGGTGGTGATATTTCCATGTTTATACAGATAGTGGTGTAGATATTTCCATGTTTATAGAGATAGCGGTGTAGATATTTCCATATTTATACAGATTTCGGTGTAGATATTTCCATGTTTTTTCAGATGGCGGTGTAGATATTTCCATGTTTATGCAGATAGCTGTGTAGGTATTTCCATGTTTATACTGATAGAGGTGTAGATATTTCCATGTTCATACAGATAGCGGTGTAGATATTACCATGTTTACACATATAGCGGTGTAGATATTTCCATCTTTGCAGAGATTGCTGTGTAGATATTTCCATCTTTACACAGATAGCGGTGTAGATATTTCCATCTTTGAACAGATTGCGGTGTAGATATTCCCATCTTTCCACAGATAGCGGTGTAGGTATTTCCATGTTTACACTGATATCAGTGTAGATATTGCCATGTTTACACAGATAGTGCTGTAGATATTTGCATGTTTATACAGAAAACGGTGTAGATATTTCCACGTTTATAGAGATAGTCGTGTAGATATTTCCAAGTTTATGGAGACAGCGGTGTAGATATTTGCATGTTTATAGAGGCAGCGGTGTAGATATTTCCATGTTTTTAGAGACAGCGGTGTAGTTATTTCCATGTTTATACAGATAGCAGTGTAGATAATTCCATGTTTACAGAAACAGCCGTGTAGATATTTCCATATTTATGCAGATATCTCTGTAGATATTTCCATGTTTATACAGACAGCGGTGTAGATATTTCTATGTTTATAGAGATAGCGGTGTAGATATTTTCATGTTTATACTGACAGCGGTGTAGATATTTCCATGTTAATAGAGATAGCCGTTTAAATGTTTGCACGTTTATAGACATAGCGGTGTAGGTATTCCCACATTTATACACATAGCGGTGAAGATATTTCCATGTTTATACAGATAGCGGTGTAGATATTTCCATGTTTATACACATAGCGGTGTAGATATTTCCACGTTTATACACATACCGCTGTAGATAAATCCACGTATATACACATAACGGTGTAGATACATCCATGTTTGTAGACATAGCGGTGTAGATATTTCCACGTCTATACAGATAGCTGTGTAGATATTTCCCCGTTAATACAGATAGCGGTGCAGATATTTCCAGGTTATTAGAGACAGCGGTGTAGATATTCCATGTTTATACAGATAGCGGTGTAGATATTTCCATGTTTATACAGATAGTTCTGTTGATATTTCCATGTTTATACAGTCAGTAGTGTAGATGTTTCCATGTTTGAACAGATAGCCGTGCAACTATTTCCATGTTTATACAGACAATGGTGTAGATATTTCCACGTTTTACAGATAGCGGTGTAGATCTTTCCATGTTTATAGAGATAGCGGTATAGTTATTTCCATGTTTATAGAGATAGCTTTTTAAATATTTCCATGTTTATACAGATAGCGTTGTAAGTATTTCCGTGTTTATAGAGACAGCGGTCTAGATATTTCCATGTTTATAGAGATTGCGGTTTAGTTATTTCCATGTTTATAGAGATAGCGGTGTAGATATTTCCATGTTTATAGAGACAGCGGTGTAGATATTTCCATGTTTATAGGGATAGCGGCAAAGCTATTTGCACATTTACAAAGATAGTGGTGTAGATATTTCCACGTTTATACAGATAGTGGTGTAGATTTTTCCAAGGTTAGATAGCGGTATAGATATTTCCACGTTTATACAGATTTTTCTGTAGATATTTCCACGTTTATAGAGATAGCGGTGTAGATATTTCCATGTTTGTACATATAGCGGTGTAGATATTTCCACCTTTATACTTATAGCGGTGTATATATTTCCAGGTTTATAGAGATAGCGGTTTAGATGTTCTCACGTTTATAGAGATAGCGGTGTAGATATTTCCATGTTTATAGAGATAGCGGTGTAGATATTTCCACATTTATAGTGATAGCGCTGTAGATATTTCCATGTTTCTAGAGACAGCAGTGTAGATATTTCCACGTTTATAGACATGGCTGTGTAGATATTTCCACGTTTATAGAGACAGTGAAGTAGATATTTGGATGTTTATAGAGATAGCAATGTAGATATTTCCATGTTTATAGAGACAGTGGTGTAGATATTTCCATGTTTATACAGATAGAGGTTTAGATATTTCCATGTTTATAGAGACAGCGGTGTAGATATTTCCATGTTTATACAGATAGCGATGTTGATATTTGCTTGCTTATACAGACAACGATGTAGATATTTCCATGTTTATACAGATAGCGGAGTAGATATTTCCATATTTATAGAGATAGCGGTGTAGATATTTCCATGTTTATAGAGATAGCTGTTTACATATTTCTAAGTTTTTACTGATAACGGTGTAAATATTTCCATGTTTGTAGAGATAGCGGTGTAGATATTTCCATGTTTATAGAGACGGCGGTTTAAATAGTTCCATGTTTATACAGATAGCGTTGTAAATGTTTACACGTTTACAGAGATAGCTGTGTAGATATTTCCACGTTTATACAGAAAACGGTTTAGATATTTCCACGTTTAGAGTGATTTTATGAAATGTTATTTTATGAAGACGAAACAAGTAATTGGGCTACCTACCTTATGGCATTTTTTACATTGAGAGTGTTTAAAATACCACTCTCCTAACCAAAACCCTGACAAATAGAGCCAGGGAAGGGCACGCAAAAAAGGATTCTTGGGCTTGTATGCCTGATAACAAAATCTTATCACAGAAGACTGCAAAAAACACAATCATGCACAAAGCCCATTGCAACTTTGCACACAACAATGCTTCTGAAGGATATTTGCCCAACAACTGCCTGTCCAACCTGGTCCTGGCATCACCTTTGTTATTGATCTTTGTAGCCAAGGATAATCATTTCCAAATGATCATATGATCTTCCTCATTTTTTCTTTTGTCTTCCTTTTCCTCCGTGAATATGCATACAGTTTACTCTGGCTTGCCTGTTTCTATTGCAAGGCTTTGTCTCCAAACGAATATCTTTTTCTTGTGGAGAGCCTCTCTCTGTTTGTTATTTAGGTTGATAAGAGAAATGTGAACATTTGAGAGCTCAGGTAAAAGGCCTTAGTCTACAGTGAAACTTTTTTGCACCCTTAGATGCTTACTTCCACTACAACTTGCAGGTGGGCCTTGAAAAGTTCTTGGAATAAGTTTGAGCTTTGGTCTTCTCCGATTCATTTAGCATAGATACTCAAAATGTGGTCCCTGGACCCACAGCATCAGCATCACCTGGAGATTGTTAGAAATGCAAATCATCGGGCCTCATTCCAGACCCTCAGCTGGAAACTCTAGGGGCATGGCCAGACCCTCTGTAGCTGAACAAGCCATCCAGGTGGTTTTGATGCAGCTAAAGTTCTGGAGCAACTAATGTAGCCCCATTTGCAAAACTTGGCTCTACAGGCCTCCCTAGCTGGTAAGCTGCTAGCATTTTTTGTTTGTTTGTTTGTTTGTTTTGATACAGGGTCTTGCTCTGTTGACCAGACCGTGACCTCCTGGGTTCAAGCGAGGACTCAGCCTCCTGAGTAGCCGGGACTACAGGTATGTGCCACCACCATGCCCAACTACTTTTTGTATTTTTTTTTTGTAGGGATGGGGTTTTAGCCCAGGCTAGTCTCAAACTCCTGGACTCAAGCAATCTGCCTACTTTGTCCTCACGAAGTGCTGGGATTACAGGCATGAGACACCACTCCTGGCCCAAATTTCATATTTTAACTACTGTCCTAAATTATTTTAAAAGCAAAAGTCTCCTTGGACTCAAACCAGGTCAGAGTGACATGATCATGTGCCTGTTTTGTGCAGGGTGAAGTGAGATTATTATCTAGGAAATAGCTGAAATGTCCTGAGGGTGACAAAGAGGAGCTGTGTTTTCAGCCAAATATCAGAACCAGGGCCACTGCCTGCCGCCGAACCCCAGCGGGCACCCCTACTTTGTGTTTATCTGTGGTGGCTACGCTTGCCCACCTGGTGGGAACCCCGAGAATGACTCCAGACTTTTCCAGGGACTGCATGCCAGGGTATTTTTACAATTTATTTGTAGACTTTGTTCGGGTGGAAAAGTTATTTTCTAAAGACGAAACAAGCAATTGGGGTACCTACCTTATGGCATTTTTTACATTGAGAGTGTTAAAAGTACCCCTCCCCTAACCAAAACCCTGACAAATAGAGCCAGGGAAGGCCATGCAAAAAAGGATTCTTGGGCTTGTATGCCTGATAACAAAAACTTATCACAGAAGACTGCAAAAAACACAATCTTGCACAAAGCCCATTACAACTTTGCACACAACAATGCTTCTGAAGGATATTTGCCCAACAACTGCCTGTCCAACCTGGGCCTGGCATCACCCTTGTTATTGATCTTTGTAGCCAAGGATAATCATTTCCAAATGATCATATAATCTTCCTCATTTCTTCTTTTGTCTTCCTTTACCTCCGTGAATATGCATATAGTTTACTCTGGCTTGCCTATTTCTATTGCAAGGCTGTTTCCAAACGAATATCTTTTTCTTGTGGAGAGACTCTCTCTGTTTGTTATTTAGGTTGATAAGAGAAATTTGAACATTTGAGAGCTCAGGTAAAAGGCCTTAGTCTACAGTGAAACTTTTTTGCACTCTTAGATGCTTACTTCCACTACAACATGCAGGTGGGCCTTGAAAAGTTCTTGGAATACGTTTGAGCATTGGTCTTCTCCGATTCATTTAGCATAGATTCTCAAAATGTGGTCCCTGGACCCACAGCATCAGCATCACCTGGAGATTGTTAGAAATACAAATCATCGGGCCTCATTCCAGACCCTCAGCTGGAAACTCTAGGGGCATGGCCAGACCCTCTGTAGCTGAACAAGCCATCCAGGTGGTTTTGATGCAGCTAAAGTTCTGGAGCAACTAATGTAGCCCCATTTGCAAAACTTGGCTCTACAGGCCTCCCTAGCTGGTAAGCTGCTAGCATTTTTTGTTTGCTTGTTTGTTTGTTTTGATACAGGGTCTTGCTCTGTTGACCAGACCGTGACCTCCTGGGTTCAAGCGAGGACTCAGCCTCCTGAGTAGCTGGGACTACAGGTATGTGCCTCCACCATGCCCAACTACTTTTTGTATTTTTTTTTGTAGGGATGGGGTTTTGGCCCAGGCTAATCTCAAACTCCTGGACTCAAGCAATCTGCCCAATTTGGCCTCACGAAGTGCTGGGATTATAGGCATGAGCCACTGTGCCCGGCCCTGCCAGCTTTGTATAAGCTGAGGAGTTTTTAAGAATACCTAGACTCAGGGCAAACCCCAGACACTTAAGTCAGATTCTCTGGGAGATGAAGCCCAGGCACTGGTATTTTTAAAGTCTCTACATATGGTTCTAATGTGCTGCTAAGTTAGAGAACCGCTGATCTAGACCAGGCCTTTTCAAACTTAATGTGCTCGTGAATTACCTGGACCTTGTTAAAATGCAGATTCAGTCTGCATAGGCCTGGGGTGGAGCCTGAGCTTCTGCATTTTTAACAAGTCTCTAGAGAATGCTGCTGCATCTGTGCTGCTAACTACACTTGGAGATAGGAGGTTCTGGAGAGCAGAGGAAAGAGCATGAACCATAACCTAGGGGCTGGTAGTCCTGATTTCCGAGCCAAGGTTTGCCTTTATGTGGCTGGCAACTTGCTTGGACTCCTACCTCAATTCTCTGGGCCCAAGGTTTGTCCTGCCTCAGAAGGATGTCAAGAAAATTGAGTGAGTAATGCAGAATTGTTTCTTAAAATGTGTGCAGATGCTCCATGAATTTAGAGAGTATGTGGATGCACATTAGTAAATTTTAATAATTGTGACCATGTTGTTATGAGTACTTAGAACAAGTAATAATGGCTTTTGATGTATAGTAGTAAGAAAGCTTCCTTTTAAAAGGCATGTATTTAAGTTTCAAAAGTGGGGCTATTTAAAAATATATGAAATAAATAATAGTAGAGGTAATTGACAGAGCAAAATTAGGAAGGCAGGAAGAGAATGACTCAAGTTTGGGAAATGCTGAGAAAGCAGATGCCCAAGGGCTATGAAAACTTAAAAAAATAGGTAGCACTTGATTTTGATTGGCTGAATGAGATGATGTGTTTGATCATTTACGGGGTTGGCATTTGGCAACATGCACTGGGTGGCTGGAATCACTGTTTATTAAAAAATATTTGAGTCCCTACTTTGCACTAGATACTCTTTTAGTCTCTTGGAAAAGGGATTGGGGGGCAGGCAGGATAAAAACAAATCATTTATGCCCACAAGAACATTGCAGGAAGATAAAAGTCATGAAATAAACTCTATGCTTCTAATTTAATATTTTTTATAGATTATGAGAAAAAAGTTTTGCTCACTATCAGCTAGGAAAGCTGTCTTAGCACAACCATTCATTCTTGCACAAATCAAAATCAAGACGAGCCAGATTTAATTTAATATTTTTTCACAGATTATGAGAAAAACTTTCTAATTTAATTTTTTTATAGATTATGAGAATAAAGTTTCGCTCTCTATCAGCTAGGAAAGCTGTCTTAGCACAACCATTCATTCTTGCACAAATCAAAATTAAGATGAGCCAGAAGGCTCCATTCTGACAGCTTCTAATGGAGAAGCTACATTTACTGGACATGGGGAAAGTTGCTGGGCTCTAAGGACTGTGCTCATTTCTTGAACTAGATAAATGGTCTTGGTGTAGCATAATACCAAAACTTCTTGTCGCAGCCAGTAAGGACAGAACTCAATCAGCCTGAAAAGGAAGTCAGTGACTCCGACTCAACACAGGAATGTTCTATGATTGCTAAAGAAGGATGTAGGAGTGTGGCACAATTCAACCACAGTCTGTGGCCCTGTGCCTCTGCCTTGACATGAGTGGGATTTCCCAGCTTCTCATTTTCTTCTTATCTAAGACATTGGGAACAAATTACTTGACCTCCTCTGGGCTTCAGTACTCCCACTCATCAAATTAGAGGACTGGGCAGTCGCTAGGCTCTCTTTAGGCATCATATTTTAGTTTCTGTGATTTTAAATTTGAGAAAGGGGTGTGTAAGGGAGAATACATAGGGGAGGGGGAAAGGCTTATTAAAAGTGTAGTTAGAAACTGAATGTTTAAGAATTGCATTTTGTAATAATACCTTTACCTAATCAGGACTGACAATCTTACCTGATGACAGCACCTGGAGGAATGGCTGCATTCAAAAATAAAAATGAAATAAAACAAGACCTCATTTGAACTTAGCAATAATGCTGATTCCTCTTTTTGATTTGAGGAGGTTATAGCTGTTGTAAATGCTTGAATTGGGTCTGCCCAGGCAAAACGGAGTCAAGAGTCCATGTCGGATGAATTTTAACAATGTAGACAATAGAAAGGGTTGCTTAAACTGCCCCTCTTTTACCAAAACACATTTACAAATGAAAGAACAACACTTCCATTTTTTAAAAACATTTTTTGAGATGAAGTCTTCCTTTGTCACCCAGAGTGGAGTGCAGTGGTGCGATCTTGGCTCACTGCAAACTTTGCCTCCCGGGTTCAAGTGATTCTCCTGCCTCATCCTCCCGAGTAGCTGGGACTACAGGCGCCCACCACCATTCCTAGCTAATTTTTGTATTTTTAGTAGAGACAGGGTTTCACCATGTTGGCCAGGCTGGTCTCGAACTCCTGACCCCAGGTGATCCGCCGACCTCGGCCTCTGAAAGTGCTGGGATTACAGGCGTGAGCCAACACGCATGGCTAAAAATTTTCCATTTTTAATTGCAGGGTCTGGGGAATTAAAATGCATCCGTAATTTCTTGCATCTCTCCGCTCGGGCTTGCATGAATGCAGAGGGATGGGGAGGACTGCTTGAGGCAAGCATCCGCCTCTTGTCGCCTGCCATCTGGAGAGAGAGGGCTGTGATTTATCTCACTTTAATCAGGAAGGACCCGATGGGTGGATGGAGAGGTCTGACGGCTTTGTTGCTCCATGTGGGAAAGAAACGGACAGAGTGAATTTGTGTATGATCCCTAAGGAGAAAGCGTCTTTGTGCTCTATTTCTTTTTGACCTGGAGCCCCTGAAAGCAAGCTAGTTACAAGTTGAAATAGGCCGTTTCTAAAGTGTGATTCTGTTTGTGTATGAGCCTTGATTACAAAGGGGAAAAAAACCCTCTTAATTTACATACACCACATGTAGTGCAGGATCCCCTGGGCTGTCTTTTCAGGTATCAGGAAACTTTGATGAAAGTCGCTTGTCTCATCTAGGAGTCATTTCATATTGTTTAGCAGAGCCTGGTATTAACATTTCCTTCCAACTGTTTACTGGAATCTGTGTGTTCCCTTCAAGTGATGCATACTAGGTGCACAGGCTTCCTGCCACTGTCATCCTAATCTTTCCGTGCAGACAGGAGCAGAGGGGAGAGCGCTGAGCCAGGCCCCAGCTTGCTTTTCTTTCCTGACACAGCCCGGCTCCGCTGCACTTCTCAGCTCTTGCTCTAGGTGGTGCTGTTTGACCATTTTCTTCATGTGACCCTCCACTCGGTAATATAAATTCATTCGGAGGATGACCTGATATCAAAAAAAATTCCTTTTGATTAGTAGAATCAACTTGTTTCTTCACACGATACTCTTCCCACTGAGACACATGGAGACAATTCTGACTCCAGGTTTGCAACCTTGAGATTTCTCTCAGATGCAATAAAAAAAACAAAAAAGCATTTTGAGTGGCACAGTGATGCCTAGTGCATGATCATGTTTGTCTGCTCAAACATTAAAGGGAAACTTGTGGGTTTGAGGATGCCCAGCAGCACGACAGCTGCCAATGTAAATGAGCCGTATAGAGAGAGAGGGGGCGAGAGGGGACTACAAATTTCAGAATATGAGCTGAACGTTTATAAGTTAAAAAAAAAAAAAAACAAGTCAAAAGGGAGCCCAGGATGGTGCAAGAAAGAGGAGAAAGGAAGATTTTCCTTGCAGCAAATCAGGAGAGTTCATAAGGGCTGATTACATGAGTGGAAGCCTTAAGTTCTTTTTTTTAAAAAATGTGAAAGTTTGCATGTATGTATGTATGTATGTATGTATGTTTGTAGTATGTATGTATAGCTTCGTGTATTACCATTATTATTGCAATCAGCAAATGGATTTACTTCCTTTATCTCATGGGCTCCTTCCCACTCATTTCTGGCACCACATTTTCCTTTCTCCTTCATCCCAGAACACCAAAGAACAGATGCGCTTCCTAACCCTGGCTCCAGGGGACTTTATACAATGTAAACAGTGCACCTCTAACGTGGTTCACCGCTTAGAGAACGTGTGTCCCATTTTAAAACTGTGACTCCTTTATATTTTGCAGTGCTTATTTTAATAAGAGACATTGGACTTGTGACTTATTTTTCGTGGAGGAGTGAGCTTAATGGTTGAAAGTAATCGATAAACTTGTTTTTCCTCTGATGCCATCAGCCAAGATCCTATGGCAATAGTAAGAGGATGACACTGGGCTGGCACCCCCTCCATAACATATTTGGACCATGTTTTCCCCCCAGAATGCACATGCAATAGCTTTGGTTTGGTAAGAGAGAGATGGTGTACTTGGTTTCCTTCTGTCACACTTTTGGTGAAATGCATTAGACTTTTAAATCAGGAAATTCAGCAAGATGAGTTAGATTTTTACACAAGAGCAGTGGAGGACTTCCAGCTGGTTGGGGGAATGATACGGAAATATCTTGCTAAATCAGGGTCTGGTGGAATGCTGCTCCCCTTGCAGGCTCCTCTTCACAGGGAGCAATCTGTGGGTTGCTTATAGAACAGAGCGAGCAGGAGGCATAGCATGGTCTTGCTCATGGGGAGACCCGGTGTTCAGATGTTTGTCATTAGGAACTGGGTGTGGGCTTTTTCAAGTTAAACTGAAGCAGCAGTTCTATTAGGAAGAGCCTCCCAGATCAGCATCTTCTGTTTCTGGATACTCTCCCTTTGAAAAGGCAGATTTCAGCAAAAAGCTTTGCTAATGGTGAAATTGCACAACTGAAACCCTATGGGAGCAATGGGAAAGATGGAGAAAGAGGTGGTTATATCATGTACTTCAACAGTTTATTTAGAGGCTGTTGACGTTAGAATAACAAGCCAAGACAAACAAAAATACTCATTTTGGATGAAAATATTGTCTTTTCATGTTATTATAGATAGCTGAGTCCTAAGACTTATACAGAAACACATTTTCCTAATGAGTGGCTGATTTTTCTGGTTGTGCAAGTAATATCCAAATTATTGTACAAATTTTTGGCTCAGGAGCAAACATTGTATTGCATATTGAGCTAATCACTTGCCCTTTCTAAGGTAAGCCCTTACCTCTGCTTTCCCTTCATCTTGTCATTTCTGTTTGTTGGGTACAGGTTTCCTGTTGGTTCTTTCTGTTGGCTCTGATGTAACATGAATGAAGTTCTTAACATCCTTTCAGACATAAACACAACTTAGCTCATTGTTTCTGAGTTCATATAGAGGTTTTCTTGCCCCTGAGACTTTCGTGTCAGACAGCTGGATGTTGCTGTGTTCAAGGCTCTATATGTTGATTTTGTATCCTACAACTTTACTGATTTCACCTATCAGTTCAGTTCTAACAGTTTTCAAATTTTATTTATTTGTTTTTGTTTTTTAAATATTGTATGTTTCATTTTAGAGTCAGGAGGGTAGATGTACAGGTTTCTTAAACAGGTATATTGCATGGTGCTGAGGTTTGGGCTTCTAATGATCCCACCAGCCAAGCAGTGAGCATAGTAATCGATAGGTAGTTTTTCAACCCTTGCTCCCACCATCCTTCCCTCCCACCTTTGGAGTCCCCCAGTGTCTATTGTTCCCTTCTTTCTGTTGAGTTCTAACCTTTTTTTAGTGAAGTTTGTAGGGTTCTCTATATATAACAAGATCATGCCGTCAGTAGAGACAGTTTCACTTCTTCCTTTCCTATTAGGATGCCTTTTATTTCTTTCTTTTGCCTAATTACCCTGAGAAGTGGTGTCTGTGGGCATCCTTGTCTTGTTCCTGATGGTAGAGGAAAAGTTTCAACTTTTAACCATTGATTATGGTGTTAGCTATGGGTTTGTCATATATGGCCTTTATTTTGTTGGGATACAGTCCCTCAATGCGTGATCTGTTGGGTGTTTTTTTTTCACCATGAAAGGGTTTCGAATTTTGTCAAAATCTTTTTCTATATCTATTGTGATGGCCATATAGTTTCTATCCTTTATTTTTCTAATATGGTATATTATATGTATTGATTTGCTTATGTTGAACCATGACATGATCATGGTGAATGATTCTTTCAATGTGCTATTGAATTTGGTTTGCTAGGATTTTGTTGAGGATTTTTGCATCTATGTAGATCAAGGATATTGGCCTGTCATTTTCCTTTCTTGTAGTGTTCTTGTCTGGCTTTGGAATCAGGGTAATGCTGGCCCTGTAAGATGAGTTTGGAAGTATTCCCTCCACTTCAGCTTTTTGGAAGAGTTTGAGAAGGACTGGTATTCGTTCTTCTTAAAATATTTGGTAGAATTAATCTGGGAAGCCATCTGGTTTTGCGTTTTTCATTGATAGGAGACATTTTCTTACTGATTCAACCTCCTTGCTTGCTATTAGTCTGTTCAGATTTTTAAATTTCTTCATGAGTCAATCTTGGTAGGTTTTATGTGTCTGGGAATTTATCCATTTCTTCTAGATGATCCAATTAGTTAGTGTGTAATTATACCTAGCAGTTTCTTAGGATCCTTTGTATTTCTGTGATATTGGCTATGATGTTTCATCTTTCATTTCTGATTTTATGCTCTATTGAAAACATGAGGCATAGCAGGTAGGGGGCACTGGTCAGGACTTGGGGTATAAACTGGCAGATGTTAAGGTGGGTGATTCTGGTTAACTCAGAAACTCCGAAGTCCCGTGTGGAAGAATTAACTGCCTGTACTCACCTAGTAATGTATATCCTTGGTCAAAAAAGATCCAGCTGAGAATGTTGGATGAAGGGACCAAATCAATATTCATCATTATATTGAAAACAAGTCAGATTGGCTGTGGTCTTTTGACAGCAGGTCAGTGGCTAAGTCTATTTGAACAAAGTTAGGGCAGGTTCAAGGGAGAATCCTGAGATCGGTATTCTTTGTTCCATACAAACTTGCCTTTCAGCTTCTTCTCCCCATGCCTCCAGGATGTCCCTGCACAGCCCGTAGGGCCCCCTCCTTCAGTACCTTGCCTTACGAAGGGGAGAAAATGAGTTTTCCAATGTTAGCATATATTTAGCCTTCCAAAATTTTCTATTTCTATTTTAGGGGAGCTCTAGGAAAACAGCAGATTACTCTAAATCCCCAGGTAAAAATCTGAAATGGTGGAATTTCATATGACCAGGAGACATATTTTGGGGCAAGTGGGCTTTTCACAATCACTTGGACATGAAGGCATCTGCTTCTTCTATGCCTAAAATAGTCCTTCAATTTAGTAGTTTAATTCCTCTTCCTCTTTTTCAAATTTCAAGACAATACATGTAGTGACTGAACAATTTGGATCCAAGTTTCACTATTTAACTGCCAGTGTGACCTTGGGCGAGTCACTTAATCTTTTCAAGGCTCAATTTCATCATGTAAAGTAGAAATACAAACAATCCCTGACTTAGAATATTTTGACTTATGATTTTTCAACTTTAAGATAGTTTGAAAGCAATACACATTCAGCAGAAGCTGTACTTTGAGTACTCATACAACCATTCTGTTTTCCACTTTCAGTACAGTATTCATTATATTACATGAGATATTCAAAGCCCACTTTATTATAAAATGGGCTTTCTGTTAGATGATTTTGCCTAACTGTAGGTTAATGTGAGTGTTTAAGGTAGGCCGAGCTAAGCTATGATGTTTAGTAGGTTAAGTGTATTAAATGCATTTTCAGCTTACAATATTTTCATAAGTTTATTGGAATATAACCCCATTGTAAATTGAGGGGTATTTGTAATAATGATATCTCTTCAAGGAGACTTTGTGAGCCTCTTATAGGAAAATGCATACACAGATGCATATAAATATATAATCTTTCTTTTCCATACATATGATATTCTTTAAGGATATTCAAAAATCTGGAAACAGTTGCCTCCAGGGAGATAAATGGTAGTGGGTTGGGAAACTTTTAACTGTATACGCTTTTGTACCTTTTGCATTTTGAATCAGATGAATGTATAATCTACATAAAATATTAAGATTAAAACATCACCGAATAACTTATCAGGAGTTTGGTGAACATAAGGGAAGGCCACCTATGGTTGCTGTATTTTATTCAGTGTTGGTCACTGTTGGGCACTTCATAGAGCTTATTTCATTTCATCCTCACAAGCGCCGTAGGAGGAAGGGGCCCCAGAGGGATTCATGGTTAGAATAGCAGAGTAGGAGCATTTGGCAGCTATATTCTGTGTAGGTGATAACTTTAAAGATATTTTTGTTATAAAATGTTTCAAACATACAAAAAATATAGAGAAGCAGTTTTCTATAGTTATTAAATATTCTTAATGGGTAGTCACAGAAATTATCATCCAAAGTGGGATATTCTTGAGAGAAAAAGGAGGTTCTATTTATAATTATGGTGGGATAACAAACTTAAGATGAACAGCTCTGGACAAACTGGGTTGTAGGGACCCTGGAAAACAAGGATTACTGTAAATGTGAGTCCCGCCTTGTGCTTCTCTCTGTCCCACCAAGAAAATATGGTTTTGATACAGATGTTCATTGTGTCAAGGCAACCATGGCAACCATGATTTACATACACTGTTCAAGTTTTATGCTGATCCTACCTAGGTATGTCTCAGGAACTTTCCAGAGTTTCCTTTGAGTGCTTCTAAATTTTGCATAAATGGTATGTTGTCCCTTGTCTCTTTTTAAAACCAGTAAGCCATTTTCCCTTCTTTTCCTGGAAAATTAAAGGAACAAAGACCAGGAAATAACAACGTATTAGCTAAGGTTCTGTTGATTGAAAGCAACAGAACCTAATTCTGGCTAGCTTAAACCATGCTACGATTTAATGAATACTGCAGAATCTTAGATATCTTATGACTGGGAAAGAGGAGGTTCAGGCAGTTCCTGGGATGTCAGCAACAGGTAGCTGTCAATTAACTGCCCCCACACCACCCACTGCTGCCGTCATCAATATAGCACACCACGATGGCTCCCAGCCTCTGTACGTCTGGGTTCCGGTGTTCAAATTCTAGAGACAGCAAGAGAAATCCCATTGAGTCAGGGATCCTTCCCTGGGTCACACTCCCTGCATATGGTCAGAAATGCAGGATTATGTACTAAAGACACAGCTAAAGAGGACCCACTTCACTGTTTTGGGACCATTTGCAGGGGAGGCAAAATTGTGAGCTACTCAATTAAAGAGGTGATAACCATAAGTTTGCAGGAAAAAAAAAATTGGAGAAGAGAAGGATAACACTATCCTAAGGTTTCTTCTGAAAATGGACGAAGGGAACAGCATTTCCATTTGGAAATTCTCTCCTGGCATTTCAATATTTATGGATTCTGAATTCTGAGAAAAATCAGTTGAGAAATTAGGAAAATGGGAAGGAACATTCTAATTTTCCTGTGAAAATTACAGCTTAATAGTCAGTATAGAGAACTTACTGGCTTGAAGAAATGCACTGACTTCAAGTCAAGCAAGATGAGGAAGCACTGACATGTGGAGATGAAAGTTAAGGTGAACAGGACAGGAGCAGTAAAGGAGCCTCAGTCAGACTTTCTTGTATCTGTTGCTGTGTTACAAGTGTGTGTTCATGGCCTTGTCCACTGCTAACAGTGAACCATTTCTGCAAATAAATATTAATGTGTTCATAGGCATAGTATATGTTTTACAAATCCTATGAGAGGTTTTCTAAGAAATGCCAAGTTTTAGAAACAAAATATGCCCTTAAATCGGCCATTTTGACAGTTGCTTCTTTCTAGTGCTATTCATCTTGCCAGGAGATCAGAATGTTATGTTATTTAAATGGTATTGGAGGGGATGATTGACGCCTTGTTTAACAATGTCATGTAAACAATGATTAAAGCATTAAGTATTTGTGGTGTTACCTTTCAATCTTTATAGGACTTTTCTTTAGCATTTATTTGGTGATAATATTCATTTCTTTTTAATGTTTTCTCTATTAATGCTATTGGATTTTATAATCTTGTTACAATATGTTGGCTCATAATAATAATAAATCATCATTTGTTATCATATCTTTTTAAAACAGAAGACTACTAAAAGTTTTCATATAATCCTGTTACAGAAAAAAACGACTATGTGCTTGTTATTATAGTCACTTATTATTTTTTCAAAAACTTGTAAGTGAAGTGTTATGAAAATCATATGAATTTGGGAATTCCCAAGCATTCTCAGAAATTCTATTTCCTTGTTCCCAAATCCCAATGATTAATATCTGCCAAGAGTCGGAAAACAGTGAAAGGAAGTAACATCCTATGTTGGATACCTGGTAGGGTTAGTGAAGAAACGTTATTGCTGAGCTCTGTGTTACGCTCACGAATGATGCCATTGAGGAAGTCACGCTTGTTGAAAGGAACGCAGATACACAAAGAGTTTTGCTGCTGTCTGTTGGATAAGAACCCCCTGGTCGATTTCAGCTCCTACTGCAAGTTACAAAAATCAATCCAATGATAAATGAAAAGTGCCCAGTGTGCTGGGAAATAACTTATTTTTTGGCTTCAGAGGAAATTTTAGAAACAGTGCCAAGTGAAATGTAAAAACAAACTACGAAGACGTTCATGAATTTCCCTCTGAAGCTGACAGCCGTATTTTAGCAGATGGAACTCCTACTATTAGCCCAACTCTTGGGTTGAAACAGTGTGTCCAGGAAACCCTATGTTAAAATGCAATGTGTTGGGGATATTGTTCCTCTATTTGCTTGAGTTAATTTTCAAATTAGTGTACTCTTGCTTAGCTGTGCTCTGAGGGAATGAACAAAAGATTGGTAAACGCTGATGGAGAACACTGGTCAGGCAGGGCACATAGAATCCCTGGGGATGGTGGTTCCTGACAAATGGGGGAGGAGGACCTGAGCCAGGCTTGGGCTGGGCTGGAGGAACATGAAGATGGGATCTACTCACAACCCCCAAAACTGAGGGGTCCTGGTAACACATTATTTCACCCTCAGCCATGCAAATTCATTATTTTTATGGATAAAATAGCTTTAAAAAACTAATTTACATTGAATTGTTAAAATATTTATATAGAGATTAGAAATATTTATATAGAGATTATTGGGAATCCCCTCCTAAAGCCCAAACATAAAAACTACCAAAAAAAAAAAAAATTCCGTGTAGGCTAAGATTGCAAATGACTGATGGAATGTAATTTAAATTAAACATGGAAAATATATTTCCTCTTTAATAAAGATCTAAATTCTATTCTTTTTAGGAGCCTTCAGAAATGAAATTCAACTATTAAAAAAAGTATAGAGAAGCCTTTAGAAAAGAAACTTTTCTTTTGCTGTATTATATATTAAAGAACTTTGATGAGAATAGTTCTAAAGTGTTTAATAATCGATTCCACTGATGTTTCTAGGTATTGTGGGGAACACCTAGAAATTAAATCTTCATCTTTGGCAGATCAGAGGCCTATTATTTTTAGGTAAAACAATTAAAATCTGCTTTTAATAAATCACAAATTTTGCAAGTTAGCCATTAATAGTAAGTGCTTTTCAAAGTTTGGCCCAATACATGAAAAAGCCAGAAAAACATACCTGCATTAGTTTTGCCCATCACCTTCTTATGCTGGCCTCAGGAGATTTATTAACAGCATTCAATATTTTAGGTAGGCTGGATGTGGTGGCTCATGCATGTAACCCCAGCAATTTGGGAGGCTGAGGTGGGAGGATGGCTTGAGACCAGGAGTTCAAGACCAGCCTGGTCAACCAAGTGAGCCCCTCGGTCTCTCTGAAAAGAAAAAAAATTTAGGTATCCTGTGGCTACCTCCAAAAACAAACTCCAGAGGAACTGAATTTTTTTTTTTTATTTCATGTGTTGGGATAATGGCTTCTTTTGCAGTTACTTACGAAGAATTTAAGGGTCAGTAAAAATATTTTTTCATCCTTAATAACATGAATTCTCTAATTTGTGTGTGATATAATGCTAGATATTGTGCCAAAAGTGTTACATATACATAATCCATGCCCATTTTCAAAGATAATACTAATATAGAGAATAAGAATCATTATTATTGTAGTAATTATTATTTTAGTAATAGTAGTAATAATCAAAACAATTACATCAAACACTTATTAAACCCTTATTATGTGATAGGTACTGTGTAAGCAATTTCCACATATTAGCTCCTTAAATGTGATCACTAACCCCATGAGGTAGGTAGCATTATGTCCATTTTATAGATGCAGAAACTGAGCTTTGAAGAGGGAAAGCAACTTGCCCAAGGCCATGCAGGCAGTCATTGATAAGGGCAGGGAGAGAGAAGTTGAAGTCTGAGATGTAAGTTCACAGACACGAGTACACAAACACGTACAAGATACTCGTATGACATGTGGGGTTGCTTGAAATATGTAATTGACTTTCCCCAGCACAAGAAAGTGTTTGGACAGATTTCAAAGGGATCTAACACTTCCTCAGAGGACTGCCCTACGACATTTTTCCGTGTGCTTTTCTGCCTCTTGTCCTATACTTTTGGCATTTCTTCTGCTCTTAGAGGCAATGAGTCAACAGCATATTTTTAGCACCTCCTGTGTGCATAGAAGTGGCCCCTGACTCAATGGGAGTGTATAACTACCATGGGCCAAATCAGTCTGCTTTCCTGTTAGCCAGGGGATTATAGAAGAACACGCTCCCCTGATTCCAACAGAACTTGCTGCCACTCTGATGTCTTCATTGTAAGGCCTCTAAATGAATGTTCAAGAAATTCATGTTAAAGGCACGTGTCATATGTGTAACTTGTAAACATTTGTGTACTTGTCTCTGTGTCCTTACACCTCAGGCTTCAACTCTTGTTTTTACCTTTATCAATGACTACCTGTGTGCTGTGTGGCTTTGGACCAATTGCTCAGCCCCTCTAAAGCTCAATTTCTGCATCTGTAAAATGGATATAATGCCATATATACATAGATATAGATATACATACACCAATATATATACACACATATATATGTGTGTATATACATATATATATAATATACAAACTGAAATATATAGTTATATAAATATTTCCGTTTAAGTTTCAAAAATCACTGGAGGGTATTTTTATAATACCCTTCAGCAATTTTACCTGCTGCCTTTGCACATTCTGGTGAATTTCTAAATGGAAGTCTGATAGAGATTAATCTTTTAATGCATCATAAATAAAAAAAATCACAGAATGATGTAGCTGGAGAGGACCCTGGGGATCTAGTGTTTCATGAAAGATTAATGTCCTTGATCGGTTTGTAAGTGTTTTGGGAAAATCTTCCATGGTCAAATAAAACTTGGCAATGTTGGATTAAAGTTAAATAGGTTTTTTTTTTTTCCTGCAGAACTTCATAGTCTTTAATATGCTAATATGTTTTGTGAATCTACAAGGAATGAAGTGTTTCAATGCTTATTTTACCCAGATTCTCATTTTGGGACAGGCTGGTCAAGCTGAGTCAGCTAGTATATTCTCTAGATGGAGATGATGGCTGATGCCTTTTTGAGAGCAAGAGAGTCCCCAGGGGAAGCAAGGGTATATCAGTTGCTCCATTTCATGCCAAGGATCCTCAGTCTTTAGAGGCTCAGAGAAGGCTGAAAGGCTACTCTAGGCTATCAGGGCTACCATTCATTGTGACCCATGCTACAGAGAAGCTTTGAGCTCAGTGCAAAGGAGTGACCAGCCCTTGAGAATCAGGAAAATTTATTTATTCCTGACCTAGTCCACTGAGGACATACAAGGAATGGGGCAGGGGAGTGTCACCAGCTATGGTTACAAGCTAGTCTGATTCTCTTTCATTAAGAAAACTGGTCCCTGTGAGTTTAGATTGGGAAGCACCAGGTTAAAAAAATTTTAGGCCAGGAGTGGTGGCCACTGTACTCCAGCCTGGGTGACACAGTGAGAATCTGTCTTAAAAAAAAAAAAAAGTTAAGCGATGTCTTCTGTTGAGGACCTCTCAGAACTTTTAATATGAAAGTGTGCATTGTGAAGAATGGGAGTAGAGTGTACAGGAGTTTTAAAAGCTACTTGGTCATGAAACTCTTGCTTTGTGCAGGATTCGAGGGGCACTAACATTCTGAGGAAAATATTTTGGGAAACATTGATCTAATCCAAACTTCTCATTTTACCAGCAAACAACTGTGGGGCCCTCTAAGTTTCCTTTCTCCATCATTGTGACAAATTCATTGGAATTAATTCAATTAAACCTGGGGTCAGCTTTGAAGAGATTTATTTAGCAGGTAAATCTGTTTTGTACATTTTGAGGGAGTTCTGAGTTTCCATAGTCAGAAACCACAGATCAATTTAACCAACCTTTATGGAATATCACCTATGGCCCAAAGACCCTTTAGCTACAGTGATGGTCTACAAAAATATAAACTGTAATTCTTGCAATACAGGAGATTAGTAATAATGGTAAATATAATGATGATGACACCATGAATAGCTAACATTTATTGAATGCCTTTCTATTAGTCAGGCACTTTACTAAGTATTTTAATCCTCCCAACAATTTATGAGGTAGGGATTATAATAATTCCCATCTTATAGTGAGGACACTGAGGTTAGGAAATTATCCTAGCCTAAATGTTAAGTGTAAGCATG